>NC_135883.1:11526419-14486922 GCF_964194155.1 Cetorhinus maximus | reverse complement strand
GACTCATATGCACTCAATAAGTCATCTTTCATATAAATTTTATCCATGAATTTTAAGAGAATGTCCAAAGCTCCTTCGTTGTCCAAATCTTGAACGCCTAGTCCTGAGAACACTTTGCAGTGGATCTTGCTCCTGGCAGAAAGCGAAAGTGCCAGAGCTATCCCTTGCTTTCTTTTCGGTAGCGACGTAACCCATGTCCATGCCTTGACTGTAGTTTTCCATTGATCATAAGGTTTCATGTCACAAAGCAATGGTGGAAAATCATATTCTGTCACTTTATACCTAGTTTCAGTCATCTTTCTTCAAAGAGTCTCCAATTACAATATTCCCTCAAAAAATTTAACTCTAATCCTAACCTTCTGTCTGGAGATAGAGATCAGCCATGACCTCAATGAATGGTGAAACAGGCTTGAGAGGCTGAATGGTCAACTCCTGTTCATTTCTTCCTATGTGCCTATATTTGATTAGCCTTGTAGCAGATTCACTCCATGTCTATTCAGACAAACTAAAATATTGTGTCCTCTAATATTATAATGAGACACATCCTCTGAGACAAGTCCAAAGCCATCTCAGTATAAAAATATTCCTGCAATGTGGCTGGCAGCTTAGGAGGTTAAAAGTTGGAGGGATATGTGTAGAATATGATTATCAAATATTCCACAAGGCAGAACTATTCCCTGCTGTTCTAGCTGAAGGGAAGGAGCCATCTTACCATGCAGTCAGTGTTGACTGGTAGAAACGGCTAAATATTCTGTAATTCTCAGCAATTGTGTTGAAAACTGGTTCTTCTACTTCCAGATGCTCATTGGATACTTTAATCTGGGCCTCATCACTCTCACTCTCATTAACAACAGCATCTTCCAAAGGGCACCTTATCTCTAGCAAAAGTGACCTAGGACCAGATCGAAAGGGTTACCTTACCTCTCCACACACCGGGCCTACCAAAATCCCACTTCAATGGAGGCAGCTGAGGATTTAAATGGCCAGCTGCCCCCGTAGACTGTGCATGCTCAAACCCCAGCCTTACTCCTTTCCCACCCCCGCGAAATTCGGAAGTGTCACGTTCGGGAGCGGGACTTCCGATTTCATGAATTCTCCACCATTTTCACCTTGACTTAAAGGGTCTCCATCCTGGCAAAAATCCAGGCCTCTATGTGCCTCAGTAAGAATTCTTGAAGCTGATTTGTAGAGAAGACATGCCATTATTTGTCTTCTTTACACAGATCCCAGATCCAACCTAGAGAGTGCTGCACTGTCTAACAAAAGCAACCTGCAGTGTAAAATCCCACAGATATTCTGTGGACAAGTGAAAGTATAACAAAATCTGGACCAATGAAAATCCATGCAACTAATATAGAAGTACTTTAATAAATGCTATTTATTATGATAGTTTTATGTGATATTATGATGGGAGAAATAATTTGTTCACCAGAAGTGGTGGTAGGCAAACTTACCTCAAATCCCTGGGGACAAGCAGCACTGTGGGCCACTACATGTGTGGTCTGCGCGGCATTCTTCAATGATTCATTGAAGAATTCCACATGGACAGCACCGATAGCAGTACTGCTTGCACCAGGGAATAGAGGTAAGTCTAAATTTCTCCCTCAACATCTTTGGTTAAGTATGTATAAAAATGGTAATGGGATTCTATGTTTGAATCACCAAGTATAGAATATAAAAGCCCATATAAAATCTTAATAACACCTCAGTTAAAGTACTGTGTGCAGTATTGGGCTCCACATTATAGTAAGGATATTGAGGCTTTAGACAGGAAACAAAATGGAGATATAGTTAGATACCGTCTGGTTTGTGGAAATATAAATGTCAAGACTTGGAAAAAATTGTTGGAGTTTTGATTAGAATAACAGAGTCAAAGGCCCTTTGAATTCATAGGGCATACAGGCTGAAATGGTGGTGAGCAAATTAGTAGAATCAATCCTGAGAGATAGGCTTAACTGTCATGTGGAAAGGCATGGACTAGTCAGGGATGGTCAGCATGGATTTGTTAAAGGAAGGTCTTGCCTCACAAATTTGATTGAATTCTTTGAGGAAGTGACAAGAAGGGTTGATGAAGGTAGTGCAGTGGATGTTGTGTACATGGATTTTAGCAAGGCATTTGACAAGGTCCCACACGGCAGATTGGTCAGGAAAGTAAAAGCCCATGGGATTCAGGGTAATGTGGCAAACTGGATAAAAGGTTGGCTTTGTAACAGGAAACAAAGGGTAATGGTCGACGGATGCCCTTGCAAATGGAAAGTTGTCTCAAGTGGTGTTCCACAGGGCTCGGTGTTGGGGCCCTTGCTGTTTGTGTTATATATTAAAGATTGGACGTGAACGTGGGGGGCACAATTGGGAAATTTGCAGATGAGACAAAGATGGGGCGAGTAGTGGATAGTGTAGAGGATAGCCATAATCTCCAAAACGATATAGATGGGTTGGTGGAGTGGGCGGTAAAGCGGCAGATAGATTTTAACATAGAGAAATGTGAGGTTATATATTTAGGGAGGTCAAACAGTTACAGGGATTACACAATAAATGGGAATATACTAAGAGGGGTAGATGAAGTGAGAGATCTTGGCATACAAGTACACAGGTCCCTGAAGGCAGCAGTTCAAGTAGACAAGGTTGTAAAGAAGGCATATGGAATGCTCTCCTTCACTGGCAGAGGTATAGAATATAAAAGTAAGGATATAATGTTGGAATTGTATAAAACACTGGTGAGGCCACAACTGGAGTATTGTATGCAGTTCTGGCCACCACATTACAGGAAGGACGTAATAGCTCTGGAGAGAGTGCAGAGGAGGTTTACAAGAATGTTGCCAGGGTTAGAAAAGTGTAGCTCCGAGGAGAGATTGGATAGGTTGGGGTTATTTTCCTTAGAACAAAGAAGGCTGAGAGGTGACTTGATTGAGGTGTACAAAATTGTGAGGGGAATAGATAGAGTGGACAGGATAAAATTGTTTCCCTTGGTGGAGAATTCTAGAACTAGGGGACATAGCTTTCTGCCACTTATCTTGGATCTAAGGGGGGACATGAGGAAGAACTTTTTTACGCAGAGGGCAGTGGGTGTCTGGAATTCGCTGCCCAAGTTGGTGGTAGAGGCAGAAACTCTAAACTCTTTTAAAAAGTACCTGGATCTCCACCTAAAGTGCTGTAAGCTGCAGGGCTATGGGCCAGGTGCAGGAAGGTGGGATTAAAAAGGGTACCTGGGTGTCCTCGGGCTGGCATGGACAAGATGGGCCGAATTGCCTCCTCTGTGCTTAAACCTTTCTTTGGTTCTAACTATATACTTACAGGTACACTTATAGCACAGGACAGTTATCAGGAGTTCGACCAATTTCCCCTTATCCAACTCAAGGATAGAGAGACCAACTGTAACAGGCCTAGTCATTGCCTTGGGTAGAATCAAACACAGCAGTGACTGGCGATTAAATTTGGGCTCTAAACTCCTGCACTCACTTAGCCATCGGAGGACTAGACCAGTATATATATATATTAAGTACTGTTGTTCATATGCTATAAAGTTTTTTTCTTAAAACCGTTTCGAGATGAGTTCTGTGTTTATTAGAATCACAAGACCAACTGGAACAAAGTTTGAGCAAAATCTTTTCTTATTTTTAACAAAAGCTCTGTAGCATACACCAAGAACAACTTTCACATGGATCTGACAAAGCACATAAAGCAGACAAAGTTTTAACCAAGGTACAGTCTGCGCTAAATGGATGCATTTAAAAGGAAGCTATATAATAAATGAGGGCAAAGGGAATGGAAGGATATGATGATATGGTGAAATGGAGTAAGGTGGGAGGAAGCTAGCATAAACACTGGCATAGACCTAATGGGCCAACTGGCTTGTTTCTGGTCTGCAAAATCCAACGCAGTTATAAATCAGCTGGTTGCAAATCGTGGTGCTACAATTGAAGGTGAAGGAAAAACAGAATGAGAGTACTCACCCAATACTCAGTATGCTTTCATTGTCCTCACGGAAATTCGCTGTCGGTACAATTGCTTATACATAACCAAAAGAAAAAAAGAGAATGACATCAGCAATACCACAACCTGTATCACTATAGTATAGCGCCAACATCAAGCCAAAATAGAATAAAGAGAGATGGAAAAATAGAGAAGAGTCTTCAGTCCTCATGCTCCTTCCCCCCCATGGATACAACCAATGGATACACAGTATGGCTGTGTCCTCCAAAACGTCTCCTGCATCAGGCATTAGTGGTGTATTTAATAGAATCAAGATGAGGCAAAGTGCGGAGTTTAGGGAAGCTCTACGATCCCAGGTAGACAGAGCCCATCTGCAGACACTCGACCATCCTTAAAATCCTGCTATTCCTCTGCTCTGGAAAGCTCCAGGCCAAGGAGACTGCCCAACTTTTGCTTGCCTAGCCTTTCCTTGTGTACAGGTATTCCAGCCCAAAAGCCCCTATTGCTAAGCAGCCAAGGCTCCAACGCAGCGACTCTCATCACCTAGGCCATGTGGTCGCAGGTCCGGTCCAGCCAAAGAGCCGATCCATAGAAGGGGAGGGGGTGTGTTAGGCCCTTGGCATCCACAAGTCACGGTTGATGCAGCCAAGCTGAAACAGGGCCACTCCTGCAAGACCGATCACTGTTCCGGAGACTTTATCTCCCTGTCTATGCAGAGCCTTCTTTCAAACCATCTTAAAACTCTCTGTCGTGGTGAAAATGGTGGATGGGCACTGAAATCAGAAGTCCTAATCCCGAATACGGCACTCCCTATTTTTACCGAGGCAGGGACCATTTCGCTCATGTCTGGTTTATGGAGAATTGGCCATTTAAATCATCATCTGCCTCCACTAAAGTGGGATTTTGGTAGGCCAGGAGTGTGAAATCAACGTGTGCAGATTAGACCTGTTAAGAACTGGTCTGAACTTGTTGGACTTCTTTGGATACCCCTTTGGACCTGGTCCCAGGACACCTTCGGTGAAAGTAAGGTGCCCTATGGTGGATATTAGGTGCCCTTTGGAAGTGTTAAAAATAGGCATAAATGTGCATAAAAGTGTATAAACTCATTACTGTCAAGCTCATTGGAGCCATCAACAGACCTGTCAAAATCAACTGTTAAAATTGTCAAAAGCAGCTATCTAAGGGAGCTGTCAGAACTGTCAAGAGGACCTGTCAAGACTGTCAAGAGGATTTGTCAAGACTGCCAAGTGGACATGACAGAACTGTCAAGAGGACCCATCAAAAGCAACTGTCAAAGAGCTTTTAAGGCATTTAAAAGATCTGCCCTTCAAATTTTTGGAAAAAAAATATATCTGGAGTATTAAAAGAATTGCTTGCTATGTGTAAAGGGTCATAGGTTGGTGTGGAGGGTATGGGGACTTGGTGGGTACAGGGGCATAGGTTGACATTAAGGGTTTGGGGGTGGGTACAGGGCATGAGATGACATGGGTTGGCATGGATGGAGCATGGGAAGTGTGTGGGGGGGGGTGGTGAGGGATTAGGGCTGGAGGGGTTTTTTTGTTTTATTGCTTTTTTAATCTTTCACACAGTGCCTGTGCACAGAGGCAGGCTTTCTGCGCAGCCCAACTTCTAAGCCAGCCCGTCCCCCTGGCAGGAAATATCCTGGCTCTGCGCATCCAACCCAGGAACGAAAATCCAGGCCTCTGTTTCTCACTCCATACGTGCTGCCTGACCTGCTGAGTACTTCCAGCATTTTCCCTTTTTATTTCAGATTTATGGGGCTTGATGGATTGAAAGGGTAGATCAAGGAATTTCAGAACTATGTGGGCAAATGTGATTAGGTCAGTTTGCTCACCTGGAAGATGAATGCCCTAACAGGTTGCTTGGACCAAATTGGGCCTGTTTCTGTGCTGTAATAAAGTATTTCTGTGACACAAATTGCATTTTGCATACAGAAAACACCATATTTTCATATGGTTGTTTTTCAGATTGGAGGAAGGTCTGTAGTGGAGTCCCCCAGGGGTCAGTGACGGGACCCCCTTGCTGCTCTTGATGTATATTAATGACCTAGACTGTGGTGTGCAGGGCATGATTTCAAAATTTGCAGATAATACAAAGATTGGAAGCTTTGTCAACTGTGATGAGGACAATCTTGAATTTCAAAAGGATATAGACATGCACCATTAATAAAACCTAGGATACCATATGCTTTATTAACTGCTCTCTCAACATGCCCTGCCACCTTCAATGACTCATGTACAAATACACCGAGGTCCCTTTGTTCCTGCACCTCTTTTAAAGTTTCTCCCTTTAGTTTATACGGTGGATTGGGCAGACAAATGACAGATGAAGTTCAATGCAGAGAAGTGTGAGGTGATTCATTTTGGCATGAAGAATATGGAGAGACTGTATAAACTAAAGGGAGAAACTTTAAAAGAGGTGCAGGAACAAAGGGACCTTGGTGTATTTGTACATGAGTCATTGAGGGTGGCAGGGCATGTTGAGAGAGCAGTTAATAAAGCATATGGTATCCTAGGTTTTATTAATGGTGCATTGAGTACAAGCATAAGGAGGCCATGTTAAACTTGTATAAGACACTAGTTGGGCCTCATCCGGAGTACTGCATCCAGTTCTGGGCACCATACTTGAGGAAGGATGTGAAGGCATTGAGAGACGACAGAGGAGATTCACGAGAATTATTCCAGGGATAAACAGCTGTAGCTATGAGGATAGATTGGAGAGGTTGGATCTGTTTTCCTTGGGGAAAAAAAGGCTGAGAGGAGACTTGACAGAGATATTCAAGATCCTGAGGGGTCTGGACAGGGTAAATAATGAGAAACTGTTCCCACTTAAGAGTACATCAAGAACTAAAGGGCACAGATTCAAAATAATTTGCAAAAGAAGTAAATGTGATGTGAGGAAAAACTTTTCCACCCAGAGTGGGTTGGAGTCTGGAGCAAACTTCCTGAAAGGATGGTGAAGGCAGGTTCGATCAAGGTATTCAAAAGGGAATTGGATTGCTACCTGAAAAGAAAGAATGTACAAGGTTATAGGGATAAGGCAAGGGAGTGGTACTAGGTAGAATGCTTGTTCAACGAGCCAGTGCAGACTCGATGGGCCAAATGGACTCCTTCTGTGCTGTAAAGATTCTGTGATTCTGTTTGATTCATTTCTGTCATGGCATTATAGCACTGCATCCATACTGTCAGAGACCATGGGCAGAATTTTGCCATCGGCGAGCAGGGGGCGGGGTCCGCTCGCTGACGCGTAAAATGACGCGGGATGATGTTGGGCGGAACCCCCCCGATGTCACCCCACCCCATTTAAATTTTCAGGAAGGCGGGCCCGCAGCAAAATCAGCTGTGCGCCCGCCGACCTGTCAATGGCCAATTGAGGCCATTGACAGGATCATTGAAACAATTAAAGGACCTGCCCGTCCAACCTTAAGGTTGGCGGGCAGGCCAGGAGCCCTGGCGGCAAATAGATAAAACATGAAACCTCATCCAGCGGTGGGATGAGGTTTCATGCAGGGTTTCAAAAATTTTAATAAAGTTATTATGTAAATTATGAACATGTCCCATCTCACGTGACAGGGAATTTTTTTTCTATTTTTCAGCGTTGAAGCGATCTCCCTGAGGCAGCACTTAGCCTCAGGGAGATGTGCGCTATATCGTGCGCGTGTGCGAAAGAGCGGACTCTCGCTTTTGGAGAATCCCCCCCCCCGCCCGCACAGGAAGCACATAGCGCTTCCCGCCAGACATCACGCTGGGCAGGCCTTAATTGGCCTGCCCACGTAAAATGGCAGCAGGGCCCACTTTGCTGGCGGGGATCGGCTCTCTGCCCGCCAGAGATTGGGTCGGGCCCACCCGCCCAGTAGACAGAAAATTCTGCCCTAGGTGGATTTATTTTCAAATCATAGAAAAGGTTTGCCAAACTCTTTGGCATAAAGACCAAACCTGTTCCCTAAGGCAGTAGAATAATGAAAATGCAGGGACCAGCAAGTGCTAGAGGATTGTGCCTGCTGATGGCCTCTGCTGCTGGGGAGCTTTAAGGTCAGTGGCAGCCCATCCTGCCCCAAGACTGAAAATACAACTGGCACTCAAGTTGGGGAAAGAAACCTTTTTAATAATCATTATTTTATATTATCCAGCTGGTCCTACAACATTCATGCATGGGTACTAGCCAAGCACAAATTGGAAACAGGCAATTATGCAAATCCACAAAGTCGTATTGCTCAGATACTGAAACTTCAAACAAACATTGGTTTGAACTGGCAAATGCAATCTGCTCAAACGTTTACACAATCAACACCCACCTGGGAGCTGAATATGCATCAGATCCAAAGACGTCTGACCCCAAGTCCTTTCATGTGACTGGTCTGGGAGTCATTTATTGAATTAATTAATTTGCTAAATTTCAAGTCGAGAAGTCATTCTTATGTGTTGAGATAAATTTGCTGACAGTGAGAATGGAATTTTTGAACATGTGATTATGCTTAACTTCAGACCAGTTCAAAGCAGAAAATGCAACAAGAAAACACAAAACGGTTTCAACTTTGAGCTCACTTCGAAAATGTTTTTTTTATAAAGAGGGCGATGAGGAGAGTGCTTTCCTAGTTGGACGATTTAAAAAAACTACTTTCTTTTGCATTTATCAAGCACTTTCACTGCATCTATGACATGAGCTTAGCAATGCGTCAGATTCCAAAGGTGAAATGTTATTTTGTCTGTGAGTGAATTTTGACAATAAGTTTATCCAAGAGATAGAGGGACACACATTTGAGAATGCTGGACTACTTTAAAATTATAACATAAGTGAGAAATTCCTAAGTTTCTATATATTGGAGTCACACGTGAAGCAGGAACAGGAATATGCCATTGAGTCCCTTGAGTGTACGTCACCATTTGTTTAAATCAGGGATGACCTGCCTTCCATCTACCCCCTTAGTTCTATAATCCTCCGTACCTCTATCGAGCAATATCCATATCTTTACCAGATCCTTAAAGTAAATTATAATGGTCTTATTCATGAGGCAGAGGAAGGGAAAATTGTCCATGGCTGAAATGCATATTACTCAAAAACAATTTGTCTGATCATCATGATGCCTATGATGCTGGCCTTGAAGAGAATATTGGTGGGCCACTTGAGTCGTGAAATCTTTTTTGTGTCATATTCCAGGGATGTGTTCAATGAATTTAATTTTGCCAGCATGCAGTCATTGCCATAGATCCAAAATAAAGAGAAAAAGAGAAAATAGTCTATAGGAACTTGGCTAGCATTTTTTGTGTATATATCTACTTACCCAAGGAAAGAATGTTCCAACATCAAACAAATTATCTCTGCGTAAAGAATTTTTTTTTTTTCTTGATTTGAACCTGTCAACTGAACAATTTGGAAAGAGTCTGGGATGTATGGTTGTTGTCAGTAACTGCTGTGAGATCAGTGCTACTAAATTTAAACTGTATTTTAGCTCTTAAATACTTGCTGTCAGTTAATAGTCATTCCCAGTGTCTGCATTTTATCAGGAGATTACCTTTTTTTAAACCATCTTTGTTCTGATGGATGGTCATTGCTTGAAGTGATTACATTACCTAGAGAAAACATAAAACAACTCTCATTCCAGTATCTATAGTTAATGTGATGACATTTAGTTAACATGTTTAAAAGTGTTTTTATTCTCATTCTTCACATTTGTTTTGGTTAATTGTGTTTCACTATTATAAACGGCAAGTTCAATAATACATGTACTATACAAAAGTAATTTCCCGTTAAATTTTTCATTGATCTGATAGATTATTTTTAGTCCTTGTTTTTTTGCAATCAATTATAAAATTCCTTCTTTTATGTTATTAAAATATAAATTAATGATTTATGGATTCATGCTTCACAAATGAAAATACTTAGCATTGTAATAGTTTGTAGAATTAGTGTAATTCATGTTCCCTGGCTGGTGAATGTATGCCACTGTAAAACTCTCCTTTCAAAAGGACAGCTACTGTCTGCATGCCAACCATACAATGTGTGGAATATCTATGGAACTGTAATACAATATTTCCAATTGTACAGGTATGTACATGTACTGAACATTTTTAAGACTGTTCAGTTCTCCAGCACCTTACACAGATCAAACCTTTTAATTATTATGCATTAGGTAACACTGTTAGGAATTTGAATCTGATTGTGCTCAGTGATAATGGTTAACTTTTGCTCGTGTTGATTAATTTAGGCCAGGACACAAGGATAACACTGTGCTCGTGAATCAGTGAAACAGTGGTTCACAAGTGTTGTGTTATTATAATGATATAATACCTTGGGCTTTTTTACTGTATAAGACACAAGACACCAGTCGCTCACAAGGGATTGGGTAAACACGTTGTGGGTTCGTTTATTAAGGCAAGGCACATGACAGCAGTTATACATAGATACAAAGCTTGAGGACATCAGAGCTGTGTGTTTGTGATCTGCTCAAAGCAAAAGTGGAACTAAGACTAGATCACATGACACATTTCCCATCTAGTGTTGTCATGCTGATATCCCTTAAAGACTTATTACAACAACCCTCTTTCTTTTTAAAAATACTTCCCCCTTCCAAAGAAGTGCACCTACTTACAATACATGTTCATGTGTAGTTACCATTACATAAATGCATAGAACTGATGAACCTATGAGTCTCTAAAGCATGAAGATAATCTGCTGGTTCGCCCAGATCTTGTGATGGTAACTTTGTCTGGAGGTTCCTTTAATTGCTCACAGTGACCTGTGGGATTATCATTCTTGGATGTTGCTCTTGGTTGCACTTGAGATCTTATCCTAGATGCAATAGGACTGTACAGTGGTTGAGGAGCTCGAATGAATCTGATTTGTCCTTGGTTAAGCCTCAATGTTGCACCTTTGAACATAATGATTTCATAGGACCTTGGTTCTGAATAAATACTTGTTACCTCGGCTGGTTGCCATGTACCTTCTGTAGAATCCTGGATGCGAACTTGTTGTCCCAGCTGTAAACTTGGCAATTCTGTACCTGCATTTTTATCATGCACGTTGGTCATCTTCTGTTGTAGTTTTAAAAGTTGCTCTCTGTTTTCTGAGAGGGTATAATGGAGAAGAGTAGGTAAATTGGTATGCACTGGTCTGCCAAACCTGAGCTCTGCCAGTGATGGAATAGTTGCACTTAAAGGCGTCACTCTCAGATGTAACATTGCAATGTGTAGCTCTTGTTTGGTCTGTCTATATTTGAGAATTAGGGATTTCACCATTTCATTCAGCTAGGCTGTTAGATAGAGGATAGCCTCTTTTCTCAGCATTATACAAGTGAATGTATCAAACCAAGATAGTGAGGTATGGGCATATTTCTATTTTGTTGGCATGATGTGCAACTGGTTACATGAGAAATATGTGCTGGCTTCCCCAGTTGTCCCAGTGTGCCTAATTTTCCATCATGTATCAGTGCCTCCCTGATGCATTATTTTTTCTTTCAACTTCTAGCACTTTCTACTGAGTGAACTGTTTCTATTATTGAAAGCCAAGAAGATTAACTTCAAAAGCTTTATTGAGAGAAAATTCACATTGAAAGTATTTTAAAAATCTGTAGATACTTTGTATATTTTCTTGTGCATAAAAGGAAAGTGTTCTGCTTCCTTCAGATGTTCAGGTTACGCTGCTTTTGTAGCTTATATTTTCTGTATTATAAACTTTAGACTTAGTCATAGAAGCTTTCGGCAGGTTACGCACGTGCTTATGTATGTTTCAGTAGCTATTTTTGCCTGGACCAGGTCACCAGTCTGCTGTCAAAGAGCCACTCCACATCAATCGGGGCTGACCAGGAGACTTTTCTGCTCTCATCACCGGTGTAGGCATAATGGAAGGTTTACAGGTTGATAATCACCCTGTTTGGTCATGTTATGAAAGCACATTTCGTGGCCACCAAGTCCTCAAGTGGGATTCAAACCAGGAGCTTCTGGCTCAGAGGCAGGGATCCTACCCACTGTACCACGAGACCTCCCGTCATTATAAACTTTAGAAAGTGTATTAAGCTATGGGGGTAAAAAAGAAAGTCTAGATCAGAGAAAAGGCGGGAAAAGGAAAGTCTTCATGTTAATGTTAAATGTGATTTGAAAATTTAAAAAATAGGTTTGAAGTCTGCTAATGATGTCATATGTTTTCTTAACATAGAAAATGTCAGTATTAATCATTGCACCCATTGAGATAGATTCTAATTTCTAAAACCTGAGAGAGAGAGTAAAGCTAGCAGTTTCTTTTCCCTCCTTCAAATTGGGCATTTTAGAAGTGTTCAATTTTGAAAGAAAATAAAGACTCTTTGGAAACATAACAAGGGGACAAGCTAATGGTGACTCTGATTACTTTGTCACCCACACTTGGGAACATTGAGGTAGAGCAGATGAAAGGCTAAGGATGTGGTGATTAAGTAAAGAGAATACAGGGTTTAAGTGGGTAGTTTAATGGGAAAATAGTAAATATACCAATAGACCGGTAGGAAGGAAAATAGTTTGTAGGAAGATAAAGGGGTAGGAAATGTATTTTTTGAGCAGGGGATTGAGAGAAGAATGAATCATAGTGAGTGGGGGTAAGAAGTGAGCCACTGAGACACATTTTCCTTAGAAATCCTGTCCCAAATGCAGTCTGTAACCATTGTAAGGAACCTATCTTTTTATTTCTGTTGGACTGTTGCAAAGAACATACCTTTTTATTTTCTGTTGGATTTTGGATTAAAATTACAATGGCTGCAGGTTGAAAGATATGTCCATTGGAACAGGATGAAAGATGTATACAATGTTGCAGTCCTGGAACAGAGTGTGCCATGAAAGTCAGGATGGTGCCAGAAAGGAGTCCTGGGCCAAGGGAGTATTCTGACAAAAGCACTTTAATTGGCTCCTGACCAGGTGACCAAGCCTTGTGCCTAGAGCAGTGCAGCTGAATAGCTCCTAGCCTGAAAGGAACAAGACCTAAAACCTCTTGCTCCTCTGTGTGGAAGATTCTAGTAATTCCACAATAAGCTAGCTGGCTTTTTCTCTTCATATCTCTATTACCTGCTCTCTCTATAAACCCTTGTAAAGAGGCAAAGTGGAAAATCACTGCTAGGGACAGTGAAAGGCAAGTGCTCAACCAGTGAACTAAATACTGAAAGTGCTGGAAGATCAACAAGTACTGAAAGGAGTTTAGAAGACATCGATCAAAATCAACCCATCGAATCCTGTACTCCAGAATTTGTGTTACTGAACTGTTTATCCCGCCCTTAAAATCCATGTTTTTGTGTGTCTTGTATGTGTGTGTATAGGGATTTAAGAAGGGGGTAAAGTTTAAGTTATAGGTTAGAAATTAGCAGTTCTTTTACCACTGGTTAACGACAATAAGGAAATAACTGTTTATTGAATTAGACCCACACTTCACCCCTTCAAACGGAACATGAAATTCTAAGACCAGTGTTTTAAACCTGAATAAAGGAAAGCTAGCTAAAGTGAACTGGGAAACTGGGTTAAAAGGTAGGACAGTAGATATGCAGTGGCAGACTTTTAAGGAGATATTTAATAACTCTCAACAAAGATTTATTCCAGAAAGAAAGAAAGATTCTTTGAGAAGGATGCATCATCTGTGGCTGAATACATAAGTTAAGGGCTGTATCAAATTGAAAGAAACACTGTACGAATCTGTAAAGATTAGTGGTAGGTCAGAAGATTGGTCAGATTTTAAAAACCAGCGAAGAATGATTTTAAAATAAGACGAAAGTTGAGTATGAGAGAAAGCTACCTAGTAATATAAAACCAGATAGTAAGAGTTTCTACAAGTATTTAGATAGGGAAAGAATAACTAAAGTTGGTGTTGTTCCTCTAGAGAGTGAATCTGGGGAATTGATAATAGAAAAGAAGGAAAAAGCAGAGGAGTTGAACAACTATTTGGTGTGGTGTCTGTTTTTACTCTAGCAGACTTAGAAAACTTCCCAAAGATACTTGAAAATAAAAAAAACTGAACAGTGAGGAGGAACTTAAAACAATCACCATCATGAAGGAAAAAGTACTGGTAAAACTATTAGGCCTAAAGGCTGACAAGTGCCCAGGACCAAATGGCCTGCATCCTAGGGCTGTAGAAGAAGTGGCTACAGAGATAGTAGATGCATTGATTATAATCTTCCAAAATTCTTTAGATTCTGGAAGGGTCCCAGTGAATTGTAAAATAGTGAATGTTACAACTCTTTTCAAGAAAGGGGGAGATAGAAACTACAGGCCAGTTAGCCTAACATCTGTCATAGGAAATTGCTAAAATCCATTATTAAGAAGGTTATAGTAGGATGTTTAGAAAATCATACTGTGATCAGGCAGAGTCAACGTGGTTGTGAAAGGGAAATCGTGTTTGACCAATGTATTAGCGTTTTTGAAGAAGTATCAAGCAAGGTAGATAAAGGGGAACCTGTAGATGTGATTTACTTGGATTTCCAAAACGCACTTGATAAGGTTCCTCATCAAAGGCTACTACACAAGATAAGAGAACATGGTGTGACATGGGTCAAGGATTGGTTAGCTAACAGGAAGCAGAGAATAGGGATAAATGGGTCCTTTTTGGATTGACAAGCTGTAACTAGTGGAGTTCCACAGGGATCAGTGCTGAGGTCTCAACTATTTACAATGTACATGAATGATTTGGATAAAGATAAAGGAGAACCAGTGGATGTGATATATTTGGATTTTCAGAAAGCTTTCGATAAAGTCCCAGATAAGAGGTTAGTGTGCAAAATTAAAGCACAAGGGATTGGAAATAATATATTGGCATGGATTGAGAATTGGTTAGCAGACAGGAAACAGAGAGCAGGAATAAATGGGTCTTTTTCGGAATGGCAGGCAGTATCTAGTGCGGTACCGCAGGGCTCATTGCTTGGGCTCCAGCTATTCACAATACATATCAATGATTTGGATGAGGAAACCAAATGTAATATTTCCAAGCTTGCTGATGATATGAAACTTGGTGGGAATGTGAGTAGTGAGGAGGATGTTAAGAGGCTTCAAGGCGATTTAGACAAGTTGAGTGAGTGGGAAAATACATGATTGATGTAGTATAATGTGGATAAGTGTGAAGTTATCAACTTTGCTAGGAAAAACAGAATGGCAGAGTATAATTTAAATGGTGATAGATTGGGAAATGTTGATGTACAAAGGGACCTGGGTGTTCTTGTACACCAATCACTGAAAGCAAACATGCAGGTGCAGCAAGCAGTTAGGAAGGTAAATGGTATATTAGCTTTCATTGCAAGAGGATTTGAGTACAGGAGCAAGGATGTCTTACTGCAGCTATACAGGGCCTTGATGAGACCACACCTGGAGTATTGTGTGCAGTTTTGATCTCCTTACCTAAGAATGGATATATTTGCCATAGAGGGAGTGCAGCGAAGGTTCACCAGACTGATTCCTGGAATGGCAAGATTGTCGTACGAGGAAGGATTGGGCTGACGAGGCCTGTATTCACTGGAGCTTAGAAGAATGAGAGGGGATCTCATTGAAACATATAAAATTCTGACCAGGTTGGACAGACTGGATGCAGGGTTGATGTTTCCTCTGGCTGGGGGATCTAGAAAAGGAGTCACAATCTCAGGATACGGGCTGGCCATTTAGGGCTGAGATGAGGAGAAACTTCTTCACTCAGAGGGTGGTGAACCTGTGGAATTCTTTACCACAGAGGGCTGTGGAGGCCAAGTCACTAATATACTTAAGAAGGAAATAGATAGATTTCTAGATTCTAAAGTTGTCAAGGGGTATGGGGAGGGAGCAAGAGTATGGCATTGAGATAGAGGATCAGCCATAATCATATCGAATGGTGGAGTAGGCTCAACGGGCCGAATGGCCTACTCCTATTTTCTATGTTTCTATGAAAGGACCGAATGTATGGTAATTAAATTGGCCAATAACACCAATATAGGTAGGAAAATAAGTTGTTAAATGAGTTGGAGAGTCTCCAAAAGTAAACAGACAGGTTAAATGAGTGGGCAGAAATTTGGCAGATGAAGTGTAATGTGGCAAAATGTGAACCTGTCTACTTTAGCAGGAAGGATAGAAAAGCAGTATACTATTTAAATGGAGAGAGACTGCGGAACTCAGTAGTACAGGGAGATCTGGGTGTCCTGGTACATGAATCACTAAATGTTAATATGCAGGTGCAGCATGTGATTAGGAAGGCAAATGCAATATTAGCATTTGGAAGGAGAATAGAAAATAAAGGTAGGGATGTTCTACTACAGTTGTACAGGGCATTGGTGAGACCACATCTGGCCATTGTGTACAGTTTTGGTATCCGTATTTGAAAAAAAGATATCATTGTGTTGGAAGCAGTACAGAAAAAGTTTGCTCAACTCATTCCTGGGATGAAAGGCTTTCCTTTCAAGAAAGGTTGGGCAAGTTGGGCCTGTACCCACTGGAATTTAGAAGAATGAAAGCTAACATATTGAAACATATATGATCCTGAGGGGACTTGATAGGGTAGATACTGGGCAGATATTTACACTGGTCGGGGAGACGAGAACCAAGGGACACCATTTAAGAATAAGATATAATAATAATAAATAATAATAAGTCTACTGTTTAAGACTGAGATGAGGAGAACTTTTTTCTGTTAGAGGGTTGTTAGTATGTGAAATTCTCTTCCCCAAAGAGCAGTGGAGGCTGGGTCATTGTGTTTATTCAAGGCTGATTTAGATTTTTGATAGAAAAGGGAGTGAAGGGTTATTGGGGGGCAGACAGGAAAGTGGAGTTGAGACCACAACCAGACCAGCCATGATTTTATTGAATGGTGGAGCAGGCTCAAAGGGCCCTATGGCCTACTCATCCTAAGGCTGGAATTTTCCACCCCTGTTGGTGGCGGGTGTCATGGCAGGTGGGGAGGGAACAATATGGAGGGAAGGCCAAAAATCAGTTTCACATCAGCGTGAAAGCACCTGATGGTGTCCGCCATGGCAGAACGCCAATCCCACTGGAAGCTGGCCTGAACCCACTTTGCATCCCACTAGTGGGGTGCAAAGTAAGGCCCAACCTTAATTGTTACCCCATGCCAGATTTATCGTTACGCCAGCGAGAAAACATGCCAGCCCAGAACATGTCTGGACAAGTGTGATGTGCAGAAGTAGGGACTTAACATTAGGTCTGTCCTTGGCCTGCTGCAATGTTCCAGTGAAACTCAACGCAAACTGGAGGAACAGCACCTCATCTTCTGACTAGGCACTTTACAGCCTTCCGGACTGAATATTGAGTTCAACAATTTCAGATCATGAACTCTCTCCTCCATCCCCACCCCCTTTCCGATCCACCTTTTTCCAATAATTTATCTTTTTTTTTTACACTATATTTTTTCTTTTCCCTCCTAGTTTTAAATTTATTTCAATCTATTGTTTCATCTCCACCTTTTAGCCCATTTAGATCCCCTCCCCCCACCCCACCCCACCCGCACTAGGGCCATCTGCCACTAGCTTGCTTCCCTTAATGTCCCCATTAGCACATCTTTTCGATAATATCACCACCATCAACACCCCTTTGTCCTTTTGTCTATGACATCTTTGGCAGTCTATTCTCGGCCTCCACCTATCACTGACCCTCTATCAGGCTTTCCTGTCCCACCCCCTTCTACCAGCATATATTTCATCTCATTTCTATATGTCTTAGTTCTGATGAAGGGTCATACGGACTCGAAACATCAACTGTATCCCTCTCTGCAGATGCTGTCAGACCTGCTGAGTTTTTCCAGGTATTTTTGTTTTTGTACCTAACATTAGGGCCTTGCTGAGATCAAGGACATCCGAGGAGCAGAAGATCCCAGAGCCGGACAGCTGTTGGACCCTGGAGGAACATGTGCATTGTGTGCTGCATGGGTTCTCATGCACATGGCTCTACCACAAAGTATCTCACAGAAGTGGGATGTCAGGAGTCTGCTTTGGGACATCACAGTCTTGGCCATGGGCTGCCCTGATGATTGACGATGAAGTGGAGAGGAAGGTCCAGCTGTGAATGGGAGAGAAAGGTGTACCGGGGGGGAGGCCATGAGAGAAAGGTCTAGGTTTCATTCGGAGAGGAAGGTGTACCAGCGGGGGTGAGGTTGGGAGGGGCGGGGGGAAACGAAAGTGTCAGGGAGGTGAGGTTGGGTTGGGGGAGGAGGTAATACGGGAAATGAGGGTGTAATGGGGAAGAATGCGGCAGCTGGGGAGGTAGGTGTGTAAGGGGTTGGAAGGTATAAGGGAAGAAGTCCAGAGGAGGGGAAGGAGTTTGGAGGGGGAGGAGTCCAGGGAGAGGAAGTAGTAAGGGTGGAGGATAGAGTAAGGGTGGAGGATAGAGTAAGGGTGGAGAAAGGAGTAAGGGGGGGAATGACCAAGTGAACATGCAAGGGAGGGGGTCTGTGAAGTCAATGACTGCCTCCTGGGAAGCGAATTGAGGGTGGGCATAGTAGGAGGGAATGGTGAGTATGAGAGGGAGCAGAGTGAACTGGAAGGGTAGGAGGGTGAGGGCGCGACGGTAGTGGCAGAAGGGATGACAAGGGTGGTTGGCCGGGACTCAGAGGCAGACACAGACGCTGGAAGTGGGAAGAAGGAGATTGGGGAGGTCAATGTGGATGGGGGTGGGATTCTCAGGAAGGTAGGAAACGTGCACGTTCACCTAGACATCCTGGAAAGAAAAGAGTTCTGGTTGGCAGGTGACGGTGGGGAGGTGGAATGTGATGCCTGGGGGTTCAACAGTGATAGGGGAAAGGACATTGGTGACTGGGTGAGGGGAAAGGACAGAGGCCGGGTAGTTGAGCAGAAACTTAACCACGACCATGTTTTTCAAATCGAAAGTGAGTGGAACCTCGTGTTGGACGGGCACAGGTGCTGCATGGGAGTGCGTTCAGTGGGTGGGTGGAGATGCAGGTCAGCTCAGATGGACAACTGAAAGCGAACCCCAACAGGCAGCATTGAAAATGCTCAGGACATTGAGATGAGTGTGATGGTTGAAGGCTCCGCTTGCGTGGAAGAATGCTTCCTCAAGGCTCTGAAAGGTCCTGCCCGCACATACACTTCACCCTCCAGAATTACTCGTGGTCCAGATGCATGCAGCTGAACTACTAGTTGGAGGGGGGAATGGAGGAGGAGGACCCGTGAAGCCTGTAAATGAAGCTGAAAATGAAAGGAAATATATTTTCAGATTATAATGTGACAAAATGTGTTCACCCGTGCAACCACGTGATCAGAAATTCTTAACTTTTC
Source organism: Cetorhinus maximus (assembly GCF_964194155.1). Classification (NCBI taxonomy): domain Eukaryota; kingdom Metazoa; phylum Chordata; class Chondrichthyes; order Lamniformes; family Cetorhinidae; genus Cetorhinus; species Cetorhinus maximus. The sequence goes on along the minus strand of NC_135883.1, from coordinate 14,467,763 downwards.
TCGGCCTACCACTTCCTCTAGGTGCTGCCCTGACATCTGCAGCAGGGGTGTAGACAGCCTTTGAAATGGTTGGCTGTGTTGCCTCTGATGACTTCAGCGTGCGTCCTCTGGAGAAATGAGGCCTTGGCCCTAGCTTGGCTGACCTCCTGTGGACCAGCTGCTCCCTCTGCAATGAAGAAGGATAAGGTTTAGATGGTCACGGGCAATGGGCACTCGGAGGGAGAAGATAGCCTCAGATTCCTAAGTGGATGACCCAGGGGTGTCCAGTTGCCATTCCTCCTCCCTTCGGTTGCCTGAGGGCCCCAGCCTGATTCCTTAAGAGGAAGGAGCACCTGGAGGAGTGTCAAGCCCAGTTCCCTCTCGCTTTGATACTGCCAGAACTCACCCATGGCTATCGCAGCAGAGTTCAGGTCTGTGTGCATCTCCGCATTCTGCTGGACCAGGATCTCCATGGCATCCACCATCTTTCCCATGGAGACCACCATGAGCACCACTTCAGCAGAGAGCAGGTGTACGCACTCCTCTGACTTGCATACCACTCTGTTGACGGCTTCCAACAACTCTTCGTGATGTTCCCACGCCTTCTGCTTGCTCTCCATGATGAGTTGGAAGGCCGAATCCAGAGGCTCGTCATCTGACTCGTACCTCACAGATGCCTTTTCCCCAGCAGTCCTCCGAGTGCTGGGGAACTCGGCTGAACCTGCCTCCTCCTGCTGCAGGCACATGTCCATGTCCGTGTCCGTGCAGGGACCACCAGATTGTGAACCTGAGCCTGCTATAGATCTAGGTCCCATTGAGGTATGTGTCCCTGTGCTGGTGGAGGGTGGGGTAAGCGCTGTGATGGGTCTTCCAGGCTGTTTATTTCCAGCTCTTTCATGGAGGAGGAGTCCTCTTGGCTAGAGGTGAGGACCTGGGTGGAGCTGAGAAACTGGCTGGCTGAGGGTCTTGGCAGAGCTCCCTGTGAACCAAAGTAGAGATGATTAGTGCATGGAAGCAGTCAAAAGCAGGAGAGAGAGCACTCACAGTTGCATTTAGAGAGGGATGATGTGGTGCAGGATCCTCACATGTGTTCACTGCCGACCTTACTGTCTCCACAGACACGGTCCATGTCCTCACCAGTCAGCACGATGGCACGCTCCTCAAAGTGAGTGAGGGGCTTAATGTGGGCCACTCCACTCCCCGCTCTGGGACCTCTTCCTCCCATGGTGAGCCAGCTTCTCTCCATGAAAATAGATGGAGAGAGTGTGAGTAGGATGCATGGCACTGTGTGACATGTTTGTGTGGTGAGTGGAGCCATGGACGAGATGAGGATGTGAGCTCCAGAGGGTATGAGCCTGATGGAGATGTGAGGGTGTGTGTGAGAGTTAGTGATGTTGTCCCTTGAGGTATGAGATCCATGTGGATGTGTGATGGGTTTGTAAGTGTGTGAGTTGAGAGTGATGAGGTGGTTGACTTACCCTAGTGTAATGGATGAGAGCATTCATCCTCTTCCTGCACTGGATGGCTGACCTCCTGTGTGCTCTGATGGCGCTGACTGCTGCTGCCACCGCCTTCTAGGTGACTCTTATGGAAGTCCTGCAGCCAGAGCAGGTGTAGAGGACATCACAGCGGCGTTCCACTGCATCTAGCAGGTGCCCCAGAGAGGCGTCACTAAAATTGGGGACTGCCATCTTTGCTTTTGGGGCCATCTGTCGCCTGGAACAGTCCTGATCTGAAGACATGAAGTAAGCGTGTGCTCTGGTGCATTTTAAATGTGGCACCCGGAGCGAAGAAGAGTTGAGGTCATGGCAGGGCGGGCAAATGCAAGCCCACCCGCCAGCAGCCCAGCATGTTCCCCATGAATGCGTAACCAATGATGCGGTGTGGGCCAGGAATAGGATACAGCGCAAAAGCCGCCATTGCGGGCAGTGGGTAAACCATCCTTTTTCCCACCCGTTACCACACTCTGCAAATCTGGTACGATCCTGCCCTCATTCCTATGTTCATTGTGGGATAATGTACATTCTACAAAAAGAGTGAGTGAGAAAGGGTTACAGATTGGCCTTGCTGGCTTGAAACAAACACTGGAGAGGAAGAAAATCTCTAAATTAAGTGGTTGGATGAAAGTCGCCAATTATCTGATAACTAATAAAAAGAAATGCACATACAAAGTAATTCTTAGAGGTCCAAGAGGAAGGGTATCTTGTAATGCTTTGTATGGAACTTAGATTTAATTTGGTTTGAAATTTTGATTGCATATGTTCACTACTTTTTGTTTAAAAAGAAAGAAAAGAATCTGTTATTTGTATAGTGATTGTGTTTAATTGTATGCCAGCAGTGGGCAGTAACTGGGGATTCACTGTGAATAGATCAGACAAACTGTGGTCGTTGGTTTAGGTGGTGTATGCTGGCAATGTGCAACTCTGCAAATAAATATAATTATTAGATCAATATTGGTTCCAGTTCTACCTTTTGCCAGCTGGGTATCTGAAGAACAACACATGGAAAGCCATAAAAACCCTGGGACAGAAGTAACCAAATCCTCAGTGGAACGTGATCTTCCTGCTACTGTGACCAATAAATTGGGGAATGTGTCTAACCAGGGTCGGATCATGGGTTAGATAGATATTCTAGAGTTTAGATATTTAATTTCCCGGGATAAACTTCAACATAAACATTCCCTGACCTGCAAATAAATGAGGTAGAATTGTGGTAAGGTTTATTGTAAGTCATTTCTGAAAGTCATGTTTCAAGGGATGAATGGTGCTTGTTTATTACTTACTTCTACCGTCTCACCCTTGTAATGTTCATGCTGTTGACTGGCTTATCTATGACCTGATTAGTTTCAATACAATATCTCATTTATAAATCTTAGTAAATGTGGTGCTTTTTTGAACACTCCAGGATCTTAAGTTTTGTTTTTTTGTTTTAATGAAAGTAATTAAAACTTCAACTCATTGGTATTATCCTGAATAGCATTTTTCAGCCTATTTCAAAAAGATCTCACCCTTTTAGTTGTTATGTTCAAGATATAATTTCCAACTATAGTTGTGGTTAAAAAAAAATCTCAGGTTATGTTCATTGTGTGCTCCTGGTTTTTACAAAAAATGAATTGATGGCTTACCTTATTTTCAATTCAAATAGAAAGAAATGAAATGGTGTTGCATCAAGAATGTTTATGTTGTAATGAAGCAGTCACCAACATGAGGTTATTAATATAACAAGTTTACTAGTGTGTAATTATTTTCAATAGTTCCTTTATTTTTCTTACAGACATTGAGCTAGAGGATGTCTTTGGATTGAATGGACAAATAGAACATAAATTAACTTTCCTGAGGAAAAATGTCCCAAAGGATATCAAGCTTGTGCTGATTGGCCATTCCATTGGTTGTCATATGATACTAGAAATGATGAAGCGTGAACCCAAATTACAGGTAAGTGTTCTAATTGGACGATTGTGATTGCACAACAAATTTATGTAGATCATTTTTATACTGTATCTAGTGCCTGATGATCCGAAGCTAATATATGTAGGTTGCATCAGTCACGATTTAAGTAACATAAACTTGCGTGTTATAATCACCGTTCTACACACAACGCAAATGACAGAAATTAAATCAAAACAGGTCTTATTTATATTTGATCCAAGTCAGTTTAAAAGTATAAAAAACACCTCAGCTGAAGCAGTAAGCAGGCAATCCACTTCATGGCTCCTACTGACGTCAACAGCAAGAAAATTTGTCATAGACTATGTTGCAGATCAGAGAATGAAATGAAAATGTCATAATATAAATTAACTGCAAAAGAATGTAAGAAGGACTGTCTTTCTGTGGCATTTAAATAAAATGTAGTATTTTGATTATGTGGTTGTTCCCATTATAATCCACATATTTAGACCTTTGACTTTGAGCCTCAGAGTTGTATTATTTTTGACTTAGGGTGGAATCGTCCCAGATTTGCACTAAATGTTCTAGCAGGCGGGAAAAACGGCTTCTAATGCTGTATTGTTCCAAACCCGCTGCATTAATTATGCATTAATGGGAAACATGCCGTTTCCATGGTGGGCGACCTTCGATTTGTACGCCATGCCATCACCTCCCCGCTTCATCACGCCAGGCGCCATATTTAAAGTGCAGCCGCGCACACACCTCTAAGTGTTTTCAGTCCAGCACTGCCGCACGAAAGACAGGATGGCCCCAAAAGGCAAAAAGACTGCAGCCCACTGACACATCCCTTGAGCACCTTTTGGACACCGTGGAGGCCCTCCGTGGTGTCCTCTACCCCTGCCGCAGGAGGTGCGGCGGCATCACCATTCCAGCATGGGAGGCGGTGGCTGCAGTGGTCGGCACCAATGACCTGCAAAAGAGGACAGCCACCCAGTGCCGCAAAAAGGTGAATGATCTCCTCCGTTCCGCCAGGGTAAGTCACTCTTCTCGTCACTCTTAACTCACGCAAACTCATCACACATCCACGGGGCCATCACTCACTGCCAGTTCAAGGGACATCATCATTCACTCTCTCATACACACCTTCATTGTCCTCAGCCTGTCTATGGGACCACTCACCACCCGCACATGCCAGGCATACTTATCATCTGGCCTGGCAGGCGTCCTGCTTACACCCTCTCCATCTCTATTCATGCAGGATAAACTGGCACACAACAAGAGGGAGAGGTTGCTTACCGGTGGAGGAATGCCTGACATCAAGGTCCTCACGGACTTCAAAAATAGAGCCATCCAGCTGGCTGTTGAGGATCTGGACCGTTCCCGATGGTGAGGTCGGTGGTGCTCTACCAAGTGAGGACCCAGCAGTGTAACATCCATTAGACAACGATGCTGTGAGCGATGCATACTATTTCACAGGCCATGCACTAATTATCTTTCCTTGCTTTAGCAGGCACATTTGAGAAACAGCCAAGAGAGTCCACGATCCAGGGCCTCCAGTCAAGTCCCGAGGGAAGATCAGAAGAGGAATCTGCTCAAACCTGCTCTGAAGACCCATCACAGGGCTCACCTCCAGCCTCCACCAGCGCGAACGCACACCTCGGTGGGACCTAGCTTTAGAGTAGCCTCAGGATCATGATCTGGTGAGCACCAGGCATTTTCTGATCCACTGCAGGCGGTGGCAGGGCCTTCCCAGGTCCCCGGCACGCAGAGGACTACTGGAGGCCAAAGGTTTGCTGAGTCCGAATCAGATGATGAGCCTCTGGACTCAGACATGTCACAGTTGCTGGAGCTGCAAAGGCAAACTCGGGAACATCAGGAAGGGATGTCCGTTGCATTCCTCAGATTGGAAGGCTCAATGGAGGAATCCATCCGCCTTCAGGCTGAGGTGATAGTGCTGGCGTGCCAGAACACTGGTAGGATGGCAGCTGCCATGGAGACATTGGTCCAGAATGTTGCTCCTGCACTGCTGTGTGGTCTGAACTCCATTGCCGATGCCATAGATAGCCTCCCATAGTGTGTACGCGAGAAGGGTGCAGGGCAGCTCGATCTCACTCCAGCTACCTGTTCTCCTCAAGGAGTCAGCCAGGGGCCCTTAGGCACCCATAGGGATGCGGATCAGCAGGTGCACACCCCAGGACCATCCACCCAGGTGACTCTGGGAGTGTCCAGCACATCAGAATCTCCTCTTCCTGTGACCTCAGCACACCAGCTCCTCAGGCCAAAGAGGGTGCCACTGCCACACAACAGGAGCCAAAAGCAGGCCACAGTTCTCCAGAGGATGCCCGTCAAGGCCATCAGAGACAGGACGTTGTAGTCAGCAGGCTGCCTTCACCTCTGCTGTGGATGTCCAGGGAGCACCAAGACTTAGTGGCAGGGTTAAGAAGGCTAAGAAGATGTAACTCTTATAGAGTCAACCAATTAAACTAAATTAACAAAATAAGGGATAAATCAAGCACAGCCCCTAAGTAAGGTCAGCTGTAAAACCAAGGACAAAGTTTAAAGGAAACTTACAAACATTAAACCAAAATGTGATTAAAGGGGTCAACAAACCACCCCAGTCCCCGCGGTGCCCACCGGGCACGGAAGGCCTCGATGGTGCCTGCAGACACCGCGTGCTCCCTCTCCAGGGACACCCGGCCGCGAACATAGCCGCGGAAGAAGGACAAACAATCGGGCGGGACTGCCCCCTCAATCGCCCGCTGCCGGGACCTGTTAATGGCCAACCTGGCCAGGAGCAGGTTCACGAGGAGGTCCTCCTCCTTCCCGACCCCATTCCGCACCGGGTGTCCGTAGATCAGGAGCGTGGGACTGAAGTGCAAACAAAACAGCAACAGAAGCTAAGAAGATGTAACTCTTTCGAGTTATCAACAGATCGCATGTAACTCTTTCGAGTACATTCACAGTTCTTGGTTTCCGGGAGTGGGACATGAACCCACAACCTTCTGATTCAAAGGCGAGGGTGCTATGAACTGAGCCACAGCTGACACTGTGCACGGGTGTTAATCACTTGTACATAATGTTCAGTATTGTAAATAAACTCTCAACAATGTCTCCCTGCCTATGGCTCCTTGTTCTGATGAGCAGTGCTCTTGTCACAGACCGGGTGTCTCAGTCCAGGGGCTCTTCCCTGTGCTTTGTGCAGCCTTTAGGCAAAAGTGATGGTCCGGCCTCACACTCCCTGGACATGTTAAGGATGCTTGCGCCTCGATGGTGCTGGTCATTGCTGCCAGAATGTTGTGAATAGGCGTCACAGAGTTCCGTCATTCTCTCTGTGTGATCTCAGCACCTATAAGGTGGGGCTGGCCCCAATCTCTTCAGCATCTGTGACCAGTGATGCTGTCTCCTGAAGGGGTCAGATGCTGAAGGCGGACAACGGATCAGGTGCTTTTAAGGTTTCATGGCTGCGTCTCCATGATGTGACCCTGATCACAGAGCGCAAGTGAGCTGCCCTCGGCCAGACAGGAGTCAGACATTTACAGAGGCTATGTGAAGATCTACGAAGTGTCCTCACTGCATGTTGTCATCATCCTCCTGCGATCGAACGACTATTAGGGCCTCCACTGCATCTCCATGACAGGAGCATTATCACAGGTATGTGAGCTGCCGTAAGCCAGACTGGAGTCAAATGTTCATAGATGTAACATGAGGAGCTATGGCATCTCCCCACTGCATGTCATCATCGTCCTCCACAAATTTAGGGACTCCCGAGTGCGCCTGCCTCGTCTGACCAGTGCGAGGGCCTAATCGCTGTCATCGCCACCTTCGAGGACCTCCTCACCCTCATCCCTTGGAGGAGACTTCCAGCTCCTCCATCTCCTCCTCAGCCAGTTCCTCTCCCCGTTGCAGCGCCAGGTTGTAAAGCGCACTGCAGGCGACGACGATGTGTGACACCCTCAGTGGACTGTATTGCAGGGCTCCACCAGACTGGTACAGGCACTGGAACCTCATCTTCAGCATCCCGATGGTTTGCTCCGCCAAGGTGCGAGTTGCAGCATGAGCCTCATTACACCTTCACTCTGCTGCAGTCTGAGGCTGCTGCATGGGTGTCATCAGCCAGATCCTCTGCGGGTAGCCCTTGTCCCCTACGAGCCAACCCTGCAGCCTCTGTGGACCCTGGAAGACGTCAGGGATTTGCACCAACTGAAAATGTTGGAGTCGTGGACAATTCTTGGAAACCCTGCTCAGACCTTCAGGATGCATTTGTGGTGGTCACATACCAGCTGCACATTCAGCGAATGGAAGCGCTTGTGGCTGACATAATTGACCACTTGTTGCGATGGAGATCTGAGATCTGTGGGAAACCCAAGGTCTGGTCAAATTGAATCGCTCTTGCATCCTGGCTCTCTTGGTACCGGGCGAAATGCACAAAGTTGTGTGCCCTCATGAAGATGGCATCTATGACCTCATGGATGCATTTGTGGTGGAGGCTTGTGATATCCCACAGAGGTCAACTGTGGAGCCCTGAAAGGAGCCACTGGCATAAAAATTGAGTGCCGCTGTCACTTTGACAGCCGCTGGCAGTGGATACTCTCATGTCCCCGTGGCGCCAAATCCTGCAGCAGGTAGCAGATGTGACCGACCAGTTCCCTAGACATGCGCAGTCTTTGGCAACACTGGTTCTTGGTCAACTGCAGGAATGAAAGGAGGGAACTATAAACCCTGGGTCTAGCTAAGAGCCAACTAATGACGGCACGCTGTGGTTCTTCAGTGTCATGTGCGGGAGCCCCAGCCACCCCTTCTTCCTGATGATGCTGCTCCTCCCTCTCCACAGCCAGGAGCCTCCTTCACTGTCGTCTCTGTCGCCTTCGCTTTCTGTAAGCCACAAGGCATACAGCTAGTTCATCAGACTCCATGAACCTAACGTACTACTCCTGCAGGATGAAAGAGAGATGCATGGGTTAGCTTGAGTGTTCTAAGAACCTCCCTTGGTTAAGTCTGAAGACACCTTAACACATCCCGGAGAGTATTGCCCACCACTTGGATGGCCAGAGTTTAGTGCGCTGCATGGTTGCCTGAAACCCCACTTCCTCCACCTCACTCCATTGATTGACTGGCTGCAGCTTTGCCCACTGGACTGCACGCTGTGCTTTCAGCTCAGGCACAGGCGTTCTCCTAACCTGCACTGCAAGGCTGCACTGTTAACTTGAACCATGGGGGAAACTGGTCCAAACCAGGATGATGACATTGCAAGGGGCTGTGAGTGTCTCCACCAGTGACTGTTCCAGGCCAGCTTTAGCAAGGAGATTGTACAACGTGCCCAGTCATCCAACCGTTCTGCAGTCCACTAAGATGTAAGAACATAAGAAATAGGAACAGGAGCAGACCATTCGGCTCCTTGAGCCTGCTCCGGCATTCCATAAGATCAAGGTTGATCTTCTTGTGTTTTGATTTCCACATTCCCATCTAACCCCGATAACCTTAGATTCTTGTTAGGCAAGGGAATCAATCTACCTCTGCCTTAAAGCTATTCAATGACCCCGCCTCCACCACCTTCTGAGGCAGAGAATTCCAAAGTCGCACAACCCTCTGGTGACGGTGGGGGTGTGCAGGTGGCAGAACTAGCACGATTCTGGGCTCCTCTGAAATCCTGCCACTTATACCTCCTGTGCAACCAACATTAAGTATCCCTGCATGATCATATGTGGACCATACAATACTGTATCCAAATGACAGTTGACCCCCAGGAAAGATTGTTTGCCATCTGGATAACAGGCCCACCAGTAACTAGCAAGAGATTTTAGCATTTGAAATCTTTTGCCAGAATAGTCTTTACCCCACCACCCACCACAAAGGAGAAGCGAGGAGACATTATAAAATGCCACCATATCTAGGGGAATATAATTTAAATGACACAGTCTTCAGGTTTTAAGATGAGGTCATGGCAAATATATGGACAAAAGTTCCTCCCTTTTGCACTTCCAGCAGTCTAACAAGAGTCTGTAATTTCCAAAGTAGTATGGGATTAACTTTCTCCCATTCTGGCTCTGATTTTTATAATGAACTTTTGTTTCTGTGGCCATAAACACTGATTGTCAGGGGCTGCAACTGAACTAGGTGATGTTGCTAAAAAATGTCATAATTTTACAGTTTACAGCTCTGCCACTTCCTTTCAGTGTCTGAAAATACATCAAAAGCAAGGAAACACTAACTAAACAATGCAATTAATGTATATGTGCCTAAGTCATTGAAGGTAGGACAGGCTAAGAGCGTGGTCAGTAGGGCTTTTTTAATAGGGGCATAGAATACAAGAGCAAGGAGGTTATGTTCAATTTGTATAAACACTGGTCCAGACTCAATTGAAATATTGTGTCCCATTCTGGGTATCACACTTTAGGTCGGATGCAAAAGCAAGAGAGAGTGCAGAAAAGATTCATGAGAATGGTTTCAGGGATGAGGAACTTCAGTTACAAAGATATTTTGAAGAAGTCAGAACTGTTATCCTTGGAGAAGCCAAAGTTGAGGTGAGATTTGATGGAGGTTTTCAAAATTGTGAGGGGTCTGGACAGAGTAGAAAGGAAAAAAACTTCCCCCTGTTGGAAGAATCAGGAATGAGAGGGCACAGATTTAAGGTAATTGGCAAAAGAAGCAATGGCAACAAGGGGAGAAACTTCTTCATGCAGCGAGTGGTTAGGATCTGGAATGCATGCCTGAGAGTGTGGTGGAGGCAGGTTCAACAGCAATAACCTGCTCACTGGCGCTCAGCTTGGGTTCCGCCATGGCCGCTCAGCTCCTGACTTCATTACAGCTTTGGTCTAAACGTGGACAAAAGAACTGAACTCCCGAGGTGAGGCGGGAGTAACTGCCCTTGACAGCATGGCAGCATTTGACCAAGTGTGGCATCAAGGACTACTAGCAAACCTGAAGTCAATGGGAATCAGGAGGAAAACTCTCCCCTGGTTGGAGTCATACCTGCACAAAGGAAAACGGTTGTGGCTGTTAGAGGTCAATCATCCAGTCCCAGGACATCCCTGCAGAAGTTCTTCCAGGTAGTGTCCTAGGCCAAACCATCTTCAGCTGTTTCATCAATGACCTTCCTTCCATCATAAGGTCAGAAGTTGGGATGTTCGCTGATGCTTGCACAATGTTCAGCACCATTTGCAAACCATCAGATACTAAAGCGGTCCGTGTCAAGAGAGAATCTAACCATTTCTCCTTGACATTCAATGGCATTACCATTACTGAATCCCATACTATCAACATCCTGGGGGTTACCATTGACCAGAAACTGAACTGGACTAGCCATATAAATACTGTGGCTACAAGAACAGGTCAGAAGCTGGGAATTCTGCACAGAGTAACTCAGCTCCTGACTCCTCAAAGCCTGTCCTCCATCTACAAGGCACAAGTCGGGAGTGTAATGGAATACTCTCCACTTGCCTGGATGAGTGCAGCTCTAACAATGCTCAAGAAGCTCAGCACCATCCAGGACAAATCAGCCCACTTGATTGGCAGCCTATCCACCACCTTCAACATTCACTCCCTCCACCACCACAGTGGCAGCAGTGTGTATCACCTACAAGATACACTGCAACAAATCACCAAGGCTCCTTCAACAGAATCTTCTAAACCCCTGACCTCGTCCACCAAGCAGGACAAGGGCAGCAGATGCAATGGAACACCATCACCTGCAAGTTCCCCTCCAAGTCACTCACCATCCTGACTTGGAAATATATCGCTGTTCCTTCACTGTCACTGGGTCAAAATCCTGGAACTCCTTTCCTAACAGCACTGTGGGTGTACCTACACCACATGAACTGCAGCGGTTCAAAAAACTGCTCACCACCACCTTCTCTCAAGGGCAATTAGGGATGGGCAATAAATGCTGGCCTAGCCAGCGACACCCACATCCCATGAACAATTTTTTAAAAAGTCAAGGCATTAAAGAGGGAATTGGATTACTATCTGAAAAGCAAGAATGTGCAGGGTTACAGAGAGAGGTCAGGGGAATGGCATTAGGTGTATTGCTCATTCAGAGAGCTGGTACAGACACAACGGGACAAATGGCCTCTTCTGTGCTGTAGTAATTCCCTGAATTTGCCTATTGCTGATTTCCAAAATAAAAAAAGACAACTTGATTAATGTATGATAATGCCTTGCTGGCCTCACTTCAAACTGTCCACGAAGATTCCCTTTCCGAACATTAGTTTGAATATGGCGCCAAATCATGGGGATCTCTAGTCATCCAGGAGCTGTGATGTCACCAAGCAGGATAAGCAGCCAACCACATTGAACTAATCTCACAGGCAGCAAACCATGAAGTAAAATGCACTAATTATCCTTCAGTTTTAACTAAAGAGAGAAATAAGTTATTGGAACATACACCTCAGATTAAGGTAGGAGCCAAAATATCATAAACAAACTTTACAAACTATTTTTTAAATGTGGATTTTTTAATCATAATTAAGAAATTTGACATTCCTCAAATATAAAATTAGTTTCCCAGGGCCAGTGAGGCTGTTCAACAAAATTGTGAACTTAATATGCCACTAAAAAGTCAGTTACGCCTCATACAGCAAAATGTAACCCTCTTCAGTGTTTTTACAGCAGGAGTAATACTGTAAAATGGCATGTTCTCTTCAGTTCTGGGATTTCTAATGGGCTTGCTCTCTGTCGCTATTATCTGGAGAAGTGTAAAATCACTGACAGCAACTTCTGGGGCAGGATTTTTTGTCCCGCGGGTGGGTATGCGTCTGACCGGAACGGGAGTAAAATAGTGTGCGATGACATCGGGTGAGCGTCCCGACGTCATCGTGCACTTGTGCGATATTTCACTCGGCGGGTGCTGGAGCCACGCCCACCATTAATTAAACAGCCAATTAAGGTCCTTCGCAGGACAATTGACCGTGATTTTTCCTTGCTGTGCGATTTTCTGCTCGTCAAACGGGCAGGCAGCCAGCCGACATTTTCACAAGCCTCATCCAAGGGCGGGATAAAAAGGGTCAGCAGCATTGCCAGTGTGAGTAGTGAGGAGTTTTGGAGATAGTTTGCAGTTGGTTGCTTACTGGTACTTGGGTGTTCTGTTCGGGGCTTCATTTCAGGACTCAATGCTGTATGCCAGGCCCCCAGAGGATTCAGACTGTGTGGACCCTTCCAGGTATCAGACAGCCTTCCCTTACCCTGGGAATGGGGATTGTGATCTCTGCTGGAGGAACCTCTTCTGAGGAAGAGGAGAGGGGCAGAAGGGAGAGGAGGCCAGGTGTCCCTGTGCAGCTTCCAGGGGAGGGACCTATGGGAGGAGAGGTATAGGCACAAGAGGCGCAGGGCCAGCAGGTAGTCCAAGGTGGAAGGGGCCACAGAAGACTGTCACTATCCTGGGGCTACTATCCTGCTGCCAGGGTTTACAGGCGGTGATGCAGCTACCTCAATACGTCCGAGGTGCAATGCCAAAGGAGACTCCGCCTCTCAAGAGAGAGCGTAACCCCCATTTGCCAGATGATTCGGCCTGAGATCAGCTCCGACTGTGTGGGTGGACACCCCATACCAGTGGCTCTGAAGGTCACATTGGCCCTCAGCTTCAATGCCTCTGGCTCTTTCCAGAGGTTAGTGGGGGATCTGTGTGGAGTCTCCCAATCAGCTGTCCACAGTTGCGTCAAGCTGGTGACAGAAGCTGTATTCAGGCAAGTACTGACCTTTATTCTTTACCGTATGGAGGAGGCCAGCCAGGCTGAGCGAGCCAGATTGCTGTGTTCCCCCAAGTCCAGGATGCCATCGACTGCACACATGTGGCCATCAAGGCGGGTCAGCCAGATGCCTTCATTAACAGGAAGGGAATTCCACTCCATGAACGTGCAGAGATTGTGTGACCACAGGATGCAGATTCTGCAAGTCTGTGCAAGGTACCCTGGCAGCTCCCATGACGCGTACATCCTCAGACACTCCCAGGTGCTGAGGCTCTTCAGTGCTGCAGTGGATGGATGGTTGCTAGATGGCAAGGGACCATAAGACGTAGGAGTAGAAGTAGGCCATTCGGCCCATCGAGCCATTCAATGAGATCATGGCTGATCTGATAATCCTCAACTCCACTTTCCTGCCTTTTCCTCATAACCCATGATTCCCTAAATGATTAAAAATCTATCTCAGCCTTGAATATACTTAACAACCAAGCCTCTACAGCCCTCTGCAGTAAAGAATTCCACAGATTCACTAGCCTTTGAGAGAAGAAATTCCTCCTCATCTCTGTCTTAAATGGGTGACCCCTTACTCTGAGATTTAGGACCCTGGTCCTAAACTCTCCCACAAGGGGAAACAACTTCTCAGCGTCTACTCTGTCAAGCCCCCTAAGAATCTTATATGTTTCAGTAAGGTTGCCTCTCATTCTTCTAAACCCCAATGAATACAGGTCCAACCTACCCAACCTCTCCTCATAAGAAAATCTCTCCATACCCAGGATCAACCTGGTGAACCTTCTCTGGGCTGCCTCCAATGCCAATATATCTTTCCTTAGATAAGGCGGCCAAAACAGTTCACAGTTTTCTAGGTTTGGTCTATCTAGTGCCTTGTATAGTTTTAGCAAAACTTCCTTTTTTTTTATATTCCATTCCCTTTGAAATAAAGGCCAACATTCCATTTGCCTTCCCTATCACCAGCTGAGCTTGTATGCTAGCTTTTTGGGATTCATGCACGAGAACTCCCAAAACCCTATGTGCTGTAGCTTTCTGCAGTCTTTCTCCATTTAAATAATATTTAGCTCCTCTATTCTTCCTGCCAAAGTGCATAACCTCATATTTCCCATCTATTTTTGTGTCATCTGCAAACTTGGCGATAATGCATTCACTTCCCTCATTTAAGTCATTAATATATATTGTAAATAATTGTGGCCCCAGCATTGATCCCCATGGCACTCCACTTGTTACAGGTTGCCATCCTGAAAAACCCCCCTTATCCCAAACTTCTGTCTTCTATTAGTCAGCCAATCCTCTACTCATGCTAATATAGTATCCCGAACACCATGGGCTCTTTTCTTATTAAGTAACCTTAAATGTGGTACCTTATCGAACGTGTTTTGGAAATCCAAATGTATTACATCTACTGGTTCCCCTTTATCTACCCTGCTTGTTACCTCCTCAAAGAATTCTAATAAATTTGTCAGGCATGATTTTCCCTTCATGAAGCCATGCTGACTCTGCTTGATTATATTGTGCATTTCTAAATGCTCTGCTATTACATCCTTGATAATAGATTCTAACATTTTCCCAATGAAGGATGTTGAACTAACTGACTTATAGTTACCTGTTTTTTTGTTTCCCTCCCTTTTTGAATAAGGGTGTTACATTGGCAGTTTTCATATCTTCTGGGACTTTTCCAGAATCTAAGGACTCTTGGAAGATTACTACCAGTGCATCCAATAGTTGTGTAGCTACTTCCTTTAATATCCTAGGATGCAACTCATCAGGTTGGACTTATTGGCCTTTAGCCCCATTAGTTTACCTTGTACCTTTTCTCTAATGATAGTTATTGTATTTATTTCCTCCCTCCCTTTTGCCCCTTGATTATTTAGTATTTTTGGAATGCTATTAGGTTCGAGGCTCACATCAATGAAAAGACTACACTAGAATGGTTGCACAAGCTGAAAGTCTCACTTCTGTGCACTGCACTCTTACCTTCATCTGGCACCCCTCTCCATGCCTGATTGCATATGGGGCATGCCGGCTCTCAAGCTCCAGGGCATCTTGCTCATACCTCAAAAGGATTAGGAGGCTAGTGAGGCCTCCGCTGGTCCGTGACTTTTCTATATTGTTGAGGGCCGCCTTCTCCTGAATCAACAGAGGAGCATTAACTGGTCCACTCTGTACCTGCAGCGCCATTGCAGCCTGGCTAACCCCAGCTAAGGAGCACCTGGCAGGGCGCATCCAAGTCATGGCCCTCAAGCCGCAAGGCACTCAGTCCAAGCAGCCAGGCCTCACCACCTTGGACAATTCTGACATGATTGACAGTTGGCACTCAGACTCTAGCACCCTTGAGGTCCACGGAGGAATGACCAGACCTTAACATATTTACATACTGACCCACGCCAACATGGTACTCACCCTTCCTCAGCGCAGCAGGTCATTGAAGTGCTTCCAGCACTGCACCCAGGAGCACCGCACCACTTCACGGCTCCTTACCAGTGCTGCCAACTCCTCCCATGCCCTCCTGGTGAGGCGTGGTGGTCTCCTCCTCCCGTCCCTGGGGACAAGGGTGACCCTCCTGGCAGCCACCTCCTGCAGAACGACGGTAAGGCACTCATCAGAGGAGCGGGAGGGGCCAAGTGCCCACCTGACCTGCCCTCACACCTGCCATGTTCAGCTTCATTCGGATCCAAGGTGCTGGCTCAAGGAACGTCCTCCACAGCAGCCTTCCAGGGGCTGCCTGGTCCACTTTTCAACCAGCTGCCGGGTCGCCAATGAACCCGGCGGCTGACAGGCCCCCACACGGCCCTTCCCAGCCGGTGCAGAGCCGCGTTCCGTGCTAGGCCGGCCTTAATTGGCCTGCCAGCATGAACTTGCAGTCAGGGCCCGATCGCAGCCGCTCCCTGCCCCGCCCGCCCGACGAAGGGAAAATTCTGCCCCTGATCTCTGCATTTAACTGTTTGTGTGCAGACTGCAGAAGTTGTCTTGCAGAGGAGTAAAGATGACAAGCGCTGACAGCTTTGCCATCACTAACACCTTGCCTTTTTCCCTGTGTGCTTAAAGTCTTATCACTTCAGCCCACCTTAACAATAGATGTAAACTCCCTCATCTATTTTGTGTTTTAATTATGTCAAATACTGCCCCTGCTATATCATATACTGAGTTTAAGGACATAAAAACATAAGAAATAGGAACAGGAGTAGACCATACGGCCCTTTGCCATTCAATGTGATCATTTTTTTATTTGTTCACGGTATGAGGGTGTCACTGGCTAGGCCAGCATTTATTGCTCATCCCTAATTGCCCTTGAGAAGGTGATGGTGAGCTGCCTTCTTGAACCGCTGCAGTCCATGTGGTTTTGGTACACTGTTAGGAAGGGAGTTCCAGGAATTTGATCCGGTGACAGTGAAGGGTCAGCGATATAGTTCAGTATATTTTCATGGATGACCTGCGGCTTCAGCACCACTTTCCTGCCCACTCCCCACATCCCTTGATTCCAAAAATCTGTCCATCATAGCCCTAAATATATTCAATGGCGGAATATTCAACCCTCTCAGGTAAACAGTTCCAAAGATTCACAACTCCATGAGTGAAGAAATTTCTCCTCATCTCAATCCTAAAAGATTGCACCCGCCTCCCCCTCCCCCTCCCCCTCCCCCCCCACCCCCATCCTAAGACTGTCCCCATGTTTAACGCTTTTAAGAGAAAATAATCCAAAAGTTTAACTAGAAGGAAGGAGTTTCTTTATTTATCTTATTTCCTTATTTCTCACCAAATGTTTTTTTTCTTAAATCACTCGTATTTTTTTTACAATTTGTCTTGAAACATGTTTATAGTCATAAAACAGACAAATTGTAACTGACATTATCATGGGGGAAGGATATTTGTTGTGTCATGCCAAAATGGTAGTATAAAAGCAAACCCTATCATGCATTAGCTCGTTTGTTAATCTTTATGATTTGCACACAATGAACAGCGTATAGAAAACCCATTGGCAAAGTGTCAAAACAATGGTATCTGAGTCAATCCTGGAACAAAGCCTTTCAGTGAAAATTTCAAATTGGAAACATACTTCTATTTTAAACAAGACACTATCCCTTTTGTTGATCTATGTAGTGACTAAGCTTTACTGCTATATCAAATGCTGATATTCAAACCTCACAATTATGTTGCACTGCTTTACATTTAAAGCATAACTGTTAACATGAGCTGTCATCAGTGCAGTAATGTACAAATTATTTGGTGATGTTCAAATTTATTTGAAACCAACTCGATATGAATTTATTTTGAACTCCAGCGTAAGTTGCAAATCATATTGTGTGGATTTTTTTTTTCCAGGTTTTAAATACAACATCCTGGCAGCTGGCCAACAAAAACACTGTCTTTAAACTGTTAGCCCAGTTGAATACAAACTACCAATCACACTTCTTTTTATCCTCTGGCTAAACAACTCAAATGTTTCTGTGAATGTTCCCTTCAAAGATTTAAATGGAATGAAAATCGGCAGGTTCCATAATAAGCAGTTGATCTATACTGCTAGATTACTACCCGTGCACACAGAAATTTATCCCTCAGACTTTAATCCTGATGCATAAGAACCATAAAGTACAATTTGGCACTACTTTGATTAATATTAGTTGTATTAGATTATATTATTATAAAATCTTTCTATAGTTTACTGTTTCTATGGGTCTTGAGTATACCGGCTGCATGCCAGGAGGTTTTGGCAGTTTTATAATTGGCTTACTGCCAATTGCACAGGGCTAGCGCTTGTGAAACCCAGTGGCACTAGCATGGGCTTCTTAGAATATAAAAGGACCTTGAATAGAGTATTCAATTGCAGTTATAGTATCCGATTCTATTCTGCTGCCAGTGGTTTATTTTCTTCTGCTCACATAGTTGTCCCTTGAGTAATCCAGCCTTGGCTCCTTCCTCTATATTATTTACGTACAACCCCTCATCAACATTATCTGGAAACTTTGTGTTTAGTTTCCTGGTGTATGCCAATCCTACCTCACTGCCTTCTCCTTCGGCCCAGAGGTTGTTGCCATTCTCTCAAATTGCCTGTATAATGTCAAGACCTCGAGAACCCAAAACTTCCTCCAGCTGAAAGTCAGCAATAATGAAACTATTTCTGAATGCATTAGCTCCAAAATTGATAGGACAAATGATCATGTTGTTGGCTCAATGATAACATTTTCCCTACACTGAAAAAAACTTGCATTTATATAGTGCCTTTCATGACCTCTTTATGTCCCAAAGTACATTACAACCAATAAAGTACTTTGAAGTCTAGTCACTATTTTAACATAGGAAACATGACAACCAATATGTGCACAACAAACTCCCAAAGTAATGGGATAATGATCAGATAATCTTTTGGTGACAAATGTTGACCAGGGCACCATGGAGAATTCCTATGTTCACCCTCAGGTAACACCATGGGATCCCTTGTGTCCACTTGAAAAGGCAGATGTAGCCTCTGTTTAATTCATCCTCTCATCCTGTGACAGCACTTCCAACAGTGTAGTAGTCCCTCAGTAGTGCACTAGAGTGTCAGTGAATATTTCATACTCAAGTGGTGTGAAACATGGACCCAGAACCTGACTCTTAACACGAGAATGCGAGAATACCAGTTAAGAGTTGGCTGATACTGAAGTAAACAGAGAGAAAGTTGAGAGAGGAGAATGAAGAAAGGAGGGAGACAGAAAGCAAGAAACTATAGGCCAGCTAGCTTAACATTTGACATTGGAAAATGCTAGAATCCATTATTAAGGAGGTAGTAGAAAATCATAATGCAATCAGGTAGAGTCAACATGGTTTTGTGAAAGGGAAATCATGTTTAACAAACTTATTACAATTATTTGAGAATGAAACAAACTGGGTGGATAAAGGAGATCCAGTAGATGTAGTCTAATTGGATTTCCAAAAGGCATTTGATAAGGTGCCAAATAAAAGGTTGCTACAGATGATAAAAGCTCATGGCATTGGGGTTGATATATGAGCACGGATAGAGGTTTAGCTAATTAACAAGAAACAAAGAGTCGGGATAAATGAGTCATTTTCAATTTGGCAAACTGTAACCACTGGAGTGCCACAGGGATCTGTGCTGGGGCAATAACTATTTACAATCTATATTAATGACTTTGAAGGGACTGACTGTATTGGAGCCAAACTTGCTGATTATATAAGAGTAGGTAGTGAAGCATGGAGGAATTACTTCTCGCAGAGGATCATTAGTCTTTGGAGTTCTGTTCCCCAGAGAGCATTGGAGGTTGTGTCATTGAATATATTCAAGGCTGAGTGATACAGATCTTTGATCTACAAGGGAGTCAAGTCGTTCTGGGAGGCAGGCAGAAAAGTGGAGTTGAGGCCACAATCAGATCAGCCATGATCTTATTGAATGGCGGAGCAGGCTCGATGGGCCAAGTGGCCTACTCCTCCTATTTCTGATGATCGTACAATGAGAAACCTTAAGGATGTTTAGATGCACTTAACACAATCCACAACGTCAGAGTCCTCTGAAGCTTATATTCACAGTGTAATTAAATATTTTAATCTATGAAAGTTAACAAGCGTTACACCCCATAATATTTATTCCAGGGAAGATTGCATCTTTACACTTGTGAAATATGTCTGGCCTGTTGGTGCTCTAAGACCATCACTGGGCAATATCACTGAATTTGTTAATGATGAAGCCGCTCCTGCATCTTTATCCGAGAAACAGATGGGCTTACTGAAGTGAAAATAAATATTTTCATTAATCTAAAAATTCGACGCGCCAATTGTCCTGTTTGGGTATTCCTTTTTATTGGCCATAACTCGGTTCTTTATATGTGGACAATCAAATGTCAAGGTAACCAAAGCATGCTGAACCAGCATAATCTATAGGTTTTACTCTCAAGGTTTCGTTGGGCCTTAATCAACCACTGGAGTAAATATTATATTCGGTTGCTTCCATCTGTACCTTGTTATTGCATCGCTTTTCATAGAAAATAAATCACTGATTTTGAGTTCAAGCCAGTATCATTGTACTCTTAGAGGCGTACTTTAAAATGGAAACACTCAAGAATGAAAAGTGGACATTCAACGGAATTTGTAACTGATACATTATTGCTTTAGTTTTGTTTACTTGAATATTACTATAATTATTTATGTATAGTTGTGCTCATTAAGATATTGCTGAAAATTAACTTTTATTGACAATTTTGATTATTTTATTATTCCCTAAAGTTAATACTGTTCTCGCTACAAAATTAGGTTTAATTTTATATCATCAAACATCTTGAGTTTCAAATGGAAAAGCTAACTAGTAATTATATCTGCTGGGCTCGATTGTCAGAAAATATAAGAGTCCCTCTGCTATTTCTTGCAATATACTGTTGTAAAAAGAGTTGTGGCAGTTTAAGTAACTTGACACTCCCTTTCAGTTCACACTGGTGGCCACCACGGAATATTTGAGATTTGTTTTTAATCCTTATTTATTCATGACACTACTAACTATTGTGTTAATTTAACCAGTGGGGAAAGAAATTGGTCCCAGTTGCACCCGTTTTTTGGACAAAACGTTTGCATTAAGCCAACCAATCCTGGACCTCAATTTTCCCCAGAAATACACTGGTGAGGCCACAACTGGGGTATTGTGCGCAGTTCTGGTCACCACATTACGGGAAGGACATAATAGCTCCAGCGAGAGTGCAGAGGAGGTTTACAAGAATGTTGCCAGGGTTAGAAAAGTGTAGTTACGAGGAGAGTTTGGATAGGTTGGGGTTATTTTCCTTAGAACAGAGAAGGCTGAGAGGTGACTTGCTTGAGATGTACAAAATTATGAGGGGAATAGATAGAGTGGACAGGATAAAATTGTTTCCCTTGCTGGAGAATTCTAGAACCAGGGGACATAGATTCAAGATAAGTGGCAGAAGGTGTAGGGGGAACATGAGGAAGAACTTTTTATGCAGAGGGTCGTGGGTATCTGTAATTCGCTGCCCAAGTTGGTGGTAGAGGCAGAAACTTTAAACTCTTTTAAAAAGTACCTGGATCTGCACCTAAAGTGCTGTAAGCTGCAGGGCTATGGGCCTGGTGCAGGAAGGTGGGATTAGAAAGGGCACCTGGGTGTCCTCGGGCTGGCATGGACAAGATGGGCCGAACGGCCTCCTTCTGTGCTGTAACTTTTCCGTGGTTCTATGGTATGCCAGATGCTAGTTTAGAAGTGGGCTGCCAGCCGAAACAAACATTAGAGAACACTTGAACTGGCAGATCAAGGTCCTGACACCTATTTTAGAGCCCCACTTGAAATTTGTCACCAACTGGGCGGAATATGAGCCGTGCATTCTCAGCCCAGTGTTTCCATTCTAACCAGTGGTTCCTAAAAACGTGCCACCCACAAAAGGTAAGTAACTTCTGTATACTTTATTTTCTGTAGAGTCAAGAGGAGTAGATTCTCCAGTCTCTCCAGAACATACATAAGGGCTGGCTCTATGTCAAAACTGGATAAGCTGCTCAATGCACTGACTGACAAGCTGCATCAGGAAGCCCAATTGGCACCACAGCTTGCTGTTTTTTTGCAGATGAAGCTCGGGACCCCATTTCCAGTGAACCTCAGGCTAACATCTCCGGGTGTGGATCAACCATGAAGCTCATTTCACACTTGTTTCTGGCATTACTTCAATTTCCTCGCCAGTTATCTAAATCAAAATAGAACCAATTTGATTTTAAACATCTAAAATGAAATTAATTTTCAAATTAACTTCAAATACTTAAATCAGCGCTGAATGCAGTTGGCCTAACCTGAAATGAACAAGCAGATAAGGAAGATAGAACCTATCCATGATGCACATTTTTCATCCACTAACAAGCCAAACATTATATCTCCTAACTCTCTGATGCCCCCATCATATTTACTTAATTTAGCGAAATCTCTTTGGAATACTATCATTTCACCTAACCACAAAGTTTAGTGTTATCAACACACATTTAACAGTACTGGAAGCATCCTTCTTGATGTTATTTATGAATGAGAATTAGGTGACTCAGAACCAAATAGGTACTGATCTCTGACATATACTTCTCATTGTTGAAGCCTTCACTATTTACTAAGACCTCCTATTTTTTGTTGTTGTCAATTCACTATGCTAATCTGCCATTAATTCCATGCAGCTATGTTATCCTTCAAAAGTCTCAAATAAGAAATCAAATGCCTTTTGAAATTCCACATAATTTATATCCACAGGTAATTTTAATTCACTGATATGGTTACTTCTTGAGGGTATTCCAGCACATTTACGAGATATGGCCAATTGCTTCCAGAATCAGCTTTTCCTCCCTCTTACTCTTGTCAGGCAGGTATTAATAATATCTAGTGAAATACTCTACTGTTATATAGATATGAGGCACACTTGACTGCGAGTGAGATGAACAAGTTGTGATGCTGAGTAAAAATTTGCGAACAGAGCTATGACCTGCATTTTAGCTTCCTTTCTATGAACAAACATATTTGTCATGGAATACCTATTTATCACAAATGCAATTTTATCAGTAATTTATCTTCAAATACACAGGAAACGCAATAAACTATATATATAATATATATAAGATATATACACACACAAGCATTTCAGTAAATTTTCTGTCACCAGTTCTCAGATTTAAAACAGTTCATGCATCAAAGTTGTTGACAGCAGGTGACCCAAAAATCATAAGCAATTCTGCAGATGTTTTTAATAAAGATTTATATAGTCTCTCTCTGTGAAAGGAGAACTGAATTCATTGTGATGAAATTAGCCACTGGACACTGCAGTCTGGTATAGATAAATCCAGTTGTTTGACTTGTTTAGTGTTTTGATCAGCTATTATTGTGTGGCTGTAAGTGTGTTCTGTAATAGTCAAACCAGAAATTGCAAAAAAGTCAATTGAAATTGTGCAGGCTGAAGATTTATTAACCAGTTTTCAATTCAACTGTCATGAAATAGCATGCATTATCGGTATCCTATTTCATAATGACGGCTATAAGGAGAAAAGTTATGGTCAGGTTCTGAGAGAAACAAGTTTGTATTATATTGCAATAGGCTATCCTGATTTTTGTTTGGTGTGTACACTTGACCTGTTTAATACCTTGAGTATTTCTCAGAGCAAGTATATTTTAGCCTTTATTCTTAACGGAGTTTGGAGATTTTGAGTTATTTTGAACATTCTTAATTTTGTGAATTGGATAGCATTCTGCATAAAAACAGAAAGTGCTGGAAAAACTCAGGGGGTCTGGTAGCATATGTGGAGAGAGAAACTGGAGTTAACGTTTCAAATCCAATATGACCCTTCTTCAGAACTAAAAAAGAAAGATTTAGTTATATAACACTTTTCACAATCACCAGACATCTCAAAATGCATTATAGCCAATGAACTACTTTTGTGCTCAAGTCCTGGGGTGGAACTTGAACGCAGAATCATGTGATTTAGAGGTGAGAGTGCTCCCAACTGAGCCGCAGCTGACATGGCTAGCACTACAATGAGGTACATGTCTGTACCAGAGGAGAATTAGAGTTTCAAAAGGCATGCTTTTAATGCCTTAACAGGTCAAGCAAAGCTTTTCTGTATTCTGCAGCTTGTGCAACTTGCCTGCACAACTTCACCATCTAACAACAAGTCAGATCTGGGCTTTCCTGGGCAGCTGATGCTAGCTGCTTTGGAGGCAGAAGTGCATGGGGTAGAGCATTAGGATTTCTGTCACTCAGAAGGCTCCCTTTATGATTGCTGCAAGGGACTTAGAACACAACTGATCTCTGAAATAACAATCTAACACTGCCTTAACTTTGCCACCTTCAAATAAAGGACTAATCCTTCAAGTCCTTATGAGGTGCTGTTTATTTTGCTACAATCAGACCTGTAACTTGTGTTTTGATAGGGAAGGAGGCACTGACTGGTCCTTGACCACTGTTTAGGTGGATGGCTGTTGACTCCAATCAAAATGCTACACACTCCATTGATCTCTAGAGCAAAGAAAACACTCCCCTAATATTGCCACAAATGAAGGCTTTCAAATTAAGTCAAACATCTTGGGGACAGAGCTCAAAACCTATATGTAGGTGTAATGTTCCTTGAATTATCCTTCTTTGCAAGTGCGTACCTATCCTATAATTCCGTAGCCATGGGTAACTTTCTCCTTAGGAAACACTTCCTCACACAAAGGTGTTAGAATTCTCTTCCACAAAAGCAGTATGCTAGCTCAATTAATAATTTTAAATCAGATTTTTTTTGCTATTGTAGCATTTATCTCAAAAATTAATGACACTTTACTCAAATGCAAATATATGTTGAAAAATGCAATCTGTCATTTGCACATTAAAGGTTTATTGTCAGGCTTGTCGTTTACATGTTCCCATTATCTATAACCTATTTGTTACTCCACCTGTTTAATCCTATGAGGGAATGCTATCAATAAATGCTCATTGATCCCCAAAAAGGAACCAGGTAACAGAAGTAGAGAGCATTCATCAATCCTATTATTTCTATTGTTCAGCCCTGGCTAGCTGCTGTCCACACATGTCCTTGCACCCATTCCTCTCCCTCCTTGTATACTTCCCCTCTTACCCCAGCAGAATGGAGACCATTTTGACCCATTGAACACTTCAACATATATCCATATAACCTTTAATTCTGGGGATGTTCACTGATGATTGCACATGTGCAGCACCATTTCCGACTTCTCTAAACTGAAGCAGTCCATGTCCATAATCCACAAGACCTGGACAACATTCAGGCTTGGTCTGATAAGTGGCAAGTAACATTCACGCCACACAAGTGCCAGGCAATGACCATCTCCAACAAGAGAGCAGCTAATCATCTCCCCTTGACATTCAGTGTCATTACCATCACTGAATCCCCCACTATCAGCATCCTGGGGATTATCATTGACCAGAAATTGAACTGGATCAGCCATATAAAGACTGTGGCTACAAGAGTAGGTCAGAGGCTGGGAATTCTGCAATGAGTAACTCACTTCCTGACTCCCCAAAGTCTGGCCACCATCGACAAGGCACAGGTCAGGGGTGTGATGGGTCCAACAACACTCAAGAAGCTTGATACCATTCAGGACAAAGCAGTGCACTTGATTTGCACCCCATCTATCACCTTCAACATTCACTTCGTCCACAACCAACATACAGTGGCATCAGTTTGTAATGTCTACAAGATGCATTGCATAAACACACCAAGGATCCTTCAACAGCACCTTCCAAATCTGCAACCTCTACCACCTCAAAGGACAAGGGCTGTAGATGCATGGGAACACCACCATCTGCAAGTTACCCTCCAAGCCACACACCATCCTGACTTAGAACTTTATTGCCATTCCTTAATCTTTGCTGGGTCAAAATCTTCGAACTCCCTTCCTACCAGCACAGTGGGTGTACCTACATCACATGGACTGCAGTGGTTCAAGAAGGCAGCTCACCACCACCTTCTCAAGGGCAATTAGAGATGGGCAATAAATGCTGGTCTAGCCTGCATTGCACACATCCCGTGAAAGAATAAATAAAAAAAAAAACGGATATTTCTTTATTGTGAGAGGTTAATCAACATAGTCTGTTCCACACATCTGTTATTCTGTAAGACAGGCAAAAAGAACACTGATGGCCCAAATCAAATATTCTGCTTGCATCTCAATCAGCGATTCTTCCTTAACACTTTAAAGACTTTATTGTATTTGTTCTCAATCTTTATTCTGGTGAAAACAATTAATTTTGTAAGTCTCACTTGACAAGTTAGAGCCCCAAGACAAGAATAACTGCTCCAATTCCATCAAATGCGTGAACAGTGTTTTGAATGCGGGTTACTTAAAATCCCACACAATATTCAAAGTGCGGCAGCACAGAAAAGACAGATTCCAGCCACTGGCACTAACTGAAAAAGAGCACAACACAGCAGGAAACAGTGTGTCAAATTTTGCTGTGGTCCTCTATGCAGCCAGTTTAGATTGATGCCGAATGTTGAGGGTCAGTTACAGCAGCTCTTGTATTTTAGCCACAGACAAGGATTTAATCACTCGGCAAAAGTAAACTTTGTCGAGTAATGATGGTGACAGGAATGGCCAGGTTTTCTGAGTATTTCCATTCTACTGCCTATTTTTAAAACAGATGTACTTACTCAACACAGATCAGATATAGTATAGATCAGATGTGCTTACTAAGTTAAAAAGCTGATTGATTATTATGGAAGAAGAGTTACAATATTAATAGAATGAAGCTGGATGGGCAGCACCAAAGTTACTTATCCTCAACAATTATTGATTTTGGCCGGATTTTTGCTGCCAAGGTGGGTAGCTTGAGGTGAGAAATTGCCCAACTCAGCAAACCCTTCTCAGTTTAAAGCTCCCGGTTACACACAATTTTTGCTCCAGGGAAAGGCAATTGCATGATATAGTACGGCCCTCTGACCCCAGAAGGAGACCCTAGGCAGCCACGGGGTGTGTGAGTGCCGAGTTGGGCTGGCTAGAAGGCCAGTCTCAGTTTTCTGGGACATCTTCCCAGTTATAATAAAAGCAGTTAGGCCATCTCGTCCTCACCCCTCACACCACCTCATCCACCCACTCCTCAGGGCTCCTCAAACCCTTCATGCTAAATCAATGCCAACTTATGGCTCCCAGTCACTCCCGATGGCCTCTCTTATTCTCCATGCCAACTCATCCCCCTTCCAGGCCTATTTACCCATGTACATAAACAATGATCCATATAATAACAATGGCAAGTGTGGATCTGCTGAGAACAAAAATTCAGAAATGTTCTTTGATTAAAAACTGCTATCCCTGCAACCCTACAAAATTGTCAATCAGGCAGACTATTAAAGTCAATACAAAGGCTTCAGACACTTCACACTTCTTAATCCTTCCCAAATAAACATTGAGACATTGATAAAAGAGATCACAGAATGAACAACTTGTTATAACCACTTAAAGATGTCAGTCAAGCAAAGTGAACAATTCACTTCATTTGTCAAAACAGATTTCCTGCTGAACTAACCATTCATCAGAAGGGCATTGAACTGAAATGATAACTCTGTTTCCCGTTCCAAAGATGCTGCCTGTACTATTGAATATTTCCAGCACTTTCTGTTTTTATTTCAGATTTCCAGCATTTACAGTATTCTTCTGTTGTAATGCATAAATAAAAGTACCATAGAAGCCTGATTCCAACTAATCAGACATGCAATAACAGCAAATATATTTTCCTTACTCAATAAACACGTTGGTAATCTTTAATCTAGCAAAAGACGTTATTGACAATTGAGAGGAAATTCTACCTGTACTCTCCAAGTTTAGGATTTATTGTTGCTCTATTAAGCTGCATCTTGTTGAAGAGAGACCAGCGTTAAGCTTTTTTTCCTATCCCTGTTGGTAAACCTTTTAGTATTTTTCTTCTTGGAGATAGCTGAATCAGAATTGTTTTTAATTGAGTTAAATTAATACCAGAGTTATTCCTTTTGTGAAAGGATTGTGAAGTGTACTTTTTTTCCCTTTGGCCAGTGCTACCAGCACAGTTGATACTGTTTGTTTCTTTTAGCACCAGCACAGTATATAGTGTGTGACCAGATGCTGTGGAAAGGGTGGAGACAGAGAAATCCACATAACTGCGATATTCAACAACAACTATGGCATTCTCTGTAATTTTCACTACCAGTCAGAAGACATAATGGGACATCTTGATCATGAAATCCTGATCTTTGTTTTTACTTTCACTTTCGGCAACTGCATTATATGAGAAGCCTTGCACGCTGGAAATCCACTGTGAAGAGCAGTACGTTGCGATTTGTTCACTGCTGTTGAGCAACAACTGAATGTCAATTTATATAAACAAAAAAAACCTTTTCCTAAATTACAGAATATTCTAGTTTTACATTTACTCCTACTTTTATAACCAATTAGACAGAAGATTTCCTGAGCGTAACTATTTTGTGTCGAAACGTGAGCAGTAAGAACTTCCTGTTTAATAGTAATATTTGTGTCATCTCTGTGATTAAATATCAGAAAAGCTCTATTCCAGGTCGTATTGTGAATTTAGAGGCGAATATCATGATCAACTGGGAAGTCTTGAGAATGAAATCGTTGTGAATCAGACTGGTAGTTGCACAGCAGAGCTGAAGCTGTAGCAAAATACTGTGGTTGTCCTTGTGACTCGAAGCTATGATACTGAAAGTGTGAAACGACGCCAAACAGAATGATTATTTTGATTGTTTTTGTTTTGTTGTGTTCTTGTCAAGCCAGAAAGATCATTATCTAATGCCAGTAATGAATCAGTCTTTTGAGCTGGGTTTACTATAAGTTAACGTATGGGGCACTTGAAGTATATTCAGTCAAGTATATTTGCCATTTCTAGTATCCTGAGAGCAAACACACACAGGACAGGTATATCTTCCAATTTAAGAGAGTAGAAAACCTTATTGAAAGCAGCATTCTAAAAATGATGTTGCTCTTTGTTCCACCTAGTGTCAACATGTGGTATAATCTCCATCTATAAAATCAAACACAACTATTCTATATTTACTATTCCAACTAAAAGTACGCATTCATGGTGATTCTAAACTGTATTACTAAGCGTACAACAGCACCAAAGCCAATGGAAATGAAAATCAAGAAAGATTATTGTGGGCAACTGAATAGATAGCATTTATCTTGCAACACCATCCAGTGTCTCCCCATGCTCCTTGAAAGGTAAGATGTAGTTCTAGTGCTGCTTACATTTCAGCTACCCAAACAGAATTGTGGTTTTAGTTACCAAAAACAGAGTTTTTGAAATGTTAATAAATGTAGAAAAACAACTTGAAAAATTAGACAAGTTTAGTATCAGTTTTGGAAATTAAGCCATCAAAGGAAATGTTTAGAGGGAGATGATAACACGTGGAGAAAATTCTCATGCCGTAAGTCACAGCATAAGTTGCTCAGGTCTTTAGTTCTGACTGAAGATCTGAACTGCAAAATGTACTGAAAATCCACATTGCTAGCCACAACTTTGTGATGATCTGTGAAAGATGGTTTCATCCGAAAGTACTGCTACCTATCAAGCTGCGCAATAAATGTGTTCTAACCTATTCTGGATTCTCGTTTTACTGTTTGTTTTTCAGTACTGTCTGCTATGCTAATAGTGGGCATGTTGGTGTTAACCTGATTCAGCCACTAGAAGTATTGAACACATAGCCTGGTTAGTGTTTGCTGCAGTTACCAGCTCACATTGAAGCTGCAAGGTGTTAGCAACATGTGTTCTTTCTGTAGGAAAGTTTAAGTTAAGACTTAAGTTAAAGCAATATCCACTGAGATGAATTCCTCCACTTGTGTGCCTGACCCTCTCCCTCTCCCACTAAATGTGCCTTAGAGAGAAACTACTACTGCCATTCACCCTGCAATGCTGGGAGCTTCCTTCCATCTCTTTTATTGTGATTTGTGCTAAATTACTTAATATTTGGTTTAATTTGTTTTGTCATTGAAATGTCAAATTA
Source organism: Cetorhinus maximus (assembly GCF_964194155.1). Classification (NCBI taxonomy): domain Eukaryota; kingdom Metazoa; phylum Chordata; class Chondrichthyes; order Lamniformes; family Cetorhinidae; genus Cetorhinus; species Cetorhinus maximus. The sequence goes on along the minus strand of NC_135883.1, from coordinate 14,438,251 downwards.
TTTCAGAGAATTTCAAATATTCTTCATTAGCAACAATGATTCAAAGAGCTAAATGAATTGCCTGAACCTACTTCATATGCAGCAATTGTAGTTGATTTACATAGTGATGGAAATGGTCATGGGAAATTTCCCAGTGTAGCCAGTTATCCACCATAAGCATAGGCGCTAGCAGTGTTTGAGGTGTCGTGTGAGCAGTTTAAGTGTTTGGACAATAAAGTTTTAAAACCGAAGGGATACTTTTTTTAAAAATCCTGATGCTTGAAATTTGAGATAAAAAGTGCCAAAAATACATAGCTTGTAAGAAGAAAATATCCTGGGGTTGATTTTAACCCTTCTCTTCCTTCAGGTGCCATGCCTTAAGAGGGCGTTGGCAACCATGGATTTTCATTGAATTGGTCCATGATTATGCTTGGCAAGGTATTGCAGTGGTTTGCTGTTGCCTTCGCAGGATGGTTGACCAGGAAACTCTCCCGATCTTAACTCCTGCCATCAGGCATATTGGAAGGATTTACAGGCTGATAATCAACCTGTCTGGCCACGTTACAAATGTACCCTCCGTGGCCATCAAGTCCTGAAGTGGCACTTGAACCTAGAGCTTCTGGCCCGGAGGTAGGGATGATCAGGTTGATACGGGAAAGGTATTCCCTGAAGATCCGCTGTGGATATGTCTCCTGCACAGTTCCCTCCTACTACCTATTCTTCCAGCTTTCCTACTCTCTGAGACCTTCTTTCTTCCTGCTACCCCACTCCTCCAGCCCCCAGGACAGATGCAATAGAGCACCCAAGCATCAAAGCAATGCAGACAACAAATGCTTCCGATATGTTGTTCCCAGAACAAAAAGTCAGTTTTCCTGAAGAAAAAATCGCCAAGAAAAGGCCCAATGTTCACCAGCAACCTAATAAGACAAAACAGCAACTTAGGCTGGATAGAGGGAATGATTCCTTTCAGAAGCATTCTTGGATGATCCTTCCTGACTGTTAGTGCTATGATCTGCTGGACAAGTTTATAACGTTCAGGTGCTGGGGTGTACATGTTTCATAAGAGAGTTCTACAATCAGTGTAGTAACCTTATTTTACTATTATAATGAGATTTTCAGAATCACAGAATCACACAGTGCAGAAGAGGCCCTTCGGCCCATTGAGTCTCCATCGACACGTGAGAAACACCTGACCCATCTACCTATTCCCATTTACCAGCACTTGGCCCATAGCCTTGAATGTTACGACGTGCCATGTGCTCATCCAGGGTACTTTTTAAAGGATGTGAGGCAACCCGCCTCCACCACCCTCCCAGGCAGTGCATTCCAGACTGTCACCACCCTCTGGGTAAAAAAGTTTTTCCTCACATCCCCCCTAAACCTCCTGTCCCTCACCTTGAAATTATGTCCCATCATGACTGACCCTTCAACTAAGGGGAACAGCTGCTCCCTATCCACCCCATCCATGCCCCTCATAATCTTGTTCACCTCGATCAGGTCGCCCCTCAATCTTCTCTGCTCCAGTGAAAACAACCCAAGTTCATCCAACCTCTCTTCATAACTTAAATGTTTCATCCCAGGCAACATCCTGGTGAATCTCCCCTGCACCCCCTCCAGTGCAATCACATCCTTCCTATAATGTGGCAACCAGAACCGCACACACTACTCCAGCTGTGGCCGCACCAAGGCTCTATACAACTCCAACATGATCTCCCTACTTTTGTAATCTATGCCTCGATTGATAAAGGTAAGTGTCCCATATGCCTTTTTCACCACCCCACTAACATGCCCCTCTGCCTTCAGAGATCTATGGACACACACGCCAAGGTCCCTATGTTCCTAGTGTCATGCCATTCATTGAGTACTTCCTTGTCAAATTACTCCTTCCAAAGTGTATCACCTCACACTTTTCAGGGTTAAATTCCATCTGCCACTTATCTGCCCATTTGACCATCCCGTCTGTATCGTCCTGTAGCCCAAGACACTCAACCTCACTGTTAACCACCTGGCCAATCTTTGTGTCATCTACAAACTTACTAATCCTACCCCCCACATAGTCATCTATGTCGTTTATATAAATGACGAATAATAGGGGACCCAGCACAGATCCCTGTGGTACGCCATAGGACACTGGCTTCCAGTCACTAAAGCATCCTGCTGTCATCATCCGTTGTCTCCTACAACTAAGCCAATTTTGAATCCACCTTATCAAATTACCCTGTACCCCATGTGCATTTGCCTTCTTTATAAGTCTCCCATGTGGGACTTTGTCAAAGGCTTTGCTGAAATCCATATAAACTACATCAACGGCACTAACCTCATCTACACACCGGGTCACCTCCTCAAAAAACTCAATCAAATTTGTTAGGCATGACCTCCCTCTGACAAAGCCATGCTGACTATCCCTGATCAAACCTTGCCTCTCCAAGTGGAGATAGATTCTCTCCTTCAGAATTTTCTCCAATAGTTTCCCTACCACTGATGTGAGACTCACTGGCCTGTAGTTCCTTGGCTTATCTCTACAACCCTTCTTAAATAGCGGAACCACATTAGCTGTTCTCCAGTCCTCTGGCGCCTCCCCCGTGGCCAGAGAGGAATTAAAAAGTAAGGCAGAGGATTCTCAATAAGCTGCGAGACTTCTTGTAGTCGATTTTGCAAGGAGATTGATTCTCAGGTGAACTTGAAGTTGGAACAGATTTGAGGGGAGGTGGGGATGAGTCCTTCTCCCTCTCTCAAAATATTTCTCTTTATTATCTTGGCTGCTTGGATGACTTGCAGCTGATTCAATGACTTTCTGATGGAATCTGTCTCTGCAGAACAGCTTCTTGCTGTTATTTTAAAAGCAGGCAACAAAATGGTTTCCTCACTATGTGATTTGTACAAGTCCAAAGTCCTTTCTTCAAAAAGGGGTAGAAGGTCGATTACACATCCTGTGTTGTCATTTGACACCTTCAAATTCACATTTGTCCAGGACACGTTGAGTTTCGATGTTTCTTTTGTCCACGGTGAAACAGAAGGATGAGCAAGCTGAAATGTTATACCTCTTTTGATGATGGTCCATCCTTAAACAAAGGGATGTGTTAATTCCCCAGATGGTTGTGAATGCCCATATTGAATTAGATATTTTCTTGAGACTCAGGACTGTCTAGAGCTGAAAATGCCAAAAGTCACATGGCTTGCACCATTTCACCTCTCTGTGGAATAGCAGCATCACTTTGTTACAGTGATCAATCACTCTGAGATTGATTACTGTTGCACTGATTAATTTTGTGGCTTTCACAAGTAGCAGAACGGAAGCAACATCTGCCCTCAGCAGAGGGCCTATTGGCTGTATCTATCCCAGGATAAGAATACCCCAGATATGTTTCAATACTGTGGGACTACACTATAAAAACGTGCTATTTACTGGTGCTAACCAAAGTGGAAAAGGGAAAATGAATTAGAGGAGTTCAAATTTAGCATTACTAAATATCATCATACATTACTGGGGTAAGTTTGGGTTTGAGTCAAGTAGAAAGGATCAACCAACCACTTTCTCATTAAATAGCCTTTGGAGCTGAAACAGCCATGGAAATGACTGCTGCCTCAGAGACCTGCATCCTTATGAGAGGATTTTTGTCTGTCAGCAATGAGCTATTTTCTGACAACATTATATTCTAACTAACAAATGTCATCTGCAGCCCTGTGTTGAACATTCTGTTGCCTTCAGGAGATCAAGTGTTTCTCTTCTGCCAGGAATATTAATGTTCCAAAAGTCTGACTGCTTCATTAAAGTGAATAGCTTCCACAGCTTTAAATCTAAATACTTAATTCACCTCATGTATTTTACATGCTCTGTCTCTCTCAAAAAGCTAATTGGGTGTGCTTTATCTAAAATGCTTGTGTTTTGCCGACTGTTTTTTAAAAGATTCTACACTAAGTTATTTGATTTTTTTTTAAAAACTAGGAAATGTAGTCTGAAAATCTGAAAATAGTCCTGGCTACTTCAACCAAGCCAGGGGAAGGGAAAAGAGCAAAACATTGGACAATCCTGAGTAGTTCGTCATCTAACGAGGACATTCTTGATGCAGAGTGGTGTTGATTAAGTGAAGTAAAGTGCTTTGACCTCAGTGATGTTGCTTGTAGGTCTCTGTGCACAGCCTAAAAGAAATTTTGATTAATGTGACATTCTGTCAAATTGGATTGCAGCTCACCGTTAAGTATATCATTATGCTATCTTTGAAAAATGTGGAAGATTTTAACTGACATATAATAGCTATATGTGCCAGCACAGTGACGTTTTTAAAAAGCTTGTAACAAACTGCATCAAATATATATCATAAATATGCACCACATTTGGCAAGCAGGTTATGCAATACTTTACATGTAGATTAAAAGGGCCTCTGCTTTACAGTTTGCAGATTTTTAAACTCAACTTAGTTGGTTTGTTAGTTAAAATTCTTAGATTTGGTTTAAAGGGATACCTGATAGAAGTTTTAACAATTAGCGAGTGTATTTTAATAGATGTCAAAAAGCCCAGTGGTCACTAGTGATTAAGTTTTATTTTATTTTATTTTTAGTCCGCATTGCTGGTGGTGATGGTTGTAGTGTAGGAAAGTTGGAGGATGTTTTCCTTATATACACACATTTTAGTGCCACTGTAATAACGTAAAAATGTTCCACTAAGTTTGGAGTCGTTTTCCCATCAAAAGTTGAAGAAATTTCACGAGATGTCACCTCATCAGACACGAGCCTTTATTTTTAAAAGTTGCACCTTCAGAACTTTCTATGCTTCATACATACGGAATAAAATTATTTATGTCTCATCAGATTTTAACCAATTTTGCAGTTTTCCTTTACTGGATGTTTGAATAGTTTTTGAAGAAGCATGGCATGCACAGACAATATATATCTCCCATCAATAAGAATAAACCTGCCACTTCAATACCTAATAGTTTTCTCTAGATTTAGCAAGCATTTCTGTCACTCCGCTTCTGGGTTCTTGAAACCTAGACATATTCGGGATAGTCAATTTCTGTAAATAATATGTACACTAACACTTTGACCTGTTATCTTCACAACCTACATTTCAGTGAATGTTTAGTTCTCTGCGCTAAGTTTTTGAAACTGTACCCACTTAGATGTAACCCCATAAACGTTAATTTACAAACTTTGCAATTTAGAGTTTGTGGCCAATTTTCGGTGGCTCCGCTGGAGATAAATAAGTAGCAGCTAAAAGATGATGTGAGATCACTTACTATCCCATTAGTGCTGGCATTCCAGCTACCACCATCTTGGGTGGGGTTCTAAGATGGGTGGCCAGAGACTCTACCTGTTTTAGGTGGATCGTCCATTACGATATGCAAATCAAGATTTCAATTATAGGGTGGAAATGTCCAAGATTTGCACGAAGTGCGGTAGCAGGCGGGAATATGGATGTTTTACCCACTGGCCGCAATGTATCGTCCCAATCCTGCCTCATTAATTATGCATTTCTGGGGAACACATTGTTTTGCTGGCGGGCAGCCTCCGATTCACCCACCATGCCGTCACCTCGCTGCTTCCTCTCACCAAGCACCATATTTAAAGTGCAGCCATGCACACACCTCTCAGTACTTCCAGCTGAGGACTGCTGCACAGAAGACATGACCCCGAAAGGCAAGAAGACTGCAGCCTCCTGATTCAGTGACGCATCCCTGGAGTGCCTTTTAGACACCGTAGAGACCCACCGTGATGTCCTCCATCCCCACTCTGTCTTGTGAACTGATGGAAGCAGTGGTCAGCGCCACCGCTGCCCACAAGAGGTCGGCCATCCAGCGCAGAAAGAGGATAAATGATCTCATCCGTCCCGCCAGGGTAAGTCAATCATCTCATCACTCTAAACTCACACACTCACAAGGCCATCACACAGTCACTGGCATCTCACTCACTGCCAGCTCAGGGGACATCACCACTCATTCTCTCACACTCACACCCTCACATCTCCATCTGGCCTCATCCCCTCTGGAGGCTGCCTCCTCATCCTGTCCATAGCTCCACTCAGCATATACCCACGCACACCTGGCGTCCTTCTCATTTGGCCGGGGCATGTGCCCTGCTCACACTCCCTCCGTCTGTCTTTATGCAGGACAAGATTCTGCACAGACTGGGGGTAGAATGCCGGACATCTCCCTTCAAAGACCGTACGTTGGAGCTAGCCGGAGAGGATGTGGACCGTTCCTGCGACGGCAGTGAGGTCAGTACCAAACATCCAAGTGAGGATCATGCGCCAGACCATCCATCTGGCAATTCAACTGTGAGTCCACTGTTCTGTATACTGTGGTGCCATTGGAATAATCATCTCCACTTTCTCTCATAGGTTTATCTGCCACGTCTCCCTGAGGCAACCTTGGCCTCGACTCCAGCACCAACAGACCCACAGATGAGGACCCTGAGAACAGAACCCTCAACACTCACCCACGCCCTCCACCAGCGCAGTGACACACACCTTGTGGGGCGTACATGTACATCAGGCTCAGGTTCCCTGTCTGGTGAGCACAGCACACAATCTGTTCCACCGCAGGTGGAGGGAGGGACACCCGAGGTCGCCGGCACTCAGAGGACTTCTGGAGGCAAGGAATCTGCTGAGTCTGAGTCAGATGAGGAGCCCCTGGACTCGGTCCTCAATCCGTTGTTGGAACTGCAGCGACAATCATGGGAACAGCAGGAAGGGATGGCAGCTGCACTCCTCAGATTGCAAGGCACGATGGAGGATTCCATCTGCCTTTATTCCGAGGTGATTGCGCCTTCATACCAAAAGACTGAGGTCAACACTGGCAGGATGGTGGCCACCCTGATCCAGGACTTCACTCCTGCACTGCTGCGCAGGCTGAATTCCATTGCTGATGCCATAGTTGGCCTCCACAGTGTCAACGCAAGAGGAGTGTGGGGCAGCTCGATCTCACTCCAGCTTCCCCATCTCCTCAAGGAGTCAGCCAGGGGCACCCATAGGGAGGAGATCAGCAGTTGCACACCCTGGGGCCATCCACCCTAGTAACTCCAGGAGTGCCTGGCCCATCCGAATCCCCTCTTCCTGTAACCTCAGCAGCTCCGGCTCCACAGGCCGAGGAGGGTGCCACTGGCACACAGCAGGATCCCGAAAGCAGGGCAGAGCCCTCCAGGTCTCAGCCCTCCAGAGGACATCCGCCAAGGTCATCACAGACAGGGCGTAGCAGTCAGCAGGCTGCCTACACCTCCGCTGTGGATGTCGGGAGAATACCTAGACGTAGCAGCAGGATTAGGAAGGTTAAGAGCAGCCTGTGCACGGGGCTTTCTCACTTGTACATAATATTTACTATTGTAAGTAAACTCCCAAGAATGTCTCCTTGCCTATGGCTCCTTGTTATGATGAGCAGTGTTCGTGTCACTCAAATGTGAAACCTTTCTGCACAAGATAAGGGCAGGTGTCTCAGTCCAAAGACTTTTCTCTGTGCTTTGTGCAACCTTCCCAGCACACTGATGGTGCACCTTCACAGTCACTGGACACATCAGTCATGCCTGCACCTCACTGGGGCTTATCATTGCTGCCAGGATGTCCTAGGCCAGTGGCGCAGAATTCTGTCATCCTCTCTGTGTGCTCTCAGCATCTTTGAGGTGCAGCTGGCCCCCATCTCATCAGTATCTGTGTCCGGTGACAGTGTGGTCCTGAAGGGTTCAGCTCATGAAAAATGCCATAGGATCAGGAGAAGTTAAAGTTTCCCTGCTGCATCTCCGTGATATGACTCTGTTCACACAGTGCAAGCGAGCTGCCCTCAGCCAGACATGAGTCAGACATTCTCAGAGGCTATGTAAGGATTTATGGAGGTTCCCCACTTCATGTCGTCATCATCCTCCTGGAATGTAGGGACTGCGGGCATCTGCTGCGCCTTCATGACAGGAGCCTTATCACAGAGGGTATGTGTGCTGCCATCAGTCAGACAGGAGTCAAACGTTCACAGATGCAATGCGAGGATCTGTGCTGTCTCCTCACTGCATTGCCGTCATCATCCTCCATGAATTTAGCAGCTATGAGGACCTCCTGAGCACGTCTGCCTCATCTGGCCAGTGCGATGGCCTCATTGCCATCATTCTTGCCTTTGAGGACCTCCTCAACCTCATCCCTGTCAATGCCTTCCTCATCAGAGAAGACATGCAGCTCCTCCATCTCCTCCTCAGCCAGCTCATCTCCCCATTGCAGCGCCAGGTTTTGAAGGGCACAGCAGGTGATGATGATGCGTGACATCCTCTGCAGACTGTATTGCAGGGCTTCACCAGACCGGTTGAGCGCCATGTGAGTGCGGTCGACATTTGTAGGAAACCTGGGATCTGGGCAGATCCCAGTGCTCTTGCTTCCTGGCTTTCCTGATCCCAGGTAAAATGCACAAAGTTGTGTGCCTTTGCAAAGATGGCATCAGTGACCTCCTGGATGCATTTGTGGGTGCAGGCATGCGATATTCCACAGAGGTCACCTATGGAGCCTTAAAAGGAGCCACTGGTATAAAGATTGAGCACCATGGTCACTTACACAGCCACCGGCAGTGGATGCCCTCCATGTCTCCGTGGCGCCAAATCCTGCAGCAGGTGGTAGAGTGACCGATGAGTTCCCTGGACTTGCGCAGTCTTTGGCAACACTAGTTCTCAGTCACCTGCAGGAATGACAAGTGCCATCTATAGACCCTGGATCTAGCTAGGCGCCAACCAGCGATGGCTCTCTGTGGCTCTTTGGTAGCATGCGCGGTAGCCTCTGCTGCTTCTTCTTTTTGAGGTTGCTGCTCCCCCCGGAAGCCAGGCGTCTCCCACCACTCCCCGTAAGCCAGGGTCACCAGGCTCCATGCTCCTGATGTACTCCTCCTGCAGGATGAAAGAGAGAGATGCATGGGTTAGCATGAGTGTACCAAGAACCTCCCTTGGTTAAGTCTGAAGACCCCTTAATGCATCACAGAGAATATTGGCCACCACTTGGGTGGCCAGAGTTCAGTGCGCTGCATGGCTGCCCGAAACCCCAACCACCTCCGCCCCACTCCACCTGACCGATTGGCAGCAGCTTTGCCCACTGGACCACATGCTGTCCTCTCAGCTCAGGCACAGACATTCTCCTAACCCACACTGCAAGGCTGCACTGTTAGCTTGAACTATGGGGGAGACTGGTCCAGACCAGGATGCTGACATTGCAAGGGGCTGTGAGTACCCCCAGCAGTGACTGCTCCATGGCCATTTGCAAGGAGATTGTATAATGTACCCTGTCTTCCAACTGTTCTGCAGTCCACTAAAATGCTCATTAGTCTGCAGTCTGTGCCCGAGGGGTGAAAAGCTCTGGAGCACTTGGTAGCACTTTCATGCCTCTGCGTTGCTTAAGTGGGCAGAGAAGCTAGAAGCCTGGCTCCAATTATATCAGTGTGGCTGCGCCTGAACTGTCTCAGCTGCTGAGGAATGGTCTTTTGTTATACAAGTCCCTAACGCATGGCCACTTCCCTCCCCACCCCCCACCCACGCATGTGCTTGTGCACTACCTTCAGACCAGGCTGCTTTGCCATCCCCCTCTCTAACTCGTCTCACAGCATGCCGCCTTGCCCCCCACAACTCGCCTCAGATGCAGGGCAGCCCTTGCCCCGGCACCACTCTGCCAGCCAGCTGGGAAAAAGTGATTGCCTGTGCCCTCACCTGAATGCGCAGCACCTCAACCTTGAAGTCAAATGGGCGGCCCACGCGGCCACTGTGCCATATTAATGAGCACTCACCTCCGAGTTCCCCTCGAAATGCAGCTCACCAGGTGCATGCCTTATAAATCAGGCCGACGTGCCTGGATGACCCAGCACGGGGGGGGATGATTCTGGCAAGGAGGGCGTTTAATGATATGCAAATGTATTAAAATGACGTTCCCGACATCCGGCGGCAGGAAACGCAGCCCGCCGTTGACGGGCGGGAAACGCAGCCCGCCATTGACGGGCGGGAAACACAGCCCGCCATTGACGGGCGGGAAACGCAGCCCGCCATTGACAGGCGGGAAACGCAGCCCGCCATTGACAGGCGGGAAACGCAGCCCGCCATTGACAGGCGGGAAACGCAGCCCGCCATTGACAGGCGGGAAACGCAGCCCGCCATTGACAGGTGGAGCGGACAGTTGCAAACTGGTTTCACGAAGGCACAAAATCGATTTTTGGCCTTCCCGCCATGTTGTCTGCTCACACCCGACATGACGCCCGACATCAACGGGAACGGAAAATTCCGCCCACAACTTTGAGATACAGGTGGACAAAGCCTGACTGACACACATTCTGCTACCCATACTGAAGCTGAGCAGTCTAACTGGCCATTCCAAAAGTGGCTTTGAGTGCCTCTTTCAGAGGGGCAGCTAGCAGGAGTGTGTTCGGGTTAGGGGGCTGACTGACAGACAGCTGGAGTCAGACTGGTGGAGGTTGACTGACAGATTGTGGGGAGCTTACAGCAGTATAGCAAGTGCGAATGAATGCATGCTAAGATGGTGCCTGACATTCGGGAATGATTCACAATGGATCACATACAATCGTGGCAACTGTGGCTCAGTTGGTGGTACTCATGCCTCTGAATTAGAAGGTTCAAGTTCCACCCCATGACCTGGACACAAAAATCAAGGCTGGCACACCAGTACAGTACAGAGCGAGTGCTACATTGTCTGAGATGCCATTTTTCAAAGAAGGTGGCAAACTAAAGCCCTCTCAAAGACCCCATAGAGCGAGGTGATATATCTAGTGTCCTAGTCAATATTTATCTCTGAATCAACATCACAAAAAAAAGAGTATCTGGCATTATCACATTGCTGTTTATAGGAACTAGCTGTGTGCAAATTAGCTGCCATATTTCCTAAATTACATCAGTAACTACACTTCACAAGTACTTCATTGGCCAGGAGTTTCCCGTCAGCAATTTGGGGGCGAGGCCCGCTCGCGACGGGAAAATGACGCGGGATGATGTCGGGAGGAACCCCCGACATCATCCCAGTCTCTTTAAATTTTTAGGAAGGCGGGCGGACAGCAAAATCAGCTGTCCACCCACCGACCTGTCAATGGCCAATTGAGGCCATTGACAGGCTAATTAAGATCATTAAAGACCTGCCCGTTCAACCTTAAGGTTTGGCGTGCAGGCCAGGAGCCCCGGCGGGCTTCTGATAATACATGAAACCTCATCCACTGGCAGGATGAGGTTTCATGTCCGTTTTTAAAAATAGTTTAATAAAGTTTATGTCGTTTTTATTAACATGTCCCATCTCGTGTGACATTGTCACATGAGGGGGACATGTTAATAATATTTTTATTTTTCTATTTTTTAAGTTTTTTATACTGTCACTAATCTCCCTGAGACAACACTTAGTCTCAGGGAGTATGCGCGAAAGAGCGCACTTTGACAGCTGGGGAATCCCTCCCCTCCCCCCCTCACAGGAAGTGCATAGCGCTTCCTGTCGGGCAGGCCGCTGGGCCCGCCTTAATGGCCCATCCACTCAAAATGGCGGCGGGCCCCATTTCGGTGGCCGGGGTCGGCTGTCCGCCCACCGCCAAGCCGGTGGGGCCCGCACGCCCACCGAGGGCAAAATTCTGCCCATTGACTCTAAAGCACTGAGACATCTGGTGGTTGTGAAAGATCAGTCTCTCACTCTTTTTCTCTCCCCTCCTATTTCCTTTCCTCCCTTGTATGTCTCCTCTCCTTCCCTTTTCTGCCTGCCTGCTCCTTTATGTCTCTTTGTCCCCTATTTTTTTTCTCTTTTTGTTTTCCCTATCTCCCCTGCTTTTTCCTTTTGGGACCCATTTCTGGTGTCTTCAATGACAGAGAAGATATATATTTGCTCTTTCCCTCATGCTTCTTTCCTTTCGATTTCTTTCCTCGTTTTCAGTTTTCTATGTTTCACTTTCCTCTTCTCTTCTGTTGCTATTTCTCTATTCTTTTAGGTTGTTGGAAAGGATTTAGCCAGGACCCGTGACTGGTATTGGAAAGCAAGAGAGAATCTAGTCAAAATGACAGGTCAGCACTTGGGAGTGGGAGAGGAATGCAGCCGGGGTCACTGGCTAATATTGGTGAAGATGAAGATATAAGAGGCACTGGAAGAATATGGGTCCCATGGGGAGGGTCAGTCCAGCACATAAAGAGGCTCAATTGCAGCATCTTAATTTGAAAGGGTTGCAGAATAACTCTAATATTAAACAATATATAGAAAAGAAGTGAATATGTAAGTCTACGTAAGATTCTGGGAGAAGCTACAAGAGGCAAGATAAAACCCATTTCAGCGAGCATTGGTTTTGCAGAGTATAACACCAAAATGGTACCCGCCATGGAAATGCAAATAAGGAGCTTGGAGGACTCAAAGGTAAGTATTTCTTTACAGATAAAATTTAAACATGAGGACAGGGGCGGCAGCCAGGCACTAGGAGAACAGTGTGCTATGACAGTAAGTGTTACCCCCCTGGAAGTGAAGGAAAGAAGAAAGTGCTACAAAAAAGATTTTCCATGTATTATGGACAAATCGATTAATATTAGAGCTATGAACTATCATTTACTCTCTTCAACAATTTTATAGGTATGCTGAGTTGCACCCCTTTACCTCTTCTCTTCCCAAGAAAGAAGCAAGACAAACATATTCCACAACCTAATAATTACTGCATACAGCAAAGTGTTGCTTATTTTAAGTGTGTGTGGCATGGTAACCTTTCTTTCATTCCCACTGAATGAAAACGAGAACTGAAAGAACAAAGTTACAAGACTCACCTAACATTGCTTAATTAAATACTGGAAGGGTATGATCATTATATTAGAACATATCTGTTGATTTGAATCGATTAAACAAATACCTATCAGGCGTTTGCTTTAAAAATACCGTACAGATGGTTGCAATGTTGTTAAAGGTTATGGAAGACATAAAAGGAATTATCCTGTGTTTCTGTGCACTGTCTCCAGTGGCAGTACAATACTTTCTAAATTAGTAAGTTATGAACCATTTTTCTTTGGAATTTGACATCAGCTTTCAGTGTTACCAGGCTACTAGTTCGGCCAGTTCAGGCATTTCAAGCAGCCTGTAATTATCTGCAAAGGTTATTAATGTACCTGACAAACCTCACTTCACTTCAAAAGAATGGGGAAACAAGGGCACTATTTCCAGAATTTGATACAGTGCCAGAGGCTTTACTTATTTGAGTTTTCTCTCACTGGTTCCACAGGTTCTGAAAGCAGTGTTACTTTTCCCAACAATTGAACGCATGGCCGAGTCACCACAAGGCAAGCTTATGACACCAGTACTTTGCAAACTTCGCTTCCTGATGTATGTTCCAATCTACTTCCTTTCTTTTGTGCCAGAAAGCGTCAAGGCCTCATTGGTGAGGTGGGCGCTGCAGGGCCTCCAGTCCCTGGATGAAGCTACTGTCTCTGCCACTCTTAATCTCTTCAATGTGGATTGTGCAGGTGAGCCTACCATCCTCCCACCAATTTTTACCTTTAATATAGAATATCCCTAGTTTTAGTAATGTATATATTTTTGAGAAAACAGCAACATGATCATTTGCTCTCAAAGGCATCGTTTTCTATCTGTGATGCAGACATCATTTATCCATAGATTACAACATAATGGAGATTTTTAAAGCAGGCAAAGGCAATTAATTGTATGAATTCAGTTTTGCCGCACATGCGAAATGACACATTTTTATGTGCTTCATGACTGTTTTTACTAAGCATGGATCAGTGTACTTTTTTGGACAATTGTCAAGGAGCTGCAGCAATCATTAATAAACAGCTGCTGTAAAGTTCTTTCCTGTCTTGACAAGCCAAAGGTATCCTTTGAATGGACTGGCCAATTTCAGATTTTTTTTAAACACTAAATTGCCATGGCTTTGAGTGTAAAACAACACAGCTCAAGACTATAAACATTTAATATTACCAAGTGATGACTGAGTGTATTGTAATGCTGCAAAAGTCCATGTGAGCTTCTGGTCTTTTTTTAACTGAGCCATAAAATTGTGTAATGAAGCAAATTAGGTGGCTTTATATGTATAATAGTTAGCAATCTGGTTCGGACTGGAAAGAAACTGTAGAACAGGTCATGGTGGATGGCCCTGTTTTCACCCATAATTAATGTCCAAAGCAGTCTCCTGAAAATACACAGTATGGAGCAGGATAATGCTTTGACTACCTTAGACACCTCGTATTAATTTGTGCTGGAAATTTTCATCCTGTTATCTGATACACATGCTCTGTATCAGTCCCAAAATCTGATCCTGGACCCAATTATTTCTCTTGAGAAAGGGGTCATCTGTAATGAATCACCATATAATTAAAGCAAAACTGATGTGTGCTTATACTCCAGGGCATAAAGCCTGACAATGTGATGGAATTGGATTAACATTAGAAGAGATACAGCAATAAACCCAGGCTGCTTATTCCACAAAGGAATGTACAGAACTGGAAGAGAGCTTGTGCTCCATCTAGCCTGCCCCAAATACCATGTATATCAATTGTACAATGTTGTACAGTCAAGCTTAGTTACTTCAAACCAGCTTAACAGTCAGTTGTTTTCGTTTCATTCACAAAATGTTTCACCAAAAAGCAACAAAATACAGAAAAGAAAATGATACAGTTCCATGTAACCTATTTCAAAGGGGGTGCTGATGGTAACACATACTCATCAAGGCTGTAGCTAGCTTCTCTGATGGCTTTGTGGGTATAAATGTTGGGGTAGGCTGTCTACCCTGTCTTGTCTGGAAAACACCTCCGGTAGAGCAGGGACTTCACCCGCTCCAGAGATTCCCCACTGACTTTCTCAATTTCTGGTCCTAGGGTCAACTGGACTTCCTGGTCTGCACACTGGACTGTACGGGAGTATAGATTTATCCAAATCCCTCTTAGAGTTTGACTCTAAACCCTAATGGTTGATACCTGACTATTGGACACTAGGGACCACAGCTGGTGCTTTGCTTAGCATTCAAAGGGTACAAAAGGCAGGAAACAAAGGGATAGGATACAGGCAACAAAGTTTTGGATGAGCTAATGGAAGATAGAGATGGTTAGGGGAACATTTGAGTAGCGTAGTTTAGAGATTTGTTGAGATTACAAACAAACAGATCTGAAACTACTCCACCAATGTGACATTTTTGTTTTTCCAACACCAGTTGTCCTGAGACCTGTCTTAGTGAGATTGCCAGTTGGTGCTGTATATGGAGCAATTTTGTCTCAGCTGTTTTTGAGCCTAGATTTCGGAGCTGGAAGCAGGAAAGCAACTCAGCTTTAGAAGTAATTAAGTATATTTGAAGTACCATATTATATATATATTATATACAGTATCGTATATTTTACATATATGCATATATACATGTGTATATATATATATACACACACTGTATGATTATAACATATTGTGTTCAACAGGTCAGTGTGATGTGCCTAGTGTGTAGGTGAAGGGAATTTGTGTGCTTTGCTTCTCATTTTCAACCTACTCAGTTGGCTAGCAGCAATTTGAAAAAGAGAGCCAATGTGTCAATCTCTCCCTATCAATACACAGCCTCTCCATTGGCAAGTCCTCAGCTGTGCCTCCTCATGCTGATACACGCCCTGGTACTCATGAAAATGAACCATACTCCCAGCTATGGCGAATAGCTCTACTGCCTTGTGGATACCACAGGAGAGTTGGAGGTTAAGGGAGTAAACCCTGACAAAACATCTGGAGTGGAGCCCAAAGGCAGACTAATGTCTAAATATGTCATCTTTCCAGAAATGCCTGCAACCAGTGCTTTGCATCCCTTAGGACTCAACGGGAATTTTGAGAGGAGGACCCTCACGTTTGGACAGCATGGGGTCGCCATAAATTTTCCCCAGGCTTGCATTCTGGAGAGGACAGTCCAGTTTCACTGTAGAGCATTAACACAGCTCAGAAGGCAGCAATTATGAGTGAAAAGCCTAACTCGATTGGCATAGAGAACGGGTGTTATGAGCTGTCTCTGATGGTTGGAAGGACCACCATGTCCCACTGGTCAACCACCCCCCACCTCAAGTCGGGCAACCTCCAGCTAGTAAGGTGCTGATCAGCGATGGTCCATCTGCTTCAATGGGTGCTTGGAGTTTGGAGTCTGTGCTCAAAAAGTGGATGGAATCCATCGTATCAGGCAAACAAACAAAACAAACAGAAAGAAAAAGATGCCAACTCTTCGATTGGCAAGCTGGAACATCATGATCATGTACATGGGACTGAAAGACGACTTGCAGCTGGTCGATAACGCAACAAGTCAGTCGTGATTGACATGGAACTTGAGAGGCTGAACATTGACAAAGCTTTGCCGAGAGCGGATCACTGAAAGAAAAACATTAACGTTCATCTGGCAGGATAAGAGTTCAGAGGAACTCGCGACTCTCAATGATAGAACCCACCCAGATGGTTCAGAATGTGTTCTCTTCATTTGTCTTTCAACTCAAACTTGGCCAGTTAACCTCGTGAGTTCCTGTGCTCCAACACAATGCTCCACTAGAGAGGCAAAAGACCAGCTCTATGAGGAGCTTGGCTCTGTTATCAGCAGAATCCCTAAGTCAAAATATCTTTAGCTACTGGGGATTTCACTACAAGAGTGGGTGCAGGCCACGAGGCATGGCCCTTCTGTCTCAGACATCATGGCCTGGGAAAGATAAATGAGAATGGACAGAGCCTACTTGAGCATTTCTGTTACCACTCATTTTGTGTAATAAAGTCTTTCAGAACGAACCTTGCCACAAGGTCCGTAACAGACATCCAAGATCAGGGCACTGGCACAGGCTGGATCTGATCATCACCGGACAAGACTCTCTGCACAGTATTCTCAACACATGCAGCTACCACAGCGCTGACTGTGATACATATTACTCCCCGGTGTGCACCAGGGTTAGGGTGCAACCCTCGAAGATTTTCCATTCAAAGCAGAAATCCCTTCTTCGTATCATTGTCAGCCATACTTCCTACCCAGACAAAAACAAACTGCTTCTCGAATCGATTGAACTGATGCTCTCTGGCATCCCCATAAAGAGTGCAGAAACGAAATGGAACATACCTTGCGATGCCATCTTCAATACCACACTCTCAACAAAGGAAAGCAAGAGCGGAAAAATGCTGATTGGGTTGAGGCTAACACCACTTTGCTGGAACTGTCATTGAAGCGGAACGCTCTCGTTAATTATGAGAGAGATGTGATTGAGAAAACTCTGAATGCACTAACAGCCATTCGAAGTCCAACAGACTGCTAGGCGGTGTGCCAATAACTACTTGTTGCAATTTTGACAGAATATCCAGATGCAATTGGACAAAGGGAATACTAGGGCATGTATGAAGGGATCAGAAAAGCAGCAGGTCCCTCAGCAAAGAAAATGGCTCCATTGAAGAAAAGGGAGGGGAGGTCATCACCGACTACAATAAACAGTTGGAGAGATGGGTGGACACTACCTTGAGTTGTACTCTAGGGACAACACTGTCACCAAGAAAGTTCTAGACACCATAGAAAGCCTGTCTGTCATGGCAGAGCTGGATATCGAACCCTCAGTGGAGGAGCTTAGCAAAGCTATTGACTTGCTTGCCATGGCAAAGCTCCAGGTGCTGATCCTATACTGCCTGGACTCATCAAGTATTGGAAACTAGTGCTCCTGCAACATCTGCAGGGACTTCTCTGTCTCTGCCGGACAGAGGGGACAGTGCCCCAGGATTTGCATGATGCAATGATTGCGACCCTGTGCAAGAACAAGGGCGACCGCAGTGATAGCAACAACTATCGAGGCACCTTTGTGCTGAGCATCGCGAGAAAAGTATTTGCCAGTGTTACCTTTGTCAGACTACAGATACTGGCTGACTGCATCTATCCCTAATCCCAGTGAGATTTCAGAACCTAGAATATCTTCAATTGATAGGATCCTCTCAGTCCAGCAGCTGCAAAAGAAATGCCATGGACAAAGGAGACCACAATATATGTCTTCATCAATCTCACTGAGGCATTCAACCATGTGAACAAAGGCAGCCTAATTAAATTCCTTACCGTGGTGAGACCTGGACAACATACGCTAGGCTGGAGAAAAGGCTGAACAGTTTCCACCTTCACTGTCTCAGATGTATCCTCGTCATCTCTTGGCACTACAATTCAGAGGCCTTGGAGCGTACAAATTCTCTCAGCATATACTCATTGATAAGCCAACAACATCTGTGCTAGCTCAGCCACGTTCATCAGATGGATGAAGGCTGTTTATCAAAGACCTTCTGAATGGTGAACTAGCCACTAGGTCACGACCTCCTGGGCATCCATACCTCCGCTACAAGGACACCGGCAAGCAAGACATTAGCACTGTAAACTGGGAGACAGTCACTGATGGCCGTGACTTCTGGAGGCTGACTGTTTGGAAGGGCACTGGAAGAGGCAAGCAGAAACGAAAAGCTCAACTGGCCGAGAAGAGGGCCCAGAGAAAACAGAAGTCAGAGAATTGTGCACCTTCTCAGCCCACTGTCTTCCTCTGCAGCAAATGCAGCAGAGGCTGGAATGCCAATGTGGGGCTCCTGAGTCATATCTGGCAATGGTTAACAGAGTTGACCACCATGGTGCAAACCATTGTCTGATGAGACGGAAACTGCTATTGCACATTTCTCATGAATGTTGTCTAATTAAACTGAAAAATTGTCCCTAATTGATCATTTTCATGTAGAAAAGGTTCATCAATCAGCTAAGCAATTCACCACCCCCGATCTTGTTACTCCAGTAGAATTTTCACTGGAAAAAATCCTCCAGATCCAATTTCAAAATGAGGATGACTGTTCAATCATGCTGTCAGGTGACATAATCAAATGGTGTTTAAAGAATAGCTTTGGTGCACTGAAATTGCCATTTCAAGCAGTGTGCTCAATAGACTGCTCCATTAAGTTAATCTGTTAACTAGCTGGCTGAGCATGCGTAAAAAGATAAAGTGAGTATCACCAATTCAACTGTTTAGCCATTTCTGCTCAACATGCACAAAAAGCTCCTCCTGACACAAGAGGACTTACTTGTCCCTGTAGTGTATATTTTATATAACCTTTTAACTCTCTATCT
This sequence comes from Cetorhinus maximus, assembly GCF_964194155.1. Classification (NCBI taxonomy): domain Eukaryota; kingdom Metazoa; phylum Chordata; class Chondrichthyes; order Lamniformes; family Cetorhinidae; genus Cetorhinus; species Cetorhinus maximus. The sequence goes on along the minus strand of NC_135883.1, from coordinate 14,419,238 downwards.
GCCTAATTAAATGTTTTAATATCAATGGGAATAGAGTAATACATTATTGAAAGGTTCCTTAATGACTCAGTCAGTTAGTGAATAACTGACCCATGCAGAGCAGGCAGGTTTCATGTTGGATACCCTGAGTTAAGGAGATTTATATTATCACAGGTGCGGGGGTGGGGGAGTGGGGGGTGTAGGAGGGCTAATGCAAGTGACAGTACTTCCAGCTGTAAATGATTTGACCTCCACAAATCAATGTGAGCAGAAACCTACTTTTTCATTCACTCAATTTACCATTGCTACAGCGTCTCTCTCCTCTGGTCTTGTAAATATGCTGAGTTGCATGGATGTGTTGTGCCTCAATACAAAATAGGTCTACTGATGTACAGGACCTGCTCAAAATTATGTTGCCTGACAAGTTCACTGGGTGCACTTGCGACATAATACCATGTGCCATGCTGCTTTCTAATTCAGTTTAAATGGGTTTTTAACTGCAGAGTATAAGAACAGGAGAGCAGCACTGACAGGAATCCAAAAACAAAGTTAAGTATCGTCTTTAGCCACTGTGGGGCATTAGAATGGCACTATACACAGTTGTTCCCAATGCCCAGAATATATGCTCTTGCTTACTATCTAGCAATGCTAATAGAGGTGCCTACATGCGGTTACCTGGTAAGGACAGGGTAGCGCTTAGCTGGGACACAGTCAAATACCTTTTCACATGAAGCTTGGAGTTAGTTGGGTGATTAGTATGCCAGAGAAGAATCAAAACCATTAGAAGACAATGAGAAATTGGTCTAGATAAAACGGAAGGACATAAAATATTAAATCATTCAATAATCACTCTTACTGGTGGATTTGTGACACCAGTGTGTGGCACGTGGCAAGTTGGATTTCTCATATCTTCTTTCAGCTGTTCTGTTGTGCAGAATCAAGTGTAAACCAGATACCTCCTTGTGCAGGAAGGGGAAACATAGGGAATGATGTCCTTCGATTGCTCTCAGATACCTCACAGTAACTCGCTTGAGCAGCATTGAGCCTGCTCCCTTGGCCTCAGATGAATGGTTGAGCTAGGAAAACTAGGGAAGCTGAGGAGAAAACTGAATATTATCTTCAAAATTGCATTAATTAATTAAGGCATTGAAATATATTCATTGAAATAAGTTTCTACTTAGGAGACTGGTGAGCATCAGCCACCATTTTTTTTAATGATTTGCTTGATAATTTGCTATATGGTGTTTGTTGTTGTACATTTGGTGCCTAAGTGCCACATGATGATAGAGAGAGTGCCGGTGAAATGAATTTTTTTTTAGGATGGAATCAGTAGTGGTGGTTTATTGCAAGAATAGTCATTTTTGCTTTGCCAAAAATTTTCTGATGTATCACATGATGTGCATAGTCTAAAAACATCACAAACAGTGACAGCTACACCCGCTCCAATGTAGGCTTCAGTCACAATATTGCCTGATTGCATCACAGCTAATAAAGAACATTCATGCAACTCAGGGCTGGATTTTTACGGCCGCAAATCAGGCGGGCTGCACCTCCCCTCCACCGCATGGAAGTAAAATAGGGCGCGGGAATGGCCAGCCCGTCTGCCTCATTAAGATTACAAGCCAACAATCGTCTGCAATTTTTTGATGCCCGCTGCATTTTCCAGGCATCATACGTGAAAGCGCAAGGGTGGAAGAAAAAGCCTGCCGCCGGGACCAATGCTGCAGGTAGCCACAGATTTTGCTGGTGAAGGTGGCTGTGACGGTTTGCTTCTTTATCTAGTTTTTAACTTTTTGTCGCCCGCCATAAGAAATTAAGATCAAAAGATTCAGGAAGCAGCGGGCCTTTAAACCTGTAGCCATGGCTGACTCACCTCTCTGCCGCATGTCGTTCTGGCCTGCAATCCGATTGGGCATGGAGCCCCCCCCCCCTCCCCCACAACCTTTGCATCTCTAATTGGCTTCTTTCCCACTGGACAGCCACTAATTAGCCATCCAATGTTTGATTGGAGGAGATGAGATGGTCCAAGAGCAAGTGGACCACTCAGTTTCCATTCCACCTCCCTCACCTTGCTGAAAAACGTAAAATCCAGCCCATTGTGAACTCCTAAATATGACGTAAGGACGTAAAAACCAGGAGCAAGATCGGGACATTCGGCCCCTCAAGCCTGCCCTGCCATTCAGTAAGATCATGGCTGATCTGCCCCAGGCCTCAACTCCTCTTTCATGCCAGCTCCTCATAACCCTCAACTCCCCGATATCTCAAAAATATATCTACCTCCTCTTCAAATACTTCAGTGACCTAGCCTCCACAACTCTCTGGGGTAGAGAATTCCAGGCATTCACTACCCTCTCTCGACGCTCATTACCAGCCTGCCGAACTCATCTGTTTGAAAGTGACAGTATCAAAGTATCATAGTGCATACAGCAATTTCCTGTGTGTAGCAAACCTGTTCATAAAGCACAAGATTTTATCAGATTTATTTGCAGCAGTTCCAATATTTGATGCAGAAATTACCTAACAGTGATATAAACTAGAAATACGGTTCAATCTGATGGTTTATAAAATAAAAAATAAGGTATGAGCTTGGAACCTAAAACTTCTGAGTTATGCCTGATGTCACCATGATTTATTCTTGGTAAAATAAACTTCTATTTATGTAGCACCTTTCATGCCCTCGGTATTTATAATTCATGGCCAATGAATTTCTTCTGACGTACAGTAAAATCACTGTTGCTTTTTAGATAAATCTGGCAGGCAATTTGCAAAAAAGCTTAGGAAGTCACACAGAAGGCGATCGATACATTGACCAGTTGTTTTTGAAGGTGCTGATTAAGGCATGAATGTTGGCCAGGACACCAAGAAAACACCCTGCTCTTCTTCAAATAGAGCAGAACTTTTCATCCCATGAGCGGGCGCGTGCCAGACCCAAACGGGAGTGAAATAGTGCGTGATGACGTCGGGCGGGCATCCTGATGTCATCGCACACTCTCGCGATCTTTTAGTCGGCGGGCACATGCGAAAGATGGCAGCGCGCCCGCCGACAATTGAGAGACCTATTAAAGCCCTGAAGTAATTAATTAAGCTGCATTTTTTGCTGCCCACTCAACCATTTGGTTAGCGGGCAAGCGAATAGGCCAGGCAGCCTTTGCGTTTTTAATGAAACCTCATCCAAGGGTGGGATGAGGTTTCCAACGCTTATTAAAAAAACAATATAAAAATGTTTAATATCCTTTTTTACGTGTCCCTTTTCATGTGACTGAGTCACACGTGGGGACATGTTTGTCTCATGTGTAATTAAAATCCGTCAGCTCCCTGAGGCAGCTCTGTGCCTTCAGGGAGCTATCAGTGTGCACTCCCCCGCACACGCGCACACTTCAGCGCTCGCGGTCCTCCCGCTTCCACCCCAGCAGTGCTAAGGCTCTTAGCCTTTCACGCTGGCTGGCCAATTAATCTCAGTCGGAGCCCGAGGCGGACAGTGGCCAGTCTTGCGGCCATTCCTGAGCCCGCCCGCCCAACAAGGGAAAAATCCTCCCTATAATTCCTGAACACTTCAGTTTAGTAACATATCCAGAAACCTGTTGCTCTGACAATGCAGCATTCCCTTAGTACTGCACTACCTTGTCAACTGAGATTATGCATTCAACTCCCTGGAGGATAGCTTGAACCCATGACCCTCCCCCAGACTCTGAGGCAAAAGGGCTGCCACTCGCCAAGCTGATGCTTCACCGCGAGCTAATGAATGTTGCCGCGCATCTCCACAGTGCAAAATCTACTGTAAATAGTGTAAATTTATTTCTTCCCTGATCCCTGTTGTCTAGATTTTTGCCTGTCTTGTTGAAACTGACTGAATCTAACAGCTTTGAGAGTTTGGGAACATAAATTTAAGATTCTGGACAGCAGAGAATGAAGGAGAAATCCCAGCCCCCCAGAACACCACTTGAAGCTGTCAACGCATCATCCGCTGAAGCTGCAGAGTTTTGATAGCACTTTCCTCGTTAAAAGCTTTTTAGAGGCCAGATGACCTGGTGTCCTGACACAGACTTTAATATGCTTCCTCAGTGCAGGTGCAGTGATCACAAAACAGCAGAAGGAATGCTTGTCTGGGCTGTGGACCTTGCAATCGATCTCATTCCTTTGCGCTGGCTCTTTGATTCTTATCTTTCATCTGTGGCTAGTTAGTTGCATGGAATGCTATGTAAGATACTGTGAATTATCTTGCCACACACCAATTTAGCTGTTTAGGGTCTGGTAGGAGTTTAAAAATTTAACAGGGGAGCTGATTTTACGCAGGATTTCTGATTGCTCTACCTGAAACTATTTAAGCATTGAGGGTCTTATTCCAACTTTTCAAATACACATTTTTTCACAGCTATAGAACTAAGTACCTTTCTGAATTTTACGAGAGTTCAGGAAATGTACTAATTCTTCATTCTTAACTGAGCAATCTTTAAGCAAACAAATATAAGTTTCTCCCCTGCCCCCCCCCCACCCCCTCAACTTTGGTTCTAAAATGAAATAATTAAATGGCTAAGTTTGAATTACATGCTGTACATATCATAAAACATTATTGAAGCACAGAATTATAGATGTTGAAGTGGCCTCACCTTCCTGAAAAAGTGATTAGTAAGGTATTGAGAAGGAGGAGATCCCAAGGAGCAAATATTACTTTCACTATCACATCTATGGCAAAAATTACATAATATTTTTTCCAATATGCAGCATGTTATTGACCTCTTTTCCATATGTGGCACATATGGGGCATGAATTTCCCCAGGACCTTTCCCGCTCCCCTGATATAACTTCTAGTGAAGTTATGGTGATGGGGCAGTTGAAGCCCAGAGAAAATTCACTTTCACCATGAATGGAAAAAACAGGTTCATTCAGGCACCTGTGGGGAGAAACCTAACCTGCCAAGATTTCTATTCAGGTTAAAACAGCTGAAATTACCAGCAATGTTGGGAAGCAGGCAGAAATCCGTTAGGCAGTATTCCACTTTTAACCAAAGTAAGTTCTTCAACGCATCAGAACAGGCAGGTCTGTGATTTAAAGATTTAAATATGTCACATGCTCATTGTCTGCAGTTTCAACCCAAGACTCTAGCTTCAACTCTGTGGTCATCCTGGAATCCACCAGGTAAATCAAGGTGAGAAGGCAGCAAAAATTAACGGGACTGACCAATTCTCAGGCAAGAAAGACTTTAAATAGTTAAAAGCAAAAACCTGCGGATGCTGGAAATCCAAAACAAAAACAAAAATACCTGGAAAAGCTCAGCAGGTCTGGCAGCATCTGCGGAGAGGAGCACAGTTAACGTTTTGAGTCCGAATGACCCTTCAACAGAACAGAACAGGAACAGTTCTGTTGAAGGGTCATTCGGACTCGAAACGTTAACTGTGTTCCTCTCCGCAGATGCTGCCAGACCTGCTGAGTTTTTCCAGGTATTTTTGTTTTTGTTTAGGCTTTAAATAGTGAATTGTGACAGCTGCTTCCTTGCCTAAGTAAGTGTGCTTTCACTGCTCTGGAGGGGATTGCCAAAACTTTGGAGCTAATTTCTGCTACCTTGGAGATTTTTTGCCTTTGATGTTCATTTCTCAGCTGTCAGCCTTCACAGCAGCATGGGAGCCACTTTTGCAGCTCCATCTGGACCTTAGGTGAGAAATCAAAGGACCAGCACCCCCAGGAAAAGCAGCAGCCTTCTCTTCAACTTCCTGCTGCTTCACAGGACAGAGTGGATGAGCACAGAGCTCCAGCTGGCAGGCGGTGATAACCCCAGCACAGGGTATAGAGGCAAGTGACTAAGTTGCTGAACATGACTGAGCACCGGTGCCTCAGGAGACTCAGAACTTCCCTTCAGGTGGCTACTGATATTTGCAGTCTCCTGGAAGAAGACCTCCTTCCAAGTAGAAGAAGTGGACCTTCACTGCCTGTGGCAGTCTAGGTCACCATGGCCCTTAATTTCTTTGCCTTTTTTTATTAATTTACGGGATGTGGGCGTTGCTGGCCAGGCCAGCATTTATTGCCCATCCCTAATTGTCTCCAGCTCCGTTCAGAGATTTGATGGTGTTAGTTGCCAAATCTCACAATCTGCTGCCCACAAATGCATCCCACAGGTGCTAGATGCCATGTTTGCTAGGGTTACCTGCACTTCGCCACTGATGAGGCCAGTCAGAATGAGCACTTAAATTTGTGATCTGGCTGGATCCCCACAGTTACAGGGGTGGGGGGGGTTTGGCAGGGGCTGGATTTTACGGCCGTGATATCACCTGTGAGTAACTCTACAACTGGTATGCAGGAACGGTACAGCAGAAGCCATGTGAGCTGAAGAACCGTCATTGAGAGCCATCTGAATGCTGAAGATGAAGTGTCTGGGTGTACATGGGCACACCACAACACGCGTCACAAGGATTTCCAGTAGTAGTAATCTGCTGCATTTTGGCTGCAAAGGATGCCTGGGACGGCCTAATTCAGGCACACTTCAATTAACCTGAGGCTGTGAAGCCACCTAACACACAATTCAGACCCTAGAGTGCCATCCCTGTTCTGCTGTTCTCAGCACAAAGTAGTTCCACAATCAACAATCTATCCCTTCCACATATACCCATTGCTCATCTTTTATTCATCTCATACCGTTCTTCAGAAGGCAGAAGCCACTTGGCAGGCTGCAAGCAACAATGGGAGGATGAGACAGTGGAGCTTCAACATGAAGATTGTGGCTCACAAACATTAAATAGAAATGTGACAATGTAACACAATGTTAAACATCTAAGTTTGTGTTTAATACAAATCCTTTATCCCCCCTTTTCAAATGAATCCTACATGGTGCAACCCTTGTGGCTTCAACAGAGCTGGAGGCAGGCTGCTCATTTCCCTGCTCTGACTGCTCAAATGGTCTTGGTCAAAGTTCTCTGGGTTTTGAAGCCCATGTGGGTTCTGTCAAAGACAAAAGTTGTGTGGGAGCAGACTGGGCCAATGGGACAGGAGGCAGCATTTAGAGCCCTGAATAAGAGGGTTCAGGGCAAGTAGTCAGGATTGGAAGTGCTTTGAGTAGAATCCCCGATTCCATGTACCATCTCCATCTTCCCTCTCATGGTCATCTGCACTTCCCTCCTAATCAAGAGTTGGAAAGCACTTTGCTGCTTTTCAATGAGGTGCTGAACAGCCAAGTCAAGGTCTTCCTCAATCATGCTTAAGGTCCAAGTCTGAGTGTGCAGACTATTGGTGAGGGCCAGCGTGCACTTGGCTGCCTGATGCATCTAGTGCTTCATGAACATAAATGTCTTCCTACAATAGACTGTTGCTGCGTATAATAATGATTTGCACATTCAGAAAACCTACTGTGCTGGTAGGAAATGGCACAGTTTACACGTGCAGCTAACAGCTGCTTTATAGTCCGGTGAAAATTTACGCAAAACCTGAAGTTAACCACCAAATACCTGATCAAAATAAATTTCTATGTTCATGGTTCTTGTCTTTATTTTTCTGATACTATTACAATCACTGCTCCTCTCCGTTTGTCTCACCTTCTTCATAAGTTGCAAAATGATTTTCTGTATATATTTTACTCCTCCTGTGTGACTAACATGTTCTCCTGTGATATCTCAAAACTATGGAACTCCTTGGTCGGAATTTTATGTCCCGCCCAGCTCAAACAGGTGTGAAACAGCGTGAGATGACGTCGGGCGAGCATCCCGACTTCATCGGGCACTCACGCGATATTTTGCTCGGTGGGTGCGCGTGGCAGTTGGAAGCACGCCCGCTGACAATTAAGCGGGCAATTAAGTCCATTGACGATGCAATTAACAGCGATTTTTACGTGGTCCGTCAACATCTACGGTTGGCGGACGGGCCCATTCTCCCAGGCGGCATTCACATTTTTGTTCACACCTCAATCCAGGGTGGGATGAAATTTCCGTGGGGAAATCAAATAAAAGAGGAATCTGGGGACTGGTTTTCTATTCAGGTGCTTGATGCATGGACGTATTTTGCAGCATTTTTGTCGTTTCCTTTATCCTGTGCAGGTCTGCAGCTCCCTGGGGCAGCTGTCTGCCTTCAGGGAGCTCACGGGAAGCGCTCACTGCACCTTCAGTTCGGTTGGTGTCCGCCCTTTTCCCTCCTCCACCCCGGCAACACTGAACGTTCCTCAGCATGCGTTTCACACTGGCTGGCCGTTAATTGGCCAGCCAATGTCAAATCGCGTTCGGGGGCCAAATGCGGCTGGAGGCCCATTACCTGTCCACTTCCAGGCCCAATGATCGCGCGCGCCTGACGAATGAAAAACTCAGGCCCTTATCCCAGTCTTTTCCTCTTCCTGTAATCTTCAGCTCTTAAAATCAGAGCTAAGTGTCACCAAATCAACTCTTCTTCATTCACCTTATATTCTCTTTTACTCTTTTCGACTTTGGTGGTGTTCTGCATTATTCACTGCTTCTTCGGGGTTTCCAAAAAAAATCTTGAATTGTATCTATTTAATGTACAGAATAACTGCCTTAACATTAATTAAATCACAAATTATCTTCCAACAATACTTTCCAACTGTCACTGAGTTGTCTGGGATGACCCAGTTTCAACAAATAAAAAGCCAATTTCCATTAGCGATCTTTCAAACTTCAGTTAGAATCTTTTTGTTTTGCTCTCAAGTGAGAGAAAGTCAGAAAATCCTTTAGTAGTGGGGCTACCTCAATTTTCTGGCTCCAGTGTTAAAAGGATGGAAGCTATTAAAATATTTTTAAATAATTCCTCATTTACATTTCAAATTATTGGCTTGTTTTGTTCTTCGATGCTCCTTTTCAAATCTGCTCTTGTTCAATGTACATTAACTAACATGGGGACCTTGGCACAGAAATAGTCAAATGTTAGATTATAACCAATGTTGCAATTATAGCACATACTAGAGAAAAATAAAAGTCACATTTGATGTCAAAACAAGCACAAAAAAGGTAAATTTATGTTTGAGATCAAGCTGATATATGAGGTAATAATATGCATTCCTGGTCTGCGGATTCATGTTTAAAATCTGACCTACGCATTTATTCTTTCCTGGAATATGGGCATCGCTGGCAAGGCCAGCATTTGTTGCCCATCCTTAAATGGCTTTCACGCACAACAATATGATAGGTGCATCTGGCTTATCTTCCCTCACTCCGAGGCTACATGTGAGTCTATTTTTTGCCCCTTCTGCAATTTTTTTATTTTTCATTGTCAACTGAACCGAGTTAACATTTGCAATGCAAGTGACTTTTGAGTCAAAGGTTACAGATTGAAACTTCACTCCAGGATTTTAAGGTTGATTCTGAAGTGCACCTTAACTGAGAGTGCTGCATTGTTGACATGCTTTATTTGCAGTGCGGCGTTACACTAAAGCCTTATCTACCTGTTAAAGTGAGCCATTGGCAATATGAAACAAAGTACTTTACAGTGTTCTGACATCCATTCATCTTTTAGTCAATTCCAGCAAAAAGTGATTCACCAGACATTTGTCTTATGCACTGTTATATGACATAGCTGTGTAAGAATTGGTTATCATATTTGCCTGCATAACGAGTGACTGCACTAATTGCCCATTAAAGGGCCTAAATTGGTGTCAAGGTGAGAAGCGGTCCACAGGCATTTCCGCCACAGACTTAATCGGGATGCAGGCAGGAAGGTGGCAAGGTCCCCACTTGCCACCGTTGCACCTAATTAGATGCACCCCCACCTCCAAATGCGCCAGGTGGGAGAGCATAAAATACCACCCACGTGACCATAGAATCAACTACAAGCTCTAATTTTTTCAACATTAATGTCACCGCACATCAGTGACTATTTGTTTAGAAATACATGCAGAATGTGATAAAACCATCTTCACTGTTGTGGCTTGCATTATTATGTAAACTCCTGAGTTTGGTTCCTTCCTGTAATTTCTTCCAAGCACTCAGTCTTCCCAAGCAGAAAGACAAAGATCCTGAGACTACTCAACAGGTCAGACAGTTTCAGTGGACAGGGCAGATTTGTTGATGTTTTAGGTGTGAACTATTCACAAGAAAAGCAGCCAAAACTCTGAACTCTGAAATACAGTAGGGGAAATTTTTGTTTTTACATTACCAGCTTGATGTCACATTTACCCATCCATCAATGCAGTCAGCAGAAGACCCAGTCCATTTTTGTGGTCAGAACTCATTAACGTTGAATAGACAAACTACCAATGCCAATCACTATTTGTAGTCAGATAGTCAGTTAGGAACCCCTTAAAAGTGAAGTGTACTTTTAAAAAGTGGAGAGTGATTTATTGAAGTTGTGGGCATCATGACATTGTGCGTGGTCCCGATTCTCCAATGCAGCCATGCATGTGCTCATAGAAGAAATGAGCAACGGAGAGGTAGTCCTCTTCCCCTCTAATGGAAGATTCGGTGCTTTGCCAATTTGTCAACAGCACCTTCACTGCATCTCCGTCTGCTTGCGCTCACACACTCAACAACCTTCACAACTACTTCCACCTCTTGTCCATGCTTCTGCTTCTTCCATTCATCATGTACATGATGCCAATCTGCCTCACACAACTTCAAAATCCTTGAAAGGGGCATTCTGCTACTTTTTTTTCCAAAGATGCTGGCATGAAACCAAAGGGAGATTTCGAGAATAAGGGGTCACTGTACTCCACAAACATCAATGTTGGCTATCAGCATCATTGACAGAGACCAGGCACGCAGCAATAGAGATGGCCAGGCTTCAGGCAATGTACAGCAGCGTGTTTGACACCATCCTATTCTTTTCTCTTCCTCTATATTCCTTTTGCACTGCGTTGTCACTCATCTATGATGGTAATCATGCTTGCCCTAGTCCCAATGCCTTTTTTTCAACCCACCAGTTGAGTCAGGCCCTGCAGCCTCTCATTGAAGGAGAAAACTCTCCCAAAGAGGCTTTGTTACTCACTCTTGTACTGCTAACCACTCGTGCAGCAATAAGTTCTCCACATAGATAGTGAATTAGAAACTTACTGAGTAGAAGTGATCAGAAGCTGGTACTTGTTTATTCCAATGATCTGCTTGATGAAGGTTCCAGTGGCCTCATGGATCTGACTGAAGTGCAGTCGGCTGCTGGACATGGATTCCTTAAAGGAAATTTGAGCCAAGTGTGTAAGGAATAGCCATTCTCAAGTAGCCAGATTCTCATTTTCTGTGTATGGGAAAAGGGTTGAAGGAATGAAGGATTGGTGCAATATAAAAGCATCACCACAACTCCGGAAAGCGGGGAAAGAACAGCATGATGTAATGCTAGTGATCACATTCAAGTTGCAAGTTGATGGATCAGAAGACCTTGTGATTTATTGAGGCAGTGAGATCATGTGAAGGAGGCTGGAGGGCAGCATGGTTGCAGTCAATTAGGCCTTGAGCTTGAGAGAAGACCACAATCTCTGCCACTATCCTCTTTTTCCTGCTGCATCTGGTTGTCCAGGGAATGCATTGAAAATATTTGCTTCATCCTTGTCTCAGCTCACCTGCTGCTGAAACCCTCATTTGTGCATTTGTTACCTTCTACACTTGACTATTCCAACACACTCCTGCGAGTCTCCCACATTCTACCCCCCGTAAACTTGAGATCATCTAAAATTCTGCTGCCCGTGTCTTAAATCGCACCAATTCCCATTTATCTATCACCCCTTTGTCACTAACCTGCATTGTTTTCTAGTCAAGCAACATCTTGATTTTAAAATTCTCATCCTTGTTCTCAAATCCCTTGTCCCTCACTATCTCCGCAATCTCCTCCAGCCCCACAATCCTCCAAGGTATCTCGGCTCATCTAATTCTGGCCTCTTGAGCATCTTTGATTTTAATTGCTCCACCATTGGTCACCGTGCCTTTAGATGCCTGGGCCTCAAGCTCTGGTATACCCTCCTGACACCTCTCTGCCTCACTGCTTCACTTTCCTCCTTCAAGACACTCCTTAAAACCTACCTCTTTCACCAAGACTTTTGGTCCTTTGACCTAATATCTCCTTTCGTAGCTCAGTGTCATACCTTGTTTCTAACATTCCTGTTAAGTGCCTTGGGGCTTTTAATTACATTAAAGATGTTTGTATAAGTTGTGGATGTTGGCAAAGATTGCATCAAGCTTTCTACTCACGTAGTCATGAACTGCAGGCTCACTGATGCTACTCAGTCTGGAAGGAGCTTGAGGCAAAGAGGTTTGAGGCGACTCCTCAAAGCCTTTCTACCACCCTACAAGGTACAAATCAGGAGTGTAATGAAATACTGTCCATTTGCCATTTGCCTAGATAGATACAGCTCCAACAATACTCAAGAAGCTCAACACCATTCAGGGCAAAGCAGTCTGCTTGATCGACACCCTATCTAGCACCAGCATAGTGCTGGAAAAACTCAGCAGGTCTGGCAGCATCTGTGGAGAGAAAAACAGAGTTGATGTTTTGAGTCCATATGACTCTTCCTCAGAACTGTTTCTCTCTCCACAGTTGCTGCCAGACCTGCTGAGTTTTTCCAGCATTTTTTATTCTTATTTCAGATTTCCAGCATCCGCAGTATTTTGCTTTCACCAACCTTCTATGCCCTTACTGTGTAACCTATGCGGGATGCATTGCAGCAATTCATAAATACTTCTTTGGCAGGCCCTCCCAAACCCATAACCTTCACCATCTAGAAGGACAAAGACAGCTGGTGCTTTGAAACACTTCCAAGTTGCCCTCCAAGTCACATCCTGATTTAAATATATTTCACTATTCCTTCATTGTCACTGGATCAAATTCCTGTAATTTACAGCATTATGGGAGCACTTTCATTATACGAACTACAGCAGTTCATGCAGCAAGTCCACCAGTATCTTCTCAAGGGAAACTGTGAATGGGCAATAAATGCCAGTGATGGCCAGATCCCAAGAATGAACAAAAATAACCTCCCTTATCCACTGTAATAGTAACCTTTTCAAAAGGCTTGTAAATTGGATAATAGAATGAAACTTCATGTATTACCTAGAAGAGAAGGGACACCAGTGTTAATGCTCATTCTGTTTCTGTCATGATCATCATTGGACGAGATCCAGAAGGTTTCCTTCAGACCTATTTAGAAGCTGCAAAGAGTAAGTTTTTGTTTCACCAAACATTTGAACCTTGATCTGATAGCTGAATATGATGTCCTGCTTGGTCCTACAGTGACCAAACTGCAATGAGGAATTAGAACTTAAAAGTTCCAGTGCTAATTTCTGTATTCCTGGAATAATCCATTTCCAAATTGTATGTCCAGATTGAATGAATGAGCAAGAGTTACCACCAGAGGTATGGGCTTCCTCCTCCTCAGAACGAAGTTCACCTTCCTAAGTTCAAAGCTCCTATCGAACCTAATTTTCTCAGACCATGTCAGGTCTACTCTCTCTGTTAAATTGCTCACATTCTCATTTGATGAGGTCTGCTGCACTCCTCCAGTCAAATAATTAATGATGCATTCAGAACAAATCACCATTGCCACTGAGTAGGGAGATATCACATGACTGAAATGGCATGGCAAGAAGACTAGTTTCTTAAAAGGAGCTGTCCACACATGTGTTTACCCGATACAGGTCCATGTTGTATATGGATCTTCTCTTCAAAGCACAAGGATGTTCCTAATTACAATGCGAAATAGAACAAAAAAGCAATTGCTTATGTTCTTTTTCTGTGTAATCTGTAGTAATTATAACCTTATGCAGGATTACTCTTTAGAAACTAATATTTCTTATGCAATAAGAACTACAGAGTATTATCATCATTGTTCCCAGACATGCAGTGTGGACAGGAAGAGAATGAAGCAATGCATAAACAGGAACATACAGAACACGATCAGAAAATACTGCTCTAGAGTTCTTGTACAATTTTTCCCAACAGATAAACCTTATGTAAACAAAACAAATTGCGCAGATTGTTTGTTTTAGAAAGTTACCTGAATTGATTCCTGGCGCATGCTTCTGATTTGACTGCCGCAAGTGGAACAACGTGAAGATTTGAGCCGTAAAGTATTTCTGAAGAATCGCTGCGATCCCAGTGTGTAATAATTCTTCAAAATTATAACCAAAATTAGTACAGTTACTGGCTGGTTAACTTTCAGTTCAGCTCTGAAGGGCCAAGAGGCTGCAGTATTGCAGCTTTAAAGAACAAGCAGCTTTCAGTTCCCATTTGTTTATACTTATATTGGAATACTTAAAGTAAAATAGAGACTGCAGTTTTAAGCTTACCAATCATGAGAGACCACATTTTAAAGGTGAATTGGAACATTGGCTTGGCGTTCTGGACACTTAGTTCTACGTGTTTAGTCTGTATTTGTTCACAAGCAATGGGCCAACGTGGTCTTTTCAATGTGTGCAACACAATACAGGCATTCAGAGCTTACAAACTGCTTCTGCCACTAATGAAATGTTTCTGCTGTGAAACAGAAGCTAAGTGGTGTTTCAATAGTGTGACACCCGCTGCTCAAACATCACTAATGGATTCCATTAAAACACAAATATAAATCACCAAACTCTAGTAGGAGGAAATCACTAAGTTGCTTACTCCAAAATCACGTGCAGGTATGGGTGCAGTGGCAGTACCATATGTTTAAGGCATGCCGCTGTTTAATGTTCACTTTTTATTTTATTCTGCTTTTCCTTTTTTACAGTTGGTTTTTCTGAGTTTAAACTCTGAAGGTTAAGTTTTCCTGAGTTTAAACTACTTTATCAGGTAACTTTATGTGCTCATTTGTATGTAGTTCACATTTAATCTTGTTAACTGACAAAAGAGTTATATCTTTTAATTATCTTTCATATTCTGATAAATAATGTAAAACAAATGTTCAGTGGAGGAAACCTTTCATTGGCTAAATGCCATTTTATAAAGCACTGTAGGGAAGCAAATTCTTTAAGAGCATACTTATGGTCAAACTAACGCAACACAGATTCATGACAGAGGAACAACCCTTCTTACTGTAAACTACCCATCTGCCTTATCCAGAATTGGGATTTACTGTAACACAAGTACTCTTTAAAAATTATTTGGGGCAGTTTGTTGTAGCAACAGAAAGATGTTGAAACTGCAGTCTAGCCTTGAACTTAGAGAACTTAATGACATGAGGGGCTGTTTATACACTGCAGTTCATCTTAAAATTTTCAGCCTAAGAGTGTAGAATAATTTGACCCATTTGGGAATTGAGCAAATTCTTCACTGGAATGAAAATGGACAAATTTCCACTGTCAGTTTTACAGCAGGCAGCAAGTTGAAAATCTGCTTGATTGTGTCTCAAAGACAATGGAAACTCAAGTTAAATAGCTGATTAATGCCTGAGTAGTTTTTGTCAACTCTTGCCTACTGAAATCTTATCATACATTGAGGAATTCAAGCTATTTACAACAAGTGCAGCTTACTTTTTAAAGGCCCTGTTTCTTTGAAAACTATTATTATCAGGTAAAATCCAAATATGTGCGCTTCCTTAGGATGTAGTATCTCCCTTTAAGAAATGTTCATTAACTTTGAGTTGCGAAACTGATTATTATTTTAATTGGTTCGCCTTTAAAGTTGCTGGAGATAGTGACATCAGTGTATTCATCAATATACACTGTACATACAGTATACACAATATACATATTCATGATCCAAACGTCTCTTGGCAATAATAATATTTGTTGAAAATTGTTTTAAATAACATGGCTTAACCGGCATAAAATTGCCAATTTGTGTAGTGGATTTTTTTTAAAAAACGATTTAGACAAGCAAAGGGACTCGTTTGGAAATTATTTCAGGGTTTTCCCTGAAGGTAGGGTCCTAATCCCCAACTGTGTTATTGGGCAAATTGCCAAGTGGAGGCAGGTGGCAGGAGAAATGGAAAGGTTGATCTGCCCCTTGTTGAAGTTGGCCACACAGACCACAAGGCCCCAAGTTTGATTCCAGTTCTGTGCTGAATCTAGATGATCTGAGCCAAAAGCAGCAATTCAGGCACAGGGTGAAATTCTCCCATGCCCCCGCCAGCAGGATCAACGGCGGGCAGGGAGAATCCAACAGGAGGTCCAAAACTCGGTTTCACGTCAACGTGAAATGACAACGAGATCCCCTGATGCTCCCTGCCTTGGCAGATTGCGATTCCTGCTGGACGCCAACATGAAACCACTAATTGGGTGCAAATGAAGCCCCGACTAGAATTTTTTCCCCACGCCCGATTCTCTGTGTCGCCATCATGAGAAACGCTGGTGCAGAATACGTCTGGACCAATGTGGCATACAAAAGTCATGACTTACCTTAAGGGAATTGGTCGCAAGCTCGCAGACATCCGACGACATTGATGCCAAACCCTGGAGCACCATGTGCAGCACAGGGCAGGTGGAGCTTCATCCGCGTGGCTCCACCATGAAGCACCTTCCAGAAGGTGGGAGTTCTTCACACAGCAACCTCGCTTAGGGCCTTCTTTCAGGGACATCGCCTCGGGTTCAGACATTCTTCCAGGGTCTTCGCCATGGATTCAGACATTCTTCCAGGGTCTTCACCATGGAATCAGACATTCTTCCAGGGTCTTCGCCATGGATTTGGACATTCTTCCAGGGTCTTCACCATGGATTCAGACATTCTTCCAGGATCTTCAGCATGGATTCAGACATTCTTCCAGGGTCTTCACCATGGATTCAGACATTCTTCCAGGATCTTCACCATAGATTCAGACATTCTTCCAGGTCTTCGCCATGGATTCAGACATTCTTCCAGGATCTTCACCATGGATTCAGACATTCTTCCAGGGTCTTCACCATGGATTCAGACATTCTTCCAGGGTCTTCACCATAGATTTGGACATTCTTCCAGGGTCTTTGCCATGGATTCAGACATTCTTCCAGGATCTTCACCACAGATTTGGACATTCTTCCAGGGTCTTCACCATGGATTCAGACATTCTTCCAGGATCTTCACCATGGAATCAGACATTCTTCCAGGATCTTCACCATGGATTCAGACATTCTTCCAGGGTCTTTACCATAGATTTGGACATTCTTCCAGGGTCTTCGTCATGGATTAGGACATTCTTCCAGGGATGTCACCATGGGATGGGATCCTGGAGCTGTGGGATGGAAGGCAGCAGGAGTGGGCAGCGAAGGGGTGTTGGTTGGTTGGTGGGGGTGGTGGTTAAAGAAGGCTTGCAGGACTGCAGGTGCGGTAGGGGTGTGGGGGTCTAGAGGAAAGCGTTGGTGGCTAAGGGTGCAGGAAAGGGTTTTGCAGGGGTGTAGCCAGGCAGTAAAGGAAACAGATTGGGAGGTTGGGTAACGGCCGTGTTCGCTGCCGAGCAGTTGTTGGGGGTGCGGGAATGTCATCCAGGTGTGTGAAGTGGGGGGGAATGTCATCCAGATGCGTGAAGATGGGGGTGGTAATGTCACCCAGGCACATTGGGGGTGGGGGAGTAATGTCATCCAGGTGTGTGGGGGGGTAGCAGTAATGTCGTCCAGGTGTGTGAAGGCAGGGGTGGCAATGTGCAGGCGTGTGTAGAGGGGGTGGGCTAATGTCATCTAGGTGTGTGAGGTGTAGGGGAGTAATGCCATCCAGGTGTGTGGGGGAGCTGTAATGTCCAGGTGTGTGAAAGGGGTGGTAATGTTGTCCAGGTGTGTGAAGGTGGGCGGGGGGGGGATGCTAATGTCATCCAGGTGCATGGCAGGAGGGGTGGGGGAGTAATGTCATCCAGGTGTGTGAAATGGGGAGTAATGCCCAGGTGTGTGAAGGTGGGGGGAGTAATTTCCAGGTGTGTGAAGGGGGATACTGTCATCCAGGTATGTGAAGGGGTGGTGGGGAATGTTGTCCAGATTGTTAAAGGGAGGATAATGTCATCCAGTTGTGAAGGGGGGATGATATCGTTCACATGTGAAATGGAGGATAATGGCATCCAGCTGTGTGAAGGGGCGGCTAATCTCGCCCAGGTGTGTGAAGGGGTGATGTCATCCAGGCGTGTGAAGGTTCGGGGGTGGTAATGCTGTCCAGGTGTGTGAGGGGGGGGGAATGTCATCCAGATGTGTGAAGCAGGGTTTGAGTTAATATCTAGGTGTGTGAACAGAGGGGTGGGAAATATCATCCAGGTGTTTGAAATTTAGGTGTATGGGGGGTGCGGGTAATGTCGTCCAGGTGTGTGAGGGGGACTGTAATGTCACCTAGCTGTGTGAAGGTTGGGGTGTAATGTCATCCAGGTGTGCGAAGGTTGGGGTGTAATGTCATCCAGGTGTGTGAAGGGGGGGTAATGTCATCCAGGTGTGTGAAGGTGGGTGTAGTAATATCTAGGTGTGTGGGCGGGGGGGGTAATGTCATCCAGGTGCATGAGGGGGAGAGTTGTGTCATCCAGGTGTGCGGGGGGCCCGGTAATGTTGTCTAGGTGTGTGAAGGGGGATAATGTTGTCCAAATGTGTGAAGGTGGAGGTGGTAATGTCCAGGTGTGTGAAGGGGTGGGGGGCTAATGTCATCCAGGTGCATGAGGGAGGGAGTTAAGTCATCCAGGTGTATGAGGGGGTGGGGTAATGTTGTCCAGGTGTGTGAAGGTAGGGGTAGTAATGTCCAGGTGAGTGAGAGGTGGGGGGGCAGCCCAGTGTCATCCAGGTGTGTGGGGGGGCCCCACCTTCCTTTGGCTGTCCTCCTGTGGGTCAGCTGCTTCCTCTGTAGTGAAAGAGGATAAGGTTGATGTGGTCACAGGCAAAGGGGTTTCAGGGCATGTGGACAAACTCTGAGATTCCTGAGTGGATGACTCAGGTGTCCAGCTGCCGCTCCTCCTCCTTTAGGGTGCCCGAAGGCCCTGACCTGACCCCTTGAGGGGCGGGGCACCTGGACAGAGGTCGAGGTGCCCTGTCCCCCTCTTGTGGTGCCACTGCAAAAGCTCGCCCATGGCTACCACGATAGAGTGCAGGTCTGCGCACATCTCTGGCAGAAACTGGGCATTCTGCTGGACTAGGTTCTCCATGGCGACCGCCGCCCTCCCCATAGTGACCTCGATGTTTGTGCATGCGGGCATCAGTTCATCAGAGAGCAGGCTAACGATCTCCCCTGATTCACGTGCCACCCTGTGATGTCCAACACCTCTGCCTGATGTTCCCCCATTAGTTGACTCTCCGCCATTAGTTGGAAGGTCGATTCCAGAGGCTTGTCATTGGACTCGGACCTCGCAGATGCCTCTTCCCCAGCAGTCCTCCGAGTGCCAGTGAGCTTGGCTGACCCTGCCTCCTCCTGCTCCGGATGCGTGTCCATGCAGTGACCACCAGATTGTGAGACTCTTCCTAAGTTAGAAGTAATACCCACCGAGGTGTGTGTCCTTGGGCTGGTGGAAGGTGCAAGTGTCTGCTGAGATGTCTCTACAGGGGAGCATCTCTCCTCTTCTCCTCTCTCCTGGTTGCTCTCATGGACTAGGGCTTCTGCTGAGGCCTGACAGGGAGTCCCCATCCTCGGCTCTTGGCCTCTTCCTCGTGGCACCTGTAAGTGAGAGAGGAGAGTGCAAGTGACAGCATAAGCTGCCTCCAACATGGAGGCACATTTGACCCTCAGGTTTCTATACCATGGATGGATCCTTTCTGGGTGGACGCCAAAGTCCAAGCTCTCCATCGCCAACAGCCTGGTCCTGCTCCATGCCTGCCGGCTGAGCTGCCCTCTCTTCGAACTCCGTGAGAGGCCTCAGATGTGGGTGCTCCCCTCACATCTTCTCCCATTCTCAACGGTTGTGCCTCAACTTCTCCTGCTCCAAGACAACAGAGTAGATGGATTTGAGAGGAATTGTATGTTCCATCCATTTGAACATGGCAATTTGGTTCAATTCTCATAACTCAACCCTTAAACTAGCCCAGTGTGGCAGAGCATAACTGCGCTGCATGTTGCCCAGAAGGGTTGTGGGCCAGCTGCCTCCAGAGCGCTGAGCCCATCCACATACAAGGAGAAGCTTCAGACAGACATCTGATTTGCGGAGGTTGCTGGTGCACTCTGCGCCTAAGCCCATTTCCTACACCCTCCCCACCCCCTTTCATATAGTGTTCTCTATTGGTTGAAGGGTGAAGGAGACACAATGGTCACTCCACCACAGAGCCAGTGCACTGCATGACTGATGCACGAGTATACCGTTGCCACTGAGTCTCATTTACCCTAACATGTTGCTCTCGTTGTGGTTTATGCAACTAGCTGAGGATTTACATACTCTGCTGGAGCAAATGAGGTCGTTCATCCTCTTGCAGCATTGTATTGCTGACCTCTTCTGCACAGCCTGGGCACTGACGGCATCGGCCTCATCCTCCCTGGGTACAATAGATTCCTCCAGACCTGGACGTGGCCCAGGAGGATGCACAGGGAGGCATTACTAAACTTCGGCGCTGGACCTTCACCTCCCCTTGAGGATGCTCGGGCGCCTGTTAAATATGGCGCCCGGATATGACAACGGAACCCGCACGCTGCAGAAGATGCCAGGAAACCCCTGGCTGCATAATTAATGATGCCGGGGACGGAAGATACTGCGGGATTTCCCGCCGGTCTCAGCAGCGGGAAGTACTCCTCATCCCTGCCCCCACCCCATAGGACCTCGTGCTGGATGGGAGAATTCTGCTCACAATTTCTGACTCCAGCACTAAGAGTGGAAGTGTACTTTGTAGCTTCATAAGTCTTTGTGTAAAGACATTTCTCTCTGGCTTTCTGTTTTAAAATATATTCGCTTATTCTACTCATTTCTATTTAATTGTCCCATCTTTTCATGATTTTAAACAATTCTATCATATCACCCTATAATCTGCATTCTAATGATAAAGAAAAACTTTAGCTAGCTGGATGTTGTCTAGCAAGTATTTTAAAGAAATCTACATGATTTTATCTCTACTGGTGTTTAGAATTAAATACTTTTCCTATTGCTTTTAATGTTTTAAAAGAGGTGTTTTTAAGTGCTATGTTTAGTCTTTTGACTTCCTGCTTAACTGAGAATTTTTATTTTTTTATAGCCAATGCCATGTATATGGGAAGCCAGGAAATGATGCAGGTTGTGCAGAGAGATGATTCCACCATAGGACAGTATTTGAACAAGGTATTCTAGTTTTGAATTTGTTGTCAAAATACCGGTGATTTGCTATTTGAAATCATTGTTTCAATTATGAGGGGGTTAAAAAGTTGTTCCAATGCGGTTTATCTCATTGAGGTTCAAGCCGCTGCACTGATCGTCAAGGTGGATGATTTAGTACTGCCGCTCCATATCAACAACAAGCACTCCCAGCTCTGGTATAGTTCAGCCACATGTCCCAGCTAAAGAAAAACCTCCTCTGCTGCGTCCTCCAAACCCTATCCCTCCCTTTTAACCGAGAAGCTTCTGCCTCTGGTCCCCAGTGCAGCTGCCAAAATTTCCATGCCCCAACCCAATCAGCAAGCTGTCTGTCCGTGCTGATTTTATTAGCATGAGGCCTGACCACGATAATGGATTGGACCTTCTAGTGACACCTTTGGGCGCGGGTGGAACAGATGTCCCACCCACCACCTGCCTCATTTCGAAATCTACCCTAGAATGTTTCAGGACAAGCAACTACTTTACATTTCTTCAGACTGTGCTACTTTATAAAAAGCTCCAGATGAATGAGCAAGTAAACCTGGGGATTTGGTTTTCACCTCCCCAGTGAATCTGAATTTGTTGATGTGCTCTAATTATAGTATTGTTAAACTTGAAAGGTTCATTTTCAAAGTTAAGGGGGACCCCCTTAAAATTTCTGCTGTCCATACGTAACATGAGACTGTTTGCATTTTAATTTAAAATTGTAGGAACAACCTTTCTTCTGGAATTGAGCACATTTGGAATAGACTTCACTCGAAACGACACAGTTGTTCCATGGATTTATGGCTTGAAATTTAGAAGACACCCATTGGTGCTGATTCAATGTCTATCCAGGAACAGTTTACTTTCTATGTTAGAAAGTAGTGGACTCCCCTCTTGATAAGCTGAAAGAAAAGGTATCCAACAATATAAATAAAAGTATTCTTGGTAAGACAAACACAGACAGCTAGTAGATAGACACATTATTCATCACAATTAAGCAAACCTGAAAGAATCTAAAGAAGAATAGTCTCTCACTAAGTACAGTGCTCACCACTTAATGGAACCATTTAATTTAAGGTAACGCTTACTCACTTTTAAATATGTTTCTTTTAATAATAATAGAAATTTTAGCAGAGTAAGCCTTCAGCTCAATATGACTTTGCTGGTGCTAATTGCGTGTCAAAGTGGCCACTAGAATGCTATTTCACTGCTCTTTCCCTATATGCTGCAGTTATGATTCAGGTAACAATTTGATACAAGTATCTGTAACAGGGGAAACGCCAGGGGACAGCGTAGATTCATAATGATCTGCTTGCACAGCTCTCTACTCCGTCAAAGTAGAACTCTACACGCATGGGGCTGGATTTTATGTTTCTCAGCAGGAGGTAGTATGGAAACTGAGTGGTTCGCTTGCTCCCCCACCCCATACCTTCTCAGCTCACCCAATCAAGCGTCTGGTGGCCAATTAGTGGCCATCCAGAGGGAAGGAGGCCAATTAGAGGTGCCAAGGGGGGCTCCACACCCAATCAACACTGTAGGCTGGGACGTCATGCGGCAGAGGGTGATGCCACAAGCAGAAAGTCGGCCACGGCTAGAATTGTAAAGGCCCCCTGCTCTCAGAATCAGTCTTTATTTTTTATTGAAGGCTCAAAAAGATTTCTTAAAGAATCATAAAAATCATACAGATCTTCCCCAGCAGATTCTTCAGGTACATTCAACCACAGTCTTTGGTAACAGGCCTTTTCCACCACCCTTGTGCAATCTTGTCATAGCTACTGTAAAACACGCCCAAACCTTTCACATCCAACGGTCGAAAATGCAGTGGGCACCAAAGAATTGCAGATAATCGGGTTGTTAACAAACCCAATAGCTTGTTAATTAGTCATTTCAAAATGGCAGACCGACTGCCGATTTCCACACTCATTTGCCTTCTGTTATTTGGGAGACTGACGTGATAACATATTGCCAACACGACGCCATCACTCCCTACACACCCTATTTAACATTTACACAATGGGGGCAGCCCACCAATTTGCAGACATAAAATGCAGTCCAAATAATTAAAATTCATGTGTAGAACTCCATCACTGGCATCCAACGCCAGTGAAACTTTTAATATCATGAAAAGTAGGATCATCCTGTTGGCTGCTCTCCATTAAAAACATAGTGTGTCAGATTACCTAATTAGTTGTTAAACTTCAATTTTAAAGTATCTAAATTTGCTTCATATGACTAGCTGAAACTAGTGTTATATTGAAGATCATTTATTCCTATTACTATAGGGCAGAATTTTTCGCTTGGCGAACGGGTGCACGCCCAACCCGTTCGAGTGTGAAATGACGCGTGATGACGTCTGGCGAGTGTCCTGATGTCATTATGCCTCGTGCGATATATTGGTCGGCGGGCGCACGCTAAACTCAGAAGTGCACCTGCCGACAATTAAGAGGGCAATCAAGCCCATTAACAGCGCCATTAACTGAGATTTTTCATTGCCTGTCCAACGTTACAGTTGGCGGGCGGGCGAATCGGCCAGGCGGCCTTTGCATTTTTCAGGAAACCTCATCCAAGGGCAGAATGAGCTTTCCATCGTTAAATTTAAAAAAAATAAAATTGTATGGACAGAATTTTCATCTTGCATATATTCAGGTGACTGATTCTGATGCGTGGGCATTTCTTTCCGGGTTTAATATTTTTTTTTACTGCATTTAAATTCGTCAGCTCCCCGAGGCAGCTCTCTGCCTTCAGGGAGCTTTCATTCCGCACTCCCCCCGTGCCCAAGCTGACTTCAGCGCTCGTCCTTCTCCCACCCCCCACCCCGACAGTGCTGAGCTTCTCAGCGCGCGTTTCACATTAGCTGGCCGTTAATTGCCAGCCAGCGTAAAATCGGGGTTGGGGGCCGATCGCAGTCAGGGGGTTCACTCCCTGGTCGCTCCCGGGCCCACCAATCGCGGGTACCCGCCCAACTAAAAATCCTGCCCATAGTGTTTAAGCTGATTCTGTGTAGCTTCCTGCCAGCAACAAGAATTTTACTATATTTCATACCCACCTTGAGTTCAGCAACCCAATTCCACATGCTCCATAAGGTGTATGTACTTCTTGTATGATTTGTTTATTAGGCAGATTTGCACTAAAAATAACATTGCTTGCCATGACATGTTATTATTGCCCAGACTTTTCAGTCAGCAACAGAAGAACAGTGCTGGCTGTTCAATGCGCTGACAGCTGCCCATGGAGTTTTGCAGGCATTCAAGCGAAGACTTCCTGTCATCGGTCATCTGATCCAGCGTGGTACCCTCTACAGGGGATCTGTGGCACCTGGGAGCAGGGCAAGAAAGAGCAAGCCTTTTCAAGCAATCAGATTGAGGAATCTAAACTGAGTCTAAACCAGGAAGTTTAAACCAGGAATTATAAATAAGATTTATATCATGGAACAGAAAGCAAAATAAAGATTGGGAAAGAAAGATGGCATTAAGAGAGTGAGGGAAAAAAGAGGAAGATAGAAAAAGTAAACAAACATTTTACTTTTTATTTCTACATCTCCATAAAATTCTGACGAAATGTGACTGCACATTTTTATACCTACACCACATGGACTGCAGCGGTTCAAGAAAGCAGCTCATCACCACCTTCTCAAGGGCAACTAGGATTGGGCAATAAATGTTGGCCCAGCCAGCAAAGCCCACATCCCGTGAATGAATAAAAAAAATTAGATTTTCAGTGCCAGAGAGATTGTTTGGCAGTAACTGTAACTGATCACACTGTTAAAAGTTCACATACACCTGATTGCACTAGCTCTTATTTTTTTCTGGCATCATTAACGAGTAGTTGGTGGGTAAATATCACAAGCACACGTCCTTGCGTTGATTTCAATAGCAGATGTATCGGCAAGGTACTGTTACAATAAGTTTATGGAAGAATGGGGTAAATAGGACCGCATACTTTGGAAGTTGCTATCAGATTTACTCCATAATAATGATAGCCTCACTATGATTCTCACACAAACTTCAGCTATCAGGCGTATTGTCCTATACAGTCACCTTTGACCTTCCTTCCATCACCCTCAATCCCTACTCTATCACCCTTGCCCTGCCTTCAGTGACCCTTGACCCACTCCCATCACCATTGATCAACTAATTTCACCCTAGAGCTTTCCCCATTACCATCAGTCAGCTCCCCAACACACTGGAACTGCCCCCCATTATCCTCGACTGCCATTCATCATTCTCGATCTTTCCTCTATCATCCTTGACCTACCCTCTGTTATCCTCCACTCTCAGGACTTCACCATTGACCTTCCCTGGACAGCACTTGATCTCCCATCTGTAGACATTGACCTTCCTTACATAGTCCAGCATCCTCCCTCGGACTCCCATGAGCCTTTGTAGAGCTGCCATCTCCTTCCCTCTCTCAGTCAGCTGTGCCCTGTTCCCCTTTCACAGTCACTACCCAATTTCAATCACCAGTGCCTCCTCTTCCTTGATTCAACAAATACAAGAAGAACAGTTCCTACACAATCTAAATCCACCAGGAAGACTACCTAGTCTGCTGCATGCCATCCTTTACCAGTCGTGAATCTGAAGGCATGATTTCTCTTTTGATACATACTCAACTCCAAAGGTACAATTTAATCTAGCGAAGTTGTGTTTTGATGAGCGCACACTGATGTATTAAAAATATGTTCCCTCCACTTGCCATTTGGAAACACGATCATTCCTCAATCCACCGCCCATTTAATAATCAACTTTCATCCTACCATTAGGAAGCTGACATTTTGCCTCCCACTCAATTAAGTGCCCCCGCCCTCCTTATTTCCCAATCCTGGAAGCTTCACAAGATTCCACCCTGTATGGGCAATTCCAACATTTATTAATCTCTTGAGCTCCACTGTCACTTTGCTCTGAGAAGCACCATCTTGTGGTAGAAATAATTTTCTACAAAGTAGCAGAAGAAAAGGCAGCTATTTGAATATGGCATTACCCTAGTATTCCACACTCAAGGGAGGAGGCAGTGAATAGAAACCAGGAGCAGGATCTTCCGGTCGGCAGGCAGGGGCGGGGCCTGGGTGGAACTCTCAACGTCACCCCACGTCATTTCCATTTTCAGGTCGGCGGGGGCGCAGCCAAGTCAGCTGCGCACACGCCGACCTGTCAACGGCCTATTGAGGCCATTGAGAAACTAATTAAAATCATTAATGGACCTGCCCGTCCAACCTTAAGGTTGGTGGGCAGGCCGGGAGCCCTGGCGGGCTTCAGAAAAAGCATGGAACCTCATCCACAGGTGGAATGAGGTTTCATGAGGGTATTTACATTTTTAATAAAGGTCTCAGTTAAAGTTATGGGCATGTCCCAACATATGTGACAGCGTCACATGAGGAGACATGTCAGGGAAATTTTTCTATCGTTTGTATTGCATATTTTAATTTGGAGCCGATCTCCCTGAGGCAGCACTTAGCCTCAGGGAGATCAGTGCACTCTTTCACGTGCATGTGGGAAAGAGCACACTCCCGGCTGAGGGAATCCCCCCACCGCCCGCACAGGGAGCGCAAAGCGCTTCCGGGCGAACATCACACTGGGCGGGCCTTAATTGGCCCGCCCACATAAAATGGCGGCACGCCCCCAATTGGGGGTGCCGATCAGAGGTGCACCCACTCCCACACTTCCCCCGCCCCATCCATGGGGGAAAAATTTTTCCCCAGATGTTACAGCACAGGAGGAGTCGCACCATGCTGCTTTCATTGCCTAGCGATAGGAGAGGATTCATATATGGACTTCTTCACATGCCAAAGGGCATAATTTTACGGCCCCTCCCACCAATGGGATTTTCCAGTCCCGCCGAAGTCAATGAACGTTTGAATGACTTGCCACATTTTCTGGCCCCGCCCCCCACCACGATGGGGCCATAAAATTCCGTTCCAATTTCCCCAACTTAATAGTTCGAATTTAATTGTACGTTCATGAAGGAGAAAAAAAATCATATTTTTAAACTGAGTAATGCGGTCCAATTTGACTTTAATAATTAAGTCAGGCCTTTCTTTCCTCTGTCCCTTTTTCTCAGCCCCAACCATTGCAATGTGCAAAAGTGGTGTGGGATTAAAGATATAAACCAAGCCAGCAAAACAGCCTATAATTCAATGCACTGTTAAGTAGCTGTGCATTAGCAGGCATGAGAAAGGAGGTTTAGAGAATGGACATTAACCACTCACCGAGGATCCCCAACAGATCTCATAAGAAATCAGATGCACCTTCAGGACATTGGATGGTAAATTATTATTTATCATAATCATGCTATTCTTCTCTACTAACTCCAAACTCCATTCTATATTCCTGACCCCAACTGTCCACACCCTGATATCTCCCAGCAGCATTCCCATCCACGGGCCCCACATCCACATGGCCACCTCACTCTCTTCTGGCCACTGTCTCAGGGCTCAGTTTTCCCAGTGTCTCCCAACCATAGTCCCAAGCTGTGTCTTATCCCACTGTCTTCAATGCATAGCCCAAATCCCCTGCTTCTGCTCCTGACCCAATGCTCATCTTTCCTTTCAGATTTTCACTTCCCCCTTTCTTATTATCTCCCAAATATACCATTTGCAGACAGAGAAACAACTCCTAATCCATTGCTACAGTGACGGGCAAGTTATCCAATCCAAGGTAGAAATGTTTGCAAATCTTGGCATTAAAATACCTGTACTGTAAGATAAAAGATACAATCTGAGTTAGTCAATGAAGGAACACTTATGTGAGATATATGGAAAAGAGAGGTGACAGGGAGACAGACTTGCAAAAAGAGGGAGAATCAATCAGACAAATAATTGGAGATAAGGATAACATTGAGAAGTTTTTTGAGAGCTGTACAGAGATAAAGATATTTTACGTGCCCTCACCAGGTGTGTTTTTGGCAGGGAGGACACGTAAACTAGGGCAGGTGCCCACCCCACCACCTTCCGGCCCACCCTGAGCTCACCCCCGTAAAACAGGCGATGGGTGGGTGCCAAAATCGGCAGACCGTCCATCATATTTAAATAAGTAATCAAGCCAACTGACCCTTATAATGTGCTGCCCACGCCATAAAACATTTGAAATGGGCAGCTGGGCAGGAGCGGGCTACCCAATTTTTT
Organism: Cetorhinus maximus; assembly: GCF_964194155.1. Taxonomy (NCBI): domain Eukaryota; kingdom Metazoa; phylum Chordata; class Chondrichthyes; order Lamniformes; family Cetorhinidae; genus Cetorhinus; species Cetorhinus maximus. Next base: position 14,391,153 of record NC_135883.1, on the reverse strand, counting down.
TTTTAAAAAGCTCTTCAGGAAAGAGGGGTACACTCTTCAGGGACTGTTCTTTGTGAATCGCAGGGTGATCCCCCTAAAATTGAGGGCCCCCCCTTCCTTCCTACCCACTCACAGCCTTAACCCACCCTCTCGCCCCCCCCCCACCACCCGCCCCTTCTCCCTGACCACCCAAACCCTCCCTGCTCAAGACCCTGGACTTACCTGCTCCAGGGATTCATAGGCCTTCTTCCTTCCTCTCCTGCAGTCCCAGCAGTGGCCATTGATGCACTGTCGGCGCTGCTGCGACTGACGGAGCTACTGACCAATCGGATTGGCCAGCAGCTCCAGGGGGCCGATCTTCCTCCCCACTTGGCCCTCGTTTAACCGCCCCACTGCACATTATGGCTGTGGGGGGTGGGGTGGTGGGTGGGGGGGGTGGTCAGCATGCAGCATGTCGGCTCCACGCCAACTTTGCTTTGGGGTGTGGGGGGGGGAGGGTGTGGTGCAAGGCGTTCACGTCCTTGTTTTTTTCAGTCCAAACTGTGAAGGACAAAAGGAAAGCAGCCTGAGAGACAGGAAGTATTACAGATTGGAAGAGGAGTACACCAAAATTACAGAAAGTGGGAATCACCATGTTTCTTTTATTTTTCACTGCATGCGACTTCATAGGACATCGACAAAACTATTAAAATAAATACCATTTACAGGCCCACAGTGATACCTAGCCTGAAAAAAAGCTGGTTAAAAGAGTGCAGTTGGGTCTTGTGACCAGCTGCCTCTATCAATGTTTTTGCCAAAATGTGTGTCTGTTTTGTGAGATTATGCTTTATGAAATATTATTATTTAGAGGGAAAAAAAATCATGGTTTTTCTGTGATTTAGTGGTAACAGCTGGAAACGTGCTGCAGTTCCAGGGGCACCCTAATCACTTTTAGTGATAGATGCAGCTCATTGTATTTCCCCAGAGAGCTTTTCATTACTAATTGCAATTGGCTGTTTTCAAGCTTGTCTTTCATCTAGATATGGAATGTTTATTAGCAATATTTCTACACCGAAGTTGCTTGATTGCTTTAAAATAAACAGCCATAATCACCTTAATGAGCTTCCTACTTCTTGTGGAAATTGTATCACCTTTGTATTTTTCCTTCTGTCAATTAACGTCTAACCTCCCAAAGGTGAGCCATGTCAAAGATATTTTTCAAGCGTTAAACATTTAGCTATTTGCTCTGTGATTAGGGACTTCACTGATTTTTTTTAACAGCTATACTTCAGAATCTATGATTTTAAGATTTATAAATAATAACATATAATAGAAGTGAGATTTCTTTCTTTCAAGGAATTTAAATTCCAATTATTGTATTTCTTTTATTTTTCAAATTTTACCTTGTGACAGGTAAGAATTGACTTGCTCATTCACATGAATGACATGAAAGGATTCTGCACATGGGACTGCAGCGGCATTAACTGGCTTGGAGTTTCCTTCACATGTGCACTCAGATACACACATGATCTGGCAGACAACAAATTATGTGCCTTAAAAGATCATGGAAGTTTGGGCGTAAATGAGTTGCGCGCATAACTACAATATGTCCAAATCTCCTCAATGTTTTACGCCCAGCCATCAGACCTTCTGTCCGAACAAATCCCTGCCCTTAAAACTGGCTACGCTGCTGACTCTCAGATGTGAGTGGGCTCTAATTGTGCTTGATAGACGGAGTCTCTCAACATTACGTCCAATCTTCAAGCACACTAGGAAACAAATTAATTTCCCGGCCTTTTAATTGCAATTCTTTTCCAGCGTTTTTTTTTTAATTCACACTGAGCCCTTGTGCATTATTTGTTTCTTGTAATAAGTTTTTGTGGCAAAGTATAAGTCACATTCAAACTTGAAAAGCTTCCTCAATTGCACGTTCTTAAAACAACTCGACTACACTTCCTCGCACCCTACACCATCTCGCATTCCCAGTTCCTCCGTCTCCGTCGCATCACTTCCGGTGATGCTACCTTCCACACCAGCGCTTCTGACATGTCTTCCTTTCTTCCTTTGCGGAAGATTCCCTCTCACTGTGGTTGACAGGGCCCTCAATCTCATCCGGCAGATTTCCCGCACTTCTACTCTCACACCTTCCTTGCCCTCTCAGAACTACGATGGCATTCCACTTGTCCTCACTTTTCACCCCACCAGTATCCATATTCAATGGATCATTTTTGTCCATTTCCGCCCCCTCCAGTGTGATGCCATCACCAAACACATCGTCGGTACTTCCTCTTTCAGCGTTTTGGAGGGACTGTTCCCTCCATGATCCCCTGGTCCACTTCTTGATCACCACCAACACCCCATCCCCTTCCTACAGCACCTTTCCATGCCAGCACAGGAGATGCAACACCTGCCCTTTCACCTTCCCTCTCCTCTCCATCCAAGGCCCCAAATACTCCTTCCAAGTGAAGCAGTGACTTACGTATTGTTCTTTCAATCTAGTATATTGTATTCATTGCTCACATTGTGGTCTTCTCTGCACAGGGGAGACCAAACTCGGGGTGTCCACTTTACGGAACACCTCCATTCACTCTGCAAGCATAGCTCCGAAATTCCAATGGCCTACCATTTTAATTCTCTACTTTGCTCTCACGCTAACATCTCTATCCTTGGTCTGCTGCACTGTTCCAGTGAAGCTCAATGCAAGCTGGAGGAACAACACCTCATCTTTCAATTAGGCACTTTACAACCTTCTGGACTTCACATCGAGTTCAACAATTTCAGACTGTAACCACGTTTTGTTTCCTTTCCTTTGCATTTTTTAGGTTTTTCTCTTTTTTCCTCTTATTTTTGCTTTCTGACAGCAGCACACCTACTCCCACCCACACCTTGTTCAAAACCTATTACATTCCTAACTTTGCCCAGTTCTGGCGAAAGGTCATCGACCTGAAACGTTAACTCTGTTCTCTTCCCACAGATGCTGCCTGACCTGCTGAATATTTCCAACATTTTCTGCTTTTATTTCTTGAAAATGCCTCCATCTTACAGTCTCTGCCCTTATCCACAGAGGCTGCAAGAACCTTGTACCTGTCGGACAAATGCAAGGGCCGAGCCTCCTCTGTTGCTACCTCCTGGAAGCCCTTACCTGCTTTACACATCGTCACACCCACCTTCCCTTATTACAGACCAAATATAAAGTACATAACCACAGGTCTGTGATTGCCTTCTGGAATAAACTGTCCGGGTAATTTTCTCCCTCTGATGCATCGCGGTGAACTAAACTCATCAAAACTGAGTCAAAGTTCCTCAAGCTGCTGACACTTACTATGGACATGGTTCTTTCGCATCACAATAATGTCCACCAGCGCCCATATGCTGCAGCTGCAACACATCAGCTGCCCTATCATCTTTATTGTATTTTATTTAACTAATTAGAATTTTAAGTTTTGAAATATCACTCAATTTTCTACTTATACTTTTTAATCAAGGTAATAGACTTGTTTAATTTATTAAATTTAATTATAAACTTTAGGTCTTTACTGTAATTTAGCTCACATTCTAATTTAGCCCTTTTTGGTTTTTTTATATACATAACAAGAAGCACTTCATACCCTGTAGTAATTATGGTTTTACTTAGTGTGTAATGTACCTTTAAGAATAATACTTGTTAGGCAAGATCACATGATCTGTAGTAACCAATAGGAGAGTAGCACGGGCTACCTCAGCAGTCTGTGTAGAGATAGAGTTGAAGTTGAAAGCACATATGTAATTGCTGCTGAGTATATTGTAAATAAACTTAAGTTTATTAAGAACTGTCTGCTGATCAACTCTATCATTAATAGTACAGCTCGGCCACCCCACAATTTAACCCCAACCTCACCACATTCCCACACTTGCCAAATTCTCTTGCACTCTGGTGAAATCTGCATGGCCAAATCTGGTGACCTGGGGTGGATGGCGAAATAGAGAGTTTAGTAAAGCACTGTGTGCAATGTCAGCAACTGCAAAAGTTGCCAGCGACAGCTCCATTACAACCATGGGAGTGGCCAGGTAGACCCTGGGTACAGTTACACATTGACTACGTTGGACCTTTCCTGGGAACAAGGTTTCTGCTCATTGTCGATGAGGTAAAGTCACCAAAGTTGGCCGCTACAATTGAGAAACTACGTCAGAGTTTTGCCATTCACGGACTACCAGAAGTCATTGCTTCCGATCATGGCATAACATTTTCGAGTGCTGAGTTTCAACGGTTTAACAGCCTCAACAGTATCACTCGTGTGAAAACTGCACCGTACCACCCTTCCTCAAACAGACTGGCCAAAAAGGCAGTTCAAACATTCAAGGCAGGTATGAAAAAGCTAACTGGCGATTCCTTGGCAACCAAGCTAGCACGCTTTCTTTTTCATTACAGGACTACCCTATATAACAACAGGTGTCACACCTGCGGAGTTATTGTTGAAACGTCATCTCAGGACGAGATTGAGCTTAATAATGCTGAATTTAGAGGGGAAGGTGGAAAGGAGTCAGGAAGCCAGAAAACTAGACATGACTGGCATAGTCCCGAGAGGAAATTTACTGTGGGAGAGCTGATATACGTGAAAAACTTCGGGGAAAGACTAAAGTGGTTCCTGGGTGAAATGAGTGCGGTGACTAGACCTCTATCTTACCACGTGGGGGTGGAAGGCTGGATCAACCATAAGCATGTGGACCATTTAAGGAAAAGAGAGACCAATCATCAAGATTTGGTTCCTCCAGTGATCATGACTGGGTCTGCATTTCCTATTGAAGAAACTCAACCCAGGACTGACATGTCTGATGTTCCTGTGAGAGTTGAGGATACAGAACTGCAAGTGCCCCTTGAAGCACCTGATGTTCAGGCAACTCTGGAAAAGGAGGTTCCTGACAAAGAATCTGAAGTTGTGGAGCTGCGACATTCCACACGTACCAGGAAACCACCTGAAAGACTGAACTTGTAAATTCCTTACCCATATGTACTTGTAAATATAATATGTATAGCTGAGTTAAAGGGAGAGGAATGTAGTAATTATGGTTTAATTTAGTGTGTAATGTACCTTAAAGTGAAGGTAGAGAAGATCACATGATCTGTAGTAACCAATAGGAGAGTATTGCGAGCTACCTCTGCGCCGGCATGCCAACACACCGAGGTCAACACTGGTCACAAGGCGGCCGCCATGGGGACCTTGGTCCAGGACAAAAGTCCTGCCCTGCTGCGCGGGCTGAACTCCATCGCTAACACCATAGTTGCTCTCCAATAGTGTGTATGCGAATCACCAGATTGTGATCCCGAGGCTACTCTAAAGCAAGGTCCTACCCAAGGTGTGTGTCCCTGTGCTGGTGCAGGGTATAAGTGAGCACTGTGTGAGACCTCCAATGAAAGTGCCTTCAGATTCCTCTTCAGCGGTTTCTTCAGGGCTTTATTGGAGGCATTGGATCATGGACTCCCTCAGCTGTTTCCCATATGTGCCTGTGAAAGCAGGGAGAGAAATTTAGGACATGGCAGAGGGCTGCGGAACAGGACACATCACTTATAGCATGGTTGTCTGATGGATGTTGCACTGCTGGATCCTCACTTGGTAGAGCACCACCAACCTTACCATCAGCACAGGAATGGTCCAGATCCTTGCCGGCCAGCTGGATGGCTCTGTTTTCAAACTCCATGAGGACCTTGATTTCAGGCATTCCTCCATCTCTCTGTGACCTCTCCCTCTTGTTGTGTGCCAGCTTGTCCTGCACGAATAGAGATGGAGAGAGTGTAAGCAGGATGTCAGCGAGGCCAGGTGATAAGTACGCCTGGCATGTGTGGCTGATGAGTGGTCCCATGGATGGGATAAGGACACTGAAGGTGTGTGTGAGAGAGTGAATCCTTTGAACTGGCAGTGAATGAGATCCCTGTGGATGTGTGATAGGTTTGTGAGTGTGTGCGTTGAGAGTGATGAGAAGAGTGACTTACCCTGGCGGAACAGAGGAGATCATTCATCCATTTTCAGCACTGGGTGACTGTCATCTTTTGCAGGGCGTTGGCACTGGCCACCGCTGCCACCACGGTCCCATGCTGGATTGGTGATGTTGCTGCCCATCCTGCGGCCAGAGCGGGGGTAGAGGACATCCCCCGGCAGGCCTCCACTGTGTCCAAAAGGTGCTTGAGGGACTCGTTATTAAACCTTGGGGCTGCGGCCATCTTTCCTTTCCGAGCCATGTCTTCCGTGCAGCAGTCCTGGGCTGGAAGTACTGAGAGGTGTGCTTTTAGCTGCACTTTAAGTATGGCACCCAGCATGATGAAGCAGTGAGGTAATGGTGTGGCGGGCGAATGAGAGCCCGCCCGCCATCAAAACGGCACGTTTCCCAGGAAGGCATTATTAATGCAGCGGGACTGGGACGAAACGGTGTGAAAAGTTGCCATTGCGGCCGGCAGGTAAAATGTTCTTTCTCCTGCCCACTACCGCACTTAGTGCAAATCTGGGACGATTCCGCCCATTGTGTTGTTTTAATGATAACAGTGAGGAGGTTTTATTGAGTTTCCCCAGTATAACTGCAGCAAAAATTCTAGAGAAATTTTGTTATTGATGCATTTCAAATACACAGAGTAATTTACAGCTTGTCCTGCTGGCCGAAACTGGGCATTCTGCTTGGATGGTCAGTGCTTAGCACCCCTTAACCTCTTTAGTCTGGTTCCTGCCTTGGTTCAGACAACCCATTCATCGCGATGTTGTTTCCACGACTGAAACGATGGACCTCACCCCGGGGTGATGTCTCTGGATCTCAAGTTAATGTGCATGTGATAAGATTCATTTCTCCTTAGCTGTTGTCGATGTTTGTTTATGTGATGGCTGTTGTCTAGGGCCATTTGCTGTGATGGTCTCCCAAGTTTCTTTAATTGGATTGTCTGGTGGCACCAGCTTTGTGTCTTTGAGATGATGATGTCCCAGTATCTTTACACAGTATCAATTTGGTTTTGATATTGACATATTTGAAGATTAACCCCTTGTGGCACTGCCTGCCTCTGTGTTGAAGCTTGGCCTGTTTTGTTTTACAGTGTTTATGTCTATGAAACGAGATCTTTGGGATTTTTATATTTAATAAAGTCCAGTTGGAGGGGATTCCAATCCTGCAGAGTTGATGGACACAAGAGGGTCAACAGGGAGGGAAGGCTGTGGAATGGCAGTGAGGGGGAAGGGCAAACATGAGGGGGGCCTTTCTGAGGTCACCCTCTAACCTCTTGTTGCCACCAGAGTGAGCAGGTGTCTGCTTAGAAAGAAAGGAAGAAGACCTCCTTGCAATGAAAGCCACTGAAAGCCAATGGCATCATTAGCACTGGAGGAGACGAAGGAGGGAGAGGTAACTCCACATGCAGTTCCAGCAGGAGGGACATGGCCCAGCGGAGCCACAGCATGAACAGGAGGGTCAGGACGAGAGACCCAGACAACAGGGGTGATTTGTCATTATGTTAAAGGGCTATTCAGAACTCAGTGGCTTCACATCACAGTCGCTGCATCTCAAGAGTAACACATTGGAATGTAGAATTTGGGAATGCAGCCAATAGTGAAGGAGGCACAGCTGGATCATGTATGGCATTCCACCAATGAAGACCTGTCATGTTTTCCCCAGAATTGACACTCCTAATAGGCCAAAGGACATCTACTCATTGACCATGAGCAACTGATTGGTCATTAATATGCCACATCAGAGATTGGAGCACAGAGCTAGGTTGGGTCACTCATCTCACCAAAACTTTAGCATCCCACACAGGGCTCAAGCTGTTACATGTCTGCAATGCCACCTTAGTCACCTTGATGTGTGTGCTAGTGTCTCAGGGACAAGGAGGCATCAGCCACCATTCAAGTCAGGCAGGAAAAACTATGGACCCTTGCAATTTCCAAACTTGTCATCTTCCGAGCTTCACTTTCTTGCCCCTTGAATCATTAATGTCTTCAATGTTTCATTTCAGTGGGGAGGCAAAGACAGGAATGGACCCAAGGCTCAATACTGCTTTTGTCAGGGTCCTAATGCAATGGAGGAGGCGAAGGAGGGAGAGGTAACTCCACATGCAGCTCCAGCAGGAGGGACATGGCCCAGCGGAGCCACAGCATGAACAGGAGGGTCAGGACGAGAGACCCAGACAACAGGGGTGATTTGTTAGACCCAGAGTTTATTGTAGAAGAGTCGCCTATTTACAAATGAGTGAGAGGCAATGCCGTGCACGTCTGCGCTTGTCCTGAGCTCTGATACAGCACATATGCCACCTTCTTTAAGACTTGATGCCACATGGAGTTGGAGAGTACCCCCTGCCAGTGGCTTTGAAGGTGACCGCAGCACTCAATTTCTTGGCCTCTGATCCTTTCCAAGGATCAACAGGGGACCTGTGTAGCATCCATCAATCCACAACACATCGATCCATAAAGGAGCTCACTGATGCCCTGTACAGGAAGGCCCATCATTATGTCAGGTTTGCTCTGGATGAAGATAGCCAGGCTGCAAGATTCACCGGCTTTGCCGCCATCTCCGGTTTTCTAAGAGTGCAGGATGCAATAGGCTGCACCCATATGTCTATACGGGCTCCATGGCAGCAGCCCCTAATGTTTATAAACTGCAAGGGCTGCCATTCCATCAATGTACAACTGGTGTGTGATCGCCGGAAGCACATACTGCATGTTTGGGCACAGTACTCTGGGAGTTGCCATGACTCCTACATCCTGAGTCACTCCCCGGTGCCTGAGATTTTCGAGGAGCCATTACGTCTGCAGCGATGGCTACTTGGGGATAAGGGGAACCCACTGAAGCACTGGCTAATGACACTGGTGCGTCACCCTCCGAGTCGTTTCATGGAGAGGTACAACGCTGCTCACAGTTCACACGCTCTCTTCTAGAGCAGACCATAGGGCTCCTGAAGATGTGCTTCAGATGCTTGGACCACTCAGGTGGCTCAATACAATACACTCCCGACAGATTGCTCACATCATCGCAGTGTGTTGCGTCCTTCACAATCTGGCAATGCAAAGCGGTGAACCGCCGCCAAAGGATGAGCTGGAGGAGGATGAGAGCTCATCGGAGGATGAAGATCTGGAGGCCCAGGAGCCTCAGGAGGCTGCCAAGGCTCACTATGAGCCCGATCACGCCATGGAGGAAGGAAGACGCTAGCGATGTACCCGTGATAGGTTAATTGCTGACAGGTTCCAGTAAGAGTAAAGTGAGGGAATATGGCCATATCTCTCCTAGCCCTCAATATCATATTCTTTGAAATCATGGGGTGTCCAGCGTGTTGCAGCGAGAACGAGTCCTGCATTCACACTTGTGCGTTCTGGCCTCACGAATCGCCAGGCCATGATCTTTGCTTTGGTTCATGGGGCCCTGTGAATGAGCTCACTCTGGGAACTGAGAGCCCACTTAAGGAACAAGAACGATGCGAGAGAAGACTTAATGCCTTCACCGCCATCTAATGATGCAGTCACTGCAGTGACTGAGATGTGGACATGCCGCGGGATCTCCTCCTCCCGTGCATGTCTTTTCTTCTACCACCACTACTGAGGAGGCACAAATTCCACTAGAATAACAATGCTGATGAGCTGCCCTCACTCAATGGTGTTCCTTGAGGAAGAAGGGTTAGAAATGCTTACATCACACACTTCAAATAAATATTTAAACACATCTCCCTGACATCACGCAAGTGCACGAAGACTAGTTCAACTGAGGTAGTTCAACTGAGGTTGACATCACAGGAATGTGAATCTCACAGTGGGAGAGTATCACTGAGTGGGAGCAAGGCTAAACCTCGAAATAGGAGGATTCCAAAGTACAAAATCATAACGCCTTCAGTTGACAAGGACGTTCACATAACCATCAAATGTATTCACAAAGTGCAATATGTTTACATGTATAGCACACCTGTGACCCAAAAGTGGCATCAATTTATCTTGACTTTCCTAACTCTACCACAATGCCTGAGTGCAGCCCCGACATCCGCAGCAGAGGTGGAGACAGCCTGCTGACTGCTACGCCTTATGTCTGCAATGACCTTGGTGGTCATTCTCTGGGGGCCCGAGGCCTGGCGGGTCAGGGCCACGTGCTCAGTGCTGAAACACCCTCAGCAGCCTAAGAAGCTGGAGTGGATGGGGTCACAGGCTATGAGCAACTGCACACCCTTGGAGCGTCCTGAGAGGAGACCCCCCGGGGTGTCCGGCTGATGGTCATCCTCCCTGTGAATGCCCGAGGGTCCCGCCCTGAGTCCTGCAGGAGATGGTGCACCTGGAGGGAGACCAAGCTTCCTCGTCCCCATCCATTTGATTAGCACCACATCCACAAATATTCACTCCCTCCACTCACAGTAGCCGCAGTGTGTACCATCTACAAGATGCTCTGCAGGAATTCACCAAGGCTCCTTAGACAACACCTTTCAAACCCATGAACACTGCTACCTAGAAGGACAAGGGCAGCAGATAGATGGGAACACCACCACCTGGAAGTTCCCCTCCAAGTCACTCATCATCCTGACTTGGAAATATATGACCGTTCCTTCACTGTCGCTGGGCCAAAATCCTGGAGCTCCCTCCCTTCCAGTTACTGTGGGTGTACCTACACCACATGGACTACAGCGGTTCAAGAAGACAGCTCACCGCCATCTTCTCAAGGGCAACTAAGGATGGGCAATAAATGCTGGCCCAGCCAGCGAAACCCACATCCCACGAATGAAAAAATGTTGCCTGCATCTTAATGGTGCCCACCAGGGTGCGTGGCCATGGAGTGCAGGGCCGAGTGCAAATCCGGCAAGACCTGCTGGACCCAGGTCTCCATGGTAGTCACCAGCCTTCCCATGGTGGCCTCGAGGTGTTCGCATGTCAGAGCCACGATATCAGACAGACGGACGGACTCCTCCACCACTCGCTCTAGTCTGCTGAGTGACTGCCGAATCTTTGCCTGATGTTCCACCACCTGTCACTGCATCACCAGCATTGATTTGGCGGCTGCTTCCAGAGGCTCATCACCTGAATCGGACTGAGCGGGTTGCTGGTCTCCAGCAGCCCTCTGAGTGCCGGAGGCTTGGGCTGTCCCTGTCTCTGACTGCTGCGGGGACGTGTCAGTGAGGTGTTCCCCAGAAAGTGAGCCCAAGCCTAATCTACAGCTGTGCCCCACTGAGGTGTGTGTCTCTGAGCTGGTGGAGGGTGTGTGTGAGTGCCGTGATGGTTCTTCCAGATCTTTCTCTTCGGATGAAGTCTGGGGGCTCGCACTGGTGCTGGACTGGCTTGGTGGCCTTGATCAGCTGGTGCCTAGAAAATAGAAAATAGAGTTTCAGTTAATGAGCATGAGCTAGATAAGACTGCACGTGACTCACTGTGAATGTCAAGATTTGATGAGGTGATGGAGCTGTGGCCCAGAAGGGCCAGAGGATGGAGTGTGAGCAACATGATAGATGGGATGGTGGTGATGTGAACATCTCGGTGAGAGAATGAGTGTTGATATGAGTCCCCCGCTAATGGTTGTGTGAAATCCCTGAAGAGAGTAGCTATTTGAGTGCATGGTGCCATGATGAGAGTTTGATATTGGAGGGAGTTGAAGGATGACTTACCCTGGCAGAGCGGATGAGATCATTCACCCTCTTCCTGCACTGGGTGGCATTTCTAGCACGGTTGTCAGCAGCTCTGACCTGCTCCGCAACAGCCTCCCAGGCTGGAGAGGTGAGGTTGCTACGCTTCCTGCAGCCATCCCTGGGATAGAGCACTTGCCTGTGCTCCTGCACCCCTCTGATCAGGTGGGTGAAGCGGGGTGCTGCCGCCTTCTTCAGGCTCTCGGCCTTCTTCGTCTGCCTGCCAGACATCTCTGGTGGGCTGGAGAGAGTGAGATTTTGTGTTGGACCGACCTTTAAATATGGTGCCCGAACCTTCGAAGCCGCTAGCGGACACTGGACGGACGAACCAGCTCCCGACCCACCAGGTGATCCGGACCAATAAGTGCCTTTGCATATTTAATAACCCTCCAAGCACAGAATCGGGCGCAAGTTCCTGTCATTCCGGACAGCAGGGTGGGAGCTGCCGAAATCTCTTGCCACCGCACTTAGTTTCATGAAGGGAAAATTCCACCCTTTATGTGGAAAGAACATTCCAGTCTTCTAGACATGGAGGCAATAAAGGATGGGCGGATATTGAAGGATTCCCTCCAGCTCACAACTGGTTCTATCCTTCACTTTTACTTTGATCTTCTAGATGCCAACGAAGAGCTGGCAAAACCCAACCTCTGCCCTGCTGTGAGTCGAACCCCTTGGATGTTAAGTTTAAGCCAGTAGTAAAATTTTTAATGTAGGTTACATCAGGGTCCCCATGGAAGCAAAGTCTTCCATCTTGTATCACTTCAGCCATGAAACACTGCATTTGTGATGTTTTGAAATCAGTGAGCATCATTATTTTTAATTGGACTTGGCAAACACCAAGCCTTGGACTCTTTAAGAGCTCCATCGTTCATGAAACCTCCTGTAGGCTCATTCCTCGTAGGCAAAGCCCAATCCTATTCTAAGCAAATGGGCTCTCAGCAGAACCAGCTACCATTGTAAAGTATGCTTGGTTATTAACCTCAATAAACCTCGGTTGTGAATAAGCAACTATTTTCATAAATAATCTCATTTAGGAATTTTGATTCTTCTATGCTGGCATTTTCTGTATCTTTCAATGCCCTTGTCATCATTACTAAATTCCAGGGATTCTGAAATCTGAATTTATCGGATACACAAAGGACATGTTTTGTCCTAGATGGCTGCAAATTTACTGCATGATTCATTGTGTAGCTGCAGCGCTGAATCTCAATCTAATCACGGCCAGATGATGCTTATTTCTGACTTCCTCCAACCACCTGGTCCACCTGGTTTAATTTTAATACATTATTATATTCAAATACAACTATGTTGCCTTTGTAGCAAGACAACTTTATGCCAGCCTAAAAACCTGCTGGAAGATTGCATTTGGCCCACAAAATCTGGTAAATCCAATCTCATGGATCTGCGCCAAATGTTCTATTTCCCCCAGCAACAATTCTTCTCCTGTACCACTGGTTTAGCAACTGGAAAAATATATTCTTTTGGGCTGTCACTGTCACCTTTGTACACTGGTTTAAGATAATATTTCAACCTCCTAAATATAGTTTTGTAAACCAAACCTTTTGGGAAATTGTACTTAACAAATTTTAAAATGTGTCATTTGATCTCATTTAAACTAAAAATGCAAATTTTATGCTAGATCCTGCAAATCTATACTTTATTGCATCCTGCTTGCAACAGCACCCATGTACCACATTCAGTTTAATGGATTAAAAGTAAATTGCAGATCAGCTGAAGCTCTTTTTAAATAGGCACGGGTCCCAAGAATGTCCTGTGTGTGTCCAAAAATAATATCATCGCTGAGATGTAATGCAAGTCTTGCCAGTTATGTGTTCTGACACCATTCTAAATCATTTCCTGACCAGGTACCCAGCCATCTGGACATGTTGTGAGCTCTGAACTTTTGGTCACTTGCTCCTGTAACAGCTATAGTAAATAACAGTTAACCTCTTTCCTGCTTATGGTCATAGTACATTATTATGAATACTGTCAAAAAGTAATTGCAAGCTACACCATTTAACAATTGAAATGTAAAGTTACTTTGATTATTCATTGCTGAATGCGCAGATTCTATTTTGTAAACCAGCTACAGTTTGCCCCTTCACTGGAAACATGAACTTCATGTGAAAAATAGGAAGTTTTCTCAAGCGTAGCTTGCCTAAATTCTTCATAATTACAGTTTTCAAATTGTACTTTTCTGTTGATTATGATCCCCTGAGTTCTGTAAAAATAAAGGGTCTAGTAAATAGTCGACAAAGCTTTTTTGGAAATTTAGAGGAATCTTCAGACGTTTTCCAATCGGAATTTCTTAAACCAAGCTACTCAATGTTGCCTTCAGTGAACAGACTTTCCAAGCTCAATTTCACCCAGAGTATGCTGTAAATCATTCCTTTCAGCTTAATTTTCTCTATAATTATTTATGTGAAGTTTCTAGTACCTTCATATATAATGAAAGTACTGAAACTGCATTCATAACCTTCAAAGCCAACATAGTAAAATAATTTGCAAATCACCAATGTAAAATTGAAGAAAATGACGTGCCAAATGCCGATATATAAGATGTGGTGCTTTTAGAAACTGTACTTGGAAAAGTCTGATTCTCAAAAGATACCAGCTTACTTGTATCTTGTGATGCCAGCAGATTAAAACTCACATACTGTTCCTGTATATATCCTATCATTAATGTTTGGAAAATCTTGGCCTAAAATGGTTTCTAAGTATCTCACAATTCTATGTTAAATTTCATGTAATACAGTATTGGTAATCAGATCTTTCCTGAAGGTCTGCCATTGTGTCTCCATTTTAGCTTATCTTTTACTATGGATCTAATGATCACTGGTGCCCAGTCAAGTATTATGAAGATATGAAGAGAAGCTTTCCTGACGGGACCATTCATCTCTGCCAAAAAGGAATTCGTCATGCCTTTGTTTTGGATGCCAATGCAGAGATGGCTCAAATGCTTAAAGACTGGCTGTGTACAGATCTAGCAAAAATGTAACAGAGCGGTAGTATGTGTATAATGTAAAATATAAATGCTTTTTAAATTACATAATATATGACACATTACATACTTTTGTAAGTCTGATACGTTTTAGAATTGAACTACGGCTAGCTTATTTAAGCAAAAATAAATTAAATTTTAGATATATCTCCCAGAAAGGGCTTGGAAAATAATTTACTAGAATGATTTCTTGGTTACAGTTTTAAAAATATTTGTGATTGCTCTAATTTTTATATCTACGTTCAGCCCCTATGTAAGTAAATCTGTTTTATATCAGGGTTGTTTTTATGGGATAATAATTGTTGATGTGCGGTCTGCTTGTAGTTCATTAGGTTAGATTTAATTTTCAATCAAAAGAGCATTGTAGGTTTGTTGCAAAGCATAGATGGAACTCTTCCAGAACCCTGCCAAATACCAGCAAGGGAAACTATTACAATATGCTTTGAAATCATTCTGCTGTATTCATCAAATTCACATTCATCAGATCTCACCTGACCAGAAACTTGTCAAGACCAAATTAGCCGTTAAGTTATTTCCAGTAGGAAGAAGCATTGTGTAATTGTGTCTGGTGTTTGTTACAGGCACTGACAGTTGTCTAAAATAAAATAAAATGCTGCAGCAATGGTGCTGATAAGGATTTATTTCCTCCTGGAACAGCTTTACTTCAAATAATGCCCAGTAGAACTTGGGCTATTGTCTTTGATATAGCTACTAAAAAAAGAAATGATGTTTATTGAGGATCAACCATAAAAATTAATATAAATCACAAATAAATGAAGTAATTTTTGACAATGTAACTTTATTTGAGTTCGTATTTTGGGCCCAACTTTATACATTATTTATTTTACCTCATCATTCCTGCTTTATGTCTTTCTAGTCAAGGAGGCAGAGCGCGAGGCTCCTTCAAGCCTCCTCTGAAGTATTTGTTACTGAAACAGCAGGCACCAGAACCATGTCCTTTGACTTTCCCTTCCCATTGCTGTAGAAAACCAACTGACCTTTACTACCAGCACCTCCCCTCTCACGACACTACAAAGGAAGATAGGAACTTATTGGTCTAGATTTTCTGTCCCCCCCCCACCCCGCCCCACTCAGCTGATTCTTCAGCAGATCTAAAAGGGGCAAAGGCAGAAATTTACTTGTGGTGGCACTTTGCATAAGCCGGCCTTCATTGCACCACCACCCCCCTCCTCCACACTGTCTGACCCCACCACACCCTGCTGCTCCTTTTGCTTAGCGAATTGACTAGTAGCATAAATTGCATATACCCGAATGCAGCAATTGTGTGCATATTAATTTAAAATGAGAGAAATTAAGTTTCTCCTGTATTTCCAGCTGTAAGCCTCAGTTGTATGCTGAAGGATATCAATAGACAGACCTGGGAAGATACTTTCAGAGCGTGAGTGTGCTCAGGCCGCATCAGCATTAGTCAAGAGTTTTGGCAAGCAGCTAATAAACTACTTGTGGTAGAGTGTTTTGTGCCTTTAAGAGAACGTAGTTAGTTGACCATGTGACTGTATTGACCAATCACTACACAGCGCGGGCGTCCTGGGTAACAGGACGTCCAGAGCTGGAGGTGATTGAAGAGCACACGTGGTGTTAGTGCTCTGTTCTTAGTTCCAATAAACTACCAGTGTTTGTTCAGTTAATCAGTCTCTATGCCTATATTGTTTCAAGCATCAACTAATGTGTTCATATCAAGGACGCAGCTAGCATTCTCCGGACAAAGCGAACCTATAACCAAAAACATAAAACTGGACACGAGGATAAACTGGACTAATTGACGGCAATCAAGAAAGCCGCGGTAAGCCAGCTACATTACTTCGCCACTACCTTGAAAGCTGTTTGAAAGCGCAGTCTCCTTAGTCATCAAGTATGCTGCGGTTTGGGTATCTTGAACCATTCGACCCCGTTTCCGATAGCTAGTCTCATTACGTCGAACGCCAAGCGTTCTTCTTTACTACTAATGACATTGCATGGCAGGACAAGAAGAGGGCGATCCTTGTGTCCACATGTGGGAGCAATACGTATGGGCTGATCTGCAGCCTCATGTCATCCAACATTCCTGATACGAAGACTTTCGACGAGTTGGTAAATATTGTAAAAAAACCACCTGAAGCCAAAGCCCTCAGTCACTATGCAGCGTTTTAAATTCAATTCGAGGAATATGATTCCAGGAGAGACAATCGCTGGCTATGTAGCTGCTTTAAAGGAATTAATGGAATATTGTGAGTTTGGAACTTCAATTAACGACATGTTGAGAGACTGATTAATATACAGAATCGGGGACGATGCTATTCAAAAGCGATTGCAATCTGAAACTAATCTAGACTTCAGTAAGGCATTATCATTGGCAACAACCATGGAGGGTGCAGTTAGAGACTTGGAGGCAATAAGAGATGGACAAAATGGCGCCATCCATCTGCTAGGGCGGGAAGGACTGGAAACAAAAGGCACGAAAACACCTGGCTCCACAGAAAGGTGGGGAACGCCCACTATGTACAGACCATTGAAGATCAACAGTACTACAGTGAAAACCCACAACATTAATGAGAGAAATGCATCCAGGCAGCCTGCAGACGATCGACAGTTCAGAAATATCGAAAGATTTTTCTGCCACTGCAATGGTCACAGAATGCAGCACTGTCAAGGTCGGCTGAGACAGCATCTTAAAAACAAAGGTCGAAATCATGAAACCTGTCTCATTGAAGAACCAGAGGAAGCAGAGCCTGACCTCTATTCATTATACAACCTGAAATTGGGTAGAACTGAGCCTATCCAGGTAGTCATTAGACTCAATGAACAACCCATCAAGATGGAGGTCGATACTGGGGCATCAATGTCTGTCACAGGAGAACATACGTTCAGATAATTGAATAAAGGAGTCTATCCTTTAAGTTTGGAAGAATTGTACACTAAATTAAAGGCATATACTGGCGAAGAGATAAGAGTGAAAGGGATATGTCAAGTCCTGGTGCAGTATGGGGATCAGCCTGCAAATTTACCCCTTATAGTAGTTGCTGGGTCCCGGTTTAATTTGTCGCAACTGGCTCGAAAAGATTAAATTTCAACAGGCTGAGATTTTTCAAATCAGAACGAGAAACTTACAGGAATTGTTACCCATTGCACCCGTACTGAAGCCAGACCAAAGTGTTCGTTTATGCGGTGACTATAAGTTAACTGTAAACAGAGTGGCCAAACTTGAAGACACCCAATATCGAAGATTGACGAATTATATTTGAAATTGGCAGGGGGAAATCACATACTTAAAACTCGACGTGAGCCACACCTACCAGCAGGTAGAGTTGGAAGAGGGCTCTAGGGAAGTCGTAACCATCAATACATATTGAGGATTGTAAAAATATACTTGACTCCCCTTTGGGGTCTTATCGGCGTGTGCTATTTTCCAGCATACCATTGAAAATCTGCTTCAGGGACTGCCCCATGTCATCGTTTATCTGGATGATGTCTTAGTCACTGGACGAATTGACGAAGAATACTTAACTAATTTGGAAGAGGTGCTGAAATGCTTCTCACAAGCGGGGGTGCGCTTGAAGCGAGAAAAATGTCTTTCCCAAGCCAAAGAGGTAGTTTACTTGGGCCATAGGGTCGACGTGCAAGGTCTGCGTCCCGTGGAAGAAAAGGTCAAAGCTATTCGCGAGGCACCTACACTGAGAAACACTACAGAACTAAAGGCCTTCTTAGACATGATAAACTACTATGGCCGATTCCTCCCAAACCTATCAACCGCAATGGCTCCGTTATATGCATTGCTTAAGAAAAACCATAAATGGATTTGGCAAGCTCCACATCAGGATGCGTTTCTGAAGGTAAAGCAATTGTTAAGTTCATCAGCCCTACTGCTCCACTTTGACCCAAAGAAAGAATTGATTTTAACTTGCGATGCATCCCCTTATGGAATAGGGGCTGTACTTTCACGTCGGAAGGAGGATGGCTCTGAATGACCCACTGGTTATTCATCTCACACGCGCAGTGCAGCAGAGCAACAATATCCTCAAATTGAGAAGGAGGCTTGTCTGTTGTATTTGGTGTTCGGAAATTCCAACAATACCTTCACGGTCGCCATTTTCACATTATATCCGACCACAAGCTTCTGCTGGGATTATTTGGAGAGGATAAGGCAATATCCCCATCGCATCTGCTCGCATCCAGAGGTGGGCACTGATATTGGCTGCTTACGAATATACTTTTATTCACTGATCGGGAAGCCAGGTCACACATACTGACACTCTGAACCGCCTCCCCCTGCCAGATAACAACGTGAAGGTTCCAATTCCCCAGGAACTTGTCTTAGTACTAAACTTTTTGGATTCTTCCCCTGTCCAGGCCAAACAAACCCGTGAGTGGACAAGTCAAGATCCACTTTTATCTCATGTTCGGGAGCAAGTCTTGAATGGATGGTCAGGCGAGCCAAGGTCTGATGACATGAAGCCCTATTTCAATCGCAGATATGAGCTCACCTGCCAGGACAGCATATTGCTCTGAGGGGCAAGGGTTATCGTGCCCCCGACAGGGCAAAGGCCATTACTGGCCAAATTACATAGCGCTCACCCTGGCATTAGTAGGATGAAAATGCTCGCGTGCAGCTACTCGTGGTGGTCAGGGATGGATGCAGACATCAAAACTCTAGTCAAAAGTTGTCTTCAATGCCAGCAGGTACAAAAGCTACCCACCTTAGCTCCATTGCACCCCTGGGAATGGCCAGGGCGGCCATGGGTGCACCTCCAAGCTGACTACACAGGGCCCTTCTTGGATACAATGTTCCTTTTACTAATAGACGCCCACTCCAAATGGATGGATGTCTACAAAGTCCAGTCACCCACGTCTGCTGCCACCATAGACCGTTTGTGACAGAGTTTTGCAGTTCACGGTTTACCAGAGATGCTCATGTCAGACAACGAGACTGCATTTACCAGCGGGGAGTTCCACAGGTTTACAACCCTCAACGGAATATCTCATATCAAGACCTTGCCTTACCGCCCGCCTCTAATGCTTTGGCTGAGCGAGCAGTCCAAACTTCTAAGTCTGGGATGAAAAAGCTGGACAAGGATTCCATCAGCACCAGATTCTCATGGTTCCTGTTCGCATACCGTTCATATTGCCCCTGCTGAATTACTAATGAAGAGACACCTCCACATCCATCTTACTCTTATCCGAACTTAGAGGGGAGGGTGGAGTGAAGCCAAGAGGCCCAGAAGGCCAGACAGGATAGCTATAATCATGAACGAAATTTCATGGTGGGAGACACAGTTCGCATGAAGAACTTTGGAGATGGGCCCAATTGGCTATTGGGCGAAGTGAGTGCCGTGACAGGACCTCTCTCCTATAATGTGTCGGTAAACGGCCAAATAATTAGACAACATGTGGATCACCTCCTGAGAAAAGAGACAGTTCCACAAAAAGGAATGCAGGCGCCATCTGTGTTTGAGTCTGCACCGCAAGTGGAAGAAATGTCATATGATTTGGAAGCACCGGTGAGGCCTGTTGGACCCGAGAGGGTCAAAGACACAAACTTGCCCACTTCCACTGAAGAACCTGGTGGACAATTGACCCCTGTGAAGGGGGTCTCAGAAAACCACCCGGGGCCATTGAGCTACTACGCTCAACACATCCGAGGAAGCCTCCTGACAGACTTGACTTGTAAATACTTATTCATGTAAATAATTGGGATGTTGTGATGCTTGTCAGTTGTATTTTCAAGTAAAGGGGAAGGGATGTGGTAAAGTGAAGTGCTATGTACCTTTAAGAGAATGTAGTTAGTTGACCATGTGACTGTATTGATGAATTGCTACACAACGCAGGTTTATTGGGTAACAGGAAGTCTAGAGTTGGATGTGATTGAAGAAGCACATATGGTGTTAATGCTCCATTCTTAGTTCCAATAAACTACTAGTGTTGGCTCAGTTAATCGGTCTCTCTGCCTATATTATTTCAAGCATCAACTAATGTCCAAATTCAGCAAGTCCTGGACAATATCCAGGCTTGGGCTGACGAGTGGCAAGTAACATTCACGCCACACAAGTGTCAGGCAATGACCATCTCCAACAAGAGAGAATCCAACCATCACCCCTTGATGTTCAATGGCATTACCATCACTGAATCTCCCACTATCAGCATCCTGGGGATCTTGACCAGGAACTGAACTGGACTAGCCATATAAATACTGTGGCTACAAGAGCAGGTCAGAGGTTAGGAATCCTGCAGCGAGTAACCCACCTCCTGACTCCCCAAAGCCCGTCGACCATCTGCAAGGCACAAGCCAGTAGTATGACGGAATACTCCCCACTTGCCTGGATGAGTGCAGCTCCCACAACACTCAAGAAGCTTGACACCGTCCAGGACAAAGCAGCCTGCTTGATTGGCACCACATCCACAAATATTCACTCCCTCCACCGCTGACGCACAGTAGCAGCAGTGTGTATCATTTACAAAATGCACTGCAGGCTTTCACCAAGGTTCCTTCGACAGCACCTTCCAAACCCACGACCACTATCATCTAGAAGGACAAGGGCAGCAGATAGACAGGAACACCACCACCTGGAAGTTCCCCTCCAAGTCACTTACCATCCTGACTTGGAAATATATCGTCGTTCCTTCACTGTTGCTGGGTCAAAATCGTGGAACTCCCTTCCTAACAGCGCTGTGGGTGTATCAACATGACATGGACTGTAGCGGTTCAAGAAGGCGGCTCACCACCACCTTCTCAAGGGAAATTAGGGATGGGCAATAAATGCTGGCCAAGCCAGCAAAGCCCACATCCCATGAGTGAATTTTTTAAAAAATGAGTTCAGGGACAGAAATTGGGCTGTATTTAAATAGAATCATAAAATAATTTCAATACAGAAGGAGATCATTCAGCCTTTCCTGTCTGTGTTGGCTCTCTGGAACAGCAACTCACCTAGTCCCATCTTTTCCCCATAGACCTGCAAAACTCTTTGGTTTCAATAAAGCTATCCAATTCTCTTCTGAAGGCCTCAATTGAATCTGCCACCACCACACTCTCAGGCAAAGCATTCCAAATCCTAACCATCACTGTGTTGAAAAGTTTTTCCTCATGTCGCCATTGCTTCTTTTGACAGTCGTCTTAAACCGGTTTCCTCTGGTTCTCGACAAAGAGGTGTTGACGGTGGTGATATTAGCTAAGAAATGTGCTAATAGGTGACATTAAGGGTAGAAAGCAGGATGAACAAGGTACAGATAGCCCTAGTGGGGTGGGGGGAAGGGATCGAAATAGGCTGAAACGTAGAGATAAAACAATGGATGGAAATACATTTTAAAATAATGGAAATAGGTGGGAAAAGAAAAATCTATATAAATTATTGGAAAAAAGGGGATCGGAAAGGGGGTGGGGATGGAGGAGAGAGTTCATGATCTAAAATTGTTGAACTCAATATTCAGCCCAGAAGGCTGTAAAGTGCCTAGTCGGAAGATGAGGTGCTGTTCCTCCAGTTTGCGTTGAGCTTCACTAGAACATTGCAGCAGGCCAAGGAAGGACATGTGGGCATGAGAGCAGGGTGGAGGGTTGAAATGGCAAGCGACAGGTAGTTCTGGGTCATGCTTGCGGACAGAACGAAGGTGTTTCGCGAAGCGGTCACCCAGTCTACGTTTGGTCTCTCCAATGTAGTGGAAACTGCATTGGGAGCAGTGAATGCAGTAGACTAAATTGAGGGAAGTGCAAGTGAAATGCTGCTTCACTTGAAAGAAGTGTTTTGGGCCCTTGGACATGAGGAGGGGGGAAGTAAAGGGGCAGGTGTTGCACCTTCTGTGGTTGCATGGGAAGGGGTGCCGTGGGAGGGGGTTGAGGTGTAGGGGGTGATGGAGGAGTGGACCAGGGTATCCTGGAGGGAACGATCCCTGCGGAATGCTGCCAGGGGAGTGAAGGGAAGATGTGTCTGGTGGTGGCATCATGCTGGAGTTGGCAGAAATGGCGGAGGATGATCCTTTGAATGCGGAGGCTGGTGGAGTGATAAGTGAGGATGAGGGGACCCTATCATGGTTCTGGGAGGGAGAGGAAGGTGTGAGGGCGGATGCGTGGGAGGTGGGCCGGACACGGTTGAGGGCCCTGTCAACCACCGTAGGCGGAAAACCTCGGTTAAGGAAGAAGGAATACATGTCAGAGGAACTGTTTTTGAAAATGGCATCATCAGAACAGATGGGACGGAGGCGAAGGAACTGAAAGAATGGGATGGAGTCCTTACAGGAAGCGGGGTGTGAGGAGCTGTAATCAAGGTAGCTGTGGGAGTCGGTAGGCTTGTAATGAATGTTGGTGGACAGTCTATCACCAGAAATTGAGACAGAGAGGTTAAGGAAGGGAAGGGAAGTGTCAGAGATGAACCATGTGAAAATGATGGAGGGGTGGAAATTGGAAGCAAAATTAATAAATTTTTCCAGGTCCAGATGAGAGCATTTCCCGTGCATCCGCCCTCACACCTTCCTCTCCCTCCCAGAACCATGATAGGGTCCCCCTCGTCCTCACTCATCACCCCACCAGCCTCCGCATTCAAAGGATCATCCTCCGCCATTTCCGCCAACTCCAGCATGATGCCACAACTAAACACATCTTCCCTTCACCCCCCCTGACGGCATTCCGCAGGGATCGTTCCCTCCAGGACACCCTGGTCCACTCCTCCATCACCCCCTACACCTGAGCACTCTCCAACGGCACCTTCCCATGCAACCGCAGAAGGTGCAACACCTGCCCCTTTACTTCCCAACTCCTCAACGTCCAAGGGCCCAAACACTCCTTTCAAGTGAAGCAGCATTTCACTTGCACTTCCCTCAATTTAGTCTACTGCATTCGCTGCTCCCAATGCAGTTTCCTCTACATTGGAGAGACCAAACGCAGACTGGGTGACCGCTTTGCGGAACACCTTCAGTCTGTCCGCAAGCATGACCCAGACCTCCCTGTCGCTTGCCATTTTAACCCTCCACCCTGCTCTCATGCCCACAAGTCCTTCCTTGGCCTGCTGCAATGTTCTAGTGAAGCTCAACGCAAACTGGAGGAACAGCACCTCATCTTCCGACTAGGCACTTTACAGCCTTCCGGGCTGAATACTGAGTTCAACAACTTCAGATCATGAACTCTCTCCTCCATCCCCACCCCCTTTCCGATCCCCCCTTTTCCCAATAATTTATATAGATTTTTCTTTTCCCACCTATTTCCATTATTTTTAAATGTATTTCCATCCATTGCTTTATCTCTACGTTTCAGCCTATTTCGATCCCTTCCCCCCACCCCACCCCCACTAGGGCTATCTGTACCTTGCTCGTCCTGCATTCTACCCTTAATGTCCCCATTTGCACATTTCTTAGATAATATCAGCACCGTCAACACCTCTTTGACCTTTTGTCTATGACATCTTTTGGTTATCTCCACCTATCACTGGCCCTCTATCCAGCTCTACCTGTTCCACCCCCCCCCCCCCCCCCACTTAAACCAGCTTATATTTCACCTCATTTCTATATTTCTTAGTTCTGTTGAAGAGTCATACGGACTCGAAACATTAACTGTGTTCTTCTCCGCAGATGCTGTCAGACCTGTTGAGTTTTTCCAGGTATTTTTATTTTTGTTTATGTTTTGTATTTCCAGCATCCGCAGTTTTTTTGCTTTTATTCCTCTGGTTCTCGAATGTTCCACCAATATCTACTCTGTCCAAACCCCTTAATCTCTTCCTCTACAAGGAGAGCAGCCACAGTTTCTGCAATCTATCCACTTGGCTAACGTTCCTCATCCCTGGAACCATTCTTGTGAATACTTTCTGCAGCCTCTCTAATGCTTTCACATTCTTCCTCAAGTGTGGTGCCCAGAATTGGACACAGTACTCCATTTGAGGATGAACCAGGATTTTATACAGGTTCACCATAACTTCCTTACTTTTGTACTCTTATGCCTCTACTTATAAAGTGCAGGATCTTGTCTGCTTTATTAACTGCTTTCCCAACCTGTCCTGCCACCTTCAATGATGTGTGCACATATACACCAGGTCTCCCTGTTCCTGTACCCACTCTAGGATTATACCTTTTATTTTATGTGACTCTCCTTGTTCTTCCCACCAAAACAAGTCACTCCTCAATTCCCTGTATTAAATTTCATCTACCGCTTGTCCGCCCATTCCGCCAACCCATCGTAAGCCCTCTTGAAGTTTATTACTATCCTTCTCACAGTTCACAATACTTCAAAGTTGTTTCATCCACAAATTTTGAAATTGTGCACTGTATGCCAAAGTCAACTTCTTCAGCTGCCTGCTCAAAGGCAAGTCCGACTCACAAGCACCACGACCTCCACCACAGGTAGATCAAGGAGGCAGGTCCCGAATCCACGCCAGGTGGAACAGGACCCAAACCCTGTGCTGCTGCCACCATCTGACCCACACCGGCCGCCCAGCCAACTGAGCAGCCAGCTCCCCTCAAGGGGGTCTAGGTTGTGGTGGAAACATATACTTTTACATGCATGTTGTGGTCCTAGTGGAAGCTCCAATTTCTTTCCATCACATGGCTGACCAGGAATCGGGAGAATTTACAAGTTGATACTCAATGGCAACGCTGCACTTTCTAAATTATAATTCTAACCTTTTTTTGTCTCAACCTAAGCTCTGCTCTGCTGCACATTATAAGAGTATTTCCATTATATAGGATCACAGTGTTGCCCCTTCGAAGCAGAAAACTGAGTATCCAGCCCAGAGGGCTGAAGATTTCGGCCTCACCTACACAAAACATGCCTTCCACGGCATCATGTAGCTCACTGTGCACTTGGAGCTTGTGCACAAAGTTATTACAGTTTACAAACTTATTTTAATAAAATTAGCAGACCTGTTGCCTGTACCCTTTCAAGTTTTTAGCTACCTTGTTGTACTTGCTGCATCTCTTAGCAACTGATTGTTTCTGCACTGTTTTCACATTGCAGAAAGAAAGCTATTGAAACCTGTTGAAGCTGTCCTGGTGACTCCTTAAAGCTGTACAACAGGTTTTATTACTGACTGTTTGCACAGTTGTATTGCTTAGAGAACTCATTACCTTCCTGCTTTGGGTATGGCCAAGCATTTTCTTGCAGCACCAGGATGGTAATCTGAGATGGCATGACAGACTGATGATATTACACCATGGGTACTCAAATTCGAGATATCCTTGCATTGACATCAGTGTATATAGTATAGGTCTCTTCATTTGGAACCATTATAACAAATCGGCCAGTGCTGATTTTGATTCCTGGAGAAAACCTGCAACAGCTTCTCTACAAGCGAACTTTATCATATATCCTGACTCTCAATCCACAATGCAATGAAACTCCTAAACCAGGATATTGTTTGCCAAGGTTTCAATACATTTCCTGTCGAAAGAAATGATGGCAAGAAGGAGTCCTTCACTTTTCCCACCTGACAGGGTTCCCACAGTGAACATCCCTGTTTATGCCTGTAGCCATGGACGCACATAACCTAAGGACAGCTTCTATTAATGGCTAGAAAGACCTACCATTCATTCAATGTACAGATTATCTGCAGCTGCAGGAACAGAATCATGCAACTGAATGCACCATTCTTTGGCATCTTCCATGATTCTTCCTCTGACAATCAACAGTGTCAGCCTTATTTAAAGGGCCAAGCAGACTCTGGAGGTATTTTTTGAGAAGGTATGTCTTGAAACCTTGCCTCATGACATCAGTGCAGCAACTGAGGACAAGAGCTCAGGAGATATGCAATTAACACATGCATCCACCAGGACTGTCATGGAACAAATTTCATCATTCTGGAATGGTGATTCCATTGTTTAGACCGATGAGGGCAAGTTCTACAGCAAAGTTCAATCAAGGTTTGTAAGTGTCGCAACCACGTAAACAGTGTTTCCTTAAAGTGATCTGTGAGCTAATAATTTGTCCGTGTGTATGGAGCCCAATTCATGAGTGGAGCAATTTAAAAGTAACCCAGCAGACAATACAGATACAAAAGTTAAAAGCGGATAAAGATATATAAAGATACGAGTTCAAATCAGCCTCTGTGAGATATTTTTGCGGGCACATTACTTGAGTTACTTCTTTCTGAAGTGAAGGGGTTGAAACTTGAAGTTCAGCTTAGCAGCTCCGATGGCTTCTGCAGTTGGCCAGTCAGTATTTGTCTTTTTTGGGTGGATTCAGTAGGTCAGCAGACTTTGGGTGAGAAGGTTTCCTATTCCTCACTAATTCTGCAGTTACAACACTTGTAGATGACCTGAACTCTTTCAGCAGAACAGCAGTTCATTTCTTAATACCTTCCTCTTCACCCTCCCTTGGCCAAGAACCCTCTCTGAAGTTGTTTCTCAGAGTTCTTCCTGGGGCTCTGCACATAAAATGGCTGTAATGGCTCAAGCAGACTTTATATGGTTCCAAACCTTAAATAAAAATAGAAAGTGCTGGAAAAACTCAGCATATCTGGCAGCATCTGTGGAGAGAGAAACAGAGTTAACATTTTGAGTCCGTAAGACTCTTCTTCTCCAAAACATAAAATGGATGCTATCCCAAACTGTCGAATCTTGCTTCCATATTAGACATTCAGTTAGTCCCAGTCTAGGGGGCATAGTTCCATCCATTGTCTTTTTAGCAGAGGTAATTGACCTTTTAAATGTCTCAGCCATTTAATTGAATGGTTCCCATTCTCTCAGATATGAGATAAGAAAGGAGATAAGAAAGAGCTATTCATACCTTCAGGGAAACCACAGTGAGTTTCTGTTTACCTTTGTGGATATGCAAATTGAATTTTAAATGTCTTCACATATCTGGATATGTCTACCTGCAACCCACTTGGAGACTTCTAGAGCTTGATCAATTGCAGTTGAAAAGGATGAGGTGACTTGGCAACCATCTTTAAGGCTTCTTGTGTCCATTTAAAAGGAGGTTAGCTTTTTTCACAGAAATCTAATGTCACAACTACACATTCATGGCAATAAGATTATTGTTGCCTACTACAAAGGGACCTAATGAATCATAGGATCAAAGAATGGTCACAGCATAGAAGGAGGCCATTTAACCCATTGTGCCTGTGCTGGCCCTTTGAAGGAGCAATTCACCTAGTGCCAGTCTGCTGCCTTTTCCCTATTGCTTTATGTATTCTTTCTTTTCAATTAATAATCCAATTATCTCTTAAATGCTTCAATTGAACCTGCCTCCATCTCACTCTCAGATAGTGCATTCCAGATCCTAACCACTCACTGCCTGAAAACATTTTTTCTCATATCACCAATGTTTCTCTTGCCAATTACTTTCTGCAGGAATCATTTGAGTGGGGCGGACACAGAAACACGAGCATCAATCATACCAAATCTACTATTTACTGCTACTGAGCACTCCTGCACAGATCTGTATAAGGGCAAACCTCTAAGAAGCAACGGGGTAATCAAAGTCTGTGTTAATGCTCTCTCAATCTTAATCTCCACTGTAATTAATTCAAAGGAGAATGAATGCTGTAGATTGTAGATTGAAGTCCCTATAACGTCAGTCAAAACATGTGTGAGAAAAGTGAAAAGCTTAAGAACAGAAGAAATAGGAGCAGGAATAGGCCATTTGGCCCCTCAAGCCTCCTCCACCATTCAATTACATCATGGCTGATCTGATTGTGGCTTTAATTCCACTTTCCAATCTGTCTACCATAACCCTGGCTTGCCATGCAGGGAGAACAACGAGCAAACCCTGTCAGTAGGTGCTTGCAGGCTCCTTGAGGGGAGTGGGGGTTGCCTAAACAAGGGGCCCAGCATCGGGAAGGGGTGAGCCCACTGAGAGCCACCTCCTGCCCTTGCTCTCTATCCTGCTCCAACCTTCACCCGCGATCCCACCCCTCTTCGAGCTTCACTCAAGCTCTAAATTCTCCATCTTTATTTTTTTTGTCCATCCTTTGTTGGTTTCTGAATTTTCCCCAACCTTCTGGCCTAACATTAATCTTCACAGCATTGTACACCTTTTCATTTGATACCACCCTTAACTTCCTTAGTTGGCCACGGTTGGTGCATCCTTCTCATAGAGCCTTTCTTTCTCAATGGCTATGGCATACTCCACTCTAGAGAGCCCTGGAATAGCCACTTTATTCTGCAGCCCAATATCTCACTAATGAACCATTACACAGATGTGGGGTGGACCTTTGTCCTCAAGGGAACTAACATGTACACATTGCATGGCACAGTTTTAAATGACCTCATGAAGTCCTGCTTTTGAACTACTAAAGAATGTTTGTAGGCAAACATTGTGATGTTCAAATTCCTTGGCAGTTGAAGGAACCCTTGAGTGTGCCCTTGAACCAGCAGATTGCCTTCCTTGCAATTGCATCTGCACTTTTCCACTCTCTGTCATGCTCAGTGTCTCACCAAATATTCCCTCTTCCAGCTTGCCAACAGGCTCCTCGAAATGAATATATCTATGCTGATGCTTGTCACTGTAAGGTTTTTAGATTGCATCTTATTACCTGTATTCAGCAAAATTACAAACTTTAATTTAATATCCATGCATTCTCCCTGTGTTGAAAGTAAGATTCATTGCACCATCTCATACTCTTCTAACCATACTGGCTTTTAAAACTAACAAATCCTTAGCACCACTAACATCCAACTATATAGCAGAATATTATTGCTTGTTTAAATTTAAACTTTTGTCAGTACTTTCCCTACATGGTCAATTTCCCGTTGCAACCACAGCACTGAATAACTCACTACATCAGATTTTAAACTAATTTGGATAATCAGTTTGCATTTCCAGCTGTTGATTGAAGGAAACATTTTGAATGCAACGCATCAATCAGTTCCCTGGGTACATCTGCTGTCAGTGTACATTAAGGAAGAAAGATGTTTGAGAAGATGAAAGCAAATTTCCATAAGTCTCATTAAGAGGGCTGTCATACAGATGGATGGACATAAAAAATTATAAAGAGGATCCAGTATAATTAACAGTATAATACTTGCAAAGACAGGAATGAGCTGGATCAGGCTGTGCAAGCTTAATGTCATGACGGTCCAACAGATGAGATATGTTGCACTGTAAATCAAACAAAGCTTCCAACATATGGGTCTGTAAGCATTTCCCCTCTGTGTTCTTTCAGTTCCAAACCTAAGGAAGTAGATCAGACCACTAAAGAAGAATTGTGGAACCAGTTACACCTTTTTATAATAACTTTTGGGATACCTTCCAGTTGTACTATTCAATTGATTTTGTTGATGCAGATGACAGTCGTTGATTATTTGCAGTGAAATGTTCTCATTTTGAACCATTTTCTGCATGTGGCAGAGGCAGTGGTGTAGTGGGATTGTCACTGGGCTAGTATCCCAGAGACCCATAGTAATGCTCCCAGGTTCAAATCCCACCATGGCAGAATTGAAAGACTGATGATAACCACAAAACCATTGCTGATTGTCACAAAATCTCATCTGGTTCACTAACCTTCTTTCAGGAAGGAAGTCTGCTAGTCTGGACTACATATGACTCCAGACCCCTAGTAATGTGGTTGACTTTTAAAATGTTCTCATGAACAAGGGCAATTAGGGATGGGCAATAAAAGCTGGCCTAGCCAGCAATACACATAACCTAATAAAAAAAATGAGCAGTTTTTAGTTAAATCAAAAGACAATTAATGCCAAAATGTCTTCATATAAGTTTCATAATATGCTCATGCAAACAATTGATATAGTAGGAATGATGTGGACAAGTTATTTATTGAGAAACATTTGAGCACATAACTCCTTTCTAATTTTCTTCACGACTACATACTGAGGAACTGCAATGTGTGAATCACATTAGGCCCAAGATTCATGCAAAAAAAATTGGGACCCTCTTTGAGATTCTTCTGTCCCCTTAAATCTCTAGCTGCCTCCTCTGATGCTGCAGTCTTGGTTCCAGTGCAGTGTCGCCCAGATTTTGCTCCCTCACGGTGGTATGTCTCCCTCTTAATGGTAAAAATCCTGTCGAGAGTCTTCACTGCATGGAAAATGAGCCTAAACTTAGAAATAGGTTTTTATTTACAAGGTAAAAGGCAGAAGCCCCACCCCATTGCAATAATGCTGTGACGAGGAGAATCGTGCCCATTGAGCTATAAACCCTGGGGATTCCAAAGGCGTGGCCAAACATTGTGTCAGAATGACAGCAACTTATTAACAATTTGGTTTACAAATGAGAAAATGCACTTAAAGTAGACAATGTCAGCAGTTGAATGTGCAAAATGACTAAAAAATATCGACTTCAACTACCCGTAGACAAAATTAATAAATCCCTGTCTATTGTAAGCCTGAGTTGAAACAAGAATAACAAAAACAGAATCAGGGAGAAGAATGGCCATTGGTCCCATCCAAGCTCATCTTTCTAGCACTCAAATTCTCCCATCAGAGTGTTATGGGCAGACTGAATATTATTTCTATTATTGCCTTGCCTGGCATATTATTCATTTATTCCCCTTTCATTAAAGAAGCTTCTACAGTATATGTAGTAAATTTACTTTTCACAAATTTCCATTTATATCCTCTATCCCTACTTTTTCCACTTTGATTAATATTTTATGTTCCCTCACAAAGATAGCTTGCTTTCAGCTCCATTAGTAGGTTCTGGTTCCACCTCAGCCCAACTGCATCCGAATCTTCGATACATGATTTTGTCATCTTCAGATTGATGGCTCCAATGCTCTGCAGGCCAGCTCCCCAGCCTCCACGCTCTGTAAACTTC
Organism: Cetorhinus maximus; assembly: GCF_964194155.1. NCBI lineage: Eukaryota > Metazoa > Chordata > Chondrichthyes > Lamniformes > Cetorhinidae > Cetorhinus > Cetorhinus maximus. Next base: position 14,359,920 of record NC_135883.1, on the reverse strand, counting down.
AGCTCATCCAAAACACTGCCAGCTGTAGATACAATCCCATCATCCCTGTCTTCACTGACCTAGATTGGTTCTAACTTCTCCAATGCTTCCAATTCAAAATTATTACCTTCATGTTTAAATCTTTCCATGGCCTGGCCCCATCTTATCTCTGTGACATCCTTCAGCCTTATAACCCAACTAGAACTCTTCATGCCTTTAACTCTCACCTCCTGTGCATCAATCCCATTCTTCATCAAGATTAGTAGCTGTGCCTTTAGCCCCATGCTGAGGGATTTCACCCTAAATCCTTCATTTCCACCTCTCTCTCCTCCTTTAAAAAGCTTCATAACCTGGACCAAATTTTTGATCGCTCTTCCTAATATCTCTGCATCTGGCTCCACATCCAAGTCTATCTGATTGCAACTCCGTGAAGTATTATTTCTATGATTATGATGCTATATAAATAAAAATTGTTGTGTTTGTATACTTCAACAAAGTCGTCATTTACAAACAAAATTTGACCCCTGGATTTACGCTGGGTTTGTTGACCTCAGCTGACATGGCAGTATGGCTCCTATTGCTGGCCTTCGTGGTCCTAGCTAGGGTGTGGAAAAGTTCGGAAGAGTTCCTGCTCCTATTTACTATCCAGTGTCTCCTACTGTGAAATCCAGGCATGTGCATGCTGGTTAATGACAGAATGGGGCTAGTATCCCTGGTAAAATGGCTTGATAAGACTCACTGCCCAAATTCACACATCACTTGGGCTGAGGGACAGGGAGTGTCCAATTCCATTGAAGTGCAGTTCAACCTGAGTTAGTAACATCAGACGAGGAAAGGAGAAAAGAGGGTGAGAAACCAATCAGAGGGGCATCAAAAATATATTTTGTTGTGTAATAGACTATAAAGCTGCAATTGATTAGTTCACAGGCATTCCGTTTTTCAAATTGTGCACATTTGTGGCCTATTAAAAGGTTGTGAACATTATTCAGGATGTGTATAAAGCACAGATGTGAAAACTTCCTAATGTTTGCTTCAAATTGTGGTTTGCCAAACCCACAAAATAATTGCAAACTTTTGGGGAAAGATAGGGCATGGCAGCAATGTTATGACATTACTTGTAGTACATATGCAGTCGCTTTTTTTGGCATGGATGTATCGTGGATGATGAAACTTGATCTCACTTCCTATTACAACTGCACTCCAATGCCTACCAAATATCTCCAGAACATAAATTTCTGTCTTCAATATCTGGCTACCATACAGTTTGGAATTGAACGGTTTAGTTCAAAAGTAACTGAGGTTCATTTCTTTTTCCTATTCTCAGTGGTAATCAGATAACAAGCCAAGTTACGTAGCCAAGTAAAATGTGCCACCTTGTTGTCTTCTCATATTCAATAGGTAACAAGAGTCGGAAACAGATCTGAAAACGAAATAACTCCCTGTGGTGGTCAATTTTTACATTAGATTCCTCACTCTTTACTAAATGTTGCATTGTGATTCTGCAATTGGACAACACTTGCTAAACAATCCTGATCGTGCTAATAATTACACCTACAACCAGTTAAAGATTATCAGTCAGGCTTTCACTGTGGCTCACTTAATGCTAGAAGCTACATTTATTCAAACACAGGGCCCTGCCCTTTGCAGACAGAAGGAACATGTCCATGCATTTTGCCTTTTTCAACAAAACAAAAGGTTGGGGGACAGCCATTCTGTGGTTCATTCCCCATGGCAATGCCTTGATCAATCAGAGTCGATCTGCCTGGTTTGAATTTAAACAACAGATAACTGTCCCCTGGTGCATTCTCCATGGCAACACCTCTACCAATCAAAGTCCACTTGCCAACCAATTAGTACGCTCATCTCATGCAGTATAAATTTTTATTCCTTGACAATTGGTATTCTTGAGTCTGTCCTGAGCACTGCAAAATGGAAAGCTTTAACAACATGTCTCTTTTTTCAGCAATACTCAAGTTCTGTTCAACCAGAGAGCTAATTGTAGTATTATGGGAAGGCACCCATGTTGCTAGGGGTTCATTTCAGCCAGCATCAGAAGGAAAGGCTCGGAATCCATTTTTTTATTCTTTCATGGGATATGGGCAATGCTGGCTAGGCCAGCATTTATTGCCCATCCCTAATTGCCATTGAGAAGGTGATGGTGAGCTGCCTTCCTGAACCACTGCAGTCCATGTGGTGTAGGTACACCCACAGTGCTGTTAGGGAGGGAGTTCCAGGATTTTGACCCAGTGACAGTGAAGGAACAGTAATATAGTTGCAAATCAGGATGGTGAGTGGCTTGGAGGGAACTTGTAGGTGGTGGTGCTCCCATGAAGATTTCCTGGTCGAGGATAGGAGGGCATGCCTCTCACCCACTCAGCTGCAAGAAAAATGCCTGAGGTTTGCCTATTGGCCCCAAGGCTCCAAAGAAACTATTAGGGTAGGCTGGGATCTAGCATGTTGAGATCTGAACCCTAAGTTATTATCTCTCTGTCACGCTCTCACCAGTCTTAGATGAAGAGAGAATCGAAAGTACGGTTAATTTTTAACCCCATTGCATTTGTGAATAAAGTATAACATGTGCCACCTTTAAAACAAAGCTCATGCCTCCTTAAGCAAACTGCTATTTTTTAATTCATTCATGGGATGTCGGCATCTCTGGCTAGGCCAGCATTAATTGTCCATTCCTAATTGCCCTCGAGAAGGTGTGGGTGAGCTGCCTTCTTAAACCACCCGCAGTGCTGTTAGGGAGGGATTTCCGGGATTTTCACCCAGTGACTATGAAGGAATGGTGATATATTTCCAAGCCAAGATGGTGAGTGACTTGGAGGGGAACTTCAAGGCGGTGGTGTTCCCATGTGTCTACTGCCCTTGTCCTTCTACATGGTAGCAGTCATGGGTTTGGAAGGTGCTGTCTAAGGAGCCTTGGTGATTTCCTGCAGTGCATCTTGTAGATGGTACACACTGTTGCCACTGTTCATCAGTAGTGGAGAGAGTGAATGTTTCTGAATGGGGTGCCAATGAAGCAGGCTGCTTTATCCTGGATGGTGTCAAACTTCTTGAGTGTTGTTGGAGCTGCATTCATCCAGGCAAGTGGGGAGTATTCCATCACACTCCTGACTTGTGCCTTGTAGATAGTGGACAGGCTTTGGGAGTTAGGAGGTGAGTTACTCAACACAGGATCCCTAGCCTACCTGCTCTTGTAGTCACATTATTTATATGGCTTGTCCAGTTCAGTTTCTGGTCAATGATAACCCCCAAGATGTTGATAGTGGGGGATTCAGCGATGGTAATGCCATTGGATGTCAAGGGACAATGGTTAGATTTTCTCTTGTTAGGGATGGTCATTGCCTGGCACTTGTGTGGCACGAATGTTCCTTGCCACTTGTCAGCCCAAGCCTGGATGTTGTCCAGGCCTTGCTGCTTTCAGACATGGACTGCTTCAGTACCTGAGGAGTTGCGAATGGTACTGAACATTGTGCACTCATCTGCAAATATCCCCACTTCTGACCTTATGATGGAAGGAAGGTCATTGAGGAAGCAGCTGAAGATGGTTGGGCCTAGGACACTACCCTGAGGAACTTCTGCAGTGATGTCCTGGAACTGAGATGATTAAACTCCAACAACCACAACCATCTTCCTTTGTGCTAGATATGACTCCAACCAGAGGAAAGTTTTACCCCTGATTTCCATTGACTCCAGTTTTGCTGGGGTTCCTTGATGCCACACTAGGTCAAATGCTGCCTTGATGTCAAGGGCAGTCACTCTCACCTCACCTCTGGAGTTCAGCTCTTTTGTCCATGTTTAAACCAAGGCTGCGATGAAGTCAGGAGCTGAGTGACCCTGCCGGAACCCAAACTGAGCATCAGTGAGCAGGTTATTGCTATGCAAGTGCAGCTTGATAGCACTGTTGATGACCCTTTCCATCAATTTATTGATGATTGAGAGTAGACTAATAGGGCGGTAATCAGCTGGGTTGGATTTGTCCTGCTTTTTGTGTAGTGGACATACCTGGTCAATTTTTCACGTTGATGCCAGTGTTGTAGCTGTACTGGAACAGATTGGCTGGGGGTGCGGCACGTTCTGGAGCATAAGTCTTCAGTACTATTGTCAGAATGTTGTCAGGGCCCATGGCCTTTGCGGTATTCAGTGCCTTCAGCCATTTCTTGATAACACGTGGAGTGAATCGAATTGTCTGAAGGCTGGCATCTATGATGCTGGCGATCTCCAGAGGAGGCGAAGATGGGTCATCCACTCTGCACTTCTGGTGAAGATTGTTGCAAATGCTTCAGCCTTGTCTTTTGCGCTGATGTGCTGGGCACCCTGTCATTGAGGATGGGGAGATTTGGATATTTGTGGAACCTCCTCCTCCAGTGAGTGGTTTATTGTCCACCACCATTCAAGACTGGATGTGACAGGACTGTAGAGCTTAGATCTGATCCGTTGGTCGTGGAATCACTTAGCTCTGCGTATCGCTTGCTGCTTATGCTGTTTGACACACGTTGTCCTGTGTTGTAGCTTCACCAGGTTGACATATCATTTTCAGGGATGCCTGATGCTGCCCCTGGCATGCCCCCTGCACTCTTCATTGAACCAGAGTTGATCCCCTGGCTTGGTGGTAATGGTAGAGTGAGGGATATGCCGGGCCGTGAGGTTACAGATTGTGGTTGAGTACAATTCTGCTGCTGCTTATGGCTCACAGCACCTGATGGTGGCCAAGCCTTGAGTTGATAGATATGTTTGAAACCTATCCTATTCATCATGATGGTAGTGCCACATAACAGGATGGAGGGTATCCTCAACATGAAGACGGGACTGCGTCTCCACAAGGACTGTGCGGCAGTCATTACTACCAATACTGTCATGCTATTGATAACATGATTTTGTCTCTGCCCTAATAATTGATCTGAAGTGTGCAGTGAGATATTATGATTATATAAAGGATTATCTATTACAGTACGTCAATTAGATTTGAGTTAATTCATCAACTATTGTAGAATTTACATAAACAAGTATCTGTGTATACACATGAAAATTTCTGTTCCTTCGGGTAGTTTGGACTATTAAATTAGTCCCAGGCTCTAATTCAATAATTCAGGTTTTAGTAAGTTGCTTTATGCTAACTTTATCTCAAACTGACTATATTTTTTAACAAGATTTTGAGCCTATGCCAAAGAATGCTTCCTTTTTCTTTTCACTAAATGATCAATGTTTGTCCTTTCAGGCAAATTCTGTTACAAATATCTCCAAAGGAGAGTCATCTTGGACTCAAAACATTAACCTTGTTCCTCTCTCCATAAATGCTGCCAGACCTGCTGAGTTTTCCCAGCATTTTCTGTTTTTATTTTGGAACACCAGCATCCACAGTATTTTGCTTTTAGATCCTGTTACAAAATGTGTTGGTTTGCCTTAATTCTTATTTTCACATATTTATTCACCAACGTTTTTACATAACAGCTACAAAGAATTTGGCAGTGCTCAAGTTTCAGGTCACTTTGTTAGGCAATCTGATACTCCTGCCACTAAATAATGCACCAACATATTCCTGGGTTGTGCAGACATCAAGATCAGAAAATATTTTTAAAATTGTGCTGCAGAACTGCTTGAATTTTTGTTTAGATTTGCATGTCTGAAGAAGCAATTTTACATAGCAACAAATGTGGTCTTTCATGAGCTTATGCCCAAGCTTGAAACTCAGCATGAAACCTTTGATTTAGTCAATTTTGGTCCCTTGTACATCCCAGTTTTAATCGCTCCACCATCAGCGGCTGTGCCTTTAGCTGCTAAGGCCTTCATGTGTTGAATTTCCTCCTTAATTCACTCCATCTCTCGACCTCTCTTTTCCCCTTTAAGATGCTCTTCACAGCTACCTCTTTGGCCAAGCTTTTAGTTATCTTACATAATATCCCCTTATCTGGCTCGAAGTCAAATTTTCTTTGATAACGGTCCTGTGAAACACCTTGTGATGTTTCACTATCTTAAAGGTAGTATATAAGTGCAAGTTGTTGTTGTAGTTTACATGGAAAAATGGACACCTAAAACACAGTTATAACTCCACAACCCCATGTAATAAAACAAGGTTCATCTTATTCCGCCGCTAAATATCAGTGCCCCTACTCATGTCCTATTCAGTTCACATTGGTATGACTAATCTTTTGCACTGCACCAATGCTAAGCACGCAACACAGCAGTGCTGACCTAATAGAAATGAGAAGTTTTGCACCACGATGAAACTACCTGCAAAAGTAAAACTGCCTCTAGCATTGTACATTGGCTACAGTTAGATCACAGCACCACACAATGTGATCTGAAACCTCTAGCTAAATTTTAAAACAAAGCTCCAGTGGTGCTGTCTATTACATAAAAACACATGAATTAGGAGCAGGAATAGGCCATTCCCATTTATAATGGTTGGGGAACTTTAGGATCTCTCAACAGGCCTTTTCTATCAATGATATCATCAGCAGCTGATGGGCAAGGGACTGCATACCACACCTGTGAAAGGTGTGGTGGCTGCAATTTTTTTGGCTTAGGGCATTTACATGGGTCTGGCACACTCCTGGAAAGACCCTGCTCTGAGATCGAAGAGGTGGAAACAGGAGTGTAGCTTCAGGCCTGGCAGGGTCAGAAGAGAATACACTTTAAAAATTTATGCTTCCAGGCTGCTAAGAGGACACTAAAGGCCCTTTGGTCCACTGAGGATCTGGCATAAGCTCTGTCACCAGTTATCTTTAGGCACCCCTCTTCTGAAGTGCGCCAAAGGTTGATAAAGAACGCTGGGAGCTCTCCCTCCCACGTCATCATCATCTTTAAGTCGGGCGTATGCCTGTTCTAGATGCATGTCCATCCATATGGCCAGGTTCCATAAATTGTGGCACAGGAAGAACATTTTATCATCGTCCCTTTTCTATGTTTAGGGCTATGCACTCTTGTAGAATTCCTCCCTTTGTCCTACCTATGCCATTTAGGATCTTGATTGTATCTATGAGGTCACCCCAGAGCTTTCTCTTCTCCAACATAAACATCCCCAGCTTCCTTGCAAATCAGGCTAATGCCAGCTAATGTGTACTTGGTTTCATAGGGCTATCTGTTACTACATTCAGCCATCGTGGGAAAAAAGCATATGAAGCAAATCAAACCTATTTGTTCCTCTTTCTATTCTGCCCTAAGTTCCCTTTACTCGCAATATCCTATTTCAACACTGTGCTAAAATGCGGAGACTTGGGGGCCAGATTTTTAAATGCCAGTGGAATCGAGATCCAGTGCAGGTGTGGTATGAAAATCATAGCCCTAGAGGTTGTTTCAGGATCCCGCTGCCTCTGGGTCCCTCTGAAACTTTCAAAGAGCTGGCAGGGAGGAAATGGGGACCCGCTCTCTGCCAATTAACGACCCATTAAGCTCCTCTAGGACCTTGTTAAAGGGCCTATGCAGTCCAGAATACAATTTTTAATGTTTATGTTGGCGAATTCAAGCAGTCTGGTGCACATTAGTGCACAGCTGTCAGGTTGGCCACGGGGCCAAGTAAAACTTCTTGTTCCATCAGTGAAAGTTATCGGGTACCAAAGTAATCTACGCCAGAAGGTGCACATTATGTTTGTCCTGATCATCCTCATTGTGAAGAAGTTATCCTCCCTGGTCCCCTGTGAAGCTGCCTGCTGTCCTCGGCAAAGCACCGGCAAGCTTGAACATGGCTGCCACCTGCCTTTGCTGCTGGTGCCAGGCAGGTAGCACCCGCCACCTGTGGATGCGAGGCGCCACTAATTGGGTGCTGAACTCGCCTCCTGCCCAATTGGGGCATTTATATTTAAAAACAGTGTCGCAGGCACAATGCAGTTCAGGCACAGGGTTGGAACCCAGAGTTTGTCCAGGGTTCATGCTCCCAACCCCACTTTGAAAATCTGGCCCTTGATCTTATTTAGTCAGGGAGCCGCTAATCAGTTTGATGTCAGAATCTGAAGCAGCCTGTGACTTGTGAACGTTAATGAACTTTGAATTGGGCAAAATTGTCCTGGCTCTCCCGACTAGATTTCACTAACCCAGGTGATTGCATTTTCCACATTTGGGCATCTTCAGCTTGGTATGTTGACCTTCGATCTCTGAACAATTAGTAACTGTCTATATTGTTTGCTTGTTGCTATTGCCTTTACAATTTCTTTTAAGGATCAGTATGTTGTGTTATCTTGTTTACATGGCAACATATGTCTCATTTCCATACCCAGGGTAACCTGGTTAGGTAGCACAACACACACCTTAAAGTGACATGAGGTCATCTCTGTTACATTGCATCTGGAATTCAAATCTAGACTGCTGAGAGATTTCTAAACTGATCAACAGGTCATTTTTCAAATAAATATTTTGATACCCTAAGTGAAATTTTGAGTTGTCGGAGATATTTGTAAAATGGACTCCAGCTGGAATGATTCCTAGATGTCATTGCAAATATTCTTTTATATCAGACCATGTTTTAATGATTCTGTAACTTAAATAATTTGATTGAAGAATTCTGAAATGTGAAAAGTGGCCATCCAATTGAAACTGCAATATAAAATGGGTATTTGACATGCCAAACTTGTGAAATGATATAGGCATCTTCACTCTGAATGACTTATTTGAATGTAATGCATACACTTTGAAATCATGCTGTTTGATTCATGTGTCGAACTAATAATATTGCGGCTTAAAACTGAACAGGAAGGTGATCTTAGAATGGAATGATACAGTGCAGAGGAAGGCCATTTGTCCCACTGTGCCTGTGCCTGCTGTTTGAAAGAACAATCCAATCAGCCCCACTCTCCCTGTGCTCTTTCCCCTATAGTTCTGCTCTTCTGTTTTTCTTTTTCATGCATTTATCCAATTCCCTTTTGTAAGTTATTATAGCGTTGGCTTCCACTACTCTTTCAGACAGTGCATTCAAGATCATAAAAGCACATTGTGAAAAATAAATTCTCATCATCTTAACCCCTTAGCAACTTCCTCACGTTCCAGACACGTTGAGGAATGACTTGAGGATTGTATTCTTGCTCACTCCTATGTGCTGATTTGGAAGTTTTTCTTGCCCTAAAATCCATTAAATTGAAGTATTTCCATTTTATATATGGATCCCTGGGTCTTGTGGCGATAATTTTTCAACAGATGCGCCTGTCAGCTTAGACCGCAAAGATCCCTCCATTTTCTCTGTCCTCCTCAAGTTCCTCATGAATCTTGCCTGCCCCTGGCATTCCATTCTGAATTCCACCATTACATCCTGTCTTATTTAAACCCAAGGTGCACAGCTACAAACAACTTCTGATTCATGCAAGGTGGATCCATATCATAACTGAACAATTAATGAGCTTTCCATTTTTAAGACTGATGTAGCAGTTACAATTCCCTGTAAAATGAAATAAAAACACAAAGTGCTGGAAATGCTCAGCGGGTCAGGCAGCATCTGTGGAGAGAAACAGAGTTAACTTGCGAATTTTATGGAGCTTGCAAGAGAGGGAAATGTGGCATGTGGGGTAACTTTAACTAGGTGTGATGCAAAATCTCATCCCGATGGCAGGTTGAGATGCAGAGATAAAGTCAGCTGCATGTTTGCAGTGTGTTGAGCCTCACGCCAGCCTATGGCGCATTTGTACTTGTAATACATTTACATGCCATGAATACTCATCTATTTAAAGCTTTTTTAGATTACATCCTACCTTCAAGATAAGGTCACTGGGATACGAGAATCATTTGTTTAAAGGTAGTGTACACCAGTGGTCTTTGTGCAGTTGTGCGAAAGGTCAGCAGTTTTCCTTGTTTAACTCTGCAATACAAGGGAGAGGAGCTGGAGAAAGCACTCTTGCATGGAGGCTCGGGACCGACAAGGGGGAGTCGGTGATGAGGGGAGGAGGCATGTGTAGTGGGGTCAAGGACATGGATGAGTGAAAGAGGGGTCCAAGGGAGTACAGAGAGTGGGGCCATAGGCATGGAGGAGTGAAGTGGGAAGGGCCTGGTGTCCTGGGTGTGGTGGAGGGTGGCAGGGACGGTCAGTGAAGTTAAGGAACATAAAGGGTGGTGTCAATACTGTCCAAATGTGTGTCCATCTCTGGGTGTTGACTGGCAGAGTCAGCCCAGGGCTTTGAGTTCACCTACAACATTCCAATTAACCTGCTGACAGTGATCTTGGTCAATGTCCTTTACAATGTCAGCTGAGGCTACAAGTTCAGCCGTGTCCCACAGACTGGCGAGTACATAGTGGATACTAACATGAACATTCAGTAAAGAGCAAACAAAGAAAACACCGCATAGTTTCTTCCACAAGATAGGAAATGTCCCTAACTCCACAGTAACCGTCAATGTGTGCCAATCATGAGGCGTGCCAGCACACTTAGCCCTCTGACCAAACCAGTCTCGACAAGTAACAAACGATGCGCAGGTGAATAAAGTGAAACCAATGGAATGTGAAATATTTACAAGCGAAATTTAATTTTGAAAACCACCCGTGCTACCTTTTGTGCTCTCAAGTCTTGTGTTAATGCCAATGGGGTTGGGCAGGGAGGTTTTGGCCATGATGTAGAGCCTCCCTGTTTGACCAGGGGTGCTCCTTACCGCCAGCCTGTACCTGCAGTGCTGTCAGCGGCTTTCCCCACTGAGAAGCTTCCCCGCCTGGCGGTCGTATGTGTTGGCTCTTTCGATTTTTTAATTTTAATCGCGTGGGAAATAGGGAAACGCGAGAGAAGGGGAGTGGCGCACATGCCCGGTTATCACAGCAACCTGTGGACAAAATCTCCCCCAACATTTCCGCTCCTTTCAGCAGAGCAGCTCTGATGAAAGATCATCTATCTGAAACGTTAACTCTGTTTCTCTCTCTCTCTCTCTCTCTCCACAGACAGTGCCAGACCAGCTACATTTTCTGTTTATATTTCATATTCCAGCATCCCTGTAAAAATGATGCCTTGCTAGTGACGAGCTGTGCGGAAAAAAAAGAAACAGCGATTTAGCTAAAAGGTGCAGGATTTTCTGAAAAAGTAGCGGCTATGTTCACGTGTCGAACTGTGTCGCTTTGCTGCCCCATTATGCATGGTGCTATTCCCACAAAACTTCCTGATTTCTCGGTAAGCTATTGGAATGATCCGCTCGGCAGGGCCATGCCAGCACTAAAGATATAAAAACTGCGGATGCTGGAAATCCAAAACAAAAACAGAATTACCTGGAAAAACTCAGCAGGTCTGGCAGCATCGGTGGAGAAGAAAAGAGTCGACGTTTCGAGTCCACACGACCCTTCAGCAGCAGACCCTTCTGTTGAAGGGTCATGTTGGACTCGAAACGTCGACTCTTTTCTTCTCCACCGATGCTGCCAGACCTGCTGAGTTTTTCCAGGTAATTCTGTCCATGTTAGCACTGTTTGCCGCTCGCTTGCTGGAAACCCCTTATCCTCCTGTTCAGTTTCTGGGAGCAGTGGCAGGCGGTTGCCAATAGGAGTGGGCAGCAGAGAAGGCAGGATGGAACAGGGTGTACCAACAGGTCCAGCCAACCCCACTGTCCTCCAGTCACTGAACAAGACAGACATGTGTCCGTGTAAATGTTTACCTTAGCTCGTCCCAGACAGAAGCCAAGCCAAGTGAAGAATAAGCTTTGTGTGCGCGGACATTGAAAGCATTAGCCAAAAAAAATGCATGAAAAATGTATTGTTCTCCACTTATATACCAATAGAAACCGCACACACCAACACATGACAAACTGCTCATGGAAATTCGACTTAAAATTACATTTCATATCTTTTAGCGATACGTATTCAGTGGAGAACTGGCATTATCGCCCCTTTCCAATCGCCAATCAAGCTGGTGTCTGACTATCAGGATTTCGGGGTGAGAATGAGCTGATGGTTCTTCCAGTTAGTATTGCGTTTACAAAACCGCCTTCGCGTCTGTCGCTTCCGAGTGTGCGGCTCATTTTTCCTCATTTCTTAGGCTGCAGCAATACTGTGGTTAACTGAACTCAGATTGGCATCTACCGTGTGGATTTATAGCCAACATTATCGACTTGCATTTCCTGCTCGTGAATCCAACAGAGGTTAAGTCTTCCCTTGCATGCTCGCTGGCTGGTAGAAGCCTCCCCACTGTCATAATATCCAGCTGAGGCATGCTGCAATGTCTAAAGTAACCCGGAGGTCCAAGTGACACCATTTTATAGTAAGGCAAAAGTGACAGAAGTTTCTTTTTCTATCTAGATCATGTTTGTCTAAGTGCAGAGAGAACTGGTAGCACCAATAATAACCATTTAACACCAGTATTCCATCCTTTATAAAATGAACGAATCTGTCCTGAAATCTCCAATCGGTGGTTGAGTATTTTGGGACTTGACTGGGAATTCTAAATGAAATGCTAAACGGAAGTAAATTAAATCCAAGTGTCAAACTGTAAAAACTGCAGTGTTCCTTTCCTTAACTACTAGATCTTCCGTCACTTTCTCCTTCTTAGTGACAATACCTATCTCACCTCTCTTCCTTCTGTTTCTCCTAACCCTCCGGAAAGGGAAACCAATTGTGCCACGGGACTGAAGGTATGGCTTATTGGAACTGATTTAAATTCCCCACTGGCCATTGAGACACTTCGCCAGTGGTAGAGAGCATGAGAAATGCCGCCTCCCGCGGAGGAACTCCTAGCTCTCTATCGGGGAAGTGAGTAGCATCAAAAAAGTGCAAACTAAAAACAGTGAACAAGATGGGGAACAGAATCAGGAAAAACTGAGACAAGCCCTGGGGAAAAGTAGTGACGATGTGGCTAGAGAATCATTGTCAGTTATATAGACTTGGGAACAAGTTTGATTCCAAACAAGCAGACGTGACTTGATTATCAGTAAAATAATATATTTCTAAACTCCCTTTCTGACATAGATTACCTTTCTGGTACTTTTAATTCACCTGCAAAATTCCAAGCAAATATGCTATAGCCAGAACTGTGAACATTTCTGTCGAGAACTATGATAAATCTCATAGCACAGTGAGTTCTGTTTTATTGAGAAGCAGGTGTAGAAAACAGCTAGGCGAAATAAGAATGTAAGGGGAGAGGGAAGTAGCAGAAAGCAGCCCCAAATCAAGAAAAGCGATAGAAATGAGATAGAAGTTGTGAGGTTAGGTTGCGAAAAATACTCTTGTGGGTGTTTCCTTATCATGGTTGATCGGTAGCGGTGGAAGCAAAGACGGTTTTTAAAATACCATATTGATGGGTACACAATCCTCAGCCCCTTAACTCCTTTGCTCTTTGTTCATTGAGCAATCTTACTAATCAAAAATACAATAGCAAAATACTGCGGAAGCTGGAAATCTGAAGGAGAAGCAGGAAATGATGGAAATACTCAATAGGCCAGGCAAAATGATTGGAGAGAAAACCAGAGTTAACATTTCAGGTCGATGACCGTGTGTCAGAATTGGAAAAAAGTTAGAAATGGACAGATTTTAAGCAAGTACAGAGGCAATGAAAGGGGAGAGAGAAAGAACAAAAGGGAAGGCATCGAAATCACTGAATTGTTGGCTCATTGCCTTTGTGAGTAAGGTATCGCATGCACGTTATTTAAGCAAAGCACAAGCTTCCTTAAACAAACTTCTATTGATAACATGAATTTGTCTCTGTCCTAACAATGAATCTGAAATATGGAGTGAGATATCATGATTATATAAAGGACAACCTATTACAGTACACCACTTAGATTGGGGAGATTTAATCTATTATTGTACAATCTTTGTAAACAGGTTTCCATGAATACATATGAAAACAGTTGTTCCTTTGGGCTGTTGAATGAGCCTGAACGTTCTACTTCAGTAATTCAGCTTCTCCTTAGTTGCTTTATACTAACTGTATCTCAATATTCTTTTCACAAGGAAAATTTGAGTACATGCCAAAGAGTGTTTTTTTTTCTTTTCAGTTACTGGTCAATGTTTGTACTTCCAGGTGGATACTCTTACAATGATACAATATTTGGGGTATCAGGGCTACGAGGGAGGGAACTTCTCACATGCAGACTCACTGCACTCTTTGAAATGACTCACCTGTATTGGTTCTCACCTTCATCCCGAATCTATCGCCAGCCCTTTAGACTCAATTTGCCACTGGACCAAAGTATGGAGTGAGGCTGATGGCAAACAGATCTCCCTCACTATAATCATGTTCATGTTCATCATCCCGCTACAATATTTGTTTGGTTTGTCTTGATTCTTATTTTTCACATAATTATTCAGAAAAACCTTTACACCAGCAACTCCAAAATGTTCTGTAGTTCTGTGGAACATAAAATTTTCATGAAAGGTCATTTACCTGAGACACTAACTCTGTTTCTTTCCTTGCAGATGCTGACAGACTTGCTGATCGTTTCCAACATTTTCTGCGTTTTTTTTTCATTTCTTGCTAATCATTGGCATGCTTATTTGAGTTTTTGCTGCAGACATGTTGGCTTTTACTATTAATGCTGACATTTGCATGGATTTAACTTTAGTGGTCAAATGGCTGGTGGAAGTAAATGTTACTGGCACAATCACTGCCGACTCTATTCTGTTGTCATGGCCCACGGTCATGCTTTTATCACCGGAGTCCTCCATCTTCTAACGAGGGGCATTCTTGAGGGTTGACACTTCTCAGACATAGATTTTGGCATTAAACGCTCATGGCTTTATTTCGAAATTAATTTGGTTTTAAAAGTACTAGAACTCTGTTAAACTATCCTTAGAATCGTAATCAAAGCAAAAATGTGAGCTCCTTAAACGTCAAGAAAAGAGTGACAACCATTTTCCAGTTCCAATAAGTTACCACTAAAGACTGTCATTTTAAATTGGAGTTCGAACAGTGTCTTTAGTTTTGGGGTGTTCTTTTTTTAAGCGGAAGCATTTCCTGTACATTTCTCCCAGTACACCCAGTGGGCAGTCTTGGTAAATCGGGCAGTCATTTCAAACTTCTACAACTTCCAAACCATTGATATCCAACAAGACGATGGGAGGTATGATGGCGGTGAGGTGATTTCACCGTTTCCCACAGTTTCCCACTGAGGCTGGTAATATTGTATTTGTTTTCAATTAAGAATTGTTTCATTTCTGGGTGGTCAGCTTGCAACTTGAATGTGATTAAACCACTAAAACGGCGCCTACAGGACATAGAGATCACAGCAGAAGCCGGGAATGCGTCCAGCCAATTTAACCAGAAACCCATTGAAATCCAGGTGACACTAGATGGGAGTGATGCTGATTAGGATGGTTCAGCCGATACATACAGTGTACTATGTCCCACGAGCCAGAGAAGGTTAAATGTTTGATTCCCGGTCTGTGATCTTACTAGAGTTGTCTTCAATACCTTGTGTTAACCAGGGTAAAACCAGCCAGTGCACCCCAACCCCTTTTCAAATCACTAACTGGTCATTCCGCTGGAAAACGTAGGCTTGTGGACATCGGGGTGATGGGGATGGGAGGGGTGGGGGTGGGAGGTTCGGATTGGCCTGGGTTGTGAAAGTTTTTTTTCGTTAAATAGCCCACCAATTGCTCACGGGCTGACCCTGCGGCCGGGTGCTAGCGGAGAGGGCTGCTCAGGGAACCTTGAGCTACGGGGAGATGGATTTTCCATTCGGCAGCTGAAGCCTACATTCAGTCACAAACGATGGCCAACTCGGGGTGTTTATAAAAGGGAGCTGAGGGTCCCCTGGGAACATCAGCTTCAGAGCGGAGGAAGAAGTAAAGCGCGCCTTCCTTCTGAATACACATTGACCGAACAAGAAGGACTGATATAAGGGCTGATAGTCTCTTTTAATCTGCTTCCCCCGCCTGAGCTGAGCTGTTCAGCGTTTTCCAAGCGAGGGCGACGGTCAAATCAAATGTTGTCTAGAGAGTAAGAGCTACTATTAAAGTGCTTACCTCACAGCCAAGCTTTCATATCAGGAAGTCGCACTAAGAAACCTCTGTTTAATTTTTGCATTCATTTAAACTTCAATTTTCTTGAAACTAAGATCAGGGCCCGTGTCTGAGGACTGGAGCAAGCGACCGGAAAGCGATTCCTCCGTCCAACTGTCCCCGCAAACCTAATCCAGATGCCAAGCGATCACAGTGACCATACACTGAGAGACAATAAAGAATCCGCGCATTGTTTGAAGGTGCTCTCTTTAATTATTAATAAAAAATATTTAATAAAACTTATAGTCTGTACAAAACAATTTTTTTTAAAAAAAGAGTAATAGAAGAGATACAAAGAGTGCTTAATTTCCATATATACTACTATATAACATTTCCAGGAAAATAGATCGCCGTTTACATATAATTTACAGTTCAATATATACAGTCAATATAAAGCATAGAATACATATAGACAGTGCATTAATATCTGCTGCAGAGTTGTGGCATCAGTCTGTGCAGGGACTGCGACCTGTGACAGTGAGGCTGCTGCCTTCTGAGCTCTGGCGCATTCGCAGTTCCTGTGGAGGAGTGAGTTCGCTCTCACGCGTGGGTCATGCTGGCTGACCGAGAAGTGATTTCACCAGCAGAGTGGATGACTGGCAGTGTCAATAACATTCCTATCGGGTCCACACAATGCCAAGATGCGAGGAACGGGATGGGGAGGCACTCCATCCGATTAAGCACGTCGCCTGACGGCCGATAGGACCCACTGTGCACTTTTCACGCAAAACTGTTGACGTTACAATTGTCTTCAACCGAGAGAGGTTGAGGAAAGGATCTGCTTTTTAGGCGTAATTGAAATTTCGAACGATCCAGACCTAACATGTGTACCGTTTTCCGAAACGTCCCTCCAAACTTCGGTCGCATGGGACATTTTAAACAGAAGCGGGATGAGGAAGCCCCGGGAACAGTCACCAAGTTTGACCAATTAATGCTTAAACCACAAAACGTGTAGCTGAGTTAAGTAGGGGAAGAACCCTATTTCCATTTGGTTTGGCCCGCTTAAAGCCACTGGAGTCTCTTCACATCGTTAAAAAAAAAGCTTATAGGTTGCACAGTGCAGTTGAATTCCGATAAAAGCGCGTCGGTTTGTAAGTTTGATTTTTCTAAGTGCTGCTGCGATAGGACGTGAACAGCACACTGGAATTCTCGAATCTCTCTCTCCCAAGAGCCCAAAACACGGAGAGAGTGTTTTGCCAGAGTGAAGAGGTTCTCCCAACTCGACATAAACTCATCTCGTGTTTCTTTGGTGATGGAAATCCCCCGTCACTATTGCTTGACAGTTTCTACCCTGTCCATCACAAAAAATGTTCTAACTTAAAGACCAGGTAGAGTCAATTCAGCAAAATGTTCTTAATTTGCTGCTGTCAGGATCATTTTATACGAGCATACAGTGTGTGTAATAGGACACAGATGGTTGCTTCCTTTAAGATGAAGATTCGGATAAATGTTAAGGTCGGGATGGTTTCATAGTTGAGTTTAGACTAAGATGTCAATCGCGTTTATGGACATCTCGAAATAGACACATATGTGAGAGAGAGAACTATAAAACAAAAACCGCACAGATGAGAGCACCATGTGATGTTATCAGTTAGATCAAGTATGTTTTGACCATTCTGAAGGACAAGTGAAGATGTAAAAAGAGGTAAGGAAGGTTTTTATGGGGGGGGGGTGGAGTATAGAGAACGTGGCCTGTGCAGGGTACCCGCTGAGAGCGGCCAGCTGACCGCTGAGGCTGGTTCCTTCCATTTCCAATGGCAGGAACAGGGGCGAGGCCCTGTCGCGGATATGCGGGACCAGATTCCAGGTTTACCCCCTCTGCCACTTGCGGGCGTGCAACAACAAAAAAAAAAATCGGATACACGTTCGACCAGGAATCGTGTGCCTAGGTGGACGGGCGTGACTGTGAGTGAGAAAGGGAATGGCCTTAAGGAGTGGCCCATTGGAACATCGACATTTTACAAACGGAACATTTTACCCAGTCATTATGTTTTGTAATAAGGGATTTTGCCTTAACTCGCAAGGCACAGCCCGCACGCGAGGTTGCTGGTTTGTGAACCGCCCTTTTTGAAAGGCCTATTTTAAGGGAAAGAAGGGTTTACTCTTATTCCACTAGGATTTCCAGAAATATATTTCTTGAAGTTAATGCATTGCATATTCAACATTTCTATGCCAGTAATCTTGGATAATTACAAGCAGCCATTAGATCACGGGTGATTGTTACTGCATTCAGGAAACCATAAGTAGCCAACAGATATTGAAAACAGGACTTTATAAAACATAATTCATTAAAGATGCAGTATTTGTTTCTGCGCCTGCACTAGAAAGATGTAAAACAATGTGCAAAGTGAAATCTATTTTATGCTCTGGTGTTACATTTTTTTTTAACATCGCCTCTGTAATGGAAATGCATGCACTCCCGTTCTTTAAATTTCACCACAAAAGGTAATAGCTGAAAGTTCATCTTGTTTCTAGCTCTGAGAATTATAAAAGCAGGCCGGTGTTGAAGGAAGGTGTGTGAGTGTGTGGCATATCCTGAAATTAATTGTTTTTAACCAAACAAAAAAAAATCCTTCGACTTTAATTCCTTGCTTATTTTATGAGCAGGGCATCTGTTGTCATTTTAGGCAAAGTTTGAGCGCTACAGTGAATACACTTCATCTGCGTTCATGACCTTGGGCCACGTAGGAAAGTCTATCCGGCCAATTAACTAGCAGAAGAGGTAATGGGCAATGGGGGTCTTTAGAATCATGTGGTTAGTGATGCTCGTAACAGTACACTCAGGTTTATGGCCAATTGCTCTCTGGTCGATATGCAAAGTCTGAGCTGAGCACATAAAGTGCCATCAGTTTATAGTAATGGGGGTTTGTTTTGTTTTAGACTGTCCTTCCAGCCAGAAGCTACATGCTGCTCACTTACAGGGTCTGGGACCACGAGCACCCCCTTGGCTTTACTGGTAGCTTTTTTTTTTCCTTTAATAGGCTATATTATCCACAGTGGTGCGGCAACGACGCCTCTTACACTCGCAACTAGGTCCGAGTGTTTGGTGAGCACTGACCAACGGAGCTGTAGTCATGTGGACGAGAGGAGAAGGGTGTTCCCTGCTACGCCTTCCCCCGCTTTCTGGTGCACAGAAGCTCTCTGTGCTCCCATTTGACAGGCTATAACTTGCCCAACAGCTCAGCTGGGGTTTTAAATAGCACGGTTAACGATTTATGGAAGTGCACGGGGGTTAAGGGGAGACTGGCACAGTGAGACGCCGAATTTCCTGTGTAGTGGGTCTGTAGAGATACATCGAATTCCAAGCATTTCTCGGGCTCTGTTGATTGGGGGAATGTCCACTGCTTTTTTAGAATTAGTACTGTCGGGTTTTTATCATTAGAAGGCCAGAGAATGACACTTCATTCCAACATAGTAACCAAATGGCAGGGTTATATGAGTGAGATAACCTTTCGTTGTACTGCTTCGTCTTCTCATCTGGAACTAAGCAGTCACTCATAACTGAGTAAATCGCAACAATGAACTCAGGTTTCCCTTATGCCAGAGCGGATTGCCCAAGCCCATAATGAAGACACAGTGCCTTGCGATTACTTTTACTTCATCCTTTTTATCGTTAAAGTGTCAGGCTCCATTAATTTCTGATCGTGAGCCAATCCTTCTGCCATCTGACGTAAGTGTTATTTTACAACACTGAACAGGAGATTAGGAATGCATCAGGCCTCGTCTGATTCATGCACTTCGGACTTCATGTGAACTGCTGGATTTATATCCAATTTGGCGAAGTTTAAAATCTATAGATTCTGTTAAGTCTACAGTAATGCGGCCACCTGTGAACTGCGCTTTCCTCTTGCCTGTGTTGTATAAATACTGAGCTCCAAAAGCTGCACTTTTTTTTGGGGGGGGGGGGGGGGTGGGGGGGGGTAGGGGAGATGGTTATTTTTGTTTTAAAAAAATTTATATTGGGGGTTCACATTTCTAACTTCATTTCATTCTCAGCAAAGCAATGGTTCTTCCAGTTTTGCTGGGCAACACTCTGCTCCCCTCACTGCTGCCCCTGGCGGCTTGCCCTGCCGCTGCCGCTGTTGTCCACATGAAGTGAACGCCCTTCAGAAATAATTCAGTGGGTACGAATGCTTTGGAACCTCACGAGAGACTCGATATGAGGGGGTTAGTTAAACCTAAGTTTTTCAACTATTTGCTTGCGTTTATTGGAAGGGAGGTCAAAGTCGAGCAGACCGTCAATAAGCGGAACGGACTTTCTCAGTGACTGCAAATGACCTCTGTTGGAAATTCGCACCGGCCTCATGTACGGGGGGAGAGGCAAGCCTCCCTTTGGGATTAAGGCAATTTCACGTCCGTTTCATACGAGTCAATTACGCTGAACATTCAGCAAAATGTCATCAAGATAAAGTTTTAGAATGAAAAGTACATAAGTGGGGGCAGATTGACGTTTCCAGTAGTTTTTGTGGCTTTTTTTTTTAATATTCGAGGTTGAGTCCCATTGAAGTGCTACTGTTGAAATGATGGAAGTGCCCATTTACACTTAGTTCAAATAAAACCCTTTACACCGGGGGCCGTTTGAATCTAACGCTGGCGCTGCTTTACTGTGAAATTGACATTGAAAGCCCTAATCAGACTTGCACCATGGACGGACTGGTTTATAACGGATTTAGCATTGTAATGGAGTAATTTTCCTACCTAAAACAAAAATAAATCACTGGGTCTGGTTTCCTTTCAACAGAAGGGTACGGTTCTGTGCTATTTTAACGGGCGATTTTTGGGGATGGTGGGGTGGGGAGGATGAGGGTGTGATGGTGGTGGCTGTAGTATTGAAAGCAATTGGTGTTTCAGTCCTGGAAAGGTTAATTTATGAGATGTAAATATGTTATCTTCGCTTTCCTTTTCAGCGATTGCAGGACGGGCCTTCCGCTTGCAAGCTGACTGGCGTTTGTTAGCACATGTTAATAATGATGCAAACCAGACGGGGCCGCTCCTCCGCCGCTACAGGGATGCCCCCACTGGGACAATGCAGCGATCAAATTGCAAATAATGACTGAATAGTGGGCGCTAAGTCACGCTACGAAAATAGCAGATCGAGTGGATTTTTACGTTTAAGTGAACTTCCCAACTTGTCATCGCCCGTCCCTGGGGTATATAAAAAAAAATCTGCAAAGCAACACATGGCACATTGGGGTCAGTCCTTCGCCTCATTTCAAATTAAACATGTATGGGGGCGTCGTCTGTGCGTGGCCCATAATCCAAATCACCAAATGTTGAGACATCATTCGCTGTATCGACGCAGGCTCCCCTCTCCAACTCCCACTCCCTTGGACCAGAGGCTTTTATCAGCATTTATCAACCCGCTGCGGTTTCTCCAGCTTCAGGGCAAATCAGCTTCGGTGGGGGGTGGGTGGGTAGGTGGTGGGGGGGAACCGCTGGCCTCTCGATCGACCAATCGCAAGGTGCTACCTGCATCCGCACGATTCCACCACCATGTCTTCGTACTGTTTATAAACGACGTTGTTGCCCGAGTCTATGTACAGAATGCTAATGGGGCTGAGTTTGGCTGGGACGCAGCAGCTGGGGGGGGTGGCCTCCGGGTCCATGGAGTTCATCAAGGTTTGTATGATGGCGTGGTTGGTGGGCTCCAGGTGGGACCTGAGCGGGAAATCGCAGAGCCCTTCGCAGTGGTAGGCTTCGTAATCCAGGGGCGCGATGATCCAGTCGTCCCAGCCCAGCTCCTTGAAGTTGACGTGCAGAGGTTTGCGGCTGCATCGCGACCTGGCCCTTTTCCCGCTTCCCCGGCTGGCCCGGCTGGCAAAGGCCGTTCTCCTTCTCCGGCGGCGCCCCCTGGTGGCGTTGGCCCCGTGACGGCCGGCGGGCGGCGAACCCGCCCCGCCGCCCAGGGATTTGATCCGGTCCCTGATCTCCCGGAAGAGGTTCTCCTTCCTCCGCGTGTTGCTGAACGCCACCAGCAGGGCTTTTTCCTGGGGCTGGAGGTCAGAGCGGTTAAAGCCCCAGAGCCTGGGGTCCAGGACCTCCTGGGAGTCCCCAGAAACAATCTCCACCTCCAGGCACAGGGGGCTGGCGGGGACGTGGCTCTTCAGCAAGTCCCACACGTCGAAGACCTGCCAGCGGGACGAGCCGGCGTCCAGGATGTCGACCGTCCGCGAATCCAGCCGCTTCGCCGGGCGACTTCCCCGCCCCGGGCAGGCCTGCAGCAAAATCCGATACAGGCTGCCGCCCCGGGACAGCGCCGCCTGCAGGTTCGCCGGGAACTTGCTGAAAATCCTCAGCTCGCCTCCCACCAGCTCGCCGGTGCTCGGCAGGTTGGAGATGTCGAACAGGTACCTCTGTTTCTTCCCAACGGAGGTTCCGTCTGGAAAAAAAACAAAGAGCAGCATGAAGCGATATGGGTGGGAAAAAAAAGCCGCAGGGAGGAAAGTGCGGGCAACAAACTGAGATGATAAAATCAAGACCGAACTAAAATAAAGTCGATAAAAACAAAAAAAAACTACTGCGGATGCTGGAAATCCAGCAAATAATAAAATAAAGTCGATCCTGGTGACACGATGGACGTGCAAGTCCATGATAATCCTACACACTTGTCATGGTGGTGTGGAAACTATGATTTATTTTTTAAAAATTGCTCGCTGTTTATTGTCATCCTGGTGCACATCTTTTTTTATAATTTTATTTTCGTTTGGGATCTGCTCCACACCGTTAATCAAATGTTAACCTACCTGCTGTATGTTAATTTTGAATAATTTACTAGACATTTAAGTTCAAGGCGCCGCCAAATCACGAACCTAAAGAAGAATTATGGCCTTCCGATGAGTTTGGTGCGGTTGCTACTCTTGGCATCTGTCTGAAATATTCAACAGTTTGTACCTTCACATTATTAGACACAGGAACAAATGAATTAGGAGCAGGGGTAGGCCATTCGGCCTCTCGAGCCTGCTCTGCCATTCAATAAGATCGTGGCCGATCTGAATGTGACCTCAGCTCCACATTCCTGCCCTACCTCCCGATATCCTTTGACTCCCGTGTTAATCAATAATCTATCTAACTCAGCCTTAAACATATTCAGTGACCCTGCCTCCACTGCTCTCTGGGGAAGAGAATTCCAATTCCACAGACTCGCGACTTTCTCAGATATAAAAAAAAAACATCTCCGCCTTAAACGGGAGACCCTTTATTTTTAAACTGTGCTCCGCCCTCCCTCGCACTCATTCTATTTCAGGCGGCAAAACAAAAGATGTATGTAGTTGTGTTCCAAAGGAGTTTCCGCTTCACACAGCGCAACAATCGGGCCTGATCTGATCCTACAGACCATTTACGAGGTGTCAACTCTGCTTTGTAAACCCACCTCGAGTTCAGTTAAAACGTTCGAAAAATGCAAACGCTGCGACCAGTATTTTTAAAGATTTAAAGTTTAACTGTTCCAGAGGAGAATTGCAGTTACAGAGAAGCAGGATAAAGAACACAAGGAGCTGAGCCATAGAGATTGACAGTACCTGGCCTGACCTTCAGCGGCATCGACGACTTCCCCACTATAAATTCTTTGGAGTCACCAAAACCTTAAAATGGAGCAGCAATATTAACATAGCGGCGACAAGAACAAGACAAGAGTCAGGAGGGTTTATGCCTAATCATCAGCCGCCTGCCTTTGTGCTGCCAAAACAACACTTAAGAAGCTTGAAACCATCCAGGACAGAGCAACGAGCTTGGTTGACACTCCTACCCTTGAACGCAATATTCACGTCCATCATCATCAGTGCACCGTGGCTGCCGTATGTACGGACTACAGGATGTACGGCATCATTCATTTGACAGCACCGCCCTCATCTGCCAATTCCGCCATCGAGAAGGACAAGTACAGTAATAACAGAGCAGCATTACTTCCAAGTCTCCCTTTAAGACACAGGCTACGTCGACATATTTTTCCATTTCTTCAGCAAAGATACGTTAATATCCCGGAATTCACTCCCTTACACAGCTTTTGGGAGTGCACAGCATAACTGCACAGGTTCAAAGAGAAACTCCATCACCATCTTCTCAAAGCAACTTGGGATAGGCGATAGACACAGCCTTGCCAACATCACCCCATCCCAAAAATGAATATCTAAAAACTGGCAACGTCTGCCTAGCATGACTAGTGCACCAACGCTTTGCCAACAGACATCATGAGTGCCCATAGTTGTAAACCTGCGCACTCTGCATTAAACATTTCATTATGGCAACAGTTTTATTGCTGCTCAAGCGCATTAGCGAATACATTTATTTTTCTTACGAATTTTCTACTTTGCCCTCTTTTGAAGACATTTACTATTTCCGGGGTCACTCATCACAACCCCCACACAACTGGCTATTATTGATGCATGAGCCAAGGCTGAGTTTGGACAGACTATTGGGCCACTGGGGGCATCACCAAGCTCCCCTGACCTGCTGTTGTCCAATTTCCACACAGGCACAAGGTCCAGCATGGATCACTGGAGTGATGCAGAGGGGGAGTCCCGCCGTGATTTCCCCTCCCTAACACAAAGAGTGACGAAGCCCATAGTAAGGGTGCGATTTAACCCCCTAAAAGAGCAGCTCACTCAAGGAATTCGCTGGCATCCGTTTGATCTCTATAATTCAGCTACTCGCCAATACTCACATTCACGAGCGGCGTGTTTCTTTAAGTATTATTTTCTAAATGATGGCAAAATATGAGGTGCACACACAGTTAAAGAAAATATATTCTAAAATTCTTGCTGGGCCTAAGATCTATGTTTCTTATAGGGAAGGATCTGTGTCATTGGACAGCCGTCTCATTGCATTGCTTGAGGAAGTAGCAAATAGGAGTAACTCAATTAATCCGTTGATTAAATCAATTCATTGTTTCAATGCACATTGTACAATATTGGCTGGACAGGAAGCATTTTTAAATGAGTATTTCCATTAATTTTCAAAGTAATTAATTATCGCCCTATGTAATGATATTACACCTTATTTTTTTTTTCCAATCTGCTTTTACTCCCAGGGCTGAAGGGCCTCGTGGTCTGCAAATGTGTGTAATCTTCCCGAAACACAGTAAAATGAGAGGCACACAGAAAGCTGATGCACGTGCAAGTGAAACAACAATCGCTGCATTTTGGTGCAAATATCCCTTAGCTTCGAACCAGGGAAACGGGTGATGCCCTATAGCCAAAATGATAAACTCGCTCCTAGAACATCACCACGTGAACATTTCTTTGGTGGATGGGGAGTGTGGGGGTGTTAACTACTGGCTCGAATGGACTCAATAAGGTTCGGGAAAACAGCTGCTGCCAGAGGTTATATATATATATATATATCACTGGTTAAGGATATTTTTCCGTTCCAGCGCAGGGACTAATTGATCACTGTCCAAAACCCAGAAGACTTGGTTTGATCTGCTTCATCGCGAGTAGCAGACAGACTGTCCTCTGCCGTGACCTTACAATCTCACAGCAGCTGAGGTTAGGCTTGGCTACAACGGCTCTGTAGTTGAGGGTGGAAATTCAGCTGCAGTCGCCAGCGGTTCTTTCCGAGCCCTAGCACATATATCTTCTGAGTAAATGCTCAGTTGTGGATCCCAACCCAAATGGCATTCGTCATTATAATAAATTCCGAATATGGAATGATATTGTTGGAGCCGTCTCAGTCCAATTACACACGCAACAAAGCAGACTGGAGTTAAACTGCGTGTGGTTGAAAAAACACTGAAACACACTCACCCGTGCGAGAGTTCCAATGCACTGGCTGTGGAAAGAGTTTTAGACTGCTACAGGTGTGTCTACACATAGCTCTGTGGTCAGCTGGAAAAGGAACTTAAATGTATGCAGAGGACTCCGCTGCCCGAATGAGCTTTTTTTTAATGTTAGGGATGGAAGCGCAGCAGCGTCCACTTTATATGTTAAATACTGTAGGCCGGAATCTGTGACTTGTTCTAAGATTAGAAAAGGCAGCAGAAGTGTCACTCTCACCTAGGGGCACTTTCTCCGACATTAGAGAGTGCAGGAAGTGGCACTATCACCAATGCTAGACAGTACAGGAAGAAGTGGAACTTCCTCCGATATTAGAGAGTACTAGAGAGTACAGAAAGAAGTGGCACTGTCTCCAACATTAGAGAATACAGGAAGAAGTGTCACTATCACGTAAGACTACAGGAAGAAGTGGCACTTTCTCCTACACTACAGAGTATAGGATGAAGTGGCACTGTCTCCAACATTAGAGAGCACAGGATGAAGTGGCACTTTCTCCTAGAGAGTACAGCAAGAAGTGGCAGTTTCTCGTACATTAGAGATACAGGAAG
Source organism: Cetorhinus maximus (assembly GCF_964194155.1). NCBI lineage: Eukaryota > Metazoa > Chordata > Chondrichthyes > Lamniformes > Cetorhinidae > Cetorhinus > Cetorhinus maximus. Next base: position 14,333,734 of record NC_135883.1, on the reverse strand, counting down.
AAGTGATACTTTCTCCTACATTAGAGAGTACAAGAATTAGTGACACTTCCAGCTACAATGGCGAGTGCAGGAGGAAGTGGCACTTTTTCATATTAGACAGTGCAGGATGAAGTGGCACTGTCTCCAACATTAGAGAGTACAGGAAGAAGTGCCACTTTCAGCTACAATGGAGAATGCAGGAAGAAGTCACACTTTCACCTACATTAGACAGTGCAGGTAGAAACGGCACTTTGACCTACATTAGAGGGTGCAGGAAGAAGTGGCACTTTCTCTGGCATTAGAGAGTACAGCAAGAAGTGGCAGTTTCTCGTACATTAAAGATGCAGGAAGAAGTGACACTTTCTCCTACATTAGAAAGAAAGGATGAAGTGGCACTTTCTCCAACATTAGAGAGCACTTTCACTTACATTATACAGTGTAGGAGGAAGTGACACTTTCTCCTGCATTAGAGTTCAGGAAGAAGTGACAGTTTCTCGTACATTAGTTAGTGCAGAAAGAAGTGGCACTTTCACCTACATTAGAGAGAACAGGAAGAAGTAGCACTTTCTCCTATATTAGAGAGTACACGAAGAAGTGGCACTTTCTCCTATATCAGGGAGTATCACAGAATCACAGTGCAGAAGAGGCCCTTCAGCCCATCGAGTCTGCAACAACACGCGAGAAACACCTGAGCTACCTACCTAATCCCATTTTCCAGCACTTGACCCATAGCCTTGAATGTTATGACATGCCAAGTGCTCATCCAGGTATTTTTTAAAGATTGTGAGGCAACCCACCTTAACCACCCTCCCAGGCAGTGCATTCCAGGCTGTCACCACCCTTTGGTAAAAAAGTTTTGCATCACATCCCCCCTAAACCTCCTGCCCCTTACCTTGAACATATGTCACAGGAAGAAGATGCACTTTCTCCTGCATTAGAGAGAGTGGAGGAAGAAGTAAAACGTTCATCTACATTAGAGAGCTCAGGAAGAAATGGCACTTTTTCCTACATTGGAGAATGTAGGGAAAAGTGGCACTTGCTGCTAAAATAGCTGTTTTGGAAGAAGTGGTACTTTCTCATATGTTAGGGAGTACAGGAAGAAGTGGCACTTTATCCTACTTTTGAGAGTAGAGGAAGAAGTGGCACTTGCCCGTACATTAGAGAGTTCAGGAAGAAGTCACACTTTCTACTATATTAGAGAGTGCAGGAAGAAGTGGCACTTTTTCTACCTTGGAATGGCACTTTCTCTAACATTAAAGATTTCAGGAAGAAGTGAAACTTTCTCCTACATGAGAGGGTACAGGAAGAAGTGGCGCATTGTCTTACATTAGAGAGTACAGGAGGAAGTCGTACTTTCTCCTACATCGCAGAATACAGAAAGAAGTTGCACTTACATTAGAGAGTACAGTAAGAAGTGGCACTTTCTTCTGCATCACAGAATACAGGGAGAAGTGATACTTTCTCCTACATTAGAGAGTGCAGGAAGAAGTGGCACTTTCCCCTACAATAAAGAATGCAGGAAGAAGTGGGACTTTCCCCTACAATAAAGAGTGCAGGAAGAAGTGGCACTTTTCCTACCTTGGAATGGCACTTTCTCCTACATTAAAGAAGAAGTGAAACTTTCTCCTACAATAGAGAGTGCCCGAAGAAGTGGCACTTCCTCCTACATTAGAGGGTACAGGAAGAAGTGGTGCATTGTCCGACGTTGGAGAGTGCAGGAGGAAGTCGCACTTTCTCCTACATCGCAGAATACAGGAAGAAGTTGTACCTACATTAGAGAGTATAGTAAAAAGTGGCACTTTCTCCTGCATCGCAGAATACAGAGAGAAGTCACCCTTTCTCCTACATCACAGAATAAAGGAAGAAGTTGCACTTTCTCCTACATTAGAGAGTACAGGAAGAAGTGACACTTTCAGCTACAATGGAGAGTGCAGGAAGAAGTCACACTTTCGCCTACATTAGACAGTGCAGGATGTGAAGTGGCACTTTCTCCTAAATTAGAGAATACAGGAAGAAGTGCCGCTATCTCCTACATTAGAGACTACAGGAAGAAGTTGCACTTTCTCCTACACTAGAGAGTACAGGATGAAGTGCCACTGTCTCCAACATTAGAGAATACAAGAAAAAGTGCTGCTTTCTCCTACATTAGAGAGTTCAGGAAGAAGTGCCACTTTCTCCTATATTAGAGAGTACAGGGAGAAGTGGCAGTTTCTCATTCATTAGAGAGTGCAGGAGGAAGTGGAATGTTCTCCTACATTACAAACTACAGGAAGAAGTGACACATTCTCCTACATTAGGGAGTGCAGGAAGAAATGGAATGTTCTCCTACATTAGAGTGCAGGAAGAAGTGGCACTTTATCCTACATTAGAGAGTACAGGATGAAGTGGCACTTGCACCTACACTAGAGAGTACGGGAAGAAGTGGCACTTTCTCCAACATTAGAGAGCAATGATGAAGTGGCACTTTCTCCGACATTGGAGAGCATTTTCACCTACGTTATATAGTGCAGGAGGAAGTTACACGTTCTCCTACATTAGCGGGTGCAGGAAGAAGTGGCACACTCTCCGCAGTTAGAGAGTGCAGGAAGAAGTGGCACTTTCTGCTGCATTAGAGAGTATACAAAGTAGTGACACTTCCTCCTATATTAGAGGGCACAGGAAGAAGTGGCATATTCGGCGACATTAGAGAGTACAGCAAGAATTGGCACTTTCTCGTACATCAGAGTGGAGGAAGAAGTGGAACTTTCTATTCCATTAGAGAGTGCAGGAGGGAGTGGCACTTTCTCCAACATCAGAGAGTTCAGGAAGAAGTGGCACTTTCTCCTACATTACAGAGTGCAGCAAGAAATGGCACTTTCACCTACATTAGAGAGTATAGGAGGGAGCGGCACTTTCTCCTACATTAGGTAGTGCAGGAGGAAATGGCACTTTCTCCTACATTAGAGAGTACAGGGAGAAGTGGCAGTTTCTCGTTCATTAGAGAGTACAGACGGAAGTGGAATGTTCTCCTACATTAGAGACTACAGGAAGAAGTGGCACTCGCTCCTACATTACAGAGTACAGGATGAAGTGGCACTTGCTCCGACATTAGAGTACAGGAGGAAGTGGCACTTTCTCCTACATTAGAGAGCTCAGGAAGAAGTGGCACTTTTCCTACCTTGGAATGGCACTTTCTCCAACATTAAAAATTTCAGGGAAAGCGAAACTTTCCCCTACAACAGAGAGTGCAGGAAGAAGTGGCACTTTCTCCTACATTAGTGGGTACAGGAAGAAGAGGTGCATTGTCCAACGATGGAGAGTGCAGGAGGAAATTACACTTTCTCCGACATCGCAGAATACAGGAAGAAGTTGCACTGACATTAGAGAGTAAAGTAAGAAGAGGCACTTTCTCCTGCATCGCAGAATACAGGAAGAAGTTGCACTTACATTAGAGAGTAAAGTAAGAAGAGGCACTTTCTCGTACATCACAGAATAAAAGGAAGAAGTTGCACTTTCTCCTACATTAGAGAGTACAGGAAGAAGTGACACTTTCAGCTACAATGGAGAGTGCAGGAAGAAGTCACACTTTCGTCTACATTAGACAGTACTGGATGAAGTGGCACTGTCTCCAACATTAGAGAATACAGGAAGAAGTGCCACTTTCCCCTACATTAGCAAGTACAGCAAGAAGTGGCAGTTCCTCATACATTACAGATGCAGGAAGAAGTGACACTTTCTCCTACATTAGAAAGAAAGTATGAAGTGGCACTTCCTCCTATATTAGAGTGTATCACAGAATCACAGAAGCACAGTGCAGAAGAGGCCTATTGGCCCATTGAGTCTGCACCGACATGTGAGAAAAACCTGACCTACCTACCTAATCCTATTTACTAGCACTTGGCCCATAGAAGTGGCACTTTCTCCTACATTAGAGAGGACAGGAAGAAGTGGCACTTTCTCCTACATTAGAGAGGACAGGAAGAAGTGGCACTTTCTCCTACATTAGAGAGGACAGGAAGAAGTGGCACTTTCTCCTACATTAGAGAGTGCAGGAAGAAGTGGCACTTTGTCCTACATTAGAGAGGACAGGAAGAAGTGGAACATTCTCCTACATTAGAGAGCAATGAAGAAGTGGCACTTTCTACTATACTAGAGCGTATAGGAAGAAGTGGCACTTTCTCCTACATTAGAGAGTGCAGGAAGAAGTGGCACTTTCTCCTACATTAGAGAGTGCAGGAAGAAGTGGCACTTTGTCCTACATTAGAGAGGACAGGAAGAAGTGGAACATGCTCCTACATTCGAGAGAGTGCAGAAAGAAGTGGCACTTTCACCTATATGAGAGAGCAATGATAAAGTGGCACTTTCACCTACATTAGCGAGAACAGGAAGAAGTGACACTTTCTCCTACATTAGAAAGAAAGGATGAAGTGGCAATTTCTTCTATATTAGAGAGTACAGGAAGAAGTGGCACTTTCACCTACATTAGAGAGTGAAGGAAGAACTGGCACTTTCTCCTATATTAGAGAGTATCGCTGAATCACCAAATCACAGTGCAGAAGAGGCCGTTTGGCCCATCGGGTCTGCACCGACACGTGAGAAACACCTGATCTACCTACCAAATCCCATTTTCCAGCACTTGGCCAATAGCCTTGAATATTATGACGTGCCAAGTGCTCCTCCAGGTGCTTTTTGAAGGATGTGAGGCGACCCACCTCCACCATCCTCCCAGGCAGTGCATTCCAGGCCATCACCACACTCTGGGTAAAAAAGTTTTGCCTCACATGCCCCCTAAACCTCCTGCCCCTCACCTTGAACTTATGTCACAGGAAGAAGTGGAATGTTCCCCTACATTAGAGAGTACAGGAAGATGTGGCACTTTCTCCTACATTAGAGAGTACAGGGAGAAGTGGCAGTTTCTCGTACATTAGAAAGTGCAGGAAAAAGTGGCACTTTCTCCTACATTAGGGAGTGCAGGAAGAAATGCCACTTTTTCCTACATTAGATAGTACAGGGAGAAGTGGCAGTTTCTCATTCATTAGAGAGTGCAGGATGAAGTGGAACGTTCTCCTACATTAGAGACTACAGGAAGAAGTGGCACATTCTCCAACATTAGAGAGCAATAATGAAGTGGCACTTTCTCCGCCATTAGAGAGCATTTTCACCTACATTATATAGTGCAGGAGGAAGTTACACTTTCTCCTACATTAGAGGGTGCCAGAAGAAGTGCCTCCCTCTCCGCAATTAGAGAGTGCAGGAAGAAGTGGCACTTTCTGCTGCATTAGAGAGTACAAAAAGTAGTGACACTTCCTCCTATATTAGAGGGCACAGGAAGAAGTGGCACATTTGGTGACATTAGAGAGTACAGCAAGAATTGGCACCTTTTTCCTACATTAGAGAATGCAGGAGGAAGTGGCACTTCTTCCTACATTAGGGAGTACATGAAGTATTGACACTTTCCCCTACATTAGTGAGTACAGGAAGAAGTAGCACTTTCTCCTCCATGAGAGAATGCGGGAAGAAGTGGCTCTTTTTTCTACATTAATGATTACAGGAAGAAGTGGCACTTTTCCTACCTTGGAATGGCACTTTCTTATACACTCCAGAGTGCAGGAATAAGTGGCACTTTCACCTACATTAGAGAGTGAAGGAGGGCATGGCACTTTCTCATTCATTAGTGAGTACAGGAAGAAGTGGCACTTTCTCCTACATTAGAGAGTACAGAAAGAGGCACTTTCTGCTCCATTAGACAGTTCAGAAAGTAGTGACACTTTCTCCTACATGTGAGAGTACAGGATGATGTGGCACGTTGTCATATATGGGAGAGCGCAGGAAGAAGTGGCACTTTCTCCTACATCAGAGAGCACAGGTAGAAGTGGCACTTACTCCTACATTAGAGAATACTGGAAGAAGTGACAATTTCTCCCGCAGTAGAGAGTACAGGAAGAAGATGCACTTTCTCCTACATTAGAGAGTGGAGGAAGAAGTGAAACTTTCTCCTACATTAGAGAGTTCAGGAAGAACTGGCACTTTTTTCTACATTAGAGGATGTAGGAAAAAGTGGCACTTGCTGCTAAAATAGCTGTGTTGGAAGAAGTGGTACTTTCTCATATGGTAGGGAGTACAGGAAGAAGTGGCATTTTCTCCTACATTAGAAAGTACAGGAAGAAACAGCACTTTTCCCTACAATAAAGAGTACAGGAAGAAGTGGCACTTTTCCAACCTTGGAATGGCACTTTCTCCTACATTAAAGATTTCAGGAAGAAGTGAAACTTTCTCCTACATTGGAGGGTACAGGAAGAAGTGGCACATTGTCCAATGTTAGACGGTGCAGGAGGAAGTCACACTTTCTCCTACATCGCAGAATACAGGAAGAAGTTGCACTTTCTCCTACATTAGAGTACAGGAAGAAGTGGCACTTTCTTCTACATTAGAGAGTACAGGAAGAAGTGGAACTTTTTACTACATTAGAGACTACAGGAAGAAGTGATACTTTCTCCTACATTAGAGAGTACATGAAGAAGTGGAACTTTCTCCTACATTAGTGAGTACTGGAAGAAGTGGTGCATTGTCCGACGTTAGAGAGTGCAGGAAGAAGTGGCACTTTCACCTACATTAGAGAGTGCAGGAGGAAGTCGCACTTTCTCCTACATCGCAGAATAAAGGAAGAAGTTGCACTTTCTCCTACATTAGAGAGTACAGGAACAAGTGAAACTTTCTCGTACATTAGAGAGTACAGGAAGAAATGACACTTTCTGCTACATCGGACAGTACAGGAAGAAATGGCACTTTTTCCTACATTAGAGTACAAAGGAAGAAGTGGCACTTTCTCCTTCATTAGAGAACAGGGGATGAAGTGGCACTCCCACCTACATTAGAGAGTACAGGAAGACATGGCACTTTCTCCTACATTAGAGAGTACTGGAAGAAGTGGAACTTTCTCCTACATTAGAAAGTACAGCAAGAAGTGGCACTTTCTCGTAAATTAGAGAGTGCAGGAAGAAGTGGAAAGTTTTGCTAAAATAGCTAGTGCTGGAAGAACTGGTACTTTCTCATATATACTCATCTATATTAGAGAGTACAGGAGGAAGTGGCACTTTCTCTTACATTGGAGAGTATAGGAAGAAGTGATACTTTCTTCTACATTGGAGGGTACAGGAAGAAGTGGAACTTTCTCCTACATTAGTAAGTACTGGAAGAAGTGGCGCATTGTCCTATGTTAAAGAGTGCAGGAAGAAGTGGCACTTTCACCTACATTAGAGAGTGAAGGAGGAAGTCGCACTTTCTCCTACAGCGCAGAATAAAGGAAGAAGTCACCCTTTCTCCTACATCACAGAATAAAGGAAGAAGCTGCACTTTCTCCTACATTAGAGAGTACAGGAACAAGTGAAACTTTCTCGTAAATTAGAGAGTGCAGGAAGAAGTGGAAAGTTTTGCTAAAATAGCTAGTGTTGGAAGAACTGGTACTTTCTCATCTATACTTATCTATATTAGACAGTACAGGAGGAAGTGGCACTTTCTCTTATATTAGAGAGTATAGGAAGAAGTGGCACTTTTTGCTACATTACAGAGTACAGCAAGAAGTGGCACTTTCTCATAAATTAGAGAGTGCAGGAAGAAGTGGAACTTTCTGCTAAAATAGCTAGTGTTGGAAGAAGTGGTACTTTCTCATCCATTAAAGAGTACATGAAGAAGTGGCACATTCTCCTAATTAGAGAGTGCAAGAAGAAATGGAGCTTTAGCCTACATTGGAGAGCATAGGAGGAAGTGGCACCTTGTCCTACATTAGAGTGTAGGAAGAAGTCACACTTGCTGCTACATTAGAGAGCACAGGAAGAAATGACACTTTCTCCCACATTAGAGAGCAGGAAGAAGTGGCACTTTCTGATATCTTAGGGAGAACAGGAAGAAATGGAACTTCCTCTTACATTACAGTGTGCAAGGAAATGTTGCACTTTCTCCTACATTCGAGAGTGCAGGGAGAAAGGGTTCTTTCCCATACATTAGAAGGTTAAGGAAAACATGGCACTTTCTGCTACATTAGAGGGTACAGAAATTAGTGACACTTTCTCCCTCATTTGGGAGTGCTGGAAGAAGTGGCACTTCCTCCTTCATGAGAGAGTGCAGAAAGCAATGGCACTTTCTCTTGCATTAGAGACTGCAACATAAGTGAGTACAAGAAGAAGTAACACTGTCTCCAAAATTAGAGAGTACAGGAAGAAGCTGCACTTACTCAAACATTATAATGGCATTATCTCCGACATTAGAGAGTGCAGGAAGAAGTGACACTTTTCCTACATTAAAGAGTAGAGGATTAAATGGCACTTTCTCCTACATGTCAGAGTACAGGATGAAGTGGCATGTTCTTATATATTAGTAAGTGCAGGAAGAAGTGGCACTTTGTCCTACATTAGCGAGCACTGGAAGAAGTGGCAATTTCTCCTACAGTAGAGAGTACAGGAAGAAGTGGCAATTTCTACTACATTAGAGAGTTCAGAAAAAAGTGGCTCTTTCTGCTAAAATAGCTGTGTTGGAAGAAGTGATACGTTCTCAAACATTAGAGAACAGAGGATGAAGTGGCACTTCCACCTACATTAGAGAGTACAGGAAGACGTGGCACTTTTTCCAACACTAGAGAGCACTGGAAGAAGGGACACTTTCTCCTACATTAGAGAGCATGGGAAGAAGTGGCACTTTATCGTACATTAGAGAGCACAAGAAGAAGTGGCACTTTCCCCTACATTAGAGAGTGCAGGGAGAAGTGACACTTTCTCCTACAATTGAGAGTAGAGGAAGAAGTTGTACTTTCTCCTACATTAAAGAATGCAGGAGGACATGACATATTCTGCTACAATTGAGAGTACAGGAAGAAATTACACATTCTCCTACATTAGAGAGTGCAGAAAGTAGTGGCCCTTTCTCATTCATTAGAGAGTACAGGAAGAAGTGGCACTTTCTCCAACACTGGGGAGTGCAGCAAAAAAATGGTACTTTCTGCTACATTAGAGAATGCAGCAAGTGGCACTTTCTATTACAGAAGATAGTGCAACTTCTTCCTGCACTTCTTCCTGCACTCTCCTCTGTAATAGAAAGTGCCACTTCCTGCATTCCTTAATGTAGCAGAAAGTACCATTTTTTGCTGCACTCCCCAATGTAGGAAAAAGTGCCACTTCTCCCTGCACTTTCTCCTACGTTAGAGAGTGCAGGAAGAAGTGGCACTTTCTCCTACATTAGAGAGGACAGGAAGAAGTGACACTTTCTCCTACATTAGGGAGGACAGGAAGAACTGACACTTTCTCCTACATTAGAGAGGACAGGAAGAAGTGACACTTTCTCCTACATTAGGGAGGACAGGAAGAAGTGACACTTTCTCCTACATTAGAGAGTGCAGGAAGAAGTGGCACTTTCTCCTACATTAAAGAGGACAGGAAGAAGTGGCACTTTCTCCTACATTAGAGAGTGCAGGAAGAAGTGGCACTTTCTCCTACATTAAAGAGGACAGGAAGAAGTGGCACTTTCTCCTAAAATTGAGAGTAGAGGAAGAAGTGGCACTTTCTCCTACATTAGAGAGTGCAGGAAGAAGTGGCACTTTCTCCCACATTAAAGAGGACAGGAAGAAGTGGCACTTTCTCCTACATTAGAGAGGACAGGAAGAAGTGACACTTTCTCCTACATTAGAGAGGACAGGAAGAAGTGGCACTTTCTCCTCCATTAGAAAGTGCAGGAAGAAGTGTCTAGTTTCAAAGTCTTAACAGTATTAAAAACATTAAAAGATGTATGTTTCTAACATTCCCGTGAGTTCCATTGGACTATCTGGTCACTTTTAAAGTCTCACTTTGCACTAGGCTAGAAATTATAGTTCAACAGAGACAGAAAATGCCGGCAAAGCCTGTAACAGCATGAGCCGTATTCTCTCTTTTCAGAAGCCGAGCGATGGCATTTTTCAAAATTTCAGATTTCCAGCGCTTAACGTCTTTGGCTGCTATTTCATTGAAATATTTTTTTTGGCAATCAAAACTTTATTCACAACGGTATCCATCAAAAGAAAATTTAAGGGCACAAGAGAAACAATCACAAGAATGTAAACAAAGCACTGCAATTTCTTAAGATTGGAACCATAATCATTTGGACTGCCTAGTAACTTTAAAAAAAAATCCATTTCATAGCAGTCTAAACCCACTGTACCACAATGAGCTCTATTGCTGTTTAGAATACAGCTCACATACAGGTTTCAATGAATTTGTACAATTTAATGTATTCACTGAATAGTACACTATTTACAAAAGGTCCTACCGCACCGAGCACCACAAGCAAACAATCGAGTGCTGTCACCTGTCTTGTTTGCATGTATTTGGGAGACCAATCGACACTTTATTTCCGAGGTTGTCCGCGGGTAGTTTAGCATAAGAGGCTATGGATTTTTTTTAGCTATGTCAAAGAAAAAAGGCGAGGAGCCCAAGAATGGTTAGCCATGAATAAAAAACAGAAAATGCTGGAAAACCTCAGCAGGTCTGACAGCATCTGTGGAGAGAGCTTAGCAGGTAAATGTCTCGAGTCTGTAGGAGAAGTCAGACGTTAACTCTGAAGAAGGGTCGTACGGATTCGAAAGGTTAACTCTTTCCACAAGATGCTGTCAGGCCTGCTGAATTTTTTCCAGCATTTTCTGGGTTTTTTTTTTAAAATTTCAGATTTCTAGCATCCGCAGTATTTTTGCTTTTACCTAAGTTTAGCTCTGTACTCATCAGGCGGTGCGACACTTTCCCCGCCGCCAGTTTGCTTTATTTGGTTCCCGGGTTCTGGGGGCGGGGGGGGCGGAATCGTTTAGTAAACCCCGCTTAACTTATTCAAGGGAAAAGACCGGCACCTTGGAATCTGAGATAGAAGCCCCTTGATTTGCATTCATGCTCCCTCGCTGAGCAGCCATGGCCAGCTGCGAGGGGAAAATCTTTCATACAGTTTCGTTCCAGGGCGCGGAGGGCGTTGATTCCTGTTGAAAAGGGATGGAAAAGCAGTGCTGAGGAACAGGACATCCCTCGCCGCTGAACACAAAGCTGAAACGCTAATTGCACGTTAGCCTCTTGCCTTCTGGTGAACCGCATTTGGAACACACTTATTTCTGACAATTGACTAAGATACAAACCAGATAAGAGGTTGCCTGCGCACCTTTTGCCCGCTGCTACCGGTCATTCGGCTTTTGTGTGAACTGAATAATAAATTACGGAGGGTGGGTAAAAGAAATACGTTTAAACAAATCAATGACCGGGTCAGGCTCCCCAGTCGTATCGATTTCTCACATCATAGTCTTGTTACTTAAATACAGTTCGGTCCCTGCTCGGGTCTCCTCGGGGATTTCCCCCTCGTAAATTCATCTCAGCAATACTTGACTAGGAAATTAATCTGAATTGGTGTAATGCAGGGGCATGGCGCTGGACTCACGAGTTTGCTGGGTCTTTAGTTAAGGCATATTTTGTTTGAAGAACGCCCAGGTCCAATATAATTCTTGTGATTATTTAACAGTCCTAACTCGTACAACTCTCTGTTGCATCAATCTGGATCAGAATGACAACTGGGTTGTTAAAGGGGTAGTCTGCAGCTACCATATATTTGCCCGCAATAGCTTGGAAACCAGCTCCAGGAGAGCGGTTTCCCCCCTTATTCCCGACCCCCAGCCCCCCGCAGCTGAAATCTGAGTAATGACACTGAACAGGGACATGTTAAGGATCTGAATCAGGAGCTTCGAATCCAAGACTTCAAGTTTGTATTTATGAAACAATGTGGACGTGGCGTCCTTTTGTGTGAAGTGGGTTGGGTTACTTTCGCTACAACTTTATAATCAACCAACTGGCTGTCTAATGTGCCCGTGGGCCTTACACCGAGTAACCATGTAAACCGAAGTTGTTCTAATGGACAGAAACCCGTGGTTTAAAACAAAAATAAAAATACCTGGAAAAACTCAGCAGGTCTGGCAGCATCTGCGGAGAGGAACACAGTCAACGTTTCGAGTCCGTATGACTCAACAGAAACTTTAAACCCGCGGTTTAATCCGGATTCAATGCTGCGCTGTGTGAGGACCAAGTCCCATTTACTCCACCTTTTCTCTCTCTCTCTGCGGGTTTGAACTATATAAAATGCCCAACCGATTATTTAATGTCACTGGTAATCTAATATAAAAATTGCACATAGCACATTCATTGTACATTTTTTACAAGCCTGTCTCCTGCCAGAAAATGATTGAAATGTGAATGCACAAATTGTCCTTTGTGTGAATCCCGTTTATCAGCGAGGTCATCAAATATTAAACAAGGCCACGTTTAAAAAAAATCGTCAACTGTCCGCGCGTTGTTTGAAGAAATACAGCCACTTCGCACAATACCAGCCGTACAGTGTTTTTAGCGTTATCGTCAGAGCAAGTAAGTCCCTGACCATTTTCTCAGAACATAGAATATGCTTTGCAGGTGACGCGAGTAACAGACGGTTTGTGAATAGAAGGCGGTCTTTATATCCCTTTTAGTGATAATGTTAGTGCTGATGCCCGCTTGCCCTACAATGAATGTTGCTGGAGAAGCCGGATTTGTGTCTCACGGTGCGCCCTAACAGGTACTTAATGAAGGTCGTACCTCCTTTTAACATTTTCGGCTGGAATGCCTTCACCCACGAGCACTGTCCGTATTCATCAATTCCCAGATATGCAGCTCGTTTAGAAAATACTTCGGTGCTTTAAAAATCGCAGGTCACTTCAAGAGAACGTAAGCGACACAAAGCTGCCCGGAGAAGTGCTCAGCACTTGTTACGGGAACAGCCCTTTTTACTGCCATTTCACAGAGGCATTGGGGTATCTCGCTCACAACATGTAATTCAGAGCCTGTGTGTGGTTATTGTTTATCAGCTGTTACCTCTTCAACTACGTCACTCAGACTATATTTATTAACTCGTTATCAATTCAAACGCTGTTTGGATTCATTCCTACATTACAACAGTGATGACACTTTCAATAACTACTTAGTTATTGAAGCGTTTTCGGGACATTGTGGGGTCGCGAAAGGTACTGTACAAAGAGATGTTATCCCTTTATTTTTAGGTTTTTTTTTCCCAAATACAGGCCGACAAGATGAGCGCAGGTAACTAATGGCATGAACCATGTAGGAGAATTTTAGCATCTGGGCTTATTCGCAAAGTAGTGGATCAAGTGGGTGGCATGAAGCACAAAAGTTGAACCCCCTAACTAGACGGAATGGAATGAAAAGGACAAATAACAAGAAAACTTGGTGGGAATCTGGCGCGAATTGCTTTTGTTCGATGCCTTTGTGCCTGGGCTGCTCACCCTGTAATAATAATTAGAGAGGGGACGCCAGCAAATGTCTGGAAATCTAACATCCATCCAGAAGTTCTATGGAGGCTTCTCGTTTAATAGTTTCCACAGAGTGTATAGGATATACATTCAGGCAATGCAGAAGCCACAACTGTGATTTACAGCCGAGAGTCCGAGTGGGAGCAGATTCTCCGCTCCTTCCATTCGCATCTGAGCTGTCAAGATGCTCGAATGAGCCGCCTTAGTGGCCAACCTACTGAACTTTAGGGCGAACCTTTGCCAGAACACCTCCCTCTAATGAAACAAATCATACTTTTATTTGACATGGTTGAAATAATTTAGGAATATTTTAACACTGGTGTCATGCTCGACTTATGGATTTCTGCCTGGCGAGGTTTCTGAGAGGTTAGACACTGGAGTTAGACACAAGCCACTGTGAAGGGTGCTTAGCCGGGGTGAAAAAGCCTCGTCACAAAAGTGGTGTTAAAACCAAATGCCAGTCGTCAAAACAGTCTTCAGAAACTCACGCAAATAAAGTTAGTCGAGGGATTCCCGTCTGAACAAGACACGTGACTTTTAAAATGCATATTTACAAGCATTTTATCCCCTTCTTGATTTCTTGGACTGACTTCGACTGTTTCAGCAGCCTCTAGGCTGCTCGGTTCAGCACAAGTACTAACGGAGCTGCAGTGTCAAGCGAATTATAAACCACAGCATCTTGCCGGCCAGCCTTAAATTTACCTGGGATTCATTCCTACTTAATTGACAATGGCTCATTTAATTGCACTGGCGTGTTACTTGGTGCCACATTCCCAGGCACTGCTGCATTGAAACATTAGAGTACCTCACCCAGAACATGTGTGTGTGTGTGTGTGTGTGTGGGGGTTGGTTATTGTTTACAGCTCTTGAAATGCGATATTTCACGAGGTGAAGTAGTGTGTGTGTAGAAGGCGGTAATATGGTAATGCTTTCCCCCTCTCGAAGGCAAGGGAGTGGATAATCCTGACAAGCCAAAGTCCCTGGCAAGCAGAAATCATTTCTCTGCAGCCATTATTTATGCTTCTTTTCTATACAGAATACAAACATTGTCTCGGGGCGTCAGAACTGCCGTGTAACCTTCTAAGAAACAGTTAAAAATGCAACATATATTTTGGCTGCCTTTCAAATGGCATCCACACATCGCTCACCTATTTGTTTGAAAAATAAAAGGCCGTATTTCTAGCTGAAATATTATTTATCCTTTCGAAGGGATGCGCAGGAACTCGTCAACAAACTCCAAATGGCATCTGGAGTAATCGCGCGTCCTGTTTCATTTTCACTGGCGATCTTCAGCAGATTGATCGGAACGAGATCTAAGATGGTGCTACAGTAGGGGACCTCAATCTCAGCGCTACCTTGGCCATTCACAGTGGCTTTATTTCCTTACAGATCCATCATTTAGCCCTTAAGTAGTGGAAACACGCTTCCACAGAGGAATACAATAAAATCGTATTTCCGTCTGAAATTAGTCAATTTCATTGCTGCATGTTCTAATGATGCTCCAGCAGAGATTAATAAAACCCAGATGGGACCCAGTTAAACTTAATTTAAATCGGCAATGCTGCAGCTTTATTCCTGGCAACCTCTAATTCGCCGGCATAAAGATAGACAATATAACTGCAAGTGCTGGAGATGCACACCGCGCCAACAACAGCTGTCCGAGCCATACCCCAAACGTTAACCGCCCTTTTATTTCAGTTCCTGGCGGACCGACAGTGTATTTCTAGCATTGTTCTGCTGTTGGTTAATACAAGGGAAGTGGGCGCAATGAGACGGGATATAACCGGTGTCTCCCTTGAACAGAATCTTGACAAGTTGACATCCTCCCGATTTCAACGCTCTCTCCTTGTCTTAAAAGTCCATTATTTGATGGGTTTCATTCAATACACGTTCACATCATTCTCAAAATTAAGGCTGCCGCCCCCTCCCCCCCACCAAAGTGTTTTTTTTTTTCTTTTTTGGCGAATTTGTGTCGAGAGGTTTTGAACAGTGACCTAAGCAGATTTGAGCGATTGTGTGGGGCTTATGTAATTTCGAACATTAAACCGGAAACATGTGTCGTGTTTGTCTTATTATTATTAAATGTTGGAGAGGGTTCCACCTTTCAAAGGATATTGTGGTCGACACTGAAGGACGCGTGCCAGTATCTGCTTAATGCGTCGCCCACATAGTGCAGACAATCTGCAGATCACATCTAATGTATCTGATTGCTTACTGTGAGATCGGCCGCCGCAGCGGCCTCATACACCCAGAAATTAAAATGTATACAACTGAGATCCACTGTCCAGAATAGGGTACACGATTGACTGCGGATCTGTGGAGCTTTAGTCTACCTTTGTATGCTTCGGGCACGCTTAATGACAAGATGCTGTCGCTTTTTCGACTCAGTTTTGCTGGAACATCAATAGTGGGTCAGCGAACATACATCTATAAAATTAATCTTGAGTTAAGGAACACACTCAAGATCATTTAAATTGCCAAGCGCCATAAATATATATATATATGTTTTTTTGGCATATATTTATATATATATATATACATATTGGCAAACATTCATTACAACAAACGATTGGTTCAGTCATTCGCTCTATGAATTTAACTGCAGAAACGCTTCTGGCGAGTACTTTTTAAGAATTCTTATCGTAACTTTGGATCAAAGTCTCCTCCTCTAGACTTATCCCAGCTGTAGATTTAGCCTGATATCTGCCTGAGTTCAGGTTAATGAGCTCATGTATCTCCCTGACCCTATCTGTATTCCTATATCGAAATCTATAGATATGCCATTAACCCGTGCCTCTAATTGTTTGTGTAAGAGAAAAATGAGTAGAATTGAAATGAGTGCTGGGGATGGAAACAATACATACTTGTATTTCGCGCCACTCAGTCCTTTACCGGCTACTGTTAAAAGCGCATTGCCAGCTAAACGGCGGGTTCTCTGCTAGTTAACGGAATGCCCTTCATTACCCACCAGTTCCTTGGTCCGCGAAGCTGGTGACCATGTTGGCACGGGTTCGGGCACGGACCAGACTGCTGTTGAGCCCTTTCCTTTCGCTCTCCGACAGGCTGCTGTAAAGTGACAGCATGTACTCATGCGGCACCACCGTGCCGGCGCGGTGGCGCTTGAAGGTCCGCTCGTGCTTCCTGCCCAGGGATGATGAGGAACCAGGACCATCCCGAGGAGAGGAATTCTGCCGAGACCCCAGCGTAGCAGCTTCGAGAACAGAAAGAAAATCCCAACAGCAGCAGAGGGTACACCACACAAGGGCTGCAGCCTTCGGTATGTCCATTCTGGAAGAGCTGGTGTCCAAGGTCGGGAGGGTTTTAAAGCCGGTGCCTGGATGGCTCTGGATGGGAGTTTGCACACTCACCTTCGCCCCGGATGGCTGACTTGGTTACATTGGAGAGAGAGAGAGCGCCGCTCAAACTGCAGCAACGGCAGGCATCCGCGGAGCAGGGCGATCCCACTGCGAATCTGATTGGCTCAAACTTTATCCCAGCAAAACTTTTTTTCCCCCCCCCAAAAAAAATAACTTTTTTTTTTGTAACAATTTGGGTTGAGAAATAACTCCCGGGATAGCGTTACTTCACAACTGACTTCTGAATAAGGATGCAATTCCAACCATTATTCTGCACTCCAAAACATAAAGATCACTCCCCCTCGTTTAATGTTCGCACTAGGATTTTAGTTTTTTTGGTACATGATTGACATCTGCTGTGTAACATTTGGGACAAACAGATCGGAGATGCTGTTGGGCGAGCAGTGCCTCTTGGTGTACCCCCCTACTCGGGTGATGTGACTCTTCGATGCCGCTGTGTTACTGCGTTTCACTCATCAAATGCGAGGCTTCCAAAATATTTGCTTCTTGGGCATGGCACACGTTCCTTCACTTATCCCTCAGCTCTTCTGCCGAAGTGAGCAGGTACCATGTATTTCCATGTCCTGGTGGTGAGTGTCGGGGGTGTCATTATCGCCCCACCACCCCCATGCTGTTTGAATCTTAGGGGTTTTTTTTTTAAACCCCTCCCATGACCTGACGGAGCGAGTGATACACGAGGAACAGCCCCTGAACCCCGGCTCGGGACCAGCGTCTCCCTACAGCCTCAGATAACCCGTGCCGCTGTCCCGCATTCATCTGAGGGTCCGCGCGAAATTCGGGGTCCGGTCCGGGGCTGCAATGTGCAATGCGACCGCTCTGTCCGCGGAAACCTCCCCTCCTCTCGTTCTCTTCCAGACTCTTGCATGAAACCTTTCCGCCCAAATGGCGCTCGCTGTTGGATCGAAAAGCCACTTCGAGAGTATTATTACATTGTGAAATGTGAGAATCCGTCAGGGCAAGTGGTTGATATATCGGAAGCTGCTGTTTCTATAAGTAATGGGTTTCATTTGATGATAATGAGGAGGAGGTCCTGGTATCTGCAGTACACCGAGGGCCCCCCACCCCCCTCTTGTCTGCCCAGTTTTCAGCATTTACCTACCAGCAGCTTCTGAACGTGTAAAGTTTTGAGCTAACAAAAAAAAAAGCGAGCTCAGTATTTTTATCACACTGGGGCACGTTTTAAAATCAATGCAGAGTCTAAGCAACATTATCACAAGGCGGTTATTCCACTGTAAGACACGTGAAATATCCAGATCGATTCTAATCAGGTAAGAGGTGCTTTAGAATAGGTCTATAGGCAGAACTTTGACTCCTTTGTCTAACCAATTCGCCACCTATACGTTTATTACAGAAAAAAAAAAATACGAGACGGGCTGGGTATAATTCTGGAAATTAAAATTGTAACGAGGTCTGTGGAAACGGTGCTGACTTGGGGGTTTAACAGTTTTCTTTCAAGAACTCCCCGTGAGCACATGCTATTGTTAAAGCGGTCGGCCAATATCGTTCCTTTCAGGGCGACACACTGAACCACAAAGGCGGTTGCACCTAACAGGTCAAGAGCGACATTCCTCAGAAACAAACAACACAATAAGTACAAAGGGGGTGATTAGAAAATGCAGTAAGTAGGATTGATGCAGCTGGGAGAGCGCCCGCCTGGACTCCTTAAGAACAAATGTGCGGTGCATTGAAATGATGTCAGGATAAAAGGTGGAAAGTTAAAAAAAGGCGAACAAATATACCCTCGGAACTGTCGGAGTGAAATATGGCTGCCCACGGACTCACACTTTTTAATTCGTGCCGCTGTTCACGTTCGTTTTCGTGTCTGCTTCATGAGTGTTACACATCAAGTGGCTGCTAACCAATCGAGCGCTTTTCAACCAGCAAGACACAAATGGATATTACAGTAATATATTGGGCCATAATACTGTCATCGAACCGGGCATTTAGTAAATTTACTACTTGCCGGTGTAATGTAATCAACACACATCAGACCCAGAGGCTCGGGTCTGTTCACAGCGAGCAGGTCCACCGGGGCGGGGCGGGGGGAAGTGGTACGAAAGGCAAACTGTGGCTTATTATATAGGGTAGCATCAAAAGGAGACTGGGACAGTTAATAGTGGGGACAGGGGATCGATCAGGCCACTTGTAAGATCAAGTGCATTAAATAATCCAACTCCTTTCCTCAACAACGGTTTAAAAGGCTCATTTTCTGAATTGGTTTTTTTTTAATATAAAATGAATACCCAAAACGAAAGTTATCGACAAAACTGCCTGGCATAAGATGTGGATCGCTTTGAGAATTATTTGCAGGTGAATTGTGTATTTCCCTTCTGTGATAGCCTTTATTTAATAAACTGTACGTTTCGCGTTTATACTTTCCTGGCGTTGTGGTTCGTTTAGTCCATCGCTGATCCCTTGCTCGCGGTTTCCCCAAGGGAAGCGGAATTCTCCATGATTTTCAGACCTGATAAGAATTGAACAGATCCCTAGCCACTGCAACTTCTTCATTAAATAACGAGCGGAGTTCAAAGAAAATACACCTTTTAAAGGCGATTTTAATTGGAATCCATTTCTACGACCGTCGCCAACCGTAACTCAATTACTGCCACAATCTACCATGTACAATGAGACCGAGGGTATATACATTAAAATAACTACATCATAATATCTAAATGTGTTGATGTTATGGATTTTTATTCTTTACAGGTTCTATATTTTTATTCCAAAATTTAAACGTTGAACGATAGATTGAATATCTTTTTATGCACTGGATGTGACATTTGAACAACTTCGAGAGCTCCTCGCCTTTAGTTCAAATTCACTGCCCTTCGCGCGTTATTCAACTGTATGTGAAGAGCGGCATCTTCTGATCTAGTTTAGTATTACACCGGCACGCTTTTGATGCTTTTACATGGACACACATGAAAGTGCAAGTGAATAATTACTTTCTGTACCATGTAATTATTTAGGGAATATTTTGCTCAGGCTCAGAATCCAGATCTAAGGTTTGAGATTCATCAACTCTTGTTCAGTGGAGTGGAAAACTTCCAATTTCTGCAAAAACTGAAAGTGCTGGAAGAACTCAGCAGGTCTGGGCAACATCTTGGGAGAGGGAAACAGCTAACGTTTCGAGTCCATATGACTCTTCTTCGGACTTCTTCGACTCCATTATGACTTCTTCAACATGTGCCTTCCTGCATTGCTTTGCTCTCTAGTTCAATGGTTTATATTGCACTTAATTTCTGTCACACCCTTTCACCCGGTTTATATTAACATCAGAGACATAAACGATGTTTAAAAGAGGAACAGCATAGAATCATAAAATACTACGAAACAGACACGGGCATTTTAACTGATTAACTCTATGTAGGTGCTTTTCTCTATGTGAGCTACAGTTTAATCCCACTCTCTGACTTGCCCTCAATAGCCTTTAATATTCCTTTTTTTCAATTAACTGTCTCGTTGCCTTTTAAAGTAATTTATAGACTGTTTCATTCTAGTTTGTGGCAGAGAATTCCACAATCTGAATCCCACACATAATGATATTTTTCTAACCTCCCTTTACATTGTTTTAGTGATTACTTTGGGTGGTCTTGTGGTACAGTGGGTAGTGTCCCAGCCCCTGAGACAGGAGCTCTGGGTTCAAATCCCTACTCTAGGCCTTGATGACCAAGGAAGATGCATTCATAATGTAACCAAGCACATTGGGTATCAACTTGTAAATCCTTCCAACATATGCCAATGGCAGGTGGTAGTAAGAGCAGGAGAAGTTAGCTCGGTGATGGAAAGAAAATTGGAGCCTCTACCATCACTATTCATAGCCCTGGACTACAACATGTATGTAAAAGTCCATGTTGCCACTGCCACAGATTGGTGCCAACAGCATGGGGTTTGATCTCTGTTCTGGCTGGGGTGGATTTGGGGCCTGACCCCTTGCCCTGCCCAGGGTGGAGGTTGTGAAGCTGTGGGTTGGACCTGTCTTTGGGCAGAGAACTGAAGTAGCAGTGATTATTTTAAATCAATGACCTCTTGTTGCAGTCATGTTAACCAGTGGAAACATTCAATGACCATTTACCATGCAATAACCCATTCTTATCTTGGAGATCCCTATTAGGTCACCAGTTAACTTGCTCAGCCCCAGTGAAAGAGAAAAATAGCTTCCTATTTCTCTCTTTATAATAAAAATCCATTATCTGTAGCAGCATCGTAATGAAGCTGCTCTGCAACTGTTCTGATCGTAGAATTAGGTCAATTCGCAGAGCCTTCAATTTTCCTGAATTATGGCACAAATCTTTGTTTTTGACTCCTGTGTCAATGAAGTACAGATTGTCATCTGTTTTTTTCAGGCACAAGACCACTGACCATCTACTCCTGCAGTCACACATCCTCCAGAATCTCCTCCACATTGATGACATTCTTCTGAGTACCTGCACTGCTTCTTACACATCCTTCCTATAATGGGATACCCAATACTGTAAGTAATATTTCAGCTAATGCATTGCACAGGTTTAACATTACTTCCTTCATATTGTCTTCCATATTATAGGGATAATATTGTGAGTTCTTATTCACATCCCAGGGCCTTGATCTTTGGGAGCACATACTGGGAAGCTGAACACATGCTTCCTTCAATTTTTCAGTACACTAGGAACTCTCACAATTCTCCCTATGCCTCCAAGTGCAATGCCCAAGATCCTCTTTGCCTTTTTTTACGATCTTACCTTTTGGAACTGTCACATTTAATGAGCTGTACACCAAAGTCCCTCTGCTCCCCTACTCCATTTAAAATATTACCATTTACAGTGCATGTTCTTTCATTATTTTTGTTCCCAAAATGTATTACTTCAAACTGAACTGCACCTGCCATCCATCAGCCTCTCCTGCTAATCATGTTTCTTCCAGTAGTTTTCATGATCCTATTCACAGTTTGCCATATTAGCCCACCCCAAGCTGCGGTCTCATTAGCAAATTGTAGCATTGTCCCCTCAAGTGCAGGAATATGGTGCTGTAGTGGTTATGTTACTGGATTAGCAATATAGGGTTTGGACTAAATAATGCACCTTTTTGCAGCCAGAGAATGTGATTTGAAATCCCACCATGGCATCTTGAGAATTTAAATACATTTTAAAATATCTGGAAAAATCAACTGGTTCACTAAAGCTCTTTAGGACAAGAATCCTCTGATGCTTGCCCTGTTTGGCTTATATTTAATTCCTGTCTCATCTGAAAATGATAGCCGTCCTCTAGTCACCTGGCAAGCCATTTAGCTGTATCAAACTGCACACTACCACATTTTCAAATCAACTAGGATTGGACGAGAAACACTAGTCTTGATGGAGCTGCCCGCATTCCAAGAATGAATTTTTAAGAATCCAAAATGCTCTTCATTTATGAACATATTAAATAAGAGGGCCATCAAGACAGGTCCCTGTAGAAAGCCATTCACCAGATCTTTTCAGTTTCCAAAAATTACATTTTGGCCCTCCCTTTGATTCCAGTGAAGAAAACTTTACATTGTAGAATTGTTTGAAATAAGACATTTGACAACTGCCAAAGTTGCCATTTCCCTCGGAAAAGTGTTCAAAGAATAATTAACTCTGCCCTGCTGTGAAGAAAACTCGATCGAGATGACACTGAAGATTTTGTAAATCGGTAACCCAATCAGTTTTTGATATCAGGTCTCTCTACTTGAGCTAACTCCAAATATCAGCCCCTGTCTTCTTTTCCCAATGGTGGATTAACACTTAATTGAATGATTTTATATTTGAAAAATGCCATTCTTAATATGGAGAAATTTGTCTTATGTGGGAGATAAAGTTGTGTGTCAGCATTCCTTTCTGATATGAATGAAACTAATAAAATAAATCCACTCCAGTGAATTAAGTCGTGGTTGACGTGCTTTTGCGGTGATGCTGACTCATGTCATTTGACTTTCTACAAGTGCGTAAAATGGGTGTTAGAGAGTAGATGGTTGGCATGACATTTCTCTTGATATTTATTTCCATTGAGGTCAAGATCTATAAGTGCCTTCAGTGAATTCCCACTCATTGTTAAGTTTCTTAGATTCCTGACAACTTTTCCCAATGCAAAGCTTTCAACGTATTAAGTTGAAAAATATAATCATGAGACGTATTCAAGGTTATTGATGATATTCATAGAATGAGATTGAAGTCAGACTTATTACAAGAGCCTGAACATCTTCATGTGTAACAGCCTTAGAAAAGACTTCTAATGACCTGTAATCCTATATAGTGTTGAATCTCTTGATTAGTAGTGGAACCTGCACATAGATCTAATGCTTAGCATGTTCCAACATCAGGGAAAACACTGCAGCCTAGAAATCCAAAGGTGATCAGGCAGGGGGTATGCTGAACTTGCCCATTTATGTGTCCCAGGGACCATGTAAAATTGGTGTTGGGAACTCATAGTTATGTTTCAGGCATGCAGTCATCTCTACATTTGCTAATCATTGGCTGCACACCAATTTATAGTACGGTTTCTAAGCACTTCACAAGGCTCTCCCTAACACATCCCTTCTTTCTTGCTGGAGAAGGTTATGTACAGAGAGAACACAAGAGGAGGAGCCAAAACCAACTACAAATCCTCTCCCCTCGTGAAGAAATATGCTGGCCCACATGACAAGGACAAAGTCATGGACATGCTGAGAGTAGCAACACTGGAGGAAACTTTGTGAAAGGTTTCTTCACATTCTTATCCTCTTTTCCCTTCTAATTTTTTATATTGTCCTAGAAACTCTGCAAGAACAACTGAAGCTGCTTTCACCAACCACTTCTACCACTGTATCTCCACAATGTGGAGACAACTCTGCCATTTGGAATAAAAGAGACCAGAGGGCATAATTCCAGAGTAAGGGGTTGCCCATTTAAGACAGAGATGAGGAGAAATTTATTCTCTCAGAGGGTAATGAATCTGTGGATTTCTTTACCGCAGAGGGCTGTAGAGGTTGGGTCATTAAGTATATTCAAGGCTGAAATAGACAGATTTTTAATCAGCAAGGGAATCAAGGGTTATGGGAAAAGGCAGGAAAGTGGAGTTGAGGATTATCAGATCAGCCATGACCTCATTGAATGATGGAGCAGACTTGATGGGGCGAATGGCCTACTTCTGCTCCTACGTCTTATGGTCTTATTGTTCAGGAAGAGGTGGTGTAATCTGAGATGTAATATACCTTTAAAACAAGTATTGTCACGTGATCTTATTGTCCAATAGCAGAGTAGTGTGGGCTACCTCCATGTGAGAGAGTCTTGAGTTAGTCACTATGAGTGAAGACAGAGTTTATGTTGTGAGCACACATGTATAGTTGTAGAGTTAGTTTGTAAATAAACAGCATGTGTTTATTCTAACAATGACCTCCTGATGTTCTCTGTCTCTGTACCGACTCGGTCACCCTGAGCAGAGCGTGCAACCCGGATCCTTTAACCCCAACAAACCAAAGGGCACTAGATCCAACAAACTGGCGACGAGAGTAAAAGCCTGAAAAAAACTAGGTAAAAAGCGAGAAAAATGAAGGAAACCAGAAGAACCAAAATCGGGCCGCGCCTGACACGATAGTTGTAAGTTGAAGAAAATTTCCTTCTGAACATCAAATTAATTCCCCAAGAGATACTGAAATTTGGAAGAGTAGAGCCATTCGATCCAGCCTCGGACGACTGGTCTCACTATGTTGAATGCCTTGCGTTCTTCTTCCTGGCGAATGGCATTGCGGGTGAGGACAAGAGGTGCGCGATCCTTCTGTCCATATGTGGGAGTAAGACATACGGACTAATTCGAAATCTGTTGGCGCCCAGTGCCCCAGACTCCAAACGTTTTGATGATTTAGTGAACCTCGTAAAGAATCAATACCAGCCCAAGCCGTCGGTGACCACACAAAGGTTTAAGTTCAACTCAAGAATTAGAGCTGCAGGGGAGACAGTTGCTTCTTATACTTAGAGATCAGTTGGTGTGCGGTATAAACAAAAATGCGACCCAGAGGAGATTGTCGGCAGAAACAAATCTTGATTTTCCGAAGGTGTTGGAAATCGCTCTTGCAATAGAAGGTGCAGTGTGAGACTCAGAAGTTATTCAAGGTGCGCAAAGTGGTGCCGTCCTCCATGTTGGGCAGGGAGCTTCAACCAAAAAGAGCTTGAAAGCTTTCTGCAGAGCTTTGTTCCAAAGCAGGAAGAAGCAACCGCTAGCAGACAAATTAAAAAGGAAAACTCAGCAGCAAAAACGTGGCATCATAGTACCAGAGATGGAAGTAGACAGCCCTGTAATGAAACACAATTTAAAAAGATTGAATGTTTCTTCTGCCATCGATATGGACACCTCATGAGAAACCGTAAAGATAGAATCAGGCAGACTATTAGACAATGGCGAAAACTCGATAAGATAAACAGCATTGAAAAGCCTGAAGTAACAGATGCTGATGTCTATTTGCTACAAAATTTAAAGGTAGGAAGAATGGAGCCTATCTATGTAACCATGAGAGTGAATGAGAAGCCTATCAGAATGCAGGTGGATACTGGTGCAGCTACTATGGTGATCGGAGAGCATACTTTTCAATACTTGAATCATGGAGGACATAAGCTGAATTTGGAAGAAATTATTGAAAAACTAAAGACTTATACAGGGGAAAATATACAAGTCAAGGGCGTATGTAAACTCACAGTAAACTACGAAGGTTAAACAGTGAGATTACCCTTAATGGTAGTAGCAGGCAGAGGACCAAGCATACTAGGACAAAATTAGCTGAGGGAAATCAACTTTGATTTGTCACTGAGATTCCAAAAGAAAAGTGAAAACCTGCCGAAAGACCTTCATACATGACCGGTTTCCCTCCTGTCTAGTATGTACCTCTGGAAAAGCATGAAGAGAAACAGAAAGTGTTCTGCACTTCTCTAAGTAAAATGAAGGATAAGTTGGCAGAGAAGACACAGCAATGCTTAATTTTCCAGGAGGCAGTAGTCCAATGCAAAAAAGAGATGGAAGAGCTGAAAAATCAGCTACGTGAAACCAAAGAGGCTTTGGAGACATAAGTCATAGAATTTTCTAAGAAGCAGACAGATGATGGAATTCTGGAAAACTCAACCACTGAGTTCACTCAAATCGAGCTTACACCTGAGATTAGCCTGGTCAATATGGAAGTCGAAAAGAAGGCTGAGAATAAAGTCAGTGTCAGAAAGAAGAAAGCCCATTGAAAGAAGGCACAGAAACACAAATAATACCGCTGATCTTGGCAGGGTATGAGTATACTTTCATTCCCAGAAGTCAAACTGCAAACGCAGATGCACTCAGTCATTTACCCTTGCAGGTAAAAGATGACCATGTTCCACTTCCTCAGGAATACATTTTGTTGTTGAACTTCCTGGACTCATCACCGATATGTGCTAGACAAATTAAAGATTGGACAAATCGAGACCCAGTCTTATCCAAAGTGAGAAATCAAGTTCTTTATGGCTGGTCACAAACACAAGAATCCAATGAAATGAAACTGTATTTCCAGAGAAGATACGAGATATCCAGCCAAGGTGGTATTTTATTGTGGGGGGCTTGTGTAACTGCTCCTCCGAAAGGATGAAAGCCATTGTCATCTGAACTTCATGGTGCACATCTGGAATTTCTAAAATGAAGGCAATAGTTTGCAGCCATATGTGGTGGCCAGGAATGGATGGAGAAATAGAAAACCTAGTGAGAAGTTGTAAGCAGTGTCAACAAGTTCAAAAATTACCTGTAACAGGCCCTTTACACCCCTGTGAATGGCCAGGAAGACCATGGGTAGGAGTACACATCGATTATGTGGGACCTTTTATGGGAACAATGTTTCTCATTATCATAGATGCACATTCAAAATGGATGGATATATACGAAGTAAGGTCATGCACACTTTCAACAACAATAGACAAGCTAGGACAAAGCTTCATTATAAATGGATTACCTGAAGTGCTAATATCAGATAATGGAATAATATTCACAAGTGCTGAATTTAACCGATTTATAAGCCTCAACGGTATTGTTCATACCATCCTTCTTGAAATGGACTTGCCGAGAGAGTGGTTCAGACGTTCAAATCTGGTATAAAGAAATTGTCTGGAGATTTGATAGCGAATAAATTAGCGCGATTTCTATTCCACTATCGAATCACTCTTCATTCGACAACAGGTGTCACACCTGCTGAACTGTTAATGAAGCGCCGTCTCTGATCGAGACTGAGCCTAATTATTCCAAACTTGGAGGAGAAGGTAGGAACAGGCAGGAGAATCAGAACATAGGACATGATTGTTACAGTTGGGTCAGAACATTTAATGTAGGAGGGAAGGCATTTGTGAAAAATTTTAGAGAAGGACCAGCACAGTTGTTTGGTGAAATAAGTGCTGTTAACGGAACCTCTTACTTACCATGTGAAATTCGAAGATTGATTAATAAGAAGACATATGGATCAAGTGGAGAAGCCAAATATCCTGAAGGGATTCCACCAGTGCTCGAGACTGAATCAACTTATCCTGTTGAAAGAACTCAACCAAGTACAAATGTATTTGAAGGGCGACTGTACCTGAAAGAGTCGAAGAAACAAATTTACTGCTACCTGCTGTAGAACCTGATGCTCGGACAACTTCAGTAAGGGAGAATCCAAAGCAAACTCCAGGAGCTGTAGAGGTGAGATGTTCTACACGCATAAGGAAACCCCCAGAAAGACTGACTTTGTAAATAATTGATCTGTGTAAATAACTTGATGTATTGAAAAATTGTAAAATATATTTTTCAGTAAAGGGGGAAGGATGTAGTAATCTGGGATGTAATGTACCTTAAAGGCAAATATTGTAATGTAAGGTCACATGATCTTATTGTCCAATAACAGAGTAACGTGGGCTACCTCTATGTGAGAGAGTATTGAGTTAGTCACTGATGAGTGAAGACAGAGTTTTATGTTGTGAGCACACGAGTATAGTTGTAGAGTTAGTTTGTAAATAAACAGCATTTGTTTATTCTAATAATGGCCTCCTGATGTTCTCTGTCTCTGTACCAACTCGGTCACCCCGAATAAAGTGTGTAACCCGGATCCTTTAGCCCCAACAAACCAAGGGCACTGGATCCAACAGGTGACCAACCCTCTTGAAGATGTATCATCACTCAATGTGACTCTAGTAAGCATCAGCTCAGTGATTGGCACCACATATACTTTAGAAACCTTGGATGAGGTACAGCACAGATTCACCAGAATTATACCAGGGCTTAAAATACTAAATTATGAGGAAATGTTGCATTAACTCGGTTTGTATTCCTGGAGTTTTGAAGATTGAATGGCGATCTACTCAAAGTATTTAAAATGTTTAAGGCATTCACTAGGTTATTTCCTTGATGTATTTGGTGGGGGATCCCAGAACAAAGGGGCATAATCTTAAAATTAGAGCTAAGCCATTTAAGAATGAAACCAGGAAGTACTTTTTCACACAAAGGCTAGTGGAAATCTTGAACTCATTCCTCCAAATGGCCATAGATCCTGAAGCTTATGCAAGGTTATTAAGGGAGAAGAAACAAAGGCAGGTAAATGGAATAGATCAGCTATAACCTAATTGAATGGCAGAACAGGCTTGAAGGTCTGAATGCCCCGCTCTTGTACCTATACAAGCTCTGCTGCAGAAGACTAAGATACTGGACTAAGATACTACTTTCAAGGACTCAAAGTACTGAAGAAAGCGAACGCACTGACAGCAAGAAATGGTAGCTGCAACGGGTAATCTGTCGGAATAAAGAAGTGTTGAAGCTTTGTGCAGAGCTTGGAACTATCTGTCCAACATGGACTTCCTCTAGCCCGAAAAATATCCATTAACCATTACCCTCTGTGTCCTATTACACAGCCAATTTTGTATCCACATTGCTACTGTCCCTTTTATTCCATGCTCTCCTGTGGATTTGCACAATAGACTGTAGGCGGTTTGTGACACTCTCGAAACACCTGTCAACACGTGCCACCAGAGCCAAGATAGCATCCATCTGAGTTTCTATAGCAAAAGTGTAAGTTGCCAGAGAAGCTGGAAGCAGAGGCTCCAACATGATGGGCACTACTGTTGTGTTCATGTTGTTTTTCCTCCTCACACTGTTCTTCTTGCTGCACTTCTTGTTGCATAAGTGTAAGATCCTTATTTAAATATTTTATTCATCATTTTGCATAATTTCAGCAGGATCCCCTGGAGGTCTATGGAGCAACTTCATCCAATTTGGCAGGCGCTGCACTTCTGGTGCAGCATGTGTGTGTCTGCATGTGTCTGCATGTGCTTGTGTGTGTGCATGTGTGTGTGTGCATGTGTATGTGTGTGTGCATGTCCGTGTGTGTGTATATGTATGTGTGTGTGTGTGCATGTGTATGTGTGTGTGTGTGTGCATGTGCGTGTGTGTGTGCATGTGTGTGTGCATGTGTGTGTGTGCATGTGTATGTGTGTGTGCATGTGTATGTGTGTGTGCATGTGTGTGTGTGTGTGCATGTGTGTGTGTGCATGTGTATGTGTGTGTGCATGTGTATGTGTGTGTGCATGTGTGTGTGTGTGTGCATGTGTGTGTGTGCATGTGTATGTGTGTGTGCATGTGTGTGTGTGCATGTGTATGTGTGTGTGCATGTGTATGTGTGTGTGCATGTGTGTGTGTGCATGTGTATGTGTGTGTGCATGTGTGTGTGTGCATGTGTATGTGTGTGTGCACGTGTGCGTGTGTGTGCGCGTGTGTGAGTATGTGTGTGCGTGTGCCACAAAAACCTGAGTAGCACCTACAAATTTTCAGACTTGCCATTTGTATATTTTTGCAACTGTGACATTAACGGCAATATTCCCATTTCCATTTGTGCCATGACACAGATTTCTGCAATGGAACTTAATGAATGCATTCAGCTTCTTGTAATTGAACTCCTCTCCCATCTCCATTCCCATTGATAAATATTACTGGTGCACTTGAAAATATGTTTTTGGATGCTGCCAAAATAATTGTATTCAGTTTATGTCTGTTGTGAGAATCACACCAACTAATGCTCTACAGAACAGCTGAATATTAGCATAGGGATAAAAGCAATCACAGAATCGCAGAATCACACAGTGCAGAAGAGGCCCTTCGGCCCATCGAGTCTGCACCGACATGTGAGAAACACCTGACCTACCTACCTAATCCCATTTACCAGCACTTGGCCCATAGCCTTGAATGTTATGACGTGCCAAGTGCTCATCCAGGTACTTTTTAAAGGATGTGAGGCAACCCGCCTCCACCACCCTCCCAGGCAGCATATTCCAGAGTGTCACCACCCTCTGGGTAAAAAGGTTTTCCTCACATCCCCCCAAACCTCCTTCCCCTCACCTTGAATTTGTGTCCCCTCGTGTCTGACCCTTCAACTAAGGGGAACAGCTGCTCCCTATCCATCCTGTCCATGCCCCTTATAATCTTGTACACCTTGATCAGGTCACCCCTCAGTCTTCTCTGCTCCAATGAAAACAACCCAAGTCTATCCAACCTCTCTTCATAACTTAAATGTTTCATCCCCAGTCAACATCCTGGTGAATCTCCTCTGCACCCCCTCCAGTGCAATCACATCCTTCCTATAATGTGGTGACCAGAACTGCACACACTACTCCAGCTGTGGCCTCACCAAGGTTCTATACAACTCCAACATGGCCTCCCTACTTTTGTAATCTATGCCTCGATTGATAAAGGCAAGTGTCCCACATGCCTTTTTCACCACCACTAACATGCCCCTCCACCTTCAGAGATCTACGGACACACACGTCCCTTTGTTCCTCAGAACTTCCTAGTGTCATGCTGTTCATTGAATACTTCCTTGTCAAATTACTCCTTCCAAAGTGTATCACCTCACACTTTTCAGGGTTAAATTCCATCTGCCACTTACCTGCCCGTTTGACCATCCCGTCTATATCTTCCTGCAGCCAAGACACTCAACCTCACTGTTAACCACCCGGCCAATCTTTGTGTCATCCGCAAACTTACTAATCCTACCCCCCACATAGTCATCTATGTTGTTTATATAAATGATGAATAATAGGGGACCCAGCACAGATCCTTGTGGTACGCCACTGGCACTGGCTTCCAGTCACTAAAGCAGCCTTCTGTTATCACCCTCTGCCTCCTACAACTAAGCCAATTTTGAATCCACCTTATCAAATTACCCTGTCTGCCATGTGCATTTGCCTTCTTTATAAGTCTCCCATGTGGGACCTTGTCAAAGGCTTTGCTGAAATCCATATAAACTACATCAACGGCACTACCCTCATCTACACACCTGGACACCTCCTCAAAAAATTCAATCAAACGTGTTAGGCATGACCTCCCTCAATGAAAAGAGAAACAATACAAAAAAGATAAGATAAGATTCAAAGAAGAAGAAATAAGTACCAGAAGCAGTATATTTTGCCGAGGTAAAATCACCATACAGTAACAAATGCTAAAGCAACTTTAACCCTGTTAAGTAATGGTGATCAAATCTTTTTATCTCTTTTAGTAATTTTAAGGTGAGAAACTATCATGGAAAATGGGACTATATAACAGGTAGTTAAGGGGTTGACAGGGAGACAATACTGTCTGGCCTGACCGGAACCAAGTATTATCTTCTAGCTACTTACAGTCTTTAGAGAAATATTTTAGTTTCTTGTATAGCCATCAACAATGCATTGAATGATGAAGCTGTAGCTTGTGAAGAAAGGGGTATATGGTTACAGCAGGCAGAAGAAACAGCAAGCCTGGAATATTCCCTCCCAGTCCACTTGGTTTCACCCTATTCTTAAAGAGATTAAACTTCTGTGGAAATCTATTTACACCATGTGCAATAGATTTATATGTACAGCAAATAAAAAAGGCTTCCAGGAATTGTGTTTCTCCTGTTCCTATAACAACCACATGCATGCAATCAAAATCAAAGTATTAAATGTTACATACAGCCACAGCTATGTCAGCAATGGCAGAGCTAAATATCATTTTGTTTTCCTGGTTAAAAAAAGCATCTTCAGTCATGTAATCACATTACAGGCATGTAAGAAATAGGGTTGGAAAGCGGAGTTGAGAAAATTAGCCATGATCTTATTGAATGGTGGAGTAAGTTCAAAGGTTAGCATGGCCTGCTCCTGCTCCTACCTCTTAAGTTCTCATGTTCCAAAACAATATTGACCTTCTTGCACATATTGTGAACCTTTCATTTGGTGTATTGCTCTTAGCTGGTTGTTCCTCCAATAGAATGATAATGGGACTTAAATTAGGAGAATCAAAATGAAGCACCTGAAATAAATATCTAGGCTTTTGCTCCTCTAATGCTTCTTATTTGATGTCGGCTTATCCTAATAATAGCACCTCGACCTCAACTTTTGAGTTCATGCCCCATCCAACAAGCTGAGCATATGCTGTGGCTGACACTCCAGCGAGTAGTGATGTATTGTCTGTTGCTATGCTCCAGATAAGACAGTCAGGTTCTTGAGTGAGACCCATTCTGCCACAAGGAAAATTATAGAGCAAACCTCCAATGTTCTCCCTGGACTGCTCTGGAGCAGTCCTGCAATACTCAACTGAGCAGGTATCAAGATTTGTGATAGTATGCTGCATTCTACACAACTTGGCCATGATAAGGGAACAACCCTCATCAGGTGAGAAGCTGAGAAAAGAGGGGTACAATGAAGAGGAGGAGAAAGTGCAACAGGAAGTGGAAGAACAAAAAGAGTAAGGGAGGCTGCAAGGTAGGCAGCCCTTCCTGCCCAGGCTGTGCGTGGTGAAATAGTTAATGGGTGACATTAGTAACCTCAATCACACCATCCTATTCACCAACAGTCCCATACTCCCTAGCTTCCCTCTATCACTGACCAACACATTGTCCATTTTCTGACAATACTAAAATGAAAACCATCAGAGAATACACATTCCATTCCAATTTTTAAAAAATGTATTCTTTCATGGGACGTGGGCATTACTGACTAGGCCAGTATTTGTTCCCCATCCCTAGTTGCCCCTGAGAAGGTGGTGGTGAGCTGCCTTCTTGAACTGCTGCAGTCCATGTGGTGTAGGTACACCCTTAGGGAGGGAGTTCCAGGGTGTTGACCCAGCGACAATGAAGGAATGGCGATCTATTTCCAAGTCAGGCCGATGAGTAGCTTGGAAGGAAGCTTGCAGGTGGTGGTGTTCCCATCTATCTACTGCCCTTGTCCTTCTAGGTAGTTAAGGTCATGGGTTTAGAAGGTGCTGTCAAAGGAGGCCCGACAATTGCTGCAGTGCATCTTGTAGATGGTACACATTGCTACCACTGTGCGTCGGCAGTGGGGGGAGTGAATGTTGAAGGTGATGGATGGGTTGCCAATCAAGCGGGCTGCTTCGTCCTGGATGGTGTCGAGCTTCTTGATTGTTTTTGGTGCTCCGCTCATCCAGGCAAGTGGAGAGTATTCCATCATACTCCTGACTTGTGCCTTGTAAATGGTGGGACAGGCTTTGGGAAATCAGGAGGTAAGTTATTCCTCACAGAATTCCCAGCCTCTGACCTTCCCTTGTACCCACTGTATTTATATTGTGGTGCATTATAATCCTAGCCCCCTTTTGGGACAATCCAAGAGTACCTCCCAGATAACTCCTCTCAACTTCAGGTAGAGAACGTCAGATTCCAAAGATGCTTAAATGGCTATGAAGGATTGACCTATCTCTCTCCAAATGAAAGGAACCAGTGGAGATGAATACCATCCTCTGCATAGCCTCTTTAGTTAATTAAAATCAGGTTATAATTTCCCAAATATTATTAGGGCTTGCGTATAACTCCTCATTAATGTGCTCCCCAACCGAAGGGAGTACGGAATAGAAACAGAAAATGCTGGAAAAACTCAGCAGGTCTGGCAGCATCTGTGGAGAGAGGAAACAGCCTTTCCACAGATGTTGCCAGACCTGCTGAGTTTTTCCAGTATTTTCTGCTTTTAATTCAGATTTTTAGCATCTGCAGTATTTTGCTTTTATTGAAGGGAGTACAGAGTTGGGTCCTTGAGTTAGTGATATGGAAGACTATGTGAGACAACATAAATTCTAAAATATATTAAGGTTTATTAAAGAACCAAACATGCAATTCAAAGTTGAGGTGAAACAGTCAATTACAATGTTACTTAGTATAAAGGAAAAAGAGAGAAAGTACAATCTTATTTCTGGTACAGAGTCCAGTTTTAAATTTCAGTTATCATACAGTAAAATATTTTAAGTAGGATATCCATCAAATATTAAAGTAACATTTACCTTAATCCCCAAGTGAGTGAGAGAAGATTAAACTAGTCAGGCAAATCTGGCTGTCTTCCAATTTGCTTCTCCATACTGAGAGTAGCTGTATAATTAATTTCTTATATATCGGTGTGGCCCCTTAATTGTAATCGGATTCCTCCTTTTATGC
Source organism: Cetorhinus maximus (assembly GCF_964194155.1). Taxonomy (NCBI): domain Eukaryota; kingdom Metazoa; phylum Chordata; class Chondrichthyes; order Lamniformes; family Cetorhinidae; genus Cetorhinus; species Cetorhinus maximus. The sequence continues at coordinate 14,299,665 of NC_135883.1, read as the reverse complement.
TTCAAATTTGGTTTTGATAACTCTTAATTTCCCTTGAAAGACAACCCTCTTTAATTTTCAGGAAATTTATATAACTGCCAAATTCTAGTATGTTATGGGCCCCTTTGACTCTAGGGAAGCCAATTTGCGAGTAGTGTGGTGGTCAACATTTCTACCTTAGTCAGGAGTCTGTATTTTAAGAACAGAACATGGTTCTAGGTTGTAAAAAATTCTTATCCGAATGTGGTCTTCTTAACAGCCCCTACATTGTGTTGCCTTTCTGGACAGTGTAAGAAAAAAAAATGCTGCTGTAAAGATTTTGGGTGCGTCTTTCATACCAGTGGATCCTCATTGCTGTAAATAAACACAAGGCTGTACATAATAATAAAAGCCAAATACTGCAGCCTCTGGAAATCTGGAATAAAAATAAGGCTGGACATGCTGGGATGTGTGATTTAAGCAATGTGAGCTGCGTTTACCCCTTTTCAAAAATGAACCCTTTTAAAATCCTTTAATCTCCTATTTATAGGACACTTTTACCCTTATATCCCTTCACCATGGCCATATTTCTTTACATAAGCTCCTTCACAGTATGGCTGGTCAAGTTAAGTTTCTGATCAATAGAAACCCCCAGGATGTTGATACTGATGGATTCAACGATGGTATTGAATGTCAAGGGGAGATGGTTAGATTCTCTCTTGTTGGAGATGGTCATTGCCTGGCACTTGTATGGTATGAATGTTGCTTGCCACTTAACAGCTCAAGCCTGAATGTTGTCCAGGCCTTGCTGCATATGGACCATGGATTGCTTCAGTATCTAGGGAGTCACCAACATTGTGCAATCATCAGTGAACATCCCCACTTCTGACCTTATGATGGAAGGAAGGCCATTGATGAAGCAACTGAAGATGGTTGGGCTGAGGACACTACCCCGAGGAACTCCTGCAGCGATGTCCTGGAACTGAGATGATTGACCTCCAACAACCACAACCATCTTCCTTTGTGCTAGGTATGATACTAACCAGTGGAGAGTTTTCCCCCTGATTCCCATTGACTCCAGTTTTGCAAGGACCCCTTCATGCCACACTCGGTCAAATGTTGCTTTGATGTTAAAGGCAGTCATTCTCACCTCACCTGTTGAGGTCAGCTCTTTTGTCCGTGTTTGGACCAAGGATGCAATGAGCAGAGTGGCCCTGGCAGAACCCAAACTGAGCTTCAGTGAAAAGGTTATTACTGAGTAAGTGCCACTCGATAGCATTGTCAAAGACACCTTCAATCACTTTGCTGATGATCGAGAGTAGACTGCTGGGGCAGTAAATTTGCTGGGTTGGATTTGTCCTGCTTTTTGTGTACAGTTCATACCTGGACAGTTTTCCACATTTCTGAGTAGGTGCCAGTTTTATGGCTGCACTGGAACAACTTGGCTAGGGACATGACTAGTTCTGGAGCACCAGCCTTCAGTGTCACTGCTGGAATGTTGCCAGTACCTAGCCAGTACCTTCAGCCGTTTCTTGACATCATGTGGAGTGAATAGACTTAGCTGAAGCAGGTCCTTCGGAGGGGCCCAGGCTTGGGTAGCACCATCCCCTCACTCAAGTGGCCACCTCAAGCCTCAGTGTGCTGGCAAACAAGTGCGCGTTGGTCGCGCCATCCAGGACAAAGTTCTGTAATTGGAGTGAGGGCCGGAGTCCGCGCGGCCATTTGTTTTGACAGTTGGGGTGGATTCTGCCTTTGGGCACATTCTCTCCCTCCTGCGCAGGCACTGGCCCACTAAAGGACTACAGGAGTTAAGATGCCACAGCGGGCCAGGGAGGCCAGGAGGAGTGGCGGTTCCAGCAACAAGGAGGCCTAGGGCAGCTGGAATGTTAGATAGGGCCGAGAGGAAGCATGTCTTTCCATCTTCACGGCCATCCCAAACTCTGCCTCAGTGAGAAAATTTCCAAAGCTCCTGAGCTGGCTGTGAAAGACTGCAGCAGGAATAGAATGTGTAGTTTGGAGCACCCTCAGATAGGGTGGGTTCACCAGGATATTATGAAGAACAGAGTTAGGAAGAGAAGCTTGAGAGTTTTGGGCTTTTTCATTGCAAACAGTGAGTGAGCGAATGTGAAACCGAGTGAGGATGAGAGTGAATGCGTGTGAGAGAGTGAGTGTGTGTGAGAGTGAGTGAGCGTGAGAGTGAGTGTGTGAGAGTGAGTGAGTGCGTGTGAGAGTCAGTGATTATGTGTGTATGAGAGTGAGTGAACCCTGAGACTGTGAGTGAACTGGACAACAAAAACCCAGATTAAAAGACAACCTCTACCAACCCCAACTTTCGTATGAGTTTCGCTGAGGCCAGCTCAGAGTGTGCACCGCCAGAGGTGAATGCAAGGTCGGCGTTAGTTAAACCCAACTCCTTAGCTTGGCCCTGGTCTCCTCCCCCTTCCTTCGTGACCAGGACTTGGGGTCTAGTCTGTCCCTCTTCTAGCTCTGCTTCTTAAGTGAAAAGGCAAAAAAGGTTTTATTAGTTAGCTCTGCTGCTTGCTTTGATATTAATGTTGTTTAGGTTTTCTTCATAACCTTTTTTGGTTTAATTTTGTGCCAAACTAGACCTTAGACAATTGCTGCTGTGTTGCTTACTGAAGGAAATGAAAGGCTCACAGGGAGTCTGATTACTTTTTGGCAGGGGTGGCAAAAGGGGTTATATTTGCTCCAATTGAAACAGGAAGCTTTGGGAATGCTCAGCACTTCTGGCGACATCTGTGCAGAGAGCAACAGGGGTCAGTGACCCTTTATCAGAACTAGTGCAGATCGTGGACCTGAAGCATTGACTCTGTTTCTCTCTTCACCGATGCTGCCCTGGCCTGCTGAGTATTTCCAGCATTGTCTGCTTAGATTTCAGATTTCTAGCATCTGCAGTACTTTGCCCTATTACTATATACTCCATGCTGGGAATTTATTAGTGTGGTAAGCTTCAATTTAAAGTGAGAAAATATTTATCACTCAGTGCAATGTGTAATTTTACTGTTAACAAATCCCACATGTGCCAGATAGAGATAGCACATTATTGCAGGCGATTTGGTTGGTGCTAATTTACCGGAAGGTTTTGCCATTTTTAAACGTGAAAGTGAAACCATGAGTCAAGCACCAAAAGAATACGTCACTGTTAGTTCAAGATATTCTCATTTGTACATGGGATTGTTGTTTACTGTGCTTGTAAGGATGAAGTCTTTTTGATGTTGCTGTCTGGATATTACAAAGGGCCGGGTTCAAAGAAGCAGAGCTAGTTGCACAATATGAATGACCAAGTTGTGTGGAATTGTCTGACAAAGCCATGGTTATAAAGTGTATCATTCTGAAACATGAGATGTTGATGGACTTTAGAGTCAAGCCAAGACATTTTGTTAAACCTATATGAAGCAGCTTGGCCCCACATTGACTATGGTTCCCAATTCAGGGTGCCCGAAGTATATGTGGAAAGGGTAAAGGGTTGGTGGGGATAAGGGGCTCAGAACCAGGAGAAGCATCAGGGCCCATGAGTTATCTCCCTGGCCCTGGCTGAAGACCAGCATCTGTGATGCTGGAGATCTCAGGAGGAGGTCATCCACTTGGCTAAAGGTGGTTGCAAATGCTTCAGCCTTGCCTTTTGCACTGATGTGCTGGACTCCTCCATCATTGAAGATGGGGGGATATTTGTGGAGCCTCCTCCTCCAGTGAGTTGTTTAATTGTCCATCCCGATTCATGGCTGAATGCGGCAGGACTGCAGAACTTTGATCTGATCCATTGGTTATGGAATTGCTTAGCTCCATCTATCACATGCTGCTTCTGGGGCAGAATTTTACATCCTATGGGTGCCAGACGACTTTAAAATCCTGCCCCTGCTGTTTGGAATCCAATTAGTCCTGGGCCAGAATTTTACACTCCCCGCCCCACCCAGGCGGTTTCTGAGGTAGGGGGGTAGCATCAATTTGCATGGACGGGATTCCCCTCCGGGTTCCCACCCGGCCCAACCTGGTAGCGATTTTACGCTTGAACGGGCGGCGCCATGGACGGGAAAGCTGCCCTTGCCCCAATTAAGCTCCTTAATTGGCTGCTTAATGGCCAATTAATGGATTTTTCCCATCCAGCCTCAATTTTTAGGCTGGCAGGTGGATAAAAGGTCAGGGGAGGAAATGCAAAGATAAAGGAAGTTTGATCTTGGGTGGGAAGGTGGGGTTGGGGGTGGGTGGTGGGGGGCACCTCGATCTTTCTGACAGGGGGCGTCCTCCCCTTAAGGCCCGGTGACCTTTGGACCTCTCTCCCAGCTGTCCTATCCTCCGAGACCCCACTCACCCAGCTTGTGACCCCCCCCCCAGGCCTTCCCTTCCCTCCCAGCCCTGGGAACCCTGCCACTTACTTGTCTTCCAGTTCCCGGGACTCAGTGCCAGACAGCTCCCTGCGGTCCCTCTTCCAGCCAGTGCAGCGCTGTGCCTGGAGGGTCTGGATAGCTGCCGGCCAATCTGATCTCCAAGGTGGGGCTTGCTCCAGAGTGAGGGACGGAAGTCCAGCCTTATGCCAATCAACCCTCATTAGAGCGTAATATGGCATTTGGGGCTGCTGGAGTCAGTGGAGATGTGTTCCCCGCTGACTCTTTGAATGGTGGGGGCTTGAATTCAGGCCCTGGTGTTGTAGCTTCACCAGGTTGACACCTCATTTTTGGGTATGCCTGGTGCTGCTCCTGACATGCCCTCCTGCCCTCTTCATTGAACCAGGGTTGATCCCCTGGCTTGATGGTAATGGCAGGCCATGCTGGATAGATATGCCAGGCCATGAGGTTACAGATTGTAATTGTGTACAATTCTGCTGCTGCTCATGGCCCACAGCACCTCGTGGGTGGCCAGTTTTGAGTTGTGAGATCTAAGTTGCTGGAATTGCTAGATTTATGAATTCAATCATGATGCAATGTAACCAAAAATAAACTAAACACTCTTGTGCATTCCTTTAGACTTCCATGTCTTCCATTTGTCTTTGCCTCTCCTAGTCCTCCTACGAACAGCTTCCCAGTGGCTGCAGCAAGGCTGGTGGAAGGTTGCTGACGTCTCATTGAGGAGCCTGCAGACAGAGTGCACCCTCGAGCAGCTCTTTATTTAGAAGGTTGGCTTCAGACTGCATCATTTTGGCCCGGGCTGCAGCAGGCAGTGCTAGCTAACAGGCAACAGCAAAGGCACTGGTGGAGTAGAAACACGAATGCTGTCATCCTGAGAGAGGGAAGCAGGTTTGTGATCAATAGACTCAGGCCTGCCATTCCTTTAGGACAGTGCCTCAAGTATCCTACTGATCTGCTGGAGAACTAATTGGTGGAGAGCTTTGAGCCTTGAAAGTTCCTTTCAACAATGGCATCCAGAAGAATGATAGCAGCAGTCTGACCTCGTAAGGAGACAATCTGAGCTTTCAGTGCAGCACTCAGGTTTCTGATTGTTTGCGCTGTAGTGGAAGTTGTGACATTGGCCATCAGATGCTGCACCATGTGGGTTCCACAGATCTGCTGCTGGAGGTGGCCACCTATTCTGTGCTGGAAAGGATGGGCTCCACAAAGCTCTGTGTCACCTTCCATTTGAACTCTTCCATGCTCCTTCACATGGATTGCAGGTTTCCTGGCAGGCTTTCCAATGCACTGCACGTTTTTGTGCGTACAGCCAACAACCTTCTTCTGTAGTCTGGGCCATTGAAGCCCTTACACAACAACAACTTACATTTATATAGCACCATTAATGTAGTAAAACATCGTAATATGCTTCACAGGAATGTTTTGAAACAAAATTTCACGTTGAGCCACATAAGGAGATATTTAGACAGATGACCAAAAGCTTTGTCAAAGAGATAGGTTTTAAGAAGTGTTAAAAAGCAGGAGAGAGAGGTAGAGAGGTGTAGGGAGATAATTCCAGAGCTTAGGGCTATGGCAGCTGAAGGCACAGCCACCAGTGGTGATGTGAACTGAAGGACAGAAATCACAGAGTTGTAGGGCTGGAAGAGGTTACAGATGTAGAGAGGGTGAGGCGTGAGGGCGATTTGAAAACAAGGATGAGAATTTTAAAATTGAGGCTTTATCTGACCAGAAGCCAACGTAGGTTAGCAAACTCTTGACACAGGCTAGGATACAGCTAGTAGAATTTTGAATGAGTTCAGGTTTATGAGGAATGGCAGATGGGAGGCCAACCAAGCGAGAATTGGAATAGCCAAATTTAGAGGGAAGAAAGCCATGGATGAAGGTTTCAGTAATAAATGAGTTGAAGCAGGGGCAGACAGAGCTGGGTGATGTCATGGATGTGAAAGTTGGTAGTCTTAGTGATGGCATGGACATGTGGTCAGAAACTCTTCTTGGGGTCAAATATAATACCAAGTTTGTGAACTCTCTGGTTCAGCCTCAGATTATGCCAGGTAGAACCTTGCTTTTGAGTGAGCTGGCACCTATGCTATCCTTTTCCCCTGCCCTGGCTCCTCCACACTTGTGCCCAGTATCTCACCACATGCAGACCCCTCTCCAATCCTAGCCTCTGAAATATGTGCAGTCATCGAGCTGGTGCCGCGAGTGTAAGATTAAGTGCTGGTGTCTCTTCATTTTTATTGTCGTCTTCCTGTTTCACCACTGTCTGGGGACGTTCCAGTTCTTGAGAATCTGAAACAAAAAATGAACAAGTGTTGTGTTGTGGTGTTGCGACAAACGGAAGTAAGAAGTGCTTGTTTAAAATATCCACAGCTTCTCAGTTAGAAAAGATTATAGGATGAAGGAGAAATGGAAAGAGAGAGGAAAATTTGGTATGCAGATACTCTCATCATCAATCGCTTCAGAGTTTCTAATGGCCACAGTGGCCAGCAATGTGTCCCTTCACAGATGCCTCCTCCAGGAGTGTTAAAACATGTAGGTGTGCCTATCCTCCTCCAGTTCTTTGCTTTCTGCTATTATGTGTCACCTTCTTCTGCAAGAAAGAGGAAAGTACAAGTCAGAGTCCTGCAATCGGCTTGGCTGATGTGGCTGTCATAGTTGCATAGCTGTCGGTGTGTGTGAGCTGTGAGTTGTACATTTGAGGCTTGCAACATTCATAAGTCTGTAAGAGTCAGATAAAGCATGTGAATTTTAGAGCTGACCCCTGATTGATAAAGGTCTTGTGGCTCAGCGTGTAGTGTCCTTGACTCTAGCTAGGAACTCTGGGTTCAAGCTTCACCCCAGGACTTGATGGCGAACAAAGGTGGGTTCATAATTTGACCAAACAGGTAGAATATCAATTTCTAAATCCTACTAACACATGCCAATGACAGACAGTAAGAGCGGGAGAGATTTTTGGTCAACCATGTGATTAGAATTGCCAACTGTGATTAGATGTATTCCTGGAGGTTTCATCACATGACTTGCTCACACACTCCAGCCATTCATCAGTCAACACACCCATCCTTGTGATGTACTGCCTTCCTATGCCAATCAGAAACCAAATAGACTCATTACCTAATTGGACGATGCTAAACTATCAGCAAAACAGACTTTTTATTCCCATTTCAATATTTTCATATCTGATGAAGAGAAAGGTTCAAAGAAAATGACAAAAAGAAACAATCTTCCCCTGGGTTGCACACAGCAGTGTCCTGGAGATGGATCTGCAGTTCCTGGAGACTCCAGGCCAATCCTGGAGGGTGATGGAAAATAAGTTGGAGCCTCAACCATCACTATTCATAGCTCCAGACTACAACAGGCATATATAAAGTACAAAAACAAAAAGCTAAAAGCTACTGCAGATGCTGGAAATCCAAAACAAAACAAAAACAGAATTACCTGGAAAAACTTAGCAAGTCTGGCAGCATCGGCGGAGAAGAAATCAGTCAACGTTTCGAGCCTTCATGGCCCTTCGGCAGAACTGCAGCATAGTTTCAACAAGGGAGAAATATAAATTGGTTTAAGGTGGGTTGGGGGTGGGGGGGGGGGAAGAGACACATTGAGGGTGTGGTGTGAGCAGATAATAATCAAAAGATGTCACAGACAAAAGGGTCAAAGAGGTGTTGAAGGTGGTGGTCTTTGTCTGAGAAAAGTGCTAATTAAGAATGGAAAACAGGATATTCAAAGTACAGCTCTAGTGGGGGTGGGGTGGAAAGACTAAAGGTTTTAGTTTTAGATTTAAAAATAATGGAAATAGGTGGGGAAAGAAGAATCTATATAAATTATTGAAAAAAAAAGCGGGTGGGGGGGGAAAAGAAACGGGGTGGGGATGGGGGGAGGGGGAGTTTAAGATCTAAAGTTGTTGAATTCACTATTCAGCCCAGAGGGCTGTAAAGTGCCTAGTCGGAAGATGAGGTGCTGTTCCTCCAGTTTGCGTTGGGCTTCACTGGAACAATGCAGCAAGCCAAGGACAGACATGGCACTTTACAGCCCTCTGGGCTGAATATTGAATTCAACAACTTTAGATCTTAAACTCCCCCTCCCCCTATCCCCACCCCGTTTTTTTTTCAATAATTTATATAGATTCTTCTTTCCCCACCTATTTCCATTATTTTTAAATCTAAAACTAAAACCTTTAGTCTTTCCACCCCACCCCCACTAGAGCTGTACTTTGAATATCCTGTTTTCCATTCTTAATTAGCACTTTTCTCAGACAAAGACCACCACCTTCAACACCTCTTTGACCCTTTTGTCTGTGACATCTTTTGATTATTATCTGCTCACACCACACCCTCAATGTGTCTCTTCCCCCCCACCTCCCCACCCACCTTAAACCAATTTATATTTCTCCCTTGTTGAAACTATGCTGCAGTTCTGCCGAAGGGCCATGAAGGCTCGAAACGTTGATTGATTTCTTCTCCGCCGATGCTGCCAGACTTGCTGAGTTTTTCCAGGTAATTCTGTTTTTGTTTTGTGTTATATATAAAGTACATGTTGCCACAGGAACTTGGACTCCCTGGGTGAACTGTAACATACCACCACCACTGATTGGTAAGATTATTGATAGGTGGGTGATAGATGTGGTGGATTGAGCAGTCTAGTGATATAGTTGGTAGGATATGCCATTTGAAGATGAGCTCATTCACCCTGACAGTTCTTATGAGATTGTTAAACTTCTACCTGTACTGCATCTATGTTCTGGGAGACATTTTCCTAACATTCACCTCTGGAGCTACTTTTTCCCATTGTTTCCTGAGCATCTGTCTGGAAGGCTTTCTGCCTCACTATGGTTGCAAGACGTCTCTCCTTTTTTCCACCTCTTTCACCAAGGCCTCCATTGCAGTGTCTGCAAATCTGCTCTCAAGTGTCACAGCATAAATTCAGTTTTCAAATGACATCCACCTCTTATTGCATCCACAATGCACTTCCCCTTGAAGAGGTGCCTTTAAGTAATACTAGCCATTCATGATATTGCACCTCCCCAACCCCTCCCCACTGTTGCATGCATCCAATAAACAGTACAGATAACACTGGTCACACACAGCAATCATGTAAAGCAGTAGGCTACAGGAATTTAGCTTGCTGCCTGCAACACAATGAATGGGTGCTGGTAGATTGCATACCATGATCTCGAAGCCTATGTTTGGGGAATGGTCAATTGAACCCTTTTAATACCTCTTGTCCCCAAGTTTTAGCAAATTAAGATAAAAGCAAAAAACTGCGGATGCTGGAAATCTAAAACAAAAACAAAAATACCTGGAAAAACTCAGCAGGTCTGGCAGCATCTGCGGAGAGGAACACAGTTAACGTTTCGAGTTCGCATGACTCTTCAACAGAACTAAGGAAAAATAGAAAAGAGATGAAATATAAGCTGGTTTAAAGTAGGTGGGGGGGACACAAGAAGAGAGCAAATTAACAAATTAACTAATTTAGCAAATTAACTTTAGGATTCTCATCCTAGACTTCAAATCACTCACTGAAACTCAGCAATTTTCTCCAAATGTATCTCCATGCATGCACACTTCATTCCTCTGACTCTGGCTTATCTCTTATTCACCTCTCCTTCCACTCTACCATTGGTGGTTACCCCTCTATTATGCCTCACCCTTTGAGAGTCTCCCATAGCACCTTCACTTGGTTACCTCTTTCCCTGCTTTTAAACACAACCTATAACTCCTCTTATAGTCTTTCTGCTCAGTCTAATTTTCTTCTACTTTTCGGTAAAGTCTTTGAGGTGTCTCCCTGTGTTTGGAAATGTTATAACAAAACAAATTATTGTGTCATGAAACTCTCCTGAGTATTAACATATTTACTTGGAATGTATTAATTCATAATATGACAGTCAAATTTCAAGACATTTATATGCCTATAAACCAACTTCAACACTAGACATTTCTTCAGTTGTTCTCGCAATTGTTTGCCATAAATTTAGTGGAAGACCAAAATTAATCCCAGATAAATGTTTTTTTTAGTTTGTTTTATAAATTTCTACGTAATTGTTTGTTAAACTTTGAGCATCATTGCAAGATTCTACTAATAAACTAAGAACAGTTTAGTAATACATCACAAACTATTTGAATATTCATAAAATTAAATGATTTAAATAAAACGTAACTTAGTTTTGTAAAAATGGTAGAAAGATCTACATGAATGCATTTTATCACTCCCAGGATATCAGAAGAACCATCCAAAACATAAAATTCTTGGCTAACTTGTGGTTATTGCTTGGCGGTCATAAAGAAACTGCTATATTTTTCTTCCCTAAAGGGCTACTTAAGCTGGAGGCCAACTGAGTGCGAAATTGGCGGAGTAAATTTGTGCTGGAAAGAGGTAAGAGAAGGAGCTAGGAAGCTGATGGAATGGGATGGGCAGTGGTGTGACAAAATAGACTTATTTCATAAAGTTTTGAAATACCCAAAATTAAAAGGCAATTCTCCCCATTTTAAAGTGGAGGTTTGACACCTTCTTGGGTTCAGTGGCATCGGTTACTCCCATCTGCTGTCTGAGCATCTTATTTTAATGGGAGTTGACTCATGCAGCCCTATGTCTACATGTACAATACCATGTTGGGGTATGATACCACTTTATGAATTGAAGCACACATTTGGGTTTTTCACATGTGAGTTTATTGAATTTCTGGGCTGAGCAAACACTTGGTGAGATGAGCATAGGTATGAATGAGTCAGTAAGTCACTTTATTTCACTGCCAACAATACAGGGCAACAGTTATGATTGGAAATTCTCCCTGAATTTCAAAATCTGATGGAAGTGTGTGAGCTGGAAATTTTTGTAACCAACAAAACACGGGTAATTTTGACTTGTGTGATAGTTAATATGACTGACGTTGATTCAGCTGCCCGTTATACATCTCCCAATTTTGAATTTAATGGGAATGAAAATTGGAATATTCATTTCAGGCAGCTGAAATAATATCTGTTGTCTCACACTATCGCAGAGAGTCAAAATTACCCTCTTCATCTTGAAGGATGGTTTTGTCCAAATGCTCTGTCTTTCATCAAGTTGATTGGGTCTAATTTACTGTGACAATATTATGACAACTCAGTAATTTGCCAGGACTTACTGGTTCTGTGGATATTTAACCTATAAATAAGACTTACCGAGTAGATTTTAGCCTGTAAACATTTGTCCAATAGTGTAGACAAATAATTTGGTTCATTACTCATCGCTAAATCTAGTATGGACCATTCCCTAGTCAATTCAAAAACATATTGTTCCAGAAAGCTGTCCAGAATACATTCTAGAAGTCCACTACCTTCACTACTTAAGCTGTGCTGTTTTCCCCACTCTGTGTGAAAATTAAAATCTCCTAAAATGACCACATTGTTTTCACAACATCCTTCCCTGATCTCTGTATTTGTACATCCTCATTACATTACTATCGTCAGGAGGCCTGTAGTCAATTTACAACTGCATCTTTGCTGTTCCTTAACTCTATCCTTGGTGTTCCAATTGTTATGATCCCTGAAGAGACCGATAACTTTTAAAAAGAGATACGAATCTCCGAGTTACTGAAGTAAAGGATCGCATGACAAAATTTTACGTTTTAAGACTTTTCCTATAACAAACAAACTGAAATCAACATCGACTAAACATTACTTAGTAGGCAACTAATGCATTAAACTACAGACATAGTATTCCCTATTAACTTCTTAATATAATTGAAAATGCCACACCACATTTATACATTACACTAGTCGCTCAGTCGAAATGTAGTCTTGTGTTTCAAGTTCACAAGCGACTCCCAGCTTTAACAGGATCTCTTCTCCTTGCCCCACCAGGGGAACTTCAAAATTGACTTCCAGTAGCAAGGCACTCTCTGGTGATTCTTGGTCCTTAATGATCCATAAGTTTTGTTTCTTCAAACAGGTGATCCGTCCTCACCAACACTCTGCTTGGAGGTTAAACTGAAAACAATTTTTGAGAGTCTGCACATATTAAGGACACCTCCCTCCTCTTTTGTACCCAGTTATTAAAACCTGCACCTTACTTTCAATAAGTCTTGACCTGGGCCCCTGTCCCCATGGCAACCAGGTCACATGGGCTTGTCTCCAAGCAGATCTCATAGAAGTTCACATTCCCCTCTCCAATCTGCTCTATTTTACCTTGAATTAAAGAAGATAGTTAAAAACATAACCATCTTATAGTGTTCAGTGATTATAACACTATTGGCAAATAACCAACACTGAAAGCCTTTCTTTTTATTGTTGTAATTTGTCTATCATTTTGTTACTTCCTTTCCTTTCCCAATTCTCTGCCGTTCAAAAAGATCTTATAGCCTGGAAAATTTAGCTCCTATTTACATCAAGCTTCCAACTTCTATAATGGTTACTACATCATACCATTTAAACCAAATTTGTGCTTCTCCCTCATCTGTTTTATTTCTTATGTTAACTGCATTCATGTGCAAAACGTTTATTTAGGCAACTGTAGCCAATCTCTCTGTGTTATTGTCACATTTTTTATTCCTGATGGTGTGTACATTGCTGTACTGACAACTTAAGATGCTCATGTTTTAATCACCTGCTTTATTTTTAATAAGTATTTTATTATCCCTATAAGCCTTTCTGTTACTTACTAGAGTATTTATACTATCTTTAATGCTTTTTGTATTATAATATTTTATCTTATTCCTTCTTTTCCTTATATTTTGGTTACTATTATCTCCACGCAGACCCACTGCCCGTTTTACTGGTATACATTCCTTTCTACATTTCTATTTAATCTCTTTCTTAGGACCTTGGTCACAGTCTGATTCAGGCGCAGCCCATAGGCTGGTCAGCTCATTTACCTTGCCAACCTAATGCAGCTGAGCAAATGTCTAACCTACCCTGGGTTCCAACCACAGGTGAGACAGATGGAACCACTATTTGTGATGCTCTTCATTGCAGGATGGCTCTCAACTTCGTAAAGAGCCACTCCTTGTTTGCAGGACCTCCTACATCAAAAGATCCAAAGCCATGTCACTAAATGGGTAACTTCTAAATTATTCTAACCACTGCTGCTCTGCAGTTGTGCAACAGCTCTAAGAATAATCATCAGCCTTTTAAGATTTGCTTGCAATCAGCAATCCATCCCCTGATCCAATAGTATCCCCAGCATGCCATAAAATCTATGTTGAGTACACTGATTATTTATTATAATGAAAGTACTTTACATTATAATGCAAGGTTAACAGGGAACATCACTGCTGTGCGCAGCACCCTAATAACACTTGCCCATGGAGGTGCTGTAGGGGAAAGCTGTTCAAATGGGACAGGCTTGGTATCAATGTTCCTGAAGAGAGGTAAATAGCAGTGGGAGATGAATTAAGCTACAGCCAGTCCCCCTTTTAAGTTGCCCTGCTTTAAGTTGTTCTGATTTAAAGCGCACAATTTTTTAAGACACTATTCCTGATTTGCATCTTCAATTTTGATTTAATGTTGTTTTGCGTCTTTTGTGTTGCTTCGTGTCATCATTGTATGTCACTGTTTTGTGGGGTTGTGCGATGTCATTTTGCGGCATTTCACATTGTCGTTTCTCGTTGATGTGACGTCCGGCCCCATTACCTGATTGGCACCATTCTGAAGCAAGTGAGACTGGAGGTGTTCATTTGCACTCGAGGGAGCCACAATTTTTTTTCAAAAACTCTGAAGCAAGATCCTCAACGAAGAATATCCGACAGGTTTTATTTTGCAAGGGAGAAGTTGATGCGAGGGCTGCTCATTTCTGTGCAGAAAAGGCCCATTTCTTTACTCTGCAAGCTGATTTTAATTTTGTCCCTGGTATATCTGCCATGGAGCTTTACATTGGGTGAGGCAGAGAGGCCATTTCAAACTCTCTGAGAGAGAAGCATTTGCTGTCGTAAGTGAGTAAGATTGCTTTCCTTATCAGGAATTGTTTGGGTGAAAAATATGGGGTGTAGTACTTACCCTTCAGGAGTTTGACTCCATAATCTTCTGGTTAATTTTGGAGTCCCAAGTCTGGCCCTGTTTCAACTTTGCAGCAGGTGAGGCAGAGAGGCCATTTTAAAGCTGATGAGAGAGACATTTGTTGAACGTGATGCAGAGAGGCCATTTTAAAGTTGGTGACTTGGGCAACCTACAGCAGGCACCCCAAAGCACCACTAGTGATGTCTGCAAAAGATCCTTCAAATCCAAAGGCACGACAGGCGGTCCAACAACAAAATCTTCTTCTCCCAAGTCAACATGCCCAGCCTCAAAGTGCTTATCACTCAAAGCCACCTCCACTAAAACACTTTAGGGATGCCCTCAAAGCAATCCTCGCTGTAGAGTAAAGTGTTAGCATCGGAAACACATGATGCTAATGTAACCACTGATGTAAACTATAATGCACTGTCGCATGGTTATGTAACTGAGATCTGGTGGGAAGCAGACAGAGAACCTTGTGTGAGATGTACATATCTACCTGTAAATAAATTGGAATATTTTTTTACAAAAATAGCCTACAGTAGTATTCTTATGGTAACTAGCCAACCCTAGAGGAGCCCCAGCCAAGACCCAAACCCAAGACAAAACATCTTGGCAGTGGTCAAAGTGTAAAAGACCCAAGAAAACCTAAAAACTGAAGGCTACTGACCTGAGAGACCTTTAAATTCTTGGAAAAAGGGCAAGAAGAAATTGGACTCACCTGAGCAGAAGCTTCGTGGCTGCAGCAAATGCAAAGTCCAGACTGTTGTGATTCCGGATCACAGTCTAACAGCCAAGCTTCTGAAGCATCAACAGATCCAGAGCTTGGGGTAAGCATGAAGTCTATATTGCCATCATAGAGTCATTCCAATGTGTGGAAAGCTCGTAATAGGCTCAATGCTGGGACAATTGCAGGAAGAGATTCTCCACGTACAGAACAGCTTCAGGTTTGTATAAGAAGGAACAGAAGGATCATGTCAGTACGTTACTCTATGCAGTAGGAGCCATAGCAGATGGTGTTATTGTAAGACAGGGCATTTGAGGCTTCAAGCTCATATGAAGAAGCCCTCCAGGCATTCAATTCACACTTCAGTGTTCAAAAAAATTTGATAATTGAGCGAGTGAAATTTAGCAAGAGGAAGCGAAAACCAGGTGAATGCATGGATCCATTCATAAATGACCTGCACAGACTCACAGAGAATTGTGACTAGGGGATCCTCAGAGATCGCAAGCATTTAGTGATGAAATGCTATCAGACCTTTCACAAATGAGAGAAGACTTAACTCTCACAAAGGCAGTGCAAATAATGTGACAGGCTGAGCTTAGGAATGAAAACAGAGCGATTGTTCATGGGGAAAGTAATGTCCCTTGGAAATGAAACCCTGAAGCCATTCGTTATGTCAGACAAAAAAAGAAAAAACACAGTGAAGTAAAAGCACGCAAGATCAGGAAAAAGCTTACCGACTGCCACCTTGAAATGTTCTCAGTGTGGCAGGAAGTTGCTGCACAAGCGGGGAGAATGCCCAGCAGGGGAGCAGAGTGCCACAAGTGTGGGAAGTTAGGACACTTTAAAATTGTCTGCTGACCTAAAGCACAAATAGCTCATAGGAAGAAAAAGGAAATAATAATAATAATGTAATATATTACACCAGACAAAAAGATTGGACGGATCTAAATACCAACACCAGAAGACGATTCAAATTCCCACTATTCCTTTACCCCAACAACATTTTTACAGATACATAAACCAGTGAGAGGTTACCACTAGCTTGACACAAAGACATCTTGCTAGGGACTGGCGCAGTTGCACATAGTTTTCATCCGGTAAATTCCTCAGCATTCACTGGATACTTCTCACCCAACTCATATCTCTCTCCAAGACACCCAAAAACTACACTGTAAACTCACTGTTTCTTCAGCTGCAGAGCACAGAAGCGAGTTCCCTAAACTCAGTCTTCCAGTAGCACTTGTGCAAAACTGCTCACTTTACTGAGTCCTATAACTGATTATTCAGTCTGCCCCAATAGCCTTATAGTTTTACTTCTCAGAGAGCTTAAATGCTGTCATCTCTCTCCGACACACACACACACTGAATTCCCTCTCTCTCAACTCTTGTCTTTTTACCCTGTCTCTGTGTCACTGTATAACTGTCACTAGGCAATAGCAAAGCTTTTTTTACTTTGCATTTTGTTTCCAGAAATACTGAACTTTCAACCCCTTTTAACCCATCTCTTTAACTCCAGGGGTTTTAAGGCCTCATTAACAATGTATATAAAGTAACAAATCCAAAAAACCTAAAAACTTTCAGTGACAAGTCTATCCAGATACCCAGTTCCAAGGTTTATAAAGGAAACCTAAATGAAACTGAAATCATTTTTACTTTTCTTAAATATATATAATTCAACTCAAAATTATACATTGTTCATAACAGGATAAAGAAATTATTGAACCCCCATATGTGACAAAGAACCAGGAGTCATCATTATTAAGCAGAAAAGCATGTTTGCAGTTCAGGCTCATTTAGAAACTTGATGAAATTGTTGAGCGTAACCTAGTAATGTATTCAAAAATGAGTTTCCATCCCTATTTTCAGGCTTAGGAGATCTAAAGACAGAATATCATGTAACCCTAAGGGTGGATGCTAAGCCTATATGTCTATTCACAGCAAAGAAGGTCCCTCACCCACTCTTGGATAAAGTCAAGAGCACATGTTACAACAAGGAGTCATCTCTCCAGTAACCATTCCTACAAAGTGGTGTACTGGAATGTCACAGTAACAAAGTCTAATGGTTCAACTAGAATCTGCATGCACTTGACTCAGTTAAACAAGTCACTAGAGTGTAAGATCCACCCGATGGCATCAGTGGATGAAAGTCTCGCCAAATTACCAAAAAGCACCCTCTTCACAAAATTAGATGCAAACAACATTTTTTGGCAGTTACGTCTAGGCAATGAATCAAGATTGTCAACTATTGTCACCCCATTTTGTCAATATTGTTCTAACAGGTTATCATTCAAAATTGCTTCTGCACCAGAAATATTACAAAGATTCCTTGGCTTGGTATGTCAAGTAGGCAAAATCTTACCAAACCTGGTGGAAATCAATGAACCGTTACAACAGCTATTGAGACAAGGTCAGAGTGGTGCTGGAACTTCACCCAGCAAAATGCTTTTGAGAACATGAAAAGTCTCCTAACATCACCAGAGATTCTAATACATTACAACCCAGAGTTGCCAGCAATTATAGCAGTGGATGCACAAGCTGTAGCCTTAGGCGCAGTGCTGTAATCAGGTTCAAAGAGATGGACTAGGATGACCGGAATATTACACCTTGAGATCTCTCACGGACACAGGGAAGAGGTAGGTAACCATTGGAAAAGGAGCTTTACCCACCGCGCGGGCTTGCGATAAGTTTTCTGATTATGTCACGAGTTTAAGTGGTTCAAAATTGAAACCGACCAAAAGCCTCAAGGAAATTGCAAAAATGCCCACCAAGAATTTAACGTTTTAGAGTGAGATTCACAAGATACGATTCAGTTACTGAATATGCCCAGGTGAAGTAACAGATGACCGCAGATACATTGTCAAAAATTCCAAGGGAAGAAGTAAAATTGGAAGATTTAAATTTTACTGAGGAAGTGGAAGCATATAATTCACTATATAAACAGCGAGTGTATAAACCTCCAAACAGCTGACCTAACTGACCCTTCAAGCAGCATCTGGCCCACATGTACAGTAGCAGAGTCTGCAGATCGCACACTGGATCTCAGAACCCATCGACCCGGAGTGGCAGCAAGTCATCCCCAAACTCGAGAGACTGCCTGAGAAGAAAGAGAGACAGGTGAGTGTTCTCTAATTTGAATCTATACAGTATTTTTTATACTCGGTGATTTATTTTACTTCACAAGTTATTTCAGCTAGGATTGCACAGTGCTCAAAATTATTTCAACTTGTACTTTGCTTTTTTTCTGGGCAAGAAATGCCTGAAAGAACCTAATTTCCAGTTTAAACATGGAACGTAACTACAACTTTAAGTGAGGACTTAGTAAAGCAATAGTAAATGGGGAGGAATAAATAAAAAAGTAAAGAAGTTAATGAAATGAATTGCTGAAAGGTCAATAAAGTAAATTTTTGACAGGCAGGCTTAAATATTTTTCTAGCTGCATGAAAAGCACCTGCAATCAAATACTGAGCTAGAGGTATATGCGCTTAGCAAGATAGTAATAATATTGGCATCTTATTATGTGTTCTCAGTATAAGGTGCAGATGAGATGGAACTGAGAAGCTGCAACAAATGTTAAATTGCATAAACCCCCTAAACAGATGCAGGATCATGGTTAACTTGCTCACATTGATCGCACTGTAAGCAAGACATCAACTTTGTGTTAATCGCGCATTTCCACAATTGCAGTGTACAGCCAGCACTCCATGCATTGCTCATTGGCTGTTCGTACCATTTTTGTTAGTGCCTAACACAACTTAAAATTAGTCTGCACCTCTTAAAGGGGAGGTGTTTTAAGGCTGCTTAAGGAGCTGATATCATTTCTGAACATTGTGCTTTGGAAGAATCAACAACAGTTGACCGTGGAAGAAAGGTTGTGGCAAGGTTTTCAGGCACGGCATTGAAGGTCTGCAGAAAACAATGGCAAGAGATAGTGGCGGAGGTCAATTCCAGGAGAGTGCAGCCTCAAGGACCTGGATGTATTGTGGGAAAAACTTTAATGATTTCATATGAGTTGCCAAGGTTAGTGAGTGCATCTTCAAATGCCATGAGGTGTCAGCTGTGGCTCAGTTCATAGCACCCTCACCTTTGAATCAGAGGGTTGTGGGTTCATGTCCCACTCCCGGAAACCAAGAACTGTGATTGTACTTGAAAGAGTTGCAATCTGTGACTGTTGATAACTCGAAAGAGTTTCAAATGCCATGAGGTGTCAGCTGTGGCTCAGTTCATAGCACCCTCACCTTTGAATCAGAGGGTTGTGGGTTCATGTCCCACTCCCGGAAACCAAGAACTGTGATTGTACTCGAACGAGTTGCAATCTGTGACTGTTGATAACTCGAAAGAGTTTCAAATGCCATATCAAATCAACCACAATAGGACAAGCTGCTGGACAAGGGAGGGCTGGAACAGGCAACTCCAAAATAGCAATGGTGACATCAAATCAGTGTTACACACCGATTAACATCATGATCTACATGACTCTGGTCATTAGGGCTCTGTGCACAAATCACTTTGCACTTTCCTGTCGGAACTGTGTGTGTGTGTATTGCGGCCACTATTTAGATAATTTAAGAGGCCTTGTAACATCCAGAAAACAGACACTACAGAGCCCAATTTCACCCCAATACCTTTCATAAGGTTAGACCTAGAGGAAGTGGAGAAATTGCATGACTGACAAAGAAAGATATAGAAACTACAGATGTGTGGGTTACAGCAGCTGGAGGAGATTATATTGAAACAACGTGGATAAACGTGGAGCAACACATAATAAGAAGAGACGAGCTATTACTGATAAAGATGATTAGGATCATTGCAATAATGGGGGACTTCAATAGCTCAAGAGGTTGAATCAGGCTCAGATTGGCCAATCAGTATAGCCAGCAGCAAAGAGGTGAAAATACAAAATCTCAGGTGTCGGCAGGAATTCTTACTTCACGCGTGTTGGGGAGGCTACTCCAATAGAGGCTGCAGTGGAATTAGTGCTTAGCAATCCACAATTATTATATAGAATTACACAGAATTTACAGCACAGAAGTAATCCATTTGGCCCAATAGGTCCATGCTTGTGTTTATGCTCTCCATGAGCCTCATTCCTGCGTACTTCATCTCAAATATTAACATAATCTTCGATTCCTTTGTCTCTAGTTTACTTAGCCAGCTTCCCCTTAAATGCATCTATGCTATTTGCTTCAGCCATTCACTCCATGTGGGAACAAGCTCCACATTCTCACTATTCGCTGAGTCAAGAGATTTCGCCTGAATCCAATATTGGGTGTATTAGTGACCACTATATAAGCCTCCCTGTTTTGGACTCCCCTATATTAGATTTGATAATTTTGACAAACCAATGCCAAAAGCAACAACATTGTAGTGCAGAATTTGAGGGCAATTGTAACCCTACCAGCAGAAACTGTACAGCAACCTGGGGTTATACAAATAGAAAATGCTGGAAAAACTCAGCTGGTCTGGCAGCATTTGTGGAGAAAGAAACAGAGTTAACATTTCAAGTCCATATGACTCTTCTTCAGAGTACGTAATCTGGGGTTACTTTCTTATTCTTCAGAAAGCCACTGGATTCTGTGACTATGTTTTTACTCAGGCTTCTGAGTAGACAACTAAGCTGTCTATCCAAGGGTCTTTCTTTAAATATGCAGATCAAGGTTCAATGACATCATCATTGTCAAAGGCATGAATGTTCCACAGGAAATGTCATAGCCTGCCCTGCTCTGGACTTCCCATGAATGCCCCCACCCCTCTCTCTTTCCTCCCAATGAGACTCTTCTGCAACCTCCTTTCACATACCTAACTTCATGTTGGTGGTCTGTTAGGTTTTACAGAGTCCAGTAGGTACTTGTGGACTGCAAGGGGGCATGTTAATAAGATCCTTGAATTAAAATAGCTTGGCTCTCCAAATTTTCTCCAGTGGTTTGTATTTTGCACTTTCCCTTCCAACGTCCTCTCCCCTCCCTCCATCCCTCCTATCTGCCAGAATCCTGCCAAGAGTTACAATCAATTCCTTGGAAGAGTGGGTTTTACAGCTATGAACAGTGTCATGGAAATTAACTGGGAATCTATGCTTGAAAATGGAACAATGGAAGTAAAATATAGGTGGTTTATTGCAATCATTCTGCATGAGGAATGAAAGTATACCTTCTGTTTAAAAGGGAAAAAACGCACACAGACCCTAGTGTCTTAGTAAGATGGTTAAAAGGAATCTAAAAAACCAGATATAGGTGGAAGGAATCAAAAATAAGCAGAAATATAAATCATAGAAAAGGTAGCTAAGGAAAGCTAAAGTTAAAATGTTCATAAAAGGAAGAAATAAAGGGACAAATTACATGGAGCATCAGTTGGATCCAAGAAAACACTATTAATAGTAGAAGGTCAAAAGTCAAACGGATCCATTAATGGATAAAAATATTAAGGATAATCAGGATATGATAGATGAAAGGGTATATTTTCCTCTTCAGCACTTGGGCAGATCACATTAAGATTAAATAAGCAGGGAGGAACATACACCAGTAACAAGGCTTGCATTTTCATGCTTGGAAAATGGAGATGTCTCCATCATGGACATGTGATCTTTGATGCTCAATCTTCATCTATGGACGGGGTTGCCGATCTGGGGAAAATAGGGGCAGACTGGGGGGTGATGAGAGGGGTGGGAGGTAAGGTGGGAGATTTAGGGAAGCCAGAGGTGTATGATGGGATAAAAGGGGACTGAGGAACAGCCAGAGAAAAATGATTGGGTAGCAGTCAGAAAATCATTGGGGATGGGGAAAGGGGGTTCCAGGTGCGATGCTGGGAGTAGTGGAGGGAAGCTAATGAAAGGGCAGCCAAAGAAGAGGTATTGAGAGGCAGATGTAAGGAGGTAGTTACTTATGAGGCATCAGGGAGCAACTATAATTAGGCTAAAGAGGTGTGATGAGGGGAGGTAAGAGGGGATCAACAATGCCACAGAGAGGGAAACCTGAGTTAAGCTACATAAAGAAAATGAGAGGAAATAAAGAGAATGGGACATGGAGAGGCTGGCAGCCACAGAAGGGGTTAGGAGCACGCAGCCAGAGAGGAGGTTATGGGGTACAGCCAGCAGGGAGCACATGGGCACAATCCCCAGAAGGAAGGAGATATTGGATTGGTGAGGGGGTGATGAAGATGGGGAACAAAGATGTAGAAGGGGTTATTTGTGATTTAGGCAGGTTGATTTTGGAATGATGGACAGGGGAATGAGATTCTGTGCATGATATAGGGGTGAGAAAGTATTGCAAATAGAAGGGATCATGTGCTAGGCGTTAGCAGCAACCACTGTATTACGAGAGATGATAGATGCGAAGAAATAGCAGACAATGAAACAGAGGGAGAGGTGTGAGAAAGAAAGAGCATAAGGCAGGAACCACAAACCAGGTGTGAAGAGCAAGAAGACCACATGCAACACAGCTAGAATAGCGGGTGGAGTTAGGATACAGGATGAGAAAGAGTGGTTCAAAACAGTTAATGTTATATTCTGAAGCGATACTAACAAAGAAGCCCACGCTCTGATTGTATCCTCCTCAGAATGATGCGTGTGTCAAATCTCCCTCCCACCCATAAACTCAAATCCGTTGTTTGTCTGTTTCTATCTTCACACTACCTACCATTGCCACACCCCTTCATGACATGCCATTCCACACAAAACCCACACCACACCATGTTTTTGTCTTATGCTATAGCTCCTGATCTTTTGGGTCCAACTGTTATTCCTTTCTTTTGTGATCTTGCTACTGGTGTTAGTTTATCTTTTAAGTCTGTTCCTGGTGTTCCTGATTTGCCTACTACCACCGCTCACATGTGTGCTTTTTTTTTTGTTTTGCTCATGTTCCTGATATTTGTGTCTTTAGTCCCTTCCTAAAGTTTTTTTTATAATTTTAGAGTCTGTTCTTATTATTTCTGTTCTTTTCCAGTCTGACCTCCTGGTGCTTGTGTTTTTTTTAAGTCCTTCTCATGATGCTTGTTCTTTTATTAGTCCGGCTGCTGCTACTTATATGTACCTTTTATACTGTTATTCCCAGTGTTTCGTGTTTGTAATTGTTAAGCTCTGTCTTCCTATTAACTCCTGCTTCCACTGCTATTTTTTAATATCGTTCACCTTTTTTGTTTTCTGTCCTGCTTTGTGGGGTTTTCACAGTGTCAATGCATCTGTTTAGGATGTAACTTCTATTTCAGTTTTTGTATTTGTAATCCTGGTGTTTGTATATCTGTTTAGAGCTCTACTATTGCTTGTTAAATACCACTCTCAGTATTCCTCTTTTTTCAGTTTTGCTCCCTGTCTAGCATTTACTTTTATTCCACTCCCGGTGTTTCTATTTTTCAGCTCCACTATTGTTTAGGTGCAAATGGCATTGAACCTACTCAAACTCCTCCCTTGGCCCCAGAATTCCTAGCTTGGGGGAGGATGTAAGTTGCAGTTTCCACATTTGTTGTGTCAGGACTGCAAGATTTAGCTCATCATAATGGAGCCTTTGCATTTGCTTCCTGGGTTAAGAGTCCTCTTGAGGAAAAAAATCTTCACTTAAATTTTTATGAGTAGCATGTTATGCTAAACAAATGATCTCTGTTGCTGAAAATGGTTGCTAGTGGTGTCATTGAAGAATAGTTAGAAACATTATATACCAAAATGTTTACATACTCACAAACTCACTAAAAGCACATTGACTCCCAATTCTCTATCCCAAATGTCCTATGATTGCCAGTACTTCCTCTTCATGGTGACTAAAGGCAACATTTTCCACCCATGGATGAGGTTTCATGCTTTTTCAGAAGCCCACCAGGGCTCCCGGCCTGCCTGTCAATCTTAGGGTTGGACGGGCACGTACATCAACTACTTTATTAATGGCCTTAATAGGCTGGTGACAGGTCGGCGGGCGCGCAGCCGACTTGGGTGCGCGCCTGTCGAATTGGAAGTCTGAATGACGTGCCGTGACATTGGGACACGCCCGATGTCATCCCGTGTCATTTTACGTGTTGGCGAGTGGGCCCCATCCCCGCTCGCCGACTGGAAGACACAGCCCTTAAAGTACAGGGTTCTGCATTTTGTTCTCTTGTGGCCTGTCTTTTCCTGGCACTATGTACTGTCCTTCCCTGCAGGGGGAATGCATATTGTTAATTCAGCCTCCAGATTCTACAATTACACACTGTCAAGATTCACAGAATAGATGGTAGTAAGGTTAGGTATAAGAGAGCAAGGACTTTGGATGAGAGATTTTCTTGTGTAGTCTACATAACAGGATGTATGATATCTTACATGTGCTACCAAGTTCTATTGCTCCTGTGGCAATTAGAATAAGTGCCATTATTGCTTGAATATTGGGACAGGAATGCGCGTTTATTTTTCTGCTTTCTGTTGCTTTCCTGATATTCAGTTAACAACTTACATTTGCTGATCTTGTGGGACCGTTAAACTTCTTTCCATACCTGCAAAGAGGTTTTTAGGGCTGTTGAGATGTCACTCAAGCCACAGGCACCTCCTTCCACATGAGCCATGCTGCACCAATTAATAGCTTCAGCTCACCTATTCCAACAATTTTACCATCTGTCTCTGATTTCTGACAGGAATTCAACACCAGCCTCTGAAAAGGTAGATACTTGCCTTTTTCCTTATCTGGCAGCTACTATTGCTTCTCTCTAACGCGGCTGTTCCCTTTAAATGCATGTGGCCCTTTATAAGATGATGTTATGTCCTAGCTCCACCAGCTTTCACAAATTCTCCTTTCCTTTTCCTCACCCTCGGCATATCTGACCTACTGCTGGTAGAACTTTTGTATGCGTTATGGAAGTTAGTTGACTCCGAGGATTCTGATGGGATCAGCATTCGAAGATTTCAACAAGCTTACGTCCTACATCACTGGAACCATTATTTTTGGCTTTCCTTCCCCACCCTTTTCCTTGCCGTTTTCTTCCATGTAACCACCCAAACTTCCTATTTCATGTTTGGACCTCATCCTACTAACCACGTGCCATCAAATTATCTTGAAACCTTAACTTAATTTCCCAAAAACTTGTGTCACCTGACTTTTTCTGCTTATTGCCACAAAACTCTGAGTAGCCCTGAGTGCAATTAAGAAGCAAAACCAAAAAGGTAACAATCTCCGGATGACTACCTGAGCCACGAGCTAATTGGCACAGAGTCAATAAGATTAAAGAGGTAAATGCATGGCTCAAAGATTGGTGTGGGAGTAATGGGTTCGAATTCATGGGACATTGGCACCAGTACTGGGGAAAGAGGGAGCTATTCCATTCAGATGGGCTCCACTTGAATCATGCTGGGACCGATGTCCTGATGAATCGCAAAACTAGGGTTGTAGATAGGGCTTTAAACTAAGTAGTGGTGGTGGGGGGGAGGGGTTCAGTTGCATGGAAATATAAAAAATCAAAGTTTAAGGAGAAGGTAAGAGTGCAGGTTAGTGACGAGGTTGATTGTTACCAAAAAGTGAAAGGAAGGGACAGAGTGTGTGAATGCCAAATTGCACCAAAGAATCTTATGGTCTAAAATGAATGTTGGTCCCTTGGAGGATGAGACTGGGGAGTTAATAGTGGGAACGCAGAAATGGCAGAGGTGTTTAATCAATATTTTGCCTCAGTTTTCACGGTGGAGGACACTAGTACCACCCCAATAGTAACAGGTAGTGCAGAGGATATAGAGAAGGAGGAACTTAGAACAATCACCATCACTAGAGAAAAAATACTGAGCAAACTATTGGGATTAAAGGATGACAAGTCCCCAGGACCTGATGGCCTACATCCCAGAGTCTTAAAGGAAGTGGCAGTGGAGCTAATGGATGCATTGGCTATAATATTCCAAAATTCCCTGGATTCTGGAAAGGTTCCAGTGGATTGGATAAATGCTAATATAATGCCCTTATTCAAAAAGGAGGGAAGGCAGAAAGTAGGAAACTATAGACCAGTTGGTTTAACATCTGTCATTGGGAAATTGTTGGAATCCATTATTAAGGAAGTAGTAATGGGGCATTTGGAAAGTCAAAATGCAATCCATCAGAGTCAGCATGGTTTTATGAAGAGTAAATCATGTTTGATTAATTTGCTAGAGTTCTTTGAAGATGTGACAAGGAAAGTGGATAATGGGGATCCTGTAGATGTAGTAAATCTGGACTTTCAGAAGGTCTTTGATAAGGTGCCGCACAAAAGATTAATACACAAGATATAATCACACGGAGCTAGGGGTAATATATTAGCTTGGACAGAGGATTGGCTAACCAACAGAAAGTAGAGAGTCAGGATAAATGGGCCTTTTTGTGGATGGCAAGCTGTAACTAGTGGGGTGCCACAGGGTTCGGTCCTTGGGCCTCAACCATTTACAATCTATATTAATGACTTGGATTCAGGGATAGAAGGTACTATAGTTAAATTTGCAGATGACACCAAAATAAGTGGGAAAGTAAGATGCAATGAAGAAATAAGAAATTTACAAATGGATATGGTTAGGTGAATGGGCCAAAATTTGGCACATAGAGTTTAACATGAATAAGTGTGAGGTTATCCATTTTGGTCAGAAGAATAAAAAGGAGACTTATTATTTAAATGGAGAGAAACTTCAGAATGTTTCAGTGCAGAGGGATCTGGGTGTCCTCGTGCATGAATCGCTAAAAGCTAATATGCAGGTACAGCAAGAGGAAGGCAAATCACAGAATCACACAGTGCAGAAGAGGCCCTTCGGCCCATCGAGTCTGCACCGACATGTGAGAAACACCTGACCTACCTACCTAATCCCATTTACCAGCACTTGGCCCATAGCCTTGAATGTTATGACATGCCAAGTGCTCATCCAGGGACTTTTTAAAGGATGTGAGGCAACCCACCTCCACCACCCTCCCAGGCAGCGCATTCCAGACCATCACCACTCTCTGGGTAAAAATGTTTTTCCTCACATCCACCCTAAACATCCTGCCCCTCACCTTGAACTTATGTCCCCTTATTACTGACCCTTCAACTAAGGGGAACAGCTGCTCCCTATCCACCCTGTCCATGCCCCTCATAATCTTGTACACCTCGATCAGGTCACCCATCAGTCTTCTCCGCTCCAACGAAAACAACCCAAGTCCATCCAACCTCTCCTCATAACATAAATGTTTCATCCCAGGCAACATCCTGGTGAATCTCCTCTGCACCCCCTCCAGTGCAATCACATCCTTCCTATAATGTGGCGACCAGAACTGCACACAGTGCTCCAGCTGTGGCCTCACCAAGGTTCTATACAACTCCAACATGACCTCCCTACTTTTGTAATCTATGCCTCGATTGATAAAGGCAAGTGTCCCATCTGCATTTTTCACCACTCCACTAACATGCCCCTCTGCCTTCAGAGATCTATGGACACACTCGCCAAGGTCCCTTTGTTCCTCAGAACTTCCTAGCGTCATGCTGTTCATTGAATAATTCCTTGTCAAATTACTCCTTCCAAAGTGTATCACCTCATACTTTTCAGGGTTAAATTTCATCTGCCACTTATCTGCCTATTTGACCATCCCGTCTATATATTCCTGTAGCCCAAGACACTCAACCTCACTATTAACCACCCGGTCGATCTTTGTGTCATCCGCAAACTTACTAATCCAATGGCAAATGGAATTTTGGCATTTATTGCTAAAGGAATAGAGTATAAAAATAGGGAAGTGTTGTTGCAACTGTAAAAGGCATTGGTGAGACCGCACCTGGAGTACTGTGCGCAGGTTTGGTCCCCTTACTTAAGGAAGGATGTAGTTGCATTGGAGGCGGTTCAGAGGAAGTTCACTAGATTAATTCCAGAGATGTGGGACTTGTCTCATGAGAAGAGATTGAGCAGTTTAGGCCTATTCTCTCTAGAGTTTAGAAGGATGAGAGCAGATCTAATTGAGGTATATAAGGTGCTAAAGGGGATAAACAAAGTAGATGTGGAGCGGATGTTTCCCCTTGTGGGACATTCTCGAATGAGAGGCCATAGTTTTAGGCTAAGGGGTGGTAGATTTAAATCAGAGATGAGGAGGAATTACTTTTCTCAAAGGGTCGTGAATCTGTGGAATTCACTACCTCAGAGTGCAGTGGATGCCGAGATGCTGAATAAATTTAAGGAGGAGATAGACACATTTTTACTTAGTAATGGGTTGAAAGGTTATGGGGAGAGAGTGGGAAATTGAAGTTGAGGCTGAAATGAGATCAGCCATGATCGTATTGAATGGCGGGGCAGGCTCGAGGGGCTGAATTGCCTACTCCTGCTCCTAGTTCTTATGTTCTTATGTTCTCTCTTCCTTTTGTAATGCCAGTTCTCCTACTCCTTACATTTTGTCATGACGGCGGACGATAGCCCCAATTACATACGGACAAATTGAACTTTTAAGTAAGACGTGTTTTCTAAAAAAAGGACATACAAGCAAAAGGGTGAGACTGCAAAGTAATCACCTGTTAGAAAATTCCTATGTGGATTACACTTGACCAACTAGCCCAGAGAATGGAATGTCACACCTAAAAAAGTATCAAGGCCTAATTCATACAGAGTCTCTTTAAAGGAAAAGATGCAATGCAAAAACTGAAATGTAATCTCCTGTGGTTGCGGAGATAATGAAGGCTGATTACCATCTTAGCAGAAGCCATCTCCTATGAGTTATATTCCAGACTGTGGACAAGGTGTGAGTTGAAAAGAAAGCAGATCTGGGCGAAAGACATGTTTGTTTTTTTCCCTTCCAGGAAAACACAAAAAAAAGGGGTTAAAAAGCCAACTGCAACCCTAGTTGTGTGTGCTAGTTTTAGTGTTCCAGGCCTGGTGTGCAAGGGTGTGCTGTGAGGGCCACAGCTAAAGAACATCAACTAGGCATCCTTGCACTTGCAGGTAAAAAGGCCTCTGTCTCCCTGATTGCTGGAGGCAAGTAACAAGTCAGCAAAGCCACAGCCGAAAAGCAAACAGGACAATTCCTTTCAGCTAACCTGCAGAACCAAGAATCTCCAAACCCACTGCTCAACTGTCCAAAGTCAGCTCTACCGGAATCACCCAACTTAACAGCTGCAAGGTTTCACCATCAACTTCTCACAAACAAGCCAAAAGACTGATTCATGTACCTTTTTTTAAGCTTTATTTCTGGAATCACTTCTCATTTCTAATCTGTGTGTATGTGTGTTGCGTTTTTATTATTTTTTCCCGCGTTTTAGTAACTAATCAACTTACACTTTCTTTGACTCAAGAAGACTGGTTAAATTGGCTCCTTCTAAAACATAAATACATTTGGACTGGAAAAAGGTATCCACAAGGGATAAGATCCTTTTTAAATCAACTTTGTTGCAACCAACCGAAGGGGTTGAATAAAGAAGGGGAGCCAGTTCATCCTTCCTCACCCAGGAGCATAACAATTTAGAGTACCCTGTACGGGATCATAACAAATTGGGGGAACCTCGCTCAGGGACTAGTTTTAACAATTTCAGTCAACGAAAGAACTGACACGCAGACAAATCTAAAACTCTTGAATAATTCTTATTATATATATTTTATCCATTCAGTACTATATTCACATTAAGTTCAATATTTTATACATATATAAATGTTCTACACACTTGTACATAATATATATATATATGTATATATATATATATAAAATATATGTATTATATAAATACACTTATTTAACAATGCTGCTTTCATATTTGGCATTTATTCGGTTTGATTGGTATTTCTTTTATCCAATCTTCTATATAAATACATTTTTTTTTCATCTTGAAATGTGAGCCTCACTGGCAAGGCCTGCATTTATTATCTATTCATATTCACCACAGAGAAGGTGTGAGAGAACCACTTTCTTGAACTGCTGCTATTGTATTCCCACAGTGCTGTTAGGGAGGGTGTTCCAGGATTTTGACCCAGTGCTAGTGAAGGAGTGGCGACACACTTCCCAGTCAGGATGGTGCATGGCTTGGGGGAGATATTGCAGTTAGTGGTCTTCCCATGAATCTGCTGCCCTTGTCCTTCTAGGTGGTAGAGGTGACGGGTTCGAAAGATGTTGTAATGCATCTGTGTTGGGGTGGTGAAGGCAGTGAATGTCTAAGATAGTGGAAGGGGCATTGATCGAGCACAGTGCTTTCTTTGCCTTGGGTGGTGTGCATCTTTAGTGCTGTTGGAGCTGCATGCATCCAGGCAAGCGGAGAGCACTCCTTCACACTCCTGACTTGTGCCTTGAAGACAGGTTGTGGGGAGTCAAGAAGTGATTTACTTGTCACAGAATTACCAGCTTCTGACCTGCTTTTATAGCCACTGGCCCAGATGTTCACTGAGAGGCTCTCCGTCTTGGCGAAAATTGTGGAAATGACTGAAAAAAGTCCCGTCCCTGAACCTGGCACTTCCCATTTTTGCCGACATGGAATTGGAGGTGGGATATGTTTCACACATGCGCCATTTAAATTATCAGCTGTCTCCACTGAAGTGGGATTTTGGTAGGCGAGGAATGTAAAACGCAATGGTCAGAATTTTACCTTCAGTGTGCGGGGGTGGGACCGACACACTGGCGTGTAAAATGACACGCAATGATGTCGGGCGTGCAATATTTCAGAAGGCGGGCACACTATGAGTATGGAGGCGCGCCCGCCATTAATTAACGAGCCAGTTAAGGCCCTTGAGGCAGCAATTGATTCCCATTTTGCGCAGCCCGTGCAATTTTCAGGGCGTCGCACGGGCGCAACGGACAGGCCACATTTTCAAAAACCTCATCCACGCGTAGGATAAGAGGGTTGAGTGGGCTCACGAATGCGAGTTGTTAGAACTTACTTACTGCTTACAAGCCTGTTGCTTGTGTGAACAGGACAACTTCATTTCGCTTCAGAGCTGCTTTAACAGAAATAACAGGCTTCAGTTCAGGACTCTGGAGGAGTCATAACACTTGGGGCCTTCCAGGTATCAGACAGCCTTCCCTTGCCCTGGGAATGGGGATTGTGGTCTCCGCTGGAGGCACTTCCTCTGAGGAGGAAGAGAGGGCCAGAAGGGGGAGGAGGGGAGGAGGCCAGGTGTCATATTCAGCCTCCAGGGGAGCCACCTGTGGGAGGACAGGCACAGGCACAAGGGGCGCAGAGCCAACGGGAAGTGCAAGATGGAAGGGGCCACAGAAGACGCCACTATCCTGCTGCCAGGGTTTACAGGTGGCGATGCAGCTACCTCAATATGTCTGAGGTGCAGTGCCAAAGGAGGTTCTGCCTCTCAAGGGTAACAGTGACCTCAAGTCTGGGAAGAGTGTCCTGCGGTCAGCATCGCAGTGAAGCAGTCTGGGAAGGGTGTCCTGTGGTCAGCATCGTGGTGAAGCAGTCTGGGAAGAGTGTCCTGCAGTCAGCAGCATGGTGAAACAGTCTGGGACGAGTGTCCTGCAGTTAATTCTTGTTGAAAATAACAAGAGTGACATCAATGAATGTATGCATTGAATACTAATTGTATTATAATTGTGAGGAAAGGTCGCTGTCTAAGACCTGTCTGCCATTGTGCACTGAGGGACTGGGAATTGTTTAGAGCCCCTCGGGCTGTACAGCTCACAATGAATATATGCATTGAATACTAATTGTACTATTATTGTATTGAAGCATCTCAGAATGCAACATGATGTATGTTGATAACTCCAATACCATTGTCTGACTGTCTGTAATGACCATATTGAAATGATTGTAATATTCATTGATTGTATTGAAGCACCTTGTGATCCATGTGTAAAAGTTGAATCTGATTGCACTTTTTGTGATGGCGATTTAGAAATGTTTTGTAATGTTCTTCCAGGTATTTTATGAATAAAGTATATTTTTCAAAAAAAAAGAGTGACATCACAGTGTTACTACGTGCTGAGGTTCTACCTGTCCTCGGTGTTGTGAAGGATGGGTCTGGCCACGCTGCTGCGGAATGCTCCAAGTAGTTGGACCGTGCTGTACCATCTGTCCCTCATGGAAAAATTTATGCAGAGAAACACCTTTGACCACAAGTCCATTAGGCAGTGGTCGGCATGTAATGTCCTAGAGACCCAGTAGGAAAAGGAGAGGGTGTATCCTGTCGATTGGTTCCCCGAGCAGACTGTCAAAGCCATTTGGCAGAATGCCTCATTATCAGAACATTCCAACAAGCACCAAGACGTAGCTTGGTTGGTGGTGAGAAAGGCCCTCCTCGTCAGATCCTTCCAACACGCCAGGAGTCTCACCCCCTCTGCACGTTGCCCTTGAGGTGGCTGTGGTGGGGAAGAGACCATTGTTTAACCTCCTTGTGGAATGTGCCTTTGCAAAGAAGGTCTGGAGAGAGATGCAGTGGTTTCTGTCGAGGTTCATCCTGAGCAGTGTGCTCTACGGGCTGTTCCCAGGGACACACACCAAGACAAACATCAACTGCAGCTGGAGGATCATCAACTCGGTGAAAGACGCTCTTTGGTCTGCCTGAAACTTGTTAGTCTTCCAGTGCAAAGAGTTGACCCCGACCGAGTGTTGCAGACTGGCACATTCAAAGGTCCAGGACTACGTGCTGAGGGACACAGTAAAGCTTGGGGCAGTTGCCGCAAAGGCGCAATGGGGAAAGGTCGCTGTCTAAGACCTTTCTGCCACAGTGCACCGAGGGACTGGGAATTGAATAGAGCCCCTCGGGTTGTATGACTCACAATGAATGTATGTAGTGAGCACTAAATGTATTAAATTGTATTGAAGCACCTCAGAGTGCAACATGATGTATGTCGATAACTCCAATCTCATTGCACTGTCTGACTGTCTGTAATGACCATATTGAAATGACTGTAATATTCATTGATTGTATTGAAGCACCTCGTGTTCTATGTGTAAAAGTTGAATGTGATTGCATTTTTGTGATGGCCATTTAGAAATGTTTTGTAATGTTCTTCCAGACATTTTATGAATAAAGTATATTTTCCCAAAAAAAAGCAAGAATGACATCACAAGTCAGCGCGAGAGAGTGGCGGAGAGATCAGAACCAGCGCGAGTGCGGGGAAGCTTCAGAACATGACGTCAGCACAAAGGTGAGAGCTGATTGGTGAGTAGTGGATAAATGTTTTTCTCCAGTTTAAAATAGATTAAGCTAAGGAAAGGTAAGGGTTCTAGTTTTTATTTAAAGTACATGAATAATTTAACGTTTTTTTTACTGTAACTAACTTAAAGTAAGGGTTTTTTTTCAACTAGAGGCATGGCAGAGCAGCTCAGTCCCGTGTTATGTACCGCCTGCAACATGTGGGAAGTCCTAGACGCTCCTTGCGCTCTGACTGACCACATGTGCAGGGAGTGCCACCAGCTGCAGTTACTTGAGCTCCGAGTTTCAAAGCTTGAACAGCAGTTGGAGGCACTGAGGTGTTTCCGCGAGGCTGAGAGTTTCGTGGATAGCACGTTTTTAGACATGGTCACCCCACAGCTTACGGAAGTGCAGACAGAGAGGGAATGGGTGGCCATCAGTCAGAAGAAAGGTGTCAGGCAGATAGTCAGGAAATCCCCAGGGTGCATCTCACTCGAGAACCATTTTTTTGTGTTGGAAAATGATGAGAGTGACGGTTCCTCTTGGGAGTGCAGCCACGCTCATAGCACTGTGAGTGGCTCAGCTGCACAGGGGGGCAGGGAAAAAAGGGGAAGAGCAATAGTGGTAGGAGACTCGATAGTAAGGGGAGCAGACAGGCATTTCTGCGGCTGTAGATGTGACTCCAGGATGGTATGTTGCCTCCCTGGTGCCAGGGTCAAGGATGTCACTGAACGGCTGCAGGGCATTCTAAAGGGGTAGGGGCAAACAAACAGAGATTGTGGTACATATTGGTACCAACAACACAGGTAGAAAGAGGGATGAGGTCCTGCAAGCAGAATTTAGGGAACTAGGAAGCAGATTAAAAAACAGGACCTCAAAAGTAGTAATCTCTGGATTACTTCTGGTGCCACGCGCAAGTGAGTATAGAAATAGGAGGTTAGTCCAGATGAATGCGTGGCTGGAGAGATGGTGCAGGAGGGAGGGCTTTAGATTTCTTGGACATTGGGACCGTTTCTGGGGGCGGTGGGAGCTGTACAAGGCGGACGGGTTGCATCTGAACCGGAATGGGACCAATATCCTTGCGGGGAGGTTTGCTAGTGCTGTTGGGGAGGGTTTAAACTAACTTGGCAGGGGGGGTTGGGATCCTGAGAGGAGGTTCAGCAGGGGGACGTGCACAGCCAAAATTAGAAGAGAGAGCATGTGAGTCTGGAAGGCATAGAAATTATAGGCTAGTTAAGGCACAAGGGAATTTGGCAAGGTTGGATGGTATTTATTTTAATGCAAGGAGTCTGATGAATAAGGCAGATGAGTTGAGGGCATAAATTAACACATGAAAATATGATGTCATTGCTGTCACAGAGACATGGTTGAGAGAGGGGCAGGATTGGCAGTTCAATATTCCAGGATATAGGGTCTTCAGGCAAGACAGGGAAGGAGGTAAAAGAGGCGGGGGTATCGCAATATTGATTGAGGAATCAATTACAGCAGCAACGAGGGATGACATCTTAGAAGGCTCCTCAAATGAAGACATATGAGTAGAACTGAAAAACAAAAAAGGAGCAGTTACATTGCTAGGAGTGTACTATAGGCCCCCAAACAGTCAGAGAGAAATAGAAGAGCAGATATGTAGGCAAATTTCAGAGAAGTGTAAAAATAATAGGGTAGTAATAGTGGGGGATTTCAACTTTCCCAACATTAACTGGGTTAGTCATAGTGTGATAGGTTTAGAGTAGAATTCTTAAAATGCATCCAGGAGAGCTTTTTAAGCCAGTACGTAGAAGGTCTTACAAGAGAGGGGGCGGTCCTTGACTTAATTTTAGGGAATGAAGCCGGGAAAGTAGTAGAGGTGTCAGTGGGGGAGCATTTTGCAGATAGTGATCATAACTCTGTTACATTCAAGATTGTTATGGAAAAGGACATCAGGCGTGCATTGATTTTCATTCACTACCGCACAGACAAGGCCAGCCAGGCAGAGCGAGCCAGAGGCTTTGCCACGATTGCCGGGTTCCCCTGCATCTCAGGTGCAATCGACTGTACACATGTGGCCGTGAAGGCGCCAGCGGGTCAGCCGGGTGCCATCATCAACAGGAAGGGATTCCACTCGATGTAGGTAGTGTGTGACCATAGGATACAGATTCTGAAGTCTGTGCAAGGTACCCAGGCAGCTCCCATGATGCTTACATCCTGAGACACTCCCAGGTGCCAAGGCTCTTCAGTGCTCCAGCCTGACTGGATGGATGGCTGCTGGGTAACAAGGGCTATCCCCTCAGAAGGTGGCTCATGAATCCTCTCTGTCATCTAAGAACGGAGGCCGAGCAGTGCCTCCACAAGAACCACAAGGACAAGGTAGAGAGGACCATCGGTCTTCTCAAGATGCATTTCCGATGCCTGGACAGTTCGGGGGGCGCGCTGCAATACCCTGCAGAGCGTGTGTCCATGATAGTGGTTGCATGCTGCGCTCTTCACAATCCGGTGCTGGAAAGGGGGGACGCAGTGGAGGAAGAGGATGTTGACGCAGCTGCTTTGGCAGCAGACGATGAGTCCAGTCGTGAATCCGAGGGTGAGGACGCTCAGGAGAATGCTGAGGGGATAGACAATGGCCTGGGCAACCTCCAGGGAGGCAGGGGCACCAAAGATGAACCACCACCACATGCCAGGACTGCAGGCTCCATACTCGATACCTGATAGGAACATTTTCTTGGTGAACAACATGCACTATGTGCCATTTCTATAAAGCTCAATGACAAACAAGTCACTCATGACATCATGGGTTACCCTGCACCTGCAGAACTAATGAAGCACCCAGAGGCTTGTTGAATATAAACATATTTACTGTTGTGGAGCCTTACATACTTAAATCAAATTAAATGTAAAGGTATTTAACATCACACCAACTTAAAAAGAACTTAAAAGTGGGGCAAAAAAAGAACACCAGTGATAAGCCCATGTTGTGCCTAAGGTGATTTACTTTTGCATTTGTGGGTGCTATGTCTAGGTTCTCCCCCCTTGCTGGCACCAGTATTGGAGACAGGCTGCTCACTCTGCTGTCCTGATGGCCTTGATGACCTTGGCAGGCGTCCTCTGGTCCGTGGAGCCTGTGCTGACCCCGCCTGGGAGGAAGTGGCCAGTACCACAGTTGGCATCACCCCAGTCGCTGCAGCATCATCAGATGCCACAGTCACTGGCAGAGGGGTGGAGGAGCTGCTGCCATCATCTGGAGCGCCCTGAGAGGAGCCCGCAGAGACAACAGGCAGCTCGTGCGCCAACGTCAGGTCTCTTTGGACCTCCCTGCTCACCATTGAAGGATGGTCACCTCACTGAGGTACTGGGTGCCCAATCCATCTCCCACACTGACAGTGACCACTTGAGGTCATTGCTGGTGTGAGGGCTTGCAGGTCCGAGCGCATCCCCAGGAGGCCCTGATTCAGCTCCTGGAGGAGCCTCTCCATGAGCGTCGCCACTCTCTCCATGGAGGAGGCAGTGCGCTCGGCCATGAGGGTCATTGCATTGCTCATGGACTCCTCCATCACGGACACCATGGCACGCAACCCCTCATCTATCTCTGCCAGATCCTCCCGCACACCCTGCTGGACTTCCAGCATCTGCTGCCTCAGGGACGACTCCAGAGGCTCATCATCAGCCACCAACTGAGCATGTTCCTGGCCCCCAGCATTCCTCCGACTGTTGGCGCTCTGGACACTCTCTGCCTCCGCCTGCACCTCAAGCAAGTGTGAAGCGGCCTCACCGCTGTGCGCCAAAATACTAGCCAATGATCTTACTCTCACTGAGGTGCTGGTATCTGCCCTGGTACCTGCCTGGCTGAGAGGGTGTAACGCTGGTGCATTTAGACCCTCCATGTCCTCAGGGGTGAGCGGCGATCCTTCAGGCTCCTGAGACCAAGGGTGTTCTGGTGAGCCTGAAAGGAACAACAAGGATACGTGATTAGTTGAAGTCGTTACCCTGTTATTGTGCATGCCTGGCACTCGGATCAGGATGTGCTCGTCTCTCCATTATCAATGGGGATTTCATGTTTGAGCCTCAAATCAATATTGAGACCACAGTGGAATGGCTGCAATGACAGACATTCTGACCTCAGTACCCTGCACTCTTACCTCCCTGTGGCACCCCAACCTCACCGTAGCCAGTTTGATCTAGGCGCATAGCGCCTCTCCAGCTGCAGTGCCTCCTGTTCGTATCTGGTCAAGATTAGAAGCTGGGGTGGTCCTCCACCAGTTCGCAGCCTCTCTTTGTTATTCTGGGCTGTCTTCTCCTGAAAGGAGAGAGGAGCATTGATCAGTCCACCCTCTACCTGCAGCCCCATTGCAGCCTGGCCAACCCCACCTGAGGAAACCCTCGCAGGGCTCAGCTGATTCGTGACCCTGGAGCCGCAAGACACTCAGTCCAAGCAGCCAGGGCTCACCCCCTTGCCCAGATGCTGCTTCATTGACATTTGCCACTCACACTCTAAGAACTTTGAGGTCCAGGGTGGGGTGCATGGGAGGTGGGGGTGGGGAGGGGCGCACCGAACTGTGCTAAGTGACCCAATCCAGCATGGCACTTACCCTTCCCGATCGCAGGAGATCATTGAAGGGCTTGCGGCCTCATCACATCATGGAGCTGACCCTGGATGCCACCTCCTCCCAGGCATGTTTGCTTAGGTGGGTGGGGGGGGGCCTCCTCCTCCTGTCCCTTGGGACGAGGATATCCCGGCGTGCTGCTGTCTCCTCCAGGAGGGCAGCGAGACAGTCATCTGAAAACCACGGGGCCGACTGCCCCGCCGACCTGCCCTCCCGGTTGACCTGTTCTCCAACGACGTTCTGCATCTGTGCTGCTCTGCGAAGTCAATGGCAGCCTTAGCGCGGCTGCCTGCGCCGTTTTTGAATAGGCCGCCAGGTCGCCATTGGACCAGTGGACATTGGCCTCCTGCCCCCGCCCACCCCTTCCTGCTGATCTCGGAACGCGCATTACGCTGGGCGGGCCTTAATTGGCCTGCCCAAGTAAAATGGCGTTGCGCACCCGATCGCGGGCAGTGGACGGGTTCCCGACCGCCCCTGCCTGCTCCCGCCAAGCCTGGACTGACGCGGGAAAAATTCAGGCCAACGTGTGCTGATTAGACCAGGTTTTGCTCCCGACATTTTGCTCTCGGGACAGTTCCCGGCTCTGTGAATCCGACTTTTAAAAATGGTTGCTCTGGCACTGTGTCCAAACTTAAAGATTAAAACATAAAACAACTGTCCAGCCCTCACCCCTCACACCCTCTCACCACCCTACACACTCCGAATGCCCCATCCATGCCAATCCATGCCACCTCATACCCTGTACCCAACCCCCTTGGCCCCTCAAACCCTTCATGCCAACCTGTGCATCTGTACTGAACTCTCACAGCCCCTCATACTCTCCATACCAAACTATGTCCCTGTACCCACCCACCTCCCCATGGCCCCTCATATCCTCCATGACAACCTATGCACCTCCACTTACCCCCATGGCCACTTATAGCTGGTATTCCAACTTAATGCCAACTCATGCCAACCCATGCCCTGCACTCTTTTCCCTTACAACTACCATGACAACTCAACTCGTATCCACCATGAGGCAGACTGGTGGACAAATGCAGAGATGAGATCAAACAAAGTTCTATAAAATAAAGTTCCAAGTGCCTGTTGCAAACTTCACTATATTGAAAAAAACACACTCATTCATAAAGCCTGTCCACCACTTACAAGGCACAAGTCAGGAGTGTGATGGAATACTCTCCACTTGCCTGGATGAGTGCAGCTCCCACAACACTCAAGAAGCTTGACATCGTCCAGGACAAAGCAGCCCTGCTTGATTGGCACCACATCCACAAACATTCACTCCCTCCACCACTGACACACAGTAACTGCAGGTGTGTACCATCTACAAGATGCACTGCAGAAATTCACCGAAGCTCCTTCGGCAGCACCTTCCAAACACACAGCTGCTACCATCTAGAAGGGCAAGGGCAGCAGATAGATGGGAACACCACCCCCTGGAAGTTCCCCTCCAAGTCATTCACCATCCTGACTTGGAAATATATCACCATTCCTACATTGTCGCTGGGTCAAAATCCTGGAACTCCCTTCCTAACAGCACTGTGGGTGTACCTACACCACAGGGTCTGCAGCGGTTCAAGAAGGCAGCTCACCGCCACCTTCTCAAAGGCAACTAGGGGTGGGCAATAAATGCTGGCCCAGCCAGCGACTCCCACATCCTGTGAATGAATTAAAAAAATGTATTCCTGCATAACTCCCTAATGTTGCTGTAGCCAAAAAATAGAAGCAGGAGGTCATTGATATAAGGGTGAAAACGTTACTTTTATTGAAGCCAAAAAAAACTAAACATAAATTAGATGCAACAGAAATGACCAATTCCCTTGAGGGCTGGAAGGCCTCTCCGTCATTGTGCGTTCATAGCACCGAATGTTCTCATATATTCTTGGAAACTCATTCGGCTTCAAATTAAGTCGCTATTAGTTTCTCGTGGGCCTGCCTGCTACCTCTCACCACTGCCCTGGCTTCATTGGCAGTTTCATCACCGTCGCCTCCCTCAGGATCTCCATTGTCCTCCTCTTCCTGCTGATCTGAGGAGACATGTGGCTCGTCCATCTCCCGCTCTGGTAATTGCTCGTCCCATTGCTCGGCTAGGTTGTGAAGGGCTCAGCAAACAATCACAATCCAAGCAAGACAATCTGGCAAGAATTGGAGTAAACCATCGGAGCAGCCCAGGCAATGGAACCTCACCTTCAGTAGACTACTCAATGGTGGCCCTTGTTGATGCATGGCAGCATTGTACTGCTGTTTAGCGTCAGTTTGGGGGTTCTGGACTGGGGTCATTGGCCAGATCTTTTGCTGGTACCCCCTGTCACCCACCAGCTAGCCCTGGAGATGATGCAGGGGAGTGAACAGTTGCTGCACCTGGGAGTTGTTTAGAATATAAGCATCCATGGAGCTCCCCAGATACCGGCCGCGTAGCTACAGGAATTGTCACACACAAGCTGGACATTCAGGGAGTGAAATCCATTCCTGTTCATGAATCTTGCTAGCTGATGTTAAGGAATGCTGAACGCTACATATGTGCAGTCCATCGCCAATTGGACCTGATGGAATCTAGCGATGGATGCAAATTCCACAGTTCAGGCAGCTTGGCCCTCTGAGTCAATGATGAACTGCACAAATACATGTGCTTTCCTGGAAAGGGTATCTTTAAACTCCCTAATGCACTTGTGGGTGGCTGCTTGGGAGATGCCCGCAAGTCCCACTTGAGCTTTGAAAAGAGCTGGTTGTGATGAAATTCCATGCTGCTGTCATCTTTAGCACCGCAGACATGGCGCTGCCTCCCAATCTGTGCAGCTACAGGTCTTCCTGCAGGTGGCGAATTCCCTTGTCAAGTGAAGACGCCTCTGGCATTGTTTTTGGACATTTTCATGGAACTGCAATGCCTTCCATAGCACCTGGCGTATAACAGTAGTGCTGCTCAATGACACTACTGACCCTCTTTAGGCACTGCTTGTTCCTCTGCAGCTGCAGCCCCCTGAGGCTTGGGTCCCTGCTGTTCTTGCCCCTGGGCCTCCCTTCGCCTTCTCCTCCTTAGGCATTCCAAAGGCAGTATAGCTGCCACGTGCACCTGGACAAACATTGCCATTGGTAACATTGATTTATGAACATTTTGCAGGAAAAATATGGTTGGCTTTTTCCAGAAAGCTCCCCCTCATCCCCATAACCTTTGTGCCTTTCTCAGCCTGTGCATATCTATGTTGAAAGCTGTCCCCGCACCCACTCCACTATGGTTCCTGCAGGAACCAAGACTGGTTCTCCTCCCTCTCCAACAGCCATATGCAGGGGATCTGTAGCCCCAAGCATTACACTACAAGCCGTGCATGTGCGACTGAGCTCACTTTGATGCTTGCTGGCCTTCATCATCCCCTATGACACTTCACTGCAACTATTGAATCAACAGCATATATACTGTCACCATCCCCATATCATTCAGAATCATCCACTCGGGACAACGGAGGCTCCTCCATGGCTTAGTGCTGTTACAACTACACCCCCCGCACCCCAACAGCGTTGCAGAGTGTGAGTTGCCCTTCAGCACAGACTTCAATGGATCACTCAACCTGGTTGGGATCTCAGTATTATGAGAGGCTAGGACATGGGAACCTTTGTGCTATCCTGAGTGCATCATTGCAGTGTTCATTACCCAAATGAGTACAACTGCGCTGCCTTTTACTGGTTTCTGTTTGGCTTTGCGTTCATTTGGGATTGTGAGCAATCCGGGAACTTCTGGAACCAGACCTGAGGCCTCTCCCATGTCTACCACGTAGTATCAGTGAGGGACCTCAGAGTGAGCCTGCATGAGTTACAGTGGTGCACCTTACTTTCTTTTTTGATTCCTTCACCCTCAATCCTCCCCCAGTGACATACCAACATCCCTCCATCACCACATACAGTCTTATATTTTCTTTTACCCTCCCCTCTGTCAACCTTCAACCTCCCCCAGTCACTCTGGGCCCGTTCAGCCTTACCGTGGATCTCAACTCCCACCCTTCCTTGTTCACCTTCCCCATCACTGTAGTTGTCCCCTTGGCTTCCCAGTTGCCTACGTTCAATCCCAGGATCCTTCTGCCCACCCAACCAACCAGGCTCTTTAGTTCCACCCACGCCTGACAGCCCTATCCATCCCAAGTTTAGCTGCACCACTGAGATTCACATTGCACCCTTCCTGCCTGCCCTGGACAGCACTTCAGCTTCCTGCCCTGAACAGACTGCCTCCCTTGGAGGGCAACCTATGCTGTGCAACAACAGGCTAGCACTATCCATTCTGATTCATGGCCTGGCAATGAAGAAGTCTCTGTAAGAAGCATGAAGCAGCATGTACTCACTGGAGCATCTACGAAGAAATCTACTTTGCCTGGTACACGCCTCTTACATGCAGCCAGGTTTCTGAAGGCACGTTTATTTTTCACTCATTACTAACAAGATTGAGATGATGAATGTAATAGTGATGGGCTGAGGTTTTAATGAGTATGCATGATATGCTAATGAATGCAAAAGAGCTTCCCGAACCATCAGCAACGGAAAGCTTGACCCACTTGAAACGTTCTTTTATCTTAATACCAAGAGTTTAAGCCGCTGTCTGGAATCTGAATTTTGGCCTCCGGCACAAATAAGTTCCCCCTCCTGCCTTTCTTCCTGTTTCAGACAGGCCCCGAAAATTCAGCCCACAGTTATATTGTTCGAGAAGAGTTAGGAACTATATTGTTATATGCATGTATACATAAATATCCAGGATGCCACATCACTCACTCCTGCACCACAGTCTGTATACCGAGCTTACAATGTATCATTCTGTGCACATGGAGCTCTGGAAAAATACACTCACTGTCAGCTTCTGTATTTGTGTCTAAAACTGATTGTTTAGGACTTCTGGGAACCACAAGACATAACACGTACAGAACAATGAAATGTCCTCACTCCAGTGTGGACTCAATGGTGACGCAGCAGGATGGATGATCTTTGAGCTGCAATTAGTGATCGAATCCCCTGATATACAAAGCAGGAGAGCACGTGTGCTTAATGTACTTGTCCGCTACAGTATATTAATTTGGAAGTTAGTATACTTATAGGCTATACTGTACAGATAGAGGCGTGCCAAACTAAAGTGTTAAAACGTTCATCCGTTAATATCACCAACAGTAATTGTTAGACTTTGACGGAAGATTTTACATCATACACTTTAATGCAATGCTCCAAATTCTAAAGGTAACAGTAAAACAATAATTTTCTAACTTTCTACTTCCCTGAAGCAGTCTGCTGCGCTGGAAACATATGCTAGAAACCTACATTACATGGATTTCCAGCCGTCAGTTTAAATGGATGGAAAATCATGAGTCACATGCACCTGAATTAGTTTGAGCAAAGCTCCTTGTTTGAATTGCAAATTCTAAGAAGTCTTTAAAATGATAAAAGGCCTTAATAGAATGGATACAGAAAGAAAAGCCTGGATTTTCACCGAGACAGGTTGATTCAGGGTCCCTTTAAAAATGGCAGGCAGGTCCCGATTGTGGGTTTCCAAGCGCGCACATAATGAGGCTTGGCTGAGAGTTCAGACATCTATTAGAATGAAGGAGCACCTGCTCCTCCCCAGTGGAAACATTGTCTGACTGACAGCTCAGGCTCTCTGATCTATGTGGTCAATTTCACAATGTTTGTTGGCATAAGTTAAGTGGTTTTAAGTGTTTGTGGTTTGTGGTTTTTGAAACTTCAAAGGGTCTGGCTGATTGACACATTTATTAGCTTGCCATCCAGACCTTTTTCATAGGAGAAAGAGATCAATGGATTACATTTTTTCAAAGTTTTTTTAATCACATATCACTTTATACTGTGGTGTTCATTGGTTGTAGAAAGTGCACCATGGGTCAATGATCATGGAAGTGCCAGAGCTTGGCATAGGGGTCATGAAGGGTCTGAGGGGTTGGGTGGAAGGACATAGTTTGACATGGGGGCATGAGGGGGCATAGGGGTCAGTGGAAGGACAGAGTTTGACATAGGGCCATGAGAGGAAATCAGGTGTGGGTTGAAGGGCAGAGGTTTGCATAGGGGACATGAGGGGGCATAGGAGGTGGGTGGATGGGCAGATCTTGGCATAAGGCCATGAAGGGGACATATGGGGAGGGTGGATCATGAGGTGGCATGGATGGTGCATGGGGAGTGTTTGGAGGATGAAGGGGGTGTGAGGGGTGAGAGCTGAAGGGCTTTTGTGTTTTTTCCAATGGGGCAAAGTCTCAGGGCACCGTGGTGGGTCCTTTAAACAGCCCGTCTCCGCACACGGAAGCCCCTGTGGCTGCCTCTGCACTTCTTCCTAGCTCAGCTGGCCTGATTCCAGCTCACGCCCGGCCCCCCGAGCAGTGAAGATCCCGCCTTGGCGGGCACTTTCTCCTGA
The DNA here is from genome assembly GCF_964194155.1 of Cetorhinus maximus. Taxonomy (NCBI): domain Eukaryota; kingdom Metazoa; phylum Chordata; class Chondrichthyes; order Lamniformes; family Cetorhinidae; genus Cetorhinus; species Cetorhinus maximus. The sequence goes on along the minus strand of NC_135883.1, from coordinate 14,255,709 downwards.
GGCAGGTGGGCCGAGCCAGGTATTTTCCCAACTCCCCTACCCACCTCGAGGATGAAAACCCAGGCCAATGTTTCCTTTTGTGGGATAGAGCATAACTGGAGGTCATCACCATAAGATAGTCACCAAGTGAAAATGTGGAACCTGTGACCAAAGCAAGTGGTTGAAAGAAATAGTATAGGCGTGCATTTAGGGGAAAGCCAGACAAGCATCGAGGTCACCCCTCAACCTTCTTTTTTCAAAGAAACCCAGCTTGTTAATCCTTTCCTGAAATATCATCCTTGTAAATCTTCTCTGCACCCTTTCCAGTGCCTCTATATCCTACATTTAATATGGCAACCAAAACTGCACACGAGAACTCTAACCGTGGTCTAACCACAGTTGAATACATGTTTAGCCTAACTTCCCTACTTTTCAATTCTATACCACTCGAAATGAAACCTAATTCTTGGTTTGCTTTTTTCTTTACAGTCTTGCTATCCTTTGCTGCAACTTTAGTGATTGGTATATTTGCACTCCGAGATCCCTTTGTTCTTCTACCCCACCTATACTTGCATCTTCCAAGCAATAAAATGACCTCCCACAGAATCACAAAATTGTTACAGCACAGAAGGAGATTCAGCCCATCGTGTCTGCACAGGCTTTCTGAATGAGCAATTCACCAAGTGCCATTCTCCTGGTTTCTCCCCGTAACCCTGCACATCCTTCCTTTTCAGATAACAATCTCATTTCTTTTTGAATGCCTTGATCGAACCTCCTCCACAGTCTCAGGCAGTGCATTTTAGACCTTAACCACTTGCTGCGTGAAAAAGTTTTTCCTCATGTCGCTTTTGTTTCTTCTTTGAGGGAGAAAGGAATAAAGGATTATGAGGAAAGATGGGAGGAGGCTCGAGTGGAGCATCAATACCAGTCTGGACTGGTTGGGCCGAATGGCCTGTTTCTGTGCAGTATATATCCTATGTAAAGTGTGAACATTTTGGTAAAAGGAATGAAGATAGGCAATATAGACTTAAAGGTACAATTGTAAACGGGTATGCAGTAAGAGAGAGACCTTGTGCACAAATTGTTGAAGGCGGCAGGGCAAGTTGAGAAAATGGTTAAAAAGGCATATGGGATTCTGGGCTTCTCAGTATAACCAGAGGCATAGAGTGGAAAAGCAAGAAAGTTATAATGAACCTCTATAAAACACCGCACCAGAGGATGTGAAGGCTTTAGAGAGTGTGCAAGAAAGATTTACAAAAACGTTCCAGGGTTGAGGGACTCCATCTTTGTGGATAGATTAGAGAAGCTGGGGCTGTTCTCCTTCAAGAAAAGAAGGTTGAGAAATGATTTCATGGAGACGATCAAAATCTTGAGGAGTCCAGACAGAGTAGTTAGAGGTGAACTCTTCCCATTGATGGAATGGTCCGGAACCAGGGGCAACAATTTAAGGTGACTGGCAAAAGAAGGGAAACATTTTTTTTGTGCAGCGAGTGGTTAGGATCTAGGATGCACAGCCTGGAACGGTGGCGAAGACAGGTTCAATTGTGGTTTTCAAAAGGAAAGTAGATAAGCATCATCCTGAAGGGGGAAAAAAAATGCAGATCTGTGAGGAAAGGGCAGAGGAGTGGGACTAACTAAATTGCTCTCGCAGAGAGCTGGCATCGACACCAGGGGCTGAATAGCCTCCTTCCTGTGCTCTAACAGCTCTATGATTCTGGCTGGCATATTTAAAAGCATCTTCATAACATTGAATTTGAGACAAAACTTGTGTCAAAAAGAAAGCTGGGAAGGGAATTACAGAATAGTCAGACTCTAGCTCAGCTCAGTTTAAATTTTGAGAGAAAGCGCCTTCCGATCCACGAACGGCATTAGTTTTTAAGGGGCATTCAGACGATCACAAAAACACATCGTAAAACGCCCACAAACCGACAGCCAATGGATGAATTGATAACTGGCGAATGATTTCTCCAAGTAGTCGTGGCCGAGTGGTTAAGGCGATGGACTAGAAATCCATTGGGGTCTCCCCGCGCAGGTTCGAATCCTGCCGACTACGAACCCGGTTCATATTTTGTTACAAACGGGATCAATTGCATTGCTTAAAACTACCCTTTCCGCGGTGAAGTGAAGTTGTGATCGTTTTGCAACTGAATGTTAGGGGCTCTGATGATTTGCTGTGGCTCTGGATGCGGATTTGGAGTTTGTCCTCCCCAGGGCAGGGCTGGGCTGGACTGGGCTGGGCTGGGCTGCTGCTCAGGTCATTGCTCTCCCCGCAACCCGTGACTCGCACAGGCGGAGCAGCAACAGCGCTTTGCACTGAAGCCCGAGATTATAGCCAGCCAGCCAGCCAGCCTGTCCTGCCTTCGCTCGCTTAGCTCCAACAACTGCAGAGTACCGGCAACATGCCCGAGGGGCTCATCACTTCCAGGTAGGGAGAAAGCAGAAGGAAGCCAAGTTGCTGCAGCTACAACTTCACCGACCTCTCACTCGGTTTGCGGAGTCTGACACTGACACAGCCACTGATACTGACACAGCCACTGACACCGACACCGACATTCCCGCTGCTGCTTTTGCGAAAACGTTTCCGCCTTTTGGCCAACTTGTCATGTTTAGCTGCTCATTCCATAATGTGCAAACACACCGAGGCGATGATGCAACTTGAACGCAGAAGTCGAAGTTCGCCTCCTGGGCAAAGGGGAAGGAGGGTCGGCAATTCCCGTGTGAAATCAACTCATTAGCGTTAGGCTTGTTAATTTGGGCAGCGCGTAAACCCGGTGAAGAATGCAACTGGGTCCGGGGAGGGGTGGGGGGTACAGTGCAACTATTTTCGCACTAAATTTGTCCTGGCGAAGGCCTGGAGAATAGGGCTGGTGTATTAAAGTGAAAAATGTCACTGGTACAGTAGGGGGTGATCTTCTGGGTTTGAACACAGTTTACTCTGTACATTTTACCCTGTCAGTTTAGGGTAGGTGGGAAATCGAGCTGACAATTTGAGTCGTGTTTGACCTGACTCTGGACAGGAGTGGGTGTGAGATTTGGTGATTAGGGTGCCCATCCCACTTGCGTTTGACTCTTCGTGAAGTGTATTTCAGAACATGGTGTTTTATACATTGGTGTCGTGCCAAATTTTGTGGTGCAGGAGCTCTGAGAAAATGTGTTGGCCATATCATTGTTTTCTAATGTGTTAATCATTTGAGTCCCCAAAAAGTCAATAAAACTATTTTTTTTTTAAAAGTGAAAAATATTAAATCCCTGACTGCCACCCACCTCTTTCTCACCCCTCCCTCCAACAATCTCCCCCCCCTCCCTCCAACAATCTCCCCCCCCCCTCCCTCCAACAATCTCCCCCCCCCCTCCCTCCAACAATCTCCCCCCCCCTCCCTCCAACAATCTCCCCCCCCTCCCTCCAACAATCTCCCCCCCCTCCCTCCAACAATCTCCCCCCCCCCCAACAATCTCCCCCCCCTCCCTCCAACAATCTCCCCCCCCCTCCCTCCAACAATCTCCCCCCCCCCTCCCTCCAACAATCTCCCCCTCCTCCCCTGAAATCTCAGCCTGAAAGTTCTGATCTTTAAAAAAAGCCTTTCTGTCAGGTCCTACCTGGGCTCTGGCTGCTCGGTGTGGATGACAAGAATTTAGTTTAAAACACTGAGCCTGGGCCCACCTAGACCCTGCGACCTTGTGTTTGGGACCATCTGCACCCCCCTCTCCTGTGCCTTGGTTGGAGGTGCCGGAGTGGTGCTCCGACAGCACTACACCCCCAGTTTTATATACTTTTTAACCAGCTGACCATTTATTTAAGTGGTAAAGACATGGACACTCATCTATACATTCTCTAAATATTTAAACAGTTATGAGCAGAACATACAGAGCATGTAACCATGGTAGGTCCCTACTGCCTCAAATCTATTCCACACTTCCCTGGCCTCCATGTTATTTGAGCGTTAACAGTTCCTTCTCACCTTGTACTGTCCTCATCCTCTTTGAATCTGCTGGCATCCCCCCTTCACCCTCAAAAGCTAATCATTGACCCCCACTGCCCTTCCAAACTACCACGTCATCTCCACTCCCCTTCCTCTCAAATCCTGGAGCGCATGGTCACTTCTCAAATCAGTGCCCATCTTTGCCGTGACTCTTTTTGAATCTCTCTGATAAGGTCTCTGTCCTGCCGCAGCACTGTAACTGCACCTATTAACGTCCACTGTAACCGCTGCTCCTAACCGGAAGGGCATCAGAAGTGGTGGCGTATGAACACTTGGCCCACATTGCAGCCACTAACGCATGGCACAACTACTCCTGATGGCTTTCTGGTTGGCCGCAGGAATTTAGACTGTGTTTAAAATATTCAAAGTGATGCCATAACAGGCTCAACATATACATCTAGTTTGCACATCACTAATTTTAAATTCTTGCTGTGGACCTCATTGATCGATCTAGGGATTGAAGTCTTCTTAGGCTAGATCCAATGTGTTAAATCTTTGTGCAGGGAGCTTCTGCACAGCCCGATGGCTCAATTGGTACATAATGCGACTCTTTATCGCAGGGTCCCGCATTGGGAAATTTTTCTCAAATATTTTAGTCAAACTTCTTTTATTGATTTTTACCAAAACGTGCCCTTAAATGTTACAATCAATTCTCCATATTGGGAGTTGAGGATCTCATTTACTGAAATTGCCGGATTGCATAACTTCTTCATTTACTGAAGCGTCAGAAGCATGTTTTATAGAGGGAACAGTTGCTAAATGAAAGGTGGACTAGATATAAGAACTTGCACTTGGTTAAGGACTGCAAAAATCTAAAATGGGTAACTTGAACTTTGTTAGCCTATGTCAAGCCAACTTTTTTTTAATGCTGCCAGCTGACACTGTGACACTGCCAGTTCAGCTAAGCATGTGCACATTGTGACACAAATAAACACAGCCATGAAGGTTACAAATTATATCTTATGTGACTATGATAAACTAAACTTTCTTGACTTACCCGCAGCCTTTGGCGGGGTTGACCATTCCGTCCTTCACCAATGTCTTCCCTCTGTTGTTGGGACTGCCCTCACATGGTTCCATTCCCGTCTATCCAGTCATAGCTAGACAGTTGCTGCAATAGTTTCACTTGCTGCTTCCGCATGGTTATTTCTGGACTCCCCCAAGTATCTAACCGTGGATTCTACTTCCCATCTACATGTTGCTGCTCATTGGCATCATTTGAAAACACATTGGTTCCCACATGTATTCACATGACAGCCAGTTTAACCTCATCATTCTCTTGATGCCTTCACTGTCTCTGATTTTTCACATTTCTTGTTTGACATCCGCTATTGGATTAGCAGAAGTTTCCTCTGATTAACTATTGGGAAGACTGAAGCTATTGTCTTCGGTCTGTGCCACAACCTCCTTTCCCCAGCCATTGACTCCATCTCTCTCCCTGACCACTGTCTGAAACCAAACCAGACTGTTCACAACATTGGCATCCTGGCCCTGAGCTGAGCTTCTGGGCTCCAGGACTGCCGACTTCCACTTCTGTAACATGGTATGTCTTTACCCTGTGTCAGCTCATCTGCTGCCGAAACTCTTATCCAAGCTTTTGTTGCCTCTAGACTTCTGTAAATTTGAGCTCATCCAAAACTCTCCTGCCTGTGTCCTAACTGATACCAAGCCCTGTTCACCCATTAGCCCTGTTTTCACTGCCCTACATTGGGTCCTGGTCTGGCATCTTTCTGATTTTAAAACTCTCATTCTCTTTTTCAAATCCCTCCATGACCTTCCCCTCTTCCATCTCTGTGATCTCCTCCAGTCCCACAACCCTTGATGAAATATCTGCGCTGCTCCATTTCTGGCCTCTTGTGCACCCTTGATTTTCATCATTCCACCATCGGCAGCCATGCCTTCAGCTGCTGATGACCTAAGCTCTGGAATTTCCACTCTAAACCTCTCCGCCACCCTCTCCTCCTTTTCAGACACTCTTTAAAACCTACCTTATTGACCAAGCTTTTGGCCACCTGTCCTAATCACAAAAGGAAACATTTTATCTCGATGTCCTGTGAAGCGACTTGGGCTTTTTTATGACATTAAAGTTGCTAAATAAATGCCGTTGTGTGGTAATTGGGATATTTCCTAGCTGTGGTAATATGTGTATCCAATGATACCCTGGACTGCTTAATGTTATTTCCTGGTGCTGGGTCCTTGAAAAGCAAACTTTCTGCTATTTTAATAAAATGCCAACAGGAGTGTTGAAGTCTCTGGTTACTGATCCCTCACTGTCTCCCCTGGTCAAAACGACAAAGGGTATTGAATATGGATATAGGTTTTTAAATATATTAATTGTCTGGTTGTTCGAGTGTACATAGATGATAGGCTCTGAAATTGGTTTTAAGATTGATTTGACACATGCTGGTAAGAGTTGGTCATTGACTTGACATAGCTAACACCATCCAGTATTAAATTAGAATACTAACTCAGAGCTGCCTAAATCAAAGGATGGATTGCACTTTTAACAATTAAGAGGCTATTGATCTTTTGCTTTTAACAGTTAAGAGACTATTAATCTTGAAATATGTTATTTGTCAATAATGTCTCCTGATAATTGGAGCAACTTTTCAATAACTTTTGGACACTTGGCTATAGCTGCCTCACACAAGCAGCTTGTTGCATTGAGTTAGTATGTTTTGGTAGCAACTGCATTTAACACTACAGCATTGTCACTGTTGGGGAAATATTGGAAATGGAGCTTTCTAAATGAAGTATGCTATCAGTCCTCCACAGTTCCATCCCATGGTACTTAAGCCAACACAAACTGCTGCTGAAACTGCCTGAACAGAATCCTTAGGTAGCTGCTAAGTATGGTATTTTAGAGGTTGTTTTATAACTCCCTGAAATGTTTTCAATAATGAATCCCTTTATTATAATTTTGTTTTCAATGTAGAACAATTCAGAATGTGCACACGGGAATGGACTTATCAGTCCCTGAATACCAGGAAATCCATGGCAATCTGATGTCGGGCCATGTTGAGTATAAGATTGTGGTTGTCACTCAACTGGCCTCCTTTAAATCTGCAAAGCACAAGGCCAAAGATGTTGTTCAGTTTGTGGTAAGTGAAGAAGAATAATTGGCAATGTACTTGATTCCAATTGTCAATAGATCAAGTAAAGAAATACCATGTTCCATTTTGTTAATGAGAAAATTAGTTTAAAATGGCTGAGCTCATGATACCTACCAAGATGCTCAGAAATGTGCAACTGACCAGTCTAACCATTTCCCTGGTAAACTGTAGTGATTCACTCACCTGAGTTCCAAAGATCTGACAAGAAGTCTGTGACATTGTACATTAAGGGCAGGATCTTTAGGTCGGCGAGTGGGGGTGGGGCCTGCTCGCTGACGCGTAAAATTATGCGGGATGACGCTGGGTGGAACTCCCGACGTCACCCCGCGTCATTTCCATTTTCAGGTAGTGGGGGCGCAGCCAAGTCAGCTGTGTGCCCGCTGACCTGTCAAAGGCCAATTGAGGTCATTAATAAAACAATTTAGGTCATTGACAGGGCCGCCAGTCCAACCTTAAGGTTGGCAGGCAGGCCGGGAGCCCTGGCGGGCTCAAGAAAAAGCATGAATCCTCATCCACAGGCGGAATGAGGTTTCATGAGGGTTTTAAAATATTTACTAAAGGTTTGAGTTAAAGTGATGGACATGTCCCAACTCATGTCACAGTGTCACATGAGGGGACATGTCAGGGAAATTTTTTAAACATTTACCTTAAAAGTTTTAATTCGGAGCCAATCTCCCTGAGGCAGCATTTAGCCTCAGGGGGATCAGTGCGCTGTTTTGCCCACATGCGCGAAAGCACGCACTCCTGGCTGAGGGAATCCCCCCCACCCCGCCCCCACCAGCATAGCGCTTCCTGGCAGACGTCCATAAGACCATAAGACATAGGAGCAGAAATTAGGCCATTCGGCCCATCGAGTCTGCTCCACCATTCAATCATGGCTGATAAGTTTCTCAACCTCATCCTCCCGCCTTCTCCCCGTAACCTTTGATCCCCTTACCAATCAAGAACCTATCTATCTCGGTCTTAAATACACTCAATGACCTGGCCTCCACAGCTTTCTGTGGCAATGAATTCCATAGATTCACCACTCTCTGGCTAAAGAAGTTTCTCCTCATCTCTGTTCTAAAAGCTCTTCCCTTTACTCTGAGGCTGTGCCCTCGGGTCCTAGTCTCTCCTATTAATGGAAACATCTTCCCCACGTCCACTCTATCCAGGCCTTTCAGTATTCTGTAAGTTTCAATCAGATCCCCCCTCATCCTTCTAAACTCCATCAAGTATAGACCCAGAGTCCTCAAACATTCCTCATATGTTAAGTCTTTCATTCCTGGGATCGTTCTCGTGAACCTCCTCTGGACCCTCTCCAGGGCCAGAACATCCTTCCTGAGATAAGGGACCCAAAATTGCTCACAATATTCTAAATGTGGTCTGACCAGAGCTTTATAAAGCCTCAGCAGCACATCCCTGCTTTTATATTCTAGTCCTCTCGAAATAAGTGCCAACATTGCATTTGCCTTCCTAACTACCGACTCAACCTGCAAGTTAACCTTAAGAGAATCCTGGACTAGGACTCCCAAGTCCCTTTGCACTCCAGATTTCTGAATTCTCTCCCCATTTAGAAAATAGTCTATGCCTCTATTCTTCCTACCAAAGTGCATGACCTCACACTTGCCCACGTTGTATTCTATCTGCCACTTCTTTGCCCATTCTCCTAACCTGTCCAAATCCTTCTGCAGCCTCCCCGCCTCCTCAATACTACCTGTCCCTCCACCTATCTTTGTATCATCTGCAAACTTAGCCAGGATGCCTTCAGTTCCTTCATCTAGATCATTAATGTATAAAGTGAAAGTTGTGGTCCCAACACTGACCCCTGCGGAACTCCACTAGTCATCGGCCGCCATCCTGAGAAGGACCCCCTTATCTCCACTCTCTGCCTTCTGCCAGACAGCCAATCCTCTATACTAGTACCTTGCCTCTAACACCATGCGCTCTTATCTTACTGAGCAGCCTCCTGTGCGGCACCTTGTCAAAGGCCTTCTGGAAGTCCAAGTAGATAACATCCATTGGCTCTCCTTTGTCTAACCTATTTGTTACCTCCTCAAAGAATTCTAACAGATTTGTCAGGCATGACCTCCCCTTGATGAAACCATGCTGACTTTGCCCTATTTTACCATGCACTTCCAAGTATTCTGAAATCTCATCCTTAATAATGGACTCTAAAATCTTACCAATGACCGAGGTCAGGCTAATCAGCCTGTAATTTCCCGTCTTTTGCCTCACTCCCTTCTTAAACAGGGGGGTTACATTAGCGATTTTCCAGTACTCTGGAACCCTCCCTGACTCGAGTGATTCCTGAAAGATCAACACTAACGCTTCCACTATCTCTTCAGCTATCTCCTTCAGAACTCTGGGGTGTAATCCATCTGGCCCAGGCGATTTATCCATCTTCAGACCTTTTTGTTTTCCTTGTACCTTCTCCTTGGTAATGGCCACCATAATCACCTCTGCCCCCCGACACTCTTGAACTTTGGGGATGTTCCTCGTGTCTTCCACCGTGAAGACTGACGCAAAGTACCTATTCAGTTCCTCCGCCATTACTTTGTTCCCCACTACTACTTCTCCAGCGTCATTTTCCAGCGGCCCAATGTCTACTTTTGCCTCTCTCTTACCCTTTTTTTATCTAAAAAAACTCTTGCAATCTTCTTTTATATTACTGGCTAGTTTACCCTCATATTTAATCTTCTCCCTCCTTATTTCTTTTTTAGTTGTCCTCTGTTGGTCTTTGTAGGCTTCCCAATCCCCTGGTTTCCCACTGCTCTTCGCCGCATTGTATGCTTTCTCTTTAGCTTTAATGCTGTCCCTGACTTCCCTTGTCAGCCATGGTTGCCTCATCCTCCCTTTAGTATGCTTCTTCTTCCTAGGGATGAATTTTTGCTGTGTCTCCCAAATTACTCCCAGAAACTCCTGCCATTGCTGTTCCACTGTCTTTCCTGCTAGGCTCATCTCCCAGTCAATTCTGGCCAGCTCCTCCTTCATGCCTCTGTAGTTGCCTTTATTCAATTGTAATACTGTTACACCTGATTCCAGCTTTTTCCTCTCAAATTGCAGAGTAAATTCTATCATATTATGGTCACTTCCTCCTAAGGGTTCCTTCACCTTAAGCTCCCTTAACAAATCTGCCTCATTACACATCACTAAATCTAGAATTGCCTGTTCCCTAGTGGGCTCCACTACAAGCTGCTCCAAAAAGCCATCTCGTAGACATTCCACAAATTCCTTTTCTTGGGATCCACTACCAACCTGATTTTCCCAGTGTACCTGCATATTGAAATCCCCCATGATCACTGTAACCTTGCCTTTCTTACACGCCTTTTCTATCCCCTGGTGTATCTTGTGCCCCACATCCTGACTACTGTTCGGAGGCCTGTACATAACTCCCATTATGGTTTTTTTACTTTTGCAGTTCCTCAACTCTACCCACACAGATTCTACATCATCTGACCTTACATCATTTCTTGCTATCGATTTAATTTCATTTCTTACTAACAAAGCAACCCCACCCCCTCTGCCAACCTGCCTATCTTTTCGATAGGATGTATATCCTTGGATATTTAGCTCCCAGTCCTGATCCCCTTGCAGCCATGTCTCCATGATGCCCACCACATCAAACCTGCCAATTTCAATCTGCGCCAAAAGCTCATTTACCTTATTTCGTATACTGCGTGCATTCAGATACAACACCTTCAGTCCTGTATTTCCCGTCCCCTTTCTCATTGTCGTCTCTTTATCTGATGTGCTTGAAGTTAGATTCCTAGCCCTTTCAAACACTCTGTCCTATTTTGTGTTCTGGAGACTTTAATAGCCTCTCCTGGGCTCTCCTTTCTTTTCAGTTTTTTCATAATTTTCCATGAAGTTGAATCCACCCCCCCACACGCTAACCTGCTGCTTTGTTTCCTATTAGTCATACTTCTTGGAACTTTACCCTTCCCTCCCCACCCCACTTTATAGTTTGAAGTCCCGTTGACCACCCTATTTACCCTTTTCGGTAGAACACTGGTCCCAGATCGGTTCAGGTGGGTGTCACGCTGGGCGGGCCTTAATTGGCCCGTTTAGTTAAAATGACGGCACGCCCCTGATCGGGAGTGCTGATCGGAGGTGCACCTGCCCGCGCCTGCTCCTACACTCTTATACACTTATAGGGAAAATTTTTCCCTATAACTTGTTCTTAAGTGCTTTAGGTATAGAAAAAGTCATCAAATAGTTATTGCGATACCATTCTGTTTCTGTTGTAAGTGTTTACTTAGTTTATGTCATTTCTAAAATTGATGTGAGAGGTTTAAAAATTAAAAAGGGAAAATTTAAAATATATATACATATATATATATATATGTATATATATATATTTTAAAAAGTATTTATCTGCAAATTGCAATATGGTAGGTCTGAGATTTTGGCCCAGCTGTGAAAGTGAAGGGGTGAGTAAAGGCACAAATAAGTCTCTGAGCTATCCTTTTTTCCTCAGTGTGGAGTGGGTAATTCACCTCTCTCTATCATCCTGATAGATCCTGAGTTTGAAATAAAATCATGCTTTACAAATTATACATTTCAAAGCCACCAAGACGAGGGAAGCTCATTCGAAATTGTCAGCTCGCGTGTTTGCACTGCTTCTTATAAAGTCATTCAGTACAAAAGAAGCTATTTGGCTCATGTTGCATTTGCTGCTCTTTGAAAGAACTAGCAGTTAGTCCCATTCCCCTGCTCTTTTTCCATAATCTTGCAATTTTTCATTCTCCAGTTATTTTTGAAGCCTTTTGAAGTGATTATTAAATCTGCTTCCGCCACTGTTTCAGACAATGCATTCCAGATCATAAATCACTGCATTTATTAAAAAAAATCTTATCTCCTCTTTGGTTGTGTCGTCAATTGCCTTAAATCTGTGACCTCTTAATGCAGACTTCTGCCAGTGAAGACAGTTTTACCCGAGGTACTTTATCAAAACCCCTCAATTTTGAACACCTATTAAATCTCACGTTTGACATCTCTGTTCTAAGGAGAACAATTCCAGCTTCTCAAGTCTTTCCACATAACTGAAGTTCCTCATCCTTGGCACCAGTGCTAGTTTTAAATTTTCTCTGCACCCTTTCTAAAGCCTTGATATCCTTCCTAAAGTATGGTGCCCACAATTGAATGCAATATTCCAGCCGAATCCTTGCCAGTGATTTTATAGAAGTTTAGCATACCTGTAACTTCCTTGCTTTTGTACTGTGTCGCTATTTGTAATGCCTTGGGTCCTTAATGCTTTTCTTTTTTAACTGCCTTACCAACTTGCCCTGGCACCTCCAAAGATTTGTGATCGTACATCTCCAGGTCTTTCTGTTCCTGCATCTTCATAAGCGTGTCATTTAGTTTATTGAATTTATGTGAGAATTTATGTTATTTCAGATTACCCCTGTTCTGTGAATTTGTCTGGTGATTTTTCCTGTCCAAAGCTCTTGTCTGCCTGCAACTGACTTGTCTGTAGTTTGCACTACCAAGATTGCATTTTAGAAAAATTGGTCGTTAATTTTTAAGCAAAATGTTACTTTTTCTTGCCAAGGCTGTTGAGAAAGGGGGGGAAATAGAAGTCACCTCATTCTTCTGGGTGGGTTTTTCTTTTGCAATATATAATGACTTAGGTTTTGCTAGTTTGCTCCTTTCTAACATGGCTCTGAAAAAAGTCATACCTTACAAATACTTTTCGAAGTCACCAATATGGTGGATGAGGGAAGCGTAGTAGACATTGTCTACTTAGATTTCTAAAACGTTTTTTTGTCACGGCTCTCTACATGATCAAAGCCTCTGGTACTAATGATAATATATTGAGCTGGACTGAGAACTGGCTGGAAGGCCATAGGCAGAAAGTCGTTGTGGATGAGTTGGATCTGTTTGGAGAATGGTCGCCAGTGCTGTCCTACAGGAGTCAGTGTTAGGACCGTTGCTCTTTAAAATTTTTGTTAATGCTGTAGGTATTGGGGACACAATATGCAAATTTGCAGGTGATATTTGTGAGAGAGTCAAGACTGTAGACAATGATCAATGCTTCAGGTGGATCTTGATGTATTGGGGGATTGGACTTCTGACTGGCAAATAATGGAAAAGCACAATGTTATGTCTGTGGGCAGGGTGAATGCTAAACCTATATACAGTCTTCAGAGATAAGTGTTGGAGAAAATGGAAAAAGAAAGAGACCTGGGCGTTCCAGTGCATACATAGCTACAGATTCGTGAGTAATGCCATGAAGCGAAAGCAACAATGAATAGGGTGTGAGGGTGCATTTTTATATAGGACAGTTACCTATAAGGCAAAGTATACTTTTTTTAATCCTTGTCCAAGACATAAGTTAAGCTTCAGTTAGAAAATTGTGTTCAGTTTTGGTCATCTTACATGGTCAGTGATATTGAGGATTTGGAAAGGGGGCAAAGCAGAGCAACTAGACTCATTCACAGTTTAGACCATTTTGGTTATCAAAACGGTAATAGAGCTGGGACTCCTAGAAACACAGAAAATAGGAGCAGGAGTAGGCCATTCGGCCCTTCGAGCCTGCTCCGCCATTCATTATGATCATGCCTGATCATCCAACTCAATAGCCTGCTCCCGCTTTCTCCCCATATCCTTTGATCTTTTTTGCCCCAAGAGCTATATCTAACTCCTTCTTGAAAGCATACAATGTTTTGGTCTCAACTACTTTCTGTGGTAACGAATTCCACAGGCTCACCACTCTCTGGGTGAAGAAATTTCTCCTCGTCTCAGTCCTAAATGGTCTACCCCATATCCTCAGGCTGTGACCCCTTATTCTGGACTCCCCCACCATCGAGAACATCCTTCCTGCATCTATCCTGTCTAGTCCTATTAGAATTTTATAGGTTTCTGAGATCCCCCCTCATTCTTCTGAACTCCAGCGAACATAATCCTAATCGACTCAATCTCTCCTCATATGTCAGTCCCGCTATCCCAGGAATCAGTCAGGTAAACCTTCACTGCACTCCCTCTATAGCAAGTATATCCTTATAAGGAGACCAAAACCACAGACAATGGTCAGGTGTGGCCTCACCAAGGCCCTGTACAATTGCAGCAAGACATCCCTGTTCCTGTACTCGAATCCTCTGGATATGAAGGCCAACATACCATTTGCCTTCTTTACCACCTGCTGCAACTGCATGCTTACCTTCAGCGAATGGTGTACAAGGACACCCAGATCTCGTTGCACATTCCCCTCAATTTATAGTCATTCAGATAATAATTTGCCTTCCTATTTTTGCTACCAAAGTGGATAACCTCACATTTATCCACATTATATTGCATCTGCCATGCATTTGCCCACTCACTCAGCTTGTCCAAATCACAATGAAGCATCTCTGCATCCTCCTCACAGCTCACCCACCCACCCAGCTTTGTGTCATCTGCAAATTTGGAGATATTACATTTAATTCCCTCATCTAAATCATTAATATATATTGTGAATAACTGGGGTACCAGCACCGATCCCTGTGGTACCCCACTAGTCACTGCCTGCCATTCGGAAAAAGACCCATTTATTCCTACTCTTTGTTTCCTGTCTTCCAACCAGTTTTCTATCCATCTCAATACATTACCCCCAATCCCATGCGCTTTAATTTTACATGCCAACCTCTTATGTGGGACTTTGTCGAAAGCTTTCTGAAAGTCCAAATAAACCACAACCACTGGCTACCCCTCATCAAACTCTATTAGTTACATCCTCAAAAAATTCCAGTAGATTTGTCATTCAACATTTTAGGGAGTGAAGACTTAGGTTTATAGGATGATATCCAGAATAGATTGTATTTGACTTGATCATTTGTTCCAAGGACAAGGAGGTCACAATTTTAAGTTGTATAAGGCCAGATCGAAGCTAGATATCAGGAGGTGGTTCTTTACCTGGAGGATAGTGAACCTCTGAACCAAGCTGCCAGATTGTCAGGTGGACAGTGATTTATTGAGTTCCTTTGAGCATGTGCTAGACCTGTTTCTGCCTGGAACAACGATCACCTCTTCCAAATGGTAGGTACCACATACAATTTTTAGGGCCAGAGTAATTTCTTAGACTAATTTGATTGCCTTTTCTTCACCAAATTGGTCTGGAATTTGTTTTTACCTCTCAGGAGATTGCTTGGTTTTGGGTAGGGTGAAGAATGTATATATTCTGATACATAAAGTATCTCAATTATGTGGGGTAGGTCAGTAAGGGATTTATATTCTTAAAATAAGTCCTTGTGTCCCAGAGCCATAGTCTGAGTCAGTAACACTGCACAACAGCAGTAAGATGAGATAATGTGTGTGCCTGTGTGTGTGTGTGTGTGTGTGTGTGTGTGTTAATTGAATTAAAGACAATTGGTCTGAAGGTTTTAATGTATCAGAAGGGAAGCTAGGTTTGAAATGCTAAATGAGTAAACATGGCTGAAGTTTTAGAATGTGAGGTGTAAAAGAAAATTTGCATTTTTAGATAAACCAGAGTACTTTGAATTTCAAAAGAGAGGGTGAAAGGTTGCACTTGGCCAGAAGAAGCCAAACAGCGTGTTTATTTTTCCCAAAGCTTACTGATAAAATGGTACTATGAAAGATTTTTATTATTAGAAAGGTAAAGTCCAAAGACAGTTTGAAACAATGAAATTTGCATTCAAAGGGGAAAATATGTATAAAGGAGAGAAGGTCATATTTAAGAGAAAGGAACTCTAAGATCTAACAAGTGTGAAAAGCCTCCAGCCTCTATGTACCAAGCTGCTGCCTATAGGAACCGAAGCTATGAATATCCCTGTCCAGGGTATTGTGTGCTTTGCCTGGGCCTGTTAAAATCTATTTTGTTTTGCTGTTGCCTTAACGGGCATGTAACTGGGAGTCAGATGAATTATGGGAGCTAGGAGCTATCATAGTAGTAATTTGTAGACTGATGTATGTGCTTATAATTATTTCTTATTTTCGTAAATGTTTTATTTAATTTTGTGAAAAAAAACCTTAAGACTCAGTGGACTTGCTACTGAATTCAAGGCATACATCTCGAAACAAAAATACAAATTGCAAAACAGTTGTGGCATTTGTTTCAGGTTTCCCACTGGGATTTGAGGATTTGCCATCCGCTGTGCCATGACAAACAGAGTCAGATGATATAGAGATGGAAATAGGTGGCCTTGGTGAAGGTGCGGATATGTAGTCGGAAGTGCACTTCAGGACCAAGTTTAACACCGAGTTTGAGAACAGTCTGGTTTAGCATCATAGAGTTGCTAGGGAAAGAGATGGAGGCAGTGGCTAGGGAATGGAGTTTGTGGTGAGGACCAAAGACAATAGCTTTAATGTTCTCCATATTTAGTTCCCATGGTATTTTTGGGAGGCGATCTGCAGAAATCCTGGATAAATGGCCATTCCAATGTTATAGCAGATGATCAGGAGATTCCCCTACAGAAATTCCAGAGGGTTTTATGCAACTATTCTTTGTTTTCCAGAGATTTTTACTGGTTTGGGTTCATGTAGTTGCATATTTTCCATGGGAACCTACATCAATGCCAGTAAATGTGTTGGTATAGTTCTGTGTCACTGGTGTATGATGCTACACATGTCAACATCAGATTGCTTTGTCAGCAGTGGCGATAGCAATGGAAGTAAACTGTGCAGGTTGCAGAAGGGCAAATCAATTTTGTCCAGGGTGAACACCCTGTTAAGTCACTGTTTTTATGGTGCCTGAAACTTGTAATTGTTGTAATCGTGACTTTAATGTTGAGTAATCTTCCTTATGCATTGGGTTTTATACAAGAGAATGAATCAAATAATAGATCTTTTCTTGTAAAATTATCTTTGATCTAATGACACAAGGAAGTAACTTTTTTGTAAACATTGCATTGTAATATCACTATTACCTGGCACTTCAAAAAGTATAATCAGATACAAATCAATGCCAAATAAAAGGAAGAGATAATAGGAAAAGTGACTAAAAACTTGGTCAAAGATGGGTGGATAAGAAGTTTAAAGGAAGGAACTCCAGAGTGTAGGGCATAGATGGATGAAAGCATGGCCACCCTGGGCAAAGGGAGTAGGCAGTGCACAGGACATCAGAGTTAGAGGAATGCAGAGTTTTCAGAGCTTTATAAGGCAGGATATCATTATGGAGATAGGCAGAGGCACGACCATAAAGGATTGCAGAGGCTCTGACCCAAATTTTTAATTCCTCTATGGCCACGGGGGAGGTGCCAGAGAACTGGAGAACAGCTAATGTGGTTCCCCTATTTAAGAAGGGTTGTAGAGATAAGCCAGGTAACTACAGGTCAGTGGTGGGGAAACTATTGGAGAAAATTCTGAAGGAGAGAATCTATCTCCACTTGGAGAGGCAAGGTTTGATCAGGGATAGTCAGCATGGCTTTGTCAGAGGGAGGTCATGCCTAACAAATTTGATTGAATTTTTTGAGGAGGTGACCAGCTGTGTAAATGAGGGTAGTGCAGTTGATGTAGTTTATATGGATTTCAGCAAAGCCTTTGACAAGGTCCCACATGGGAGACTTATAAAGAAGGCAAATGCACATGGGATACAGGGTAAGTTGATAAGGTGGATTCAGAATTGGCTTAGTTGTAGGAGACAGAGGGTGATGACAGCAGGATGCTTTAGTGACTGGAAGCTGGTGTCCAGTGGCGTACCACAGGGATCTGTGCTGGGTCCCCTATTATTCATCATTTATATGAATGACATAGATGATTATGTGGGGGGTAGGATTAGTAAGTTTGCGGATGACACAAAGATTGGCCGGGTGGTTAATAGTGAGGTTGAGTGTCTTGGGCTACAGGAAGATATAGACGGGATGGTCAAATGGGCAGGTAAGTGGCAGATGGAATTTAACCCTGAAAAGTGTGAGGTGATACACTTTGGAAGGAGTAATTTGACAAAGAAGTATTCAATGAACGGCATGGCACTAGGAAGTTCTGAGGAACAAAGGGACCTTGGCGTGTGTGTCCATAGATCTCTGAAGGCGGAGGGGCATGTTAGTGGGATAGTGAAAAAGGCATATGGGACACTTACCTTTATCAATCGAGGCATAGATTATAAAAGTAGGGAGATCATGTTGGAGTTGTATAGAACCTTGGTGAGGCCACAGCTGGAGCACTGTGTGCAGTTCTGGTCACCACATTATAGGAAGGATGTGATTGCACTGGAGGAGGTGCAGAGGAGACTCACCAGGATGTTGCCTGGGATGAAACATTTAAGTTATGAAGAGAGGTTGGATAGACTTGGGTTGTTTTCGTTGGAGCAGAGAAGACTGAGGGGTGACCTGATCGAGGTGTACAAGATTATGAGGGGCATGGACAGGGTGGATAGGGAGCAGCTGTTCCCCTTAGTTGAAGGGTCAGTCACAAGGGGACGTAGGTTCAAGGTGAGGGGCAGGAGGTTTAGGGGGGATGTGAGGAAAACCTTTTTTACCCAGAGGATGGTGACAGTCTGGAATGCACTCATGTGTCGATGCAGACTCAATGGGCCGAAGGGCCTCTTATGAGCTGTGTGGTTCTGTGATTCTGTGATTTAAACATGAAGATGCCCATTTTAAATTTGTTGTTAAAGAGCTGGGATTAAGGAGCCAATAATGTAGCTTAGTGATGGGTGAGTAAGTCTTGGTGAGGGACTGGACACTGGCGTTTTGAAGTTTATGGAGGATTGGGAAGTTGGTCATTGAAATACTTGAGTTTGGTCATAACAAAGGCAAGAATAAGGGTATTGGCAGCAGATTGGAGACAATGTTATGGAGGTGCTCGTGTGCTTTCTTTGTGATAGAGAAGATATGAAGTTTAAAATCAACTTGGGGTCAAATAAGGCATCTGCAGACATTCTAATTCAGGATGAGGCAGCAACCAGCAAGGGGGGGTCAATGGAATCAATGTGAAGATGAGGTTTGTGATGCAGACTAAACTCAATAGCTTCAGACTTCCCAGTGTTTATTTGGAGAAGATTATGGCTCATCCAGGACTCCGTTTAACATGTAGTCTGACAATACAGAGACAGTGGAGGGATGAAGGGAGGTGGTGGAGAGATACAGCTGGGTGTTACTAGCATACATGTGGAAACTGAGCCTAAACCTGTGAATGATGCCAAGGAACAGCATGAAGAGGAAGAGGCAAAAGATTTGACTGGGGCATGGTGTATGCCATTGGACAGGTAATTATGGGGTTATCTCCTTTAGCCAAACCCTAAATTGTACATGATAGAACATGCCAATGAGGTGTGTTTGAGATTGACGCAACAGTGTGGGGAAAACAAATGATCAGTTGACACATTGGTGTCCGTCCTTTCCTGGGGATCTACACCAGAGGGACCCTTGAATGATGTAAAATAAAAATGAGATTGTGGAGTGAGTTGTGCCTTTAATTATTCCACCCCGTATTTTCCTGAGACTTTTGTGGTTGCTCTAGCCAAAAGCATTTGGGTAATTTTATCAGCCTTTGCTCCCATTAAAATCAACAGCAATTGCGATTTTCTTACATGTAAACCACTTTTCACACTGCTGAATTAAAAATAATGGTGCTGGTGGCCTGGAAAAAGCATGATTTATTGCTACAACACTGGAATGCAAAACGGAGGTCTGAAAACATATTGGCCCCGATCTTCCGATCAGGATCGGAAATCCTATTTCCAACCCTGATCAGACAAAACAAAAAAATGCATGCT
Organism: Cetorhinus maximus; assembly: GCF_964194155.1. Taxonomy (NCBI): domain Eukaryota; kingdom Metazoa; phylum Chordata; class Chondrichthyes; order Lamniformes; family Cetorhinidae; genus Cetorhinus; species Cetorhinus maximus. Next base: position 14,236,006 of record NC_135883.1, on the reverse strand, counting down.
TTTCTTCTGAGCGATCTTCCAATGGAGGATCCTTCACATCCAACTCAGTGCAGCAAACCTCATAGGGAGCAGTGCGGAGAATCCACGCAGACGCTTCACCCCCCCCTCCCCCCCCTCCCTTACCGCATTAGCTGCCGTATTCCGGTAAGTAAAGAGTTTAAATGCCCCAAACCTCCTTTGGAAGCAGCTATGGAGAGAGGGTAAGGGGGTAAGGTGGCAGTTGAGTGAGTGGATAGGTAAGTCGGGCAGAGTCAGGATAGGGCTAGTCAGGTTAGGTCGGGGGTGGGGGGGCGGTATTCAGAGGGGTTAGTCAGGAAGGGGAGTTAGTGTAGGTGATTAGGGGTTGAGTTGTATAGTTACCCAGGAGTTAGGTATGGTTTTTTTCCTGTCTAACATTTCCTGAGTAACTATCCAGGTGAGTAAGTCAGAACTGTCTGAAGTCTCCGACTCTAACTTAGAGTTGGAGGATTTGTGAAAGGTCCTGGAGAGCAGGGGAATTGCCCATCGGAAGTTCAAACTTCTCAGGCAATTCCCACAGAGTCATTGCATTGGGGCTTCTGAGGGGTCCCGTAACACATCTTCCGGGGCACCTCCAGTCTCCAGCTATCCGGAGACCGGAAGATCTGGGCCGATATATTCCATGGTGTTCTTTATTTTTTACTCTGAACTCCATTGTAATTTTGTGATGGTGACTATTCTTGAACTGTCTCAATCCACACAAGGAACAGAGGCAAGTTTTGATCATTCGTTTAATCAGCCAAGTCAATTATTTTTCTTAATCGGCTGCCGTGGGCACCCGGGGTACTTTAGCAGGGCATTAATATTTATTATAAAACTCAATTTTGTAGATTAAAGGTTATTTAAAAAGTTTCACTTCCAGTAAATGCAGGTTCTCGAACAGAGGATTGTGGGGTCACTGGACACACAATAACTAGAACATGGAGCTGTCGTCTCACCTTGTGGCAACAGCTGACCTGCCTTGGGTTCCAATTAGGCATTGTATCAAATTGGTTCTGTCTTAAGGCGTTACCATCAGCTTTGATCAGATAAAGGCTCACATTTAATTCTAGTTTGTACATCTTCACCACGGTCATTGACTTGAAAAACTGCACAGACACCAGTTTTAGATGATTAGCAGACTCTCTGGATAAGTTAATGGCAAATGCACCATCTTGCAAAGTATGCTGCATACTGATCAAAAAGGTTCCAGGTTTGACCTGATCTGAGTTAACTGACCTTGGTTGGAGGTGATTGAGTGCTATGCATTTCCTTGGCCTCCCTGATCTGGGGGAGGAGGGAACTCAACAACCTTTATTAATGTTAATAGGTAAACAGTGACCTGGGCTGGAAAATATATGCGTGGATATTGAGTGAGCACAAGGTTGGACGCAGCTCTGATGCCTTCAGTGGATGTACAGCTTATCAACTCTTCCTGCAAAGCTCAAGTGAAAAATGGCACCTTGAGCAAATTACCCACTGTTGCTTTTTCCTAATTCCTTTAACTTAACTCATGACAGAAAAGCAGGTGATCAGCTATGAAATGAAGCCTGCACATTAATGCTTACCATTAGTGAGCTCTTGTGCCAATGGACTAATCAATTCCCCTTAACTAAGTGCTACATAAATGCAAGTTTTTGTTTGTACTAGGCTTGAGAGGCAATCAAATACTTGAATTCTAATATGTACAAACTTCATGATTGGTTCAGTTATGAACATAATGTTATTTTTCTCAAAGGCTGGTAACTATAGATTTCTGAGGGTAATGTAAAAGGGGATGAACTGTGAACCAGCCTTTAATTCAGACTAAGTTGAACAAATTGAAATATTCTGGGAAAGGCATATAGATTTTTCTGGCACCCACAGTTAAGCTTCAAGGCGATTTAGACAGGTTGAGTGAGTGGTCATATACATGTCAGAAGCGTGTAATGTGGATAAGTGTGAAGTTATCCACTTTGGTAGGAAAAACAGAATGGGAGAGTGTTATTTAAACGGTGATAGATTGGGAAATGTTGATGTACAAAGGGACCTGGGTGTCCTTGTACACCAATCACTGAAAGCAAGCATGCAAGTACAGCAAGCAGTTAAGAAGGTAATTGGTATGTTGGCCTTCATTGTGAGGGGACTTGAGTATAGGAGCAAGGATGTCTTATTGCAGCTGCAGAGCCTTGGTGAGACCACACCTGGAGTATTGTGTGCAGTTTTGGTCTCCTTACCTGAGAAAGGGTATACTTGCCATGGAGGGAGTGGAGTGAAAGTTCACCAGACTGATTCCTGGGATGGCAGAATCATCATATGAGAAGAGATTGGGCTGACTAGGCTTGTATTCACTGGAGTTTAGAAGAATGAGAGGGGATCTCATTAAAACATACAAAATTCTGACAGACTGGATGCTGGGATGATGTTTCCTCTGGCTGTGGGATATCAAACAAGGGGTCACAGTCTCAGGATATGGGGTAGGCCATTTAGGACTGAGATGAGGAGAAACTTCCTCACTCAGAGGGTGGTGAATCTGTGGAATTCTCTACCACTGAAGGCTTAAGAAGGAAATAGATAGATTTCTAGACTCTAAAGGTGTCACAGGGTATGGGGAGAGAACAGGAGTACGGCATTGAGATGGAGGATTAGCCATGATCGTACTGAATGGCAGAGCAGGCTCGAAGGGCCGAATGATCTACTTCTCCTATTTTCTATGCTTTGCATAATGGAGACAAGAAGTTGGGAACAAGATGTTGTTCTCTGAACTGAGTCTGTTTGAAAATTACTCAACAAAGTGGCATTGCTTTTAATGAGTGCTTTTTGGTGATTAGCATCATCTTCTTGAGTTCTCTGCTCAAAGGCAGGTCCAATCCACAGCGCCGTGATCTCCACCATGGATAGGGCAAGGAGGCAGGTCCCGAATCTTATCACAGCTGGAACAGGGATCAAACCTGTGCGGTTGATACCAATCTGACCCACATTGGCCGTCCAGCCAGCTGAGCCCACCGGGCCCCAACAGAATCCAAGTTGCTGTGGCAATATACATGAGTATGCATGTTGAAGCCTGGAGCTATGGATAGGAATGGTAGAGGCTCCAAGTTTCTTTCCATCACTTGGCTGACCAGGAATCTCTCGTGCTCCTATTGTCTGCCATTGGTGGACGTTGGAAGGATTTACAAGTTGACATTCAACCTGTTTGGCCGCGTTATGAATGCACCTTCCTTGACCATCAATTCCTGGAGTGGGACTTGAACCTGAGGCTGGGACGCTACCCACTGCACTACAAGGCCTCTGATTAGCATCTACTGAAAGGAAGTTTGTTGTGTTAATGTTTCCGTAGAGACCAAATTTTAAAAAAGAACTCAAACTTCCGGTTAATAGCTAAAAAGATGACATGATATGATTTCATGTTTTAAGACTGTAACTAAAGACTAAATGCACTATTGATTAAACATTTTTTGTAGCCAACATATAGCTTAAAACACAGAATTATGAGGGGCGTAGATAGGATAGACAGGAAGGAACTTTTCCCCTTGGTGGAGAGATCAATGACCCAGGGGCATAGATTTAAGGTAACAGGTAGGATGTTTAGAGGGGATATGAGGAAGAATTTTTTTCACCCAGAGGGTGGTGGGAATCTGGAACTCGCTGCCTGAAAGGGTGGTAGAGGCAGAAACCCTCAAAACATTTAAGAAGTATTTGGATGTGCACTTGTGATGCCATGGCATACAAAGCTATGGGCCTAGTACTGGAAAATGGGATTAGAATAGTTAGGTACTTGTTTGACCGGCGCAGACTCGATGCGCCGAAGGGCCTTTTTTGGTGCTGTAGACCTCTATGACTCTATAACAGACACACTTCACAGATATACTTTATACTGTCCTTTAAGTTGGCATTCAATTCTCCTGGGACCAGTCCTAGTTGATTCTTAGCTCCTGAGGGCTTACTTCTGTTCTTCTCCTTTCTTGGCCTGGGAACATTTAATCTCAGAACCATCGTTCACAGTGAAGTTTCCCCTGCCAAGAGATTCTTCCTCAAGCACAAGCTAGGCAAGTCTTCGAGCTTCATTTTAACTCCTCGTGAATTTGGTCTTTTCAATCTGAGCGTGAGCCGCCACCTGCATTCTTGTACGGTGAACCACAGTGTCTTATTACATGTAGCTGTGCTCCCTGTCCTGTATCCTGGCAGACTAACCTTGCTTGTGAGTTTTTAGGGATACCTTAGGGACTCTTTCGCTCTCAAAGCTCACCTCCATGGTAACATGAATCACATGGGCCTTGCATTTAGCTAGAAATGCTCTTTGGCTATTCTTGAGACTCTAATTCTCTTTTATCTTGGATGTAAATGGACAGTATAGAGCACAGCTGTTTTCAACCCGACATTCTCAACACTTTTCTGGGACTTTGGAGACTCCGTCTCCACTGTTAACACACAGACTGCTGCCATCTTCTCCAAGTGTAAACACCTCACACCTTTTTCCCAGTAAAACAATCTGGGCCTTCTTTAATCTCCAACAATTAAATCCACTCTTGCTGTCGGGCAGACTGCAGAACAAGTCACATGACCCCTTCATTGCACCTTTAGTTAAATACACTGTCCCAAAATATCACAATCTTAAACCTCATAATTGTAACAGGAGTCTGACCACTAGAGGGAATAAGCTCCCAACAAAATATGTATTTTCTTAATATGTAAGATATTCATGCACCTTGGCATTTATTAATAGAAGGCTTGCTAATGCAATGCTGTTATGCACCGTCAAGTTATTTTGTTTTGAGATTCCACGTGTGAGGGTGGTTAAGATCACCCATTATATCTCCAAGCTATTAATATCTACCATTCATGCTTTGGTCTACTGACCTGAAATGAAGTCAAAAGAGATGGGAAAACACATTGTTTTGATTATCTGACTGTTTATTGAGACTTCCAATCTGACCCATTCTTGCTCACCTGGATTTGATACAATGCCCAAGCCGTCTAACCAGAGGAACGTGCAATGATATGTTAAGAACCTACCGTTCATTCAAAGCCACAATTCAGTATTATTTTCGAAGTGTCTCTTGTGTATTTTAATTGCTTAATTCAAATCATTGGGCATTATTTTTTTGTTTTAAGAAAAATGCCTAGGGATGGGCAATAAATGCTGGCCCGGCCAGCGAAGCCACATCCCGTGAATGAATAATAAAAAAACAATGGCAGATTATGGCATTTTTTAATTTATTTATTGATCACTAGATCTAGGAATGAAATGGAACAGGCTGCTAGGGTGAAGTTGTGCCGCCCTAATCTTTTGAAGAAAGTGGATGATTTTAAAAGATCTTGACTTCTGGGTGATGGGCCGGCAGAGAATTCTGGTCAACGATGTATTCTGGTGCCAGACGCCCCCGACCCTGCCAGTATTTTGAGACCCTGGCCTCATTTAACTTTGGCAGGCAAGCTGCAGGGTGCCAAACGGGTCTCCCAATACAACTCGCCAGACTGGAGGTCTCAAGATAGGGCTTGGACAGCTGCCAGCAAGCTGGGGTAGTGATCACAAAAGAATAGGAGTCCCATAGTGACAGCAAACACAATAGATTTTGTGGACCGGGGCCAAAAGAAATAATACAGCATTTGCCTTTGTCAGCCCTCTTTGGTTACATAGCCTGTGGACTGCTCATGATCCATCAGTTCTGACTAACATTGTCACTTGAGATCCAGTTTACGGCACAGGCCCTTGTTAATATTGAAAATTGGGGTCTTATCACCCGAAACAAGGGGGTTTTTTATGTGCCCATGGCTGGCCACATTCAAAGTGGAGGCAGCTGCATTAACTGTTAATGGGGTGGTAAAGCTACCAACTCCATTTTGAGACTGTTACTACTTCATTAACAGCTAGCGAAGGTGGCACAAATTGATCCATTTAAATGATTGGGTCATACCCATGAATTAACCCAGATGGGAAATGCTCAACTTTATGCCATCAGCTGAAGTTGCTGAATAGAGGTTTGGCCCACTACCACAGGGAGAAAAGGTAGAACAATCAGCAGGGTTACTACAGGTCACTCTTGCCAGAGACATGAGACTGTACTGGTCCACGCAATTGAACATAGCCCATAATATGGGGGTAGGCTAAGTAACATTTAGATTGAAACATAAAATGGTTTCAAAAAAAATTGAGAGAACTTGCAAGGAAGCACTTGGACCTAGAAATTATTTTGCAACAGCATGAACTAGGTGCAGGCCATGATCTGTGTAGGCCCAAGGCACATAAAATATTGGAGTTCTGGCCCCATTTAGATGAGCTGGGATTGTCCCCAGGCAGCTCCCTGGTGAATTGGCATTTTAAAAAAATATTCTTTCAAGGGATGTAGAAGTCACTGGCAAGACCAGCATTTGTTGCCCATTCCTAATTGCCCTTGAGAAGGTGAGACTGAGCCGCCGCCTTCAACTGTTGCAGTCCATCTAGTACTCGTATATTGTTAGGAAGGCCGTTCCAGGATTTTGACGCAGGGACAATGAAGGAACAACAATGAAGTTCCAAGCCAGGATTGTGTGTGGCTTGGAGGGGAGTTTTCAGGAAGTGGTGGTTCCCATGCATTTGCTGCCCTTGTCCTTCTAGGTGGTAGAGGGTATGGGTTTGGAAGGTGCTGTTGAAGGAGTGGCAGCAGTGAATCACTCTACGTTGGTGTTGGAGGGAGTAAATGTTGAGGGTGGGGGATCGGGGTGCCAGTCAAGTGGGCTGCACTGCCCTGGATGGTCTCATGCTTCTTGAGTGTTATCGGAGTACACTTATCTAGACAAGTGGGGAGTATTCCATCACACTCCTGACTTGTGCCTTGCAAGTGGTGGACATGCTTTGGGGAGTCAGTTTGTGAGTTACTCAGAAATCCGAGTCTCTGATCTGCTTTTGTAGTCACAGTATTTATTTTTGGTCCAGTTCAGTTCTTGGTCAGGATGTTGATAGTGGGGGATTCAGCTATGGTAGTGCCATTGAATATCAAGGGGAAATGGTTAGATTCTCTCTCTTGTTGGAGATGGTCATTGCCTGGCGCTTGTGTTGTGTGATTGTTACTCCTTACTTAACAGCCCAAGCCCAAATGTTGTCCAGGTCGTTTTGTATATGTTATGACCACAGCCGGTGTTAATTGCTGTGCAAACCAAATTCCGGAGGGAAACTTGGCTTATGGACCATGCCTTTTTTTTTGTATTCTGAGAACGAGAAGGAAATGTACTGATCTCAGCAGCAAGAAGTCCAGTAACACTTTTGGGATTTTAAAAAATTATAAGTAAAAGTTTTATTAACTAGAAGGAAATTAAACTTAAGCACACAACATTACAGTTACACATTAGTCTTACAAAACATGCCATCAAAAAGGGTCTGTACTTGGTCAGACCCACAAGTAAACACGAGGCAATACTCCTTTCATAGATGTTTAAATTCCAGTGATATTACCCAAGGAAAACTGCTGTAGCTTTAATGAAGGCATACCACATGACCTTCTAAAGTCCCTCCAACCCTACTGTGGAAATCCAGAACTTCAGATCAAGACTGCTTTTTGCAGCCCAAGACTTTTCTGGCTTAACTGGATGGCTGATTCAAACTACATCTTCTCCCAGCCCAGGTTTCCAGGAGACCTTCCTCACATAGCCAACACCTACCAGCTCCCTTAAGCTTTCCGCAACTCTAAAATACCTTTCTCCCCCTTTCATCTCAGATTCCATTGTTCTCATGCCTCTTTGAAACTCAAATCCTTCCAAACATAAAATCTTTCATGTTTCCATTTTGCCTCTGCTTTTGGGTCAATAAAATGTAATATACCCTCTTCTATTTACCTATGGAACTCCTGCAAGGGTGCAAAATTGTTTCTTGCCACTTCTGAATTGCCTTTGATATTCAAACAAATCCTCAACTTACCTAAAAATGCAAATGTTAGATCCAACCTATCTTATTGCAAATGCACAAACCTAACACCTCTATCCTTTCATGTTTTAAACCACCTAGACAACCTGTCTTCTAGTAACCTTCCTCAGCTTAATTAAATCATTTACACACACGCACGCACGTGCGCGCACACCATTCTTCACAGAATAACAATATTCCCCAAAATATTTTTTTGAAAACATCCATTCTCTCACATATGGACACAGACTACTTCAATATCTGAGGAGTTGCAAACAGTGCTGAACATTTTGCAATCATCAGCAAACATCCCTGCTTCTGATCCTTATGATGGAGGGAAGTCACGTTGATGAAGCAGCTGAAGATGGTTGGGCCTTGGACATTGGTCACTGTGTCAATGGCAGTGGCTTTCTTAAGGGTCACTTGTTAGATCGCGTGTAAATCACATTTTCCTGAAAACAGCTCCTTGATGCGAGATGGACAGGCAGACCAAACCTTCAATGAGGAATCTCTGCAACTGCAAATAAAGGGCCTAACATGTTCATGGTATGGGCCCTAGACATCTCTTTCTGCCTATACTAATATGCTGGCTAACTCACTTCCAACTTGGCTGCTTGCGATGTGCCTGAAAAATGCTGCCTATGGATATCTGGATTTGGAAGGTTCCCAACCTGCATCTCCAGATTTTCCCTTACATTTCTGTAAATCTCCAAACAACTTTTCTAATCTTCTACGATTAAAATATGAAATGTGACTCAGCAGCAAATTATTGGAGTCGATTGTCAGCTCTTCATTTGTTCCCTCCACCCATCCTTACCACGACCATCGAGAAACATCCTAATTTTCGTTTCCATGTTTTATACAACAATACTTATTAATATGGTGCCTTTAGCATAAAACATCCCAAGGTGTTTCAAGTGGAGGAGCGAGTTGAAAATATAATCATAAGCTGGCCTTTCATACGCCCCCAGCATGTTCTACCAACCAATTAGTTCGTGGTTGATGTGTACCACGACCCTATAAGCTGCTTTTCCCTTCCTATCCCTTAAGATCCTTCCCTAACAACTTCTATTGAGCTTGAAAAATTCAATTGACTCAGCCTTTTGGGGTAGAACATGCAAGATTTTCACTGCCCTTTGTTTGAAAGACTGCTTCATGATTTCATTCCTAAATAATCAAGTGCTAATTCTGAGACTATGCCTCCTTTGTTTTGGATTCACCCACCAAAGAAAATTGTTTATCTTTCTACGCTATCAGAGTTGTGTATTAAACATGTTGATTAGTTTACCACTCAACCTCCTAAACTTCAGGGAATACAAACCAAATTAATGCTTCCCTCCCTCGAATTTGATCCTTGATGATATTCTGGTGAATCTGCATTATATCCCTTCTAAGGTCATTCTGTCTTTCCAGAGGTGCTGAGTACAGGATTTGACTAAGCTGCAATTGAAATGCATCTTCATTTTTGTATTCAAGCCCCCTTAATATGAAGGACAATGTTCCATAAGCCCTGTTTGATTACTCTTTGTACCTGTGCGGTAGCTTTTCATGATATTTATGCGAGCACCTAAATCTTTTTGCTCCTCCCAGTATCTCATCATTAAAAGAACTATTCTGCCTTGAACCCAAACTGATTGATCTCGTGACTCTATCTGCCACATCTTTGTCCACTCACAAATTGTATTTGTAACTTCCTGTTCCCATCTACACATCATTCTGTGGTCTAGCTGCAAACTTTTCTCACTTCCTCTTTGTTCCCCTTTTTGTTGCAGTCTAGCTTTATATATCCAGCAAGAAAGTGAGCAGGAACAGGATCACACAGAATTACAGAATATTTACAATGCAAAAAGAGGCCATTCGGTCCATCAAGTCTGCACTGGCTATCTGAAAGTGTATTCTACCTAGTTCCACTCCCTTGCCTTATCCCTGTAACCCTGCACATTCTTTCTTTTCGGATAGTCATCTAATTCCTTTCTGAATACCTTGATCGAACCTGCCTCCACCACCCTTTCAGGAAGTTCTTTCCAGACTCCAACCACCTTCTGGAAAAAAATTTTCCTCATATCACTTTTACTCCTTTTGCCAATTATTTTGAATTTACGTCCTTTAGTTCTTGATGTTGTCTTGAATGGTAACAGTTTCTCACTATTTACCCTCAAGATCTTGAATACCTCTATCGAATCTCCTCTCAGCCTTCTTTTGTCCAAGGAAAAGAGTCCCAACCTTTCAAATCTATCCTCATAGCTACAGTTCTTCATCCCTGGCAACATTCTTGTGAATCTCCTGGGTACTCTCTCCAATTCCCTCGCATCCTTCCTCAAGTATGGTGCCCAGAACTGGACCTTTGCTGACATTTCTCCTGCTGCAGTCCAGGGGCATTGAGGCAATTATACCACCTCCACTGCAGTTCCCAGCTGAGATCAACCTATTCTTCATCTTTCAGTTTTTCTTTCATATACAATTTTTCTTGCATTATCTCTAAAAGCCAAGGTATTTACCTGCTCAATTATAGGTATCTTCTGTTGTGGAAAAATATTGCTCAGATCTTCAAGACAGTGAAGGAATGGCGATAAAGTTCCAAGTCAGGATGGTGTGTGACTAGGAATGAAACATGCAGGTGGTGGTGTTTCCATGCATCTGCTACTTTTGTTCTTCTAGGTATCAGAGGTCAAGGGTTTGGAAGGTGCTGTCAAAGAATCTTTGGCGAGTTGCTGCATTCTGTCTTGTAGATGGTACACACTGTTGCCACTGTGTGTCAGTGGTGAGGGAGTGATTGTTTAAGTTGGTGAATTGGGTGACGACCTAGTGCACTGCACGGTGTCAAGCTTCTTTAAGTGTTGTTGCAGCTGCACTTGTCCAGGCAAGTGGAGAGTATTCCATCACACTCCTGGTGGACAGGCTTTGGGGAGTTAGGAAATGGGTTATCACATAATTCCTGGCCTCTGACCTACTCTTGTAGTCACAGTATTTATGTGGCTGGTCCAATTCAGTTTCTGCTCAAGGGTAGCCCCAGGATGTTGATTGTGGGGGATTCAACAATAGTAATGCCAGTGAATGTCAAGGGAAATGATTCGATTCTCTCCTGTTGAAAATAGTCATTGTCTGACACTTGTGTGGTGCAAATGTTACTTGTCACTTATCAGCCCAAGCCCAAATGTTGTCTAGGTTTTGCTGCATGTGGAAAGGGACTGCTTTAACATCTGAGGTGTTATGAATGGTGCTGAACACTATGCAATCATAAGCGAATATCCCTGCTTCTGACTTTATGATGGAAGGAAGGCCTTGATGGAATAGCTGAAGATGATTGGGCCTAGGACACTACCCTGAGGAACTCCTGCAGTGATGTCCTGGGGCTGAGATGATTGATCTCCAACAATCACAATCATCTTTTTTTGGGCTAGGTATGACTCCAACCAACGGAGAATTTTCCCCCTGATTCCCATTGATTCCAGTTTTGCTAAGGCTCCTTGATGCCACACTCGGCCAAATACGGTCTTGATGTCAAGGGCAGTCACTCTCACTTCACCTCGAGAGTTCAGCTGTTTTGTCCATGATTGGGCCAAGGCTGTAATGAGGTCAGGAGCCAAGTGATCCTGGCGGAACCCAAGCTGAGTGTCAATGGGTAGGTCATTGTTGTGTAAGTGATTCTTGGTTTCGCTGTCAATGACCCCTTTCACCACTATGCCAATGATCGAGAGTAGACTGATGGGGCAGTAATTGGCTGGGTTGGATTGTCCTTCTTTTTTGGACAGGACATATCTGGGCAATTTTCCACATTGTTGGGTGGATGCTGGTGTTGTAGCTGTACTGGAACAGCTTGGCTAGGAGGGCAGTTAGTTCTGGAGCACAAGTCTTAAGCACTAGAGCTGGGATGCCTTTGGAGGCCATAGCCTTTACTGTGAGCTGTGTGCTCAGCTGTTCCTTGCTATCATATGGAATGAGTTGAAGTGGCTGAAGATTGCCATTTGTGATGCGGGGGACCTCTGGAGGAGCCAAGATGGATCATCCACTCGGCACCGCTGGTTGAAGGTGGTTGCAAAAGCTTCAGCCATGTCTTTTCCACTAATGTGCTGAGCTCCTCCATCATTGAGATTGGGGACGTTTACTGCTGGACATGGCAGGGCTGCAGAGCTTAGATCTAATCCGTTGGTTGTAGGATTGCTTGGTCCTGTCAATAGAATGCTGCTTCCACTGTTTGGCATGTACGTAGTCCTGTGTTGTAACTTTATCAGGTTGGTGCCTCATTTTTAGCAATGCCTGGTATGACACTTGACATGTTCTCCTATACTCATTGACCCAGGGTTGATCCCCTGGCTTCATGATAATGGCAGAGTGAGAGATATGGCAGGTTACAGATTATGGCCGTGTAGTTCTGCTGGTGCTGATGACCCACAGCACCTCATGGGTGCTCAGCTTCAGCCTCTGGATGTGTTTTGAATCTATTCCATTTAGAACGGTGGGAGTGTCAAACATTGCAATGGAGGGTGTCCTCAGTGTCAAGACAGTACTTCATCTCCACAAGGACTGTACAGTGGTAACTCCTACCAACACTTCATGGACAGATATATTTCCAACAGGTAAATTGGTGAGGACAAGTTCAAGTAAGTTTTTTTTGGTGTTGATTCTTTCACCACCAGTTGTAAGCAGAGTCTGGTGGATATGTCCTTCAGGACTCAATCAACTCAGTCGGTCGTGGTGCTGCCAATTTACTTCCAGTGATGGACTTTGAAGTCCCCGACCCAGGGTACATTCTGTGCCCTTGCTACCCTCAATGCTTCTTCCAAGTGGTGTTCAACATAGAGGAGTACTCAGGAGTCATCAGTTAAGGGAGGGCAGTAGGTGGTAACCAGCAGAAGATTTTCCTGCCCATGTTTGACCTGATGCCACAAGACTTCATGGGGTCCTCTGTCAATGTTGTGGACTCCTGGGCCTCTCCCACCTGGCTTTATACCACCGTGCCATCACTTCTGGTGGACCTGCTCTGCTTGTGGGACAACACATAACCAAGACGTCTGGGATACAGGAGGCATTATGATTTTGTGAGAATGACTACGTCGTGCTTTTGCTTGACTAGCCTGTGGGACAACTGTTCCAATTTTAGCACAAATCCCCAAATATTAGTGAGGAGAACTATGCAGTGTCAACTGGGCTGGATGAGCTTTTGTCGTATCTTATGTCTAGATTGATGCTGAATGGTCTGTCCTGTTTTATTTTTATTTGACTTTTCCATTGAGGTTTGATACAACTCATTGGCTTGCTATGCCATTTAAGAGTCAACTATATTGCTCTTGGACTGACCGGTGAGGATGACAGATTTCATTCCCTAAAGGACATTAGTGAACCAGATGCATTTTTGCAACAATCTGGTTGTTTTACAGTCACCGTTACTGACAGTATTTTATTCTAGATTTTAATTAATTCATTGAATTTCAATTATCCCTGCAGCCGTTGTGGGATTTGAATTCATGTCTCCTGAGCATTACCTCAGCTCTGAGTTAACAGTACAGTACAAACAAGGTACTTGTTCGACTGGCACAGGCTCGATGGGCCGAAGGGCCTTTTTCTGTGCTGTAGACCTCTATGACTCTGAGTTACAGTCCTATTTTGATACCATTCCCTACTCTCCTAGCCAGTTTTCCATCCTCCATAAACCTGAGCTCATCCAAAACTCTGCTTCCCTATCCTAACTTGCACCAAGTCCTTTTCATCCATTAGCCCTGTGCTTACTGACCTACATTGGCAGCCAGCCCACTGTCACCTTTAATGTTAAAATTTTCATCCTTGTGTTCAAATCCTCCCTATCTATGTAACCCACCTGCAGCCCTCTGAGAACTCTGCGTTCCTCTAACCCTGGCCTTTTGTGCATCCTTCACTTCCTTCACTCCATGAGACCCTAAACTCTAGAATTCCTTCATTTCCCCACTTCTCTCTCCTTTAGGACACTGCCTTAAAACCTGCCTCTTTGACCAAGCTTTAAGTTGCCACCGAATATCTCCTTTAACTTGGCGCTAAGTTTCGTCCAACTGCGTTCTTGTTTGTGTTTTTATCCTAGGTAAAGAAACTATATAAATACAGGTTATTAGTGGTAGTGTTAACCCTTTGGAGGAAAATCTTCTGCTTTAACTTTGAGGAGCTCAGTTTACTGGCCGAGTGTATTAAATTTGAAAATACTGTATCCCAGGGGTGCACTTGTATAGCTGATCCAGGGTAATGGAAATCTGGAACACTCTTCCAACCAAAGCTGTTGAGGCTACATCAGTTTAAAATTTTAAAACTGAGATTGGTTGGTTGTTATTATTGTGGCGACCTTCCCTCTCGTAAGATGATGGTTTGCACCATGGTGGTCAACTCTATGTTAAACATTGCCTGGTGTGACTCGGGAGTCCCACGCTGGCTTGGCAGTCTCTGCTGCATTTGCTGCAGAGGAAGACCATGCGCTGAGATTCGCTGGCCTCTGTTTTCTCTGGGCCCTCTTCTTGACCAGTTGGACTTTTTTGTTTCTGTTCGCCTCTTTCAATGCCCTTCTAAACAGTCACTCTCCAGAGGCCTCAGTCATCAGTGACGGTCTCCCAATTGTCAGTGTCAATGTCAGCCACCTTCATATCTCACTCGCAGGAGATTGTGACCCAGTGGCTAATTCACAGCTCAGAAGGTGGTTGGATATAAGGCAGCCATCCATCCAATGAACAGACCAAGCCAGCACAGGCATCGCTGGTTTAACCATGAGTATATGCTGATGGAATTAACATAGAGGGCCTCTGAATTGGTGACCTTGCCCAGCCAAGGATATGTCTGAGACAGTGAAGGTGGAAACTTCAGCCTTTTCCCCTGCCTACCATAGTTGTCCAGGCCTCACTACTTTAGAGGAGTGCAGTGGGGACACAGGGTTGGGAGACTCAGAGTTTGGTGTTCTCAGTCAGGTTGCTGTTGTCCCACACACTCTTACTCAGCTTGGACATAACAGCAGCAGCTTTTGCGATGCGTGCATTGATTTCAGCATCATGTTCTGCTTGGACTCTACTCTTTTGCTGACTGTAACCCTTGCTCAGAGTGTACCTGACACATTACATCTAGTACATGTACAATCAAAGGTAAAATACTCCTGTATTATATTCAGATGTAAACATTTAAATTTATTTGCCTTGTTTGCATTAATAGAGCAGATGTCATGATTTGAGGAAACCATTAGATGGCACCAAAATCATTTGCTGTTGAAGATTTTAAGAGAACAGTTTTTTCAGAAGCATATTGGAAATGTGCCAGGCTCTGCATTTCTGGCCTCCAGACTACAAAAAGAACATTGCAGCGCTGGGGAAAGTGCAGAAAAGATTTAAGAGGCTTTTTACCAGGAATAAAAGGATGCAATTACCTGGAAAGATTGAGTTGTCTCTGGCTCTTTTCTGAGAAAAGAGTAGACATAATAGAGGCTTTTTAAAATCATGAAGAAGATTATTAGGGTGGGTTTGGAGAAACTGGAGCCCAGAATGAGAGGGAGCATAAATGTGACTGATCAAATGAATAATCTGGCAGTAATTGGAACCCTGAGAATGTGGGACTCACTACCACACGGGAGTGGTTGAAGGTAGCAGTTTGGTTTGGTTCATGGGGAATATGGAGACATGGACGTGTAGTTGAGATGAGGCTTGCGTGAAGAATAAACACCGGCATAGAGCGGTTGGGCCAAACAGCCTGTTTGTGCCGCAGATTCTGTGTAGCCCAAGTAGGCTACCAGGGAAGACAGTGTGATGGTGGGGGATGTGAAAGAAAAAATGGAATTAAGTCATGGTTTGAGCCCTGGGTTGGGGAGTGGGGGTGGTGGTGGGGTAGTGGGGAAAGGCAGTTACGAAGGTTGTCGGAGGGTGCAGCAGTGAGGTTGAAACACAGTGAGTGACTGACCTATGTGTGGTGGTGAGGGAGGAGATAGGATGGTAGCAAGAGTGAGTCGGGGGGCGGGGAAGGAGGAGAGACTGGGGGAGAGGAGGGCAAAGCATGACTTTCTGCCCCTTGAACCCTGACCTGTAATCCTTGTCCCCTGGTTGTCCACTCGACCTGGACAGGCTTTCTGGCCTTCAGGCCCCAAAGCAGCATCAAAAGAATCGACACAGCAAAAGTGCAGCCATAGGCAGTGTTGATGGATGACTGCCAGACACATCAGAGTTTGGGGTGTGGGGCCAGTGTATTGGCAGAAAATAAAATAAAATAAAAAGGGAACAAGTTTAGTGAGAAAAGTCAATGGAGGAGGCTGGCTGGCTTGATATGTTTGCTGAAGAAAGTGGGAAGTGCAGATCAGGCTCAGAGGTTTGAAGCTGAAACCTGACCGAGAGTATTGCGTAGAACTTGGAGCAAAAGTGCCTGAAGAGGAGCTCCAGAACCTCTTAAAGGGGGCAACATTTTAAAATGAATCAGATTGATTTAAATTTTATATGTAGTTATGTACTCCACCTTATCACGGACTTCCACTTTACCCTTTTCCCCCCACCCTTCCCATTTGCACTTGCTCAAAACCTATTCCATTTCCAACTTTTCCTAGCCCAGGTGAAAGGTCACTGACCTGAAAGGTTGGGCAGGATTTTAACTATCCCCCACTGGTGGGTTTGAAGGTGGAGTTGGGGGGGTTGGGAGGGGCGTGTAAAATCCAGTGAGCGGCCTTCCTGTCCCCAACCTGCCAGTCCTGACCTGTCTGATACCTTTAAGGGGGTCAGGGGTAGGCATTGGGATCCCCTCCACCCTTGGGCCTGTTGAGGCTCAATTAATGACCGCCAAAAGGGCCTCATCCCACCACCTCCGGTATTTTACCCACAACAGGGAGGGGGAGGCACATGCCATGTGGGAAACCTGGCAGCTTTAACTGCACGGGCAAGGGGCAGGGCAGGGGCAACCTCCTTCAGGCCAGTTTTATCTCCTAGTTCTTTGATTTAATATTCATTCTATTCTTGAGCCTCCTTCCTAATCTCAGTCTCTGATTGGCATGGGTCCGTAATTGGTATTTAAATTACGGGCTATTGGGAGAATCCATGTGACTTGAAGTAGTTATATTTACAGCGATATGGCTAAACTGGTTATAGGTATGTTTTCCCACTGAATCACTAATTTTACAGCACCAATGTCAAAAAAAAAGTTCTTTGTCCCTCTGATTTTTGTTTTTGAAGTCCGGACTGCAGGTATCAATGTGAGCATGGCTATTTTTGAGGCCTGTATGGCATAATTGGCAGTTCAGTATATATGATGTTTGGTTAGCTAACGTTTTATGAAATAATACAATTTTTAAAATCCTGTGTGTATTTCAACACTCCAACTATAACTCCAACTAGATTAAGTGGTTTCTAAGGAATCTTGAGTTATTTGGATGGTGGTGCAGATGAGGCAACTTCTCTTATTCTGACGTAAAACCAGTGAAATATTGGCAGTGGATTTGGTTGTTAACTTGTCCATCTACTGGTAAAGAACCAGTTGCCACTTCTGTGGTTAATAAACAGATATGCTGGTGTTAGCCCAATCCTTCCTCTGGGTCAAAACCCTGGAACTCCCTCCCTAACAGCACTGTGGGTGTACCTACACCTGATAGACTGCAACGGTTCACCACCACCTTCTCGAGGGCAACTAGATGAGCAACAAACTCTGGGGTTGCCAGTGATGCCTTCATTGCATGGAAGAATAAAATAAAACTCACTGTGTGTAGAATTGAAAGCAATATCTGTCTATATGAAATGTACTGTACACACAAGGTTACGGCCTGGATTTTACAGGCCCATGCGTGGAGAGATTCACCACTATTGAGGGTCGCAAGGGCACCACAACTTGAGCGATCTTACGCTTTGAAATCCACAAGTTACCGTCAGCTTGAAACGGGCTCCAAAGGAGCTGATGCTGACAGTCCCGCTGCTCCGATTCTGAAAGTGGCAGGGACCATGAATTCGACAACTTTGCCCATTTGCCCTTAACTTGCATGGATCTTTGTTAGAGCTGATAATCGCAGGCGTGAATCAAGGCATTACCCCTCTAAGTGCTTATGATCACATTGAGAAAATGAACAGATGGTGAAAAAGTTTTTCATGAACTCTTTCCCTCCCCACCCACTCTCCGCCCTGCTCCTCTCTCTATCCCTGGCTTCTCTGGCTCCTGCACCCCCCGGCTCCCCACCACTCAGTCTCGTCGATGTCAGAAACAGCTTTTGACGGAGGGGGAAGAGGAACCGGGGTGGAGGTGGGGGATCGTGGAGAGGAGTCAGGTTACCTTAATACCTAAACGGACCCTGACAAACTTTTAGAAACCGTTATAAAAACGTGATACGTGTTTTATAATACGTAACAGTTCTGAAAAGTGTCCTAATTGTTTAAAAATATTTTTTTTAAATTATGTAAAAAAAAAACTGGCTTGTCATTTACCTGAAGACTGACGTCAAGGGGCATGTCTTTGGCTCATGACATCACAAGGGGCCTGTATTCAGTGGCAATGCTGGAAGGCCTCTCTGCTTGTCCTGACAGGCCCAACCGCAGGTAGAAGAGGGAGTTTTGCTGCAGTCGACAATCAAGGCAAGTATCTTTTTTTTTGGCCAGTCAGTGGCGAAGGACTCCGCTTCGCTACTGACAGGAAAATCCAGGCCCATGTGTCAGTTAAATACTTACTGGTGTAAGGTGTCGATGCTTGGAAAGTAGAGGGCCAAAATAAGTTTGTTTTTTTTCTTTACTTCAGTTATCCAGGAAGTACAGTGAGATTGACGATTTGTGTCAGAAGCTGAGCACCCAATATCCGAAGACAAACCTGCCCTCCATGCCCAGAAAAGTTTTATTCGTAGGGGAGACTGATATCAAAGAAAGAAGAGTGACGTTTGATGAAATCTTCAGATTTATTGCCAAGGACGCAACCCTAGCATCAAGTCCTGAGTTGATGGACTTTTTAGGTAATTATTTCAGACTGTGAAGAAATTTACGAGGCACTTTGCAGAAAGCGGTGTTCATTTGTGCCAAATCACCGGGGCGGAGCACTTCCTGCACATGCTCAGTCGCAGTCTGTGTCAGAACGTCAAATTGTTTTGACTTCATTCGCGGGATGTGGGCTTCGACAGTGCTATCAAGCGGCACTTCCTTAGCAACAACCTGCTCACTGATGCCCAGTTTGGGTTCCGCCAGGGTCGCTCAGCTCCTGACCTTGTTACAGCCTTAGTTCAAACATGGACAAAAGAGCTGAACCCCCCCCCGAGCTGAGGTGAGAGTGACTGCTCTTGACATCAAGGCATCATTTGACCGAGAGTGGCATCAAGGAGCCCTAGCAAAACTGGAGTCAATGGGAATCAGGGGGAAAACTCTCCGCTGGTTGGAGTCAGAGTCATCCCTAGCACAAAGGAAGATGGCTGTGGTTGTTGGAGGTCAGTCATCTCAGCTCCAGGACATCACTGCAGGAGTTCCTCAGGGTAGTGTCTTCGGCCCAACCATCTTCAGCTGCTTCGCCAATGACCTTCCTTCCATCATAAGGTCAGAAGTGGGGATGTTCGCTGATGATTGCACAATGTTCAGCACCATTCGCAACTCCTCAGATACTGAAGCAGTCCATGTCCAAATGCAGCAAGACCTGGACAATATCCAGGCTTAAGCTGACAAGTGACAAGTAATATTCACGCCACCTAAGTGTCAGGTAATGACCATCTCCAACAAGAGAGAATCCAACCATCGCCCCTTGATGTTCAATGGCATTATCATCGCTGAATCCCCCACTTTCAACATCCTGGGGGTTACCATTGACCAGAAACTGAACTGTACTAGCCATATAAATACTATGGCTACAAGAGCAGGTCAGAGGCTAGAAAGCGTGCAATGAGTAACTCACCTCCTGACTCCCCAAAGCCTGTCCACCATCTACAAGGCACAAGTCAGGAGTGTAATGGAATACTCCCCACTTTTCTTGGATGAGTGCAGCTCCCACAACACTGAAGAAGCTGAACACCATCCAGGACAAAGCAGCCCGCTTGATTGGCACCACATCCACAAACATTCACTCCCTCCACCACCGACGCACAGTAGCAGCAGTGTGTACCATCTACAAGATGCACTGCAAGAACTCACCAAGGTTCCTTAGACAGCACCTTCCAAACCCACAACACTACCACCTAGAAGGACAAGGGCAGCAGATAGATGGGAACACCACCACCTGGAAGTTCCCCTCCAAGTCGCTCACCATCTTGACTTGGAAATATATCGCTGTTCCTTCACTGTCGCTGGGTCAAAATCCTGGAACTCCCTTCCTAACAGCACTGTGGGTGTACCTACACCACATGGGCTGCAGCGGTTCAAGAAGGCAGCTCACCACCACCTTCTGAAGGGCAACTAGGAATGAGCAATAAATGCTGGTCCAACCAGCGAAGCCCACATCCCGTGAATGAATTTTTTAAAAAAAGCTCAGTCTCTGCTTTTTGCTCAGTTAGCATCTCTAATGTGGTGATGGTGGTGGAACACTACAATCAGTTTCGATGCTTTTGAATCAGGAAGAAGTGATATCTGATAGGATATTTTTTCCCTATCTAGTGGTTTCTTTTGGGAAGTGTCCTGTGTACATGTTGGATGAGAGAGGAGGGGAAAAAAAAATCACTCAAGTCTGTTCCGAGTGTGTGTTCTTGCTCTACGTACCTGCCACTCCTCTCACTCATTGAAGTTGACCAACATGGCATCCATAATACTTTGCCATGGAGTACTTAGTTAGAATATGAAGGAAGGGAAAAGCTTGGGACTGGAGATCGGGAAATTAAGAGAGTTAGAAGTGAATTTTGGAATCCAATTCATGTAGTGTATAACCATCATCATCGTCACTGCTCCACCTGTCCTTAAATCAAGTCTACAATAGTTGACACAGTGGAACGAGTTGAAATAATATGTTTCTTTAAACCTTTTCTACTTCCCTTGCTGGATGTATGCAGTATTATTTTGCCCAGTGTGATAGGGTTCTCAATCTGTTCAAGATAATATTTCAAAATGTCTGCTACAAATAAGACTTTCTCTTTAGTTGCTGGCATTTTATATTTAGTTTGTCAACTTGCCAGTTGTAGAACAATTAATTCACTTTTTTTCTCAATAGGGGCAAAAACTAAAGACCTTGGTGATTTGAAATTTAAAACTGAAAATGCTGCCGATGAGGAATTGCAAGAAGATGAAGGAGAGTCTGGAGATTTCTTCAACCAAAAGAATTCTAAAGATAGTGGTACGCTGAGGTCATCAAACACCCTTGCCCCTACAGTACAGAAACCAGTAGAAACTTCTGATCCACTGGGCATTACTAGGTAAAATGATTTTTTTAATGAGAAATTATTGAATCCACTGTGCTTTGCTATGTTGATATTTGGATGATGTAGTCTACTGCATCAAAAGTTGAATTAATTTTAATTATTTTTCCAGCTATCTCATTGGAGAACAATTGTTATGGAATAAGAGATGTTTCTCTTCAACTGGATTTGTGTACTCTCTTTGCCCTAATCAGTGTATGTTGCTCTTGAAGTGTACTCATTTAGTATTAATTAAAATCTACACATATGCAGCAACACAAAATTCAAGATCATTTGAGAACTGATTAAAACAGGCAAACACCTTAATGCATTTTGTCCCTCCGTTATCTTTCACTGGGACTCTTGCACTGTTAGCCCCGATAATGAAGTGGATTATGTTAGTGTTTTTCCAATAATTCTAAAGCTCTCAGTGATATTGGTGCACACGGTCAATAATTTCAGAAGACAATAATGATAACAATTTGCATTTATATGATACCTTTTACCTTATTGAAAAAAGGAACATTTATTCTAAGTGTTGGTCACATGCTAGATATAGTGTAAAATTGGTGTTCTTCGATCATGCATCAAACCAAAACTTCCCTATTCCAGAGATGTCATTTCTCAGGATCCTTTAGTTGTGGGCAATGGGTATGATTTCTTATTGTCCTGATTCCAGTACAGCAGAACTTGGAAACCTATTAGCCATGGGTAATTGTACGAGCAGGGATTTCTGTGATGAACTCTCTGGTTTTCGCTCCATAGAGTTCCAATTTTTTTTTTTGGTCTGATGGTTCATAGAATCTTACTGCACAGACGGAGGTTATTCAGCTGTTTGGAAGAGCCCTCCCAGCTTTTCCCCATAACCCTGCAAATTAGTCCTTTTTCAAGTACATGTCAAATTGTCTTTTGGAAGTTCCTCTGGAATCCAATTCCACCACTCATTCAGGTTGTCTATTCCAGATATTAACAATCCTCTGTGGAAAGGAATGTTTCCTTGATTCCCTTCTAATTCTTTGCCAGTTATTTTAAATCTATGACCCCGTGGTTACCAATCTACTGGCCAGTGGAAATAAAGAAGGTAGGAAGTAACTATCAAAACCCCACAAAATTTTGAAGGCCTCTGTTAGATTTCCCCTTAACCCTCTTTGCTCTAAGGAAAATCATAGCTTCTCCGGTCTCTCCTCATATTTGATGCTCCTCATGCCTGGTATCATCCCAGTAAAACTCCTCCAAGCCCTCTCCAGGCACTTGACATCTTTCTTAAAATATGGTGCCCAGAACTGTGCATAATACTCAGCTGAGACATAACCAGTGATTTGTAAATGTTTAGAAAGACCTTCTTGTCTTTATATTTAATGCCCCTGTTTACAAACCTAATTATCCCATACATTTTCTTAATTGCCTTCTCAAGTTACCCTTCCACCATCACAGATTTGTGAATATGCCCCCCAACCACCCCATTGAAAATACTGATTAGATTATTCTGCCTCTCTGTAGTGCTAAGTGTGAGGGTGAGGTGAAGCTCCAAATGGTAGCAGTGAATCTTGATTGCTGGACATTGCTGAAGTATGAGTGATGGGGGTGTGGTGCACTGAACGGTGTTTGAGGTAATGGTACCATGCTCGGATATGGCATTTGAAAATGCAGCCACTGACCTTGACCACTTGCACAAAATCATTGAACTTTTGCGGCACTGCATCCAGGTCCTTCGGGCTCAACTCCTGCCATTGACCAATCTGCTATTGCCTTTTGAGCATGTGGCCGGAGGGCCTTCTGACTTCCTAAGGATACAGGACATCTCGCCTCTTTTGCAACTGCTCCACCAAGGCCTGCAGAACACCGTCCGAATACCTTGGAACCTGCTCTCTCCCGTGTTGTGCCATTCTTCACTGTTTCCCAGGGCAGATTAATTTCCTGCACGACTGCCAGCATCTGCTTCAACTGCAATGCACCTCATTTTTTAATGTCGTTTAGGCTCTCTGTAACTGGTGCTGACAAGTTACAATTTTGGGTCCCCTGCTGATGCCTGCAGTGAATCAACAATGGGTTAGAATCAGCTGCGTGTAGCAAGTGTTCACCAGCATTACAATTGAATTGTAGGTTAATCGTGCTGCTCATGCCCGTTTTTGGGGGATATCCAATTGAGCACTCCTAGCCAAACTGAATCTGTGCCTTTTTGGATTTCTTGGCTTGCTTTGAAAGCTGTTAATTGTAATGTTGGGTTAAGATGCATGTCCAATGTGTATGTTTAATAGAACAGTGAAAATGTTGCTCCCTGAAATCATCTTGCATTTGAAAGCAGATGAAGAATTTATGCTACTTTAGCTGGCATCACACCATATATTTTGCAGCAATATGAAGCAGGAAAAATATTCATTCCAGCCACCCAATTTAAAGGTTCTGCTACCTTTTCAGTCAGTTAACTAGGTTATTGCTGTGGCATTTTAAAAGTCAAGACATGTCCTTTGCTCAGGACACATTTAGTGATCTTTAGCCACCAAGTCTTAACTTCTCTGGAAATGTTAGCACTCTGTTGTTTGAGAGAGAGTGCCTAGATATTTTTATATTCATTACTGGGATGTGGGTGTGACGGGCAAAGCCAGCATTTATTGTCTGTCCGTAATTGCCCTTGAGAAGTTGGTGGTGAGCTGTCTTCTTGAACCGCTGCAGTCCATGTGTTGATACACCCATAGTGCAGTTAGGTAGCGAGTTCCAGGATTTTGACCCAGCGACAATGAAGGAGTGATGATATATTTCCAAATCAGAATGGTGTGTGACTTGGAGGAGAATTTCCAGGCAGTGATCTTCCCATTTTCCAGCTGCCCTTGTTTAAGGTGGCAAAATTGCAGGTTTGGAAGGTGCTGCTGAAGAAGCCTTGGCAAGTTGCGGCAGTGCCCACTGCAGTCATGGTGCACTAGTAGTGAAGAGGGTGAATGTTTAAGCTGGTGGATGGGGTGCCAATCAAGCAAAGCTGTTTTGTCCTGGATGGAGCCTTGTAGAATTGCATTGTCAGTACCATTACAAAGCCCAAACTGTATTGAATAATCCTTGGATACTATGTAATTTAATGTAAATGTGGAGTCTCAATATACTTTGACAGTTTTGTCCAATTAAAATTCCCTGCATCGTAAGGATTATAAACATCATCAGATCCTGCGTTGTGTTGGTAAGTAATTGGGCCCAAGTTGTTCCATACTGTACACTAATTTCCTAATAAGAGCCTGAACTTATTCTCACAGAGCATTAATGCCATATTTCGAATCAACCCTTGGTTCATTTCCAATGTGAGTACTTATTTGGACAACCTGTTCCCGCTGGCTGCAAAAAGCACTGAACTAGTTGCATTATTGACACCACATCAATCTCTAGTTCTTTGGAACAAAAACAGAAACAGAAATACCTGGAAAAACTCAGCGGGTCTGGCAGCATCGGCGGAGAAGAGCACAGTTGACGTTTCGAGTCCTCATGACCCTTCAACAGAACTAAGTAAAAATAGGAAAGGGGTGAAATATAAACTGGTTTAAGGGGGGGGTGGTTGTTGGGACAAGCAGCCAGTGATAGGTGGAGATAACCAAAAGATGTCACAGACAAAGGAACAAAGAAGTGTTGAAGGTGGTGATATCTAAAGGAATGTGCTAATTAAGAGTAGAAGGCAGGACAGACAAGGTACAGATAGCTCTAGTGGGGGTGGGGGAATACTAAAAGGTAGAGATAAACAATGGGTGGAAATACATTTAAAAATAATGGAAATAGGTGGGAAAAGAAAAATCTATATAAATTATTGCAAAAAAACAAAAAGAAGGGGGAAGAAACGGAAAGGGGTGGGGATGGAGGAGAGAGTTCAAGATCTAAAATTGTTGAACTCAATATTCAGTCCGGAAGGCAGTAAAGTGCCTGGTCGGAAGATGAGGTGCTGTTCCTCCAGTTTGCGTTGAGCTTCACTGGAACAATGCAGCAAGCTAAGGACAGACATGTGGGCAAGAGAGCAGGGTGGAGTGTTGAAATGGCAAGCGACCTTCCTCTCTCCGACGCTGAATGTTCAGTGCTCAGCAAAGGACTTAGTTTCATACCCTTACGCCCTCATCTCAATGAATTTCGGGCTTGGCACAATGCTGAACTCTTCTTCCGCCGCCCTCGTCTCCGTGCTCACTTCTTTGGGCAGGAGTTCTCTCCCCGTTCAACGGATCCTTTTACCCACCTCCAATATTCTCCCTCCACCTGGACCCCTCCCTCTGGATTCTTATCTTCTCTTGATCTTTTCATTGAGAACTGTCGGCGTGACATTAGTCGTCTCAATTTCTCTGCTCCTCTCACCCACTCTAACCAGTCTCTCTCTGAACTTACTGCACTCCGTTCTCTCAGGTCCAACCCTAACATTGTTATCAAACCCGCTGACAAGGGTGGTGCTGTTGTTGTCTGGCGCACTGACCTGTATCTCGCGGAGGCTGAGCGTCAACTCGCAGACACCTCCTCCTACCTCTCCCTGGACCATGACCCCACCACTGAACATCAAGCCATTGTTTCCAGGACTGTCACTGACCTCATCTCCTCTGGAGATCTTCCTTCCACAGCTTCCAACCTGATAGTCGCCCAACCTCGGACGGCCCGCTTCTACCTCCTACCCAAAATCCACAAACAGGACTGCCCCGGCAGACCGATCGTGTCAGCCCCACAGAACTCATTTCTCGCTATCTTGACTCCCTTTTCTCTCCCCTTGACCAGTCCCTTCCCACCTACATCCGTGATTCCTCTGACACTTTACGTCACATCAACAATTTCCAGTTCCCTGGCCCCAACCGCCTCCTCTTCACCATGGACGTCCAATCCCTCTACACATCCATCCAATGGGATGATCTGAGGGCTCTCCGCTTCTTCCTCGAACAGAGGACCGAACAATCCCCATCCACCACTACTCTCCTCCGTCTGGCTGAACTTGTTCTCACACTGAACAATTTCTCCTTTAACTCCTCTCACTTCCTCCAAATAAAAGGTGTGGCTATGGGTACCCGCATGGGCCCCAGCTATGCCTGTCTCTTTATGGGGTATATGGAATATTCCTTGTTCCAGACCTACTCCGGCCCCCTCCCACAACTCTTTCTCCGGTACATCGATGATTACTTTGGTGCTGCTTCATGCTCTCGTCAGGACCTGGAAAAATTTATTAACTTTTGCTTCCAATCTCCACCCCTCCATCATTTTCACATGGTCCATCTCTGACACTTCTCTTCCCTTCCTTGACCTCTCTGTCTCAATTTCTGGTGATAGACTGTCCACCAATATCCATTACAAGCCTACCAACTCCCACAGCTACCTCGACTACAGCTCCTCACACCCCGCTTCCTGTAAGGACTCCATCCCATTCTCTCAGTTCCTTCACCTCCGTCGCATCTGTTCTGATGAGGCCACTTTCAAAAACAGTTCCTCTGACATGTCGTCCTCCTTCCTTAACCGAGGTTTTCCACCCATGGTGGTTGACAGGGCCCTCAACCGTGTCCGGCCCATATCCCGCGCATCCTCCCTCACGCCTTCTCCTCCCTCCCAGGAACATGATAGGGTCCCCCTTGTCCTCACTTATCACCCCACCAGCCTCCGCATTCAAAGGATCATCCTCTGCAATTTCCGCCAACTCCAGCATGATGCCACCACCAAACACATCTTTCCTTCAGCCCCCCCCGGTGGCATTCCATAGGGATCGTTCCCTCCGGGACACCCTGGTCCACTTCTCCATCACCCCCTACTCCTCAACCCCCTCCCACGGCACCTTCCCATGCCCACGCAGAAGGTGCAACACCTGCCCCTTCACTTCCTCTCTCCTCACCGTCCAAGGGCCCAAACACTCCTTTCAAGTGAAGCAGCTTTTCACTTGCACTTCCCTCAACTTAGTCTACTGCATTCGTTGTTCCCAATGCGGTTTCCTCTACATTGGAGAGACCAAACGCAGACTGGGTGACTGCTTTGCAGAACACCTTCGGTCTGCCCGCAAGCATAACCCAGACCTCCCTGTCACTTGCCATTTCAACATTCCACCCTGCTCTCTTGCCCACATATCTGTCCTTGGCTTGCTGCATTGTTCCAGTGAAGCTTAACGCAAACTGGAGGAACAGCACCTCATCTTCCGACCAGGCACTTTACAGTCTTCTGTACTGAATATTGAGTTCAACAATTTTAGATCTTGAACACTCTCCTCCATCCCCACCCCCTTTCCGTTTCTTCCCCCTCCTTTTTGTTTTTTGCAATAATTTATATAGATTTTTCTTTTCCCACCTATTTCCATTATTTTTAAATGTATTTCCACCCATTGTTTATCTCTACCTTTTAGTATTCCCCCACCCCCACTAGAGCTATCTGTACCTTGTCTGTCCTGCCTTCTACTCTTAATTAGCACATTCCTTTAGATAATATCACCATCTTCAACACCTCTTTGATCTTTTGTCTATGACATCTTTTGGTTACCTCCACCTATTACTGGCTGCTTGTCCCAACAAGGCCCCCCCCCCCCCACCCCAACCTAAACCAGCTTATATTTCATCCCTTTCCTATTTTTACTTAGTTCTGTTGAAGGGTCATGAGGACTCGAAACGTCAACTGTACTCTTCTCCGCCGATGCTGCCAGACCTGCTGAGTTTTTCCAGGTATTTCTGTTTCTGTTTTTGTTTTGGATTTCCAGCATCCGCAGTTTTTTGCTTTTATCTAGTTCTTTGGAGGTGGTTTCAATCAAATACAAAAAAGCCCGTTTGCAGCCAACAGTGATTTTTTTTTTTAAAGAAGTTTCTCTCATCTCTAAAATGGGTGTACCTGATGGCAGGGAGGAGTAGAGAAGTAAAAATTCAAATGCATAGAGTTAGGAGGTTTTAGAGAAGGAGTAAAGGGAGTAGTTTTGCTTCAAAGTACACATCCATTTTGTATAGGAAAATAAAATTTCATGCTTTAGGAAAGATGGACAGTTTTTCACTGCTGGGAGACCAATGTGTCTGATCTCTTTGCCACCTGGGCTGCTTGAGCGTCACTGAAAGGGAGCATG
The DNA here is from genome assembly GCF_964194155.1 of Cetorhinus maximus. Taxonomy (NCBI): domain Eukaryota; kingdom Metazoa; phylum Chordata; class Chondrichthyes; order Lamniformes; family Cetorhinidae; genus Cetorhinus; species Cetorhinus maximus. Next base: position 14,207,878 of record NC_135883.1, on the reverse strand, counting down.
CGTCTTGATCGTGGAATTGCTCTGTTGGAATTAGCAAGGGTCCTAACTTCAAACTGAATGTCTCTGATACCTAGCAAGCGATTATCAGCTGTGATCCAGCCAGCAGTGATTTAATGGGCCCAGAGCGCTCTGACTAATTTGAAGATGTGGCTCCCATGGTTCTTGTGAAACTGCTTTCGAACATACATTCTCCCCATTGGTGGCAGCATACAGAAGGGAGACCTGATTTGTGGTCTCCATGGTGGTAAGAAAATTGAAGCTTTTATTTTTTAAAAAAAAACCTATATCTACTAAGTCTAATTTGATTCAAAACGGGGACGTATTTTTTTTTCCTTCCAAATATAAAATTGCATTTTATCTGTCATGAATTACTGCTTCTTCCTCAAGCATTTAGTGTGTGAGCCGAGTAAAATCTCACCCTAGTCGCGCCAGGGAGAGAGGGATTTTCTCCACACACAACCGTAAGCAGCTACTGGTTAATGTAATGACTTGAACCGGCCCCAAAGGATATTCAAACCTTAAAACAAAAAGGACTTGACAAGCCTTATAATAGAGGAGCAGTGTAAGGCCTTTGGTATGCACTGTATAATCGTTGCCAGAGTAAGCTAATCTTTTATTTCATTTGCCTGATGTCGCAGTCTGCACCTGGAAATTTGTAGCTTCTTTTCCATAGTTCACGGAGTGTGGAAATTATTTGTTATGCACGAAGGGGAGGCACTGTCGTAGTGGTATTGTCGCTGGACTAGTAATCCAGAGACCCAGGGTAATGCTCTGGGGACCTTGGTAGATGGTGGAATTTGAATTCAATAAAAAAAAAATCTGAAATTAAAAGTCTAACGATGACTATGGAGCCATTGTTGATTGTTGTAAAAACCCATCTGGTTCACTAATGTCCTTTAGGGAAGGAAATCTGTCATCCTTGGTCTGGCCTACATGTGACTCCAGACCCACAGCAATGTGGTTAACTCTTAAATGCCCTCTGTAATGGCCCAGCAAGCCACTCAGTTGTAACAAGCTGCTACAAAGTCACAAAAAAGGAATTCAACTGGACGGACCACCCGGCATCGACCTAAGCACCGGAAACGACAACGGCAATCTCAGCCCTGTCGACCCCGTAAAGTCCTCCTTACTAACACCTGGGGGGCTAGTGCCAAAATTGGGAGAGCTGTCTCACAGCCTGACATAGCCATCCTCACAGAATCACTTCTTACAGATAATTTCTCAGACTCCACCATCACCATCCCTGGGTATGTCCTGTCCCATCGGCAGGACAGGCCCAGCAGAGGTGGCCACACAGTGGTATACAGTCGGTAGGGAATTGCCCTGGGGGTCCTCAACTTCGACTCCAGACCCGATGAAGTCTCATGGCATCAGGTCAAACATGGGCAAGGAAACCTCCTGATTACCACATACCGCCCTCCCTTAGCTGATGAATCAGTGCTCCTTCTTGTTGAACACCACTTGGAGGAAGCACTGAGGGTGGCAAAGGCACAGAATGTACTCTGGGTGGGGGACTTCAGCGTCCATCACCAAGAGTGGCTCGGTAGCACCACTACTGACCGATCTGGCTGAGTCCTAAATGACATAGCTGCTGGACTGGGTCTGTGGCAGATGGTGATGGAACCAACAAGAGGGAAAAACATACTTGACCTCAACCTCACCAACCTGCCTGCTGCAGATGTCCCTATCCGTGACAGTATCGGTAGGAGTGACCACTGCACAGTCCTCGTGGAGACGAAGTCCCGCCTTCACATTGAGGAAATCCTCCTCTGTGTGGCACTAGCACCATGCTAAATGGGATAGATTTCGAACAGATCTAGCAACTGAAAACTGGGCATCCATGAGGCGCTGTGGGCCTTCAGCAGCAGCAGAATTGCACTCGAACACAATCTGTAATCTCATGGCCCAGCATATCCCTCACTCTACCATTACCATCAAGCCAGGGGATCAACCCTGGTTCAATGAAGAGTACAGGAGGGCATGCCAGGAGCAACACCAGGCATACCTAAAATTGAGGTGTCAACCTGGTGAAGCTATAACACAGGACTACTTGTGTACCAAACAGCATAAGCAGCAAGTGATAGACAGAGATAAGCGATCCCACAACCAAAGGATCAGATCTAAGCTCTGCAGTTCTGCCACATCCAGTCGTGAATGGTGGTGGACAATTAAACAACTCACTGGAGGAGGAGGCTCCACAAATATCCCCATCCTCAATGAAGGAGGAGCCCAGCACATCAGTGCAAAAGATAAGTCTGAAGCATTTGCTACAATCTTCATCCAGAAGTGCCAAGTAGATGATCCATCTCGGCCTCCTCTGGAGGTCCCCAGGATCACAGATGCCAGTCTTCAGCGAATTCAATTCACTCCTCGTGATATCAAGAAATGGTTGAAAGCACTGGATATTGAAAAGGCTATGGGCCCTGACAATATTCCGGCAATAGTACTGAAGACTTATGTTCCAGAACTTGCTGCACCCCTAGCCAAGCTGTTCCAGTACAGCTACAACACTGGCATCTACCCGGCTATGTGGAAAATTGCCCAGGTATGTCCTATATACATAAAGCAGGACAAATCCAACCCGGCCAATTACCGCCCCATCAGTCTACTCTCCATCATCAGTAAAGTAATGGAAGGAGTCATCAACAGTGCTATCATGCGGCACTTGCTTAGCAATAACCTGCTCACCAATGCCCAGTTTGGGTTCTGCCAGGGCCACTCAGCTCCGCACCTCATTACAGCCTTGTTTCAAACATGCACAAAAGAGCTGAACTCCCGAAGCGAGGTGAGTGTGTGGCATCAAGGAGCCCTAGCAAAATTGGAATCAGGGAGAAATCTCTCCACTGGTTGGAGTCATACCTAGCACAAAGGAAGATGATTGTGGTTGTTGGAGGTCAGTCATCTCAGTTCCAGGACATCACTACAGGAGTTTCTCAGGGTAGTGTCCTCAGCCCAAACATCTTCAGCCGCTTCATCAATGACCTTCCTTCCATCATAAGGTCAGAAGTGAGGATGTTCGCTGATGATTGCACAATGTTCAGCACCATTCGCGACTGCTCAGATACTGAAACAGTCCGTGCCCATATGCAGTCAGACCTGGACAACATTCAGCCTTCGGCTGATTAGTAAAAACTAACATTCATGCCACACAAGTGCCAGGCAATGACCATCTCCAACTAGAGAGAATCTAACCATTATCCCTTGACATCCAATAGCATTACCATCACCGAATCCCCCACAATCAACATCCTGGGGGTTACCATTGACCAGAAACTGAACTGGACTAGCCATATAAATACTGTGGCTAAAGAGCAGGTCAGAGGCTAGGAATCCTGCAGCAACTAACTCACCTCCTGACTCCCCAAAGCCTGTCCGCCATCTACAAGGCACAAGTCAGGAGTGTGATGGAATACGCTCCACTTGCCTGGATGAGTGCAGCTCCAACAACACTCATAAAGCTTGACACCTTTCAGGACAAAGCAGCCCGCTTGATTGGCACCCCATCCACTGCCTCTAACATTCGCTCCCTCCACCGCCACTGCACAGTAGCAGCAGTGTGCATCATCTACAAGATGTGCTGCAGCAACTCACCAAGGTTCCTTTGACGGTACCTTCCAAGCCAGCAACTTCTACCACCTAGAAGGTAAAGGGCAGAAGATGCATGGGAACACCACTACCTCCAATTCATACACAATCCTGACTTGGTACTACATCGCTGTTCCGTCACCTTTGCATGGTCAAAATCCTGGAATTTCCTTCCTAACAGCACTATGGGTGTACCTACACTACATGGACTGCAACAGTTCATGAAGGCAGCTTGCTATCACTTTCTTGAGGGCAATTAGGTAGGAGGTTTACTGTTAAGGAGCTTCTGCAGTCCATGGTATCTGTGTTCGCTGTACGCTAGAGCGATGCAAAATTTATTCTCAATGCCCGCTCTTCCCATCACCCATGATTTCCTCTATCCCAAGTTTTTACCCAATAATCCTTTCAAGGTTGCAACAGTCTTTGCTGCAACCACTTCCTGTGGCAAAGTATTCCATGTTCCAACAGTGCCAAAAATAAATTTCTTGTAACCTTTCTCATCACTTTTAGTGAACCCCTAGGTGTCTCTGTTTGTCCATTTCCATTTTCATTTCTTTTGATCACTTTTTCTCTCACAATTTCATTTTCCACCTATCTTCCAACTCTCTGCTTTCTCTGTCTTCCTGAAATCCTTAGACAAATAAGAACATAAACAGAAGTACACATGTGCCATTCGAACATTCGGTGGGGGTCCTGGTCCATCAGTCAATGCAATTGTGGTGGTTCATCAAACTTCTTATATTTATTGAGCATAAGTTTCAGGAGCTAGTAAGCTGTGACCAGAAGTTAGTTTAATCAATTTTCATTTTGTTAACCACACCCAACTACTTGCACCTGTATACTGCACTTTAACGTTGTGAAATGTTACACCGCGGCTTCAGAGTGTGAGCAGGAAATGTATCTTCGATCATGGTGACGCAGAACGGAATTATTTTTAGGTAAGGGTAAATTAAGGCAGGTAATAAACAGTTATTTGTGGAATTAAAATTTGTGAAGCTTATTGTACTCAAAAGGGAATGAAGATCAGCATATTGTACTTTTGGTGCAGAAAATAAGCAACTTTAGGGACATGAAGATGTAGAGCGTGTTATCTCATCACAAAGTAGCACTGAGCTTAAAGCGCGAAACTAAGTCACCTGAAGAATTGGAAATTTCTGGAAGTCATAAGGAACCAAATAATGCAAATAATGTAAAATAATGCACCATCAGTGGTCCCCTGGATCTAGAATATCGTTGATTAACAGAGCAATTGTATGATATGAATCTTGTAAAAATGAAGAGTAAGGGATAAACTGGAGGAGGGTGAAGTGTGGTAATAGGCAATTATGTTGAAAATGCTTATAAAGGGTAGCACAGTGACTGCTGGACAGTATCATTAAGTGATAGGATTGTCAGAAATTGGATAAAGGGTTGTAAGTATGATGGCAATACACAACTGACAAGTAGCAAGTAACATTTATGTCTCACAAGTGCCAGGCAATAACCATCTCCAAAAGAGAGAATCTAACCATCTCCCCATGACAGTCAATGGCTTTACCATCACTGAATCCCCCATTAGCAACATCCTGAGGGTTACCATTGACCAGAAACTGAACTGGAATAACCATATAAATACTGTGGCTACAAGAGGTCAGAGGTTAGGAACCCTGCGCGTGTAACTTGCCTCCTGACTCCCCAAAGCCAGTCCACCATCTGTAAGGCACAAGTCAGGAGAGTGATGGAATACTCTCCACTTGCCTGGATGAGTGCAGCTCCAACAACACAAAGCTCGACACCATCCAGGGCAAAGCAGTCCGCTTGATTGGCACCCCATCCACGAACATTCACTCCCTCCACCACCGACGCACAGTAGCAGCAGTGTGTACCATCTTCAAGATGCACAGCAGCAGCTCACCTAGCTTCCTTAGAGAGCACCTTCCAAACCCACGACTGCTATCATCTGGAAGGACAAGGGCAGCAGACACATGGGAACACCACCACCTCCTCTCCAAGCCACTCATCGTCCTGGTTCAGAAATATATCACCGTTCCTTCAATGTCACTAGGTCAAAATCCTGGAACTCCCTCCCTAACAGCACTCTGAGTGTACCTACAACACATGGACTGCAGTGGATCAAGAAGGCAGCTCACCACCACCACCTCAAGGGCAACACGGGATGCGCAATAAATACTGGCCCAGCCAGCAATGCCCACATCCCATGAATGAATAAAACAAATTGTCCTGTGGAACAGTTTGTCCTTAACCATGGAAAGCTCATCATGGATGAATAATGTAGCCTATTGAAGAGCCCAGAGTTTTGCTGATTTACACTGTGGGAGAAAGGAAGGAATGGGGAGAAACTTTGCTACGCCTTCCATTTGGGAAAATTGGGGATAACCTAACATTGTCTGAACAGCTGAAGTATTTTGGTTACCAATTCAAGAGAGAATAAATCGTCAAGAATGAGTGGGGCTGACGCGACGAGAAAAAAAATGATGTGAATGGGTTTGGTGAAGCAACAATTTTAGTTTAAAGAAAAAAGTTGTTTGAGGAGGGAATTTAAAGCATGGGATAGAAAATTAAGCATTATAACTTGGTTTGGCGGAAGATCTGGAAGATGACACATGACTATTTGTACAGAACTGGACTGATCCATTGACTCATACATTCAGAAGGAAAGTAATTCCTTGAATTGTTGAATCTACAATGGAATTATGACCTAAATGAATGAAATGTTAAGTTGTCTGGTTGTGACCTTGAGTTGAATCTTCTGAGAAGAGCAACTCTATGATAACAGCATTACCTAGTTGCTATCTAGTCCGTTTTAGATTCACTGTAGCATGATGTGTTTAATGCCAGTACTGTGTGGAGATTATGTATCATTGTAAGGATGTTTTTTTTGTCAGCTAATGAGTATCTCTTTCTCCAATTGATGTTGATGGAAAAAACCTGTGGAAGATCCTCAGATGGAGCTCTTAGGCTTGACAGGGTTTTCAAAGTATCAGCTCCTTGGTTCTGTGAGCATCTGTGCTCTATCACAAGTGAAATGAGGCCTGAACTGAATTACAATTAATTGTTGATCATAATAGCTAGTGTGGATGTTAATGTACATTTTATAGCTATTCAGTGCCCTGAATGCATTATATAGCCTCATTTTTAAAGAAGGCATATTCTTATTCTTTTAACCTGTTCTACCTCTTAACTTCCTTGATGTGTTGCTGTGTGATTTGTTGGAAGGCCAAGTAAAACATAGCGTCTTGTATCCAGCTGGCACAGGAAGTTACCTGGATGCCATTTTAATTGTAAGTTTCTTTCTTCCAATGATCTTACTTGCCCATCATTCTTTTTGTTTTTTATTGCTGCACAGGAATAAATATGAGAAATAACAAACTTTTCACTGAAATATAACATTGGCAACACATTGTTAATAAAGTTACTGCATCTGGTTAGCATTAAAAGCCAGGATGGCATGTTTATGTTGAGTAAGCCTAAAGCGTCTTGGAACAGTAACATTCGCCACCTTGTAGTTCTAGTCTGAAATGATTTCTGTTTTTAAAGATCTTGATCGTAAATGCTCTGCTCTGTCCGTTTTAACTATTACGTCTCCACTATTTTATATTTTGTCCAAATATAATAGCTTCTTTTGTCTAGACAAGAGAATTGGAACAGAAACACCTGAAGCATTTCAGTAATAAACTAAGGGAAAAGTTAGTAAATCTCTCACGAGGAAGGGTGAATCATATTGGACCAAGTAGCTACAGATTGAGCTGAAACACATGTTATTGAAAGAGATGAAATCCAGAAACAGGGCTTCATGTGAAGTACTATATGCACAAAACAGTCCCTGTGCACCCTTTCTATTTCGGCCAAGAAAGTACATCTCTACGCCAATATTGTAATAGTTAGAGGTCCTTGTTAACTACGGTACATTGCCAGATCATTAAAAGACACGACCTATGTGTTGCCATCCGTTTTTTGCTGCCATGCTGAATCTGCTCATTCCAGCAAAAGCGCAAATTCATTGGGCCACAATTTGCATTAAAAACAATGGTGAGGCTGATGGAGCTTGCAGTTATCTACACAGACTTGGTATAGCGACTTCGGGCGAGGGGCAAATGTAAAGTTAAGTTCAAAAATCCAAAGATTGCTGTCCATGTTTCACTGCTCCACCATTGACCATTGTGACATTGCTGTATTCGTGCAGTAGATACAGATATTATGGCCAGGATTTGTGTGGTCCCTTCCAGTCTGTAGTCAGGGTGTTTGTGTGTGAGGTGTGTGTATTTCCTTACCCTCAGAGTGATTTTTCCTAGCTTTAAATAAGTCCCAGCAGCTGGCTTTCTGGTGATTTTGTTTTTTTTTTAAAGCATTGGTTATTTATTCACACACTAGCCCCGGATGTTTGAATGCGACGTCTCAATCACTCGTCTCACTCGCACTATCACACACACAAAGATTAGATGCAAATGAAGTTTAAGCTGTAATTATAAAAATGGAATTTATAACTCCGCCACTGTTAATGTCGGTCTGATGTCGTCGTGATTGAGTTGATACTTTAGTTGGAATGAAGGTCTTTTAGAAACAAAGGATTCTCATTATGATGATAGGCCTAGGTAAGGGCTTTAGTCATAGAAACTTTTGAACTCTGGGAGGGTGGGGGGGGGCGGCGGTAGCAATTTTGTGTGAGACACACCTTTCACTGTAGGAGCCCATGCTTGCTTGTGTCTGTATGCTGTGTGTGCATTCAATAAAGCACTGTTCGTTGTAATAAACATCTCCGAATATTATGACTAGGTACCAATCCTAATATGGCGTCGGAAGTAAATGTCAGCGAAGTGTAAACACCTGCGAAGGACCAATCACACGCGAGTACCAACATTAAACAGAAAGGGACACATCAGCATGGTGAAACTCAGCCCACCAGGCAATTTCGACTCCAGCCGCCCGGAGCAGTGGCCTGACGGAAGCAACACTTTCACTGGTACAGGGACGCCACCAGACTAAACAAGGAGCCTGGTGCAGTCCAGGCATGCACACTAATTTATGTCCTGGGGAAGAAGGCAGAGGAAGTCATTAAAATGTTCACACTTGAGGCAGACGAGGAAAATGATTTTGAATAAGTGCTCAAGAAACTGACTGCATGTTTTGTGCCCAGATGTAACGCCATTCATGAAAGAGCTAAATTTTACCAAAGAGTGCGAGAAAAGAGGCCGAATCGGGAGAAGAGTAGAGCCGGAGCTTGAATGAACTAGTAGAAATGTGCAAGTTTAGGGAAAATAAAACAGCCGGGACAGGCCCGTGATCAGCATTACTGATAAAGAGATGTCCCAGAAGCTACGGTTACAGCCCGACTTGATATTGGAGAAAGTTATACAGCCAGGCAGAAAAGACAAAATTGGAGCTGTAAGAACAAATGACAAGTAATGCATTGTGTGAAGCGTTTCGGAAAGTTGATAAACGAACAGGGGCTGAGTGGATGAAAAGGGGCAGAGAAAGGAGCGTACTAAGAAAAACACACATTTAAAACAGGGTGATGACAGCACATTTCACAAGCAAGGCCAGACATTGACAGCTGTGAAAAGCTTGAAATGTACATATTGTAGCGGAACACATGCTCGGTGAGATCATTGCATTTGCAAGGTATGCTGAGTGCTACAAATGTTAGAAAGGCCATTTTGCTGTGACTTGTCACATCTGTGTGGTCCACAAAGTAACTGCAGACGATGTGGGAAATGAAGAAAACTAATGTCTTTTCCTTGGCTCTGTCACACATGTAAATGACAATAGCAAGCCTTGGAGAATAGACCTTCCAATTCAAGAAGCAGTTGTAAGTTTCAAAATAGGTACTGGAGCAGACACTAGTATAATTTCTGACCAAACATACTTTGCATTGAAGACTCCTCTGCAGCTTGACAGTCCATGAGGGAAACTGCAAAATTCCTTGCAAAGACACAGTACAAAGCAAGACATTACCAGGTTACTGTCTATGTGATTAATGGGGCGGCAGTGAATAATTTGCTGGGATGTGATGTGGCCCTAACAATGGGCTTAGTTCAGCAAGTTGACGAAGCCCACTGTGATATCTTCAGAGAAATTGGCCTGCTTAAGATCGCACCAGTTAAGATCAGCCTTAAAAAAAAAAGGTGCAGCGCCCTACAGTATTCCAAGCGCAAGGAGAATTTCACTGCTGATGCTCCCCAAAGTCAGAAAAGGATTGGAACATATTGTCAACCGTGGTGCCATTGAAGAGATCAAAAAGCCAACTGAATGGTGTGCCCCCATGGTACCTGTGCCAAAGAAAAATGGATCAATTAGGATCTGCGTTGATCTCAGAAGACTTGAGGCAGTACTGAGAGAAAAAATACACCCTTCCAATGCTCGATGACACCCTCCCAAAGCTAGCCAATGCCTGAGTGTTTTCATTGCTGGATGCTGTGAGTGGATTCTGGCAAATTCCACCTCATGAAGATTGTGCTAAGCTGACCATGTTTATAACTCCATTTGGCAGATATTTCTTCTGAAGGTTGCCTTTTAGCATTACCAGTGCACCAGAAATCTTTCAAAGAGAGGTGACAGACCTGTTTCGACATCAAGAGGGCATCACCGTGTACATGGATGACATCCTAATCACTGGCACGACTCAAGAGGAACAAGACAGAAGACTGTCTATCTCAAGTATTGTAGACCCTTGATGCCGCCGGCCTAAAGCTCAATAAAGAGAAATGCTCGACAAACCCAACTGCATTTCCTTGGACAATGCCTTGAGAAGCATGGCATACACCCGGACCCTCAGAAGGTCCAGGCCATTGTGGAGATGAAGCCTCCAGAGAATGTTTCGGAATTGCGCAGGATCCTAGGCATGATACATTGCTTTGGCAGATTCCTCCTCACCCTTTATAATGTCACAAGACCCTTGACTGCACTGTTCAGGAGTAAAGCATGCTGGAACTGGATGCCAACACAAGAGCAAGCATGTGTGAAGGTGAAAGACCTGATTTCAGAGGCCCCTGTGTTAGCCTCCTATGATAATACAAAGCCTACTGTTGTCAGCACTGATGCAAGCAGCTACAGCCCCAGTGGAGTCCCACTGCAGAGCCATGGTGGAGAGGTCGCTTATTGCTCCAGAGCCCTGTCAAACAGAAATACGGTATTCACAAATTGCGAAGACGTGCTTAGCAGTTGTTTGGGCACGAGAGAAGTTTTCTAAGGATCTGTGTGGCCTAGATACATTCACACTGCACACAGATCATAAACCTCTCGTTCCTTTTGATTAATAGCAGAGACTTAGACTGTGTACCATTGTGCTGCCAACGACTTCTAATACGGATGTTGAGATACAACCCACAAGCAGACTATGTGCCTGGGAAGACACTTACCATACGACATAGGAGCAGAAATTAGGCCATTTGGCCTATCGAGTCTGCTCCGCCATTCAATCACGGCTGATAAGTTTTTCAACCCCATTCTCCCGCCTTCTCCCCGTAACCTTTGATCCCCTTACCAATCAAGACATCCTCTACCAGCTGTCCAAATTGACGTGGCTGATGTGAATGCAGAGATTGACATGTATAAGGATGCGGTACATTCTTCATAACCAATGTCCAAAACGAAACTAGAATTAGTGAAGCAACTGACAAGTACAAACTCTGACCTGCAGAGTGCGATCCACTGTGTCAGGTCTTGATGGCCAAGCTATGCAGCTAAAGTGCCAGAGAATGTGAAGGCTTACTTTACCCAGGAAGACTGCCTCTCAGAGTCAAGAGAACTCCTGCTGCCTGGCAACCGAATAAGCATCCCAAGGAATTTGTCTGGTGAGATTTTGGAGTGGTTGCACGAAGGTCACCGAGGCATCACCAAATGTCACGAAAGAGCCACACTGAGTGTATGGTGGCCTGGTATCAGGAAAGACATAGAAAGTAGGGTGGGGACATGTACAGTTTGTCAAATAGCCAAGCCAACGCAACAGAGGAAGCCACTGATAACCACACCACTGACAGAAAGACCTTGGAAGAGAGTGGGAGCTGATATATGTGAACTTCAGAAGTGATACTCCCTAATTGTCATCGATCACTTCTCCAGATACCTGGAAGTCGCTTACTCACCGAACATGGCCAGTGTGGTGATATCCAGACCGAAGACTATCTTTGCTCGCCGGGGGTGTCCAAACGAACTGTTCACCGACAATGAGCCCCAGTTCACAGGCAAGGGCTTTGCTGAGTTTGCCAGTGTGCGACTTATAATATTTAATGACTAGTTTGTATTATCGACAGGCCAATGGGGAAGTGGAATCAGCTGTGCAGACTACCAAGATTCTGCGTCAGAAGGACCCATTTCTGGCCCTGCTGAGCTACAGAGCTATGCCATGGCAAGCAATCGGATTTAGCCCAGCACAGCTCCTGCTTGGCAGACGGCTCAGAACTAGCATTCCCACAATAGAAGGAAACCTGTTGCCTAAATGGCCCGACTTCTTCAAGTTAGTCCGGAAAGCTGAGGACTCAGCTAAAGCACGCTACAGACACTTTTACAACAGATGACATTCTGTTCAAGAGCTGCCCGCCCTATGTCCCAGTAAACAGGTTGCAGTGAAGCTGGATGAAAGGCGAGGTTGGACCATCAAAGCTACGGTGCTGCAACCAGCTGACGCACCAAGATCCCTACCTAATGCAATCGGAGAAGGGCATCTCCTGCTGGAATGGACACCATCTGAAACCTATCAGGGGACAAGCTTCAAATGGAGAAGACTTCAAAGATGTCAGCTCTGAAGTTTCACCAGCTAGTGACACCCTGCCAAGACCCACCAGACGCTGGAGGTGTTGCAGACATGTCCAGGACTGACAATTCCCAGAGCCCACAGAGAATCGCATCTAGAGGCCAGATTGTTAAAAACCTATGTGCTGTAGAGACTGCAACCTGATTGAGCTAACACGCAGCTGGTCAGGCAGAATAATCCTCACCGGTCGTCTACCCGGTTGCCTTGGAGAGAAAACTAGACCTTTGTATTATTTAACTGTTTGATTAGGAAGTTCATGTGATATGTTAAAAAAGTGAAAATGTTAATGTTACTTTCTAGCTAATGGCTAGTTAAAAGTGCTTATTTATGAGACTTGTTAGTGACATCCACTGTTCTTTACTCAAAAGGGGGGTGATGTAATGAGATGTCTACGTAAGAACTTTAGTCATAGCAACTTTTGTACTCTGGGAGTGGGGTGGGGGGGTGGTGGAGTCATATTGTGTGAGATACATCCTTCACTGCAGGACTCCATGCTTGCTCATGTCTGTATTCTGTACGTACATCACTGTAAATCACTTAATTGTAATAAACGTCTCCGAATATTACAGCTAGGTACAAATCCTAATACTCGTGAAGCTGTGAAGCCCCTTGTAGGCAAATAGCCAGGAGGTTGGCTCTCTGATGAACTTGGAAGCTCGAACAAGTACAGTGTTTTGGCTGCATTAGGAGACTTTCAGCTTTGATGTCTCAGCTGTTCCAGATGTTTCCTGGTGCTTCAGACTTTCTCGCTCACACACTTGCTTTGTTCTGGTAGTTCTATACTGCAACTGACAGTTGATTTCAGTCACATGACTGCAGGGTTAACACTTCCGGCGTCCAGAACACCACGATGCACTGTGGTCATTCACTCTTATCTCTGTCCCCGCTTGAGCTCAAATAGGCTCCTTTGTTCAATATGCACTAAGAGGCTAACAATCTAGAGATTTCATATTCTTCAAACGTTAGTTCATCCTTACACAATACGATGTCTAAACTCCACAGGTGGCTGCGAAGTACCCTTATTCAGGTCCACGTTCAACTAAATATTGGCCACAAATTGGATATTGTCCAGTCTGAATGTCCGTAATCACATGTTAAGTTGCAGCCATCTTAAGAGTTTGTGGCCACTTTCACAAATATCCAATATCCTCAGGCTTGTAGTGAGTGTGACACAAACTAAAACTCATGACAGAAGTCCAGACTATTGTAGTCTAAGATAAAAACAAAAGACTGCGGATGCTGGAAATCCAAAACAAAAACAGAAATACCTGCAAAAACTCAGCAGGTCTGGCAGCATCGGCGGAGAAGAACAAAGTTGACGTTTCGAGTCCTCATGACCCTTCAACAGAAGTTCTGTTGAAGGGTCATGAGGACTCGAAACATCAACTTTGTTCTTCTCCGCCGATGCTGCCAGACCTGCTGAGTTATTGTAGTCTAAGCACTGTCCTGATGATGTGATAAGTGTTAATTACTGCCAAACAATCCCCAGCACTGAAAATGATTAAGCATGGAGTCTCATCATTTCAGCTTTGATTGTTTGAGATTTTTAACAATCTAATTTAAAGTTTTAAATTTTTTAACCTATACTTCTTTATATTTTATCTCTCTTTCTCCACCTGATTTAATGTTGAATTCACCCACTCTTATTTATACTTCCTTCTCCGCCCTGGCAATGTGTTAATTTCACGATCCTTCTATTGGATTGATTCGAGAGATATACAATAAGGTGCCCTGTTCACTTAGGCCTCAATGTCCAGTTCCCCTTTGCTATGACACGATCAGCTCTCACTTTCAGCAACTTGCTATGGAAAAGAATGAAAAGCCTAAACTTGCGAGGGCAAGTCTAATTGGCAGCAGATGCCATCTGATGCCCAATTAGAGAAGCAGATGCCTCATCATTGAGCCTCGCCTTGGTATCCAGCAGCTTCTCAATTTAAAATATGCTTTTTGTTAATTAAAACAATGGTTGCAATAAACTGGACAATTGCAGATAGGGCCATCATTTTGTACTTGGTTCTAGAGCTTCTAAATTGATGCATAATAGCATTGGGTGTCTACCATCTTTCTGGCTTTTAGCTTTTGAATAGGCAGATATCCACAATCACTGAAGTAGTTTGAAGCCCTGAATTGTTGGGTCTTCCTGGGTATGGAAAAGCAGTGTGGAACATGTAAAAAAATTATTAAGGGCTAAGGCAGTCAACAGCTGAGTCATTTAGGCTAAATAACTTCTGTTGGTCCCCAGTCTGAGCTGTATTAATTGGTCTGGTAGTCTGGTCATGGGGATGCTGCACTGTCGTGTGTGTGTGTGTGTGTCTTTGCCTCTCTCACTCTCTTCCTCTGTGTCCGAATCTCTCACTCTCCCGCTGTCTGTCCCCGTCTCTCTCTCGCTCTCCCGCTGTCTGTCCCCGTCTCTCTCTCGCTCTCCCGCTGTCTGTCCCCGTCTCTCTCTCGCTCTCCCGCTGTCTGTCCCCGTCTCTCTCTCGCTCTCCCGCTGTCTGTCACCGTCTCTCTCTCGCTCTCCCGCTGTCTGTCCCCGTCTCTCTCTCTCGCTCTCCCGCTGTCTGTCCCCGTCTCTCTCTCTCGCTCTCCCGCTGTCTGTCCCCGTCTCTCTCTCTCGCTCTCCCGCTGTCTGTGCCCGTCTCTCTCTCTCGCTCTCCCGCTGTCTGTCCCCGTCTCTCTCTCTCTCGCTCTCCCGCTGTCTGTCCCCGTCTCTCTCTCTCGCTCTCCCGCTGTCTGTCCCCGTCTCTCTCTCTCGCTCTCCCGCTGTCTGTCCCCGTCTCTCTCTCTCGCTCTCCCGCTGTCTGTCCCCGTCTCTCTCTCTCGCTCTCCCGCTGTCTGTCCCCGTCTCTCTCTCTCGCTCTCCCGCTGTCTGTCCCCGTTTCTCTCTCTCGCTCTCCCGCTGTCTGTCCCCGTCTCTCTCTCTCGCTCTCCCGCTGTCTGTCCCCGTCTCTCTCTCTCGCTCTCCCGCTGTCTGTCCCCGTCTCTCTCTCTCGCTCTCCCGCTGTCTGTCCCCGTCTCTCTCTCTCGCTCTCCCGCTGTCTGTCACCGTCTCTCTCTCTCGCTCTCCCGCTGTCTGTCACCGTCTCTCTCTCGCTCTCCCGCTGTCTGTCACCGTCTCTCTCTCGCTCTCCCGCTGTCTTTCACCGTCTCTCTCTCGCTCTCCCGCTGTCTGTCACCGTCTCTCACTCGCTCTCCCGCTGTCTGTCACCGTCTCTCTCTCGCTCTCCCGCTGTCTGTCCCCGTCTCTCTCTCTCTCTCCCGCTGTCTGTCCCCAATTCCCTCTCACTCTCCCGCTGTCTGTCCCCATCTCTTTCTGCTCCCCCCACCCCTCTTTTTTTTATTTAATCATTAGCATTTCAATTTACTGGCAGTTTGGATGCTGCTCGAATGGTATCATGTGGAATTTTCTTCCCCGATTTTGATGGTACCCTTGGAAGATGCTTGGTTGTGGGGATGTGCCAGGGGGACTTCAGTGTACAAATGATTTAAGGATCAGGGATTTGATGTCACTTCAGTAGTGAGTAGCAATCCTGCCCTGCCAGAGATTTGGCTCAGTTGAGCAGCTGGAAAACCCTGACCTGAATGGTTGTTTTTTTTTAATGGGGAGAATTCTCAATGTAAACTACTTTATAAACTTGGAACATTATGCTAAGGGTATGCAAAACACTTCACTTTAAAGTATTTGAAGGAGTGTGATCCTGTAACTATGGTCCAAACTGCATAACATCTCATGATTTAGGTCCAGCTGAAGGATCTGCTCAGGCCACATTATTCCCTGTACGTTCATAAGGTAGGAATAGAACCCTTTTGTTTAATCCTTTCAAGTATGTATTTCTTGTACAAGACTGCCTTGTTTCCTTAGAATTTGTGTAAATATTACATAATATTATCTAAATATTTTCAGTTCAGTTTTATATGGTTTTAAAATAAATTGGCGGCCTTTCTGACTTTTATTTTTTGATTTGAATGTGTGCACACACCATGTGGGGACACATGTCAACCTTCAACCCATCCAGAACTGGCCATTCCGCACCGTAACTCCCAATCATTAACATTTTGACCAACGCAATGGTGAATTGGGAAACTGGTTTGTAAACCTAGTTTTGGCCTGGTGAGTTAGCTGGTTGCCTGGATAACTTTTTGTTAGGGTTGTTTGTGGGGGGGATGGGGTGGGGAACGGAGCAGGTGAACAGGAAGCCCCATTTCGAAAGCCGTGTGGCCTGCCTTAAGTTCCCTCAGACTCCAAACCTCAATCGTTCGATATGAAATTCATTAATACCTGTGTACTCCCGATTCGTCATAGCTTTCTACCATTATAAATTTCAGCGTGACTTCAAAGGACTCTCTGCTTCCTGGGTGTGTTCAGTGTCTGTAATTGTACAGATAACTTGCATATTAGCTTAAAAATTGGTGCCAGAACTTGCCTTCTGTGCAGATAAGTTCAAATAACATTTGATCAATTGTGGTGGTTCAGGCGTTTTGAACTAGTGAAAGCTTGGCAATTTTGAATTAGTGCAGCAGCATCAACTGGTCTTGTGGTATGATGATTGTAGTGCATACTTCTGTGGTGGTGCAGTGAACCAAGGCTTGCAGCAATAGATTACCGAGATAGCTGTGAGATGAAAGACAATGACTAAAATAAATGAAAAAATGCAGGTAGAAGAAAGTAAATCAAAAGAGAAGAAATTAAAGACTTGTCAGATTTTAAAATAAAAAGGAGGGCATGTTGGGACGCTGTACCTTGCAGCACCAATACACTATGTTGGACTGAGATGATGTAGTTTTGATTTCTGCACCCCTTCACCCTAGCCTCTGGGGTATACAGCGGGGTATCAAGTATCTCTAGGCCCCTTTCCGGCTGGAGTAATGAAAACCAAAGGACATCCTTCCTAGGCCTGTTGTCGCATTGGCTGAGATAATGGTGGATGGTGGTCTATGAGTAGCCCATTTGCTCATCCTCGAGGCCTGGGGCTTTCATTCGGGGATCTACAGCCATTTGGGGGTCTGCAAAGAAGGTTTCGAGGGTCTGCCAAATCGGACTCTGAACTCCAGAGTAAAATGCTTCCACTTGGTAAGCCCCAGGTGCACCAATGAGCGAACTGAAAATGAACCACCAAGGCAAGGTGACCAGCGCACCTGCAGGGGGCAACCTGGATCCCTGCATTTTTAACAGGCCACCTTGATAGGTTTTGCGACCGACGCCCAGCTTCCTGGAGTATGGCCAGGTTAGCTGTGATATCACTGGATGACCCATCACCCTGGCTAGCCCAAGTGATGCACCCAGGAGCGAGTCTGCAGCTTTATTAGTTGGAAAGAGGTCTTCCACTTCCCTGTTATCGCACCACACAGCAAAGGAGCAGCCGCACAGGTTGGGTACTGCCCACTATCCCCCCCTCACCCCCTCCAACCCCTCCCCAGCTCAACAACTCGAGCCCAACAAGCTCATTCGCCTGACACTAACCTGTAGGAGATCCGATATTCCGCCCCAAAGTTATCACAGGAAAACTGGCCCTGGTACCCCAACCTGGCCATGGAGTTGTCTATTCACCCTCTTCTCTTGCTCAGCCAAATAGTACATGATACTGCCAGCGCTTTCTAACTAAACTATTCCAGAAGAAAATTGGAGCAAAATGCTGTATGAATTGGGTGAAGTGCACAATGGGGAAACCAAGGTAATTCCAATCCACTGCCTGCAGAGGGCAGCACTCTTCCAAGAAGGCACTTGGTTAACTATTGCCCACTTCAACCTTAGTGTTTGCAAATTATTCTAGTTTTTTATTAAACAGCTGACCACCGTTTACTAATTTCTTCATGTTTTGGTTTATAACTTCCCCACTTTTTGGTTAACCATTTCCGATTCGGTCTCAAAATGTCTTGAGAGGTTTCCCATTGTTTACTCGTTTTTGTCAAAGATGCCTTACGCATCTTGACATAATTGTTGTCTCGCACCTCAAGTAAAACAAAAAATTATAAATATATATTTAATTATAAAACTAATTTTTATGCAGAAAAAATGTGTTTTATTAGTGGGCCTGTGGGATTTTTGTAACATGGGAAGGAGTTCATCTCAAGCAAAAAAGATTGAGAACCACAGCTCTAGGCTAAGAGGCATGTGACTGAAGGAAGGGATTCCTCGTACATATAAGGAAGAATCTTCAATAACAGGGCACGCATTTTTGAGGATAAGTATACTCTGCCAGAATGATTAGATTCAAAGCAAAATTAAAATGCATGTGTAAGCCAGGCTTGCATAGAGAATAACTGAGAGAAATACCCTGTAATGCTCTGCAGATTGGTGCTACCCAACTTGATAGATGTTTTTGCATTTGAACCATTTCTAAGCAACCTCAGCATTAAATTTTGTAGGGAGAAGCAAATTTTAAAGGACTTTGGAGATTGCAGGTTCACTACTTTGGGTTTTGCAGAGTTGTGATGTCAGTGCAGGAGCAGCAGCGAGAAGCTGGGTTGGTGTGGGAGGGGGATGAGGTGGCTGATGGATTCTGGGTGATGCATATGTATAGTTCTTCCCATCTCCTTCCTGATGTATGACCTTCTGTAGAATGGGCGGAAGTTCTGCCCACTCCAACCTCCCCCGCTCCCTCCAGTGGGAATTCCCTTATATGAATCCTTAGGGTGAACAACCAGTGTTCCTGGTCTATTTTGATTCTTCTGGCCCTTTGCTGCTCTCTCAGCCAATACATACTAGGACTGTCCCCAACAAAATGAGGCCAGAATATTTTTTCACTTTCAAGTTTAATCGCCAGATTTTAACCCATGCCTTTGCTGTCCCTAGACTTTCCTGTTCCAGTGCCCTTGACTGGCCTTCCACATACCACCCTCATAAGCTTGAACTCATCCTAAATTCTGCTGCCTGTATCCTAACTCGTATCAGTTAGTCCCATATCTATCACCTCAATGTTTGCTGACCTACGGAATTGGCACTCAGCTAAGCAAAGCCTTGATATTCAAATTCTCTTCCTTGTTTCCCGATCTCTCCGTGGCCTCGTCCCTCCCTATCTCTGTAACTTCCTACAACCCTCCAGCATCTCTGGACTTCTCCAATTCTGACGTTTTGAACTTGCCTGATTTTAACCCTTGCACCGTTGGCAGCCAGGCCTTCAGCTGTCTAGGTCTGAAACTTTGGATTTCTGTCCCTATCTCTGTCTGTCCTCCTTGAAGGTGCTCGTTCAAACCTATTTCTTTGACCAAATTTTGGCCACGTGTCCTAATATCTTGTTATGTAATTCTGTGTCAGATTTTGTTTGATAATGCTCCTTTGAAGCACCTTGGGATACCTTACTATGCTCAAGGCACTAAATAAATGCATGTTGTTATCTTGTAACAGCTTTTTCCAAGGTATTCTACAGCAAGTACATTTATTTATATGAATAACTGGTGCCTTTTAGCATTGTTCCACATATGACAGTAAAATAAGTACAGTATTGTCACTAAAAGTGGCCATGTTTCACCTATCGCCCCTGTGCTTGCTGCCCTACACTGGCTGCAACGCCTTGATTTTAAAACTTTCATCCTTGTTTTCAAATCCCTCCATGGCCTCACCCCTCCCTATCTCTGTAATCTCCTCCAGTCCCACAGCTCGCTGAGATACCTGCACGATAACTCAGGCTTCTTGAGCACCCTTGATTTTAATCGCTCCACCATTGGTGGCTGCACCTTCAGCTACCTAGGCAACTATGTCCTGGAATATCCTCCCTACACCTCTCCACCTCTTAACCTCGCATCCCTCCTTTACCACACTCCTTAAAACCTATCAACCTACCTCTTTGACCCAGCATTTGGTCATCTGACTAATAGCCCGTTGTTAGGCTCGGTGTCACATTACGTTTTATAATGCTCCGGTGAAGTGTTTTGGGTTTATTACATTAGAGATACTATGGGAATAGAAGTTGTTTGGTGTATTTTTTTAAGGTTGTCAGTAAACTGTGGCAGTGCTGTATACAGTCCATTGAAATCATTTTATTATCACCGGGTAGTGCACACATTCTCTTGTCATTAAGTGAGATTATGACTCCAGCAAACGTCACCTTTCAGTTAAGGTAGTTCTGTAATACAAACTGAGGCCGTTTCAACAGAATGGCAATTAGTTTCTCAAAATGGCATCAGGAGACGCTTCTGCAAATAATGATAGCATTAGTTCCTATTGACTTTGCAAGTAGTTATAGAGTCACTCCAATGAGCAGTAAGTGGATTAGCAGTTGTGTAGTACACTTGCGCCATAATGTTACTGCAACTTTGAAGAGAAAGATGCAGGTCTCTGACCGTGATCTGACCCATACGACTCAATCAATTTCAGCTGGTTTTTCAAGAATGACAATGTTCCAACTCACGGCAAAGAAAAGGCAGGTGTGCCATCTTAAAACTAAAACCCTCTAACACAGCACTGAAAAGCTGTTTATGATAGGCTGTTGCTCTTTCTTGCTTGCTATGTGCAACATATATTTAGATCACGTAGATATGAGTAGTTAATCATCATGCTTCTCATGGTGCATCAGAGGATGTACTGTTTTATAGCAATAGTTAGAATGAGGAAAGTGTTAACAAGAAGGAGTGTGACTAACTGCAAGTGGACCATATATGTTGAGCGTGAGAGGCTGAGAAAATCTCTGGGGTTTGACAAATGATGATTAGATGAAGGTCTGGAGGTTAGGAAAACAAGAAAATGCAACATTCACAATAATGGATGTTCTTTGCTGCTTGGAATAGCGCCAGGCTATCTTTTATAAACATCAGAGAACCCCATAAACTAGTGAGCAAACATCAATAATTAAAATTTTGCTGGTCTTACATTAGAAACTGGGTTCATTGAAGACATTAACTAATGGAGTGGTGCACAAATTTGAGTGGGGCTGGAGAAGGAACTGTGTACAATAAACGCAACATCAGAAGGTTTATTGCTAGGGGCCCAAGCCCAGGTCTGACCCCAATAAAACTAGAAAATTAGTAGAAAAACACTTTTTTGTTAATCATGGTGACACCCCCATAAAGCAGAAGCTCAGGTGTAGCGGCCAAATCTCGATTCGCTGCAGCTATAATAATAAATAAAAAACACAAAATGCTGGAAAAACTCAGCAGGCCTGGCTGCATCTGTGGAGAGAGGAACAGAGTTAACGCTTCGAGTCCGTATGACTCTTCAGAGCTGCAGCTAGGCTGCAGGCCAAACAGAGCCACTAGTGGGGCTGGAGGACAAACCTTAAACACAACTTTTTTTTTTAAAAAAGAGAGATGTTAAAATAATTTGAAAAATTCACAAAATCTAGGTAATTTCTGAAGCGGAAAGTGAAGGGGAAGTGTCAGCCGGTCAATGGGTTTTGTTCAGCAGCTGTTGATGAGAGCAATGGATGTTACATCATTTAGGAGGAGGAAGCCTATAACTATGTGGTGATGGGCAACAGGTTTCAATGAAATCACCTGTTATATATGGGTAACTTTTTAAATAAAAAAATATTGTGACAGCAAGTTGCATTTTCTAATTGATCATAACCCATTAAAGTACTCCACCAAAATAGAGCTTATAGTGATACAAGATATCTCCTAATGTCTGCTTTGAAAAGGTGTTTATTTTCTCTTTATAGACCCTCAGTGTCACCCTTTCCCCCTACCCTTGGTGCAAAGCTCAACTTTCTATGGAGCCGAAACTATGGAATTGTACAACTTGTGGCAGGGCGGTTTTATCAGTAGGATGTAGTCATCTTACGGGGAGCTGAAGTCCCAGCAAAACTAACCTAGTACCTTTAATTAAAGACACACTTATATTTTATACTGCATCTCTCAGAATCATCTCCGTGTTTCACGTAGAGTGAAATTGATGAACTTTCTTGATTAGATTATTGTACCATTTTGAGTTTACCTCTTGGTAAGTTGGTTATTTTCTATTTTCTATTTTATTGTATTTGTGGTGCCAATAATTGAAGATCAGCTTTAACATGCAGTGGATTGGGACGTTATTTGAAGTAAGTGAGCAGAATGAATTTCAAAATATTTATTAAAGTGAACTTTTTATTGAGTGTTTTGAAGTACAAGGTACATAGCAACTTTGCCATTAGTAGCAATACAGTAATAGCAAAATTGTCATTAATGCTGAAAAATAGAATATCATGGAATCATAGCATCATACAACAAGAGGCCATTCGGCCCATTATTCCTGTGTCAGCTTCCTGAAACAGCCATGCAACCAGTCCCAACCACCTCTACTCTCCCTCACGAACGTCTGATTTCCTCTTGAAAACTGCCACTGATTCTGCCTGTATTTCAGGAAATGCATTGCAGCCCAGAACAACTTACTGTGTGAAAAGATGTCTGCTCACTTGCCTTCTGCTTCTTTTATCAATTGCCTTAAATCCGCGTCCTCTGGTTACCAACCCTCCTGCCATTGGAAACAGTTCTCCCTTTCTACTCTTATCAAAGCCCTATGTCAATTTAAATATCTCTATCAAACCTCCTCTTAACCTTCTTTGCTCTAAGAAGAACGTACCCAGTTTTCCCTGCCTGTCCATATAACTGAAGTTCCTCATCCCTGGAACCAGTTTAATAAATCTCCTATGTAAGACATATCTGAGGCCTTGACATCTTTAGTGCCTGGAATTAAGCACACTATTGCAGCGGAGGCTTAACCAGTGTCCTGTAAAAGCACCTGCTTTTTGTTTTTCTTCCTGTCGCAATATAATAAAAGTTACTCAATTTCAGGTTCGTTTTAATAAACATTTTAAAGTTCATCCTGTATATTCCTTTAAATAATATTCCAATCCAGTGCTTGTTAATTCATGATTGAGAGCTGATCTTCAATCACTGGCACCACAAAAACAATGAAATAGGAAATATAAAATGATTTACCAAGAGGTGAATTCAGGGTTGGACAATAATATATCAAAGTTTAACAGCTGCCTCTGCTTCACAGCTATTTTAACCCTAGATTAGATAATTACCCATATAATGTTTACTAATTACGTGCAGATTATCACTGTTTAAATCAAATAATCTTTCTGTGAGCGGGTCGACTGCAGTATGTAGATGTAGCTTGAAGATACCAAGAAAGAGAAGCTGCTTGGTGTAAAGTAGCCTAACTACACTTAAACACCATCTGGTCTTTTTTGAGGATCAGTACACTCCTGACATTAACAAAGCACATCAATTTACCAGGCCCTGCAAAGTTGATGTCAAATGATTATTCTCTAAAGGTAGGGAGTATGAAATGCAACATAAGAGAGTATTACGCTGATTATATCACCCTCTGCACAATATTATCAATCCTGGAAATATCTCTTGCATTATCTCTGTCAATGTCAGTGATAAAACCTGACCTGCTGATTTAACTGTTGCACTGATCTTTCTGTATAGTATGTAGCCACTTGTTGGTATAATCATGCTTTGGGGACACCCTCTTCAGGAGTTTTTCTTCTCAATTTTAGTTTTGCTTATAAGGTAAATTAAGATGGACTACTTACATTTGTCGGAGTTACTTTCTTACAAAAATCGGTGCAATACAAAGTTTATGCACAAATTATTATTGCTTTTCATATATTCCATCAACGATGAAATGCAAGAAAAATGAATTATTTTAATATTTTAAAGGGGTTTGACTTGAGGGCGAATATTTACTCTTCTGGGTATAACTAGTGTATTTAACATTGCTGAATGTGCCAGTTAATTATAACTGCTTTAAATCTCCTGGTAGGCAATTAAAGGCTCCATTGGGAAGTTCTGGAGCATAATTGCGGGAAGCTTATAACCCTCTTTTTTTTTTTAAAGACTCTAGCCACATGATATTTAAAATAACGCTCAAGCTCAGACTAGGAACAAAGACATTGCCAAAACCTTGAGCTAGATATCATTCTAAATCAGAAGTGTAGCTTTTCATTTTATAGGTCTATATTTTTAAAGGTGATGCGATGTTGAATGTGTTTTGCAGACCACTTGAATGGAACAAGTTTGGTGACTAGTAGCAAAGTGGATAACAGACTAACTGCAAAAAAAGAAGTAGAGGTTAAAGGTAGTTATTCAATTTGGCAGACGGTACGAAGTGATATTCTGCAGAAATAGGTGCTGGGACTACTGTAGATTAAATTAAATAAATGATTTTCACTCTGGAATCAGAAGTGCACTATCAAAATTTGCAGATGACACCAAGTTGCACAGCATATGTGATACTGTGGAAGACTGCAGCAAAATATAAGAGATATTAAAAATGCTTGCAGGATGGGCGGGCAAATGACAAATGAATTTCAATATAGCTGAGTGTGAGGTGTTGCATTTTGGTAGGAGGAATAAGGAGTCCACCTAATCCTTGGAAAATAAAAATCTAACTGGGATAAAAGCACAAAGGAATCTAGGGATACACATTCACAAATGACTAAAAGTAGCAACGGAGGTTAACAAAACCATTAAAAGAGCTTCTGGAGGAATGAAATTAAAAGCAGAGGTGTTATATTAAACCTTAGTTAGACCACGTTCGAACCACTGTTTTCAGTTCTGGTCCCCATATTACAAAAAAGGATATTGAAGCAGTGGGGAAAGTTTGGTATCATCTTTGTAAAATCTTGCACTATCAGAAAAGATTGACGAGGCTTGGGATCTTTCTCTGGGAAAAGGGAAGACCGAGATGACCTGATAGATGTCTTCAAAGGTATGAGAGGGTTTGACAGGACAGACATAGGGAGCATGTTTCCACTTGTGAGGGAGCCAAAAACTAAGACAGCATAAGCACACAATATTTATTAATAAATCAAATAAGAACTCAGGAGAAACCTCTTTACTGAGAGTGGTGAGAATATGGAACACAACACCATAAGAAGTGGCTGGAGCAAATAGCATGGTTGTATTCAAGGGGAAGCTAGTTATGTACAGAATGGAGGAAGGAATAAAAGGCTGTGTTGATAGATAGGGTGTGATGAAGTAAGGTGTGAGGAGGCTGGTGTGGAGCATAAACAGCAGCATAGTCCTCTTGGGCTGAATAGCTTGTTTCTGTGCCGTAAATTCTATGTATGTCATCTGAGAATGTAATAATGGGCACACAGCTAGTTTAAAGCCATGAGAGTCCAAGTATGAATATTGCTTTAGTCATGGCTGATTACTTGCCTTGACAATTTTCTGCAGATTGTGAAAACTACAAAGTTTAATGGGATCAGAGCTGAATAAGTTGAGCTATTAAAGGAAAACAGGCCATGCGTTTCCTTTTTAAAAGGACTCGAGTGATGTAATTGTTCAGATTTAAAATCTTTCTTCCCATGGGCTTTCAGACTAGATGGCTGAACCAGAAGCATGATATACAAATGTATGTTCTCAGTAACTGCCCACAATGCATGTGCTAGGAAAGCTGAACCCGGTACAGGGTCATCAAATTTTAGGATGAAGAAAAATATTTATAGTTGATAGAAGCCAGAGTGCTCTGAGTCTAAATTCCTGCATTAACCACATCCTACTGCAGTGTTCAATGCTAACACTGTTTAATTTGAAATTTGCCTATACAACCCAAATGAGATGTTTTCCCTTTTAAGTTCATTTCGCAATAGAATTTCAAAAAATTAAAATCATTGATCTGCTTTCTAAAATATGACACATTTTTCTTGAGCTGTAAAATAAATTTAATAAGTTCATGCATAAAAGTACTTTCAAAAAAGTTTTAATGAGTTCAGAGATGGGGAAGCAGAGAATTTCATGGAGACTTGCATGGTATAGATGTTGAGACTATGCATTGTGTTTGATTTGTCAGCATCTAATGACTTGTGCTGAGAATAGTAAATTCACAAACGTTTACACTGCCGTATGGGATAAATGCATGTAGGCAAAGTGATAATGGTTATTGAAAAGCATCCAAAACTTCTTTGCACATCTTCGGTCAGAGATGTTGGATCTTTGTCTCCTCTTGAGGCTCCCACCATCACAGGTGCCACAGACTTCAGCCAATTCAATTCACTCCGCATGATATCTAAAATGGCTGATGGCACTGGATGCACCAAAGGTTCTGCTGTAGCGCTAAAGACCTGTGTTCCCCGACCTAGCCATACCTCTGGCCAAGCTGTTCCAATACAGCAACAACACTGGCATCCACCTGAAAAAGGTATGTCATGTCCACAAAAGTTAGGACAAGTCCAGTCTGGCCAATTACTGCTCCATGGGGTCTTCTCACAATGATCAGAAAAGTGATGGAAGGTGTCATCAACGGTGCCACCAAGGAGCATTTACTCAGCATTTACTGCTCAGTTTGGGCTCTGAGAGGACCACTCGTCTCCAGGCCTCATTACAACCTTGGTCCAAACAGGGACAAAAGCACTGATTTCAAGAGGTGATGCAAAAGTAACTGCCCTTGATATCAAGGCAGCATATTACTGAATTTGGCATTAATGAGCCCTAGCTCAATTGAAGTGAGTGGGAGCCAGGTGGGTGGGGAGACTCTCTCTAGTGGTTGGAACCCTACCTAGCACAGCCATCTTTCTTTGTGGTTCTTGGAGGCCAATCATCACTTGGGACAGCCATTGCTGCAGGAGTTTCTCAAGACTGTGCACTAGGCCCAAGTCTCTTCAGCTGCTTATCAATGATCTTCCCTCCATCAGGAGGTCGAAAGTAGGGATGTTCACTGATGGTTGTGCAGTATTCGGTACCGTTCGCAGCTCCTCAGATATTGAAGCAATCCATGCCTGCATGCAGCAAGACTTGGACAAGGGCTGTTAAGTTTTTTTTTTGTTCAATCATGGGATGCGGGTGTCGCTGGCGAGGCCAGCGTTTATTGCCCATCCCTGGGGGAGATGGTGGTGAGCTGCCGCCTTGAACAGTTGCAGTCCATGTGGTGTAGGTACACCCACAGTGCTGTTAGGGAGGGAGTTCCAGGATTTTGATCTAGAGGTAGTGAAGGAACGGTGATATATTTCCAAGTCAGGGTGGTATGTGACTTGGAGGGGAACGTCCAGGTGGTGGTGTTCCCATGCATCTACTGCCCTTGTCCTTCTAGATGGTAGCAGTGTGGATTTGTAAGGTGCTATCTAAGGAGCCTTGGTGAGTTCCTGTAGTGCATCTTGTAGCTGGCACACACTGCTGCCACTTTGCGTCGGTGGTGGAGGGACTGCATGTTTGTGGGTGGGATGCCAATCAAGCGGGCTGCTTTGTCCTGGATGGTGTTGAGATTCTCAAGTGTTTTTGGAGCTGCACTCATCCAGGCAAGTGGAGAGTATTCCATTACACACTCCTGACATGTGCCTTGTAGATGGTGAGCAGGCTTTGGGGAGTCAGGAGATGAGTTACTCGCCACAGGATTCCTACCCCCTGACCTGCTTTTGTTGCCACTGTTGATAGTGGGGGATTCAGTGATGGTAATGACATTGAATGTCAAGCGACGATGGTTGGATTCTCTCTGGGAGATGATCATTGCCTGACACTTGTGTGGCGTGAATGTTAGTTGCCACTTGTCAGCCCAAACCTGGATTTTGTCCAGGTCTTGTTGCATTTGGACATGGACTGCTTCAGTATCTGAGGAGTTGCAAATGGTGCTGAACATTGTGCAGCCATCAGTGAACATCCCCACTTCTGACCTTAGGCTGGAAGGAGCTTGCCATACAAGTGCTAAGCGACGACCAGCTCCAACAAGAGAGAGTCCAATCATGTCCCCTTGACATTCAATGGCACTACCATTGCTGAATCCCCCACTACTGGACCAGCCACATAAATACTGTGTCTATAAGAGCAGGTTAGAGACTCAGGCCGGAAATTTCAGCGCCCCAGCCAGAAGTCCATTGACTTGGGCAGGACCAGAAGATGCCGGCAGCGGGCGGTGCGGAATATCCCGCCCTTGTAATTCAACGGCAAGTAACTAACCTCCTGACTCCCCATAGTCTGTCCAAATCTGCAGTACATAAGTCAGGAGTGGAATGGAATAATCTCCGCTTACCTAGATCCAACAACGCTCAAGAAACCCGACACCAGCCAAGACAAAGCAACCTGCTTGATCGCCACCCCATCCACCACCTTAAATATTCAATCCCTCCACCACTGGCACACAATGGCAGAAGCATGTACGGTACCATCCACACGATGCGCTGTAGCAACTGGCCAAACCTCCTTTGACAGCACCTCCCAAGCTCTCAACCTCTACTTCCTAGAAGAACGAGGGTAGCAGAGGCATGCAAACACCACCATTGTGTTCTTCTGTTTATCGCAAATGTACCAATCATACGACAGGATTGGTAAAACAATAATGCGGGTTTTTTATTTTAAGATAGGATGCAGACAATGTAAACTTGGGGGCCAAGTATACACATCTGACCTGTAAAACTATTGCTGTGCTCTATCTACAGAGTTATGCTCTATCTAGAGTCATGGAATTATGCATCACATCCTGTCTCGTAATGGGTAGTGATGGATAGCAGTTTAAGATGTGCCACTGTAAAGGTACGTGTACATCACATCATAATACCCCCTTTTCCTAAATTAAAGTTTTATCCTTAAATAATCAAAAACTACAGCAAAAGGAAATTAAGTTCTGTTTGAATATACTATTATACAAAACAATGAATTTAAGTCTCTGAAACATATTGGCAGTTTATTTTTTTTTTATATATTTGTTCATTGGATGTGGGCGTCACTGGCTGGGCCAGCATCTATTGCCCGTCCCTAATTGCCCTCGAGAAGGTGGTGGTGAGCCACCTTCTTGAACTGCCATACTAGTGATTGTGATACAACTGCTAGGCTGCTTCAGAGGGCATTTAAGAGTCAACCACATTAACGTGGGCCTGGAGTCATGTGTAGGTCAGACCAAGTAAGGACGGCAGACTTCCTTCCCTAAAGGACATTAGTGAACCATACTTATACATCCAGACTTAGTTACGGTGACCTTGGCTGGAGACCGCTGTATGTTTTCATGATGCTGTTTGTCAGTAGGCGTCCTATGTTTGGGCTGCATCTTAGACAGTGTTTTACTAGCAGTAGGGTTACTCGGTACTGTCCTGATTTGGCATCTGTTTCACCATACTGTCATGCTACTTGGTATTCATACTTGATCTGATCTCAGCCCTGGGCATATGCTGCCCATTTCTGCTGGGTTCCATGTGCCATCAGTTGGGTCTTGTACTTGAACCTTTTGTTCATCATTTGGATTAGATAATTTGTTGCTTGCATGCCGGTGACTGGCACCTTTCATCTTCCCACTGTTTTTCGATCAACGCCTCTCATTGTCCTGGGAGTATTGACAGGTGATGACTGAGAAGGGATGTCTGCACTTGTCTGCCAAATAGTAACTCTGCAGTGGTTCTGCAGTAAGATGAAGTTTGCAAGTTCAGGATGGGTATACATATTTGATTCAAACTCTGTCGTGTATCCTGTTGGCTGATGATGCGTTGCAGAGTTAGGTGGTTTTCTCCCGATATAAGCATGGGGTTTCCAATGGTGCTCCCGGCGATATGTGGTTTTCGGTATTGTCTTGACGAAACCGTGAATGATGACCAAGGACAGGCCTCTTATGCCAGTAGGCCTATAATCACTGGACCCATGCTGTCCACTATATAATATCGGGATGGCCAAGGTGAGTTGTTGTTGTGACACTTGAGTGTAATATATCCCAAGAGCGAAATCTCTGAGCCATTGTACATGGTGAATTTGGCAGTGGTTGGTTGCCTCCTTCTGTGGCTACATACATTTCAGTGTGCTAAGTCGAAGAATGTTTGCTTCTGCACCTGTATCCAGTTTTGGCATATGCTGCCCCTCGATCTGTGGGCATATAATCTAGATGGTGACAAAGGCTTCTGATGGTACCACTGCGCCAATACATTCTTTGACGTTCACCATATGGAATGTTTGCTGACTTTGTGTATCTAGGCTCTGGTCATCCTCATTATCTGAATGTTTTGCTTCGCTAGCCATTTTGTGGATCTTGTTTTGATGGCGTTTGGTACTTGCTCTTGGATGGTTGGAATGCTGCACCTGTCTGGCTTCTGGTTGGGGCTTCTCATGATGTCAAACCACTTGTTCCGTCCTTTGCTTTCTGTATTGGCGCATTCTGTATCCTTTGGTGCCACACACCTTGCATATATCATTAAAAGCTGGGCAATTTCTGGGTGCATGAGTGAGGCCATACCATCTGTATTGCTTGCTAAGCTTGCCTGCTTTGGCTTTCCTACCAATGGTGGACGAATTACACAGGACCGGTAGACTCTGTCTGTCTACCCAGTAGTCAGGATTTGAATTGCATCTGCTTTGTAGTAGAGTTTACACACTAACTTTTGGGTTGGTCCAAAAGGTCTTTTTGGAAAGCTTCAATGGGGGTCTATTCTATCAGAAGCTCGATTATTGTGTCGGCTAGCTCTCCTGCTGTAACGTCACAATCACACCCTTGTCTCTGCATCTGCTTAGAAATTGACCAATGGTCTCCATTAGTTATTGTCTGAAGGGCTTGAATTCCAGGCGATGTATTCAGAAGTTGAGCTCCACTTGTAAAGTGATGGACATACTTTGTTTGGATTTTTAAGGTCATTGTCTGACAGATCTAAAATATTCAGCCTGTCGAGGCCGTCTTTGCTTCAAGCAATTTTAACCTTTATAGCCCGCTTATCTGGTTCAAAACTATCCAGGTCCAGAAAACAAAGCTACACACGTTGCCTGAGCAGAGTGAACTAAGGGAGGATGTCTGCAGCCTTCCAAGTGAGTGTTAGAAAGTTTGTGGTTATCCTGCGGCTTTTTTGCAGGAGTCATATAAATAACTGCAACAGGAACAAATGTTCAGGTTTTACAGTCCTTCAGGACTTTGTCTCCATGGCTCCCTGACTGACGGTACTTTAACTGGCTATAGCTTGTTGCTTAACTAAAATGCTGCTGTTGCTGAGCTGTTGCTGCCTTCCTGGGCTTTGTAGAAGCTCCGTTCATGAAACTATGATTTTGGCATGAAAATGGACTGCAGGACTTGAAAAGGTAAATTTAAACTGTGAAAAAAATACTTTTTCAAGCTGTGGGGAGCTGTTACTGGATGGGACTCTCTTATTTCTTGGCCCAGTCTTGTGTGTTTAATGACACCCACCCCTGACCTCCTGAAGAGATGGCCTGCAGCAGTAGTGGACTCTCCTGTCTGCGGAGTTCTACCTAACGCTGGACCTCCCGAAGTCCTCCGTTATTTTAAAATGTATTTCCATCCATTGTTTTATCTCTACCTTTTAGCCTTTTTCGATTTCTCCCCACCCCACCCCCACTAGGGCTATCTGTCCCTTGCTTGTCCTGCTTTCCACCCTTAATGTCACCATTAGCACTTTTCTTAGTTAATATCACCACCGTCAACACCTCTTTGTCCTTTTGTCTGTGACATCTTTTGGCAATCTCCACCTATCACTGGCCCTCTATCCAGCTCTACCTGTCCCACCCCCCCACCCCTTAAACCAGCTTATATTTCACCTCTTTTCTATTTTTCCTTAGTTCTGATGAAGAGTCATTCGGACTCGAAACGTTAACTGTGTCCCTCTCCGCAGATGCTGTCAGACCTGCTGAGTTTTTCCAGGTATTTTTGTTTTTGTTCTAGATTTCCAGCATCCGCAGTATTTTGCTTTTATCTCCACTATTTAGTGGCTGTTTCTGCACGAGCCTTCACAGCAGATAGATTCAGACTACTCAAGTTCTCCCAGGGCAGTGATCTCTCCTCCCTGTGGAATTCTGCCTAATGCTACACCCCTCAGAGTCGGCAATTTAGTGGCTGTTCTACTACTACTCGCATTCATCCAGGGCAGCGATTGCTCTGGAACCTGATGCCTGCTGTTTAAAGCAAGGTGCAATGTCCCAGAAATAATGTACTGTGCGCAGGAATCACTTGCACACTTCAATGCTGTGAGTACATGACAGTCGCGCCACTTTTTGAGAGGACAGTGCAAGAGGAGGACCCTGGGACAGGCAGTCAGCAGCACCTAGAGGAGAGTGCGAGAGGAGGACCCTGGGAGAGGCAGTCAGCAGCACCTAGAGGAGAGTGCGAGAGGAGGACCCTGGGACAGGCAGTCAGCAAATTAGTGGTGAAATTGGCGACCCATTTCACTGTTGAATGTGGACTATAAGATTCTGTCCAAGGTCATCGCCAATCGGGTCAAATCCGCTCTGGAATTGGTGATTCACCCTGACCAGACCTGCTCTGTGCCAGGCAGGAAGATCTCTGACAGCCTGGCGCTGCTCAGGGATACGATTGCCTATGTACAGGACAGGGGTGTGGATACCTGCCTCATCAGCTTGGATCAGGAGAAGGCCTTTGACAGAATATCGCACACCTACATGGGGGATGTGCTCTCCAAAATGGGCTTTGGGGAGGGAATTCGAAATTGGATCCAACTGCTCTACACTAACATCAGTAGCGCAGTCTCAATCAATGGGTGGGAAACAGATAGCTTTCCGATTAAATCTGGAGTCAGGCAGGGCTGTCCTCTCTCGCCTGTCCTTTTCGTGTGTTGCATAGAACCCTTTGCCGAGTCCATCAGGAAGGATCCGGGCATAAGAGGAGTGACGATCCCAGGCAGTGGAGGCACTCAGGTAAAAGCCTCCCTGTACATGGACGACGTCGCCGTCTTCTGCTCGGATCCGCTGTCGGTGCGCAGACTGATGCACATCTGCGACCAGTTCGAACTGGCCTCGGGAGCCAAGGTAAATCGTGGGAAGAGCGAGGCCATGTTCTTTGGGAACTGGGCTGACCGATCCTTTGTCCCCTTCACTGTCAGGGCTGACGGCCTGAAGGTGCTGGGGATATGGTTCAGAGGGACCGGGGCATGCGTTAGAAACTGGAAGGAGCGAGTGGCTATGGTGAAAAGGAAACTGGGCATGTGGGAGCGACGCTCCCTCTCCATTGCGGGAAAGAATCTGGTCATCAGGTGTGAGGTACTCTCGCTGTTGCTGTACGTGGCGCAGGTCTGGCCCATTCCAGACTCCTGCGCGATGGCGATCACTCGAGCCATCTTCCGCTTTATCTGGAGGTCGAAAATGGATCGTGTCCGCAGGGACGCGATGTACAAGCCTCTAGATAAAGGGGGAAAAAACGTGCCCAACATCGCCCTCATACTGATGGCCACCTTTGTGTGTGGCTGCATCAAGCGGTGCGTAGACCCTCAGTACGCAAACACCAAGTGTCACTACGTGCTGAGGTTCTACCTGTCCCCGGTGTTGCGAAGGATGGGTCTGGCCACGCTGCCGCGGAACGCTCCAAGTAGTTGGACCGTGCCGTACCACCTGTCCCTGGTGGAAAAATTTATGCAGAAAAACACCTTTGACCACAAGTCCATCAGGCAGTGGTCAGCACGTAACGTCCTAGAGGCCCTGAGGGAAAAGGAGAGGGTGGACCCTGTGGGATGGTTCCCCGAGCAGACTGTCAAAGTCATTTGGCAGAATGCCTCATCGCCAGAACTTTCCAACAAGCACCAAGACGTAGCTTGGCTGGTGGTGAGAAAGGCCCTCCCCGTCAGATCCTTCCTACACGCCAGGAGGCTCACCCCCTCTGCACGTTGCCCTCGAGGTGGCTGTGGTGGGGAAGAGACCGTTGTTCACCTCCTTGTGGATTGTGCCTTTGCAAAGAAAGTCTGGAGAGAGATGCAGTGGTTGCTGTCGAGGTTCATCCCGAGCAGTTCTGTGACACAGGACTCTGTGCTCTACGGGCTGTTCCCAGGGACACACACCGAGACAAACATCGACTGCAGCTGGAGGATCATCAACTCGGTGAAAGACGCGCTTTGGTCTGCCCGAAACTTGTTGGTCTTCCAGCGCAAAGAGTTGTCCCCGACCGATTGTTGCGGACTGGCACAATCCAAAGTCCAGGACTACGTGCTGAGGGACGCACTAAAGCTTGGGGCAGCTGCCGCAAAGGCGCAATGGGGAAGGGTCGCTGTCTAAGACCTTTCTACCACAGCGCACCGAGAGACTGGGAACTGTTTAGAGCCCCTCGGGCTGTACAGATCAAAATGAAAGGCTGTAAATGATTGTAATATTGTTTGTACTGATGCACCTGGTGATACATTTTGTAAAAGTTTAACCTGGATTGTACCCTTGTAATGTTGTTTTTGAAATGGTTTGGAAT
Source organism: Cetorhinus maximus (assembly GCF_964194155.1). Taxonomy (NCBI): domain Eukaryota; kingdom Metazoa; phylum Chordata; class Chondrichthyes; order Lamniformes; family Cetorhinidae; genus Cetorhinus; species Cetorhinus maximus. Next base: position 14,173,520 of record NC_135883.1, on the reverse strand, counting down.
GTGATTGAAGATATTTTATGAATAAAGTATATTTTTACAAAAAAAAAGTCAGCAAATTAGTGGTAGGCCAGAGGATTGTGAATTTTTTTAGGAACTAGCAGTGGATGACTAAAAAGCTAATAAAGAGGGAGAAAATTGATTATGAAAGTAAATTGGCAAGAAATATAAGAATAAACGACAAGAGCTTCTACGGGTATATAATGTGACTGGAGAATTGGTAACGGTGAACAGGCACGGTGAAATAGCAGATAATTTAAACCAATATTTTACACCGGGCTTCACAGTGGAGAACACCATAAACATCCCAACGGTATCAGACAAACAAGAAGCTAATGGGAGGAAAAATCTTGGAACAGTCTCTATCACGAGGGACAAACTAATGGGACTAAAGGCAGATAAGTTGCCAGGACCTGATGGCCTGCATTCAAGGGTTTTAAAGGAAGTGGCTGCAAAGATATTGGAGGCATTGGTCAAAATATTCCAGAACTCACTGGATTCCAGGAGGGTCCCAACGGATTGGAAAACCGCCAATGTGACAAGAAGGGAGGGATACAAAAAGCAGGAAGCTATAGGCCAGTCAGTCTAACATCTGTCGTTGGGAAAATGCTAGAGTCCATTATTTAGGAAGAAATATCAGGGCATTTAGAAAAGCTCAACGCAATCAAACAGAGTCAACATGGTTTTGTGAAAGGGAAATCATGTTTGACAAATTTGCTAGAATTCTTTGAGGATAAAACAGAGTTGATAAAGGGGAACCGGGGTAGATATAGTGTATTTGGATTTCCAGAAGGCATTCAATAAGGTGCCAAATAAAAGGTTATTGCACAAGATAGGAGCTCACAGTATTCGGGGTAATGTCTTAGCATGGACTGAGGATCAGTTAACACACAGAAGGCCGAGGAGTTGGGATTAATGGGTCTTTTTCAGGTTGGAAAGACGTAACTAGTGGAGCGCCACAAGGATCAGTCCTAGGGCCTCAATGATTTACTACCTATATTAATGACTTGGAGGAGTGGGCAGAATGTAATGTATCCAAATTTGTTGATGATACAAAAATAGGTGGGAGGGCATGTTGTGATGAGGACATAAGGAATCTGCAAGGGGATATAGACAGGTTGAGTGAATGGGCAAAAACTTGGCAGATGGTGTTTAATGTAGGAAAGTGTGACGCCATGCACTTTGGTTGGAAGAATCAAAAGGCAGACTATTTAAATGGAGCGAGATTCCAAAAAAAGTGCAGCACAGAGGGACCTGGGTGTTCTGTGCATGAAGCACAAAAAGCCACCATGCAGGTGCAGCAAGTAATTAAGGAGGCAAATGGAATTTTGGCCCGTCTTGCTAGGGGGTTGGAGTTTAGAAAGAGAGAAGTCTTGTTACAACTGTACAGGGTGTTGATGAGGCTGCACCTGGAGTACTGTGTACAGTTTTGGCCCCCGTATTTAAGAAAGGATATACTGGCATTGGAGGCAGCTCAAAAGAGATTCACTAGGTTGATTCCTGGGATGAAAGGGTTGACTGATCAAGAACGGCTAAACAGGTTAGGCCTTTATTCATTAGAGTTTAGAAGAATGAGGGGTGACCTTATTGAAATGTACAAGATCCTGAGGGGGCTTGACAGGGTAGATGTTCAGAAGATGTTTCCACTAGTGGGGGAATCTCGAACTAGGGGACATAGTTATAGAATAAAGGGACACTCATTTAAAACTGAGATGTGAAGGAATTTCTTCTCTGAGGGTAGTGAATGTCTGGAATTCTCTACCCCAGAGAGTTGTGGAGGCTAGATCACTGAAAGTATTTAAAGAAGTTTTTGAAATATTGGGGAATTGAGGGCTATGAGGAGCTGGCATGAAAGAGGAGTTGAGGCCTGGGGTAGATCAGCCATGATCTTATTGAATGGTAGAGCAGGCTCGACGGGCTGAATGGCCTACCCCTGCTCCTATTCCCTATGTTCTAGACCAGTCCTTCTGTTGCATGTGAAAGGGTTTAAGCTGCTATATTTCTCAATGGAATCTTCAAAAATCACTTACTACCAATGCTGCCAGCATGTTGTGTCCTTCTGTTTATTGCAAATTGTATGACAAGGATTGGTAAAACAATAATGTGGGTTCTTCATTTGAAGGTAGGACTATATGCAGACAATATAAACTGGGAGGCTATGTAAACAGGTCTGTCCTGTAAGGCCGCTGCTGTGTTCTGACTACAGAGTCATGGGATTATACGTCACACTCTGTCTCGTAGTGGGTAGTGATGGACAGCAGTTTAAGATACGTTCCCTTAAAGGTACATGTATATCATATCACAACAACCGCAACCTGCAACCTCCCTTCCAAGGCACATAATATGCTGACTTAAATATATCGATGGTCCTTTAATGTTGCTGGGTCAAAATCCTGGAACTCTCTCCCTGAGTGCACTACGGGTGTACCTACACCACATGGATTCAGCAGTTCAAGATGACGGCTCACCACCACTTTCTCAAGGGCAATTAGAGATCGGCAACAAATGCTGACTTGGGAACCAACGCCTACATCTCATGAATGAATATTTTTTTACAAATCTAAGTTTCTAATCCAATAGCGAAAGAAACATTGCTTGGTTTTAGTTTTAGAAAATAAAATGGGGCAAATAATTGAGTAGGAGACAATTGGGAACTAGTCACAATATAGGTTCATTGTGGAAAGACTCAAAGATATAAATAATGAACTGGAAAAGAAAGGTGTAAATGGGAATAGTAACATCATTACCAACAGCTACTGCGCAAAAAAAAATAAGGGCAGCGTAGTATAAGGATCTGGCACATACAGGGTTAATCTGGGACTGAGTACAGTACCACCCACTCAGTGATGTAAGATGGCACATGACCCAGACCCAGAGATGAGTGTTGTGTTGAGCAGAGACAGGAAAAGACCTAAGCAAGGAGATTTCTCCTAGCCTGTACCCTTTAACCAACACCCTCCCAATATGGGCAAAAGCTTTGATTTGAAATTGTCAAACTTGTTGTTGAGTCCAGAAGGCTGTGAAGTGCCTAAACAAACTGTGATGTAGCTTTACTGCTTCAGTACAACTATCAATTATTGGCTTATTTTTTATATTTTAATCATTGTTGTGCGTTGCAATTTGAAATCAACTGTATAAAATTGTTGAACAGTTTTGTTTAAAGTGTAAAGCTTTATAAGTAAATGTTTCAGTTGCATTAAATATGGTTTCATTAACTTTTTTCTGGGTAAGAGCCCTTTTTGCCTTGCTTTCTCCACCCTAAACTCTACTACCAGTGAACAGAGTGAGTGGAGCGCTCTCTCAATTTTCTGCCAGGGCAGCTCTAAAGCTGACTCCTGAAAGATGCAGAAGAGTTGCCGAGGATAAATAGTTGATCTTTACTACTTTCCCTGTGTGAATGCATTTAATCTGAAAAACTGCATTACAAAGATCAGCAGTTTTGTGTGTAAACCTATAGCTGTGCTGGCTCCACAGTACCTACTGTTGGCAGTTTTATTACTGTCTGCTTTTAAACTTTGTGAAATTTACACGAAGTGATGAGACTAAGCTAATAGTTGTTAAAAAGACCAAATTGGCGAAGTACCCCACTGTTGTATAATTAACTTCTGTATATATATTGAGGCTGAGTGACGCATCCCACATAGTTCTGAAGATGTCATTATTCAAAAGTACGTGGCAAAAAATGGAAAATATATTGAAACATGTGGTTTCTGTTCTGTGCCTATTTTCAAAATGGTTACCTAAAGTAGTGAGACAGAAGTTGTGTAAAATGCTTGCATGACTGACTGCCTTGAAGAATAATGTAGCATTAATGTTGTGCCAGCTATTGTATAGTCAGTGTGTACTGAAGTGGGAGGTTTTGCCAAGACGCAGCTTGGATTTTAAAATTAAAACTGCCTTTGTAACTTTTAGTTTTTCTGAGCACTTTGGGAAATATTTTCTTTGTTTAAGTTGCTTTGCATTGTCAAGTTTTTTTGTGTAGTTTGGCATTGTATTGCACCAGCTCCGATCCAAGAAATCCAGCCCAATAAAATGTCCCGTTTAGGATATCAAACTCATAAGAAGATGCCTTGACGATAGTTTAGGATTTCTAAGTGAAGGCTGCTGATTGTGCTGGCAAATCTTAATTACTTGGTCTAGACGGCCATTAAATTTTGGTTTCCGGTTGAAATTGCCTGGAACTTTGCTTTGGTGGTTAATGTTAGCCTGCTGAGAATGTGTCACGATTCCGATAGATCTGATGGTAATACTTAAAAGTGTATACTTTGAAACTCAGTCGACCGTTTACTGGGACTTTGCAGCACAAATACATATGCAGCGTTGAGATAGTGGAAAAAGCAGCCAGAAAAATGCACTTTACAATAGCCAAACTATTGAGTTTGAAAGTGACTCTTGCCAAGGAATTAAATTCTATACTTTTGACATTGAGTTGTTATTTTTCAGATGAAGTTGTGATTCAAACGTCAACTGTAGCTATTTGGGAAGCATTTGATAATGCTGAAACTTTTAAAATGTTGGAACTAACGTTCTAGGTCCTGAGTTTACCAAGACGGGCATGGAAAGTACAGTCATGCTTTCTGTTCCTGTCACTCTCTCACACACACACACACACAGCTGGTGTTTGGTGTTTTGGGGTGAAAATTGCTGGAACTTGTTGCAGTTGCATTTTTAGGGGTCACCTAATGTTAATATCATCCAGCTATACCATCCAGGCACCATTTTTGAAACTGGGTACCTACTGACAGCATTTGTGTGGTGAGAAAGACCACATTGTAGGTGAAAAAAACATCATAGGTTTTGAGTACTTAAGAATCCAATATCCTGAGTAGGATAACCACCTGTCAGCTTTTCCAGTTAAAGGATGGACTTGCTGGAAAGTAAAAACAGACACCAGAATACCAATTTCCAGACTGCAATTTTTAAAAACTGTACACATGTGCAACATATTAACTGCGCAGAGAACAGAGGCTAGTTGCACACGCAACTGTTATTCACTGCTCCTCCTTCACTTTCAAACTGAATAAAGGGCAATTGGCACTTTCTAAATTGTACTATTTTGAGACCTATTGTGCAGATATCACTTTTTCGAAGTCATTAGCAGGTTTAGCGTTTTAAGTTCATAGCATCTCGATGTTACGAATGTAAAATTGAAATAAAAATGTCAGTTGCAAATCAGTTTTACATTTCAAGTCTTGTTTGAACTAAGACCATTGCTAAAATAATGCACATGGGAATCTTAAACAAATGTAATTGCGAAAGGATGACTCACGAATTTCAACCCCGTGTTGAGCCAGACTGTAAGAGGCAATGCAGCAATTTTAAAATAGTGATATGAGGCTTCCTTTTATGTTGAACACTAAAAATGACACTCTGTTTTAAGCCAATAACTGATTTCCCTGGAGAGTGGCAATTCAATGAAACAATAACCATTGTACAAACATTTTCTTTAATAGTGTTAAACATTTATGGCAACAGTGGGACTTGATTCTAAATGATCCTTTCACAATTGTTATCAAAATGTATTTTAAATGGCCAGAACAATCATTTGAGTTTTGCCCACGCTGCAATTTAAAGCAGATTAAAATCTGTTTGCTTCTGAACTATGAGTGAACACCTCTACAAGCCAACTTGCGTAGCTGTGTAACAAAAACTACTCCTCACTGTTGCTAGAGTTGGTTTAGTCCATTGCTACCTGCTTCCTGGTTTCTCAAACTGACCACAGGTGGCAGGACTACCTTAGACCCTTAAGGCCAAGCTTAACTGTAAGGACCTCTTCAGCGTCAAACTTGAAAATCTGTTAGAAGTCTGGAAATTACGCTAACAGAAACTTCATTGTTATGTCTTGAGAGTCAGCCAAATTTTCCAGAGGAATCCTCCTGGTCCACATTTCATGGCAGGGCCCCAAACCAGTAGCACTGTTTTCTTAACGCTTGTTGGTCCTTTTGACTTTAATGGCTGAAAGCGACTTGCAGAGAAGTATATAGAATGCAGATGTCGGATAAATGCTTGAGATTTACAGAACAACCAATCTTTTAATTGCACTGTAAGTTCCAGTGTCTGTCAAGGTCAAAAATGCATAGCCATTATTAATAGTTTTATCATCCCAGCTGATGTTACTACTGGACAAGTCAGATTCCAGGATGGAACCTGGCTTGATAGATCCTAACTTTTATTTTTTGTTTAGCAATGTGGAGGGCTGCTACTGAACAGAGTCACAGGAGTCAGCTGATGAACCTTTAACAAAAAAAAGACATTTATTAAACAAGAAAAGGTGAACGATATTACAATACTCCTTCACCCACAACGATACCTTTACAGATATATACAGATTCGTAAGGATAACACAAGTTACAAAAGCTACCTTACATTCTAATGTTCACAGTACTACACCATCCATGTAAACCACTAAGCAACCTGTGGTCAGTCACACCACACTCTGAAACCAAGTGACAGATGCCACCCCAGACAGATGCTATGGAACTGTCTTCAAATCGCCACTCCCCCCCGCCCCCCAACTCAATCCCTCCACCTCCCCCCCACCCCCTCCCAAGACGCTTATCACACCATGAGCCAACTGGTCTCACTAGACTCTGTCTTTCACATGAGGGTTTTCAATCTCTGCTCTCGAAGAACCCGTTTGGAATCAGCTCCCAAATGACACTTTCTCTCAGGTGCTTTCCACAAGGGCTCACCTCCAGGGTTTCAAGCTCTCCCTCCGATGTTCCTCTCCTCTGGACCGCCACATGCATTCAAGTTTCACCTTCCACGCACCTTCTCTCAGATACACAGCCATGCTAATAGAACACCACTGCGTCATGTGCCCATAGTAAGGAGTCACCAACCTTTGGCTGTCTCCTCGAATCTTCTGGCTTCTCGCAAGCCCACTTTGCCTTTAGTCTGCTTCCTGCAGCTTTCTTTCTTTAATTCGGAGCCTTTCCCTCTGCTCCTAGCTTTCACTTCCACTGAACGGGACTTGTTCCTTGACTTAAGTGTCTTCCTGGGACTTTCTTTTGTCCCCATTCCCTGGTTTCTGGTACTTTCTGCTTCTCTTTTGGGACTTGCTCCCTGCAGCTCCACCCCTGCCTGCTCTGGCAGTTTCTATAGAATGTTCCTACCAACTGAACTCAAGCTACTTATCTGTTTTACTCTCTCTCTCTCAGCACCCCCCGCCCCCCCCGCCCCGGCTGCTCAGCAAAAGTATAGTTTTTCTACTTCAAGAGTCATAAAACCTCATTAGGTTACAGGTATACAAACAGAACCCCCAGAGTTGCAGGCATCAGTTTAAAGTGAAACTTAAACTCCGGTTCCCCCAACACACAAATACCGAAATATAAAATAAACTTAATAAAACTAAAACCTAAACTTAAAGCTATAGCTTATTCTTAACACCCACAAATACAAACTATATCTAGTTCCTAACACTTTTCCCTTGAAAGGAGAAAAGCTCCACAATATGAAGGTTTCTTTACCACGGCCTTAGATCGGCCACACAAAAACTTAACCTTAATATCTAAAAGAACAGCTATGACATACTATACAAATACATTTTCCATCTTGTTTCACAACTACACATGCCATATTGTGCGATTACAAAGATTTAAGCAAAACATAGTCCATAAATGTAACAAGATTAGCGGAACTTGTACATCATAGCATTATCATAACTCAACCCTTGCATTTCTTTTTCCTCCTATTCCCAGTCTTGAATTCAGCAAAGAAGGTTTCATTTAAGTCCACAGCCCAATCATCCTTTTCTTTAGCTGTCGGTGTAAATCCATCCTCAGGATCATTTTCCGAACTCAAACGTGGTAAATTCTCATTTCAGTTTATCAAAGGCAACAGGGCATTTTTGTGCACTAACATCTCATTTCTGCCCTGTACGAAATCTCTTTTAGCCGTTTCAAGGATGTTGTTGAGATTCTTTTTATGTTCTCACAATATATCGTAGACTTTAACAGACTATGTACAAGATTGCAAAGATTCAATTTGAAGATTCCTTATTTAGTGCTTGCATTTGAATTGCTGGATTGTGCTAAGGTGTCACACATAGAGAGGTTCCTGGTCCCAACTAGCATTCGGCTATCAGAAAAAGACACCCCTTTGGATCAAATGTCTGCTGCTTTTAAAAAAAAATAATTCCTGGAGAAGCAGCAATTTCCAGCAGCCTTGATGGCTCAATTGGGGTATTCTGCAATGTCACAAGGAATGGAGGACTCGATGCACGTGGCTTTTCGAGATTGTTCAGTTTGTGCAGGTGTCAGTAGAACAGAAGGGTTACAAAAGAAAAGAATGTCGGTGAAGGCATTTTTAGCAGATCTGATAGAAGACAGGTTTGGAATAGCAATAATAGATGTAGGAACCCCAGAAATGCCCGAGGAACAGTTAGTAGGTGCTTCAGATGTTGACGCAAATAAGCATTGTGAGATTAACTGTCCAAAGCAGGACAGCAGGGTCTTTGAAGCAATGTATGACACAGGGAATTCAGAAGTTCAAGATGATAATCATTCTGAGGGAATTGTAATAGTCACAAGAAGCTTTAGTCCGGTAATGTGTATTTTTCACAGATTTATTTAATTGTGCTGTGTTAGCTAGGGCTTGCGCCTTGACAGTGTGTGGAACAGGTTGGTAAAATGTAATTTAGATTCACTTAGTAGTAAGGATCGAAGTAAGGTTAGGGAGTATAAAAGTTCTACTTACTTCAGGTTTGGGGATGACGTTATTGGGGTGACTGAAAAGAGTGGTGATTCCATGCTAGAGTAAGCCACTTTGTTAGTACTGATGTAGTGTCTAGTGAGATACTCTTGTTGCTACACAATTCTTACATGAAAAGGGCACAAAGGAAACTGGACATGGAACATGATAAAGTAATTGTTTTTGGATCTGCAGTTTCCCCAATCAGGGCATTATGGCCTCCCCTTAACCAAACCTGGCATTTCTAATCAGTGTATTCACCAAAGGAAATAAGGTGTGAGTAGTTACAGGGAAGCTGCAAATATTTCAGGATGCCTAGCGAGAGAAGATTTTTTTTTCCTCTTTTTGGTTCCCTTGCCACCTGCTGCAGGCCCAGTCTGGCAGTTATGTCCTTCAGGATTTGGCCAGCTCAATTAATAGTGGCTACCAAACCACTGTTGGTGATCGGCATTGAAGTCCTCCACCCAGAGTACATTCTGTGCCCTTGCCACCCACAGTGCTTCTTCCAACTGGTGTTCATCATGGAGGAGTACTGATCACCAGCTGAGAGGGGGGCAGTAGGTGGTAATCAGCTGGAGGTTTCCTTGCCTATTTTTGATCTGATGACATGATACTTCTTGGGGTCTGGGGTTAATGTTGAGGAGTCCTAGGGCAACTCCCTCCTGACTGTATATCACTGTGCCGCCACCTCTGGTGGGTCTGTCCTATCGGTGGGACAGGACATACCCAGAGATGGTGATGGTGGTGTCTGGGACAACGTCTAAAAGGTATGATTCCATGGGTATGACTGTGTCAGGCTGGTGCTTGATTGGTCTGTGCACAAGCCCCCAGATGTCAGTAAGGAGGACTTTGCAGGGTCGACAGGGCTGGGTTTGCTGTTGTCGTTTTCTGTGCGTAGGTCGATACCGGGTGGTCCATCAGATTTTATTTCTTTTTGACTTCTTGTAGCAGTTTGGTGCAACTGTATGTCTTGCTAGACCATTTCAGAGGGCAGTTAAGAGTCAACCATATTGCTATGGCTCTGGAGTCACATGTAGGCCAGACCATGTAAGGACAGGTAAGCGTCCAGATGGGCTTTTTGGTGATTACCTATTCTCCCAAAGTATGCTGTTCGAGTCTGCAGTTTCTTAAAACCATCACTCTTTATTTACAACACGTATTTACACATTTGGACCACCACATGAGGTTGGAGCTTCTCCTCCTTCCAGAATTCTCTCATTTCTCAGTCATGTGATCTGACATCACCATGCTTCTGATGTTAACCCTTTACTTTACATCTCCCCTGAAGTCTTTATCCCTATCATATTGATATCCTCCTACAGACACAGGTTGCCTTCCCTCAAGGGCATTAGTGAACCAGATGGGTTTTTTAATGACATTCGATGATAGACTCAGTAATGGTGAACATGAAACTAACTTTCAATTCCAGATTTATTAATTCATTGAATTTAAATTCCACCATGTCCCAAGAGCATTAGCCCGTGCCATTGGATTACTAGACCCTAGACCAGGGACATTACCACTGTGCCACCACCACCTGTATAGCCCTGAGAGGGTTTTATTTTATATCAACAAGGCAAATGTTGCAGCCTCTCATCACTGAACAAGTGTAACATTCTGGCAAGAGGAGGAAATTGAAATCTCACACATGGGTTGACCATTCTGGAAAATGGATTGAACAGCTGGCCTACCTCATTGCATGGGTAATAGTTGTCTACAGCTTCCCACCACCATTCCCCTAAACGCACCCCCCCCACCCCCACTGCCCCTCAGAGAAGCTCCACCTTATCCTTGGTCTGCATATGGATCTTTGCCTCCCTCCATGTCTTTGTGCCCAAGGAATGGGCGTCCATGGTGGCAAAGGTCAAGCCTTGTCTGCCAATTCTCTTGGCTTAAATACATACAGCTGCCTGCGTGGTCCTGGAAACTGGCTGCTTCTGTAATGATACTCCAGCATGATTCAGGATGAGGGGGTACAAAACCTTGATCCAGTATTTCATCAACTCAGCATTGCAGCTGCAAGATTGACAGTAATGAAATAATTCCCTAATTTACACTTTAGATGTAATTGTTAATGAATCCATGACTTTTGTCATAGTTTACCTGATTAATTTACTGCTGGCTATATATTTTTCTTCAAAGCAATGAAAACAGTTAAGAGTCAGAATGTCAGTTTGATCAACTTGCTATGTAACTGTATACCTATAAAGTGAAAATGTTACATAATCTAACAATCCTATTGCATTCTGCCTTTTCTGCTGCTTTCAGTTGCACCATGTTGTGCTAAAATAGGCATCAGTGTAACCCTGTGTTTTTCTTAAAAACCTCTTGTCCAGAAATCCCTCTATTAAAGCATATGGTGTCAGTGGGAGGTCAGTAAGATGTTTCCTGGCTGAAGGTGCCAGTTATACTTGTAAACTCGAACATTCTGTGCAGACTATTTCCTTTTTCATGTGGAAACAAATCACAGGAAGGAGAGGGAAGGTCCTGTTGTTACATAATGCTGAAAGCTAGGATGCAGCAACTGTCTGAGGCCCCACCTCCAGCTTTTAAAACAAAGGTAGCAGGAAGCTATTTTTAGTAAAATGATTCAACGCTTAGTAACACTGAAAGATCGAGTGAAAGCAAAAGTAACTAGCTTTAATATTTATTAGCAACACATTTATTTTTACCACTCAATGTAGATTTAAGACTTTCACCCTGAAGAAAAATGGCTGTTGAGCACTGAAATATTGTTTAAAGCGAGAATCATAAGATTCCAGTTGTGTATCCAATTAAATGGACATCAATATTGAACTAAAGATATGAAAGAGGGAAATGTTTTAAATACTCTGTGGAAACGTGGGTTGAAGAAGTCTTAAAAAGGGAATGAAATTTATAACTTGGTGGCTTTTTAAACATCTCATGAAGCATGATAGTGTCGTAGCAAAGGGCAGGTGGGAAAATGTGAGACAGCCTTGGAGCCATTCAGTTAGAGTGAATTAAAGCGTCCCTGACACTGTCCTCATGACAATGTTTAGACGCACACTGCTGATCCTTGTGTGACAGACGCTGTACCTGCGTTCTGCAGCAGTGTAGACCGGGCTACAGTGTGAAGCATTCTGACGTGCAGGCATATCCGATATATCAATGTGCTCAAAGGCCAATGTGAGATGGGAAAAAGTCATGACCAACATTGGCCTTCCCGTGACAAACTTAGAAAAACCTGCCAACAAAATGCTTAAAATGATGCTGGACATTCTGGAAAAGAGCAGTTAATATTCATACAGCTTATATCAACCCACTGTCTAGATAGGGCACATGTAACATAAAGATCCAGCACCTTCTTAATGACCCAATAGCAGAGGTCCCTGACTTTAACCTCCCTTGAAGACAGTGGACTGTGCTCAAACAAGTCCACACAAGGCAAGGATGATACAGCCACTTCTTTTTAAAAATTCATTCATGGGATGTGAGCTTCGCTGGCTGGGCCAGCATTTATTGCCCATCCCTAGTTGCCCTTGAGAAGGTGGTGGTGAACTGCCTTCTTGAACCGCTGCAGTCCATGTGGTGTAGGTACACCCACAGTGCTGTTAGGGAGGGAGTTCCAGGATTTTGACCCTGCGACAGTGAAGGAACGGCGATATATTTCCAAGTCAAGATGGTGAGTGACTTGGAGGGGAACTTCCTGGCAGTGGTACTCCCATCTATCTGCTACCCTTGTCCTTCCAGATGATAGTGGTCGTGGGTATGGAAGATACTGTCGAAGGAGCCTTGGTGAATTTCTGCAGTGCATCTTGTAGATGGTACACACTGCTGCTACTGTGTGTTGGTGGTGGAGGGAGTGAGTGTTTGTGGATATGGTGCCAATCAAGCGGGCTGCTTTGTCTTGGATGGTGTCAAGCTTCTTGTGTTGTGGGAGCTGCACTCATCCAGGCAAGTGGGGAATATTCCATCACACTCCTGATGTGCCTTGTAGATTGTGGACAGGCTTTGGGGAGTCAGGAGGTGAGTTACTCATCACAGGAGTCCTAGCCTCTGACCTGCTCTTGTAGCCATAGTATGTATATGGCTAGTCTAGTTCAGTTTCTGGTCAATAGTAACCCCCAGGATGTTGATAGTGGGGGATTCAGTGATGCCAATACCATTGAACGTCAAGGGGCGATGGTTAGATTCTCTGCTGCATAATTTGAAGATGAGGGACTGTTCAAAGTGCAATTGTCCCAGACCATGGAACACGTCACATCAACTGCCCACTAAGATCTGCTGCAGGAGCACCTCATTTCTCACCCGGCATCTCAGGAAGCTGTTGAATAGCTAGTTAAAAATAGACATCCCATTGTGGATAGTCAAACTAAGACATCCCATTGTGAGCTTTTCCCACCATGCGAAAGTAGTGGTGGTAGTTGATAGCTTTTTGGGTGATGAATAGACAAGAAAGCAAAAACCTGGTCTGGAAAAGGTGAAATGTGAACAATTATCAGGTAAAGAATATTTTTCTTCATTTAACTGCAAGTGAAGATAATGGGGAAATTCTAGAATGTGTGAAAATCAAATGCCTCTGTGAGGTGTCGATAAAACCGAAAGGAAACTAAAATGGTGAAACTGCAGCCTGGTAAGTAATAGGCCAGGTTTTGCAGTAACAGAGCATCTCAGTCTCTGCCGTTGCTTAAGGCGGAATTTTTTGCTGGGCGGGCATCTGCCCGACCCGCTCGAGCTTAAAATAGCACGTGATGACGTCTGGTGAGTGTCCCGAGGTCATAGCGCACTCGGGCGATATTTTGGTCAGCGGGCACGTGTGGGAGTGGGAGCCGTGCCTGATATCAATTACGAGGCCGGTTAAAGCCATTAAAAAGGCAATTAAGCTGGATTTTACGATGCCTGTGCAATTTCGTGCTCGCCGCAGGGGCAAAACGGGCAGGCGGGCAGCCGACAATTTACTAAACCTCATCCAAGGGCGGGATTAAAAAGGGGCAGCAGCATTGCCAGTGTGACTAGTGAGGCATTTTGGAGATACTTTGCCGCTGGTTGCTTATTGGTACTTGGCAGCTTCATCTCTGTTCAGGGCTTCATTGTTAGCATTTCCAGGCTTCATTTCAGGACTTATTCGTGTCTGCAAGGCCCCCGGATGATTCAGACCATGTGAACCCTTCCAGGTATCAGACAGCCTTCCCTTACCCTGGTAAATGGGGATTGTGGTCTCTGCTGGTGGCAACTCCTCTGAGGAGGAAGAGAGGGGCAGAAGGGAGAGGAGGCCAGGTGACCCAATGGAGATTCCAGGGGAGGGACTGTGAGAGGAGAGGTATAGGCACAAGGGGTCAGCAGGTAGTCCAAGGCAGAAGGGGCCACAGAAGATGCCACTATCCTGCTGCCAGGGTTTACAGGCAACGATGCAGCTACCTCAATATGTCTGAGGTGTAATGCCGAAGGAGGCTCCATTTCTCAAGGGAGAGCGTGACCTCCATTTGCCAGAGGATCGGGCCTGAGATCAGTTCCGACTATGTGGGTGGACACCCCATGCCAGTGGCTCTGAAGGTCACAGTGGCCCTCAACTTTATGCCTCCAGCTCTTTCCAGGGGTCAGTGGGGGATCTGTGTGGAGTCTCCCAATCAGCTGTCCAAAGCTGTGTTAATCTATTGACATAAGCTCTGTTCAGACGGGTAATGACATTTATTCTTTACTGTACAGAGGAGGCCAGCCAGACACAGCGAGCCAGAGGCTTCGCGGCCATTGCTGGCTTCCCCCACGTCCAGGGTGCTATAGACTGTACACATGTGGCCATCAAGGCGCCAGCAGGTGAGCCCGGTGCCTTCGTCAACAGGAAGGGCTTCCACTCCATGAACGTGCAGATAGTGTGTGATCACAGGATGCTGATTCTACAAGTCTGTGCAAGGTACCCAGGCAGCTCCCATGACGCCTACATCCTCAGACACTCCCAGGTGCTGAGGCTCTTCAGTGCTCCAGCCCGGCTGGATGGATGGCTGCTGGGTGACAAGGGCTATCAGTTGAAAAGGTGGCTTGCGACACCTCTCAGCCACCCATGAACAGAGGCAGAGCAGCATTACAATATGATTCATGCCTCCACAAGGGTGGTGGTAGAGAGAAACATAGGTTTTAAGATATGTTTCCGATGCCTGGACCGTTTGGGGGAGGGGCACTACAATACCCCCCCAGAGTGGGTATCATTGATAGTGGTTGCATGCTGCGCTCTCCACAATCTGGCACTGGCAAGGGGGACCCACTGGAGGAAGAGGATTTGACGCAGCTGCACAGGCCACAGAGAATGAGTCCAGTAGTGAGTCAGAAGAGGAGCACGGTGAGGAGAAAGCTGAGGGTATGGAGACAGACCTCGGTAACCTCCAGGGAGGCAGGGACACCAGGGACACCTTAATCCAACTCTCCCTCAGCTAAGTTATCAAAAATCTGCTTCCACCTCATGCCAGGGCTGACACCTCCATCCCGGATGTCTGAAATTACTCTTTCATTTGCACCCAAAGTCCAGTCATGGCCTGTGCAATAAAATATCCAGCAACTCATGTCCAGCATTACATACTGCTGCACCCTGCACCAGAAAGAAAAATGGTGACGCATTCTCAGGCCTTCAGAACCAAAGTAAATTTAATGTTATTGTTACAATGAAAGCATAATGACATTACCATTACTGGTGTTGATGTCCACATCAGCAGACATATAAACCAAACAAAAATGAACACATATTCACCTGTTAACAGTCCCTCTTGTGCTCATGGTGCCTTTAACTTACATTTCCGAATGCTATGTCTTGGTGCCCCACACACCCCATCCCCGTCGCTGGCACCGGCATTGGAGACAGCCTGCTGACTCTGCTGCCTTGTTGGCCTTGATGAACTTGGTGGTCGTCCTCTGGCCAGTGGAGCCTGTGCTGGCCCTTGCCTGGAGCGAGTGGCCAATGCCACAGTTGGCATCACCCCAGTAGCTGCACCCTCATCAGATGCCACAGTCACTAGCGGATGGACAGAGGAGCTGCTGCCATCATCCCGAGTGCCCCGAGAGGAGCCCTCAGAGACGACAAGCAGCTTGTGCGCCAACGTGAGGTTGCTCTGGACCTCCCTGCTCACCATTGATGGACGGGATACTGGGTGCTTCATCCATCTCCCAAACTGGCCACCTGAGGTCAGTGACAGTGTGAGGGCTTGCAGGTCCGAGTGCAACCCCAGGAATCCCTGATTCTGTCCCTGGAGCTGCTTCTCTATGAGAGTCACCACTCTCTCAATGGAGAAGGCAGTGCACTCAACCATGAGGATCAACACAGTGCTCACACTCTGCATGGACTCCTCCACAACGGAGACCATGGCACGCAGACCCTCATGGATCTCCGCCAGATCCTCCCGTACATCCCACTGGACATCCAGCATCTGCTGCCTAATGGACGACTCCAGAGGCTCATCATCAGCCACCGACTGAGCATCAGCCTGGTCCCCAGCAATTCTCTGACTGCCGGCACCCTGGGGA
Source organism: Cetorhinus maximus (assembly GCF_964194155.1). Lineage (NCBI taxonomy): Eukaryota > Metazoa > Chordata > Chondrichthyes > Lamniformes > Cetorhinidae > Cetorhinus > Cetorhinus maximus. The sequence goes on along the minus strand of NC_135883.1, from coordinate 14,157,362 downwards.
CTCTCTGCCTCCGCCTGCACTTCAAACGAGTGTGATGTGCCCTCACCAATGTGCACCAACATTCTGGCCGCCGTTCTAATGCCCACTGAGGTGCTGGTAGCTGTGCTGGTGCCTGGCTCAGCGAGCAGGTGTGATGCAGGTGCAAGTGAAGCCCGGAGTTCCTCCGGAGTCAGGGGTGGCCCTTCAGGGTCCAGAGAGTGAGTGCGTGCTGGCGAATCTAAGGGAGAAGAAGGACATGTCATTAGTTAACATCATCACACTCTCACTGTGCTTGCCAGGCACCCTGGTGGGACAATGGAGATCTGCATCACGGTGCCATCGTCTTCCAATGATCAATGGGAACTTCAGGTACGAGGCTCCCATCAATGAAGAGACTGCACTAGAATGGTTGCACAATCTGAAACTCTCACCTCTGCACTGCACTCTTACCTTCATCTGGCACCCCCGCCTCTCCACGCCCAGTTGCACGGGGAGTGTGCCAGCTGTCTAGCTCTAGGGCGTTCTGCTCGAATCTGATGAGCAACAGCAGCAGGTTGGGCTGCCCTCTGCCTGTACATGGCCTTTCTGCCTGATTGTGGCTTGTCTTCTCCTGAAAGGACAGAGGAGCATTGATTAGTCCATCCTCAACCTGCAGCGCCATTGCAGCCTGGCCAACCCCAGCTGAGGGACACCTCGCAGGGCATATCCAAATAGTGGCCCTTGAGCTACAAGGCACTCAGTCTAAGCAGCCAGGGCTCTCCCCCTTGGCCAGCTCCGGCGTCATTGACAGTTGGCACTCAGACTCCAGCACCCTTGAGGTCCACGGGGGATGGCCAGACCTTAACACATCCGCACACCGATCCACGCCAACATGGTACTCACCCTTCCTGAGCGCAGCAGGTCATTGAACCCCTTCAGCCCTGCATTCATGTCTCCATGCATCCATGGCTGCTGACCTGCGCTGCAGCCTCCTCCCATGCCCTCTTTATGAGGTGCTGTGGCCTCCTCCTCCTCCAATCTCTGGGGGGAAAAGGTGCCCCTCCAGGCTGCCACCTCCTCCAGGAGGAGCACGAGGCAATCATCCAAAAAGCAGGGGGTCTGAGCGCCCACCCGACCTGCCTTCCCGCCTGCCGTGTCCAGCTGCACGCAACTCCAAAACGTCAATATTGAAAACAGACATTATTCCGTGGCAGCCTTCTAGAGGCTTAATTGGTCCACCAGCATGAAATCGTGGTCGTGGACCAATCGCGGGCGGCGGTCCACTTTGTGGCCAATCGCGCCCGCCCGCCCACCCACCTGAAAATCCTGCCCTTAGACTTGTTCCTGCACCCACCAGATCAAAAAAAAGGCTCTTACCCAATAAGTTGCTCAAAGCGCAGGCTCAGATATACCATTCCCACCATCTCATACATCGAGAAAAATCCCTTAAAAAACCATGAGGTCATGAGTTGCTATTTTTTTCCAAATATAAAAACATAGATTGTCAGTTTATAAGCTTCACTAGTGCCTTATTTAATATTAGGTTAACAGGTTAGAGCGTTCTTTACAAAAAAACTACTACTGCATCTGAAAATGCTTTGCACAGAACTTCTGAAACAATGTCCTACCTGGTATTCCTGCTGTGCTCCCCATCATTTCCCACACCAGCCAACAGAGTTCAATTGCCAAGTGCTACAAACCTTGTGATGATAGCCTATCCTGACTAGGAAGAGGGGCTCTTGGAGTCCCAAGGCCTTGTACCTAGGCTGTACTAAACCCGAGGTTCCAAAGGTAAGTGACTAACACCTAATCAGTTGCACCAAATAACTCTCGACTTCTTGCACGTGAAAAACTCTGCTGTCTGAGCAGATTTATGTTCCCAAATTACATCTAAAGCAGGAAAAGTGGAACACTTCAGCCTCAGTGGGTTTCAATCATTCCCCTGTGTTGATGAATCGCATTCTTAAGTAGAGCAGTAGGGCAGGCCCCAACACACTGTGTCATAAGGCAGGAGGACAGGCTCCATTGCTTCGTCATAAGACGATTCAGTAATAACAGTGAATTGGATAAGTACTTGAAGGGGAAAGCTTTGCAGGACAATGGGGAAAGAGTAGGGGAGTGGGCCTAATTTGTAACTCTGAGAGTCAGCAAAGGCCAGAGGGGCTGAATGGTTTCCTTCAGTACTCCATGATTTGACCTGCCAATACCCCTTGGTGCAGTGTCCCTTTAAGCGACAACATAAATCAGCAGCACAGTAATGCTATTCTTTTATTTGACCCTATGATTAACGAGGTAAGCAGTAAGCGAGACACGCCCTGCTTTCTGATCTGCCACTGTAAATTGTTTGCTCAGTAATCACTCTTTAAATCCAGACTGCTCCTCAGTTACTGCAGGTCTCTAAGAGCTCAAGTTTGACACTGACTTCAAGAAGCAGTGTATGACATTTGCAAACAATTTGTTCTCTTTCTGGATTTGTTCTGAGTCAAAGAAAATACAGCCCTTCCACATCCCCTTACCTCCCCCTGCACCCCCAGCCCCAAGTAAAATTAAATCATTGGGACGTGTAGCCTTGGGAAAACTGGGACTACTGTTTACCAAGCACAAAGGCCCCTTTTTGTTTCTGTTCTTGCGTAGGTTTGACCCTCCCCAGGAGCATGACGACCACACATGCACATACTGACAAGCAATCCTGTCCCAATGAACGAAACCAGACCCTGGTCTTTGGTTTAGCCTCCACCTCAGAAATTTGACATAGGCATGTTTGAAGAGAGTAGTAGCAAGGTGCCTGCCGGTTGTTGTTAAAGTGACAATCAGGGACAGGAGGTGTGTGTGAAGGCAAGGCCATCAATTGTCTTTGAGCAGTGCATATTGCAGGGCAAGAAAGATCATTTCAATCTTACCTGCATTTTTGAAAAATCGCTAGACTTTGAAACCCAATTGTGGGAGAGAGTTGATATTGCTGAGAATTTTTTTTTAACGCTGGTTAGGCCAGCATTTATTGACCATGTCTAATTGCCTTTGAGAAGGTGGTGGTGAGCTGCCTTCTTGAACCGCTGCAATCCCTATGCTGGAGGTACACCCACAGTGCTGTTAGTGATAGTGAAGGAACAGTGGTATAGTTCCAAGTTAGGATAGTGAGTGGCTTGGAGGGAGCTTGCAATTGGTGGTGTTCCCATTTGTCTGCTGCCCTTGTCCTTCTAAATGGTGGAAGCCACGGGTTTGGAAGGTGCTGTCAAAGGAACCTTGGTGAGTTGCTGCAGTGCATCTTGTAGGTGACATACACTGTTGCCACTGTGCATCAGTGATTAGGGAGTGAATGTTGGAGGTGGTGGATGGGGTTCTAATCAAGTAGGCTGCTTTGTCCTGGACGTTGCCAAGCTTCTTGAGTGCTGTTGGAGCTACACTCATCCAGGCAAGTGGAGAGTATTCCATCACATTCCTAACTTGTAACTTGTAGATGGTGGACAGGCTTTGGGCAGTCAGGAGCTGAGTTACTTGCCGCAGAATTCCCAGCCACTGACCTGCTTTTGTAGGAAGCACAGTATTTCTATGGCTGATCTAGTTCAGTTTCTGGTCAGTGGTAATCCCCACGATGTGATAGTGGGGGATTCAGCAATGGTAATGCCATTGAATCTCAAGGGGCGATGGCTAGGTTCTCTCCAGATGAAGATGATCATTGCTTGACACCTGTGTGGTGTGAATATTACTTGCCATTTATCAGCCCGAGCCTGAATGTTGTTCAGGTCTTGCTGCATATGGACATGGACTGCTTCAGTATCCGAGGAGTTGCGAATGGTGCTGAACGTTGTGCAATCATCAGCGAACATCTCCACTTCTGACCTTATGATGGAAGGAAGGTCATTGATGAAGCAGCTGAAGATGGTTGGGCCGAGGACACTTACCTGACTCATGTCTCTCGCAATAAGATTGTAAGAGTTGGCATGCCTTTGAGCTGATAACAGGGCAACGAGAGAAATGGGATCTTTGGGAGCTGAGTGGACAGGGTACATCCTTAACCAGTGAGATTTATGGATTGGAAAATAAACAGTGAAAGGATTAAGAATGAGGGTAAATTAAAGTAGGTGAGTTCAGTGTCAAATCAGGGACAGAAAGCAAATTAAGGTGGCAAAGGTAAGATTGGATTGTGTATGTGTGAGAGAGAGAAAGAGAAAAAATGACAAAGGAAAAATAAGAAATTTAGAAATGACATTTTTAAAATTTCGCCCAAAATTTTGATATTTTAAAATCTCACCAAAAAAATTCAAGAAGGAATGAGAAACACATGTATTAATTTTCAATGTCAAAGAGCTTGATTGGTAATAATTAACAATTATCAATGGTTAAAAGGTACTTAAATTTGTTATTACTAGTGATCAATATCTGTGGCAAGTTTACTTTACATCTACCATGCAAATGCACCAGCTTTTCACATTCAACACCCGTTCATGGTGAGGCAGGCAGCAGAAACTCTTTTTCACAAAGTTAACAATAGCACAACTTGTACATCAACTTTTTGGGTATTCTTATTTCACTGTGCACTTGCTCCCTGCCTGAAATTTCTATAACCTTTATGTATAAATAATGGCAGTTGTCATTAGCCTCACCGTTATGTTCATGGTAAAAAAGATCTGGCCCATTAAAGGAAACTGCATCATCCATGAAGTGACTTTGAATGAAAATAGCTGTGCGATTAAAAGCAGACGACCACACCATGCCTAAAACAGCTTGTACATAACTTTCCACAATGGAACTAGAGGAGCTGACAACTCCATTTGGTATTTCTAAGGAGACAAGAGAGAGCTTATAGGATGGGAGAAGGAGGGAGTGATTAAATTAGATAGAAAATTCACTATGTAGTAGAAAACAGAATGGTTACTAGTGAATGAAAAGCGATCATAATTGTGAGCAGAGTAAGTTTCAGATACACTGTTTCTTGTTTACCTCTCTAAATAGTCTTGAGGAAATAGGCAGTTGGATAAGAAATTGGCCGAGTGACAGGAGACAAGAGAGTAGTGATAAATGGTTGTTTTTCAGATTGGAGGAAGGTTTGTAGTGGAGTTCCCCAGGGGTCAGTATTGGGACCTTTACTCTTCCTGATTATCTTTAATGACCCAGACTGTGGTGTGCAGGGCATGAATTCAAAATTTGCGGATAATACGAAGATTGGAAGCATTGTGAGCTCAAAAGGACTTAGACGTATTGGTGGATTGGGCAGACAAATGGCAGATGAAGTTCAATGCAGAGAAGTGTGAGGTGATTCATTTTAGCAGGAAGATATGGTGAGACAGCATAAAATAAAGGAAGAAACTCTAAAGGAGGTGGAGGAAGAACGGGACCTCGGTGTATTGTACATAAGTCATTGAAGGTGACAGGGCATGTTGAGAAAGCAGTTAATAAAGCATATGGTATCCTAGGTTTTATTAATAGGGGTATTGAGTACAAGAGTAAGGAAGTCATGTTAAACTTGTGTAAGACACTAGTTAGGCCTCTTCTGGGGTACTGCGTCCAGTCCTGGGCACCATACTTGAGGAAGGATGTGAAGCATTGGAGAGAGTACAGATGAGATTCACAAGAACGATTCCAGGGATAAATAACTGTAGCTATGAGGATAGATTGGAGAGGTTGGATCAGGCTGAGAGGAGACTTGATAGAGGTATTCAAGATCCTGAGGGGTATGGGTCGGGTAAATAGTGAGAAACTGTTCTCACTCAAGAGAACATCAAGAACTAGAGGGCACAGGTTCAAAATAATTTGCAAAAGGAGTAGAAGTGATGTGAGAAAAAGTATTTTTATCTAGAGAGTGGCTGGAGTCTGGAACAAACTTCCTGAAAGGGCGGTGGAGACAGGTTCGATTGAGACATTCAAAAGGGAATTGGATTGCTATCTGAAAAGAAAGAATGTGCAAGGTTACGGCAGGGGAGTGGGATTAGGTAGAATGCTCTTTCTGTGAACCAGTGCAGACTCAATGGGCCGAATGGCCTCCTTTTGCTCTGTAAAGATTCTGTGACGAGCCGAAGAGTTTAGTACAGAAAATAGAAGAGACTGAGAAGCAGCCAAAAGGCTCAAGAATTGAGTTTTTGAAAATATTACCCAAACTGCAACAGCAGTGCGGAGTGAGCAGCTGTCTGTGAATGAAGGAAAGCTATCTGAGGTATCCCAAAAGAAACAAAACCTGCAAAAAGAAAATGAAGCTATTCCACATAAAAATGGTTATATCAAAGCTGAGTTGGAACAACTCAACCAGAAGTACAACCAAGTACAATAGCAGGCAGAAAAGATACTCAAAGAAGTCACTGCCCTGAAAGACCCTGTAAAGAATCCAATATGAATTCCTGGAAAAACATGAGCCGGAAAAAATGTTGAATACTAGTGCAGCAAAAGTAGTGTTTGAGCTATCAGCAGTGACAAAGTAATACACTGAAGCACAGCATGAGCTGGCAAATGTCAGCAGAAAAACAAACACAGTTGAAAGAACAGCTAAATGTCCTTCAAGATCAAATGCGAAAGGAATACATAACCCTTGCCAACATGAAAAAATGAAGACTGTCTTGAACAGCAGAATGGAAAAACAGCATTAGAAACTTGAGGAGACTCTGCTGAATTACAAGAAAACTCAAGACGAAGCAATTGAGCTTTGCAAATAAAAAGAAAACCTATTGAAGGACCTTCACAAGCTACAAGGATCCCTTACGTCAAAGTTTATTCCCCTTGAAAATTACAAAGAGAATCAAAAGGAATTTAATTTCACTCTGACCGAACTGAAAAACCAGTTGGCAGAGAAGTCTCAGCAATGTTCAGTATTCCAGGAGGAGACCATGAGGTACAAGAAATAGATTGAAGAGCTGAAGAAGCAGCTGAATGGAAAAGAGGAGGCATTAAAGGAAAAGCCATAGAACTTTTCAAACTGCGAGCAGATAATAAAGCCATGAGTAGCACAATTACAGAACTGAAACAGTTTAAGACTTCGCTGGAAACGGACCTGACGAACAGTGAAACTAAAATGAAGGACAAGAACGAAGCTGTGATGCAGACAAAGTAAAGAAAAGACAAAAAACAAGATCGGAAAATGTAAACCTGATGCTGAAGCTCCAGGAACTAGAAGAAAAAGCGCTGGATGTCTCAAACGTACGAAAAAAACTTTTAAATTGTTGAAAAATGAAATAGCTGAAATGAAAATTGAGAACCTAGAATGTAAAGAAAAAGTTGAATAGTTGTATGCAAAAGCAGAAGTTCTCACAAAGGAGCGTGAAGAGTCTCAGAAATAACTGGCAGAAGTAAAATTAAAGAATGTGAGCTTGAAAGATAGCACACAAGAATTAGGCTCTTCTGAGGAAAAACTGTTCAGTGTAGAAAACCAAATTTCACTGACAGAAGGTGAGTTTGCTCATGAAAAATTAGAGCGAGATGAATTTCAAGTATCAGAAGTATCTAGTAAGCATCGTGAAAAGAGCAATGAAATTGTTCAACTTTGATCCAATCTGCAAAACATGACAGATGAGATGCGCACTATGGAAGAGCAAATCCAGACTTTAATAGCAGATAACTCTGAAACAAAGACCACTGAACTCACCAGAGTAATTGTTGAGCTGAATGAAAAGATTCACAAGCTTGAAAAAGGATTGAAAAATAAGAGAGTAAACAAATATTTGGCTGAAATTGTGAAACAAGTGGAAATGAAAGTTCCATTTGTGAAACGCCAACTTCCAGGAAGAACATGGCGGACCCCGTGGGAAAAGGAAACCCGAGTCCACTGTAGGAATGAATGGAGTGAACGTTGCCTTTGGAAGGAATGGGACAGACCCACAGTGTTCGAACAAAGCAGACAGGCTGTTGATAAAGAGAAATGCAACTTGAAGGAGCGCAAAAAGCAAATCAAATGGAGTCAACCAAGTACTGGAAACAGTGTGATACAATTTCAATGCCAAAGCGGAAAAGTCACTGCCATTCCTCCAAATGCGACAGAATGCGACCTTGAAGAATTGTCAAGCCTCCAGACCGTCTGAATTTATAAAGTCAGAGACTTGAGGGTAGAAGGGGTAGCAAGTAAAGATTATATTGTAAATACATTTGGGTAAAGACTTGGGGGGGGGGGGGGGGGGGCGGGGGGGAGGAGGTGTAGTTATAAGGGTGTTGGGGCAGAGCAAGTGCTTCTGTGGGACTGGCGAGCAGTACCGCCCATGGTATGATTGGAGGGTCACATGATGGTCGACTGTGTGTAGTAGAGTCTGGAAGAAGCCTGCATGGAAACAGCACATATGCATGGCAGTACCTTGCGGATATATATATAGACATAGATAGATAGACATAGATAGATAGACATAGATAGATAGACATAGATAGATAGACATAGATAGATAGACATAGATAGATAGACATAGATAGATAGACATATATATATATAGAGAGAGAGAGAGAGAGAGAGAGATAGAGATAGTTATGAGTTACTAATAAATGGTTTATGTCCTACCAGACCTTATAGTGAGACATCAAACAACCTCACAACATTCACCTCCTTTATAACACTCTCCTTTTAAAACCCTATTTTGATCAAGCTTTAGATGGACCTAATATCTCCTTTGTCTCAGTGTCTATTTTTGTTTAATTACATCCCTGTGAAGCACCTTGGGAGGTTTTCCAAGTCAAAGGCATTCTATAATGCAAGTCACCACCGAATGGTGTTTCAAGGTGGTGTGTTGTATGCCCTGGAGAAGGTGCATAAAAGAAAACGACTCTTAATGATTCAAAATATAAAAAGGATGAACTAGAAGGAAAGATTTGAGAAGCTTGAGCTCTAAATTTTTAGAAACAAGAGATCCTTGGTAAAATATTAAATGATGTAAACAAAGCAAACCTGGAACCTCACTCCAGGATGAATCAAGCTAGCAGCACAAGAGATCATACATGAGCGAAAAAACAAAATTCAAATAGATATTGAGGAAAAATGAGTCTTCAGTGCTGCCCCAGTGCTGCGAGTGTGGGGTGTGTCTTCTGCCCATGAATCTGTAGTGACCCTGAGCTCAGCCCATATCGGGATGAGGTCGTCGTTTGTGTTTGGCAGTAGCCAAAATCAACATTGTGGACCCCTCTCTGTGTGGGGTGATAGCCACAGTTGTGTTGAGGACAAAGACAGTATAACTGCTGTAATTCCTGGGTGATATCAAACTAGTCCACTTCTTAGAAAAAAGCAAAATACTGCAGATGCTGGAAATCAGAAATAACACAAGGTGCTAGAAATACTCAGCAAATTTGGCAGCATCTATGGAGAGAGAAACAGAGTCAATGTTTTGAGTCATATTTGGCTCATTTTCAGAGGAGAAGACCCCTCTTGTTCTGATGTCCGAACTGGGTGGGGGAAGAGTTGTGGCAGGATGATATGCAGGGAAAGTGTTTACATCTAGTAAACCTGGCCCCAAAGCTAATACTCGCTCCAATCAGGCCTGGGTTATGTGACACTGCTCCTTTCCAGGCCCAAAGACGTTTGGAGTCATGTTCTTATTCCGTGATGAACATTTGGCGGGATTTCAAAATGAATTGAACATTAGGCTAGGCAAATTGGAGTACTGGTTTGGTGAGTTCTGATGGGTTAATTGGTCTTTTTCTCATTCTGTTATTTTTTCTTGTGCTGCTTTTTTTGTTTCACCCTGGGTATGTCGAATCTATTTCACCCTCTCCACGCTTATTAAATCCACATTTTGAAAAAATAAATTACTTGAGAATCCCTCAAATTGACAAGGAGCTCCAGATGTGATGGCGAGTCTAGCCCATTTGTCACTGTTCCAATAGCTGAAATAGAACATGAAATGGGAGACTGCAGTTGACAGAAATATGCAATTGTATATCCAATGCTCAACCCATGAGTATTGACGATCCTCCTAGGAGCAGAAGATTTTATTAATAACTTTAATTTTAAATAGCCAGTTGTTATTTAGGTTGCGATATTAATTTTATAACAAAAATTAAGAAATAATGCTCCAGTATATAAGGAGTCAGGCTTTTTGATATCGCTAATGACCAGCATGGCTCACTGGTACAAGTCTCACTCTGAGTCAGAAGGTCGTGGATTTAAACTCCACTCCAGAGGCTTGAGGACGCACTCTCGGCTGACATTTCAATGTGTGGTACTGAGGGAGTCCTGCACTGAGATGCTGTCCTCCTCTATCTGGATTGGGGCAAATCACCATTCCGAGACTTTTTCTTGGACACCTGGTCAGATCCTCCCTACCCTCCACCCTCCCGCCTCCCCCCGCCTCCCCCAGCATATAACACTTAAGAGAAAGCAGATGACTTAAGAGGAAGAAATAAGCTAGTAGCAGTATCCCACCCATAATTAGACAAGGAAAATGACTCAACCCAGGAGGACTTTTGATGGGCAGGGTTTCTTGTGTCTGACTCAGCTGAACCTGAAACTAAAAATAAATTGGTTCAATTTTTAAATCGCCTTGGCTCCTCTCCCCATCCCTTCCCAATAAAGTAGAATTGTATGCATCAAATGTACGACTTGCACAATCACCACATGGTTTCAATGCACAATGCTTTTTTAAAATAGATACAGACTGAGCATAAAGACCCAAAAATAGAAATTTTTAAAAATACAGAAAAGGTAATATGTTCCTGAAAATATTTCGGGGACAGAAGTTTTAAAATTGGTGATAACATAACCTAATAATGAATGTAGGTATTAATAATAGCAACTGCTGCAGCCAGTGAATTTATACATTTGGAATGGCTTATGAACTATAATCACTGTGTATTACTTCATGTGGATTTAAAAATCCCACTTTGCTAATAGTTGGATAAAAAATTAGTCTTTTTAAAACAGCTGGTTAGCCTCATTCAGTTAGGACTCCTTTGGCGATGTTACAGTTAGCAGACTGCTTTATGTTAAAAAATTAAACTTTGTAAAGGCATTAACATGTTTAAATTTTGGGGGCCTTTTCCCTTAATGACTTGATTCCTTTACATTCCTTATATTTGTTTTCAGCTGTAGATTGAAGAATACCGAGTCCTCTAACCAGGATACTAAACTGAAGTACACACTTTTTGATGAGGAAGCGGATGATGATGTTGGCCTTTTTGAACCAGTGAAAGGTTTCACCAAACCAGCCACTCAAAAATCCTCTTTCAAAGATGGTGAGTATTGACTTAGAAGCTAACAGCCAGTGTGCCCCTGAGTTCTAGGTTCTCACACAAGAGGGAAACATCCTCGCAGCATCTACCCTGTCAAGCCCCCTCAGAATCTTATACATTAAAAGAAGACCACCTCTCATTCTTCTATGAGTATAGGCCCAACCTGATCCACCTTTCCTCATAAGACAATCCATTCATCTCCGGAATCAGCCTAGTGAACCTCCCCGGAACTGGTTCTGCTGCAATTATAAGTAAGGAGATCAAAACTGTGCACAGTACTCCAGATGTGGTCTCATCATGCCATGTACAGCTGGAGAAAGACTTCCTTACTTTTATACTCTATTCCCCCTTGCAATAAAAGCCAACATTGCCTTCCTAATTACCTGCCATACTGCCATGCTGACATTTGTGATTCATGTACAAGGACACCCAGATCCCTCTGTACTTTAGCATTCTGCAGTTTCTCTCCATTTAAATAATATTCTGCTTTTCTATTCTTCACTCAGTTAAGTCATGCTTATTTGCTGTGTGATTACGACAAAAAGTTATACAGTGGTTTATTTTACTGGTTGATATAGAATATCACTTCAGCCTCCATTGTCCACCAATTACAGTCGGCAGTATCAGATGAATGTTTAAGAATTTGTACAGGAATTCACCAAGGCTCCTTAGACAGCACCTTCCAAACCCACGACCTACCACCTAGAAGGACAAGGGCAGCAGATAGATGGGAACACCACCACCTGGGAGTTCCCCTCCAACTCACTCATCATCCTGACTTGGAAATATATCGCCGTTCCTTCAATATCCCACCCATATTTAGACAAGGGCCAAAATCCTGGAACTCATTTCCAACAGCACTGTGGGTGTACCTATACCACATGGACTGCAGCAGTTCAAGAAGGCAGCTCACCACCACCTTCTCAAGGGCAACTAGGGATGGGCAATAAATGCTGGCCCAGCCAGCGAAGCCCACATCCCGTGAATGAATTTTTAAAAAGTATTTGAAACCAAATTAACTGTGATTGCTGGAAATCTGAAATAAAAATAGAAAGTTGGGGAGAAACTCAGCAGGTCAGATAGCACCTTGGAGAGAGGGATACAGTTCACATTTCAAGTTTCTCAGGAGTTAGATTCAGCAATGTATACGCAAGTAGAGGGGCAGTGAAATGGGGAAGGGGAGGAAAGAATGAAGGAAAGGTCTGTAATTGGGTTGGAAGACAGGAGTGATTTAAGTGACAAAAGGGATGATGGTGCAATTGAAAAAGGATGGTAATGGGACAAGTAAAGAATTAAAAGATGGGACTAGTAAATTGCAACATCAGAATCATTACCAGAGCTGGCTGTCTGTAAAAAATGGGAGCAGTGGTTATGACCTGAAATTGTTGGAACTCTGAGTCCAGAAGGATGTGAAGTTCTGAATTCAAAGTGCTGTTTGGAACTGTGTTTGAGACCACCGTCAGAATAGGGCAGAGAATTAAAATGGCAAGTGACTGTAAGCTCAGGTTCATGCTTGTGGACTGAACAGATGTGCTCAGCAAAGTCAGACCAACGTAGAGGAAACAGCATTGTGAGCAGCAAATAGAGTATGCTAAATTGAAATAAATACAAGTAATTCGCTGTTTCACCTGGAAGGACTGTTAGGTCATGGACAGCAGAAAGCGAGGAGGTAAAAGCACTAGGATGATATTGGCTCCCATAGTGACACCTTATATTTGAAGGCAGTGAGTGGAATTAAAGGAGAAATTTTCCAGTGTGAAAAAACACCAATATTTCAGCCAGGTGGAGGTGGGTGATGGTGGATGAGGATTGGTTGGGCTTCCGTTCATGGAAGTAGTGGAAGGCCTGCAGGCATCCTGGTGGAGAGCAGAAGTGAATATGTACAACGCACAACTGTGCTATTTTAATGCAGGTGTTAACTTGTTTTATTTGAATTTGGTTCAACAACATTTATCCACTGAGATTACCAGTAATTTGTATAATGACTGCATAGAAATATTTGTCAGCTTAATTAAGGCTTCACTGGATGATCTATATTACAGGAGCAGCTCATCCAGAAACCAGGTTTCTTATATCATCAAATTATCTTGGATAATTATCAGAGCATTCACCAACTTTATCTAGATTTTGTTTCTTTGCTTTTATAATTTATAGTGCAAGGTTTTATATATACATACATGTGTGTGATATAGAGATATATATATAAAATATATATGATGCAGATTTCATTGATTACATAATTTACAGCTTATAATTTCTTGGGTATAAAAATAAGACGTAGCATGACAATTTGCTAACTGTGTTATTGATACTAAACCTGGACAAGCATCTGTAATGTAATTCATTCCTGAGGTTTTATCCACCAACAGAGTTTCCAGCTTTTAACTTGGAGGTTTGGAAGTATTGTATGGGGTATTTTGGGATAGAAATTGATTAGGGCCCTTTTTCAGGTACAATAACAACTACAGACAGTGAATACTTTAATTGAGAGGCCTGAGGGTCACCTGAAGTTGGGCCCTCTGGTCTCATTTTGTTAATGCAAATGAACTGCTGACATTGGTTGTGCCTCAAGAGGCAGCATGCTCATTTCACAAGGTCCATTCTGGGCTATTAATTGCCTCACTGGCAGTAACTCTGCAGTACATCTTCCTGTGGCTGGGGAAGCAGCAGTGGTGGTGAGGGGTGGTGGAAGGACAATGGGAAGAATGCCAATTACAGATCACTGGCAGCCTTTGAGAGTGACGGGCAGCTGGAAAAAGGTTCTCGATCCACAATACAAGCCTGAAATGTAACGCTGTGCTGCATCCATGACAGGAAAACCTGAGGGAGCAGGCCTGACACACACTGTCCTTGAGGCAGGCACTCCAGTTTAGCCAAGGGATGCTAGCAGAGGCAATAAGGCCCCTCGCATATGTTGATGGCCATTTTAGACGACCACCCAAAACATCTGCACATATACCTTTGTAAATATGGCGGGGACAGATCAATGCGTGCATCATTCAGCTCTGAAGGTGGACCGATTGTACCCGTTTCCTGTCGGAAAAATGGGCAGAACAAGGAACAATTTCTTTCTCCTCTTATCTTCTGAACATCCCACAGTTAAGTTAAATTATTTTTTGAATGTAGTCACTGTCACGTAGGCAAATGTAGCAGCCAACTTTGTACTTAGCAAAGTCTCGCATCCAGAATTTGCTATTTTGGTGTTAGTTGAGGGATAAATATTGACTAGAAAAACTCCTCTGCTCCTTTGAATAATAACATGAGTTCTTTTTTTTTTAATCCATCTGAAAAGGCAGATGGAAAATCTGTTTAACATCTTATCCATTAACCTTAACAATGCAGTATTCCCCCGAACTGCATTGAGCTGTAAACCTAGGTTATGAGCTTAAACCCCTAAAATTGGATCTGAACCTTCGACCTCCTGACTTGGGTAAGAGTGCCGCTACTGAATCAAACTGGCACTGTTATCCTAGGCTTCACCCGTATGTTTGATCAAAACCTATTTGTACATGTTACCGTGGTATTTACCTTCAATTCTTTATTTCCAGAAAAAAGTCTGCAATCTGTTAAGCGGACTCTACTTGCACTGCTGTTAAAATATGCCTGCACATGAGGAGTACGTTTTGAAGACACATTTGGCAATATGTACCTTTCTCACCATGTGTAAAGCAAATTAGCAGATACACAAAACCTCTTCAAGTTTATTATAATCTGGTTGAAGGTGGCCATCCCTGGCTGGTGAATAGACTTTTCAAATTGTGAACTTTTAAAAGAAATTGTGATTGAATTCTGTTTTTCACCCTGCAATTTGTTCAGTTTTACATGGAGGGAAGAGAAGTTTATAGACTAGCTGTGTGCCCACATTCTTTAATCCCCTTCTTCCTGTATCACCTTGTACATTTAAGGCAAACTCTCTTTAAGGCCAATGTCTTTCTGACATTAAAACTTTTTATTTTACAGATACTTAGTCCAAGATTACAAGACCTACTACAGCTTCAATACTTCATTTTAAAACTGTTCTGCGCTGATGAGAAAGCAACTGCCATTAATGTATTCATTTGTACTAACTGAACCATATACTTTTGCTTCTCTCTCTTTATGCAATTAATTAGTAATCGATGGCCTAAACCATATGGTTTGATAACATTATTTTCCACCATTTTGGAAAGGTCACTAGTTGCAGAAATGAGTTTTACCTTTTCCAGTATGTTTCATAATGACAGGTTCATAATTTACTGAGGGCACTTTGCAAATAGGATCAAGTTTTGGGTCATAGGCAGTACATGCTTGCCAATGGAAACTATCATATTGACCAGAAGCAGGAAATTCAAGTACTGGCCAAATTGTAACATACAAAATGCATATTGCGAAGTGATAGCTTATCCATTAACATGAACTCTCTTTCTGTAGCTGCTTTCAAATTATTTGAGGACCCAGACTTGGGTGAAACTATCCAAAGAGGTGATCCTTTATTACTTCCAGCTGCCTATGATCTTAAAGGTGGAGCTATAAATGTAAAACTTGATGAGGACACTGAAGAATTATTCAGGTATTTATTAGTTAACAAGATACGCACGGCTCTTGCAAGTGAATAGGATTTTATGACAAATTCTTTGCAATTTACAAATTGTTACAAATTTTGGATCTTCCTTTGATATTCCCGGGGACAGCAGTGGTGGTCACTCCCATAAGTAGTTACAGTGTCTTCCACTGGTCAGACTGCCCAATACCTAATTCGATGATCCTGTAGCCTAGGGATGTTACATTAGGATCAAAATCATGGAACTCCCTTCCTAACAGCACTGTGGGTATACCTACACCACATGGACTGCAGCAGTTCAAGAAGGTGACTTGCCACCTTCTCAAGGGCAATTAGGCATGGGCAATAAATGTTGGCCTGGCCAGCAACACCCACATCCTATGAACCAATAAATAAAATAAAAGGGTCCTTTGTGATCCAAGCTGGACCCAGTATCAAGTTGACTGTAAGCATACTGAAAAACACTTCGGTGAGTTGAGGTCAATTTGTTAAAGTTGCTTTATTTTAGATAGACTATAGGGGGCAGAATTTTACAGGCCACTGCCAGTGTGTTTGCACATGGGGAGGTGGGGGCATTCATTTACCCAGGTTGTCTTCACGCCACCATCCTGCCTGCCCCCAACCTGTCTACAATTTTACGGGGGAAGGGTGGGGGGTACATGGACGAGGCCTAGGGAGGCCTGCTCGCATTTGCCCAAGTTGAGGCCCTTAATTGGCCAATTACTGGTCAGAGAAGGAGGGAAGCCCAGCTGGCCGCCCTAATCAGGCCTCCGGTGGGAAGAAAGGGGGCTGCCTCCCTTTCCGACATGGCCTCCCCCCTCCCTCCCCCTCCCTCTCCCCCCCTCCCCCCCCTTCCCCCATCCTCTCCCTCCCCCCCTCTTCCCCCTCCTCTCCCTCCCCCTCCTCTCCCTACCCCCCTCCCCTCCCTCCCCCCTCCCCTCCCTACCCCCCTCCCCTCTCCCTCTCCTCCCCTCCCCTCTCCCCTCTCCCCCCCTCCCTCCCCCCTCCTCTCCCTACCCCCCTCCCCTCTCCCTCTCCTCCCCTCCCCCCTCCCCTCTCCCCCCCTCCCTCCCCCCACTCCCTACACTGGCTATATATAACTTCAGTTTTGAATCTGGGGTCAGAGTCACTACAAAAATGGAAACAGTAATTTAAAAAGTGAAATACTAGATGTGGTATACTGATTTCTACAGGAAATCTGCTTCCTGCGCTAGTTGAAACTCCCAGTATGTCAAGTACATTGTGCTCCACGATGAATTTCACAAACCAAAACATTTTAGTGTAAATAATTTGCCTACTTTTTACAGCTTCACTCAGTAATTTACATATCTTCTGTGCCACACTGAGATTTTGCTATTTCTTTCAAATCCAAATAGAAATGTATTCATTATTTTGTTAACTCGCTGTTAGGAACTAGAGATAGTTTTAGTTAAGTTATATTTGCATTTGTGGGTGTTAGGAACAAGATATAGCTTTAACTTTATTATTTTTTATTTGTGTGTTAAGAAAGGCGAAACCCAGGTTTGGTTTCAATTTAGAGTTTTTGTGAGATGGAGCCAACAATTATGGGGCCCTGTTTGTGTGCATGCATTTTTAATGAGGTTTTATGACACTTAAAATGAAGAGGTGGGTTGCCAAGGGGTTAGTAGTTTAGAGAGGTTAAGACAAAAAAAACAAAGTAGAAAAATCTGTAACAAAAACAGAAATACCTGGAAAAACTCAGCAGGTCAGGCAGCATCGGCGGAAAAGAGCAAAGTTGACGTTTCGAGTCCTCATGACCCTTCAACAGAACAGGAAAATCCGTGCTGTTGCCTACCAACAGAAGATCCGAGGCAATTAGGGATGGGCAATAAATGCTGGCCTAACTAGCGTTGAGCTTCATCTGCCACCTATCTGCCCACTCCACCAATGTGTCAATGTCCTTTTGAAGTTCTACTCTGTCCTCCTTAGTCCACAATTCTGCCAAGTTTTGTGTTGTCCGCAAACTTTGAAATTGTCCCCTGCACACCAAGATCTATATATCAGGAAAAGCAAGGGTCCCAATACTGATCCCTGGGGAACTCCAATACAAACCTTCTTCCTGTCCGAAAAATACCTGTTAACTATTACTCTCTATTTCCAACCCTTAGCCAATTTTGTATCCACGTTGCTACTGTCCCATCTATTCTATGACCTATAACTTTCCTCACAAGTCTGTTATGTGGCACTGTATCAAACGCCTTTTGGAAGTCCATATGCACCACATCACTGGCCTTGCCCTCGTCAACCATCTCTGTTACCTCTTCAAAAAACTCCAGCAAGTTAGTTAGACACGATTTTCCTTTAACAAATCCACGCTGACTCTACCAAATCAATCCACTTTTTTCCATGTGACTATTAATTCTATCCCGAATAATTGTTTCTAGAAGTTTCCCCACCACTGAAGTTAAACTGACTGGTCTGTAATTGCAGGGCAGGTCTTTACAACCTTCTTTGAACAAGAGCGTAATGTTTGCAATTCTCCAATCTTCTGGCACCTCCCCCGAACCCAGAGAACATTGAAAAATTATTGCCAGTGCCTCTGCAATTTCCACTCTCACTTCCTTCAATATTCTTGGATGCATCTCATCCGGTCCTGGTGCCTTATCAACTTTAAGTACTGACAGCTTATCCAATGCCACCTCCTTATCAATTTGAAACCCTTCTAGTGACTGAGTTTCCTCCTCTGTCACCATGGCCTGGGCAACATCTGTCTTGTAGGTAAAGACAGATGCAAAGTGTTCATTTAATGCCTCAGCCATGCTGCTTGCCTCATGTGTAAATCCTCTTTTTGGTCCCTAACTGGCCCTACTCCTTTTACCAACCTTTTACTATTGATGCGCTTATAAAGCACTTTAGATTTCCTTTTATGTCAGCTGCCAGTCTTTTGTCATAGTCACTCTGCTTCTCGTATTTGCTTTTTCACATTCCTTCTGAACCTTCTGTATTCAGCTTGTTTCTCAATTGTATTTGCTGCCTGTTACCTGTCGTAAGCACACTTTTTCTTCTTTAACTTAATTTCCATCTCCTTTGTCATCCAGGGAGCTCTGGATTTGTTTGTCCTACCCTTCCCTTTTGAGGGAAAATACCTTGACTGTGCCCAAACCATTTCCTCTTTGAAGGGAGCCCATTGTTCAGCTACTGTTTTTCCCACCAGCCTTTTGTTCCAGTCTTAAAACAAAAAACTACTGCGGATGCTGGAAATCCAAAACAAAAACAAAAACAGAATTACCTGGAAAAACTCAGCAAGTCTGGCAGCATCGGCGGAGAAGAAAAGAGTCGACGTTTCGAGTCTAATGACCCTTCAACAGAACTGAGTGTAGTTAGGAGAGGGGTGAAATATAAGCTGGTTTAAGGTGGGGGGCGGGGGGAGAGAAGTTGAGGGTGGGTGGTTGTTGGGACAAGCAAGCAGTGATAGGAGCAGATAATCAAAAGATGTCACAGACAAAAGGATCAAAGAGGTGTTGAAGGTGGTGATATTATCTAAGAGAATGTGCTAATTAAGAATGGATGGCAGGACACTCAAGGTACAGCTCTAGTGGGGGTGGGGTGGAAAGATTGACAAGGTATTAGTTTTAGATTTAAAAATAATGGAAATAGGTGGGAAAAGAAAAATCTATATAAATTATTGAAAAAAACAAAAGGGAGGGGGAAGAAACAGGGTGGGGATGGGGGGAGGGAGTTTAAGATCTAAAGTTGTTGAATTCAATATTCAGCCCGGAAGGCTGTAAAGTGCCTAGTCGGAAGATGAGGTGCTGTTCCTCCAGTTTGCGTTGGGCTTCACTGGAACAATGCAGCAAGCCAAGGACAGATATGTGGGCAAGAGAGCAGGGTGGAGTGTTAAAATGGCAAGCGACAGGGAGGTTTGGGTCTTTCTTGCGGACAGACCGCAGGTGTTCTGCAAAGCGGTCGCCCAGTTTGCGTTTGGTCTCTCCATTGTAGAGGAGACCGCATTGGGAGCAATGAATGCAGTAGACTTAAGTTAGGGGAAATGCAAGTGAAATGCTGCTTCACTTGAAAGGAGTGTTTGGGCCCTTGGACGGTGAGAGCTGTACCTTGAGTGTCCTGCCATGCATTCTTAATTAGCACTTTTCTTAGATAATATCACCACCTTCAACACCTCTTTGATCCTTTTGTCTGTGACATCTTTTGATTCTCTGCTCCTATCACTGCTTGCTTGTCCCAACGACCACCCCACCCTCAACTTCTCTCCCCCCGCCCCCCACCTTAAACCAGCTTATATTTCACCCCTCTCCTAACTACACTCAGTTCTGTTGAAGGGTCATTGGACTCGAAACGTCAACTCTTTTCTTCTCCACCGATGCTGCCAGACCTGCTGAGTTTTTCCAGGTAATTCTGTTTTTGTTTTTGTTTTGGTTCCAGTCTATCTGGCCCAGCCCTGTTCTTGCCCCATTGAAGTCCGCTCTCTGCCAACTGATTATTCTTACATGGATTGACCAATTACATTTTCCACCATCAACCTAAACCTTATGATACAACAATCACTGTCCCCTGAATGTTCCCCCACTGTCACTTGATCTACTTGGCCCTCCTCACTTCCAAGAACCAGGTCTAGCAGTACCTCCTTTCTTGTTGGACTGGACACATACTGCTGTAGGAAATTCTCCTGAACACAATTTGGAATGCTTGTCCCTCACTTCCTCTTACACTACTACTATCCCAGTCTATATACAGGTAATTAAAGTCCCCCATTATAACTATGATGTTTGCTCCTCTCTGTAATTTCCTTGCAGATTTGTTACTCTATATTCTTCCCACCAGCTGGTGGTCTGTATATTACACCGAGCAATGTAATCGCACCCTTCTTATTCCTTAGCTCTAGCCAAATCAATTCTATCCTTGAGTCCTCTGACACGTCCTCTTTCTCCAGTATTGCAATACTCTCCTTAACCAAAAACACCACCCCTCCTCCTTTTTTCCTTTTCCTATCATTTCTGAACACCTTGTAACCAGGAATGTTTAACACCCAGATCTGCCCTTCCTTAAGCCAGGTCTCCATTATCGCCACAACATCATAATCCCACAAGGCAATCTGTGCCTTTAATTCCCCAATTTTATTAACTATACTTCGTACATTCACATAGATGCAGTGTAACCCCGATTTAGACTTCATTACTTGCTCCCTTATTTTGACTCCATCTATTAACTTACTATTCTCTATTTCAGTGCTGTCTGCCTCTCCCAGTGTTCCATATACCCTGGTATTACTTTCTAATCTTCTCTCCTTGTTCCCACACCCCTGCTGGGTTAGCTTAAACCCTTCCCAACAGCACTAGCAAAATGACCCGCAAGAACCTCGGTCCTGGCTCTATTCTGATGCAACCTGTCCAGCTTATACAGGTGCCGTCTCCCCCAGAGCCAATCCCAGTGTCCCTCCCTCCTGCACCATCTTTCCAGCCATGCATTCATCTGTCTTATCTTCCTATTTCTGTACTCACTTGCACGTGGCACTGGGAGTGATCCAGAGATTACCACTTTAGAGGTCCTGTTTGCTAATTTTCTATCTAGCTCCCTAAGTTCCAATTGCAGGACCACATCCCCCTTCCTACCTATGTCGTTAGTACCAATGTGGACCACGACCTCTGGCTGTTTGCCCTCCCCCATAAGAATGTCCCGCAGCCGTTCTGTGACATCCTTAACCCAACACCAGGGAGGCAACAAACCATCCTGGAGTCACGTTGACAACCACAGAAACGCCTGTCTGCTCCCCGAATTAAAGAATCCCCTCTCAGTACCGCCCTTCTGCTCTTCTTCCTCCCCTCCTGTATAGCTGGGCCACCCGTGGTGCCACGGGCATGGCTGTTGCTGCGCTCCTCCAAGGATCCATCGCCCTCACCCATATCCAGAATGGAAATCCAGTTAGTGAGCAGGACCTCTGGGGACTCCTGCACTACCTGCCTGTTTCTCTTCGACTGCCTGCCGCTCACCCATTCCCTAACTGCCCGCTTGACCCTAACTTGCATGTGACCACCTCTCTGAATGTGCTATCCACGTGGTTCTCTGCCTCACGGATGCACCTCAGTGACTCCCTGCGCTACTCAATCTCTGAAACACGGAGCTCCAGCTTGTGCAGCCGGTGACACTTCCTGCACATGGACTCATCTGGGTGACGATAAGTGTCCACGACCCCCTCCACCCCCACCATGCCACAGGATGGGCATTCCGCTTGGCTGAGCTGTCCTGCCATGCCTTAACCTTAAACTTTTAAATCACTTTCTTAAACTTTGGTTACTTTTACTTACTTTAACCTTACTCTTGTACTATTAACTATAGAAACATAGAAACTAGGAGCAGGAGTAGGCCATTCGGCCCTTTGAGCCTGCTCCGCCATTCATTATGATCATGGCTGATCATCCAACTCAATAGCCTGCTCCCGCATTCTCCCCATATCCTTTGTTCCTTTCACCCCAAGAGCTATATCTAACTCCTTCTGGAAAACATACAACGTTTTGGCCTCAACTACTTTCTGTGGTAACGAATTCCACAGGCTCACCACTCTCTGGGTGAAGAAATTTCTCCTCATCTCAGTCCTAAATCGTCTACCTCAGACCTCAGACTGTGACCCCTGGTTCTGGACTCCCCCACCATCAGGAACATCCTTCCTGCATCTACCCTGTCTAGTCCTGTTAGAATTTTAGACAGGGTAGATGCAGGAACTGGAGAGATAAACTGGAGATTAGTAGAAAATACAAATTCTTCGCCCTTATTCAATCAGCTCCCTCTCCTGTGCGTAAAAATTCTTACATTCCCTGTGCTTGTTTAGAAATTTACGTTTCTGGACTAGCGCTGTTTTCAATCTCCCGACTGTCTCTCCACTCTCGCTGTTTTATCTCCTGAACTCTCGCTGTTCTGGGAATAAGCCAAGTAGAAAACTATTTTAGTTGGTCCTACTTAATTAACCTTACCAAAAGAACAGTTCCTACTTTATTCTAAACCTTAAACACTCACTAGATATTCACCAGATATTCACCACACAGCTAGCTTCTTCTCCTGCCAATCAAATTGCTTCTTCCCTGTGATGCCACAATTTGGTTTTTCTCACACACTCCTTTTGAATGCAGCGTGTGCTGGTTCCGAGCAGCTCACAAGTCTGCCTCTCCGACTGCTCTTCCCGAAGGTGAGTGATGTAGACTGTGCTCCCCGGGCTGTATTTGTTCTCTCCCCACTCCATGTACCTCCCGCAGGCCCGCCTCCCTGACTGCTCTTCCCAAAGATGATTTGCATAAGCCACCAGATCCCCTTACTAATCACCCATTTATAAATGGCTGGTGATCACATGCCATTGTTCCATTTTTTTGAACAAGGAAATAAGTTTTGTTAAAACGTTGTTGATCCAACTTGGGTCGGTTCCAACTGTGATATATGATTTAAGTGACTTGTATACTCTTCAGTATTTCTGATCACAGAGGTGGTAGTTGAAAGTTGTACATACCATGTTTTTAATAAATATATACTGGTGTCAAACAATTGTTACTATCATTAATGATGTGTACCTTGTGCTGTTAATATTTTCAGAGTTGAAGAAGACTTGGATAAATTACTGAGGCTAAGTGCCAGCAATAAAACGAAACCAAAGGTGCCAACCAAGCCAGCTGTGCCAACCAAGCCAGCTGTGCCAACCAAGCCAGCTGTGCCAACCAAGCCAGTTGTGCCTAAAAAGACAACCGTGTCATCTGAAACGAGAAGTAGTCCTGCAGCACAATCTGGTTCCATTAAAAACACAGCGGCTGACATGGATGAACTGGATATTCTGAAATACATTCAAGAGAATGAGGCATTGAGTAGTGACACACTCGATCTGTTTTGAACAGATCCTCCAGCAAGACTGTACCAACTGCTTTAAATCGTAATCTTGGTACCTACCAGCAAGCCACCATAAACTCCAGATGTTTTAAAACAATTTTCAGTACTGTTCAATTGCACCCGTAGACTTGAATGGTAGAGATTTAATTGAAAGTGTTATTTTTACGTTTCTGAGGCAAAAGTCATTCAGCTGTTGAAGTTTCTGAGGTAGAAAATAAGAGGGTAAATTTTGAGTCCGTCCAGTTTCCCCCTCCTCACCTGACCCACCAAGTGCTTGGATCAGAAAATTGGAGGCAAGATACCTGCTAATTTTCTCTTTCCCAGATCCATGGTCATGGTGGCCAGGTTCATCCATTGCCCTGGGTGAGCATTGGGAAAATCAAACATTTAAATAGACAATATACGTAACTGGGGCACCAAAAAAATGTTGAACTGGATTGTAAATCAAAAGGAAGAAAGCTGTGTGGCATATGAAGGTGATCTCATGAGTGGACTATTTTATACATCAAATCAATGCATTTCTTTCTTCGTTCTTACAAGAAATTCCTGGTGCCATATGTCCTTACAAATTAATCCCTTTCAGAAGTTCATTCAAGTGATAAGCCAGAGTGTTTTCTTTTTGGTTTTATGCCTCACTTGCTCAAAGGTTGCTTTTACAGAACCACCAGAAGGCACGCTATGTTTTTTTTGACCAATACCATATGTACCATACTTGAGGGCTTAGAAGTACTGACCAAAATCCAAAAGGAATGCACTGTTTTCACTTGGTATTGAATACCGTACGCAAATCTACTTTTCTGATTTATTAATGTATTGTTTCTACAAGCTATTTGTCTAAAGTTTGATTGTAAAGCAGGTATTGCATCTTCCCTCATGAGTGTTGTGACTGGAGGCAGTTGTGTATGAACCTATATGTCAGTAGGCCTCGATAAACACCCATGCTGCCTGGCATTATCTTCAGTTCTGAGTGTCAATCTGGTGTATATAGTAACAATTGGGTACTGAATTTCCCAGTTCGGGATGGTTTGCATCAAGGCCAGAAATGGTAGTTTGGCAGCATGGAAATCTATGCACCTGTTTGATGCTGAGAGCCTGTAGCTAAGACATTGCTCTAATCTTGGATCGCCAGTCCATTCTCTTAGGTGAACAAACTATTCTATACAGCAAGACTATAGGAGTACTAACATCAGTGTAAAATATATACATTGCCCTTTTGCCTCTACCTCCAAAAATTTCCGTTTGTAATTTTCCTCACCACTTCAGTTTCCACTCTGCCCTTTATGCACATTTCCCCACTCAGTTTGTGCCCATGTTTGAGGCTGAGCAGTGCATTTAGCTTTTCTCAGGTGTTTGTACTGACCTCCGCCGGTGTTTCAATAAATTTAAAGGTTGAGGATTCAATTGCTGAATCAGCGGGAGATGATATGATAACCGATGTTTGATGCCAGCTCTTTGTGCAATGGAGAGATGGTGAACAAGTAGCAGCTATATTTAAAACCTGGGAGCAGCATTGGGGATGAAAACCTGGCTGGGACTGGAAATCGCTTGATAAAGCTGTGGTTATATACCAGTGCCCCTATTATTAATTATTTCTGACCAGCAGCAACTGTGATTTTGATTGTAATATAGCTTCAATTACAACTACAAGGAAATTATATGAAGTGAGTATAGTAATATATATATAATATAGTACAGTAGCAGTGTTAGTATTCTACTTAACTGCCAAGTGTACAATATTTTCCGGAAGAGTTTGTGTATATGATGATAGAACTTTGATTTAATAATTGCATTAGAAGTTGGCAGTTAGCTTGTTCAGTGTTGACAGTAAGAAGGCAGTTCAGGAGTCTTAACAAATCATCGTCTGTCTGTCAAGGTAAATAGGAATATTGCAAGCTTTACAGAGCAGCAAAGCTCCTTGTTTTGTTCTAGGTCTGTGCTGAGTCACCTGATTTCAGCTGGATGACAGCAAGGGCATTGCATCTGCCCCCACCATCTGAGTTGAGAGGGGGGTTAGGCAGAGGTTTCGCTCGCCCTCCTTCTTGTCCCCTCTCTCGCTCGCATCTTCTCCTGCCCCCTCCCTCCCCCATTGGCCCTCGCACCTTTTCACCACGGACTGTTGCAATGTCACACACGTGAACATAGGGTGAGGAGATGACTGGGCTTGTATCCGAGCAAAAATTCAATTCTTCAGAAAAGAAAGGAAACCGGTCACGGATGAAAAAGGCTTTTCTCGAATGTAATGAATCCCTTTATGTTCTTAAAAGGCGCATTAGTTTCCAAACCTTTGCATATAGTTTAAACTTTGCTTCTGTAAAGAGATATTCATTTAGTAATTGTAGTTTTAGGATATGAAAGTGATGTTTAGTGTTAATACATCATCTCAAGCACTGACATTCAGAAGAATATGATGTGCCAACCAAGCTGTTTTTTTTCACAACTACTGATTACAAGGATCAAAAGTTGCTCAGTCAAAGACTACTTGCTGGACACCAGAATAAATATAGTGAGAGGAGATGTAGTCAAGCCTCCTTTGTCTGTTTTAATGCAGCTTTCTCACCTTTTTCCACAAGCCCACTGACAGACAATGGATTTACGGTGTAAGAGTTTCTGCACTGCCTTGCCCATGGAGCCATTCCTTATGTGTGAATGTAGACAGGGAGCATAGAAGATCTTTCTAAATTAGTATATCCTGTTGTTATCTCCTAGCCATAACAGGAGGTGGGTTGAGAATTGAGTGACTGCTGTCTGTGGATGGAGGCACAGTAACTAAAGCTGCTTTTATATTGTACCAGTGCCGATAGTTTCTGACATTAGATTTGTGCAGTCAAAAAGACAGCCAAAGAAAAATGGCCAGTTTTGTTAAGTTGAGCAGCTAGGCAAATGTTTTTGGAACTCTCTTTTCCCAGTCACCAATCTTAGCATATCTATTGACTGCACTTGTGCAGTAAGTGTTTGTGTTTTTTAAAAATGTTTCTGACAGTTGTGATGACTTAGTGAGAGGATTCTATTTCATGTAAAAATAAATGTATGCAGTCCAGTTAGATGATGTGGGGTGGGGAGCTGCTGCGTATGTGGTGATATAGTTAATCCACTGACCTTATTGTAGCAATACCTGATAATTTTGTTGAATGTAACTGAAAATCTAATGCATCTTTGTCAGATTAAATTTTGCACCACTTAAAGGCACAGCAAAAGTATTCTGTTCTGATGACATTTAAGTGTTCAGTGAATAACCCATGGAACAAGAGTATGGCATAAAGAATGGAATATTTGTGCTCACTGTTAATGTTGATGAGAACATTTTTAATGAGGGCTGTAGTCAAATCACATGAATCAAATCACAGAATCAAGAATGAATTAATACAAAATTATCAGAAGGACTTGTGTGACTTTTCTATTTGCTATTAACTGTTATGGAGATGTAAAACTTGTAAATGTAAATCCCTTCAGAAGGATACCCTACCTAACTGGTATTATTGTGGAAGGATTATACATAACAGAGGGGGAAAATTAAGAACAGGAATTACTTCCTGGGGTTTTTTTAAATTTGAGTCTTTATTTTTGAGCTATTGTCCATATATCTTTTTTTCTAACCCCCTCTCATGTCTGGACTTTCCTGTGTATATAATTTAATGCCTGTAAGCTTTGCTTTGGGGAAACGAAAGTACATAAAACTTAACGAGATGTTTAAAACAAGACTAGTTCAGAATAAATGTTATAGCTAAGAGAATTTTCTCCAACCACACTTCATTTCAAAGTGACCAGAAGCATTGTTTATTGTTTGCCAGATGGGAGGTTTGTTGGAAAGCTATAAGCATGTTTTGTACTATTCCAATGATGTTGTAGGCTGTAGAGGGACATTTGGCTGTCTTCTCTCAGCTGGGCCAGTTTTCTTCCCTGGTCATGCATTCAGGTGGAAACATCAATCAGCCCCCAATGATCACTATTCAGTGACTGGCTGGAAAATGCATGTGTCTGGTTGTCAAATGAAGACTGGGTCAGAATTGCCAATGACACTCTCTACATAGCTGCCAATACTCAATAGGTTCTCACTTGGCAGGTGACCATAGAACTACAGGTGTGTCATTGGTGCACCTCCCCAGTGCAAAACCTGGCACTTGCCTTTCATAAGGGAGGGGCCTGCCTCATCCACACACCCTGCCCAGTAGTAGGACCCACATGCCTACCTGGAGGCTAGTTTGTCTCCTCTTACTCAGTGTACCAACCCCTTGTATTACAGTGGATCCTGAAAGAGACTGGGAATCAAGAAATACAGTATTTGCTTGGCTGAGGGTGGGTAGATTTAAGCCCCTTAAGAGGCAGGCTGGCAAAACTTGCAAATGATGGATCTTTGCTATTTTCCCTTGGGTTCCACCAACATTATGGTAATATGCTAGCAAGACTCTTTAAAAACAAACTATAATTTTTCCGCAGAGAATTGTCTCGCCACCACTGAAGTGCCATTGATCAGAGTTGTGCTTCACACATGAGATATTCTTGTGTCTGTAAATTTCTGTTTTATTCCTGCCAAATTCTGAGGCGATGATGCAAACATACAACTAATAAAGGCTATTATAAATAAAAAGCAGTGGAGTCTCTGTGTTTGTTAGGAAAAACAGAATGTTGTAGATGTATAGTACAATATTAATGTCTCACGGTGTACATGCCTGTTTCTAAAAAAAATATAGCTCTTGACTAGAAATCTTCACCTCTCACAACAATGCAATTCTTCAGTAATTCTGTAGTATAGAGGTAAATTGGCGTTGCTTGCTAGCAGCATGATTCTCGGTCTCTGGCGTCACACATGCAGTAAATAACAGGATAGAGCTGTCTCCTACAGCCTTCCAGACTCTAATGAGCAGCAAAAAGTCTTTGTTCTGCTCAGGAAATTAGGCGTCTATGAACCATAGGGTGGTGAGAGTGCCACCCGGACAAAATTGCACTTCAAACCCTGCATGCTTATCAAGGAATCTGAATAAGTATGGAAAGCTAGATATGTGAATAAGTATAAATGTGTGAATCTTTACTAGGACACTGTAAATTATTGAATCTAATATATGATATGCTTGCATTAGATAAATGAAAATGTCTTTAGAACCTTGGATAGCATGCCATTTTTTTAAACTATGTTTATGGGTTTAGTTTGCTTTTTCTCCTCCTATTATCTGCATTTATTTTTGACCAGATTTGGTTATTTTAAGCAAAATCTCTCCATACTGAATCAACAATTTAAGATGAAAATCATAGTCTCTATAAGGGACAGCTGATCTCTCCAGGTGGTTAAAAGGGAAAATTAGCTCCAGCATTTCTAATCAAAAATTAAATCAGTGATTTAGTGAAAATGTGAGTGTTTATTCAGAGTGCAAACTTTTTGCACAGCTTTTGTTTTTCTTGGATTATACTTCTGAGATGGAATTTTGGGAGTGAGCACTTTTTTTCAATTTTGCTTTTGAAGTCTTAATCCTGCAGAGTCTCTGATTTCACAAGGGAGGCCTTGCTTCAAATTCTATTACAGTTCGCTACTGTTAGCAAGCCCCATCAGTTATGCCAGAGAATACATTATGGGGAGTGCATTTCAATCTGTATTTGCATGGAATTTCATGAAAAGAAATGTTGGCATGCGCAAAGACAGGCCCAGCTGCTGCACGCTATTGAGAATCGGATCACTGGGATGCAAGCACACCAGTAATGAGGCTTTAGATCAATGGCATAGCTTAACAAATGAAAGAGAAAGGAGCTGCTTATATCAGTCAACCGTACCATAATTTCTCCAGAGGCCTTTGCTGTTCATTTCCTGCAAATTTCTCTTGCTCTCCCTCAAAGCACAATACTTTCTCCAGGCTTGCAATTTAACCTGAAGACTAATGTACCAACAAGTGTTGCACTTGACAGCAAACACAGTCACCTTCACTGTCCTCTCGCTGTTCCAATAATTCACAAGTAAATTGTAAAATAAGGGTACATCATGAACCACAGCGTTTAAGTGACTGATGGTTGCAAAAGATAACCTCATATTTTGCACATTTTGTGGTGGGCTTTAATATTTCCTGCCACTATGCCCTTGTGCTGCCCATCTTACTGGCTTGTATGTTTTATTCATATTTCTCATTGATCGGATGTTTTTAAATGAATATTCGTAACCAAGCCAGATGCATTAGGAAAATACCACTTAAATAGGAACAAGGATGCCAGTTTGAATTCAAGACATCATTAGCACATGTGTGACTCTTCCTGCTGACTGGCAAAAAAAAAGTTTAATCCCTACTTACAAATCTCCTAAATTATATCTGCAATGTAGTTCCTTTAAGCAGAGTTGGCACCTCTTCAAATAATTTCAGTTGTGGTGGTTATATGTTTAGTATTTAGGCAATATAAGTTGAGTGGGAGAATCCTGAGATAGTTTCCAAATGCTTCACTAATGCAATGCAGTGTGATCGCTGTGTCATATTTGACCCCTACCATCAACTTGGTTCTTTTCTCTTCATTATGCTTCATATTCAACTTGTAAGCAATAAATTAGCAGCAAGTTTTGACACTTCCTTAGGTATGCATTGCGAAATGAAGTAATCTGTAATGATGGCTAGACTTGGTCAAAACAAGCCTGTCAGAACAATAAATCATTTTTATTACAGCAAGTAGCTGAGTGGAGAGCTAGTTTGTTCTCTCATGCAGTTAGAGATTATTAATGATCAATTTAATTCCACTTCAGTGCATTTTTAATACATAAATATATTTTAGTTCACTTCTGGTGGTGGCGGTGTGTTATAGATCACTCAGAGTCCAAGATACATAAGAACATGAGAAATAGGAGCAGGAGTAGGCCATTCAGCCCTTCGACTGCTCAGTCATTCAGTGAGCTCATGACTGATTACTTCAACACCACTTTCCTGCACTAACCTGCATCCCTTGATGTTTTTAATATATAGGAATCTTATCAATCTCAGTCTAAAATATACTCAATGACTGAGCCTTCACAGCTCTCTTGGCAGAGAATTCCAAGATTCACCACCCTCTGAGTGAAGAAATTCCCCCATCTCAGTCCTAAATAACCTGTCCCTTATTCTGAGACTGTTCCCCCTGTTTCTAGACCCCCAGCCTTCCTGCACCTGCCCTGTCGAGCCCTGTAAGAATTTTGTATGTTTGAATGAAACTCTAGAGAATAAAGGCTCAGTCTATTTAATCGTTCCTCATAGGACAATCCCTTCTTCCCAGGTATTAATTGCTGTGGCAACATGCACTTTTAATTGTACGTTGTAGTCTGGATCTACGGATAGTGATTGTAGAGGTTCCAACTTTCCTTCACGTGGCTGACCAGGAATTTCTCCTGCTCCTGCTGTCTACCATTGGCATGTGTTGGAAGGATTTGCAAGTTGATAATCAACCTGTTTGGTCACGTTAGCAGCATGCCTTCCTTGGCCATCAAGTCCTGGGATGGAACTCAAACATGAAGCTTCGGACTCAGGGAAGGGCTCTACTCATTGATCTCCCTGACTCACTTCTAGTCCTTAGTAATTCCCGACTTGATTTCTTCATGATAATCATTGATTGATTGCATGCAGTTATGCTCTTCCCCACAACTGGAAACATCTATCTTGCATATGCAAAAATGTTGCATAATTTTAAAGACTTCTATTAAGTTACCCTCTCAGTCTTCTCTAATCAGGAGAAAAGAGACTCACCAGCTCATCCTTTCATGATGGATGTAACCTCACAGATCTGGTATGATCCTTATAAATTGTTTTTGTACCCTTTTCAGTGTTTCTATTATTTTAATAATATGGTTATTAGAACTGTATACACACAGCACTCCAAGTGTATTACCAAGGTTCAGTACAAGATACAAGCATAATTCCTCCACTTGTCAATTCTCTTCCTTTGGAAATAAAACTTTAGTGCTTGGATTGTTTTAAATGGCCTTATTAGCCTAAGCCACTGCTGCTAGTGATTTGTGCGTTTGTACTTTCTTTGTTCTTCTACACTGTTCGATTCTTATTTTCCAAGTAATATGTGACCTCATTTCTCTTACCAAAATACAATACTTCCAACATTCTGCAAGTTTATTAATGTCGCCTTGTAATTTCTTGCAAACTTCCTCAGTATTGACCATCCCCTCGGTTTGGAGTCATTGACAAACTTAGAAATTGTACTTTTGATTCCAAAGTCCAAATCGTTCATGAACTCAGCACTGATCCTTGTGGGACCCCACTTTCCAACTTCTGCCACTCTGAGTAACTCCCCTTTAGTCCTACCCTCTGTTTTCAGTCTTTTAGCCAGTTAACTTATCTTCTGTACTAGTAACTAGCTATTACAGTGAAATCTGCCTCAATAGCTACATGTGGTAAAACATTCCATGTTTCAAGAGCCCTTTGTTCCAGAAGGGAAAAAAATCTTCTAACTTTTCCCTTTGACCTTACACCAACCAATGGGGGAAAACAAAATCACTCTCTCTTGAAATCTCAATCTTGAAAAGTTGCATTACATGCCTATTTAACCTTCTCTGGATGAGATTGGCTAACAGTGCAGGTCTTGAAATCAAACCTGAACCCAGGGCTGAACTTTCCTGGCCCCATGATGCCAGGCTTGGAGGCAGGGGAGCTGGGAAAATAGGGGGAGCCGCATTGGGATGGATCCCTAATACATTCCTGGGGTGCACTGGGAATCAGGTCGGTTGCCCACTCTAGTGCAGTGGGCAGTCAATTAGGCTGATCAGGTCCCAAGTAGGGGCAATTTTGCGGCCTCTGCACCTCTGCGGCAGGCTGGATGGTCATCAGGGCGGAGGCTCCATGCCTCGTTGACGGGAGCGCTAACGTGAAAGATTGCAATCTCGGGTTGAGCTTAACACAGTTGATGGGTGTCCTCTCCATCCCGATGGACCCGCCAGACTGGATCACGTTTATTTATTCACTGCTGTTCAGACCAGTGAGGGCATCACCTTGCTGAGAAGCCCTCATGGTCTCCACAGTACCCACACTCTCCCAGTGGGACTCTTGAGCCTTCAGAGCTGTCAGCCCTCGAATTGGGCCTGCAGCATTAATAGGATGGTGAATGTGGAGAAAGCCAATTAGGAGGCCACTTCCTAGAACATTGCTGAGCCAGTCTCACTGCCAGCAAGTGCAGGCTTGAGAACCCATTTGGTCCAGATGTTGGGGTCCTGAAACCCACAGCAAAATCTAGCCCCTTGTTTCTGGTTCAGTGATAGGAAAGGGATTGCCTTTACCTACTGGACCAATGGGAAACAGAATTGTCGAGCTGATGATAAAATTGAAAATTCACCCATCACAAACTGCCAATTAAAAACACAATGTAAGTCAAAATTTCTTAATTTACATTGCTGATGGGCAAAGCAGGTTGTGACTATACATCTGCACCAACCTATAGCCTGACCCCATTTTACAGGGTAGTGACAAACTTAGTAGGCTCACTGTTGTGCATGTCAAACTATTTCAGAGAGAAGGTTTAACTGGATTGGACATAATTTGGGATTTTAAAAAAGTGAAAATAGTTTATTTTGCATTGTGTACCATTTGAAAGAGGTGGGATATACTGTGATAATGCTGTTCTTTTGAAGAGGGGGAGGTGGGGGGAAATGAGGATGGGGGTAGGGGGTAAGTTTAAAAATCACTTTGGTAAGTAAATCTTTTTAGAAGTTAAATAAATAAAACTACCAATCAATTGTTAACGCACCTTTCCAACTCTGAAGCTTTGTTTGATTAACTCAGTCGTGTTAATCGACAAAGTGAAATTTTACCAGCAGAAGTAAGAGTTTTTCATGTTTGTGTTTTTATTTGGAATCTTTATTGTTCCTGCTTCTGGATTTCTCCTACTGCAGTTTTACCCTGATTCCAAAGAGATTGGTCCCATTCCCTACACCTACAATCCCGTCTGATTCCTGCCTCCTTCTAAATCAAGGGGAAGTAGCATCTTATTTGGTCCCCTGGTCTCTGCTCACAGCACCTTTGCTCATCCATTGTTTTTTTTCTCAGTCATCCGTGAATCTGCAAGAGGTTCACCAGCAGGGGTGGATAATGCTCAAGACGACATTAAGCAAGGGTTTGGTCGAAATATCTGGTCTGGTCACAAACATTTCAACTATGGTGAACGTTTTGAACGCTAAGGTTGGAAAATAAAATTGAATCTGAGGACTGGAGTAAATCTATGAATGCCACTGGCATATGGAGCCGCAACCTCAGCGCTTCCCAGCATCGGATTTTGGGGGGTAGCCCAAAGATGCGTTGGCGAATCCCTCTGGGAAGTTCCCAGGTAAAGGTTTGCATGGCAATTGCCCAGAAGTGCACACTTCCTCTGCACAATTGTGCTGCACTGGGAACCATCCGAAAATGTGGTTTAAATCGCTAACTTCGGATGATTCCGCCAGGGCTACCCTCGTAGTTGCTCAGAAAAGTTAGAAAAATTAAAACCTCTTCTAACTTCTGGGTAGCTATTGTAAAGGCCCAGACTGACCCCAATGGGTCACTCCCCCCACTTAGCCCCAACTTCTGACAACCCCCCAGACCTCCAAACCCCCCCAACCTCTGACCCCACCCGGACCTCCAATTTCTCCCCCCACCCCCCAAATCCTATCTACTTACCTTAGACACTTATCTCCCTGACTTATCAATCTCCCTGTCCCTTTAAGCTTAGCTTAGCTGGGGCCTGCGATGAGCCTTTCGATGCAGGCCCCAAGCAACTCCGGCAAGTGGAAGTGTCAGCGTAATTTTCAAGGGCAGGTAAGTAGATACTTATTTCTTCTAACTCTTGTGGGCCATCTCCTTCTGACGCTGGTTGGAAGTTATCACCCATCATCTTGTCTCCTTGGGCAGAATCGTCCCAGATTTGCACTAAGTGCAGTAGCGAGCGGGTAAAATAACATTTTACCTGATGGCCCCGATGGCTGGTTTTCAAGCCGTATTTCCCAAATCCACTGTGATGTTTATGCATTCTCGAGAAACACGCCATTTCTCTGGCCACAGGAGGGGCTGCTACATTACCACTCTGGCTTGGTAGGCGATGGCAGTGGTGATCAGTGCCAATGCTGCACAGAAGAGGTTGGCCAACCAATGCAGATAGAGGATGAATGATCTCATCTGTGCAGCCAGGGCATGGCAACCACATCATCACTCTAAACTCACACACTCAAGCCCATCACACATTCACTGGCATCTCACTCACTGCCAGCACAAGGGACATCACCCATTCTCTCACGCATAATCTCAAATGCCATCTGGCCTCGTCTCCTCTGGAGACTGTGTCCTCAGCCCACACCATCTTGAGGCCACTTGCACAGATCAACATGTGCCCCCTATGCACACCCTGGGATACCCTCCTTCCCCCATACAGCCCTCATCCTGCAGCCTCTTCCCTTGCCTAAGGCCACTTCTTCCCCCTTCCCTGGGCAAGTCCTTGCCCTGCAGCCATTGAAAAGCCACCCACATATGGCTGATCTGGTAGGCAGAGACCTACCTGTGAGCCCTCCTAAAAGTGATGTGGAGCCGTCTGTGAAGCCTGGTGCTGATGACTGTGAGTGCTGACCGAAGCAAGGTAGGCAAACAAACCTCAAAGCCCGAGCGAAGTGCAGCCCTCCAAGTGCACATCGCTTATGTGCTGTTATGAAACATGTTGGCATGTTTTCCTGCCAACATGGCCAGACGATCCAATGGGGGGAGAGGATGAGTCTGGCAGGTTGGCCTTACCTTGATACACTGATATATTACGATGAGGTTCCTGACATCTGATGGCGGGAGCGGACAATCGCAAAGTGGTTTCACGTCTTCCGATCACGCCATATTGTCCGCTTTTGCCACCGAACACGCCCACCGGTATCAGACGCAGAAAATCCCGGCCCTTATTTCTTCAACAACATTTCAATTGTGTAATTCTTTAATAGAATTTCTCCCTTCTTGCAGGCAAACATTTTTAGCCAAGAGAAAAACATTGTTGACAATGCCATCTTTTAGATTGTTATGATCCCAGCTAATGTTATTACTGGGCAAGTCAGATCCCAGAATGTAACCTGGCTTTATAGAACACCATCTTTTTAAACTGTGGAGGATACTGAAACAGATTCACAGGAGTCTGCTGGTGACTTTTAACAAAAGGATAAAACATTTACTAAACAAGAAACATTAACTGGACAACAAAAAGGTTGGAAAGATTTTCAACACAGACACCAGGGAAAAAAATGGTTCAAACTCTCGTTATCCTTTTATCCCAGCAATAACCTTACAGAGCCAACTCACCAGTGAAGAGGTAGCACTATTTCCACACCAAGGCTAGAGCTGGTTCAGTTGCAAAGAGGTTTCTTTTCCAGTAGACTTCTGAACATTCACTCAAAGTCCTTCCACAATTGGTATCTCCCTTGAGATATCCAGAAAACTCACTCTAAATTCACTATTACTTTAACTTTAGAGCAGCACGTACGAGTTCCTTAAACTCATTTACCAGCAGTCTGGCATCATTTCCAGCTAGAGAGAGTCTTAGACCTTTTTCTGTCCTCACTCTTTGATATACACATACCATCTGAACTAAAATCTGTCTTTCTGTCTCTCCCTGTGTCTCTGTGGGTCTCTCTCTCTGATCTCCTGATGCCAGGCAACAGTGGTTTTTTTCTTACTTCTCATGCTTGTTTTAACTTCCCTAAACTACAAACCCCTTGGTAACCCATCTCTCCACTTCAAGAGTCGTAAAACCTGATTAAAAATTCACATATACAAACAGGGCCTGGAGACTTCCTGGCTCCATCTCAAGAGAACCACGCTCATGTCACACCTTTCTTAACACCGCAAAAAAGTGTGAATTAAACTTAAAGCTATATCCTAACACCCGCAAATACAAATATAACAAAACTATATCTAGTCCCTAACAACATGAGGGGATACGCTGGGCTCCTGTGGCATTATTTACCCTGAAACATCAATACCATGTATTAATTTAAGTGTCCATTGATTTTGTTGCTGTTTGCATTCAAAATTGATTGCCATACTTGTTTACATAACAGTTAAAAATCACTAATGGTCTATGAAACATCCAAAGGCAATTCAAAGAAGTGAAAAAATGATATAGCCCTTTAATGACAGTAGTTAAAAAGCGTGCATGAATATATAAACATGATTGAATGATTTTTGCATTTTGTTTGATAATTACCAGCCTTTACCCACCTTGGAAGAGAAACAATCAATAGATTTAATTTCAACTTTGAGTTCTGGGAGAAGCTCACTCAGGATCGCTGCACCTGGTGCAACCAAATAAAAAATGGTGCAGCCTCCAAGTGCACACCAGAGGCCGAGACAAGATGCAAGAAGAGGAAATCCTGAGTCAGCAACTTGTCTAAAACCCAATCGTCTGCAGCATCCTATCCTATTTGCAGTATAACGTTCTGGGCACAGATCAGCTTTAGTATACACCTACCTACCGTGGTCGTGGCATAGTGGTAATGTCGCTGGACTAGTAATCCAGACACCCAAGATAATGGTCTGGGGACATGGGTTCAAGTTCCACCATGGCAACTGGTGGAATTTGAATTCAGTTAATAAATCTAGAATATAAAGCTAGTCTCAGTAATAGTCACCATGAAGCTATCATCGATTTTCATAAAAACCCATCTGGTTCACTAGTGTCCTTTAGGGAAGGAAATCTGCCATCGTTACCTGGTCTGGCCTACATGTGACTCCAGACCCA
The DNA here is from genome assembly GCF_964194155.1 of Cetorhinus maximus. NCBI lineage: Eukaryota > Metazoa > Chordata > Chondrichthyes > Lamniformes > Cetorhinidae > Cetorhinus > Cetorhinus maximus. Next base: position 14,120,221 of record NC_135883.1, on the reverse strand, counting down.
CAGCAATGTGGTTGATTCTTAACTGCCCTCTGAAATGACAGTTCAAGGGGCAGTTAGGGGTGAGCAACAAATGCTGGTCTTGCCAGCGATGCTCACATCGCATGAAAAATTAAGTAAAGCCTACCAGAACCTCACCAAACATGCCAGATGATGAACATGGTCCTCTTTGCCTCAAAGGATGAACAAGATAGAAAAACAAGGTGAACATTTGACAAACAATATGCTCATACTGTGATCGCATGCAATTGCAAAAATGTTATATAGCTCGCAGGCCAAGTTTAAAGATGAAATTCAAAATTCCTCAACACTTATTTCAGTCTGTGCTTCATGTTTAAAAAATTGCCAAACAAGTGATTTTTTTTTTTGTAAAGCTCAGCATCAGTTACATTTTGAAAAATATATAGTTATCAATGCACAATGGGACGGCAGGCTTAGCATCCTTCTTGTTTCTGTCGAAAAGATGGTAATCTTCAAAACACATTTGTCATTATAAATTCTTATTGAAAAATTGTGTGGATGCCAATCTGTGTTAAGGGGCAGCGGCTGGGATTGATCAAATCATCACAGACAGAAGGGGTGATTTGAACAGACCAACTCCACTGACGCGTCATTCGGAAAAAGAGTCATATTGGACTCAAGGTATTAATCTGTTTCTCTCTCCACAGACACTGCACGGCCTGCTGAGTTTTTCCAGCATTTTCTGTTTTTATTTATGAGATATCGCTTCTTTCTTTTTCCCCTTCCTTCTAGGATGTTCTCCTTCATTTTGCTGTTTCAGAAGGTTCTGACTCTTGTTGTGTACAGTTCCATGGATCTCAGATACTTCATTTAAATACTCTTTTTAAAAAAAAAATTACCCATTGCATTAACCACACTGATAGCATGGAGCAGTGACCCCAGCTGATTTGTCCTTCAATAATGCGTGAGGACTGAGGCTAAGATCGAATAACTGAGCACAAGCCAGTGCCATCTTGTTTACAAAATTGTGAGGGGTATAGACAGAGTAAATGCGAGTAGGCTCTTTCCACTTAGATTAGGAGAGATAAACACGAGAGGACATGGCTTTAGGGTGAAAGGGGAAAGGTTTAGGGGGAATATTAGGGGGAACTTCTTCACTCAGAGAGTGGTGAGAGTGTGGAACGAGCTACCATCTGACGTGGTAAATGCGGGCTCACTCTTAAGTTTTAAGAATAAATTGGATAGATACATGGATGGGAGAGGTCTGGAGGGTTATGGACTGGGTGCAGGTCAATGGGATTAGCGGAATAATATTTTGGCACAGACTAGAAGGGCCGAATGGCCTGTTTTCTGTGCTGTAGTGTTTTATGGTTCTATGGTTCTATCTTGTTTGTGTGGCTCAGTTGACAAGACCAGCACTTGGAGAGGTCGCCTTTGCACCAAAGCACTAAACGTTATTCCATTTATAGGTTGTGAGTGTTTTTGTGTTGCATTCTGATTTTGCCGTTTGTCCTTTCTTGGATGTGACATGGTCTTCAACCCGGGATTAGGTAATGTTTAATATCCTAATTCCAATCTGTAAGGTAAGACTGATATGAAACTTTCTGTTATTTAGCAGTCTGCCGCGGAAACAGTTGAAAATCTTATTTATTTTACAGTCATGTGCTATGTACAGAAGGTGTTGATAGTTTACAGTGTTCCACTTTCTGGGGAAACTGTTTTTCTATTTACTCAAAAAAAAATTGTTCTGCATTCAAATTTTAAGTTTACTGTTGTTAGTGTTAAGACTGTGTAGAGTCCAATAGTTTACCTCCAGAGCAAGTTTTTAATTGACAAAAACAATATCCTGACAAAGCTACACCGGGAAAACCTATTAGACAGCGACTGTATTTTAAAAATGGAAGTTGAAGTGATCCTGTGCCTTTGGTGTCATACTTGCTTCTGAGCTTCTGACCCCATATTCACTGAGTACCCATTTCCACTTCTGCAATTTTGCCCAACTTTACCTCGCCTCAGCTCATCCATCACTTGTGGCAGAACAGAACCTAACTATGTTTTTATAAGATATATCCTTATTGCTATTTCTTATTTTTGAACTGGATTTTTCGGCTGGATAAAGACGATTAAGATGGCTGACCCTTTGTCTGTGAGTTAGCATCTGTGAGTCTCCAGAATAAAAGAATTCAATTCTCAGTTCCAGGAATGTCATATCTTATCATGTCTAAGGAGACAACCTAGGGACTGCATGGCCTAACTTCAAAGGGACTTTGAATTTGACAAACCACGCTTGCTAGCAGAGTCTGTGAATCTATGACGATAATTAGCTCCCAACACTAGATCCTCAACAAGTAGCACCTCTTTCAACCCATAATGGCTGAGATGTTATCAGCCTGGAACACAAAGCCAATATCCAGACACTGGAAGAACATTCTTCGTCAAAGATGTTGTGGCGAGGTAAGGTCGCATGACCTAAGACTCTAGCTTGTTGAACAGGTTAATATTGCCTTCCTGAGCTGCAAGCTTTAGTCTGCTGTTTAACATCTGACCGGTAGGCTACACCAAAGCAAGCCCTGGCCAGGCTGGACAACTGACACCCATCTAACTTGACACTGCTGAATGTTTTGTACCATCATGTATAAAACTGATTCCTCTCTGTGTGCCTATTTCATTTTATGATGTCAATACCAGCAGAAAAGCAAATTTTACAACACTGGTTTTCAGCCTGCTGACCTCCATGAAAGAATTCCTCATTGGACTTTGATTCTGGATTGTAAAGTCATTTTTTCTATCCCTCCCTTCACCGTATGAGTGCAGAGGGGGATGTTGCAGACACTCCTTTTTGTGTTTTTTTTTAATGTGTGCAATAATCTAACCTTCTGAGTTATTCCTACCTTAAATTTGCTGTGGGGTTATTTGTAGAAATCAGAGCACAAAAAATCCGGGGGGGTTGGGAAATACACTACCACTTGTTTTAAAAAAAATTCAAAACACCTTCTATTTTCGGACAGGTGGTAAGAGGAGAAATCAGTGCTGTTTGAACTGACCCCTCCTGTCTTTAGCACACTGAAACCATCACTCGTGCCCTTGTTACCTCTGGACTTGACTACTCCAACACACTCCTGGCAAACCATCCACCTAGCCTCTGTAAACTTGAGATCATCCAAAACTTTGCAGCCTGTGTCCTAATTTGCACCAAGCCTTATTCAACCATCACCCCTGTGCTTGCTGACTTATGTTGGCACCTGGTTAACCAATGCCTCAATTTTACCATTCTAATCTATATTTTCAAATCCTTCAATGGCCTCACCACTCCAGATCTCTTAACCTCCCCCAGCCCTGCGATATCTGCACTCCTATTGAGCGTGGCTGATTTTAATTGCTCCATCAATGGCCTGACGCTCTGAAATTCCCTCCCTCAACCTTTTCACCTCTCTACCTTACTTTTCTCATTTAGGATGCTCCTTAAAACCTTAAACCTTTTGATTATCTACCTTCAAATCTCTTTATGTGGCTCGGTGTCCAGTTTTGCTTGACAATGCTCCTGTGAAGCACCTTCGGACATTATATTACATTAAAAGTGCTAACTAAATACAAATTATTGCTTTTGTATGAAGATCTACAGATCAGGAAGACCCTTTTTTTTTATTCATTGGATGTGGGTGTTGCTGGCTAGGCCAGTATTTATTGTCCATCCCTAATTGCCCTTGAGAGTCAACCACATTGTCGTGGGTCTGGAGACCTTTCCTGGTCTGGAAACCAGTGAACCAGATGGGTTTTTACAACAATTGACAATGGTTTCATGGTCATCCAAATTTTTATTGAATCCAAATTCCACCATCTGCCATGTTGGGATTTGAACTCAGGTCCCAAGAGTCTCTGGATTACTAGCCAAGCAACAATACCACTACTCCATCATGTCCCCAGTCTGTACTGGTTTGTCCCCTTGGTCTGTACTGAGTTGACAACTTTCAGTTGAGTTAGCAATAGAAATAGGGAGTGAATAGGGAGAGAGAGGGGAGATGGTGGTTGCATGATGGTAATGTCACCAGACCAGTAATCCAGAGGCCCAGGCTAATGCTGTGGTGACATGGGTTCAAATCCCACCAGGGCTGGTGAAATTTAAATTAAATTGGTAATAGTGGCCATGAAACCATTGTCAATTGTTGTAAAAACCCATCTGGATCACTAATTCCCTCTTAGGGAAGAAAATCTGCTGTCCTGGTCTGGCCTACATGTGACTCCCACAGCAACTCTGAAATGCCCTCCATCCCTGGCTTTGTCCTGTCCCTCCAACAGGACAGACCTACCAGAGGTTGTGGCACAGTGGTATACAGTCAGGAGGGAGTTGCCCTGGGAGTTCTCAACATAAGTTCTGGACCCCATGAAATCTCATGGCATCAGGTGAAACACATGCTAGGCAACCACCTCCTGTTGATTACCATGTACTGTCCTCACTCAGCTGATGAATCAGTGCTCCTCCATGTTGAATGCCACTTGGAGGAAGCACTGAGAATGTGCTCAGTGTGGAGGATTCCAAAAACTACCAGTACTGACTGAGCTGGCCAAGTCCTAAAAGACAGGGTCTGTGGCAGGTGTTGAGGGAACCAATAAGAGAGAAAAACTGACTTGACTGCGTCTTCACCAACCTGCCTGTCGCAGATGCATCTGTCCATGACAGTATTGGTAGGAGTGACCGCTGCACAGTCCTTTGTGACTCCTCAGATACTGAAGCAGTCCATGTCCAAATGCAGCAAGACCTGGACAATATCCAGGCTTGGGCTGGTAAGTGGCAATTAACATTCATGCCACACAAGTGCCAGACAATGACCATCTCCAACAAGACAGAATCTACCCATCGCCCCTTTACATTCAATGGCATTACCATCACTGAATCCCCCACTATCAACATCCTGGGGGTTACTAGAAACTGAACTGGACTAGCCATATAAATACTGTGGTTACAAGAGCAGGTCAAAGGTTTGGAATCCTGTGGCAAGTAACTCACCTTCTAACTCCCCAAAGCCTGTCCATCATCTACAAGTCAGGAGTGTGATGGGGTATTCTCCACTTGCCTGGATGAGTGCAGCTCCAACAACACCCAAGAAGCTCAACACCATCCAGGACATAGAAGCCTGCTTGATTAGCACCCCATCCACTACTGACACAGCAACGTGTACCATCTGCAAAGTGTATTGCAGGAACTCACCAAGGATCCTTCAACAGTACCTTCTAAACCCACGTCCTCTACTACCTAGAAGGTCAAGGGCAGCAGATGCATGGAAACAGCACCACCTGCAAGTTCCCCTCCAAGCTACACACCATTCTGACTTGGAACTATATGGCCTTTCCTTCACAGTCTCTGGGTCAAAATCCCGGAACTCCTTTCCAAACAACACTGTGAGTGTACCTACACCACATGGACTGCAGTAGTTCAAGAAGGTGGCTCACCACCACCTTCTCAGGGGTAATTAGGGAGGCAATAAAAATGCTGCCCTAGCCAACAACGCCCATGTCCCATGAGAGTATTAAGAAACATTTTTCTAAAAATCAGCCATGATTCCCACTCACGATCATTATCCAGTGACTTTTGTTCAAGGTGTATATGTCAGGTGAGTACAGGATTAGGCTTGCCTGTGATGCCTTCTGTAGCCAAATAATGTGTTCATATTTGCTGGTCAGATCTTTTATGTATATAGTACATTTCACACCCACAGTACTCCCGAAGCATGAATAACATTTTAAAATGTAGTCCCTGTTATTACAACAATTTGTATTTATATAGCGCCTTTAATCACAGCAGCAAATTAGCACATAAACATCAACTGACCAATTAATCTTTTATTTTGGCATTTGTTGCAGGAGCCATGCAAACTCCTTCTGAAATGATGCCATAGGATCTTTCTTATTTACTTGACCCTGTAGGCAGGACCTTGGTTTAATGTCTTATTTATAAGATGACTTCTCGAACAATGCTGTACTGTGCTTCTTCAGTTATAGATTTTATGCTCAAGTCTTGGATGGGAATTTGAACCAACATTCTGCTGATTCAAAGTTTGAAAGAGTCATAAGGGGAGGCCTCACCAAGGAATAAAGAATTCTGTGAAGCCCATGGACCACTTGGGCACAAATTTCCAATATGCACTTATGGCACGAGTAGGACCATGCAGAGATTCATCATCAGATTCAAAAAAGATCTACCCTCCAATGTCAGTGAATTGAATGGAAAATGTTCTATCCTGGAAATGTTTTATTCAGTGAACGGAAAGGCATGGATGTGTAAAAGCTCATTTTTCAAAATTGCATGCCAACTGATCTGAAAGTACTGGCAGTTAGCAGGCAACAATGGAATTACGGCTATAAAAACAAAAAACTACTGCGGATGCTGGAAATCCAAAACAAAAACAGAATTACCTGGAAAAACTCAGCAGGTCTGGCAGCATCGGTGGAGAAGAAAAGAGTTGACGTTTCGAGTCCTCATGACCCTTCAACAGAACTAAGTAAAAATAGGAGAAAGGTGAAATATAATCTGGGTTAATATCACTGCTTGCTTGTCCCTACAACCAACCACCCCACCCCCAACTTCTCTTCCCCCCTCCCCCCCCTCCACCACCACCTTAAACCAGCTTATATTTCAAAGGGTCATGAGGACTCGAAACGTCAACTCTTTTCTTCTCCGCTGATGCTGCCAGACCTGCTGAGTTTTTCCAGGTAATTCTGTTTTTGTTATGGAATTATGGCCCCTCATTAATCTGTTCCAATTTTCTACCAGCCCCACCCTTGTGTATATATTATCACTTAATCTTGGTCAGTCAAAACTGTCTACCCTCAGCATCTATGCATAGAGTTTCTGACGAGATTTGCTGGTCTTTCTAACAGCCAAACCAATGCAAATGATTGAGGAATTTCAGGTGTGTGTTACGTACAGCGCAAATCACATTTCTGCAACTTTTTTAGCCTAGTTTCAGCACTGCCTGTAAAAATGGCCATGGCTCTAGATTGATTTACTCATCATAATGAGTTTATGCTAATTGTGCCACTTTGTGGGGCTTTAAGGAGGCTCTTGAAATTGAACTGTTCTTTTTTTGAAACAACATCCAATAAGCACCTGGGCAAAGGATTTTAAATATTTTAAAAAAAATATTCAGTTTACTGAGAAACTGACTTCTATGCACCTGTCAAACTAGTAAATGGTTCTGTAGTTTATTGAACTCATTTTCAGTGATTTAAAATCAGGTTACTCATGTGGATTAGGCACTCTTCCTAAAGATGCTTAATTTTTTGGGATTGACCCATTTTAAGCTAAATTACTAAAACTGGTTACCACTCTTAAAAATATCAGAATATTTTTTTAAAACATGGAAAAAGAAACAGTTTTGTCCTGAGACATCACCTCATTCGTGGAGAATTTTAACTTTGTGATTATGCAAATGAGTCTGAGCCAAAACTTGAACCATTAGTTCACCCCTAGAGGTAAATTGCTGTGATTTACAACTTTAAATGTCATAAGCATTAATATCTGCAACTTTGCTGAGGCTTTTTTCAGCTCTGGAACAATAAACAAATAAGCCTTACTATTCTGTAATAGGCCATTTATCAACCATTGCAAGGAATAATTATAATTTCAACTGCACACCACACTTTTCTTGGAAGCTAAGTGACTTCCTAAGATTCTGATATGGTGAGCAGGAAATGCATGTTCATTGCAAGCCAAAAGCCTGCCACATTGGAGTAGCAGGTACAAGCAGGACCCTTGCCTGAAAATGGTGATAGCCCACATGCCTATTAAAATAAGGGCCTATTGCCTGTTTTGAGACCCCATTCTGCAATACTAGGATGTCTGGGCTCAGTCAGCTGTGTTGACTTTCTTTGCTGCAAGTCTAATTGCCTGGAGGAATCTGTTCCACTTAAATTGTTTTGCAAAATCCTTATGAAGATCATCGTTTTAAATATAATCTTACTGTGCGGTATATCACTGGCCAAGCGATGTGACTGAATAACCCCAGAGTCAGTTGGTACTTAAGATTTGTTGAACTGAAACATAAACACCAAACTCGCCATCGAATTACTAATCTCCCCAAGAAACAGGAAACAGGCAACGTTAAGATGCTTTATTAAGGATTTAGAGATAACTGAGCAGTTAGTAAAAATCCTCTAATATCTGTATTCCCTGGGACCAGGAGAACTCTGGAAATAATAATGGTTCAGCAGTTCATCAATTATATGAACCAAGAGTGTCACCTTCATGCCTGCTTCGTTGAGATAGATTTATTGCATATCTGAAATCATGTTAAACTGTCTTTAAATAAAGTGTTATTGTTCATCGAATAGCTTTTTGTAAACATGGAAAAAGACTTTGATGCTATCTGGGGTGATGCGTTGTGTCATTAAAACGTCGCTATTTGGTTTGCCTCCAGAGTGATTTAAGTGATTTTATTCACAGTCATCTTTCAGCTGGAATGGCTTTTCATCGCCTTTACTGGTGTTTGTCATGGTTTCACTGCTCTGGAACAGAAATGGTTTGCCTGAATAGACTGAACACCTCTGGTATTTAAATGAGTTGCCATAACAATGCTATTTATCTGTATTATAATGCTGTGTAATGGTTTTTCCAATTTAACTCCAAATGGACAGGTTAGGTCTGGTTTATTACCTTTGTATCTTAAAGAGAAAATTACATATTTTAGAATATTCAGGTTTCCTCCCATTCTCTCCTGGAATGACGGACTCGAGCTAGGATATGGTTTGATCAGTTCCGGCAGCTCTTCACCACTTCAGAGGAATAGTGGGGCCGAGGAGAAAAAAAAATGAAGACCTACTGGTAGAGATAATAGGCATGGAAGTGGTACTTACTGAGCGCTTTGCTTCAGTGTTGCCGTGGAACATTCCGTGGAAGCGGAATTTGCAGAGCTATGGTAAACAAGGACATTTCTGGATGAGATAAAAATAAAGAGGAGGTACCAGAAAGGCTGGTGGTACCTGACATGGCTAAGTCCCCAATCCGGATGAGATACATGTACATAGATTGTTACGGAAGGTAAGGAGGGGCTGGCCACAATCTTTCAACCCTCCTTAGGCACAGGAGTAGTTCCAAAGGACTGGAAGATTGCAAACGTAAAAGGGGAAATGTATAAACCTGGCAATCGCAGGTCAGTCAGATTAACATAGCTCATTGGAAAGATTTTCGAAACAATGGGTGGGATTCTCTGTTCTGGAGACTAAGTGTGATGGCGGGAGAGTTTCGCGGAGCACTTACCGCTGGGAGGCAGGGCGGGAAACCACACCCAGTTTCAAGCTCAGAAGCTCAGTAATTATGAATCGAGGAGTTGCTCTCTGAATCACATGGAGGGGCGGCACTGATTTGCCCGCCCCGCGGTTACCTAATAGGGTCGAAGATCCGGGCGCCATATTTCAACATTACCCGAACACACACATTACTCTCAGCAGCCCCGCTGTGTTGCAGGACACTTCTCGATATGGCTCTGCCAATGAAAAAAGCTCCTCCCAGGTTCAGCAATGACCCCCTTGAAGCCCTCAACCACCACCACTGGGATGATGGGTCCTCTATCCGAGGGATGGCTCCAGGAGGCCCACCAGCCTCACCTCGCCAGCTTGGGGAGGCGGTTGTGAAGGAGATCAGCTCATCAGGCATCCGCCCGAGAATTGCCACCCAGTGCAGGAAGAAGATGAATAATCTCACCTGCCCCGCCAGGATAAGTCAACCTTTAGCTCATTCCAATCTCACGCTCTCATAATGGCAGCATGCACTTATTACACTGCTCGGGTATCTCACACAATATTAGCGGGGGAGACATCAGCACTGATTGTCTCATGGACACTTTAACATCACCAGCATCTCATCTATTACGTTGCACAAACTCCATCCTCAGCCCTCACTGGGGAGGGCTCAGCGCACACAGAGCAGGCATCTATGTATCCCAGCCTCTCCTCCATCCCTTCTCGTCACATTCCATTCCATTTATCTTCATGCTGGCCAAACTCGCTGGAACCGGTGAGTGATATCCCAGAAGGGAGCAGCCATGGCAGATAAGTTGTCCCAGTTTGAGGTGAAGACAAAAAGCATTCCTGTGGGGACAGCGAGATCAGTCTCTCCCAGCAAGCCAGTATGGATGAGCTTTCCATGAGTTGATCACATCCTGATAACACAGTGAGTCACGTGCAATGTTGTATTCTGCCTGCTTATGAAGTAAATCTATCTTCTCTCTCTTACAGACACCAGCAGGCCCAGACAGAGCTCCAGACCAACCATAAGCTCCAGCCTCCAGGCCACCTCAGAGGATTAGGTGAAGAACTGTCACCCGCACCCTCCACCAGCACAGAGACACACACCTTGGTGGGTCATAAATCTAGGTTAGTCTCAGGGTCATGTTCTAGAGAACGCCCCACTGACATGTCTCCACAGCAGGAAGAGACAGTGACAGTCCAGGTCTCTAGCACACGGAGGACTGCTGGAGATCAGGCACCCGCTGAGTCTGAGTTAAATGATGAGCCTCTGTAGGTGGCCCTCTCTAACATGCTGGAGATGCAATGACAGACGGCAGACGCAAAATCAGGTAGAGTTGTGTGAGACAGTCAACAGACTAGAGCCAAGGATGGGGGAGTCCATCCACGTTCTGTCTGATGTCGTGGCTCCGACATGCAAGCATTTTGAGGTCTCCATGGGAAGGGTGGCAGCCACCTTGGTCCAGCAAATGTTGCTGGATTTGAGCTCAGACCTGCACTCCATTGCTATAGGCAATGGTGGAATCCATCAGTGGCTAGGCGAGATGGGGGGGGTGCAATGTGACCTACCTCCAGGAGCTATTTCTCCTCAGAGAGTCAGGCAGGGGCTCTTGGGCGCCCACAGGGAGGAGAATCATCAGAGACCCTGGAGCCATCCACCCAGGTGACACCGAGAGCTCCCAGCCAATCCCAATCCCTGCTCTCTGTGACCCCATCACCTCCAGCTGTATAGGCCGGGGAAGGTGCGCCTGCCCCACAGCAGGAGACCCAAAGCAGTCCTGGGCCCTCAAGGTCTCAGGCCTCTAAAGGACACCCGCCAATGTCATCAAAGACAACAGGACGTAGTAGTCAGCAAGCTGCCTCCACCTCTGCTGCGGATGTCAGGGATGCACCAAGTGGTAGGGTTAGAAAAATTACGAAACTTTGATATCATCCAAACCCACAACCAATACCACCTAGAAGGACAAGGGCAGCAGATAGATGGGAACACCACCACCTGGAAGTTCCCCTCCAAGTCACTCACCATCCTGACTTGGAAATATATCGCCGTTCCTACACTGTTGCTGGGTCAAAGTCCTGGAACTCCCTTTCTAGTAGCACTGTGGGTGTACCTACAGCACATGGACTGTAGCGGTTCAAGAAGGCAGCTCACCACCACCTTCACAAGGGCAATTAGGCATGGGCAATAAAATCCTGGCCCAGCCAGCGAGGCCCACATCCTGTGAATGAATTTTTAAAAAACTTATGGGTCACAGGTGTTCAATCGCTATATATATCATGTACCTTTGTAAATACATCTGTTGTTCATGAGAATGATGTCGTCATTTGACAGTGTTGTGCATATGCATCTATGTGCCCACTTATTGCGAGGGTGAGCCATGCTCATACTCAGTGATCACCTCCATTTGTGAGCCTCACGTTCGTGTGATCTGTAGCTGAGTCATGATTGTTACTCGAGCCTTGTGTTATGACAGGGAGATGTGCCAAATTCTTTACTGGAGGTGTTTGAAAAATGTGTTAGTAACCTCTACTCCTTACAAGACAACATGGAGTTAGGTGTGCTCAATAGCCTTGGAGGGTTAGCTGTAATTGTTTCTCAGAATGAGATGGCTGGCTTCATTGGTAGTGCCAAAGCACAAAACCTACAGTTATGATGGTCTCTGCAACCATGTACACATCCCACTGTCTGCTAAAGGTTCCTCATTAAGGTGGTGATGACTGCATCAAGTCCTTTGACACGTTTGTGCTGTTGTGCCGACTTTCACTTCTCAGAGTGCACAGATACAGGGTTTGCCACAGACTTTTCCAAAGATTAGGGCCTACTGAATCATGCGGTTGAAGGTGCAAGTCCGAATGCTGAACTTGCTCTCGATGTTACTGGTTGTAAAGACCTTTCAGCACACTGGTATGGCACTAAGGGGCAGAAGGAATGTGGCCGTGTCCCATTGTCTGCATCTTACTCCTCCTGGAGTCTTGTGGCTATTAATGTGGCATGGGCATGTCCTCCATATTGTGCTTCTTCAATGGCATCCTCACAGGGAAGCTGACCCTCACCTCCCAATTCATGTTCCTGCCCTTCCTGCTCTTCATCATCCGAGGAGCTCTCATCCTCCTCCATGTCTCCCCCTAACAAGTGATCTCCCCTTTGAAGCTGGTCACCCTCTGTGGAGAGTACTGCAGAGCCCCGCCTGAGTGATTCAGACATCTTCAGGATAACAATGGTCTGCTTGATGATGGATCATGTCGAACTATGCGCCAGGTTGTGTCTCTCCTCCAAGGCACTCTGAGGTCGACGCACAGTGTCATGAAGCATTGTTGGAGGGGGTACCCCTTATCCCCAAGCAGCCAATCGCTCAGGCCCTTCAAATCCATGAGGCATCTGTGGGTGACTCAGGGTGTATGAATCATGCAAACTCCCAAACGTGCGTGATGTGCTTCTGATGGTCACAACCCGTCCCTCATGTGCAAGCCATTCCCCTCCCCCACCTCCGTGAGTTTCTGTGTAACCCATCCCTCTTGTGTCACACTAACACAATCACCACCCCCCTCACCCTCCTATTGCAGAGTCTGCATACATCCCCTCCCATTCATACAGTTTGATTCCCATCCACCCCCTTCTGTGTCCGCATTCTAGTCTTTCAAGTTGAGCTCCAGCTTCCGAACCCTCAATCTCCCCTCTGCCTGCCATCAACCCCCACCCCCCTCCAACCCCATTGTCCCTCATGTTTCTGTCATCCTCTGCCTCCCCCACCCCCGAACCCGGTCACAATGTTTCAGAGTGCAGTCCTGCCTGAGAGCTGCTGCACACACCGAGTGCTGTCATCCTGGATGCAGAGGCATCCACCATGAGCAGACCCATCCTACACCCCCACCAGAATGGCGTAGCACTGGCATTGCTGAGAAACCGGAGCAGCCCGGCTGCAGGTAGGCTGTGAATGTGACACTCACCTCGAACTCACGAGTGAAGCGAGGGCGGACACCGCATGTCACTTATATCCGATTGTGATTTGGATCGGTCTAATTTCCCGCTGGCGCAACACATAAATGGGAGAGGGAACATGATTCTGGTGAGTAGCATTTTTAACAAGCATTCGTGACATGGTAACACATGCAAATGTCATTCCCGACATGGATCAGCGGGAAACCGATCCGCCATCAGCCCACCATGAGGGCAAAATTCCGAATTAATTCCCCACCGGCAGCATTCCAACATTTGGCCTCTCTCCCAAATTTCCGCTCCCGGTGCCACGAAAACTGTCATTGGCAGGGCTGGAAAATTTCACCGTATAACCCAGAAGAAAATTAACAGCCACTCCGGTGAGCACGAACTAATAAAGGAGAACCAGCGTGGATTTGTTGAGGGCAAATCATCTTTGATTGTGTTTTCTTTGAGTTAACAGAGAAGGTGGATGAGGGCAGTGTGGCTGATGTTGTGTACATGGACTTTCAAAGGGCATTTGATAAAGTACCACATATTTGACTTGTTAGTAACATTGAAGCCAATGGGATAAAAGTAGTAGGGGTGGTAACACCATGCATGAAAAATCAGTGAAGGGATAGAAAGCAGCGTTGTGGTGAATAGCTGTTTTTCAGACTGGAGAGAGCTGTACACTAATACTTCCCATGGGCGGAATTTTCCCAGATTTGCACGGAGTGCGGTAACCGGTGACTAAAACGATGTTTTACTGCCGGCCTCAATGGCGGGTTTTGAAGCCGTATCGTCCCCAACCCACCTCGTTATTTATGCACTCCCGGGAAACATGCCATTTTCATGGCAGGCAGGCTCTCATTCACCCGCTGGCCATCAACCCACTGCCTCTTCACGCAGGGTGCCATGTTTAAAGTCCAGCTGCAAGTACAGCGCTCATTGCGTCCAGCTCACCACCGCTGCCCGGGAGAGCAGTGTTCATGTCACTCAGATGTGAAACCTTTCTGCACAAGATAAAGGCAGGTGTCTCAGTCCAGGGCCTCTTCCCTGTGCTCTGTGCAGCCTTCAGACCCAAGTGATGGTCCAGCCTCACACTCCCTGGACACATTCCTGATCCCTGCAGCTTGGCGGTGCTGGTCATTGCTGCCAGAATGTAGTGGGAAGGCACCACAGAGATCTCCCATTCTCTCGATGTGCTCTCAGCACCTTTTAAGGAGAGGTTGCCCCCCCCATTACACCAGCATCTGTGACCACTGATGCTGTGCTCCAGCTCCTGAAGGGGCCAGGTGCTGAAGGTGGACAAAGCATCAGATGCTTCTAAAGTTTCATCACTGCGTCTCAATCATGGAGTGCAAGCGAGCTGCCCTCGGCCAGACAGGAGTCAGACATTCTCAGAGGCTATGTGAGGATCTATGGAGTGTCCTCACTGCATGTTGTCATCATCCTCCTGCAATTGAGTGACTATTAGGGCCTCCACTGCATCTCCATGACAGGAGCATTATCACAGAGGGTATGTGCGCTGCCATAAGCCAGGCTGGAGTCAAATGTTCACAGATGTGATGTGAGGATCTATGGGGTCACCTCACTGCATGTTGTCATCATCTTCCACAAATCTAGCAGCTATGAGGGCCTCCCAAGCATGCTTGCCTTGCCTAGCCAGTACGAGGGCCTCATTCCTGTCATCATCGACTCCGAGGACCTCCTCAGCTTCATCCCCGTCGGCGTCCTCCTGGAGGTGACATGCAGCTCCTCCATCTCCTCCTCAGCCAACTCATCTCCCCATTGCAGCACCAGGTTGTAAAGGGTGCAGCAGATGACGAAGATGCATGACACCCTCTGTGGGCTGTATTGCAGGGCTCCACCAAGACCGGTCCAGGCACTGGGACCTCATTTTCAGCATCCCGATGGTTTGCTCCACCAAGGTGCGAACTGCAGCATGAGTTGTGTTATACCGTCGCTCTGCTGCAGTCTGAGGCTGCCACATGGGTGTCATCAGCCATGGCCTCTGCGGGTAGCCCTTGTCTCTGAGGAACCAGCCCTCCAAGACTCCAGTGATCTGTGATCAACTGATGATGTAGGCGTTGTGCACACTCCCTGGAAACCATGCGCACACCTGCAGGATGCATTTCAGCTGGTCACATACCGGCTGCACATTCAGTGAATGGAATCCCTTGCAGTTGATGAAGTCCACCGTGTGTAGCGATGGAGACCTGAGCACCACATGAGTGCAGTCAATCGCACCCTGTACCTGTGGGAATCCCGAGATCAGGGTGAATCCAATAGCCCTTGCATCCTGGCTGTCCCAGTCCCGGACGAAATGTACAAAGTTGTGTGCCATGGAGAAGATGGCATCCGTGACCTCATGGATGCATTTGTGGGTGGTGACTTGTGATATCCCACAGAGGTCACCTGTGGAGCCCTGAAAGGAGCCACTGGCATAGAAATTGAGTGCCGCAGTCACTTTCACAGCCACTGGCAGTGGATGCCCTCCATGTCTCCTTGGTACCAAGTCCTGAAGTAAGTGGCAAATGTGAGCCACCAGGTCCCTAGACATGCGCAGACATCAGCGACACTGGGTCTCAGTCATCTGCAGGAATGGCAGGCGGTGTCTATAGACCCTGGGTGTCGCTAGGTGCCGACCATCCACGGCTCACTGTCACTCCTGGGCAGCGTGTTACGGAGACCCTGCTGCCCCTTCTTCCTGAGGTTACTGCTCCTGCCTTTGCACGGCCAGGAGCCTCAATCGCTCTCTCCTCTGTCTCCTCCATTCTCTGTAGGCCATCAGGCATACAGCTAGGTCAGCAGGATCCATGCTCATGATGTGGTCCTCCTGCGGCATGAAAGAGCGAGAGATGTGGTCAGCATGGGTGAACCTCGCACCTTTCCTGGCCCCTTAACGCTTCCCGGAGAGTGCTGGCCAACCCTCGGATGGCCACAGATGAGTGCACTGCATCGCTGCCCTGTCAGCCTGCGACATGGGGGAGACTGCTCTTGACCGAGATTGCAAGGGGCTGTGAGCGCCTCCAGCTGCTATATGGCCAGCGTTGGCGAGGAGATTGTTCAACGTGTGCAGTCCAACTGCTCCGCGGTCCAATAAAGTGGTCATGGACTCGAAGTCTGTGCTGGTGGGGGTGGGGGGAGTGTAACATCTGGAGTGCTTGGTGGCCCTTTGGTGCCTCTGCGTTGCTTGCATGGGTGGGCAGGCTAGGAGCCCGACCCCAATCACATCACTGTGGCTGCGCCTGATCTGTCTCAGTTGCAGAGGAATGGTCAGTTTATACAGGGTGTCCCAAATGCGCGGCCACTTACATCACCTACCCTGCCCCTCATCCCGATTTCTTCTGCGTGGGATCCAATGCCAGGGCAGCAGTTGCCCCCTTCACCCCCCTCCCCCACCCCTCAACAGCAACTGTGGCACTCCAGTGTCGGGCCCTGCAGAACGATACTGTTCACTCACCTCGGTTTCCCCCAAAGTGAAGACCACCAAGTGCACGTTGCCCGTGTGCTTTTGTGAAACAGGTCGACATGCTTTCCCGCCAACGTGGATGGCGGGTGTGCAAGACCCTGGCGGGATGGCCTTTTATTGATATGCTGACGTATTACAATGAGCTCCCTGACAACCGTTAGCGGGAAATGTGGCCTGCCGTTGGCGGGCTGAGCAGACGATCGCAACCTGCCTTCCTGCCGTGGTAAAACCGA
The DNA here is from genome assembly GCF_964194155.1 of Cetorhinus maximus. NCBI lineage: Eukaryota > Metazoa > Chordata > Chondrichthyes > Lamniformes > Cetorhinidae > Cetorhinus > Cetorhinus maximus. The sequence goes on along the minus strand of NC_135883.1, from coordinate 14,103,396 downwards.
TTGTGTCATGTTGTCCGCAAATGCCACCTTTCGCACCCGCTGCCAGCGGACACGGGACATTCCACCCCACCTTTCTCTACTGGGGCCACTGCTCTTTATGATATAGACGAATGGGGTACAAGGCACAATTATGCAATTAACAGATGACACAAAACTTGGAAGTGTAGCAATCAATGAGGAAGATAATAATAAACTCCAAGAAGACGTTTACAGGCTGGTGGAATAAGCAAACATGTGGCAGATTTGTTCTAAAGAAGATTATTCATATATGACTCGAGATGTGAACTCTGTTTCTCTCTTCACAGATACTGCCAGACGTGCAATTTGCTGATGACACAAAACTGGGCAGGGTTGTGGGTTGTGAGGAGAATGCAAGGAGGCTTCAGGGTGATTTAGACAAGTTGTGTATGTGGGCAAACACATGGCAGATGCAATATAACGTGGATAAATATGAAGTTATATGCTTCGGTGTGAAAAACAGAAAGGCAGAGTATTATTTAAATGGTGATATATTGGGAAATGTGGATGTACAAAGGGATCTGGGTGTCCTTGTACACCAGTCCATGAAATTAAACAGGCAGGTGCAGCAAACAATTAGGAAGGCAAATGGTATATCGGCCTTCATTGCAAGAGGATTTGAGTTCAGAAGTAGGGATGTCTCACTGCAGTTATGCAGGGCCTTGGTGAGACCACACCTGGAGTATTGCTTGCAGTTTTGGTCTCCCTACCTAAGAAAGGATATGCTTGCCATAGAGGGAGTGCAGCGAAGGTTCACTAGGCTGATACCGGAGGAGGCAGGGCTGTCGTATGAGGAGAGATTGGTTCGGCTGGGCCTGTGTTCACTAGAGTTGAGAAGAATGAGAGGGGGTCAGATTGGAAAGTATAAAATTCTAACAGGGCTAGATAGGCTGGATGCAGGGAAGATGTTTCCCCTGGTTGGGGAGTCTAGAACCAGGGGCCACAGTCCCAGGATACGGGGCAGGTCATTTAGGACTGAGATGATTATTTTCTTTATGAAACCTTAAAAAAAAAGAAAAAATTATTCAGACATGTCCCTTCATGTGACAGTGTCAATACATGTCAATGCATTTTAATAAAAAATTTATTTAATTAATATACACTTCAATAAATGCGAAGGCCGCCTGGGCTCTTCGCCTGCCCGCCAACCTTAAGGTTGGATGGGCAGCCCTAAGAAGCAGTTTAATTAGTTTTTAAATGGCCTTAATAGGCCTTTGACAGTTCGGCGGGCATGCAGCCGACTCGACTGCGCGCCCGCCAAACTGAGGGTCGGAATGACGCGCGGTGCTGTTGGAACACGTGCCCAACATCACTGCGTGTCATTTTACATGTTGGCCAGCGGGGCCCGCCTGTGTTTCTATGTTTCTGTGTTTCTGTGTGCTGAGTATTTCCAGCACTTTCTGTTTTTATTTCAGATTTCCAGCATCTGCAGTATTTTGCTTTTATTTACATGGCAAGATGAAATTCAGTGTAAAGATATGTGAGGTGGTACATTTTGGTAGAAAGAATGAGGGGAGACCTTCCACATTAAATGGTCCAATGTTAAAGAATGTTCAAGGCACTTGAAGTTTACACTTGTGCATAAATCTTTGAAGGTGGCAGGACAGGTTAACAAAGTTGTTAACAAGGCATATGGGACCCTGGGCTTTAACCAACAGATGTTTACAGTTCAAAAGCCAGGAAGTTATTCTAAACCTATATAAAACACTAGTTTTTCCAGCTGGTGTATTGTGTCCATTTCTGGGGCTCCACACTTGATGAAGGATGCAAAAGCTTTGGAGAGGGTACAGAAGAGATTTACTGGAATGCTTTCTGGGATAAAGAGAGCAATTACATGGATAAACTGGTGAAGCTGGATTTTCTCATGGAAGGCTAGGAGGAGAGTTGATGGAGGTGCCCAAGTGAGCTTTTAGGATTTAGAATGCACTGATAGGGTGACAGTTACAGACTGGGTAGCCGTTTTCGAAAGGAAATTGGATAGATACTTGAACAGAAAATTTTGCGGGGATATGGGGCAAGAGTTGGGTGGGATGGTGGTAGGGGAGATTGGGACTAACTAGATTGTTTGAAGGAGGCGATGCAGAATCATTGGGATGGATAGCCTCCTTCTATGCTGTGTGATCCCATGATTCTATGATTCACCCATATGGCTAATCTTTAGGTGTTAAGCCAGGGTAGTTAGTGTTCGCAGACCACATTAGCAATGAAGGGAACATAGGGAGCTTTATTAAGTCCTCATCTTTCATCCTCACAAACTCACATCCTTCCAGGCCATATCCATAGACACTGATCGAGAGTAGGACAGATGCATTTTGACAAAGGTTCCACACTCAAACTGTTCACTTTTCTGTTCTCTTTACAGATAACCATGCCTAACCATGAGTGTTTCAGCACCTTCTGTTCTTTTTTAGGATCCCTCACTAACTTTTATTTCTTGCTCCTGAGTTTGGGAATACCTAGATTAATGTGGCGGACCCATCACTGGCCCAGCTGGGATTGGCGACCTCAGCAAATTGAGACAAACAATGGAATGAGTTTACAAGAGGTTTCTGGGAAGAAGAAGCCTGCCCACTTGCATTGGATCATGGAGGACAATGTGCTCTCTCTGTGCTCTCGTAGCCCTTCTTGTGTTTTTTAAAAAAAGAAAAATCTCCTGTCTCCCGAGAGGGCTCTCAGTTTTCTTCCAGTTCTGATTATCCCCCTAATGGTCGTCACTGTATGTAGTGTACTCATGCACTAAGTAATCTTGGCAATGGGCGTATCTTTTAGTTTTCAAATAACAGTAGAATATTGACAGCCGATTTACTGTCCAATTAATGTCAACACTCATGGGGCAGAATTTTCTGGATGGCGGGGAGGGGTGGGTGGGGGGTGGAGCAGGAGTGGGCGCGGGCAGGCGCGGACCCAATCGCCGCTCGCCATCGGGTCCGCGCCACCATTTTATGTGGGTGGGCCAATTACGGCCCACCCAGCGTACTTCACGACTCCCGTGCATAGCCTAATGGCGACCCTGCAGCCTGTATAAAGGAAGGCCTGGCAGCCTTGGAAAGGCTGCTCGCAATGGCTGGGCTAAGGGCTCTGCAGAGGGGCAATGGAGGTTATGCAAGACCAGAGGGTAGGCCATCGGGGAAGGCCAGGCTGGAGGGTAGGATAGCGGGACAGGCCAGGCCGGAGGGTAGGCCATTGGGGCAGGCCAGGCCGGAGGGTAGGGTGGGGGGCCAATGTGCCCCTCGTTTTTCCAATGACTGCCTTACTGCCCTCCTCGAGGAGGTGGCAGCATGGCAGGAGGTGCTGGTTCCCCAGGACAGGAGTAAGAGGCCCCCCTACATGACGAAATGTACCTGGACGGAGGTGGTGGAGGTGGTGAGCTCCCGCGACGTGGTGCAGCGCACCTGGATCCAGTGCCGCAGGCGCTTCAATGACTTGTTGCGCTCTGGAAGGGTGAGGACAATGTTGGCATTGGTCATTTAGCCCAGCAGGTCGGCTTTCCCCCCTGCTGCCCCCTGCCCCCAAGCCTCAGTGACTGCATTGTATCATTGACGGCATGTGTCCTTCACTGGGTGGACCAGCAGATATTGCCCATGCCAAGGTCAGCCTGAGAGGGTGGTGAAGAGATGGGTTCTGCGCCTGCAGCATGTGGTACACTGAGACCCACATGACTGGTTTGGGGGCAACCTGGAGGAGTTGCACCTAGGTGCTGTGCTGGAACTCCAGGACATGTCCAAGTCAGGGTGATGAGATGCTGGGAGGGGAGCTTTAAGGTGACATGGCAACGAACCATCTGCTGCCCTCTGCGCTCCACGTGCTTGTGCCTCCTTGCTATGGAAGGATATACCGTGTGGGGACTAATGTGATGTAGGCAGCATGTGGCCAAGAGGGGTTTTGGGGGGGTGGGGAGCAGGCCTAGCAGCTTTGTGTGAGTGTTCGGCAGCAGTGGGTTGAGGAGGCACTGGAGCCCTGCAATGTCCCACTCTGGTTGGGGTGGACCATGCGTGAAGAGAGTCCATGTGCAATCTGCACAAATCAATGCTCTTCTCTCATTTTCAGGAGAAGAATGCTCATAACACGGCAGAGCGTATGAGGTCTGGCGGGGGCCAGGCGCAGTTAGCCATTCTCAGCCGGTTTCAGCAGGAGGCCCTGGGTCTGGAGAGGTGCCATGCGCCCAGGTCCACTGGTGTTGGTGAGGCTGGGGTGCCACAGCCAGGTATTTATGCCCAGCAGTGAGGTCACCATTATTCTCCCAACAGCCATGGCAGTGCTGAATGTTCAGTGATTGAAGTTTGCAACATGGCTTGACCATTGCTTATGGAAGGATGAGCGCACAATGATCCGGGGAACAGGGATGCAGATTGACATTGTCTCCATGTTAACTGATCCAATGTCCTTGTTCTTCCTTTCAGCATCAGCGGAGCAGGGCTAGGAGGAGGAGCAGCAGAGGCCCCTTCTCACACCTGAGGGCTCTGAAGTCTCACCAGCATCACACCATCTCTGCCATGCACAGATACTAGCACCTCGGTGAGAGTTAGAACATTGGCTAGAGTCCCGTGGCACAGCGGTGAGGGTAATTCACAGTTGCTGGAGGAGCTGGCAGAGACAGAGAGTGCCCATGGCGCCAACAGTCAGAGGACTGCAGGGGACCAGGCACATGCTCAGTCGGTGGCTGATGATGTGCCTCTGGAGTCATCCACAATGCAGCAGGGGCAGCAAATGCAGCTGGGTGTGCGGGGACATCCAGGGGAGATACATGAGGCTATGCTTGGCTTGGTGGAGGTTTCTACACAGACGATCGCCAAAGCAATGAGCCACATGTCCGAGCGCCATGCGTCCTCCATGGAAAGAGTGCCGACTCTCGTGGAGAGGCTACTCCAGAAGACCCGTCAGGGCTGCCTGGGGATGCGCTCTGACCAGCAAGCCCTCACATCGGCATTGATCTCAGCTGGTCAGTGCCAGTGTGAGAGATGGTGCGGGCACCAAGTTTCCCAGCTCAGTGCCCATCCATCCAAGTTGAGCAGGGAGGTCCTTAGCGACCTCATGTTGGCGCAGCAGCTGCCTGTCGTCTCTGCGGGTACCTCTCAGGGCGCTCCGGATGAGGGCGGCAGCTCCTCCGCCCCTCTCCCAGTGACTGTAGCATCCGATGAGGCTGTGACGACTGGGGAGATGCCAGCTGTGGAATTGGCAGCTCCCTCCCAGGCGGGATCAGCACAGGGTCCACGGGCCAGAGGACGGCCGCCAACGTCATCGAGGAAAACAGGACAGCAGAGTCAGCAGGCTGTCTCAGATGCCAGTGCCAGCGAGGGGGCAGCACCAAGACGTAGCACCCGGAATTCTGCTGCAAATTAGAATTCATTATTGTGAGAGGACAATGTTAAAAACTTATTAATAACATCATAAAGATGACTTGAACTTAGAAAGGCAAAGGTATTTCAGCCTTTATTGCAAGGGGATTGGAGTAAAAGAATAGGCAAAGCGCATTATACTTATATAGGGCTTTGCTGAGACCACATTTGGAGAACTGTGTACAGTTTTGGCCTCCTTGCTTAAGGATATACTTGTCTTAGAGGGAGTGCAACAAAAGTTCACTCAATTCTTTTATTCTTTCACGGGATGTGGGCGTCGCTGGCTGGGCCAGCATTCATTGCCCATCCCTAATTGCCCTCGAGAAGGTGGCGGTGAGCCGCCTTCCTGATCTGCTGCAGTCCATGTGGTGTAGGTACACCCACAGTGCTGTTAGGGAGGGGGTTCCAGGATTTTGACCCAGTTACAGTGAAGGAACAGTAACACAGTTCCAATTCAGGATGGTGTGTGGCTTGGAGGGTGGTGGTGTTCCCATGCATCTGCTGCCCTGGCCCTTCTAGATGGTAGAGGTCAGGGATTTGGAAAGTGCGGTTGAAGGATCCTTGGTGTGTTGCTGCTGTGCATCATATAGATGGTACATACTATTGCCATGTGCCTCTGTGGTGGAGGGACTGAATCTTGAAAGTGTTGGATGGGTTGCCAATAAAGCAGGCTGCTTTGTCCTGGATGTTGTCAAGCTTCTTGAGTGTAATTGGAGCTGCACTCATCCAGGCAAGTGAAGAGTATTCCATCACATTCCTGACTTGTGCCTTGTAGATGGTGGACAGGCTTTGAGGAGTCAGGAGGTGAGTTACTCACCACAAGATTCCTAGCCTCTGACCTGCTCTTGTAGCCATAGTATTTATATGGCTAGTCCAGTTCAGTTTCTGGTCAATGGTAACCCCAGGATGTTGATAGTGGGGGATTCTGTTGTGGAAATGCCATTGAATGTAAAGGGAAGATAATTAAATTCTCTCTTGTTGGAGATAGTCATTGCCTGGTACCTGCATGGTGCAAATATCACTTGCCTCTTAACAGCCCAAACCTGAATGTTGTCCAGGTCTTGCTACAGATGGACATGGACTGCTTCAGTATTTGAGGAGTTGTGAATGCTGCTGAACATGTGGCAATCATCAGTGAATATCTCCACTTCTGACCTTATGATGGAAGGAAGGTCATTGATGAAGCAGCTGAAGATGGTTGGGCCGAGGACACTACCCTGAGGAACTCCTGCAGTGATGTCCTGGAGCTGAGATGATTCCTCCAACAACTGCAACCATCTTCCTTTGTGCTAGGTATGACTCTAAAAGGAGAAGAGGTTTCTCCCTGATTCCCATTGACACCAGATTTGCTAGGGCTCCTTGATGCTACACTCAGTCAAATGCTGCCTTGATGTCAAGGGCAGTCACTCTCCCCTCACCTCTTGAATTCAACTCTTTTTTCCTTGTTTGGACCAAGGCTGCAATGAGGTCCGAAGCTGAGTGGCCCTGGCAGAACCCAAATTGAGCACCAGTGAGCAGGCATTGCTGTATAAGTGTCACTTGATAGCACTGTTGACGATCCCTTCCATCAATTTGCTCATGATCGAGGGTAGACTGATGAGGCAGTAATTGGCTGGGTTGGATTTGTCCTACTTTTTGTGAACAGAACATACCTGGACAATTTTCCACATTGTCGGTTCGATGCCAGTGTTGTGGCTGTACTGCAACAGCTTGGCTATGGGCCTAGCTAGTTCCGGAGCAGAAGCCTTCAGTACTATTGCGGGAATATTGTAAGGGCCCATAGCCTTTGCAATATCCTAGGATTGATTCCCGGGATAAGAGGATTGTCCTATGAGGAGAGATTGAGTAGAATATGCCTATACTCTGTTGAGTTTAAAAGAATAAGAGTTAATCTCATTGAAACAAATAAAATTCTTAGAGGGCTTGACAGGGTAGATTATGGAAAGTAGTTCCACCAGCTGAAGACAGCCGCTCAGCATCTAAGTCATTCTCCAGCACATTGCTGAGCAACATTTTTAAATATAAATAAATGCAACAAACTTTAAATTAACATTCAGTAGTTAAATTACAGACTGAACTGTTTTTTAAAGCCAGGCTTGTCATGCCTAGTCCATATAATATTCATAACTTTAAACATGGACCACATTTAGTACATAGTTTTTTCTGGAACTATCTCTTTTTTTAAAAATGGACACTAATAAATCTACACAGATGACTGCCAAAGGTCAGGTGACTTTTGCAATTTCCACACAGGATATCTCAGGTCTCCGGAAAGTTCCCCATTGAAAGACCATGATCAGAGGTCCCCTTTAAATGACATACCAAGATGAAACCCATCTGTAACAAAAACAGAATTACCTGGAAAAACTCAACAGGTCTGGCAGCATCAGCGGAGAAGAACTCTTCTCCGCCGATGCTGCCAGACCTGCTGAGTTTTTCCAGGTAATTCTGTTTTTGTTTTGGATTTCCAGCATCCGCAGTTTTTTGTTTGAAACCCATCTGTGGTGTTTACTATTTGTCAACTCTTCCAAGCTCAAAATCAGTGGACTTTCAGACTCAATAAGGAGAGCTGTTGAGAAGCTAATTCATCACAAGTAGGTGTGACAGACCCCCATCCATTCTCCATTGTATCGTAATGGCTTCTAGCTTTAAAGCATTCTGGGTGGACAATGGCCAGCATTGATCATGTGATCATAACTGGTTGCAGATAATGAGTCTTATTATTCCAAAAATCAGGGAGAACCAGCCAGTCTACACAGGACCCCAACTGCAGAACCTGCAGCTGAAATGGCAGTAACATCTTCACCTTTAAAACCTGGAGACTGCTACACACCTTAGAAGTCTCTCCAACCTGTTCCTTTTCCAAGGTCACCTGTATAGAAACATGACCTCCTGATAAGACCAGAAGTAACCAACTTTGACTAAATTCCATCTCTTCAAGGAAATCCCTCAACAACTCTGATATATGATTCCAGCTTTTGAATCAACCTAGACTAGCCCTTCAGGGATGAAAATACCTTCTACAACAAGACCACAACATGCTCCTTCCTAAGACAAGCCAAACCATGACTTATGAACTGTTCATTTGTTTGTAATATGTAAAAGCGCACTATCTTAGGAACTGTATCTTTCTCAAATGTATATATGAGTGATGTAGCATTTAGACTTTTGAGGTAAATGCATGAATAAGTAATCCTCTTTCGTCAAACCCACAAAAGTTTGCTACTGATTATTTAAATTGACCACCTACTCAGGGAGAAAGAAACACAAATCTTCCTTCTCAAAAAAAAACACTGATTACGGACAGTCATAGAATGGAATTGGGGTTCCCGTTCCCCCCTCATCTGTGTCTGGGACAGAACCATTTTTGGAAATGCTTTGGAATCAAGTACAACTGCACGGTCTGATAGGTTTAACATGTCAAAAACAAAACCTGAACTGGAATTTTCCATTTTCTGCAGTATGCACTATAAATCAAAACATGCATTGTTTTGTTCAAGTTTTATTTAACTTTAACATTGTGCAGCTGACCCTGTAATACTTCATCTTATGAAATGTTTTTTTTACACGGGGATGTGTTTCTCTCAAATGTATGTGCCAAGTTATGAATTGTTTTCAAATTCAGTTTACCTCTGCCAAAAATCAAAGACTTATTGACTTGTCCTCAGTAATGTGATATGGGCTGGTTAAAGTCCCTGTAAAGTGCAATTTTAGAAAGTGAAGAGAGGATGGGAAACACGAGAATGGAGTGGGAGGATAATATTCTGGCTTGGTGCTGCTGGTAGGAAGCCTCAACTGTCTGGAACACATCAGAAACTTGAGCGTGCTCTGTGCACAATTTTCTAACTATAGCTGGAGAATTACCCGCAATAAATCGAGCTATAAAGTCTGGAAAGTGATGCTTCAGGTGTTGGAAAAATTAGGCTGGATTTTGTGGTTAGCGGCGAAGTAAGAGTGCTCACTGCTGACCTCGAAGTGACCCACAGAGATCAGGCAATCTCTGTGACATTGTTTTCCACTTTCCTGGTGGCTGTTTAAATCTGGCATCAGCAAACTAGGTAAACAGCCAATCACATTGAAATATTCTCACAGATAGCAAACCAGGAAGTTAAATGCACTTCATCGAGTCATAGTCATAGAGGTCTACAGCACAGAAATAGGCCCTTCGGCCCATCGAGTCTGTGCCGGTCAAACAAGTACCTAACTATTCTAATTCCATTTTCCAGCACTAGGCCCATAGCCTTGTATACCATGGCATCGCAAGTGCACATCCAAATACTTCTTAAAAGTTATGAGGGTTTCTGCCTCTACCACCCTTTCAGGCAATGAGTTCCAGATTCCCACCACCCTCTGGGTGAAAAAAATTCTTCCTCACATCCCCTCTAAACCTCCTGCCCCTTATCTTAAATCTATGTCCCCTGGTTATTGATCCCTCCACTAAGGGGAAAAGTTCCTTCCTGTCTACCCTATCGATGCCCATAATTTTATACACCTCAATCATGTCCCCCCTCAAACTCCTCTGCTCCAGGGAAAATTACTCCAGTCTATCCTATCTCTCCTCATAACTAAAACTCTCCAGCCCAGGCAACATCCTGGTAAATCTCCTCTGCACTCTCTCCAGTGCAATCACATCCTTCCTATAATGTGGATTCCAGAACTGCAAGCAACACTCTAGCTGTGGCCTAACCAGCATTTTATACAGTTCCAGCATAACCTCCCTACTCTTATATTCTATGCCTCGACTAATAAAGGTAAATATCCCCTATGCCTTCTTAACCAACTTATCTACCTGTCCTGCTACTTTAAGGGACCGGTGGACACACATGCCAAGTTCCCTCTGATCTTCGGTACTTCCCAGGGTCCTACCATTCGTCATGTATTCCTGTGCCTTGTTTGTCCTGCCCAAGTGCATCACCTCACACTTATCCAGATTAAATTCCATTTGCCACTGATCAGCCCATCTGACCAGCCCATCGATATCCTCCTGTAATCTAAGGCAATCCTCCTCACTATTTACTACCCCACCAATTTTCGTGTCATCCACAAACTTGCTGATCAACCCTCCTACATTCAAGTCTAAATCGTTTATATATACCACAAACAGCAAGGGACCCAACACCGATCCCTGTGGAACCCCACTGGACACAGGCATCCAGTCACAAAAACACCTTCATCCTTCACTTTTAATTTAAATTTTCGGATAGTGAAATAAATGATTAATTGGAGTAAGATAGAAACTAAAATATCAGCATAAACAAAAATTTAAAAAGTATTTTAAAATTTGGGAATTTTTAACATAATGGGGAAATTTGGCATTCCAGAATATAAATTTGTCTTTTAATGCCAGAAAGACTGTTCAAATGTGATTCTGAACTTAGTATGCAGTTTAAAAACCTGCAGAGTGCATTCTTGTGGTACCCCCCAGTCTGCGATACAATTGATTGCGGACTGGGGATACCTCAACAATGCACTGTCTGGAAGAGCGTGAAATCGATGACGCAACTTCTGGATGTCTGTCTTTAACTGCTTATGCGCAAGCTTCAGAAGTTTCTGTCAGTTTTAGTGGAGTAATGTCAGCAAACAATGACAGTTTTGCCATCTTACTAGTGCACAAGATCTGAAGAATAATGGAGGCTATAATTTTGGAACAAAATCTTGAGGGTATTTCACATTTCCTTTGGTGGTTATCTCAAGTAATGGAACAGGTTTTGTGTATGCAAGGCAGAATCTGCCTTGTTTGTGAAAAGAATGATCTTGATAGCTAAATTACCTTATTTCATGGTTTCTTGCATTTTTACACATTGCGGGTAATTTGTCACTCACTGGCAATTTTGCTGATTTACGGGTGAGATTGCTGACATTGCAACAGCTATTTAAACAATTGCAACAGCTACTTAAAGGGCAGATCAACTCTTGAAAGCAAACCTTGGGATCAGGATTTACTGAAACCTTTCCAGGCTGTGGATTTTTAATGCAGCAAGTGCCCAGGGTTTCTGCTGCTGCAAGAATTAGGAGAAAGGAGGGTTTCTCTTTTCCGGCACAGGAGAGAACATCGCAGTCAAAAATGTGATTGGAGATGGAGAATTGTGTCAAACAGCCCACGGACACTGGTACTAAATTTGCAAGAGATTCCATATCTTAGGAAAGAAGACCCGATATCAGTACATTGTTTCTAGTAAAAGGGCCAGTATGCAAGCCACGAAGGGGGAGAAATTGATCTTGTTGTCCCTACAAAAGCCCTTAGAACTCCAAAATGGCATCCGGGGCATATGTGCACATTTGTGAGATAAGTCTTGCCATATGCAATTCCCATGCCTATTACTGGCACGTCATATTCTGAACTTCAAGCTAATTTTATATGTTTAAAAACTGGACAGGAAGGCTGAAAAAGATGGCCACCCAAGGTCACCTGACTTCTTTTGTGGGTTAGAACCATCCCGCTATCTCAAGAGGGAACCACAGAACACTGCAGACTTGTGTGAGTCGATGCTCTTCCCTGAGTGGGTCCTTCTAAAACCAAGCTACTGACTGCCTCAAATGCTCAGAGGCGTTGACCCACAGCGTAGGATGCGGAATCAACGTGAACACCACACCTTCCTTGGAAAAGGCCTTGAACTTGTGAAAAGCAACATGGAGGCAGCCATGTTTTCTTTGTCCATTTAAAAGATCATCTAGGCAGTTCCAAAGCCATCAGAAGCATCAGTTCAGCCAGCCCATGAACCAGACTTGGAAACAAGCTGCAAGGCGTCAGGCAGCCAGGAAAAAAGTAACACGTTCTAGTTTAAAGTTTGCCTGAGAATCAACCTCCTAGCTATTCCGCTACTAGAAACCTCACATCCTGATGTGAACACTTCGCTTTGTGAGATCCTCACCCCAACTTTAAATGAGTGAATCCGTTCAAAAGACCACAGGTCTGCTACGTGAGGGACCGAAGTTCATAAATCAGAGACTGAGATAGCTGCAACCTGTAAAAGTGCAACACCTTTATCTGTATCCAATCTTTGTGGACAGAATATTATGCTCAGCGTGCGGGCGCTTGCCCAGCAGGCCCGAGCGTAAAATGACGCTTGATGACATCCGGTGTGCGTCCCAACATCATCAAGTGGTCTCGCGATATTTTGTTTTGATAATTTAAAGGCCTTTTAAGGCCATTAACAATCCAATTAAATTCAAATGTACGCTGTCTGTCCAACCTAACGGTTGGCGGGCAGGTGAAAAGGCCAAGAGGCCTTTACATTTTTTTAGGAAACCTCATCCACGAGCAGGATGAGGTTTCCTAGGGCAAATAGACATTAAATAAAAACTTTATTTTTGAATTAAAATCATGTCCCAGCTCATGTGACAAAGTCACGAGGGGACATGTTTTATTAAATTTTTATTCTCTTCATTTTTTTTTTTAACACAGCGCCTCAATCTCCCTGATTTTATAGGAGACGCTAGGCCTGCTCGCGTTCCTCCCCCTGCCCGCGCAGGCAGCGCTCAGCCCTGCCGCTCACGATCCACGCAGGGTGGCCCTCCTGCGTGAAATTGCGGTGTGGAGTCGATCGCGGGTGGCAGTCGGCTTCTCGACCGCCCCCGCCAAGGGCAAAATCCTTGTGTGTGTGCGTAAGTGAGATTGAGCGTATGTGACATTGCATTTAATTCAGGAAATGCTGCGACAGACACTGATGGACTTTCTGCTGACTTCAAGGCTTCTGCACAAACCAGTTGCTTCCATATTCCTGATTGATAAAGATTGTTAGCAGGTAAGTGTGGTGATTTGAGTAGTGCCTGGGGCTAATGGTACAGTTGGTGGAATTTGGCATTGGAAGATGCATTCACTGAACCGGACCACACATATAAGATCATTGAGCTTTTTGCAGAGCTGCATTCATGCCCTCAGGGAATGACTCAGGGTATTCACTCCCATGGATATCTCCTCCCACTGCCTTTGAGCATATAGCTAGAGAGCCTCTTGACCCCCTGCGGATAAAGGACACCTTAGCACCAGCCCCATCGCGCCCACTAGGAGAGTGTCTGAAAACCTTGGAACCCACTCCCACTGTCTCTCGTGTTGTGCCATTCTTCACTGTTCCCCCAGGTCAGATTCAATGACTGTCAGCGCCTGCTTCAGCTTCAGTGCATCTCCTCTCTAATTAGTGCAAACAAACTCTAACTGGTGCTGGCAGTTAGAATGTGGGCCTCCTGCTGATGCTCACAGCTAATCAACAGTGCGGTTAACGCAGTTTGCAGGCATAAATCATTCAAATTAGTGGGCAGCCATGAAGTTTGCATGCTGCCCGCATCACAAATAGCGGACATGGGTTCATCGCGCCAACCCATGTGCCTCTTCTCAGGGTTTATCCAATTTATCACCCAAAGTGTTTCATCATTCTCTGTTTTACAGTGACTATTGCCCCATGAGAAGTACAGGCTGTGACTCAGGAGATGGTGGCGCTCACAAGAACTGCAGCTTTGGAAATTATGCTTGTGCATCAGTGATTTCCAGCCATGTGCTCCCCGTGGCTGGTACTTCCTGCTGAGGTAGCATGCTCCCCTAGGTGCACAAGATTAAATCATTCTCCCCTGCAACCCCAACCTCACACTTTACAATGGGCTGGGCTACATGATGAAGGCATCAGTTCAGTTGATAGGTGGCATTATCGAAGGCTGGGTGATGAAAATCATTATACCTGGCAGAGAGAAGGCAGCTTCAACTGTCTTCCACCTAATGGAAGTAGTCCCTTGAAAATTGACCTGCATGCACATGGTCATGCACATGGTTCTATTCCCAAGAACCACTAGTACATTTCAATCTTCACTGCTATTATAGAGTTGATCTTCAGGCAACTTTTCTTAGCGGAAACATATAACTTTGTTTATAAGACAGCAACAGCAACTACACATGTGCATCAAACTCCATAACTAAAGAAGAACTCTCCTGTAGAGGTTCCTCACGCTGCTAACACATTGGTTTACACAGATCATGTGATCTTACAGCACAGGAGTATACTTAAAGCTACAGTCCTGCGTTTATCAGAGCTATAATTACCACATTCCTCCACCATTAACTTTTCTGTACATTTTGTATTTACAAGGATAGTTATCTCATGACATTATAATATTTACACAGGTCATGAAGTTACAAGTTCTGTCTTTCAGATGGTGGCTTAATCCATGTGAAACTTTGTAACTCCATGACTTCAGATTCTTTTGTAGGAAACACGTTCTCTGGAACTACATTCACATCAGGTACCTCATTAGGCACAGGCAGTTCAGTGTCTTCCACTCCGGTAGAGACATCGGGCATGTCTGTCCTTAGTTGAGCAACTTCAACAGGAACCACAGGTTCAAACAATGGTTACAGGTGGAACATCGTTTTGTTGGGGTATCTCTTTTTTTCTTAAATGATCCACATGCTTACGGGTGATCCGACTCTCCGCTTGCACGTGGTACAGAGTTTACTTTACCAGGTAACCACTTTGGTCCTCCACCGAAATTCTTGACATATACTGCTTCTCCAACAGTAAATTATTGCTCACGACCAAGCAAATCATGAGTTGCTTTTTGGTTCCCTTGACTTTTCTTCACCTTCCCCTCCAAATTGGGAAGTATTACGCTTAGGCTTGTCTGAAGACGGCGCCTCATCAGTAATTCTGCATCTTTTTACGTTTCTTCTTTTTACCACAGAATTTAGCCACGGCCTTCTCTTTGACTTCACTGTCGGCCAGGCTTCCCTCCGATGCAACCTCAACTTGTCTTAGTTCAGTAGTTGAGCTACCTATGACTTCATTATTTAATCACATCTTTGAAAGTTCTATGACTTTTGCTTTCAAAGCCTCTTTAGCCTCATTCAGCTGATTCTTCAGTGCTTCTGTCTCCTTGTATCTGTTGGCTTCCTCCTGGAAACTTGAACATTGCTGCTTCTTCTCTGCCAATTGGTTCTTCAGTTTGTTCAGAGAGGTGTTAATTCTTCTTGTTTCTCTTCATAATTTTTCAGAGGCACAAACTTTGACTGGAGGGATCCTTGTAATGTGTGAAGGTCTTTCAACAGGTTTTCCTTTTCTTTGCGAAGTTCACTCACTTCACCTTGAATTCTGTCATTCAGCAGAGTCTCCTTGGGTTTCTTCTGCTGTTCTTCCATGTCTTTGTTTAAGACAGTCTTCATTTCTTCAAGTTGTCGAATGCTTACACATTCCTTTTTCATCCAGTTACGGTCCTTGAATTCTCCAGATTCTTTCTGAAGTACATTGCCTTGTTCATTTTTCAAGACAGGAATTCTTCCTGCTTCCTTTTGAAATCTAGGCCAACCAAGCTTAATTTCCCTCAACCAATTTCAACCTAGGAGGCTTGGTCCTCTACCTTCTAATACCATCACTGGTAGCTATGCCGATTGGTGTCTATAATGAACTGTTGCTCTGGTGATACCTTTTACTTGGATTTCTTCACCTGTGTACATTTTCGACTTGGCAGATGTTTGTTCCAGATTTAATTGTTGATCACCTTTATTAAATATCTGAAAGTGTGTTCTCCTATTACAGTGGCTACAGTGGCCAGTGTCTACTTTCATTTTTAATTTTTTACCATTCACTTGCACTGTGACAATAATTGGCTCTGTCTTCTCAACTTTCATGTTGAATAATTAATAAATGTCAGAATTGGTTGCTTCTGGGTCTTCTACACTATAGACTTCATTGGACTTTGTTTGTTGTTTGGAGGCCTGTGTAAACCTCGCTTTGCACTATCTCATTATGTGTCCACTTCTGTGACGAAAATAATACTCTACTTTTTAAAATTGCCAATCACTAGAAGAATGATTGTTTCTGCGTCGATGAAAATAAGTTTTCTTTTAGTTGCTAAGCTGTTCCCTCTGATTTTTCAGTTAGCGGGGGCTGTTTCCCACTTTGCAGTGGAGTCCCGGCTTTTTGTGCCACTTTCGGCTGACTGTTCCCACCCGACTAGGAGGACGGCACCATTCTGCGCCCCTTGAATTGCTTGTGAATCTCCTACAGTGCTTTTCATCACCATCACCCTATTTCTAACGTTTTCTTAAAATCAAGATACACTTCAGCCAGCAATCTTCGCTGAATAGCATCCTCCCGCATGTCACATACTAAACGATCTCTGAGCATGTCATTCAGGGTTTCACTGAAATCACAATATTCCGTTAGTTGTTTTAATTTCACTGCCTAAGTAGCAATGGTCTCTCCTAAACCTGAACCTCTGCATTGTGGCTGAGGGCTCGGGTTGAAAATGTCCCTTAACGAGGTCTATTAATTCACTGAAGATCTTTGAATCTGATGCACTAGGGACCGTCAAGCTCCGAATTAAACTGTAAGTCTTGCTCCCACAAACACTCAGCAAGATTGCTCTCCTATTTTCCTCCCCCATGATTTCGTTGGCTTGAAAGTAGAACACAAGTCATTCTATGTATTGAAACCAATCGTTTGTGGCTGGCTCAAAGGGATCAATTCTGCCAAACTGTGGCATTTCAGATGAGTATATCTTCTTTCCTTGTTAATAAACTTAGATATTCACGATCACTGGGTGAGGTAAAGCACCGAAACTGATTTATCCTCATTGCCAGTTTGTTATAGAGTTGATCTTCAGACAACTTTTCTTAGTGGAAACATATAACTTTGCTTACAAGACAGCAGCAGCAACTACATGTGTGAATCAAACTTCAGAACTAAAGAAGAACTCTCCTGTAGATAAAAGCAAAAAATTGCGGATGCTGGAAATCCAAAACAAAAATAAAAATACCTGGAAAAACTCAACAGGTCTGGCAGCATCTGCGGAGAGGAACATAGTTAATGTTTCGAGTCCGTATGACTCTTCAACAGAACTAAGTAAAAATAGAAGAGGGGTGAAATATAAGCAGGTTTAAGTGGGGGGGGGGAGACAGATAGAGCTAGATAGAGGGCCAGTGATAGGTGGAGATAGCCAAAAGATGTCATAGACAAAAGGCCAAAGAGGTGTTGAAGGTAGTGATATTATCTAAGGAATGTGCTAATTAAGGGTAGAAAGCAGGACAAGCAAGGTACAGATAGCCCTAGTGGGGATGGGGTGGGGTGAAGGAATCGAAATAGGCTAAAAGGTAGAGATAAAACAATGGATGGAAATACATTTAAAAATAATGGAAATAGGTAGGAAAAGAAAAATCTATATAAATTATTGGAAAAAAAGGGGGGTGGATTGGAAAGGGAGTGGGGATGGAGGAGAGAGTTCATGGACTAAAATTGTTGAACTGAATATTCAGCCCGGAAGGCTGTAAAGTGCCTAGTTGGAAGATGAGGTGCTGTTCCTCCAGTTTGCGTTGAGCTTCACTGGGCCAAGGACAGACATGTGGGCATGAGAGCAGGGTGGAGTGTTGAAATGGCAAGCGACAGGGAGGTCTGGGTCATGCTTGCGGACAGACCGAAGGTGTTCTGCCAAGTGGTCACCCAGTCTGCATTTGGTCTCTCCAATGTAGAGGAAACCGCATTGGGAGCAACGAATGCAGTAGACTAAATTGAGGGAAGTGCAAGTGAAATGCTGCTTCACTTGAAAGGAATGTTTTGGCCCTTGGACGGTGAGGAGAGGGGAAGTAAAGGGGCAGGTGTTGCACCTTCTGCGGTTGCATGGGAAGGTGCCGTGGGAGGGGGTTGAGGTGTAGGGGGCGATGGAGAAGTGGACCAGGGTGTCCCGGAGGGAACGATCCCTGCAGAATGCCGCCGGGGGGTGGGGTGAAGGGAAGATGTTTTAGGTGATGGCATCATGCTGGAGTTGGCGGAAATGGCGGAGGATGATCCTTTGAATGCGGAGGCTGGTGGGGTGATAAGTGAGGACAAGGGGGACCCTATCATGTTTCTGGGAGGGAGAGGAAGGCGTGAAGGCGGATGCGCGGGAGATGGGCCGGACACGGTTGAGGGCCCTGTCAACCACCATGGGTGGAAAATCTCGGTTAAGGAAGAAGGAAGACGGAGGAACTGTTTTTGAAAGTGGCATCATCAGAACAGATGCGACAGAGGCGAAGGAACTGAGAGAACGGGATGGAGCCCTTACAGGAAGCGGGGTGTGAGGAGCTGTAGTCGAGGTAACTGTGGGAGTCGGTAGGCTTGTAATGGATATTGGTGGACAGTCTATCACCAGAAATTGAGACAGAGAGGTCAAGGAAGGGAAGGGAAGTGTCAGAGATGGACCATGTGAAAATGATGGAGGGGTGGAAATTGGAAGCAAAATTAATAAATTTTTCCAGGTGCAGATGAGAGCATGAAGCAGCACCGAAGCGATCATCGATGTACCGGAGAAAGAGTTGTGGGAGGGGGCCAGAGTAGGACTGGAACAAGGAATGTTCCACATACTCCATAAAGAGACAGGCATAACTGGGGCCCATGTGGGTACCCATAGCCACACCTTTTATTTGGGGAAGTGGGAGGAATTTAAGGAGAAATTGTTCATTGTGAGAACAAGTTCAGCCAGACGGAGGAGAGTAGTGGTGGACGGGGATTGTTCAGGCCTCTGTTCGAGGAAGAAGTGGAGAGCCCTCAGACCATCCTGGTGGGGGATGGAGGTGTAGAGGGATTGGACGTCCATGGTGAAGAGGAGGTGGTTAGGGCCAGGGAACTGGAAATTGTTGATATGATGTCGGCTGTGAGAGGAATCGCGGATGTAGGTGGGAAGGGACTGGACAAGGGGAGAGAGAAGGGAGTCAAGATAGCAAGAAATGAGTTCCGTGGGGCAGGAACAGGCTGACATGATCGGTCTGCCGGGACAGTCCTGTTTGTGGATTTTGGGTAGGAAGTAGAAGCGGGCCGTCCGAGTTTGGGAGACTATCAGGTTGTCCTCCTGTAGAGTTGCTAACACTTTGGTTTACACACATCATATGATCTTACAACACAGGATTATTCTTAAAGCTACAGTCCAACGTTCCCAAAAACTATAATTACTACAACTGCCTTACATGGGAATCCAGTGGAGCATATCATACGTCCTTTATTGAACAGATCCAATTTTCATTCCATTGAAATTAATAGAATGAAATTTGGGAAGGGTCTATAGAAAGTGGATGATCTGTCTCATCGGGTTCCTGTCCAACAACTAAAGAAAAATTTCCATCCCCATGTCTCACTCAAATTGGTTGCTTACAAAGAATCACCTCAAAATGTGACAAAAATGAACCATGTTGATGTTTTGAAAAAGCTGAGATGATTAGAGACTCCAAACAGTATTTTAGAGGATTCTGCACATTTTTTCCCCATACCTAATCTTCCCTTGCAAAGACTGTGCAAGCAACTGTTGAGCTATCAATATGTGACGTGCATAAAGCTGTTTGTTCTTGACACTCAGGCTTGCTCTTACCCAACTTAAATAGAGGCAGGAATGCACTTGACTCAAACACCAGCTCCTAACAAGAGTGAACAACTAATTAACCGCAAAGCTGAATAGGTTTTGCAAATATCAGGTAATTACATAGATGTGACAAGGAATGGCTTTGTGTGAAATCATCAGTCACATTAACTCTAACTCAAGCATGTGAAAAAGGCAACATTACACCTCCCGTCCATTTGCTCTTTCAGGAGAAAGCAGGTGAGTGCAGCTCCAACAACACTCAAGAAGCTTGACACGTTCCAGGAAAAAGCAGCCCACTTGATTGGCACCCAATCCACAAACATTCACTCCCTCCACCACCAACACACGGAGACAGCAGTGTGTACCATCTGCAAGATGCACTGAAGCAACTCACCGAGGCTCCTTAGGTAGCACCTTCCAAGCCTATGATCGCTACCGTCTAGAAGGACAAGGGCAGCAGGCACATGGGAACGCCACCACCTGGAAGTTATCCTCCAAGCCACTCACCATCCTGACTTGGAAATATATCACTGTTCCTTTACTGTCACTGGGTCAAAATCCTGGAACTTCCTCCCTAACAGCACATGGACTGCAGCGGTTCAAGAAGGCAGCTCACCATCACCTTCTCAGAGGCAATTAGGGATGGGCAATAATTTCTGGCCCAGCCAGTGATGCCCACACTCCAAAAATGAATTTAAGAAAAGACTTCTACATGATGGACAATTTCTTCAAGCTTGGTGGAAATTGTGGTATCAAATGTATTTGAAATTATTTACCTGAAAATAAGCTTTGGTGATTTATATTTTTAGTATAACAAATCCTAATTTTTCCAGGAATGAAAGCGCATAAGGCATACTGGTTTCCATGACAATAACCGAGTACCTTGGGATTACATAAACAATGCAGAAACAGGCCATTCAGCCCATCTAATCTATGCTGGCAATTATGTCCATAAGAGCCTCCTCCCATCTCTCTTCAACTAGCCCTTACATTTAATATCCTTAATTAAATGTACAGGGGTCTGGTGAAGCTGAGGAAAGGTTTTTGTACGTCCTTCCATCAGTGTGAAAAAACCCCTTGGACGTAGGGTACATAGATGAACAGCAACTCACTAGTTTTGTGAAACAGATGTGTCAGATTACTGAGCCTGAATGCAATTATTCATATTCCTCACTGGTTAATCATGGAATACCCCAATCCTGTCTGTTTCCTGCCCAATCTGTAACCACCAGGCAAGAATTGATTTTTGTGTAGTGCTACCCAACTGTGCATAACTGCCTATGCACTTTTCTTGCATAGGTCTGAGATTCCTGTATGAATATATAAATAACATATTTCCTCATCATTTGTACAAACTTGAGAGAAATGTTCTTTAACTAAAAGAAATCCCACGGAATTCTTTTTTGTTAATGTGGTGAAAATGATCATTACTGTAACACAAAGTATTTCATTCCCATGTCCTCAGCCACTAAATTTTTTAAAGAAAACATGTGGAGGTCAATTTTAGACACCACAATGTTTTACTACAATCCCCCTGACTTTTAATGGGTAGAAAATCATTGCAGGAGGGGCTCACGTTTCAAATTCCTGATATCTGTTCCTTATGGACAATGCTCTAAAGACAAAAATACATAGGGGAGAATTTTCTCCCCATCGGTGGGGGGTGGGGGGTGTGTGGGGTTGGACAGGAGCGGGTGCAGGCAGGCGCGTGGCTGTTCGCCGCCCGCGATCAGCTGTGTGCCGCCATTTTACGTGGGCAGGCCAATTAAGGCCCAACCAGCGTGACGTGCACCCAGAAGCACTGAGCGCTCCCTGTGCGGGCGGGGGACAGTAGGCTGAGTCGGGGCCTGCACCCCTTTGCGCATGCGCATGACAGAGCACAGAAACCTCCCTGAGGCACAGAGCTGCCTCAGGGAGATTATTTTGATATTTGAAAATTTTAATAAAGCAAAAAAAAATTTTAAGACGTGTGCCCTCATGTGACAGTGTCACATGAGCCGGGACATGTCAATGAATTTTATTAAAAATTTTTATTAACCTTTAAAACCTTCTTAAAACCTCATCCCGCACGTGAATGAGGTTTCATGATAAATGCGAAGGCCGCCCGGACTCTTCGCCTGCCCCGTCAACCTTAAGGTTGGACGGGCGGCTCAGTTTATTAGATTAATTGATATTTAAATGGCCTTAGTAGGCCTTTGACAGTTCGGTGGTTTTTGACAGACTCGGTGCGCGCCTGCTGAACTCAAGATCTGAATGATGCGAGGCGACGTCAAGACGCACGCCCGACGTCACCGCGCATCATTTTACGCGTCGATGAGCAGGCCACGCTCCTGCTTGCTGACCTGAAGATTCTGTCCATAGTGACCCTGCTCAAACTGTTCAAAATGTCGCTTCATGGTATAACCCTCTGCTCTGGATTTTGTACTCAGGTGGTGCTTTCTGCTACTTTTCGTAATAAAAATAAAGGAAATGCTTCCCTTCAGTCCTACCTTATTCCATAAACAGATTGGTGAAGGTGGCAGCTGTTCAGCCACAGGTAAAGGATTGAATTATAAAAAGACACCCCACTGTTATTTGCACATATCTGCAAAAAGAAAATGTTGCATTAAGGGTGCAGGATAATGCCCAGACCAACGAAGACCTAATTTATAGCCTCATATTGATTCATCTAGTCATGCCACCTCTGGGGAAAGGCATAAAAAGAGAAACTGGTGACCAATTTAAATAAAAGCTCTAGAATCTTGGGCCTAGAAATATGTGGGTCTGTGATCCCAGAAATTATGTGGGGATCGCACCCACTGAGAACCAACACATGTTGCTGGATTGGGAAAAACTTCTCAGTTTTTTCTTTTTGCATATTAGTGGGGGCTTTTCTGGATCTCAAGCTAGTTTGTGGCCCCCACCAACCCCAGAACACTCCAGCCAGAGTTTCAATAGGAGTCCACCAGAAAGGCCAAAGACATTTGTCCGCTTCTCCCAAAGTCAATCAGAAAAGTCCCGGGACAGTGTAGTAATCCAGGAGTCTCCCTTATTATTCAGCTATTCGGTAGCCTATTTTGCATTATTAGAAATGTCCTTCATTCTCAGAAACCAGTACAATTCACGTCCGGTTTGAATAGGCATTTTAAGTTGTGAGGCTCAACAATTTTGCTGCAAAAAAATTACAGTATTGAACAACAACTCTAGCAAATCACTGCCTCAAAATCACAGAATTGTTACAATGCAGAAGGAGGCCATTCAGCCCGTCATGTGTGCACCGGCTCTCCAAATGAGCAATTCATTTTGTTCCATTCTCCCGCCTTGTCCCTGTAACCTTGCACATTCTTCCTTTTCAGATAACATATGTAAAAGAAAGAGTAGATTTGAGTAATGCTAACTGACTTGTCACTGGGTGTTTCAACTTCATGGCGGTGTAAATTGAGCTATAGGTTGTGTGAATGGCAAGCTTCCTGTTATATATTGTTGTATTATCTGTAAATATCTGCAAAGAGCTAGGAACTAATGTGTTATGTGTAGGTGTTTCAGGGGGCTGCATTTCACAGCTGCACTGGAGATGCATGTGATGTGTACAGAACCAGTTCAAGCTGGTCCTCCTTTGTATCAGACAGCATAGCAAAATTAAACATGAAGAGTTTCTGATCTTTCCAAGCTTGAAGTGTGATTATTAACAACATCTGGGAACCAAAAGGCAACAAGAACGCCTGGCATGTTGGCAGCACATGCCTGTGAGTAAACCTAAAGCATTTTAAATAAACGCACTGCTGATTTGGAAAACTAACCCACATTAGTGCCAGAAGACAAACTTAGTGAATTGTGCGAAAACGAAAAATGAAATGTCAACCAGTGCAGCAATTATGGCACAGTTACAGCCCGCAATGAATTGGGAAGCTGATGATGTCATTGAGGCATTTGCGAAAAGTACAGATTGATATCCTGTTGTTTCTTAAAAGGCGCCAGCAATGACGGAGAGGGTCAGTTAAGTCCTTCTCTGGGCAGGAGATTTGGATTAAATTTGTTTAACAGCATGGAGCTTATTGAAGGAGACAGCAAAGACCCAGACAATTTGTTTGAAAAATTCAGCACCCATCTCCAGCCAATGTCTACTCACCAGATTTATTGGTCCGAATTTGAAGGCCTCATGCAGGAATTAGGTAACAAGGTTTAAAAATGTAGCTAGAAAACATAAGTTTAAGGATAAAAATGAAAGGCTGATAGATCAACTAATCTGGGGTTCTGCGCACCCTGAAGTACAGAAAGCGCTAATCAGGAAGGACGAGCTCACAATATCACAGGCTGTGGACACTGCCAGAGCACACAAAGCCACAAGCAGACAGATGTAGACACTGACTACCCAAATGGCTAGCCTTCAGTTAAGCCAAGATAAAGGCGCAGGGTTGATGCAGTGCACCAGCAACAAAGAAAATGTACAGCAAAGAGAAAGATGCGCAGAAGCTGTGGGTGACCACATGAATTCACGGGCAGAAGGAAATATCCTGCATATGGATCAATCTGCAGAGCTTGTGAAAAGGCCAATCATTGGTAAAAGATGTGCAGAACAAAGGCAGGAGGTGATAGATGAGGCACCAGAGCCAGAGCAACTGGGCGAATGAACAAGAATAGAAACCAGAACATCCATACCCTGGAATGAGTCTCAGAACACGATAGATATAGGGACTACACAACATGAAATGGCTCGACGCGATGATCCCAGAGAAAAGAAATTAACACCACCATTCGGATCAGGAAGAGGGTGAGAGAAAAGCCCACAGTGATAAATCTGAAGGTGAACATTGATGCTGGAGCGCAGAGTAACATCATCCTACTCAGACTATACCAGAAGATCTTTCCTGAAAATATGGAAGAAAATAGTTATCTAAACACAGGTGTTCTGAAACTGAGCATGTCATGCTAACTGCATATAGGGGAACTGAGATTCGACAGCTAGGAACAACCCAGGTCAGAGGGACACACAAAGGTAAAGATGTTAACTCTATGTTCTACATCACTGAAACAGATGGTTCTGCTATCCTGCGATTGAGCAGTTGTGAAAAGTTGCAGATTATCCCAGTAAACCATATGGGAATGGAGGCGACACTGAGGGTTGAAGAGAGTCCACCCATTGAAAAGTGCATTCCGATCAGGTGCAAAGAAGATCTGGTGCAAATGTACCCAGAGTGTTTCAATGAGACAGATGGATGTTTTGAAGATTTTGAGTATCACATCACTATTTAACCAGCGATGAAACCAATGATTCGTCCCCCATATAAAGTAACAATAGAACTAAAAGGAAAGAAAGGAAACTGATCTCCAGAGTCACAGATTGGGTAAATTCCATCATGACGAGAGAGAAACCAAATGGACAGCTAAGAATTTGCCTGGGGATCCTAAAGATCTTAATCAAGCCATTAAGAGGGATCAATACCCCATTCCAACACTGGACGAGATCACACCAGCACTGGCAGGGCAAAGGTTTTCATCATATAAATGCAAGCTGCTGTAGTCCCAGAGGACCATAGGCTGCTCTCTCATTAGAGAGAGACAACTGGTTGTGAGTTTAACCTAAGGGTCATCACATCTCAGGTGAGGTTGAGAAAGCAGAGCCTTCATGGATGACCTCAGCCGATACGGGAATTGAAGCTGCACTGTTGGTGTCGCTCTGCAGCTGTCCAGCCAACTGAGCTAACCAACCCCCCCAGATCAATGCCAGAAATGGCCCCTGGAATGTGAAACTAGAGGCGGAATCTTCGCTGTTGATAACACTCAACAGGCCCTTTGGAAGGTACAAATTCCTGTGTCTACCTTTTGGCTTTAAAGTGAGCCAGGATGCATTTCAGCAGAAAGCAGACAAGGCAAACAGGGGATGCAAAGGAGCAGTCGGCAAGGCAGATAATAACTAGATAAACGGTGTAGAAGAGAAAGATCATGACTACCATCTACATGGAGCCATGCAGAGAACCAGGAAAGTGGCAGGATCAAGTTAAACGTAGACAAACGCATTGTGAAAGTGACAGAATGCTAATTCTTCGGAATGGTATACATACCTGAGGGAATCAAGCCCAGGCCTGAGAGAATCATAGCTATCTCTGAGATGGAAGCTCCAACATTTAGGAGAGAGTTGAGAAGTTTCCTTGGCTTGATCCAATGCATGAGCTCCTTCATACCACATAGGTCAGAGCATGCAGCAAACCTGTGGAAGCTGATGGAAGATGCAGAGTACCGGTGGTCAGAGTCACATGACAGGAGTTTCAACAAACTCAAAAAATTAATATGCCGTGAGATATGTCTGATATACTATGACAGAAAGAAACCTGTCACTTTGCAAGTAGATGCTTCTAAAAAAGGACTGGGAATAGCCCTGGTACAAGAGGGAAAACAAATGGCATTCACATGCAAAGCTCTAACCTCAGCTGAGACCAGATGTGCCAACACAGAAGGAGAGTTTTTGGCAGTCATGTATGAATGTGAGAAGCTCCATACATATCTCTATGGGAGAAAGTTCATAATGGAGAGTGATTATTGCCCAGTGGAGCAGATCTACAAGAAGAATCTGTGTAAAGCACCAGCAAGACTACAGAGGTTACTCCTGAGGCTTCAGAATTACAATTTCACTTAACAAGTGATCAATCAGCAAGTGATCAAGGGATGGGCTAGTAAGATACGGCAAACACAGCCAGCAATACGGCAGTACTGGTCTATCAGGGATGACACCTCATTGAAAGGTGGGGTTCTGCTAGCCAGATCCAGAATAATCAGACTCAAAACGGTACAGGAAGAACTTCTCCAGAAGATACATGAACGCCAAGCGGGAATACAGAAGTATAAGCTCTGATCCAGATCAGCTGTGTACTGAATAGGTATATACAAAGACATTGAAAATATGGTGTCTACATGCAATGTATGCCAGAAGTATAGAAACACATAGCAGAAAGAGGAGATGATAGCTACTGAAGTACCACCCAGATTATACTGTGGGAGCCGATTTATTCACGCATAATTGGGAAATGGTGGTGTCACCAGACTAGTAATCCAGAGGCCCAGGCTAAAACCCTGGGGACATGCGTTCAAATCCCACCGTGGCAGCTAGTGGAGTTTAAATGTAATTAATAAAATCTGGAATTGAAATCTAGTCTCAGGAATGGTGGCCATGAAGCTATCATCGATTGTTGTAAAAGCCCATCTGGTTCACTAATGCCTTTTAGGGAAGGAAATCTGCCGTCCTTACCTGGTCTGGCCTTCATGTGGCTCCAGACCCACAGCAACGTGGTTAACTCTTAACTGCCCTCTGAAATGGCCTAGCAAGCCACTGAGTTCAACAGCAACTAGGGATGGGAAACAAATGCTGGCCTTGTCAGCAATGGCCATGTTCTGTGAAAGAATAAAGAAAAAACAATCAAGAATGGTATCTCGTGGTCAGAGACTACTACTCAAAGTTTCCTTTCACCTTGAAGATTAAATACTCTTTTTTTATTCATTCACGGGATGTGGGCCTCGCTGGCTGGGACAGCATTTATTGCCCATCCCTAGTTGCCCTTGAGAAGGCGGTGGTGTGCTGCCTTCTTGAACCGGTGCTGTCCATGTGGTGTAGGTACACCCACAGTGCAGTTAGGAAGGGAGTTCCAAGATTTTGACCCAGCAACAGTGAAGGAACGGCGATATACTTCCAAGTCAGGATAGTGAGTGGCTTGAGAGCCACAATAATCATCTCAGCAGTACAAGCTCTGTTTGCTGAGCAAGGGATTCCTGGAAGATTAATACATGACAATGGCACCCAGTTGACATCCAGGGATGTTAATAAATTCGCTGAACAGTATGGGTTCAACATCATCACCTCATCACCACATTATCCTCAAGAACATGGGTTTAAAGAAAGACATGTCCAGATGGTCAAAAGGACCCTTGTAAAATGCTGAGAGACAAAGGAAGGCCCAAATCTTGCCTTATTGTCACTCCGATCCACACCTCTCAAGGCTGACAAGAAATCTCCTGCAGAGTTGCTGAATGGAAGAAAATCTAAGGCTATTCTGCCAAGCAAAATACACCCTCCAAGTGACCAGGAGGATGTGCGACAACAACTCACTGAAGCACAGGAAAGAGGAGGTCAGCACTTCAACAAACATGCTAAATACCCGCCTGAACTCTTTAAAGCACAAAGTGTACATGTACATGATCCAATCATGAAAATCTGGAGCCCAGCAAAAGCTGTTGCTGAAGCCAAGACAAAAAGGTCATACATAACTGAGACCCAAACCGGTAAGCAAACGAGAAGAACTTGAGTCCACATTCGACCTACACCAGAGCTGGAAAAATAGAAAAGACCAGCCACAACACCGGAAACATCAATATTCAGGAAGACAACATTAACAACATCACCAGCAAATGAGACAACATTAGCAACAAGTACGACTTTTGCAACACCAGGGACAACACATGCAACATCATTTCTGCAGCATGCCAACTCACCACTAAGAGAAACGAATGGCAAATCTACAAGATGGAGGCACATCTTATAATTGAAGCGATACCATGAACAATAGTTTTAGAAAAGACTACGTGCTATAAAGGACTCTAAAAAGGGGTTCAGTGTTTTTCCAAAAGTTGATTAATAATCTTTATCTTATAAAATTTAATGACTGGAGCAGCTACAATGATAGGGCATTACGTCTTAAAGAAAGAGGGATGCTATTTATTGTTGTATTATCTGTAATTATCTGTAAAGATCTAGGAACTAATATGGTAGGTGTAAGTGTTCCAGGGGGCCACTTTATAGCTGCACGGTGACTCATGTGATGCTTACAAAACCAGTTGAATCTGGCCCTTCTTTGCACCAGACAGCATGGCAAAATTAAATGTAAAGAGTTTCTGATCTTTCCAAGTTTAAAGTGTGATTATTAACAACATCTGGGAACCAAAAGACAACAAGAACAAAAAGCACTTCCTGCTTGAGAAGTAACCGTGCCCACATACTATTGGGGACTGCTTACATAAATATAATTTCTACACAACTATTTATCACATCAATTGATGTAGATGTGATTATAATTTGCATTGCTCTTACTAATCATACATATTACTAATATTGGCAGCGCCACAATATAAGTGCCAGTTGCTATGTTGTTACGGGACTTGATTTGGAATTTGTGCCAGATGCATTTCCAGTTCAGAAGTTATAGGGGAAATTTTCCATTTGGATGCATCAGGGGTGAAGCTGTGTTATTGTATTTCGCACCCAGGACACATTAAGGGCATCACTCAGTAATTTCAAAATGTCTCTTACTTTATGCAATATTGCCAGTGTAGATTGTTATGCATGAGGGAATATGGAGATCATGGTTATTACAACACCTTCTACAGCAGCAGTAGAGGGTTCTGCTGTGACTTAAAAGGGGCACCTGTACTGTCACTGCTTTGCAAATGCAATGTTTTGAACTGTTTTCATTGGCATATTATAGATAGCAGAGGAGAGCTTTAGGGCCCGGTGGTGGTGGGGGGAGCACTATTCATACAGGTAAAAGCAAAATACTGCGGATGCTGGAAATCTGAAATAAAAACAGAAAATGCTGGAAAAACTCAGCAGGTTTGACAACAGAGGGAGAAAAACAGAGTTAAGGTTTCGAGTCCGTGTGACTCTTCTTCAGAACGCTATTCTTACAGGCACTGAGAGTATCGGTGGAGGCACGTTCAATCGTAGCTTTCAAAAGGGAATTGGATAATTATCTGAAGAACACAAATTGTAGGGAAAAGGCAATGGAGTAGATCTTTGTGAGTTGCACATAGAGGGGAGCTGGCGCAGACATGATGACACAAGTGGCCTCTTTCTGTGCTGTAACCATTCTATGATTCTATAATTCACTTTTTTTTAATGGTGAGGGCAGGACTGGGATCAGTGATGTTAGGGTTGTCCCTGTGATGTCACTGTGCTTTGGACACTGGTGTCCTGTATAATCGGGCCACAGCTGAAAGCCTGTTCAGTGCCTCTGATTTATGAACAGCTGGAAAGCACCTGTGATTCTGAGTCTGTGTACATGTGCGCTAGGCCGATTAAGGACAAGAAAAATCAGCTAACAAGGCCAGAAGTCAGACAATATAATCAGAGCACCTAAATCGGATTCCAGACACTCCACATAATATTGGTGCACCATCTGGGAAGTCCCAACACATTAGCTCCTAAATTTTTTAAAGTGGGCTCAGGATCTTGTATAAAAGAAAAATACTGCGGATGCTGGAGATCTGAAGGAAAAACAGAAAGTGCTGGCAAAGCTCAGCCGGCCCACCAGCCTCTGTGGAGAGCGGAACCGAGTTAACGTTTCGAGTCCAATATGATTTTACTTTGGAATATCAGGAGTCATACGGAACTCGAAACATTAACTCTGTCTCTCTCTCTCCACAGATGCTGCCAGGCCTGCTGAGTTTTTCCAGCACTTTCTGGTTTTTTTTAGGATCTTGTAACTGTTGCCAGCAGCTGGCTTGCTCCTTTACAATAATTTCAACGTCTTTGCTGTGTTCCTAAAACTGAACTTAGTGTTTCTTCAAGCTGTATCCCATCTCGTTTAAGATGCTCGTTTCCCCCCGGGGAAGTGACATGGAATTGTGGAACTGATTTCTGAGGAAAGGCTGTTGGCCTGAAAAGTTAACTCTCTCCACCGCTGCTGTCTTGACCTGCTGGGTTTTCCCAGCATTTTCTGTTATTTCAGATTTCCAGCATCTGCGGTATTTTGCTTTTACCACGGAACCACACGTTATCAGCGGGATTTTCCACTCCTGCCCCCAGCCGCGATCTTCCGGTCCCACCGCAAGTCAATGGGCTCCTGGGCTGGGGCTCCGCCTTGCCCCACGGCAGGCCCCACCCGCGATGGGGCCGGCAAATCCCGGCCTAAAGTACAGACAATTTGACCCGTCAAGCGCTTGCCTCTCCACAAGTCACCTATTCCATTGCACTTAACTCCTTATTCCCCGTTGTTATTTGAAAATAAGAAATATTAAAAGCTATCAAATTTCCTGTCACTTTTAGCCAAGGGAATGGGATAGCTCGGGGGTATGAATTAGACGAAAGAAAGACAGGCTTGCATTTAAAGAAAGAAAAAGAAAGACTTGCATTTGTATAGCGCCTTTCACGACCTCGGAATGTCCCTAAGATTTTTACATCTAATTAAATACTTTTGAAATGTCATCACTGTTGTAAGTATGAAACATTACACTGTCGTAATGTGAGATCATAGGAATAGTTTCTACTCCCCATTACTCCCCACAGGAAGTGTCAGTTGGACGCAATGTATAACAGAACATTGCAGACATACATTCCATGATTTTAATGGACTGGGCATGCGCAATTTGCTACAATTGCCACTTGTAACACTGCCTATTTCAGAGTTCATTCAGTCCTTATAGAGAAAAGCGTGGATCAAGGAAAAGATAATCAAACCATCAGGACAGTTCCTCCCATTTACCATGTAAAATGGGCCAAAGATCCTCTTGAGAGAAATTCTGCAGCTTCAAAAATAATCTAACAAAATTTCAGAATATTAATTTGACGTTTCCACCACTCAGCTCTCTCAAGAACTCTCTCAGAGCTCTTTATTATCTGATGGTTAATTGGAAATGCACTCAAGGAATGAGGCTTTTCTTTCTATCCTCCAAGTGTCCTGCCAATGAGGCCTGCTAATTGGCCAAGAACTGGTAAAACTTTAAGGATAGCACTGGTGAAATTTAGCAGCAAGCAGCCCCTGGAATTAATCCAGTGAAGAGAAATGCTCTATAGCATGAAACAGCAGACCATCTGTGTTCTGTAAATTGAATATCTGAAGTAATAAACTTAGTGCTATTCTGTAGATTTTGGGTATTGTGACATTCAAAGCAATGACTCAGTCTGTTGCTATGTTTTTCAGAGAGATTTATTACAGTGTAAAACAAACTCTGCCTTAAGCATGGTTAACTGTTGCTTTACTTTTTAAACAATAATGTGCTAACTGAATATCCTTCGGGACCTGGATTACATAATGGGACTGATAGAGGCAGGATCTGAGTGGGGGTTATGGGGGACGGTAAGTCAGGGTTCAAGTTCCTGATTGTTGTCTGATGACTCTTGCTGGAATGTATGCATGTACAAGTGGAAACACTGGAGAAGCTTCAGACTCAGCTGTGGCACATGCCACATGAAAATGCTGGCATCCCATAAGACCTTAAGACCATAAGACGTAGGAGCAGAAGTCTGCTCCGCCATTCAATCATGGCTGATAAGTTTCTCAACCCCATTCTCCCGCCTTCTCCCCATAACCTTTGATCCCCTTACCAATCAAGAACCTATCTATCTCGGTCTTAAATATACTCAATGACCTGGCCTCCACAGCCTTCTGTGGCAATTAATTCCATAGATTCACCACTCTCCGGCTGAAGAAGTTTCTCCTCATCTCTGTTCTAAAAGCTCTTCCCTTTACTCTGAGGCTGTGCCCTCGGGTCCTAGTCTCTCCTACTAATGGAAACATCTTCCCCACGTCCACTCTATTCAGGCCTTTCAGTGTTCTGTAAATTTCAATCAGATCCCCCCTCATCCTTCTAAACTCCATCGAGTATAGACCCAGAGTCCTCAAACGTTCCTCATATGTTAAGCCTTTCATTCCTGGGATCGTTCTCGTGAACCTCCTCTGGACCCTCTCCAGGGCCAGAACATCCCTCCTGAGATACCGGGCCCAAAATTGCTCACAGTATTCGAAATGTGGTCTGACCAGGGCCTTATAAAGCCTCAGCAGCACATCCCTGCTTTTGTATTCTAGTCCTCTCGAAATAAATGCCAACATTGCATTTGCCTTCCTAACTACTGACTCAACCTGCAAGTTAACCTTTAGAGAATCCTGGACTAAGACTCCCAAGTCCCTTTGCACTCCAGATTTCTGAATTCTCTCCCCATGTAGAAAATATTCTATGCCTCTATTCTTCCTACCAAAGTGCATGACCTCACACTTCCCCACTTTGTATTCCATCTGCCACTTCTTTGCCCATTCTCCTAACCTGTCCAAATCCTTCTGCAGCCTCCCCACCTCCTCAATATTACCTGTTCCTCCACCTATCTTTGTATCATATGCAAACCTAGCCAGGATGCCCTCAGTTCCTTCATCTAGATCATTAATGTATAAAGTGAAAAGTTGTGGTCCCAACACTGACCCCTGCGGAACTCCACTAGTCACCGGCCGCCATCGTGAGAAGGTCCCCCTTATCCCCACTCTCTGCCTCCTGCCAGACAGCCAATCTTCTATCCATGCTAGTACCTTGCCTCTAACACCATGGGTTCTTATCTTACTGAGCAGCCTCCTGTGCGGCACCTTGTCAAAGGCCTTCTGGAAGTCCAAGTAGATAACATCCATTGGCTCTCCTTTGTCTAACCTACTCGTTACCTCCTCAAAGAATTCTAACAGATTTGGCAGGCATGACCTCCCCTTGATGAAACCATGCTGACTTTGCTCTATTTTACCATGCACTTCCAAGTATTCTGAAATCTCATCCTTAATAATGGACTCTAAAATCTTACCAACGACCGAGGTCAGGCTAATCGGCCTGTAATTTCCTGTCTTTTCCCACACTCCCTACTTAAACAGGGTGGTTACATTAGCGATTTTCCAGTCCTCTGGGACCCTCCCTGACTCGAGTGATTCCTGAAAGATCACCACTGATGCCTCCACTATCTCTTCGGCTATCTCCTTCAGAACTCTGGAGTGTAATCCATCTGGTCCCAGGTGATTTATCCACCATCAGACCTTTCAGTTTTCCTAGCACCTTCTCCTTGGTAATGGCCACCATACTCACCTCTGCCCCCCGACTCTCTTGAATTTTGGGGATGTTACTCGTGTCTTCCACCGTGAAGACTGACGCAAAGTACCTATTCAGTTCCTCCGCCATTTCTTTGTTCCCCACTACTACTTCCCAAGCGTCATTTTCCAGCGGCCCAATGTCCACACAATGTCTCTCTTACCCTTTATATATCTAAAAAAACTCTTGCAATCTTCTTTTATATTACTGGCTAGTTTACCCTCATATTTAATCTTCTCCCTCCTTATTTCTTTTTTAGTTGTCCTCTGTTGGTCTTTGTAGGCTTCCCAATCCCCTGGTTTCCCACTGCTCTTCGCCGCATTGTATGCTTTCTCTTTAGCTTTTATGCTGTCCCTGATTTCCCTTGTCAGACATTGTTGCCTCGTCCTCCCTTTAGTACGCTTCTTCTTCCTAGGGATGAATTTTTGCTGTGTCTCCCAAATTACTCCCAGAAACTCCTGCCATTGCTGTTCCACTATCTTTCCTGTTAGGCTCATCTCCCAGTCAATTCTGGCCAGCTCCTCCCTCATGCCTCTGTAGTTGCCTTTATTCAATTGTAATACCATTACATCTGATTCCAGCTTTTTCCTCTCAAATTGCAGGGTAAATTCTATCATATTATGGTCACTTCCTCCTAAGGGTTCCTTCACCTTAAGCTCCCTTAACAAATCTGCCTCATTACACATCACTAAATCTAGAATTGCCTGTTCCCTAGTGGGCTCCACCACAAGTTGCTCCAAAAAGCCATCTCGTAGATATTCCACAAATTCCTTTTCTTGGGATCCACTACCAACCTGATTTTCCCAGTCTGCCTGTATATTGAAATCCCCCATGATCACTGTAACCTTGCCTTTCTTACACGCCTTTTCTATCTCCTGGTGTATCTTGTGCCCCACATCCTGACTACTGTTCGGAGGCCTGTACGTAACTCCCATTATGGTTTTTTTACCTTTGTGGTTCCTCAACTCTACCCACACAGATTCTACATCATCTGACCCTACGTCATTTCTTGCTATCGATTTAATTTCATTTCTTACTAACAAAGCAACCCCACCCCCGCTGTCAACCTGCCTATCTTTTCGATAGGGTGTATATCCTTGGATATTTAGCTCCCAGTCCTGATCCCCTTGCAGCCATGTCTCCGTGATGCCCACCACATCAAACCTGCCAATTTCAATCTGCGCCACAAGCTCATTTACCTTATTTCGTATACTGCGTGCATTCAGATACAACACCTTCAGTCCTGTATTTCCCGTCCCCTTTCTCAATGTCATCCCTTTATCTGATATGCTTGAAGTTAGATTCCTAGCCCTTTCCAAACACTCTGTCCTATTTTGTGTTCTGGAGACATTAATAGCCTCTCCTGGGCTCTCCTTTCTTTTCAGTTTTTTCATAATTTTCCATGAAGTTGAATCCACCCCCCCACACGCTAACCTGCTGCTTTGTTTCCCATTAGTCATATTCTTGGAGTTTTACCCTTCCCTCCCCCCCCACTTTCTAGTTTAAAGTCCTGTTGACCACCCTATTTACTCTTTTCGCTAGAACATTGGTCCTAGTTCGGTTCAGGTGGAGACTGTCCCAACGGTACAGATCCCCCCTGTTCCAATACTGATGCCAGTGCCCCACGAAATGGAACCCCTCTTTCCCGCACCACTCCTTTAGCCACATGTTTACTTCCCTTATTCTCGCGTCCCTATGCCAATTTGCACGTGGCTCGGGTAGTAATCCGGAGATTATAACCCTTGAGGACCTGTTCTTTAATTTAGTTCCTAGTTCCTGATAATCCCCAAACAAGTCTTCTTTCCTAGTCTTACCTATGTTATTTGTCCCGACGTGGACCACAACAACTGGATCCTCCCCCTCCCTCTCCAATATCCTTTCAAGCCGGTCAGAGATGTCCCTCACCCTGGCACCGGGCAGGCAACATACCATGCGGGACTCTCGATCCTGCTTACAAAGGATGCTATCAATTCTCCTAATTATAGAATCCCCTACAACTACCACTTGTCTTTTTGCTCCCCCCTCTTGAATGGCCTCCTGTGCCACGATGCCGTGGTCAGCTGGCTCATCCTCCCTACAGCCCTCTTCCTCATCCACACATGGAGCAAGTACCTCGTACCTGTTGGACAAGGTCAAGAGCTGAGGCTCCTCTGTTCCTGAACACAGGATCCCTCTGCCTGCCTCACTTGCAGTCACACCCTGCTGACCCTGACCACTGACCGAACTTGAGGTACTTAATCTACCGGGTGTGACCACCTCCTGAAACAAAGCGTCCAGGTAACTCTCCCGCTCCCGGATGTGCCGCAGCGTCCGGGGCTTGGACTCCAGCTCATCAATTCTGAGCTGGAGTTCCTCCCGCAACCGACACTTGCTGCAGATGTGGTCACTGCGGCTCGCAATGGGATCTGCCAGCTCCCACATCATACAGCTACAGCACATCACCTACCCAGCCATCTCGACTTAGATAATTAATTTATTAATTAGCTTTGCAGTGTTTTTTTTTCAAATTTGGTGCAGATTTCCTACCAACCAATCAGGTCACAGCTTTCCTGTGATGTCACTTTTTCATTTCTTTGACAGTGGGTCCTCCTCGATTCCCTCCTCAGTCGCGGTGGCTGCGGTGTCTTCTCCCAGAATGCTTCAGTCACTTCTCACCAGCACCCTCTGTTGGATGCTCTTCCTCCTGTTGAGTGCAAGAGTCCTCCTCGATTCCCTCCTGAGTCGCGGTGGCTGTGGTGAATTCTCCCAGAATGCTTCAGTCGCTTCTCACCAGCGCCCTCTGTTGTCTTGTCTCCCTCATGAACAATAGTTACTTGAAGAAGGTACTGGAGGCTAGTGATGCCTGCATAATGTTATTCTGGTAAATGTTGTGGCTTGAGGGGAGAGAGAAATTAAAGGTGGTGTACGTGCGTGTGGTGGGGGAGGGGAGGTGGTTGGAAATTGAGGCATATTTTCAGGGAGCTAGATGCTGCTGGTTCTTGTTCCAAGGATTTTAGATCCCACTTAAGCAGCTCTTTTTAATATGACTACTTATTAGATTCTTACATGGAATTTTCAGCATGAGAACAGACCGGTCATTCCAACTGGTCTGTGCCTTTGTTTATGCTCCACACAAAGCTCTTCTCCCGTATGGGGAGGTGATAATCTAGAGATGCCAGGGTAATGCTCTGGGGATCTGCGTTCAAATCCTACCATGGCAGATGGTAGAATTAAAACCCTAATGATAACCAGGAAACTATCGTTGATTGTTGTAAAAACTCAGCTGGTTCACCGACGTCCTTTCAGCTCTAATGTCCATTATAAATGTGCTGTCCTTACCTACATGTGACTCCAATGTGGTTGACTCTTAAATGCCCTCTGAACAAGGGCAATTAGAGAGATGGGCAATAAATGCTGGCCTAGTCAGTGATGCCCACATCCCATGAATGAATAATAAAAAATAACTTTCAGCTGAATTTTAAATTTTAAAATCCATAATTTAACATCACAATAATTATTGTTCTAACAGATGCCAGCCTTTATTTGCTGAAGGCTGGAATGTTTAATTTACTTTTTCATCCATGCATAACATCTATTTGATAAATGCAACACAATATTTTTAATCAATTTATCAACAGTAATTACGTTGAGCCTTTGGAAACAATGGGGTGGATTTTACGTGCCCCTGCCCGGCATGCTTTTGGCAGGAGGTAGGTGCTCTGCCCATCACCTTCCCACCCACCCCCAAGCTCATCTCCATAACCTGGTAGGTGGACAGGTGCTGAAATCGGCAGGCCCACCCACCATATTTAAATAAGTAATTAGGGGTCAATCGAGCTTGTTAACAAATCAATTGAACTTGATAATACGCTGTCCACGCCATAATAGGGTTGTTTTGGTGAAAAGGTTTTTAAAAGGGCTGGAAGAATTGGGTGATACTATCTTGGGGGTGCCATTTGTGCTTTGGTGGGGGGGGCAGCTCCCCTAAGATATACCCCACCTTTCTTCCTTTCCGGATGCTCTCCAAAACCCACTACCCCCACCCTCCTGCCCCCTCCGTAGGCTGGCCAAACCCTCTCCAATACCCTGATCCTACATTACTT
The DNA here is from genome assembly GCF_964194155.1 of Cetorhinus maximus. NCBI lineage: Eukaryota > Metazoa > Chordata > Chondrichthyes > Lamniformes > Cetorhinidae > Cetorhinus > Cetorhinus maximus. The sequence goes on along the minus strand of NC_135883.1, from coordinate 14,065,853 downwards.
TTGCGATCCATTGGGCTTTCTTCTTGGGACTGGTTGCAGTACCGACAAGGCCCACTAATGAGATCTTGGTGCTGCGGGGGCTACTGGAGCTGTCGGCCAATCCCAGTGGTTGGCAGCTCACGAGGGGTGGAAGTCCCACACTCCAACAATTTAGTCTGCGTTATGGCTGTAACGGAGCGAGTCGGCCTCCAGCCGACTTTGCTTCTGGGGGAGATGAGCCGTTTGCATCCCCCACTCTGTGATACGCAGCCCAATGTTTCTGTTAACATTCTTGGGACTTATTCATGGACATGGAAATATACCTAGTTCCTCAGGAGAAAGGCACTGCTGAACTTGTTTCATGCTAACATAAGCAATTTTAACAAGTGAAATGTCAGCCATTGAGCTTCTGCTTGATAAACCTCATCAGTTCTCAGGCAGGCTTAGTGGGACTTCCAGGCGTTGCTGTCCTGCTCTTCTTAGTGACTATTTGTAGCATGGGGGATACAAGATTAAAATAGTCTTTGGGCCAGTTACAGCTGAAAAAATGAAGAGGCTGTTGGAAATTAATTCATCAGTGGAAATGGGAACAGTAGGGGTGTTGGTATTGTACCATCTTTGTATTGAGAGCCGGGGCTGATCTCAGCTTGGAGCTCAAATCCACATATTCAATCAACACAAGCCATTGAACCATTTAGCACTGTCTCGATAATGCCTGAAGACACATGCCTAATTAAAAGACTACATAATGGCGTGGCATGCGATGTTCATTTGCAAAGCAGCATGTTCTAATTCGGTAACTAGTGCGGCCTTTTCATTGGTATAAAGGCCATTGTATTTCATTATAGACATTCAGGCCCTTATGAATTATGGATTTTTACTGAAGCATTTCCCATAGCATTGTGCTCATAGCAGAAGCTTCCCTAATAACTCAGTTGGTTTGTCCAGAGAATAACTGAATCGCATAGATTGGGATGGGTTCAGATTCAATTGCTGCCTGATGTCAACTGGTCTCAGTGCCCGGTCAAGGGGAGGCATAGTGTGAACGTTGGACAAGGAAAGAACAGGTGTAATTGTGATGCCTTCACAGTCAAATAGTCTCCCAACACACAGTGGTGAGGATCATACGTGTATAATATCTAAATGCCCAAGATTTGAGAATGCAATTGTCACTGAAGGAAACAAATGCCAGAATGTCATTAGCGCTTTAAGCAGAGGAGAGGAGTGGGGTTGAGAAATTTAAGAAAATAAATAAGAAGTGAGAAGCCACAAAAATAAAAAACCCCAATTATAACTCGGGGAGGGTTTGGGGCAGGAGAATGAGTGTCCTGGGTTAAAATTGGGATTGTACTGTGTACGTATTGTTCTCAAGTATAAATTTGGGATAATAATGGTATGGCATAATAATTCATCTCTTGGAGACCCAGTACAACCTCTGGTGTTGGTGCTTTAGGCACATGAAATTTGTATTTTAGTGACTGTTTATTGAGTGTACAAAAGTAATCAAAATAAACAGATTCGACTCTATTCCTTTCAGGAAAAAGTACGACGACATTAGCAAGCTAAAATGCGATGGTAATTTAATTTATAACATATAACAAAATCTGGAGCCTGACAAGCTATCTGTTACTATCTGTTAGGTGTTAACTGCACAGGTTCATTGAGGATCAGCTGGGCCTACACTCATGAGTTTTTAAAGGAGTAGTCCTTTAAATGAAAAGCGTTTTCTACACATTTTGATTTGACAGCACAATTGACAATAAAGCAAATAAAAAAGATAACGTTTTGCTGCTGTTTTGTGATATCATGATAAAAGTTCATGATCCTCCTCTTTGGTTCTCCGTCCACAATATAGACAGTGGGGCTAAAGTGACTGTGTAGCACCTGTTTTTTAAGTGCCTATATGGCCAATGGTCGAAAATGAGGTACGAATTGTGCGTGCAAACCTCCAACATGATGTGTGGCTGGATGTTATCTTGGTAAATGGTTTTATGCATATGCAGACATCTGGTTACTGCCAAACAGACTAGGCAGATAATAGCACAAATCAGTGTGCAAAACTTGTTTGATTCCAGTGCTGCTATTTTCCAAGTGTCCACTCTAGCCAATGCACTATCTTTAACCTCACGCAGCTGAACACATGGAATGAAGGATCCCTCACCAGTGTTATTTAAAGGGATCATGAACTCCTTACAGGTTAGTTGCTGGATTACTTCTGGCTGCTGGCGCAATTGTACGTGTATTTGGGGCTTTTTCATAATTGGCTAAAGTTTGAATAGTTTGGCTTCTGTTGAAGTCATTTTCAGTCATAAAATGTTATACTGAAACCAGTTGCTTCCAGGCATGAGTGGCCTGGTAGGCCTTCCTCTTGGAATTGAGCATGGCTAGAAGAATGAAGAGAGACCACGCAGAACAGAACAAGCTGCTGGAAGAGGGAGGAAGAAGTGGGACGGGAGGCACTCAGCAGGAAGCTGGGGGTCTTTAGGAACAATTTCTTACTTCAACTTCAGCAACAACCAATGCTTGATATGTCTTCACTTCACCAAAGGCATCATGACTGAAATCTGACAACTTCTACAACTTCAACTGCAACCTCAAAGCAGTCCAAGGATGGCATTTCTCTTGGTTGTCATGATGACCAGGCTCTTAACTTTTATGCATGGGGCTCCTTTCACCTCCTGTGAGAGATGTTAACAACATCTCGCAGTTTGCAGTCTGCTACTGCATAAGGCATGTCACTGAGGCTCTCCATATACAAAGAGAAAAGCTTCATCTCCTTCCCCCTTGCCAGAGACAAGTAGGAGGATATACACAAATTATATGGTGCAGGGTGTCATTGACTGCATGGACATTGCCTTGCATGCGCCTCTTTGAACCAGTCATTTTGATGAACGTAAAAGGACTCCATTCCTTCAATGGCCACACCACAGGCAACACATTATGCAGGTGAATGCCCATTACCTTGGCATTAGTCATACTTCTTTCATTCTGCATCAGTCCTCTGTGCCAGCTGTATTTGACCCTTCGCAGCAAGTCAAAGGCTGACAACTTGGCAACAAGAGTTATCCACTCAAGATGTGGCTCATGACTCCGGGCAGGAACCCATGCACATGAGCAGAGCAGGCTACAGTGAGAACCACGCTGCCACTAGGAACATTATAGAGTGTGACATCGGAATCCTCAAGCAATACTCCCACTGCCTGGGCCGCTCTGGAGGAGCCTGAGGTACACAGCTGAGGGTTATCATGATTTCTGTAATATGCTGCACGTAACACAACCTGACCATTATGAGAGAACAGCACTCTCCACCGCCTACCAGGCAAGAAATTAAGGAGCACAACTAACAGGAAGAGAAAGTGGGGGACAAGGAGGAGGAGGAAGTGCAACAGAAAGCAGAAAGGAGGCTACAATTTTGATTGCCCCCCCCCTCTGCTGGCCGCTATGTGATTAAATAATTCATGGGAGATGCTAATAACCTCAACAAAACCCCCACATGCACCAACAATCCCACACTTTCCTTTCCTCTATCACTGTCATTACATTGTCCTCTTTCCAACACAAAAATACCACCAGCAAATGTACCCTCTAATCCAAATTTATAAATTTAATCATGACATAATGCATAAAAAATTTAACATCTGTGTGCCTTTGCCTATCCCACTGCTCCTGAAAGGTGCTCCCCAGTGGTTGCAATGTGGCTGGTATAAGGCTGTTGACTTTCAATGGCGGGGGGGATTGCAAATGGCTTCGCTGGACAACTTCAAGCAGCTCTGGGTCTAGAAGCCTTGGCTTCAGACTGAGCTATCTCAGCATGGACAGTAGCAGTCCGGGCTGGCTGTCTAACAGGCATTGGCCTGTTAGAGTGGCAGCATGGGGGCTGGAATGCTGCCATTGTGAGAGAGGACTGGTTAGCATTCCATGAAGCCACTGCTACTCCCTAGGATGCACCTCAGTGGAAGCTATGACATTGGCCATCAGATGCTACATCATGTTGGGTTCCAAAGGTATAACATAACCACTTGTTCCATGTCAGAAAGGATGGGCCCCAAACTCTGCAAAAGGCCCTCTGCTAGGTTGGTGCTGGACTCCTCCATGCTCCTGGACATGTGCGTAAGCTTCCTGACAGATTTCCTAGCGCATCAAGCATCTGGCTGTGTGTACCCACTGGCCTTCTTCTGTCGCCTTCTAAAGGCCCACTGGCGTCCTCATCTGATTCCTTTGTAACAAGACAAGTGTGTGATAACACCCTCTAGCAAATTGATACCTGAGAGATCCTTTCAGCCCCACTCTGGTTCCTGTGCACTTGCACAATTTCATGGTACAGTGCTATGAACAACTGCAAAGCCAACCCCAGTAGTTTGATGAGTCACAAAAACATCAATCAACATGAAGCCCTTGATTGGATAATTGGACCAATAATTATTGAAACTGCAGCAGGATAAGTCAGTTTCTGTGGTTCACTGTAGAGTACAGATTGATTTTAAAATGGTCACCAAAGAATGTATTGTGGTAAATGAAAGATGGGTGCCGAATGGGTGGTGGCAAAGGGTAGGGGGTGTGGCGAGGGGGGAATTGAAAGGCATGATTTTTATACACTGTTTGATTTTCCACCACCGATGATGAATTTCACCCAGTTTGTGTTCAGCAACAAAATTGTTGGAGGGGAATTAGTTATTAAGCTTTTGTCCTGATTTAGAGAGTTGTATCATAATCAGCATGAATCCTGTTGTTGAAGTGGATGATGTCTTTGCCAACACTCCTTATTTAACCAGCGCCATCAAGACTGAGTAACTGGTCATTCATCCAATGGCTAGTTGCAGAAACTTGCTGCCTGCAAATTGGCTGCCTTGTCTTTAATCAGTGAGATTTAGATTCCAGTACACAGTTTTGAAATCATGCTGTGCTGCACTGTGGTAAATTGTTCAGCATCTGCTATTATAATTCCTTCCTCTGCTATGTTAAACACTTTGAGCATTCATACGTTGCCATGCATGCCTCCAGTGTGCCAGCATGACTGAGGGAAAGAGCATTTGAGGACTAGGATCTCCAAACTGGCACTAAGGTCATGGTTTAAAGGACAGCAGTGATCCCCTGTTCCTATATGCTTTAGGGATCTTGGGGCAGAATTTCACCCATGTTGGGCAGGCTCGGCAGGGGGTGGGGGGCAGTTGGGAAGCCGACCACCACCCTTGATCAGCCCCAGGGCCAATTAAGGCAGCGTGAAATGGGAGCGGCAATGCTCAGCGCTGTCTGTGCAGGGGTGGGGGGGCCGGGGGGGGGGGTGGAGGAGGGTGAGCACCACCTTTGCGTGTGAGCACGAGTGAGCACAGGGCTGCCTCAGGGAGATGAAGAGAGATGAAAACATAATTTCAAAAGTAAAAATGTAATGAAACATGTCCCCTCGTGTGACTCTGCCACATGAGCAGGGACATGTTACTAATGAAACATTAAAGTTTTTAGTTTATTTCCTTTTGGAGACCTCATCCCGCCCCTGGGTGAGGTTTCCAAAAAAGTGCAAAGGCCACTTGGACTTTTCGCCTGCCCGCCAACCGTAAGGAAAATTTCCTTTTAATTAACTTTTTAATGGACTTAATCGGCCTTTTAATCATCAGCGAGCGCGCTGCCGACTCGGGCGTGCCCCCACTGACCGAAATATCGCGCTAGTGCGCGATGACATCGGGACACTCACCCGATGTCATTGCGCGTCATTTTACGCTCGGTCGGGTCGGCTGAGCCAAAGATTTTACCCTTGGACAGCCTACAGCAGGTATCTCAAAACACTGGACAGATAACATCAGTGGTGCAGTCGCAAGATCCTCCAAATCTGGTGGCAAGAAAGGCAGTCCGACAGCAGCGTCCTCTCCCAAGTCAACTTGCCCAGCATTGAGGCGCCCCAAAACAGCCCCGCTCAACGGGACATGTCATTTGCATACCTGACACCAGACACCCAAAACAATTACTCTGCTGAGAGCTTGGCCGTGGCAGGCAACTCCCAAGAGGAGAGAGAGCAACCACTTTAGGGATGTCCTCAAAGCGTCCCTGAAATAGTTAAACATACCCGCCGACTCATTGGAGACCCTGGCTTGTGACCGAACAAAATGGAGAAGGTTTGTTCAGGAGGGCACCAAGTATATCAGGAGACTTTGTCAGGAAGATGCAGAGGCAAAATTGAAGCATTAGAGGGAGCACACAAACCTCCAAACAGCCCACCTACCCAACCCTTCAAACATCACCTGCCTTACATGTTGTGGAGCCATGCATTGGACTTATCAGCCATTTCAGAGCCCATCGAACTGGAATGGAAGTAAGTCATCCTTGATCCCAAGGGGCTGCCTAAGAGAAAGAGATCATGCAGAATAATTCCTAGGGCAATATATTATGCACCTTTGGTTAATTGCAGAAAGCAAGATTTATTTTGTCATTTCAGATTGGTCAGTAATTACATTACTTATCCAAAGACATTTAAGTAGTTTGTTAAGTTGGCTTTAATTCATGATTATTTGATTTCATTCTATCTAATTTCTTACCCATGTGTTTCTTGTTAAATAAAAGACCAAGAGCTGATGGATGAGGAGGGGCAGAATCCCACATCTACCAGGCTGTACATATACATAGGAGTATTGAGTTACCAGGAATTTAAGTGTAAAAATGCCATTCTCCATGGGCAGATAAACATTTTGTGGGTAGATACATTTTATGATGATAAATGATGTGGACTGATATCAGATAACAATAAAAGTCTTTCATTTAAATTAACTATACTTTCCACAGCACGCACTTGTCAATTCTGGATAAAGTCTGACATATTGACAGATGTTGCTGTCATGTCTGGGGAATGCAATTACCTCTATCATTAAGAATAAGATGATTCTGGTGCATTCAATTGCATTTGAATGTCATCTTATTCTTAAAACAGGAATGGCTTCAGATTAACAGATTACTTTGGTTAATATTACTCACTGTATATGGTCATTGTAAAATGGACTAATCAAACCCAGAGTTTTTTATACAAATTGACAATTGAAAGTACAAAGTGGACTCTTTTATGACCTGACATTTTATAAATAATTGACGACTTGGCCAGATTCTGAGTCAGATCAACTGTTAATTGAAAATTACCCCAGACGAGTTTATTGGTTTTGGGCTCCTTATATAAAAAGTTGAGTTTAGTGAATTACTTTCCTTGTAAGTTATTCAAATTATGAAGATTCTTTCTAACCTGGCTCATTTTATAAGGAAGGTGAACAGGCGGTGAATGATTGCATGAATGTGGTTAGCAAGTCTATTTGTGTCTGCTGTCAGACTGTGGATTTACATTTTTATAAGGTTTTACAGAGACATGCATTCTGTAGAAACATCAATAACATTTGCAGGTCACATTCTTGACTTCATAATGGATCCAGAAAACATTACCAGCTTGCTCTGACATTTTGTCTTCAATCAACACTTCACCCTGAGTGCCTTTTAAAAGCCCTCCACGTTTTATATACTTCATTAGTGATGTTATAGAAACAGTTTGATGATAATCAGTGAGAATTCCTGCTGTTAGAAGATGCACAAATAAGGAAACGTTTTGAGAAATGAAAAAAGATTGTGACATGAGGCTGTTTGCTGCTAGATAAGTCGGGAGTGAGGTAGAGGGGTAAAAATTGGCCCATGTTATTCCTTTTCTCCGGGTGAAAAAAGATGGGGGTAAAGATATTGCACAGTATGCTGTGAGCCCCGAAGATCACTAAATACATGGAAAGCTATATTGGCATCAGATGATTTTCAGGTGTTGCATGCACCTTTAAACAGGCATCAGATGTCCTGTATATATGCTAATGAAGGACCTAATGGCTATTTAAGGACTCCTGCACCTCCCCTCCCCAGCAAAAGCTGATTGGAGCAGGCACCAAGTCTACTCTGCTCCAGTTTTAATAGGATTGCTGTATCCACCAAGTGCCCACCAATGCAAAGGTTTTTGTACTTGTCTTCCTTTGGAGCCAGGAGGATCTTCTCCTTTCCTAATAAAAATTGGCCCTTGCAATGCCTGAACATCTGTGCCCCCAGCCACCCCCCCACCCCACCACCTTAATTTGTTGGTTTCTGTGGCGGTCTCTCCAATCAGGGAGCTGCTCTCTGATGAAATGTGACTGAGATCCTATCATGAAATTGCTTTGAGCTTCAGAACAGCTTGGGAGCAAGAAAGAGAGATAAAAGTGAAAGTTAGATACGTTTATTTTTTAACTCTCCAACAATAAATAAGTTCTGAAGGAATGTGACTCCACATTTATAAAATAAAATTTTCAAGGCCAGAGAGATTGTTCAGCAATAATTAAGACTTATCATGTTATTAAAAGTCCACTTACATCTGAATGCACCAGCCCTAACTTTTTCTGGTTTTTAATAGGTATGTGCTGTAACTTCACACCCATGGTGTGTTTTCTTGATATGGTTCTTGTGCAACAAATCTTGTGGAAGAGCAGGGAAAATCAGAGAGAAACTTCTGGATTTCTGTGTTTAACTGTTCATGCGTGGATTTATTCTCTAATACAGGTGAATGCTGATAGTCATTTGCTGTTATTTCTATCGCAAGATCTGGGCCAATAACATCTGCAAAAACAAGCATATTTCAGAAATGTCTAACATTACTTCTATGGCCATCATGTTTCCATTGATAAAGACATCAAATAGGTTGAGTGACAGTGGACAACCTTAACTCAAATCTTTTTTCTTGAGACTGATAGGTTCATTAAACTCCCATCAGGCCTTACACAAATCTTGAAACGAGTTCACAACCCGATTCGAATCCAAAATTTCACCACGTACTCTCACAGCTTCCAATTTTTTCATGAGAAAGCATGATGGCTGAAAGCCTTATGAAAATTGATAAAAACGTTGTAAATAGAGTTCCTTTGATTTTAAGTATGCTCTGTAATCTCAAATCTTCCAAAGAATGCCTCTATAACCACAAAGGCTGTCAGTAGATCAATTTGACTCAGATAGATAATGTTCTCATGAATCAAGCCCATTAAATGTGCAAAACATAACAGATAGCAACGCTGAATTTATTTAGCACATATGTTGCTAGATAGTTATAAGGCCTCCCAAAACATCAGGCTATTTACACTTGACTGACTTTTCAGTCAAATCAGCGTTAGATCTTTTATTGGGAAAGTTTCTTGCCTCCTTCATAGCAGAAAACAGGAAATCTATCACTCTTAAGATAAAGCTTGATTTATTTGTCACTGTAAATTTTGAGGAAAAATCTTGCATGATGAAACTTGTATTGTATGTGCATCAGAATATTAGTGAACAGTTTTCATGCTTTTTATGTACCATCTCTGGTATCTTTAATATAAAGCGATCTTTCAATACTAAAAGCATTATCATGAATTTTGTGCATGGACTTCACTGCTTTAACAGTGGACCCTTTTCACTCACTGGCAACAACCATTGAGTGGTATGTTGACATTGTTGCTGATTAAGTAACATTGAGATCTAAGAGTCTGTATATTCTCTGCTCATCAATTTCCTTTTAATCAAACTATAGCTTGTGAATTAATGAACACAATAGAAACTTTTTTTTCTGTTTACCAATTAGTAAAATTTCCAATGAATATCCTCCTTTCTCCTGTTTCCACTTTATTCTTGTTAGCAAGTGAGAATTCGTGAATAACCCCCAGGAAAATGAATGTGGTGCTGCAGCAGGAACAGCCGAGACTTAAGTCTTGAGTAGGTGAATATCAGAGGGCGAGGAAATTTCTACTAGGCCCTCTCCCTCCATTTGCTACATAAGAAATGATTCTTCCCACTACCCTGGACCTACCTCCATGCTGTACGTGACAGTCCCAGGCCTGGAAGGCATGGCCAGTAAGGGCAAGGGACTTTGGCCTCTGTTCAAATTTGTCCTCTTTACCTCCATTATTGCAATCATTTAGGTGGGAGAGTGGGGGAGGCAAGTTGGGGTGGGGGAAGTGGATTCTGGACCTATGAGTCTTAATTTTGAAAATCCAGAACAAATGGGGTGCAGTTTCCCTGCTCTGGCAACTTCAGAATTGATTTTCCTGTTTCCAAAGATGACTAGGAAATGTTCCTGTCGATGTAAGGCCTTGATCCTGAGAAACAACTAATTACTGTCAGGAAAATAATTTCAGCAGGCATTTAAAAGCATGGTTTATTTTTAAAAAGTTCAAGGGTGATCATGAGGAGAATTTTTCCCCTGTCAGGGTGGTTGTGTGGGGGCGGGGGCAGGCTGGTGAACAGCCAATCGGTGCCCCCGATCGAGTTCGCGCCGCCATTTTACGTGGGCGGGCCAGCGTGACGCGCGCCAGGAAGCGCTGAGCGCTCCTTATGCGGGTGGGGGAGGGGGTTCCCTGAGTCAGGAGTCAGAAATCTCTTTGGGGCACAGGGGTCCCTCAGGGAGATAAGTTTTAAGTTTTAAAAATTTTAATGAAAAAATATTTAAGATATGTCCCCTCATGTGACAGTGTCACAGGAGCTGGGACATGTCAATGAACTTTAATGAAAAGATTTATTTAATTTATAAACCCTTCATGAAACCTCATCCCGCCCGTGGATGAGGTTCCATGAAAAATGCAAAGGCCGCCTGGGCTCTTCGCCTGCTCCCCGCCAACCTTAATGTTGGACGGGCAGCTTTCTCAATAGCCTTAATTAGTTAATGAATGGCCTTAACAGGCCTTTGACAGTTCAGCGGGCGCGTCCGCCGACTCGGCTGTGTGTCCGCCGAACTGAAAATCTAAATGACGCGCAGTGATGTCGGGAAGCACGCCCAATGTCACCCTGCATCATTTAACGTCTCGATGAGCGGGCCCCGCCCCCGCTCGCCAAGCCGAAAATTCTCCCCCATGTAATTTTGGATGGAACAAGTAACTGATTATGCTAAATATTTATGTCTTTGGGGATGAAGGAGTGTTTTATAATTTCTTGTGCAATTTTTCTATTAGAAACTGGTTTAATAGTAGGGAAAGACATCAACTAAAAATATTACTATTGGATTTTCCTTTTGCTATTTTCCTTTGCAACATTCACTTATAAAATTCAGATATCCTTAGTATATTCTGTCCTGAGAGGAATTTTAGGAATACTTAAGTAAGGGGAAAGAAATTATCATAAATTACAATGCAGCACAGGCTACTATCATGCTGAGCAAGCTTTATAAAAACAGCATAGATATAATGAACAATGAACCATAGTTATGTGACCAAGAATGACCTGATACATTCCTGTAGACTCAAGGGAGAAAGTGCTTTGTGCTTTTCACCCTGCCATGAAAATGCATCAAAGGACAGTTACTAATCCTCAAGAGCAAAAGAGTGCATTACTATATAAACGAGAAACCTGATTCTCGGTCAGGTCTGCACATATATCCTGATTAACCATGTTGGTATCTATGCATTGTTACTAATTTGCCCTCATCTGACTCCTCTATTGTCTGACACCTCGGAAAGCATGGATATTTCAGACTTTTTCCCTAAGGCTATAAATGTATAATTGCAAATAGTTTAATTCCCACAGATGGATTGGGACACTTTATTAGATTTATCAACTTAGTTTTATCAAATGGATGACATTTTGTCATCATTAAGGCTCCTTTTGGATTCTATTACATGATCGCACAAAGGACTCTCTTTCATTTGTTTTTTCAAATTGGAGAACTTGAGTAGCAGGACCAAGCCCCAGTGCAGGACATCACCAAGTTAGAAAACAGTAAGAGATGAGGCAAATAAAGAAATTTTGATTAGACTAATAGCAGGTTTAGCTTTTTAAAAAAAATTCTGAGGGTTTCAGGAGGGAGGTAAAGCTAAGACCCTTTGAAAGAAATGATTTCAGAGTGGGAGATTGTGGCCTAGTTTTTCGCAATAATGGAGAGCTCCCCCATCTTTACGAAAATGGTGGAAGAGGCCTACCTGAAACATCTAAGCTGAAGAACCTGAAAGTCCTGCCCCCGAACGCGGCACCTACCATTTACATGGGGGCAGAAATGGGCCTGGGTTGGGATTTGCACATGTGCATTTCACAGAGGCAGTTGCCCATTGAAATCAGGAGCTTCCTCCACTCGTGTGATTTTGGTGTGAGACATGTCTGAAACCCGACATGCACAGATTAGACCTGGCAAGGAGTAGGTCTGATCTTTGTGGGTTAGTTTGCATAGCAAGGCATCTTTCTGTAGAGGTAAGGTACCCCTTTGGGAGAGGTCAGTTACCCATTGGGATTGCTAAAAGTAGGTATGAATGTACTTAAAAAGTGTATAGGCTCATTGGAACTGACAAAAACAACTGTCGAAAGTGTCAAGGTTAACTGTTAAGAGGAGCTGTCAAAAACAACGTCAAAAGAGTTAAGATGAAATGTCAAAGGGAGCTGTCAAGCTTTTAAGGAATTTAAAACTTTAATGTTTTGAAAAAACTGTCTGGAGTGTTAGAAAAAATGACTGCTTGCTATTTCACTCTGTCTTTTGACATAAACCTTAGGGTTACCATTACTGGATTACTACTGTATTTATGATTTCACAACTGTCCATTATCACAGTAGGGTGTCTGCCATTTAACAATTTTTTAACAGTTTCAAGTGGTTATGGAAGTGGGACAATGAATTCCAATGCTTGTTTTGTTACAAAGGATCATGCAGTTGAAAGAAATGCTTGTTGTTGTAAGGGATAATGTAGCTGAAAGAATGTAAATGTAGGAAATAGGTTTTAATGAATGGGAGTGCTTTTAAAAAAAATAAGTCTGCATTTGACACTTGGAACTTTATTTTGTTTAATCGCAGCATGGGCCCTGAGGTCTGCCTATGGTGGATACTGGGTGAGTTGGCATGGTAGGTGTAAGGGAAAAGGGTTGTGGGTGGGGGAATGGGTTGGCATGAGTTGGCACTAAGTTGGTATGGCCCTATAAAGGGCCAGGGGGTGGGTGGGGGCATAGCTTGGCATGGGGTTTATGAGGGACCATGGAGGAGCTGGTTGGGGGCATGAGGTGGCATGGGTTGGCATGGATGAGGTGGGAGTATGTCGGGCTATGAGGGCTCGAGGGGCCTTTTCATATTTTTCTGCTTTTTAAAAAAGCTGCGACACAGCGCAGGAGCGCCGAGGCAGGTCTTCTGCCCAGCCCAGCCCACCTCCACATCCGGCATGTTCCACACCCATTCCGGGGTCGCCCGGCCCGACGCCCAAGGAACCCCGCCACCCAGGAATGCAAATCTGAAGGTCCGGGACATTTTCTCCTGGGTCGGGTTTTTTGGACCTGGGAAACGTCCTGACTCTGTGCTCCTGACCTAGGTCCATGTGATTCCAACCAACTTTCCAGATATGGGAACAGTACAAATGTCGAGTAGGAACTTTGGATTTCTCAAGAGTTGTTGAAAGGAAAATAAATGTTGGAATGAAAAAGAAGGATAATCCTGGAGGCTGATTTTAAAATAAAGGATCTGGGAGCTTTACTTGCAGTCAAAGGAGATAAGTGGGTACATGAATGTATGCAGATGTAACATCTCTGTTGTGGGTAGGCTATTGGAAAGCTGCAACTCCCAAATTCTAAGGTTTTCTTACAGAAACCAATATTAAACTGTCAGGGTGATGACATGCTGGGAGGGGAGCTTCAAGGTGACGTGGCACCGATCGATCTGCTGCCCTCTGCTCTCCATGTGCTTGCGCCTCCTTGCTATGGAAGGTTAGACCGTGTAGTGCCAAATGTTATGTAGGCAGCATTTGGCCAAGGCGGGAGTGGGGGTGGGGGGGGGGGTTCGGGGGTGGGGACAGGCCTAGCATCTTGGTGTGAGTGTTCGGCAGCAGCGGGGTGAGGAGGTAGTGGGGCCCTGCAATGTCCCACTCTGGTTGGGGTGGGCCGGCTGCAAAGAGAATCCAGGTACAATTAGGACTAATCAATGCTCTTCTCTCCTTTTCAGGAGAAGAATGCACAAAATGCCACCGAGTGGGTGAGGACTGGTGGCGGCCCGGCCCAGGTGGCGATGCTCAGCCGCTTCGAGCAGGAGGCCCTAGATCCGGAGAGGCACCATGTGCCCGGTCCACCGGTGTCGGTGAGGCTGGGGTGCCATGGGCAGGTATGTTTGCCCAGCAGTGAGGTCACCATTGTTCTCCCAACAGCCATGGCAGTGCTGAATGTTCAGTGATTGAAGTTTGCAACATGGCTTGACCATTGCTTATGGAAGGATGAGCGCATAATGATCCGGGGGACAGGGATGCACATTGACATTGTCTCCACGTTAACTGATCCAATGTCCTTGTTCTTCCTTTCAGCATCAGCGGAGCAGGGCTGGGAGGAGGAGCAGCAGAGGCCCCCTCTCACACCTGAGGGGCCTGAAATCTCACCGGTGTCACACCATCTCTGCCAGGCAGGCACCAGCGCAGATACTAGCACCTCGGTGGGAATTAGATCATCGGCTAGTGTCCCGGGGCACAGCGGTGAGGGCATTTCACAATCGCTGGAGGAGCTGGTGGAGATAGAGAGTGCCCATGGCGCCATCTGTCAGAGGACTGCAGGGGACCAGGCACATGCTCAGTTGGTGCCTGATGATTTGCCTCTGGAGTCGTCCACGAAGCAGCAAATGCATGAAATACAGCGGGGTGTGTGGAGCATCTGGGGGAGATACCTGAGGCTCTGCTTGGCTTGGTGTCCGTGGTGGAGGAGTCTATGCGGACTATCGCCGATGCAATGAGCCTCATGGCCGAGCGCCATGCGTCCTCCATGGAGAGAGTGGCGACTCTCATGGAGAGGCTCCTCCAGGAGACCCATCAGGGCTTTCTGGGGATGCGCTCGGACCAGCAAGCCCTCACATAGTCATTGACCTCTGCTGGTAGGAAATGGTCTGGGCACCAAGTTTCCCAGCTCGGTGCCCATCCATCCACGGTGAGCAGAGAGGTCTGAAGTGACCTCACGTCAGCGCAGCAGCTGCCTGCTGTCTCTGCGGGCTCCTCTCAGGGCGCTCCGGATGAGGGCGGCATCTCCTCCACCCCTCTGCCAGTGACCGTTGCATCCGATGAGGTTGCGATGACTGGGGAGATGCCAACTGTGGAACTGGCCGCTCCCTCCCAGGCGGGGCCAGCACAGGCTCCACAGGCCAGAGGACGGCCGCCAAGGCCATCAGGACAGCAGAGTCAGCAGGCTGGCTCAGATGCCAGTGCCAGTGAGGAGGCAGCACCAAGACATAGCACCCGAAAATGTGAACATAAGTCACCTTAGGCACACCACGGGTTTATCATTGGTGCTTTTGTGTTGGCCTGCAATGAGGTCTTTATGAATTGGTGTGATGTTGAACGCCTTTGTCATTTTGTTCTCTTAAGTTCATTTTGTTATACCATTAAATTCAGACATGTCACCATGGCTGAGGGTGACTCTTTTCTTCTGCAGATGGGTGGTTACCAATAAAGTTATGAGTAATTTGTGGAAAATTCAGCTTTATTGACAAGGACCTTAGTTAATTTTCCTAACCAGGCAGATTTTGCACTCAGTGTCAAGTATGGATCCTGCAGCCCAGGCTTGTCCTGGAGGTCCATCTGTGGTGTGTTAGCTGAAGGTTCATTGATTTAAAACCTCCCGGGTGTCCCTGCCTCCCTGGAGTATGCCCAGGTCAGCGTCTACCCACTCAGCATTTCCCTGTGTGTGCTCATCCTCGGACTCACTGCTGGACTCACTGGGTGCAGCTGCAGCCACTGTGTCTACGTCTTCATCATCCACTGTGTCTCCCCTTTCCAGCGCAAGATTGTGGAGAGCGCAGCATGCAACCACTATCAGCGATACAAGATCTGGGGGGTACTGGAGTGCACCCCCTGAACAGTCCAGGCATCGGAAGCGCATCTTGAGAAGACCAATGGCTCTCTCCACCACAGCCCTTGTGGAGGCTCCTATTGTACGGCTGCTCAGCTTCTGTTATTGGATGGCGGAGAGGCGTCATGAGCCACCTTCTGAGGGGATAGCCCTTGTCACCCAGCAGCCATCCATCCAGCCGGGCTGGAGCACTGAAGAGCCCCGGCACCTGGGAGTGTCTGAGGATGTAGGCGTCGTGGAAGCTGCCTGGGTACTTTGCACAGACTTGTAGAATCAGCATCCTGTGATCACACACTATCTGCACGTTCATGGAGTGGAAGCCCTTCCTGTTGACGAAGGCACCGGGCTCACCTGCTGGCGCCTTGATGGCCACATGTGTACAGTCTATGGCACCCTGGACGCGGGGGAAGCCAGCAATGGCCGCAAAACCTCTGGTTCGCTGTGTCTGGCTGGCCTGGTCCCAGCGGAAGTGGATGAACGACAATGGACGCCTGAACAGAGTGTCTATGACCTACTTGACACAAGTGCAGACAACTGATTAGGAGACACCGCAAAGATCACCCACCGAGCCCTGGAAGGAGCCAGAGGCATAGAAGTTGAGGGCAGCTGTGACCTTTAGAGCCACTGGCATGGGATGTCCACCCACACAGTTAGCGGAGATCTCAGGGCCAATCATCTGACAGATGGAGGTGACTGTCTCCCTTGAGAGACGGAGCCTCCTTCGGCACTGCACCTCAGACATATTGAGGTAGCTGCATTGCCGCTTGTAAACCCTGGCAGCAGGATAATGGCGTCTTCTGCGGCCCCTTCTGCCTTGGACTTCCCGCTGGCCCTGCGCCCCTTGTGCCTGTGCCTCTCCTCCCAAAGGTGGCTCCCCTGGAGGCTGAATGTGTGCTCCTGGCCTCCTCCCCCTTCCTCCTCAGAAGAGGTGCCTCCAGTGGAGAGTTCAACTCCCATTCCCAGGCTAAGGGAGGGCTTCCTGAAACCTGCAGGCCCAAAAACGATTCCTCACTGCAGAGTGCTGACCTGAAAGTTGTGAGTCCTGTCCAAGCAGCTGGTATGTGTTTTGAAGTATTGCAGCTCACACAGGCAAGTATCAGTTACTTTGCAAATTAAATATTTGACAGAGCACACTCGCAACACCACTGAGCCCTCTCATCCCGCCCGTGGATGAGGTTTATATAAATGTCTCCTACCCGCCTGCCCGTTGTGCCCGTGCGACAACCCAAAGATCGCACGGGTGCCAAAAAATCGCTGTCAATTGGTGCCTCAAGGGCCTTAAGTGGCCCGTTAATTAATGGCGGGTGCGCATCAGAGATCATTGCGCGCTCACCCAACAAAATATCGCGATGGTGGGCGGTGACGTTGGGACGCTTGCCCGATGTCACCGCACGTCATTTTACTCATCGGCGAGCGGGGGCAGGACCCGCACGCCAATGGAAAAATTCTGCCCATTGATTCTTCTGCAATGATACTACACCATTTGTGGCAATGCTCCCATTCACTATCTACATTGTGGCCAATATTGAAAAGTATAATTCGCTGATAATCATTTATGATTTTTGCTACAGCATCGGTTTCCAAACAAGTTCCACAAAAGAACAATAATTTTGCGTCTTTAGTGACATGTACCTACGCAGGAATGAAAACAGACAAAGTAGTTATCAACAAGAACAATCATGCTGGAATACATCTCAAGGTCATTTGGATATAAGTTGAAATAAATTATCCTAACTTTACACAGTTGGTGCTAATTTTAAAACATTTGGGTAAATTTTCCCTTCAGCGTCCCTAATGCATAGCTTCCCAAACTGGAATTTTGACAGGTGGTCCTTGTGATCCATTAAAATTAATTACCTCAAAAATCCATGGTGGCACGTTCCCAACGGTTATGCTAAGATTGTGCAGAATTCTATGGCTGAGCTTGCTGATGTTCATCGATCCACAGAAAGCCTCGCTGGAGTGGGCCGTTGGTACCGTGGGCGCATATCTGTGGCATCTCCTCCCCGCTGAAGACCACAGAAATTCAAGCATAAGCTGTCTTGCCCATAGAGATGATGAGTTACCTGCCAGTTGAGGAATCTGGGTACCTTTAGTGATCCTGCCCACTCTATGCCAGTGGCTCTGTCTCAAAACAAAGCCACTGGAATCTCATGTGTAAGGCCAGGACCTGGTGTATTTTGGTCTCACTAGAGTTTCAAGCCACTCTGCTAGTGCTGAAAAAATTTAGGGCAAATGCTTTTGGTGCTCAGGACCCAGTTTAGTTTTGAAAAATTCCCAACATTTGCCTGAAGGCATTAAAGACAAACATATATCTCATTGAGTGCAATTTTAGGCACCCTGGCTTTGAACTTCCTCAAAGCTGGATTTGTAACCATATCTATGATGGCACACGGCTTCTGATTGCCTGTGACCTGTGTGCCCCTAACCCCTGCCCATATTCAAGTGTCAAAGGTAGATGAGTATCCAAACAATAACAGCACCACGGGGCTGGTCATCTCAGAAAAATAAAACAATAGGGCCCAGATGCAACATTTGTAACCAAAGAAATGAAAAGAGAACATTTTTGCCCATTAGTTTAATAGAGGGGTCATAATACTGAAGTACTGGGATTGGTTCCATTGGGACAGCAAAGAATGAGAGCAAATTTAATAGGTTATTAAGATTATGAAAGATTGTGATAGAATAAATTGGGGAAAATTATCTGCACTGGTTGGGGAGCCAGGAATAAGGGACCATCAACGTAAAAGTTTTTAAATCACCAGATTGTTGGAGCAATGAATGCTTCGCAATGAGGAATGGCTGAGGCTGAGGCATCTTTTAAGGGAAAATATTGATAAATATTTGAAGCCTGGAAAGGCACAGAGGTTGGAGAGAGCAGGCCAATATGATTCATTTATATCAGTTTAGGAAGAAAGTGATATAGGCAAAATGAACTGGATCATCTCCTTCTAGGCTGTAAACTATCCTAGGTGGAGAGGCTCACACAGGCAAAAATGGGAAAAATAAAGCAATATAGGACAAAAAGAGCAACCTTACTGAAATCCTTTTACGTCTCATAGTCTTCAGTTCAGATGAATCATTGTAAAGCTACAATGTCACAGTCGATCTTTTCTTGAAGCATGCTGACTGACTTGCTGCATATTTCCAGTTTGCCAATTTTCATATTTGCTCGTTTGAAAATCAAATGGATGCTTCTGGAAGATCGGCCAGTTAAGATATCAATGATTTGTAACACACAAATAGTTAAGTGATGACTGGTAGTCTCTGGCTATTTGTTAGTCCACACACGATACAGTTTCTAGGCCTATTTCATTGTTAATTTATTTTTTTTACACTTCAGGCAAATCTTTCACACAAAAAGAATCAGCTTTGATTTATAAGGAGCAAAATCAATCGATGAAACACGGCAGTTTCTTTTGAGGGATGTATAGGCAGAATAAATAACACTTCAAAATACTTATTTCCAAAAGTAATTGATATACAATAGCTTGATTTTTAAAATGATTTTAAATATTTGGAAGACTGAAGCCATTGTTTTCAGTCCCCACTCCAAACTCTGTTCCTAAGCTACTGACTCCAGCTCTCTCCCCGGCAACAGTCTGAGATTAAACATATCTGTTCAGAACCTTGGTGTCACATTTGATCCCAAGATGAGCTCTGACCTCATATCTGTGTCATATGTCTCTGTAGCATCACATAACATCACCCTTGTCCCAGTTCATCTGCTGCTGAAACCCTCATTCATACCTTTGTTACCTCTAGATTTGACAATTCCAATGCACTCCTGGCTAGACTCCCACATTTAATCCTCTTGGGGTCATCTAAAACTTGCCTGTGTCTTAACCTGTAACAAGTCCCATTCCCCTATCAGTTCTTTGCTCACTGACCTGCATTGACTCCAGGCCAAGCAACATCTTAATTTGAAAGTTCTCATTCTTGTTCTCAAATCCATCCATGGTCTTGTCCCTCCCTGTCTCCGTAATTTCCTCCAGCCCCACAGCCCTCTGGGATATCTGCACACCTCTAATTCTGTGTATCCCTGATTTTAATCACTCCACCACGGTTGGCTGTGCCTTTAGTTACCTAGGCCCCAAGCTCTGGAATTCCCTCCCTAAACCTCTCCGCCTCTCTATCTCACTTTCCTCCTTTAATACAGTCCTTAAAACCTACCTCTTTGACCAAGGTTTTTATCATCTGGCCTAATGGCCTGGATTTTCACTGAGTTGGGGCAACTCAGGAAACCTTTAAAAATGGTGGGTGGGGCCTGGATACATTTCTGGCAGATCCCATTCTTCTGGCAGGTGAAAGGGAGGAGGGGAGAGGGTTATAAATCACACAGGCATGAAACCTGATCACAGAAGGACAATTTGATTTAACTGCTGAGTGCAAACACATCCAATATTCATTGCTTTAATGACCTTAAACCACAATGTGGGAACCACGATTTTATGGAGGAGGCATAATTGCTTATGAAATACAGACTTAAGGTTTGTTTAAGTGTTATGATCTGAAGTGATTTAAATGCCCAGCCCTTTTAAATAAAAAAAAAGCAGTCTGCAGTTTTTACTGAGAGTTAAAAAAAGACCCTTCTACTGGTGTACATTCATTGACAGACGATCCGATGCAGCTTAGGAAAAAAATTAGCCATCTGTTTTTTGCAATTTCAGTATACTTCATTGTTTAAATTTCCCAGGCTTTGTTATTTTAGCTGAGTCAATTATGAATGCTTGGCTGAGATCAAAAGGCCCAGAACTACTTATCTCAGCGGGAAGCCGTATAGACATTTTGCTTGACAGTTTTAAGAGATTTTTAAAGTATTAGATGTCTTTAACATGGTTAGTGAATTAGCTATTTGTTTTTACAACTGTTACAAATGTGAGGTTTATAAGATTGTTATGCTTGGACTGTGTTCTTAATGTAGGGTAAAATGAAGGGGATCATATGATCTGCTCTTAAGTCTACCTAACAACAGGCCTGGGTGACATGGCTATTAAAGATTAAAGGGGAGACCAAGTTGTTTTACTGGAAAGAAGGTGCACGCTGTTCACACTTGGAAACAATGGCAGCAGCACCTGTGTTTACAGTGGTTAGACTGCTGGTCTTCGAATCCCACTAGGATGTTGAAAATTTCGGGTTGTAAATGGTTGTACTTTAAACAGTCCATTTACTTCCAAGATAGAATAGTGTTAGGGTCTAATGAATAACTAATCAGCAATTCTACCTGAATACAAGGCCCACGTGATTCATGTTGCCAAGGAGATAAGCTTTGAGAGGGGAAGAGTTTCAAAAATATCACTGAATCTCAAAGAGAAGCTAATCAACCAGGATCCAAGAGAGAGAGGGCAGCTAGAGGCCAAAAGTCGCTATGGTTCACCGCGCAGGAATGTTTGTGGGGGCTCATCCTCAGATTGAAAAGACCAAATTTATGAAGATTTGTCTAACTTGCGTGAGTTGGAGAATCTCCATGAAAAGCCTTCACTGTGAACTATAGCTCTGGGGTTATAAATTACCAGACTGGGAAAGGAAAGGAATGGAAATAAAACCCTTGGGAGCTAAGCATCACTTTGGATTGGGTCCATGAAAATCGAATGACTACTTCAGGGACAGTGTAAAGTAGACCTGCGAAGCGGGTTTTCAGTTGTGCTGAAAGTAAAAGGGGAAATTTCTGTTCTGTAATTTAAAGAACAAGGGCAGAATTTTTCAGTTGGCGTGCAGGGGCGGGCCCAACACACCAACACGTAAAATGAAGCGTGATGACATTGGGCGTGTGTCCGATATCATCGCACTGAGTAGCAATGTTTCAGTCGGCGGGCACATGCCGGAGTCGGCTGTGCACCCATCAATATGTAAACTGCCTATTGAGGCCATTAAGGATTTAATTAAGGTTATTATAAACGCTGCCTGTCCAACCATAAGGTTGGTGGGCAGGCGAAAAGGCCAAGCGGCCTTCGCGTTTTTTAGGAAACCTCATCCACGAGCGGGATGAGGTTTCCTAAAGCTTTTATGAAATAAATTTTTAAAAATTCGTTAATATAAAAACATGTCCCAACTCATGTGACAGTCACATGAGGGGACATATTTAAATCAATTTATAAACCTTTTATTTAATTTTTTGAACATCGATTCAATCTCCCTGAGGCAGCTCCGAGCCTCAGGGAGTTTGAAGCGCTCTTTCACGTGCATGCGCGAAAAAGCACTGGCTCCGACTCTCCCTCCTCCCCCTACCCGCTCAGGTAGCAGTGATTGCGACCGGCCGCGTATTACGCTGGATGGGCCTTAATTGGCCCGTCTGCGAAAAATGGCGGTGTGGAGCCGATCACAGGCGGCAATTGGCTCCGCGCCTGGTCCCGCCGAGCCCACCCGCCATATGAAAAATCCTGCCCTAAGTTGCCTAACAAAAGAAGTGTTTAGTCAATAGTGCTTATCATCTGTCACAGCAAAAGTGTCAAAACATGAAATCTTGCTTTTTCATCCTTTCAACTATCATCTCAAATTTCGAATTCCTTTTTTTTAAACTTATTGATCTCTTCGGGAATCATAAGGAGTTGGGGGTTCTCCCAGGATTTCGAATCAACTGACTAAGACAAGTACACTGGGTTTGGTCAGAGTTTAAACGAACAAGACTTCTTGTATTTTTCTAAGTTAAAATGACTATGTCTATTGCTGATGCATTCCTCATAATAGAGGACATGACTTTAAGTGCCTTGCAACAATTAAGCAAAGGCTAAGTTAAAAGCAGTGGTAGAAAAGTTAAAAATAGATTTAAAAGTAAGCACTAAAAATCAATAACAGTCTAAGTATTGGCTCAACACTTGAAGCCTTAGGAAGAAAAGTGTAATGTTGACAACGTGCAGATTCAGTTGGCTAGGAATCAGTTACAAATGAAGCAACTGGAACTTGAGAGAGAGGAAAAAGCAAAAGAGAAAGAAAGGAAAATGGAAAAAATTGAATTAGAATTTCATGTTGGAAGAGAAGGGGAAAGCCTTCAACTGCAAAGAGTGGGGGACAAGCCAGAACATTTGAACTGAACAGAGAAAAGTTCTGATTACGTGAACAAGGAAAAGCAAGTAGACTTGATGACGGCTCCAACTCTCCCTCCTCCCCCCACCCGCACATGTAGCGGTGAGTGCTACCAGCCGCGTATTACGCTGGGCGGGCCTTAATTGGCTATTAAGGTTTAATTTCTGGTCTTATTTTGTCAAGGAAAGTTCATCTGGTGCCTAATTTCAGCAAAGAAGGAGTTGAAATATATTTTCGCTCATTTGAGAAAATTTCTACAAAGTTACAATGGCCCAGAGAAATGTGGACAATTTAATTTTATCCGTTCGCGGGACATGAGCATCGCTGTCTTGGCCAGCAATTTTTTACCCGTCCCTAATCACCCTTGAGAAGGTGGTACTGAGCTACCCTCTTGAACTGCTGCAGTCCATGTGGTGTAAGTACACCCACAGTGCTATTAGGGAGGGAGTTCCAGGATTTCGACAGTGAAGGAACGGCGATATTGTTCCAAGTCAGGATCGTATGTGGTTTGGAGGGGGGTTTGAAGGTGGTGGTGTTCCCATGTATTTGCTGCCCTTGTCCTTCTGGGTGGTAGTGGTTGTGGTTTTGGAAGGTGTTATCCTTAACATCGATTCCGGACCCCATGATGGCTTATGGCATCAGGTCAAAGACAGGCAAGGAAACCTCCTTCTGATTACCATGTACCGTCCTCCCTCAGCTGATGAACCAGTGCTCCTCCATGTTGAACACCACTTGGAGGGAGGACTGAGGGTTGCAAGGACTCAGAATGTACTTTGGGAGGGAATTTCAATGTCCACCACCAAAGTGACTCAGTAGTGTGACTACTGGCCGAGCTGGCTGAGTCCTAAAGGACAAAGCTGCTAGACTGGGTCTTCTGCAGCAGGTGGTTAGGGAACCGACAAGTGGGAAAAACATACTCATCCTCACCAACTTGCCTACTGCAGGTGCATCTGTCCATGACAGTATCAGTAGGAGTGACCACCACACAGTCCTTGTGGAGATGAAGTCCAATCTTCACACTGAGGATCCCCTCCATCGTGTTGTGTGGCACAACAACCATGCTAAATGGGATAGATTTCAAACAGATCTAGGAACTGAAGCCTGGGTATCCATGAAGTGCTGTGGGCCATCAGCAGTAGCAGATTTGCATTCAACCACAATTTGTAGCTTCATAGCGCAGCATATCTCCCACTCCACAATTACCACCAAACAAAGGGATCAACCATGGTCCAATGAAGAGTGCAGGAGGGCATGCTAGGAACAGCACCAGGCATACCTAAAAATGAGGTGTCAACCTGGTGAAGCGACAATACAGGACTACTTGCATGCCAAACAGCATAAGCAGCAAATGATAGACAGAGCTAAGCCATCCCACAACCAATGGATCAGATCCAAATTCTGTGTTCCTGTCACATCCAGTCGTGAATGGTGAAGGACAATTAAACAACTTACTGGAGGAGGAGGCTCCACGAATATCCCCATCCTCAATGATGGGGGAGCCCAGCACATCAGTGCAAAAGATAAGGCTGAAGCATTTGTTACAATCTTCAGCCAGAAGTGCCAAGTGGATGATCCATCTTGGCCTTCTCTGGAGGTTCCCAGCATCATAGAAACCAGTCTTCAGCCAATTCGATTACTCCACGTGATATCAAGAAGTGGCTGAAGGCACAGGATACTGCAAAGGCTATTGGCCCTGACAATAGTCCGGCAATAGTATTGAAGACTCGTGCTCCAGAACTTGCTGTGCCCCTAACCAAGCTGTTCTAGTACAGCTACAACACTGGCATCTACCCAGCAATGTGGAAAATTGCCCAGGTATGCCCTGTACACAAAAAGCAGGACAAATCCAACCCAAACCAGCCAATTATTGTCCCATCAGGCTACTCTCGATCATCAGTAAAGTGATGAAAGGGGTCATCAACAGGGCTACCAAGCACCATTTGCTTAGCAATAACCTGCTCACCGATGCTGAGTTTGTGTTCCGCCAGGGCTACTCAGCTCCTGACCTCATTAGAGCATTGGTTCAAACATGGACAAAAGAGCTGAACTCCCGAGGTGAGGTGAGAGTGACTGCCCTTGACATCAAGGCAGCATTTGACTGAGTGTGGCATCAAGGAGTCCTAGCAAAACTGGGGTCAATGGGAATCATGGGAAAACTCTCTGCTGTTTGGAGTCATACTTAGCAGAAAGGAAGATGGTTGTGGTTGTTGGCGGTCAATCATCTCAGCTCCAGGACATCACTGCAAGAGTTCCTCAGGGTCGTGTCCTAGGCCCAACTATCCTCAGCTGCTTCATCAATGACCTTCCTTCCATCGTAAGGTCAGAAGTGGGGATGCTCGCTGATGATTGCACAATGTTCAGCACCATTCGCGACTCATCAGACACTGAAGCAGTCCATGTCCAAATGCAACAAAACCTGGACAATACACAGGCTTGGGTTGACAAGTAGCAAGTAACATTCATGCCACACAAGTGCCAGGCAATGACCATCTCCAACAAAAGAAAATCCAAACACCTTCTCTTGACATTCAATGGCATTATCACTGCTGAATCCCTACTATCAACATCCTGGGAGTTACCATTGACCAGAAACTGAACTGGATTAGCCATATAACTACTGGGGCTACAAGAGCAGGTCAGAGGCTAAGAATCCCGTGGCTAGTAACTCACCTCCTGACTCCCCAAAGCCTGTCCACCATCTAAAAGGCACAAGTCAGGAGCGTTATGGTATACTCTCCACTTCCCTGGTTAAGTGCAACTCCAACAACACTTAAGAAGCTTGACACCATCCAGGACAAAGCAGCCCGCTGTGATTGGCACCATATCCACAAACATTCACTCCCTCCGCCATCGATGCAGTGGTAGCAGTGTGTACCATCTACAAGATGCACTGCAGGGTTTCATCAAGGCTCCTTAGATATCACCTTCTAAACACACGACCACGAACATCTAGAAGGACAAGGGCAGCAGTCAGATGGAAACACCCACCTGGAAGTTCCCCTCCAAGCCACTCATCACCCTAACTTGGAAATATTCCATCGTTCCTCCACTGTCGCTGGGTCAAAATCCTGGAACTCCCTCCCTAACCGCACTATGGGTGTACCTACAGCACATGGACTGCAGGAGTTCAAGAAGGCAGCTCATAACCATCTACTCAAGGGCATTTAGGGATGGGCAATAAATGCTGGCCTAGCCAGCGATGCCACATTCCATAAACAAATAAAAAAATTGTCGAAGGGACCTTGTTGAGTTGCTGCAGTGCATCTTGTAGGCTATACACACTGTTGCCACTGTGCATTGGAGGTGGATGGGGTGCCAATCAAGTGGGCTGCTTTGTCCTTGATGGTGTCAAGCTTCTTGAGTGTTGTTGCAACTGCACTTGTCAAAGCAAGAGGAGATTATTCCATTACACGCCTGATTTATGCCTTGTAGATGGTGGATTTGTGATGTCAGGAGGTGAGTTACTCTCTGCAGAATTCCCAGCCTTGGATCTGCCACAGTATTTATATGGTTGATTGGTTCAATTTATTATCAATGGTAGTCCCCGGGATGTTGACAGTGGGGGTTTCAACAATGGTAATGCCATTGAGTGTCAAGGGGAGATGGTTGGATTCTTTCTTTTGCAGATGGTCATTGCCTGGCACTTGTGTGGCGTGTATGTAACTTCCCAGCTCTTAGCCCAAGTGTGAGTATCAGGATTTTGGTCACCTGTCCTAATATCTCCTTATGTGGTTCAGTGTCAAATTTTGTTTGTTCACATTCCTGTGAACCATTTTATACATTGAGCCTTGGCTTTAATCTTTTACAGCACTCTAACCTTGACAAGCAAAGATGTAATGTTAGGAAAATTCCCGCTTATTGCAATAAGGGAGCATCAGATTCCAAATCAGCATGCCGAAGGATGCGAAAATGAGCAGAGGGATGAAGGGTAGTAGAGTTGGGAGATTGGCAGCAGAGTTTTGGATGAGCTCAGCTTTACAGTGGTTGGAAGGTGGGAAAATAGCCAGGAGGGTAACGGAATACTCACGTGAATACCAGGCTTGCTGCATACCGTCACGGACTGCTTCAGTATCTGAAGGGTTGCAAATGGTGTTTGCAATTGTGCAATCATCAGCAAACATCCATGTTTCTGACCTTTGATGGAAGGAGGGTCATTGATGAAGCAGCTGAAGATGGTTGCGCTGAGGACAGTACCCTGAGGAACTCCTACAGTGATGTCCTGCAATGGAGATGATTGACCTCCAACAACCACAACCATCTTCCTTTGTGCTAGATATGATTCCAACTAATGGAGAGTTTTCCTCTGATTCCCATTGACTCCAGTTTTGCTGGGGCTCCCTGAAGCCACACGTGGTCAAATGCTGCCTTGACATCAAGGGCAGTCACTCTCACCTCACCGCTGGAGTTTAGCTCTTTTGTCCATGTTTGGACTAAGGCTGTAATGAGGTCAAGAACTGAGCAGGGAAGCTTTGGAGATTAATTCAACCTATCAGATGAACAGTCTACAGATCATGATATGGTTAAGACTGCTGAGCTTAATGCATATGAGCTAATCCCAGAGGTTTACAGGTAAAAGTTTAAAAAAATCTCAGGAAGAGACAGAATCAGACTCTTGTGGAATTTTGAGAAAAAGAAATGGTGTTTAATGATGGGGGCTATGAAGCTGGATAAAGTCTTTGAAAACCTTAGAGAGGTATAGTTAATGGAAGAGTTTAAAAACAGTATTCCTTTAGGAATCAGGTCCCACCTAGTAGACCATAAAGCTTCCAAAATAAGGGAGACGGCTGTTATAGCTACAAACTTTAGAAACTGTCTCAGAAACACGCAGAGGGCAGCAAACCTTTGTTTGTGAACGCACAGAGAAGCTGGAGGGATAAGAGAAGTAGTGAACAGGGTAGTTAGGAAAATAGATCAGCCATGATATTATCAAATGAATGTGCAGGCTCAAGGGACCAAATGGCCTGCTCCTGCTCCTGATTTGTATGTTTGTATGTAGAACATTAATTACAGTGATGGCAGAACCGAAAAGACAGATGCTCTTCAGAGTATTGAAAAAGGCAGTGTGGGTAAAGGTATGATTTGAGGAGGCCAATACATTACTTTTTCCATAAGATAGGGAATGTAAAAGCAGACTGTTGGAAATTTAAGGTTAAGTCTATGGCTTTGGTAGGACTGTATAGTGTTTCTCCGGAAAATGCTTTGCCAGCAGGTGAAGACCAATATTACCAATGTCACCAGTATTGTGACAAACCAATACCATCTAATGTATTTACAGTGGGTGTAAATCAGATCATAAAAGATTGTGGACGTTTTCTATTTGAGGGTGAAGTAACTCCATTTTTGTCTGATAAAGGGGCCAAAGAGATTGTTCTTTTTAAAGATACAGAGTCAGCTCAAACCCTGATGTTAGCAGAAGATGTGAAGTTCTCTCCGGGGAATTTGCTAAATAAATGTGTATTGATAAAGGGCTTTGATGGAAGTTGTTTACCTGTTCCATTGTGTATATGAATTTAAACTGTTATTTCGTCAGTGGTTCTGTTATTGTGATTGTAGCACAACAGATTGACCACACGAGGGGGTTTACATTTTTGAATGTGGCTCGGTGTCATAGTTTGTTTTATAATGTCCCTGTAGAGTGCCTTCAGATGTTTTATTACATTAAAGGCGCTATACAAATATAACTTGTAGTTGTTGTTGTTGATGAACCTTTATAAAACAATGGTTTGTCTTCAGCTTGAGTACTGTGTCCAATTCTGGGCACTGTACTTTAGGAAGGATGTGAAGGCTTTAGAGAGGGTGCAGAAAGGATTTACAAAAATGTATTTCGGGGATGAGCGACTTCAGTTAAGTGGAGAACCTGGGGTCATCCTCCCTAGAGAATAAAAGGTTGAGAGGAGTTTTGATAGAGGTGATCAAAATCATGAGGGGTCTAAACAGAATAAATAGAGAGAAACTTCGCATTGGGGAAAGGGCCATCAATTTAATGTGATTGCAGAAGAAGCAATGGCGATATGTGGAAGAACTTTTTTATACAAAAGTGGTTAGGTTCTGGAATGCACTGCCTTTGGAATGTGGTGGAGGCAGGTTCAATCATAACTTTCAAAAGTGGATTGCATAACCAATCGAAGAGGCAAAAATTAAAGGGCTATGTGGAAAGAATGGGAGAATGGGGTTAGCTGAGGTGCTCTTTCAGAGAGTCAGCAAAGATAAGATGGGCTGAATAGCCTCTTTCTATGCTATAACTATTTTGTGAATCTAGTTGGCAAGCCAAGTTAAGTTTCTGGTTAATGGTAACCCTCAGGGTGTTGATGATGGGGATTCAGTGATGATAATGCTGCTGACCATCATGGGGGTATGATTAAGTTCTCTCTTGTCGAAGGTGGTCATTGCCTGGCACTTGTGTGGCATGAATGTAACTTGCCACTTATCAGCCCTAGCCTGAATTTTGTCTAGCTGTTGCTGCATGCGGGCACAGATTTCATCTTTTTCCAAGGAGTTATGATTGGGACTGAACACTGTGCAATCATCAGCAAACATCTCCACTTCTGACCTTATGATAGATGGAAACTCATTGATAAAGCTACTGAGATGGTTGGGCCTAAGACACCATTCTGAGGAACTCCAGCAGCGATGTCGTGGGACTGAGATTATTAACCTCCAACAACCACAACCATCTTTCTTTCTGCTATGTGTGACGCCAACCAGTGGAGAGTTTCCCCTGATTGTCATTAACTTCAATGTTGCTAGGGCTCTTTGATGCCGCAAATGCTGCATTGATGTCAAGGGCAGTCACTCTCACCTCACCTCTGGAATTTAGCCCCTATGTATGTCTACGAACCAAGGCTGTAATGAGGTGAGGAGCTACATGGACCTGGCAGAACCAAAACTGAGCATCGGTGTGCAGGTTATTGCTTAATAAGTGCTATTTGATAGCACTGTCAACCACACCTTCTTCCTCTGTGCTGATGATTGAGAATCAAATGCAGGGGCAGTAATTGGAAAGAATGGATTTGTCCTCCTTTTTGTGGACTGTACCTAGCTGAGTAATTTTTCAGGTAGGGTGTCATTGTTGCAGTTGCACTGGAACAGCTTGATAAAGGCATGACTAGTTCTGGAGCACAAGTCTTCAGTTCTATTGCCATGATTTTTTCAGGGCCCATGGCCTTTGTTACTGTCCTGTGCTACTTCTTTGTATCACATGGAGTGAATCAAATTGGCTGAAGACTAGCTGGATGGGAATGGTAGAGTGAGGGATATGCCAGGGCATGGGGTTACAGATTGTGGTTGAATACAATTCTGCTACTGCTGATGACCCACAGAACCTCACGGATGCCGCGTTTTGAGATGTTAGGTCTGATCTGAATCTATCCTATTTAGCACGATGGTGTCACACAACACGATGGAAGGTGTCTTCAGTTTGAAGGCAGCCTTTGTCTCCACAAGGACTGTGCGGTGCTCACTTCTACCATTACTTTCATGGATAAATGTCTCTGTGAATGTACCAGTAAATTGATGAGGATGAGGTCAAGTAGACTTTCCCCTTGTGTTGGTTCTCTCAGTACTTGCTACTGGCCCAGTCTAGCAGATATGTCTTTCAGGACTCAGCCAGCTCAGTCGGTAGTAGTGCTACTGAGCTGCTCTTGGTGATTGACATTAAAATACTCCAGCCAGAGTACATTCTGTGCCCTTGCAACTCTCAGCGTATCTTCCAAGTGATGTTTAACATGGAGGAATACTGATTCATCAGCTGAGGTAGGGTGCCAGGTAGTAAGCGACAGGGGGATTCCCTGAGGCTTCATGGAGTCTGGAGTCAATATTGAAGACAACCAAGGCCAACTCCCTCCTAACTGTATACCACTTGCTGCTACCACTGTTGCATCTATCCTGCCGGTGGCACAGGATACATCCAGGAATGGTGATGGGGGAGTCTGGGACATTGGCTGTACTCACATTTGGTGAGTATGACTATGCCAGGCTGTTGCTTGACCAGTCTGTGGGTCAGCTCTCCCAATTTTGGCACAAGCCCCCAGATATTAGTGAAGATGACTTTGCAAACTTGACTTGGCAGAGTGTGTTGTTATTCCTGGTGTCTAGGTTGATGCCAGGTGGATCATCAGATTTATGCATGTTTAACTTTTCTGTACAGTTTTGATACAACTGAATGGATTGCTAGGCTATTTCAGAGGCCAGTTATGAATCAACCACATTGCTGTGGATCTGGAGTAATAAGAAGGCCAACCTGAGTAAGGACACCAGATTTCCTTCCCTAAATGACATTAGTGAACCAGATGGATTTTTACAACAATATGATCGTTCCATCATCACTGAGACTAACTTTTTATCTCAGGTTCATTCGATTAATTGAATTTAAATTCACCCAGCTGCCATGGTTGTATTTGAATGCATGTCTCTAAAGCATTATTACAGGCCTCTGGATTACAAGTCCAATAACATTATCACGAGGCTACCATTACTCCAAACTAAATTAAAATGAATTACTGGTCAAACATACAGACTTTCTGTGCCCTTGATACATGCTGGCAATCAATTTTCATTCATAAATGACTTGTCAAACCTAAATATGTACCGGTATCTTTTTCATTTATATGCTCTGTACTGAATGCATAAATTATGGAATTGCACACCAGCAGCAGTGATTTCAGGTCCAGAATTTTTAATACATGGAAAATCATGTTTTGTGGTTGTGCAATTATATGAAAAGCACATTTTCAGAATGTGCTGGGAGTGCAGAATCAGCATTTCTACTATAGTCAGCAAACCAAGCATAATTGCACACCAAAGTCAAGCAATCTGCCTGATAGGAGAGTGGGTCTGGCCTTCCAGGGAGGTTCATGAACTGTTGCATGTTCCATATATTTAAATATTTTATGTACACTTCCTCAATGAAAAAAAAACAAAAGAATAAGAAATAGCTGGGATTAAATTACCAGCATGGGCGATGGCACCAACCTTAGAGGATTTCAAGGAAAAACTAAAAACAAGAACTCCGGAGTCGGCTGTGTGCCTGCCGAGCTATCAGAAGCCTATTAAAGCCATTTAAATAGCAATTGAAATAATTAACAAGGCTGCCCGTCCAACCTTAAGGTTGGCGGGCAGGCGAAGAGCCCAGGCGGCCTTCGCATTTTTCATGGAACCACATCCACTGGCGGGATGAAGTTTCATGACGGGTTTATAAATGTAATTAAAATTTTTATTAAAATTTATTGACATGTCCCAGCTCTTGTGACACTGTCACATGAGGGGACACGTCTGAATAACTTTTTCTTTCCGCACGCAATCGGCTGCGCGCTGCCATTTTACGCGGGTGGGCCAATTAAGGCCCGCCCAGCATGACGCACGCCCAGAAGCGCTGAGTGCTCCCTGTGCAGGCGGGGGGGGAGGATGGAGAGTCGGGGCCTGTGCTCTTTCACGCGCATGCACACGAAAGAGCGCAGAAATCTCCCTGAAGCACAGAGCTGCCTCAGGGAGATTACTTTCCTTCTGAAAAATTGAAATAAAGAAAAGAGAAAAGTATTCAGACATGTCCCCTCATGTGACAGTGTCACATGAGCTGGGACAAGTCAATGCATTTTAATAAAAATTTTAATTACATTTATAAACCCTTCATGAAACCCCATCCAGCCTGTGGATGAGGTTCCATGAAAAATGCGAAGGCCGCCTGAGCTCTTTGCCTGAACCCGCCAACCTTAAGGTACGCGCCCGCTGAACTGAATATTGGAATGACGCGCGGTGATGTCAGGATGCACGCCCGACGTCACCGTGCGCCATTTTATGCGTCGGTGTGTGGGGCCCGCCCTCGCACGCCAACGAGAAAGTTCCGGCCAAAGCTTTCTCATGCCTGAAACTGTTACTATGGCCAGAATCTTTCCGTCGGCGAGTTGGGGGCGGGGCCCACTCGCTGATGCGAAAATGATGCGGGATGATGTCGGGAGGAACCCCCGACGTCATCCCGCCCCATTTAAATATCCAGGAAGGTGGGGGCACAGCGAGATCAGCTGTCCGCCCGCTGACCTGACAATGGCCAATTGAGGCCATTGACAGGATAATTAAAACAATTAAAGGACCTGCCCATCCAACCTTAAGGTTGGCGGGCAGGCCAGGAGCCCTGGTGGGGAATAGAAAAAACATGAAACCTCATCCACTGGTGGGATGAGGTTTCATGTCAGTTTTTAAACAGTTTAATAAAGTTTTAGTCATATTTATTAACATGTGTGACATTGTCACATGAAGGGGACATGTTAATAATGTTTTTATTTTTCTATTTTTTTTAAGTTTATCAAACTGTCAGCCCTCTCCCTGAGATAACACTTAATCTCAGGGCGCAGTGCGCTCTTTCATGGGCATGCACGAAGGAGCGCACTTTGACAGCTGGGGATTCCCTCCCTCCTTGCACAGGAAGCGCATAGCGCTTCCCGTCGGGTATCCTGCTGGGCGGGCCTTAATTGGCCCGCCCACTCAAAATGGCGGCTGGGCCCGTTTTGGCGGCAGAGTTCGGCTGCCCACCTGCCGCCGAGCTGGTGGGGCCCGCCCACCCATCGAGGGCTAAATTCTGCCCCATGGCTGGGATTCTCAAGTCCGGTCTGTGGCAGGACCCGTCAGGGGTGGGACGGAAAATTCAGAGAGGCAGCCAAACATCCATTGACTTTAGGTGGGAATGCGGTGAGCCTGAAAAATCCCAGCCAACGTTACTCATGTAAATTACTGGCGGGCTAGGCCACCAGTTCATTTTGTTAATAGGCTGCAGGTTGCTTCCGTCTTCTGCTGTCTTGTAGATCACGCGTACAGCAATATGTATGTGCACATGTGCACAGGCATAGCCTGGGCCACCAGAACTTCTCATGATGAAGCGAGCTGAATTCAGTGAGGTCACATGATTACTGTCTAAGCTATAAGGAACTGTGAAGGTTCAAACACCAAAATTAAGAGTATTTTAAAAGCAGACTGAGAAAGCATGCAATATGACTTCGCCCCTCAGTTCCTTTAAGGATGTGACCATGAATGAACTTATTCCAGGGA
The DNA here is from genome assembly GCF_964194155.1 of Cetorhinus maximus. Classification (NCBI taxonomy): domain Eukaryota; kingdom Metazoa; phylum Chordata; class Chondrichthyes; order Lamniformes; family Cetorhinidae; genus Cetorhinus; species Cetorhinus maximus. Next base: position 14,032,032 of record NC_135883.1, on the reverse strand, counting down.
GTTTTTCATGTGATGTTTGATCATATGATTTTCCACAATTTGTCAGTGTAATTTCATTACCTTTATGAAAGTTGGGCCTTCTGTATTTGAGTGCTTTTACACACAGAGAACAATACGCAGCAAGGGTGAATGGGGTTAAATTACAATATATTACACTCATTTTCCGCGTGTAAAATGAGTGGAACTGTGACAGATTTAGCGGTGAGATGGTCTGTGTCTAACCTGCGCATGTAAATGAACCACTGTTCACCTGGTGCATTTTTAGGTGCCCTGGGTAGCTGCCTAAAGCAACTGTTAGGCCCCCAAGTTATGTTAACAGGGGGCCTAAAGCCTATTTAAAGATCCCGCTGGGAAATTGCTTTCGATGAGTAGAGCAGAAGCCAGGACTGATCTCTTTAGGCTCGATCAGCAGCCTTTGCGGCCTGTAAGTGACCACCACCAATAGATAGGTTTTTGCTACTGTGGAGCCAGAATGAGCAGGAGGGCTTCCCTGACCACACAGTAGCCCAATTGCCATTACTCCCCACCGGCTTTCCCGGGGCTTATCTTCAGCTCTCTGCCAGCAAGTTGGCCTGATAGTCATTTTGTTCCAATGAGCTAGCTGCCTGTGGGGGCATGATAGGCACTAGCTACTCGCTCAATTAATGAGGCGCAAGGCCCAATTTGGGGCCAGCTACAGGCCTCCTGGTTTGGAACTAGACACCGATGAACCTCTACCCAGTAATCTCAAGAGGGTGAAGAAAAGAAGAACATAGGAACAAAATTCAAACCTTCAGGTGTACAATCCTGAACATAGTGTATAGCTATCTTATTTAATTTTACTCTGTGGCACTTTTGGACAAGATTCTTGTCTCTTCTTTTATATACATAGTAAAAACAGTCGTGCAACACCTGTAAAATACATGCTATTTCTGATTGTGTTTCAGTAAGATCGAGGTCCTATTTTCAAACTAATTGTATTTTAGCTTATTTTTCCAAAAATAACAGATTGTTAATTCCAAAGATCTCAAAAGAAGCACACCATTTTGTCGATATATTCAAAACATAAATTTGCATTGAATGAAGAATTTCAATATGATTGAAACATCTCGATCCTCTGTTTTGTAATTAACAAAAATAAATGTACTAAAAGCTGTAAAATTTGTGCAGTCTCCTGGTTCATGTGTTATGTCACCTGTCTTGGAATTTTGACTTATGTATATATAGAAAAACATCGCAGCAATATTTTTAAAGCTATATTTAACTCTGCATATTTTGTGTTGATCAATTATATTGAAGGTCAACAAACGTGCCAAGACTATGTTAAAAGTATACAGACAAGCAATTGTCATAAGATGTTAATTTGGAAATAATTATTTTTTAAGATCATTAATTTGCTGCAAATGTAATGTTTTTGTCGGGTTCAATAAATAAGGCTAAATGCAACGTGTGGTGAGTTCATCTGAGTACCATACATTGGAAACAGGCATCCCTTGATAATATAATGCCAAAGCGTTACTCTTTTTTTGTCTCTACACTCATCTTTAGCTTCACTCTCCCCATCACTCCAAGTATTTACTATTTCGGGTTTCCTGCCATTTTTGTTCTTTTTCATCAGTTATAGTCTTGACAGAGACACTTTTATAAAAATTACAGTTCCTGATTTGTTATATTTATGTCACCATCTCTGTTTCTAGGCCTTCATGAGATGTTTTCTTCTGTCCAGTGGCTCTTATCTAACTGCCGCTTACACATTAACGCACATAATTTATACAACTGAATGTGGTAATGCCTGTATTATGCCATAAAGTGACACCTTGTTACAGTACTTCTGCATTAGAAGGATGGAATCAGCAAGGCAGCTGCAGCCTGAGAGACAAGAAAGTGGCATTACTCATGTCATCGCTCCAACAGTGGCTGCATCTCCGCTGTTGTTTAATGCTTTGAATCATCCATGTTTAAATGAAATACAGCATCCCGAAAGCCTGGCTTCAGTTTTGCATTCAAATCGCACAGCAAGTTTGTAATTTTCTTTCGAAAACATGTTTAACGCTTAATTATTATTGTAGTTTTGTACAACGAAAGCTGAATTGTGGTTTTGGTTTTAATGAAAGCGAAGCTAACAATCAATAATCCTACAGATGCATTAAACAGTGTCTATAAACGCTGTGAAATTCCTCATAAATTGGATTGAGAGTGTATGATTTGTGGTTTTATAAATCAATGCCATTGGCTAATTGATTTACCTTGAACATTTCTGAAGTTAATCATTACGGCTGATTTGATCTTGTTCTCTGAGGTGCAATTTTACTCCTTTCAGAATGCATCAGATGCAATTTATTTCACTTCACCCCTCCACTTGTCTTGACTACTGGACATGGCCTGGGGAAAGAACAGTAGCAATCTGCAAATCTGGAGTCCCCACCTGTCACTGTGGCTACTGAAAGTGACAGTGACCTGCTCATTCATTTCAAAACCCTAAATGAATAGTGATAGCACTGTGTCAACAAATGAGTTGGGATGTGGGGTGGGACTTGAGAGAGTCTCCAAACACATGACTGAAACTACAGCTAACAGGCTCCGTCTAGTATAGTGGGATTATTTCTCCAGTAAAATGCAGTTAGTGGAGGATTGCTACAGAATACGTGTTAAGTGCATAAAATCAATCCCAGTCATTTACAGCACTCTGATCTCCAAGTGCGATTTATGGGGGAAATTACCTGGTCATGTGACTGGGACATGAGGTATTAGCCTTCAAAATAAGGAGAGAACAGGGGATCATGGAATATACAGGGACAAAGTGATCTGGAAAGGGAAGTCCACAGGTCCGAACCGCGAAAACTAAAGTGTGAATTCTACTACCGTCCGATCTTTCTCCTGGATTGTTCACAGCAGTGCCATGGGAATTATGTTTCCATTCCTAGTGACTCCAGGATAATCCAGGAGTGTTAGCAACCCTAATCTTAGCACAGTATATATCCTATCTCAACATGAACCCTACCATCGAATCTCCTGTGGGAAATTCCCTGATCCACAAAGATAATCGAGCAAATCTCCAGAACCACTATTCTCCATAAGTAACTTTCCCCACTCTGCTTTTAGATTCTCAGCAGTTAATATGCCTCAATATAAATCAGTCCTCATGTCCATGAACAAAACACAGAACTTGTTTTGTTTCTGTACTGAAAAACTAAAAGAAAGAATTAAATACTTCATATTTTGATACACGCAAACCACATATAAATCTGTCATCTGATGGGTATTTGTTTCTGAAGTCTACATTTGTCAGCTCTGTTATGTGTGAATTTGGCTGTCACCTAATTTGTTATTGTCTGCCTGACCTAGTTCATATGAAAGGAATCCACTGCAAACAACAATTCTTAGAAAGATGTTTCACCAGCATTCTTTGTGTCATTTAAATTCCACGTGAAAATACAAAACTCAAAATAACATGCAGTACAAGCCAAGCTTACCTTCAGCAGACAAATGCCATAACCTCCCCCTCATGGATCTATTTAATGCATCCATTGTTCCCAGTACAGAAAGCTTTCAAACTTGTTGGCAAAGGCATGAGACAAATAAAATCTTCTGAATTTTCCATGTATTTGATTCCAATAGTGGGATATTGACTTATAATTTTTCTTCTATTGTTCTTATTTTTCTCCGAAGCACTGAGGTTCTCATTGAAGCATGAAGCCATAAATGGCAGAAAATTCCAGATCCAGAGGCAGTAGTTCAGACACTACAAATAGCCCCATTACCCTTGAACTGGAGGAGGGGGAGAATTCAGGCTTGATCCCAGCTGAAAAGTGTGAGTGTGCATGTCTAGTTGAGGACAGGGTCAGGGTTTACTGTAGAGTTGCCAACTCTGGTTGGATACATTCTTGGAGGTTTGACCCCATGACATTCTGACTATGTGATACCTGATCATATCACATCTGGTCACTTGTTTCACAGTCTACCAGAACACAGTTCAAGAACCTGCCTCCTTCTTACCCCTTTGGTCCCTCCAGTGAGAATTAATGACCTCTGTTCCCCATTCGCCAACTCATTGGAAATAGTCTTCATTGTTTACAAACAGTAATGCCCCGAAGTTGCCCTCACTAATTTACTGGCTGCACCTTTCTCAGTGTCACTCTACCATTATCACCAAGCCAGGGGATCAACCCTGGTTCAATGAAGAATGCTGGAGGGCATGCCAGGAGCAGCACCAGGTATGCCTAAAACTGAGGTGTCAATCTGGTGAAGCTATAACACAGGACTACTTGGGTCCAGAGGAGATTCACCAGGATGTTCCCTGGGTTAGAGTGTTTCAGCTATCTAGAGAGACTGGATAGGCTAAGGTTGTTTTCCTTAGAGCAGAGAAGGCTGAGGGGAGACCTGATAGAGGTATGCAAAATTATGAGGGGGATAGATGGGAATAAAAATTTCCCCTTAGCGGAGGTGTCAATAACCAGGGTGCATCAATTTAAATTTAAGGGGCAGGAGGTTTAGAGGGGATTTGAGAAGAAATGTTTTCACCCAGAGGGTGTTTGGAATCTGGAACACACTGCCTGAGGGGGTGGTAGAGGCAGGAACCCTCACAACATTTAAGAAGTATTTAGATGAGCACTTGAAATGCCATAGCATACAGGGCTACGGGCCAAGTGCTGGAAAATGGGATTAGAATTGCTTCTAATAGAGGTGCTTGATGGCTGGCACAGACATGATGGGCTGAAGGGCCTGTTTCTGTGCCTTATAACTCTATGACTCAATGCCAACCAACAGAAGCAGCATGTGATAGACAGAGCTAAGTGATTCCATAACCAATGGATCAGATCTAAGCTCTGCAGTCCTGCCATATCCAGTCATGAATGGTGGTGGACAACTAAACAACTCACTGGAGGAGGAAGATCCACAAATATCCAGCAAATGTGCCCAACACATCAGTGCAAAAGATCTGGCTGAAGATTGTTGTAAATGCTTCAGCCTTAAGTGCCGAGTGGATGATCCATCTCGGCCTCCTCTGGAGGTCCCCAGGATCACAGATGCCAGTCTTCAGCGAATTCAATTCACTCCTCGTGATATCAAGAAATGGTTGAAAGCACTGGATATTGAAAAGGCTATGGGCCCTGACAATATTCCGGCAATAGTACTGAAGACTTATGTTCCAGAACTTGCTGCACCCCTAGCCAAGCTGTTCCAGTACAGCTACAACACTGGCATCTACCCAGAAGTCTGGAAATTGCCCAAGTATATCCTGTACACAAAAAGCAGGACAAATCCAACCCAGCGAATTACCGCCCCATCAGTCTACTCTCCATCATCAGCACAGTAATGGAAGGGATCATCAACAGTGCTATCAAGAGGTACTTGCTTAGCAATAACCTGCTCACTGACGCTCAGTTTGGGTTCCAGCAGGGCTACTCAGCTCCTGACCTCATTACAGCCTTGGTTAAAACATGGACAAAAGAGCTGAACTCAAGAAGTGAGGTGAAAGTGACTGCCATTGACATCAAGACAGCATTTGACCGAGTGTGGCATTAAGGAGCCCTAGTGAAACTGGGGTCAAGGGAAATCAGTTCAAGGGAAAACTCTCCAGTGGTTAGAGTCATTCTTAGCACAAAGGAAGGTGGTTGTGGTTGTTGGAGATCAATCATTTCAGCTCCAGGACATCACTGCAGGAGTTCCTCAGGGTAGTGTCCTCGGCCCAATCATCTTCAGTTGCTTCATCAATGACCTTCCTTCCATCATAAGGTCAGAAATGGGGATTTTGCTGATGATTGCACAATGTTCAGCACCATTTGTGACTCCTCAGATAAAGAAGCAGTCCATGTCCAAATGCAGCAAGTCTTAGACAATATCCAGACTTGGGCTGACAAGTGGCAAATAACATTCAAGACACACAAGTGCCAGGCAATGACCATCTCCAACAAGAGAGAATCTAACCATTGTCCCTTGACATTCAATGGCATTACCATCATTGAATCCCCCACTATCAATATCCTGGAGGTTACCATTGACCAGAAACTGAACTGGACTAGCCATATAAATATTGTGGCTACAAGAGCAGGTAAGAGGCTAGTAATCTTGTGCCGAGTAACTCACCTACTGACTCCCCAAAGCCTGTCCACCATCTACAAGGCACAAGTCAGGAGTGTGATTGAATACTCCCCACTTGCCTGGATGAGTGCAGCTCCAACAACACTCAAGAAGCTCAATGCCATCCAGGACAAAGCAGCCTGCTTGATTGGTACCCCTTTCACAAACAGCCACTCTCCCCCACTACCAACGAACAGTGGCAATAGTGTGTACCGTCTACAAGATGCACAACAGAAACTCACCAAGGCTCCTAAGGCAGCACCTTCCAAACCCACGACCACTACCATCTAGAAGGACAGGGCAGCAGATACACGAGAACACCACCACCTGGAAGACCCCCTCCAAGCCGCGTATCATCCTGATTTGGAAATATATCGTTGTTATTTAATTGTCGCTGGGTCAAAATCCTGGAATTCCCTCAGTAAGAGCACTGTGGGTGTACCTACACTGCAGGGACTGCAGCGGTTCAGGAAGGCAGCTCACCACCACCTTCTCAAGGGCAGTTAGGGATGGGCAATAAATGCTGGCCTAGCTAGTGACGCCCACACCCTGTAAATGAATAAAAACTACTCCCACTCACCTATCACTGAAGCCATAATCCCCCAACCTCCTGCCCTCCTCTCAACCCTGATTCCATCCTCTGATTTCCCATTCCTCAGCCTCCCTTGCTCCTGAAGATCCCATTCTCCAGGTGCAATCTATTCCCCCCACCATGTCCCTCCAATTCTCTATTTCCACTTCAAAGCTGCCTCTGATTCTAGAGGCCCCACTTTCCAGAAACCTCCAACAATTTCAAAGCACCTTTGATTTCAGAAGCTCAACCTACACTTGCTGAGAGTTCCCCCCGCACCCCCCCAATCCCCACACCACCACCACACAGTGCTCCAGTATGCCAACTCGCCAATTCCAGAAACACCAGACCCCCTCCCAGCTGCATTCCGCACGGTCAGAGCTCTGCAGTTGATGTCACTGAGTCAGAGGGTGTTCTAACAGCCCCTGTTGAATGCCCGGAGTGGGAATGGGAGGGGCAGAGGCGTGGTCACACCTCAGCAGGAAATCTAAATCACTGATCTCACGAGTTGCCTGAAGTGTTGCTCGGGCTAGGAACTCCCTGCACCCCCAGATTCAGGCAACTGCTGGTCCTTCAAGGAGGGTTAGGAACCCCACATGAATGTGATATTTGCCATGCTGACATAGTCTGACAACATTCATTGTCCAGGCTGATGGATGAGATTCAATGACTTTGGAGAGAAGGGGAGAAAAATAAATTGAAAAAAATAAAGTTGCATGCTAGGCAAATGGAGGACCTACATGCAGTGTGGTTAAAGATCTGAACCCTAGAAGGTGATAGTGCTACAGCACAGCTGATGGTAAATGCTGAGTTGTTCAAATCCCAAAGGGAAACTTGAAACAACTGCCGTAACTTGTTTTGCAATGTGTATAAATTTCAAGGTGCATGCCTTGAATTTAGATCACCAATTCTTATAGGTTTTTACAAAACTAGATTAAACATTTATTAACAAAAAAAATGATTTTTAAGCACATACATACGTCTACAAATTACTACTATAAAAACTTCTAAATCCCCTACTTAAACTGACTCCCAGTTACACTTCTGTTAAGGCAACAGTAATACACATAGATTTTAAAAGACCCAGGCAAAGAAACACGATACCCTGGACAGTCAAATTCAAAGTGGGTCTTCTCAACTTCAGTTCGTTGTGAACAGCAGCTTGAGGTGTAGATGCTGAAGGCTTTTCACACTTGTTGAGATCTTAGAATGCCTACCCTTACACACAGCCTTCGTTCCTTTATACACATTTTCCCCTTTGAATGTAAATACCCATTGTTTCACTATGTCTTTGGACTTTACCTTCCTGATCATAAAAATTTAACATAGTACAGTAATCTTTGGGAAAAATAAACACACTAGGCAAAACTTTTAGCTTGGCAGGCGGGTGCCCACCCGACCCACTCGAGCGTGAAATGACACGCATTGACGTCGGCCCAGCACCCTGACGTCAATACGCAGTCACACGATAGCTCAGTCAGCGGGCGCGAACCTGAGTCAGCAGCATGCCCACCGACAATTAAAAGGCCTGTTAAGGCCATTAAAGAATCAATTAAGTTAATTTTTTTCGCTGCCCGTCCAACCTTACGGTTGGCGGGCAGGTGAAAAGGCCAAGCGGCCTTTGCATTTTTTAGAAAGCTTGTCCATGGATTGGATGAGGTTTCCAAAAGCAAATAAAAATAAAATGAAAGTTTTAAAATTTAATTCATAACATGTCCCCGCTCATGTGACAGTCACATAAGGGGACATGTTTTATTACATTTTTCAAATCTTAATTTTTTTTTAAAAAAGGGAGATTTTCAAGCGCTCACTTGTGCGCATGTCCGAAGTTCACATTAGCCTTACCCGCTCTCCTCCTCCCGCTTGCACAGGAAGCGCTCAGCGCTGCTGCTCGTGTTTCACACTGTGCGGGCCTTAATAGGCCTATCCAGCGTGAAATCGCCTTCCGGCCCTGATCGTGGGTGGTGGTCGGTTTCCTGCCTACCCCTGCCGTGCCCGCCCGACATGGGCTAAATTCTGCCCACTGTTTCTAAACATCACCTGGCTAGGTGATACACTTCACCCCTTCTTTGAAAGCAATCTGGTCTGGTTTATTTAAAAATGCAAATTTTCTTTTACACCTGTGTTCACCTAGTTAACATTTCAAACATAGCTCATCTCCTAAAACATCAAAGCCTTCAGACCAGCTGCCTTTAATCCAATTAAGTCACACACACACACACCCCCAAAAACACACACCACTATTTTCCAATTAATTCCAATAACATTATTAGAATTATTATATCTTCCTGAAAATAGGTTAAGATTAGGTGCCAGTAAGCAAAAGCTGACATGGAAGGCTGAAGCTAAATTGGTAAACAGTTTATGGGAAAGCTTGAATAGAAATGTGACAGCTGTGGGAGCTGGCAGAGGAGAAACTGCGGCGGCTAATGTTTGCGATTAAAGATTTTTCCGGTCTGTGCACAGTGGGTTTCACAGCTGCGAGACCCAATGAACACATATGCCAGAGAAACGTCTAGAGTCAGCCCAACATTAATATTACTGTTAAGCTCCTAGCACCAACAGTATTCCGCATTAGTTCAATATTTGCAGGGTGTGATATCCAGTGCTGGTACAGACATTAAAGGCTTGCAGCGACTCCTTAAAGGGGTAATAGTTTTCAAAGAAACTGTTTTATAAATGCACCTATCTTGTTTGCTAATGGATGGGATGAGAGAGAGAGATGGCAGCATCCCACATCTTCCAGGGGTTTCTCTGGATGTCTTGTTACCACAAGTGAGACAGAGGAATGTGGCCCTGTCCTTGAGTTGTGACCTAGGACACAACTCTGGACAGCAACACTTGGGCAAGAGGAGGTTCTGCACGTCAACAAAGAGATCAATATCCAGAGGACTTTTACCAAGTCAGGAAAAACATTTAGAGATTTCAGCAAGCTAGGATTAGCCATCAACACTTTATGTTAAGTAGGTGGCCAAAAGTATTAATGGCACATCATAGCAATTCCTCAACCTCATATTATCATTCCATATTTTGTATGATACCCATTCAGGGACATTAAGTATTAGGAGACACTTCAAATTAGCAACTTTCACCTGCAACTCTTCCTTCAGTCATATCCTTAAAGGGATTTACTCTAAACGATTTTTTTATCTGAATGTAGCTGCAGGCTGCATGTATAGGTAATGATACTCACGATGAGTTCCATATGGCACTTCACTGTGACTTTACATTGAACTTCACCTGTTTTCTCTGCAGGACAAGCATGCATATAATAAACAGGAGCAGCCAAAGGTAAGGCTCCATAATATGCGAGAAGAACAGGATGGGCCTAATAACCTGCATCATTCTATGATTTTCTACTGACTGGAGATCAATGGCCCACAAGCCCCCTTGAGGAAGTAAGGAATGAGGAAGTCTCTGACCTCTTTCACTATAACGATTAGTACCATCCATTTCTTAAATACTGGTCTCTCCTCACACAGCAATACACAATCCCACAAATATCATGCACATGTTGTATTATACTGCAATGCAAGCTCTGTTGGAAGGTATCTCTCAACATTGTGACAATCATCATGCTTTTATCATGTGGGCCTGGAACAGCAATCCATCAGGACTGCAGGTAGGCATGGAAAAGAAAGCATCTCAATTACTCTGCATCTCTCACTAACATTTGTGATAGCAACACAGAAACCCATGTACGGAAGGATGCACTGATTAAGCTTGAGCAGGTAGGACTAGATGAGAGTCAGGGCACCGATATGGAGCAGCAACTGGTCATGCCAGAGGAGGAACAGAAATCTTGTGGATGTCACCAAGACCTCCGTGGACTTTGGTAAATGCAACTGAGGTGACACTGAGCTGCACTATGACCTGGTGCTTAGTCAGGAGCAAAAAACATATAATGTAGCTAATTGTTAGTAGGTTAGCACATTAGAAAGTAGTCCAGATGACCTCTAATCCATCCTGAAAGGATTCAGGGAAAAAATGTTGAGTGCACTGCCTTGCCTAGCAGTGGCAGTGCTGTCCCTGATTGACTGCAGGGTCCTTGCAGCAGCAGAAGCTAATTTGCAAGAGATTTTATGTTGATTCATTATATGAAAAAAAAACAGTTTCCCATGTCTTTACCAATTAGATGTGCCACGGCCATGAGATCTAGTTGATGGCACAATGGAAGGGATTTAATAATTTAGCTCTGGTGGCTGCTGATTTTCTTGGCATGCTTTCAACAGTCCCAATGAAAGCATTGATAATTGTGACTGGAGAGCTGTCAAAGCAAACTTCAATGTTAAGATAACAGTGTGTTAATGGACACAACACTTGATGCAGTTTCCAGTTAGGTGCATTGGAGTAGTATGAACAGAATGATGGAATTACTTTAAAGACCCCGGTGCTGATAATCCTTTGGCTTTTCCAATGCACAGTTGCCATAACTGCAGTTTGATGGAAAAGCAACATATTAGATCAGGATGTGAGCATACCAAATTTCAGTCTCGCTGCAGGGTTCCCATCATCCTTGTGGGTTTGAAGCCTTCACTCACCCCAAACTAGGCCTTTTGTGCAGGAGAAGATAGGTCGATGGTGGGGTCTCTCAACATTAGAAGTTTCCACCCATGTCTCTAGCCTAGCAAAGGCTTATTGGATCATCACTACCAGAAGACAATTAGCAAACATGGGCCTCACATAAATGCGCAATGCTTATTTATTTTTTTAATCTGACCTCTTACAATGGAGTCCAATACATTTTCATCTATCTCGGGTGAGGAAGTTGAAGGATAGGCACCCCTTGTGGACCAAGCAATGGACCATTGATTCTCCAGCCTCTTGGGGAAGGCGAATGCCTTAGTGATGCTCATTCGCTACTGACACTTAAATTAAGGAATCTCATTCTGCCAACAACAACTTACATTTATATAGCACCTATGACTTAGAAAATATTCCAAGACACTTCACAGAAGTGCAATTTTTAAAAAATGACCTCATGACTCTGACAGTTCCAATGGGTGCATCTTGGCACTTAAGAATGCCCCTGTTCAGCAGAATAGCTGGAAATGTAAAGTTAGTACTTGCCAGGACTTTGGGCACATTCAGGCCTTACCTGAGTCAATGCGCACCATAATCCATGGCAGACCAAAAGGGTGCCACCAGGAAGCCCAAAGGAAATTCAGCACCAATGAAAGAAAGCTTAGAACACCAGGGACATCTCCTCATTCTGGCTCAGCTGTTTTGACTGTAATGGTTCTTCTGCCTTTGTGTATTTGCTCACAGTGGTTATAAGCAGTCCTTATGTGGAAACACTCTTAGGACATCCAAATGTTAGGAATTGGCAGAGTGCCCTGACAGATGGCCATGTGACCTGTGTGAACAGAGTCTAATGCAACAAGGGTGTGGGCTCCACTGGAATGGCAGGTTCAGAGCAGACCTTTCAACTTTTGGATCTCACCACACCAGCTAATTCTGTTCCTTAAAAAAAAGAAATCATGCTTTGCAGGTTCTCTGTGGTTGTACTGAAAGAGGGAAAGCTTGGATACGTTCCATGATACTTTGCTGAGAGACCAGCATCTTTTCCTTTGTGCCATGTGTACTGTGCCAAAATATGAGTAGGAAAGGGGCATGCACTTACTCTGACACTCCTTCTCAGTGCATTAAACATTGTCCTTAGTTGTTCTGTTGAAGAGTCATACGGACTCGAAACGTTAACTGTGTTCCTCTCCGCAGATGCTGCCAGACCTGCTGAGTTTTTCCAGGTATTTTTATTTTTGTTTTGGATTTCCAGCATCCGCAGCTTTTTTGCTTTTAAACATTGTCCTTAATTGGATCCAGATTCTATTGACCTAGAAACAAACGCAACAAACGTTGGAAATGCTTAGCAGGTCATGTGTGAAGAGAAGCAGAGGGGTGACCTTTCAGCTGCGGAACCTTCATCAGAGCTCGCAGTTTTTTTTTATTTATTTATCCCGATTTAGGACTCCATTCCGCCTGTCTGCTTGTTCAATCCTTACAGCTTGCACTCTGCTTTCACTAAAAGATGGCCGTCTGCTCTGAACAAAGCTACTTCCGTGGCTGCACCTCCTACATTAACATTTCCAATGTCTGTTCCTGGACAGGGGCAGTCCTCCCCCAGTTGTACCGGGGCTACACTGCAGCTTCAATCAAAATGTATATTCTGAATGTCGAAGGAAACGCTGCCTCACTGAAAAATTTCCTGCCTCCCTCTGCACCACCCCCCCCCCCCTCGCCCCCACCATCCACCTCCCCACCCCCCCACCTTGATTTTGGACTAGTGCCCAGCAACCATTTTCCAGACATTGGCCTCCAGCCCACTGTCAGCACTGACATTCTTGTGCCTCGACTCAGTGCAGTTCTGATATTGCCTATGTTCAGATCTAGTTTGTGCACTGTTCCTCTGTCAAACTGATTCTGCTACTTTACAATCGCGTAATTATTGTCATCATCGCCCGCTACAAACAAAATGCGAAAAGTTACATGAAATATTAGCTGGAAAAATAATAAATGAATGCTCTTTACATTTCCTGGACAATTCCACATTGTAAATAAGTTGTACAATTTCAATTAATAAATATACTGATGAATAGTCTTTGTAAACCTGTGCAAAGTTTATACATCGTGATGCCAAAGGTTTAAGGGGAAAAGTGTGCTGTCGTTGTTTTCTTTTGCTACAAGAGTTAACTATAGCTATATGTGTTACACATTAACACAAAGACACAATTGAATGGAAAGTAACAGTAGCAGTGAAATGAAAAAATAACTTTGTGCTACATTTTGTAGTATTTGGTTGAAACAAATACAATAGACAGCTTTGACGAAAATTACCTTATTGCCTCTGCCTTGCACAATGTGCTGTCATGGAGATAGGATTTGGCTGGGATCTGGGGGCAATGGACAAACTCTGACAGTGCCCCTTTGTTTTCACTGATCAAAGATGATGGCCTTGGCTGAAATTTGCAGCCCTCATAGTCATCATTGCTATTTGTTTACAAAGGATACCAATTTTAAGGCTGCAAAATTGTAGCGCTCCTAGTTTCAGGTGCCGCTTTGGTACAGTGTCAACACCACTTTTTTTCATTCATGGGATGTGGGTGTCACTGGCAAGGCCAGCATTTATTGCCCTTCCTTAATTGACCTTGTTCATAGGGCATTTAAGAGTTAACCACATTGCTGTGGGTCTGGAGTCACATGTAGGCCAGACCAGGTAAGTGCATCAGATTTCCTTCTCTAAGGGGCATTAGTGAACCAGATGGGTTTTTACAACAATTGCTTCATGGTCGTCATCAGACTTTTAATTTCACATTTTTATTGAATTCAAATTTCACCATCTGCCATGGTGGGATTCAAACCCAGGTCCCCAGAGCATTACCCTGGGCACTCTGGAATACAAGTCCACTGACAATACCACTATGCCACCACTTTGCACTGTGACTTATACCAAATACCTACTCATGGTGATGGCATTAGCACAGGCACTAAGACCGTACATGGCAAGCTTGCAGAGTAAGCAGGTTGTGATAACACAGCATCTAGCACTGAGTTGATGCTAATGCTACCATTTTCGATCTTGCTGTTCCAGCTTACAGCCTCTCTTAAACATGCACAGCTGAACATGCATTCAGCAGCAGCAAAGACCCTCAGAAGTGCTACTTAAGGGGATCATCAACTACTTTCAGGTTAGCTTCTGATTTAGCTCTGCTGGTTTTGTTTATGTTTGTGGTTTGTAGAGTTGGTGAAAGATGATGAAGTCCAGAGGGGGTGAGGCTGCACTTGAAGAAGGCCTCACTTGTGACTGCAAGACTTCTGGTCAGACCATTTGTTCCGGTCATGGATGTGATAGTTGCAAATCCTCTTAGGCTGAAGCATGAGAGGGAGATGGAGCAGAGAGAGACAGCAAAGAAGAAGACAAGTTGCTCACAGGGTAATGAGGAAGTGGACGAGAAAGGCTTTCTGCAGGAAACCTTATCCACCTAGGGTCTTCCAGGTGCCCTCCTCTTACCTCCACCTAAGCCACAAGCAGTGGGTGCGTCCTCTATGCTTTATGAAGAAGATGTTCATGAAGAACTCAGTCACCTCTTGTAACAAAGCCTACAGCTTCAGAGCAGGGCAAGGATGGTACTGCTAATGATTGTGAAGATGCCCGTGGCTGGGTTGTAGAGTCATAAGTCAAGTGTAAAGTGGATAGCCCTTGTCACCCAGCTGCCGCCCTCTGATCTGGTGTGCTGACTAAAAGGCTGGGGGAATAACAGACTGCCGCAGGACTCTGAAGGTGAACACTCCCCTGATTTTTTTTTCACACTGGGCTCCTTGCAGGCTACAGCAGGTAACATCTCCCAGTCCACCACTCACTGTCGCACAGAGCACTGACAGATGGTCTTTACACCAGGACAGGAGAGTTTATTGCTTGCTGTGTATTGCGCACACTCATGAATGGGCCTAAGGCTCCCATGTCTGGACCTGAAAAGTGCGCAGTTTACCTCAAATTACCCTGGAACAGTAAGGTATCTCAAAGGTTTGAGCAATAGGTGGAGCTAGTGGTTTCACACTGCTACTATGCAGTAGCAACACAGGCGGTATTTTCCACTAGCAGGATTCTGCCAACAAGCCTAAAAGATGCTCTGTCTGCCAAACAAATGAATTTCAGTGCCAGTGTGACGCCAGGTAGATAGGCCGTACATCCCAATGACTGGCTGATTGTATCAAACAGCATGTCCCTTTGGCTGTTTGCAATAGGCAAAGTACAGATCATACTCAACCAACCCTTTCAAAACTCAGAGTATAGGGCAGAATCTTTGGCTTGGCGAGTAGGGGCGGGGCCCACTTGCCGAGGCGTAAAATGATGCCCAGTGACGTCGGGCTTGTGTCTCAATGTCACCGCACATCATTTAGATTTTCAGTCGGCTGCGCACCCGCCGAACTTTCAAAGGCCTATTAAGGCCATTTAAAAAGCCAATAAAGCAATTAGCTGAGCTGCCCGTTCAACCTTAAGGTTGGCGGGGGGGCAGGTGAAGATCCCAGGTGGCCTTTGCATTTTTCGAGGAACCTCATCCACAGGCGAGATGAGGTTTCATGAAAGTTTTTAAAGAGTTTGAAAAATTTTTAATAAAATTAATGGACATGTCCCAGCTCATGTGACAGTTTCACATGAGGGGACATGTTCTTAACATTTTTTTGTACCTTTAATCAATGTTTTATGAGTGAAAGTAGCTCTGTGCCTCAGGGAGATTTCGGCGCTCTTTTGCACGCATGCCCCTGACTCAGGCAACCCCACCACCCCCGCCCACACAGGGAGCGCTCAGCGCTTCCAGACGCGCATCACGCTGGGCGGGCCTTAATTGGCCCACCCACGTTAAATGGCGGTGCCCAGCTGATCAGGTGCGTCGGTCGGCTGCGCGCCCGCCCGTGCCCGTCCACACAGAACCCCCCTGCCAGGGAGAAAATTCTCCCCATGATGTCTAAAATTAGATGTGATTTTACAATTGGACAGCACTTGCTAAACAATCCTGAGTGTGCTAAAAATGGCACTAACAACCAATTTATTATTACCGGTCAGATTCAAAATGTGACCTGCCCTCTGCAGGCAAAAGGAACATGTCCAGGCATTGTGCCTTTTTTTGAATTAAACAAAAGTGTTGGGGATGATAGTTCCCTGGTGGATTCTCAATAGCAATGCCTCGACCAGAGTTGACTTTCCAACCAATTAGCACCCTTTGTTCTCGCAGTATAAAATGTTCCTCCCTTTGAAATTTGGGATTCATACACCTGTCTTGATGAGTGCAAGATGAAAAGCTCTGGTAGCATGTCTTTTTTTTCAGCAACACCGGAGTTCATTGTGTTCTCTGTAAACAGAGAGAAGCAGGTGGATTGTACATGTGACTTCACCAGGACAATGGGTTTCAACATGCTTCAGTTCACAGACTGCACACGTGGGGCTTTGCAGACACCAGATCTCAAAGGTGAGATATACCACAACCGCAACAACTATCGCTCATTGAATGTGCCATTGGTTGGTGACCATGCTCGGCATATCATGCTGGTGAATGCCTGCTATCCTGGGAACACTCATGCTGCGGCAGTCCATTGTTCCCTCAGTCTTTCAGCCACCAAATGGCTATCCACTCTGCACCTGGCTCACTACTGCCCTCAAAAATCCAGCCACACATGGCCAGGATACATACAATGAGAGTTATGCTACCACATGAAGCACCAAAGAATAAATCATCTGGGGTGCTCAGGAAGGGGATCTAAGGTGGAGCAACTGGCACATTTATATTCTGGTCTGACTGTTCATTATGGCCTCATTTGACTGTAGGCCCCCTGAACACAATGGCAAATTCCCATTATACAACAGTCCCACATCTTACCATCCCCTCTGTTACTAACCATCACAGCATCCTCTTGGCCACAATGCTGAGATAAAAGCCACCACAAAACAACAAACCATACCAACTTTATCAAATAAAACATCCAATATCCCATACGAAAGTCAACCAATTACCCTTTGGCATTCCCTTGGTACCTGTTCTGATGTTGCCTTTGCCAGGCATAGTGCTCCAATGTAATGCTACCCTTGTGGCTGCAGCACCACAGTTGGTGGAAGAATGCTGGCCTTCAGTAGGTGATTCTGCACATGGCCTTGCAGGATGCCCTTGATCAGATCTGGACCTAGGAGGCTTGGCTTTGGACTGTGCGACCTCCGAATGGGCAGCAGCAATCTGGGTTGGCTGAGAGCTAACCGGTGCATGCATACAATCATCCTGAGAAAGGAAAACAGGTTCATGCTCCTCAGTGGCTCAGCAATCCTACTGATTTGTTGGAGAACCTTAAAGCCGTTTTGAACAGTGGTATCCATGATGGCAGCAGTCTGAGCCTGCAGGGCAAGAGGCTGAAATTTCATGATCTCAGTCTGAATTCCCAGTGCAGCATCCAGACTTTAGATGACTTCTGCTGCTATGGAAGCTGAGACATCAGCCATCAGACATTTGCGAAGCAAACCGCGCTGAAGCGTTCAAACGGAGTTGGTCACCGCTTCTTCCCTGGAAAGAATGGGCTCCACACTCTGTGTAAACTCCGGTTCCAAGTTGGAGCTGGAATCCTCTATGTTCGTTGACAATGACAGCAGGCTTTCTGGCAGACCTGTCAAAGCACCAAACATGTGTGCACATCCATCAGCTTATACTGTATGCCACCCCATTGAAGCCCTCATCTAAGCCCTCTGTAGCGGAACTCATGCAAAACCTTGTTTTCTAGTGAGCTGGCGTCCATGCTATCCTTTCCCCCTGCCCTGGCTGCAGCTCACTCACACCTGGTGACTCACCATGCATAGCTCCTACCTCTGTACTACCCTATTATAGTATACTACCCACTAAAGTTTGCACAGTGCCTAAATTTGAGCTGACGATGTTTCTTCTTCATCAGCCTCTTGCTCCTCTTGCACTTCAAGCTCCGGTTGTGGACCAGGTAGCAGTTCTTGCATATCGGAAATGATAAAGGCATGAAGGTAAAGTTGAAACGAGGAACATGTGGAAAGCAAGGGCTGCATACTTACAATACCTGCAGCTTGTAAATCATGAAAGACTGTGGGATGGGGGCAAGTGGGATATGAGGAGGTGAGTTAGGTGGGAACATACCATCATCCTCAAGAATTTCAGCCACCTAAGTCGCAATTGCCTCAACTGTGGCTACACCAATGGTTGCTTGCACCATCTCCCCCATGAGGGCGAAGCCTTGCAGCTGTGTCTGTCCCCCGCTGGTTAAGTGCTGCTGCCTTTAATTATGGTCAAGCTGATCTGTCAGAGGCTGAGGGATGTGTCAGGACATGTGGTGCAATATGGTTAGGTGAATAGGCCATCATAGTTTGAATATCTGGCTGTGTGTGCAAGCTGTGAGACGTAAGTGTGCAGCTTGCACCAGTGTTAAAAGTGTGAGTTGAGACGTTGATTGTGAGTTGTGCTCGATAGAGATTGTTGGTAGATGAGTGAAGCGATTGAATGAAGCAGGGTGTGAGGCTAATGGTTCAGTTGCGAGGATATGGCATTTAATAATTCATCCACTGACCTTGACTACTTGTGTGAACTCTTTCCAGCACTGCATCCAGGTCGTCAGAGCTGTACTGCTGACATTGATTGTGATGGCAATCTCCTTTGTAATCTCTGACTGGGGGCCTCCTGGTCCCCTGTGGATAAAGGACCTTTACTCACATGTCCACCTCCTGCAACTAAGGCATCAGAAAACCTAAAGGCATGCTCTCTGGCCTGTTGTATCACTTCCACTATCTTTCTGCTCAGAGACTCTTCTTGAACCAGTTTCAATAGCTGTTCCATCCAAACTGTGTCTCGTCTTTGAAAGGTGCCGTCTGACTTTAAGTAGTGTCGGCCTCAGAGGAACCTTGGCCCCCTGCTAAGATGGGCACCCATTCAGCTATGTTCTTAGCAGTGGTGTGCATACCACTATCATTTAAATTAGCAAGCTGAACAAAATTTGTATGTTGCAGACATCGCAGGCAGGGCTAATCACGCATCTTGACTCTTGCACCCAGTTATCAGCCTAATCCCACTTTTCCTCATAATATTTTAAATAAAAAAGCTAGCCCTTTTTAGCAGTAGAATTTATACTCTGCTCCTGATAATATGACATTGTGTTCTGGCACCCCCACCCAATCACTGGGAACAAATTGACGTCATGGGAGAGAACAAGTTGCTGTTTGCCCATGGCAAAGACACTCACTAAAATATCAGTTAACATCTGACTTCAGTGAGCAATAATTAACAATCAGAGAAGCGGCTCCAAGGAATGAAGTGATAGTCTGTACTATGTCCATTGCTATTAGTCACTGGTTCATTTTTAAGCCATACAATATTTATAAAATGCTGATTACAATGGCTGTTTACGAGAAGTTCTTTATTTCACCTGTGACCAATTTATATCAAGCGCTTGAGGATTTATTAGGCAATTATTTTAGGCCAACTGAGTGTGGGGATCAGTACTATAGAATTTAAATTTAAATACAAGCAGAAACCAGAATTATAACAGCATTCCTGTTTATATTTTTTATATAAAAGTACAGATTCATCTTTGATCATTTAGGGATTCACAAACACGAGTATGTGATCCACTATTTTGTGTCATTATACTTGCTTTTTTACAAGCAATATCTAAGCCACTGGTGTTGCATTGATTTTGAAATTTACACCCAAGATCATTGACCCAGGGCCAAAGAAGCTTTGCAATGACATTGTTAATGGTGCTTCTCTTCATAAAAGGTAGGTGGCAGATGGATATTGTCTAATGAGCTTCCTCATTCCTTGTTCAGAAAGAGACTAAAAACAAAATATGATCAAGTATCAGAGTCAAGTGGCTATTTAGGAATAAAAGGAATACTTAATACCCTAGCAAAAAATGACTGTAACAAGACGTATAAGAAGTTGGCTGACTATTGAGTGCTTTCTCTCCCTGTCAGTGCAACCGACACTATT
This sequence comes from Cetorhinus maximus, assembly GCF_964194155.1. Classification (NCBI taxonomy): domain Eukaryota; kingdom Metazoa; phylum Chordata; class Chondrichthyes; order Lamniformes; family Cetorhinidae; genus Cetorhinus; species Cetorhinus maximus. Next base: position 14,011,917 of record NC_135883.1, on the reverse strand, counting down.
GCATAACCTTGGCAGAGTTAATAGCTAATCCAGCCTCAGCCAAGCTTAATTACGGGAAGACAAAGAATGATTTGTGCAGTGAGAAAGCCAGGCAGGACTGATTTTGTTGTGTTGTAGTTAATACTTGTTTCATAGTTAATCTGGTAACTGCTTGATTGAAGTGGAGCTGTGCTTGGTTAACATGTCTATCGCGTTTGGTAGTTACTCAGAAAGGAGTGGACTCGTTTCTCTTTACTTTGGTCTGATTATTAGCTTAATGGATTAGTAAACACGCTAAACAGGTGCAAATGGTGGGGATAATATCTATTTAAATATATTGCCTTGTTAGTGACTGCAGCTTCTGATTTAACCAAACTAACAGTCCTGGAGAGTTATTGTATTATAAAATAGTTGGTACTTAAAATTAGGAAAAAGTGGAATCCATGTGATAGCAATTGAAATTGTTAGCATCAATAAATAGTTTGCAGTGCTAATTGATCCTGACATGGGTACACCAATGGAGGAACAGTGTGCATCTGTTAACCATATTCAGCATGACCATATTTGCTGGGACTTACAATTCCAGTCTTTTATCATATTCTGTGCAAATTCCCAGTGTTGAATCCACCATATGAAAAAAAGTTGAGCAGGTTGGGCCTATACTCATTTGAAGTTTGGAAGAATGAGAGGTGATCTTAATGAAACATATAAGTTTCTGAGTGGGGGGAGCTTGACAGGGTAGATGCTGAAGGCTGTATGTTCCCCCTTGTAGGGGAGTCTAGAACTTGGAGGCATAGTTTAAAAATAAGGGCTGGGATTTTCTGGCCCCAGTTGTGGCGGGACCTGCTGCAGGAGATTCAATGGCCCAGCCAAAAGTCCATTGACGTTCGGAGTGAAGGGATGATCCTGGCATCAGGCAAGGCTGGAAAATCCTGCACAAGGCATCTCCCATTTAAGACAGAGTTGAGGAGGAATTTCTTCTCTCAGAGGGTTGTTAGTCTTTGGAAATCTCTTCCACAGAGACCAGTGGTGGCTAGGTTATTGAGTATATTCAAGGCTGAGTTAGACAGATTTTTGATCTACAAGGGATCATGGATCAAGGGACCATGGCAAGCAGGAAAGGGGAGTTAAGGCCAAAGCAGATCACCAATGATCCTGTTGAATAGCAGAGCAGACTTGAGAACCCTAATGGCTCCTGTTCCTATTTCTTATGATCCTATAACCTTATTAGACAGAGGAGTGAAGATTCCAGTGGTATCACTATTATTCAATGAGCTGATGTCTGAGCATGATAGTCTTATGGGGATTGATTTTAACCCTGGATGGATATTCGTTGGGCAGTAATTAATATTATTGTGCCACCCAGCCAATGTCCTTGACTTGAAACCTGAGTAATTTTGATAGATGTGAGCACTGAACCAGCATTTGTGTGTTTCACTGATCGACAGAATATGCAGCACCTGCTCCAAGAACCAAGCCGCCAAGTAATGAGTTGTAGGAAGAGAGCAGCATCCATGGAGATGAGTGTGGAAAAGTGGCAGTCAGCAGAGCGGAAGCTTTCTGTAGAGTTAGGTGGTGTGTATTGCTCTTTCTGGCATCATAAAAGAAAACTAAATTGTGCTTAACTGTTTCTGTTTTGCAGGTAGGCCTGGAGGTTGACATAACTGAGGTGAAGGCTATATCGGAAGTTGCCACCCTCCACTTTCCAGTGATATAGGAAGTCAGATTAGGAGGACACAGCAGACTCACAAACTTTCAGTATTGCACAATCAGATTATAATTAAGCAGAATGTGTAATAACAAGGATGCTCCATATAATTTCCATGAACAACTCTTCAGAACACTCCAATTATCATTGAAAGCAGAACTCCCATGAGCCACACCCCACCATCCCCAAGGCCACAAACATCTATCTCACGTCCAATACAAATCCCTGGCTGTGTACTTCCTCGGAGCTGCCCCCCTTCTACATGACTTTCAATGGAGGTGACTCTCCTCTCAGGGAGTTCCCTACGCTGAGGTTCCCATACAGATCCTGGCCTGACCCACTTCTGAAGTGGCAGATTGCAGGATTTGGAATTTCAAGAGCAATCCTCACTTGTGGCCAACCAGAAACTAGTGCACGCTACACAATCTATGGAGAGTCAGCAAATCCCATGTAGGCTCATTCCCTGGTACTCGTACATCTGGTTCATGGGATACATTCCTATCAGTTGAAAATTTTAGCCCAAAATGTTAGTTTCATTACTAAGGAAGAAATCAGGTTACATGCACTTCAGTTACATGAGGGTTAAAGTCATCAACGTGTATAGGTCAAAGGAGCAGATCTGTGTATTTTGTTAAAACAGAGACCCGCAAAACAATTGTGGTGAAATTAATATCCTTATTGCAACATTAATTCTTTAATTAGAGGATTTGTGGTTATTCTTTCAACAAAGACTTTGTCAAATAAGTGTCCCTGCCATTTTGCCACCCTTAACCAATTCCATCATCACAACCACTCCTCTCATGCCACCCACCCCTCCCCTGTCAGTCTATCCTTCCCAGGTCATCCCCATCCCATTACTTTCGTCTCTCTCTCAGATTGTCCCTACCCCATCCCCCATCTCACCCTTTCTTCCTATGCTATCCCCATCACCATGCCATCCCTCATATGCCTTCCCATGACTGTCCCCTATTCCTTCCCTCCAATGCCCTCTCTCACTTGAAATCCCCCTCCCATCCTATCCTCCTTGTAAGGTTTTGGGGTTTCGAGGTATAAAGTCCTTATAATTAAAATCCCTGAGTTAAACCAAATCCCACAGATACTAAAGCCATTAAGAACAAATAACACTTTAATAACACTTCCTATCATCATGTCAAAAAAAGAAAGGTTTTACTCTCATACAGATGTTCTGACCGACAGATATGGCTAATCAATTAAACCAATGCATGGTTGTGTTTAAAGATAAGGTGCCATCCTAAGTTCAAGCTACTTTTTAGCCATATCTTCAAAGCTGGCGAAAAGACTCTTAATTGCGCACAATACAATTAAGACAACACACATCTGCTCGAACCCAGACTTTCACGAGACCTTTAAAGTAATAAAATCCTTTAACACCAGTTCCTTGCCAGCTGCTATCCCATTCCCCAACTAACCTGATTGTTAATTGTCTCACTAGCAGAAATTCAAACTAAACTGTTTAAAAAGTGGTTAAAATAAAATCCATAGATGTTGCTTCAGACCAACACTGAACCCTAAAAATTAGTAGTATTATCGAAACCTGACACACTTCCATGTCATATTCACCACCCACCTACACCATGCCATGCGCAGAGTACCCTGGGACAGAGAGATACTTGGCACCTTGCCTGACCATGCCACCAGGATGGGAGACTTGGCACCTCACCTCACCGAACCCCAGGAGAGAGACAGTCGCCATCTCGCCTCACCATATTCCAGGGAGAGGGATTTGGCAACTTAGCTGATGGTACCCCAGGGAGACACAGTCAGCACTTCACCAATCGTACCACAGGAGGGAGACAGTTGGCACCTTGCCTCACCGTACCCCATAAAGAGAGACAGTCGGCATCTCGCCTGCCCATACTCCAGAGAGAGAGAGAAGGGGTTGGCACTGTACCTGACTGTTTCCCAGGAAGAGAGAGTCGGCATCTTGCCTGGCTACATTGGAGAGAGAGAGTCAGCATCTGGTCTGACTGGACCCTGGGAAGAGAGAGTCAGCATCTTGCCTAACTGTACCCCGGGTAGAGATAGCTGGCATCTTGTCTGAGTGTTCCCTGTGGAGAAAGAGTCGTCATCTTGCCAAACTGTACTCTGGGAGGAGAGAGCTGGCATCTTGCCTGACTCTACCCTGAGGAGAGAGAGTTGGCATCTTGCCTGACTGTACACTGCAATGAGAGATCGGCATCATGCCTGACTGTACCCTGTGGAGAGAGTCAGCATTTTTCCTGACTGTGCCCTGAGGAGAGAGCGTCGGCATCTTGCCTGTCTGTACCCTGGGGAAAGAGAGTTGGCATCTTGCCTGTCTGTACCCTGGGGAGAGAGAGTTGGCATCTTGCCTGACTGTACCCTGGGGGAGAGCATCAGCATCTTGCCTAACTGTACCCTGGGAATCGGACTTTCTGCTGTTTATTTTCTCCACCAAAGCCCCACCCACCCTGCTGCTCTCACCACTCCCTTCACCACTCTCTTCACCACTCCCTTTCTCACTCCTTCACCACTCCCTTCACCATTCCCTTCAGCACTCTCTTCACCACGCTCTTCACCGCTCTCTTCACTGTTCTCTTCGCCACTCCCTTCATCATTCCCTTCAATGCTCCCTTCATCGCTCCGTTCATCGCTCCCTTCATCACTCTCTTCATCACTCCCTTCATCTCTCCCTTCACCACTCCCTTCACTACTCTCTTCACTACTCCCTTCACCACTCTCTTCACCACTCTCTTCACCACTCCCTTCACCACTCCTTCACCACTTTCTTCACCACTCCCTTCACCGCTCCCTTCACCAATCTCTTCATCACTCCTTTCATCGCTCCCTTTATTGCTCCCTTCATCACTCCCTTCACCACTCTCTTCACCAGTTTCTTCACCACTCCCTTCACCACTCTCTTCCCCACTCTCTTCGCCACTCTCTTCATCACTCCCTTCATCTCTCCCTTCACGCCCCCCTTCACCACTCCCTTCACCACTCTCTTCATTACTCTCTTCACCGCTCCCTTCACCACTCTCTTCACCACTCTCTTCACCACTCCCTTCACCATTCCCTTCACCACCCTCTTCACCATTCCCTTCAGCACTCTCTTCACCACGCTCTTCACCGCTCTCTTCACTGTTCTCTTCGCCACTCCCTTCATCGTTCCCTTCAACGCTCCCTTCATCGCTCCGTTCATCGCTCCCTTCACCACTCTCTTCATCACTCCCTTCATCTCTCCCTTCGCCATTCCCTTCACCACTCCCTTCACCGCTTTCTTCACCACTCCCTTCATCGCTCCCTTCACCACTCTCTTCACTACTCCCTTCACCGCTCCCTTCACCACTTTCTTCACCACCCCCTTCATCGTTCCCTTCACCACTCTTTTCACCAGTTTCTTCACCACTCCCTCCACCACTCCCTTCACCACTCCCTTCACCACTCCATCCCACTCCCTTCACCGCTCCCTCCACCACTGCCTTCACCACTTCCTTCATCGTTCCCTTCACCAATCCCTCTCTCTCCTTTCACCATTCCTTTCACTACTCCATCACCCGCCCTTCACCATTCCATCCCACTCCCTTCATCACTCCCTGTCTCTCCCTTCACCACTCCCCCTCTCTGCCTTCACCACTCCATCCCACTCCCTTCACCTCGTCCCCCCGTTCCCTTCACCGCCCCCTCCCGCTCCCTTTGCTTCTTCCTCCCGCTGCCTCCCATCCACCACCTGCCACCCTTCACCAGCTGCCCGCTCCCTGCCATCTACTCCCTGCTGCCCATTCCGACCCTTCCAACTCACAACTACCCACTCCCTGCCACACAATCTCTACCATCCATTCTGCTGCTTCCTGCACCACTGCCTCCTGTCCCCTTTTATTATTATGGATTAGGCCTAAGCAGTTGCCCCTGTGTTTTCTTGGCAAAGTTAGCAATGTTGTCTCTCCACTACTTTACCTATTTTGGGATATTTCCTCCACCTTGTTTAAGAATAGAACCAATGTCTAATGCTTCCTTAATAGATTCATTATTTTCACGTGGGATTCCAGGGTTTTTACTGTCATTTTGTTCTGTGATTCTGTTCATTTTCCATGAAAGTCACAACTCAGTGGCCTTAACATTTTTCTTATCTCCGTCATTGCTTATATCCAGATGTAATAATGATTTTTCTCTTATAATTGTTGAGAATCCTATTAGAGAAGTACAGCTTAGAGATGTCTCAAGCCAACAAACATGAGTCAACAGCAAAATATTTGCCCTGGAATTTAATAGCAATGCCACTTTGAACCCATGAAAATAAAGACTAAGAATGGAAATGCAAACACCAGCAAACTGAGAGAGACCCTTCTGAATTTGGAGCTGAGTTGTGTTGCCTAGGAAACACAGAGGCAGCGTCTGATAGATTACTGGATGTCAGAATGCCTTATAACTTCTGTAGATGTGGAATAAATACGTGGTTTATTTCCCAGTGCAAGTAATTCTGACATACATTCCTGCTGTTGATCACTATCCACTGGGCTTTATTCGAAAGCATGTACAAATATGAATATCAAAGCATTTCAGTTATACATGCCAACATAGAAAACAGTTGACAACAACTTCAAAAATGCATTCTTAAAGGCTACCACCTCAAATTTGCCTCAGAAAACACCAGTCACTTAGACAAATGAAGGATAATTAAGGAAAGCCAGCATAGATTCATTAAGGGAAATGCATGTTTAACTAACTTGTTGGAGTGTTTTGAGGAGGTAACAGAGAAGGTTAACAAGGGCAATGCAGTTGATGTGGTGTATATGGATTTTCAAAAGGTCTTTGATACAGTGCCACACAACAGACTTGTGAGCAAAATTCTAGCTCATGGAATAAAAGGGGAAGTAGGCACTTGGATAAGAAGTTGGCTGAGTGGCAGGAAACAGAGAGCAGTGATAAATGGTTGCTTTTCAGGTTGGAGGAAGGTTTGTAGTGGATTTCCCCAGGAGTCAGTGTTGGGATCTTGCTCTGCCTGATATATATATTAATGACCTAGACTGTAGTATTCAGGGCATGATTTCAAAATTTGCACATGATGCGAAGGTCGGAAATGTTGTCAACTGTGATGAGATAGTCTTGAGCTTCAAAAGGACATAGACATATTTGTGGATCGGGCAGACAAGTGGCAGATGAAGTTCAATGCAGAGAATTGTGAGGTGATTCATTTTGGAAGGAAGAGTATGGAGACAAGGTATAAAATAAAGGGAGAAACTCTATAGGAGGTGCAGAAACAGAGGGACCTTGGTGTATATACATAATTCATTGAAGATGACAGGGCATGTTGAGAGAGCAGTTAATAAAGCCTATGATATCTTAAGCTTTATTAATAGGGCCATTGAGTACAAGAATAGGAGGTCATGTTGAACTTGTATAAGACACTATTTAGGCCTCATCTGGAGTATTGCACCCATTTCTGGGCACCATACTTGAGGAAGGATTTTTTTCTATTTATTCAAGGGATTTGGGCTTTGCTGGCTAGGCCAACATGTATTTCCAATCCCTAATTGCCCATGAGAAGTGGTGGTAAGCAGCCTTCTTGAACTGCTGCAGTCCCTGTGGTGTAAGCACACCCACAGTGCTAATAGGGAGGGAATGCCAGGATTTTGACCCAATGACAGTAAAGGAATGGCAATATATTTCCAAGTCAGGGTGGTGAGAGGTTTGATGGGGAACTTCCAGCTGGTGGTGTTCCCATCTACCTGCTGCCCTTGTCCTTCTAGATGGTAGCGGTCATGGGTTTGGAAGGTGCAGTCTAAGAAGCCTTGGTGAATTCCTGCAGTGCGTCTTGCAGATGGCACACACTGCTGCTACTGTGCGTCAGTGATGGAGGGAGGAAATGTTTGTGGATATGGTGCCAATCAAGTGGGCTGCTTTGTCCTGGATGGTGTCAAGTTTCTTGAGTGTTGTTGGAGCTACACACATCCAGGCAAGTGGAGAGTATTACATTACACTCCTGACTTGTGCCTTGTAGATGGTGGACAGGCTTTGGGAAGTCAGGAGGTGAGTTACTCATCACAGGATTCCTAGCCTCTGACCTGCTTTTGTAGCCACAGTATTTATATGGCTAGTCCAGTTCAGTTTCTGGTCAATGGTCACCAGGATGTTGATAGTGGGGGATTCAGTGATGGTAATGGCATTGAATGCCAAGGGGCGATGGATAGATTCTCTCTTGTTGGATATGGTCATTGTCTGGCACTTGTGTGGCATTAATGTTACTTGCCACTTGTCAGCCCAAGCCTGGAAGTTGTCCAGGTCTTGCTGCATTTGGACATGGACTGCTTCAGTATCTGAGGAGTCGCGAATGGTGCTGAACATTGTGCAATCACTAGCAAATGTCCTCACTTCTGGCCTTATGATAGAATGAAGGTCATTGATGAAGCAGGTTGGGCCTAAGACATCACCCTGAGGAACTCCTGCAGTGATATCCTGGAACTGAGATGATTGAATTCCAACAACCACAACCATCTTCCTTTGTGTTTGGTATGATACCAACCAGTGGAGAGTTTTCCCCATGATACCCATTGACTCCAGTTTTGCTAGGGCTCCTTGATGCCACACTGGGTCAAATGCTGCCTTGATGTGAAGGGCAGTCACCTTCACCTCACCTCGGGAATTCAGCTCTTTTGTCCAAGGCTGTAATGAGGTCAGGAGCTGAGCTGAGTGGCATGGCAGAACTCAAACTGAGTATCAGTTAGCAGGTTTTTTAAATTCATTCATGAGATGTGGGCATCACTGGCTAGGCCAGCATTTATTGCCCATCCCTAATTGCCCTTGTTCAGAGGGCATTTAAGAGTCAACCACATTGCCATGGTCTGGAGTCTCTAGAGTCACATGTAGGCCAGACCAGGTAAGGCCGATTTCCTTCCCTAAAGGGCATTAGTGAACCAGATGGTCATCATCAGACTTCTTAATTCCAGATTTTTATTGAATTTAAACATCTGCTATGGTGGGATTTGAATCCAGGCCCCCAGAGCTTTACCCTGGGTCTCTGGATTACTAGTCCAGTAACAATACCACCATGCCACTGCCTCCCTTGTGCAGGTCGGTGAGATGAGATCAAGCATGTTTTTCCTTCTTGTTGGTTCCCTCACCACCTGCCGCAGACTCAATCTAGCAGCTATGTCCTTTAGGACTCAACCAGTTCAGTCAGTAGTGGTGCTACCAAGCTACTTGCCACCCTCAGTGCTTCCGCCAAGTGGTGTTCAACATGGAGGAGTATTGATTCATCAGCTGAGGTGGGGGTGGGGGGAAAGGGGGGTGTGGGGGTGGATTCGGTACCTGGTAATCAGCAGGAAGCTTCCTTGCCCATGTTTGGCCTGATGCGATGAGACTTCATGGGGCCCGGAGTTGATGTTAAAGACTCCCAGGGAAATTTCCTCCTGACTGCACTGTGCAGCCACCACTGCTGGGTCTGTCCTGACAGTGGGCCATGACATACCCAGGGATGGTGATGGTGGTGTCTGGGACATTATCGGTAAGGTATGATTCTGTAAATATGACTATATCAGGCTGTTGCTTGACTAGCAAGTGAGACAGCTCTTTTGCTCAATTTTGGCACTAGCCTCCAGGTATTAGTAAGGAGGACTTTGCAGGGTCAACAGGGCTGATTTTGCCATTGTCGGTGCCTAGGTCAATGCCGGGTGGTCCATCAGCTTCTTTCATTCCTTTGAGGCTTTTTAGCAGTTTGACACAACTAAGTGGCTTGCTAGGCCATTTCAGAGGGTGCTTAAGAGTCAACCACATTGCTGATGTTGGAGTCACATGACCAGACCAGGTAAGAGAAGCAGATTTTCCAATGATCGGCAATCATTTCACGGTCATCATTAGATTTTTAATTCCAGATTTTTATTGGATTCAAATTTCACCATGATGGGTTTCAAACCTGGTACCTGGAGCAATACCCTGGGACTCTGAGTTACCAGTCCAGTGACAATATCACTACAGCATTGCCGTATTGGGGAGAGTATAGAAGAGATTCATAAGAATGATTCAAATGATTCAAAAGAACTGTAGCTATGAGGATGGATTGAGGAGGTTGGGATTGTTTTCCTTGGAGTAAAGAAGGCTGAGAGGAGACTTGATAGAGGTATTCAAGATTCTGAGGGGTATGGACAGGGTAAATAGTGAGAAAATGCTCCCACTCAGACAGCATCAAGAGCTAGAGGGCTCACATTCAAAATAATTGGCAAAAGGAGAAAAAGTGATGTGAGGAAATTTTTTTTCACCCAGTGGGTGGTTGGAGTCTGGAACGAACTTCCCGAGAGGGTGGTGGGGGCAGGTTCGAGCAGGATATTCAAAAGGGAATTGGATTTCTTTCTGAAAATACAGAATGTGCAAAGTTACTGGGATAAGGCAGGGGGGAGGGAGTAGGTAGAATGCCCTTTCAGAGACCCAGTGCAGACACAAAATTATGAGACTGAAATTATGCCCTGCAACTTTGACAGCAATTTTCAGCACCAATAAAAGCTGCATCATTTCTCCACTCTCTTCACTACACATGCTTTGCCATCATCAATTCCTTTGGCAAGGTCATTAGCATTACAGGGTTGAGCCAGACATTGGCATTTGGAGTAGATGGCCCATAGTTTGTGGCTCTCACCACAACTGCACATTACACAGTGACTGTCATTGCAACCCCATTTCCACAACATGAATTTTGAATGGCCAGTACCAGTGATTGATGCATTGCCAGATTGTCCACAGTTCAGAGACTTCAGCTGGAAGATGTTCATTGGATTCAATATCTAGATGGCATGACTTATTTTGTGGATGTGCTCTCCAAGTGTTTATTGTCCGGTGCTTCACACTGGAATCGAGTGGATTGCCCGAGTTTTGGAAGCTATAACTTAACTTCAACCTGGAACAGAGAATTATTGGGTAATCTGTCTTTTGGTTCTGGCTACCACTGCTCTTCTGACAGTAATTAAAATTCAACTGTCTTGGTAGGTTTAAGGCAGCCAACAATGCAACAACTGAAGACATTAAGGGCTGAGTTCAATTTCTTTGCACAGGCAGTGTTTTCACATATTAGACAAGTATTGCTGAAAAAAGAGAGATTTTGTCAAAGCTTTTTGTCTTGCACTCATCAGGACAATTTGCAAGGACACAATGTAAGGGAAAACAACAAATTTACACTGTATGAGAAAAGAGTGCTGATTGGTTGGCCAGTGGGCTCTGATTGGTAGAGTCATTCCCATGGAGAATGCATCAGTTTCACTCATTTCTGCACATAGTAAATTCAACCTAAAGATTTTTAAAACTTTAGATTTTATATTCTTCAATATTATTCTTGGTTTTTTCCTTCCTGTCTCTTTTTTCTCTCTTAATCCAATCTTTCTTTCCGCCTTTTTATTTATTTTACTGTAACTGATTTGATTCTGACTCATCCCCATTTTCTCCTTCATTGTTCCTCGATTTCCTTCTTAATCCTTAAATTACATTGCTTAAGGAGATAGGCTGTTGGTCAAGTTGCTCATTATATCCCAGATGTTCCGTTGCCCTCACCACACTGTTATCAACGAACATATCCAGCATCTACAGGCCAAAAGGTTTTTCGAGTTAAAGGGGGCAGAAAAAGTCTAACTAATGCCTTGTTCCAGCAAGATTTGAGCCATTATTTACTGAAGGTAGGTTGGTCTTCAGTTGATTGACAGTGAGGTAGTGTGCAGCTCAGGGTTTCTACAATGCTATCAAAAGTTCGGCTTTGAGATGTAACACGGAGATCCTACATATAGGAAACTTCTATCCACATTAATATTGGTGCAGGTCACTGTGTGCAGTATTAATATTTCTGGAATTTTATAGTAACTCTCTTTGAATTAAAAAAAATGAGCGTGTCGCTTCTCGTGGATGATATGAACAAGACAAAGCCAAGAAAAATAAGATAGGAATTCACTGAGATTGCTTTCTGATGAAAGATAAGGGTAGCAAGCTATAAAAGGCATTAAACCTAAAGCTCAATGGAACACTAGGTCATAAGATTAACAAATCAAAGCAAAAGCACTTTATCTTAGTTGTTAAATTGCTATTTTTATTCAACACCAGATAATAAAACGTAACGATTATGGTTATAGTCCCCTGTTTTTGCTCAAAGACAGAGAGCAGTAGTGGGTGGGAAATAAAGAGGGAGTTTAAACTTTTAGACCTGCCAAGTATGGTGAGGGGAACCCAGGAGCATACAAGAAACCATAAATTGGGAGTTTCCCCACGTGCCATGAGCTTTAACTCCACAGCAACCCGTGCGATGTCACTGACAGGTTCTCAGCTGGAAGTCAGTCAGGTGTCAGGTGATGCATGCTGGAGAAGAGACGGCAAGAACACGTGGGTGCAAACCCTGACAGGGTTGGAGGGGGTCTGATCCTGAGTGGAGGAGGACTCTAATCCCAGTTCATGGGGCATCCAATCCTGGTTGGCGGGGGTGGGGGGGGAGGGATCAAAGATCGGCAGCCTGAAGGATCAGAGGCTGAAGAGGTTGGGGCTACTGGAATCCCCATATTGGAGGTTGGAGGCCACTGGAGGGGGGTTGGGGGGTGTGGGGCGGGGGATCAGAGACCTTGGGTGGGGGGTGGGTGGGGGTGGGGGGTTAGTTTGGTGGGGGAGTTTGGAAGGGTCGAAGTGGTTGTCCAGTCGCAGAGTTTTGGTGAGGCAGGTATTCTTGATCCAGCAGGATAAGTGGAAAAGCACGAGGCTCCTGATGGAGCAGCCTTCGCCTTTCTGTAGCTGCCAAGCTTCCAGAGATCCGGAAGACCAGGCAGGCCAGGATTAAACTTGTAATGGTGGATAACTATGAGGCATGCAGTCTCATTAAGATGTTTAAATTGCCAACATGCCTCTCTTGGCAAAGGTCGGTCCTGCCCCACCCCCTCTTAAAGCCACAAGCAGGCGGATTGCAGGTTGGCTCAGGTTGGGATTCAGATTTTTAACACTTTAACCTCCCACTCAACCCAAACCCTGCCAATGTTTTGCAATTAAAATTCCTCCCGAGGTGTCTGTTCATGCTGCTTGGCATTTGCTGGTTTTTTTAACTCCCGGCATTTTCTGTTCAGGGGATCATTCCTGGCTGCAGGATCCTATCTAAAATCAAGAGTCAAGTGATTCCCTATGACAGTGATGCTATTTTCTAACCTTACCCCTGATGAAAGCCTTTGTCTGCTTGCACCCGACAAGTATAGTGGCTATTTAGGTGGCTAATTCAATTCCTGATTAAAGGGGTGGAGGTAGGTGTAATGGGGGAGGAAGATATAAGGCAGGAAGATTGGAGGGGGGAGGGTGTCCAGGGGGAGGAGGGAGTTCAGATTGGGGAAGGTGTCCAGGGGGAGGAGGGAGTTCAGATTGGGGAAGGTGTCCAGGGGGAGGAGGGAGTTTGGGGACGTAGGTGTTCAGGGGGTGGGTAAGGGTGGAGGAGAGAGTAAGTGGGTCGATGTCCAGGTGAACATGCAAGTGAGGGACCTGCGGAGTCAATGACTGCCTCCTGGGGTGCAAACTGAGAGTGGGCATGGGAGGAGGGAATGGTGAGTATGAGAGGGGGCAGAGTGAGGAACTAGGCTGGGAGGGTGAGGGTGCATCGGTAGCGGTAGAAGGGATGGCGAGAGTGGTTGGTGGGGACTCAGAGGCAGACACGGACCCTTGGAGTGGGAAGGAGGAGATCCGGGAGATCAATGTGGTTGTGGGTGGGATTCTCAGGAAGGTAGGAAACGTGCACGTTCACCTTACACCCTGGAAAGACAAGGATTCCAACTGGTAGATGACAGGAAGTAAGGGAAGTGGAAGGTGGTGCCAGTCAATGATGGAGGAAAGGAAATGGGTACTGGGGGAGTTGACCACATACTTGACTACAATCATTGTTGTCGAAATCGAAAGTGAGCGGAGAGTCGTTTGGATGGTCACAGGTGCTGCATGGGAGTGTGATCATTGGGTGGGCGGAGATGAAGGTCAGCTCAGGTGGACAACTGAGAGCGAACCCCAGTAGGCAGCATTGAAAATGCTTGGGACAGTGAGATGAGTGCGATGGATGAAGGCTCTGCGTGCGAGGGAGAGTGTTTGCACAAGGCTCTGAAATGCCCTGCCACACACATACACTCCTCCCTCCAGAATCACTTGTGGTCCGCTACATGTAGCTGAGCTGCTAGGCGGGGGGAGGGCTGGATGTAGTGGGAGGACTCGTGAAGTCTGTCAATCAAGCTGAAGGACAACATTACACATCATTAAGTGAAAGTGAATATATTTTCAGATTATAAAGTGAAAAAATGTGTGTGATCAAAATTTCTTCACCTTTTTAGGCCTACCACTTCTCCTAGGTGCTGCTCTGACATCCACTGCAAGGGTGGAGACAGCCTGTGCAATGGTTGACCCTGTTGCCTCTGATGACTTTGGCATGTGTCCTCTGGAGAACCAAGGCCTTGAGGGCCCCGGCTTCCTCTGGCTGTCCTCCTGTGGGCCAGCTGCTCCCTCTGCAGTGACAGAGGATGAGGTTGAGGAGGTCACAGGCAAAGGGGACTAGGAGGGAGCGGACAGACTCTGGGATTCCTGAATGAATGACCCAGGGGTATTCAGCCACCTCCTCTTCTCCCTTCAGGTGCCTGAGGGCCCCAGCCTGGCTCCTGGAGGGGAAGGACCACCTGGAGGGATGTGAAGTGCCCTGTTTTCCTCTCGCAATACCACTGCAGGAGCTCACCCACAGCTACTTTTTTTATTAGTCATTCACGGGATGTGGGCTTCACTGGCTGGGCCAGCATTTATTGCCCATCCCTAGTTGCCCTTGAGAAGGTGGTGCTGAGTTGTCTTCGGTGTAGGTACACGCACAGTGCTGTTAGGAAGGGAGTTCCAGGATTTTGACCCAGCGACAGTGAAGGAACGGCGATATATTTCCAAGTCAGGACGGTGAGTGACTTGGAAGGGACCTTCCAGCTGGTGGTGTTCCCATGTATCTGCTGCCCTTGCCCTTCTAGATGGTAGTGGTCATGGGCTTGGAAGGTGCTGCCGAAGGAGCCTTGATGAATTCATGCAGTGCATCTTGTAAATGGTACACACTGCTGCTACTGTGCATAGGTAGTGGAGGGAGTGAATGTTTGTGGATGCGATGCCAATCAAGCGGGCTGCTTTGTCCTGGATGGTGTCAAGCTTTTTGAGCATTGTGGGAGCTGCACTCATCCAGGCAAGTGGGGAGTATTCCATCACACTCCTGACTTGTGCCTTGTAGATGGTGGACAGGCTTTGGGGAGTCAGGAGGTGAGTTACCCGTTGTGGAATTCCTAGTTTCCGACCTGCTCATGAGGCCACAGTATTTATATGGCTAGTCCAGTTCAGTTTCTGGTCAATGGTAACCCCCAGGATGTTGATAGTGGGGGATTCAGTGATGGTTATGCCATTGAAATTCAGGGGGCAATGATTAGATTCTCCCTTGTTGGAGATGGTCTTTGCCTGGCACTTGTGTGGCGCTAATATTACTTGTCACTTGTCTGTCCAAGCCTAGTTAATGGCCAGGTCTTGCTGCGTTTGGATATGGACTCCTTCAGTACCTGAGGAGTTGCGAATGGTGCTGAACATTGTGCAATCATCAGCGAACATCATCACTTCTGACCTTATGATGGAAGGAAGGTCATTGAAAAAGCAGCTGAAGATGGTTGGGTCTAGGACACTACCCTGAGGAATTCCTACAGTGATGTCCTGGAGCTGAGATGACTGACCTCCAACAACCACAATCATCTTCCTTTGAGCTAGGTATGACTCCAACCAATGGAGAGTTCCCCCCTGATTCCCAATGACTCTAGTATTGCTAGGGCTCCTTGATGCCACATTCGGCCAAATGCGACCTTGATGTCAAGGGCAGTCACTCTTACTTCACCTTTGATGGAGTGCAGGCCTGCACGCATCTCCACGTTCTGCTGGATCAGGATCTCCATGGTGTCTGCCATCATTCCCAATGGAAACCTCCACATACATCTGGACACTTCATCAGAGAGCAGGTGGACACACTCCTCCAACACATGTGTCACTTTGTTGAGGGCTTCCAACAGCTCTGCATGATGTTCCCCTGCTTCCTGCTGACTCTCCAGGATGAGTTGGAAGGCTGAATCCAGAGGCTCATCATCTGAATCGGACTTTCTGACAGATGCCTCTTCCCCAGCAGCCCTCCGAGGGTTGGGGAGCTCGGCTGAACCTCCCTCCTCCCGCTTCGGACAAGTGTCCGTGTAGTGACTACCAGATTGTGAGGCCAAGCCTGCTCTAGATCTAGTCCCACTGAGCTGTGTGTCTCTGCACTGGCGGAGGGTGTGGGTAAGCGCTGTGATGGGTCTTCCAGGCTGCTTAATTCCAGCTCTTCAATGGAGGAGGTGTCATCTTGGCTGGACGTGAGGACCTGCATTGGAGCTGAGGGACTGGTAGGCTGAGTGTGTTGGTTGGTTGGCAGTGATCCCTGTGAACTAAAGTAGAGGGAATTAGTGCATGGCAGCAGGGTCAAAAACAGCAGAGAGAGCACTCACCTTTGTGTTGAGAGAGGGATGATGTGGTGCAGGATCCTCACGTGGGTGTTCACTGCTGACCTCACCATCACTACAGGCATGGTCCACGTCCTCACCAGTCAGCGCAATGGCACACTCCTCATAGTGAGTGAGGGGCCTAGTGTGGGACCTCTCCTTGCTGCTGTGAGCTAGCTTCTCCTGCAGGAAAACAGATGGAGAGAGTGTGAGCAGGACACATGGCACTGCGTGGAATGATTGTGTGGTGAGCGGAGCCATGGGCGGGATGAGGACGTGAGCTCGAGAGGAGATGAGCCTGATGGAGATGTGAGGGTGTGTGTGAGAGTTAGTGGTGTTGTCCCTTGAGGTGTGAGATCCCTGTGGATGTGTGACGGGTTAGTGACTGTATGAGTTGAGAGTGATGAGGTGGTTGACTTACCCTGGCGGAGCAGATGAGACGATTTATTCTCTTCCTGCACTGGATGGCTGACCTCTTCTGAGCTCCAGTGGCACTGACCACCACTGCCACCATCCCCCAGGCCGGATTGGAAACTCTGGTCGACCTCCTGGGCTAGGGCAGAGGTAGAGGACATTGTGACGGGCTTCCAATGTGCCCAGCAGGCGCCCCAGAGAGGCATCACTAAACTTGGGGGTTCCAGTCTTCTTTGCTTGCAGGGCCATCTGTTGCTTGGAGCAGTCCATGTCTGTGGACATGAAGTAGGCTGTGCTCTGGTGCCGGGAGTGAGAAAGCGCTGAGGTCATGGCGTGGCGGGCAAATCCGAGCCCGCCCACTAGCGATCCAATGTGTTTCCCGTGAATGCATTATTAATGAGGCGGGATGTGCCAGGAAGGGGTCTGTTTGACGTGAAAGCCCATCATTGCAGCCGGAGTGTAAAACGACTTTTTTCACGTCCGCCACTGCACATCGTGCAAATCTGGGACGATTCCGCCCTATCAATGGCCGTGTTTGAATGACACTTTTATGAGGTTGTAAGCTGAGCAGTTTCTTTAAAGGAGATTTTCAAAGCACGTTTGCTTATTTGCTCAGGTTCAGGAGCATTCAGGCGACATGTTGGACTTGCCAATAGCTCATTTGTTCTGCACATGGTGGATATTGGAAGAGTGCATGGTAAGGACGCATGGAGGCATGGAGGGGGCAGGAGGATATGAGAGAGCATGGAGGGGGTAGGGGGGAATGAGGGGAGAGGGGGCATGGGGGTGTCTGAGGAGGCATGGAGGAGTCACGGAGATATGAGGAAGTATGGGGGATGAAGAGTGAGCACTAGGGGGCCTAACAACCATGTCCGGAGCTGGGTTGATATCCCAGAGGACTGAGGCAGGACATCTAACCAGCCTGCCATGGCACCCGCCCACTTCTGTTGCTGCCTTTGTCTGCCTAGGGAGGCAGCTGACCCAAACCTTGCCCACCCCATGTCTCTTAGAGACAATATACTGTGAAAGGGGAAGATGGTGACAGATTCTGGATCGCAAAATTGATAAATGGCCCACCTCGCGATTCCCGACAGAGGGAAAAATCCAGCCCCAAGTATTTCCTCCCCTTGGCCAGAAAAGTGAAGCACGGCTGCAACCCCCTCATAGCCTCAGGTATCGAGGCCTTCTGACAGCTGATGGAAACTCGCAGCCACAAGGTCCTGATTTGCTTTCGCAGCCTTCAGAAAACTTCAGCTCATAAAAGATTTCTGGGTAGTCTAGAAATATAATGTGAAGCAGGTGATCTGAAATAAAACCAGATAATATGGGACACATAAAGTAAGCCAGCAGATCTGAATTGAGAAAAAAGATCAACTCCATCTTGCTGGAGACTTCATCTTCTGCCAGAATTATGTACCGATGATCAAGAATATACATCTGAAACCTGTAGCCTTTTCTTTTTATATTTTTCTTGTGTGGGGTTTTCAATGTTAACTTTCTTCTGTTCTTTCAGTGACTTTTCATTGCACGACTGGGATGATCTTTTATATTATCCATTTCTATTTTCCAGATTACCTAACCCATAAACTGTGATTGCAGGACCTGCTGTTTCTTACCCTTTTCTATTTTTAACCCTTTAAAGGACTGAATTAATGTTCAGTTTCCAGTTCCTGTATCCAAAATATTATCCTGTCCTTTACCTTTGCAGATGCTGATTTGTCCTGCTGTGTATCTCCAGCACTTACTGATTTGCTTACATTTCAGTCTTCATGTTACCTGTTTGGCTGCACATCAATTAGCCCTTCTTATGCTTGGCTGGCTGGGAACATATAAGCTTCTAGATGTGTACATTATTCCAGTGTTCTGGGTGAAACCAAATGCCATTCTTCAAAGTACCCTCTCAAAGTAGTTTCCATACGAAGGTTTTGCATGTGTTTAAAGCAAAGAGGCCATCAGGTTAATTGTATGTCCTTCATAAGTTTTAGCAATGTACTTATGAGCTATATTGTTGGTTCTGAGAATTCAGTTAAATCTCAATTTGATTTTCAAATATCTGAAATTTAGGTTCTTTAACCTGAACAAATTTATTGGCCAGAAATTCAATATGTGAAATTAAAGTACAGCCGTCTAACTGGGTCAAAGTTATTTGCTCATGAGTAATTGCATTGGTCCAATTCACTTAAAATTCTCAAATAGTTTTGGTACTCACACCTACAAGATCTGCAATGGCAGAACTTTCACAGCTTCTGACACTAATAACTGACTATCAGTTTGCTCTCAATCATCAAGAAAGTGATGGAAGGTGTCTTCAGCAGTGTTATTAAATGGCACTTACTCAACAATAACCTGCTCATCGATGCTCAGTTTGTGTTCAGCCAGGATAAAAAATATCTTCAAAGTAATGACTCAGCTCTCCCAAAACAGCTCTAGCAGCAATTCCCACTAAGACCTCTAGCATTATAAACAGGAAGCTGTAATTTACAAAGCAACAGGCATGTCCTAATCGTTGCAACGAGAAAGGAAGTTATTTAGCACAACCACTTCAGTTTAATCCCTACTAAGTACTTGTTTTATTGTAATGCCATTCAAAGAACTGTACAAATATGTGTATTATATAACTTCAAAAGCCTTCTGTTCCTCCCACTGAGATCAATTTGAATTATATTATTAACAGATGATGGCCTTATTTTCTGAACATCAGAACTAAATATGCCAGTGCTGGCAGATATCAACCAGAACAGCCTCAACAGAAATCTCACTTCTTTTTCAATACATGTAGAGTTCACCAAAGCAGAATTCTCTCACCCACAGTTCTGAATCACACAATTCTATTATTTCTTCATGCCTAGTTACAGTGTTATATGCCTATTTATTATATAGTTCCAGTTAAGTATCAAATGTACAGAATTGTGATTGCATTTAATCATCGCTAGAAGGGGAGGATGATCTTTCTTGGCAATGATAATGTAAATTGAAATCATTTTGGCCCTGCGTGTCCCCACGACATGACAAGCTTCCTGGGTTGAGGAATACAGGGGTATGGAACTTTATTAGCACTTACAGGGAGAATTAGATCCCTGAAAAGATGCAGGATTCATCAGGATTCCCATGGAAAAAATATGGAGTGTCAAAAATCACACCATTATGGATCCAGTCACAGGGCACTTGGGAAATCTCCCATTTTCCATATGACCAGGTCACCCTTGAACAGTTATGGACACAAAGGCCATATGCCATGTAGAAAATTAGGTCCAACTTATTTTTCTTTTCATGATTGTTGGAATTAAAACACAAGATAATTCAATAATGAAAAATATCACCTATAGTGGACTCAAAAAATAGAGCAAATTCTGTTGTGTTTGCTGTAGACCCCTGATGTGTACAGGTCCTGTGTGCAGAGGAAAGAACAATGTTTTGCTTAGATATCAATAATGTTATCAGCTGTGAAAGCCAAGTTTAACCACAGAAACAGAGGGCCTGAAATTCTTTAGCAAAAGCCCAAAGGAATTCAGATAATCTCAAATACCAGATGACCAGACAACATCAATAGCAAATTTTGGTTCCGTTAAAAAGAATGCATTTTTCAACCCTTAATGAGTCAACGTGTAGTGATTGAGATATTTCTGAATACTTGATCATTTTTTTAAGATGGATTTTGATTTTAATGGTGTCAAATCTGAGGCAAATCATTTGGACTCTTCATTCGTTTGTTCGTACATTATCTTGAACTCTGCCTAACTGATAAAGATTCAGTTTCCTGTTCTTCAGACTTGCCATGATTCTATGTTTAGGAATAAGTACCAATGAGGTTTCCGGTTTAAAATACTTGCCTTGAAAACTAGACAGTAGGCACGTCCTAATCATTGCCATGAGAAAGCAAACTATTCAGGACATAACCTATTAAAATAAACAGGTTATAAATCCTCCATTAAAATAGTACACTAAAATATTTCATCAAAACATTTTAAGAATTTGTTTCACAAATATTCAAGAAGCATAAATTATATTTAGAATTACAGCAAAAGTGTCAGCATTTTCTTTTATGGACTGACTGGGGAATTGTTTGCATGAACCAGAATATTGCAGCAGTTCAACATGGAGACTGGTTTCAAGTGGAGACCCACTGGGAATAGTAGAGTAGTTACTCATTATGATATTCATCAATGTTCTGGCAAACGCATTCGTGGTATGGTTCGCAAATTCATCACAAAGATCTGTGATGGTACAGGACCCTTGAGGAAAAGAAAGCATTACCTCATGGCCAAAAATAAAAACAGAAAGTGCCGGAAAAACTCAGCAGGTCCGGCAGCATCTGTGGAGAGAGAAACTGAGTTAGCGTTTCAAGTCCAAATGACTTCTTCAGAACCGAGTTCTGAAGAAGGATCATACTAGACCGAAGTGTTAACTCTGTTTCTCTCTCCACAGATGCTGCCGGACCTGCTGAGTTTTTCCAGCACTTTCTGTTTTTATTTCAGATCTCCAACATCCACTCCAGCATCCGCAGTATTCAGTTTTTATAACCTTTTGGTCATTGTTAGATCCTGGAACCCATTTCTAATTGCTGACATGATGGAGTGAGGGAGAGGAATTTTTCAGAATTATTTTTTTCCCAGGACTGGCCAAGGGGTATATTTAATCTTCTTTTCTTTATTTGCCTCTCGCAGGAAATTAACGTGTTGTTAAGTGGGGAGTATTAATTAGTTTAAACAAGGCTAAATGGGACAGGTTCAATGGACCAGCTGGTTTTTGCAGTTCTCTTTTTCATATGTTTCGTATTACAGATTAGTTCTTTAAATGTACAAGTCTCATAAAATGATATACTGCACAGTATAAATAAACAGTCATATATTCACCTTTATGTGTTTAAGCCTATAACTGTTAGCAATTCATTTAATTTTCCATTAAATACCGATAGGAACTTGAGTCTCTGGAAATATTTTGGCCATATCATCAAAGCCATCTAATTGGCTTTGACAAGTCATAAAAAGGAGTTTTGAGCAGAGATCTAGGTTTGATTTAATTCCTACCAGTACATACTGTTCACCCTGGTCAGTAGGAAAAAAATAGCCAGTGCAGAAACAAAATTCACCAATTAAACCAATTAGTTTTGGGAGTGGGAGCTGGTTTACCTCACATTAGATCTAACCATCTGTTTCTATTTCAAACACTTCCAAATGTGCTGAATTGAAGCCAAATGTTTGAAGCCCTGGTGCTGAATTACCTGATTTCTATAATAGAATCCAGATCAGGTAACCAATCTTCCAAGATACCCCCTGAGCTGAAAAAAATGTTACTAAAGGGCTAGTAAGATAAGAAAGAAATTACAGAGAAACTTGCGAATAAGTGAGTAGAAGATGAAGGAAAATACAAATTAATAACAAAACTGAACTGAAATAAAGTGAACAATATTTAAAAAGGGGTTGTGCTGTTCACATAAAATTCCTTTGCCCATGCGTCTGAAGAATGGACACCTGCCCATGTGTGGGCATTTCTGAATTTTAATTGATATTGAGCCAAAATGTTCTGCCAACTCATTATGTATTTTCAATTTCTTTCCCTCAATGTTGTCCCTTTCTTTCTTGAAAGAGTTGGATCATACTGGGCTGGAATATGGTTCTCCCAGCACCCACGGGTCTCCAATACCATCACCAAGTCAATCTAGACATTAAATGTCATCAGACTATTCATCTATGGGGGCCATCAGTGCAGAGCCTGATTTTGATCACATCCTAGCCATGGGTGCTGAAGCCAATTAAATTCCCCAACTACTGAGACCTGCTAATTCAGCAGAAACTGGAGAGTGAACCTGGGACCTCTGGTCCATATGGCTTGGTACTACGCCAAGGGCGGAATTGTCCGTGCATGCTAGTGTCGGGTGTGTTCAGCGTCATGAGCAGACAATATGACGAGAAGGCCAGAATTTGGTTTCACGACGTTGTGAAACCAGTTTGCACTCGTCCGCTCAGCCCGTTGATGGTGGGCCGCGTTTCCTGCCAATGGATGTCGGGAACCTCATTGTAATACATCTGCATATCATTATAAGGCCAGCCCGCCAGAATCACCCCCCACACTGGATCGTCCACCCACGTTGGCATGATTGAACGTCGATGTGTTCACAACAGCATATATAAGGTGTGCATGACTGATCCACATCTGCGACTAGTTCGAACTGGCCTCGGAAGCCAAGGTAAATCATGGGAAGAGTGAGGCCATGTTCTTTGGGAACTGGGCTGACCGATTCTTTGTCCCCTTCGCCGTCAGGGCTGACAGCCTGAAGGTGCTGGGGATATGGTTCGGAGGGACCGGGGCATGCGTTAGAAACTGGAAGGAGCGAGTGTCTATGGTGCAAAGAAAACTAGGCATGTGGGAGCGACGCTCCCTCTCCATTGCGGGTAAGAACCTGGTCATCAGGTGTGAGGCACTTTCGCTGTTGTCCATTCCAGACTCCTGCACGATGGCGATCACCCGAGCCATCTTTCGCTTTATCTGGAGGTTGAAAATGGATCGTGTCCGCAGGGACGCGATGTACAAGCCTCTAGATAAACGGGGAAAAAACGTGCCCAACATCGCCCTCATACTGATGGCCACCTTTGTGTGCAGCTGCATCAAGCTGTGCGTAGACCCTCGGTACGCACACGCTAAGTGTCACTGTGTGCTGAGGTTCTACCCGTCCCCGGTGTTGCGAAGGATGGGTCTGGCCACGCTGCCGCGGAACGCTCCAAGTAGTTGGACCGTGCCGTACCACCTGTCCCTCGTGGAAAAATTTATGCAGAGAAACACCTTTGACCACAAGTCCATCAGGCAGTGGTCAGCACTTAACGTCTTAGAGGCCCTGCGGGAAAAGGAGAGGGTGGATCCTGTGGGATGGTTCCCCGAGCAGACTGTCAAAGTCATTTGACAGAATGCCTCATCGCCAGAACTTTCCAACAAGCACCAAGATGTTGCTTGGCTGGTGGTGAGAAAGGCCCTCCCTGTCAGATCCTTCCAACATGCCAGGAGTCTCACCCCCTCTGCACGTTGCCCTCGAGGTGGTTGTGGTGGGGACGAGACTGTTGTTCACCTCCTTGTGGATTGTGCCTTTGCAAAGAAGGTCTGGAGAGAGATGCAGTGGTTTCTGTTGAGGTTCATCCCGAGCAGTTCTGTGACACAGGACTCTGTGCTCTACGGGCTGTTCCCAGGGACACACACCGAGACAAACATCAACTGCAGCTGGAGGATCATCAGCTCGGTGAAAGATGCTCTTTGGTCTGCCCAAAACTTGTTGGTCTTCCAGCGCAAAGAGTTGTCCCCGACCGAGTGTTGCAGACTGGCACATTCCAAAGTCCAGGACTACGTGCTGAGGGACGCACTAAAGCTAGGGGCAGCCGCCGCAAAGGCACAATGGGGAAAGGTTGCTGTCTAAGTCCTTTCTGCCACAGTGCACCGAGGGTCTGGGAACTGTTGAGAACCCCTTGGGCTGTACAGCTCGAAATGAATGTATGCATTGAATACTAATTGTATTATAAATTTCTTGAAGCACCTCAGAGTGCATCATGATGTATGTTGATAACTCCAATACCATTTTCTGATTGTCTGCATTGACCATATTGAAATGATTGTAATATTCATTGATTGTATTGATGCACCTTGTGATACATGTGTAAAAGTTGAATCTGATTGTACTTTTGTGATTGTGATTTTGAAATGGTTTGGAATGTTCTTCCAGATATTTTATGAATAAAGTATATTTTTCAAAAAAACATATATATATAAGGTGTGCACTTGGCAGGCTGCACTTTGAGGGAAACTCGGAGGTGAGTACACAGGAACATTACGCAGTGCTTGCCCAGGTTGCCTGTTGGCCTTCAAGGTTGAGGCACGTTGGGGGTATCAGAGCAAGGGCTGCCCTGCAGTTGAGGTGACTTGGAGGTGGGGGCAATGGCTGCCCTGCGGTTGAAGATAGTGCACAAGCAGGTGTGGGGTTAGGGGGAGGGTAGCGGTCACACATTAGGGAAATCTTGGACTTAATTCATAGCCCTCGGTAAAGGGTAGCTCACTGAATCAGAAAATGAGCTGCAATAACAATTTTGCGTACTGCTTCCTGTCCACACAAATTGTCAACACAACAATCATCTCTTCAGAATCTAATCTATTAAAAGGATGAAGAATGTAGCTCATTGCCACTTTCACCCGATAATTGGAATGAAACAGGTCAGTAATATGTGAACATGTAAGTAAGCTCTCTAAGTTGATAAGGTAGGCCATCATGTTACTTTCTTGACTGATTCCTTAATTTCCCACTGACAGCGTTTTACTCTTGACTCTTGACCCTGTAAGCTTTGAAACACTGTTACTTTTGATTGTGGTTATGCTAAATCCTGAAGTGAAGCGAAAGTCCAATATTTCAACTTCACTTGAGCAAATCAAATCAGGTTCCATGTTTGTGTAATGTTCTGAATCAGGCGATTTTCTGACGATGTTGTCCACGTTTACAAGTTATTCTCCCTCTCTTTTCAGACAATGGAAAGTGAATTCATGGATTCCTGATAGATCAGCTGATTTATCCAGTAAACCGTGCGGACTGTGAAACGCTTGCGTTTAATTCTCAGTCTCTACCTAAGCAGGGTGACAAAAGGGGCACTAAAATCAACAGCCCAGGGTTAGGAGCGGACAGTCCTAACCTTCACTTGGGTGCCCGTTATTCATGTGTGAGCCCTGACAGGGAGTGTTGAGAGGCTATTTGTACCAAGGGAGTCAGGCAGCCCAATCCGAGCCTGTCATTACCAAACACAAGCGTTTTCCACCGTGGGTCCCTGAATAATAATTAGGAGCTGGAATCCTGGCCAAATATATCATTAGCTGAAAACAATTCATTAGCCTGCAGCTGGAGAAATGTCTCCTGGCTTTGACTGGGGCCCTTAATACTGTGCTCATTATCTAAATCACGTAGCCTGCTTATATCCACATCTCCTGTATTTAAAGATCTGAATAACGCTCCTCCTCTTATTTTCAGCAGACAAACAAAGTCAGCTCTCTGGATTTTTCCTCATAAGAGTCCTGAATTCCATAACCATCTGAATTATTTCCAATACCTCTGTGTTTCATCGGCAGAACCGAATGCTGTACTTGAAAGTGTTTTCACAGGTGAACTCTGCACGGTTAGAATCATTCCTTCTGATTTATTGGCCCGTAACCTCAGTGATCCCCAGCATCGGATTTGGGGGGTACCCCACAGGTGCACTGGGGGGTCCCTCTGGCAAGTTCCCAGGTAAGGGTTTGCACGGCAATTGCCCAGAATTGCAAACTTCGTCTGGACGATTGCGTTGTGCTGGGAACTATCTGAAAATGCGATTTAAATCGCAAACTTTGGATGGCTGCACCAGAGTTATATCGTTAATTACTCAGCAAAAATTAGAAGAATTAAAACCTCTTCTAACTTCTGGGTGATTATTGTAAAGACCCAGACCAATCCCACAGGACTCTCCCCACTTCCCCGACCTCCGACAACCCTGCCTCACCCCCCACACCAACCTCACCCCCCAACCTCCAGACCCCCGCCCCTGGACTCCTCCCCGCCCCTCCCCCCCCCCCCCCCGGCCACCGGACCCCCCTTGGACCTCCCGCCCCCACGCCCCCCCGACTTCCTGACACCCCCGGAACCCCCCTTGACCTCCCAACCCCCTCTCTCGACATCCCCCCCAACCCCTAACACAAGGCACCCCTTGACCTCCAGACTCCCCTCCCCAGATCTCCCCATCCCCAACCTCCGGACACCCACTCAGGACCCATAAAAAAGGGGGCCGTGGCCTCTTTGAATACGCTGGAGCTACACTTCACTGGGGCCTGAAGTGGCAACACAATTTTCAAGACCAGGTAAGCGGGCATTTATTTCTTCTCATTTCTGCAGGCCAGCCCTTTCTGACACTAAAAGTTTCAGATGGTGATGTTAGCAAACACATGTTTAACACGTTGCTCTCCGTTATTTTAATAACAACAGTAATCCATTAATACACCGTGCAAATATGTAAAACAGATAAATGTCGTAAGAATTACTTTGTCATCCTAAGAAGATTTCATTGGCTGAGAAGCACTTTGGGAAATCCCGAGGTCATGAAAGACATTCAATAAATGTAAGAGTTTCTTTTCTTTAACTGCTAATGTTGATAGTCTTTTGTGCGTGTAGTTACCAAACCTGCAGTTGTGTGGTCATTTTAAAATTTCTTTATTCATTATTTTTCTTTGCAATAATTTTTTCTTTGCTTCAGTTGAGTGCTCTCGCCTTTGAGTCAGGAAGTTGTGGGTGCAATAGGCCCAGTCCAGGGCACAGAAATCAAGGCTGATACTCTTGTGCAGTACTGAGAGAGTGCTGCCTTTTGAGTGAGATGTTAAGTCGAGGCCCCGCCTGTCCTCTCAGATGGATGTAAAAGATTCTATGGCACTATTTAGAGGAAGAGACGGGAGTTATCCACATTGTCCAAGTCAATATTTATCGCTGAATCGTCATTGACCGGAATTTTCCGACCCCATTGGCGGGCAGGGGTGGGGAACAATATGGCGGGAAGGCCAAAAATTGGTTTTAAGCCGTTGTGAAACCAGTTTGCGATCGTCCGCTCCATCAGTCAATGGTGGGTGGTGTTTCATGCCGCCACATGTCGGAATGTCATTTTAATACATTTGCATCTAACTATAAGCCCTGCTCACCGGAATCATCCCCCCACTAACGCTGGATCATCTGGGCATATTTGCGAGATTGCATTTCACAACTGTACATAAGTGATGGGCACCTTGCAAGCTGAACTTTGAGGGGAACTCAGAGGTGACTGCACACAACATTGCACAGCGCTCACGAGCATCGCCTGTAGGACATCAAGGGAGAGGCGCCGCACATTCGGTGAGGGTCACAAGCAAGTCGCTCTTTCCCAGCTGGCATTCGGTGCGGAGCCGGGGCAAGGGCTCCAGTGCTGGTCGGGGGGTGGAGGGGGGGGTGGGGGGTGTGGGGGGCGGGGGGGGTGGGGGGCGTGGGTGGGTGTGCCGTGGTGGGGGGACAAGGTAGCACAGACTGAAGGGAGCACTCAAGCAAATGTCGGGGGTGGGGAGAGAGCGGGGTGAGGGAAGCGGCCACACACTTGGAAAAGCTTGTCAAAGTGAGCATTCTTCCACAGCTGAGACCGTTCTGCTGCAGCTCCATTGACATGGGCACATATGCTAACCGTGGCTGATGGTGCCCATGCTGCAGCCTCTCAGACTGCAGCAGAGCGACGGTATACCGAGGCTCAGGCTGCGGGCCGGACTTTAGTGGAACAAAGGATAGGCATCTTGAAAATGAGGTTCCGGTGCCTCAACAGGTCCAGTGGATCACTGCAGTACAGTCCACTGAGGGTGTCGCACATCATCGTCACTTGCTACATGCTCCACAACCTGGTACTGCAATGGGATAGGACCAGGCTGAGGCAGAGATGGAGGAGCTGCATGTATCCACTGATGAGGAGGACGTCAAAGGGGATGATGATTATGAGGTCCTTGAGGGCGAGGATGCCGGTGATGAGGCCATCGCACTGGCCAGACGAGGCAGGCACAATCGGGAGGCTCTCAAAGCCGCAAGATTCATGGAGGATGATGACGAGATGCTGTGGGCACAGTCCTGACATCTCACATTGCCTCCATGAACGTTTGACTCCTGTGGGGCTGCACACATACCCTCAGTGCTCAGGCTCATGTCATGGAGACACAGCGGAGGCCCTAATAGTTGCTCAATTCCAGGAGGATCATGATGACATTCAGTGAGGACACTCCATAGATATTCATATGGCCTCTGTGAATGTCTGACTCCTGTCTGGTCAGTCTGTGCTCTGTGACCAGGGCCATATCATAAAGATGCAGCCGTGAAACTTTAAATGCATCAAGCCTTTGTCAGCCTTCAGCAACTGTCTCCTTCATGAGCACATCACTGGTCACAGATGCTGAAGAGTTGGGGGTCCAGCCCCACCTCAAAGGTGCTGAGAGCACACGGAGAGGGTGATTGAACTCTGTGACTCCTGTCCATGACATTTTGGCAGCAATAACAAGCATCATCGAGGTGCAGGCATGACGAATGGGTCCAGTGATTGTTAAGCTGGACCATCACTTTGGCTTCAAGGTTACACACTGCACAGGGAAGAGGCCATGGCCTGAGACACCTGCCTTTATCTTGTGCAGGAACCAAGGTTTCACATCTAAGTGACACGAACACTGCTCATCAGAACAAGGATCCATAGGCAAGGAGACATTCTTGGGAATTTATTTACAATAGTGAACATTATGTACGAGTGATTAACACTGTGCCCAGGCTGTCCAAACTACATCTTCTTAACCTTTCCAACCCCACTGGTGCTCCATTGACATCCACAGTGGAAGTGGAGGCAGCTTCCTGACTGCTACAGGTTTGTGATGACCTGGCGGGCATCCTCTGGAAAGCCAAGACCTGGAGGGCCCAGGCCTGCTTTCGGAGTCCTGCTGTGTGGCAGTGGCACCCTCCTCGGCCTGTGGAGCTGGAGCTGCTGGGGGTCACAAGAAGAGGGGATTCGGATGGGCCGGACACTCCTGGAGTCACTAGGGTGGATGGCCCTGGAGTGTGTACCTGCTGATCCTCCTCCCTATGAGTGCCCGAGGGTCCCTGGCTGACTCCTTGAGGAGAAAGGAAGCTGGAGTGAGATTGAGCTGCCCCGCACCCCTCTCATATTGACACTGTTGGAGGCCAACTATGAAGACGGCGAGGGAGTTCAGCCCCGGCAGCAGTACAGGACCGATTTCCTGGACCAAGGCCTCCATGTCAGCTGCCATCCTACCAGTGTTGCCCTAAATTTGGGGGCAGCATGTTTCCTCCCAATTGGCAGTCATGACTTTGTAGCAGTTTCTGATGTCTTAGAGAGTGCTGGCTCTGTGCAGGGGTACCATTTAAATATGGCGCCCAGATTGCTGAAGGCCTGAGGCGATGGTGGTTTGGACGAATCAGAGGCCACCTGGCCAGCAATCCGGAGTGCATTATTAATGAGGTGGGACGTGCCAGGACACACGTGAAAACCTGCCATTGTGGCCGGTGGGTAAAACGTCCATTTTCCCACCCGCTGCTGCACTTTGTGCAAACCTGGGATGATCCCGCCCAAAGAATCTGGTCCTTAGCATATTGGTGTCTGTGGAAGCTTGCTGTGTGAAAGTTGGCTGCTGTATTTCCCACGTTATAGCACTGACTAGACTAGAAAAGCACTTCATTGGCCATAAAGCATTTTGAGACGTCCGGTGGTTATAAAAGGCGCTATAGAAATGCAAGTCTTTCTTTCTTTAACATCTTCTGTCAGAATCCACAGCATCCATCTTTTCTCTACCTGACAATTTGTGAAAACTAAAGGCACACAGAACCATCCCCCACCTTTGCCTAAGTTCAGATGGCAGCTAATTTTTATTCCTAATGAGTTTTAATACTGAGATATACAACATCGACAGTATATCGGGTGTGCTGTTTTCAACTGACCTGGGGGGAGTGGCATTTAACTGCACTGGAGATGGTCCTGGAATTTGGAAGAACTGGGATGAGGCTGTTGGGAAATGGCAGCACTATGGTGGGTTTAGTGGGATTTTGTAGCTTAGCCTAGATCCTTTGTCCCTGAATCACTGCAGAGAAGGAAACTGTGGAATGGCAGCTGACATTTGGCAGAATTGGGTGTTAAATGTGGGATCTGGCACACTCATGATTCGAGGGGGCAGATTTTCATGTTGGGGGTGGGAATTGGTTCGTTTCCAGGTGGAAACCTATCAGTGGTTTGGTAGAGGCGAACTGTCAATTGGTCTAGAGGTGGGTTTGCCAGCCAATTAGTGGCTAGGTGGGTGGGAACAGACGTGCGTCACTAGAAATGCCAGCCATGTCCTGACTTGCTTGAGCAGCCCTTTCTGTGGATGCTATTTGAACAGTAATTTATGAAGCGAGAAAAAACGCAAAGTGCAGACTTTTCACATTTTGGAGGACAGGTGGGAACCTGGGATCCAGGATAGGGTAGGGTAGGGACCCAAGAATTTGTTAAAGATATTTTAACTTTTCCTGTGATGGCAAAGGGCCCCCTTCTCCACTAAGGATCTTCACTGAGATTTATAAGTCTATCTGCTCCATTCAAAATGCAGCCAACCCTGTTCTTGCCATCCTTGAGTTGGTCCCAAAGGCTGCCCTCCGCAGGGAAAATTTGGAAAGATTCAAAGGCGAGCTCCTAATAAGCTCCTTAAATATCTTAAAGGGCCTGATCATTGCTGGGGGCAAGTTCACTAGCCCGCCCTCCCGCCACTCTCCTCCTATCCTCAAGAAAACTGCCTGGGTCAGGAACAGAGGTAGCAGGCTGGCACACAAGCTGTAAGTATCAGTTTTCTTGGCTGCCTGTTTCTGTTACAACCCACTCCAAATAGCAAAAACCCGGCCCCTGCTGTCTACCAGTACTGAAGAGAAGGGGAGAGTGTGGACCTGACTGCATTGGTAGCAGTGGTGAGGGAAGGCACATTGATTTTTAACTTGCTAAGATACCTTTGCAGGCAATAGATTTGGTGTCCTATGATTAATTTTTTAAGTATGCCTATATGCTGTCTGTCTGTCCCTCTTTCTCTGTATCCCTTGTTCTCTATCTCTTTATAATTGGATTTTTTTTACATTTTAATACTTGTTAAACTATAAATAAAGCATAGGTGGTAGTGGTGATTGTCCTAATTAAAGACTTTGTTGGCTTGTGAAAGTCACCTCACTGTTTCTTTAAATTAAAAAAAGCTCAAATTAGGATGAGGAAACACTCTGGCCCAAAAATTCTGTGAACCCTGTTTCACTGACAAAAGTATGATGGGTGTTAGGAACTAGATATAGTTTAAGGAAGTTGTATTTGTATTTGTGGATGTTAGGAATAAGCTATAGCTATAAGTTTAATTTTAGCTTCAAGTCTAAGTAAGTTATATGTTTTATTCTTGGGTTAAAATGGTGAAACCTGGATCTAATTTCACTTCAAAGAATGTTACCTGCAAGTCTCTGGGTTTGTTTGCAAGCTTGCATTCTAATGAGGTTTTATGACTCTTGAAGTAGAAAAACTGGGCTGTGGCCAAGCAACAGGAGGCCCACAGACACAGAGAAACAGAAAGCAGTTTGAATTCAGTTGATGATAATGCTCTAAGGTAAAGGAAGTAGTTTAAATCTCTCTCTAGCTGGACATACTAGCAGATTGCTATGGAAAATAAGTCCAAGAACCTTAGATGAGTTGCTCTGAATGTCGAGTGAGTTCTAGATTTCAAGGGAGTTATCAAGTTGTCAGCAATCTACTGGGAGAGGGAACTGCAGGGAGCAGGTCCTAAAGGGAAAAGAGAAAGGATCCAAGAAGACCATTTAGTTAAGTCAAAGGACAAGGACAGGGATCTGGGACAAGATCCTGTTTGGTGGAAATGAAAGCAAGGAGCAGAGGGAAAGGCTCCGAATTAAAGGGAGAAAGTTGCAGGACACAGACTTAACAAGTTGGTTGGTGGGTGGGTGAATAGGCCAGGCAGCCTTTGCATTTTTAACGAAACCTCATCCACAGGCAGGATGAGATTTTGGACAGTAAATAAAAAAAACAATAAAAATTTTAAAACTAATTTTTAACATGTCCCTGCTCATGTGAGAGTCACATGAGGGGACATGTTTTCCTTATTTTTGAAATCCTTATTTTTAATGTTAAAAATCTTCAGCTCCTAGAGGCGGCTCTGTGGCTTCAGGGAGCTTTCACTGTGCACACCGGCGCAATGCACTGACTTTCGCACTCGTTCCTCCATACTACCTCCCCACAACAACCCCTCCAGGCAGCGCTGAGCGTTTCAGCACGCGATTCACATTGGCTGCCCGTTAATTGGCCAACCAGCGTGAAATCGCGGTCGGGATCCAATCGCGTGCGGCGACTGTTGCGCGGGTGCTCCCGGGCCCGCCCGCTGTGCCCCCCGACATGGGGAATATCCTCCCCGTGAAGAAGAGTCAGTAAACATTGGGTGTTTGGTTTTAAAGTGGAGAAGTAAGCTTTGTGGTGAGCAATAAACAATATCTACCAAAGCATCCTAGTCTCAGTATGTCCTTCACAACCAGGCTTGGGATACTCTCTGACATTGATAGCAGAGGATGGTTACCTAAAAGTGAAGATTAGAGACTACAATTTAATTCCAGACAGTAGGTTGGAATTGGAGTTAATTAATTTTTCTTTTGAGAGAAGACTGTAATTGGAGGCTCTTTGAAGAAAGATGACTGAAACCAGGTGTAGAGTGGCAGAATACGAACATTCAAACAAGGAGCAGGAGTAGGCCATTCAGACCCTCGGGCCTGCTCCGCCATTTAATAAGGTCATGGCTGATCTGATACTAACCTGATATCTGCATCCTATCTACCCACGATAACCTATCACTCCTTGCTTACCAAGAATATATCCACCTCTTCCTTAAAAATATCCAAAGACACACAACCCTCTGAGTGAAAACATTTCACCTCATCCCTGTTTTAAGTGGGCGACCCCTTATTTTTAAACAGTGACCCCTAGTTCTAGATTCTCCCACAAGAGGAAACATCCTCTCCACATCCACCCTGTCACAACCCCCCAGGATCTTATATGTTTCAATCAAGTCGCCTCTTAATCTTCCAAACTCCAGCAGATACAAGCCTAGCCTGTCCAACCTTTCCTCATAAGACAACACACCCATTCCAGGTATTAGTCCAATAAACCTTCCCTGAACTGCTTCCAACACATTTACATCCTTCCTTAAATAAGGTGACCAATACTGTAAGCAGCACTCCAAGTGTGGTCTCACGAGTGCCCTGTACAACTGAAGCATAACCTCCCTATTTTTGTATTCAATTCCCCTTGCAATAAATGATAGCATTCTATTAGCTTTCCTAATTAGTTGCTGTACTTGCATACTAACCTTTTGTGATTCAAGCACTCGGGCACCCAGATCCCTCTGCACCACAGAGCTCTGCAATCTCTCACCATTTAGATAATATGCGTCTCTTTTATTCTTCCTACCAAAATGGAAAATTTCACATTTTCCCATATACTCCATTTGCCGGATCATTGATTACTCACTTAATCTATCTATATCTTTTTGTAGCCTCCTTACGTCCTCTTCACAACTTACTTTCCTACCTATCTTTGTGTCATCAGAAAATTTGGCGACCATTCCTTCAACCCCTTCATCCAAGTCATTTATATAAATTGTAAACAGCTGAGGCCCCGGCACCGATCCCTGTGGAGTGCCACCCGTTACATCTTGCCAACCAGAAAAATACCTATCTATGCCTGCTCTCTGCTTCCTGTTAGCCAGCCAATCTTCTATCCATGCCAAAATGTTACCCCCCCCATACCATGAGCTTTAATTTTCCGCAATAACTTCTGATGTGGCACTTTATCAAATGCCTCCTGGAAATCTAAGCAAAGTACATCCATCGGTTTCCCTGTAACCACGGCACATGTTACTTCCTCAAAGAATTCCAATAAGTTGGTTAAGGATTTCCCTTCCACAAAACCATGTTGACTCTGCCTGATGATCTTGAGCTTATCCACGTGCCCTGCTATAACTTCTTTAATCATAGCTTCTAACATTTTCCCTACGACAGGTGTTAAGCTAACTGGCCTGTTGTTTCCCACTGTCTGTCTTCCTCCCTTTTTGAATAATGGAGTTACATTTGCTATCTTCCAATACAATGGGACCTTCCCCAAATCTAGGGAGTTTTGGAAAATTAAAACCAATGCATCAACTATCTCACTAGACACTTCTTTTAATGCCCTAGAATGAGGTCCATCAGGACCCGGGCTCTTGTCAGCCCACAGCTCCAATAATTTACTCAGTACCACTTCTCTGGTGGCTATAATTTTCCTGACTTCCTTCCCCACTTCCATTTCCTGGTTTATAGCTGCTTCTGGGATGTTACTTGTATCCTCTAGAGTGAAAACTGATGCAAAATACCTGTTCAGTTCATCTGCCATCTCCTTGTTTTCCATGATCAATTCCTCAGACTCACTTTCTATAGGATCAACATTCACTTTGTAACACGTTTCTTTTTAAAATATTTATAAAAGCTCTTAATATCTGTTTTATGTATTTCTGGCCAGCTTCCTTATTAGTCTTTTAGACATTCTTTGCTGTTCCTTATATTCCATCCAATAAGATTTTCCACCACTGTTTTGTGAAATGGGACCCTATGAACAATTGAAAAATACAGTTGATACATGGACACAGATTACATTTCTACTGAAAGGAAAGTAAGGGATAATTCACTTCCTTCCAGGAGCAAGATCTGCTGCAAAGAGTTCTCGGAACTAGATGCTCAGGAACTGAGCAATGAAGAAGCTTTGGGCATTCTCTTGAAATTCATGGATAAATTTCATACGAAGGATGTTTTATTGAATGCCCATAAAAGGTTTGGTCAGACTTTGATAAATTTCAAAAAAATGGACGATTCTTCCGTAAAAGAATACATCGTGGAGTTTAACCGACGATATCGAGATTGCAGCGATTCCACTTGGAAATTCCTAAATCAGTACTTGCCTTTAAACTATTGAAATGTGCTGGGAAATCGAACATGGATAGGCTCTTGGTTTTAACTGAAGTTAGATTAAAAGGGATGAAACATCTTTAGGTCAAATGTCTGACTTTTTGAGAAAACATTCATTTACAGCCACTTTTACGGCAAAATGGGGTCTTCATGCAGTGACACCGAAGGCAGAGGTTGCAATGCTAGCAGATTTTCGAGGCCATTCAAATATGGGACCAAATGTCTGTATGAAACAAGAGTTACAAACAAGAAATATGAGGACAGAGACCCCTTTGGGAGTTGTAACAGGCGGCAGGAGTTGGGCACCTATGGAAGGAGGATGAGCTCCAGGAATGACCAAGAGGTGGTCAACAGGTGCTTCAGATGTGACTCTAAAGGCGCAATTTTATGCTGGTGATATTTTACAGTCCTGCCGAAGTCACTGGACTTTTGAATGGCTCACTGCATTTTACAGCCGCGACAGGGCTGTAAAACTACGCCCTAAGAATCATTATCTGTTGAATTGCCCAAAAATGGAAAACAAGGTTTTTGAGACAACACATGACATGGAAGGTACAGAAGGTGAGGAGGACGATGCCGACCAATCAGAAGGAATTGTATTGGTCACCAGAAGCTTCAGTTTGGTAATGAGCACCCTAGTCGCAGATTCATTCAATTAGGCAGTTCTACATACTGGGTGCACATCCACTGTATGTGGAATGAACTGGCTGGATTCTTTCGATAAGTGAAACGGAAGTAAATCAAAATATATGACAGTTCTACTTGTTTCAGGTTCGGTAGTAACATGTTGAAATCACTAAAAAGGATAGTAATTCCATGGGGTAAAATATTTAGCTCGGCAGGCTGGCATGTGCCAAGCCCAACCGAACGTAAAATGACGCTTGATGACGTCGGGCGAGCGTCCCGATGCAGCCTTACGGTTGGCGGGCAGGCGAAAAGGCCAAGCAGCCTTTGCGCGTTTCTGGAAACCTCATCCACGGGCGGGTTGAGGTTTCCGAAAGCAAATAAAATTACAATAAAAATTTTAAAATTTAGTTCAATATCATGCCCCTTGCTCACGTGACAGAGTCACATGAGGGGGACATGTTCCATTACATTTTTATTTAAAAAATTTTTTTTTCATATCTCTCCATCTCCCTCAGGCAGCTCTGTGCCTCAGGAAGATTATGAAGTGCTCACTCCCTCGCATGCGTGAAGCTCACGCTCATCTGACTCACACTCCCCACCAACTCCCCCACCCCGCACAGGCAGTGCTGAGTGCTGCCACTCGCGTTTCACATTGGGCGGGCCTTAATTGGCCTACCCGGGTGAAATCGCCTTCCGGCCCCAATTGCCAGCGGCGGTTGGTGTCCCGATCACCCCCCGCCCCAAATGGGTGAAGTTCTGCCCCATGTAAAATACCAGGGGTAAATCACTTAATCAGTACTGATGTGGTATCAAGTGAAATACCTTTACTATTAAGTAAACCTTCAATGAAAAGGGCCCAAATGAAGTTGGACATAGAGTATGATAAAGCGATTGTTTTTGGGAGATCGGTAGATTTGCAATTTACACAGTGAGGACATTATTGTATTCCCTTAAGACCCATCATCTCTAGACAGAATGTTGAAGATGTATTAATGGCAGCTGGGGAAAGGAAAGAAGAAGAGGCAAACTATTACATAACTACAGCGACAATTTGCACATCCTTTTGGCCATAGGTTGAAGATTCTGTCCTGGGGTGCTGGATGAGGAATACACTAGACTTGTCAAGGATATTAGTTAAAAATGTGATATTTGTAAAAAATACAGGAGAATGCCATCACAACCATTAGTAAGTCTTCCATTGCCGAGAGACTGTAATGAAAAAAATATCGATGGATTAAAAATACGGGATAACGAAAAATATATTTTTCTTTTACATTTTGTTGACGTAGTGACTAGATTTAGTCTGGGGACCCGTGAAAAACATGGCGGAATTTAATTCAACCCCCGAAACAGGCCAGGTGGCCGAGGGGGGGCGGGGTGGGGCCCATTTAATCAGTCGGGAAAATGTCTAAGACCCCATCTCTTTCCTGACTCCCTCTGATTAAACCTGAAAGACAGCCTTCCCATCCAGAAACCAATTGAGGCCCTTAAGTAGCTTGTTTTACACCATAACCCAGAATCTAGTTAATGCCTGAAGAGCAATTTACACAGAATTATGGTTGTACAGAGGTGTTACACGTTGCAAAATAGAAATAGCAACTCCTTTGTATGTTACAGGAAAAGACTCTGGTCTCCCATTTCTCCTAAAAATATTGAGAACTGTAGAATGCATGTCCTAAAATCTCAGAATCCCATTTACTAAAAATAGAATTTGACTTATTTAGCCACCAGAATCCAACTTCCCAGAAACTTTAATAGCCACTAGGGGTTTGATTGTGTAGATAAACAGTCGATGTCAGAATGCATGTTTGCTACATCTGGTCATCTGCTGTTTAACCCTGAATTTAATCTGGCCCTGTTCTGGACAGTTCATGTTCTTCATTCTAAACATAATCTGAACTAAATCTTCTGGTTTGAATCTCTGGATTAAATCCAAACCTCTTCAGTATTTACATCACTAGCCTTATACAGATGACATTAATGTATAAAAATGTGGAGATAAATCTCCTCTAATGCATCAATGCATTACTGTATTCCTTCACAGAATTAAATGAGCCTGAATAACACTGCCAGGAATATAGGGATCTGTTTATTCCATGCTTGACTGTTCTTTGAATTTTAAGTGCATCCTGAGACAATACCATTAAGTGATAACGCAACACTTGGCAATGATCTTTCAATTTAGTGAGGTGGATTTCATTTTATGTACTGAACCTACCTGTCATCCTGTTGAATAAAAATATGATTACAAGGCAACATTATAATCAGGGGCTTCAAATGAGGTCAAAACCTATTAACGCCAAGCTATAATGGTTTCTAACTATCATCAAAATTGTGAAATAAGCTGACTGTGTCGTGGCAAAGACACTGCATCATCTGTTTATTTGCATACATTTTCATGTCTAGGTTTCCATACAAAGCCAGAAGTGTAGATGCTGTTGCTTCAAAGAACAACATCACATTGCAGGTGAAGACTACTTTTCATTGACAATTCCCAGCTATCTGAAAAAGCTGGCCGTGGGGATTCTCATTGAAATTGTTTGTCTATCAGAAAGGCTTGACATTTTAGAGAGTGGAAGAGTCATCCATGTACTGTGGACTGGAATCATATGTAGACATAACTGGAGGACATTACTTGGATTTTTATAATCCAGCAACATTCAATTACATTTCTCCTGGTACTTGCTAGGTTTATTCATACACATTAGCCTAGAAATCCTGGAAAAGCTGACAAACAGCTACAAAAAAGCTCACACAATCCCAGGAAAAAAATGACAATTAAAAAAGCAACATAGAACTGGAAAACAACCCTGAATAAAGGCTTAAGATATGGCCACTGCTCTAAGGTGTTATACTGGATTTCAGGATTTTAGTTGGAATTTTGAGGATCGCTTTCTACAATCCAGTTTGTTTTTTCTGCTAGAAACTGAGATCAATAACGTTACATGTGACAAGAAGTGGCTGCAAAACAAACAAATGAACAATGATGGACAGGTAAGGATCATTTGGTCCAACCAGCCTGCACCACACAATTGTGATACCTTGTTTATCACAATATATACCGAACACCCCAAAACATGTGATCTCCTGGGAGAGGCAAAAAAAAACAATAAAAACCCAGGCCAAGTTTTTGAGCGGAAGAAATTTGGAAAATTCCACTCTGACTCAACTTGTCAATCGCAACTAGTCCGGGGATCCCTCTATTCCCTGAAATCCTTGCTGCACCTAATTGATATCAGTCCATCTCAGAAAGTCATGGACTACGCCCAGGGTCTATGTCACTTCTGTATTGAACATTGTCTCTTGTGGCTGTAGAGGCTGCTTTAGGAGTGGCAATCCCTTCCGCAGCTGATTAATAGCATTGGCCCGAGGTTGACTAATGTTTTTTTTTTCCTTCTGATGCACTCTCTTTTCTGTCAACTGCCCATTTCTTTTGTCCCCTCCATTTTCCAGGCCCTTCCTGACTGCTTGTCTCCAGGTAGTCTGGTCAACAGCGAGGACTTCTCATGCATCAGCTCCAATCTTGGTCAACTTGAAGCCTCGCTTGTACTGCAGATGAGGGTATCCTGTTGGTTTCATGCCAATAGCAAGATTGCAATAAAATATGTCTTTGGGGATACAGACATCATCCATTCAGCTCACATGACCCAACCAATGGAGTTGCCGCTGACTCAAGAGGGCAAACATGCTGGGGTCCCTGCATGCTGGTGTACTTCCAGATTTGGCATTCTGTCTTATTCATCTGAGGCAGCAGAGGTGGAAACTGTTCAGCTACTTTTCTTGGCTTGCATAAGTTGTCCATGCCTTTTGTCCAGTACCTACCTTTTAGAATAGATGATGTCTGTCCAGCTAAAAATAGGGCCAACTTTCACTTGCAATTTGACAAATCGGAGTCTACTGCACAAAATGTCTGCCTAGGAGTACAGTGGACATGCTGTCATAACTAAAGCTGCAGCTACTCCCAATATTCCATTAGGTGTATTCTAAGGAAAAGGAAGTAAAGTACACAAAAGTACAATGTTTTGCAGTACAGTATTTTACAATCATTAAAAAGTGAATGGATCTTGGCAGTATAAAATCTTTTTGCTGCAGCATGCCTCAGACACCCTAGCTTAAAATTTTGGATTTGACACTGTGCTGCATTTTCTAGCCCTTTTCTACTTTCTATTGCGGTAAACCTATCCCTGTTCTATGTGCAGGATGTATATTTGTCCATCCAATCCAAAGGGTAAACAGATCAAGTAATCTCTGAGGAAGTTTGCTATTTGCAAACTATGTAGGTGAGAGGTGATCAGGGATTACCTATGATTATCTTTGACAGTGAGCTTGCACACGAACAGGGGAGAGAGCTCATTCTGAGTGAGACACAGCCAGAGTGAGTGTGGGTATTGGCAATTTGCTGCACAGTGGGAATTCGGTTCATATGGGAAGGAGTGCTCTTTGCATTTTTTCCTTGCTATCCAACTTCTTAAATCTTCAGAGAGTGGTCTTGTCCTGCTGCAGCAGTAGAGGCTACAAAGGAAAGGAATGACTGGTAAGTAGTGGGTCAGGTCGGGTAAGTATTTACTACTTTAATCGCTTATAGTTTAAGGTCTTCTTGTGGTTTATAGTTTATATATTCTACAGTAACGAAGGTCAGGAAAGAAGGGCCCTAGAGTAATTGATTTAAAAGGTTTAATTTAAAGGGATAAGTCATGGCAGGAGAGTTCAAAGCCGTCGTGTGCTCCTCGTGCTCCATGTGGGAAGCTGGGGATATTTCCAGTGCCCGGGACCAGCGTGTGTGCAGGAAGTGTGTCCAGCTGCAGCTCCTGGAAGCTCGGGTTTCAGAGCTGGAACGGTGGTTGGTGATACTGTGGAGCATCCATGAGTCTGAGAGCATCATGGATAGCACGTTTAGAGAGGTGGTCACACCGCAGCTGAAGGGACTTGAGGAAGGAAGGGAATGGGTGACCACCTGGTGGTCCAAGCGAAACAGGCAGGTAGTTCAGGAGTCCCCTGGGGTCCTGCTCGCAAATCGGTATTCCATTTTGGAGGCTGATGAGGGCTCTGGTTCCTCCAGGGAGTGCAGAGAGGGCCAAGCTTCTGGCACCACAAGTAGCCTGCCTGTACAGGAGGGGAGGAAGAGCAATAGTAATAGGGGATTCTATATTCAGGGGAACAGATAGGCGCTACTGTGGCCATCAACGATATTCCAGGATGGTATGTTGCCTCCCTGGTGCCAGGGTCTGGGATGTCA
Organism: Cetorhinus maximus; assembly: GCF_964194155.1. Lineage (NCBI taxonomy): Eukaryota > Metazoa > Chordata > Chondrichthyes > Lamniformes > Cetorhinidae > Cetorhinus > Cetorhinus maximus. Next base: position 13,970,926 of record NC_135883.1, on the reverse strand, counting down.
CTGAACGGCTGCAGGGCTTCCTGAAGGGGGAGGGTGATAAGGCAGAGGTCATGGTACATGTTGGTACCAATGACATAGGTAGAAAGAGGGATGAGATCTTGCATCAAGAATTCAGGGAATTAGACAGTAGACTGAAAAGCAGGACCTCTCGGGTTGTAATCTATGGATTACTCCCAGTGCCACGTGGTAGTGACCTCAGGAATAGGAGAATAGCGCAGATGAATATGTGACTTAAGAGTTGGTGCAGAAGGGAGGGTTTTAGATTCCTGGATCACTGGGACCGTTTCTGGGGAAGGTGGGACCTGTATAAGCTGTTAGCAGAATAGGGACACATCATAATACAGTAAAACAATCAAGTCAGAGGGAGTACAGCTGCATTAAGTTTCAAGGGAGTAAGGCAAGGCTGGATGGCCTCTGCTTTAATGCCGGGAGTATTACCAGTAAAACGGATGAGTTAAGGGTGAGGATTGACACGTGGAATTGTGATATAGTAGCCATCACTGAGACGTGGTTGAGCAAGGGGCAGAATTGGCAGCTCAACATCCCGGGTTAAAGAATCTTCAGGTGAGACAGGGGAGAGGGTAAAAGAGGAGGTGGCGTTGTATTATTAGTTAAGGAGTCAGTTACTGCAGTAAGGAGAGATGATATCTTGGAGGGGGCATCGAATGAAGCTTTGTGGGGAGAGCTTATGAATAAAAAAGGGGCAGTCACATTGTTAGGAGTTTATTATGGACCCCCAGATAGTCAGCGGGAAATTGAGGAGCAAATATGTGCACAATTTGTGGAGGTGTGTAAAAACAATAACAATAGGGTAATTATATGAGGTGATTTCAACTTTCCCAACATTAATTGGGATAGACATAGTGTTAAGGGCTTAGATGGAGTGGATTTCCTGAAATGTGTACAGGAGAACTTTTTAGGTCGATATGTAGAGGGTCCAACAAGGGACGGCGCAGAGCTGGACCTAATTCTGGGGAATGAAGCCGGACAGGTGGCTGAGGTGGTGGTGGGGGAGCACTTTAATGATAGCGACCACAACATGGTACAATTTTAGTTTGTTATGGACAAAGGAATAGACAAGTTGCAAAAAATGCTTTGGATTGGGGGAGAGTGGATTTTAGTAAAATAAGGCAGGATCTGGCCAAGGTCGACTGGGAACAGTTACTTGTGGGGAAGTCTACAGAGGAGCAGTGGGGGGTGTTCAAAAAGGAAATGGGGAGGGTACAGGATTAACATGTTGCCTCTAGGGTGATAGGAAGGAGTAACAAGCCTAGAGAACCATGGACAACCAGAGATATTCAGGTTACGGTGAGAAGGAAAAGAGAGGCTTTTAGCGGGTACAAGGGAAGCAAATCAGCGGAGGCAGTAGTGGAGTGTAGAAAGGGCAGGGTGGAGCTTAAGAAAACAATTAGGAGAGCAAAGAGGGGATATGAGAAAGCTCTGGCTGGGAAAAGTAGGAAAAATCCCAAGATATTCTAGAAGTATATCAATGGGAAGAGGATAACCAGGGAAAGAGTAGAGTCCATAAGGGACCAAGGGAGCAATCTATGGGTGGAGCCAGAGGACATCGCTAGAGTGTTGAATGAATACTTCACATCCGTCTTCACCCAAGAGAATGAGGATGAAGGTATCAAACTCGGGGAGAGAGACTGTGAGATTCTTAAACAAATTGATATAGGGAGTGACAAGGTATTGGAGGTGTTGGCAGGCTTAAAAGTGGACAAATCTCCAGGTCCAAATGATTTGTGTCCCAGACTGCTGAGGGAGGCAAGGGAGGAGATTGCAGGGGCTCTGACCCAAATTTTTCATTCCTTTCTGGCCACGAGGGAGGTGCCAGAGGACTGGAGAACAGCTAATGTGGTTCCGCTATTTAAGAAGGGTTGTAGAGATAAGCCAGGGAACTATAGGCCAGTGAGCCTCACGTCAGTGGTAGGGAAACTATTGGAGAAAGTTCTGAAGGAGAGAACCTATCTCCACTTGGAGAGGCAAGGTTTGATCAGGGATAGTCAGCATGGCTTTGTCAGAGGGAGGTCATGCCTAACAAATTTGATTGAATTTTTTGAGGAGGTGACCAGGTGTGTAGATGAGGGTAGTATAGTTGATGTAGTGTATATGGATTTCAGCAAAGCCTTTGACAAGGTCCCACATGGAAGACTTATAAAGAAGGCAAATGCATATGGGATACAGGGTAATTTGATAAGGTGGATTCAAAATTGGCTTAGTTGTAGGTGACAGAGGGTGATGATTGAGACAGGGGGGGTCTGATTGAAACTTACAGAATACTGAAAGGCCTGGATAAAGTGGACGTGGGGAAGATGTTTCCATTAGTAGGAGAGACTAGGACCTGAGGGCACAGCCTCAGAGTAAAGGGAAGACCTTTTAGAACAGAGATGGGGAGAAACTTCTTTAGCCAGAGAGTGGTGAATCTATGGAATTCATTGCCACAGAAGGCTGTGGAGGCCAGGTCATTGAGTGTATTTAAGACCAAGATAGATAGGTTCTTGATTGGTAAGAGGATCAAAGGTTACGGGGAGAAGGCGGGAGAATGGGGTTGAGAAACTTATCAGCCATGATTGAATGGCGGAGCAGAGTCGATGGGCCGAATGGCCTAATTTCTGCTCCTATGTTTTATGGTCTTATGGTCTTATGACAGAAGGATGCTTTAGTGACTGGAAGCCAGTGTCCAGTGGTGTACCACAGGGATCTGTGCTGGGTCCCCTATTATTTGTCATTTATATAAACAACATAGATGACTATGTGGGGGGTAGGATTAGTAAGTTTGCGGATGACACAAATATTGGCCGGGTGGTTAACAGTGAGGTTGAGTGTCTTGGGCTACAGGAAGATATAGACGGGATGGTCAAGTGGGCAGATAAGTGGCAGATGGAATTTAACCCTGAAAAGTGTGAGGTGATACACTTTGGAAGGAGTAATTTGACAAGGAAGTATTCAATGAACAGCATGACACTAGGAAGTTCTGAGGAACAAAGGGACCTTAGTGTGTGTGTCCATAGATCACTGAAGGCGGAGGGGCATGTTAGTAGGGTGGTGACAAAGGCGTATGGGACACTTGCCTTTATCAATCGAGGCATAGATTACAAAAGTAGGGAGGTCTTGTTGGAGTTGTATAGAAGCTTGGTGAGGCCACAGCTGGAGTACTGTGTGCAGTTCTGGTCGCCACATTATAGGAAGGATGTGATTGCACTGGAGGGGGTGCAGAGGAGATTCACCAGGATGTTGCCTGGGATGAAACATTTAAGTTATGAAGAGAGGTTGGATGGACTTGGGTTGTTTTCATTGGAGCAGAGAAGACTGAGGGGCGACCTGATCGAGGTGTACAAGATTATGAGGGGCATGGACAGGGTGGATGGGGAGCAGCTGTTCCCCTTAGTTGAAGGGTCAGTCATGAGGGGACATAATTTCAAGGTGAGGGGCAGGAGGTTTAGGGCAGATGTGAGGAAAAACTTTTTTACCCAGAGGGTGGTGACAGTCTGGAATGCGCTGGGAGGGTGGTGGAGGCGGGTTGCCTCACATCCTTTAAAAAGTACCTGGATGAGCACTTGGCATGTCCATAACACTCAAGGTTATGGGCCAAGTGCTGGTAAATGGGATTAGGTAGGTAGGTCAGGTGTTTCTCACGTGTCGGTGCAGACCCGATGGGCCGAAGGGCCTCTTCTACACTGTGTGATTTTGTGATTCTGTGATATAAAATTGTTCAACTTAAAACACCATTCATTCATCAATTCTGTGGCAGTCTTTGATTATTCTTGGGCACTATAAAATAAATTGTACCAAGCACATTCATTCCACACTTGATTTTGCTTACTTCCATAAATCTATTTTTCATTTCTTTGCATCAGTTTACCTCAGTCCATTGGTTATAAAATGTAACACAAAATGTTCAAGATTTAAAGCATGCATTAGAGATTATATACCCTTTACTTCAGATCATCAAATTAAAAGTTCCTGCAATCCCCAAGTTTATCCAGGAAGGGTCCCCCATCTTTGAACTTTATCAGGTGCTCAATGGTTATATTGAGTATAATACAGTTGTGAATGATTGGTTAATCTGTCTTTGGTTTTACTGTAGATTGAGACAGAATGAACTGACAGACACCTTCTTTCATCAAGGTTCAGCATGCAAAATATATATTTTCTAATAAATAAGCACCATGTGAAACTTGGCACAATTTCAGTTTTACAGATCAGTTGTGTTACAGGTGCAGTTCATTGGCTAATACCTGTTGAGTATAAGGAGAGTTCAGTTACACTGTCCCATTCTACATTTTTTTTTGCCAAATTACACCGATGCTCTCAGTGTAGCGCATTGTAGTAAGATCTGAGCATTTTGTTATACTGCCCTCTCTGTTGGGGCGGTGTAAATTAAATTAGTTCAATAATGGCTGCCCACAAGCTAATCTTTTCCCAGTGTAATTTTTAAAAAATTCAATCACAGGCTGTTATTGCTCATCCCTAATTGCCCTTGGGAAGGTGGTGTCGATACACTCACAGTTGACTCAGCAACAGTGAAATAACAGTGATATATTTCCAAGTGGCTTAGAGGGGAACTTCCAGATGGTGATGTTCCCATTCGTCTGCTGCCCTTATCCTTCTAGGTAGTTGTCATGAAAATATAATAATTTTCATTATATTATTGTGACTTATTATAAAAATATGTTCATAGTGGGGTTTGGGTAGTTTCTCTGTGTGTATGCGTGTGTGCAGGATTTAATTGAATTGGAAACAGCTGGTCTGGAAGCATTGAGTCATCGGCAAGAAGCTAAGTTTGAAATGCTAAATACGTAAACATGACTGAAGTTTTAGAATGTGAGGTTTGAGGAAAATTTGCATTTGTAGATAAATTAGGTTAGTTTAAATTTCAAAGAGATGGTAGGAGGCACACCTAGCTAGAAGAAGCTAAGACAAACAGTGTGTTTATTTTTCCCAAAGGTTACTGATAAAATTAGTACTATGAAAAGATTTGAATTCTGATGGGGGGGGTAAAGTTCCAAAGACATATCAGAACAATGGGATTCACATTAAAAAGGGAAAAACATTTATAAAGGGGAAGGAATTCTAAGATCTAACACAAGTGTGAAAAGCCTCCAGCCTCTGTGTATCAAGTTGCTGTCTACAGGAGTCTCCTATCCAGGGTATTCTGTAGCTTTGCCTGGGTCTGTTTAAATCTATTTGTTTTTACTGTTGCCTTAATGGGGGTGTAACTGGAAGCCAGATTAATTAGGGGTTTTAGGAGTTATTATAGTAGTAATTTGTAGACCTATGTATGTGCTTGAAATCTTTTGTTTTGTTCATAAATATTTAATTTAGTTTTCTAAAAAACCTCTGAAGGTATGGTAGTCTTATTACTTCTGAATTCAGGGAATGCATCTCAAAATAAAATACAAATTGCAAAACAGTTGTGACCACATGATTAAGTTTCCCCCATGGATTTGAACTGCCTGGTACATATCATCTGCCACATCATAACAATAGTAGTGGTTGTGGGTTTGGAATGTTTGGAATACATATCGGAATGATGATGATGAAGCTGGGATGGAATCTTCTGTTACATTTTACTTGAGAAGTAAAGGACTGAAGAATTTGAAAGATTGCTCCATGTGCACATTGTGTTCAGGCACACAGTGAGTCAACATGGTACACAATTGAAAAAAAAACACTGAAGACATATGGGGGAATTCAACCCTAACAAAGAGGACTGGTGCAATTACAAACAAAGGTTACACATTTGACTGAAAGTTGATAAGATGGGAAATGAGGATGTGGTAAATGTTTTCCTCACTATGGTGGCGCCAGATGCCTTTAAGGTGGTGTCTAAACAATTTTGCCCAGAGATCCTGGTACTATGGACTATTCTGAAATTAATGAGATTCTGGATTCGTATTATGGCACGACTAAGAATGAGATTGTATTCAGAGTTGCAGTTGCCAAGTGAGACTCTGTGATGCAGATTACATTCTCAAATTAATGAAACTCTCTCATCACTGTGGGTGTAGTGATTGAAGGTATAATTTTCCCGACTGCTATTAGGGGTCATGTGATTGTTCTGATGAATGAGCCCTAAGCATGGGTAATCCTGGAGGCGGAGCTTTCTAGTCATGGACTTGGTTCAAGCATGTAGTGCTCTAGAAGGGCTTTGTAATAAAGTTATCTGTTTCAAGTAAGAAACCTGTCCGGTACATCAAGTTCATTACATTTGGCGACGAGGGTAAAATAGCTCTGAAGCTACACCTCGCCTTGTGAATGTGAGTACCTCAGCTCTTAAGAAAGAAAGAAAAATATACTCACCAGACATGTCACTCTTTGGCAGAATCGACCCTTATGATGTGTCCATGGAAGACTGGAGCCAGTATGTAGAGCGCCTTGGTCTTTATTTCGTGGCAAATGAAATAACCACAGGGTAGAAGCAGAAAGCAATTATTCTGAGTGTCTGTAGTAACAAGACATATAACCTCGCCTGCAGTCTGATGGCCCCAAACGTGCCCAATTCTAAACATTTTAACGAATTGGTAGACCTCATGAAGGCACATTTTCAGCCGAAGCCATTGGTAATAATGCAAAGGTTTAAGTTTAACTCCAGAGTAAGGGCCCCGGGAGAATCCATCACAACTTATATACTGAAGTTGAAGTAGTTGACTGAGCACTGCGACTTCAGAGACACATTCAATGACATGTTGAAGGACCAGTGCATTTGTGGTGTTCATGACAACGCCATTCAGTGCCGTTTAATTGCAGAAGTTAACATCAATTTGAAGCACACCATGGAAATAGCGCTGGCAACGGAAAGTGCTGAGAGGGACTTGCGGGCTTTACAGAATGTGCTACATGGCACCGTTCTTCAGTTGGGGCAGGAACCTACCGACAGACGAGGCGTGAAAATCAGAGAGACAGCAGTGAAGCGGGAGACAGTCTCAGCTGCTTGAAAAATGAAAAGGCCTAGTGGAAGCATTTCAGCAATGACTCCGAAGTTAATCTATTGCTTTTATCTGCTAATCTGTTTGCTTTTGCCAAAATTAATCTGTTACAGATGTGGGGGTAACCACATACCGGAATCCTATAGATTCCAGGAGCCATAAAACAGCCACAAAAAAGGGCACGTAATGAAGCAATGCAGGGTGAAATTGAGACAGCCAATCGGACAGCAGACCAAGATGACTGAAATGCATAATATAACTGAACCAGAAGCTGCCGATACCGCTATCTAATCCCTATACAATGTCAAAGCAGTAAAAACTGAACCAATAACCATCACCATTCAAGTGAATGGGAAGCCTCTAGTCATGGAGATAGACACGTGAACCTCAACCACAGTGGTGGGAGAACACACATTTAAATACCTAAATGAAGGTACCCAGCCTTTGAATCTGGAGCAAACCACAGCTCAATTGAAGATATACGCTGAAGAGTCCATACGGGCATCGCCACAGTACCTGTGTCCTATAGGCAACAGGCAGCCCAGCTTCCAGTGATCATAGTGACAAGTGAAGGACCTAGTCTTCTGGGCCGCAACTGGTTACAAAAAATTAAGTTCAACTGGTCAGAAATCTTTCAAGTGAGAACAGGAGGAGTTCCTGAGCTGTTAAGGAAATACGGCAATGTATTTTATGAAGAATTGGGAAAGTTAAAAGGCTTATAAGCAAAAATATATGTAGATTCAGAGGTGACATCCTGGTTCTTTAAGGCCAGACCTGTGCCTTATGCCTTAAAGGAGAAGGTGAATGCGGAATTGTGCCGCTTAGAGGAGCTAAGCATCATCCAGCCAGTCCAATTTTCAGAATGGGCAGCACCCATAGTCCCTGTGATGAAACCTGATCAAACTATTTGCATTCGTGGAGACTACAAATTAACTGTGAACAGAGGTAGAGGTGGGTGGGGTCTCGGGCAGCCATTCAGCGCACTAATCCCTGGCTATCCAAGTGGTGGCCAGCACTCTCCGGATATGTGAAGGGGCCTTCAGACTTAACCAAGAGAGATTCTTAGTACACCCATGCTAACCCACGCAGGTCTCTCTTTCATCCTGGAGGAGGAGTACATCAGGAGCATGGAGCCTCGTGAACTAGCTGTATGCCTCATGGTGCACAGAGGGCGAAGATGACAGAGAAGAGAGCAACAGAGGCACCTGGCTGCACAGAGAAAGGAGCACCTCTCTCAGGAAGAAGGGGTGGTGGGGGCACCTGCACATGCCATCAAAGAGCCACAGTGAGCCATCGCTGGTCAGTGCCAAGCTAGACCCAGCGTCTATAGACGCTGCCTTTCACTCCTGCAGATGACCGAGAACCAGTGTCGCTGAGGACTGCACATGTCTAGGGAACTGGTCGGTCACATCTGCCAACTACTGCAGGATTTGGCGCCACGGGGACATGGAGGGCATTCACTGCCAGTGGCCGTGAAAGTGACCACAGTGCTCAATTTCTATGCCAGTGGCTCCTTTCAGGGCTCCACAGGTGACCTCTGTGGGATATCACAAGCATCCACCCACAAATGCATCCATGAGGTCATGGATGCCAACTTCGCGATGGCACACAACTTTGTGCATTTCACCCGGGACCAGGAAAGCCAGGGTGCAAGAGCGACTGGATTTGCCCAGGTGTCAGGTTTCACACAGGCACAGGGTGCAACTGACTGCACTCACGTGGTGCTCAAATCTCCGTCGCAACAAGCGGTCAACTATGTCAACCGTAAGGCATTCCATTCGCTGAATGTGCAGCTGGTGTGTGACCACCACAAATGAATCCTGTAGGTCTGCACACGGTTTCCAGGGAATGTCCACGATTCCTACATTCTCAGTCGGCCACAGGTCCATGATGTCTTCCAGGATCCACAGAGGCTGCAGAGTGGCTCCTCGGGACAAGGGCTACCTGCAGAGGGTGTGGCTGATGACACAGGTGGGGTGGCCTCAGACCGCAGCAGAGCAACGGTATAACGAACGTCAATCTGCAACTTGCAACTTGGTGGAGCAGACCAGCAGGATTCTGAAAATGAGGTTTCAGTGTCTGGACCGGTCTGGTGGAGCCCTGCAATACAGCCCACAGAGGGTGTCATGCATCATCGTCGCCTGGTGCACTCTTTACAACCTGGAACTGCAACAGGGAGAGGAGCTGGCTGAGGAGGAGATGCACGAGCTGGAGTTCCACAGGGGTCAGTCTTGGGACCATAACTTTTCACTTTATACATTAATGATCTAGATGAAGGAACTGAGGGCATCCTGGCTAAGTTTGCAGATGATATAAAGATAGGTGGAGGGACAGGTAGTATTGAGGAGGCGGGGAGGCTGCAGAAGGATTTGGACAGGTTAGGAGAATGGGCAAAGAAGTGGCAGATGGAATACAACGTGGGCAAGTGTGAGGTCATGCACTTTGGTAGGAAGATTAGAGGCATAGACTATTTTCTAAATGGGGAGAGAATTCAGAAATCTGGAGTGCAAAGGGATTTGCAAGTCGTAGTCTATGATTCTCTTAAGGTTAACTTGCAGGTTGAGTCGGTAGTTAGGAAGGCAAATGCAAAGTTGGCATTTATTTTGAGAGGACTAGAATATAAAAGCAGGGATGTGCTGCTGAGGCTTTATAAGGCTCTGGTCGGACCACATTTAAAATATTGTGAGCAATTTTGGGCCCCATATCTCAGAAAGGATGTGCTGGCACTGGAGAGGGTCCAGAGGAGGTTCACAAGAATGATCCCAGGAATGAAAGGCTTAACATATGAAGAACATTTGAGGACTCTGGGCCTATACTCAATGGAGTTTAGAAGGATGAGGGGGGACCTGATTGAAACTTACAGAATACTGAAAGGCCTGGATAGAGTGGACGTGGGGAAGATGTTTCCATTAGTAGGAGAGACTAGGACCTGAGGGCACAGCCTCAGAGTAAAGGGAAGAGCTTTTAGAACAGAGATGAGGAGAAATTTCTTTAGCCAGAGAGTGGTGAATCTATGGAATTCATTGCCACAGAAGGCTGTGGAGGCCAGGTCATTGAGTGTATTTAAGACCGAGATAGATAGGTTCTTGATTGGTAAGGGGATCAAAGGTTACGGGGAGAAGGTGGAAAAATGGGTTGAGAAACTTATCAGCCATGATTGAATGGCGGAGCAGACTCGATGGGCCAAATGGCCTAATTTCTTCTCCTATGTCTTATGGTCTTATGGTCTCCACTGATGAGGAAGACGTCAAGGGCGATGAGGGTGAGGAGGTCCTCGAAGGCGACGTTCATGGCAATGAGGCCCTTGTACTGACCAGACGAGTCAGGCATGCTCAGGAGGCCCTCATAGCTGCTAGGTTTGTGGAGAATGATGATGACATGCAGTAAGGAGACACCATAAGATCCTCACATTGCATCTGTGAACATTTGACTCTAGTTTGGCTAATGGCAACACAAGTACCCTCTGTGATAATGCTCCTGTCATGGAGATGCAGTGGAAGCCCTAATAGTCACTAAATTGCTGGAGGATGATGACGACATGCAATGAGGGCACTCTATAGATCCTCATGTAGCCCCTGAGAATGTCTGACTCCTATCTGGCCACGGGCAGCTCGCTTGTGCTCTGTAAGCAGGGTCATATCATAGAGACACAGCCATGAAACTTTAAAAGAATCTGATCATTTGTCCGCACCTGACCCCTTCAGGAACACAGTATCATTGGTCACAGATGCAGAAGAGATGGGGGTCAGCCCCACCTTAAAGGTGCTGAGAGCACACAGGGAGAATGATGGAACTCTGTGGCGCCTGCCCACAACATTCTGGCAGCAATGACAAACACTGTAGAGGTGCAGGCATCAGTAATGTATCCAGGGAGTGTGAGGCTGGACCATCACTTTGGTCTGAAGGCTGCACAGAGCACAGGGAAGAGGCCCTGGTCTGAGACACCTGCCTTTATCTTGTGTAGAAAGGTTTCACATCTGAGTGACATGAGCACTGCTCATCAGAACAAGGAGCCATAGGCAAGGAGACATTCTTCAGAGTTTATTTACAACAGTGAACATTATGTACAAGTGACTAAAACCCATGCCCAGGCTGTGCAACTACATCATCTTAACCTCCCTACATCTTGGTGCTCCCGGGCATCCACAGCGGAGGTGGAGGCAGCCTGTTGACTGCTACGCTCTGTCTGTGATGACATTGGTGGGCATCCTCTGGAGGACCAAGACCTGGAGGGCCCCAGCCTGCTTTCGGGGTCCTGCTGTGTGGTAGTAGCACCCTCCTTGATCTGTGGAGCTGGAACTGCTGGGTTCACAAGAAGAGGGGATTCGGATGGGCCGGACACGCTTAGAGTCACCTGGGTGGATGAGCCGGGGTGTGCATCTGCTGATCCTCCTCCCTGTGGGTGCCCAAGGTGCTCCAGGCTGACTCCTTGAGGAGAAGGGGTAGTTGGACTGAGATTGGATTGCCCTGCACCTCTCTTGCGTATACACTGTTGGAGGACAACAATGGCACCAGCGATGGAGTTCAGTCTGCGCAGCAGTGCTGGAGCGACATCCTGGACCAAGGTCTCCATGGCAGCCACCATCCTGCAGTGTTGAGCTCAGTGTGTTGGCATGCTGGCGCTATCACCTCAGCCTGAAGGCGGATGGGCTCCTCCATCGTGCCTTGCAATCTGAGGAGTGCAGCGGACATCCCTTCCTGATGTTCCCGAGCTTGCCTTTGCAGCTCCAGCAACTGAGTTACGATCAAGTCCAGATGCTCGTCATCTGACTCAGACTCAACAAATATCTGGCCACCAGCAGTCCTCTAAGTGCTGGAAACCTGGGAAGTCTCTGCTGCTGCCTGCTGTGTATCAGACAGTGCGATGTGCTCACCAGATTGTGACCCTGAGGCTACTCTAAAGCTAGATCCCAGTGAGCTATGTGTCTCTGTGCTGGTGAAGGGTGTGGGTGAGCGCTGTGATGGGTCTTCAGGGAAGATGCCTCCAGATTCCTCTTCAGAGGTTCCTTCAGGACTTGATTAGAGGCCCTGGGTCATGGACTCAGCTGTTTCCCAGATGTGCCTGTGAAAGCAAGGAGAGATAATTAGTGCAGGGCAGTGGCCTGTGAAACAGGACACATCACTCACAGCATGGTTGTCTGATGGATGTTGCACTGCTGGATCCTCACTTGGTAGAGCAGCGCCGACCTCACCGTCAGCACAGGACCGGTCCCGGTCATCGCCGGCCAGCTGGATAGCTCTGTTTTCCAAGTCTGTGAGGACCTTGATTTCAGGCATTCATCCACCAGATTGTGACCTCTCCTTCTTGTTGTGAGCCAGCTTGTCCTGCATGAATAGAGATGGAGAGAGCATAAGCAAGATGCCTGTCAGGCCAGTTGATAAGTATGCCTGGCATGTGTGGGTGGTGCGTGGTCCCATGAATGGGATGAGGACAATGAAGGTGTGTGTGAGAGTGAATGGTGATGTCCCTTGAGCCAGCAGTGAGTGAGATCCCTGTGGATGTGCAATGGGCTTGTGCGTGTGTGAGTTGAGAGTGATGAGAAAAGTGACCTACCCTGGCAGAACAGAGGAGATCATTCTCCCTTTTTTGGCACTAGGTGGCGGTCCCCTTTCGCAGGGTGTTTGCGCTGACCACCGCTGCCACCGCCTCCCAAGCCATATTAGTGATGTTGCTGCCCCTCCTGCAGCCAGAATGAGGGCTAGAGGACATCACGGCGGGCCTCCACTGCATCCAAAAGGCACTTGAGGGCCGCGTCATTAAACCTGGGGACTGCAGTCTTCTTGCCTTTCGGGGCCATGTCTTCTGTGCAGCACTTGTGGACTGGAAGCACTGAGAGGTGCGCACATGGCTGCACTTTAAATATGGCGCCCGGTGTCTGGAAGCAGCGAGGTAATGGCGTGACGGGTAAATGAAAGCCCGTCCGTCATCGGAATGGCATGTTTCCGGGGATTACTGCAGCAGGATTGGGATGCTACAGCATGAGAAGATGCCATTGCAGCCGGTGAGTAAAACTTGCCCCACTACTGCACTTAGTGCAAATCTGCGATGATTCCGCCCATTGGCTTGTGACTGACCCAAATGGAGAAGGCTCATTCAGGAAGGCACTGAACATGAGAGACTTCATTCTGAACATGCAGAGGCAAAGTCGTGGCATCGGAGTGAGTACATAAACCTCCAATCAACCATCTTCTCAACCCTTCAAGCACCACCTGCCCCGTGTGTGGCAGAATCTTCAGATCACACATTGGGCTTATCAGCTTAGGTCTTAGAGCCCATCGAATTGGAGTGGAAACAAGTCACCCTCGATCCCAAGGAACTGCCTAAGCAGAAGAAGACTATTGTGGAACAGAATATAGGTCTAGCTTGTTTAAGCAATGCCAGCATTGGTCTTCGTCTCACCTCAGAACTCTGACTACCTCCCCCGCTCTAAGAACGCAGGGAAATCTATTTTTCCAGATAGTCACAGGGTGAAAAAACATATTTTACTCACATTTTATTACCCTTTAACATTTCTGTCCCGAGGAAAGTAATTGCTGTTTTAAAAATAGTTGCCATTTCTAGGTTTGTTTGTGAGGGAGAAACTAGATGGACTTATTTCTGTCTGCTTCACCCTATGAAATGTTCTCTATCAAGGTAACTTTAAACATAATTAATAATTCCCAATGATCCAAAGGCCAACATAGTATCTGTGGGGCTAAGCTTGGCACATTCTTTCCAAGGTGCAATTATCTGACATAAACTCCTTTGGAATTTTCTGGCCAAATGAACAAAATGGTCAAAAGGAGAAACAGGTCAAAGGTTAGCTATATTAAATCTGAACCATTCACGTTTAACTAATGATAACAGAAACTGCTCTGGGCATAGGAATGACATTGTTATAATCCAGCTGGGCAGCTCAACGAAGACGTTCCTGAAACATACTCAGCTGAGCTTGAAATTCCAGACATTCCTTATATTGTTGTGGCTATGGCAACACTATGCCAGGAAACATTTTATCAATTGTTGTCTGTAAGAAAGTGCCTATTATACGTAATGTCTGTCACATTGTAAACTTCCTGCTTTTAAATCAAGTGTGCTTTTTGGTTCATTAGGTTTATGATTCTGACCTTATAGTAGCAAGTAAATTATTGGTTAAAAAAATGCAGCAGTTTTCAAAATACAATTACCTTCTCATTGCATATGCTGACAGCTTATAAACATTTCTTACTCTACCACACTATGCCACCAATTGCTATGATCATGTTCTATTGTCCCTGCTTTCTGATCTTCAGCAATACATCATCAACAAGCGATAAATGAAAGCTTTCCTTTCTCCCCAGATATACTATTGATGGATCGGGAGATGGTGGGGAAGCAATATTATCATTCTGCTGGATGATTGTGGTAACAGAATGAGTTGCTGCTTTTCGTAACATTTGGCAGGCTGCAAAACCCCAGTTACATTTTCAAGAGTGAAGAGTTTGAAGAGTTTAAACTTCACAATGCATTAAAAGCATCTTGAGGAAGATTGCACTACTTAAATACTTTTAAAAAATTGTTTCATTGCACAATTCCAACAGAGTGTTTTATATCATATTGAGTATCAGCATCCTTATTTTCAGAATTTGTGGCTTCCTCCTGCAAATCCAACACAATCTGGTAATATACTCCAGGAGAATTGAATGCTGAATGTCATTTTAGAAATTGTACCAAATGCCTATTAATCTATCTATCAGTCACCAAAGCAGTCCTCTAGGAACAGAGTGACTGTGTAAAGCTAGCTGGTTAGTAATGATGTCATTTGTTTCTTTGCTTCCTTGTGCTAGACATCGTGCAACCGAACCCTTAATGCAGCAAAAATCAACCAATGAGAAAAATGTGCAAGTATACATTTGGATGAACCCTATTTTCCAATGTCACAATATACATTCCATTTAATTTTGGCTTCTTACAGATTAAGCATTAAATCAGTGTAGAGCCCAGTTCAATCTGACCATAATCAATCTGGTTAAACGTGCAGGGTTTCATCAATTAGGAACACAAAGCACTTAGTGTACAGTGCTGTATGAAGCAACATTTCATCTGGATAATATCAATTTTAAGACATCCTTGTGTAAACATCATCTCTGTTATGTAAAATGAAATAAAGTACTTATTGAATGTATATTTATTTGGTACAAGGCTGAAATGTTACATCTTTACAGCATGGCTTTTGTGGCACCGATCATCAGTACAGTCATAAATGGAATACAGATATAGCTACATTAAAATGAAAACACACAGTTAAAATAAATCTTGGATTTATAAAGTACACAATGTGAGAATAAATGTGTCTATTGTAAAAGTGTCAGAGACTGGAGAGGGGAATATTGAACTACAACTAGCAGTGTCATTCCAGCCAGCAGGGGCATAGCATAGTGTTTGGGATAACTCTAATCTCTACCCATTGCATTGGTGCACAGTTTGTATGTTGACATGCAATAAATGCACTTGCTGCTATTCAGAAGGCTCACACAGCTGCCTGTTTTCTTTTTTCTATCTTGACTACTTGAGAGTGTAGTGAAGATATGGAACTCACCGTCACATGGGGCGTTTAAGGTGAAAAGCATAGATGTAGTTAAGGGAAAGCTGGGTATGTGTACAATGGAGAAAGGAAAGGCTATGTTGGTGGAGGGAGATGAAGTAAATAGAATAAGAGAAGGTGTATAGGGAGAATAAAACACTAGCATGGATTGACCAAATGGACTGTATCTGTGCTATAATTTCTTGTAGCTTGCCTGATTGTGGGTGCAAGGGCTGATGTTATGGTTTTTGTTTTATTTCTCTCACTGGAAAGCAGATTAGTCCCTATTGTTTCATTGGAGATCTTTCACATGTTCCATAAATTCTATCTCTCCTCCCCTAAACTCCTAACACTGTATTTTTTGTTTTCTCTGTACTAAGATTTACTAGCACAGCATAGGTATGGGAGGACAATTCCTAGGTAGGGGCTGAGGTGTATGAAGTTGAAGAAATTGCCACACAGCCTGAATTGTCAGGCTCGTCCAGCTAATGAAAGAGCCAGAATAGTGGGAGCTAGGGAGCCTGCATTTCTCACTCCTTAGGAAAGAAGTAAGCTCTGGTGGCACAGTGGATGAATGCACCACTCAATGAGACATTGAGCCAAGCAGACCAGAGTTGCTGTTAATCAATTTTTGGCCTTTGTTGATTTAGTGCCACTCGGCAGAGGCAACATTGAGCGTGGTGCGATGAAGCCTGGGTACTCCTTGGTTAGGGAAAGCTAAAATCAACCAGCTTTCTCAAACCTGCTCACTATAATATGACCCTACAGAAAACTGTATGGTTCAGTGGGTGGCTGGTGAATAACCCTGTAGAAAATGTATCCACTGCCTTGTCTAGACTCACACGTGAATGATTATCACTAATATGAGGTAATAGAAGTTTACTACCATCTGTGATACTTATCTTAGCATGAGTCACTGCCTTCAAATGAGTTTGGTAATAGAACAAAATGATGATTGTCTAGCTAAATATCTTCCTGTTATATTTACATAGTGAGCTAAGTAAACTTTCCTCTATTGTTTGTACAATGTAAGTGCACAGACTAACCAGTTTGTTGTATGTATGATGAACTTTTCAGACAGCACAAGGAGTAATAGATCTCAGTTATAATCATGTGTTAATGAAAACATTTATATCATAATTACCAATAATTTAAGTGGGCAGTCAGCATTCTGGGAACAATGTCCCCGTGTCCACATTGGCAGATAAAACCAATGCAGACCAATCTGCTCCCCCCGCATCACAGCTCCAGGGGTCTTACCTTCTGTCCCTACTGCTCTAAGTGACTCCTGCTATGAGATCAGAATTTCCCATCGCCAGTATGCAGTAATCGGAATCACAGAGGCAGTGATAAAAGCTGGGAGGCTTTGAGCAATATATTTGGCGAAGGAAAGATGGGGAGGAAAAGCCAGAAGCAGGTTTTTTAATTGTAGGGAAGGAAGCAGAGTGCTAGCAATTGCTGAAAAGTGGGGGAAAGGGTGTGGCAACATTAACTGAGTAAGTATGGGATCAGTATTTACTGAGGGGGTGAAAAGAGAATCAACATGAATGGGGGTATGGAGAGGTGGAAGGAGGAGTGCTAACTCTTTGGGTAAAATCATAATTCATTCAAAACCCATCTACTTGCACAATTAAAATCAGGCCCTATGGGCTGGATTTTTTCTAAGCCAGGGTGACTCGGGAGCCCTTTAAAAATGGCAGGCATACCCCGATTCTGGGATTGATGACCCCGTACCCGCTGTTTTTGATTTTCAGGAGTGCCGTTTAAGGGTGTGGGCTGGCTCCTGTGGGCGAGCACACACCTTGCACTCCTGACCTTTGCAGGCTCCATTGCGGCATTAGGACTGTCCTAGACCTCCGCAACTTTCACGGGGGAGGATTTTACCCTCGTCGGGCGGGCTCGGCGTGGGCAGTTGGGAAGCCGACCGCTGCCCACGATTGGGGCTGGGCCGCGATTTCACACAGCGCTCAGAGCTACCTGTGTGGGCGGGATGGAGGGCGCGTGCGGGTTTCACGCATGCGCACAAGTGCACGCTGGAACATCTCCCTGAGGCACAGCGCCGCTTCAGGGAGGTGAACGTTTATCAAAATAAAAAAATAAAGATTTCTAAAATGTTATATAACGTCCCCTCATGTGACCCTGTCACCTGAGCAGGAACGTGTTATAAATGATATTTGAAAAATTTTACTTTATTTTTATTTGCTGTCGGAAACCTCACCCTGCCCGTGGATGAGGTTTCCTAAAAAATGCAGAGGCCGCTTAACCTTATCACCTGCCCGCCAACTCACTCTCTCCAGCAGTCACTCTCTCCCTCTCTCCAGCACTCACTCTCTCTCTCCAGCACTCATTCTCTCTCTCCAGCACTCATTCTCTCCCTCTCTCCAGCACTCATTCTCTCCCTCTCTCCAGCACTCATTCTCTCCCTCTCTCCAGCACTCACTCTCTCCCTCTCCAACAGTCACTCACTCTCCCTCTCTCCAGCACTCACTCTCTCTCTCTCTCTCCAGCACTCTCTCTCTCTCTCTCCAGCACTCACTCACTCTCTCTCTCTCCAGCACTCACTCTCTCTCTCTCTCTCCAGCACTCACTCTCTCTCTCTCTCCAGCACTCACTCACTCTCTCTCTCTCCAGCACTCACTCACTCTCTCTCTCTCCAGCACTCACTCACTCTCTCTCACTCCAGCACTCACTCTCTCCCTCTCCAGCAGTCACTCACTCTCCCTCTCTCCAGCACTCACTCTCTCTCTCTCTCTCTCCAGCACTCACTCTCTCTCTCTCCAGCACTCACTCACTCTCTCTCTCTCCAGCTCTCACTCACTCTCTCTCCAGCACTCACTCACTCTCTCTCACTCCAGCACTCACTCTCTCCCTCTCCAGCAGTCACTCACTCTCCCTCTCTCCAGCACTCACTCTCTCTCTCTCTCTCTCCAGCACTCACTCTCTCTCTCTCCA
Source organism: Cetorhinus maximus (assembly GCF_964194155.1). Classification (NCBI taxonomy): domain Eukaryota; kingdom Metazoa; phylum Chordata; class Chondrichthyes; order Lamniformes; family Cetorhinidae; genus Cetorhinus; species Cetorhinus maximus. The sequence continues at coordinate 13,952,499 of NC_135883.1, read as the reverse complement.
GCACTCACTCACTCTCTCTCTCTCCAGCACTCACTCACTCTCTCTCTCTCCAGCACTCACTCTCTCTCTCTCTCTCCAGCACTCACTCTCTCTCTCTCTCCAGCACTCACTCACTCTCTCTCTCTCCAGCACTCACTCACTCTCTCTCTCTCCAGCACTCACTCACTCTCTCTCTCTCCAGCACTCACTCACTCTCTCTCTCTCCAGCACTCACTCTCTCTCTCTCTCTCCAGCACTCACTCACTCTCTCTCTCTCTCCAGCACTCACTCTCTCTCTCTCTCTCTCCAGCACTCACTCTCTCTCTCTCTCCAGCACTCACTCACTCTCTCTCCAGCACTCACTCACTCTCTCTCTCTCCAGCACTCACTCACTCTCTCTCTCTCCAGCACTCACTCACTCTCTCTCTCTCTCCAGCACTCACTCTCTCTCTCTCCAGCACTCACTCACTCTCTCTCTCTCCAGCACTCACTCACTCTCTATCTCTCCAGCACACACTCTCTCTCTCTCTCTCCAGCACTCACTCTCTCTCTCTCTCCAGCACTCACTCACTCTCTCTCTCTCCAGCACTCACTCACTCTCTCTCTCTCCAGCACTCACTCACTCTCTCTCTCTCTCCAGCACTCACTCTCTCTCTCTCCAGCACTCACTCACTCTCTCTCTCTCCAGCACTCACTCACTCTCTATCTCTCCAGCACTCACTCTCTCTCTCTCTCTCCAACACTCACTCTCTCTCTCTCTCTCCAGCACTCACTCACTCTCTCTCTCTCTCTCTCCAGCACTCACTCTCTCTCTCTCTCCAGCACTCACTCACTCACTCTCTCTCTCTCTCCAGCACTCACTCACTCTCTCTCTCTCTCTCTCCAGCACTCACTCACTCACTCTCTCTCTCTCTCCAGCACTCACTCTCTCTCTCTCTCCAGCACTCACTCACTCACTCTCTCTCTCTCTCCAGCACTCACTCTATCTCTCTCTCCAGCACTCACTCACTCTCTCTCTCTCTCTCTCCAGCACTCACTCTCTCTCTCTCTCTCCAGCACTCACTCTCTCTCTCTCTCTCCAGCACTCAATCTCTATCTCTCTCCAGCACTCACTCTCTCTCTATCTCTCCAGCACTCACTCACTCTCTCTCTCCAGCACTCACTCTCTATCTCTCTCTCCAGCACTCACTCTCTCTCTCTCTCTCCAGCACTCACTCACTCTCTCTCTCTCCAGCACTCACTCACTCTCTCTCTCTCCAGCACTCACTCACTCTCTCTCCCTCTCTCTCCAACACTCACTCTCTCTCTCTCTCCAGCACTCACTCACTCTCTCTCTCTCTCTCTCCAGCACTCACTCTCTCTCTCTCTCCAGCACTCACTCACTCACTCTCTCTCTCTCTCCAGCACTCACTCACTCTCTCTCTCTCTCTCTCCAGCACTCACTCACTCACTCTCTCTCTCTCTCCAGCACTCACTCTCTCTCTCTCTCCAGCACTCACTCACTCACTCTCTCTCTCTCCAGCACTCACTCTATCTCTCTCTCCAGCACTCACTCACTCTCTCTCTCTCTCTCTCCAGCACTCACTCTCTCTCTCTCTCTCCAGCACTCACTCTCTCTCTCTCTCTCCAGCACTCAATCTCTATCTCTCTCTCCAGCACTCACTCTCTCTCTATCTCTCCAGCACTCACTCACTCTCTCTCTCCAGCACTCACTCTCTATCTCTCTCTCCAGCACTCACTCTCTCTCTCTCTCTCCAGCACTCACTCACTCTCTCTCTCTCCAGCACTCACTCACTCTCTCTCTCTCCAGCACTCACTCACTCTCTCTCCCTCTCTCTCCAGCACTCACTCACTCTCTCTCTCTCTCCAGCACTCACTCTATCTCTCTCTCCAGCACTCACTCTCTCTCTCTCTCAGCACTCACTCACTCTCTCTCTCTCCAGCACTCACTCTCTATCTCTCTCTCTCCAGCACTCACTCTCTCTCTCTCTCCAGCACTCACTCCCTCTCTCTCTCTCCAGCACTCACTCTCTCTCTCTCTCTCCAGCACTCACTCTCTCTCTCTCTCTCCAGCACTCACTCACTCTCTCTCTCTCCAGCACTCACTCACTCTCTCTCTCTCTCTCTCCAGCACTCACTCACTCTCTCTCTCTCCAGCACTCACTCTCTCTCTCTCCAGCACTCACTCTCTCTCTCTCTCCAGCACTCACTCTCTCTCTCTCCAGCACTCACTCACTCTCTCTCTCTCCAGCACTCACTCTCTCTCTCTCTCTCCAGCACTCACTCACTCTCTCTCTCTCTCCAGCACTCACTCACTCTCTCTCTCCAGCACTCACTCACTCTCTCTCTCCAGCACTCACTCTCTCTCTCTCTCTCCAGAACTCACTCCTCTCTCTCTCTCCAGCACTCACTCTCTCTCTCTCTCCAGCACTCACTCTCTCTCTCTCTCCAGCACTCACTCCCTCTCTCTCTCTCCAGCACTCACTCTCTCTCTCTCTCCAGCACTCACTCTCTCTCTCTCTCCAGCACTCACTCTCTCTCTCTCTCCAGCACTCACTCACTCTCTCTCTCTCCAGCACTCACTCTCCATCTCTCTCTCCAGCACTCACTCTCTCTCTCTCTCTCTCCAGCACTCACTCTCTCTCTCTCTCCAGCACTCACTCTCTATCTCTCTCTCCAGCACTCACTCTCTCTCTCTCTCCAGCACTCACTCTCTCTCTCTCTCTCTCTCCAGCACTCACTCTCTCTCTCTCTCTCTACAGCACTCACTCTCTCTCTCTCTCCAGCACTCACTCTCTCTCTCTCCAACACTCACTCTCTCTCTCTCTCCAGCACTCACTCACTCTCTCCCTCTCCAGCACTCACTCTCTCTCTCTCTCTCCAGCACTCACTCTCTCTCTCTCTCTCTCCAGCACTCACTCACTCTCTCTCTCTCCAGCACTCACTCACTCTCTCTCTCTCCAGCACTCACTCTCTCTATCTCTCTCTCCAGCACTCACTCTCTCTCTCTCTCCAGCACTCACTCTCTCTCTCTCTCCAGCACTCACTCTCTCTCTCTCTCTCCAGCACTCACTCACTCTCTCTCTCCAGCACTCACTCTCTCTCTCTCCAGCACTCTCTCTCTCTCCAGCACTCTCTCTCTCTCTCTCAGCACTCACTCTCTCTCCAGCACTCACTCTCTCTCTCTCTCTCCAGCACTCACTCTCTCTCTCTCTCCAGCACTCACTCTCTCTCTCTCCAGCACTCACTCTCTCTCTCTCTCCAGCACTCACTCTCTCTCTCTCCAGCACTCACTCTCTATCTCTCTCTCCAGCACTCACTCCCTCTCTCTCTCCAGCACTCACTCTCTCTCTCTCTCCAGCACTCACTCTCTCTCTCTCTCTCCAGCACTCACTCTCTCTCTCTCTCTCCAGCACTCACTCTCTCTCCAGCACTCACTCTCTCTCTCTCTCTCCAGCACTCACTCTCTCTCTCTCTCCAGCACTCACTCTCTCTCTCTCCAGCACTCACTCTCTCTCTCTCTCCAGCACTCACTCTCTCTCTCTCCAGCACTCACTCTCTATCTCTCTCTCCAGCACTCACTCCCTCTCTCTCTCCAGCACTCACTCTCTCTCTCTCTCCAGCACTCACTCTCTCTCTCGCTCTCCAGCACTCACTCTCTCTCTCTCTCTCCAGCACTCACTCACTCTCTATCTCTCCAGCACTCACTCTCTCTCTCTCTCCAGCACTCACTCTCTCTCGCTCTCCAGCACTCACTCTCTCTCTCTCTCTCCAGCACTCACTCACTCTCTCTCTCTCCTGCACTCACTCTCTCTCTCTCTCCAGCACTCACTCTCTCTCTCTCTCCAGCACTCACTCTCTCTCTCTCTCCAGCACTCACTCTCTCTCTCTCTCCAGCACTCTCTCTCTCCAGCACTCACTCTCTCTCTCTCTCCAGCACTCACTCTCTCTCTCTCTCCAGCACTCACTCTCTCTCTCTCTCCAGCACTCTCTCTCTCTCTCTCCAGCACTCACTCTCTCTCTCTCTCCAGCACTCACTCCCTCTCTCTCTCCAGCACTCACTCTCTCTCTCTCTCCAGCACTCACTCACTCTCTCTCTCTCCAGCACTCACTCTCTCTCTCTCTCTCTCCAGCACTCACTCTATCTCTCTCTCTCCAGCACTCACTCACTCTCTCTCTCTCCAGCACTCACTCACTCTCTCTCTCTCTCCAGCACTCACTCTCTCTCTCTCTCCAGCACTCACTCACTCTCTCTCTCTCCAGCACTCACTCACTCTCTCTCTCTCTCTCCAGCACTCACTCTCTCTCTCTCTCTCCAGCACTCACTCTCTATCTCTCTCTCCAGCACTCACTCACTCTCTCTCTCTCTCCAGCACTCACTCTCTCTCTCTCCAGCACTCACTCACTCTCTCTCTCTCCAGCACTCACTCACTCTCTCTCTCTCTCTCCAGCACTCACTCTCTCTCTCTCTCTCCAGCACTCACTCTCTATTTCTCCCTCCAGCTCTCACTCTCTATCTCTCTCCAGCACTCACTCACTCACTCTCTCTCCAGCACTCACTCTCTCTCTCTCCAGCACTCACTCTCTCTCTCTCTCCAGCACTCTCTCTCTCTCTCTCTCCAGCACTCACTCTATCTCTCTCTCTCCAGCACTCACTCTCTATTTCTCCCTCCAGCTCTCACTCTCTATCTCTCTCCAGCACTCACTCTCTCTCTCTCTCTCCAGCACTCACTCTCTCTCTCTCTCCAGCACTCACTCATTCTCTCTCCAGCACTCACTCTCTATCTCTCTCTCCAGCACTCACTCCCTCTCTCTCCAGCACTCACTCTGTCTCTCTCTCTCCAGCACTCACTCTCTATTTCTCCCTCCAGCTCTCACTCTCTATCTCTCTCCAGCACTCACTCACTCACTCTCTCTCCAGCACTCACTCTCTCTCTCTCCAGCACTCACTCTCTCTCTCTCTCCAGCACACTCTCTCTCTCTCTCTCTCCAGCACTCACTCTATCTCTCTCTCTCCAGCACTCACTCTCTATTTCTCCCTCCAGCTCTCACTCTCTATCTCTCTCCAGCACTCACTCTCTCTCTCTCTCTCCAGCACTCACTCTCTCTCTCTCTCCAGCACTCACTCACTCACTCTCTCTCCAGCACTCACTCTCTCTCTCTCTCCAGCACTCACTCTCTCTCTCTCTCCAGCACTCACTCCCTCTCTCTCTCCAGCACTCACTCTCTCTCTCTACAGCACTCACTCTCTCTCTCCCTCTCCAGCACTCACTCACTCTCTCTCTCTCCAGCACTCAATCTCCCCCTCTCCAGCACTCACTCTCTCTCTCCAGCACTCACTCTCTCTCTCTCCAGCACTCACTCTCTCTCTGTCTCTCTCTCCAGCACTGTCTCTCTCTCTCCAGCACTCTCTCTCTCCCTCTCTCTCTCTCCAGCACTCTCTCTCTCTCTCTCTCTCTCTCCAGCACTCACTCTCTCTCTCTCTGTCCAGCACTCACTGTGAGATTGGATGGGGCAGTGAAAAATTTCTTTCAATTATCTTTTCAATGGCCTTAATAGGCTTTTTAATTGTTGGCGGGCACACTGCTGACTTCGGCCCGCACCCACCAACCAAAATATCGCACAAGTGCACGCTGACATCGGGGCGCTCACCTGAGGTCATCGTGCGTCATTTTACATTCAGTCAGGCCAGGTGCAAGCCCGGTTGACAAGATATAGATTCTCCCCATGGAGTTGGTTCAGTTTTTCAAATTTCATGACACCACAGAGGTGTAATGCACCATAGTCTGCGTGAGGGAACCTTTTGAAAGGCTCATGCCCCCCCATGTAAAGGCATGCCCCTCCACCCGTTCCCTGTGCCCCCTCAGGCCCTATGCTAAGATATGCCCCCAAACAACCTCTATGGCACCTCATTTCCCCCCAATGCCAAGGAATGCCCCTACCCACCTACTATGGTCATGCCCCCTGTGCAAGGGTATGCCCCCCACCCCCATGGCCTTCATTCCCCATGCCAAGGTATGCATCCAAACAACCACTATGGCCCCTCATGTCCCCCAGGAGACATGGAATTTCCATGGCCTTCACCCACTTTACATGTTATAGGACCAATGAATCCTATAGTGGCAGTAGGATTTGTGAAAAAAAGGCTCTGAAAAAGTCATTCATCAATAACTTTCCACTTTCTTAAAAAAACTCCTATTTACTACACCTCAATAAAAATGTCAAACAGCCAGGCCCTTCAAAGTATCAATAGCTGAAACTGCAAGCACTTGAAACCTCTTTATCTTGTGTAAATAAACATTGTGAAATTGACAGCATAAATCAGACAGTGAGAGCTGTCAATCAAACAGTGTTTTCCCTAAGCCTCAGGTGTTTTCATACTTTAACGGATTTCTGGGCTGTCAGAATATATAACAGGTTCATTGGTATAGGGTTCATTGGTTGTATACAGTGGATGAATGGAAATGAAAGAGCCATATCTTGGCATGGAGGTATGAGGAGCCTGAGTTGTTGTTTTGGTGGCATAACTTGGAATGGGGGTCATAAGGGTCAACAGAGGGCGGAGGGGTGCATTTGGTGGCATGGAGAATGTAAGGAAGGTGAGGGGCTGTGAGGGATTATGGCTGGAGGGCTTTCTGTTTTTACTGTGACTTGGATGAAGTCCCACAGCACCGAGATGAGCCTTTTAAACAGCCTGCCTCCACACCCAGCAGCTGCTGTGGCTGCCTCCAAGTTTTTTTCCGGGTCAGTTGGCCTGACTGTAGCCCACGCCCACACCCCCTCCCTTCCCACAATGAAAATCCTGTTCTTGTGAGCACTCTCTCCTAAGGCAGGCGGACTGAGACGGGAATTTCCCCAACTCCCACTACCCGCCTCGAGGATGAAAATCCAACACTATGTCTTTCTTACTCACATTTCATGCAGAATAAAGCTATCATATAAAAATATGAACATAATGTATGAATTTGAGGTTTGATGATATCTGTATATCCTGGTCCAATTTTCTCTGCACTTTAACTCCACCGGAACACATATGGTGCAGTATCCTCAGTAGCTACAAAGTGAGTCATGCCTTTTCAATCTCTGTAATTATTTCATCAGACAGAACACTGCAATAATACCATTAATTATCCTGATGAGAAACTTTCAAAAGGCTGCAGAGTTGTTCCCTTCATGTGTCTACATGTGCAGCAATCAATTATGACTTTGAAATAGCTTTTGAGTGCATGGTCCAAATATTTAGGTTCAGAGAATTTAGATACGGAGATGATTCTACAAGAACTGCTGAAACAAACATGCAAGTTAATCAAATACAGGTTAATATACTAGATGGTGAAAGATTGACAAGATTAGGAGAGGTAAAGAAGAAGTAAAAGGGGCTCAAAAATCTTTAAAGGTGGGAGGACAAATTGACAATGTTGTGGAAAAAGCATCAGTGATTTTTAGTTCTATTATTTGGGGTATAGAATATGAAAGCAAAGAGGCAAATCTATTCAAATCATTGGTTAGACTCAGAATATTGAGGAGTAGATGGCGTGCGACTGCCAGAGACTCACAAGCAGGGGCAGCTTATCATAAAAATGCGGATGTACTGCCCACCTTTTGGAAGAATGTCACAGGCAGTGTTTTGTTTTTATTATGTGGGTGCCATTCTGGCAAGCCTAGCATTTTTTTGTCTGTTCCTTATTGCCCTTGAGAAGGTGGTATTAATTTGCCTCCTTGAATACAAAATATTTCAGAGGACAGCTAGGGGTCAACTACATTTCTGTAGGTCTGGAGTCACATAGGGTCGTTAGACTTCACCTCATTCACACATTTGTGTAATTAATACGGCTTAAGTTATCAAATTGTACTGTACGTTGGAAAATCTTAATTTATATGTATCATTGGAATATTATTAATAAGTCTTTAATTTGGCATCTTTTTAAGTGTAAAATACTGTAAAGTAGCTTTAAGGAAAAAAAACACAGAGATGAACTGAGGTTGTAATTGGGACACTTGTTGCATTTGGGCTCCGGTGAGTCCAGCATTAGCAGCAAACAGAAACAAAACTGGGATACTGATTGTCTAAAAGGATGGCCTGAGGGCTAGAATTGTCAAAACAAAAAGGGTACAAGTCAAGGCTAATTTGTTGTAGGGAAGACATAAATACTTCTCCCATCCCAAGAACTGTAAATACAGGGTGTAAATTGAGGCTAGATTGTTGTAGGGAAGCCATGAGCTCATTTCCCAATGGTCAGGAGTTACAAATATTTGGGAAAAGTTATTAGTTGTATTTACACTGGTGCTTAGATTTGGGCTGAATGTTGCAAAAGCTCCCTGAAAAAGGGGTATAAAAATAGGGGAGCAGCACTGGGCTCTTTGCATTTACATGGGGGTAGCATTAGTCTCAGGAGACTTGCTAAAAAGGGGTGTTTGCCAGGAGAAAGTTAGGAGTTAGTAGTTGTGCCAGTTTTTTACAAAAATCCAGTTGCTTAATGGTCATCATTACTAACACTGACAACCACGATGCTACAGTACCTTCATGTACCTGCGATTTTCCAATATGCAGTATGCAAGCCAGTTGCATTGGTACTTGAGACATTTTGCACAAATGTCCAGTTTTGCTTATAATTAGGGAAGGATTTCGAGGCCGAGGAAATTACAGAAGAGATTGACTAAAGGTTGTGAGATTTAAATTCTGAGGCCTGCCTAACGATATTAAGAATTTTGTTTTTTTAGACCAAATAAGGTTATGTGGGGATCTGATAGAAATGTTCAAAGCAATGATATTTTAAGTAGGGTAAATAGAAATACCCATCTCCATTGATTAGTGTGCCAGTAACTAGTAGGAAAAAGTTAAGACTACCAAAACAACATAAGAAGTTAGTAGAGATTTGTTTACACAGATGATTATTAGGATGTGGATGCCCTACCAGAAAGAGTGGTGCAGAATAGCTTTAAAACTGAAAATGAATGAACATTTGAAAGGAAAGTTATAAAAAGGCCTGGGTTGCAGCCAGGATAATGAGGCTGAGCAAATCGTTATTTCTTGAGGATTTGAGGACTGCACAACACGAAGCTACATAGTGACATGGGCTTTAAAAAAAAATTGTTCAAGGAATGTGGGTGTCGCTGGCTGGGCCAGCATTTTATTGCCCATCCCCTAATTGCCCTTGAGAAGGTGGTGGTGAGCTGCCTTCTTGAACCACTGCAGTCCATGTGATGTAGGTACACCCACAGTGCTGTTGGGGAGGTGTTCCAGGATTTTGACCCAGCGATAGTGAAGGAATGGTGATATATTTCCAAGTCAGGATGGTGAGTGGTTCGGAGCGGAACTTCACATGTCCCGAGGTGTCTGCTGCCCTCGTCCTTCTAGATGGTAGTGGTCATGGGGTTGGAAGGTGGTGCCTAAGGAGGCTTGGTGAATTTCTGCAGTGCATCTTGTAGATGGTACACACTGCTGCTACTGTGTGTTGGTGGTGGAGGGAGTGAATGTTTGTGGATGGGGTGCCAAACAAGTGGGCTGCTTTGTCCTGGATGTTGTCGAGTTTCTTGAGTGTTGTTGGAGCTGCACTCATCCAGGCAAGTGGGGAGTATTCCATCACACTCCTGACCTGTGCCTTGTAGATGGTGGACAGGCTTTGGGGATTTAGGAGGTGCGTTACTTGCTGCAGGATCCCTTTTAACTTATGCGGCAACTGTACTCAACATTCCTTCACTTTCTTTGGAGAAATATGGGCCGAGTCTTCTCTGGGCTTGGAAAACCCAATCTGCGCACTTATGCAGCTCACAAACTGCACACCCAACCCAAGTGTGACTTCACACACCATTTATGTCTTTTCACACCAAGGGCAGGTCCACAGCACAGCTTGGAAGCCATGCTTGAATTCATGAGGAATGTGGGTGCGGAGTTGAGCTGGTTAAAAAGCCCACCTGGGTTCTTCAACACAGTATCCCAGCTCCGAACAGGGTTTAAAGGCCACCAAAATCTCATCCCTCACCTCCCTCGCTCCCCCACCTTCACTCCATGCCAGCCCATGCCCTCTCAGATCAACCATACCACCCCATGACACCTCTATGCACCCCTCTCCCCCCACCATGTATTCTCCAGAGCCACCCACTCAGTATACGCTAGGAACAGTCCTCAGATTACATGCAATATCAATGGAAAATATTTGACGTTGCTTGGGGAAAAAATAAACCTCTCAGCATCCAATAAAAGCCTTCATGTCATTGATTCTGAGAAGAAAATGCAGTCTGGTGTACTTGAAAATGGGGAGGCTCATAAAAGAAAGCAAGTGGCCAGCCTGTCGCTTTCCTGTCCACTTCCAACCTGTCTCCCATGTTACAGGCTGCAGGTAAGGGGTCAGGCAGCCCTACTGAGGCCCTTTAAGGGCTTCAATCCAACACTGCAATTTTCTGGTCTGTAATTGAAGTTTGGGGGTGAGGCGAGACACCCATCAGCTTTGACTGTGTGTGCTTCTCTCAGCAAGAAAGAGGGGGGGTACCTCCTTCTGAGGGATCCCCTATGCTCATCAGGGGCAACCCCCCCACCAAGATCGTGCCCAACCCCCTTTATCCTTCCCCCACTTGGCCTCTGTGACCCAACCCCACTCCCTCTCCTCACAGGAGTCTCCCAGCCGGGCCTGCCCAAAATCCCCAGACCTACCTCAAGTCCAGGGAAACAATTTCCTTCTTCTTTCAGGCCACTTCTCTCTTTTGGTGTGGGTGGGGCTGCAGAGATTCTGGCCAATCAGATTGGCCGGCAGCTCTCTGGTGCAGGACTTGCGCCCTGATTGCGGGGGGGGGGGTGGACGTCCCACTCTGACGTTATTAAGACCACCACAGCATAATGTCACTGGAGGGCAGCCGGATTTCTGGTCTGCAAGGCGACAACCAACTTTTAGGTTGTGGGAGTGGGGGGGGGGGGCAAGTAACCTGCCCTGCTGTAAAATTCACCCCTTTGTAATACTTGTAATCCTATTAGCTTGTGTCAATAAACCAACTACCACATCCAGGGGGCAATCTGTTATTGCAACTTCTTAAAACTGTCAATCATTCTCAGGTGAATAGAATACCCATGTTGATAACCCATTAGCACTTGAAACTCAGCTGAGCACTGGTAATGGCCACAGTTGTCCAAACAACAGACTGCTCTCTGGGAAGGAAAGAACAGAAAGTGCTCATTTCAATTTCAAAGCAGAGTGCCTGTCAATCAATGCAAGACACCGGGTGGTTAGATTTTTTTAAGTGGAGATTTTCTTGTCAGAACCAGTTTTATTTTATTAAGCAGAGCCATTTAAATCACAGTGGAAAAGAATACAGCACGGGCTGACAGGGGATTTTGTAGTATTTTTCATTGCTTTGTGGTGCTTGCTCCATTGGAAAAACACTGTAATGCATTTGAACATACATGCAAGGCTGGTCAATGGAAGATCAACTTACCTTGAAAGGACAGATCCTTGTGACGAATTACTGCATTAAAAACCACTCTACAACACAATATAGCACCTGAGGTGCAAACACGATACACTTACCTTTTAGAACGTTCCAGATTCCTCAGCAGGCTTTTCGTTGTCTTCATGAACCGTCAAACTTGGCATCCTCTTCAGGGGCTTCCAAAATCCGACACCACCAAATGAAAATGGTGCATGGGAGGAAATCCAATTTTTGTCCTCCACCTAAAATGGGGAAACTCTTTCGAGTTATCAACAGTCACAGATTGCAACTCTTTCGAGTACAATCACAGTTCTTGGTTTCCGGGAATGGGACATGAACCCACAACCCTCTGATTCAAAGGCGAGGGTGTTATGAACTGAGCCACAGCTGACACCTCTTCCTAAAATGGGGAACCTGAACTCAGCGGGGGCGGGTATGCATTTGGCACACTAGGCATTCCTAGCACGTAAAAAGGCCAAAGGAAAATGGCACAGGGTCGGGAGTGCAGAGGAAAATCAGATTTTCTTCAAAAAAAGTGACCATTCACGCACCAACATGCACCTCTGCATCCAGATGAAAATTCAACCCATAGACACAATGACGTGAAAGACTGAAGGCGAAATTCAAAGGTTAAGGTCACCAAACTGGTGGTGCGTTTGTAGAGTGGATCAGGCCTTGCTTCCCCGAGAAAACTTTACATTCTATATTAAAATTCTGAATTCTGGTTAATTTAATAACTTCTGTACATCATAATTAGTCAATTTTTAATCTAAAAAGGAAACGAGAGATACCTAGACTATCACCTAAAATAAATCTCAATGGTTGTTCTTCTACAGCTAACCCCACCACTTGCCCCTACAGCCTGCTTCATTGAATCCTATCAAACTCTGCATCCTTTTGTAGCTGTGCTTCCTTCCCTCCAAACATATATCAGTATTCTTCTCCCTCTCAACACTTCTGACCCAGTTAAACTAGTGCTCCTTTCTCTCTAAATTTTGTGCTGGTATTCTTATCTCCTCTGCTCAATGGAACCTGCCACTTACCTGCCCCTCTCCCTCTCCCTCTCAGTTAATGCTGTCACTCTTTTCCAGCTTAAAGTGCCACTCGCAGCTTTTCTCCACTTCATTCTAAAATGCTGCTTCCAGCCTCTGCCCCTTTCTTTCTTCCTCTTATTTCTATCTATTCTCCCTCCTTCATTGTCATGCATTTTCTCTCTATCAAGGCAAAAGCATAAATGAGTTCTTCTGTTGTACTGGGCTTAACAGCATGGAGGCCACCCTCCAGAAAATTCAACTTAAGACGGGCAGGTTATGCCCCCTGCATGAATGAGGACAGAATCCCCAAGCTGATCTCTTTTGGGAAACAGTTTCAGTGGTCAGTATAAACAATACACGGGCACCCTAGAAAAGAGCCTTACCAGCTTCAACATTACAAACTGCCTCTCTTGGAAAAACACTGCAGCCAACTGCCCACATGGAAGCAAGCATTGAAATTTGGTTTCAACATGCTTTGAGGATCGTCTACACAAAACCCGCAACATCCAATGTGCCCAGAGGAAGACCAGAAGTGTCGCAGCTGCAGATGTTTCCCCCAAGCAACAAAAATGACAATGTGAACTGGTAGTTCTGTGGAGGCCATGCCGATCCTGCATCAGACTCTTCTATCATGAGAGGACCCAGAGAAGACTGTAAAGTCACTTAAGACTGGATGTACTCGAGTAATGAGGAGTTTACCACCCAAGGTCCTAGCATTCTCATCCATTTCCCACCGTTCGCTCAGGCCTGTTTCTACCTGGGCCCATTGATGATGAACCAGATCAGGTGTCTCCCTCCTCTCAATGACACTTTCAGCACTAATGGCTGGGATTGTGGCCTACAACATACAGAGGTCACAACTCCTGCCATTAGCACTGAGAAGACAGAAGGGCCCAATTCATTGCATTAAGACTCAGACTAAGGAATGACAGGACTGAAGATCAGACCTTTGCCTCTATTTAATTTTAACCAGCAAAAGCTGAAATGACTGGACTCCAAAACTTCTGATTAGCAAGGTAAAATGATGAAAGTTGACACATGTTCTCATTGAGACTCCACACTCCTTGACTGATTTCCTAGTGCTGGGATTTTTCACAAAAATAACCAACAGCAACTCAAATTTATACATTGCCTTTGATGTAAAACATGTCTCATGACTCTTTATAGAGGAGGGAAAAAATAGAAAAAGAATAACAGAGTGGATAACAAGTCAGTGAATTACATAGCATGTATAGCACAGAAACAGGCCATTCAGCCCAACTGGTCTATGCTTTTTTTTATTAATTCACGAGATGTGGGCTTCGCTGGCTGGGCCAGCATTTATTGCCTATGCTTAGTTGCCAATGAGAAGGTGGTGGTGAGCTGCCTTCTTGAACCGCTGCAGTCCCTGTGGTGTAAGTACATCCACAGTGCTGTTAGGAAGGGAGTTCCAGGATTTTGACCCAGCGACAGTGAAGGAACGGCGATATAGTTCCAAGTCAGAATTCCCCACGTCTACATCATGTACAACTACCTTTGTTTTTCCCAATTTATCCCCACAGATAGTTCTATGTGACTGCAATAGCTCTCTCAAGTCACTTTGATTAGAAGAAGGTAACTCAGTATTTTATTCAAATTCTTAAACACTTCCTCATTGCCCAATTGAATTCGAGGAAAATCAATTTCAGAATCTTCCATCCCTGCTTCCTTTTCCTGATTTACCACTGCTAATATTTCTTCTTTTTGGTTATCCTCCCTATCGAAGTACTTTTTGAGTTTATTTATATGACATGCCCTCTGGGTTTTTCTTCTATCTGGAGTTCTTACTAAATAATTCACTTCACTTAATTTCTTTTCAATTCGGTAAGGCCCACTAAACCTGGCTTTTCACGGTTCAACTGATGCTGGCAACAAAACTAACACTTCTTCCCCAGCTACAAAGTACAAACCGATGCCTTCCTATCTGCTTCTGTCTTCATTGCCTGCTGCGATCATTTTAAATGCTCTTTAGCTAATTCCCAGACTCTGTTCAATCTTTCCCTGAATGTTGATACATAGTCCAAGAGTGTAGTTGCTGAATTCTTACTCACTAACTTCTCCTGGATTAGTTTGAGCGGTCCTCTCACTTCATGACCATATTCGAAAGGCCTAAACTTTGTTAAGCCATTAGGTGCATCTCCAATAACGAATAATAAGAATGGAATTCCTCTATCCCAGTCATGTGGGTAATCCTGACTCTATGCCCTAATCATAGTCATGCCATCTCTTTAATGCCCCTTGTGATTCAGGGTGATAAGTTGATGATTTAAACTGCTTTATCTCTAGGCTGTTCATGACTCCTCTAAACAACTATGACATGAAATTTGAACCCTGATCCAACTGTATTTGTTTTAGAAAACCATACCTGGTAAAGAATTTAGTCAATCTTTCTACAATCCTTCTTGTCGTGATATTTCTCAACGGTATCGCTTCTGGGAATCTAATGGATGCATCCATAATTGTCAGCAAGTACTGATTTCCACTTTTTATCTTGGGGGAGGGGCCCTACACAATCAATTAGGATCCTAGTAATAAGTTCCTCAAATTCTGGAATAGGAATTAAAGGTACAGGCTTTATTAGTGCTTATGGTTTTCCTATCACCTGACATATGTAACATGTTCAACAAAACCTGACTGCATCTTTATGCAGTTCAGGCCAGTAAAACTATTTTGTATTTTAGCCTGGGTTTTCTTTATTCCTAAATGCCCCCCTATTGGAACCTCATGAGCTACTGTCAGAATTTCCTTCCTGTATCCAGATGGCATTACTACCTGATGTATTTCTGCCAACTTCTCATCCGCTGGAACATGAGAAGGTCTCCACTTTCTCATTAATATATTATCGTTAAGATAATAACACTCTGAAATACACCTTGCCTCTGTCTCTGAGTAAGCTGTTTGGTATAACTGCTTTATTTTCGGATCTTTTAGCTGTAACTCTAACAATTTCCTTGAGCTAAACACTTCAGCCTCATTCTCCTCCACTCTCCCTTCCTGAACAATCTTATCAAAGCCAGTATCAGCGAACTGCACCTCAGTCTCTTTGCCCTGTCTTCTAGACTCCTCCTCCTCCTGTCTCAACTTTTGAGTCTGTGGTCATGCTACCACACAGTCTGGAAACAAACCAGGATGTTCCTCCTGCAACACTTCTGTTTTCCACAGGCTGTTCAACTACAGTAGACATTACCAACATCTGTGACCCAGCTACATCATTCCCTAAGATAAATTGAGTCCCTGAAATAGGTAATTTCTCTACTACTCCTACAAATGCTTCACCTGTTTTCAAGCTACTTTACACAATGGAAGACTTTTTGTTTCTCCATGAATTTCCCTTATTAATACCATTTCCTGCAAAATTCCCTCTGAACAACAAATATCGCTATCCCATAACATTAAGATTGACTTGCCCCTATATCTCTTAAAATCTGTATACATTTGTCAACTCTATCTTGTACACATAAAAAGACTTTTCCCTCACAGATGAAATCTTTAAACATGTCTGCAACCTATCTTTCAATATTCCCTTGAATAGGCTGTGAAACTATTTTCACACCTTCAGCTAATACTTATGCTTGCTTTTCTGCTTGAACAAATCCTGTCAGTTTGTCTTGTTCTAAAGCCCCTGACTTTACAGTACCTTTCGTAGTTCCTACTAATCCAAAATGTTTCCCGTGTAACCCCCAGCAAATTGACTCCTTATGGCCAATCTTAGCAGATGATTTTGACACCCTTTTAAACCTGAGAAGGATAGAAAATGGGAAGGCAAGAGGAAGGTTGGTAGTCAAGGAAGGGAAGGAACAGCTGGAGATTCTAAGGAGATTTCACCTCAGACTAGGAAAGAGGGCGCTGAGAGTGGAATAGTTGTAAGAAAGCTTAAATGTTTTCATTGTAATAATGGAGTCAATATGGAGTCAATTTGCTGGGGGTTACATGGGAAACATTTGTTCCTCCACATGGGTTCTTACTACTGAAGGAAGTGAATCTTTAAATTCTTCCAAAAGAATTACTTCTCTAGTTCCCCCTATTTTAACACCCTTACCCATCTGTCAAAATTACTTTGTTTGACTCTTTCAAACTCAACATAAGTCTGTCCAGGCTGTTTCCTCACATTTCAAAATTTCTGTCTGTATACCCCTGGAACCAACTCATAGGCACTCAAAATAGCCTTCTTCACTGCATCATATTCCCCAGATATTTCTTCTGACAGCAATGCATATACCTCATTAGCTCTAGTACCAGCCTGGACTGTAAAAGCAATGTCCACATTTCTTTTGGCCATTTCATCTGTTTAGCTGTCTTCTCAAATGAGATAAAGAATGCTGCAACCTCTCTTTCTTCAAACTTGGAAGAGCTTGTACAAATTCAAACCTCTCCCCACTGGGTTCTGATCTGGAAATACGCCCTTCCTGACCTTCTGGTGTCTCTTTTGTAATTGCCAGCTTTTTAAGCTGGAATTCTTTGTCTCTCCCTTTTTTCCTTTCCTCCTTTTCTAACCTCACCATTTCTAATTCTCTTTCCTGTGTTTTTTTTTCCTTTTCATTCTCTTGCCTTTTCTCTCTCCTGCCTTTGTCCCTTTGGAATGCTCTTTATCTTTCCTCTTCCTTTTCCTCTGCCTCTAGACTTTTCAATCCTAATTCTCTCTCTTTTCCTTTTTCTTCTTCTTTTGCTTCCAATTCAAGTTTCTTCATCTCCTTCGCTTGTTCAAGTTCAAGCTTCCTCGTTTGTAACTGAAGTCTCACTACCTCCAGCAGCAACTCATTAGTTTCAGGTATCCCTTCCAGTTTCAAATGCCATGCTATTATTTCAATTATGTCCGCTTTCTTTGGTTAACCTCAACTGCAACTTATCTGCCAGTTCTATTAACTTAGCTTTTGTTACCTTTTGTAAACGTCATATCTTCTACTCCCAGAGAAGTCTTAGTAATTGCTAAAGCCATTTTGCGGTCTCCCACTTTAAGATCTCACAATAGCACACCTGGTTCAGTATATTCCTCACCCTCGTTGTCTTTAGATTCACCAATTCCAAGCCAATCAATCTTTTAATATCCTGCAAAGAGCCCCCAATTTCATTATGGCATAAAATATGGTAAATGCTGAGCTGCTCAAATCCCAGAGGGAAACTTGAAACAGCTGCCAAAACAGCTTTTGCAATTTGTATAGTATGAAGAGCGGTTCTGAAATCAAGAAATGATGTCCCTGACTACTTGTGATGATTTTATATTAAAGTCAACATTTATTAAAATAATAAATAAAAAAACAAATAAAACACAATTACACTTAAACATACGAATGGCTTCACACAGTAAACAGTACTTTAAAACAGTTCCACAAATCTCAACTTAATTTCCCTCAGAGCTAATCTTCCCCTTTTCTATTCAGCAACTATCCTTATAGATTTTAGAATCTATAGAAGTCCAGTAATTTTTACGATACAGTGCTTTTTCTTTGGGGCGCCCTCTGAGGCTGGCAGCAACTGATTCTTTCAGTCTGGCCTTGTTCACACTGTCTTCTGGGAGTTCTTCCCAGCTACCCTGCTGTCTTCTGGGAGATCTAAGAAACTACACCCCTCCTCATATAGGCTTCAGCATTTCCTTAAATGCATTGCTCCCCTTTGATCTTTCTATTGTCCCAATCAATCTCTTCAGAAATGCTTTCTTCCCAGAATTGGTTAAATTGTTATTTACTATAGCTCACAGACTTGTAAAAGCAAACTTACCCTATCCTTACCTTATTTCCTAACACCTTTTTACAACCTGCGTATATACTCTTTGAACTACGACAAATCAATTCAAAATATTTCTGTTATTGCTTTATGTAAAACTCTGACTGAAGTTTCTCTTGGTTCATTAACATATCAAAACCACTGTTGACTTTAGACCCTTGTAGTCACTCTAGCTCTTAATCAATTACTATATCTTCAACCCCAACAGCCTGACTTCTAGTACATAAGAAAATATGCCAGTTATTACCAGAAGTAAAATATCACAATTTCTTGTTTTCTTGATACCATCCAATCCATCACCATGCCTTCTTCGCTACAGTCCTGGGCCAGCATTTATTGCCCATCCCTAATTGCCCTTGAGTAGATAGTAGCGAGCTTCCTTCTTGAACCGCTGCAGTTCATGTGGTGTAGGAAAACACAAAGTGCTTTTAGGAAGGGAGTTACAGGGTTTTGACCCAGCAACAGTGAAGGACTGGCTATATATTTCCAAGTCAGGATTGTGTGTGGCTTGTAGGGGCAACTTGCAGGTGGTGGTGTACTCATGTGTCTGCTGCCTTTGTCCTTTTAGGTGGTAGAGGCCACGGGTTTGGAAGGTGCTGCCTAAGGAGTCTTGATGAGTTGCTGCAGTGCATCTTGCAGATGGTACACACTGCTGCCATTGTGTGTCGTTGGTGGAGGGAGTGAATGTTGAAGGTGGTGGATGGGGTGCCAATCAAGCAGGCATCTTTGTCCTGGATGGTGTTGAGCTTCGTGAGTGTTGTTGGAGCTGCACTCATCCAGGCAAGTGGGGAGTTTCCCACCACACTCCTGACTTGAGTCTTGTAGATGGTAGCCTAATATGGTTCAATATCTAGCAATGTGTGCAAGCTGTAAGATGTGGTTGTCAGGCTTGAAGCAGAGCTAGGTTTGTCAGGGTGGGGAAGGCATATGACTATTAAGTATGAATCCTGATAGAGATTTTTAGTAGGTGAGTCATGGGGCTGTGGTGAATTGAGCAGATATTGGGGCTTGTGGAGCAGCCGTTAGGATATGGCATTTGAAGATACATTCACTGACTTTGACCACTCATATGAGGTCATTCTAGCAACACTGCGCCCAGGCCCACAAGGCTTGACTCCTGGCCTTGACTTCCAAGGCTACCTGCACCCACTACCCACTGAGCATGTTTCTGGAGGACATCCTCGTCAGGATATCTCTCCATCGAGGGCTCAGTGCAGTGTGTGAAAATACTGGAGCCCACTCTCTCCAACGTTAAGAAATTCTTCAAGGTTTCCCAGGCCACAGTGACTTCCTGTATGACTGCTAATGCCTACTCCAGCCAGACTACAGCTCTCCTTTAAGAGATGCTCGCCATCCCTTGCTGATGCACCCAGCCAACAACAGTGTGGTTAAAAACAAAAAACTACTGCGGATGCTGGAAATCCAAAACAAAAACAGAATTACCTGGAAAAACTCAGCAGGTCTGGCAGCATCGGCGGAGAAGAAAAGAGTTGATGTTTTGAGTCCTCATGACCCTTCAACAGAATTGAGTAATATTAGGAGAGGGGTGAAATATAAGCTGGTTTAAGGTGAGGGGGGGGTGGGGGGAGAGAAGTTGGGGGTTGGTGGGCTGGTTGTAGGGACAAGCAAGCAGTGATAGGAGCAGATAATCAAAAGATGTCACAGACAAAGGAACAAAAAGGTGTTGAAGGTGGTGATATTATCTAAACGAATGTGCTAATTAAGAATGGATGGCAGGACACTCAAGGTACAGCTCTAGTGGGGGTGGGGTGGAAAGACTGACAGGGCATTAAAGGTATACAGTGTGGTTAATGCTGGCAGGATGCCGCAAACATTGAAATGAACAGGCAGCACAAAGTTTTGGTGCTGCCTGTATCACAATCAATGTACTAGGGCTAATCACACTTCACGAAACCTGCAACCCCTTTGAGTGCTGTCAAATTTAGCCCCATAAGTTTAGTAGCAGCAGCTAACCACATTTACTGGCTCAAGATACTGTTGATACAATAGTTATTGCATGTTTCAAATTGAACCTTGTTTTATTTTATTTTCTTTTTATTTTAACAATTTCGAAGTGACAGCCCTCACAAACCTCAAGCAGAGCTTGCATTTTGCTGAAAAACCTGGGAGCCTTAAATCGTGGTCTGAGAGTAGCAGAACGGAATATGAAACTACCCACATTCATGGCGTATCAAGCACAATGTCAGTCATCCGGAGAAGAGACGTGAAAAACAATGGGTCAATACTGCAGTGTCTGCACTCCCCTGCCAGTATCTGATGTCATTGATAGGCGAGATGGGTAAATATCAACAAACAATGGATGTCCATTCACAGGGGATTTCACCTGAATCAGCTTTACTTGCACATTGAGTAGTTGCTGGTTTAGACTGATCTGTAATCCCATTTTCAGAAAGCATGAATTCAGTTTCATTCATTTTCAGTTGCAAATTGACTGGAGTCCAAATTAAACTGCACTGCATGAATAGTTCAGAAGAAGAGTCATGTTTGACTCGAAACATTGGGCGGAATCAACCCAGATTTGTACTATGTGCGGTAGCAGGTGGGTAAAATGATGTTTTAGCCTCTGACCGCAATGGCGGATTTTCACGCCCCAAACCTGCCGCATTACTTATGCATTCCCGGGAAACACGTTGTTTCCATGGCAGGCGGGCTCTCATTCGCTGCTTCAGCATGGTGGCCACCATATTTAAAGTCAAGTCGCGCGCACAGATCTTAGGGCTTCCGGCCTGCAATTGCTGCAGGGAAGAGGTCCACGAAAGGCAAAAAGACTACAGCCCCCAGGTTTAGCGACGCGTCACTGCAACAACCTTTGGATACTGTGGAGGCTCGCATGATATCCTCTACCTCTGCTCTGGCCGCAGAATGAGCAGCGGCATGACCAACCAGGCTTGGGAGGCGGGGGCAGCTGTGGTCTGTGCCAATGTCCTTTAAAAGAGCCACCCAATGCCGCAAGAGGAGGAATGATCTTCTCCGTCCTGCCAGGATAAGCCACTCTTCTCATAAACTCAACTCACACACTCACAAACCCACCACACATTCACATTGCCCTCACTCACTGTCAGTTCAAGAGGCATCATCATTCACTCTCACATCCACACCTTCATGTCCTCATCTCGTCCATGGCACCACTCACCACCCACACATTCCAGGCACACTTATCATCTGGCCTGGCTGGCGTACTGCTTACACTCTCTCCATCTGTTTTCATGCATGACAAGCTGGCACACAACAACAGGGAGAAATCGCAGACCGGTGGAGGAATGCCTGAAATCCAGGTCCTCACGGACTTTGAAAACAGAGCCATCCAGCTGGCCGGCGAGGATCTGGACCGGTCCTGTGCTGACGGTGAGGTCGGCGATGCTCAATCAAGTGAGGATCCAGCAGTGCAACATCCATCAGAGAAACATACTGTGTGTGATGTGTCCTGTTTCACAGGCCACTGCCATGCACTAATTATCTCTCCTTGCTTTCGCAGGCACATCTGGGAAACAGCCGACGGAGTCCATGACTCAGGGCCTCCAATCAAGCCCTGAAGAAATCTTTGATGAGGAATCTGAAGGCACCTCCTTGAAGTCCTGTCAAAGTGCTCACTTACACCCTCCACCAGCTGAGAGACACACACATCAGTGGGACCTAGCATTAGAATAGCCTTGGGATCACAATCTTGGGATCCACAGCGGGTGGCGGCAGGGACTTTACAGGTGTCTGGCATTCAGAGGCCAGAAATGACGAGCATTTGGACTCAGTCATAACTCAGTTGCTGGAGTATAAAAGCGCAGCTACCTTCAAACAGATTCAATTTTCACAACTGGGATGTCCAAAATGGAACCTTTGGTCTTTAGACCTTTCAGGAGAAGCTGCTGGCATCCTTTGGAGAGATAGAGTACCCTTTTGGAGATGTGGGGTACCCTTTTGGATAAGTCCAGGGACATCTTTGGGAGAGGTAAGGTACCCTGTGGGATTGTTAAGAGAAGACATGAATGTGCATAAAAAGCTCATTGGAACTGTCAAGCTGATTGGAACTATTAAACTGTCAAGGGAACTGTCAAGCTATTTGGAACTGTTAAGCTGTCAAGGGAACTATCATGCTGTCAAGGGAACTGTCAACCTGTCAAGGCATTTAAATCTCCTGGCCTTTAATTTTTTTTTAAATGCTACAGTTTAAAAAAAAATGCTTGTTATTTCACTCTGCCTGTTAACATAAGCCTGCGTGCTATCATTATAGGATTTGAACACCTGAATGATTTTATTGTTTTTATAAGGGATTAAGTACTTTGATAAATGTTGGTTTTTATAAGGGATTATGTAGTTGAAGGTATGTAAATGCAGTGAATAGGATTTTATGAATGAGAGTGTTTGTTATATTTTTTTAAAAAGTCTGCAATAGACTTAGAAATGTATTTAGTCTCAGCATGGGTCCTGAGGTCTGCACATGGTGGATACTGGGTGAGTTGGCATGGTAGATGTAAGGGTAAAGGGTGGGGGCCTGGGTTGACATGAGTTGACACTAAGATTACATGGGGCTAAGATGGGCCATCAGGGTGAGTAGAGGGGCATAGATTGGCATGAAGGGTATAAGGGGCCATGTGGGCTGGGTGGGGGACATGAGGTGGCATGGGTTGGTATGGATAGGGCATGGGGTGTGTGTGGGGGTGAGGGGATGTGAGTGGTGAGGGTTTGAGGGATGTTTTTCGTTTTACTGCTTTTTTGTTGCAGCTGGAACTTAATCCCAGATTCCACTGAGGCAGGCCTTTCACATCCAGCACTCCCTGTGGATGCCTCCAAACTCTTTCTGGGGGTGGCAGGCCAGACTCCCATTGACATCTCTAACCCTGGAACCAAAGTTAGACCCGCCAGGACACGTTGTCCCAAATCGGGTTTGTGGAGCGGTGGATTTTCCCAACTCTGCGCTCCCGACTCAGGAGTGAAAATTCAGCTCGACGTTTAGAAGGCTGAGGCTCATGTTTTTATCCCCTAGGTTGGGTGCACAGAGTCCGGAGATTTCCCGACTCTGCGAATCCAGCCTCTAAAAATGTCAGCTTTTCAGCCAGGGGTGGAATGGATGCATGCTGAAACGGGAGTTGGGGCAGGCAACCCCAAAACGAGTGCGGAGGCTGCTGGGTGTGAAGGCTGGCTGGGCAGCAGGTCTGTCTCTGTACACTGGCACTGTGCTTAAATAAATAAAATAAATGATTAAAACAAAAAAACAGCCCTCCAACCCTCACCCCTCATACACTCCTTTCCCTATCAATGCCAAACTATGCCAACCCATGCCCCTCACCCATCCACATGACCCCTCATATCCCATGTCAACTCATTCCCCCTGCCCACCCCCATAGCCCCTCCTATCCCATGTCAACCCATTCCCCCCTGCCCACCACCCTTTTACCCTTACCCCCTCCATGCCAACTCACCAAGTATCCTTTGACACTACCTTCACAGCTTTGATAGCTTTGACACTTCCTTGACTGCGAGACGGTTTCTTTGACAGTTCCTCGACAGCTGGGCAAAGTTTTGACAGCTTAACAGTCCCAGTGAGTTTGTGCATAAAAAGTGTAAAATCATGTTTAATTTTTAACAACCCCAAAGGGTGCCTTCCCTCTTTGAAAGGTGTCCTGGCCCCATATCCAAAGAGGTACCCTGGCTATCCAAACGAACCCACCAAGTTCAGACCACCTCATACCTGTTCTAATCTGCACACTCCGGATTCCACTCTCCACTTCAGTTGAGGCAGCTGGTAACTTAAATGGCCAGCTGCCTTTGAGAATCGTGCATGTGTGTTTCCTGGCCTGACTCTAGTGCCGCCCCCCAGTTTCGGAGGCAGGTTGGGGGGGGGGGGGGGGGGGGGGGCGCGGTGTGGGGGGGTGGTTGGGGAAGGAAGAATCTTCGGCCATTTCTAGGATTTTTGCCATGACAGAGAGCCTCTCCGTTGTAGCAAAACTCTGGGCCTGAGGCTCCACATTCTTGAATTTCCTCTGCTTCCTTCACCTCATCTATAATCCCATTTCTTTGACCAAGTGTATAAACCCTACCATCTTTTTTCACTTGACACTCAGTTTTTGTTTTGTTGTTTTTCCATGAAGTGCATTGGAACCATTTTCCACTTTAAAGTTATGATGGAAATATAAGTTGCTGCTGTAGTATCTTAATCAGAGCGTGAAGTGCCCTTTGTTTGAAGTACAGTCTGTGGGAACAGTATTTTTGGATATGCTTCCTGGATTAACTCCTGCAATTATGTCTTCGCACAGAATTGCTCCAAAATAATCTGAAATGCCTGCTGCTGTGCTTCTCCACAGATGCAATGGCCAAAGGGCATTTTCTCATAACCAGGGAACAGCAGTTATGGGGGTGGAGCTGAAACAATTCTAAAAATATCCCTGGTTTATGGTTGTGTCCATGTCGAGAGAAACTATGAGAGCAGTAATGATTACTTATGCACAGACTGTTCTAATGCAGCTTTTGCAGATTCTTTTGCTTTCTAAAAGTCAGACATAGGGCAGAATCTTGTGCCCTCCCCAGTGGTGAGTTGGGTGGTATGGGGCATTTATTCACATGGGAGGGTGGCAGGTGGGGACTCCACTGCCTTCCTGCCTCCAACCCAATTAAGTCCCCGCAGGGAAGACCTGTGCAAGGTCTTACTGCCCTGCCACCAATTGAGGCCCTTAAGTGGCCAATTAAATCCCAGGGCCTCATCCCACCACCTCCGGTATTAACCCTGTTGTAGGGAGCATGACAAGCAAATCCTTGCGGGAGGGCTTGTGAACTTCCAAGGGTGCCCCTTGTTCAAAGGCAGCACCTGATCGAGGGGCATAGGTTCAGGAAAGGTGAGGGATAGTTGGGTGCCACTGAGAGCCACTGCCCTGTCCTTGCTGGCGACTCCCCTGCCCCTCTCCTGCAATCCCTGCCTTCCATCAATCACCTGGCAGGTGTAGTACCAGCCTCCCTAGTGGCTCTGCCATCCAATAGAACTGTTGGCCTCTGATTGGACTGGACTTCCTTCCCCGGGATGCTTGATCCCAGGGTAGGCCCGTCACTATCTAGCTAAGAGCCTGAATGGTGCTCAATTCGACAGACCTTCGCTAAAATAGGTAATGCAGGGCTGCCACTGGCTGTCCTGCCGGCAGGCAAGACCCCCATTGCCTCCATTCAATCCAGCCCATAGAATATAAAAATAAGAAAGTTATGCTAAACTTTTGTAAATCACTAGTTAAGCCCAGCTGTAGTATAGCAGCACCGTATTTTTAGAAGAATGTCTAGACCTTAGAGAGAGTTCAGTGTAGATTTACTAGAATGGTAGAAGGGATGAAAGACTTCAATTACATGGAGAGACTAGAGAAGCTGGGGCCATTCTCTTAGAGTAGAGAAGGTTAAGGGGAGATTTAATTTGAGGTGTCCGATATCATGAAGGATTTTCATTGAGTAAATGAGAAGAAACTGTTTCAGCAGCGGGTGGGGGAGGAGGGGGGGGGGTGTGGTTGGTAATCAGATGACAATTCAAAGTAATTGACAAAAGAGCCAGAGGAGGAGATAAAAGTTTTTAAACTAAAAGTGTGTTGTTATCTGGAATACAATTCCTGGATGGGTGGTGGAAGATGATTCTATAACAACATTCAAACAGGAATTAGATAAATACATGAATGGGGATGTATTTGCAAGGCTATGGGTAAAAGGACAGGGGTGTGGGACTTATAGGATAGCCCTTCCAAACAGTCAGCACAGGTATAGTGGGCTGAATGGCATCCTTCTGTGCTGTATCATTCCACGATTCTATAAATAATTCAAACAACTAATTAAGCGCTACAAGAATGCACAACTTAGTCATTTTTTTATTCTTTCATAGATGTGTGTGTCGCTGGCTAGGCCAGTATTTGCTGCCCATCCCTAATTGCCCTTGAGAAGGTGGTGGTGAGCCACTTGCTTGAATAAATGCAAATGGATGTAATTAAAGTTACCTTGCTGCCTGAATAACTAATTATTAATGTACAGAGTTACAAAACAAACAGTTGAAGTTATGTAAGCAATTCAATACATCACATACATTAACATGTGCTGTGCATTAATTGTGGCAGTACATCATTACTAGAGTTGGTGATTTTAGCTCAGAGTTAAACCCCTAAATAACTGACAAGTTCACAGCCTCTATGGCCAATGGCTAGATTATCACCTAAATACTTGTAGTTAGCAATATTTTAGAATTTAAACAACTTCAACTTTATGAGCAGTGTGGTTGAGTCAGCCTCCTGCCTTCCCTGGGATGAAAGTGAGAGTCCCTGGAGTGTGGAGTCGATGAGACCCCCTTTTTGCCTATCAAACGTGATAAAGTTGGTGCCCTGTTGCTGTTATGACACTGGGGTATGATTTGGAGTGTAACAGTCATTGTGACTCCATTTTATAGCCTCTTCTCATTATCCATCTTGCATTTCTCAAAGTTTTTTTTACACAAATTGAGAGATGTGACATATCCATTGCTCCGAGGTCTTATTCTAAATGGGGAACAGCAAAGTTTTACTACAGTCAGGAATGGCTGTATCAACACGGGTCTTCCTGTTGCAATTAAACTATAATGGCTTTAATTACTTTATGGGTTTATCATGGCTTGAACTAGCTAAGCACTTGTGTTAGCTGAAGTCCTTTCCCGGCATCCAATTCAACAGCTGAACTCCATCCCATGTGGTCAGCTTTAAGCTAAAGCTACATTTTTAGGCATATTTTATGAGATTCCCTATGGATCTTGAAGATGTTCTTTGGGCAACTGTTGGGGCATTGTTCTTACAACATTACTAATTGAAGGCCTGTGAACATGGAGATAGGCCCCATAGGTGATCATGCTAAGATGAAGAGATGTGAGAGTGCCTTGTCCTTTTATATAAAGTATTTTTGGAGACGAACAGAAGCCCTTGTGATATACAAAGTGAGTTAGGTTTTGAGTAAAGAATATACTCGACTGTTTTGAAAGGTTGCCTTTTACAGCATTGAGTTTCCCTAATGCTGACAGAACAAGAGCCTGATAGCTAAAGAAGTGAGTGAAGGTGTTAGTGTTATACATGGTATACATTGGCAGCATAGTCTGGTCACCTGTCTAATGTCTTTGAATCTCTTCCTGCTCTGTGTGGTAGTTCTTGGGGTGGCAGAGGTTGCACTGTCTCCGTTGCCTCTCTCCAGACAGCCTCCACCACTCTCTTATGGGTTTCCTCGAGCTGGTCCCACATTGGTTTCTCATTGCCAGGGTTGCCACTCTGCACTCGACCAACTGGAGAAATACTAAAACACACCAGTTACCTGGTTTATGTTTTCTCCCTTCTTGAACAAGGGTGTTAATTTGGCTACTCTCCAGGCAAAGGATTGCATAGGATTGGGAAGATTGTGGTCAAGCCTCTAGCTCATCTGTGACTTCTTTCTGTTGTCTCATGCGTCAAAGTGATTTCCATCTCTATAGTTCGTTCTATCAAGTGTTCCAATCCTCCTCTCATGCTCATTTCCACCATCATTTGTAAAATCCAAGCAAAATATTTATTTAACATTCCTACCATAACTTTTTTATATTATGTTTGCCTTAGTCCACAAAGGTGAATTTTAATTTGTTGATTCCATTTTAAAACCTGGAGCCTTGAAAAATCCCAAAATCCAACCTCTGCCATCTGTTTGAAATGTCCCACTGTGCAAGGGCACTCTCACTTACAATCATCTCTCAAGAAACAGATCAGTTCCTGAACCTTAAACATGCCCTAATAGATAAAGAAATCTGTAGCCTATGTTAGATAAATGCTTTATCTTCCCCTGGGGTAGAATTTTTCACATGGCGGGTGGGCTCAGCGGGAGCGGGCAGGGGTGGGCGCAGAGCCGATCGCCAGCCGCGATCAGCGCCATGCCACTGTTTTACGTGGGCAGGCCTAATTCACGGCTCCCGAGATCAGCAGGAAGGGGCGGGCGGTGGTGGGAAGTCAATGTCCGCCGGGTCCAATGCGGGCTCACTCTTAAGTTTTAAGAATAAATTGGATAGATACATGGATGGGAGAGGTCTGGAGGGTTATGGACTGGGTGCAGGTCAATGGGACTAGCGGAATAATATTTCGGCACAGACTAGAAGGGCCAAATGGCCTGTTTTTCTGCGCTGTAGTGTTCTATGGTTCTATGGGTCCAATGGCGGCCCGGCAGTCTATTCTAAAACAGCGTAGGCAGCTGTCCCTAAAGCTGCCACTGATTTCAGTTAGCGGCTACATGATGGAGGGCGTCTTCGGAGAGCAGTCCAGGCGGGAGAGCAGGTCGGCAGGGCGGTCGGCCTCGTTGCCCTCCTCGAGGAGGTGGCAGCACGCCGCGAGATCCTGGTCCCAAGGGACAGGAGGAGGAGGCCCCCCCCACATAACAAAACGTGCCTGAGAGGAGGTGGCATCATGGGTCAGCTTCCACGATGTGGTGAGATGCACCTGGGTGCAGTGCTGCAAGTGGCTTAATGCCCTCCTGCGATCAGGAAGGGTGAGTACCGTGCTGGCATGGGTTACTTAGCACAGCAGTTAAGTTGACCCGTCCCCACCTCCCCTCCCCCACCTCAGAATTTTGTTTTTTTATTCATTCATTCACAGGATGTGGGCTGCGCTGGCTGGGCCAGCATTTATTGCCCATCCCTAGTTGCCCTTGAGAAGGTGGTGGCGAGCTGCCTTCTTGAACCATTGCAGTCCATGTGGTGACATGGTACAGGTACATCCACGCTGCTGTTAGGGAGCGAGTTCCAGGATTTGGACACAGTGACAGTGAAGGAATGGCGATATATTTCCAAGTCAGGATGCTGACTGACTTGTAGGGGAACTTCCAGATGGTGGTGTTCTCGTCTATCTGCTGCCCTTGTCCTTCTAGGTGGTTGTGGTCGTGGGTTTGGAAGTTCTGAAGGTGTGAGTGACAAATATCATGGAGGCAGCATCTGGGCAAGGGGGTGAGCCCCGGCTGCTTGGAATAAGTGTTTTGCGTCTCCAGGGTCACGAATCGGCTGAGCCCTGCGAGGTGTTCCTCAGGTGGGGGTGGCCAGGCTGCAATGGTAATGCAGGTAGTGGGTGGACTAATCAGGAGAAGACATCACACATTAATGCTGAGCGGCTGTGGACTGGTGGAGGGCACCACCTTCTAATCATCACCAGATACGAGCAGGAGGCACTGGAGCTGGAGAGGTGCCACGTGCCCAGGACCACCGGCCGCGGTGAGGTTGGGGTGCCACTGAGAGGTAAGAGTGCTGTGCCCTGAGGTCACAATGTCTGTCAGTGCAACCATTCCACTGTTGTCTGTATATTGATTTCAGCCTCCAACATGGGATCCCCATTGATAATGGAAAGACGAGCGCATCCTGATCTGGGTGCCAGGCATGCACATTAACAGTGTAACAACTTCAACTAATCAAATGTCCTTGTTCTTCCTTTCAGCCTCACCAGAGCACACCCTGTCTCAGGAGGCTGAGGGACCACCGCTCACCCCTGAGGGCACAGAAGACATTAACACACTAGCGTCGCACCCTTTCAGCCAGGCAGGCACCAATGCAGATACCAGCACCTCGGTAGGCATTAGATCATCAGATAGTATCTCGGTGCACAGCAATGAGGTCACTTCACACTTGCTCGAGGTGCAGGTGGAGGCAGAGAGTGCCCAGGGCACCGGCAGTCAGAGGAATGCTGGGGACCAGGAACATGCTCAGTCGGTGGCTGATGTTGAGCCTCTGGAGTCGTCCCTGAGGCAGCAGATGCTGGAAGTCCAGCAGGGTGTGCGGGAGGATCTGGCGGAGATACATGAGGGAATGTGAGCCATGGTGTCCGTTGTGGAGGAGAGTCTGCAAAGCATGAGCATTTCAATGACCCTCATGGCCGAGCGCACTGCCTTCTCCATGGAGATAGTGGCGACCCTCATGGAGAGGCTCCTCCAGGAGAACAATCAGGGCCTCCTGGGGATGTGCTCGGACCTGCATACCCTCACACCGGCAATGACCTCAGGTGGTCACTGTCAGTGTGGGAGATGGATTGGGCACCCAGTATCCCAGCTAGGTGCCCATCCAGCAATGGTGAGCAGGGAGATCCAAAGCGACCTGACGTTGGCGCATGAGCTGCTTATCGTCTCTGCAGGCTCCTCTCAGGTCGCTCTGGATGATGGCAGCAGCTCCTCCGCCCCTCTGCCAGTGACTGTGGCATCCAATGAGGCTGCAGTGACTGGGGGGATGCCAGCTGTGCCACTGGCCGCTCCCTATTAGGTGGCGTCAGCACACGCTCCACGGGGCAGAGGGCGCCCGCCAAGGTCATCAAGGCCAACAGGGACAGCAGAGTCAGCAGGCTGTCTCCAAAGCCGGTGCCAAAGATGATGGAGCACCTAGATGTAGCACCCGCAAGTGTAAATGTAAAGCACCTTAGGCACAACATGGGCTTATCACTAGTGGTTTCCTTTTGCCCCATTTTTAAGTTACTGTCAAGTTGGTGAGCTGTTCAACACCTTTTCATTTAGTTTGATTTCTGTTTGCCAAGCTGCTAATCATTAAGTTTGTTGGTTCTCAACAAGCATCTGGTGTATTTTAGATCACCTTATCTGCCAACACAATTTAGGCAGATTGAGTGATGCCTCCTTATACCCATAAGGTTTAAATAATGTGCACAATGCAATGCAGTAGTAATAACTGGAAATTGTACTCTAGTATTAGCAAAGTATAAGAGGAATACTTTACCTTGGAGCTGCCAGCCAGACAATCCTCTAAGTGGCCATGTGGCAGCACATTCCCAGCCAATCCCTTCAAGCGGATGCACGCCAAAAAAAATACAGATCGCAAGACCTCAGTCTCGACAAATTAAGATATTAATAGTAAGGGAAACATTTTATCAACATCTACTAACAGATATATTAAAAGCCTAAAAGTACCATAGCACCTGTCTAATAACAGTAAAAGGGGCTGCTTAGTCCATGGACATTCTAAAAGATTTTGTAGCACCATTAAGCTGAGTTCAGGAGTAAAGGACACCAGCACTCATTCCACAACACTTATGCTGGTGGAGTGAAGCTGAAGGTTTTTGTGGCTATGCCTAAGAGGATCTAAGAGTTGCTGGTATTTCAGCCAGACCTCCAAGTGAATATTAGGAATAGCAGATGGCAGGCACAACTTCACATTCTTTGAGGTTATTGCAAAAGGTCCATACAAAATGCTAACAGTAAATCTTTGCACATCACCTCTGGCCCCGTATAAGTTGGCTCTGGGCCAATGCTGATTTCAATTTGTTCTGCAGGTTCTGAAGATGTCCAGCCTATATTGAGGCATCTATCTATAACACTGAATCCACAAGTTCACACATGATGTATGAACAAGCTTTAAGGCTTTAAGGCTATTCTGCTTCCAAAAGTTCCACATTTTCATTCATTGGTACAAGAGAAAATTTTAAGCCCAACTTTCTGCACTATTTGGAGCTAAAAGTAGAAAGTGTCTCAACATTATCACTACCATGAAGTTGAAAGTACAATGGTGTTGCAGAACAGGAATATTCCAACAGTGCCAAAAACATGCCTGAACTGCCACATGATATATATTTGATCGAACAACTAGCTGAATAATCAGCGTGTCAGCTTCATCATGTGACTATTGATATTGCTGGAGGTACCAAAATGCAAAAAGACTTGCATTTATATAGCACCTTTCACAACCTCAGGACATACCAAAACAGTTTACAGCCAATGAAGTACTTTTGAAATACTTTTTGAAGTCACTGTTGTAATGTAAGAAATGCAGCAACCAATTGGCACACAACAATCTCCTACAAACAGAGGTGTGATAATGACAAGATAATCTGCATCGCTATAAAACAGGCTAAACGATTAAGGGATAACACGGGTCAGAAAAACATAGGCCAGGATTTTACGACCCCGCCGCAGTTTGTCTCACCCCCAGCGGATGGGGTGGGATATGAGGTAAAAATCCTGGCCATAAAATCTCGAAGCTGGTTCAGGACTGGAAATGTAGATCTAGCATGTTCTGTACACGGACATGTTTAGGGATAGTTTTGTGTGAAACGTTTATAAGGTGGCTGCACTTTCCAGCAAACTGGATATTGCAAAGATTGTGGCTGCGATGTGTCCAAATATTTACAACCAACTCAGCGCTGGGTTTTGGAATGAATCACACTGCTGGTTTTCAAATGAAAAATGAAATAATAAAAGTTGCGGGTTGCTACAAACTCAAAACATTCATGCTGTTACCTTGAATGACTTGTTAAGTACAGCCGTTTTTCCCTCCATGTAATCCCTGATGTGAACACGACACTGCACTGTATTACATACCTAAGGACATGCGAGCATAAGTAATGAATAGTAGCAGCTGCAGAAGATAAATTAACGGTCGCTTCAAGATTAATATGTGCTGAAGCATCATGTTAATCATACAATTTGGAATACTGCTAAGGAGTAAATAATTAAACAGAAATCACGATATTGAGGCTGGTAACATCCGAGAATTTATTCATAGATGAAAAAGCTGGGCAGTGATTTTGTTCAGTCAATTACTGATCTACTGAGTTGATATAATGGAACATTGAACATGACTTTTCATGTTTTTTTTATCTCTGGTGAATCCTGTAATTGAATTAGCAGGGCAATACTTTACTACACCCACCCTCCAGCAGATTGATCCCTTTTACAAATTAAAATGGAAGCACATCATTTCCTTCCCAGCTTCTTTTCTCTATATACTCATAAATAGCAACCATAGTTACTTGTTATCCAAAGGGGGCGAGCCTCAGAACTTAAACAGAAAATGTCATTTTTTTAATGCCATGTGTGATCAATGAATCTTAACCAGTTTCTCTATTTTATGTATTCAGAATAGGCAAGATAATGAGCTACAAGCTCCAAGGCAGGGAGGAGAGATTTGTAAATGGTTGGTGAAACTCAAGGGTATTTAGCTTGTTGCAACAGCATAACTGCTGTTTATTGTGTCACAAATAAATCTTGGCCTCTATTGTTGGTGTAAATCTATCCCAGGACTGGACAATTTCAGTCATGGTGTATGTGGGCATACTGGGCACAAGAGGACATGTCAGTTGGCAAAAGCCTCTCGTTGTTATCCTATGATTTTCCACATGGGAAATCAAAACCATATGTAGTATTGAGGTCAAGCAGTGTTGGAGGCAGGAAGGTTAACTGCATCAAGTTTGGGGAGGAGGAAGACAGGGGAGTAGCTAGAAAGGGGAGATAGGGAGAGAGGTTGGGTAAGATGAGGGAGAGAGGAGGAGAAGGGGAGGAAAGAGAAAAGGGGAGAGAGGCAGAGCAACAGGGAAATGGGGAGGAGGATAGGGAAAGGAGAGGAAAGGGACATAATGGATTTCATGGGAGAAGGGGAGATGAAGGAAATGGGGGCAGGGAGAGGGGAAGAACAGGAAGGAGGTGAAGTTGGGGAGAGAGGAGGAGAGAGCACAAGTTGGAGGTGAAGGCAGAGAGCGAATGTAGGCAGTGTGGAGAAGGGAAATGACATACAAAAGGGAATGAGGCTGGTTCTGAATTATGGGCAACATGGAATTTGGGTGGCAAATGAGAAAGTTGTATCTTTGCAAAGGTCCTTTGTGATGTACGACAAGCTGTTTAGTGAGGGGAGGGTTCACTCCCAAAAGAAGTATTCAATTTGAGGGAAGATATTTTTCATCAAAACACTGCTCAGTTGGTAGGGATCCCAAAGTGATGTTTAGCTGAGAGGGGTTTGCAAAATGTTGGTAAGTTATGGGAAATGCAGCTACTGATCATTACAATGCAAGAGGTAATCTATGCCAGGTGAGGTGAATATTTCATTTTCTCCCTCAGCAGGGTAAAGGACAAAGAGAGGTCATGTGGATTTGTCAGGATAGTGGGATTCCCAAGAGAACATAGTTCTATCGATTGCACACACATGTCTCTTAGAGCCCCCCCATGTCAACAGGGAGAGGTATCGGAAGGGCTATCACCCTATTAGTGTGCAGTTGGTGTGCAACCATGTACAGTTTATAATATTGTTGAACAGCCACTATCCTGGCAGTAGCCACTGTGCCTTCATTTGGATAGTCTGCCATTTCCCTCTTCTTCAATCCTCCAAAAGGGATGAGAAGGTGACTTATCGGAAACCGAGACTACTCCCTGCTGTACGTGTGCCAGATGACCCCCTTCTGCCAACCAACCAAGTAAGGAAAACATGCATATAAAGAGAACTATGGAGCCACAAAGAACATTGTGGAGAAAACCATCAGCATGCAGAAATTGCACTTCCTATGCCTGGACCACTCAGGAAAAGCCCCACAGTACATGCTAGAACAGAGGCCCAAGATCATGGTAGTCTTCTGCATCCTCCAAAACATAGCCATCAAGAGGGAACGGCCATTGCCTCCAGAAATCTGAAAGCCATTGTGGGAGGAGGAAAGGAAGAAGATGAGGAGAGAGAGAAGAAGGATGCATTCTGGACCCCTTTACCACATTACTCCTGACAGGCTGTCCGAGGACACCTGCTCAGACTTTGTTTTCCAAAGGACAACTTCCCTTTACCACCATGAATCCACCGTTCTCCACCGTAGCAGCTGACTGAGATGCCCCAACATAGTGTCAACTCCCTACAATACAGCAGCAAAAACCTTTTCATTAACATCTATATCAACAACTGATTCAACTATACAAACAAAGCTGAATTATTCATTTTTGTGCATATCCTCAGTGCCTGTTTCGCAGCTGCCTTTGTCTGCCCTATAGCTCCTAAATTGTGCATCCACAGTGGCTACAGCATAGATGACTGAAGACTGCTGACTTTCACTGGGGGGAGACTGCAGATGGCCTTGCACAGCTCTGGAGCTTGAGGGCCCAGCTTCGGATGACAGCAGCTCAGCACATGCAGCAACAGCCTGAACTGGCTGGCTGTGAGGCAACAGAACGTGCATTGGCATAGCAGCAGTAGTGGGAGCATTTACACTGTCATCCTGAAAGAGGACAGCAGATTTGTGCACCATGGCGCCACTCACACTTGCCACAGCAGAAGAAAAAGATCTTTACATTCTCCAAGCTGGTAGCTTAGTCTAGAACTTGTTAATTTGCTAAGGGGCATCCTGGTAGCTTTCAAGAACCAATTGGATAAAGGGCTTTTTGATGGATAGATTAAGATAGCGTTCCTGATCTGTAATTATCTCTTGATCGTGTGAACATAACATAAAGAATAAACTTATTAGCATTGTTTGAAACAATGGCGTGGATCTTCCAAGGAGCAGCAGTCACTGTCAGATTGCCGCTCCGCTTCTACCTATCTGCGCCATGATGGAGTTCCACATTCCGGGCCGGGTCTTCCGATCCCAGCTTCTTCAGAAATGCAGAGCAGTCTTCCATTGAATTGCTTCCTCGTAGAGCTGGATCATTGCGGGGACATGACAAACGACATCTCCTTTTTATGGCATTAACTGTCGTCTTCTGGTAAGTATTCGCTAACACACTGAAAAGCTTTGATTGAAAAGTTTGGTACAAACATCCCGGGGGTTACCATTGACCAGAAACTGAACTGGACTAGCCATATAAATACTGTGGCTACAAGAGCAGGTCAGAGGCTGGGAATTCTGTGATGAGTAACTCAACTCCTGACTCCCTAAAGCCTTTCCACCATCTGCAAGGCACAAGTCAGGACTGTGATGGGATACTCCCCACTTGCCTGGATGAGTGCAGCCCCCACAACACTGAAGAAGCTGGACACCGTCCAGGACAAAGCATCCCGCTTGATTGTCACCACGTCCACCACTGACGCACAGTAGCAGCAGTGTGTACCATCCACAAGATGCACTGCAGGAATTCACCAAGGCTCCTTCGACAGCACCTTCCAAACCCACCACCACTACCATCTAGAAGGACAAGGGCAGCAGATAAATGGGAACACCTCACCTGGAATTCCCCTCCAAGTCACTCACCATCCTGACTGGGAAATATATCGCCGTTCCTGCACTGTCGCTGGGTCAAAATCCTGATACTCCCTTTATAACAGCACTGTGGGTGTACCTACACCACATGGACTGCAGCGGTTCAAGAAGACAGCTCACCGTCACCTTCTCAAGGGCAATTAGGGATGGACAATAAATACTGGCCTAGCCAGCAACACCCACATCCCATGAATGAAGAAAAAATATTTAAACAGTTTTTCAATGTGCTGGTGAATGTGTATATGGGTGAATTGGGGAGTGAATGGGTAAATGTGTAGGTGTGTAAGTGGATAGGGTAGGTGAGGTAAGTGGGCAGGGAGGGTGAGGTAAGTGGGTAAGTGGGTAGGGTGGCAGTTGGGTAGGATGGTAGGTGGATAATGTGGCAGGTTAGGAGGGTGGCAGATGGGCAGGGTGGCAGGTGGGTGAGAGTGTAGGTGGGTTGGGAAGGTATTAGGTTTTGGTTGAGTGGGGTTGTCAGGTTAGGAGCTAGTCAGGTCTGATCTTGGGGGTTGGAGCCTGGGGATCAGGGTGTGGGTCAGGTGGTGGGTCAGGTCAGATTGAGGGTGTCAGGGGGTCAGGGAGGATTTGGGGGGGTTAGGGGTGTCAGGGGGAGTCAGGGATGTCAGTTTTATAGTTATCCAGAAGCTAGGCTAGGACTTTCCTGTCTAATATTTCCTGGTGAACTATTCAGGTAAGTAAATCAGAACTCTGCAAAGTATCCGACTCTAACTCAGAGGTGGAGACTCTTTTGGAGGGTTCTGGTGAGGAGGGAAATATTCCATCGGAACTTCACACTTCCCACAGAGTCATTGTGTAGGGACTAGTGCAGAGTCCGAAGCACAACTCGGTGGGTATGTCTGGTCTCCCATAATCCGGAGACCGAAAGATCTGGGCCAATGCAAACATTCAGTACTCAAACCTAAAGGAGTAAGGATGCCATTTAGACTGTGAAACAGGGCAGTGACTATTTTAAACAGCTTTGCTATTGTGTAAGTACCCAGATTAAATTCTGAGGTAATAATAAATCATTTGTACCACATTAATCTATCATGAAAGTAGTCAGTCCTTATGAATGAAACAGTGAATTCCCTAAAGCTTTCCCCAACCATGGTGTGAATAATTATTTCATCTCATGTCCCTTCCGGTTAATAATTCACATATAAACTCCTCAACATTACCAAAGAGCATTTAAGCTTTTGTGGGCATTCAGGCCATATCCATCTGTTACAACATTTCCATATTTCAAACCTCAATAACAACTACTGTTACTTTAACAAGGCTACAATTCTGACAGCTAGCCTTGCTTAATGGAACAAGGGCACCGTTATTTATTGACACCATATTATAAATTTCCCTTGCCTTTTCAAGTAATAAAAATAACAAAGTCTTTAAAACTATATCAGCAGAAGAAAAAGCGTGAATTTCCTTGCATGAACACATCTGCATTTTATGAATAGCTCATTTCCAAGATTGAAATTTGACCCTGACTTTAATGTAGCGTGCAATTGAGGTGCATGGGGACTGAAGCGAGCAGCAAGCTAGCATTTTCGTGTCATTGTTGAGACCAGGGAAATTTTGGTCAGATTTTTACACTGTCCTTGAGGGTGGAATGGCAGGTGGAGGGGGGCATAAAATTGTGCACCAGGGCAGTGGTGCCGTGCCCATCGCCTACCTGCCCCCACCCACTCCCACGGGTATTTTTCCTGTGGTGGAGACAGCATGGGTGGCCTGCTCACCATGGGCCAATTAGCGACCTCCACCCGCCACCCACTAGGATTTTAACTGTGGTGAGGGAGGCTGGTGCCATCTTGGCTGGGGGATGGGGAGGGGGGAACCAGTTCAGACACCCTGTTCCCCTCAAAGGCCCCTCCAATGTATTCCCTCCCCACCTCATCCCACCCTGTCGATCTCAGGACCCCACTCCGGCTTGCTGGGGTCTGTCGGCCTGGCCGCAGCGAGACCCTGGACTTACCTTCATCCGGGCTCCATGGCTCCTCGTCTTCAGGGAACTGCCTGCAGTCTGAGCAGTGACCACCACTCCCTGTGGCGCTGCAGCAACAAGAGGACTGCCGGCCTTTAGACTGCCCGGCAGCTCCCGGGGGCTTGGCTTCCTTTTCCGATGGGGGTGCAAGGCCCACCTCAAGCCAACTGAATGGCCCGACAGCTGTGAAATGGCTGCAGAGTGAGCTGGACAAGCGCAGGCGGGCTCATCCCCGACTTTGTCCCTGCCACCTCGTGCAAAGTTCAGCTTTTTATTTCATGGGCCTCATCTGCATTCGCGCCAAACCTGCCTGAACTGGACTGCAAACAGGGGTGGGATTTCAAACTTGGCTGTGTCTTACATTTTCTTCCTTTGCACAACTAAAGTTGACTAATCAATTGAGTTAAGCAGCAAAGACAATCACAGATAGATAAGGGGAGATGAAAAGCAAAAGAACCAATTTCTGTGAAGGAGTCTCCAGCTTGACTTGTACCAATAGCGTTATATCTATGGCTGGAATTTTACTGCCAGGCCGTGTGTTTTGCTGGTGGGACTGAATGAGGGTCCCAAGCTCGCGTGGGAGAACAGTAGGAGGGGATGTTACTGGCGACAGCCAGTTAAGAGGCCACCTATTAGGATGACAGTCAGTCTCTCCCAGCTACCAACTCCATGGCCAGAATTGTTCAGTTGGCGGGCGGGCTTGGCAGGAGCGGGCAGGGGGGTGTTTGGGAACCTGACCACCGCCCGCAATTGGGTGCGCACCGCCATTTTACACGGTCGGGCCAATTAAGGCCCGCCCAACATAATTCGTGGCTCCCAAGATCTGCGGGGAGGGGCGGGCAGTGGTGGGAGGCCAATGCCAACAGGGTCCTATGGTTACCTAACAGCCCATTCAAAAACGGCGCAGGCAGCCGTCCTAAGGCTGCCACTGAGGTCAGTGAGCTGCAATGGACAACGTCGTCGGAGAGCAGGTCAGGCGGGAGGGCAGGTCGGCGGGATAGTCGGCCTCGAGGTTCTCCAGTGAGTGCCTCACTCTCCTCCTCGAGGAGGTGGCAGCACGCTGGGGTATCCTTATCCCAAGGGACAGGAGGAGGAGGCGCCCCGCCCCTCCCCCCCCCCCCTCCCAACATCACCCAATGTGCCTGGGAGGAGGTGGCATCATGGGTCAGCTCCCATGATGTGTTGAGGTGCACATGGGTGCAGTCCCACAAGCGGTTTAATGACCTCCCGTGATCAGGAAGGGTGAGTACCGTGTTGGCATGGGTCATTTAGCACAGCAGTTAGGTTGCCCCCCACCGCCCCTCCG
Organism: Cetorhinus maximus; assembly: GCF_964194155.1. NCBI lineage: Eukaryota > Metazoa > Chordata > Chondrichthyes > Lamniformes > Cetorhinidae > Cetorhinus > Cetorhinus maximus. Next base: position 13,913,106 of record NC_135883.1, on the reverse strand, counting down.
GCACCTGAGAATTTTGTTTTTTTATTCATTCTTTCACAGGATGTGGGCTTCGCTGGCCAGTCCAGCATTTATTGCCCATCCCTAGTTGCCCATGAGAAGGTGGTGATGAGCTGCCTTCTTGAACCACTACGTCCATGTGGTGTAGGTACACCCGCAGTGCTGTTAGGAGGCGAGTCCAGGATTTGTCCAGTGACAGTGAAGGAACAGTAATATATTTCCAAGTCAGGATGGTGAGTGACTTGGAGGGGAACTTGCAGGTGGTGGTGTTCCCATCTATCTGCTGCCCTTGTCCTTCTAGGTGTTTGTGGTCGTGGGTTTGGAAGTTCTTAGAGTGTGAGTGGCAAATGTCATGGAGGCAGCATCTGGGCAAGGGGGTGAGCCCCGGCTGCTTGGACTGAGTGTTTTGCAGCTCCAGGGTCACGAATCGGCTGAGCCCTGCGAGGTGTTCCTCAGATGGGGTTGGCCAGGCTGCAATGGGGCTGCAGGTACAGGGTGGACTAATCAGTGCTCCTCTCTCCTTTCAGGAGAAGACATTACACATTAATGCTGCACGACTGTGGACTGGTGGAGGGCAGCCCCACCTTCTGATCATCACCAGATACGAGCAGGAGGCACTGGAGCTAGAGAGGTGCCACGCGCCCAGGACAACCGGCCGCGGTGAGGTTGGGGTGCCACTGGGAGGTAAGAGTGCTGTGCCCTGAGGACACAATGTCTGTCATTGCAACCATTCCACTGTTGACTGTATATTGATTTCAGCCTCCAACATGGGATCCCCATTGATAATGGAAAGACGAGCGCATCCTGATCCGAGGGCCAGGCATGCACATTAACAGTGTAATGACTTCAACTCATCAAATGTCCTTGTTCTTCCTTTCAGCCTCACCAGAGCACGCCCAGTCTCAGGAGGCTGAGGGACCACCGCTCACCACTGAGGGCACAGAAGACATTAACACACTAGCGTCGCACCCTCTCAGCCAGGCAGGCACCAACGCAGATACCAGCACCTCGGTAGGCATTAGATCATCAGATAGTATCTCGGTGCACAGCAATGAGGTCACTTCACACTCGCTCGAGGTGCAGGTAGAGGCAGAGAGTGCCCTGGGCACCGGCAGTCGGAGGAATGCTGGGGACCAGGAACATGCTCAGTTGGTGACTGATGTTGAGCCTCTGGGGTCGTCCCTGAGGCAGCAGATGCTGGAAGTCCAGCAGGGTGTGCGGGAGGATCTGGCGGAGATCCATGAGGGAATGTGAGCCATGGTGTCCGTGATGGAGGAGAGTCTGCAAAGCATGAGCATTTCAATGACCCTCATGGCCGAGCGCACTGCCTTCTCCATGGAGAGAGTGGTGACCCTCATGGAGAGGCTGCTCCAGGAGAACAATCAGGGCCTCCTGGGGATGCGCTCGGACCTGCAAACCCTCACACCGGCAATGACCTCAGGTGGTCATTGTTAGTGTGGGAGGTGGATTGGGCACCCAGTATCCCAGCTAGGTGCCCATTCATCAATGGTGAGGAGGGAGGTCCAAAGCGGCTTCACGTTGGCGCACGAGCTGCCTGTTGTCTCTGCGGGCTCCTCTCAGGGCGCTCCGGATGATGGCAGCAGCTCCTCTGCCCCTCCGCCAGTGACTGTGGGATTCGATGAGGCTGCGGTGACTGGGGAGATACCAGCTGTGGAACTGGCCACTCCCTCCCCGGCGGGGCCAGCACAGGCTCCACGGGCCATAGGACGCCCGCCAAGGTCATCAAGGCCAACAGGAAAGCAGAGTGAGCAGCCTGTCTCCAATGTCAGTGCCAGTGAGGGGGGGAATGCCTAGACGTAGCACCCGCAAGTGTAAATGTAAAGCACCTTAGGCACAACACGGGCTTATCACTAGTGATTTCTCTTTGCTCCATTTTTAAGTTAATGTTAAGTTAATGTGCTGTTCAACACCTTTTCATTTAGTTTGATTTCTGTTTGCCAAGCTGCTAATCATTAAATGTGTTGGTTCTCAACAAGCATCTGTGTGCTTCATTAGCTCTGCTGTTGAAAGGTTAACCTATGATGTTGTGAGTGATTATTTTGTCATTGAGCTTTATTGAAATGACACATTGTTCATGTTGTTCACCAAGCAAATGTTCCTGTCAGGTATCGAGTATGGAGCCTGCAGCCCTGGCATGTGGTGGTGGTTCATCTTTGGTGGTCTAGCTGAAGGAGCGTTGGATCAAAGCCTCCTGGGTGTCCCTGCCTCCCTGGAGGTTGCCCAGGCCAGCATCTACCCCCTCAGCGTTATCCTGACTGTGCTCGTCATCAGACTCACTACTGGACTCATCGTCTGCTCCCAGAGCATCTGCGTCAACATCTTCTTCCTCCACAGTGTTCCCCCCTTTCCAGTGCCAGATTGTGGAGAGCGCTGCATGCAACCACTATCAGTGACACAATCTGGGGAGTATTGCAATGCGCCCCCTAAGCGATCCAGGCATCAGAAGTGCATCTTGAGAAGACTGATGGTTCTCTCTCCCACAGCCCTTGTGGAGACGTGTCTCCTGTTGTACCACTGCTCAGCCTCTGTTCTTGGGTGGCAGAGAGGTGCCATGAACCACCTTTTGAGGGGATAGCCCTTGTCACCCACCAGCCATCCATCCAGCCGGGCTGGAGCACTGAAGAGCCCCGGCACCCGAGAGTGTCTCAGGATGTATGTGTCATGGGAGCTGCCTGGGTACCTTGCACAGACTTGCAGAATCTGCACCCTATGGTCACACACTATCTGCACGTTCATGGAGTGGAAGCCCTTCCTGTTGACGAAGGCACCCGGCTCACCCACAGGCGCCTTGATGGCCACATGTGTACAGTCGATGGCACCCTGGATGCAGGGAACACAGCAATCACTGCAAAGCCTCTGGCTCGCTCTGCCTGGCTGGCCTCGTCCGTGCGGTAGTGAATGAAAGTCAATGCACGCCTGAACAGTGCATCTGTCACCAGCTTGACATAACTGTGGACAGTTGATTGGGAGACTCCTCAAAGATCATCCACCAACCCTTGGAAAGAGCTGGAGGCACAGAGGTTGAGGGCAACCATGACCTTCAGCACCACTGGCATGGGGTGTCCACCCACACAGTCGGAGCTGATCTCAGGGCCAATCACCTGACAGATGGAGGTCACTTTCTCCCTTGCGAGATGGAGCCTCCTTCGGCATTCCACCTCAGACACATTGAGGTAGCTGCATCACCGCCTGTAAACCCTGGCAGCAGGGTAGTGGTGTCTACTGTGGCCCCTTCCACCTTGGACATCCTGTTGGCCCTACGCCCCTTGTGCCTGTGCCTGTCCTCCCAAAGATGGCTTCCCTGGAGGCTGAATATGGACTCCTGGCCTCTTTCCCCCTTCTGGCTTTCTCTTCCTCCTCAGAGGAGGTGCCTTCAATGGAGACCACAATCCCCATTCCCAGGGTAAGGGAAGGCTGTCTGATACCTGGAAGGCCCTAAGTGTTATGATATCCTCCAGCGTCCTGAACCGAAGCCTATTATTTCTGTCAAAGCAGCTCTGAAGTGAAATGAAGTTATCCTGTTCACACAAGCAAGTAGCAGTAAGTAATAATCTAAAGTTCTAATACTCGCAATAGCGAGCCCACTCACTCCTATCCCGTCCGTGGTTGAGGTTTTTAAAGATGTGTCCTACCCGCCCCCACCATTGCGCCAGGCGACACTCTGAAAGTCACACGGGCTGCGCAAAATCAATGTCAATTGCTGCCTCAAGGGCCTTAACTAGTCCGTTAATTAATGGCGGGCGCACGTCCAAACTCATAGTGCACCCGCCTTCTGAAATACCGTGATGGTGCGCGGTGACATCGGGACATCGCGCATCATTTTACGTGCATGCGTGTCGGGCCCGCCTCCGCACGCCAACTGTGAAATTTTGCCCAATTAGTGGGCAGGCAGCTCAGCAACTTTGGCAGCGTCACCAATAGAGGGGGCCACTGTTGAGGCTGCAAGCATAATGTCTCCACATTGTGATGCCTTCGAAGCAGGCCCCTGCTATTGGAGGGGTCAACCCTCCAGTGGCAGCATTGGAAATGTTGGGTTTGGCCATTGCCACCTGCAGACCCTATGTGGCCCATCAAGCATCTCAAAAAGAAGACCCTACTCCCCAGGGAAAATGCTTAAAGGCTGCCTTGCTGTACCTGGCAGTCTCCCCATTTAACGGGTAGCCTTCCTGGTGCCGGTAAAATGCCGGCAGCAGCATAAAGTGACCGTTAATAGGCCACTTAATTAGATTAATTGGCTGCCCACATCTGGCCAGAGGACCACTGCCATCACCACCTTTTGAAATATCCAATGGCAGTAGGACGACATCGGGTTTCCCTCCCAACACCGTCCACTGTCATTTTACCAGACTTCCCACCTCCCAGCCCATCTCCAGAGGTCTGGTAAAATTCCAGCCTATGGCTCACCTCAGTGTTATAAAAATCAAATTGAGCGTTCTAATGTAAATAGTAGAAATTGGTGTTGTTAAAGTCTGTATGACTTATCTAACCTGACTTTGATGCAAAGGCACAAGTTGCTTTATTATTTAAGCATATACAATAAACACGTGAAAATAATGAGGAATCTGAAACTTGGTGACTTCAGATTCCAGGGCAATATAACTGAACCTGTTGCGAACATTTTTTTGTGTTTGGAATATCTGTACTGAACAGTAGTCATATTCTTTTATGTCCTCATAAAATTGCAAACATTGGAGTAAACAAGACATAATTGCCTCCAGAAGTAAAGCTTTTCTGTAAATAATTGAGACTTAGGACCTTGTTGGGACTTTCTTAGATAAAAATAGACCTTTGAGAAGGGTTAATCAAGATTTCACCACATGGTCAGAAAATGCTAATAATTTAGATATTACACAAAACCCATGTTACTGTTGTATTTGGTTAGAAAACAACTTATACACGGAAGGAAAATCACAGGCAGTGCACCCATGATTTTCTGATAATATACATGCTGCCTGCAAAGTTCCACCAGGGCGGTGCAGAACATCAGGATATTTCACCCCGAAAACTCAATGTTATTTTAGGCTTCACACGTCAAGTCAGTTTATTAAATATTAAATGACAAGCATATAATAGTAGAAACATAACAGCTCCCAAAATATCTATGCACACCACCACCCACCCATCCAACAACACCCCCCACCAACCCCCGCAAGAAGTGTGGTGGAATGGCGTTTCTGGTCTCTGTTGTATGTTGTATATTCAGTAGGTCTCTCATGAAGAGGTTCTGAGTCTTGTATGGTTAAACATTAAGTGCTTATTGATAACACACAGCTATGCACATATATAAAGGGTATAATCCAAACTAGGAGTTAACTCCATACTTGCCTCTACACAGGTCTCTGTCCAATCCACAACCCTCTCTAGTCTCAGGTCATGTGTCACTTTACATTACACTGTGGACTGTACTGTTCCAAGTCCCACATTGACCCTTGCTGTGCCAGATACCCTTACACTACACCCCCCCAAGTCTTTACCTGAAGTATTTATGTTACAATCCTGTTTACCCAACGTATTTACGTTACCATTATGCTACCCCTTCTCCCCCACTCAAGTCTCCGACATTATAAATTCAGGAAGTCTGGAGGCTTGGCAATTCTGGCAGGTTTTGTTCTGGTCACATTCAGAGGAGTGGTAGGCTCGCTTGATTTGGGCAAACTTTGTTGATTCAGAGGTTGTATTATAGGTTGTCTTTCTGGCACTTGGTTGTCTTTTTCTGATTTCCTTTTTCTGCTTCTTGCAGTTGAACCTCTCCTTGTCAATTTCCCATCTGGACCACTCGAGGGTCACTGGCTTATCTGATTCTTTTTGGAGCGAATATTCATTCCATTCATGCTTGCTATGAAGCCTGTGTTTCTTTTTGCGTGTGGTCCACCATGATCCTCGTGGGAGCTGAAGGTGTCTCTCCTATCGGGTGGATGCACCTCATCAGTGGGCTCACCTTGCAGTTTGGCCTTTTTTGTGACATTGTTTTTCTTCATGTGCTTCCGTGCATCACTGAGGTGTGATTTGCAGAGTTCATGGCTGCCCCCATGTTCCAGCAATGTCATGAAGTTGGGTGTGCTGGCTGAGTGATGCAGTGTCTGTGCTGTGGTGTTTGGAGGTATTGTGACTGCAATGGTTGGAGCCTGAGGTTGGGGCTCATCTTGATGTTGCTGGTTGTCCTGTTCTGTGTCTTCCACTCGAGGCACCATGGTAACTATCTGAGTGTCTGGCTGGTCTGATCAAACAGGAGCTTCTGCTGCCTGAAAAGGAATTGGTCAAACCGGCTCTGTGAAGAGTGAAGACAATTCAGAGCTGAAGGCCCAGTTAGGAGTATCCTTACTTGTGGGCCTCTTGGGAACTTGCAGTTCTATGTAATTGATGACAGGTGTTGTTTCGACATCTTCTGATGTTTTAAGAAGGTTAAGGGCAACACAGGCATCTGTGCTCAGGAGGGTTGTTTACGATGTCATAAGTGACTTCAAATATCTGCTTGCCGTCATACCTTAATGGTTCCAGAATCATGCATATAATTGGGAGTCAGATTCCTTCAGGCCCATAGGGTGGCATGTTTGTCTTCCATAGCCAGAGGTCTCTCAGCTACGGTTCCTTGTCCAAGAGGACCATCACACTGGCTCCCATACCAATTTAAAGTTGGTGAGGTGACCATTAGCTGAGATGTCTACGTTCCAAAAAGAAAATCTAGGATCCGTGACCTCACCCAAGAAGCACAGTTGAGTCTCTTCTTGGTGTGGTACCTCAATCTCATGAATTGTCTTGGGATCCTCTGCCCACCTGGATGTCTCAGCTTTGCATAACTTTCCAAAGTGTCCCAGGCGGTTGCAGTTAAAACAATGTGCTTAGATTGCTAAACATTGATCTCACCTGTGGGGCATTTGGCTTTTCGGCGCTGACATGTTCACCCACCCTCTTATGGCCGATCTGGGTGTTGATTCCCTTGACCTGGAGTCTTTTTACCACTTCACTACTTTACTAGCTGGATAGTTGGAGTTGATCTGTACCATGGCTTGCTTTTGCCATGCTAAATGAAGCACTGCTATGGGTGGATTTTGGATTGCCTGGCTATTTGGATGGCCTTTTTTAGGGTCAGAGCTTCCTTGGCCTGTAGCATGTCTGAAAGGGCATCGTTAGCCACTCTGACAACAATTCTCTCCTTATAAGTTCTAACTTCAGGTCACTGTAGTCCCAGCCTTCAGCCAATTTGTACAATTCATTGATAAAAGATTCAACCAGTTTTCCTGGCTGTTGGACATGTTTATTGAACTTCACTCTCTCTAAGATTTTGTTGCTTCTCAGGTTAAAATTGATTTTAGCTGAGGATTTGTTTATTGCTTGCCTCACTATAATATCATTGGCTATCAGTCCTCTTGAATAAAGTAGTGTAATCGCCTGTTCAACTTCTGTCCTGTTGTCTAGATCTGAAGCTATCATATATTCGAGGAACCTCTTCTGCCAAAGTCGCCATTTTTGTGCTTGGTCTGGGCCATGGATCAGTCCAGATTGGTCTGGTAATGTCAATTTATTATCCATGGTTGTTTAAAAATTTTTGTGAATACAGCTTTAAACACTGTACAGGTTTTAACGATGGCACTGCAGTAAGCATTTTTTCAAGGAGTCTTTCTGCACCTGTTGGGTTTTGGCAGGCTACCACTACAATGGTAGCCCAACCTCTTCGTCTTTCATTTTGTGCAGTGACTTATACAGTCGACTATTCTGGGCCTTCCCTGCAATATCCATGGATTTTCAGGTGTTTTAATGTCATTTCCCAGCTTTGGCTGGGGTTTTTAAACTGCTGATTTTTCTTTTCTCTTGCGAATATACGAACATACAAGCATATGAAATAGGAACAGAAGTGGGCCATTCAGCACCTCGAGCCTGCTCCGCCATTCAGTAAGATCACAGCTGATCTGTTTGTGTTTCGAGTTCCACATTCCCATCTATCCCCAATAATCTTTGATTCCCTTGCCTAACAAGACTATAGCTACCTCTGCCTTAAAAATATTCAGTGACCCCCACCTCCAATGTCTACTGAGGCAGACTGCTCCAAAGCCGCACAACCCTCTGAGAGAAAACAATTCTCCTCGGCTCTGTCCAATAAGGGTGATCCCTAATTTTAAAACTCTGCCCCCTAGTTCAGGGCTCACCACAAGAGGAAGCATCCTTTCCATGTCCGCCTTGTCAATACCATTCAGGATCTTATACACTTCAGTCAAGTCACCTGTCACACTTCTAAACTCCAGTGGGAACATGCCTAGCCTGTCTAACCTTTCCTCATGAGACAGCCCACTCATTCCAGGTATCAATCTAGTAAACCTCCTCTGAACCGCCTCCAACACATTTACATCCTTCCGTAAATAAGGACACCAAAACGGCACACAGTATTCAAGATGCAGTCACACCTGTATAACTGAAGCTTAACATCCTTTAATTCATCTCGTAATGAAGGATAGCATTCCATTAGCCTTCTCGATTACAGGCTGTACCTGCAGACTAACTTTTGCAATGAGTTCGGCCACCCTGTGGTTTGGGCCCGACTCTGAACCTGGGCTGGCCACAGTGCTTTTGAAAACGGGCTGCTCTGGCTTTTAAAATATTGAACTTTTTAATCTAGTTCTGGCTAAGAGCTTAATATTTTAGCTCACCCCTGCTAGGTTTTTTGACTCTGCACTCTGTGTGAGTATTCAAACTGGACCTCCACGATATTATGGAGTTCACATCTGCACATTGGAGATTTTTTTTCCCTGCCTTTCTGCTACCAATTCTGGTATGGAGCTTTTCTCAGGTGAACTCCCTCTGTGTCTTCTCTTCAGGTGCTTTCAGTCAGGTCAGAATGTTGCTCCTTTAACTTTCCAGCTTTTGAATTTCTGCTCCAACTTCTCTGAGGATCTGGGTTTTTCCAAGAGCTGCCACCATGTTGTTTGTTCTATATTTAGTAGGTCTCTTACAAAGAGGTTCTGGATCTTGTATGGTTAAACATTAAGTGTTCATTGTTAACACATAACTATATACATACTGTACATATACACAGCGTACAGTCTAACCTAGGATCTAACTCCATGCTTGCTTCTACACAGGTCTCTGTTCAGTCCGTAACTCTCTCTAGTCTCAGGTCATGTGTCTCTATACATCACACTGTGGGCGGTACTGTTCCCAGTTGCACATTAACCCGTGCTATGCCAGATACCCTTATACTACAGTCTCCAGTCCTCATCCATCTGGAATGCCATAGGCTTACAGGGATTGCTGAGTGTTAAAGGAACAAAACTAAGTGATTGGACACAGGGGAGGAGATAACTGAGCAAGTAGACCAACTGAACCAGGAGGACTTAAGGGCACAATGGTTAAGTGGTAATGGTGAATATAGTGACAAATGGTTTTCATTACAATAAAGGGAAAAGGCAAAAGTAGTAACAGAATCAGGAAGAGCAAAGGAACAATAATGAAGTAAAAATATGAAATAGATTTCAGGCATTGGATGAGATGGGTGCTATTCCAAAAGATGAAGTTGTAACTAAGGGATATTTAGAATAGCTTAGAGAAACAAGGGAAAAGGGTACAATGAGAAATACAGAGATTCCAGTCACAGGAGATGCAAAGGTAAATGCTGAGGATACCTAATCATGTTAAAAAGATGAAGGAAATGGCCCAATGATTTGTTTGCCATAAGTTGAAGCTGTAGATCATGTCACAAACATGTAGTTTTGATATTATAGATTTTGTACAAAAAACTAATCTTCCTTTTTAAATCGACACAAGAAGCCTTAAAGCTGACTGCTATTAGTCACCAAACCTTTTCAAGTGTAATGTGGTCAAGCCTCCAGGAAGCTTTAAATGGATTACAGGTAGACATATCGAGACATGTGAAGACATTTGAAATTCAATTCGCATTTCCCCATGGGTAAACAGAAATTCATTGTGTCTTCCCTGGTGTTATAGCTCTTTCCTATCTCCTCAAACCTGGGAGAATGGGAACCATTCAAGTTAATGGCTGAGACATTTAAAATGTCAATTACCTCAGCTAAAAAGACAGCGGATGACACCATGCTCCCAGGCTTACTCATTATCTAATATGGGAGCATGGTTTGACAGTTTGGTACAGCTGCCATCAGCCATTTTGTGTGCAGAAGCATATTGAACATCATGAGACAGACACCCTGAAACAGAAACTGCTTCTCATCAGGGAGAGAACAAGGGAGGTTTCCAGAAACAGCTATTGGACTCTGTGATAAAACCAGGCTGCCAACAGCCACCGCCTGCAGTAATGTAAAAGTGAAAATAGGAGCCTTCATTCACTCCCTATATCTGTTTAACTTGCTGAAGCCACCTTAAAAGAAGCAAACACTGCCAGGTCAACTGCAGAAGCCATTACAGCTGCTAAACCAAACTTTAAGTTTCAACCCCCTCACACGGAAAGAAGGAACTCAAGCAACAGCCCCCAGTGATATCTCACAGAGACTGATTTGAAATCTCAAATTGAATTTTTTTTTCCCTTTATATACATTTTTAATCTTTGTATCTATATTTTAGTGAATAACTTTGAGTTTTATCTATTTAACTTTTGACAGCAGTTTTGTAATAAACTAACCTGTATCTTGTTTGCTTGTCTGCTGGGTTATTTTTAAATGGAACCACTCATAAATTAAAAGGGGACTACATACTCACACAAATTCTTAGCTTATGGACTGCTTTAAGGAAACGCCTTTCATGTGGTCATGACAATCATAACGATGAAAAGGTTAGTTAACTTCTAAAAAAAGTAGAAGTGATAGTGAGCTAGAAGCAAAAAAGAAAACAATCAAGATACTAAATGAAAATTTTGAAAGGCATTGATTGGTAGCTGAGGTACAGCTATGGCTACTACTTACCTTCAGCTGCATGGGATCTGCCTCTATTACATTAAATATTTCAAGAAGAATAAAATATTTTAAAAAGTCATACTGCAAGTTTTTGCTATGTAGTTTTAAATTACCATGAAGATAGGTCAACCAAACATAATTACTTGTATCTCTTAGGATCTTGACTTATATTCTTAGTTGGACTAGCTGCGGCTAAATTGGTCACACTTTTGCTTCTCAGTCAAAAATTTATGGGTTCAAGTACCATTCCAGGACTTAAGGTCAAAAATCAAAGACTCCAATGCAGTACTGCTGTCAATGCAGGAGGTACCATTTTTTTGATGAACTGGATGTAAAAATATCCCATGGTACTATTTGAAAGAAGCGCAGCTGAGTTATCATCAGTAGCCTGGCCAACACTGATCCCTCAGTCAGCATCACACATACAGATTATCCAGTCGTTGTTGTTTGTGGAAGCTAGCAGTGTGTAAATTAGCTGCTGCCTGTGCTACACTACAACAGCGACCACACCTCAAAAAGTACTTCATTGGCTGTAAAGTGCTGAGACATCCAATGGCCATGAAAGGAGCTATATCAATGAAAATCATTTTATCCTTGTGACCTTGTATGATTAATGTTTGTAGGTATGTTATCACAGAATGTGTTGTTTCTTATTGGTGCACAACTGTGTCTTTCAAATTGAAGCAGATTGTAGCATTTACAAGAAACTACTGTGTAAACTGCCAATCTCATTTAAATACACAAGAAATGTCCGTCGAACTCTTTACTAAAGGAATGGAGCTTTGGTCTGCTAACAGCTTTGTGCTTTGTATGTTATTCAATGAACTAATAATACCCAGCTCACCTGAAAGGCACCAAGTGGTTGCAATGTTTCATGTTGTTGCTAAAACATGGCTTTAACTAGACAGCATTCATTAGTAATTAGCTGCAAACAGCGTATTCTTATATTTGCTTTTGACAGGGTTAAAAACAGTGCCTCTGTCTTTTCTGTGGTTCTATCTCCCTTGGTCTGTTGGGGTTTGACTGCGTTATAACTTATTTCAAAAGTCATGGTTTAAATGATGTGATTACACAGTTTTGTAATTTCCAATCTAATAACTGATTTAGAATCAAAGGTAGAAATCACCCCAGTCCCACCCTCCTCCTCCAAAATCTAAGAGATCAGATTGCACTATGGGAGTTAGGTACACGATTCACGTTTTTTTTAGCTGTTTTTAATATACAGCGCAAACTGAATGTTATAATAAACAAGAAAAATTTAAAAAGCCATGGACAGAACAGCAAAGATAACGAGCAAACATTAACCAAAACACCATCAGGACAACTTCTAGTGACACGGAAGGTTAAGTGAAAGTCCTGCACACAAGTCAGGAAGCCCTGTTTCAATCTTTGGTCTGTGCTGAATTAACTGATCTCAGTAGACTTGGGGTTGGGACTGCAAGTGACCTCCATACTCTTAAATAATGGAGTGACATTTGTAATTTTCCAACCCATCTAGAGAGCTCAGGAAAATTCTGACCATGCAATTGCTCATCTATTTCTTTTAATACTCTGGGCTGGAAACCATTAGGTTCAAAAGATTTGTTTACCTTCTCCACACCATTTCTCATCTTATATTAGATTGGCTAAGATCTTCCGCTTGACTTGCTTTTAGACCTCTTGAACCATTGGCATTTTCTCCTCTTCCTCCAAAGTAAAAACGGATACAATGCATTCCTAAAACAAATGTTGCATATTCTAACTATCCACACAGTCTTGCCTGCACCTGTCTTTACTAGGCCCAAATTTCCCTTTATCATTGTTGGGTCTTCCTTTCAACAACATCACTCACGTTGCCTGCAGGGAGCTACCACTGAATCTTAATTCCTTCACAACCAGAACTGATCAATAGTGCAGAAACAAATCAAAAGACTTCATGAAGAGAGATTTGTGTCACTACGCTTCCCCATATCTCCTTGGGCACCACCACATTGTTTACCCTCTTAAAGCAACATTCTGGGTAAGGACACTTGCAGTTCTCCAAGTGCCTTGCACAACCCCTTGACCCTAACATCTCCACACATCATGGGCAGAATTTAATGCCACCAACCTTCACCACCGCCCCCCCTCCAACACCACCACCACTCCCCACATCTCCGGAGGTGAGTTTGGAAGCAGGGAGGCATTTAACTGTATGAGAAGATGCGGTGCGGGGACCCCCATCACCTTCCCGCCTCTGCCCGATTAAGTCCTGGGTGGGAAGGGTCATGGACGGCCTTCCTGCCCGGACATCAACTGAGGTCCTTAAGTGGACAATTAATGCCCACTTAAGGGCATCGTTCCACCAACACTGGTATTCAACTAGCGATAGGCGGGGGAGTTGCCAAGCAGGAAGCCTGAAAAGCAAACCGTACCGGGTTGTTTGCAGGCTTCCAGGACGGCCCCTCATTCAGAGGCCTGATCAAGGCACCCAGCATCGGGAAATGGGTGCCCTGAAAGTCAGCCCCCGTACTTGCCTCCAACCTCCTGACACCCCCCCTCTGCTGTGACTCCCATCCTGTGACCCCCATCCCAACCTTATTCACCTTTGGCCTGGAGTCACGCCTGGGCATTTTGATGGGTGCATTGCCGGCAGCTGCCACAGCTCAAGGTGGCCCTGATGGGAGAGCTACCAGCCTCTGATTAGCTGGCAGATCTCAGGGGCGGGACTTCCACTCCTGGGGTCCTTCATCCCAGTGGGGGATTGGCACTGGCCAGTTAAGTGCCTGATGGGCACTTAGCATGGTGGGCCTCCTCCAATGGACGTGACATGGGGCACCCGCTGGTTCTCCACCAGCCAGTGGGCGAGATCTCCGCCATCAGCATTAAATCCTGCCCCATATCTCTTACTTCACTTCTCTCATCACAATTTGTCACACAGTCCTTAACTGTCAGCTTTATCTTCACAGGCACAGCCTTCCACCCCCTTATCTTGCAATAAAAGTTAATGTTCCCTTTGAAACACACACTTAAGATTTGCTACTTATGAAAATTACAGTAAGTCAGGAAATAGACCAATAATTTGGTTCAGGCATCTTCAGCAGTTGAAGATTCTGGGCTGGGTCCCACTGAACCAAAGAGATTGGCTTTGGTAACGTGTAGCAGAAGGTAAGGCTGAGGTGCTGCCACAGCAGTTGATTAGCTGATATGCGACTAATCATGGTGCCCTGGGAGATCCAGCAATCCTGTAGAAATCCCTGACTCTATGCCTCTGTTGTCTGTGGGTACTACTGAAGTGGACGTACTCAGCTAAATGATGGTGCCCATTACCTGAGGGCTGACTGCCCTGACAGCTATCTGGTTAATACCGCGCTGATCCTCTCTGGCATCCTGGTGACTGGGATGCATTGAGTTAAACAAAGGAAAAGCAACCAACAATAAAAAAAAAGACAGATTGGGTTAACATAAGGAAGCTCACGTAACAAAAAAGAAATGAAAGCCAGAATCAGGGAAGGCAGGAGAAAGCATGAGAATCAGCGGAAGAGGATGGAGGGCAGAGTTTGATAGAAAAGCAGAACATATGGGAAATTATGCCGCTATGTTTTGTTCTAATTTATAAAATGTGATGTTTATGGTGAAGTTAATTAAACTGCGAGAGTTGGAACTCCATTTCTCCCTCCCCCCAACACCTCCACTTTTCCCTACTGTAAATGGTTGAAACTCTGGATCTTTGTTGTGTAACAGTAATAGAAGAACTAGCAGCTATTAAAACCGACCACATGAACAACCCTTCCTCTAAGCAGAGCTCATTGTTGAGGCTGAAATTGGGGCATTATAATTCAATCTGCCCCGAAGAAGAGTCATACGGACTCAAAACGTTAACTCTGTTTCTCTCTCCACAGATGCTGCCAGTGCAGTTTTTGCAGCATTTCTGTCTTAGTTTCAGATTTCCAGCAGCCACAGTATTTTTGCTTTTATTGTAATTCATTGATGTGCAAATCATCTTTTTCAAGCACCCTGTCATTTATTATAACATGAGTTATGAAAGCCCATTGCTTTCACTGGCTTTAAATTCTTCATGTCTCCCCCTGATATATTTTGGTATTACCCTTATGCAATGGAGAATAGCCAGAAGGAGAATCAGGAAAGGACCAATTCAGGTATAACTTCTTCAATTTTATTTGCTGTTTTATTTCCTTTCAGTTTTGCACCCTGTCTTGAACCCTGGCCTTCATGGAGTCTTACTTAGATAAGAATGTGAAATAAAGACAGAAAACATTTAGTTCTGCTGTTGGTGGTCTGACATATTTTTCCATCACAATTTCAAAATGACCTCAAACATAATCACTGCCTAGGAGGAAATTTCACAATATCTTGGCCCAGATAAGGGGGAACTAAATTGGACAGCTCCTGAAAACGGATGTGGGATCAAAATGCACAATTAACGCATGCCTGGTCAGTGTGATGTAGGCAACACACCAACTATGTGCTACCTGCCTATTACAATGAAGGCAGTGTGCTCTAATCACACAAATTGAGTCACTCATCAGAAAGCCCAAAGCCATGGGAGGTTAGCACCAGTTGAAGCTAATCTGTACTGTATAAACAGGAGGCGCATTACGACTGGAGCAAGTGCTGGAACTTGTCCTACAGCTGATTCAGACCTGGGAGTGATAGAAGAATGGAACAACATGGGAGGCAATGGGCTCCCAAGTTTTCAGGCACTACGCTTGGGCCCTTGATGGTGTAGGTACGCGCAATATTTCGGTCGGCGGGTGCGTGCAGGAGTCAACAGCGCGCATGCGCCGATAATTAAGCGGCCTATTAAGACCCTTAATCAATTAATTGAGTAGAATTTTTCACTGCCCATCCAATTGTTTGGTTGGCGGCCGGGCGAATAGGCCAAGTGGCCTTTGCATTTTTGGTCCACGGGCGGGGTGAGGTTTCAACCAGTGATCTAAAAAAAACTTTTTACACTCCTATTTAACACGTCCCACAGAGTCACATGAGGGGACACATTTTCATTATTTTATACATCTTTATTTTTATTGTTAAAAATCTTCAGCTCCCTGAGGCAGCTCTGTGCCTCAGGGGGCTTTTACTGCGCGCCCCCACGTGCTTGCATGAACTTCCGTGCTCGCGCCCCTCCTGCCACCACCCCCCCACCCCCCCCGGCAGCGCTGAGCGCTGCAGTTTGTGTTTCACACTGGCTGGCCGTTAATTGCCCCCTCCAGTGTGAAATTACGGTCAGGGGCCAATCGCAGGTGGCAGTCAGCTTGGTGCACCCGCTGCACCCGCCTGACGAGGGCAAAATCCTGCTCCAGACGCCAGCGGGGACAGGCAGCTAACAAACAATACGGCTGGGATTTTCTGACCCCGGGATTTTCCGGTGCCACCGAAAGTCGATCGACTCTTGACTGGCTCTCCAAATTTTCCCTTCCCGCCTGCAACAGGCAACGCCGCGGATCAGGCCAGAAAATCCCAGCCCCTGTATCAGGACTTAACCCTAACACTCATACCCTGCACTGCATCCTCATACACTTAGCGTTAGTGCAAACCTCACAACTGCATCTCACTGGCTCACACTCTGCCACCTATTCAACCATGACAGCCACGCCAGTCAAACACATTGCACTACACTTGCTGACACACTTCCCTCTTCATCACGGACAAGGTGGTGCACAACTAGAGGCAACGGAAGCTAACTGAAGGGGTACCCTTTGCCTGAACCCCTCATGGAGCAGATGGTGCTGGCCGTTATTAGAACACCCATTGCTAAGGCTGTGGTCAGTGGAAGTGCTAAGAATGAGTGTTCTCATACTTAGTCCTCCTTCCCACATACCACTTACCCCTCATCCCACATTCTCTGCTGACTTACAAACTGCAGATGCAGATAGAGTTAGCATGCACTCTTGCTTCGCCTCACTTCCTGCAACCATTGGGCAGAATGGTCTCAGATTTGCAATAAGTGTGATAGGGGGCTGTGAAAAAACATGTTTTACTCACCAGCCGCAATGACGGGTTTTCACGCCACATTGTCCGTTTCCCGCCTCATAAATTATACAGCCGTGGGAAACATGGCGTCTCGCTGGCGGGCAGCCTCTGAATCGCCCGCCACACAGTTACCTCAACGCTTCCTCACTCCCAGTGCTGAGCTGGCTGGGGAGGACAGGGATCCCTCTTGTGGGGAAGGGGAGATCGGCCTCTCCCAGCAGCCCAGTACTGATCACAGCTCCATCACTTCATCAAACCCTGACATTCACAGTGAGTCACGTGCAGTCTTATCTAGCTCATGCTCATGAACTGAAACTGTATTTTCTATTCTCTACGCACTAGGAGATCGAGCGCCCCCAAGCCAGT
This sequence comes from Cetorhinus maximus, assembly GCF_964194155.1. Classification (NCBI taxonomy): domain Eukaryota; kingdom Metazoa; phylum Chordata; class Chondrichthyes; order Lamniformes; family Cetorhinidae; genus Cetorhinus; species Cetorhinus maximus. Next base: position 13,895,914 of record NC_135883.1, on the reverse strand, counting down.
CCAGCACCAGCGCGAGCCCCCAGACCACGTCTGAAGAGGAAGCTCTGGAAGAACCATCACGGCGCTCACACACACCCTCCACCAGCTCAGAGACACACAGGTCTCAGTGGGGCACAGCTGTAGATTAGGCTCGGGCCTTCTTTCTGGAGAACACCTCACTGACACATCCCCACAGCAGTCAGAGACAGGGGCAGCCCAGGTCTCCGGCACTCGGAGGGCTGCTGGAGACCAGCCACCTGCTCAGTTCGAGTCAGATGATGAGCCTCTGAAGTGACCACAAAATCTGTGCTGGATAAGCAACAACAGGCGGTGGAACATCAGGCAGAGATTCGACAGTCAGTCAGCAGACTAGAGCAAACGATGGAGGATTCCGTCCGCCTTCTGTCTGATGTCATGGCTCTGACATACAAGCGCCTTGAGGTCACCATGGGAAAACTGCCAAGCACCATGGAGACCTTGGTCCAGCAGGTCTTGCCGGATCTGTGCTCGACCCTGCACCCCATGGCCATACACCCTGGTGGGCACCATCAAGATTTAGGCGACATAGGGACGAGGCAGCTTGACTCTCCCTCCAGGTGCTCTATCACCTGCAGCTGTCAGGGCGGGGCCCTCGGGCACCCACAGTGAGGATGAGCATCAGCGGACACCCTGGAGGCCTACTCACAGGATGCTCCAAGGGTGTGCAGCCCCTCACAACCCCCCCTGCCTGTGATCCCATCCACTCCAGCTTCTCAAGCCTCCGAGTATACTTTGGCCCCTGAGCAGGTGGCCCTTATCAGGCTGAAGCCCTCCAGGCCTCAGGCCCCCAGAGGACGACTGCCCAGGTCATTGCAGACATCAGGGCATAGCAGTCAGCAGGCTGTCTCCATCTCTGCTGCGGATGTCGGGGCTGCATCCTGGCATAGCGGTGGAGTTCGGAAAGTTAAGAAAAATTGACGTCACTTTTGGGTCACAGGTGTGCTAGACGTGTAAATACATTGCACTTCTGTGAATACATTTGATGGTTATATGTTATGGCACAGCAGTTGGTAAAGCTGAGTTATTTAAAAATCCCAGAGGGAAATCTTAAACAACTGTCATAACCAATATTTTCATTTGGTATGTATGAGATGCAACTCTGAATTCAGGCATAAAACCATCAATTCTCAAGAGGTTTTTAAATCAAATTACATGAAACATTTATTAATTTACACAAGTTAAACATATACACCTGGCTACAAATTACTACTATCGTAACTTTTACCAAATTCCCAAACTAATCTCCACTAAGGCAACGGCAACCCGTAAACTTAACCAAACACCAGGCAAAGCATTTTCACCTTACAAATTCAAAATGAGGTTCCTTTCACTTTGGTTCCTTTGCAGACACAGTGGTAGGTTTACAGCTGATTTGATGTTACATGCCTCTGCTGTGCACACACAAAACTGTCTTTTGTTATACCCAGTACATCTCATTAAATGTAAATTCTCATTGTATCACCAGCCATTTTGAACTCCACCTCTTCTAACAATAAAACACCTTTCATAATTCCAATTTTATTAGTAATATAAACATTGTTTGGTCTCTGTTAGCTAGGTGCCAGATTTCACTCCCCTTCTTGAATACTCTATTCAACAAAATGCAAATACACTCTACCTCTCTTACATCTCAAAACTACTATACATCAAAGCACCCAGACTAGCTGGCTTTAATCCAATTAAGACACACCCACAGACTAAACCTCTATTTAAAAAAAAATAATTTTCAATAATATTATACACATTAATAGCTTAATTACATATGTAAATGCTTTGGGCAACTGAAGGTGTTGTGACTTTGTTCTTTGGAATCCTCTTATTTCAAGGTTTAGCCATCTTCCCATTCAGTGAAACTGTCCCACTGTGAGATTCACATTCCTGTGATGTCAACCTCAGTTGAACTAGTCTCCGTACCCCTTGTGTGATGTCAGGGAGATGTATTTAAATCTGTATTGGAAGTGTGTGATGTAAATGTTTCTAACCCTTCTTCCTCAAGGAGCACCATTGAGTGAGGGCAGCTCATCAGCATTGATATTCTAGCAGCATTTGTGCCTCCTTAGTGGCAGAAGAAAAGATGCACAGGAGGAGGAGATCCCTCATCATGTCCATATCTCAGTCGCAGCAATGTTTGCATCATTAGATAGCAGCGAAGGCTTCAAGTCTTCTCTCGCATCGCTCTTGTTCCTATGTGGACTCTCAGTTCCCAGACTGAGCTCACTCACAGGGCCCCATAGACCAAAGCAAAGATCATGGCCTGGCGATTCAGGAGGCCAGTGTGAATGCAGGACTTGTTCTCGCTGCAAGTGGGTGGACATCCCCTGAGGTGAAAGAAAATGGTGTTGAGGACTAAGAGAGATGTGGTCACATTCCCTCACTACCTGGAACCTGTCAGTGATTAACATATCAAGGGCACCGTCTCCCATGTCTTTCTCCATGGCGTGATCATGCTCATACTGACCCTCAACAGCCTCCTGAGGTTCCTGGGCCTCCGGAACTTCATCCTCTGATGAACTCTCATCTTCCTCCAATTCATTCTCTGGCAGGGGTTCACCTCTTTGCATTGCCAGATTGTGAAGGGCGCAATACACTGCGATCTTGCAGGAAACCCTGCCGGGAGCGTATTAGAGTGAGTCACCTGGAGCGGTCCGAGCACCTGGAGTGGATCTTCAGAAGCCCTATGGTCTGCTCTATAAGGGAGCGTGTGGAGCTGTGAGCAGCATTGTACCTCTCCACGGAACGACTCTGAGGGCAACGCACCAGTGTCATCGGCCAGTGTTTTGGTGCGTACCCCTTATTCCCAAGTCGCCATCCCTGCAGACGTAATGGCCCCTCAAAAACCTCAGACACCTGGGAGTGACTCAGGATGTAGGAGACATGGGAACTCCCAGGTACTGTGCACAAATGTGCAATATATGCTTCCGGTGATCGCACACCAGTTGTACATTAATGGAATGATAGCCCTTGCAGTTTATAAACATTAGGGGCTGCTGCCATGGAGCCCGTATAGCCATATGGGTGCAGCCTATTGCACCCTGCACTCTTGGAAAGCCGGAGATGATGGTGAAGCCGGTGAATCTCCCAGCCTGGCTATCTTCATCCAGAGCAAACCTGACATAATGATGGGCCTTCCTGTAAAGGGCAACTGTGATCTCCTTTATGCATCTTTGTGTTGTGGACTGAGAGATGCCACACAGGTCCCCTGTTGATCCTTGGAAAGGACCAGAGGCCAAAAAATTGATTGCAGCGGTCACCTTCAAAGCCACTGGCAGGGGGTACTCTCTAACTCCACGTGGCATCAGATCTTTACGAAGGATGTGACGTATGTGTTGTACCAGATCTCGGGACAAGTACAGACGTGCATGGCATTGTCTCCCACTCATTTGTAAAAAGGAGACTCTTCTAAGATCAACGCTAGGCCTGGTGAGTCACCCCGCTGTCTGGGTCTCTCCTCCTGACCCTCCTGTTCATGCCCTGGCTCCGCTTGACCATGTCCCTCCTGCTGGAGCTGCGTGGGGACCCACCTCTCCCTCCTCCATTGCATTAGGACCCTGACAAAGACAGCATTGAGCCCTGGGTCTATTCCTGCTTTTGCCTTCTCTCTGAAAGGAAACATTGAAGACTTTAATGATTCAAGTGGCAAGAAAATGAAGCTCAGAGGATGACGTGTTTGGAAACTGTAAGGGTCCATAGTTTTTCCTGCCCTACTTGCATGGTGGCTGATGCCACCTTGTCCCTGAGACTCCAGCACGCACTTCAAGGTGACCGAGATGCCATCGCAGATATGTAACATCTTAAGCCCTGCGTGGGAAGCTAAAGTTTCAGTGAGATGAGTGACCCGACCTAGCTCTGATGTGACATATTAATGACCAGTTTTTTAAAAAATTCATTTACAGGATGTAGACATCACTGGCTAGGCCAGCATTTATTGCCCATCCCTAATTGCCCTTGAGAAGGTGGTGGTGAGCTGCTTTCTTGAACCGCTGCAGCCCCTGTGTTGTAGGTACACCCACAGTGCTGCTAAGGAGGGAGTTCCAGGATTTTGACCCAGCGACAGTGAAGAGCAGTGATATATTTCCAAGTCAGGATGGTGAGTGACTTGGAGGGGAACTTCCACGTGGTGGTGTTCCCATGTGTCTGCTGTGAGTGGATAACCTTTGCCTCGCTCGGAGTGTCAGATCTGGTGAACAGGCAACAGATCTTCATTGATGGAATGTCATTGTCACAAAAGTATAATAATTCTCATAATATTATTGTGACTTATTGTAAGAATAGGTTAATAGTGGGGTTTGGATAGTTTCCGTGTGTGTGTGTGTGTGTGTGTGTGTGTGTATGCATGTGTATGTGGGAGATTTAATTGAATTGGAGGCAGCTAGTCTGGAGGCTTTGATTCATCAAAAGAAGCTGGGTTTGAAATGCTAAATATGTAAACATGGCTGAAGTCTTAGAATGTAAAATATGAGGAGAATTTGCATTTTTAGAAAATCAGGGCAGTTTGAATTTCAAAGATGTTAGGGTGTTTTACACCTAGCCAGAGAAGCTAGGCCAAGCAGTGTGTTTATTTTTCCAAAAGGTTACTGACAATATTAGCACCATGAAAAGATTTATATTATGAGAAAGGTAAAGTTTCAAAGACATATGGGAACAATGGAATTTACATTAAAACGAAGAACCATGTATAAAGGAGAATGAGTGATGTGTCAGGGAAGGCATTGTAAGATCTACCAGAAGTGTGAAAAGCCTTCAGTATTTGTGCGTTAAGCCTGCTGTCTACAGAAACCGAGGCTGGGAAAAGCCACTTTGAATTCTACTGTCCAGGGTATTGTGTTGGCCTGTCTGGGTCTGCTTAAAATCTATTTTTTTTTACTGTTGCCTTAATGAGGGTGTAACTGGAAGCCAGGTTAAGTAAGGGTTTTAGGAGTTACTATCGTAGTAATTTGTAGACCGATGTATGTGCTTGAAATCTTTTCTTCTGTTAATAAAATAGAAAGATCTCTGAAGTCTTGGTGGACTTGTTACTTCTGAATTCAGGACACGCATCTCGAAATAAAATACACATTGCAAAACTGCTCTGAAGTTTCCCTCATGGGTTTGATCCATCTGGCACACATCATCTACCGCTGCCACGTCATAACACCATATATGCTCCAGCTGTGCCTCCTTCACTATTACCTGCATTCCCAAATTCTACATTCCTATGTGTTACTTTTTGAGATGCAGCGACTGTGATGTGAAGCCCCTGAGTTCTGAGTAGCCCTTTAACAGTGCAAGTGAATCCATTGGCTTTCAGTGGCTTTCATCGCAGGGAGGTCTTCCTCCTTTCTTTCTAAGCAGGCTCCTGCTCACTCCTGTGGCAACAGGAAGTGAGAGGGTGATCCCAGAAAAGTCCCCCTCATGTTCGCCCTTCCCTCTCACAGCCGTTCCACAGTCTTCCCTCCCTGTTGCACCCCGCCTTGTGTTCATCGACCCCACCTCGCCTCACAGCCGATCCACCATTGAAGCGCTAGTTTCTGAAAGTGGAGGCTTGCATGAGTGCCACAGCGCAGTGGTGTTCTCCAGGACAGTATAGGCAAAGAGCAGGAGCAGACCAACCCTACAGCCCCAGCAGTGTGGCCTTCATCACAACAAGACCGGCACAGCACTATGGCAGGAAGGCTATGTACGTTACACTCACCTTGAAGTTACCAGCAAACGGAGGTCCAGCTTATGCACGCCACCCCTTTTCAAACCGGTTTGAGGCTGGCGTAATTTCCCATTGACGTGACGCAAGATTGGAAAGCGTGACAAAATTCCGGCAAGCGGCTGTTTTAATGAGCATTCGACATGTCAATGAATGCAAATGGCATTCACGCCACTCGTCAGCGGGATAACCAACCCACCATAAACCCACCATCGGGAGAATCGCAAGCTGTTTTTACGCCGGCAGATTTCCAACGTTTTGACTGCCGTTAGATTCCCTGCTCCCCTGCCCGCCACAAAACCCTCCACAGGTGGAATGGGAAAATACCACCTGTCACCTCGCAACCAATCCGCTGTCAACAGTTTAGTGAATTCATTTTAGTACCTTAACTACAAATGTGCAAATATTATGACCAGACAGACACCATTAATAGCCAGCTGCTAACACTTTAACTCAATTTAACACATTAATATATATTAAGCTAATTAGAATATCAGACTTTAGGATTAGTACACCTTATTGCTGGATACTTGTTACAGGTATCCATAGAAATTACAACAAGGCATCATTTGATGATGGTGATAAGACCTTGTGTAATTGGTTCCCCATGGAACTCAGATCCACTAACCTCCTGCTCTGCACAGCTGCCTTTTCATAAATTACTCTGAGTCCTGCCTGCCTATCACTCCCATTCTCCCTGATCAACATTGATTTCCTGTTCCTCCATAAAATAGATTTAAAATCCTCAACTACTTAGCAGCCTCATCTCAATCAATCTCTGCAAAAATTCCTCCAGCCTTATGTATAACCCCCAATCCTTCCATTCTCTGATTATAATCTTTCATATAGGGGTCAAGTGTTGGTCATAAACCGACTGATTGCCTCCATGTTATGGTGCCGGCTGGTCACTTTGACCCCTCTGCCACCCCCCGGAATTTGTCACAAAAATCCAGAGAACGTTTCTCGATTTCTTCTGGGGTAAAAGGCTGCCCTGGGTCACTGCCAAGGTTCTCAGTCTCTTGCTTAGGGAGGGCAGTCAGGTGCTGGTGGCCGTCAGGCCCTGCAGCGGTACCCTTACGTAGAGCCCCCTCCTAGATGGTGTGCTCTGGTGACGCATTTCGTCAACCAGGCGTGCGGCCTGAATATGCAGCTCCTGTTTACAGTCCTGAGGGATCTTCATGGCTCCTTGCAGGCATTGCCCATCTTTTAACAGGACCTGACCGAAGTCTGGAGAATGATCGCCTCGCGCCGCATCTCTCCCCCGCCAGGAGTGGCAGCTAGCGTTAGGGAGCTGCTGCTCGGGAATCCGCCTCTCCACCGGTTCAGGTGGCTGGCGGAAGGGAGCGCTGTGGCAGCTGGGTGTAACCAGAATCGGGGATGTGCTGGGAGACGGAGGGCTGGGCTGGATGATACCACACGAATTGGCACGGTGTGTGTCAGTGGATGTCCATCTCGCAGCCAATGCCATCCATGACCTTAAAACGGCTGTGCTCGGCCCCAATGTCATACGTGGTCTTGAGGATGCTCACGTGTGCGGTGGACTCCTGTCTGACCCCTGCTCGAATGGAATTTCACATTGGCTGAAACCCTGAACCCTCCTTTGGGACTGGGAGCCCCACAATTGGAGCCGCCACCTTGACTACGCAGTTAATCAGTCAGTGAGATCTCTCAAAGTGGGAGGAGGGTCTTTTCGGGTGGGTGGAGTTCAAGGGCAGCACAAGTGGCTGACTAAAGGGACACCCTAATAATTTTGAGGCAGCTGGATATTAACCATGCTCAGTTGTGTTCTCCTCTCTATGGTGAGGCCCACACGGCAGCAGATTTGTTCCAGTCTCATGGGTCTCATGACATCAAGACCCCAGCAAGATGCGGAGCTGCCATTCATTCTGTGCCACTTGCTGCATTCAGAGGCAGGGTTGAAGGGAGGGAGTGAGGTGGATGTAATGGGAACGGCTGGTGGATGGCAGCCAACTGACCACAACAAACCTCGATCCTCCTGGGTGAATGGTCATGGCTGACAAGGGCTCATGTGGTGAGTCTTTTCATGCTTCCAAGGGAATGGTCTCTCAATAGTGTCTTGAGGGTAGTGGAGGCAAGTGGGATAGGCCAGAGGGAGGCTTCTTGCACATGGCTCTTATTACTCTGGTCATACAGCAATGTCTCCATGCACAGTATGAATGAGAGGAACACCCATCTTTGGTCCTCCAGGATGTCCTTCACTTGGAAGGGGTCAGGTGGGGATGCCATATCTAGATGGAGGCCAGGCTTAGCACTGGCCTGCTGGCTTTTGAGATGGAGGGAAACCTGTAAAGGACATGCTCACTATATACATATCACTTCAGTTCATTCACACAACCACTGAGGTATCGATGATGCCGGCTGCAGACAACCCTATCTAGGTAATGGCTTTCATCCAGATGAGAAGGAGAGCCCATTGCCAGCTGGCACAGGGCCAGGAGAAGCAAGGGCCTCAGTAGCAAGGGGCAGCAGGACCTCTAGAAGGTCAAGATGCTGGTGAACATGGTTCACTGCAATGGCAAGCATTGGCCTGGCCATGGGTGGTGCTCTTATGTAGAGATGAGTGAAAGGCAATGCTGGAGGCACCTTTGTATGTCCCGGGATGTGGTTACTTACATCTGCGAGCTTCTCCAGGATGAACTGCAACTGCAAAGGCTCTGTAGGATTTATGTAAAACTCCTGGCCTGCAGTGACTGAATAGCTGCCTGGCTGCTCTTTAAATATGGTGCCAGGGCCTTGGACCCCCATGAGGTAACAGCAGGGCTAACGGCTCTCTGCCTGCCCAACACGAGATTCGCCGAGCTCTTCTCGAATGCATAATTAATGAGCTGAACAACAGAGAATCATGTGTGTTCAGCCGTCCTGTGTCCCAGCAGGGATCAGGCCAACTTTCCTGCCCACCATCAGGTTTAAGACTCCACAACAGATGATTTCACCCACAATTCTTCACTGTGATTCAGGTAAGGAAATTTCTCCCTGAGCAGCCTGGGCAGATATGGCACCTATTTAACCATGACACCCCAACTGCCAAACACATTGCATCACACACACTGACATAGTCAGTGGTTTGTCCCTTTGAGCTTCTTTCCCTCCTCCTCCTCCTCCCTCTTTCAACAGCTTGTCCTTCTCTGCATGACCTCTGCTTATTCTCCAAGGTCATGCTGTCATCCAAGAGGAATGGCTACTAGTACACCCAAGTTTGGGAGCAACTGGCTGTGTGGAAGCCTTAAGGTCAGCAAAGTCTCCATCAGCACCTGCCACTCCACCGCCAGTCGACTTTTGCAACTTGAAACAACTATAGAAAACCTCAATCACTTGTAGAATCAAAGCAGCTGCCAGTAGAAATCAACCAACAACTAATCTGTAAGTAGTTGATGATCCATTTAAATAACATTGATGGTGACGTAGGGGATTTGGAGGGATGTTTTCTGCTATTGAATGTGTCTTCAGACGTGGATGATTAAGAGACAGTCCTAGCTGGAGCGTTGAGCTCCAAAATGGCAGCGCTGGCACCAGATCAGTGTTGCATGCTGATTTGCATCATGATCTGCCAACTAAGCGCACTTCCAACTGGTGTTCACTGCACCCTGGCTAAAGCATTTAATAATATGGCATCTGAGGTGACTCATTGCTGAATTGTACACACGTGCCTTGGATACCATTTTTGACCTCAAGCGACCCCAGAGCACCCAAGCAATGGGTGCTATCAATCCAGATTTCATGCCAAAGGTCTTTAGATGATGTTGTGAGCTATGAGGCGGGGTTTGTTGTACAGTTACTTAACATCCGGGGGATCTGTTACTCATAATAATACCGTTCAGATGGTATTTTTACCTTCAGTTAAGTTGCTTACTGTCTGATTGAATTAAGTGGAACATGCTGAGCACCCCTAGTGGGCCTAAGCATCTCCAGCATATCCAGGCTTGGGCTGACAAGTGGCAAGTAACACTCGCACCACACAAGTGCCAAGCAATGACCATCTGCAACAAGAGAGAATCTAATTATCACCCCTTGACAGTCAATGGCATTACCATCGCTGAATCCCCCACTAGCCTGGGGGTTCCATCGACCAGAAACTGAATTGGACTAGCCATATAAATACTATGGCTACAAGAGCAGGCCAGAGGCTAGGAATCCTGTGGCAATAACTCACCTCCTGACTCCCCAAAGGCTATCCGCTATCTACAAGGCACAAGTCAGGAGTGTGATGGAATACTCCCCACTTGCCTGGAGAAGTGCAGCTCCAACAACACTTAAGAAGTTTGACACCATTCAGGACAAAGCAGCCCACTTGATTGGCACCACATCCATCAACATTCACTCCCTCCACCACCGACCCAGAGTGGTAGAAGTGTGTACAACCTGCAACATATACTGCAGGAACTCACCAAGGCTCCTTAGACATCAGCTTCCAAACCCACGACCACCACCACCTAGAAGGAGAAGGGCAGCAGGGCCATGGGAACACCACCACCTGGCAGTTTCCCTCCAAGACACTCACCATCCTGACTTGGAAATATATCGCCGTTCCTTCACTGTTGCTGGGTCAAAATCCTGGAACTCCCTCCCTAACAGCACTGTGGGTGTACCTACACCGCATGGACTGCAGCGGTTCAAGAAGGCAGCTCACCACCACCTTCTGAAGTGCAATTATGGATGGGCAATAAATGCTGGCCCAGCCAGTGACACCCACATTCCATGAATGAATTTAAAAAGAGGAATGGGAAAAAGGCTATTCCTCACTTATGCTTTGCAGACATTTATTGAGTTTATTGCTGCACATTGTAGAGTATATTTTAACAGGGTTGATACACAGTCTGTGGCTTGTCCCTGCTGTATAGCATATATACTTTTATATATAGAATAGTAAGCTGTCAAGGTGGAATTATAACATTTCACAAATTATGATCATTAGCGGCTGTGTGAGTTATTACATTATTTTCACACAGAAAGCTGAGATAGGTTCCACCCTGACGGCGTAGTTAGGGAATTATATGGATGCAACAATTATTATGAAAAGGAAGGTTTTGGCCCAGAGGAAACGCTTACAATTAATCACTCACTCCTGTATGTGACTCTGAATAGGAGGCTGCAGGATCAGGCCTAAAATTTAACTGATCCCCACTCTTTAAGGCTTCCTCTGCAGACCATTAGATCATTGATTTTTACTTCCCCTTTCCATTTTGACCTCATCAAAGTGAAGGATGTTCCTGCTAGGAAATGGGAGTTTCCAATTTTGGGTGCACTGGATTACTAATGTAAGGATGCTTATCCTTCTCTATTCTGCTTTTTATCCCACCATAAGAATCCTTGTCAATAATAAATATTTTCTTGAGGTCCTAAATACCCAGAATTTACAAAAGAATATTTCAATTTGCAGTGATCCTTTGCTTCATAACACTGATATATTTTTGGTGCACACATGGATGCTGAGGCCTGAGTCCTGCGGTGAAGCTGTGCAAAGTATGGCATGACATGTTGGGAAGTGTTTCTGGGACTGGGCTCCTGTGAACCAGGTTGTACTAGGTTCATGGAGGCCTCAAAAACTTATAAATGAGGGTCTTCTTTCAGGATACAACCTCGCTACCCGGAGCTCAACATCATATAACACAGATACTATGTGGCTGTCTCACTCAGCTCTGTTAGTTTTTGTCATATGGAGGGATATTGGCTTGGGATTTGTATCAACTATCTACATGTTGCCCCCACAATTTCATTGTCTATTTCATGTTCTCCATAGCTTTCCCTAGTGCAGCAATTCATGACTTCTTATAGATGCACTGCAGTTGTTACCAATGGACTAGCTACGGGAAGTGTAACTGAACCTGTCTTAATGGGGCCTGTCTTAATTGAACCTACCTTCTCTAGCTGCTGTTTTTGGAGCAGAGCCGGCAGGATCCATGTGCGGAATTTTACAGCCCCGCCCCAAATACAGCGAGCCATTCAAAAGTCCATTGACTTCGGCAGGACTGGAAAATCCTGTCGACGGGAGGGTTTGTAAAATTCTGCCCCATGTGTAGTACAGGCTATCCTACATGAGTTCAATATGATGTGTTTCATACCATGTTGCCTTCCAAAATATCATTACTATGGAATAGGTTGAGAATAAGGAAAGCTGCCTGAAGCTGCCCTTTGAATGGGGCCTGGCAAGCCACTTAGCTCAAGGGTAGTTAGGGATGGGCAACAAATGCTGTTTGCAAACAATGCTCACACCCCATTAAAAGAATAAAGAAAAGAAAATCAGTGGCCTTCGGGTGTCTTGGGCTGGATTTAAGGGAGTGCTGGCGTCTCCACCCATCTGGTGAAAAAGTCGGGGTGGGGGAAGAGGCCAAACCTGCACCTACTTCAGTGGCTTACCCCGCAGGGATCTAAAGCTTGGAGGGGTGTTCATTGGTTTGTCTGGGAAGAAAATCCTGCCTCAGTGAGCTGCCACTCAATCAAATGACCTACCAACCCACCAGCATAAGATCCAGATCTTTGGGTGAATCGGGGACAATGCAGCATGTGTTATTACTTGCTACATTTTTATTGTCAACAGAATAGTGATACAAGCTGACCTACTCAAAAATGGGTCTGTCTATGTATGTGGTATGCAATGAATACTTCAGACAAAGCATAGTAGAAGTCTGGGACACACTCCCCCCCCAGAAGCTCTTGAGTCTAGGTCAATTGAAAGTGTCAAAATAAGGATGGATTGATTTTTTTAAGGCAAGGGTATTAAGGTTTATGGAATCAAGACAGGCATTTGAAGATAAGATGGAGATCAGCCATAATCTAATTGTTTGGTGAATGGCCTACTCCTGTTCCAATGAATAGTTTTCAGAGTGCCATCCATTTTATTCCTGTGATACTCCAACAAGTTTATACTAAAGTGAGATTTAGTTCTGAAGAAGAGTTATATGGATTCAGAACGTTAATTCTGCTTCTCTCTCCACAGATGCTGCCAGACCTGCTGAGTTTTACCAGCATTTTCTGTTTTTACTTCAGATTTCCAGCATCCACAGTATTTTGCTTTTACGTTTATACTGAAATACTGTTAGGATATAGTGCACAGAAATTTTCCAAAATTAAATGTGGTGTAGCATGGCATCTTTTCAGAACAATCTTTCCTCCTTACGTATTTCCGAGGTTTGGTTATAGGTGAGAATCAGCATTCACTCTTTCTGCTACCTTCTTCAAGGCTGTTCTTGTGGTATGCTGCCAGGGGAGATGCCGTGTCTCTCCAAAAAGCACCGCTCTCCCCTCTAGAACCTTCTGCAACTCCAAAGTTACATTTTGTCTTTTTATTATGGCTTTCAGCAATTCCTAGAGGGGTTGACTCCAAACATTGAAGTTAAAACTTTGGCCCTCGTCACTAACTTCCTCTGATCACCAGAAGAATGGGTGGAACAATCTGAGCCAAGCTATAAAGGGGGGGATTTATGAGACACAGGCGCAAACAGCTACATTTTACTCAAATCTTGCAAAGGTATCCATAGTCACCTGATGTACATAATCCATGCATTTAAAATTCTAATGTTGTGACCACTTTCTATGCACACATGCTCAAACTTAAGGAAATTGCACAATTTGCTCCAAATGAGGTATATCCATTACCAACATGGGATGCATTTCATATTGTGTTTATGAACTTGTGTTGGCAATGACATTATTTCAATGTGGTGTGGCTATATACTTCAGGAAGCTTCAGTCTTAACCTTGTGGACCCCTGCACCCCCAACCTCCACCACCTCCTCATAAACTGTTTTAATGGCATGATGGTCTAGGCCTATTTCCTCTGTAGGCATCTTTACATTAGCAAATAGCAGCTAACATCAGGTGCCCCATTATACCACCATTGGCTGCACAAAAAGACAACGGCATGCAAACATGGCACTACATATCTGCCACCACTTTAAGGCAGCTGTAGGACTGCACATTCTGCAACAGAGCCCAGCATGCCCATAGTGAGTGACACACAATGCCAAGTGTAAAATGCGGATGGGGGCGCATGGCGATCGCTTTCCTGAAACAGGGACAAAAGAATGCCTTGTGACTACTGCCAATGGCTCTTTGTGATCAGCTGACAAGAGATCGGCCACGTTTTCCTCCCCTCTGACATTGCCATGGCCTGGCCAATTAAGGCTGCTAAGTTCAAATATCAGCCAAAGTTGGAATCTAAATGCACAACACTCTGCATGGAGAATTTAATGCCGTATTCTGCGGTAAGGTTTGCCTCCTCCTTAAAAAAAAACTTAAATAATACATTTGTTAAACAATGAATACGTATTATTCTCTGAGAATTAAAGGAGCGTTTACTCAGTTAATTAAGGTTTTTCTCAGCAATGTTGTTTTGTATCGTGTCTTGACTGGAGCTTTGATTTGCAATAATTATTACTGGAAGCAAATCGATGTACAATTATTTTATACAACTAGTAATTGTTGAGGTCAGCTTATGCAGAAATTTTCTCACCATACAGAATTTAACAGTGAATAGGATTCATTCATTGGCTTCCAAGCCAGATGAGATCATAAGATTTTTAAGAGCATCATGCAGTTGCTTTGCAAATTAATGAGGATGTATAAAGGGAGTCAGTGTAAGAACAATCATAATAAATGGGAGATGCCAGCTAGAAGGTGGCAGCACATCTCCAAACTCACCCTCAACAATACCCTCCACAGAACCGCATCAGGAAGATTGAAGGCAATCTCCACAAAGACAAAAGCTGCTTCAGCATGGTGTAGCCATCCTCCTGTCTTGGTTCTGAATGCCCTTGGCCCGGAAGAAGATATAGGAAGTGCCTAAGCATCCTAAACAGCACTGTATGCCTCGACATTCTCTCCTCCAGTGCTAGATCTCTCAGATTAGCTTGCGAGCCATTTGATTCTGCCAGTATGCTAACAGTGGACTTGTTAAATGCTATGTAAATGACTTGCCTCAATGCAAGTCTGCCATGCAGCTTTTATTAAATGAAGCACTGTAAAGAGGAGTGCGCATGCTTTGTGGGTTATCTTCTTGAGGCCGTCGCAGATGAGTATTTACATGAAGCCCATGTCATAGATGAAGGAATAATATATATTTATACGAAGGTGCCAAGTCTTACCTTGGCAACTCAGATTCTGCTGAGCTTATTTTTTTCCCCAGGTGTGGCAGAACTGAAACACTACATTCACTTCATCTGGTTGGCCACATCCATAATGCAAAAATGACAACAACAACTTATATTTATATAATGCATTTAACATAATTAAATGTCCCAAGACTCTTCACAGGAGCATTATAAAACTACATACGATACTGAGCTGCATAAGGAGATATTAGATTAGATAACCAAAGGCTTGGTCAAAAAAGTACATTTAAAGGAGTGTCCTAAAGGATGAAAGTGATCTGGAGATGAGGAGAGGTGTAGGGAGAGATTGCAGAGCTTGGGGCATTGGCAACTAAAGGCACCTTCACCAATGGTGGTGCAATTAAAATTGGGAATGTTCAAGAGGGCACAATTGGAGGAGCATAGATATCGCGAAGGGTTGTGAGGCTGGAGGAGATAACAGAGATAGGGAGGAGCAAGCTCATGAAGGGAGCAGTTGAATGCAGTTTTGACCAGAAAGGCAATCTCCTGAACACCCTCACTTACTGAAACAACACTTCAATGGCATTTACTAAAGGTGGAAGTATTTGGCACCACCCTCATTGCAACATAGGATGCAGCCAATTACGTTGTTGTTTTCCACCTCCCAAAAAACAGCTGCAGACAATTCCTCTTTAAGAACAGTAGTTATTATTTATGAACTGCTGGTTCAATTAATTTTGCAACAATTGCTGCTCTTGATGTTCAATGGCATTACCATCACTGAATCCCCCACTATCAACATCCCTGGGGTTACCATTGACCAGAAACTGAACTGGGCTAGCCATATAAACACTGTGGCCACGAGAGCAGGTCAGAACCTAGGAATCATGTGACGAGTAACTCACAACCTGAGTCCCCAAAGCCTGTCCACCATCTACAAGGCGCAAGTCAGGAGTGTGATGGAATGCTCTCCACTTGCCTGGATGAGTGCAGCTCCAACAACACTCAAGAAGCTTTCCTCCATCCAGGACAAAGCAGCCCGCTTGATTGGCACCCCTTCCACAAATATTCACTCCCTCCAACATCGACTCACAGTGGCAGCAGTGCCAACAATCTACAAGATGCACTACAGGGATTCACTAAGGCTTCTTAGACAGCACCTTCCAAATCCTCTACTACTACCATCTAGAAGGGCAAAGGCAGCAGGTAGATGGGAACACCACCACCTGGAAGTTCCCCTCTAAGCCACTCACCATTCTGAATTGGAAATATGTTGCCATTCCTTTACTGTTGCTCAGTCAAAATTCTGGAATTCCCTTCCTAACAGCATTGTGGGTGTAACTATGTTATGACCCAGCAGTTAGTAAAGCGGAGTTATTTAAACATCCCAGAGGGAAACCTTAAACAACTGTCATAACCTATATTTTTAAGTGGCATGTTTGAGATGCAACTCTTAGTTCAGGAATCAGACCACCAGTTCTCAAGGGGTATTCCCGGGCTAATCTCCACTAAGACAACAGTAACCCATAGATTTTTAAGCAGACACCAGGCAAAGCATTTTCACCTGACAAATTCAAAAGGAGGTTCCTTTCACTTTGGTTCCTGTGGAGACAGCTGTAGGCTTACAGCTGCTTTGATTTTAGATTGCCTCTGTCCCTGCACACACAAAACTGCTATCGGTTATATCCAGCACACTCATTGAATGTAAATTCTCATTGGGCAGGATCTTCCCCCTGTTGGGGGGGGGGTTGTGCGGGAGCGGGCGCGAGTGAGTAGGTTCCCGATTGGCGCCTCTGGTAGGGGACGCATCAACACTTTACACCAATTAAGGCCCACCCAGAATGACGTCCGCCGGGAAGCGCTATACGCTACCTATGTGGGCGGGGATGGGTCTCCCTGAGCCAGGAGTGCGCTTTTTCGCGCACGGGCACGGAAGAGCACACAGATCTCCCTGAGGCAAAATGCTGATCGGCTCAGGTTTGAAAATTTCAATAAAGAAGGGGAAAAAAATTACTGACATGTCCACTCATGTGCCACCGTCACATGAGCTGGGACATGTCAATTTCTTTTATTTAAACATTTTATAAAAAGTTTAATACCCTGATGAAACCTCATCCCGCCCGTGGATGAGGTTTCATGTTTTTTCAGAAGCCTGCCTGGGCTCCCTGCCTGCCCGCCAACCTTAAGGTTGGACAGACAGGATCATTAATCATGTTAATTACTTTTTTAATGGTCTTAATAGGCCTTTGTTAGTTCGGCGGGCACGCAGCTGCCAAACTGAAAATCTAAATGACGTGGGGTGACATCGGGACACACACCCGACATCACCTCAGGTCACTTTACGCATCGGTAAGAGGTCCCCACCTCCCGCTCACAGAACAGAAGATTCTGCCCATTATATCACCAGCCCCTTTGAACTCCACCTCTTCTAACAATAAGATCCCTTTCATAGTACCAATTTTATTAGTACTATAAGCATATTACTTGGTCTATGCTACCTAGGTGCCAGATTTCACACCCCCTCCCCCTTTCTTGAATGTTCTGTTCAAAAAAATGCAAATATACTCTACCTCTCTTACATCTCAATACTAGTACACATCAAAGCACCCAGACTAGCTGTCTTTAATCCAATTAAGACACACCCACAGACTAAACCTCTATTTTTAAAAGAAAAATAATTTCCAATAACATAGGCATTAATAGCTTCATGACAACTTACATCACAAGGACTGCAGCAGTTCAAGAAGGCAACTCACCACCACCTTCTCAAGGATAACAAGGGGTGGGAAATAAATACTGGCCCAGCCAGTGAAGCCCACATCCCATGAAGGAATAAAAAAAAACATACTGCCAAACAGGAGAGTTTCTGCTGACTTAACAATACAGCATGATATGCAGCATGTTACGGTACTAATGCATGAGTCTTGTAGTAGGTACCCATATGGCCGTTCTGTCTCTCCTCCTGCTCACCTGCTATCTCTGTGCTTCACTGGCCTCTCCCATCAGATGCATTAAAGTGGATATTTCTGCGATGATGCATGCGGAATCTGAAGCACTTGACAAGTGGTGCTAATGAACTCATCTTGGGAGTTACCTACGCAAATGGCCGTGACCACAATGGTGAGGCCTAAATGACTTCTTGCTGCAGATTTCCAAATGTGGGAGTTTCTTAACCATTGAACAGGTGTAAAATGCCAACAAAAGAATGAATATTGTGAGGCCTTACCTTGTTGAGCTGACACACGTTATCTCTTATTCACTTCCTCAAAGGTTTGTTTGACCATTATTTGCAAAGCATGCTTCTCACATCAGATGAGCCATTGCAGTTTAGTTGATGGAATCATACAATTGTTACAGCACAGAATGAGGCCCTTCAGCCTGTCGAGCCCATGGCAGCAATTTAACTAGTCACGCTCCTCTACCCTTTCTCCTTGGCCATGCACTTTTTTCCCTTCAGGTGCTGATCCAATTCCCTTTGGTGAACCACAGTTGAATTTGCCTCCATCACCCTGTCAGGCAGTGCATTCCAGTTTCTAACCACTTGTGCTGCGTAAAATCTTTTTGCCTCGTGGTTCTTTTTGCCAAACATTTCAAATCCTACCAAATGCCCGATGCCCAGAACTGAACATAATACTCCAGATGAGGTCGGACTAGTATTTTATGAAGGTTCATCATAACTTCCTTGCTTTCGAACCTTGTGCCTTTATTTATGAAGCCCAGGATCCCATATGCCCTTCTAACCACTTTCTCAACCTGCCCTGCCACCTTCAACCATCTGTGCAAATATACCTTCAGAACTCTTTGTTCTGCCACCCCTTTTAGAATTGTACCCTCTGGGTTACATTGCCTCTCTCCATTCTTCCTACCAAAATATATCAAGCTGCATGTCCCTGCAGTGAATTTCATCAGCCACCAATTCCACCAGCCTGTCTACGTCCTCTTGAAGTCTATCATTATCTTCATATTTCTCAATAATTCCAGGTTTTGTGTTATCGGCAAATAGTGAAATTGTGCCCTGCACACTCAAGTCCGTCATTAATATAAATCAAGAAGAGCAGTGGTCCTAGTACTGACCCCTGGGAACCACTGCTATGTCTACCTCCAATCTGTTCACTACTAACAAACATTCACCGCTAATCTGCCTCTTTACTGTTGCAATTTTGCTCATTTTTGGATAGTCATGGGAAGTTTGTAAATTTTATTAATTATTTACCATTTGTCATGTATTTGGGTTATAAAATAAGGCTATATTTATTGATGTTTATAGAAAATTACAGCTTATTTACTTTTCCCTGACTCCACACCCAGACTAAACAAATCAAGCACAGTAAGCCTCAACAGTGAACAGACTCACATGATCAGTTGCAGAAGAATGGAACCACTGAACAGAACAGGGCCCACTTGAAGGTTTGGGCCAGGGTCAGATTCTGGACCCCTGAAGGTGAAGTATAATATTTTATTAAGTGAAATTATCTGCTCCTGGGTAAGTGAGCGAAGGTAACTGCAACAAAATTTGATCCATGCCACGTTCCCTGGGTGTATAATTTGGACGACCCCAGTAAACAATAAGTACATACAGGCCTAAAAAATCAACAAGGGCACAATCCTGGTAGTTCCACCAGGATCAGGACTGCCACAGAAACACAGAGCAGAGATAGGACATGACACATGCAGGTCTTTGGTCTTTTGGGGTGAATCTGTGGTACTGCTGCCGAAGATCTCAGAAAATTGGGTGATAATTGACCAGCTCAGTGATGAGGATGGGAGAACATCTCCAACCACCACCCCACCTCCCCCACCCTCCCCTCCAACTCTCCTACTGTTTCTCCACCCCGACGGACAATCTGGATGTCCGAAAATAGCTCCCAAAGGTTTCCATGGCCCCTTCACCTTCAGGGGGTTAGAACCTGACTCTAGCCTGTACCTCCAAGTGGGCCCTGTTTTGTCCAGAGGATCAATTCCTTTTTATTTGATAATGTGAGCCTGTTTACTATTTTTTTTATTCATTCACAGGATGTGGGCTTTGCTGGCTAGGTCAGCATTTATTGCCCATCCCTAGTTGCCCTTGAGAATGTGGTAGTGAGCTGCCTTCTTGAATCGCTGCAGTCCCTGTGGTGTAAGTACACCCAAAGTGCTGTTAGGAATATTGTAAGGGCTCATAGTCTTTGCAGTATCCAGTGCCTTCAGCTATTTCTTGATATTACGTGGAGTGAATCGAATTGGCTGAAGACTGGCATCTATGATGCTGGGGACCTCCGGAGGACACCAAGGTGGATCATCCACTCGGCACTTCTGGCTGAAGATTGTAACAAATGCTTCAGCCTTATCTTTTGCACTGATGTGCTGGGCTCCATGTCATTGAGGATGGGGATATTTATGGAGCCCCCTCCTCCAGTGAGTCGTTTAATTGTCCACCACCATTCACGACTGGATGTGGCTGGACTGCAGAGCTTAGATCTGATCCGTTGGTTGTGGGATCGCTTAGCTCTGTCTATCACTTGCTACTTATGCTGTTTGGCACGCAAGTAGTCCTGTGTTATATCTTCACCAGGTTGACACCTCATTTTTAGGTATGCCTGGTGCTGCTCCTTGCTTGCCCTCCTGCACTCTTCATTGAACCAATGTTGATATTCTGGCTTAATGGTAATAGTAGAGTGGGGGATATGCCAGGCCATGAGGTTATAGATTGTATTTGAGTACAATTCTGCTGCTGCTGATGGCCCACAGCGCCTCATGGATGCCCAGTCTTGAGTTGCTAGATCTGTTCGAAGTCTATCCCATTTAGCACGGTGGTAATGCCACACCACACGATGGAGGGTATCCTCACTGTGGAGGCAGGACTTTGCCTCCACAACAACTGTGCGGTAGTCTTTCCTACTGATACTGTCATGGACAGGTGCATCTGCAGCAGGCAGGTTGGTGGGGATGAGGTCAAGTATGTTTTTCCCTCTTGTTGGTTCTCTCACCACCTGCTGCAGTCCCAATCTAGCAGCTATGTCATTTAGGGCTCAGTCAGCAGTGGTGCTACCGAGCCACTCTTGGTGATGGACATTGAAGTCCCCCCCATCCAAAGTACATTCTGCACACTTGCCACCCTCAGTGCTTCCTCCAGGTGGTGTTCAACATGGAGGAACACTGATTCATCAGCTGAGGGTAATCAGCAGGAGGTTTCCTTGCCCATGTTTGACCTGATGCCATGAGACTTCATGGTATCGGGAGTCAATGTTGAGGACTCCCAGGGCAACTCCCTCCCGACTATATACCACTGTGCTGCCACCTCTACTGGGTTTGTCCTGCAGGTGGGACATTATCTGTAAGATATGGTCCCATGAGGGTGACTATGTTAGGCTGTTGCTTGTCTGGTCTGTGAGACAGCTCTCCCACTTTTGGCACTAGCCCCCAGATGTTAGTCAGGAGGACTTTGCAGGATCGACATGGCTGCGATTGCCGTTTCCAGTGCCTAGGTCGATGTCGGATGGTCTCCTGGTTTCATTCCTTTTTTTGACTTTGTAGTGGTTTGATACAACTGAGTGGCTTGCTAGGCCATTTAAGAGCCTGGAGTCACAAAGTAAAGACTTTTCCTTCCCTAAACCATTTGGGTTTTTACAACAATCGACAATGGTTCTATCATTAGACTTTTAATTTCAGATTTTTATTAAATTCAAATTCCACCATCTGCCTTGGCAGGATTCAAGCCTGACATTATCCTGGGGTCTCTGGGTTACTAGTCCAACGACAACACCGCTACACCATCGCCTCCACTGTAATTGATGTTCGCTATTGATGCTCTCTGTGCTTGATTCGTTAAGCCTGGACGTGAACTCAGAAAAAATAAACAAGGTGTAAAAAGAGCTGAAAGCCAGAGCTGAAGCATGGGGAAGACTGTAAATAAAACTTAAATAAACACTGTAAATAAAACTTAAATAAACACTGTAAATAAAACTTGCTACACACATGGAAGGTGGTATCACCCCTGTATAGATATTAAATATACAACAGACCCTGTTTCTGTCCCTTACAGATATGTGCACCTGCTGAATCCAGGGCCAGAGACTTACCTATATCGGGCAGGCTGGGCGGGCATGGAGCCAAGCGCTGCCCGCAATCGGCTACACGCCACCATTTTACGTGGGCGGGCCAATTAAGGCCCGAACAACATGATGCACGGCTACCTGTGCGGGTGGGGGGGAGGAGGGAGTGTCGGAGCCTTTTGCGCAATCTCCCTGAGGCACAGAGCTGCCTCGGGGAGATTAAGTTGATATTAAAATAATTAAATAAAGCATTTAAAAAGTGATCTAAACATGTCCCCTCTTGTGACAGTGTCACATGAGATGGGGCATGGCTTTTATATTTCGGGAAAAAATTTTACGTATTTCATTAAACTTTCAGGAAAACTCATCCCGCCCATGGGCGAGGCTTCCTGAAAAATGCGAAGGCCACTTGGGTTCTTCGCCTGCCCGCCAACCTTAAGGTAGGACAGGCAGCACTATTAATTGGCTTAATTAGTTTCCTAATGGCTTTAATAGGCCTTTGGTAGTTCGGCAGGCACACAGCCACCTCTGGCAAGCACCCGCCGAATGAAAGGTATAAATGACGCGCGATGACGTCGGGGTGCACGCCTGCCTGACATCATCTCACTTCATTTTGCGCATCAGGCCTGCCCCTGCATGTTGATGGCAATATTCTGGCCCAGGTATACCACTACTAATATAGAAGCAAAAAAACTGCAGATGCTGGAAATCTGAAACAAAAACAAAAATACCTGGAAAAACTCAGCAGGTCTGACAGCATCTGCGGAGAGGAACACAGTTGATGTTTCGAGTCCCTATGATCCTTCATCAGAACTAAGGAAATAGAGAAATGAGGTGAAATATAAGCTGGTTGAGGGGGGGTGTGGGGGGGGGTGGGTGGTAGGACAGGTAAAGCTGGAGAGGGGGCCAGTGATAGGTGGAGGCAAAGAAGAGATTACCAAAGATGTCATAGACAAGAGGACAAAGGGGTGTTGACGGTGGTGATATTAGCTAAGGAATGTGCTAATGGGGACATTAAGGGTAGAAAGCAGGAAAAGCTAGTGGCAGATGGCCCTAGTGGGAATGGGGTGGGGGGAAGGGATTGAAATGGGCTAAAAGGTAGAGATCGAAATAAATTTAAAAATAGGTGGGAAAATAAAACATTTTTTTTTTAATTATAAATTATTGGAAAAGGAGGGATCGGAAAGGGGGTGGGGATGGAGGAGAGAGTTCATGATCTGAAATTGTTGAACTCAATATTAAGTCTGGAATGCTGTAAAATGCCTAGTCGGAAGATGAGGTGCTGTTCCTGCAGTTTGCGTTGAGCTTCACTGGAACATTGCAGCAGGCCAAGGACGGACATGTGGGCATGAGAGCAGGGTGGAGTGTTGAAATGGCAAGCGACAGGGAGGTCTGGGTCATGCTTGTGGACAGACCGAAAGTGTTCTGCAAAGCGGTCACCCAGTCTGCATTTGGTCTCTCCAATGTAGAGGAGGCTGCATTGGGAGCAGCGAATGCAGTAGACTAAATTGAGGGAAATGCTGCTTCACTTGAAAGGAGTGTTTGGGCCCTTGGACGGTGAGGAGGGGGGAAGTAAAGGGGCAGGTGTTGCACCTTCTGCGGTTGCATGGGAAGATGCCGTGGGAGGGAGTTGAGGTGTAGGGGGTGATGGAGGAGTGGACCAGGGTGTCCCGGAGGGAACAATCCCTGCGGAAAGCCGCCAGGGGGGTGAAGGGAAGATGCGTTTGGTGGTGACATCATGCTGGAGTTGGCGGAAATGGCGGAGGATGATCCTTTGAATGCAGAGGGTGGTGGGGTGATAAGTGGGGACAAGGGGGACCCTATCATGGTTCCGGGAGGGAGAGGAAGGTGTGAGGGCGGATGCGCGGGAGATGGGCTGGACACGGTTGAGGGCCCTGTCAACCACCGTGGGTGGAAAACCTCAGTTAAGGAAGAAGGAAGACATGTCAGAGGAACTGTTTTTGAAAGTGGCATCATCAGAACAGATGCGATGGAGGCGAAGGAACTGCGAGAATGGGATGGATTCCCTACAGGAAGCAGGGTGTGAGGAGCTGTAGTCGAGGTAGCTGTGGGAGTCGGTAGGCTTGTAATGAAAATTGGTGGATAGTCTATCACCAGAAATTGAGACTGAGGTCAAGGAAGGGAAAGGAGGTGTCAGTGATGGACCATGTGAAAATGATGGAGGGGTGAAAATTGGAAGCAAAATTAATACATTTTTCCAGGTCCAGACAAGAGCATGAAGCAGCACCGAAGCAATCATCGATGTTCCGGAGAAAGACTTGTGTGGGGGCCTGAGTAGGATTGGAACAAGGAATGTTCCACATACCCCATAAAGAGACAGGCATAACTGGGGCCCATGTGGGTACCCATGGCCACACCTTTTATTTGGAGGAAGTGAGACGAGTTTAAGGAGAAATTGTTCAGTGTGAGAACAAGTTCAGCCAGGCGGAGGAGAGTAGTTGTGGATGGGGATTGTTCGGGCCTCTGTTTGAGGAAGAAGCGGAGAGCCCTCAGACCATCCTGGTGGGAGATGGAGGTGTAGAGGGATTGGACGTCCAGGTGAAGAGGAGGCGGTTGAGGCCAGGGAACTGGAAATTGTTGATATGATGTAGGGCGTGAGAGGAATCGCGGATGTAGGTGGGAAGAGACTAGACAAGGGGAGAGAGAATGGAGTCAAGATAGCAAGAAATGAGTTCCGTGGGGCAGGAACAGGCTGACACGAACGGTCTGCCGGGACAGTCCTGTTTGTGGATTTTGGGGAGGAGGTAGAAGCGGGCCGTCCGAGGTTGGGAAACTATGAGGCTGGAAGCTGTGGAGGGAAGATCTCCAGAGGAGATGAGGTCAGTGACAGTCCTGGAAACAATGGCTTAATGTTCAGTGGTGGGGTCATGGTCCAGGGGAACGTAGGAGGAAGTGTCTGCGAGTTGACGCTCAGCCTCTGCGAGGTAGAGGTCAGTGTGCCAGACAACAACAGCACCACCCTTGTCAGTGGGTTTGATGACAAAGTCAGGGTTGGACCTGAGAGTGCGGCAAGTTCAGAAAGAGACGGGTTCTCTTAGGTCCTCCGGGACACCCTGGTCCACTCTTCCATCATCCCCTATACCTCAACCCCCTCCCAAGGCACCTTCCCATACCATAGAAGGTGCAACACCTGTCCCTTTACTTCCCCTCTCCTCACCGTCCAAGGGCCCAAACACTTCTTTCAAGTGAAGCAGCATTTCACTTGCACTTCCCTCAATTTAGTCTACTGCATTCGCTGCTCCCAATGCAGCCTCCTCTACATTGGAGAGACCAAACGCAGACTGGGTGACCGCTTTGCAGAACACCTTCGGTCTGTCCACAAGCATGACCCAGACCTCCCTGTCGCTTGCCATTTCAACACTCCACCCTGCCCTCATGCCCACATGTCCGTCCTTGGCTTGCTGCAATGTTCCAGTGAAGCTCAACGCAAACTGGAGGAACAGCAACTCATCTTCCGACTAGGCACTTTACAGCTTTCCAGACTTAATATTGAGTTCAACAATTTCAGATCATGAACTCTCTTCTCCATCCCCACCCCCTTTCCGATCCCCTTTTTCCAATAATTTATAATTTTTAAAAAAATATTTTTATTTTCCCACTATTTTTAAATTTATTTCGATCTATTGTTTTATCTCCACTTTTTAGCCCATTTCAATCCCTTCCCCTCACCACACCCCCACTAGGGCCATCTGTCACTTGCTTGTCCTGCTTTGATGTCACCATTAGCACATTCCTCAGCTAATATCACCACCGTCAACACCCCTTTGTCCTTTTGTCTATGACATCTTTGGCAATCTCTTCTTTGCCTCCACCTATCACTGGCCCTCTATCCAGCTTCACCTGTCCCACCCCCCTCTATCAGCTTATATTTCACCTCATTTCTCTATTTCCTTAGTTCTGATGAAGAGTCATAGGGACTCGAAACGTCAACTGTATTCCTCTCCGCAGATGCTGTCAGACCTGCTGAATTTTTCCAGGTATCTTTGTTTTTATACCAGTACTAATCATTTGCTAGGTTCCCTGCTAAAGTTTGGGAACATCCTGAGGATATCAAATCCTGCCCCTTATGTCAGTGACTCTGTAGGGGTGGGCAAAGGCTCTGGTTCCACAAGGTCATGGAAGAAACTCTGGCTTTAAGATGGGGCCCAATAAATCCAGTTGAGGTTATAGCAATTCTGGCAGACTAATGCCAAATACTTGAGGACACAATTTCTTGAAAACCACTGACCATTTCAGCTTTTTAAGTGTAATCAGCACACTCAACAGGCATGGAAAATCCCAGGTGAAGGTTTTGCCCTCACGCTTTGGATTGGAACATCAACCAAATTAAGCACAATGATGGGCACACAAAGACACAGCTTTTAGCAGATAGTTTAATAAACTTCATTAATAGTTGGGAATTCAGGATTATTGTACTCATCCCACAGTGTCTGTGAGGTGGTATAAGCCATGTTTTTAAATGACCCCAATTTGTTTGTTAAATATGATTTTAGGATTCAACTGATTTATTGTGGGAGGAGAGTTGAATACACTAAAGTGTGCCGTGCTCCCATATTCAGGCTCATCCCTACATGGGAAAACTCAGCAGGTCTGGCAGCATCGGTGGAGAAGAGCACAGTTGACGTTTCGAGTCCTCGTGACCCTTCAACAGAACTAAGTAAAAATAGGAGTAGAAATAGAAAAATAAATTCTCCTGTTTTTACTTAGTTCTATTGAAGGGTCATGAGGACCCGAAACGTCAGCTGTGCTCTTCTCCGCCGATGCTGCCAGACCTGCTGAGTTTTTCCAGGTATTTCTGGTTTTGTTTTTGTTTTGGTTTTCCAGCATCCGCAGTTCTTTGCTTTTATCATCCCTACATGGCTTAGTCCCCTACTCAAAGCAATGAAACTGAAATCCCTGTATGACTGCTGGATTTGAAAACACAGCGACATGATCTCATTTTCCTGTTTGTCATTTTCCTTGCATATTTTGGGGGCTTTGACCTTTTCCTTTGTCCTAATTAGTTCCTTCCTTTTCCAGCTCGTCTGGCAAACTAAAGATGTGGGCTGGATATTTAGTGCAGCAGTGATTTGGCTAGAAAAACTAAGGATGTCTGCTTTCTACCATGTTGTTGTCCAAGAGAGTAGGATGTGGGGCCTGTTCGCCGATTATACATGACAAAGGGAATTACAAGTGCCACATCTGTGGCCATGAGCTGAGAAGCTCTAAGTTCACGTGTGTTCAGTTTCGCTTTCCTATAAATTGACTCTTTTGCCTGTATCCCCTGCGAAAGATCAACGGCCCCTTTGTTTTTCTCATCAGTTCAAAATCCCCAGTAAAAGATAATTCTCCTTGGGATAAACTTCACTGGCAAATAGTAGACAGAAAAACATTTTATTCAATGCAGAAATTGCACTGATCAAAATCCTGCATTTGTTGCCAAGGCACTGGAACCAGGGAAGAAATAAGATGACACACCTTTACCACATATATGTGGTGAGGGGAATTGTGAACCCCCTTCATTAATAGAGGAAGGTTATTGGGCAGAATTTTGCCCTCGTTGGGCAGGCACGGCGGGTGGACCTGGGAGCCGACTGCTGCCCGCAATCGGGCCCCAACATCGATTTCACACTGGTCGGCCAATTAACGGCCAATTAACGGCCAGCCAGCGTGAAACGTGTGCTGCAGTGCTCAGCGCTGCCAGGGGGGTGAGGGCGGGAGGAGCGCGAGCACGCAAGTGCGCGCATGCTCGGGGGGTGCGAGCAGTAAAGCTCCCCGAGGCACAGAGCTGCCTCAGGGAGTTGAAGAATCTTGGAAATAGAAAATAAAGAATTTAAAATTGTTAATAACATGTCCCCTCATATAACTCCGTCACCTGAGCATGGACTATGTTAGAAAATAGTTTGAAACATTTTTATTTTGTTAAAATCACCGATCGAAACCTCATCCCAGCGTGAATGAGGTTTCAGAAAAAATCCGAAGGCCTTTTCGCATGCCCGACAACTGTAAAGTTGGACGGGCAGCGAAAAATTTCATTTAATTAGAACTTCAATGGGCTTAATAGGCCTGTTAATTGTCGGCGGGCGTGTTGCCGACTCCCGTGCGCGCCTGCCGAGCGAAATATCGTGTGAGTCCGTGATGACGTCGGGATGCTTGCCCGACATCGTCACCCGTCATTTTACACTCGTTCGGGCCGGGTGTGTGCCCACCCGACAAGCGCAATATTCTGCCCTATTACTTCTGTTTATTCCTCTCCATTTCCTTCACTCCCTCTGAAGGTAATAGAAACAACAATGAATCTTAACCCACGCCTTGGTTGACCATTTCCTACTTTATCAATGAGACTTTTGGCTGGATTTTACAGACCCCATCCCTCCCACTGGGCGTGTTTTGGGCAGGTGGGAGAACATAAAATATGCCGTGCGGCTAGCCCACCGTCTTCCCTCCTACCACCAAGCCAGTCCCCATAATAATGGGTAAGGCACCCACTCGCCCACTGAAGGCCCTCAGTCAGCCTCCACTGCCATAATATGCTGGGCAGCGGAAAGCAGGCGAGAGTGGCAAGGCCATTTTTTTAATAACTTGGTTGCAAAGGCGGGAAGGAAGGAGGGTACATAATTCAGGGGGTGCCCTGTGTGCATCAGGGACGTGTCCCCAAGATGTTACTCCCACCTTTGTGTCTCCCTGGCTGGCCTCCAAAACCCACACCCTCATACCTTCGCCCCTCCCTCCCTAGGGTGCCTGATCCCTTCCAGGCCTAAAAGCCTAGGGCTGGGATTTTCCGTGCTCGCCAGGGTCGGGCGTGTTCGGTGGCTTGAGCGGACCATATAGCGAGAAGGCCAAAAATCGGTTTCACGATGTCATGAAACCAGTTTGCAATCATCCACTCCACCTGCCGATGGTGGGCCGCATTTCCCACCATTGGACATCGGGAACCTCATTGTAATGCATCAGCATATCATTGTAAGGCAAGCCTGCCGGACTCATCCCCTCTGATGGATCGTCCACCCATGTTGGCAGGAACATACGCCAATGTCTTTCACAACAGCGTATATAAGGCACGCACGTGGCGAGCTGCACTTCGCTCGGGACTTCATGGTTTGTTTGCCTACCTTGCTTCGGGCAGCACTCGCAGTCATCGGCGCCAGGCTTCACAGGCAGCACCACATCACTTTTTAAGGAGGCTCACGGGCAGGTCTGTGCCTACCAGATCAGCCATAAGGCGTGGGTGGATTTTCACCGGCTGCAGTTCTTGCTTAGGGAAGGGGGAGAAGTGGCCTCAGGCAAGGGGAGAGGCTGCAGGACGAAAGCTGTACTGGGGAAATGAGGGTGTCCCAGGGTGTGTGTCGGGGACACATGTTGATCTATGCAAGTGGCCTCAAGATGGTGAGGGCTGAGCAGGCAGTCTCCAGAGGAGATGAGGCCAGATGGACATGTGAAGGTGTGTGTGTGAGAGAGTGAGTGGTGATGTTCCTTGAGCTGGCAGTGAGTGAGATGCCTGTGAATGTGTGATGAGCTTGAGTGTGTGAGTTTAGAGTGATGAGATGGTTGCCTTACTCTGGCTGCACGGATGAGATCATTCATCTTCTATCTGCATTGGATGGCCAACCTCTTCTGTGCAGCACTGGCACTGACCACCACTGCCATCGCCTACCAAGTCGGAGTGGTAATGTAGCTGCCCCTCCCGCAGCCAGAGTGGGGGTGGGGGACATCACAGTGGGCCTCCACGGCATCCAAAAGGCGCTCGAGGGCTGCAGTCTTCTTGCCTTTCAGGGCCATGTCTTCTTTGCTGCAGACCTGGGCCTGAATTTTATCTGTGGCAGGTGTGCGCGATCGGAGGGCCAGAGAGCAGTCTGGAAACAGACTGCCGACCGCAATCAGCCCCCGACCGCGATTTCACACCGGCTGGTCAGTTAACAGCCAACCAACGTGAAACATGCGCTGAAAAGCTCAGCGCTGCCGGGGTGGGGGCGGGAAGAGGGCGGGAGATGACGTTTCCGCGGGCGCGGGGTGAGCCCAGCGGGAAAGCTCCCTGAAGGCAGACAGCCGCCTCAGGGGGCTGCGGACCTGAAAAAGCCCAAATAAAGGTTTTAAAAACTGAAAAAATGCCCACGCATCACAACCAATCACCCGAAAATAGTGCTGATAAAAGTGCTGCCCACAGATATTTATCTTAATTTTATTTCATAACGAAAATTCCATCCCGCCCTTGGATGAGGTTTGGTGAAGAATGCAAAGGCCGCCTGGCCAATTCGCCCATCCGCCAAATAAGGTTGGGCGGGCCACAAAAAAATGGCGCCATTAATGAGCTTAATTGCGCCTCCTAGTTGTCGGCGAGCGTGCTTCCAACTTTTGTGCGCAGCTGCCGAGCGAAATATCGTGCGAGTGCGCGGTGACGTTGGGAGGGTCGCCCGCTGCCCTTCTCAGGTGATTTGATGTGATTGGGTGGGCGGGTGCCCGCCCATGGGGCGTAAAATTCTGCCCCCGGGGCTGGAAGCGCTGAGCGCGTTCTGCGCTTTAAATGTGGTGCCTGGCGTGAGGTGATGGAGTGGCAGGTGAATCGGAGCCTGCCCGCCATCCAAACGGTGCCCCTCCCGTGAACGCGGAAGTAACGCGGCGAGTTTGGGTCGATACGACGTGAAAACCCGTCGTTGCGGCCAGCGGGTGAAACAGTTTTACCCGCCCGCTACCGTGCTTAATGCAAATCTGTGACAACCACACCGTCGGACTTACCTGGATCAGGTCAGCGTTGACCTTCCTTGCGGAAACAGCATGTTCTGGCTGGGCGGCAGCCTTATTTAAAGTCGGTCAGTCTGGAACCGATTTTTCTCCTGGGGGGGTGCGAGCAAGTGCCCACACCCACCACCCCCCCGTTCCCCCCTCCCGTCAAATGCAGCTCCTTATTTTCCATTTAACAACCCACTCGATCTCCTTTTTCCATCGATCTGAAAGGTTACCCGTTTTTGGAAGCGGGATGGGTGGGGCGGGGGGATGTGGGAAGTGTTGAAAATATCGGGTCTTGGTCACCCGACACCTTCTCGCACCTGGGCCATCTTGCCGGAGGCAGATGAGGAATGGAAGTGGCTAATCACCCAGCAGCGGTGGGTAGCCAATTAGTGGCAATTAGCAAGCCTCTCGGGGCCAGATTGGGGGATGCTGCCAGTGCCTTACTTACTGATGGCGGATGGCCCCGTGCTGTGCTGGTCCCTGGACGCAGCCACTTGACAACAGGCCATGAAGTGGCCAGCGAAGCCTCCTAATTTCACAACCACGCCCCTCTCTCCCTAGCCAACTCCGTCGCTTCCTCCGCAGGGTCATAGCTGAAGCCGCAGGCTGTCCCGTGCAGGGGTCTCCCCTCAACAATGACGGCCTCACCGCTGCCTGATTGCCAGATGGTTCAGCACACCTTCCCAAAAAGAGGCTGCGCAGGCCTCTCTGGTCAGGTCTACAGCCAGCAGGCAAGACCCCCAGCACCTCAACAAGATTTTGTCCATTGTCCCAATTCTCTTCAATAAAGTGATTTTAAATGAACATGTTAAGTATGTCCAGGCCTAAGCCCGAGTCATGTCATCGCCTGACCTCCACACATGAGAACTTCTAACTTGCGATCCTGTTTGCCGGGGAGCGACTGGGGGCTGTAACTTAGGAAAATTGGAATGGGGAACATTGCCAAGGTGGAGGGAGGTAGAGGACCGAGGGGTTTAGGAAGGGAACTCCAAACTATGAGGTCTAGATAGTTTTTGTCCTATTACCAGCCCCTTTTGCCTTGCACCATCATCCCTTTTGTCATTTAATTTCTCCTGCCTTCAGCCCTTTGACTGACCATCCATTTTGTTCTTCCCTCCACCCCCCACCCTTTTTCCTGTTACATTCCTAACTTTTTCCAGTTCCGATGAAAGGTCATCGACTGGAATTTGGGGCTGAAGTTTTAGCCCTCCGTGGTGGTGGAAATGGAGGGGAGTGGGCATGGAGTTTTGTGCCGCTGACCAGCATGTTGGTTCTCTGACTCCATCCTACCCCTGGGCCATTTTCCTGGAGGTGAGATGGGGAAGGTAGGGGCGGGAGAGCTACCTGGCTACAAGCGGCAGGTAGCCAATTAACCTGTTAAATGCCTATTAAGGCCTGTTGTTGGAGGCAGACCAGGATATTCCAGTCAGCCTCTGGGTCATCTCGCAGGCAGCTGCCTGGAGGCAATATCCTGGTGGCAGACAAGGGGAGGCAATCCTCTAGGCAGCGTTAGAGCCCACACTGCCTGCCTAGGGCTCAGCTGCAGCCACAGGCCACCCTTTAGAGGGATTCATCCTCCACAATGGTCTCAAGTAGCCTTTATTTATTTCAAATTTGGAAGTGTTGGAGAACAGGTGCCTCCACTCTCTCCCTCACTCGCTGCCATGGCACCCTGCTTCTGTTTCCAGGCTGGAAGAACCCATTGCTTTCCTGCGAGAACTCACCACACCCCACCCCCATCCTTAACGGCAAGTCAGCCACCTGACCATTATTTGGCCAATTCGGGGAAAATCACTGATGAGTAACTGTTGCCCACACGATTTGGGCTTCTGACCCCCATTTGAACCTGATGGCAGGGTCCTGAAGCCCAAAGAGAAAACCCTGCCCATTAACTTTGTTCCTCTCCACGGATGCTGCCTGACCTACTGAGTATTTCCAACATTTCCTGTTTTTACGTCTATATGAATATATGTTGCTGTTGTTTTAGTTGAGGTTGTAGGTTGCAAGGCCATGAAGGGATTTGTAAATAAGGATCAAGATTTTGAATTCAATGTGCTACAATAGGGAAAGTCAGTGGAGATCGGCAGGAACTGTGGAGATGGATGAGCCAGCGTTGGCTGTCCTTCGATTTAAGGATGTCTTCTACTCAGGGTTGCGAGTTTCTGCCATGGATCTTCATGTGACTGAACAGGCCAATTTTTGACCTTCATATCTTTAGGCCCATGGGGCAGGATGTCCAACAAGCAGTGGAATCCAGAGTGCAGAGTTTACGTGCTTTTCTTTCCATCTCTGCTATCTCTCTGCCTCAGCATTAAGGTGTGCATGACCCAGCCTGATGGACATGTTGTTACCATTTTAAGTGATTGGTAGCAAGCTTCTCCCAGTCATTAAGGTCAGTGCTGCCATGCTTCAAGGAGAGCTTCAGAGTGTCCTTGAAGTGCTTTTGTTGTCCTCCCCGGGCCATTGGCCATTTGAGAGT
Source organism: Cetorhinus maximus (assembly GCF_964194155.1). Taxonomy (NCBI): domain Eukaryota; kingdom Metazoa; phylum Chordata; class Chondrichthyes; order Lamniformes; family Cetorhinidae; genus Cetorhinus; species Cetorhinus maximus. The sequence continues at coordinate 13,862,914 of NC_135883.1, read as the reverse complement.
TAAGAGAACTGGAGGAGACGATTTTTTTGTCATTTGGACTCAGTGTCCATTCCATTAAAGTTGATTTTGCAGGAGTTTCGCCTGAATGCTTGTGGACCTGGCTTCAAGAAGGACACTAATGTTTGTTTGATGATCCTCCCATTGAATCTGACAGATGCGGTAGAACATAAGAACATAAGAAATAGGAACAGGAGTAGACCACTCGGCCTCTCAAGCCTGCTCCACCATTCAATAAGATCATGGCTGATCTTCTTGTGTTTCGATTTCCACATTTCCATCTACCCCCGATGACCTTAGAGGCATTGCTAATGGACATAATCAGGGGCATGATGTAGGGAGCGGGGTTCCTGCTAAGTTGGAGCTCAGGAGTTTTTTTGAGCCTGGTCAAAGTCATAGATGAGGTTTTTTTTAGCAGAAGTGGGAGTGAAGTAGGTTAACGGAAAGTGGAAATTGACTGTCTTGGTAATGGACTGAGTGTAGGATCTGAAGCTCACTTCTAGACATCGAAGGTGCTCACTGTAACAGGCCTACTACAGCCCAATTAAGATCAACCGACTCAGCACAGACTATATGATCAGTTACTCGATTCCTCAGGCAATTGTAACATCAGGGGAACCACCCTGAATTCTATTCTTTAGGATTTGAATGTGGAAGCAATGGATTAACAGGAAAAGAGAGAAGGGAGAAAAAATTGAAACAGAAAAGGAAAGCAATAAATTTAAATATATTGTAATGACAAAGCACGGAAGCTCTTGAAATGCTTTGAAATTTTCTTGATGTCTGATTTGCATTTCAGTGCGCAAATCAATCGAGTACTATACTTTCCAATTTCATGCATATTGAGCTTAATGGGAACCACTGTGTGGGTGTTTGACAACTCAGCATGTATTTGGACCCATTTCCTAAATGCTATTTCTTTGATGAAACGCTGAAGTACACAAAACAGTGTGTGGCGGGGGGGAGCTGGTGACGACTCTAGCATTGAAGAATAATATAAATAATATCTGTGGAAAGAAGCTAATCCATCTGTTAAATCCATTTCCATTGCAAATTCCAGGAAACAAACCAGCCATGAACAGACAACAGAACAAAAATACAGAGCAAAATTTGTTCCTAATAGGGAGAAAAGGGAGGACTTGGCAAGGGCCATGAGATTTGTTGTTTCAATGCTAATTGTTTAATACTTCCAAATTGTATCAACAGCTACACACAAACAAACGCTCACACATTTACCGAGTGGAAATGTGACAGGGAGAGTGAGACCTTTTGAAGATCTAGACAGATTTTTAATTTTCCAGCATCCGCAGTTTTTTGCTTTTATAGAACCATAGAACACTACAGCACAGAAAACAGGCCATTCGGCCCGAAATATTATTCCGCTAGTCCCATTGACCTGCACCTAGTCCATAACCCTCCAGACCTCTCCCATCCACGTATCTATCTAATTTATTCTTAAAATTTAAGAGTGAGCCCGCATTTACCACGTCAGATGGTAGCTCGTTCCACACTCTCACCACTCCCTGAGTGAAGAAATTCCCCCTAATGTTCCCCCTAAACCTTTCCCCTTTCACCCTAAAGCCATGTGCTCTCGTGTTTATCTCTCCTAATCTAAGTGGAAAGAGCCTACTCGCATTTACTCTGTCTATACCCCTCACAATTTTGTAAACTTCTATCAAATCTCCCCTCATTCTTCTACACTCCAAGGAATAAAGTTTAATTCCCTCTCTTCTGCTTTGGTACAATACACACAATGGAGTGAATGAATATAAGGCAGTAATCTATTTAAACCTGTTACTAATCTCACACAGATTTCTCTGATCAACAAGGTTAATTTCCTTGATATTTCCACCATGTGCCCACGTGTGGCAGTTTCACACCCACAACTTCACAACTATTGCGCCCAGGTGAGGAGGGATGAAATGGTCTTGCTCTTTTCCCACTCCCTGGGCAGAATCTTACCGCCCCGTTTCGGTGGGGATGGGGCTGTAAAATGCGGCGAACCATTCTAAACCCGTAAAATCCCGCTGCCGAAAAATTCTGCCCCCTTATTTGGCTGTAGCAAAGGTTTTGAATTTTAAAAGGATGCCGGATTGCCAATTCAGTATGGACTTGGCTGTGTAGTTTGTAAGGATTAAGCCATTCAGGTATTCTTGAGTTAAACACGTATGAGATTAGGTTTATTACTAAAAACCCATCCAGGTAAAAATATTAAAAATGTTAAAAAATACTTCCAAATTCCCAATATGAGCACAGACACTCAAACCCCAAGCATGCAAAAATAGAAAATGCAACTTTACAGAGTATCAGGGGTTTAAACTTGACCACATATAAAAAAAGGTAAATGAAGTATAAAGTCAATAAAAATTCATGGTGTCTGGATGTTTTGGCCCTCACTGAGGCAGTTCGTGTATAATGTATTCCCTTTTGCTCTGGTGTCACTGTTGTATAAAACCCAACAGCTTTTAGTAGAAAGCCTCTGAGCTGAATAATATAGGGGGCGCAGAAGGCATATGCCTATTTCCCACCCCCCTCCCCCTACTCCTGGAAGCAACATCAGCGTGGAGCTGACATGCTGCACGCTGCCCCTGCCCCACAGCCATAAAGCACTGTAGGGCTGACTGAGGAGGGCCGAGTGGGCCTACTACCTCTCATTAGGGCAGAAGCCCTGCCCTCAGAAAGCTGCCGGCCAATCTGATTTGCCAGCAGTTCCATAAGACCTGGCAGTGCCAGGAAGACACCCATGGCAGCTGCCGGGACTACAGGAGAAGCATAAGATCAAGGCCCGTGGATCCTCATAGCAGGTAAGCCTGGGGTCTTGGGCCGGGAGGGTTTGGGTAGGTTAGGGAGAGGGGAGGGGGACAGGAAGGGGGTGGGTTTAAGGGAGGGAGCGGGTAGGAAGGAAGGGGGTCATTTGAGCTTAGGGGTCCTCCCTGCGATTGGCAAAGAGTAGCCCCAGAAGAGCGACCCCTGCCCTTAACCTTTCCTTCCTGCCCTTTAAGCATTTGAGTTCAAAAATCGGGCCTCCCATAGCCTCCCATCTGCCCAGGCCAGATGTTTTATGGCGTGGGCAGCATATTATCAGGGTGCTATTAATTTAAATATGGTTTGGGGGGGCGCTGCTGATTCCAGCACCCACCACCCGCCCCCCCCAACTATTTTGAGGGGAGGGTTCAGGGGTAGACAGGAAGGGGGTGGGATGGGCACCCACCCTATTTTATATGTCTCCCCCCGCCCAAGGGCAACACCCTCACTGGGGGCAGGTAAAATTCAGCCCTCCATCTGCTGTAGGGATGGAGATACTTGTTTTCAGCAAAACAGAGTTCAGAATTTAGGTGGAATGTTGAGAAGGGAGATTGGACAGGGTGCCTGCCCTGCTGCTGCTAGTATTAATCTCCGTCTCTTAATTCAAAAATTCCAGCACTTACACACAAGAGCTGGGACACATGACCTCTCCCTGGTTGAGTCCACAGCAGTTCAAACAAATCAGTTGTGAATTCCAAAAGGAAACTGGTTGCCCATGTTGACTCTGGGCTGAGCTTTGTCTCTTTTAGCCGAGATAAGTATTTCTTACCACCCAGCCATTCACTCCTGAATGATTCATCCTCCACCGTAAAAAGATAGGAAGGAGCTGTTCATACCTCCAGGGGTGCCTCTGTCTCTATCGGGGTGTCTGTAGACTTTGCGTCTCCAGGGAATGGAATGTGACTTCACAGGTGCAACTTAGCAAGTGCTTCAAGTCAGTGTCCTTTGTTTAGCAAAGGTGCTGTTTTATATATGTTATATATTTTTATGACGAGCTGATGAAATTACAAATTAATATTCCATATAGAACATCTTCTTAACCATACCTTTGAACACTGTTAGATGCAAGGCCCTTGCACTGCAGATTTAGGGTCAAATTTTCTCCCACCCTGGGCAACGAAATGGGAAGCAGCTAGGACAGCAAAATGGCTGGTGAGGCCTTCAACATGCAGGAGGCCTGGCAGCTTTAACTGTGCAGGCTGGTGTCCAGCAAGGGAGAACGGACCTCCTTTTGTGAGCCCTCAGAATAGTGAGGTTGTGGAAGATGTGGCAGACCACCACAATCTTGGAGACACACTCCAACGAGTTTGGTAGGGCTCACCCTGAGTGTTCCAGGTGACAGAGTTCATGCTTGAGAACACTGGTGTTTACTCCGCAATGTTTCAGTGGCTATATGACTCATCACTCTCACGTGGTCAGGTAGCGGGTGAGAGTTCATGTGTAGAGGGCACCTGTCTTTGACCAAGCCTTTGTCTCTTCTTGGAGGTCCAGAGACTGTAGGAATGACAGACTGCCTCAGGATATACGCACCATTGTTCCTGCCAATATAGCGGGCATTCAGCAACATAATAGTTTGTTTATGGTCACATACCAATTGAACATTGATTGAATGGTAGCCTTTGTGGTCCCTGTGTCTTTCCCCGTTGACATTATGGGCCCACTGAACCAGGTGCATGGTCGATGGCTCTCTACACCAATGGGAATGCCACTATCCTGGCAAACCCATGTGCCTGCTCATCCTGCTCCTCTCTGCTTAGACAGCACACTGTAAATTTGCATCACTTCATACACAGGGCCTCCATCACCTCCCAGATACAGCGACAGATAACGTCCTGGGAGACGTTAGCTATATGCCCAGTCCTACCTGGAATGATTCAGCCAAATAGTAGTTTAATGTGACTGTGACCTTTATGGTCACTGGCGGGGCCATCTTCGCTCCTGACATGTGGCTGCACATCCTCTTGAACAAGGCAGCACAGTTTTATGACCACCTCCTTGTTGAATCTCAGGTGCTTCAGGCATTGCTCCTGGGTGAGTTTGGGGTATGAGAAGCGCTGGCTGAAAACCCATGGTGCACTGGGCCTTCTGAGGCCTTCTCCTTGCTCCTCGTGGAGCTCTCTGCAGCCTCTGTTCCAGTCATTGCTAATCATGTTGCAGGATCAATGGCACTGCAAGCACAGACCTACCTCCTGCAGAACAAAAACAGAATTACCTGGAAAAACTCAGCAGGTCTGGCAGCATCGGTGGAGAAGAAAAGAGTTGACGTTTCGAGTCCTCATGACCCTTCGGCAGAACAGGTCACACACAGTTCTGCCGAAGGGTCATGAGGACTCGAAACGTCAACTCTTTTCTTCTCCGCCGATGCTGCCAGACCTGCTGAGTTTTTCCAGGTAATTCTGTTTTTGTTTTGGTTTTCCAGCATCCGCAGTAGCTTTTAGCTTTTTGTTCCTACCTCCTGCAGACTTGGTGTGTACCAATGACCAAATCCTTTGCCTAGTGCATCTTTGAATGGATGCACTAATTCACCAAAAGACCTCTGAAAACAAACATTGCCCCAGCCGAAATAAGTCAAAAGCACCTAGCTGCAAGTTAGGTACGTTTAAATAATGCTCGTGGGGGCACCTCGTGCAGTTGAATGGTGTTCAGCTGTGAGTGATTAGCACAAGCACTTGGTGGAACTGAGTCAAATCAGCTGGAACAACTGATTGATGTCATATTCCGACCACGTTTCTGGAAGGCTCATGGCCTTCCCAGCATGGACGCCACGCAAGCCATGCTTGAAGTGGCCGGTAACAGGTTCCATACAATTTTCTTACTTTGGGGCTTCTTTAGCACACACAGCAGTGTCACTACAGAGCCCAGTTTCATGGTCATAGCCTTTTGTATCTGATGTGTTATGCCACATAAGTGGAAACAGGATATGCACATTTTGCTCTTTTATGTTTCTTACCGAGTGAGAAAAAAATGTTCTTTGTTCATCTGTTTATTGCAAATTTAATTGGTTGATCTGATTCATTGCCATTGGCAGCATCAGTTGCTTTGTCAACAAAAAATCTTTTCAATACATTAGTATTTTTGGGAATCCAAGGTCTTTGCTCTTTGCAGGTGTTTCATCAGCTAACATTATAAAATCTTTTTTGTTTGTTTCCTTTTATGTGTTGAAGTCAGACAGGTGTCATCTAATTGCAATAATAAATCACAGCATTAAAGTAAGTATGTGGATCTGGAATTTGTTTGGAATTTGCTACAGATTCTTGGCAGAATAAGATTACTTTGAAAATAGCCCATTACCTATTTACAATGTCAAATAAAGTCTGCATAGTGCATAAGTAATGAATTCATGGTTTTCTTGTCCTCACAACCTATTTGTAAATGTAGGCAATTAGTTAAAGAACCATCTAGATTGAAATTAAAACCTAGAGAAAGAGCCTTATGCATTGATTATGTTTTCACTTTTGGTTCCTAATTCGATTTTGGAATATTTTCTTGTGTCCTTGAAAACTGCTTTGTACCTTTAAATGCTGTACATTTCCCAAGACTTTAAGACTATTAGACGAAGGAGCAGACGTAGGCCATTCGGCCCATCGAGTCTGCTCCGCCATTCAATGAGATCATGGCTGATCTGATAATCCTGTACTCCACTTTCCTGCCTTTTCCCCATAACCCTTGATTCCCTTACTGATTAAAAATCAGTCTATCTCCGCCTTTAATATACTTAACAACCCACCCTCTACAGCCCTCTGTGGTAAAGAATTCCACAGACTAACTACCCTGTGAGAGAAGAAATTCCTCCTCATCTCTGTTTTAAATGGGTGACCCCTCACTCTGAGATTATGCCCTCTGGTCTTAGACTCAGCCGCAAGGGGAAACAACCTCTCAGCATCTACCCTGTCAAGCCCCCTAAGAGTCTTATATGTTTCAATAAGGTCGCCTTTCATTCTTCTAAACTCCAATGAGTACAGGCCCAACCTACTCAACCTCTCCTCATAAGAAAATCTTTCCATGCCTGGGATCAACCTAGTGAACCTTCTCTGGACTGCCTCCAATGCCAGTATGTCTTTCCTTAGATAAGGGGTGGAAATTTGTTCACAGTATTCTGGGTGTGGTCTAACTAGTGCCTTGTATAGTTTTAGCAAGACTTCCCTATTTTTATACTCCATTCCCTTTGAAATAAAGACCAGCATTCCATTTGCCTCCCCTATTACCTGTTGAACTTGTATGTTAGCTTTTGGGATTCATGCACAAGGACTCCCAATTCCCCCTGTGATGCACCCTTCTGCAGCCTTTCTCCATTTAAATAATATTCAGCACTTCTATTCTTCCTGCCAAAGTGCATTACCTCACATTTTCCCACGTTATATTCCATCTGCCAAGTTTTTGGCCACTCACTTAACCTGTCCATATCCCTCCATAGGCTCCATGTGTCATCCTCACCACTTGCCTTCCTATTTTTGTGTTATCTGCAAACTTGGCGATAGTACATTCACTTCCCTCATCTAAATCATTACTATATATTGTAAATAATTGAGACCCCAGCACTGATCTCTGTGGCACTCCACTAATTACAGGTTGCCACCCCGAAAATGCCCCCCTTATCCCAACTCTCTGTCTTCTATTCGTTAGCCAATCTTCTATCCATGCTAATATACTACCCCCAACACCATGGGCTCTTATATTACTAAGTAGCCTTATGTGCGGTACCTTATCGAATGCCTTTTGAAAAACCAAATATATTACATCTACTGGCTCCCCTTTATCTATCCTGCTTGTTACCTCCTCAAAAAATTCTAATGAATTTGTTAGGCATGATTTCCCCTTCATGAGGCTGACTCTGCTTGATTAGATTATGTATTTCTACATCCTGTGATTACATCCTTTATAATAGACTCCAACATTTTCCCAATGACAGATGTTAAGCTAATTGGCCTGTAGTTACCTGTTTTTTGTTTCCCTCCCTTTTTGAATAAGGGTGTTACATTGGCTATTCTTCAATCCCCTGGGACTTTTCCAGAATCTAAAGATTCTTGGAAGATTACTACCAGTGCATCCGCTATCTCTGTAGTTACTTCCTTAAATATCCTAGGATGCAACCCATCAGGTCCAGGGGACATATTGGCCTTTACCCCATTAGTTTCCCTAGTACTTTTTCTCCAGTGATAGTTATTGTATTTATTTCCTCCCCTGCTTTTGACCCTTGATTATTTAGTATTTTTGGAATGCTATTAGTGTCTTCTACCGTGAAGACTGAAGCAAAGTATTTATTCAACCCCTCTGCCATTTCCTAGTTCCACATTATTATTTCCCCAGCCTCATTCTCTAAGGGGGCCTATGTTCACTTTGGCCTCTCTCTTCCATTTTAGATGTTTAAAGAAGCTCTTACTGTCTATTTTTATATTACTTACTAGTTTACCCTCAAAGTTTATTTTCTCCATCTTTATTATTTTTTTATAAAGAGGCAGAAAATAAACTTTGAATGATTGATCCATGAAATTAATGTATGCCTGCATATAAATCTCTTGAGACTGCTTACAGAGTGTAATGACACCATAATCAGATGAGGGATAAAGTTTACATTTGAAATAAACAACAACACAACTCTCCCTGTGGCCTGGTTTAACAATACATTGACAATGTGAAATTAAAAACTAGAAAGGCGCCAGGGTTACTTGCTGGTCTATGTCAAGGTAGCTGAGCTTGGTGGTAATAGGGGAACTATACAGTCAATTAGCCTCCGTGATTTTGCTAGACAGGGAAGAATCTACACAAGTCTTCTGCTCCTTATTCCGTACATGGATATTGGATAGGAACCAGATGGAATTCAACAGTCAGGCGCCCATTCTTTAATACAATGTTGACATTTGCTATTTAGGTTTACACATAATAAATTGCCCTTTTGGCAAGGTACCAGAGAATGGTTGGTGCCTGTGGAAATATAATTAACTCATCATGAGCCAGTGCATCCAGAAAGGGAAAAAACAACAAATGCTTCTAAATAAAAACAAAAAACTACTGCGGATGCTGGTTCTGTTGAAGGGTCATGAGGACTCAAAACGTCAACTCTTTTCTTCTCCGCCGATGCTGCCAGACCTGCTGAGTTTTTCCAGGTAATTCTGTAAATGCTTCTAAATGATGTTCACACATAGGCCAGAATTTTTAGCTGGTCGGGCGGGTGCGCGCCTGACCCAACCGAGTGTAAAATGACGCGCGATGACATCGGGCAACTGTCCCGACATCATCGCGCACTCATGCGATATTTCGGACAGCGGGTGTGCGCCGGAGTCAGCAGCGCGCCCGCCGACAATTAAAAGGCGATTAAGGCCATTAAAGTTATACTTGAAAGGAATTTTTCACTGCCAACCCAACCTTAAGGTTGGCGGGCAGGCGAAAAGGTCAAGTGGCCTTTGCATTTTTTAGGGAACCTCATCCACGGGCGGGGTGAGGTTTCCAACAACAAACAAAAATAAAATTAAAATTTTAACATTTCATTTAAAGCATGTCCCTGTTCATGTGACAGACATAAGGGGACATGTTTCATAACATTTTTTAAATCTTGATTTTGAATGTTTTAACCTCTTCACCTCCCTGAGGCAGCTCTGTGCCACAGGGAGCTTTTCCTGCGCGCACCCGCACGCATGCGCGAACTTGCGCGCTTGCCCTCCTCCCCCCCCACACACAGGCAGCGCTGAGGCCTGCCCCTCGCATTTTACGCTAGGCGGGCCTTAATTGGTTCACCAGCTTGAAATCGCAGTCCAGCCCCGATTGCGGGTGGCAATCGGCTTCCCGACCGCCCCCACATGCCCCCGCCAAACCTGCCCAACGAGGGAAAAATCCTCCCCATGACGTATAAGTGAATTGTCAATTTTAAACCTTTTTTTCTTTTATCCCTCTTTTTGTCTTCCATTCCTGAAGACATCGGCTGTGTTCAACGCCTGTGCTACAAGGGATATTGTGTCCAGGAGAGGGATGTTGAAAACCTCAGGTCTTTAAATAGCCTTGAATAGCTGGAAGTTTTAGCAGCAGACTCAGAGGGCAGCTGGTAAGCAGCTAGACTTTGGGAGGTGGCTGTTATAGGTGGCTAGCATAAGATTTTGAGGCACCTTTAAAGAATGCCCTCCAGTGAAAGAGCAGGCAGAGGCACCTAAAGAAGGGACAGGGCATTGGTGGGAGGTAGAGCCCAGAATTTTAATGAGGTTGGCCCTCAGCCACTCCTGTTGGTCAGAAGTTCACCAGCTTTCTATAGCACAAGGTGGATCACCGCCTTGACATGGTAAATAAGCTTGTGCATGCCAATGATCCCTTGAGCAATGCCATCGGGAGCTCCTTGACCCTGGTAGGATCACCCATAGCAGCAAGGTCTGAGGGGAGGTGCCAGACAAATTGCGGTCCAATAAGTCCTCAATGGAAGAACAGGCAAAGGAAGACTCTGCAATTCACTAGCTGCCAAGGTGGAAGGAGGCTGCAGTGGCAAGGTGGTCCCAGTTACCTTGGTTTGACGCATCACCGAAATCTGACCCCAACCCATGAAGATCATGTAGAAAATGGCAACACCTCAAAGTCCCCACGTTAAAACAAAGTCACGCAGAGGCTTCTATTAGGGCCCATTTGCCAAGTTCTGTGGTGATGGAGAATTGGCAATGTGAACTAAGAGTTCCTTGTCAAGAATCTGCACGCAGGCATCAGATGCATAAAGTCATTGGACACCTGCTTTGGGAGAGATGTCTCCTTGGGCAGCAACATCACGACTGAACAGTCCTCTTCAGGATACCAAATAGGGACGGGACTAAGAAAGGTGCCCTAAAAATAGGCTGTCCCACTTTCCCCTGGCTGGGACAGCACACCCTGAAAAATGATCATCTTTGTGGTCAAAGAAAAAAGCTTTAAATTTTGCGACATGGAATGTTAGAACACTCATGAATAATCTGAAGAGTGACCATCCCGAAAGGAGAACTGCAATCATATCACGTGTGTTATCAAAACTCCAAATTGACGTTGCCATCCTCAGTGAGACCTATCTTCCTGGGGAGGAGTAGCTAAAGGCACACGCAGAGGGATACACCTTCTGCTGGAGAGGAAAGGCTGACAGTGGCCCTCATGTCCATGGAGTTGGTTTTTCCATCAGAATAGGATCGTGGATGCAATGCCAGAACTCCCCAGTTGTATAAATGAAAGACTTCACCGACAGCTCAGCTGTAACCAATATGCCGCCATCGTCAGCGCTTATGCCCCGACCCTTAACTCTAATGAAGATGTTAAGGAAAGGTTCTATTCTGACCTTGATGAAGTCCTCACCACCAGCCCAAAAGAAGAAAAGATTATCTTTTTCAGGGACTTTAATGCCAGAGTTGACTGTGACTTTGATGCCTGGAGTGGAACCATTGGGAAAAATGGGGTGGGAAAAGCCAAGGCAAATGGTGTCCTCCTGCTGAAAGAATGTACTGAGCATGGCCTCATTATAACAAACACCTTCTTCCATCAGAAGGACAAATACAAAACCACATGGAGGCATCCTAGATAAAAGCACTGGCACCTCCTGGAGTATGTAATTGTTCGGGTCAAACAAGGTGCAGTCTCGATACATGTGGGGGTCTGATGCCTACTGGACAAGTCATAGACCTGTTCAATCGGTGAGAAACATCCTAGCACCAAGACATGGCCCAAAGTCCATGGGGAAGAAAACCAATGTCTCAGGCCTAAAGCAGCACTACCAAAGAAAGGAATTCCAAATGCAGCTCATGACCAATCTGGAAAATCTTCACACATCCAAATCAATTCTAAAACAATGGGATCTAATAAGTTAGCTGTACTAGATTCCTGTGCCCAGACCATTGGGTTTAAACATCATCATCAGCAAGACTGGTTCAGTGAAAACAATGCTAAAATGTTTGACCTCCTAGGACAAAAATGAGCAGCCTTCATTGCCTGGCAGATCAATCAAAGATCATAAGTCAAGAAGGCAGCATTCCAACAGCTCAAGGCTGACGCCCAAAAACAAACCTGGAAGATAAAGGACAAGTGGTGGGAAGAGAAAGACCGAGAGATCCAATAATATGCTGACTGTCATGACATGTGAAGCTTTTTTAAAACCACCAGAGCCATCTACAGACCAAGGTCAAATGGACAAAATCCCCTTCGCTCACCAGATGGTGTTTCTCTTCTAAAGGATGACAATGCTATCCATCAATGCTGGAAAGAAAATTTTCAATAACTCCTCAACCATCAATCCACAATGGCGGTTGATACTCCCAGGCTCTCCCCAGTATCCTAAGGTAGAATCCATGAGTGAACCACCATCGATACAAGAGCTGCAACAAGCAATCAAACAGATGAAAAACAACAAAACCTGTAGCCCCAGGGTTTCCCAGCTGAGGTCTTCAAAGCTAGTGGGTTGTTGCTCACATCAAGACTCTATGCCCTCATCCTACAGATTTGGGAGGAAAAAGCACTCCCCGCACCATCCCACACCACATCACCCTCAACCCCACCCCCACCCATGCCCCCGACTTCAGGAATGTGATATTGTAACTGTCTTCAATAAGGGAGATGAATCAAGCTGCGGAAACTATCAAAGTATTTTCATCTTGTCTATAGCAGGGAAAATCGTGATATGCATTCTCGTGAATCTCCTACTTCCTGTAGCTAAGGAAATCCTCCCAGGGACAGTGTAGCTTTAGACCTTCCAGAAGAACACCCATCAAGATCTTTGTTGTCAGACAAATCCAAGAAAAATGTCGAGAACAACATCAGGAGCTTTTCATTACATTCATAGACCTGACCAAAGCATTTGACTAAGTAAATCGTGAGGCTCTGTGGATTGTGCTCCAATAATTTGGATGTCCAAGAAACTCCATCACAATCCTGTAACTGCTTCATGATGATATGACTTCAACTGTCTTGAGTGGGAGATCTGAAACAGTTGCCTTCAAAATCCAGGCTAGAATCAACCAAGATTGTGTGCTAGCCCCCATATCATTCACAATCTACCTGACAGTGGCTACTCACCTCATCAAAGATCAACTGCCCTCTGCTGTGAGTATTAAGTACTACCTAGATGGAAAACTTTTACCTCAGCCACCTCCAGACCAAAACTAAACTGACCGCCATAGACATACATGATCTGCAGTTTGTGAATGGCTGCAGTGTCAATGCCCACTCTGCACCAGTTGTGCAAGCCACTTTCGAGCTCTTCAGTTCTGCATACAAGAAACTTGGCCTCTCCTTGAATGTTGCCAAAAGAAAACTCATATCAAACCACACCTGGTCAGCCAAATATTCCACCTCCTATATATGTTGAAGGAGAGACACTGGAATATGCTGAGCACTTCACATATCTTAGCAGCCACCTCTCCAAAAGGGCACCATTGATGTAGAAATCCAACACTGGATCAGCTGCACCAGCTTAGCCTTTTACAAACTATGGCAGTGAGTGTTTGACGAAAAAGACCTCTAAAAGTCAACAAAAGTTCTCAGTACAGAGCAGTTGTTGCCTTTACATTCCTCTACTACTGTAATCCCGAGACTGTATATGATCAACACATGAGAGTGCTAAAGAAATTCCATCAGAAATCCCTCTGCCGCATCCTGCGGAGTCAATGGGAGGACCATCAAACAAATACTTGTGTCTTTCTTGACAGCAGGCCCACAAGCATTCAGGCAAAACTCCTGCAATATCAGCTTCAATGGACTGGACACTGTATCCGGATGGCCAAAAAGTGTCTTCCCTGCCAGGTTCTGTCTTCTCAACTCTCAAAGGACCAACGTTCCGGGGAGGGCAAAGAAAACACTTCAAAGACAATCTGAAGCTCTCTTTGAAGCATGGCAGCATTGACATTCATGACTGGGAGGAACTTGCTAACAATTGTTCAAAATGGTGGCATCACACGTTGTGGCCAATGACGAGACAAAGCAGCGGCAGAGTAAGGAAGAAAAGGAAGCAAATCCTGCACCCCAGATCCCACTACCTCAAGGGACACCCTGCCCATGTGCCCAAAGATCAAGAATCGGCCTGTCAGTCACATGAAGACCCATGGCAGGTACTTATGACCCTGAACAGACATCATCCTTAAACCAAGGGACAGCTTCTGCCGATGATATCACAATATAGGGTAAAATTGGTAAGCATTGCACCTGTTCCTCAGGCATAAAATTAATGCAAAGCATACCAGTTTGGAAGTGGGGTGGCCTGCTCCCACAGGTGTTGGTCCAAATGTTAAACTCGTGGGGTCCTATTTATAGATTTCCCAGGCATGCAACTAGAATAAATGTTAAACCCTATCCAGAAATTAGTCACTGGATGTGTGGGGTGGGATATCCCCACTCAGGAATCTTCAGCAACCCCAACAACTGCAAGTCAGATCAGGTAGGTAGGAAAGTCTTTAAATATTAATAAATCGCTCTTGGGGAGTCAGAGGGAGGGAAGTGCACCCATCAACGCCACAGCTCTATCACACCCCTCCCCTCCCGAATGCCTTCACCTTCCCTGGGACTTTTGAGGGCCATGGCAGGTGGCTTGAGATTGGAGTCTTAAGTACGCTGATGAGGCCCGGGGTTTATTTCCATCAATCTCTGAGTTTGGTTGTACTGATTGCATAGCATTGTGTCTGGACCCAAAAACTAGCCCAGATCAAAACCCTCTCCTATGTGATCTCAACTCCTCTAACGGTAATTATTTGTATGCAGAACCTGTCAGACATAAAAATAAATCAATTTTCCCAGTAGAGTCTTTCCGGTCCAAGAAGCATCATGTGACCAACAGCTGCCTACTCCTTATATTTTATCTAATGAAGGTATCATTAGAACAGGCAGGCTTTCTTCTGACAAAACTCAAAGCAGCACAAGTGAAAAAATAATAGATGAGAAATCATAAAGTTGTGGGATGAAAAGCTCCAATACTTAGGACATGCCTAGTGCTTTTTTTTTTGCTTAATAAATATATTAGTCAAATTGTAATTATTTTCCCATACAAAGAAACCAAGAGGGGAAAACACTAAAAAGCAGGATGCCCGCAGAAAGGCAGAAGGGTCCTTCCTTAACCATGCAGATCAATGTCAAGTTCAGAAACATGAAGGCAATTGAGATGGGGTAACCAGGAGAGAGGGTCATTTGGGAGATGGATGTGAAGGTTGGAGAATGCTGGTTAGGCCACATATACAATCATGACAATAATTTATATGTGGTGCATTTAATATACTTATGGCCCAAAGCACCCATGGCCCAAAAATGTGTTTGTCTTTGCTGACTCTGTACCTGTACAACAGAGAGGCCAGCTCTCAGCTCTGTGAAGGGGCAGAGTGGGCCACAGCAATGTTATCCATCCATAGCAGTGTTATCTCTCTGCACCAAAATTTGCAATACTTATTTCTCACAACCACTTAATCAGCCATTCCTAACAGCTCTCAGGAAAACAATTATAACTTGCTTCCAGATTGCTAAGAATCATTTTAAAAATCCTCAAAGAAGGTTCTTAGGCACATTAGTATAATGATCCAGCCCAGAAACTGTGAAATCAACTTCTCTGGTCATAGTTTCTGGTCAGTATTTTAGGCTGTCTATTGTATCCTTCATTGTGTTAATCTTTAGCAAGACTGCCAGATACAGCTTTGTGCCCATGGGTAAAATCGTTCTGACAGCTTCACATTAGGGTGTGAATCTCTTTAACAACAGAAGTAGGCATTTGGCCCAATTGTACAGCTCTTCATATAAGAGCGCTGCACGAAAACAGTCCCGTTATTTAATTTAGATATCTTATACCCTTCATTAGACAACAGGCCTTGCTATGGAGAGGTGATGAGGACTGTCAGGATCTTGGTGTTGGACTGTTTCTTTTAGGGTTGGCGAAACTATTGTGTGTTCCTGGTGTTTTCAGGTTTAAATCCAGGTGGCCTGCATCTGCAAGGTTTTTTTTGTTTCTGAAGCCCGGGAAACCCATGTGCACAGAGTGACAGAATCCTGGGTTAACACTGCACCTGACAGAATCCTGGGTTAAAATTGACTTTAAACATTTTTAAATCTCAGATGTCCCAAAGGGTTTCCCACTTACTAACGAACACGCTTGGCATAATGCAGGAGTCAGCGGGTTCCTGCCAGGTTCCAGGTACACTGGCGCTTTCTGCTTTTTCAACCTGTTGCCTGCACAGAAACCCACCCGCATTGGCGAATTAAAATTCTTTCCCATGTTTCAAATTGATGCCCTGTCAGCAGAATTGAAAAAAATAGAGGTGTAAAAGATAGACAAACAAAAATGATGTCGGAGAGAAGAGCAAGGTGAGAGAATAGTGGGAATTGATGGGGCTGAACAATCGATAGGCAAGAAAGAGTTTTAAATACTGAGACCTGACAGCTGCTTCCTTGCCCTAGAGGAAAGCTTCTACATAACTTGTTCTGAGAGCGTACTTTCGCTGCTTTGGAGGTGATTTCCAAGACCTTGGAGGTCATTCCTGCTACCTTGGATTTTTTTGCCTTTGACCATCATTCCCCAGCTTCAGTCTTCACAGCAGCATGGAAGCCACTTTGCAGCTCTACTTCGACATCAGACGAGAAATGAAAGCAGTAGAACCCCCAGGAAAAGCAGCAGTCTTCAGCCCAGCCACCTGTTACTTCACTGGAGAGAATGGATGAGCAAGGAGCTTCAGTTTGCAGGAGGCAGGAAACTCAGCACAGGGTACACAGGCAGAGGATAAACATAACTGAGCAACATGTGCCTTAGGAGGCTCAGACTTCCCCATCAGATGGTTGCTGATATTTGTAGCTCCAATTCAAGTAGACCGGGGGTAAAATTATTGCTTGGCCGGCGGGCGCGAGCCTGAGCCAAACCGAGCATAATATGACGCACGATGGCATCGGGCATGTGTCCCGACGTCATCGCGCACTCCCGCAATATTTCAGTTGGAGGGCGTGTGCCGGAGTCGGCAGCATGCCCGCCGACAATTAAGAGGCCTATTAAGGCCATTAAAAAGTTAATTGAAATAAATTTTTCGCAGCCCATCCAACCTTACGGTGGGCAGGCAGACGAAAACGCCAAGCGGCCTTTGCACTTTTTTTGGAAACCTCATCCGTGGGCGGGATGGAGGCTTCCAAAAGCAAATAAAAACAAAATAAAAACTTTCATTTTTCACTAATAACATGTCCCTGCTCATGTGAGAGAGTCACACGAGGGGGCATGTTTCATTACATTTTTAATTATTTATTTTCATATATCTTCATCTCCCTGAGGCAGCGCTGTGCCTCAGTGAGATTGTGTGGCACGCACTCATGCGCTTGCACGGAGGTTGCACTCGCCCCGCTCGACCTCCTCACTCCACCTGCACAGGTAGCACCGAGGGCTGCTGCTCACGTTTTGCGCTGGGCGGGCCTTAATTGGCCCACCAGCCTGAAATTGCCTTCCGGGCCCCATCGCGGGCGGCGGTCAGCATCCCAACCGCCCCCTCCCACCCCACCAAGCCCACACGCCAAGATGCCCCAGGTGGTTATGCATTACCAGTGGCTATCAAAGCCACCATTGCCCACGGTTGCTGCCATGGATAATGATACTCTTCCTCTCCTAATATAAAACATAAGAACATAAAAAATAGGAGCAGGAGTAGATCACATGGCCCAATGAGCAAGCTCTGCATTCAATAATATCATGGCTGATCTTGCGCTTCAACTTCACTTTCCTGCCTGCTCCCCATTTCCCTTAATTCCCTGACAGACTAAAAATCTGCCTATCCCAGCTTCAAATATATTCAACGATGGAGCACCCACAACCCTCTGGGGTAGAGAATTCCAAAGATTCACAACCCTATGATTGAAGAAATCTCTCCTCACTTCAGTTCTAAATGATTGGCTCCTTATGCTGAGACTGTGCCCCCGTGTTTTAGACTCCCCAACCAACAGAAACAATCTCTCAGTCAATCTATCCTATCAAGCCCCTTCAGAATTTTGAGATCGCCTCTCATTCTTCTAAACTCCAGAGAATATAGACCCAATTTACTCAGCCTCTTATTATAGGTCAACCCCCTCATACCCGGGACCAATTTAATGAATCTTCGCTGTACCCCTTCCAGTGCAAGGATATACTTTCTTAAATGTGGAGATCAAAGTACTGCACACAGTACTCCAGTCTCACCAAAACCCTGTACAACTGTAGCAAGACTTCTTTATTCTTGTACTTCAACCCACTTGCAATAAAGACCAACATGCTGTTTGCCTTCCTAATTGCTTGCTGCACTTGCATGTTAACTTTCTGCGTTCCTTGTACAAACACACCCAAGTTTCTCTGGACATCAACATTTACAAGTTTCTCACCTTTTAAAAACATTCTGCTTTTTTTATTCTTACGATCAAAGCGAATTACTACACACTTCCCTATGTTATAGTCCATCTGTCATCTTGTTGCCCACTCACCTAACCTATCTATATCTCTTTGCAGCCTCTCTGTGTCCTTAACTTTCCACCGAGCTTTGTATCATCAGCAAACTTAGATAAATTACTCTCTGTCTCGTCGTCTAAGCCATTAATATAGATTGTAAATAGCTAAGGCCCCAGCACTGATCCTTGTGGCACTCCACTATTCACTGTTTGCCAACTTGAAAAAGCCCTGTTTATGCTCACGCTCTGATTTCCATCCATTAACCAATCCTTTATACATGCTAATATATTACCCCAAATTCCATAAGTCCTTATTTTACCTATTAACCTTTTGTGGGGCACCCTAGTGAATGCCTTTTGGAAATCTAGTTATACTACATCTACTGGTTCCCCTTTATCTACCCTACTAGCTACATCCTCAAAAAACTCTAATAAATTAGTCAAACAGGATTTCTCTTTAGTAAAACCATGTTGTCCTACTCTAATCATAATATGCTTTTCTAAGTACATTGTTAAGACTTCCTTAATAATAGATTGCAATATTTTCCCAACAACTAACTGGCCTGTAGTTCACTTTTTTCTCTCTCCCCCCTTTCTTGAAAAGCAGTACAACATTTGCCAACTTCCAATCTAGTGGGACCATTCCTGAATCTAAGGAATTTTGGAAAATCATAGCTGGCAGATCAACTATCCCTACAGCTATCTCTGTGTAGGCCATCAGATACTGGGAATTTGTCAGATTTTAGTCCCTTAAGTTTATCCAGGACTTTATCTCTGCTAATATTAATTTCCCTAATTTCCTCACTCTTTTTAGCCCCTAGATCATCGTCTATTTCTGGTATTTTTCTACTGTGAAGACAGACACAAAATATTTGTTCCATGCCTCTGCCATTTCCTTGTTCCCCGTGATAATTTATCCTGTCTCTGCTTCTAAAGGGACAATGTTTACTTTAGCTACTCTCTTCCTTTTTCTAAACTTACAAAACCTCTTACAATCTGTTTTTATATTTCTGGCAAGTTTACACTCATTCTATTTTTCTCTTTTTTATCAATTTTTTGCTAGTTTCTAAAATGCTCCCAATCGTCAGACTCGCTATTGGTTTTTTGCAATGTTGTAAGCCTCTTTTAATCTAATGCTACCCTCAACTTCCTGAGTGATCCATGGATGAGTCTTTCTTGCTGAGTTTTTGTTCTTCAATGGAATGTATTTTTGTTGAACATTTTGAATTGTTTCTTTAATTGTTTCCCACTGTTCATTTACCTCCATACATTTTAGTCTATTTACCCAATTAATCTTAGCCAGCTCCCCCCTCATACCTATGTAAGTGGCTTTGCATAAGTTTAAGATTTTTGTTTGCAATCGGAATATGTCACTATCAAGTTTAACATGGAATTGAATTGTGTTATGGTCACTATTTCCCAGTGGGTCATTTGCTATGGCATTACTAATTAACCCTGTTTCATTACACAATACTAGATCTAAGATAGTTTTATCCCTAGTCGGTTCCACTGTGTACTGCTCCAAGAAACTGTCACGAGAACATTCTACAAACTCATCTTCTAGACCACTCTTGCCAATTTGACTGTCCCAGACTATGAAGATTGAAGTCCCCCACAATTATTATATTTCCTTTATTGCAGGCTCCAGTAGCTCCTTGTTTATGCTCTGCCCAATGATATAACTGTCAAAAATTTCCAATGTGCCCCCACCTTAATCTTGTGAATTTTAAATCCTCAATAGTTGAAAAAAGTTGCATTCACACAACCACTCTCTGTCATACGTTTGTCACCAACTGCAATAAGTGACCTTTTATTCAGATGGAACAATGACAAGTTTCAATACCTACCAGAACTACTGCTCAAATTCACCTCCATTTTCCTTCATGTTCAGTTCCCCAAGCCCCAGGGAACTGGTGCTGTTCGAGTGAAAGGCATAGCTCCATTAAAAACAGCTTTAAAATACCTCATTGACATTTCCTAAGGACATTAAGTGCAGAAATAAATATCCACATCCAATTGGGAAATCCCTGATATTAGCTTGAGTGTGCTGGAGCAGGGGTGCTGCCCCCAACCCCCTCGCTCTTAAAGCCAAAATGTTTACATCCGCCTGCTCCAAACTCACCCATTTGTTGGAGGTAAAAATTCTTGCCTCCCTCACCTTCCAGGTCGGTAATGACCTTTCTTCAGAACTGGTTATGAAACTAGGTTGCTTTATGTGTTCCAAATGTAGACGGGAGTTGTCTTCACCTCGGTGCTGTTTCCGACAGATGTCTATATTAGTTAGCAACACTTATAACTGAACATCCTTAAGGCATACACTGGGTGTTACATTCCTTCCAATCACCTGATCAAGACTAAAACATATTGCACACAAAGGGCACAATTTTCCTAGATTTGCACAAGGTCCGGTAGCGGGTGTTTTACCCTCCGGCCACGATTGCGGGTTTTCACACCGTATCGTCCCAAGCCCACCTCTCATTATTTATGCATTCCCGGGAACCACGCCGTTTCCATGGCAAGTGGGCTCTCATTTCCCCTCCCACCATCACCCCGCCGTTGCATCACACCGGCCGCCGTGTTTCAAAGGCAGCCTCCAGCACACCGCTCATCGCTACCAGCTCACCGCCGCTGCCCGGGAGACATGGCCAGCAAAGGCAAAAAAGACCACAGCGCTCCCCCAGTTTAATGATGGGTCCCTCGAGCGACTGCTGAATGCCGTGAAGGCCCACCGGAACGTCCTGGCTGCAGGATGGGCAGCAACGTGACTAATCCGGCTTGGAAGGCGGTGGCAGCGGTGGTCAGTGCCAACACCTTACAGAAGAGGACAGCCACCCAGTGCCGCAAGAGGATGAATGATCTCCTCCATTCCGCCAGGGTAACTCACTCATTTCATCACTCTCAACTCACACACTCACAAACCCAGCACACACCCACAGGGCCCTCTCTCACTGCCGGTTCAAGGGACATCACCATTCACTCTCTCACACACACATATCATTGGCCTTATCCCACCCATGGGACCACTCACCACCCACACAGGCCAGGCACATTTATCACCTGGACCGATAGGCATCCTGTTTACACTTTCTCCATCTCTATTCATGCAGGACAAGCTGGCACACAACAAGAGGGAGAGGTTGCAGACCGATGGCGAAATGCCCAAAACCAAGGTCCTCACGGACTTTGAAAACAGAGCCATCCAGCTGGCTGGCGATGACCGGGACCGGTCCTGTGCTGACGGTGAGTTCGGTGGTGCTCTACCAAGTGAGGGTCCAGCAGTGCAACATCCATCAGACAACCATGCTGTGAGTGATATGTCCTGTTTCACAGGCCACTGCCATGTATTAATTATCTCTCCTTGCTTTCGCAGGCACATCTGCCAAACATCCGACAGAGTCCATGACCCAGGGAGTCAAGCCCCAAAGAAACCTCCGAAGGGGAATCTGAAGGGACCCTCTCAAAGTCCCGTCACAGCGCTCACCCACACCCTGAACCAGCGCAGAGACACACACCTCAGTGGGACCTAGCTTTATAATAGACATGGGATCACAATCTGGTGAGCCTATCACACTGTCTGATCCACAGCAGGCGACGGCAGGGACTTCCCAGGTTTCCGGCACTTGGAGGCCTGCTGGAGGCCAGAAATTCGCTGAGTCCAAGTCAGATGATGAGCTTTTGGACTCGGTCATGTCACAGTTGCTGGAGCTGCAAAGGCAAGCTCGGGAACATCAGGAAGGGATGTCCGCTGTACTCCTCAGATTGCAAGGCACAATGGAGGATTCTATCCGCCTTCAGGCTGAGGTGATAGTGCCAGCATGCCAACGCACCGAGGTCAACACTGGTAGGATGGCAGCCACCATGGAGACCTTGGTCTAGGACATCGCTCCTGCACTACTGCGTGGGCTCAACACCATCACTGACGCCATAGTTGGCTTCCAACAGTGTGCGCACGACAGGGGTGCAGGGCAGCTCGATCTCACTCCAGCTACCCCTTCCCCTCAAGGAAGTAGCCAGGGGTGCACGGGAGGAGGATCAGCACATGCACACGCTGGGCCCATCCAGCCAGGTGACTCTGGGAGTGACTGGTCCACCCGAATCCGCTCTTCCTGTGACCTCAGCAGCTCCAGCTTCACACGCCGAGGAGGGTGCCATTGCCACACAGCAGGACCCCGAAAGCAAGTCGAGGCTCTCCAAGTCATAGCCCTCCAGAGGACACCCACTAAAGTAATCAGAGATAGGGTGTCGCAATCAGCAGACTGCCTCCACCTCCACTGTGGATGTCTGGGGAGCAACAAGACATAGCAGCAGGGTTAGTAAAGTTAAGGAGAATTAGTTGCGCAGCCTGGGCATGGGTGTTAATCACTTGTACATATTGTTCACTATTGTCAATAAACTCCCAAGAATCTCTCCCTGCCTATGGCTCCTTGTTCTGATGAGCAGTGTTCTTGTCACTCAGATGTGAAACCTTTCTGCACAAGGTAAAGGCAGGTGTCTCAGTCCAGGGCCTCTTCCCTGGGCTCTGTGCAGCCTTCAGACCAAAGTGATGGTCCAGCCTCACACTCCCTGGAAACATTCCTGATCCCTGCACCTTGGCGGTGCTTGTCATTGCTGCCAGAATGTTGTGGGCAGGTTTCACAGAGTTCCATCATTCTCTCTGTGAGCTCTCAGCACCTTTAAAGAGGAACTGGCCCCCATCTCTTCAGCATCTGTGACCAATGATGCTGTGATCCAGCTCCTGAAGGACTTAGGTGCTGAAGGCGGACAAAGCATAAAACCACAAGACCATAAGACGTAGGAGCAGAAGTAGGCCATTCGGCCTACTGAGTCTGCTCCACCATTCAATGAGATCATGGCTGATCTGATAATCCTCAACTCCACTTTCCTACCTTTTCCCCATAACCCTTGATTCCCTTACTGATTAAAAACCTGTCTATCTCAGCCTTGAATATACTTAATGACCCAGCCTCTACAGCCCTCTGTGGTAAAGAATTCCACAGACTAACTACCCTCTGAGAGAAGAAATTGCCCTTCATCTCTGTGTTAAATGGGTGACCCCTTACTCTGAGATTATGCCCTCTGGTCTTAGACTCTCCCACAAGGGGAAACAACCTCTCAGCATCTACCCTGTCAAGCCCCCTAAGAATCTTATACATTTCAATAAGGTCACCTCTCATTCTTCTAAACTCCAATGAGTGCAGGCCCAACCTACTCAACCTCTTCTCATAAGAAAACCCCTCCATACCTACTATCAACCTAGTGAACCTTCTCTGAACTGCCTCCAATGCCAGTATATCTTTCCTTAGATAAGGGGTGGAAAACTGTTCACAGTATTCTAGGTGTGGTCTAACTAGTGCCTTGTATAGTTTTAGCAAGACATCCCTATTTTTATACTCCATTCCCTTTGAAATAAAGGCCAGCATTCCATTTGCCTCCCCTAATACCTGTTGAACTTGCATGTTAGCTTTTTGGGATTCATGCACGAGGACTCCCAAATCCCTCTGTTGCTGCAGCTTTCTGCAGTCTTTCTCCGTTTAAATAATATTCAGCTCCTCTATTCTTCCTGCCAAAGTGCATAGCCTCACATTTTCCCACATTATATTCCATCTGCCACTTTTTTGCCCACTCACTTAACCTGTCTATATCCCTCTATAGACTCTTTGTGTCATCCTCACCACTTGCCTTCCCACCTATTTTTGATTCATCCGCAAATTTGGTGATAGTACATTCACTTCCCTCATCTAAGTCATTAATATATATCATAAATAATTGAGGCCCCAGCACTGATCCCTGTGGCATTCCACTTGTTAGAGGTTGCAATCCTGAAAATGCCCCCCTTATCCCAACTCTCTGTCTTCTATTAGTTAGCCAATCTTCTATCCATGCTAATATACTACCCCGACACCATGGGCTCTTAACTTATTAAGTAGCCTTACGTGTGGTACCTTATTGAACGCCTTTTGGAAATCCAAATATATTACAACTACTGGTTCCCCTTTATCTATCCTGCTTGTTACCTCCTCAAAAAATTCTAATAAATTTGTCAGGCATGATTTCCCCTTCATGAGGCCATGCTGACTCTGCTTGATTAGGTTATGTAATTCTAAATGCTCTGCTGTTACATCCTTTATAATAGACTCCAACATTTTCCCAATGACAGATGTTAAGCTAATTGGCCTGTAGTTACCTGTTTTTTGTCTCCCTCCCTTTTTGAATAAGGGTGTTACATTGGCAGTTTTCCAATCCTCTGGGACTTTTCCAGAGTCTACTATCTCCGTAGCTACTTTCTTTAATATCCTAGGATGCAACCCATCAGGTCCAGGAGGCTTATCGGCCTTTAGCCCCATTAGTTTCCCTAGTACCTTTTCTCTAGTGATAGTTATTGTATTTATTTCCTCCCCCTCTTTTGCCCCTTGATTATTTAGTATTGGAATGCTAATAGTGTCTTCTACCATGAAGACTGAAGCAAAGTATTTATTCAGCTCTTCTGCCATTTCCTGGTTCTCCATTATTATTTCCCCAGCCTCATTCTGTAAGGGGCCTATGTTCACTTTGGTCTCTCTCTTCCTTTTCATATACTTAGCTCTTACTCTTATACTGCATATATATATATATATACTCTTACTGTCCATTTTTATATTACTTACTAGTTTACCCTCAAAGTTTATTTTCTCCCTCTTTATTATATTTTTTGGCTTTTAAAGCTTTCCCAATCTTCTGGGTTATCACTAATCTTTGCCACATTATACGTCTTTTCTTTTAATTTGATACTATTCTTAACTTCCTTGGTTAACCATGGTTGGTTTATCCCCTTCCTTGAATCCTTCTTCCTCACTGGTATATATCTTTGCTGTGAGTCATGAACTGTTTTCTTAAACGTCTGCTATTGTTCATCAACTGTTTTTTCTGCTAAAATCCTTTGCCAGTCCACTCCAGCCAACTCTACCCTCGTCCCTTTCTAATTATCCTTATTTAAGTTTAGCATAGTTGTTTCCGGCCCAAGTTTCTTACTCTCAAACTGAATGTTAAATTCTACCATATTATTCCTAGGGTATCTTTTACTCTGAGATCATTTATTAAACCTGCCTCATTACACATTACCAGATCCAAAATAGCCTGATTCCTGGTTGCATCCACAACATATTGTTCTAGGAAACTGTCCTGAATACGCTCTATGAATTCTTGCTCGTGTCTACCTCTGCCAATTTGATTTTCCCAATCTACATGAAGATTAAAGTCACCCATGATTAATGTACTGCCTTTTTCACATGCCCTCGTTATTTCCTGATTTATTCTCTGTCCTGCAATATAGCTACTGTTTGGGGGACTATAGACTACTCCCACCAGTGTCTTCTTCCCCTTGTTATTTCTTATCTCCACCCATATGGATTCTACATCTTCCGATCCAAGATCCTTTCTTGCTATCTTACTTATTCCACTTTGTACTAACAAAGCTACCCCATCACCGTTTCCTTCCTTGCCTGTCCTTTCGAAAAGTCACATACCCCTGAACATTTAGTTCCCAGATTTGATCTCCTTGTAATCATGTCTCCATAATGGCTATAAGATCATACCCTTTAACCTCTATTTGTGCTGTTAGTTCATTTATTTTGTTCCGAATACCATGTGCATTTAAGTAAAGAGCCATTAATTTTGCCTTTTCACTATTTTTTTCACCCATTGACCCTATTTGCTGCTTTTTAAAAATGTTTATACATTCTGTCCCTCCCTGTCACACTCTGGGTATCATTACCTAAATAGCTGCCATGCAAGGCTGCCATGTCCTTTTGCTTTGTAAGCTTACATACCCCCTTTCCAAAACCCTCCCCCGCTCTATTTATTTTAAAGCCCTCTCTATAGCCCTAGCTACTTGGTTCGCCAGGACACTGGTCCCAGCCTGGTTCAAGTGAAGCCCGTTCCACCAGAACAGTTCTCTCCCTTCTACCCCAGTGCTGATGCCAGTGCCCCATGAACTGAAACCCACTCCTCCCACACCAAACTGTGAGCTACGCATTTAACTCCTTGACTTTATTTACCCTATGCCAGTTTGCCTGCGGCTCAGGTAGCAATTTCGAGATTATTACCTTGGAGGCTCTGCTTTATAATTTAGCTCCTAACGGTTCAAATTCTTTCAGCAGAACCTCCTTTCTAGTCCTATCAATGTTGTTGGTACCAGTGTGGACGATGACAACTGGATCCCTCCCCTCCCTCTCCAAGTTGCTCTCCAGCCCTGAGGAGATGTCCTTAATCCTGGCACTGGGCAGGCAGCACAGTCTTCGGGGCTCATGCTCATGCCTCAGATGCTTCTAAAGTTTCTTGGAGTTGCACGGAGCGCAAGCGAGCTGCCCTCGGTCAGGCAGGAGTCAGGCATTCTCAGAGGCTATGTGAAGGTCTATGGAGTGTCCTCACTGCATGTCGTCATCATTCTCCTGCAATCGAGCAACTATTAAAGCCTCCACCATGACAGGAGCATTCTCACAGACGGCATTCACGCTGCCATAAGCCAGACTGGAGTCAAACGTTCCCAAATGCAATGTGAGGATCTATAGGGTCACCTCACACAGTGTGTTGTCATCATCCTTCACAAATCTAGCAGCTATGAGGGCCTCCCGAGCATGCCTGCCTCGTCTAGCCAGGGCGAGGGCCTCATCCCTATGATCGTCGCCTCCGAGGATCTCTCACCCTCAACCCTGTTGGCATCCTCCTCATCGGAGAAGATGTGCAGCTCCTCCATCTCCTCCTCATCCAGCTCATCTCCCCGTTGGAACGCCAGGTTGTAAAGGGCACAGAAGACGACGACGATGCGTGACACCCTCTATGGACTGTATTGCAGGGCTCCACCAGACCGGTCCAGGCACTGGAACCTCATCTTCAGCATCCCGATGGTCTGCACCACTAAGTTGCGAGCTGCTGCATGAGCTTCATTATACCGCCGCTCTGCTGCAGTCTGAGGCCGCCGCACCGATGTCACCAGCCACAGCCTCTGCGGGTAGCCCTTGTCCCTGAGGAGCCAACCCTGCAGCTTCTGTGGACCCTGGAAGACTGCAGGGATCTGTGACCGACTGAGGATGTAGGCATCATGCACACTCCCTGGAAACCATGCGCACACCTGCAGGGTGGTCGCACAACAGCTGCATGTTCAGTGAGTGGAATATCTTGCAGTTGATGAAGTCTGCTGTGTGTAGCAGTGGAGACCTGAGCACCACTTGAGTGCAGTCAATCGCACCCTGCAACTGTGGGAATCCCGAGATCCAAGTGAATCCAATGGCCCTTGCATCCTGGCTGTCCCGGTCCCAGGTGAAATGCACAAAGTTGTGTGCCATTTAGAAGATGGCATCCGTGACCTCATGGGTGCATTTGTGAATGGAGGCTTGTGATATCCCACAGAGGTCACCTGTGGAGCCCTGAAAGGAGCCACTGGCGTAAAAATTGAGCGCCATGGTCACTTTCACAGCCACTGGCACTGGATGCCCTCCATGTCTCCTTGGCACCAAGTCCTGCAGTAAGTGACAGATGTGAGCGACAAAGTCTCTAGACATGTGCAGTCATCGGCAACACTGGTTCTCGGTCATCTACAGGAATGACGGGCGGCGTCTGTAGACCCTGGGTGTTGCTAAGCGCCAATCAGCCACGGCTTGCTGTCGCTCCTGGTGAGGGTGTGCGGGAACCCCAGCAGTCCCTTCTCCCTGAGGTTGCTGCTCCTGACTTTGAGCGACCAGGCACCTCAGACACTCTCTCCTCCGTTCTCTCTAGGCCATCAGACATACAGCTAGGTCACCAGGCTCCATGCCCCTGATGTGGTCCTCCTGCGACATGAAAGAGCGAGAGATGTGGTTAGCATGGGTGAACCTCGCACCTTTCTGGCCCTAAGCGTCGGCCCCTTAACACTTCCTGGAGAGTGCTGATCACCCTTCGGATAAGTGCACTGCATGGCTGCCCTGTCAGCCTGCGACATGGGGGAAGACAGCTCCTAACCGGGTTGCTGAGATTGCAAGGGGCTGTGAGCTCCTCCAGCTGCTACATGGCTAGCGTTGGTGAGGAGATTGTACAACGTGTGCAGTCCAACTGCTCCGTGGTCCAATAATGTGGTCATGGACTTGCAGTCTGTGCCTGGGTGGGGGGCAGGTGATGCTGGGGGTAAGGTCTGGAGCTCTTGGTGGCACTTTGGTACCTCCATGTTGCTTGTGTGGGTGAGCAGGCTAGGAGCCCAGCCCCAATCACATCACTGTAGTTGTGCCTGAACTGTCTCAGTTGCAGGGGAATGGTCAGTTTATGCAGATGTCCCTACTGCGTGGCCACTTCCCTCACCTACCCTGCCCCTCATCCCGATTTCTTGTGCGTGGAATCCAACACCAGGGCAGCAGTCACCTCCCCCCCCAACACCCCAACAACAGCAACAGTCGACTCTGAGGCTGGGCAGCAGTTTCCCCGGACCACCCCCACCCCCACCCCTTCCACGCCCCCCCACCCCCTCCCCCCCCCGCCCCCGACAACAGTCGCCTCTGTGGCACGGCGGCATTTCACCCAGGCCCCCTGGCGTCCCCGAAGGCTGCAAAGCAACAGGCGACCCTGGCGAGCTGTGGAGAATGCTGCTGCTCCCTCACCTCAGCTCTCCCGCCGGGTGCACGTCGCCCGCGCGCTGTTGTGAAGACGTCGGCGTGCTTTCCCGCCAACATGGACGGGCGATCCAACGGGGGGTCCAAGAGCCTGGTGAGATGGCCTTCTAATGATATGTTGATGCATTACAATGAGCTCCCCGATGACCCTTGGCAGGAAAGGCGGTCGGCGGGCTAAGCGGACGATCGCAACCTGCCTTCCCGCCATTGTGAAACCGATCGCGCCATATTGTACGTGCGCGCCACCTATCACGCCCGCTGCCAGCAGGCACGGAAAATTCCGCCCGAAGTGAAGCAACTAGATTTGTGTTGTGAAGCGCAACTGTTGAAATTGTACAAATACAACCTCAATCTACTCAAGCACATTCAGATTGCCCGTTCATGCCGCAATTGTTTGCAATTTTTCGTTGCCCATCCAACCTTACTGTTGGCAGACAGACGAATCGGCCAGGCGGCCTTTACATTTTTCATCAAACCTCATCCACGGGCGGGATGAGGGTTCCACGATGAAATAAAACATGAATACATTCCTGTGGACTGCATTTTCAGTAGCTATATTGTCAGGTTATTTATTATGACGCATGTTCGCTTTCTTTCAGCTTCTGAGACCTTTATCTTTGTTTTTTTAGGTTCTCAGCTCCGTGAGGCAGCTCTCTGCCTTCAGGGAGCTTTCTCTCCGTACTGGCCCGCGCACGCGTTGACTTCAGCGCCTGCCTTCCTGCCGACCCCACCCCGGCAGCGCTGAACTCCTCAGTGCACACTTCACGCTGGCCGGCCGTTAATTGGCCAGCCAGTGTGAAATCGCGGCCGATCGCGGTTGGCGGTCTGCTCCCCCCAGCTGATCCCCGGCCCGCCGATCACGCCTGTCAACTGACCGAAAAATTCAGCCCGATATTTTCTTGAAGGTTTCGGTCTAACCATTGCATTAATTCATGTATTTTATGATAAAATAGCCTCCACTGTTATAAGAATATCACAACTGCTGCTTCACATATAAAGTGTCAGAAATAACTGAAAGTGAAAAGTTGACACACGCTACAATATTGACTGTGAAAATTTAGTAAATTTAACATTTAATTCAAACTGAAATAAACACAGGATATGTTGGAATACAGAGCATCAGTTAACATTAAAAGAGAAAGGCAGATTAATGTTCTTTACAGCTGATATATATATAGCCATAATCAGACCATCTGATCGCAAACATGCAGTTCTCCCTTTCCTCCATATAAGTGATAGGATCTACATAGAACTGACAGTAATGTCAGCCCATAAAGGGCTATGTATCCTCACCAAATTAAGACCTCCTCCGGCAACATGGGGAGCCACTCACCAGCACACAGTGATTTACGCTTACTTAAAAAATGGTATGTGCAATTGAGAATGGGGTAGGGCAGGGATATTGTTCTGGTTTTGGGAAGCCCCTTGATGACCAATGCATAGGCTACGATCCTCGCTGCTTCTTGGAATGCCTCCCTGATGCTGTTACAAGGGGACACCTTTATGTATGCAACCTGTATATATTTTGCATGTCAGATGTCACTGATTGTTGATATCATGATGCAATGAAAATGCACAGTTGACAATTTATCATTATCACTGTGCCCATGCAATTCCCTTTGGAAACAAGTTGAAGGTAGTTGACAGGGAGACTGGTGTGTGACTTAAAGGCCTGACCTACAATGTAAAAGATCCCAGAATTTAGCCTGGTTAACAACCCCAGGTCAGACCAGACCAGGCACAGAACTGTACTTCCTTTACCCAGCTAAACTGATATAGGCAATGGCGTCATCATATCTTAACATGCAGATGTCACAAACCTAGCAATTAGTGACATTTCACTGAGCAATTTTGCATTAATTATTCACCGACATAAGTGCAGAGTTCCTAATGCCTGCAATTTTCTGACATGCCCTGGCATCAGCCTAGGCCCTCCCAAGCAGTACAGACACACGGCCATCCTCACATGACATCCTCACACAGAGATGACATTGTCATGGAAATTCTTTTAAAAACCACGTTGCTGAAATCACCTTCTGTGATAAGACATTTCGTCGGGTCAAAGTTGAAGGGGCTTGGCATCTTACTTGCTCGTTCCATGCCTGACCCAATAATTGCTTGATACTATCGTGGGTATGCGAGTTGAAAACATATCCCATTCCCCAGCATCAGCATTCCTTAACTTGATAAGGTAAAAGAACTGAAATGTTATGAACTTCACATAAAATGAAATGTCTGTTGAGCAACTCTTGAGCACTCAACTGAAAAATTATCCAAGATTTCTAGAAATAGCTCCACAAAAGGAATACATTCTTTCTGATTTCGGTTAGCATTATGAACACAAAGCAGTACTTAATGGGCATTCATTCAACAAATTTAATTAGTATTATTGGCGTATTGAATTACATCGGTTGCTATTGGCAGGACATTGTTCCTTGTATTCAAATCCTTACCTGATTAAGTAGTTTACCAAAATGGTTAAACTGGATACAATTACAGAAAGTTTTTGAAATGCAGGTTTTCATCTGTTTCAAATAAAGACTGTCACGATAAGCAAAGCAAAGGCATTTTTGGAATGCTTGAATCAAACTCGCACACAGGCCTTGAATCACAATATGATACCAACAAATAAGAAGGTATAAAAGCAAATAAGAGCAATTCGCAAAAAATATATGACCATCACCACTATCGCATCTGTGTGTGCTGTGAATACTGGCGGGTGGGCTGAGCGGGACCAGGCGGGGGATGGCGCTGCGCCGATTGCCGCCCGCAAACGGCTCAGCGCCACCATTTTACACTGGGCAGGCCAATTAAGGCCCGCCCAGTGTAAAATGCGACTGGTAGCGCTCAGTGCTACTTGTGTGGGCGGGGGGTGAGGAGGGAGAGCCAGGGCCAGTGCTCTTTCGCGCCGCATGCAGCAATCTCCCTGAGGCAACTCTGTGCCTCAGGGAGATTGAATGGATATTAAAATAATGAAAGAAATGATTTAGAAATTTATTTAAACACGCCCCCTCATGAAACTGTGTCACATGAGTAGGGACATGTTTTTATATTTGTGTAAATTTAATTGTGTAAATTTATTTATTTATTTATTTAATAAAAGCTTCAGGAAACCTCATCCCGCCCTTGGATGAGGTTTCCTGAAAAACGCAAAGGCCGCTTGGGCTTTTCGCCTGCCCGCCAACCTTAAGATTGGATGGGCAGCGTTCACAAGTGGCTCAGTTACTTTCTTAGTGGTCTTAATAGGCCACTGACATTTCAGTGGGCACGCAGCTGACTCTGGTGCGCGCTCACCGAACGAAATATCGCGACGGCCTGTGATGACGTCGGGACGCACGCCCGACATCATCGTGCATCATTTTACACGTCGGCATGTCGGGCCCGCCCCTGGGCGCCGACCGGAAAATTTTGCCTCCTGAAACTGGTGGTGAAAAGAGAACAATGCTATTGGAAATATTCCATGCAATTCGGGGTTTTCCAGTAGTTTTGTAAATGCCCCGAATATTGCTCAGGATAGCAGGATGTTGGAACATTCCACTAAAGTTAGACCCTGATGGGCACCATTCCTAGCATGACAGAATTATTATGGGCAGAATTGCCCCAGAATTGCACTAAATGCGGTACCGGGTGTGGAGAAGGCAACATTTTGCCTGCCAGCCTCAATGGCGGGTTTTCGCTTCCCGTCCACCGTTCGTACCGTCCACTTCCCGGCACGTCCCGCCTCATTAATAATGCATTCACGGGAAACACGCCGGTTCGCTGGCGGGCGGGCTCAGATTTGCCCGCCACACCGTGACATCAGCGCTTCCTCACTCCGGGCGCCATATTTAAAGCGCAGCCTACTTCAGACTACAGACCAGGACTGCTCCAGGCAACAGATGACCCCAAAAGCAAATGTGATTGCAGTCTCTCAAATTTAGTGACTCCTCTCAGGGGCGCCTGTTGGATGCAGTGGAAGGCCGTCGCAAACTCCTCTACCCCAGCTCTAGCCGCAGGAGGCCCACCAAAGTTTCCAATCTGGCCTGGTGGCAGTGGCTGCGGCGATCAGCACCAACGGAGCACAGAGGGGGGTCAGCCATCCAGCGCAGGAAGAGGAGGAATGATCTCATCCATTCCGCCAGGGTGAGTCAACCAGTTCATCGCTCTCAACTCACACACTCCCAAAACCATTACACATCAACAGGGATCTCACACCTCAAGGGACAACACCACCAACTCTCACACACACCCTCACATCTCCATCAGGCTCATATCCTCTGGAGCTTGTGTCCTCATCCCGTTCATGGCTCCATTCACCACACAAACATTCTACACATTCTTATCATCTGCCGTAGCATGCATCCTGCTCACACTCTTTCCATCTGTTTTTACACAGGAGAAGCTGGCTCACAACAGGGGGGAGAGGTCCCAGGCCAGAGGTGGAGTAGGCGACATCAGTTCCTCACTTACTTGGAGGAGCATGCCATCGTGCTGACTGGTGAGGATGTGGACCATTCCTACGGCGATGGTGAGGTCGGTAGTGAACAACCTCGTGAGGATCCTGCACCACATCATCCCTCTGTCAATGCAAATGTAAGTGCTCTCTCTCCTGCTTTTGACTTTGCTGCCATGCACTAATTACCTCTACTTTGGTTCACAGGGAGCTCTGCCAAGCGACTGACACCCTCAGCCAGCCAGTCCCTCAGCTCCATCCACGTCCTCACCTCCAGCAAAGAGAACACCTCCTCCAGTGAAGACCTGGAAATAAGTAGCCTGGAAGACCAGTCACAGCGCTTACCCACACTCTGCACCAGCACAGAGACACACACCTCGGTGAAACCTAGATCTAGAACAGGCTCGGGTTCACAATCTGGTGGTCATCACACAGACATGTGTCTGCAGCGGGAGGAGGCAAGTTCAGCTGAGCTCTCCAGCACTCGGAGGACTGCTAGGGAAGAGGCATCTGTGAGGCCCGAGTCAGATGAAGAGCCTCTGGATCAACCTTCCAATTCATCATGGAGAGTCAGCAGAAGGCGTGGGAACATCACGCAGAGCTGTTGGAAGCTGTCAACAGATTGGCGTGCGAGTCGGAGGAGTGCACCCACCTGCTCGCTGCTGAAGTGGTGTCCACATGTGCGCGTATGGAGGTCTCCGTGGGAAGGATGGTGGACGCCATGGAGACCCTGATCCAGCAGAACATGGAGATGTACGCATGAACTCCATCGTGGTATCCATCGGTAAGTTCCTGTAGTGGCAATGCGAAGTGGAAACGGGGCACCTTGATGTCCCTCCTGGTGCTCCTTCCCTTCAAAGAGTCAGGCCAGGGCCCTCGGGCACCGAAAGGGAGGAGGAGCGGCAGATGGACACCCCTGAGTCATTTACTCAGGAATCTCAGAGGCTGTGCTTTCCATCCGAGTCCCCTTTGCCTGTGACCCCCTCAACCTCGTTCTCTGTCACTGCAGAGGGAGCAGCTGGCCCACAGGAGGACAGCCAGAGCAAGCCAGGACCCTCAAGGCCTCAGTTCTCCAGGGGATACACGCTGAAGTCATCAGAGGCAACAGGGCCAACCATTGCACAGGCTGTCTCCAAACCTCTTGCAGATGTCAGGGCAGCACCTAGAAGTGGTAGGCCCAGAAAAGTTAAGAAATTCTGATCAAGTGGTTTCACGGGTAAACACATTTTGTCACTTTATAATCTGAAAATACATTCACTTACACTGAATAATGTGTAATGTTGTGTTTCAGCTTCATTTACAGGCTTCACGACTCCTCCCCCTGCATCCTTACTTCCTAGCAGTTCAGCTGCACACAGCTGGACCATGAGTGAATTTGGAGAAACAAGTGTGTGTGTGTGTGTGTGTGCATGTGTCAGGGCTTTTCAGGGCTCTCCCATGCACACGGAGCCTTCATCCGATCACAATCATCTCACTGTCCCGAGCATTTTCAATGCTGCCTGCTGGAGTTCTCTTTCAGTTGTCCATGTGAGCTATCTGCATCTCCACCCGCCCACTGGTTGAACTCCCACGCAGCACCTGTGGCCATCTAACACGAGGCTCCACTCAGTTCTGCGAGTTCTGCGAAAAGGTAGTTGTCAAGTTTGAGATAAGCTTCCCCATCCTTTTCCCTCCCACAGTTACCCATGTCCTTTCCCCAATCACAGTTGACCCCTCCTGGTATCACCTCCAACCTCCCCACTGATACCCTACAACCCAAACACTTCTTCTTCATGAACGTCCAGGTGAACATGTACATTTCCTTCCTTCCTGAAAATCCCACCCCCATCCACATTGACCTCCCTGATCTCCCCCTTCTCCCCCCACAAGATCCGTGTTTGCCTCTGTGTCCCCACCAACCACCCCTGCCACCCTTTCTACCAGTGCCGATGCACTGTCACCCTCCCATCCCACCGGCTCCATCTGCCCCCTCTATCACTCTGTCCTACAATGCCCACCCTGAGTTCACCCCCCAGGAGGCAGTCATTGACTCCACAGTCCCCTCCCTTGCACATTCGCTTGGACATTCCACCCCTACCCCAGCATCTTCTTCCACCCTTACATATTTTCCACCCTCACTCTACCCTTACTCCTTCCTCCCCTGTACTCCCTCCTCTCCTGAGACACCTTCCCCCCTCCAGACTCACTCTCCCCCCCCTCCACCAACACCTTCCCCCCTCCAGACTCACTCTTCCCCCCTCTGAACTCTCTCACTTACACCTTCCTCCCCACCTTACACCTACCTCTCCACTTTCACCATTCTATCCCATTACACCCTCCTCCCCACTGTACTCCCTCCTCCCCCCTAACTCCCTGCTTCCCCCTCCCAAGCTCAATCCCACGACAACTTCGCCCCCAACCCCCCAACCTCACTTCCTCCTCCAACACCTCTGCCCCAGCAACCCCCAACCTCACCCCCACCGACACCTTCAGAGCCCCCGCACCAACCTCACCCCCCCGACACCTTCAGAGCACCCCACCAACCTCACCCCCCCTGACACCTTCAGAGCCCCCCCACCAACCTCACCCCCCCGACACCTTCAGAGCACCCCAACCTCACCCCGCCCCGACACCTTCAGACCCCCCACCAACCTCACCCCCCCTCAACACCTTCAGACTCCCCCACCAACCTCACCCCCGCCGACACCTTCAGACCCCCCCCCACCAACCTCACCCCCCCCGACACCTTCCTCTCTCATTCACACCTAGAGCTTCCTCTCCCAACCCCCTCCACTCTCCCCCACCTCCACCGTTCGCAGATCATCCGGAACAGCCCATGGCGAAATCCATGAGGTTCCGAAGCCTCAGCAAAGCCGAAACTGATGAATGGAGACCTCTCACTTTCCAAGACTGCTTTGCGGCGGAGCCTTATGCATGAGGACCCATGCAGCATGCGATCCACGTGTTCCTCCAGGGTCCAGTAGCTGTAGGGCTCCAGCATCTGCTTCTCCTCGGATGTCTGCAATCTGAGCAAGGCCCTAAAGGTAAGCCCCGACCTTCTGCACATCATGCTTGTCCAGACGTGTTCTGGGCCAGCGTGTTTTCCCACCAGCGTCAAAGTAAATCGGGCATGAGGTGGGGTGGGGGGGGTGGTTGGGGGCTGATTCCGGTCAGACCTTACTTTGCATCGCATTAGCGGGATGCAAAAGGGGTCCATGCTGACCTCCAGTGGGATTCACGATCCACCATGGCGGACTCCATCAGACGATCTCGTTGCGATTTCACGCCAGCGTGAAACCGATTTCTGCCCCTCCCACCGAATTCTCCCCCCCCTCCACCCGCCCACCTGTCGCAAATGGGAGCGGACGATTCTGCCCTACATTTACATTCTCTTCTAGAGTTCCTGTCAGTTTAACAACAGAACAACAACTTACATTCATGCAACAGCCTATATTTTGCTGTACTAGCAATGAAACTGTCAGTGTTCAGAGGTATTAGTTTATGAAACTGACAGCAACTTCTGGTGCCCGCATATGTGCAGTTAAAAGTGGAAATCCTGAACCTGCTGTCAGTGACTTCCCACTCTGCTCCAGAGGGTGATGCTGTTGAAGTCCTCGCAGGTGGAAATCTTAGAAATGACTGAATTGATGTGAACTTTCACTTTAGTCTTGCTGTAAAAACTCTTGAAAAATGTACACTTTTTTGAATGAGATATAGCTGTGTTTTTAATGGAATATTAAGTCATAATTTCTTTTGATCAACCTCTCTGGCCCTGAAAACCTAATTTTGTGTTTTTGGAATAGCAAATTACTCCATTATCATGAAAATCCATAGATTTTTAAAACAACAAAAATTATTTTTTAATGCTTGTTTATGATATTTCAGCTTTTACCTTAATCCATAAGCATGTTCCAATCCTTATTTCACTCCCTGTATAATGAATAAAAAGTGAAGGATAATCAGTGCTGTTTATTTTGTGGTTTGCTGTCTATAAAAATTCTTCAGTGTGATTAGCTGTTTAGCCTGCTTGTTGATATCACTGTTGCTGGATTCCAGAATGAAATTGACATCAGGAAAGGTGAAATCTATGGACAGAGATTGCTAGATCTTTGTGGTCAACTTTCTTTGAGGTTGACGGTAAGTAGTTTCTGATGAAAAGAGCAATTTATGATGTCTGTGAACAATGGGATGGGAAAAGTTAGTTCAGTGTTAAGTAGCTGAGTTAGAAAGAGATCAAGGAAACATGTGGTGGTTCGAATGAAAGAGATGGGCCTGATGAGGTCTAGGAGAGAAATTGGAAAGAAGCGACGGAATTGTTTGGGATAAGAGAAGCCCTTCATTGACTAGGGGGGATTGTGTGGAGATGATGGTACAGGTGGAATGTGAGGCAACTGTGTGGATCTTCTCAATGTTAGACCATAAGACCATAAGACATAGGAGAAGAAATTAGGCCATTCGGCCCATCGAGTCTGCTCCGCCATTCAATCATGGCTGATAAGTTTCTCAACCCCATTCTCCCGCCTTCTCCCTGTAACCTTTGATCCCCTTACCAATCAAGAACCTATCTGTTTCGGTTTTAAATACACTCAATGACCTGGCCTCCACAGCCTCCTGTGGCAATGAATTCCAAAGATTCATCACTCTCTGGCTAAATAAGTTTCTCCTCATCCCTGTTCTAAAAGGTCTTCCCTTTACTCTGAGGCTGTGCCCTTGAGTCCTAGTCTCTCCTACTAATGGAAACATCTTCCTCACGTCCACTCTATCCAGGCCTTTCAGTATTCTGTAAGTTTCAATCAGATCCCCCCTCATCCTTCTAAACTCCATCGAGTATAGACCCAGAGTCCTCAAACATTCCTCATATGTTAAGCCTTTCATTCCTGGGATTGTTCTCGTGAACCTCCTCTGGACCCTCTCCAGGGCCTGAACATCCGTTCTGAGATACGGGGCCCAAAATTGTTCACAATATTCTAAATGTGGTCTGACCAGAGCCTTATAAAGCCTCAGCAGCACATCCCTGCTTTTTTATTCTAGTCCTCTCAAAATAAATGCC
Source organism: Cetorhinus maximus (assembly GCF_964194155.1). Taxonomy (NCBI): domain Eukaryota; kingdom Metazoa; phylum Chordata; class Chondrichthyes; order Lamniformes; family Cetorhinidae; genus Cetorhinus; species Cetorhinus maximus. The sequence continues at coordinate 13,824,693 of NC_135883.1, read as the reverse complement.
AACATTGCATTTGCCTTCCTAACTACCGACTCAACCTGTAAGTTAACCTTAAGAGAATCCTGGACTAGGACTCCCAAGTTCCTTTGCACTCCAGATTTCTGAATTCTCTCCCCATTTAGAAAATAGTCTATGCCTCTATTCTTCCTACTAAAGTGCATGACCTCACACTTGCCCACGTTGTATTCCATCTGCCACTTCTTTGCCCATTCTCCTAACCTGTCCAAATCCTTCTGCAGCCTCCCCACCTCCTCAATACGACCTGTCCCTCCACCTATCTTTGTATCATCTGCAAACTTAGCCAGGATGCCCTCAGTTCCTTCATCTAGATCATTAATGTATAAAGTGAAAAGTTGTGGTCCCAACACTGACCCCTGCGGAACTGCACTAGTCACCGGCCGCCATCCTGAGAAGGTCCCCCTTATCCCCACTCTCTGCCTCCTGCCAGACAGCCAATCTGCTATCCATGCTAGTACCTTGTCTCTAACACCATGGGCTCTTATCTTACTGAGCAGCGTCCTGTGCGGCACCTTGTCAAAGGCCTTCTGGAAGTCCAAGTAGATAACATCCATTGGCTCTCCTTTGTCTAACCTACTCGTTACCTCCTCAAAGAATTCTAACAGATTTGTCAGGCATGACCTCCCCTTGATGAAACCATGCTGACTTTGCCCTATTTTACCATGCACTTCCAAGTATTCTGAAATCTCATCCTTAATAATGGACTCTAAAATCTTACCAACGACCGAGGTCAGGCTAATCAGCCTGTAATTTCCTGTCTTTTGCCTCACTCCCTTCTTAAACAGGGGGGTTACATTAGCGATTTTCCAGTCCTCTGAGACCCTCCCTGACTCCAGTGATTCCTGAATGATCACCACTAACGCCTCCACTATCTCTTCAGCTATCTCCTTCAGAACTCTGGGGTATAATCCATCTGGACCTTTCAGTTTTCCTAGCACCTTCTCCTTGGTAATGGCCACCATACTCACCTCTGCCCCCCGACTCTCTTGAACTTTGGGGATGTTACTCGTGTCTTCCACCGTGAAGACTGACGCAAAGTACCTATTCAGTTCCTCCGCCATTTCTTTGTTCCCCATTACTACTTCTCCAGCGTCATTTTCCAGCGGCCCAATGTCCACTTTTGCCTCTCTCTTACCCTTTATATATCTAAAAAACTCTTGCAATCTTCTTTTATACTACTGGCTAGTTTACCCTCATATTTAATCTTCTCCCTCCTTATTTCTTTTTTAGTTGTCCTCTGTTGGTCTTTGTAGGCTTCCCAATCCCCTGGTTTCCCACTGCTCTTTGCCGCATTGTATGCTTTCTCTTTAGCTTTTATGCTGTCCCTGACTTCCCTTGTCAGCCATGGTTGCCTTGTCCTCCCTTTAGTATGCTTCTTCTTCCTAGGGATGAATTTTTGCAGTGTCTCCCAAATTACTCCCAGAAACTCCTGCCATTGCTGTTCCACTGTCTTTCCTGCTAGGCTCATCTCCCAGTCAATTCTGGCCAGCTCCTCCCTCATGCCCCTGTAGTTGTCTTTATTCAACTGTAATACCATTACATCTGATTCCAGCTTTTTCCTCTCAAATTGCAGGGTAAATTCTATCAAATTATGGTCACTTCCTCCTAAGGGTTCCTTCACCTTAAGCTCCCTTATCAAATCTGCCTCATTACACATCACAAAATCTAGAATTGCCTGTTCCCTAGTGGGCTCCACCACAAGCTGCTCCAAAAAGCCATCTCGTAGACATTCCACAAATTCCTTTTCTTGGATCCACTACCAACCTGATTTTCCCAGTCTACCTGCATATTGAAATCCCCCATGATCACTGTAACCTTGCCTTTCTTACACACCTTTTCTATCTCCTGGTGTATCTTGTGGCCCACATCCTGACTACTGTTCGGGGGCCTGTACATAACTCCCATTATGGTTTTTTTACCTTTGCGGTTCCTCAACTCTACCCACACAGATTCTACATCATCTGACTCTACGTCATTTCTTGCTATCAATTTAATTTAATTTCTTACTAACAAAGCAATCCTACCCCCTCTGCCAACCTGCCTATCTTTTCGATAGGATGTATATCCTTGGATATTTAGCTCCCAGTCCTGATCCCCTTGCAGCCATGTCTCCGTGATGCCCACCTCATCATACCTGCCAATTTCAATCTGCGCCACAAGCTCATTTACCTTATTTCATATACTGCATGCATTCAGATACAACACCTTCAGTCCTGTATTTCCCGTCCCCTTTCTCATTGTCATCCCTTTATCTGATGTGCTTGAAGTTAGATTCCTAGCCCTTTCCAAACACTCTGTCCTATTTTGTGTTCTGGAGAATTTAATAGCCTCTCCTGGGCTCTCCTTTCTTTTCAGTTTTTTCATAATTTTCCATGAAGTTGAATCCACCCCCCCAACACGCTAACCTGCTGCTTTGTTTCCCATCAGTCATACTTCTTGGAGTTTTACCCTTCCCTCCCCACCCCCACTTTCTAGTTTAACGTCCTGTTGACCACCCTATTTACCCTTTCCACTAGAACATTGGTCCCAGATCGGTTCAGGTACAGATCCCTCCTGTTCCAATACTGATGCCAGTGCCCCACGAAATGGAACACCTCTTTCCTGCACCACTCCTTTAGCCACGTGTTTACTTCCCTTATTCTCACGTCCCTATGCCAATTTGCATGTGATGTTGGAGATGGAAAAAAAAAATCAACGAGCTTCTAACATGTGAGATCAGAGGGGAGAATGGAACAGGCAAGGAAAATTCACAAGAGATAGATTGTGATTGAGAACTGGAATTTGGAGTTGTTCTTATTCTCTGTGATGATCCTGAAATCTTAAGAGAATTTGGTACTGGGGACACGCTACCAGCCACTCGATTCTCATCTCTTCCGCTCACTGAAAAGCTCTCCAACCCTTTTTCTAACTTTAAAAATGTTCTCAAAACGCAAGTCTTCAACGAATCTTTCAGTCACCCTCGCAATCTCTCCCTTCATGGCTCCAAATCCATCTCCCTTATGCCTATCTCTGAATTATCTTGAAACACTCAGTATTTTATCTGTACTATATAAATACTTAATGTCGTCATTGGGATGATTAAGCTAAATCTGGCGATGAATGGCCAGCATGCTGCAACACAAAGAGGGTAGAATTGCATAGCCCTCAAAAATGGGTGCAGGGGTCGTGATGCATGATTATCAGAATTAAAGCTTACCAAATGCTTATTCTTCCAATCCTGGAATCGGCAAGTTGTGTGGGACCTTTAAGTGGCAAGAAATATAAATAAGGTTGAAGCGATCCAAAAACATGTTGCGCGACTCTGCACAAATCAGTATGAGAAATACACCAGTGTCAGAGTTGAAGTGAGAATCACTACAGCAAAGGAGGAAGAAAAATAGACTGACCATATTCTATAAAATATGGAACGGGCTGGTGGGAATTGACAGAAGCAAATACCTGGTGCCCTCTGGCAATGGCAAAACACGAGGTAGCCATCCACACAAACTACAAAGACCATTTCTTTCCAAGACAGTGTATCAACAATCTTTCTTCCCAAGGACAATCCCACAATGGAACAAGCTGCCAAAGGAAATAGTCACAGCCCCATCACTTGAAAGATAGGCCAATTAAGACTGAGATGAAGAGGAATTTCTTCACTCAGAGGGTAGTGAATCTTTGAAATTCTCTACCCCTGATGGCTCAATCATTGAGCATGTTCAAGACAGAAATTGATAGATTTTTGGAGATTAATGACATCAAGGGATATGGGGATAGCGTGAGAAAATGGCATTGAGGTTGTCGATCAGCCATCATCTAATTGAATAGCAGAGCATGCTCAAGGGGTTGAATGGTCTACTCCTGTTCCAATGTTCCTATGAAATCTTCAAAACCCATCTTTAGATTATTTCTATTTAAAAGTTTTCATTACCATCTCGCCAGGTCATGCCTGGTTTAACGAGCGCTACCTATATAAATGTTGGTAGAATAAGGATATTAGTCTGCGATGCTGACACAACTAAAGCAAAAGAAAAAGCACCCATTGCTTTTGACACAGGCAGCCTGCAAATTTCATGCTGCCTACTCATTTAAATGATTGTAGCCTGCAGCCGAGCACCAATCACAGGGCTGAATTTTACAGACACCAATCGGGGAGTTCGCCACCCCCCTCCCCCCACCCAATCCAATTGTCCGCAATTTTTCATTGTCGGCTACATTTTGCAGGCATCTGGTTTGATGAAAAAGTTTGGGAGTGTTTTAAGGCGGCACAAGGGTGGAAGAAAAGACCCGCCTCCGGAACCATGGCTGAATGTCTCAGCAGCTTCTGCTGGTCAAGGCAGCAGCGTTTGTATTCATTTTTTTTAGTTTTTTGGTGCCTGCCATAAGAAATAAAGATTGAGAGAGCAGAGGACCTTTAAATTTGCAGCCGTCACTGACTCCCTGTTAACTCCATAACCACTCTGCTGCATGACGTCTCAGCCTAGACTCCCAATTGGACGCAATTGGCTGCCTTCCTGTCGGGCGGCTACTAATTGGCCATCCGATGCTTGATTCAGTGAGCTGAGATGGCGAGGGCGGGAGCAAGTGGACCCCCCTGGACTCAGTTTCTGCACTGCATCCTTCACTCCACCGACAAACGTAAAATCCAGCAAACGGGTGATTAGCTTCACGCCTTAGCATTGGGGAAAGTTCAGTGCCAGGTGAGCGTCACTTAAAACTAATCTGCACCTGTTGAACAGAAGTGCATTCTTGCTGAGCTTATGCTGAAAGTAGCTGGGAAGGAGTATCTGACCTGCAAGAACATAGCATTAGAAATAGGAGCAGGAGTAGCCCAAATGGCCCATTGAGCCTGCTTCACCATTCAATTTAATCATGGCTGATCTTGGGCTTCAATTCCACTTTCGCGACCGTAATATGATTGAATTTTACTCTCAGTTTGAGGGAGAGAGGAGTGGGTCTGAGACTAAGTTTTTAAACTTAAATAAGGGCAGCAATGAGGGCATGAAAACTGAGCTGGCTAAAGTGAATTGGCAAATTAGGTTAAGGGATAGGTCAATAGAGATGCAGCAGCTAATATTTAAGGGGATATTTCAGAATGCACATAATAGATACATTCTGACGGCTAAGGAAAAGTCCAAGGGATGGGCACACCATCCGTGGTTAACTAGAAAAGTTAAAGATGGTATCAAACTTTTTTAAAAAGCATACAATTGTGCAAAGAGGTGGAAGGCCAGAAGATTGGACAGAATATAAGGAACAACAAACAACAACTAAAAGACTAATCAGGAGGGAAAAATTAAAGTATGAGGGAAAGCTAGCCAGAAATATAAAAACAGATAGTAAGAGTTTTTATAAATATTTTAAAAAGAAAAGAGTTAACAAAATGAGCATTGGTCCTATAAAAAGTGAGCCTGGAGAATTGATAATGGAAAACAAGGAGATGGCAGATGAATTGAACAGGTATTTTGCAACAGTTTTCACTGTAGAGGATTCAAATAATATCCCAGAAGCAGCTATAAACCAGGAAATGGGAGTGGGGAAGGAAGTCGGGAAAATTACAGTCACCAGAGAAGTGGTACTGAGTAAATTGTTGGTGCTGCGGGCTGACAAGAGCCTGGGTCCTGATGGATTTCATCCTAGGGTCTTAAAAGACCATAGTCTAGTGAGATGGTTGATGCATTGGTTTTAATTTTCCAAAACTCACTAGATTCAGGAAAGGTTCCATTAGATTGGAAGATAGCAATGCAACTCCATTATTCAAAAAGGGAGGGAGACAGAAAGCGGGAAACTACAGGCCAGTTAGCTTAACACCTGTCATAGGGAAAATGTTATAAGCTATTATTAAAGAAGTTATAGCAGAGCACTTGGATAAGCTCAAGATAATAAGGCAGTGTCGACATATTTTGTGGAAAGGAAATCATATTTAACCAACTTATTGGAGTTATTTGAGGAAGTAACATGTGCTGTGGATAAAGGGGTATTAGTGGATATACTGTTTATACAAATGACTTGGATGAAGGGATTGAAGGGATGGTTGCCAAATTTGCTGATGACACAAAGATAGGTAGGAAGGTAAGTTGTGAAGAAGACATAAGGAGGCTACAAAAAGATATAGATAGGTTAAGTGAGTGGGCAAAGATCTGGCAGATGGAGTATAATGTGGGAAATGTGAAATTGTCCATTTTGGCAGGAAGAATAAAAGAGACGCACATTATCTAAATGGTGAGAGATTGCAGAACTCTGAGGAGCAGAGGGATCGGGGTGTCCGAGTGCATGAATCACAAAAGCCTAGTTTGCAGGTACAGCAAGTAATTAGGAAAGCTAATAGAATGTTATCATTTCTTGCGAGGGGAATTGAATACAAAAGTAGGGAAGTTATGCTTCGGTTGTGCTAGTGAGCACTAGTGAGACCACATTTGGAGCACTGTGTACAGTGTTGGTCACCTTATTTAGGGGAGGATGTAAATACGTTGGAAGGAGTTCAGAGAAGGTTTACCAGACTAATACCTGGTATGAGTGGGCTGTCTTATGAAGAAAGTTTGGACAGACTAGGCTTGTATCCGCTGAGTTTAGAAGAGTGAGAGGCGACTTGATTGAAACATATAAGATATATAAGATAACATATAAGAGGTCTTGACAGGGTGGATGTGGAGAGGATGTTTCCTCTTGTGGAAGAATCTAGAACTAGGGGTCACTGTTTAAAATTAAGGAGTTGGCCATTTAAAACAGAGATGAAGCAAAATTTGTTCACTCAGAGGGTCATGAGTCTTTGGAACTCTCTTCCTGAAAAGGTGGTGGAAGCAGAGTCTTTGAATATTTTTGAGGCAGAGGTGGATAGATTCTTAGTAAGCAAGGGGGTGATAGGTTATCGTGGGTAGGCGGGATTATTACGATCCCAGCTGAGATTACCCCTGGACAAGCCTGATCCCAGGGTGGAATCCAGCCTGATCGATCCTAACTTTTATTTATTTGTTTAAATACGTGGAGAGTAGCTACTGTTCAGAGTCACAGGAATCAGCTGATGAACTTTTAACCAAAGAATAAAACACTTATTAAACAAGAAAAACTAACTATATTACAATACTCCACCCACGCCTATACCTTTACTGATACATACAGATTTGTAAGGATAACACAAGCTACCAAAGCTATCTTATACTTTAATGTTCACAGTAAGTGCACAGCCTGTGTACACCTATGGTGACCTGTGGTCAGACACACCACACTCTGAAACCGAGTGACAGATGTCACCTCAACCAGATGCTATGGATCTCTCCTCTACTACCCCCAGACGCTTGTCACCGGTCTCACTGCACTCCGTCTTTCACATGAGGGTTTCCAATCTCCACTCTCCAAGACCTCGCCTTGGAATCTTTTCCCAAACCGACGCTTTCTCTTAGACATCTTCCGCAGGGTTCACCTCCAAGTTTATTTTCCAGCCTTCTGATATTCCTCTTCCGCGGGTCACCACATGCATTCAAGCCATCTTCTACGCACTCTCTCTTACCAACTCAGCCATCAACAGTGTTTCACATGCCCATAGCAAAGAGTTACAGACCTTCAATTGTCTCTTTGGACCTTCTTGCCTCTTGCAAGCTGTTCTTGCTTTAAATCTGCTATCTGTGGCTTTTGTCTCTTTAAATCTGAAGCTGGGAGCCTTTCTCTCTGCCCCTCACTCCTGACTTCAGTTAACAGAACCTGTTCCAAGTTCCTGTCCTTCCTTTGACTTGAAGGTCTGCTTGAGACTTTCCCCTGTTTCTGTCTCACTCCTTTGACCTTGGGACCTTTTGGTTCTTTTGGGAAATTTGCAGCTCCTTCTCCCAGTGTCCAATCTCTGTGGGGTCTTGGCTTCAAACTGAACTTAAAACTACAGTTTCTTTAGTTTTTCTGTCTGTGTCTATGGGAGGGACCTACCTCTCTGGACCCCTGTTGCTAGGCAACAGCCCAATTTTTCTACTCTTCTTTGATTAACCTAGCTGCAACAGTCCCAAAAACCCTTATTAGAAATGCAGGCACCTTTTTAAACTGAAACTAAAACTCAATTTGACCTTTCTTAACATACACACAGAGAAATACAAACCAAACTTAAACTTTCAAGCTAAAGCTCATTCCTAACACCCACAAAAACCAATATAACTTACTTAAACTGTCTCTATTTCCTAACAGGATTGAGATTTCAGGTTAATATCAGATCAATCATGACCTTATTAAATGGTGGAGCAGGCTCAAGGGGCTGATTGGCCCACTCCTGCTCCTTGTTGATATGTTCGTATGTTCCCACCTTTCATTCTTCTAAACTCCAGAGAATATAGACCCAATTTACTCAGCGTCTCATCAAAAGACACTCGTCTCATCCCAGGGACCAATCCAGTGAACCTTCACTATACTGCCTCTGATGCATTAAACATGGACATCAAAATTGTACACAGGATTCCTGCTGAGTTTTTCCAGCATTTTCTGCTTTTGTTTCAGATTTCCAACATTTGCAGTATTTTGCTTTTATCTATCAATTATAACTCTTAGATAACATTCCCAGCTTCACCTCACCCTCACACACTTGTCACTGCTGCAAGCCTTACACACATTTCACAGCTTGCACACACTGCCAGCTATTCAGTCAAGATAGCCGTACGACCTGCAGATTGCACCGTACTCATTGATACGCCTTCCTCTTTCTTGCAGCCCTGGAGGCAACAGGTCCCATCCAGCAAGGAAGAAGCATGGCTGTCTGTCCTTATCCCCATTGAGGAGATAGTGCTCTCCATTAATGGAGTGGTCATGACTGAGGCCGTTTCCAGTGATGGACCATTGAGATGACAGTATTCCCATATCTAATCCTCCTTGTCACATACCATTTCCCCTCATCCCACAATCTCTTCTGATTTACAAGCATCAGACGGAGTAAGCCCCTTGCTTTCCACCCACTCCACATCCCGTCCCCCTACCTCATCACAATCCTGCCCTTATGTTTTACTCTTTTCAGATACCAAAGAACTGCAGCCTGGCCAGGCAGTGGTAGAAGAGAAAGGGATAGAAGAGGAAGAAGGCAGTGATGAAGAAGAAACAGTGTCACTCGATCTCACGTTCACAACTACCAGCTCAAATACTGACACTGTATGCTATCTAAAGGATAGCTTAGGAAGGGTTCTGTATGTGGCGACACATTGGGCAGCCCTCAGATTTCAGGTTGCGAAGATGGGTGTTGGAATTGAGAGAGAATACTCACCTGACTAACGATCCCTTACCCTGGGCATTGATGCCAATTGTAGCAGCCTTGGACCACACTAATCATGCTTCTATTTGTAATGCTACCCATGCTGTTCTAGTATTTACAGATTCATGTGATGACTATATTTATGAAAAAGGCACTATTAATATTTATTTTCTATACATCTTATCAGCTATTTTAAAAAGCTGTTGTGGATAGCCCATTGAACATTTCAAAACTGAGATTGATAGATTTTTGTTGGGCAAGAATTATGAATTATGTAACCAAGGAAATCAGGTGGAGTTATGGTACAGATCAGCCATGATTTAACTGAATGGTTGTATAGGCTTGAGGTGCTGAATGGCCTATTCCTATTCCTATGTTGCTATTGCTCTGAGATGCAGAGGGATTTGGGTGCTTTAGTGCATGAATAGCAAAAGGCTAGCATGCAGGTACAACAAGTAATTAGGAAAGCTAATAGAACGTTTTCATTTCTTATGAGGGGAATTGAATACAAAAGTAGGGAGGCTATGCTTCAGTTGTACAGAGCACTAGTGGGACCACATCTGGAGTACTGTGTACAGTATTGGTCACCTTATTTAAGGATGGAAGTAAATGCGTTGGAAGGAGTTCAGAGAAGGTTTACCAGACTAGTGCCTGGACTGGGCAGGTTGTCTTATGAAGAAAGGCTGGATAGGCTAGGCTTGTATCCGCTGGAGTTTAGAAGAGTAAGAGGTGATTTGATTGAAACATATCAGCCAGAATTTTTCACTTGGCATGCGGGCGTGCGCCAAGGCGCTCAAGCGTAAAATGACACACGATGACGTTGGGCGAGCGTCCTGACATCATCACGCACTCGTGTGATATTTCAGTCAGTGGGTGCATGCAGGAGTTGGCAATTATCAGGCCTATTAAGGCCATTAAAGCAATAATTAAGTGCAATTTTTCACTGCCCGTCCAACCTTACGGTTGGTAGGCAGGCAAATTGGCCAGGCGGCCTTTGGGTTTTTTATGTAACCTCATCCACAGGCAGGATAAGTTTTCCAACAGGAATTAAAAATAATAAAGAAACATTTAAGTCTCATTTATAACGTGTCCCTGCTCATAGGATAGAGTCGCATGAGGGGACATGTTTGCCTTATTTTTTAAGTCTTTATTTGGAACGTTATAAATGTTCAGCTCCCGGAGGCAGCTCTGTGCCTTCGGTGAGCTTTCAGTGCGCGGAAAATTGCAAAATGTTTCGGAGTAATCTGAGCAGTTTTGTCAAACTATGCTATCTCTTCATTTGGATCCCTGGACATCCTCCTCATCACACCTAGGTGTTCTCATGGAGATTTGTGTTTCTGTGGTTTATCACTCTAATACTCTTCTTCCTCCTCCTCTCCTGGAGATGCTGACCCCTTCCATGGACACCAAAACTTATTGCTGTTTGAACCTTAATAGTGAGAGCTGGTTGGCTATTTGCTATAGAGGGATGTCAAAGCCAAGCCAAAGCTTGTTCTCTCCTGACATGTATGTCCAACAAGGTTTTTTGCTTAGTGATGAGGAGCAGACCCTTACCCTTCTCTAGTCCAGGAGAACTGAGAGTGAATGTGGCAGGCTTACCACTGTCCAGTCTGAGAACAGTTAACTTTGACTGACAGCTTGCTCTGTATACTTGGTCATATAGCTTATCAACTCAACGATTAAGGAAATCTGTTTTGTTTAGTTGGTGTAGCTGACGACAGCTTTCAATGGAATATGTATGGGGCAATAAGATATAATCAAGGGTCAAATTGGTAAATGTTAGCTAAGTTGGTGCATTAAATTGGTTATATGTTTATTTCATGTTAGTATCAATACACTACATTTCTGGTCACCGTGCCTGCATTTTTTTTAAAAGGACTATTGGTAACAAATGCCTCTGAAACTGGCACTTGTGAATATTTTGCATTTGCACAGAGCTCTGCAGGGAAGGATCAAGGAGTGAAAAATGTAAATACTTGCCCTCCACAAATGGAACTTGGTATGAATCAGAAACATGCTGAGTTCTTGGTCTCAGTAAGTCTCGACTTACGAATACAGCCCCGTAAGGTTTTTGTGAATCGCCTGCTTGTGTGTTAATCAGCCGGTCAATTTGCATTAAAAAATTATCAAATGTAGATCCACTTTGTAAATTAACCATATTGTTATCTGGGGTGGTGAATGTCAGGCATAAAAGTCCATATCTAGGGTTGCAGAAGCATCATGAAATGAAAGACATCAACTAAAAATGTTTGCAAATTATTTCTTAATAGGGGATTGCAGTGCAGGTAAAGGATAATCCTGAACATTTCTGTATGGCAAACAGCTTTAAGCCACAATTAAGGTGCACATCCAATATGAATGTAGCAAAATACCAGTAATTCTGCGGAAAATGGATAACGATGAGCTCTTACATATAATGGTCATTTCCTTTGGGAAGAACTGATTTGCTAATTTGTCCATGTCTGTGAAAAATTAGGTCAGTGAGTACTTTAAGCCTGCAAGAGAAATCAAATGGTTGAGAAAAATGTCATGTAAATGAAATCAGGATATTAATTTGCAGTGCATTTGAAATCCAAAATGGTAACTTTTGAAGTCTGAAAAAAAGGATGAAGTGTTTTCTGGGGGATTATGTTTATCTTGGTGGATGGCTTTGTGGTGGGTCTGCAGCCTCTGGAGAATCATTGTCAGGATTGATCTCCTGCTGCTGCCATTAATTACAGGCTCACTCGCTCACAAGCAGTACAATGATGATGGTTGCAGGGTCAGTCACAGTTCAACTCTACTGCAGGAGCAGACGAGATTTCTGCAGATTTCTGGTTCCATTTTTTGCATCACATTTAAACAACAACATTTGGCAAATATTTATTTTTATTCTTTTTGTGCAAGGCAAGGTGAAGGGAATTTTGACATTAGACTCCGGATATTGGCTTTGAGCTAAAATTTGGGATTCTAAGTTATCAGACGGTAGCTTTAAATACTACTAACCCAATGGATCCAGCCGGAGAGTTTAATTGGTGGATAACTGGACCATACAGATCCTATAGGTCCCCCGGGTGAAGCTACCGGCCTCAATCCTGGATTAGGTATGTGAAAAGTTAATCATGGTTTCCACTCCCAATCACTATTCAGTGACCCTCCACTGGAACTATATGTATGTGGACATTGGGAGAGAAGAGCGGCAGTGATGTGAAGCCTTCCATGATTAACTAGCTTGGTGACACTCTGCCAAGGCTGCCTGATGCCCATGAATCGGTACCTAAGCAATGAAGCAACATCTTTAAGAGAGAATGGAAGTGTATGCTTCATGAAAATAAACATTCTTACATGCCAATATTCTCAAAGTATCTCATGTAGTTTAAGATCAATGCTTTTGCAGAATTAAACATGATCTTTCCAGACATATAAATGTTACTCTATTCTGCTCAATTTCAGCTTTTAATAATGATGTGAGAATTGTTTATAGCATTAAAGTTCTTGACAGCTCTCAGTAAGAACCTCAGTCTACTGAAAGATCTCATAATACATTTGTACATACCTGTGATCCTCGAGACAGATTCAGGACTCTGCAGAATATCAGTCGAACTGAACAGACATTTACATTGCTAAAGCTTCAGCTAAATCTCCTAGTAAGGTGACCCAATTATTCTTAGAAACATGCTTGCAGCAAACAGGATACAATACTATTTAATATTTAAAGGAGTTTAATTAAATAACGGTTCTCACTTTATGATGCAGTCAAAGACACATTCCAACACAATTAAGTCATTGCTAACATAAAATATTTTACAAAAATTATTAACAGATGGGCAAGATTTTAACTCATTCAAAACCAATGTACCCTCTCAGGTTTAAAAGGGGGCCCTTCCAGTGTTGTTACGTGGCTAACAAATTACTAGAGGAGGCTTGCTGAGTGAATGACATGCTCTTGTTCCCATATTCTTGTTCTTCATCCCTAAATCTGATTTTTCCAGTTATTATTTTCTTCTGTATCTTCTTCAAGTTTTTGAAATGTAGTTACTTCTATTTAAAGAAAAGAAACAGCAAATTAAGAAAAAAAAAGAATTCCTTCCCGCGGATAGCGCTAAACCAATCCTGTCCAGTGCACATTTTAACATAAGAACACAAGAACATAAGACATAGGAGCAGGAGTAGGCCGTATGACCCATCGAGCCTGCTCCGCCATTCAACACAATCATGGCTGATCTTGGGCTTCAACTCCGCTTTCTTGCCTGTTCTCCATACCCCTTGACTCACTGAGACCAAAAATCTGACTATCCCAATCTTAAACACAATGCAGCAGCCACAACCTTCTGAGGCAGAGAATTCCAAAGATTCACAACCCTTTGAGTGAAGTAATTTCTCCTCATCTCAGCGCTAAATAATCGGCCCCTTATCGCGAGAATGCGCCGCCGTATTTTAGATTCCCCACCAGCAGAAACAATCACTCAGCGTCCACCCTATCAAGCCCTTCAGAATCTTATATGTTTCAATGAGATCACCTCTCATTCGTCTACACTCCAGAGAAAATAGACACAATTTGCTCAGCCTCTCATCATAGGACAACTCTCTCATCCCTAGGACCAATCTAGTGAACCTTCGCTGCACTGCCTCCTTTCTGGAGACCAAAACTGCACACAGTACTCCAGATATGGTCTCACCTGTACAACTCTAGCAAGACTTCATTATTCCTGTACTCCAAATACTTGCAATAAAGACCAATATGCCATTTGCCTTCCTAATTGCTGTACCTGTATGTTAACTTTTTGTGTTCCTTGTACGAGTACATCCAAGTCTCTTTGAACATCAACACTTACTACTTCCTCACTTTTAAAAAAAATTCAACACTTCTATTCTTTCAACCAAAGTAAATAAATTCACACTTCCCTTTGTTATAATCCATCTGCTATCTTGTTGCCCGCTCACTTAACCTGCCTATATCATTTTGCAGTCTCTCTGCGTCCTCCCCACAACTTACCTTCCACCTAGCGTGGTATCATCAGCAAACTTAGATACATTACTCTCTGCCTCTTCATCGAAGTCATTAATGTAGATTGTAAATAGCTGAGGCCCCAGCGCTGACACTTGTGGTACTCCACTGTTCATCGCTTGCCAATTTGAAAAAGTCCCATTTAAGCCCAATCTCTGCTTCTTACCTGTTAACCAATCCTCTATCTAAGTTAAGAATGATGATGTGGTAATGATTAATATATATTTCAAAAGATTCTCTTTGGGTGTTAAATTTCAGATCATTTGTAGATGATAATTTTATTGAGTTAAGAGTGACGGTCCTGGTTAGAAGATGGTACCAGAACCCCAGGGTAGCGGTATTAAAAGAATGGTTAAAAAAATAAATTAAGAATTAGAATATTTTTGGAAATTTGACAAATATGAGGTAGGGGTCAAAACTTGATTGTGATGCCCTCCCCATAATGGAACACACAAAGATGTTTATTAACTATAGAAAACACAGGTACAAGTGTATGTATTCAGTAAAATCAAATACGTAGAATCCTTTGTCAATATGGTTGGCTGGATACAGGAATCACAAAGGTGAATATAACTTTAAAACTGCTTGAATACAGTTGAGATATGACATATTATTACACCAAACATAAGTGGTACATTGGACTTGTCATAATGTCAACTGCAGGTGTACCCAATTATCCATTGCTGCATAGTAGAAGACAAGTAAAAATTGAGGGGTTCTCATTCATATGTTGCAGAGATACTGTGGACAGATGGTGCTACTTTCTGTTGCTAAACTGATGAATTGTTTTAAAATGGTTTATATGGTTTAAAATCCTAGAATCCTAGAATGGTTACAGCACAAAAAGAGGCCATTTGGCACATCAGGTCTGTGCAGCTCTGTAAGAGCAACTCAGCTAGTCCCATGTCCAGCCCTATCTCCATGGCCCCGCAATTTCTTTCTCTTCAGGTGCTTATCCAATTCCCTTTCGAAAGTCCCGATTGATTCAGCCCCTACCACACTTGTAGGCAGTGCATTCCAGATCCTAACCATTTGCTGCGTCAAAAGCAAATGAGTTACCCCAAAGATCCACAGGGAAGCCCTGGAAGGATCCACAGGCTAAAAAAGTTCAGTGCGGTGGTAACCTTCACAGCAACTGCCATTGGATGCTCTCTGAGCCTGTGTGGCGTTAGTTCGTCGTGGAGAATGTGGCAAATATGAGCTACTACATCCTGAAACAAGCAAAGGTGCCTATGGCACAGTCATCATCATCTCCATGTATGAGTTGCATCTTTTGTAGACCCTTGGTCATGTGCAACATCTTCATGGATTTGGCCACAGTCAATGGCAGCTCCTGTTGAATGGCCTCCCTCCATATACAAGGCAGGAATGCAGTCTGTAGCCCTTGACTTTCTCTCAGTCTGCACATCGCATACCAAGGCCACCCATTGCAGGATGATATCATCCTGGAGAATGACAGGAGGCTGAGTTCTTCCCTCAGACATGACTGCACATTCACAATGTGGGTCTTAATTATGGTCAAAAGACCCCAGTCCTTGGATCCACAGTCTTATGTTGGTTGTCCTCCAGTGGCCTTGACGATAGCTTTCAATACCCAATCCTTACGCCTATGACATGACTGCAAGCATGGTGCCTTGCATGCCATGACCAGTGCACTGAGAACATGGAAGTTTGTAGGGGCTCATGCTGCCTCTGCACAGCAGACGTGGCCCTTTATTGTTTGACCCTACATCCATTCTGACATGCCTCTGTAAGGATCAGATGCAAATTAAGACCACATGCACTGCAGCACCTAAATATAAAGCATTCTCACCTGAATGCACACCATTTGTAAAGAAGCCAAGCTCATTAGTTGTGCATGAGATTCTCTAATCCAGCACTCAGCTGAGCCATGCTCTCCGTGGTTTGAACAAGATAGTTCTTGGGTACCACTTCAGTCAGCCAAGATTTGCTGTGCTGCACTCCTCCCACACGGCCAGAGACCCCTCCCAGATCAATCTTTTTCTAGCCTGTTTTTCAAACTGCGTCATTCTTAGGCAAGATCAAAAATGGTGCTACTAGCCCTTGTCTGGGAAACCAGCTTCCAACCTCCCCCGATCACCCAAGTTCCTCCCATCCTCCTCTATTCTCACAGCCTCCTAATTCCGCTTTCTCCTGTCACTATCCAGCACCCCCCCTTACCCTTGCCACCATCATTGTTCATGTGGATATTCCTGTTCTCTCCCCAAGCCCTTTAATGTTGATGTCCCCATGTCCTTTGTTGGCCTTATCCCTCCCCTTTTCGAGGCCACATGCACCCTTACTTTTTGGGATTATCCCCCCCACACCGCCATGAGACTATCCAATACACCGCCCATGACTTCAGCTGCCAACTTACAGGATCCAGATGCCTCCCCTGAACATTACTGTACCCTCCGCCTCACAATACCATAACTCACTCCCCCAGGACCAAATTCCTTTGGTGCCTGACCACGCCCTGCACACCATACGTGCACAACCATCAATGCCCACAGAGACCTTCCCCTGCCCAAGACTGGGACCGAGGTATGTGTGCCATTCAGAGCCCTCTAACATGGCCCACAAAGCCCTCGGACAGTCTGTTTAATATCCCCTCAACAGCACCGCCTCAGCCCCAGGACATTCTCTGATCTTATTCTTAGGCAGCCAAATAACCACGATTAACCAGAGTTATCACCACGATTCCCGCTGCTGGCAAAAACGGAAAATTCCATCAACTGTTGGCCCCATGATGCTGAGAGCCATTTCCTCCATAGGGCTCAGGCGATGCAGGCTTCCTTGTCCCCCGCCAGCTTGGGTCTCCTCCCTTCTATTGAGTGCTACCTGGTCATACAAGAGACAGGGCAGGGTGTCAGTGTTTGTGTTGCCTTGGGTTTGGGTGATGTGCCTGTCACAGCTGAATAGCCGAAGGCATGTGCAGATAGTGAGAAATGGGTGTGAGGTTGGCAGCATTGGTAGGTGTGTGAGGGTGAGGTGGAGTATCTGAAAGATTGGCATGAATCCTGAGTGCCAGGGACTGGTGCTAGGTGAGTGATGGGGACATAGTGCACTGAGCAGTGTGATAGGTTGCTGGAGAAGTGGAGATGTGAAAATGTATTCACTGAAGGTGATCACTTTACTGAGGTCATTAGTATTTTTGTAGCACGGCAGTCAAGACGCTGGGCATAGACCATCCTGCCACCTGCTCTCACTCCCTTCTCAAGATGCTCCTTGAGGTCCTTCTGGTCACCTGCAGAACCATTGTGTGCCTCCTCCTGCCTAGCTTCAGCATTAGTGCCTCCAAAGTTGCATCTATCACCCAGAAAGCCTCCCTGTGCCTTGGTATTCACCTTTGTATCACTTAAGTTCCACCATATTATTCAGCGCAGCTTCCTTTAAGAGAGACAGCCTACCTTTAAGAAGAGCATACTGGCTGAACCACATGACATCTGCACAATGCTGCATGCCCTCAACTGAGGCAGTCGGCAGCATGAGAAGGAAGATAACAGTGCAGGATGCATTCGGTCACACGCCACAATTGTGTAGATGAGGAGGGTGTACCAGATTTGCATAAAACGTTTTATATCCCAAACTTTATTTTGCTCTCTGTAAAATGATTATAAAGTGAAGGATAGTCAGAGCATTTTGCTTTCTGGTTTGCTGAGAATACTTCAATGCGATGGACTGGTTAGCTTCCTTGATCATATCAGTATTACTGGACACCAGAGATCTCCTATTACTGACTCCACAATTAACGGCTGCATTTTACAGGAAGGCCAGATTTCTTATCTCCCCGGAAGAAAAATCGGCCGACAGCCAGTGAATTAAGTTGGCTGTGAGTGGGACTTCCGCTCCTCAGTGGGAGGAAGTCCGCCCTTGAGATTTGCCAGCCAATCTGATTGGACAGCAGCTCTAGCAGACCCAGCAGCTCCAATGCTCAGTTGTAGGCCTGGCTGGGACTGCAGGAAGGAGCACTAAGGAGAGCAATGGCCGCCGCAGAAAGGCAAGTTCCAGGCTTTTAGGGCGGGGAGGGATCTGAGAGCTGAGCGAGGGGGGAAGGAGCAGGCGGCGAGGAAAGAAAAGGGGGTGACATCTTGGGGGGCTGCCCCGATGCACATAGGGCACACCCCTAATGAGGTGCCCGCTCTTCCTTCTGTTCTTTTCATCTAGGACCCAAAAAACAACCTGCCCACTTCTGCCCACCTGCCCATGTCAACCGTATTATGGCGTGAACAGAATAGGATCCTGATCAATAGGCCTATTAACGAGCCTAACTGACCTTAAATTATTCATTTAAATATATTGGGCAGGCTGCCGATTTTGACACCCGCTCACCTAGCATATTATGGGGGTCAGCTTGGGGATGGGCAGGAAGTTGGTGGGCTAGCCACCCGACATAGTTTTCCCCCCCTCATCCCCGCTGAAAACACGCCGAGCGGAGGGCCATAAAATCCAGCCCAAAATAAATGTTGGAGAAGGCAAAATCCTCTCTTGCAGGTATTACTAGATTCTTGTGGGTAGCTTTCTTTGAGGTCAGTGGCCCATGGTGGAACTAAGCTAGGAAATTGTCTATTTGAGCCCAAATCTTTTCTCTGTTAGTTGAGTTCACTTTTTTCACATTCATTCATGGGGTGGGGGCATCGCTGGCTAGGCCAGCATTTATTGCCCATCCCTAATTGCCCTTGAGAACTGAATGGCTTGCTTGGCCATTTGTGATAGCATTTAAGAGTCGACCACATTGCTGTGGGCCTGGAGTCACATGCAGGCCAGACCAGGTAAGGACTTCCATCCCTAAAGGACACTAATGAACCAGATGGGTTTTTACGACAATTGACAATGGTTTCATGGTCTTCATGAGACTCTTAATTCCAGATTTTCTATTGAATTCAAATTTCACCATCTGCCATGGTGGGATTTGCATCCAGGTCCCCAGAGTGTTGCCCTGGGTCTCTGGATTACTGGTCCAGTGACAATACCACTATGCCACTGCCTCTGGGAATTCAAAATTCACCCACAATTTGCATTTCTGATTGCTATCCAGCCACTTGTGTTGGAGATTGCGTGTGTGAATATCAGATCAGGACAAGTTCAGGTTCGGCTGGGATGTCATTCTTCGTCAGATAACCTGTTAAACCTCACTATCGGATAAGAATAATGAGCACTCAAGTAAGGTGCTTGTCAGCTGCTGTCACCTATGGATCTCTATCCCATCGCAACTCAATGTCTTCAGGAGAGGAAGGAATAAAAGGGGATTTAAAATAATGCAGGATGACTACCTGGATAAGGCATTGGGGTGTGGAGGGTTTCTGTTTGGAACCATACCCCAGAGTAATTGAGTGGGGGAATCTCGAACTAGGGGATATAGTTACAGAATAAGGGGGCACTCATTTAAAACTGAGATGCAATAGAATTTCTTCTCTCATAGGGTAGTGAATGTCTGGAACTCTCTACCTCAGAGAGTTGTGGAGGCTAGATCACTGAAAGTATTTAAAGAGGAGGTAGATAGATTTTTGAAATATCGGGGAGTTGAGGGCTATGAGGAGCTGGCACGAAAGAGGAGTTGAGGCCTGGGGCAGATCAGCCACGATCTTATTGAATGGCAGGGCAGGCTTGAGGGGCCGAATGGCCTACTCCTGCTCCTATTTCTTATGTTCTTATATACTCTGCCCAAAGTAAATCCATTACTGCCTGTTTTGCATCCTAGTCAAAGCTGAATTTAATCCCCAGTACAACAACTTTATCTGTGATGTTAAGTGCTTGACAATTCCCAGAAGAAGCTACTAGATCATGAAATAAAACCAAGCTGTTCTCAGCTGGATGACAATCCAGTGCGGGAGTTGTTTTATGGAAGACTGACTCAACTAAACGCTTCTGATTTTAGGTGCATGTACTTCCTGTGTTATTGTTTGAGGTTTGCACAATAAATCCATTTGCAGGATGCACCTGTAAGAGATAGCTCACATTGTTCCCCTCAGAACAAGAACTTGTAAATAAACGGGATGACATCAACACTGAAAATAGTTTTCTTCATGTTGTTACTTCTGTTCTCATAAAATAGGACTGGAAACTCCCACACGTAAGATGAACTTATAACTGCAGCAAACAGCAGTTGTATTTTAGGGTTTGTTCAACTCAATCTATATATTTTTTTCAAAATCAGAACATGTTTTCTCTTCATTAAAATACATAGTTGTTTCATCTTTAATTAGCGATTCCAAATTTTCCTGACCACAAAATGTTAACTAAAAGGCCCTGTAATCACCTGGGTTAGCTTTGTCCCTCTTTTAGAAAATGGGTATTACGTTGGACATTCTCCAGTCCTCCTAGAAATTACAGCACCAATTTCTAGAACATTTGCAAAACATCTTTCAACATTTGCTTCAGGATCCTTAGATGCATCTGGTCAGGTCCGAGAAGTTTGCCCTTCTTTAATGAAGCTAACTTCTCCAAAATTTTCCTTTACCAGACCTGCAACACATGCAGATAGCCACTAAAACAGCATGAAACAAGGGTATAAAGCATCACACATGCACTGGAGAAACACAGGGAAAGGTTTCCCACAGTTCCTGACATCTGGCATTATTGGAGCAAACTCAGACAAAGAAAATGACACGAAAGGGGCAGTTGATCAGCATAAGCCATTTCTAAAGAACTGATACACTCTAAAATGCAGTAAACCTGAATTGCCCCATTGCAAACCAGCTATGGATGTTATTCTTGGGATTGAACTGGCCCTCTGTCCATGCAGGGTTTCAGGATGGCCCTGCAGCTATTTCTGCTTCTGCACAGTCAGTCTGTTCCTCACCTTTTCTTTGCATATGGAAAATGGAGGTACTCTGCACCACTGGCACAAGCATTTTGAGTTTTCTGCCTAGCAACAGTGAAGTAACCCCTTTAAACTAGCTCCTGTTTTTGAACAGCTGCAGCTGCACACAATTTTTCTGTAGCTTCCCCCAACACCCCAGCAGCATGTTCCCGCCAGCAGGACAAATCCAAGCCAGGAGCTTGCAAAGTAAAACAATGAGGCTGACCTCAGGAAATCCCGTGAGGTCAGTCCAGTGTTACAGCAGCACTGAGCTCACAGCTCATTGGCACCAATGCTGAAGCAGCAGAACTGGAAAGATTTCCCATAAATGTCCTCAACTTGCTAGCCCTATTCTCCATCAAAAAATGTCTTAAAACCTATCTCTTTGACACCACTTTTGGTTATGTCCCTTCATCATTCCTTTACTTCCTGTTCAGACTCTACCATTGGTCCAGTGAAGCAAGGTGTCTTGTTACAAGAAAAGGTGTTCTGTATGAGACTGTTTCAATAACATTAGATTCGATTTTTTTCAGGTTTTGTGCTCCAAACCTTTAGCTTTCTAAGGAGCAGTAAAAACAATCTTTAAACATATTTACTGCAATAATAATTTGCTAATAATTTGATAGCGGGTTCAAATTAAAATACTGAATCCCGGTTTGGACCATTGATAAAATATTGGTACATCCTACTTTAGTTATCAAGAATGGAGATGCTTTTTGTAATAAACTTGGAATACCAGGCAGGTTTCTTGTAAGAAACAGCAAACTTTATTTACAGACCCCCTGATTAAGCTACATGCTTGCATCAAGACCAAAGCTAGAAAACTCTGCCCCCAAGATTATCCGCACTTAGGCTGATTTGTCTGTACAGTCACATGATCCTCATAACAGTATGAAAGGTTTAACTTACAATTACTACATTCCTCCCCCTTTAATGTTGCTTTACCACTCTTATTTACAAAAATATCTTAACCCATATCATATACAGTTATATACAGCGCATGCAATTATAAATTTAGTCATTGGGGTGGTTTTACGATTTGGATAGAGCAATGTAACTCTGCAACTTGAGATTCTTCCATTGTATCGACTTGACCAGGAACTACAACATCAGAGACATCCTTAGACAATGGCAGTTCAGAATTATTTACTTCAACAGAGACATCAGGTATGCCTATTCTTTGTCGACCTTGCACCTCAGGGATCAAAGGTTCAACTTCAATTTCAGGTGGGGTAACTGGTTGTTGGAGTCTCTTTACTTCAGAGATGATCCATGATGATTTCCTAACAATCCGGTTTTCCACTTCGACTTGATATGACAAAAGTCCTGTTTCAGAGACAATTGTACCAGGAACCCATCTCGGTCCAGTTGCAAAATTTCGCACAAAAACTGACTCTCCCACAGTAAATTTTCAGTCTTAACTGTGAATATCTGACTACTCTGGTTCTTCTCCACCTTCCCCTCTAAGTTAGGGAATAGTAAACTCCATCTTGTACAAAGGCAGCGCTTCATTGGCAATTCCAATAGTGTTGAACCATAGTTGTATGAGGAGTCGTGCAACAGTTGAAAGGAAATCTTGAAATTCATGTTTCTAACGTTCCTTTGGATAGTTTCTTCATGCCTGTTTTAAAGGTTTGTACTGCCCTTTCTGCTAACCCATTGGATGAGGGATGATACTGTGCTGTTCTGACATGTGTAATCCCATTTAGGTTCATGAATTTCTGGAATTCTGTACTAGTGAAAGCAATACCATTATCTGACACAAAACTTCTGGTAGGCCATGTACATTAAAATATTGGCACAGCTTTTCAATAGTTGCAGACGATGTAGGTGATCTCACTTCATACACATCCATCCACTTTGAATGTGCGTTGATGATCACTAGAAACATGGTACCTAAAAATGGACTTACATAGTCTATACGTAGTCTAACCCAGGGTTGACCTGGCCACTCCCACGCGTGCAGTGGAACTGAAACAGACAACTCCTGCTATTGCTGACACTGGAGACACGTTTAACCATTTTTTCTATATTACTGTCTATACCTGGCCACCAGATATAACTTCGTACGAGCATCTTCATTTTTGAGGATGCGCACTATGAAGCTCTGTCAATAGTGGTTCCCTTCCTTGCAAAGGGATGAAGACTCTTGCTCCCCATAACAAGATACCATCTTGACGACTCAGTTCAGATTTATGGGCATAGAATTGTTTTAATTCTTCAGAGACTTGTGCATTGTGCATTTGACCATCCTTGCAACACCTGTTCTTGGACACTTGATAAAATTGGACCCCAGTTTGTCCAATTCTTCATCTGTTTCACACAGACTGGTGAGGAGTCCAGGAAATTCAACACAAGCACAACTTCTTGAGCTACTGGAGCATGTGTAACGCTATCTGACAAAGGAAGATGACTGAGGGTGTCTGCATTTCCAATATGCACACCCGGACGGCGCATAACAATATGTTCAATTGCAAACAAAATTAAAGCCAGTTTTTGAATTCCAGCAGAGGGATTGATCTTCACTAAACAAACCCAACAGTGGCTTGTGATCTGACACTATGATGAAGTATCAACCATGCAAATATTAATGGAACTTCTTTACTCCAATTATGACAGATAAGCCTTCTTTTTCAATCTGTGAGTAACCTTCTCAGCTATAGAGAGGGTTCTGGAGACATATCCTATTGGACTTTCAGATTTTATTTCGGTTTTTTCTTCTTGTGTTTGCCACAGGGTTTTCTCTCATCCTTCATTTTGATTTCACAGTTGGCCAAATTTCTCTCTGGTGAAATCTTAACTTGGTTCAGTTCGGGGTCAAGCTACCCATTCTCATCTTGGAAAGTTCCATGGGCTGAATCTTCGGCTCGGCGAGCAGGGGGCGGGGCCCTCTCGCTGAGGCGTAAAATAATGCAGGGGGACGTCGGGCGTGCCTCCTGACATCACTGCGCTTCATTTAGATTTTCAGTTCCGTGGGCGCGCAGCCAACTCCCGCCGAACTGTCAAAGGCCCATTAAGGCCATTAATTAACTAATTAAGCCTATTGGGAAAGCTGCCTGTCCAACCTTGAGGTTGGCGGGGGGGGCAGGCAAAGAGTCCAGGCGGCCTTCGCATTTTTCATGGAACCACATCCATGGGCGGAATGAGATATCATGAAGGGTTTATAAATTAAATAGATTTTTTCGTTAAAGTTCATTGACACGTCCCAGCTCCTGTGACACTGTCACATGAGGGGACATGTCTTAAATCTTTTTTTATCTTTATTAAAATTTTTAAAACTTAAAACTTATCTCCCTGAGGCACCTCTGTGCATGCGCGAAACAGCGCACTCCCGACTCAGGGAATACGCCCGCCCGCACAGGGAGCGCACAGCGCTTCCGGGTGCTCGTCACGCTGAGTGGGCCTTAATCGGTCTGCCCACGTAAAATGGCAGCGCGGACCTGATTGGGCGGGGGGGGCGATCGGGTCCGCGCCCACTCCCCCCCACCCCCACCCCTGCCCCTGCCCAAACCCCCACCTCCCCGACGAGGGGGAAATTCAGCCCCATGACTTTTCCTTCTAATGCCTCTTTTGTCTCAATCAACTGGTTCTTCAGTTCTTCTGTCTCCTTCATGTATCTTTTGGCTTCCTCTTGGAACATTGAACATTGTTGAGTTTTTTTTCTGTCAACTGTTTCTTCAGTTTGTTCAGAGTGGCACTGTATTCGCTTATCTTCTTTCCATGGGGCAGAATTTTCCGTTTGCCATGCGGAGGGGCGGGCCCCGCACGTCCGAACGTAAAATGGCGGTGACATCAGGCGAGCGTCCCGACGTCACCGCGCGCCATTGCGATATGTCGCTGGGCGAGTGCGCGATGAAGTCCGACGCACGCCCGCCATTAATTAACGGGCCGCTTAAGGCCCTTTAGTCTTCAATCGACGCCGATTTTTCGGCGCCCGTGTGATTGTTGGGTCAGTGAACGGGCGCAACAGGCAGGCGGGTAGGAGACATTTCTATGAACCTCATCCACGGGCGGGATAAGAGGGCTCAGTGGGGTCGTGAATCTGCTCTATGAAGTATTTATTGGAAAAACTTTTTAAAAGTTTATTGTGTGATCTGCAGTGCTTCGAAACACATCCCAGCCGCTTTTTCTGGTCAGGTCAGCATCCTGCAGTTAGGAATCTTTTCCAAGCTTTCCCTTAGCCTGGGAGTGGGATATGATCTGTCCACTGGAGGCAGCTCCAGGGGAGCCACCTTTGGGAGGAGAGGCGCAGACACAAGGGGCGCAGGGCCAAGAGGTAGTCCAAGGCAGAAGGGGCCGCAGAAGACGCCACTATCCTGCTGCCAGGGTACACAGGTGGCGAAGCAGCTACCTCAATATGTCTGAGGTGCAGTGCCGAAGGAGGCTCCGTCTCCCAAGGGAGACAGTCAACTCTATCTGTCAGATGATTGGCCCTGAGATCTCCGCTAACTTGTGTGGGTGGACACCCCATGCCAGTGGCTCTAAAGGTCACAGCTGCCCTCAACTTCTATGCCTCTGGCTCCTTCCAGAGCTCGGTGGGTGATCTGTGTGGTGCTTCCGAATCAGCTGTCCACACTTGTGTCAAGCAGGTTACAGACGCTCTGTTCAGACGGGCATTGACCTTCATCCACTTCCGTTGGGACCAGACAAGTCAGACACAGCGACCCAGAGGCTTTGCGGCCATTGCTGGCTTCCCCCACGTCCAGGGTGCAATCGACTGCACACATGTGGCCATCAAGGCGCCAGCAGTCTGTCCTGTTGGCCTTGATGACTTTGGTGGGCGTCCTCTGGCCCGTGGAGCCTGGGAGGGAACGGCCAGTTTCATGGTTGGCATCTCCCCAGTCGTCACAGCCTCAACGGATGCAACGGTCACTGGCAGAGGGGCGGAGGAGCTGCTGCCTCATCTGGATCGTCCTGAGAAGTGCCCGCAGAGATGACAGGCAGCTGCTGCGCTGATGTGAGGTCCCCCCCGCCCAGCCCTGCTCCCACGGCCGCCCAGCTCCGCCCCTGCGCCCCCGCCACGCCCACCCCGCCCTGCCCAACCCCCCCCTCTGCCCGTCCCCCCACCACCCCGCCCCCTCCCGCCCCACCCACCCCACCCAACCCCTCCCTCCCCCGTCCCTGCCCCTGCATTTCCGATTTCACCCTGCACTGTTTTGTAATAGCCCTTTTTTGCAGTGGCATTCTGCCTCTTTAAACCTGCAGGTTTCCAGTGCATGATTACCCCCACATCAGTAACATTTTAATTTCTGAATTACTGGTGAGCTGCTTCTAGTATTTCTTTTTGTTTTTCGAGCAGTAGGGAGTGGGTCCCACTTCGCAGAAGCCTCCCTGGTCTTTGCGCCACGCCCAGCACCAGGTTCCCGCCCTAACTGCAGAACGATGCCATATCGCACCCTCTGCAAAGCCGATGAGTCCCTCTCAGCAATCTCCATTGCCAGTGCTATCTCCATGGTGCTCTTCAGGTCTATATTAACTTCTGCACGTAAACAGCGCTGAATGGCATCATCGCGTACGCCGCAAACCAAACAATCTGGCAACATGTCATTTAGAGTATCACCGAAGTCACAGTGCTCCATTAACTGTCTCAACTTGGCGAGGTACGCTGTGATCCACTCATCGGGAGCCCTTACTCTAGAGTTGAACTTGAAGCTTTGCATGATCGCCGATGGTTTAAGCTGAGAATGTGCCTTCATGAGATCTACTAGCTTGGTGAAGGATCTGGAATTTGGCATGTTCGGAGCCCTCAGACTACGGATTAGGTTATACATTTGGCTCCCGCAGACACTTAGGAGAATTGCCTTCGGTTTCTCCTCCGCTGTTATTTTGTTCACCACAAAGTAGAAACTAGGTGCTCTATGTACTGACTCTAGTCCTCAATGGATGAGTGGTAAGGGTCAATTCTGCCGAAGAGTGGCATTGCTGGTGAGCATGCTTTTCTTTCTTCCCTTAAAAATTGGAATATTCATGTTCAAGAGGCAAGTTGCATCATTGGAGCTATTTATTCTCATCGCCAATTGTAATGAACTTGGAAGGCTTCTTGTAAGAAACAGTAAACTTTATTTACAGAGCTCCTGATGAAGCTACATGCTTGTACTGAGACCAAGGCTAGAAAACTCCGCTCCTAAGATTATCCGCGCTTAGGGCTGATTTGTATGACATGATCCCCATAACAGTATGAAAGGTTTAACTTACAATGACTACACTTTTGCTACAAAACAGAGCTGCAATTGACATATATTACCAGATAAACATAGAAAATAGTTTCCCCAAGCACTTTTCATGACAGATGGTGCTTTAAAATTTGGTAATGGATGTGTTTATTGCTCATTTAATGCCATTTATAAGGACATTGTATACATGTGTGGCTTGAGTCAGCCTGTAAATAATAGAAACCGCTGATGCAATAGAAGAGGTCTGATCGTTTTTGGCACAATCTGTGGAACAAACTGTACAAGAAGTAAGTACATGTTGTGAAATAACTTTGTCTGTGTTACTTACCTGAGTAACTTATATTGTTAGTAGTTTGAAACGGAAAACATTTATTTTGGTTCACCATGGATCCTGTCTTAATTATTACACTTGCAATAGTTATATAACTTGGATGTTTTACCCTGCTGCTAATTTTAGATTGATCCTCGTAGAGGCACTCGGTGCTTTGGCTGTTGCAGACTTTGGAGTCTCTTTGGATGATGCAAAAGTCTAAATCTAAAATGCACAAATCACAGATATAGTTAAACAGGATGTAATTGATCTGTATCTATTGGGCACAACATTTCAAAATATTGAATAATATAGGTGTCATGACTATACTTACGGGAGCAAACGATTCCCTGATGACATTTGTCTCTCCTTTTGACAAGAAAATGGCCCATTAACTCTTCCTCATTTTTAAATTCCTCTGCAGCCTCACTCCACTCTATTCTGATAACCTTCTCCACCCTTACATCCTATTGTGTATTCCGTTCACAAGATCACAAGATGAATATGAATGAGAAAGTTCATTCGACCTTTCGACAATTGTTAAAAACTATACAAGTTATTAGCAAATAACAACAATTTGATGTATTCTGGAGAATATATTAATGTATTTTGGCTGTCACCTGTGACCCATGCAATAGATACACTTTTGGTTTTGATGTAATTCAAATGCTTCAAGTGCAAATCTCCCAGTGATCGTTAGCAGGCTATTTCTCATAGAGGGCATCACCACTACATTCAAATTTAGTCCTCATATAAAGTGCATGCACACATTCCCAAGATACCAACTTGTGCTTCTGTAAGGCAGCTCACTAAATTACCTCTGCAAACGGGATTAACTCATAGGGCAGAATCTTAAACTCAGCGGGCGAGCATGCCAACGTCATCGCGCAGTCCCGCGATAGCTCATTTAACAGAGTCGGCAGCGCGTCTGCCGGCAACTAAAAGTTCTGTTAAGGCCATTAAAAAGGTAATTAAATTCAAATTTACGCTGCCCGTCTAACCTAACGGTGGGCGGAGCAGGTGAAAAGGCCAAACAGCCTTTGCACTTTTTAGGAAACCTCATCCATGGACGGGATGAGGTTTCTTAAAGCGAATAGTAAGCAAATAAAAATTCATCACTTGAATTAAAAACATGCCCCTGCTCATGTGACAGAGTCACACGAGGGGATGTGTTTTATGACATTTTTATTTTCTTTATTTTTTTTTTGTAAACAGCGCTTCATCTCCTTGAGGCAGCTCTGGGCCTCAGGGAGATTATGAAGTGCTTACTCGCTCGCATTCGCAAAGTTCACCCTCCTCACCTCCCCCCCACCACCCCCCCTCCCCCCACCCGCCGTCCACACAGGTAGCGCTCAGCGCTGCCGCTCACGTTTCACACTGGGCGTGCCTTAATTGGTCTGTCAGCGTGAAATCGTGGTGCGGTGCTGACCGCACCCCCCCACCGTGTCACGCGCCAAGGGCAAAATTCTGTCCCTACAGTCATTGAATGATAGAATGGTTACAGCACAGAAGGAGGTCATTCAGCCGATCATGTCTGTGCTGGCTCTCTGCAAGGGCAGTTCAGCTAGCCCCACTCCATTGCTTTTGCCCTGCAGCCCTGCAATTTTTTTCTCTTCAATTATCCAATTCCTTTTAGAAAGCCATGAATGAACCTGTTTCTACCACACTTTCAGGCAGTGCATTCCAGATACTAATCACTCATTTGCTGCATAAAACAGTTTTTCCTCATCCTGTCTCAGTTTTTTCCCAAACATCTTAAATTGTTTCCCTCTGGTTCTTGACCCTTCCATCGGTGGGAATTTTCACTCTGTCTCCTCTGTCCACAGCCCTCATGATTTTCAACACTTCTACCAAAACTCCACTCAGCCTTCTCTTCTCTAAGAAGAACAAGCCCAACTTTGCCAAACTATCCACCCTCCTATGTGTGACTTGCAAATTTGAACAGCTTTGGAAATTATACATTAGTTTTGAATTATTTCTTACATCACAAACGAAAATTCAATTTTGATAAGGATTGCTACATAGCTGAGTGTTAACAATATTTTTAGTTATCTTCGTAATGAGCCAAATTTCCCCAGTCGACCTTTTTGCTGGTTGAATTTTGGGCGGGATGAGATAGCAGTCTTCAATCGATGAGAACTGAAGTCATGGTTAGAAACCAAAGAAAAGGTCACTCCCTCTTCAATGAATCCATCAGGTATGAAATGTAATAGTCAGGCTGCTGTGTATGAAGTGACACATTGAAATTAATGTTAGAGGTGAATGCAATCTCTACTTTCAGTGACAGAATTAATTAATTAGTTGTGAAGCACTTTGAGATGTTTTGATGGACATAGTTAGATGTTACACAATGCAAAGTTGTTTATTCTTTCTTACAGAACTACAAGTATAAATGATTAAGACTAATTCTTACAGTTGTCACATGTGGTAGGGCTATGCTAAAATGTGCTATTTGAAGGTGAAGGGTTCTTAATTGGTAAAAAACTACAATATTGGGATGATAATGGGGGAACAATGCTTCTGATGGTGGGGTGGTGGGGGGTGGTTCCTGATTCTTAGCATTTATTTGAATAGTATTCTTCTAAAATTTCTGAATCTATTGTGCTGTATTAAATAACTTAATTTTCTTTATACTGTTCATTGATTGAAATGTTTCAACAGAAAGTCTGTGTCTGGCAGAACTAGTGCCTCAGGCTTCACCTTCAGCACCTATTGTCTATTTGTTCCCTTTGCTTTAAGCTCAAGGGCACTAAGGCCATATGTGTGTGACCATAGGAGCAACACAACTGAGATCAATTCGGCACAAAGTGAGAATCAAACCTGCAATCTTCCTAGCCTGTATGGCCCAGGTGGTCAATAGATAAATTTAGAGAAGCAACATTTAATTAATGGAGTGCTTTGTTTTGCTATTTCTAGCATGGTAATCAGTATTTCCAATATGAAATAATAGCTCAAAAACATCTGATGGAACTATCTAGTTTATTATACTTTAAGTTGAACAACGATCTTGTTAAAAACAGGCAACCAGTGAACATATTTGTAGTGTGACAACTTTAAGAATTGGTCCTAATCCTTCAGAATGCAACAGAATACTGACTTTGTTTGAAGCTGTGGGCGTACTTTCATTTCAGCTCAGAAAATCCTTTTCCATTAAAACGATTCCTTTCAAAAGGCCTTGTAAAACAATTACTTGTCTTTTCAAAGCGGAAATTGTCATTGGTGTGGGAGACTATCAGACGAGTTTTCATTTCTATCAATTTCTATGACCCTGCTGCAGGGATCAAATCCAGTTGCCTGGAACAAAGCCCCAAATATAAATATGAAAGGATCCCCTGTACTACACTGAACAAGGAGTAAATGGTGTCCTTACAGCGAAAATGTAAATCACATGAGAAATATTTCTGTGTTGGATGTGAAGTGTCTCTCAATCTGTGTTTTAAATTGTGCATGATGGTTTTAAGAAGAACGAATGGATGAATTAATAATGTCAGTTCCTTTGAATGCAATAAATGTACCACAGCACTGCAACAGAGATTGAAAACTTAGCACTTGAATAGGAAGAAAATGTCAAGCAATCAAGATCGACCATTGAATTTCCTCATGCATGAGAGTCAGAAGGTGTTTAGAACTAATTAGTCAAGCTCTAATTAGAAGAGAATGCCGCAGTTGTCTCAATGCAAATAATGTTTGATGCAGTCCCACCAAAACACGTGATGCAACTCTACATCACCCACATTATGGCCAGGATTTTACCTTTGGCGTGCGGGCAGACACTCGACATGCCGGAATGTAAAATAACGCGTGATGACATCGGGCGTGTGTCCCGACGTCACCGCGCACCGTTGCGATATTTCATTCGGCGGGCACGCACCGGCCAACAATTGAAAGACCTCTTAAGGCCATTGACAAGGTCATTAAGTTGAAGTTTAACGGTTGGAGGGCAAGCGAAAAGGCCAAGCGGCATTTACATTTTTTAGGAAACCTCATCCACGAGCAGGATGAGGTTTCCTAAAGCTATTACAAATTAAATTGAAATTAAAAACATGTTCTATCCCATGTGACACAGTTACACGAGGGGACTTGTTTCATTGAATTTTTATTGCATTTATTAATTTTTTCAATGAAGCGCTCTTTCGCGCGCATGCGTGAACAGCGCGGCAGGCCTGCTCTCTCTCCTCCCCCCCGCCCACACAGGTAGCGCTCAGCACTACCGCTCGTGATCCAGGCAGGGCAGGCCTTAGTTGGCCCTCCCGCGTGAAATCGCAGTGCGGAGCCAATCGCGAGCGGCGGTTTGTTTCCTGACCGCCCCTGCCGAGCCCGCCCGACGCAGGAAAAATTCAGGCCAATGTTTCTTTGCTGCTGGCCTACCTACAACTAAAAACTAATAAACTATGCGTTGCACATTTATCTGTCATGTCTGTGTTTAACTATGAAACTAACTGGAACAGATTGATTTTCTTTTGAAGATATAAAGAAAACATGAAAATTGTTATCTGATTTTATTTTCATTTGCTTGCTCTAACTTTAGGCCCTTGCATGCCACACAACGTTACCCAACCAAAAGTGCAGGTTTATCATTTTCTTCCAAAAATGCTGCAACATTGGTGTCTATTAACATTAAGGTGATTCGTAATAGCAATTAAATTTTGGCACTATGGTGTTGACATCACCTGCATGATACTTCTACTTCTAGCAGCATATTACAGTGCAGCTTACACACATCTGAAGGCCCCTTTGATGTAAGCCTTTGTAACATCAGGCTTATCCCAAAGACAGTACAAAATGTATGCCTCCATCCAGTGGGTGCACATCATGATTAGCAGTACAGTACATGCAGAAATGCCTGGAAGTTAAAAGGTAGTGGGTTCAAGAACCGCTCCAGAGACTTGACCACAAATATGAAAGCTGATGCCCTAGTGCAGGATTAGGGGAGTGCTGTATGGTCAGCAGTGCTGTCTTTCAGATGATATGTTAAACCAAAGCCCCGTCAGCTTTCTCAAACGGATGTAAAAGATCCCATGGCATGGCTCCATAGAAGAGCTTTATTTTTTGTGCCTAATCTCTAATCAACATTTCTAAATGTTAGTTGCTAACTCAGAAGCCCACCGAGGTGTAATGATCTGCTGCTCTATGGTGCATTGTGTTAGAATACCAATGCATGAGGGATGATTTCCCAGGTTCGCGCTGCTGATGGGGAACTTCACCTGTTGGCCATACTGGCTGCAGCATTGTGGTTGTGCTAAGTTACAATTTGGGTGAGGTTGCCCATCAACAACTCTAACTTGGACAATCACCTTACCATTACCTCCCATCATAAGTGGGCTTTTTTTTTTAACAATACAGTGGCATATGGCAATTAGTAAATATATACATACTTCATTTTGGTCCTGATCTCAACAGTGGCTGCTTATTAGAAGCATGTGGCATGCACCATCCAAATCATAGCAAATGCATAGAAGATAAAATGTTGTTACTATTTTTTTCATCCTGACATCAAGATGCTGAACCAATATGCTCAAGAAGAAATTCCATGGTTTGTTTTTTTGTAGTACTTCTTACGTCTCATTACATAATGGAAAATATATCTGAATTATTAATCTGTAGAAGACACTAGCAAGGCTGTGCACTTTGTACACATTAGTGCTTCCTTTCAGGTAGAGGCCAATGCTTAACTGGCATCTTAGTAGACTCATGCGCATGTGTGCAAAATAGAGATCTCCCAGCAGTTGCTTACTTACCTCAGCATTCTCTGCAGGTATTTGCATGGCTAGGGAGAGAAATTATGGTTCCTCCTCTCATTCCTCTAACCTATCAGCATTTATAATCATCCGTATCACCTTGTTCTTGACCTGACCACAGCCATATCAGTGGTCCTCATATCGAAAAATTAGCCAGTTTATGAGATCAGAAAAATTAGTCAATCTGCATTCTGTTTGAATTGGGTTGCTACCTGAAAAGAGAGAATGTGATGTGCAAGGTTACGGGGATAAGGCAGGGGAGTGGGACTAGGTGGAATGTTCTGTCAGAGAGCCAGTGCAGACTCAATGGGCCTAATGGCCTCCTTCTGTACTGTAAAGATACTGAGATACCTGAGTTGGTTATTTATCTTCCTAAAATATATTTTCTTTCACAGTAATTGCAGGAGGGATTTGCATAGCTGGTATAGCAGAAATATGATGATGTTCAAGTAGTGTTTCCTCAGGGTATGAATTTGATTTTACATCTGTTCTGAAGAATCAATTTATATATGTAGACGATGTCATTATTGTGATTGAAAATCTGTGCAACAAGATTGAAATGACTACAAATTTCAGTAAAAGATATGATCTAAAAAGAAACAAAAGAGTTTGTTTAATTGCATTTCAGATGGATTGCATTACAAGAAGTCCAGATACTCGAGCAGGCGGACTGGAAATTTGTAAGAGCCTGCGCTCTGTTGTGGCTGTGCATACAGTATTTTGTGAATGATGAAAACATGTAGCTGCACTGATCCGCCTTGATATGTATAATGGGTGAGAAGAAGAAACAATTAATCTGATGGCAGATTACCTGTGGTCAGTATAGCACTCTCCACTTTCCAGCGATACCATCAACAATGGGAAAACCACACAGCTATGGTGAACACCACAGCATGTGGCTGTGGCTTCACTGGAACACTGAAAAGATTTTATAGCCGCAAAAATACCACAACTTAATAAAGCAGATGGGATGCATTCTGCTCCATATGTTTCCCTCAGGGAATGACTGTCCATGATTGAGTAAAACCTATCAGAGAATAGAACGGGGATGAATTTCCATTTGGGGTTCTCTGGTTTGTCAGCCATAATTTTAGTGAAAAGGCTGCAGATGCTGCCTCCTTATAGAATGTCCTTGTGTCTCAGCTTAATGCATTTTTAAAAATTGCAGTCGCTATTATCACCCCATATTCGAGTTATTCAAAATATGATTGTGGCAGTTAAGTCAATACAAGCATTTGAATAACAGCCATCAGGTAAAGACCCTAGCCTTTCCCACGTAATTGCAATACCTTGTGTATTACTACATATGTGCTGCCCATCCAGAAAACGTAAAGATTTTAATTGTTAGTTTCAATGATCAGTTTTAATCACTATTTTCCTTTCCAGTGTCTTGAAAGGTTTCTGTAACTTTTCTGCCTCAGTTATGGCTGACAAGCAGGAGATGCTCTGTAGAAGTTCACCCCCAATGTCACATTTAAAACAGTCAAAAGAAGCTTTAACGTCAAGAATGTGATTTTCCTACTGTATGACAATTTTCAACGAATAGAAAATAAAGCTTTTTGAACGGATCACAACCACAATTTTACAGAAATTATTTTGCTGAGGGATTATTTAGAATACATTTTTTGTTATGGTTTGAAATGCTGTCTTAAATACATCCCTAAATAATGCATTCCTCAGGACATACGATGGCTTGCCAAGAGAAATCCAACTTAATCGTTCACTTGAACAATAGATTCCCCTGCAGTCTCACTCCAGGGGTGGTATATCATGGGGACTGCAACAGCATTTTCTGTTTTTATTTCAAACTCCAGCATCCGCGGTATTTTGCGGTTGTATCCATTATTCAACATGCCCATTTGCTACATTAAATTATTTCAAGATACTGGAAAGGAAAATAGTGATTAAAACTGATCATTGAAACTAATAATTAAAATCTTTACATTTTCTGGATGGGCAGCACATATGTAGTAATACACAAGGTATTGCAATTATGTGGGAAAGGCTAGGGTCTTTATCTAATGGCTGTTATTCAAATGCTTGTATTAACTTAACTGCCACATCATATTTTGAATAACTCAAATATGGGGTGATAATAGTGACTGCAATTTTTTTAAATGCATTAAGCTGACACACAAGGACATTCTATAAGGAGGCAGCTTTTGCAGCCAATACTGACGGCAGTGGGAGGGCAAATCCTTTTATATGTGCTGGGATAACAAGTAGAATTTTAAAAAGATTTTTATAAAGTATTTTCAGATGCAGGAGTATAGTTTTTTTATATAAAAGATTCTGATCTGCTAGTGATTAAATAAGCCACTTGTATATATAAACCAACTATCAGCCTATATTGGTTTAAGTTTGAAAAAATAATAACTCATTATGTTTATACAAAATTTTTTGGTTTTTTTAAGCGATTGTCTCATGATTTATGAGATAATGGGGTTGGTGTTAATGCAGTGTAGCAGAACAATTACTACACCATGCCAAAGGAATGCAGCCATTGTTAAAGTGACCCCTAAATGTTCCTGCAAAAGATTAAAAGTTGGCTGAAGCTTCAAGTATTGACTCCGTTGAGTTGTCTAGGAGATAGAGAAGTGCATATACCAATGCTTATACCTGTCAGCCAATCTTCTCAACACAGTACCCCACCCCAGCCTCTTTTCTTCTGGTCTTCTATGGCAATGTGTCATGACCATAGATCATAGCCCTGAATTACTTACGGGCATATTGAACTTTTAAGTAAGACATGTGTTTTAAAAGAATGACCTACAAGCAAAAGCTGGCTGAGACTGTAAAGTAACCACTTGCTGGAAAATTCCTATGTAGATTACGTGTGACCGACTAGTCCAGAGAGAATGGAATGTCGCATCTAAAATGATGTCAAGGCCTCCTTCAGACAGAGGCACTTCAAAAGAAGAAATGCAATGCAAAAAAAAATCTGATTACCATCTCAGCAGAAGCCATCTCCTGTTGAATTATATCCCAGACTGTGGATATGATCTGAGTTGAAAGAAAACAGATTCTGGGCAAAAGTCATGTTGGTTTTTCCCTTCTAGGAATACACAGGAAAAGGGGTTAAACGCCAACTTGCAACCCTGGTCTCTGAGTGATAGCTCTGGTGCTCTAGTTCTGGTGTGCTCGTGTGCGCCGTGAAGGTCACAGCTGAAGAACATCAACTAGGCATCCCTGCAGCCTGCAGGTAAAAAAATCTCTCTGATTACTGGAAGCAAGTCACAAGTCAGCAAAGCCACAGTTGAAAAGGAAACAGGGTAACTCCTTTCAGCTAATCTGCAGAGCCAAGAATCTCCAAACCCACTGCTCAACTGCCCAAAGTCAGCTCTACCGGAATCACCCAACTTAACAACCACAAGGTTTCGCCACCTACTCCTCACGGACAAACCAGACTGATCCGTATATCTTCTTAACTTATATTTTTGGACTCACTTCTCATTTCTAATCTGTGTGTATGTGTGTTGTGTTTTTATTACTTTTTCTTGTGTTTTAGTAACTAATAAACTCACTCTTTCTTTAACTCAAGAATGCCTGGTTAAATTGGCTCCTTCAAAAACATAAATATACTTGGACTGGAAAAAGGTATCCACAAGGGAAAGGATCCTTTTTAAATGAACCGTGTTGCAACCAACCGAGGGGGTTGATTAAAAAAAGGGAGCCAGTTCATTCCTCCTCACCCGGGAGCATAACAGTTTGGGGTACCTCACCCGGAGAATGGCCGTAGCAAACGAGAGGAGTAAGAAATGAGGAAAATTGACCAGAGTCCCAAACCCTGTGGCAAGGTAACAGACAGGTGGCTGCCAGCGTTGTCAGTAGGGAGGGATGTAGGAAAATGTATTATGATTCAGTATTAGTCCTCTTCTCCTCATTTTCCAGGCAGCTCTTCTGTAGGACCAACCAAAAATGTGCAGCTTCAAAGAGAAAACTATAGATTTTCATTATCTCTGGTTCACTGTTGTCACAATGACATAAAGGCAGTCCAGGGCTAGGAATATAGGATCAGGATTTGGCCATTCAGGCCTTTGACCTTGTTTTGCTTTTCAATTAGCTCACGGCTGACCTATATCTTATCTCCATGGCCTGAATTTTTCAGGTGGCGGGCGGGCTTGGTGGGGGCAGGCTTGGAGCCGATCACCGCCCATGATCAGCTCCGTGCCGCCGTTTTACGCCATCATAAGACGCGAGCTGTAGCGCTCAGCGCTACCTGTGCAGGCGGGGGGGGGAGGAGGGAGAGTCGGGGCCAGCGCTCTTTCGCGCATATGTGTGAAAGAGCACTTCAATCTCCCTGAGGCACGGAGCTGCCTCAGGGGGATTGAATCAATATTGAAATAATTAAATAAATGGAGAAAAAAATTTAATTAACCATGTCCCCTCATGTGACTGTGTCACATGCGATAGGACATGTTTTTCGAACTCAGAAATTTTAAAATTTATTTAATAAATGCTTTAGGAAACCTCATCCCACTCGTGGATGAGGTTTCCTAAAAAAGTAAAGGCCGCTTGGCCTTTTCGCCTGCACGCCAACCTTAAGGTTAGATAAGCAGCGTTAACAGTTACATCAACTACTTCCTTAATGGCCTTAATAGGCCGTTCACATATTGGCAGGCGCGCAGCTGACTCCAGGGCACCGACTGAATGAAATATCGCGGGACTGCCCGATGACGTTGGGACGCACGCCCATTTTACGTCATTTTACGCGTCGGCGTGTCAGGCTTGCCCCTGCAAGCCGACTGAAAAACCCTCCCCCACCTCTCCTTCCTGCTTCCATATCCCTCAATACCCTTGCCTAACAAAAATCTGTCAATTTCAGTTTTTTTAATTTTCTATTGACTGTACCTCACCTGTTATTTGGGTAACATGATTTCCACTATCCTTTGTGTGAAAAATGCATTCTGACATCATCCCTGAATTGCCTAGCTCTAAAGTTATATGCCCTTGTTCTGGACCACTTCCCCCTAGAGGAAATAATTTCTCTCTATCTACCCTATCAAATCCTTTCATCAACATAAACACCTCAATTAGATCGTCCCTTAATTTTCTATATTGAAGGGAATACAAGCCTAATCTATGCAACCTGTTTTCATAATTTAATCCATTTAGCTCCAATATTATTCTGGTGAATCTGGGCTCCATCCCTACAAAGCTAATATATCCTTCCTGGGGTGCAGTGCCCAGAATTGAAAGCAGCACTACATTCTATGAGAGCTCTGTGCAACTTTGTACCCCTTTGTATGTCAACCCTCTTGAGATAGAGGCAAAAATTCCATTAACCTTTTCATTCTTGCTTTGTACGTGTCCATGAGTTTTAGTGACTTCTGTACTTGGACCCTCAATCTTCCTGCTCACCCACAGTTTCTAGCTTCTCGACATTTAGAAAACACTCTTATCTATCCTCCTCAGGTCCAAAGTGGATGACCTCACATTTGTCCATCCGCTACAGTTTTGCCCATTCACCTAATCTAACAAAATCCCTTTGGACCTTTTTGTTCCCATCTACACTGCTTATTGGGGCACCTTAGTGTCATCAGCAAACCTAGATATATGACTGTCTATTCCTCTGTCCAGCTCATTTAGAAATTTTGTGAAAAGCTGTGGCCCTAGTATAGATGCCTGGGGGCTATCAATAGTCACATCCTGTCAATTTGAGTATATACCCATTATTCCTACTCTGGCTCCTACATCCTAACCAATTCCCTATCCAAGCCAATAAGTTGCCTCCAAGGCAATCTCATTTATGTTAACAATATCTTACATGAAGTCTTATTGTCTAATTCCATATAAAGTTAATTAAATAACATCCATTGACACTCTCTTATTTACCATGTTTGTTACCTCATCAAAAAAATTATTAGGTTCATGAGGCAAATCTTAACAGATTCTAGTAACTTGTCCATAACTGAAGTTCGAATATTGCTGAAAAAAAAGACATGTCAAAGCTTTTTGTCTTGCACTCATCAGGACACTTCGCAAGAATACCAATATAAGGGGAAAACAACAATTTATACTGTATGAGAAGAGAGTGCTGATTGGTTGGCAAGTGGGCTCTGAATGGTAGAGGCAGTGCCATGGAGAATGCACCAGTGATGGTGACAGACAGATAACTGCCAAACATTGTTTGAAATTTAAACCAGGCAGCTTGACCCAGATTGTCAAGGCATTTGCCTGAGGAATGAGTCAGTGACTGGCTGTCACATGACTGAGAAGTAAGAGAGATCTGGACTGAGGAGAAGCTCCAGGAGGAGAGATCCAAATGTGCAAATACTTGCTGTAAATAAAAAATAATGGTTTTAAGAAACTACAGACTCAAGCAGCATACTTTGGGAGAATAGACAATCCTCAAAACCCCGTATAGACTCCTGCCACAAAGCAAATTACATGGCTCATCCATCTCCCTCTCAAACCTATTGCTTCCACATCCAAGTGGGCTCTTCTAACTCTGCTCTCTCAATCATGAAAAACTTAATTTGATGGATGATCGCTTCTAACCTCCATTTCTCTATCTATGTTATTAGCACCAATAAAATAGAGATGTGGAAAGGTATAATGTCAGAGCTAATCTAAACTTTCGTCTCAGTTCCTTCTAAGTTCCAAACATGAGCTTCCTCTTCTTTTTATCATCACCATTGCTGAAATAAAAATTTACTATTTTATCATTAAAAGACTTGTGGAGAAGAGCATGACCAGGGACCATAAATAAGAGTCACCTAGAAATCCAATTGGGAATTCAGAAGAAACTTCTTTACACAAAGAATGATGAAATGTGGAACTCGCTACCACAGGGACCTGTTCAAGTGAATACATTAGGGCCAGAATCTTCGGGTTGGCATGCGGGAGCAGGCCTCGCTCGCTGATGTATAAAATGACACGCGGTGATGTCAGGTGTGCGTCCTGACGTCACCCCGTGTCATTCCGATCCTCAGTTCGGCAGGCGCGCACTGGAGTCGGCTGCATGCCCACCGAACTGTCAAAAGCCTATTAAGGGCATCTAAATATGGGATTAAACTAATTAATGGAGCTGCCTGAGCCCAGGCGGCCTTCGCATTTAAAGTTTAATAAAAATCTTTAATATAAGTCATAGCCATGTCCCAGCTCATATGACACTGTCACACGAGGGGATGTGTCTTAACATTTTTTCTTTTCTTTGTTTGAAATTTTCTAATTCAAACTAATCTCCCTGAGACAGCTCTGTGCCTCAGGGAGATTTCTGCGCTCTTTCCCGTGCATGCGCGACAGACCACAGGCCCTGACTCAGCCTCCTCCCCCACCCCGCCCGCACAGGGAGCGGTCAGCTGGGCGGGCCTTAACTGGTCCACCCACGTTAAATGGGCGGCACATAGCCCAACCCCCTCTGGCGGGGAGAAAATTCTCCCCTAGATGTATTTAAGTGGAAGTTAGACAAGCATATGAGGGATAAAAACAAAAAACTACTGCGGATGCTGGAAATCCAAAACAAAAACAGAATTACCTGGAAAAACTCAGCAGGTCTGACAGCATCGGCGGAGAAGAAAAGAGTTGACGTTTCGAGTCCTCATGAAGGGTCATGAGGACTTGAAACGTCAACTCTTTTCTTCTCCACCGATGCTGCCAGACCTGCTGAGCATATGAGGGAAATGGGAATAGAGGGTTATGATGATATATTTAGATGAAAAAGATGGGAGGAGGCCTGACTCCGCTACCGACATGGACTGGTTGGGGCTGAATTGGCCTGTTTCTGCGCCTGACATCCTATGTAGTTTATTCTTTTTCGCAGAGCCTAAAAACTGTAGAGCTTCTCATATTCTTCAGTCTTTCCTTTGTAGTACAAGCTTCGGGCTTTTAAAATTTAAATTTCGTGCCACTCAAATCACTACTGATTTGTCTTTATTTTTTTCAACTTCAGTGGTGCCTGCACAATGAGCTCTGACACTTCATGAAAGAATGTAAGAAACATGGATTTAGACAGCACCTTATCACATCATTCAGGGGGTTTCTGCTCAACATCTTATCTGAAGGATTGCATCTTTGACAATGCAGTACTTCCTTAGCACCACGCTTGGAATGTTAGTTTAGATAATTTCCTCAAGACCTGCTGTTCATCTTAAATCTGACACAGAGGTGAGTCTGCTACCGATTACCTTCAATACAGTCTCTCAAGAACCATTCTCTCCTCTAATGAAAAGAGATTACAGTGATACTAAAATCTTTCTCATCTTGCAATGAAAATTAGTAATAAAAACGGTTCATAGAGCCAAAGGGTATGTTAGGAAACTTATGCAAACAGCAAAAGAGCAAACAGGAGCATGTTTAATGATTGACGTGCGCACCATTGTTTTTTTCCGATTGCTGTTCCAGATATCCTTTCTGGAAAGGATATTGGTTTTCCTTAGCAACATCAAACAGTAAATGATAAACTTCCACTGCTCTTTTTGCTGTTTATAGTGTTGCTCTTTCCCCTTTCTTCGTTACATCTGTATATTTGTGAAACTGCTTTGTTGTTCCCAAAGTATAATTCAAGAGAATGTTCCAGACACCAGAAGTTTAAAAATAACATCCACGCAGTTTTTTTTAAATATAAAAACGTTACGAATTCACATTCAATATCCCCAAATAAGGACATTAGCTTATTTCTGAAAAAGTATACGTAATCTTATATAATTAGCTTTTAAGATTTAAATTCTTCCCTTTCAGAAGCACTTTTCCCTCATCAACTTTCTTCCTTCCTCTCTTGGTTCTTCCCTGGGGTGCAGGCCCCTAGTACTATTGCCTCAGATACCTTATTCCTCCATGCATGTTTTATGTCTGATCATTGACTATGCTTGTCAGCAGGTTACTTGGTCTCAGGGGTCACAGTCATACCCAATTCCATCCTCACCCAACCTCCACTTTCAGGAGGAGAAAGAAACCTTGGCTGATTTTCTCCTCCATAACCAAGGGACACCGAGGCTAATTGTAGCACCTCGCCTGTTATCCTAAGTTAAGATCAACTAATCAAATATTGAACCTGAGACTCTTCTTATTTGTATTGCTCAACTAGCTATTCATTGATTGAATTGGCTGAATGGTGAGGGGCGCCTACAGAGTTTGTTTTAGAATTGAGATAGCAAGGTGAAATGCAGGTCATTTTCAAGGTTCAAAAGTGTGAAAATAAAGACAAAAGTGCCAGTCAAGTGATTCCAAATTTAAAAGCCTGACAGTGGTGGGAGGAAGGAAAGACCAAGGAAATTAAGGAGTTCCACAATCTGAGTTCCTAGGAAGAATAAGTTAGAGATAAAGACTAAAAGATAAGTATTTCAACATGAGGAGATAAGAAAGAGGGGATAGGAGATAAGAAGACAGGACATAAGAAATAAGGGGAGCTGGTGGCATAGTGGTACACTGGACAGTTATTTCAGGGTTATTCAATAAAAATCTGGAATTAAAAGTCTGATGATGACCATGAAACCATTGCCGGTTGTCGTAGAAACCCATCTGGTTCACTATGTCCTTTAAAGAAGAAAATCTGCTGTCCTTACCTGGTCTTATCTGGCCTACATGTGACTCCAGATCCACAGCAATGTGTTAACTCTTAAATGCCCTCTGAACAAGGGCAATAAGGGATGGGCAATAAATGCTGGCCCAGCCAGTGACGTCCACATCCCATGAACAATAAGAAAGAGCAAAATTATGGATAATGGCGTCCAGGGGGCACAGAAGGAAACAATGGACATGAGATAAAGGAACAAAACACAATGGCTGTGATAATGTGAAATGGAGAAACAAAAAAGCTTGTGATGGAGAGAAGTTAGTGACTATGTGGATGGTTTCCCCAATACTTTAGACCTCATCTTGGTCACCTTGGAGATTGTTAGCAGCAGAACATGCTGCCAAAACTTTCTCCCTCAGACTTGAAGGACATTTGGTTTTGTAGTATAGTGGTAAACAAATTTCACACTGTGGGATAGTCGTGATCCCACATTGAGACATTTCAGCATCAAATAAAGTTGTTTGTGCGCATTTGGTCAACCTACAGTATAAGTTGACCAAATGTGCATAAAAATAATTATTTAACCCATTATTGATGCAGCCACAGGCACCAAATTAGATTGTCATTTTTTAAAATTCATTTTATGGGATGTGGGTGTCGCTGGCTGGGCCAGCATTTATTGCCCATCCCTAATTGCCCTTGAGAAGGTGGTGGTGAGCTGTCTTCTTGAACCGCTGCAGTCCATGCGATGTAGATACACCCACAGTGCTGTTAGTGGGGGGAGTTACTCGCCGCAGGATTACTAGCTTCTGACCTGCTTTCGTAACCATGGTGTTTATATGGCTAGTCCAGTTCAGTTTCTGGTCAATGGTAACCCCCAGGATGTTGATAGTGGGGTATTCAGTGATGGTAATGCCATTGAATGTCAAGGGGTGATGGTTAGATTCTCTCTTGTTGGACATTGCCTGACACTTGTGTGGCGCGAATGTTACTTGCCACTTACCAGCCCAAGCCTGGATATTGTACAGGTCTTTCTGCATTTGGACATGGACTGCTTCAGTACCTGAGGAGTCACAAATGATATTGAACATTGCGCAATCATCACAGGTCATCTTCACTTATGCCTCATGATGGAGGGAAGGTCATTGATGAAGCAGCTGAAAATGGTTGGACTGAGGACACTACCCTGAGGAACTCCTGCAGTGATGTCCTGGAACTGAGATGATTGGCCTCCAATAATCGGAATGTACTGAGTACTGATTCACCAACTCAGGGGGTGCAGTATGTGGTCATCAGCAGAAGGTTTCTTTGCCTATGTTTATCCTGATGCCATGAGACTTCATGGGGGCTGGAGTCGATGTTGAAGACTTCCTTTGTGCTAAGTATGACTCCAACCAGCGGAGAGTTTTCCCCCTGATTCCCATTGACTACAGTTTTGCTAGGACTCCTTGATGCCAC
The DNA here is from genome assembly GCF_964194155.1 of Cetorhinus maximus. NCBI lineage: Eukaryota > Metazoa > Chordata > Chondrichthyes > Lamniformes > Cetorhinidae > Cetorhinus > Cetorhinus maximus. The sequence continues at coordinate 13,780,560 of NC_135883.1, read as the reverse complement.
ACACTGTCAAATGCTGCCTTGATGTGAAGGGCAGTCACTCTCACCTCACCACTGGGGTTCAGCTCTTTTGTCCATGATTGAACCAAGGCTGCAATCAGGTCAGAAATTGAGGGGGCCTGGTGGAACCCAAACTGAGCGTCAGTGAGCAGGTTATTGCTAAATAAGTGCCATTTGATGCCACTGTTAATGACCCCTTCCATCATTTTAGTGATGATCGAGAGTAGACTGATGGGGTGGTAATTGGCTGGGTTGGATTTGTCCTGTTTTTTGTGTACAGGACATACCAGAGCAATTTTTCACATAGCCAGTGTTGTAGCTTTATTGGAACAGCTTGGTTAGGGGCACAGTAAGTTCTGGAGCACAATTCTTCAAAGCTGGAATATTGTCAAGGCTCATAGCCTTTGCAGTATCCAGTGCCTTCAGCCGTTTCTGAAATCACATGGAGTGAATCGAATTGGCTGAAGTCTGGCATCTGTGATGCTAAAGAACTCTGGAGGAGGCCAAGATGGATCATCCACTCGGCACTTCTGGCTGAAGGTTGTAGCAAATGCTTCAGCCTTATCTTTTGCACTGATGTGCTGGGATCCCCCATCATTGAGAATGGGGATATTTGTGGAGCCTCCTCCTCCAGTGAGTTGTCTAAGCATCCACCACCATTCACGGCTGGATGTGGCAGGACTGCAGAGCTTAGATCTGATTCATTGTGGAATCGCTTATCTCTGTCTATCATCTGCTGCTTATGCTGTTTGGCACGCAAGTAGTCCTGTGTTGTAGCTTCACCAGGTGGACACCTCATTTTCAGGTATACCTGGTGCTGCTCCAGGCATGCCCTCCTGCATTCTTCATTGAACCAAGGTTTATCCCCTGGCTTGGTGGATATGCCAAGCCATGAGGTTAAAGATTGTGGCTGAGTACAATTCTGCTGCTGCTGATGGTCCACAGCGACTCCTGGTTGCCCAGTCTAGAGTTGCTAGATCTGTTCGAAATCTATCCTATTTAGCATGGTGGTAGTGCCACACAACGTGATGGAGGGTATCCTCAATGTGAAAACAGGACTTTGTCTCCACAAGGACTGTGCGGTGGTCACTCCTACCGATACTGTCTTGGATAGATGCATCTGCGGCAGGCAGGTTGGTGAGGATGAGGCCAAGTGTGTTTTTCCCTCTTGTTGGTTTCTTCATCACCTGCTGCAGACCCAGTCTAGCAGCTCTGTCCTTTAGGACTCGGCCAGCTCGGTTTGCAGTGGTGCTCCTGAGCCACTCTTGGTGATGGACATTGAAGTGCCCCACCCAGAGTACATTCTGCATACTTGCCACCCTCAGTGCTTCCTTCAAGTGGTGTTCAACATGGAGGAGCACTGATTCATCAACTGAGGGGGTGCAGTATGTGGCCATCAGCAGAAGATTTCCTTGCCCATGTTTGATCTGATGCCAAGAGGCAACATGGGGGCCAGAGTCAATGCTGAGGACTCCCAGGGCAACTCCCTCCTGACTGTATACCACTATGCCGCCACCTCTGCTGGGTCTGTCCTAGTGGTGGGACAGGACATACCCAGGGATGGTGAGGTTGGTGTCTGGGACATGGGCCGGGATTTTCCATGCCCACCAGCACCAGGTGTCTTCAGTGGCATGAGTGGACAATATGGTGCAATTGGTTTCACGACGGCGTAAAACCAGTTCACAATCGTCCGCTCAGCCCGCTGATGGCAGGTCGCATTCCCCACCATCTGACGTTGGGAACCTCATTGCAATACATCAGCATATCATTATTAGGCCTGTCTGCTGGACTCATCCATCCTTGCTCGATCGTCCGCCCACGTTGGTGGGAAAACACGCCAATGTGTTTCACAGCAGCACATAAGTGATGAGCAGTTGATGGGCTGCACTTCTCTTGGGACTTCAAGCTTTGTTTGCCTACCTTGCTTCAGTCAGCACTCACAGTCTCAGCACCAGACTCACAGAGAGCACCACATCACTTTTGCAGGCATACCTACCAGATCAGCCATATGTGGGTGGCTCTTCAATGGCTGCAGGGCAAGGTCTTGCTTGGCAAAGGGGGAAAAGTGGCCTCAGGAAAGGGAGGAGGCTGCAGGACAAGGGCTGTACTTGGAAAGCAGGGTGTGTGTGGGGGCACATGTCGATCTACGCAAGTGGCCTCAAGATGCTAATGCCTGAGGAGGCAGTCTCCAGAGGAGATTAGGCCAGATGGAGATGTGAGGGTGTGTGTGAAAGAGTGACTGGTGATGTCCCTTGAACTGGCAGTGAGTGCGTTGCCGGTGAATGTGTGATGGGCTTGAGTGTGTGAGTTTAGAGTGCTGAGCTGGTTGTCTTACCCTGGTGGCATGGATGAGGTCATTCATCCTCTTTCTGCGTTGGATGGCCAACCTCTTCTGTGCAGCATTGGCGCTGATCACCACTGCCATCGCCTACCAAGCAGGAGTGGTAATTTGAAGAATAACTGCATCCAACTCTTTCTGACACTAAAAACTAGGAAAAGGCAAGAATGTTACATCATGGAAGTGAATATTGCTTTTACGGCAGAACTCAATAAAGCAGCACAGTTTATCTGGGGCTAACGTGATGGCATAACGCATTGCAATGTCAATTCTTTGGTCAATGCACTTCCTGACAGAAATGAGATTGGAATGTGGTGCCATAGTGGTATTGTCAGTAGACTAGCAATCCGGAGACTGAGGGTAATGCTCTGGGGACCTGAGTTCAAATCCCACCATGGCAGATGGTGGAATTTGAATTCAATGATGATGAATTCACCATGTCAATTGTTGTAAAAACTTATCTTGTTCACTGATGCCCTTTAAGGAAGGAAATCTATCATCCTTACTTGGTTTGGCCTACATATCACTTCAGACAATGTGGTTGACTCTTAAATGCCCTCTGAACAAGGGCAATAAGGGTGGGCAATAAATGCCCCTTGAGCCTGCTCCACCATTTAATAAGGTCATGTCTGATCTGATAGTAACCACAAATCTGCATCCTGCCTACCTCTAATACCAATCACCCCCTTGCTTACCAAGAATCTATCCACCTCTGTCTTAAAAATATTCAAAGACTCTGCTTCAACTGCCTTTTCAGGAAGAGAGTTCCAAAGATTCACAACCCTCCGTTTGAAATGGGCGACCCCTTATTTTTAAACAGTGATCCCTATTTCTAGATTCTCCCACAAGAGGAAACATCTTTTCCACATCCACCCTGTCAAGTCCATCAGGATTCTAAATGTTTCACTCAAGTTGCCTTTTACTTTTCTAAATTCCAGCGGATGCAAGCCTAGCCTGTCCAACCTTTCTTCGTAAGGCAACCTACTCATTCCAAGTATTAGTCTGGTACACCTTCTCTGAACTGCTTCCAACGCATTTACATCCTTCCTTAAGTAAGGTGACTGCTACTGTACACATTACTCCAGATGTGGTCTCACTAGTGCCCTATATAACTGAAGCATAAGTTCCCCACTTTTATATTCAATTCCCTTTGCGGTAAATGATAACAGTCTATTAGCTTTTCTAATTACTTGCCGTACCAGCATACTAGCCTTCTGCGAATCTTGCACTAAGACACCCAAATCCCTCTGCATCTCAGAGGTCTGCAATCTCTCACCATTTAGATAATATGCTTCTCTTTTATTCTTCCGGCTAAAATGAACAATTTCACATTTTCTCACATTTATTCCATTTGCGAGATCTTTGCCACTCACTTTACCTACCTATATCTTTTTGTAGCCTCCTTATGTCCTCTTCACAATTTACTTTCCTACCTACCTTAGTGTCATCAGCAAAATTGGCAACCATCCCATCCATCTCCTCATTCAAGTCATTTATATAAATTGTAAACAGTTGAGGTCCCAGCACTGATCCCTGTGGCACACCACTTGTCACATCCTGCCAACCTGAAAAAGACCCATTTGTGCCTACTCTCTGCTTCCTGTTAGCCAGCCAATCTTCTATCCATGTCAATATGTTACCCCCTATACCATGAGCTTTTATTTTCCACAATAACCTCTGATGTGGCACTTTATCAAATGCTGTCTGGAAATCTAAGTACAGTACATCCCCTGATTCCCCTTTATCCACAGCACATATTACTTCTTCAAAGAACTCTAGTAAGTTGGTTAAACATGATTTCCCTTTCACAAAACCATGTGACTCTGCCTGATTACCTTGAACTTGCCCTATTATAGCTTCGTTAATAATAGCTTCTCACATTTTTCCTATGACAGATGTTAAGCTAACTGGCCTGTAGTTTCCTGCTTTCTGTCTCCCTCCCTTTTTGAATAATGGAGTTATATTTGCTATCTTCCAATCTAATGAGATCTTCCCCAAAATTAGGGAGTTTCGGAAAATTAAAACCGATGCATCAACTACCTCACAAGTCATTTCTTCTAAGGCCCTACGATGAAGTCCATCAGGACCAGGGCACCCGTCAGCCCACAGCTCCAGCAATTTACTCAGTACCACTTCTCTTGTGATTGTAATTTTCCTGAGTTCCTCTCTCCCTTCCATTTCCTGATTCATAGCTGCTTCTGGAATGTTACTTGTATCCCTTGCCCTTTGAAATTCAATGGCATTACAATCGCTCAATCCTCCACTATCAACATCCTGGGGATTACCATTGACCAGAAACTGAGCTGGACTAGCCATATAAATACTGTGGCTACAAGAGCTGGTCAGAGACTAGGAATCCTGTGGTGGGTAACTTACCTCCTGACTCCCCAAAGCCTGCCCACCAACTAAAATAGACAGGTCAGGAGTGTGATGGAGTAATCTGCACTTTCCTGGATGGGTGCAGCTCCAACAAAACTCAAGAAGCTTAACACCATCCAGGACAAAGCAGCGCGCTTGATTGGCACCCCAACCACAAACATTCACTCCCTCCACGACCGGCGCACAATGGCAGCAGTGTGTACCATCTACAGGATGCACTGCAGAAACTCACCAAGGCTCCTTAGACAGCACCTTCCAAACCCACAACTGCTCCCACCTAGAAGGACAAGGGCAGCAAACACATGGGAACACCACCACCAAGAATTTCCCCTCCAAGTCATTCACCATCCTGACTTGGAAATATATCGCCGTTCCTTCACTGTCGTGGGTCAAAATCCTGGGACTCCCTCCCCTAACAGCACTGTGGATGTGCCTACACCACATGGACCGCAGCGTTTCAAGAAGGCAGCTCACCACAATCTTCTCAAGGGCAATTAGGGATGGGCAATAAATGCTGGCCTAGCCAGTGACGTCCACATCCCATGAATGAATAAATCTACCCTCTGTAAACTTGGAGTCATGCAAAACATTATCGCCCAGGTCATAACTCGCACCAAGCTCCGTCCACCCATTTTGCTGTCCCCACTGACCTACATGGGCTTCCAATTAAACAACATTTCAGTTGTAAAATTCTCATCCTTGTTTCCAAAGCTATCCAAGGCCTCGTCCCTCCCTATCTTTGCAACCTTCTTCAGCCCTCCAACCCTCCAAGATACCTGTTCTCTTCTGGCCTCTTGAGCATCCCAACGTTAATCGGTCCACCTTTATTAGCATACCTTCAGTTCCCTCTTTAAATCTCTCTGCCTGTCTACCTCTCTTTCCTCCTTAAAGACACTCCTTGAAACCTGCTTCTTTGACCCAGGCTTGTGGTCTAGTATTTCTAACATCTTTTTATCACATATTTTTATACATACTTACATATATTTAATGTGGAAACTCAATAGTTGCTCCCTGTCAACTGCTTTACAGAATGTTTATAAGCATTCGCTGAGCAGTGTCTCAGTGACAGATCAGGCTGAATTCAGTCACATTAAATTACACTCTGTTCAAACCCACCAGCTCATGTTTGAGGGGAGTGGTTCTCTCCTGTCCAGGAGCTGCACCTCAATGTCAACATACTCAGCCACCTTTCCATTTTTATTCGATTGAACTGATATTGGGTGGAAAACTTTACAATCAGCAGCTTCTTTAAGTAAACTGCTTCACCTAAAGATGTGGCATGCTGTTAAATTTTGTTTTATAAAGCTCCTGTGAAGTGCCTTGGAATGTTTTATTATATTAAGGACGTTAAAAAAAAATTCCAAGCTGTTGTTGTTATTGTTAAGTTAAAGTGAACCTAAATCTAGTGACAAATTTAAATTGAGCAAATTCAGTGATGGTCTCATTTTTGCCGAACTATCTACAAAAAATGTACCAAACTCCAATCAGATCACTTACAACAGGGCAATTGCAATAAATGCATCACACAATCATCCAAATGATCATGAAGTTTGTGACTTAACATTCCAATCATAGAATTGGCTGCTTCAGTGTTCACAGGGTTTTATATTTTGTTTCTCTTGGTGCATGTTAGTTGTTGCTCTGACTTAGATAATGCTTTCCATAATTTGAATAAATTACACTCAAGTTAATTGCTGCTGTGAGACCCTTCTCTGTAAGAACCACTTGTTGAGCCTTAGGAAGCAAAATGGGTGACTGTAGAAAAATGCTGCAGTTAATATGCTTCAACGATGGTGATTTTCTGTGCAGGTAATTAGTCCTAATTTAGATGGCAGACTCACAGAAACCTCAGGAAAATGGTATTAACATTGTGTTCTGGCTTTCTCATGGATCTCAAGTCAAAGTTACAGCTGACGGGCAGGAAAACCCCACAGAATTTAATGCCCTTTAAGCTTAAATCTGACACCATCCTGAAGGATCTAAACTGTTTCCAACAGTTCATCGTAATTTCTAGACTTTGCATGAAGACTGGGTTTTTATTAGTAAGCTGTTCCCTCAGCACTGAAACAAAGGTCTCTTCTTTGTTGTCAATAAAATGCTTTGCAGTTTGTAAATCTAAACCGACTGCCTGATTGGTGCAGATAAATAAAAGAGGACTGTGCCAATTTAACAACAATTAGCACTGAAGTGGCAATCTCATTAAAAAGGTCACCCAGAACTGCATGAATTCCTCAGCAACGGTGAGTTGCTAGGTGGGGAAAAAAAAAACACTGGTTTGACTGCTGGCTTGGACTGAATTAAGAAATAAATAGGAATACGTTGCAAATGAAGTTCAGAGGCATTGTCATCAATTTTTTTCTTTACAGAATGCCATTCCTGATAATTATAATGAAGATCCTAAAGAGCTTTGGCCACTTGCCAAATATTTGGGGCGATTATTAATGAATTGATCTAAAGTTAAACTTTTTAAAGAATTGTCTTGTTCAAAAGAGGTTAGTGTATTTCTTAGACAAATAATTGTTGGAAAGAAATTAATATTTTTAATTATTTACATTTCACTTCTTTCTAAATGCACAAGGATACTGAAATCCTGTAATCTAAATGAATCAAATTCTTTCTGATTTTATTGATCTGCAGTGAATTTGATTTCCTCAGAGATTACATTTTATTCATTGTTGAATGTTATTAAATGTACTGGTATACCCAAAGAGTGAGTAAGATGGATGATCTAAATCACTTTGTCTATGTCAGGTGCCCAGTTACGCAATGGGTGATACAAAGAGACAAGAAGCTGTTGAAACATGCAATGGTAGAATGGAGATTTCACTCTCTTAAGTTTCCCACATGCCAAACCGCCAAGTTTAGATCTGGAAATTTGAGCTGTAGCAGTGTATCCCCGTCATGCCAATGAAGAAAAATCAAAAAGAATTCACCTCTTTGTTCATTGTGTGCGACTCTAAATTGCTGGATATAGAGATCAAGAGCAAAGTACTGCCAATACTGGATTTCTGAAATAAAAAGTACTCTGGCTCAAGTGAAGCATAAACACCGGCCTGGTTTGAGTGGATCAAATGGCCTGTTTCTGTGCTGTACATCCCATGTATTTCCCATGTACTCAACACATCTGGCAGTATCTGTGGAGAGAGAGAAACAGAGATAATGGCTGAATTTTAATCAGCCCTTTGTAGGTGGGCTGGGAGACGGAAAGGCAGGCAAAATGGCATGGAAAGGCATCAGGTCATCTTCCCATTGTCATGCCATTTAGCCAATGGCAGAAAAGGTCAGATATGGCCTGCCCAACCAAAGCCTAACTGAGCCACTTAGGTGTCTAATTGAGAGCCACTTCCTGCCTCTGCTTGCATTTTACCTGCAGCTGGGATGCCCAATATTTGGGGACACAGCAATTCTTTGACCCATGATGCGGCCCCCGTAACAACAATGGTCGTCGCCCTGTGAAGGAAATGCACAAATAAATAGGTAGAATTCATATATATTTAGGATATTATACTTTAGATTCGAGAAAAGGACACAGATTCATGGATAGCCATTTTTACCCAAAGGCCTTCAACCATATACATAGGCAGCACTAGCACCATCCACTAGGTATTTGGGCCTCTTTCCTTTTTGGGAAATAGAGAAAAGCTTAATTGCCTTGTTCATCAGCAAAGGGAATTTAGGGAAGATTAACGATGGCACAGCCTGGTACTATTCCCATTATCTATTAAGAAGACATCCCTAAAACTTAAGCTTAGCGAATCAGAATTGGACATGATCAGACACCGATACAAAAAAATTATAGGAATGCAGCTCTACCCAAGCCAGAGGACAAAACAAAAACGTTTAAGAATCTTTATTTTTCTATTAAAAATTTAAAATTTCTTTATGAAGAAATAGAAGCAATTGGAAGAAAGCAGGAAGGATATTGGAACATATTATAAGTACATGTTGACCAGGTATTGGCTCACAGCGTTGATATAATAAAACCATTTTAACAATTAAATAATAGTGAATTTTAAGGGCTAATCAAGAAGAAGGGGTTGAATCAAGGAGGCAGCTGCTAAAGGTGATGTGACCTGGTTTAGAAGGGTATAAATGTTAAACATTCCCTTCAGAAAATCAGAGCTATTGTAGAAGGGTATTGAGAACCCTCCAATATTTTTCTGATTGTCGAGGGGCTGGATATCCTAAAGCCGACAGCTTTTGTGCCCAACTGTCCATCAACTGATCGACTTGGGGTTTAAGGTAACACATTACTTTGATTATTTGATGGATATCCATTGGCAGAATTTTACATTCGGCGTGCGGGCGCGCACCTGACACGCCAGAACATAAAGTGATGCGCTATGACGTTGGGCGTGCATCCTGACATCACCGCGCACCGTCGCAATATTTCGATAGGCAGGCGCGCTATGAAGACAGAGGCACGCCTGCCATTAATTAACGGGCCAGTTAAGGCCCTTGAGGCACCAATTGTCTTTGATTTTACGCAGCCCGTGCGATTTTCAGGGCAGGCGGGTAGGAGACATTTTCAAAAACCTCATCCATGGGCGAGATAAGAGGGGTGAGTGGGCTTGTTAATGCGAGTTGTCAGCACTTTAGCTTGTAAGTCGCTGCTACTTGCTTGTGTGAACGGGACAACTTCATTTCGCTTCACGGCTGCTTTGACAGAAATAACAGGCTTCAGTTCAGGACTCTGGAGGAGTCATAACACTTGGGGCCTTCCAGGTATCAGTTGGCCTTCCCTTTCCCTGGGAATGGGGATTGTGGTCTCTGCTGGAGGCACCTCCTCTGAGGAGGAAGAGAGGGCCAGAAGGGGGAGGAGGCCAGGTGTCCCCATTCAGCCTCCAGGGGAGCGACCTGTGGGAGGATAGGCACAGGCACAAGGGGCGCAGGGCCAACAGGAAGTCCAAGGCGGAAGGGGCTGCAGAAGGCGCAGGCGGCAATGCAGCTACCTCAATATGTCTGAGGTGCAGTGCCGAAGGAGACTCCACCTCTCAAGGGAGACAGTGACCTCCATCTGTCAGGTGATCGGCCCTGAGATCTGCTCCAACTGTGTGGGCAGACACGCCATGCCAGTGGCTCTGAAGGTCACAGTGGCACTCAACTTCTATGCCTCTGGCTCTTTCTAGGGGTCGGTGGGTGATCTTTATGTGGTCTCCCAGTCAGCTGTCTACAGTTGTGTCAAGCTGGTGACAGATGCTCTGTTCAGGAGTGCATTGACTTTCATTCACTACTGCATGGACGAGGCCAGCCAGGCAGAGCGAGTCAGAAGCTTTGCTGCAATTGCTGTGTTCCCCCACATCCAGGGTGCCATCGACTGCACACATGTAGCCATCAAGGCGCCAGCGAGTGAGTCAAATGCCTTCGTCAACAGGAAGGAATTCCACTCCATGAACATGAAGATAGTGTGTGATCACAGGATGCAGATTCTGCAAGTCTGTGCAAGGGACCCTGGCAGCTCCCATGACGCCTACATCCTGAGACACTCCCAGGCGCCAAGATTCTTCAGTGCTCCAGCCTGGCTGGATGGATGGCTGCTGGGTGACAAGGGCTATCCCCTCAGAAGGTGGTTCATGACGCCTCTCCGCCATCCAAGAACAGAGGCTGAGCAGTGGTACAATAGGGGCCATGGCACCACAAGGGCGATGGTACAGAGAACCATCGGTCTTCTCAAGATCCACTTCCGATGCCTGGACCGTTCAGGGGGCACACTGCAATATCCCCTAGATTGTGTGTTGCTGATAGTGGTTGCATGCTGCACTCTCCACAATCTGGCGCTGGAAAGGGGGGAACGCTGTGGAGGAAAAAGATGTTGACGCAGCTGCTCTGGCAACAGACGATGAGTCCAGTAGTGAGTCCGAGGACGAGCACGGACAGGAGAACGCTGAGGGGATAGACACTGACGTGGGCAACCTCCAGGGAGGCAGGAACACCCGGGAGGCTTTGATCCAACGCTCCTTCAGCTAGACCACCAAAGATGAACCACCACCACAGGCCAGGGCTGCAGGCTTCATACTCGATACCTGACAGGAATATTTGCTTGGTGAACAACGAGCACTATGTGTCATTTCAATAAAGTTCAATGACAAACACGTCACTCACAACATCATGGGTTACCCCACACCTGCAGAACTAATGAAGCACCCAGAGGCTTGTTGAATACAAATGCATTTACTGTTGTGGTGCCTGATATACATAATACAAATTAAATGGAAAGATGTTCTCCATCACACCTACTAATAATTAATGTAAAAGTGGGGGAAAAATATCACCAGTGATAAGTCCATGTTGTGTTTAAGGTGCTTTAAGTTTTCGCTTCCGGGTTCTACGTCTAGGTGTTCCCCCCTCGCTGGCACTGGCATTGGGGGCAGCCTGCTCACTCTGCTGTCCTGTTGGCCTTGATGACCTTGGCGGGCGTCCTCTGGTCCGTGGAGCCTGTGCTGGCCCTGCCTGGGAGGGAGCGGCCAGTGGCACGGCTGGCATCACCCCAGTCATCCCAGCCTCATCGGATGCCATGGTCACTGACAGAGGGGCAGAGAAGCTGCTGCCATCATCCGGAGCGCCCCAAGAGGAGCCTGCAGAGATGACAGGCAGCTCGTGCGCCAATGTGAGGTCTCTTTGGACCTCCCTGCTCACCATTGATGGAATGTCACCTAGCTGGGATACTGGGTGCCCAATCCATCTCCCATACTGACACTGACCAGCTGAGGTCATTGCTGGTGTGAGGGTTTGCAGGTCCGAGCGCATCCCCAGGAAGCCCTGATTCAGCTCCTCGGGGAGCCTCTCCATGAGCGTCGCCACTCTCTCCATGGAGGAGGCAATGAGCTCGGCCATGAGGGTCATTGCATTGCTCACGCTCCGCGTGGACTCCTCCACAGCGGAGACCATGACACGCATTCCCTCATGTATCTCTGCCCGTTCCTCCCGCACACCCTGCTGGACTTCCAGCATCTACTGCCTCAGGGACGACTCCAGAGGCCCATCATCAGCCACTGACTGAGCATGTTCCTGGTACCCAGCAGATCTCCAACTGCCGGCGCCCTGGGCACTCTCTGCCTCCGCCTGCACCTCGAGCGAGTGTGAAGTGCCCTCACCGCTGCGCACTGAGATACTAACCGACGATTTAATACCCACCTGGTATCTGCATTGGTGCCTGCCTGACTGAGAGGGTATGACGTTGCTGCATTTCTATGGTCTGTGACCTCTGGGATGAGCAGCGGGCCTTCAGGCTCCTGACCCCGATGGGCTTCTGGTGAGCCTGAAAGGAAGAACAAGGACATGTTACACTGTTACTGTTCACGCCTGGCACCCGGATCAAGGTGCCCTCGTCTTTCCATTATCAATGGGGATTCCATGTTCGAGGCTCACTCAATATAGAAACAACAGTGGCATTGTTGCTGTTACAGACATTCTGACCTCAGTGCCCTGCACTCTTACCTCCCCGTGGCCAGTTGACCTAGGCGCATGGCACCTCTCCAGCTCCTCCTGCTCGTATCTACTCAAGATTAGAAGGTGGGGCGCTCCTCCACCAGTCCGCAACCTTTCTGCATTGTTATGGGATGTCTTCTCCTGAAAGAAGAGAGGAGCATTGATCAGTCCACCCTCTACCTGCATTACCATTGCAGCCTGGCCAACCCCACCTGAGGAACACCTCACAGGGCTCAGCCGATTTATGACCCTGGAGCTGCAAGACACTCAGTCCAAGCAGCCAGGGCTCACCCCCTTGACCAGATGCTGCCTCATTGACATTTGCCACTCACACTCTAATAACTCTGAGGTCCAGGGTGGGAGTGGGGGAGGGGCCGGGGGAGAGGGGCCTCCTCCTCCAGTCCTTGGGGACAAGTATATCTCAGCGTGCTGCTGTCTCCTCCAGGAGGGCAGCGAGACGCTCATTGGAAAAACGCGGGGTCGATCGCGCCGCCGACCTGCCCTCCCGCCTGCTGTGTTCAGCACTGAGCTTCTCCATACCGAGGGTCCTGAGTCAATGGCAGCCTTCGCATGGCTGCTGCGGCTGCTTCTGAATCGGCTGCCGGGTCGCCATTGGACCCGGCGGACATTGAGCTCCCGCCCCCTTCTCGCTGATGCCACTGTCGCATATTATGCTGGATGGGCCTTAATTGGCCCGTCCACGTAAAATGGCAGCGCAGAGCCTATCGCGGGCGGTGTTCGGCTTCCCGGCTGTCCCCATCCACTCCCACCGAGCCTGCCCGACCAAGGTAAAATCCTAGCCCATAACTCATTTTAACTGTAGCATTGTATTATAAAGTCTTTTTCATTAGATTCTCTATTAGAACTAAGACTATGGCTTTATCTTTTTATAGTCATTAATGTTGCGATGTACTTATGCACTATAAAGTGTATGACATGTTAAATAGTTCTCCCATAAATTTGTAATTAAGTTAGTAAAGTATAATGTCTCCTGCTGCCTTCTGTATGCAGTTTAAGAACCCACCTCTCCTGTATTTTCTGAAAGTGGGGAGATACAATGTTTTGAGGAGAGGCCCCTGGTCCCTTATAATATCCGGGTAGTTATAACTTTGGCCAACAAATTATTTAACAGGCTATCTGGAAGAAGGTAATATCTCTTGATAGTCATCTTCCTTGGGAGAGGCGTAGTTCACCTTCTCAGGCCCAAAATAAGTGTCTGTGAGGTAGCTGCTTTGAATTCAAGTGAGGGTGATGGTTAAGGGAGTGCTTGGGTAGTCCCCACTGGGGCTAGAGTTATAATCCACTTCAGCCCCATGATAACAGTGCCACCTGTCCTCAGCAACCTCACAGCCCTGTCGCTGGGGCCTGCTGCCTGCCTCGCCACAGCTTCCCCGGACCCCACTTGCTGACTTCAAGAATTGGTGCACCCTCCTCCTCCTGGTATAGTCCCAGCAATGGCCACTGCTAGTAGTGGTGTTGCTGAGGCTGCTGTTGGTCCTCTGGTTGGCTAATTGGTTGCTGCCTCCAAAACATGACCCCAAGATCCCACTGCCCACCAAAATTTCATCATTCCCCGCACCCCCTTCTCTTTCGCCCCTAACGGTGGGGCTTCTGTTGCCCCTATAGAATCATAGTCAATGTTTCAGGGTAATGGTCCTTCAATAGAACTGGCCATCAAGCAGGGGTTTATCTCCTCAACTGTACCCTCTCTCTCCATCCCTCACAGGTGCTAACGTGCTGTCATTCCCCTCTGTCCTCTCCCAATCATCTTCAGGAAGCTTATCTATACCAGTCTCTTTTTGCCCCACAAAAAAGGGTCTGTCTATTTGACTCTCTTTTCCTCCCTTCACATCCCCAAATAGTGATTATGCTTGTCCGCCTGACAAAGGGATATATTTCCCTTTTGACTATTGAAGGGGAGTGACTATGATTAAAGGGAAATTATATTCCTAGTAATTAAATAATAAGTGTAATTATATTTCACAGCGCATTTTCAAATTAATTGCCACAGATAAATCTTAGCTGTTTCCTCTACCTCTGATCTGGTTCATCACTGAGCTCACTTCCTTTACTTAGGTTGCCACGACAAACTGTTTCCTGCTAAGATTTAGGAGTATTTGTAATCATTGTGGATTTATAGTTACTATTAAGTCCCATCCTGGATGCTCTGGGGTTTGGATTGTATTAAGAAATCCCAATGAACTCCCTGGTGGCTCAGTGAGTAAATTCATCGCCAAATTGGTACAGATCTACACAGACCTGGAAAATCCCTGGCTAGATATCAGGCCCTATCTGAATTAGATGATCTCAGCTAAGGCAACAACAGAGGAGCCACGTTGTCCTCTCTTAAGTCCCTTGGATAGAGAGGAAAAATCATCTGGAATTCCTGCTCCAGGTTACTAGCTGACAACTCATAATGGATAGTAGATGATGACAGGATTGAATTTAGTTTTACTCTTCCCAAGTTGCCAAAGAGGATATCAACATGCTTTCAGATTTCTTGCTCCGGACAGCTGATATTGGAAGTTCCAATGCACAGAATGGTCAGAAAATTATATGTTGCTTATTGGCCAAATTTCCAGTAGAATGCAAAATCAGCATATTACCCCTACTGACTGGTCACACACACACACACACACACACACATTACCCCAACATGAGCCAGCACCCTCAGAAAGAAAAAACATTGACAGACAAAAGCATTGATCCTGAGATCCACACTCAGTGCCATGCGCCACTATATGAACACACTCAACCTCTCCCTCCAACAGCACCAACTCACCTTATCTCTAAGCTGCCTTTGCCCCCAGTTTCATTTTATTCTTCGTCTCATCCAACGCCTTAACAAGAAACTTTGTCGCTTTCTTTCAGGTGCTAAGGAACGGAAGCTCCAACAACTCATTGATACCAACGCCCATCTAGGACCCTCCACCCCTTCCTGTCCCTCTGACCCCATCCCATCTTCCAATCCCAGCCCCGGCCGTGTATTCACCATACTCCCTGACATTCCCCTCTCCGATGCTGAACGTTCAGTGCTCAGCAAAGGATTTAGTTTCATACCCTTACGTCCTCACCTCAATGAATTTCGGGCTTGGCACGATGCTAAACTCTTCTTCCACTGCCTCCGTCTCCATGCTCACTTCTTTGGGCAGGAGTCTTCCCCACGTTCCACGGATCCTTTCACCTGCCTCCAGTATTCTCCCTCCACCTGGATCCCTCCCTCTGGCCTTTTACCTGCTCTTGATCTTTTCATTGAGAACTGTTGGCATGACATCGACCATCTCAATTTCTCTGCTCCTCTCACCCACTCTAACCTGTATCCTTCTGAACTTGCTGCACTCCGTTCTCTCAGGTCCAACCCTGACTTTGTTATCAAATCCGCTGACAAGGGTGGTGTTGTTGTTGTCTGGCGCACTGACCTCTACCTTGCAGAGGCTGAGCGCCAACTCGCAGACACTTCCTCCTACCTCCCCTTGGACCATGACCCCACCACCGAACATCAAGCCATTTTGTCACTGACCTCATCTCCTCTGGAGATCTTCCCTCCTCAGCTTCCAACCTCATAGTATCCCAACCTCAGGCAGCCCGCTTCTACCTCCTTCTCAAAATCCACAAACAGGACTGCCCCAGCAGATCGATCGTGTCAGCCTGTAACTGCCCCATGGAACTCATTTCTTCCTATCTTGATTCCATTCTCTCTCCCCTTGTCCAGTCTCTTCCCACCTACATCCACGATTCCTCTGATGCTGTACATCATATCAACAATCTCCAGTTCCCTGGCCCCAACCGCCTCCTCTTCGCCATGTATGTCCAATCCCTCTACACCTCCATCCCCCACCGGGATGGTCTGAGGGCCCTTAGCTTCTTCCTTGAATAGAGGCCCGAACAATCCCCATCCGCCACTACCCTCTTCTATCTGGCTGAACTTGTTCTCTCATTGAACAATTTCTCCTTAAACTCGCCTCACTTCCTCCAAATAAAAGGTGTGGCTATGGGTACCCGCATGGGCCCCAGTTATGCCTGTCTCTTTATGGGGTATGTGGAACATTCCTTGTTCCAGTCCTGCTCCGGCCCCCTCCCACAACTCTTTCTCGGTACATCAATGACTGTTTCGGTGCTGCTTCATGTTCTCGTCTGGACCTGGAAAAACTTATCAATTTTGCTTCCAATTTCCACCCCTCCATCACTTTCACATGGTCCATCACTGATACTTCCCTTCCTTGACCTCTCTGTCTCAATTTCTGGTGATAGACAGTCCACCAATATTCATTACAAGCCTACTGACTCCCACAGCTACCTCGACTACAGCTCCTCACACCCCGCTTCCTGTAAGGACTCCATCCCATTCTCTCAGTTCCTTCACCTCCGTCGCATCTGTTCTGATGATGCCACTTTCCAAAACAATGCTTCTGAAATGTCTTCCTTCTTCCTTAATCGAGGTTTCCCACTCACAGTGGTTGACAGGGCCCTCAAATGTGTCTGACCCATCTCCCGTGCCTCTGCCCTCGCACCTTCCTCTTCCTCCCAGAACCATGATAACGTCCCCCTTGTCCTCATTTTTCACCCCACCAGCCTCCGCATTCAAAGGATCATCCTCCGCCATTTCCGCCAATTCCAGCATGATGCCACCACCAAACACATCTTCCCTTCACCCCACCCCCCATCAGCATCCGTAGGACCGTTCCCTCCGGGACACCCTGGTCCACTCCTCCATCACCCCCTATACCTCAACCCCCTCCCACAGCACTTTCCCATGCAATCGCAGAAGATGCAACACCTGCCCCTTTACTTTCCCCCTCCTCACCATCCAAGGGCCCAAACACTCCTTTCAAATGAAGCAGCATTTCACATGCACTTCCCTCAATTTAGTCTACTGCATTCGCTTTCCAAATGCAGTCTCCTCTACGTTGGAGAGACCAAATGCAAACTGGGTGACTGCTTTGCGGAACACCTTCAGTCTGTCTGCAAGCATGACCCAAACCTTCCTGTTGCTTGCCATTTCAACACACCACCCTGCTCTCATGCCCACACGTCTGTCCTTGGCCTGCTGCAATGTTCCAATGAAGCTCAACGCAAACTGGGGGAACAGCACCTCATCTTCCGACTAGGCACTTTACAGCCTTCCGGACTTAACATTGAGTTCAACAACTTTAGATCATGAACTCTCTCCTCCATCCTCGGCCCTTTTAGATCCCCTTTTTTCAAATATTTATTTTTTAATTTTTATATATACATTTTTTCCCCCATCTATTTCTATTATTTTTTTTTTAAATTTATTTCCATTCATTGTTTTATCCCCACTTTTTAGCCTATTTTGATCTTTTCTCCCACATCGTCCCCTCCCCCAACCCCACCCCCACTAGGGCCATCTGTCACTTGCTCATCCTGCTGTCTACTCTTAATGTCACCATTAGCAACTCCTTTAGCCAGTATCACCACCAACACCTCTTCGACCTTTTGCTTACGACATCTTTTGCAATTTTTCCTTTGCCTCCACCTATCACTGGTCCTCTATCCAGCTCCACCTGTCCCATCTCCCCTTAAACAGTATATATTTCACCACATTTCTACTTCTCTTAGTTCTGAAGGAGAGTCATCTGGACTCGAAACGTTAAAGCTGTCTTTCTCTCCACAGATGCTGTCAGACCTGCTGAGTTTTTCCAGCAATTTCGGTTTTTGTTTGAAAAAACATTGACAGCGTTCAGTAAGCTTTGCCAGAATTCTCAGAGACAAGGCAATTTCAATATATCCTGTTTTTTCATACAGAGCAAATCCAGTAACTACAATAATGCAATGTATAAACCACAAGGAGAATTGTTTACAGAGGTAAAAAGCAACAGCACATACATCACGAAAGGCTGCAATGATTCCAGAGCTCAGTTACGCATCAAAGTAGCACATAATGTTCAGGGGAGGGGTGACGTACTGTCAACATGATGTTCAATCTAAACAGTTTTATTTGCAGCTGTATGAGAAGCAGTGAATTTTATGAGTCACGCAAACTGCAGTGCTTAAGGAAAGCCTTGTAGACCAAAGGCAAAGTTGGGGGAGGAGCCCAAAAATCAGCAACCCTTACGGTGCACTTCTGCCATAACTCCGGGAAGAGTGCAGTGACTGGGCTGTAAATTGGGAATGGACAAGAATACCTGAGGCTTTCTGAATTGGCCTGTTGGAGGTGGAGCCTCCATTTACCACAAACAATGCCACTAAGTGGGAGAATGGGGCGGGGGGCATTAACTCCCAAACCCACACCCCTCCCCATTCCCAGAACTTCTTAGGAGCTCAACACAGTATTGACGATGGTACCTGGCTGTCGAGTGGCAGCTGTGGGCCCTACATTTTGTTTATTCTTTCATGGGGTCAGAGCATCACTGGCAAGGCCAGCATTTGTTGCACATCCCTAATTACCCTTAAGAAGGTGGTGGTGAGCTGCCTTCTTAAACCACTGTAGTCCATCTGGTGCAGGCACACCCAAGTGTTGTTGGGAAGGGAATTCCAGGATTTTTTTCCTGGAGGCAGCGAAAGAAAGGTGATGTCGTTCCAAGTCAGGATGGTTTGCAGCTTGGTGGGTAACTTGCAGGTCGTGGCGTTCCCATGAATCTGCTGCCCTTGTCCTTCCAGGTAGTAGAGGTCATGGGTTTGGAAGGTGTTATCGAAGAACCTTTGGTGGGCTACTGGAGTGCATCTTGTATATCATACACACTGCTGCCACTGTGGAGGGAGTAAATGTTTAAGGTGGTAGATGCGATGTCAATCAAGCAGGCTACTTTGTCCTGGATTGCATTGGGATTCTTGGGAGTTGTTGGAGCCACACTCACTCATGCAAGTAGAGAGTATTCCATCACAATCCTGACTTGAGTCTTGTAGATTGTGGACAGGCCTTGGAGAGTCAAGAGGGGAGTTACTCGCCGCAGAATTTCTGGCGTCTGACCCGCTCTTGTAGTCATAGTATTTATATGGTTAATCCTGTTAAGTTTTTGGTCAATGGCAACCACCAGGATGTTGATGGTAACGCCATTGAATGTCAAGTGGAGATAATTAGATTCTCTCATGCAGGAGATGGTCATTGCCTGGTATTGGTGCAAATGTTACTGGGCCTTGGCTAGGATAGTATACTGAACTCCCAAAGATGGTGCAAATTTTTGGACCACATTTAGGCCTTTTAATAAAGGGTGCCAAAGGCACATAACTTGCTCCTTTTGGGAAGGGGCACAGGTAGCTCCCACCCCTTCTTGAAAAGCAGACTTCCACTACAATTTGCAGCTTCTGGGAAAGGCAGGTTTTAAAGTCAGACCCCTAACGCAGTGGGCATCTGTTAGAACATGCAAATGCATGACTTCTCACTGATCTTGAAAACTCTTGTAAGGTTCAGAAATAAATACCACTTACCAACAATCACTAACACTAGGATATCAGTCCCATAATGTATGCAAGACAGTATATTTCCACATAACCTCCCATAAAAATAATCCAGCAACACTCAGGTCCTAGATTTCTTAAATATAACACTTTTCATGCTCTAGTATGTCATAAAACTGATCTATTTTATATTACGTGACACCCTCAAGTGCAGGATTATAGTGGTAAGGAAAAATGGTAAAAGATAAATTCACTACCATGTGCACATCACTCAAAATAACAGCTATCAGTGATCTTAAGCCAACAATTTAATAGCTAGGTTAACATCAACCACCTGAGCTTTTATCTAATGGTTCCTGATGTTGTCCAACCAAATTTTAGTTGGATCACTGTCTTGTAATTGACGGGTGACTAGGCATAGAAAGAGTAATTCTCTATTACAAAATGACATAGTAAATATGACTAAGGAAGATCATTTTTCCTATTTTACTTCAGCTGCCCAGGAAAACCCCCCAACAGCTTCCCACTGCTGTATCCAATCATTTTTTAAATAATTCCAGGGTTTCTCCTGCACCAACTCCATCTGGAAGTCAATTTCAAAGTATTGGTTGCTCTTTGTAAGAGAACTTCCTGCACATTTCTAAATTCACTTTTTATTAAGTTGTCTCCTTGTCCTCCACTTGCAATTTAAATTAATTGAAAATTAAAGTAATTTTCCCATCCTAACATTTCCATACTGTTTACTATGAGAGTTAGGTGAGGTGACTGAAAACTTCATCAAAATAAGGAAGCCATTGAGAGTTTTTTTTAAATTCACTCGTGGGGTATGAGTGTCGCTGGCTCGGCCAGTATTTATTGTCCATCCCTAATTGCCCTTGAGAAAGTGGTGGTGAGCTGCTTTCTTCAACCACTGTAGTCCATGTGGTGTAGGAACACCCACAATGCTGTTAGGGGGGTATTCCAGGATTTTGATCCAGGGACCGACAAGGAACGAAGATATATTTCCAAGTCAGGATGGTGAGTGGCTTGGAGAGGAACTTCCACATGGTGGTTTTCCCATGTGTCTGCTGCCTTTGTCCTTCTAGATGATAGTGGTTGTGGGTTTAGGTGCTGTCGAAGGAGCCTTTGTGAGTTCCTGCAGTGCATCTTTTAGTTAGTACACACTGCTGCCACTGTGCATTGGTGGTGCAGGGAGTGAATGTTTGTAGTTGAAGTGCCAATCAAGCGGGCTGCTTTGTCCTGGATGGTGTCGAGCTTCTCAAGTGCTGTTGGAGCTGCACTCACCCAGACATGTGGAGAGTATTCCATCACACTCCTGACTTGTGCCTTTTAGATGGTGGACAGGCTTTGGGGAGTCAGGAGGTGAGTTATTCGCCGCAGGATTCCTAGCCTCTGACCTGCAGCATACAGAGAAGTGGGAGCAGTGAAATACTTTAGAGAATTGTGGAAATACTTAAAAGCTCTGCCACCAGCAGTGGAACAATCTGATTGACAAAAAGAACAGAATTGGAGGGCTAAAGGGTTTCAGAAGGGATACAAGGCTGTCAGGCATTGTAGAGAAAAGGTGGAGCAAGCCATAGGGCATTTTGAAAAATGAAAAATGAGGATTTAAAACCAATGTTAGTCAGTGAGGACTGAAGTGACTGACAGATGTGATAGGACATCAGTAGCTGAATTGTAAAAAAATTGAAGTTTATGAGGGAATGGACGATTGGAAGCCTTTGAGGACATTAGAGAAATTACGATGAAATGTGAGAAAAGCAGAATATGGCAGCTAGTATGGGTAGGGGTAATATTGTAGAGGTAAATGTAAGCCATCTTGATAATGTATAGGATGTGAGTTTCAAAGCTCAGTTCTACGTTGGACAGACACTAAGGTTTTACATGGTTTGATTCGGCTTAAGCAAGTCACTAGATAGGCGGATGGAACCTGTGGGAAGGGAAGGGAACTTATGATGGAACTTAAGTTTCCTTATCATAAGTTGGAAGAACATCTTGCTCATCCATAACTTTATGTCAGACTGGTAGACTGACTGCACAGAGGAGGCTCTGGAACCAGGGAGCTGGTAGTGGATAAGGCTAGGTGACATCAGAGTAGATATAGCAGCTGACTCTGCAATTTCAGCTGATGTCATTAAGGGACACATAGAGATATAAGAAAGGATAAATCCTTGATGAATCCAGAGGTGATGATGTAGGTCTGATGATGTCTTGACTGTGTTGGACAAGTAGAAGCAAAATTGTACTAGTGTAGTTTCTCTAGCTGGGTAGCTGAAAGAAATTTGACATGATGGACTATATTGAGAGTTTGAAGAGGGATAGGAGTGATAAAGCACAACTGAAGGAGACTGTCCAAGACAATCTCTGTGTTTTGAAAAGCACAGAATTGAAGGGATTTAAACATTGAACTTTAGAAGAGATGTGCCGGAATCCTTTATACGATCACCTGCTTTGGGATCATCTACAAAATTCACCACCTTGCACTAAGTTTCTGAATCTAATTCAAGGGTATGAGACAGAAGCATGTGCACACAATGTTCAAATGGTGCGACACTTCTTAGGCAGCCCCTCGAGATCAAGGTGAACTTGCTTCCACTCTGGTTCAATGGGTTCTTAGATGGCTGATAAGTCCAATGCATGATCTGCAGTATTAGCATCTCTCCTGAAGATTTTTTCCTGCATGGGATGTGGGCATCACTGGGAAGGCTAGCATTTGTTGCCCGTCCTTAGTTGCCTTTGGACTTAGTGGCTTGCTAGGCCAATTCAGAGGGTAGTTAAGAGTCAACCACATCGCTATCGGTCTGGACTCACATGTAGGTCAGACCAGATAAGGATGGAGGTTTCATTCCCTAAAGGACATTAGTGAACCAGATGAGTTTTCACGATAATCAGTGATAGTTTCATGGTCACTATTACAGAGGCAAGCTTTATATCCCCAGATTTCTTTATTAATTGGATTTAAATTCCCCCAGCTGCTGTGCTGGGATTTGAACCTCTGTCCCCAGAACATTAGCCTGGGCCTCTGGATCACTATTCCAGTGACATTACCACCACCTGTCCATTTGGTGAAAACAGTGGGATGAATTTTAAGCTTGCTGCCTGGCAATAATCTGCCATTGTGGTTCAGCTTTCTAGAAGAGGTGGCTGACATACAACGCCAATTTCACAGCCAGGTGGCAAGATGAAAATCCACCTCCGTACTTAAAAGACCAGAAGTGATTAGAAGGTTCTAGATTTGATTCATGGTTTGTGTGGAGCTACTAATTGTTCCGTAAAATTTATAGAACAAGGTGCTGATTTTCATTACTCAATAATGATTTTAAACTATTGTTGAGGGCAACGGAGCTGTATAAAAACATTGACACAGTGAGCCCTAAATCCATTAGCTTCCATAACAGGGAATGTGGTACATCAAAATGGGACAGGTCCAGGGGCCATTCTGAATTAGTTCTTGGGTCATGTTATCACCACCGCTGCAACCTGCACGTGCCCCAATGCAGCTCCAGTCTGGGTCCTATGAATTTTGACTGTTTTAGATACCAGCGGAGGCACACAGGTGAGTCTGTGGAGCAGAGGAAGCAGTTGAGAGGAGATAGGTGTAGATTAGCAGCACCCACACTATTAATAAAGAGGCAGGTGGAGCACAGCTGCTAAGGACATACGCTCTAACTACTTATCAGCAATTGATGGAAAAGATCACACTTCGGACAACCACCTAAATAAAAAAGCTATGCCAAATTCAACAGTGGCCTAGGCGCACACACGAATTGAGTGAGAGTTTTCCCACAACCAAATCTCATTGTTAGTTTTCTCATACAATGAATGCAATCATGTTGCATTTAGACCCCAACGTTGCTCTAATAGCTCAGCAAGAAAAATCATTGTCTGTTGTGGATGAAAATCCTATATTTAATCCTTGAGATGTGCTGACTTGGCTGGAGCAGTGGGTGGGATACTCCATTTGGGCTTTAAGACCCAAAAGCAAGGGTGGATTTTAAAAAAAATCAGCAAAGGCTCCCTACTTCTGATCACTATCCACATGCTTCAAGAAATGACAGAAAGGGAACTGCAATTTCACTGGTGGCCTCAGCTTGAATTTGCAGTCAAAAATAAATAAATACACAGATGCCAATGATTCCAAAGTCCAAAACTTGCAAGGGAGGTGGGGGCAACACTTAGGAAGTGCAACTGGGGAATGACAACAATGCAGCCATTTTAAACGGATGCTAAGTATCGGCTCCGTGGCCACGATTTCCCAGTGTATGGTTCTCGGTGACGCTCCCTCCTCATGCACAGAAGCAACTCTATGAGGAATGGCTTCTCAGAAAAAAGTTCCAGAGAACACAGGATGCCTGTATAAATAATATGAGCAACAGCCATTGTTCTAGGAGGAAATTAAAAAAAAACTGGGGTGAAGGAAACAAAAAAAAAGCCATCGAGTTTTACCACACAGATCTGCTGGAGACTAATGAAGCATGACTGAAGTAACAAGGAAGTGCAGTCTAATTGAGCAACTCATCATTGTAATTTGGTATTAAGAGATTATGTAAATGAGGTTTGTCAATTGGAATAAAATCTTATCCAGGAAATACAAAATGCTCAACAGAGCAGCACCATAGCTCCAATGTACCATAGCATGGAGTTTAGGAGATTGAGACCCATTATATTCCACAATCTAAGCCATCTTCCACAGCGGAGACTGCAAACTCATGGGCATCCCAGCACATCTGTTGCAAGGTGATATCAGCACCACCAGAAATCAAGTTACTGCTACCAAGAGCTGGGAATAGTGGACAGTTTAGGGAGTGCCAACAAGGAAGGAGAAAATTATAGAAAAAGGAGACTCAGCCCAAATTTAAAAAGTTTAATTGTTCCATTTTTATTCTTTCAAGTTCCCCTTAAAAAGGTACATACCAATTGTAATGGAGGTCATGTAGGCAAGTAGACAATCTGCTCTTTTAACCCATCTGCTGGATGCACAAGAGCTTGAGGTGATTCAATTTAATTTTGTCTCTTAGTAGGAAGAAATCTCCAACTTTCATTCAGCATATCATTCCAATCACACAGCCAGATGGAGAGATTTTTAAATGAATTAATTTAATCCATAATAACTTCATACAAATTTTTCTAGGATTTCTTCCACCTAAGTTAAAGATAAATGGGGCAATCTGACAGCAATTCACCCCCATTAATGAGAAAATATCTTCAAATAAGTGTTGTAAAGACTTCAAGCAGGGATTAAGAAACAAACCATGCATTTAGAAAAATAGTACCTTGCCTTATGCATCTCAAGGTACCTCACAGATAATTGCTTTGAAGCAAGTGACTTACGTAGACAAACAGCAGTCAATTTTACACACAGCAAGACAGGTATATATACTTAAGTATAGGGTTGTAAGGACATGTTGAACTTGTACGCAAGGATTGCACTCATGTATTGCATCCAGCTTTCATTTTTGATTTTCCAAGTAAGCCTCAATTAAAACATTTTTCTCTAAAATGTTTCTTTGAGGAGGCTGACAGACCTGTTGTGTATTCCTAATGTTTTCAGTTTTTCAGAATGAGTTTTTAAATTGAGAAACTTATCAGCCATGATTGAATGGCAGAGCAGACTCGTTGGGCTGAATGGCCTAATCTCTGCTCCTATGTCTTATGGCCTTTATTCTACCAAGATGATGTTCTGTTACAAAGAATAAGCTTAAAACAGGACTGCTGTTTATATGGAGACAGAGATCAAAGTTAAGAAAAAAGGCCAAGAAAATTATTAGAGGTGTGCACAACATTTAAGTAGGTATCTTTAGATAAACTGTATCAAAAAAAGGAGGTATTTTAACTAACAAACCCAATTTTCTAAATGCCATTTTCCTCCTTTTGAGAACAAGGTTTCAAACAGTTAGAAAGTCTCAATTTTCATGTGGCACAGATATTAATGAAATAATCAAAGAATAGTGGCATAGTCTATCTGGATATAAAGAACTGGCTGAGCAATATTCTAATTTATTGAATGGTAACATAACTCCCACATTCAAAATGCGCCTGTCAGTCAGTCTTTTGTTCAAGGAACCATGAATGGGACAGTCATAGAATGCAAGTATAGAATAGATGTAGCTATTTTGCTCAAGTGTGGGAGAATGTTTGCAAGGGTTCCAATCAGCTGTCACAACAGCCATCCGAACTACCGAGAGAGAGAAAAATAATAAGATTTGCACCATTCTACTCAAGTCACAGCACAAGAACGCTGCATGGAAAAAAAAATCACCCCCACTTTTGGAACCAAAACCACCTTCTACATTTGTATGGAAGGATGTGACTGATTAAAAACAGCACCAAACACCCCTTCTGACTGGTCAATCATGAACGACATCTCAAAATGATTCAAATACAGTCCTCACTCCAATTCTTATCCGCACTTGAAAGATCAGGAACTTTCAGCAATTCTCGCCATCTCTTCCGAACATGGCCGGACCAAAATGTCAAGAGTTATCACCCAGATGAAGCCCCTCTGAATAGGCCATTAGGGGGTTGATCATTTTGAAGCATGCAACCCAACTGCTCGTCACTGTTGTTAAGTTTAAACAGAATCAATGTCCTCGAAGTTACTGTTTTTAAATGTGTTTGTTGTTGCATGTTATCTAAGCCATATCTTGCAGCACAGATGTCAAAAGTTCCTGCATTTAAAACATGTGCAGTACTGGTTCATCCGCTTCTTCAAATGCACCAGTGAACACAAACATTGGAAAAGGGCAAGATTAAAAATTAATGGAAATACAGACGATTAAAAAAGTTATATATCAACACATGGGTTCATAATAAACTCGGTAGGCATTAGGACCCAAAGGAGTGCATTAGCTCTGCAGAAAACTGACCGCACCCATTCCTTCACAAAAGAGCCGACTGGGTTAGCCAAAAAAACATCAATTGCTACAAATGTGGGGTACGGGAGTCAAAGAAAACCCGCGCATTTTATGCTCCAAATAAAATCAGTTCTATTACAGCGGAAAAGAATTAACCGCTTCATTTAAAAAAAAAGACAACCCCAGGAACAGCACAGACTCAGTCACCCAGTGTAAAGTTAGTTTGAAAAAAAATAAAACTTCCAATTTTACAAGTCCAGGAAATAAAAAAAAAAATGTAGTTTTAAATAAATACAAAACTGGGTCAGATTTGATTATATTTAATACCTTTTTCGTGAAAACGAGTTTTACACAGCTTACAATTCAGTATATAATCCTGTAAACAAAACGTACGTCTTGGCTTCAGTTCCAAGCTTCGCCATTTTTTTCCTCGTTGGTTTTTTTTTAAAACAAGAGACAATGACCCAACCTCAGTACCACTTGGGGAGACGTATCAAAAATATCAATGCACTTTTAAGCCTCTTTCAGAGAGCGGTACAGATTCAACCCCCC
The DNA here is from genome assembly GCF_964194155.1 of Cetorhinus maximus. Classification (NCBI taxonomy): domain Eukaryota; kingdom Metazoa; phylum Chordata; class Chondrichthyes; order Lamniformes; family Cetorhinidae; genus Cetorhinus; species Cetorhinus maximus. The sequence continues at coordinate 13,753,653 of NC_135883.1, read as the reverse complement.
ACCCACCCCCATTTCACACAAACAAAAAAAAAAATCAGCACTCTTTGAAAATAATTTTCCAATTTTACCTCCCTAAAAAGTGTGTCCCCAAAAAAAGTTTTTTTTTTCCTGTCTGTGTTGCCAGAGCAATATTTGCTTTAAAAAGTCACGTTTGGACGATTGGTGATAAGTCACTCGTGTGGGTATTAAGGGGGGAAAATAAACAGTGGATTTGGTGTCCACGAGTGTTTGTGTGTGTGTGTGTGTCTGAGCGGCGAAAACCCACAAATGTGCTCTTGGCAGTAGTTTCAGTGCGACCTTCCCGGGTAAAGCCAGGTTTAGTGGCGCCCCCCCACCTTTCACACAGACAGCACCATCCCAATTCAGCTCCCTCATCTTATCAGGTGCAGCTAGAAGCAAACTTAGGGGGGAAAAAGACAAAAAAAAACCCAAAAAAAGTCCTAATCGCTTCTCGCAGTTAAAGGGAAGAAAAAAAGATGTTTTTTTTTTAAATATATATATATATATAAAAAAACACTCCCTTTTAGACCAGCCCCCAGTCTTGCCGCATTACAATACAATAACCGATGCACAAACCCCCTTTCTCAGGGAGAGGAAGGGGTTCACTCGTCCAGTCCTTTCCGCAGTCAGTCAATGTGAAGAAGCTTTATCATCACCTTCATCATCTTCCTTTAAACTGGTAGATCTCTAGATGATCGATCGGCCCCAATAGAACAAAAAATCCCACACCCCTTGCCCCTCTTCAGGTGATCCCCATTTGTTTCATGTTTTCTCTCCCCAACACCACCCACCCCCCAAACATGTGTCCACTTCTTTTATACAATAAAAAAGAGGGAGGTGAATTCAGGTTATTCCCCATTTGTTTCATGTTTTCTCTCCCCACCACCCCCCCAAAAATGTGTCCACTTCTTTTACACAATAAAAAAAAAAGGAGGGAGGTGAATTCAGGTGATCCCCATTTGTTTCATGTTTTCTCTCCCCACCACCCCCCCAAAAATGTGTCCACTTCTTCTACACAATAAAAAAAAGAGGGTGAATTCAGGTGATCCCCATTTGTTTCATGTTTTCTCTCTACCCCCAACACCACCCAACACCCCCCCAAAAATGTGTCCACTTCTTTTACACAATAAAAAAAAGGAGGGAGGTGAATTCAGGTGATCCCCATTTGTTTCATGTTTTCTCCCAGCACTCCCACCCACCCCCCCCCCAAAAATGTGTCCACTTCTTCTACACAATAAAAAAAAGGGAGGGAGGAAGGAAGAAGGTTCAGTTTCTTGAGAGTAGCAATAAATAAGTAGAAGATGAAGATGATGAGCCGACACATCACAAGAGGGAGCAACAGTTGGCGCAGCCCCTGCTCGGCCGGGCTCTCTTCTGCAGGGCCGCCCGGGTGGCGGTCTCGAACACCTCCCGCACCCCTTCCTTGGTCTTGGCCGAGCACTCCAGGTAGTCGTAGGCCCCGATGCGGACGGCCATGGCCCGGCCGTCCTCGGTCCGCACCGGCTCCTGCTTCATGCGGGCCAGCTCGTTGCGGACGTTCTCGTCGTGGCGCAGGTCCTTCTTGTTGGCCACCAGGATGATGGGCACGTTGGGGCAGAAGTGCTTGACCTCGGGCACCCACTTCTCCGGGATGTTCTCCAGCGAGTCCGGGCTGTCCACCGAGAAGCACATCAGGATGACGTCGGTGTCCGGGTAAGAGAGGGGCCGCAGCCGGTCGTAGTCCTCCTGGCCGGCCGTGTCCCACAGGGCCAGCTCCACCTGCTTGCCGTCCACCTCGATGTCGGCCACGTAGTTCTCGAAGACCGTGGGCACGTAGACCTCGGGGAACTCGTCCTTGCTGAAGACGATCAGCAGGCAGGTCTTGCCGCAGGCCCCGTCCCCCACCACCACCAGCTTCTTCCTGATCGCCGCCATGGCCCCGCCGGCCAGCTCCCCCAGCAAACCCCTCCTCAGCCGGGCTTCGCAGACAAGAGGCTTGCTATCCGTGTGAAGACCGGTCCGTCCGCATCCGCCTTTCATTCAACTCGTTCACCGGCTTGGGATGGACTGGACTGGACTAGACTGCACTGACTCGCACCAGCATCCAGATCACAAGCAACACCCCCCCCAACCTTATCTCCACCGCTTTTTAAACAGGCAGCCCTTTCTCCTAAATATAGCAACCCAATGGGAGGCTCCTGGCTGAGCTCATCGGCTGCGAGCGCTCCACTGATTGGGAGCTGAGCTGCTGCTACTGCTGCTGCTGCTGGCGGGGTGGGAAGTGCAATCGATTAGTCAGCTCCCAGACAAGGAGGAGATCTCAGTCAAAACACCCTTTCCTTCCCCCTGTCTTAATAGGGAAACTTTTACAGCTCTATCCCCAAACCTGCACTTTTGCACCCGACTACTCGGGTGTGCTCAATTTTTTTTTATATATATATATATTTTAAAAAAGGATTCCTATAATGCCCTTCTATTTCGTTTTCTCTCTCGTCCTGTTGTGTGTAAACCATATGAAGTCGCTCGCAGCTGTAAAGCGTGCTCGAAGCTGCTAGTATGGGAGGGGGTGGGGGGGGACAAAACCCAAACAAAAATAAAAATGAGCTGGAAAAACTCAGCATCTCTGACAGCATCTGCGGAGAGGGGCACAGTTGAACGTTTCGAGTCCCTATGACTCTTCAACAAAACTAAGGAAAAATAGAAAAGAGGTGAAATATAAACTGGTTTAAGGGGGGGTGGGACAGGTCGAGCTGGGTAGAGGGCCAGTGATAGGTGGAGATTGCCAAAAGATGTTATAGACAAAAGGACAAAGAAGTGTTGAAGGTGGTGATATTATCTAAGGAATGTGCTAATAGGTGACATTAAGGGTAGAAAGCAGGACGAGCAAGGTACAGATAGCCCTAGTGGGGGTGGGGGGGGGGGGGATCGAAATAGGCTAAAAGGTGGAGCTAAAACAATGGATGGAAATACATTTAAAAATAATGGAAATAGGTGGGAAAAGAAAAATCTATATAAATTATTCTGAAAAAAAAGGGGGATCGGAAAGGGGGTGGGGATGGAGGATAGAGTTCATGATCTAAAGTTGTTGAACTCAATATTCAGTCCGGAAGGCTGTGAAGTGCCTATTCGGAAGATGAGGTGCTGTTCCTCCAGTTTGTGTTGAGCTTCACTGGAACAATGCAGCAAGCCAAGGACGGACATGTGGGCATGAGAGAAGGGCGGAATGTTGAAATGGCAAGCGACAGGGAGGTCTGGGTCATGCTTGCGGACAGATCGAAGGTGTTCCGCAAAGCGGTCACCCAGTCTGCGTTTGGTCTCTCCAATGCAGAGGAAACCGCATTGGGAGCAGCGAGTGGCATCATCAGAACAGATGCGACGGAGGCGAAGGAACTGAGAGAATGGGATCGAGTCCTTCCGGAGAGCGGGGTGTGAGGAGCTGTAGTCGAGGTAGCTGTGGGAGTTTTGGGAGCTGTGGGTTTTGAAGAAGTATTGGGGAAGCCATGTGGATGTTTTTATTATAGGTGAGTCGGGCCGGGGTGGGGACATCACCGGTCTGCACAGGATGGCAGCAATTATTCTTCAATCGCTGCTCCAGCTACAGCTGATCCGGCCAAAACTTAAATAATTTCTACAAAAATAGCTGGAAAAACTCAGCAGGTCTGACAGCATCTGCGGAGAGGAAGACAGTTAACGTTTCGAGTCTCTATGACTCTTCATCTGAACCAAGAAATATAGAAATGAGGTGAAATATAAGCTGGTTGAGGGGAGTGGGACAGGTAGAGCTGGAAAGCAATGAAGGCGAACAGGGAATCTTAGTTCTGTTGAAGAGTCATACGGACTCGAAACGTTAACTGTATTCCTCTCCACAGATGCTGTCAGACCTGCTGAGTTTTTCCAGCAATTTTTGTTTTTGTTTCAGATTTCCAGCATCCACAGTATTTTGCTTTTACCTTAGTGTTTAATTGACTGCCACTTCTCTTCCAGGAATGCCTACCTTGAAGAAGTACTGCTCTTCTCTCCGACAGGATGTCTGCTTGTCTCTTTTGCCCTGTTCGCCTTCATTGCTTTCCATTTCTACCTGTCCCACCCCCCCTCAACCAGCTTATATTTCACCTCATTTCTATATTTCTTAGTTCTGATGAGTCAAACGGGCTCGAAACGTTAACTGTGTTCCTCTCCGCAGATGCTGTCAGACCTGCTGAGTTTTTCCAGCTATTTTTGTTTTTGTTTCAGATTTCCAGCATCTGCAGTATTTTGCTTTTATCTTAAATAATTTATGGCTGCTTACACATGTGTGAAATGTTGCTGTTATGCAATCAGTGGTCAAGCGGAGTTTGAAATAGCAGCAGGGGGTGTTTATTATCAAATGCCCTTAAAATGAGAATATTGAAAACGTGGACTCAGCTTCCCACCCTAATTCAGCTCCATGCCCCAAGTGGCAGCGATTTTACCTGAATGGAGCATTCTCTATGCGGTTGTATAAATGTGTTGACAATTTAGTCGGAGTGCTGAGTGGATTCAGTCAATGCATGCCTAAATTGTTTGGGTTTCAATTGAATAAATTTATTAATTTGTCTTCACAATTAAATTAGTACTCAGTTTGGATTATGATTCCCCACCCTCCCTTATTAGTCTTGGGTTCTCACAGACTTCACCTTCCGAGGTCAAGCCGTGGATTCAGTCATGTAAAACTCTTGACGTTTTCATCTGGATATCAGTAAAAATTGGAGGTGGAGCTAGGATTTTGGAAGTGGGGACGAGAGAGAAAAGTTCATGTCGTTAAGTACTACATGATGATGTGAGTGTATCTGTTTTGGTAAAACAGTGGAATTTTCCTCTCTTGCCTATGTCAAATGATTTCAATGTGAGAGAACTTCGAAACACAATCGGCTCTCTGTTGATATTGTTTGATTTGCACCATCTGTTTGATAAAGTTGTTGTTGGTCACATTTGTCTTGAGTTGTTTTAAATAATTAAAATTGCACGGGCTTAAAATTTAAATATTTCTCTAAACTCATCTCTTAAAATCAACCCATAGTTTTCCAAGTACTTTTTGTGGTTTTAAAACACTGTACATTTATTTCTGATTCAGTTACCTGTAACTGAGGCCTGATGTTGCTTTACAGCAGTTTATTCAGATACATAGGGTAGTCAAAACAGTTTCCAGTTCAAGGGCAAGCTGATAAGAGAGTTTTTTTTCTCTTGACGTAAAAGGTTCAACAAACCTTACTTTATCTAGAAACACAAGGCACAATGGTGTTAGTTTAATTTGTATTTTGTCTGTGTGTGTTAAGGGGAAATCTGGGTTTTTGTTTCACTTTAGAATGTTGCCTGCAAGCCTGTGGGTTTATTTGTGCACCTGCATTTTAATGAGGTTTTACAACCCTTGAAATGGATAGCTGTGTTTCAAGAGGGGGTTAGTGGTTTAGGGAAGTTAAAACAAAGTAGGAAAAAAACTGCTGTTGCCTAGCAACATGAGACCCACAAAAGAGAAACAGAAAAAGCAGTTTGAGTTCGGTTAGTCTGTGGATACCACAGGGTGAGGAAAGTGGACAGGAGGAGGAACTGCAGAGAGCAGATTTCCCAAAAGAACAGAAGAAAGTCCCAGAAAACGTTAATGAAAGCGTTAATAGACAATTCAAAACACAAATGTAATTATGCCATTGTGAAATATTTAATTTTGTTTGCATTTTTGAAAAAAAAATAGATCATTATTTTGGGCATTGGAATTTTAGTCGCTTAGAAAATACTGACAATTAAAAAAAACTTTCAAAATACATTTTATTCAGAACCCAGTGGCCTGATTATGTAAAGACAGTCAAGAGTTTACATGTGTAAAGCCCATTATCAATAGGGATCCAGGAATTCATAATGGAAATAAGCTGCCAAAAAGACATACAAAAAGTGACAATGGAAAGCAAACTTCTACAGACAAGAGCAGCAAGTTTTAAAATATATATTTGTATGTTATTTGCATGTAACAATAAGCAAGGGAAAAGCGCAGTCTCTGTCACCATGTAATGTTGTAGTACAGCAGTATGTGTAACATATGTTTGAGTTACTTGATATGGTGACATCCATGTATTTGTTGTCCAGGAACTTATATCTCCCCTTGTGTCATTGTGTAGTATAGCTAGTGCAAAGCAAAAGTTGAGACTCAAGGGCAGTTAGGGATGGGCAATACATTCCGTCCCATGAATGAATATTTAAAAAAAACCTCCCCAAGCTTGTGATTTTGGTCTTGCATAACACTTTGTGTCCAATCTATGTCGTGTAACTGGCCAATAGTTAGTCATGAAGTTCTCTGTACAAAAGTGGTAGTCAATCTGTCTTACTTTGACAGGAGATCTCATCATATGACAGATCTGCTTACCATAGCTTTAATTCTTAACACGAAGACTAATTTTCTGACAAGTGAAACCTTTCTTCCTGTTTTTATTTCAGCAAATAAAAGCCTACTTCAGTCCGCTACTGGAAAAAACTTCAAGCTGGACAAGAGCGCCATCCGCAGATACAAAGTAGTATTAACCAATTTTCATTTTAACTCTTATCGCCAGTGGTGGCAGAGCGCAATGGAAAAACCAAGGGATGGGAAACTGAGCGAATGATATTCTGGACATTCAAAAGTGCTCTTGTAAAAATAACTCAAGTTATATGAAAATCGACGGCAATATAGAAATTAGCACAGGTGTGACTGCCTGATTTTTTTTTCAGGGGTTAATGTGCATCTGCTCAATTAACCCATATATAATGGCTGATCAAGAGTCAGGCACAACCTTGGCTGACGTGGTTCGAGTTTAAAGGGAGGTCAGTTGATTGGGAACTTTTGCTAAAACTGTACAAGACACTGGACCACACCTAGAATACTGTTGTTGTTTTGGTCCTCTTATCTAAGGAAAGATATACTGGCATTAGATAGAGTCTAGAGAAGGTTCACTAGGTTGGTCCCAGGTATGAAGGGATTTTCTTTATGAGGAGAGGTTGACTAGGTTGGGTCTGTACTCATTGGAGTTTAGAAGAAAGTTGATTGGGAACATGAACAAAAGGAGGTTTTAACAGCAAGTTATGTACCCATCCCGTGGAGCAAATGCCCTGGGATCCCAAAACGGCAATTGCCATTTGTTACATTTCAGAATATCTCCCAAGGCAGTATCTGCATATTAAGGCATCACCTGATTTTGAGTTTTTTTTATCCAACAACAATGAAGCAGCCCTTTTAAATAGTGAATGCAGCCTTTGAGAGCTGTAGCTGGACAATTATTTCCTGTCTCCTCCCACTGACAAAAGAGCTCCCAGCACAGGGTCAATTGGGCTGAGAGTTTACAAAGGCTACACAATGAAGTTGACGTCAGAAATCCCACAAGTGTGGTCCTGCATGTTAATAAGCCTGGGAAAAATCAGTTCTGAAACACCCACATTAGATCTCGAGCCAACAAGTAATTTCAAACAGTAATCAATAATAGGTATAGCTAATGAAATAATACTAATTAACAAAGGCAAAACCCAAGGGAATGCTGCTACATCTGGCAACTCGCAGCTCTGAAGATGAAGCATCTGTCTAAAAAACTACAGTTTGTATTTTTGGTTTCTCCTGGCAATTCGCACTCACTTCATTTGCATAGTAAAGGTAGGGTTGGCACCAACATCATAATTTTCTCTGCTTTGGGTGATTTACACGCTTTTATTTCATTAATGCAACAAATATTTCACCAACATAAATAGGCTTGCTCAGCAAATGTGTTAAAGGTATTGCTTAGAAAAGGAGAATTTGTATTCATTTAAAATTAAATGGCTTTTTTTTATATATATATATATAGCGTAGAATGCTACAAAGCAGTTTACTCCCAAACCTACACATTCTCAATCTCAAATTGACCATTTGTAGGGGGCACAATACTGCAGCGATAGAAGAAACAATAGATCGAGAATCGCACCCCAGGCTGTTTTCATGAGCTGCATTGTACAATTTAATTTTTGTGACCGGCTTTCATTTTGCACTATAGCACGTTGTTCAAATAACATTTTATCTACGTGATATTTGTAGCTACATCATAAATTTGTCATTTGTAACTACATTAATGAATTCACCACGAATAATGCAAATCTTTTGCTGAAAAATCTTTAAGAAAAATGAAAATTGATGGTGCTTGTCTCCACAAATGATGCCTAAACAACTGAGTTGTTTCCATTGTTCGCTGTTTTTGTATGTGATTTGCAGTATTTAGATTGATGATCAGTTAATCTAGGTTCGCCTGTGCTGGTGCAATCTCTAGCAGCAACTGCAGAAACACGGTGACCCGGTCCATTGAGATTGTCCACAGTTTGAAGTGAATGAACGGTAAATAAATCAGGAGACCGCTCAGCATGAACAAAAAGACAAACAAGTGTTCAATCTGAGGATCGCCAATGACCGGCATCACGACCAAGGAGACTGAAATAATTAGCAGGAACACCGGGATAAACATCGGCACCTATAAGGAGAGCGAATATTTTCAATAAATGCACCATAAGACATCGATTTCCTTTCTTCTTCTTCTACCATTTTGGTACCTTTAGCAAATTTTGGCATCTTTTTATGCAGACAGTAACTGCTAAAATATATATTTTCTTAGATAATATAATTGTGTACTTCTTTCATAGTTTGTAGGAGGTCCTAATAGACCTCAGCATTCCAGCCTGACTTGGTTTGAAAATTGCATATTATCAGTTTAAAAATCTCTGCCTCTGCCTGTGCGGCTTCAGTTCCACGGCTGCACCCCTCACACTTGCCAAGGAAGCTGCTTGCTGCCTCTTTAACTTTTAATTTGCTTCCACGAATTGCAACTCCGCACCTACTGACTGCACAGCGCCCTCTGCCTCTCTCGCAAATGGCAGCGCAAGGGGACACATGTAAAGGTCACCACAAAAACTAGCCTGAGAAAGGAAGGAAACCCAACTAAGAGTCTAAGTTGGTTGCGGGAGACCGTGACCCCAATATTACAGCTGGAGGGTGAAGATTATATCAGTGGAGGTAAAGGCGTACAGTCGCAAAGTGCACTTCTGCAGAGGAGTCACTCTGAAGATCCAGACAGTGAAACCATAGCAGGCAATGACCAAGCCAAGAATCACCATTTGAACGACTCTGTGTGGGCCACCATCCATTCGGGCCCCACCTTCTGGAACTGCCATCTTAAATCTTGCTCACTTTCTCAAAAGCCCCTCCTCAAGCATATTTTCAATCATCCCCAGATCTACCCGTGCTCAATTTTTTTTCCCCCCCTCTGCCTTCAGACGATTGCAACATTTAAAGCGTTACAAGGTGGAAGTTGTCACTGTTTAGCCCAAAGAAATAATTGTTGCTTTTAATTTTAGACCCTCTAAAATATTTCATCAAAGACAAACAAAATTAATGCAAAATAGCTTGTAATTGCTACAATGCACTTATTCTTATCACGGCCACCTTGTGTTCGGTTAACAATATGCAAATACCATACACAGCATTCTCCAACCAACCATTCTGCAGCTACCCTCCCCCTACCCCACTCATTCCAGCACTCACCACATCCATTCAATGCATCTTCTTTAGCTGAGAGAATTATATTTTTGAAGAGTGTTTGTGATGCTGTCTTTCCTTTCCACCCCATCTCCTAGCTCTCTTTCCTGTCCAGGGTCTTTGAAAGTATTGTGTTTCCCAAATTTGTGCTTGCAACTCCATGTTTGAATCCTTCAATCAGGTTTCCACTCCTGCCAGCAAACTGAAACTTCCCTAATCAAAGTCACAACTTACATCCTCTCTGACTGTCTTGCACTATCCTTCCTCATTCTTCTCTTCCCATCTGCAGCAGAATACATCGTCGGCCAGTCCCCAACAATGGCTTCTCTTCCAGATCCCATAATGCTACCCCTTGAACCACAAGGATTTGTACTTGGCTTACTCCCATCCCTGAGCTACATCCTGCCACTTGGCAACATCAACCAAAGACTTGAGATTCCATATGTATGCTGGTGACGCCCAGCTCTTCTGCTTCACTTCTCTTTCAGCCCTACCACTGCTTATCTGACACCCTCCAGTTCAACATTGGGAAGATCGTCTTTGGATCACACCACACACACACACACACACTGTGTCCTTACCACCAATTCCATCCCCCTCGCTGGCCACTGTCTCAGGTTGAACCAGACTGATTGTAACCTCCGCATCCTATTTGACCCTGAGCTGAATTTATAACCCCACATCCTCTTCATCACAAAGACCACTGCCGACTTCCATTTCTATATCTTCACCTGTCTCCACATCTACTCCTAAAATTCTCATTCATGTCTCTGTCACTTCCAAACTCAACAATTCCAGTGCTCTCCTGTCTGACCTCCCATTCTCCAATTTCAATAATTTTCAGCCAATCCAAAACTCTGCATCCCATACCCAATCCCACACCAACTCCCGTTCACGCAGCACAGCATGCTGAACATTTACCTGATAACGATCATAATGTGATCAAGCTCTTGAAGGGAGAAGTGCAAAACAAAGATTCTAAATTTAGATAAGTCTCACTTCAATGCGAGAACCAGAAACTATCCACAATAAACTGAGCAAGTTTGTTTATGGGTATCACAACAGATGATCAGTGGGAGGTGTTCAAAAAAAGAATTTAATGTGATACAGAAACCATTTATAACCCTAAGGGACAAGAGCCCTACTTGTTAATTAAAATACAGCAATGGACAACTAAAGAGGCAAGAGACAACATAAAACTAAAAGAAAAGGCATACAAAAATGCAGGGGGAAAAAAAACCACACATATCCACAAATGGGGAAGATACAAAGAACAGCAAAGGATGACAAAAGAAATTAGTAAGATCAACAAAAAGGGAGTCTGAAAAGAAACTTGCAATGGATATTGAAATCAATGCAAATTTTTATGATTATATTAGGAAAAAGAAATTGCTTTAAAACTGGTAATGCTGATATTGTCAATGAAAATATGGAAATGGCAGACATATTGAATAATAACTTTGTGTTAGTATTTACTGTAGAGGAGAAGATCAGTATGGCAGAAGTCCCAAGGAAACAGATGTCGAATTAGGGACAGGGAGTCACCAAAATTAGTGTAAGCAACATAAAAGTAACATAGAAAATAATGGCACTAAAGAGTGACAAATCCTCAGAACCATATGGTTTCAGTCCCAGGGTTTTAAAGGAAGTAGGTCAGAACATTTTAGATGGGGCTAACCATAACCTTCCAAAGTTCTCTCAATTTGGGAATTGTTCCTTTAGATTGAAAAATTGTCAGGAAATTACTGGAGCTTATACTTAAGGATAGGGTAACTGAACATCTTTAAATTGTTCAGATGATCAGAGAGAACCAGCATTGGTTGTTTTTAGGAGGTGACTAACGTAGTGATCAGGAAATGTCTATGGATATTATTTATATGGACTTCCAGAAGGCATTGGACAAAGTCCCTCAAAAAAGCCTGTTAGCTAAAGTTGAAGCCCATGGAATTGAAGGCAATTTACCAACGTAGATAGGAAATTGGTTGACAGAGAGTAGGGATAAAGAGCAGGTACTCCAATTGGCAAGATGTGATTAGTGGTGCCCCTCAATGACTTGTATTGGGGCCACAACCGTCCCCTATAATGACTTGGGTGATGGAATAGAAAGGCACATATCCAAATTTGCCGATGACACAAAGATAAGCGATATTGTCAGCAATGCAGGTGGAAGAATAAAATTACAAAAAGATATTGATAAATTAAGCGAATGGGCAAATATGTGGTCACCAACTTTGGACCTAAAAAGGAGAGAACAGGATAATTTTCAAGTGGTGAAAAGCTAAGAACAGTGGCAGTCCAGCGACTTGGGGCCCAGGTATAAAGATCATTAAAATGCCAAGAACAGGTATAGAAAAGAGAAAAAGTTTGCAGGGCTGTGGGGAAAGGGCAGGGTGTGGGACTAGCTGAGGTGCTATTGCAAAGAACCAGCATGGACAAGATGCACCGAATGTTCTCTTTCAGTGCTGTAATTGTTCTATGGGCAGAATCTTCGGCTCGGCGAGTGGAAGGTGGGCCCGCTCGCCGAAGCGTAAAATGACACGGGGTTACACCGGGCGTGCGTCCTGACGTCACCACGCGTCATTTAGATTTTCAGTTCGGCGGGCACGCAGACAAATCAGCTGCGCGCCCGCCAAACTGTCAAAGGCCTATTAAGGCCTGTCAAAAAGCAATTAAGGCAATCAGCTGAGCTGCCCGTCCAACCTTAAGGTTGGCGGGGGGGCAGGCGAAGAGCCCAGGCGGCCTTCGCATTTTTCATGGAATCTCATCCACGGGCGGGATGAGGTTTCATGAATGACATCAAATTTTCAGAAAATTTTTTATTAAAATGAATGCACGTGTCCCAGCTCACGTGACAGTTTCACATGAAGGGACATGTCATAAAATATTTTTCAACGCTCTATTAAACTGTTTAAACTTAAAACTAATCTCCGTGGGGCAGCTCTGTGCCTCAGGGAGATCTCTGCGCTCTTTCACGGGCATGTGCAAAAGAGTGCACTCCTGACTCAAGCAACCCGCCTCCCCCCCTCCCCCCAAACCGCACAGGGAGCGCACAGCCTTAATTGGCCCGCCCGCGTAAAATGGCGACACCCAGCCGATCGGGGATGTCCGCCCCCGCACAACCCCCCCGCCAATGGGGGGAAAATTCTCCCCTATGGTTCTGTGGGCAGAATTTTGCCCTCGTCGGGCCCGGGAACAGGCAAGAAACCTGCCTACGCCCATGATTGGGCCCTGACCGCGATTTCACGCTGGCTGGCTGGCCAATTAGCAGCCAGCCCGAGTGGAATGCGTGCTGCAGCGATGCCAGGGTGTGGCGAGAGGAGTGCGAGCGTTGAAGCTTGTGCATGCGCACGTGGGTGCACGCAGTAAAAGCTTCATCTCAGGGAGCTGAAGATTTTTATCAATAGAAATAAAGATTTTTAAAATAATGAAAACATGCCCCCTCGTGTGACTCTGTCACCTGAGCAGGGACATGTTAAATATGAGTGTAAAAAGTTTTTTTTAATCACTGGTTGGAACCTCATCCCGCCCGTGGATGAGGTTTCACCAAAAGTGCAAAGGCCGCTTGGCCTTTTTGCCAGCCCACCAACCGAACAATTGAATGAGCAGCGAAAATTTCCAATCAATTAGTTGACTAAGGGCCTTAATAGGCTGTTTAATTGAAGGCAGGGCACTGCTGGCGGGGCACGCACCCGCCGACTGAGATATCGTGTGATTGCGCGATGACGCCAGAATGCTCGCCCAACTTCATCGCGGGTCATTTTACGCTCGAGCGTGCTGAGCGCACGCCCGCACACCGAGCAAAATATTTTGGCCGACGACTGCACTGGCTCCCGGTCCCTCAGCACTTCTAATGTTTCTGTTTGAACCTCTTCGTGGTCTTAGCCCTCCCATTTTCTGTAATCTTCTCCAACAATCAGAGAACTCTGCATTTCTCCAACTCTGGTTTCTTGTGCATCCCTACCACCACTGGTCATGTCTTCAGCCACGTACCATCCAATTCAATCACTAAATCTCTCTGCTTCCCTTTCTTTTTCCCAAGTGCCCCCCCCCTTAAAGCCCACTTCTTTAGCCAAGCTTTTAGTGACCCCTTGTAATATCTCCTTACTTGCTCAGCCTTCATTTTTTTTTCTGTCTGATTACAACTCTGTGAAGTGCCTTGGAATATTTTTCGATGCTAAAGACTCTAATAAATTCAAGTTATTATTGTTGTTGGATACTGAGAAGAGTGAGATGGATTGCAGCGCAGATGAAAACTTGAACTTTATTTTGTTAATCCAGACCAAACAAGTTTATATATTAAAAATATATCTGACACATTTTACAATAATAACAACTTGCATTAATATAGCACCTTTAATATAGTAAAAGATCCAAAGCTTGCTGAAAGGAGCATTATTAAACAAATTTTGACTCCGAACCTCTTGAGGAGATATTAGGAGGTGAACAAAAGCTTGATCAAAGGGGCAGGTTTTAAGAAGCGTCTTAAAGGAAGAAAGAAAGCTTTGGGGGAGGGGGGTGGAATTCCAGAACTTAGGACCTAAGCAGTTGAATGCATGGTTGCCAATGGTGGAGCAATTGAATTGGAGGAGTGCAGAAATCACCAAGGGTTGTAGGCTGAAGGAGTTTACTGAGAAAGGGAGAGGTGAGGCCCTGGAGGGATTTGAACGAGTATGAGAATCTTAAGGCATTGCTAAACCTGGAGCCAATGTAGGTCATCAAACATAGGTGTGATGAGTAAATGGGACTCGGTGCAATTTAGAATACGGTAGTGGAAGAGGACTTCTGATCTATGGTGGCCAGTTGCACATTGGTTTTCATTGTCTGTCTATAGGAAAGGGTGCAGAGACAGTCTGTAATGCTATGCACTTCTTATGCCTGATGGCACTGGTGAACTGATAGGTCTGGCGAGCGGTATTTGGAATTGATTCTTGCATTGGAAGAGAAAGACTGGATCTGTTGTAGTGCAAGTTCCCAGTTGGGTCTGTGACACCCAGTATTTAAGGAAAGATATCAGCTTCAGGGATGTACAATTGCAGCTCTGGGATCTACTCTGATTAATACAGTGTCATTTTTTTTTTGCTTAAAACAACTCGTGCAATCCAGAAGTTTGACTGAAAAAATGTTGATAAAACAGCAGAAGGAGGCATTCTTCAACATTGAATTAAGTGGAATAGACTGCACAGTAAACTTAGGACCTCCAAGGCAGAATTCAAAACTGAAACTAAAACTAAATTAAATCCCACCCAAAGATGCTGGCTTTTCTTTTCCTACACCTAAGAATTTCAAGTTTCCTGCAGCTTAAGTTTATGTAAGTGCGTTGTATATCTGCTGAAACGCGTTTGTCCATTCTCTCATAGTGAACCAATAGCCATAAGGCACCGGGTATGTTTGCGTTATGGGAAATTGTATCTGATGTAACAAATAATTGAAGCTGCTGTTAGCAATGGTGAACATTTACAAATGTACTAGCAAGAAAGTAACAGTATTAAAATAAATCTTACTTTGAAGGACCGGTGAAGATGTGGCTTCTTAATTTTCAGTTTCAGCAACGCAGCAAACGTTAGACTATAAAAAATCCAAGCTATAAAACTTTTGAGAGACAAAAAAAATACATTGTTAATGAGTAGACAGGGGTTCTAGCAGAGTCTGCACAACTTCAAAAAGAAACCATTTAATAAATTAATGTACTGCCACTTATTTTCTAAATGTACACTTATATCATGGTGCCTCGCCCTCTGGGTACACACATTTGGAAAATTGACTTGCCGTTCAGGGTCCCAACTAAATATTGGGTAATCTTTATGGGTCTTTTAGACCAGCCTAAGGCATTGTAAATGTCCTTTAAATTCAACGGAACATCTTGGGATAAATTTTCATCTTCAGCACTCCTGACACTGAGATTTGCTCTCCAGGAACAAATTCTAGGAATTCAACCTACTGGTGTGGCATTCACTAGACTCCTAAATCCCATTTTTTGGAATTGCACTGTATCCAGGGATTATTCTTGTAATGGTATTTCATATTGTATCATCAGTTGAGGTAAATTGTTTGCTCGGCAGCTCAGGCAGTGTTTTCAAATGTTTAGTTGATAATTCTTTTGTTGAGGGAACAGTGAAGATGCAAGGAGGGCGATTCATGTAAGGAGTCTAAGGTATAATTACGTGAAGGACTCCTGAATCAGATCCTTAATCAGGATCTGTGCATCGCCTTCTCTGAACCCCCTTTGCACACAGACCGGGACTTCTGGAGGACAAATAAAAACTTACTGAAAACAGAGCTGCAGTAGTTGCCTGTCCCTTTAAATGCTTCTGCACTTAAGCCTAATGTCTTCTGTCTTCCAATGCCTAATTGATATAGGAATAAGGAGCAAGTCTACTTGCATGAATGTTGTGAGAAAGATCCAAAATTGAAACATTGGAAAACAATGAAAAAGAGTTTTTTGCTAAGGCTGTGCTCTTTAAAATGATCTTGGGTGATCTTCTTTGGTGCTGCTCATGGTAAAACAAACGAACACGCTATTTTATACTGACAACACACATGGGTGTATTAATTGCTACTAAGCCAGAGCTGTGCTTACCTGGTCACTTCCTTTAAGGACAGAAGTCCAATCGCTTTAAACGTGAACAAATGTTTAAACAGATTACCCGTGCACTTGCTCATGGTAAATTAGGTCATTGACTGTTTTGTAAAGATAAAACTGAAATAAAAAGTTTGAGACGTGTAAGGCACAATGTATTATAACTATTATTATTATTATATGGCACCATGCCCCTGAAGGCCACAAATTATAACTGTTAAGCAAAAGCTTTGTTGTTCATGAATTGGAGTATGGCTGCCAGTTTCAGGCTCCAGTTAAGAAGGACACAGCATTTAATTTTTTTGACCTGTTAAAAAAAGAGCGACATCAGCATAATGATGCCTTTGTGTGCTGCAGTTCTCAGGGTTCATCTGGTCTTATAGCTTAACTCCAGCAGAAGATTGGAAGAGTTAGATTGCACCAAGTCTCGAACCTTTTTTTTGGTTGGGGTGGGGGGGCGGCGGTTCCACCAGAGTTATGGTGGGGGGACTGGAACAGTCCTGTGGGAATTTCAGAAATTGAATATATTAGTAGATAGATTTTTTAAAAATCTTCTTCACAAACCTGAAATAATTTACAATGGATGCAAAATCCCCCAGGATTAACATTATCACAGCAATGAAAGCTGTAAACGCAAGGGCAGGCAATGGCGTCAGACGATGCACATGAGCCATGGACAGAATTTCTGGCTGGGAGAAAAAAATATAAAACAATAATCAATATTCTGCTTTTGAATTTTGATTTACGAGTTCCATGTTGTTTAAAAAAAAAGAGCATCTTAATATCTATTGGTTCATATGTTAGGTAATCAAATGCATATTAATCTTGCCACACCTTTGAAATTTATCAATGTGTGTTTTCTTTTCAAAGATTCTACCCTCCTCTCCTGAAACCAGTGGGCGGAATCATCCGTGTCCACTGGCGTCGGGCATGTTCAGTGGCGTGAGCGGACAATATGGAGAGAAGGCCAAGAATTGGTTTCACGATGTCGTGAAACCAGTTTGCGGTTTTGTCCACTCAGCCTTTCGATGGCGGGTCGCATTTCCCACCATCGAGTGTTGGGACCCTCGTTGTATATATCAACATATTATTAAAAGGCTAGCCTGCTGGACTCATTCCACCGTCCCACCACCCCCCCACCCCCCGCCGTGATGGGTTCTCAAAATTCCCACATTTTTCATATCATATTGGACTTTTATGGCAGAGGACCCAACTGCTGAGTTAAGTGTAGAACCCTGCAGCCCATGAAAGCCTGGGACTGGACATGCTCAGGCTTGTTGAGCGCAGTGTAGATTGTTGCCTGTAACCAGACAACGAGAGGAGACAGAATACGCATTCTTCCCTTTAAAACAATCAACCCAGAGAAAGACTTCATCTTACACGAAACTAAAGGCCCACCAAAATCTTGCATAAATAATCACTACTAACTACTAAGACAGGAAGGCCGCAATCAATGCAATTATGCGAACCCATCAATACTCCACATAAACAATGGCTTTCAGTTCAAGACTAGTTATGGGGGCAGGAAGACACTGATAAACATCTTGCAAGCCCATTAAAAACAACAAGACAACAATCACTTGGGGAAGCCCACTAAAATCAGATAAAGAACTAACCTTGATTTGGATTGAGATAAGAAATTTGGGAAAAAAAACAGTATAACTGGGCCACCAGTTACAAAGGGGAAGCTGACACAGGAGGGGGAGCAGTTTTGGGAGTGGTTGAAGCACAGTTTAAGCAGGGAGCGGTTGTAGCTGAGCCAAGCGGAGGAAAGAGATCTGGAGGTTTGCAGGCCCACAGGCAACATCACGGCGAGGGGCACGAAGACAACAAGGCTGCAACCGCAGCCCTCCACGAAGATTGACCACCCACAACCGCGCCCTCCACCCAACTGAAGAACCTTCACAGATTCCACAAACCAGGACCACATGGGGACAGCAGGCCCCAGAGGACACAAAGAGCGTATCCCAAAACTGCAACCGGCTTACCTGGCTGGATTTCGAACTGTCAAGGAACCCTGGCTGGTGAGCATGATCCCTGACCTCTCCTAGTTTAATTTAGTTAGGTTTTGGGGGTGGGACAAGGGTAAGGGGATTAGTAGCGTGATTTTCCTTCATTATGCCGTGTGTTCCCCATTCTTAACTAAGTGTACTTTGTAAGTCTGTATAATCTCAGTGTAATCCTAATGTTATAAGTTCATTTGTGACTTCAATAAACCCAGTTTTTTCTTGTGCCAAAACCAGTTGTCTGCTGCACTTTGTCACAACCCTCAAATAAGTCCAAGGTCTAGAACTCAGGTAGTGGGAGCGATTCGGACCGCTCAGAAGTCAGAGGTGAAGCTGACACACACCATCACCCCGTTACACCCGCTGGATCATCCGTCCACGTTGATGTGATTGCACACTGATGTGTTTTACAATAGCAAATAAAAGGAGTGCACTTGGCAGGCTGCACTTTGAGGGGAACTCAGAGGTGAGCACACAGTGCCATTGCAGAGCGTTTGCAAGGGACGCCTATTGGGCCTCAAAGTTGATGCGTGTTGGGGGTGGAGGGCAAAGGCTGCTCTGTGGTTGAAGGTAGCATACAAGCACATGTGGGGTGGGGGGTGTGGGTGAGGGAAGCAGCCACGCATTAGGGACACCTTGTAAAAAGTGACCCTTCCACTGCTGCTGAGACAGTTCAGGCACAGCCACATTGATATGATTGGAGTCGGGCTTCTAGCTTATCTGTCCATTCGAGCAACGCAGAGGCATCAAAGTGCCACCAAGTGCACCAAAGCCTTTCATCCCTTAGGCACAGACCGCAAAATACTGAGTATTTTAGTGGACTGCAGAACGGTTGGACGACTGGGCACATTGTACAATCTCCTTGCTGAAGCTGGTCATGGAGCAGTCACTGGTGGAGACGCTCACAGCCCCTTGCAATGTCAGCACCCCGGTTTGGACCAGTCTCCCCCCATGGTTCAAGCTAACAGTGCAGCCTTGCAGTGTGGGCTAGGAGAATGCCTGAGCTGAGAGCACAGCATGCAGTCCAGTGGGCAAAGCTGCCGCCAATCGGTCAGATGGAGTGGGGCGGAGGAGGGTGGGGTTTTGGGTAGCCATGCAGCGCAATTAACTCTGGCCATCCAAGTGGTGGCCAGCACTCTCCGGGCTGCGTTAAGGGGCCTTCAGACTTAACCGAGAGAGGTTCTTAGTACACCCATGCTAACCCACGGGTCTCTCTCTTTCATCCTGCCGGAAGATCATGGAGCCTGGTGAACTAGCTGTATGCCTCATGGCGTGAAGAGAGTGACTGCAGCGCTTGGCTGTGCAGGGGGAGGACCAGCAACCCCTGGAAGAAGAGGCATCTCGGGCTCCCACGCACACCACCAAAGAGCCACAGCAAGCCATCGCTGGTCAGAATCTAGATAGACTCGGGGGTCTATGGACATCGCCTTTCCTTCCTGCAGATGACCAAGAACCAGTGTTGCCGAAGATTGCACATGTCTAAGGAACTGGTCAGTCACATCTGGCAGCTACTGCAGGATTTGGCACTACTTGGACATGGAGGGCATCCACTGCCAGTGGCCGTGAAAGTGACAGCGATGCTCAATTCCTACTCCAGCGGCTCCTTTCAGGGCTCCACAGGTGACCTTGTGGGATATCACAAACCTCCACCAACAAATGCATCCATGAGGTCACAGAGGCCACCTTCACGAGGGGACACAACTTTGTGCATTTTGCCTGGGACCAGGAGAGCCAGGATGCAAGAGCAATTGGATTTAGCCAGGTCTCTAGTTTCCCAGGTGCAGGGTGTCATTGACTGGACTCACGTGGCACTCAGATCTCCGTCGTAACAAGGGGTCAACTATGTCAACTGCAAGAGCTTCCATTCGCTGAATGTGCAGCAGGTGTGCGACCACCACAAACACATCCTGCAGGTCTGCGCATGGTTTCCAGGGAGCGTCCACGACTCCTACATTCTCAGTCGGTCACAGATCCCTGACGTCTTCCAGGATCCACAGAAACTGCAGGGTTGTCTCCTCGGAGACATGGGCTACCCCCAGAGGACGTGGCTGATGACACCTGTGAGGTGGCCTCAGACTACAGCAGAGTGAAGGTGTAATGAGGTTCATGCTGCAACTTGCAACCTGGTAGAGCAAACCATCAGGATGCTGAAGATGAGGTTCAGGTGCCTGGACCGGTCTGGTGGAGCCCTGCAATACAGTTTGCGGAGGGTGTCATGCATCATCGTCGCCTTCTGTGCCCTTTACAACCTGGTGCTGCAGCAGCGAGAGGATTTGGCTGAGGAGGAGATGCAGGAGCAGGAGGTCTCCTCTGATGAGGAGGACGTCGAAAGGGGTGAGGGTGAGGAGGTCCTCAAAGGCGGAGATGATGGCGATTAGACCCTCGCATTAGCCAGACGATGCAGGGGTGCTCGGGAGGCTCTTATAGCTGCTAGAGTTTTGGAGGATAATGACAACATGCAGTGAGGAGACACTATAAATCCTCATATTGCATCTATGAACATTTGAGTCCAGTTTGGCTTATGGCAGTGCACATACCCTCTGTGATAGTGCTCCTGTAATGGAGATGCAGTGGAGGCCCTAATAGTCGTTCAATCGCAGGAGGATGATGACAACATGCAGTGAGGACACTCCTTAGATCTTCACGTAGCCTCTGAGAACGTCTGACACCTGTCTGGGTGAGGGCAGCTCGCTTGTGCCCTGTGATCAGGGTCATATCATAGAGATGCACCATGAAACTTTAAAAGCACCTGATCCTTTGTCCGCCTTCAGCACCTGACCCCTTCAGGAGCACAGCATCACTGGCCACAGATGCTGAAGAGATGGGGGCCAGCCCCACCTTAAAGGTGCTGAGAGCACACAGAGAGAATGATGGAACTCTGTGACGCCTGCCCACTACATTCTGGCAGCAATGACCAGCACCATCGAGGTGCAGACATCAGTAATGTGTCCAGGGAGTGTGAGGCGGGACCATCACTTTAGTCTGAAGGCTGCACAGAGCACAGGTAAGAGGCCCTGGACTGAGACACCTGCTTTTTTGTGCAGAAAGGTTTCATATCTGAGTGACACGAACACTGCTCATCTGAACAAGGAGCCATAGGCAGGGAGACATTCTTGGGAATTTATTCACAATAGTGAACATTATGTACAAGTGATTAACACCTGTGCCCAGACTGTGCAACTATGTCTTCTTAAGCTTCCTAACCCTGTCGTTATGTCTTGGTGCTCCCTGGATACCCACAGTGGAGGCGGAGGCAGCCTGCCATGATGACCATGGCGGGCATCCTCTGGAGGCCCGAGACTTGGAGGACCCTGGCCTGCTTTTGGGGTCCTGCTGTGTGGCAGTGGCACCTTCACCCAGCTGTGGAGCTGGAACCGCTGAGGTAACAGGAAGAGGGGATTTGGATGGGCCGAACACCTACAGAGTCATCTGGGTGAATGGCCCTGGGGTGTGCACCTGCTGGTCCTCCTCCCAATGGGTGCCCAAGGGCCCCAGGCTGACTCCTTGAGAAGGAAGGGTAGCTGGAGTGAGACCGAGCTGCCCAGCACCCCTCTTGCGTGCACACTGTTGGAGGTCAACTATGGCATCGACGAAGGAGTTCAGCCCATACAACAGTGCAGGAACAATGTGCTGGACCAAGGTCTCCATGGCGGCTACCATCCTACCAGTGTTGACCTCGGTGTGTTGGCATGTCGGCGCTATCACCTCAGCCCGAGTCTACTCTAAAGCTAGGTCTCACCGAGGTGTGTGTCTCTGCGCTGGTGGAGGGTGTGGGTGGGCTGTGATGGGACTTCAGGGAGGGTGCCTTCAGATTCCTCTTCAGAGGTTTCTTCGGAGCTCGATTGGAGGCCCTGGGTCATGGACTCTGATGGATGTTTGGCAGACATGCCTGCAAAAGCAAGGGGAGATAATTAGTGCATGGCAGTGGCCTGTGAAACAGGAAACATCACTCACAGCATGGTTATCTGATGTATGTTGCACTGCTGGAACCTCACTTGATAGAGCAGCGCCGACCTCCGTCAGCACAGCACCAGGCCAGATCCTCACCGGCCAGCTGGATGGCTCTGTTTTCAAAGTCCATGAGGGCCTTGATTTCAGGCATTCCTCCATTGGTAAGCAACCTCTCCCTCTTGTATGCCAGCTTATCCTGCATGAATAGAGATGGAGAGAGTGTAAGCAGGACACCTGCCAGACCAGATGATAAGTGTGCCTGGCCTGTGTGGGTGGTGAGTGGTCCCATGAATGGGATGAGGACAATGAAGGTGTGTGTGTGAGAGTGAATGGTGATGTCCCTTGAACTGGCAGTGAGTGAGATCCCTGTGGATGTGTGATGGGTTTGTGAGTGTGTGAGTTGAGAGTGATGAGAAGTGTGACTTACCCTGGCAGAACGGAGGAGATCACTCATCCCCTTGCAGCACTGGGGGCTGTCCTCTTTTGCAGGGTGTTGGCGCTGACCACCACCTCCCAAGCCAGATTAGTGAGGCTGCTGCCCGTCCTGCGGTCAGAGCAGGGGGCAGAAGACATCACAGTGAGTCTCCACTGCATCCAAAAGGCACTCGAGCGACACGCCATTGAACCTGGGGGTGCTGCAGTCTTTGCCTTTTGGGGCCATCCTGTCTTCCGTGCGGTAGTCGTGGGCTGGAAGCACTGAGAGGTGCACGTGTGGCTGGGCTTTAACTATGGAGCCCGGCATGATGAAGCGGCGAGGTGATGGCATGGTGGGCGAATGAGAGTCCGCCCGCCATGGAAACGGCGTGTGCTCTGGGAATGCATAATTAATGCAGTGGGTTTGAGACAAAATGGCGTGAAAAGTCGCCATTGCGGCCGGCGGGTAAAATTTCGGTTTGACAGGCCCGCTATCGCTCTTTGTGCAAATCTGGGACGATTCCGCTCGAGTCACCGTGTTTCTGTCTGTGCCAGGAATTCTTTAATATCTTGCTCAAACGGTCAGGAGTCACGAATGAGCCTAGACATTGAGTTTCTCGACTGAAATGAAAACAGAAAACGCTAGAAATATTCAGCAGGTCAGGCAGAATCTGCGGCAAGTGAAACTTCTTAGGTCAATGACCTTTCAACAGAACTTGAAGATGTTCGCAATTTGAATGTGAACAGCATAGCGGCTGAGATAAAGGCAAAACGCTGCGAATGCTGGAAACCTGAAACAAAAACGAAAAATGCTGGATAAGTGCAGCAGGTCTGACCGCATCTTCAGAGCTCTGAAGAAGAGTCATACGGACATGAAACGTTAACCCTGTCTTTCTCTCCACAGATGCTGTTCGGCCTGCTGGAACATAATGGCTGAGCCTGGTGCTGTTGTCACATGATGTCCACACACACGCATTTTCCTTTAGATCTCATCAGATCACAAGAAGAAGCAGGAATCATCCATAGCATGAGAGTGTTGAGTCGATTTGTGGTATCCTTACCACTTCCCTGGCAAACAGCAGCTAACTAGGCAGACAATCAAGATAGCAAAGTTTTGGGATAATTCTGTGTTCCCATGCCCACAGCGGGGAGCGGTGCTCAGAAGCAGCATATGTCAGAGAAAAGGGGCTGCAATGCTTCAATCCACGTTCTATATACTGCACTCAATTTCTCTTTCTAATGACTTGTCTCCCACCAAAAGTTATTTTTGATGACATTCTGCATGACTCACGATGCTTTAGCAGCGTCGGAAGTATAATGTCAGGCTGTGGCGGCCAGTGAAGAGTAATTGGCTGGAGTGGGAGAAAGAGCTTTGGACACAGAGATTCCAGGAATGCCAAAGGTTGAGAATGCCCAACCTCTTTAAACCTTTGAATAATTGCATCCTTTTTTGTACCCATTCCAAACATTTATACCAGGCAGCTGGCATAGTCACTTAATTTACATTAAAGTAGGGCCTAATAAGCAATGTCTATCCTAATTTTTTTTTTGGAGTCTGCTGCTTGTTCTTTTGAATTAGTAGTACCTTTATCTTTTGTGCGGACATGGGCTCGTGCTATCTTGGAGACAACTTGTGAGCAGCTTGCACAATATCTTCCCGGCAACTTACAGGAAACATTGCTAATAAACCTGGTGCACAGTTTAATGTGCAGGTTCTTAGTCCCAACTCATTAAGGAATAATAATTCCAGATTCAAGGTTAAAGAAGCAATCTTGCTTCATTTATCCTTTATGGGTGTTTATTAAAGAAATGTTGCAGAACTTTTGTTAGGTGATTTAATACTTACAATGGAGTTCCCGATAGAAAAGATTTAACTTGTTCTGTGGAAGAGATAACCTTGATAGAATTAATGGTTACATCTTGTCTCATGCTTTTATATGTTCTTAGTTGACATTGCTTCCTGTATAAACAAAATGTTTACACTGAGCTTTGCATTAAGTTTGAACACTGTCCTCCAGTTTCCCATCACTCTGGCAGGTATTAACAAGCAAGCTGGGCTATCTCATGCAGCCCACTACCCCTCACTCTCAGAAGCTTTTCCCTTCAAGACACCAGGCAGAGTCGCTTTATTCCACTTTCCTATCTCTCTTTGTTAAAAGTGTGAGATGCGCACTTTTCATCATTGCCAAACTGATGTTTTATGTATGAGGCACAGTAACAGTTCCATGTCCTTACCAATGAACCTTCTCTGGCTGCTACGTAGCAACTGCGACCTCCAGTGAAGAAACTACCATTTACAGACCCAAATGTGGAAAGTACAACCGACAACGGAATAATCCATGCCCAACTGCCCAGCACTTTGTTTCTGAAAATAGAAAAGATTTAGAAAAAAGTTATGAAAAACAATAGCCATTCTTCACCATTCTCATTTGGACTGATGTTAATTGTACTATTACTAAAATATTGCTCTGTTATAACATTACTAAAAAATTGGGAGGGCTATTTTAATTCCCTCCATTCAGCAGGTAATGGGATGATAATGGAGTTAAAATTAAAGTCATCCAGTTTGCAGCCCCACTCCCTTTCTGCCACAATTTTAGCGAACCTTTCATTTAGGAGCCCAGATACTTCCTAATTCAGTTGAAGGGTCATGAGGACTCGAAACGTCAACTTTGCTCTTCTCTGCCGATGCTGCCAGACCTGCTGAGTTTTTCCAGGTATTTCTGTTTTTGTTCCTAATTCAGGTTGAGGTCTCATTTATCTAGATAAACTGAGGTCCTATCACATAGATAGGGCTTCAATGCAATGCAATTATAATAGCCTTTTGCAGGAATGTGTGTTGATAATGCAGCTTATAGGTAACAAGAGTCACAGGAAGTGAAATTTGTCTTGGGCAGTAGTGTAGAATGACAATAGCTCATTTTCAGCACATTTTACATTCTCCTTGAATATCGTCCAGAATGGGCATGTCATATTCATAACTTTAAAAATGGGCTGTAGAATTTTCTGGAATTGTCTTTTCCTTTAAAAATGAACATTAAAAGTCTGCCAAGGTGGCTGCTGAGGGTCAGGTGACTTTTGCAATTTGTACAAAGGTTCAGAAGTATCTCAAGTCTCCAAAAAGTTCCAAACTGAATGACTATGGATGGAGTGTCTCCTTTGAATAGACATACCAAGACAAAACCATTTGCGGAATTCACACCTTCCATTTTTTGTGGACATAACCAAAAGACAACATCTATAGACTCCTAGACTCAGTGTCTGTAGACCTGAAACTTAACAAAGAGAGCTGCAGAGAAATAAATCATAAGCAGGTGTGAATGACTACCATTCATCCCCCCTTGTGCAGCACTTCAAGTCACTCTGGCTGGACAATAGAAGCACTGAGATTGTGGTCATCTGATTGAAACTGTCTTCAGATAACCAATCTTACTTACTCCAAGCACCAGGGTGAAATTAATTAGCCTGAAAACAACACAGAAGAAACAGCAACAGCAGCAAAGGCATCAACATCTGAACATCTGTCTTAAAACTGGAAACTGCAACATAGGAATGTCTCCAAGCCTGTTCCTTTTCAAGCTCACCAGTACAGTAAACCGACCGAATGGGGTTTGCACAAGTGAATAGTGAAAAACTATCTACTCATGTTGGGAGTCAGCAACAAGAGGTCATCGACTTATTATGATCACTCAAGGGGTTGACAAGAGAGGTTAGGAGAAATTTCTTTACACAGAGGGTTGCAAGAGCATCGAGTGTTTTGCAATAAGCAGTAATTGAAGCAGAGATCATATCTTTTAAGGGGAAAATGAATAAACATTTGAAGCTGAAGGAGACACAATTCTATGGGGGGGGGGGGGTGGGCGGGGTGGGGGGCGGGGGGTTTGGGGGTGTTGGGGTGAGTTGTTACCAAGATAGTAGCATTAGTTTCGGATTATTTCAACAAACAGCCAGCACAAATATGATGGCATCCTTCTGGGCTGCAAGTGTCTTTGGATCTATAGGATTTGCTGAATAAAGATCGCCACTGTGGAGAATTCATTTGCCAAAGACATTCTTTGCATAAATATACAAATAAAATCACAATTTGTGTTGGTGTAAGTAACTTACCCCCATGCTACAGCCACAGTACCAGATGACATCATCTCAGATGGATTCATGGCTGCCAGGTAGCTGACATTTACTACCACATACAGCAATGTCACCAGTGGAATTGAAATCAATAAAGCTCGAGGCAGGTTCACCTGAAACAAGAAATTCAGTGCATTCTCTATTATAGGTTTAGATTGATCAACATTTTCAAAAATAAAAATGCAAAGTAAACTCAAAAGCTCCCATGCACCACCTGATGTAATGTTGAAGCGTATAGTTAAGGGTCCGGGAGGTGGTTTTCAGTTTCCATCCTTGCCTGTGCTCAGTTAGTTCAGCCTGTAGTGACACTATAATTAGCGTCAATAACCACAATTTCTCATCCATTAATTTCTATCGATGGAAAATCACTGCAGGACATCTTGATGCTCCATCACGCTGGTGGCCCTGTTATCTTGCAAACTTAGTTCTAGGCAAGGACACATCTTGAACAATAATTCCTTCTATATTTCAATACTCATTGTTCAGGTTCACACCTGGAAAAATGAATAGAAGTTGCTGTAAATTATGGCAGGCCACTTTGCTTTCCATATTTCCATCATTCAGCTTTTTCTCACCTTTGAAGAATGCAAAGATAACCCCTGACTTCTTTTTCCCAACACCAATCTCCTCCTTAAACCTGCCTCCACTGCCCCATCACAAATACCTTGAATGTCAAGTGACAGGAGCTCGTAGACTTCTTTTTCTCAAAATAGAGGCCACCCATTTAGCAGCCTCTGCTACTTCTCCATTGAACCAAGCCTTCCTCATTCTTTCCTTAACGCACTGTCCTAGCATTGAACCATGTTTCTCTTTACTTTCTTTGCCATTGCCCAAGTAAGCTCATTTCTTCCAAGAGTCCCATTTTCTCTTCCCTTGACTCTATTCCCACAACACTGCTGATCACCTAGTTTTCCTTCCTGACATTGGAAATAGTTCCCATTCCTCAGACATTGTCCTCCCCTTCCAAAACAACGATCATTATGCTCCTCAAATGAAATACACTCAACACCTTTGCCCTTGCATATGCCCCACTTTCAATTCTTTTTTATATTTATGTCTTGGCGCTTCCTAAATTGTTGCCCATTTATGTTGCAATTACAAGTTTGAATCTCCTTAAGTTCCTGTCACTCCTGCAGGATGACCCTGATTAAAGTCACGAATGCCGTTCTCTGTTACTATAGTTCATTATGTTTCTCATCCTGCTCAACCTCTTTGCAGCATTTAACACAGCTGACAACATTATCTGCCTTAAACATCTCCCCAGCTTGATCGGACCACATTCTCTTAGCTTCCCTTTTATTTATCTAATAATAGTCAGAGCATTTCCAGAATGACATCTCTTCTGGTCCCCAAACCTTACCTCTGAAATCCCCCAACCACTTATCTTTGGCACCTCCTATTTCACATCTATGTGTTGCCCTCTGACAATATCATCTATAGGAATAAGATAGGCTTCCACAATATACAGATGTTATACAGCTCTACCTGCAGTCCACCACGTCTCTGTCTGATATCTCTTGTCTGACATCCAGTCCTAAATGAGCCCTAATTTCTTCCAGTTCAACATTGGGAAGACTATTATCCTTGGCCCCTGCCTCAACAGCGAATTCATCACCGCCCCCCAGCTCCCACAACCCCCAACCCTTCTACTATCTCAGGTTGAGATACCCTGCTGGCAACCTCACCATCATATTCAACTAAGTTTCTGAAGCCATGTCCTCTCCATCACGAACATCACCTATTTCTAACCCTGCAACACCTACCTCAGCCTATCAACTGCTTAAACCCTTATCCATGCCTATGTCATCCCCAGACTTAACTATTCCAATGTCTTCTCAGCCAGCCCCTGATCCTCCCAGCTACTTTGAACTTTGGCATATATGTATCTCTTCATGTCACCCATTACTCCTGAGCTCATGATCTACATTGACTTCCAATTCCAAATCCCCCAAAATTAAACTTGCCTCTCTTTATATCTGTTACACTGTGTAGTTGTTACCGAGGATTTTGGTGATTGCCTATTCTCCCAAAGAATGCTGTTCAAGTCTGTAGTTTTTCAAAACCATTATCCTTTATTTACAGCAAGTGTTTACACATTTGGTCTTCTCCTTTTGGAGGTCCTCCTCCTTCCAGATCTTTCTTACTTCTCAGCCATGTGATCTGCCATCACAATTGCACCAACATCATGTATGCTTATGATGCTAACCCTTTACTCTACATCTCCGCCCAAGTCTTTATCCCTATCATATTTACATCCTCCTACAATATCTAGCATCCTCCAGCCCTACCCCATCTCCTCTCATGGAATGAGCCAGCTATCGGCCTTTCACAGAATCCCAATGTGTTACAGTTTGATCATTGTTGCAGCATCGGAAGAGGTAGTCGGGTGGTTAAAGCAACAGAAGATTCCCCCCCTTGTAGAACTTGGCAAATACAGAGTCCTGCAGAAGAAGGTAAATGCAGGCTGGAATGGAAGGATAGGAGGCCTCTGTCTGGGAGAATTCAGCAACAACAAAAATTTAGAGGCACTCTTAAGGTAAACATCCGATGCAATAAGCAGAGCTGTACTCAGGTGTGTTACCAGTTTGCTGGGTACTGTCATATTATAATGATTTAAAATCTTGGGCTTATTTACTGTACAAGATACAAGGCACCAATCACTCATAAGGAATTTGGTGAACACATCGTGGGTTCATTTATTAAGACTAGGCACATGAGCACAGTTATACACAGGTACAAAGCCTGAAGACATCAGAGCTGTGTGTGAGCACTCTGCTCAAAGCAAAAATGAAATTAATACTGGATCACATGACATATTTCCCTTCCAGTGATATCACGATGATATCTTTTCAAGCATATTACAACAGATACTACCAGCACTTTCTCCATGGTGGTCCCAGGAAGAAGCAGTAGGTGGTGTGAGTTGTGAAGTTCTCCAAGAACTCACCTGCTTCCTCCTTCCCAGGAACCTCCTTGCTATTTACATTGGAGAAGGTGCACTTTGCAACAGTTCCAACTTGGGACCAGTGAAATAAAGGTAAGGGAAGTGAACAGGACATAAACATAAGTCGAACTGACTTTGCCAAATGAGCTTCATCATATGAAGTATACTGCATGTTTCTGAACTGAACCAAACAAGATTTCAGATAATGTTAACTTGATCCACCTTTAAATACATTAAAAGAATATGCATTTATTAACCATGCAACTCTGGTCCAGATTACAAGGGAGTTTTATTGTTTTACTCCCAGGTCCCACTATCGCGCTGTCAGGAACAAAGAGTAGAGTCCACTTGCAGCCACCTACTGCCTGCCTGATTGACTTCAGGGCCCCAAGGCAGGATTCAAGCTACTGGGCTTGGCTGGATGGGGGTAGGGGTTTACAGTGAATTGGGTGTGGCATGGAGATTATGGGCAGGATTTTCTGTTTTGGGTCAGGACCCCAATGTCAGGATTAAATGTGGGCCCCGACCCCACACTATGTCGGGCGCAGTAGCCCAACATTGATTTTTGCTGGATTGGTCTATTAATGGCCACAGGATGCACTAGCTGTCCAACTAAGGATGGCAGGCGGGCTCTCAAAGCTAGAGGACCAATAGGAGGGAGGCCCTTAGGTACCGAAAATGCTGCAGTCTACCATTGCAGGTAAAGGAGAGAGAGGGTGCCATCTTGAGACACCCCCTCAACACTTTTAACATTTGTAAAATTAAAAATGGCCACAGCTGCTGAACCACCATTGTGGAAGGGGAGTTCCCCCACAGAGCGACCTATAGCTGCAGCTGTCATGAGACAGGTATGCAACTGTGGGGAGGGGGCCTCAAAGATCCAGGGTCAGCCACTGAAAGGCCACCTCCAGGCACCTACTATGCTCCCAACACCACATAGGGCCCAGACACTGGCTAGAAAATACTTCCTTATATATATAAATGGCTTTGATAGTGGAATACAGAGCAAAATTTTAAAATTTGCTGGATAACAAACTTAGAGGTCTGGCTTCAGTAAGAGTGACACAAATTGACTGCAACAGGGCACAGATTGGCTAGCAGAATGGGGAGACCAGTGGCAGATGGAAGTTATGCAGTGAGGTGTGAGGCGAAGAATTGGCAGAAGGGATAGGGAGAGGCCATATTTGCTTAATGACACAGTTCTAAAGAGTGTGTGGGCACAGAGGGACCTGGGGTGCATGAGTATTGATCTTCAAAGGTGGCAGGACATATTGAGAGTGTGGTTAGCAAAGCATCTGGGATCTTGGACTTCATCAACAGTGGTATTCTGTAACTCTCAACTCCAGCAAACAATTCATCCATCACCTGTTTTATGCATTTATAGACAGCCAGCTGAGGGACCCAATGATACTTCTCCATTTCCACACTGGAAAGAGCAAGAGGAAAAGAAATTGAGAATGGTGGTGCTGGTGATTTTGGCAGCGATGGGTAATGCATGGCCAATAGATTCAGCAGGGAGCAGCTCTTCCTGAAGGAGGCTACAGACATAGGTGACCAGCTGCCGCATCAATCTCAGTCTGCGGAAGCACAGCTCTTCAGATAGGCCAAGGAAACTGAGGCTCTGTCCGTAAACCCTCTCCTATGGGTGGAGCCTCCTGCAAACTCACCCCTTCTGTTTTCTTCTCTCTGCTGTTTTGCAACTGCCTCCTGTTCATCTTCCTCCTGTGCACCTGCTGATCCCACCACAGCGTGTTGTCGCTGCCACACATGGGGATTGTCCACTGTAGCACTGAAAATATCCGTGGTAGTTCACATCCCGCTGGTGCCTGCTTGAAAGTCTCCACACTCCTCAGAAACCTCTATGCTGACAAGAACTCTCTGCAAAATGTTCGTCAGAGGGAACTGACAAAGCAGCTGTAAACATTATTGGGCCATTATTGAGATTAGGTTACCTGAACTTTAAGTACTTCCATGAACTGCAGCTCAATCTTGCTTCCTTTTCACTAGCAAGTTTCCCAAGCCCCGGAAGCCCGTGCTGAAGACATTGGCCAGGACTTCTCCCTCGTCGGGCAGGCTCGGCGGGGGTGGGGGAGGAGGGGGGAAGCTGCCCGCCACCTGCGATTGGGGCCGGACCGCAATGCCACACTGGCAGGCCAATTAAGGCCCGCCCAGCGTGAAACGTGTGCTGCAGCGCTCAGCGCTGCCTGTGGAGGGGGAGGAGGATGGCAAGCACGCAACTTCACACATGTACACTGGTGCGCGCTGGAGAAGCTCTGTGCCTCAGGGAGATGAAGATTTTAAAAATTAAAAATAAACCATTTTAAACTGTTAAAAATATGCCCCCTCAGTCACATGAACAGGGACATGTTCTTAATGAAATGTTAAAATTCATATTTTTATTTTAATTGCTGTTGGAAAGCTCATCCCGCCTGTGGACGAGGTTTCCTTAAAAAGTGCAAAGGCCGCTTGGCCTTTTCGCCTGCCCGTCAACCGTTAGGTTGGACAGAGAGCGAAAAATTTAATTTAATTACATTGTTAATGGACTTAATAGGCCTTTTAATTGTTGGCGGATGCGCTGCTGAGTCCCGCGCAGGCCCGCTGACCGAAATATCGCACGAGTGCGTAATAACGTCTTGACGTTTGCCCGATGTCATCGCGTGTCATTTTACACTTGAGAGGGGCCAGGCAGGTGCCCACCCGCTCCGCGAAAAATCCTGCCTGTTAAATTCAAAAAAACTGATTAAGTCAATTGAAAATTACCTCATTGCTACGATGTTAACATCTGTGTTAATTGCCAGTCCACCTATCCTGATCAACACAGCTCCATTAAACCCAGAAGAGGGCGCATTGGAGCTGGTTTGTGCTTCGATTTTATCTCCCTACCTGACCTCAACCCACTTGCTCTTAGGGTTTAAAATTCCCTTAGGTTTCTCTTAAAAAAAACTCAAGAAATTTGTCAACACCGAGGTGCTGAATGTCTTATGAATGAATGGGCTATTGTTTGGTCAATCTAGAGAAACTACTCATTTTTAAACAAGCTCTGCCCAAAATACATATTAAAATCATTGATCACCAAGTCTTTTATGTGAAAAAAATAGCTACAGAATCCCCAACCATGACAGATAGTTTATGATAACTTAACTAAGGTCTGGCTACAGCTATACATTTTTCTCATCATGAAGATGCTAGGTGCTTCATATAATGGTGTTGCAATACGCCCCAGTGTTAGCAGCTAACAAAAAACTCAGGTGTTCAGGAGAATAGAGAAGTAGGGACAGGACCGACATGTCTATGGGTTAGAATTCTTTTACAACCTAATTCTGCATGTGAGAAAGGAGGCAGCATTGACAACATCTTTCTTCCATTGTTTGACAATAACTTCCATTTACACCTGCCCCAAATTTAAGCCTGCCTGTCGAATGAGCAGGTGGATAAAACATTGATAAAATACTTATGGTTCTTTTCTCAATGCGCTCCTGTGCCCTGACATTTAGGGGAGGTGATGGTGTAGTGGTATTGTCGCAGGACTAATAATCCAGAGACTCAAAGTAATGCTCTGGGGACCTGGGTTTGAATCCTACCACAGCAGATGGTGGAATTTAAAGTCAATAAAAATCTGGAATTAAAAGTATAATGATGACCGTGAAACCATTGTCAGTTGTTGTAAAAACCCATCTGGTTCACTAGTGGCTTTTAGGGAAGAAAATCTGCTGTCCTTACCTGGTCTGGCCTAGATGTGACTTCAGACCCACAGCACTATGGTTGCCTCTGAAATGGCCTAGCAAGTCACTCAGTTGTATCAAACTGCTACAAAGCCTCAAAAAAGGAATGAAATCGCACAGACCACCTGGCATCGACCCTAGGTGTCGGAAATGACAATGGCAAACTCAGCCCTGTTGATCCTGCAAAGCCCTCCTCCCTAATATCTGGGGGCTTGTGCAAAAATTGGGAGGGCTTTCTCACAGACTAGTCAAGCAACAACCTGACATAGCCATCCTCACCCAATCATATCCTACAGATAATGTCCCAGACACCATCATCACCATCCCTGGTTATGTCCTGTGCCACTGCCAGATACTGCAAATGCTATGGGCCCTGATAATATTCTGGCAATTGTACTGAAGACTCGTGCGCCTGAACTTGCCGTGTCCCTGGCCAAGCTGCTCCAGTACAACTACAACACTGGCATCTACCCGGCTATGTGGAAAATTGCCCAGGTATGTCCTGTGTACTCAAAGCAGGACAAATCCAACCCAGCCAATTACTGCCCCATCAGTCTACTCTCGATCATCAGTAAAGAAATGGAAGGGGTCATCAACAGTACTATCAAGCAGCACTTGCTTAGCAATAACCTGCTCACTGATGCCCAGTTTGGGTTCTGCCAGGGTCACTCAGCTCCTGACCTCATTACAGCCTTGGTTCAAACATGGACAAATGAGCTGAACTCCTGAGATGAGGTGAGAGTGACTGCCCTTGACATCAAGGCAGCATTTGATCGAGTGTGGCATCAAGGAGCCCTAGCAAAACTGGAATCAATGGGAATCAGGGGGAAAACTTTCCACTGGTTGGAGATATACCTAGCACAAAGGAAGGTGGTTGTGGTTGTTGGGGGTAGGTTACCTCAGCTGCAGGACATCATTGCAAGAGTTCCTCAGGGTAGTGGTGTCCTAGGCCCAACCATCTTCACTGCTTCTTCAATGACCTTCCTTCAATCAGAAGTGGGGATGTTCGCTGATGATTGCACAATGTTCAGCACCATTCACGACTCCTCAGATACTGAAGCAGTCCATGTCCAAATGCAGCAAGACTTGGACAATAACCAGGCTTGGGCTGACAAGTGACAAGCAACATTCATGCCACACAAGTGTCAAGCAATGACTATCACTAACAAGAGAGAATCCAAGCATCACCCCTTGATGTTCAATGGCATTACCATCACTGAATTACCCCACTATCAATATCCTGGGCGTTACCATTGACCAGAAACTGAACTGGACTAGCCATATAAATACTGTGGCTACAAGAGTAGGTCAGAAGCTAGGAATCCTGCGACGAGTGACTCCCCAAAGCCTGTCCACCATCTACAAGGCACAAGTCAGGAGTGTGATGGAATACTCCCCACTTGCCTGGATGAGTGCAGCTCCCACAACACTCAAAAAGCTTGACACCATCCAGGACAAAGCAGCCCACTTTATTGGCACCACATCCACAAACATTCACTCCCTCCACCACCAACACACAGAAGCAACAGTGTGTACCATCTACAAGATGCACTATAGGAATTCACCAAGGTTCCTTAGACAGTACCTTCCAAACCCACGTCCACAACCAGCTAGCCGGACAAAGGCAGCAGATAGATGGGAACACCACCGCCTGGAAGTTCCCCTTCAAGTCACTCACCATCCTGACTTGGAAATATATCACTGTTCCTTCACTGTCACTGGGACAATCCTGGAACTCCCTTCCCAACAGCACTGTGGGTGTACCTACACCACATGGACTGCAGAAGTTCAAGAAGGCAACTCACCACCACCTTCTCAAGGGCAACTAGGGATGGGCAATAAATGCTGGCCCAGCCAGTGAAGCCCACATCCCGTGAATGAGTAAAAGATAAGTCGCCAAACCTGGCAGGTTCTGAGGTCCAGGCACTGTTTTTAAGCAGCATCCGTGTTGCCTCCATTGCTGACAAGATAACAGTACCTGTTTTGCAGAGTCTGTAGGACCCCAGGGTCATCATCGTGGCCTTCAGACAAGGACGGCACATGACTCAAAGCAGACAATGTGTGGCCCCACAGTTCAGCGATGTCTCCCTGCAGCTTCTTCTCCAAGCCATCCAGGAATGGCAGGAGGTTCTCTTCTCCAAAAACTGCAGCAGGAGACCATCCTACCTGACCAAGTAAGCCTGGAAGGAGATTGCAGTGGAGGTTAGCAGCTGTGGGGTCTAATGGGGTATACATGGATCAAACACAGGAAGAGGGTCAACAGCCTCCCATCCACTGCCAGGATAAGTAGCATGGTGGCATTAGATCAATGTGACTATCATGAGGGCAGCAAAAAAATGTGTCTCAGCAAGGGGAAGGAGCAGGCGAATACAGTGTACGGCACAGCAGCAGATGCATCATGAGACTTGGATGGATGTGAGCCAAAATTTGCAAGGTCATATTTCCATCGTAGTTCAAGCGCTGTGAAATTGGGAGAGTGGATAGGTTACCCAGGAGGCCCCATTATCTGGTAGAGAAATGCATGCTGATAAGGGGGGGGTTAGGTGCTAATTGAACTCAAACTCATTCTCCATTTCAGTCTGCAGGAGAAAATGGCACACACTGCCAGAGAACATGCAAAGATGGACGGAGGAGTGCCCAACGTAAAGATGCTCACAGCTAAAGAGGAGGAGGCAGGGAATTGGCTGGAGAGCAGGGTGGCCAGGCATTCACAGATGGTGAAGCTGTTGTGCAGAAAGTGAGAAAGCCTATAGTCCGGCGCTAAGCACTGGGCAGAAAGGAGACCTGCGTTCGAGACGGATGGGAAGAGGGATTGTGAATAACGTGAACCTCATTTTTTTTGTGTTCACTAATGCAGGTTCTCACACTCCAACGGGAATACCTATTCCATATCCCGGGACCCTGCAGTCAACCTCCGAGGAGGAGGACGTTGAAGCCTCAGTGGCTGCACTGTCACATCTTTCCCCTGCACCCTCCGCCAGCACAGTTACAGTCATGTCGGTGGGTATGCGGCCATGATTAGTGTCACAATCTGGTGAGCAGATCACAGACACATCAGAATAGCTGATGGAGGCTGTGACAGTCAAGGGGGCTGCAAGTTGGAGGTCAGGCCCATGATGAGCCCCAAGCTCTGGTCATGGGCACATAAAACCTTCTGGAGATGCAGCAACAGGCTGGGGAACATCTGGTGGAGCTGCCAGGGGGTATATGCAGCCATGTACTTACATGGAGGAGTCCATCCAGGCCATGAGTTCTCCCATGTCTCAGGCGCATGAACACAGAGCTTCCTCCATGGAGAAGTTGGCAAGCTAGTTTCAGCAGGCCACTCAGTGGCCCCCGGATATGTGCTCGGAATTACATGCCATCCCTCTGGTCTTGGACTGTATACATCAGTGGCCACTCAAGAGGGATACGAGATGTTGGACCTCTCCCCATGTGTCCCTCCTCCTCTGGTAATCAGGGAGGTGCTGCCACACGTCCAAGATGGAGGAGTGGCTCAAGGCTGCCTCTTCTGGAGGCTCCTCTCAGGGCAGCCCAAGGTTGAGTAGCCACTTCTCAGTCCCCTTTTCGAGTGACCCCAGTGCCTCCAGTAGCCACGGCTAAAGAGGATGCATCCGCATCAGTGCAGGAACGCCTCAGCATGCCAGGCTCCTCCAGGCCTCGGGCACCCAGAGGATGGACACCAAGGTCATCTCAGACAATGGGGTATCACACTCAGCAGCTTGCCCCCACCTCAACTGCGGGTGTCAGGGTCACGCCACCTCATTGTGTTCAAAAACGTAATAAAGAGCATGTAGATGCATGATGGTGCCACAGGTGTTCAAACATTATATTGCAACCTATATTAGTGTAGTGGCTGGTCTTGCTGATTAACAGCGCGATTATTTGCATAATAAGTTGCAAGCCTGTGTGGGGAAAAGGGGGAGTATTGGCATCGCTGTGATTTGGGTGGCAAAGGTGGTGAGTTGAAATTGGGTGGAGATGCAGAGGCGCTATTGGCATAACTCCTAGAACTGATGGCTTCTCAAAGGCATCACGCTTGCTGGAACCTGTTGAGTGCGAGGGACTCACGGGTCTCCATTCTGCATCTCTCCATTGCCCTGGCTTCTGCTGCTGGAACCAATAAATGCTGGCTCAGCCAGCGAGGCCCACATCCTGTGAATGAATAATTTAAAAAAAAACCCAACATGCAGGCCTACCTGCTCTGACCCATCCTCCTCATCGGATGAGGAGTGTGGCTCCTCTGTGTCCACGGTTGGCAAGGCCTTACCCCCCCTCTGTGGCATGAGGCTGTGCAGCACACAGAAGACGACTATAATCCTTGAGACCCTTTGACCCCATGGGGCTCCACTGGAGCGGTCCAGATAGCAGAACCTCGTTTTCAGCAATCCAGTGTTCTGCTCTATTTTATCTCTTGTGGAACCCATGGGATTCATTGCAGCACTCCTTGCCTGGAGTTCAAGGGTTTTTTCAATGGCATCATCATTCTTAAGCAGATAACCCCTGTCACCCAGAATCCATCCTTGCTGGCAAATGGGGGGCCACAATTTGTTGTGGTACTTGAAACTGTTGAAGAATGAAAGCGTCACAAGAGCTCCCTGGGAGCCGGGCACAAAGCAGGAGGATCCATCATCTGTGCTCGCAGACGAATTGCATATGAATGGGGTAAAACCCTTCCCTGTTGATAAAGATTGCAGGTTGGTCCCAGGGAGCTCTGATGTGAGGGGTTGATAATCCCCTGTACTTGCGGGAGGCTGGCCCTGAAGCCCACAGATCTTTCAAGCTGGCTCTCTCGATCCATTCCGAAGTGCGCAAACTCCCTGGCCTGTTTAAAGAGGGCATTCATCAGCTCTTTCATGGAGCAATGTGGGGCTCCCTGTGAGGTGCTGCATGTCTCCTGTGGAGCCCTGGAAGGAACTGCTGGTGAAGAAGTTTAATTCTGTAGTAACTTTAAAAGCCATTGCATTTGGTTCCTTCACAGTCGAAGGGGACGCAAGTCATCCTCTAGGAGAGTGTGCAGGTCAGTGACTACCTCCTTTGACATCCTCAAACATCGTTGGCATCGCCTCTATGACATCAGCAGGTGGTTGAGACGGGAGCAGTAGACTCTGGAACGCACCATTGTTCTGCATTGGACATGGTCTTGGTTGTCTCCTTCCTGACCACCCTCAGCCTCTTGTCCTGTTACAGGTGGTGATCCTTGTTGGCCTTCTGGCCGCTCTTCAAATATACCCAGTTTGATACTTCTTCTGCATCATTCCCCCTCCATCTGAGACTCCAGGAGCACTAGAAGACCCATTTTGCCTGCAGAGGTTCAACAGAGGGCAGAACCTTGGCAAGGTCCTCTAATGGTGACCTAGGCTTCAACAAAAACCTTGTGCCTGTGTCAGAATAGTGCTCACCCTTGTCTTCAGGGAGGTCACCCTGGTCTTACCTCATTGATCCTCAACCTCCCCTCAGTCACAGTCGACCTTACCTGCAATATCTCTCAGCCTTTGTGGTAAAGTGGAGTGCTATGTACCTTTATGAGAATGTGGTTAGTTGACCATCTGACTGTATTGACCAATCACTGCACAAGAAGCCTGGGCTTCTTGGGTAACTGTAAGTCTAGAGCCGGAGGTGATTGAAGAAGCACACATGGCGTTAGTGCTCTGTTCTTAGTTCCAATAAACCACCAGTGTTTGTTCAGTTAATCGTCTCTCTGCCTACATTGTTCCAAGCGCCAACTAATGAGTTAATATCAAAGGCACAGCTAGCGTTCATCAGACAAAGCGAACCTGATAACCAAAAACATAAAAGCCTCCTTTCCCCTCTTCCAAAAAATTTCCAGATTAGTGACAGGCAGCTCTAACTGGTCTAGCTTTCACCTTGACGATGACCTCACCTGCTCCCTGCCAGCTTTAACTGGCCGTGAAAGTGAAGGCCCATGATTCCCATGCACCTCCAACTTAATCATAAATGTAGCACTGAACCACAAAGTTTTGATTTTATATGTATTCATTGCATATTAAACCATTAAAATTACCTTCCCGCCACATGCCGTTGGCATTGTTGTCCTGCTTCCTCCCCCTCCCCCCCCGCCCGGATAATTCAGCGCTCCCATCCCAACACGGAGGACTTGACACTGTGCTTTGTGCACTATTCAACCTCCTGCCTCTTTCCCCCCTCCCTTGGCAGCATTAAGTCCTGCCCATATTCTCTGAATCCTCTCAATATGTTTGAAAAAGTTCAAATTTATCTGCCTTTTTAGTAGAAAGAAACTGTCTAAATTGGCTTAACTAAATAAAAGCCACACAATGACTACTGCAGCTACCCGATTGGAAGGCAGGGTTACAAAGAGTAGCAACATTCAATTGTTTGCATGGATTTATACCCGGGCTGTACCACACCAGGTGCTCAGCATAAACGGGAGATTGGACTTTATGGGCAGAATTTTCTGCCTGTTGGGCGGGCAGAGCTGGAGCAGGCGCGGGCGGGTGCTGACCCGATTGGTGCCCGCAATCGGGTCCGTGCCACCATTTTATGTGGGTGAGCCATTTAAGGCCCGCCCAGAGTATTTGCCAACTCCCATGAATAGCGGGAATGTGCGGGCAGCGGCGGGCGTGCACAGGCCGCCGGGTACAATGGCGACCCGGCAGTCTGTTTAAAGGAAGGCCTGGCAACCTCCTGTAGGCTGCTCACAATGGCCAGTTCCAGGTCACACCGCAGGGGGTCGGCTGAGCAGGCCAGGCTGGAGGGAAGGGCAGAGGAGCAGGCCAGGCCTCAGGGTCTGTCCCAGGAGCAGGCCAGGCCTCAGGATCTGCCCCAGGAGCAGGGCCAGGCCTCAGGGTCTGCCCCAGGAGCAGGCCAGGCCTCAGGGTCTGCCCCAGGAGCAGGGCAGGCTGCAGGGTCTGCCCCAGGAGCAGGGCAGGCTGCAGGGTCTGCCCCAGGAGCAGGGCCAGGCCTCAGGGTCTGCCCCAGGAGCAGGGCAGGCTGCAGGGTCTGCCCCAGGAGCAGGGCCAGGCCTCAGGGTCTGCCCCAGGAGCAGGGCAGGCTGCAGGGTCTGCCACAGGAGCAGGGCCAGGCTGCAGGGTCTGCCACAGGAGCAGGCCAGGCTGCAGGGTAGGGCAGCGGGGGGGCCAGTGCACCCCTCGCTTTTCTGATGACTGCCTTGCAGCCCTCCTCCAGGAGGTGGCAGCACGACAGGAGGTGTTGGTCCCCCAGGATGGGAGGAGGAGGCCCCCCCCCACATGACCAAAAGTGCCTGGGAGGAGGTGACCGAGGTGGTGAGCTCCCGCGGCGTGGTGCGGTGCAACTGGATCCAGTGCCGTAAGCGCTTCAACAATTTGTTGCGCTCTAGAAGGGTGAGTACCATGTTGGCATTGGGTATTTAACCCAGCAGGTGGCCTTAGCCTTTGAGACCCCCCCACCCCCAAAGTCTTACTGTCGTGACTGCACTGAATCATATTGGCCATTTTTCCTATACTGGGTGGGCAAGCAGATAGTGCCCATGCTTAGGTCAGCCTGAGTGGTTCATGAGGAGGTGAGTTCTCCCCTGCACCATGTGTTACTCTTAGTCGCACATGACTAGTCCGGGGGCGACCTGAAGGAGATGCAGCTAGGCGCATACTCAGAACTCCAACACAAGTCCTATTCACGGTGATGAGATTGTGGAAGGGGAGCCTCAAGGTGTCGTGGCCAAGAACCATCTGCTGCCCTCGACGCTGCACATAGTTGCACCTCCTTGCTCTGGGAGCAAACACCGTGTGGTTCCTAAAGTGATGGACGCAGCATGTGTCCAATGTGGCCGTTGGGAGGGTTGGGAGCAGGCGTACTATCTTTGTGTGAGTGATCAGCAGTAGCGGGGTGAGGAGGCACTGGAGGCCTGATATGGGCCACTGTGGCTGAAGTGTGGTGTGTGCGTGCAGAGTCCATGTGCAAATAGCCGCAATGAATGGTGTTCTCTCTTTCTCAGGAGAAGAATGCTCATAATGGGTCTGAGCGTTCGAGGACTAGAGACAGGCAGGCTCACCTCCTGATGTTAAGCCACTTCGAACAGGAGGCCCTGGAGCTTGAGAGGCGCCATGCACCCTGGTCAACTGGTGTCGTTGAGGCTGGGGTGGAACGGCCAGGTATTTGAGGCCAACAGTGAGATCCGCTCTGTCCTCCCAACATCCATAGCACTGATGATTGTTTAATTTGTTATTGTTGTAACATTGCTCGGTCACAGAGTGATAGAGTCAGAGGTGTGGATCATTGAAAAAGGCCCTTCGGCCCTTCCAGGATGCGCGGGTCAAATACGTTCCTAAGTCTCCTAATCCCATTTCCCATCACTAGGCCCATGGTCTTGTATGCTGTGGCATCGCAGCTGCACATCCAAATACTTATTACATGTTAGGAGGGTTTCTGCGTCCACCACCCTTTCAGGCAGTGCATTCCACATTCCCAACACACTCTATGTGCAAAAGTTGCTCATCACATCCCCTGTAAACCTCATGCCCCTTACCTTAAATCAATGCCACCTGGTTACTCATCCCTCCGCCAAGGGGAAAAGTTCCTTTCTGTCGACCCTATCTATGCCCCTCATAAGTTTATACACCTCAATCATGTCTCCCCTCAATCTCCTCTGCTCCAGGGGAAATAACCCCAGTCTATGCTATCTCTCCTCATAAGTCAAACTCTCCAGGCCAGCCAGCATCTTGGTCAACGACCTCTGCGCTCTCTCCATTCCAATCACATCCCTCCCATGAAGCGCATTTCAGAACTGCATGCGGAATTATAGCTGTGGCCTAGGCAGTGTTTTCTGCACTTGGAACATTACCTCCCTGCTCCTATATTCTATGCCTCAGCTAATAAAGGCAAATGTGGCATTTGCCTTCTTAAACACCTTATGTACCTGTCCTGCTACCTTAAGGGACCTGTCGACATCTTATCCCGCCAGTGGATGAGGTTCATAGAAAAGTCTCTTACCCACCTGCCCGTTGTGCCCGTGCGCCGACCCGAAGGTTGCACGGGCACCTAAAAATCGCTGTCAATTGACGAATTAAGGGCCTTAACTAGCCCGTTAATTAATGGCGGGCGCGCGTCGAACTTCATCGCACACCTGTCCAGCGAAATATCGCGATGGCGCGCGGTGACACAATATTTCGCTGGGCGGGTGTGCAGTGACGTTGGGACGCGCTGACATGAGGGGTGTCCATCCACCCCCTCCCACCCCCCCAACCCTTCACGTCAAACAGAAAATTCTGCCCTATGATGCTAATAGTAACTGGTACTGTAATGAAGTAGGTTTCTTCTAAGCATCTAGCATCAGCAAAAAACTATTTGGTTTGCACTTACCTCAGGACGCCTGATTTCTTCAGTCACACAGTTTAAGTTATTCCATCCATCATAGGACCACATCCCCTGTTGGAATGCCATTCCCACTGAGCCAATTGTTCCTATTGTGCCTTGAAAGGCATTCTGAAAACTACGTGTGTATCCCTTGAAGATCAACACTATCCCACCAGTCACAATGATAAGTAGCGACAGTATTTTGGCAAAAGCGAAGATATTTTGAATACGAATTGCTAGTTTCACATTAAGACCATTTATGATACTTAGAATTAAAATGCTAGCAGCTGCTGTACATTTTACCACAGCTGACGGTGGTGGACAGTCTTCATAAAATGGAGCTGCAACGTACTGTGCGAGACTCAGAGACATTGCTGCAATACCAGCGGGTCTAGCTATAAACACAGAGGTCCAGGAGAACAGAAAGGCAGGCGCAGGACCAAAATTTCTTAAGATGTATATGTATTCTCCGCCAGATTCTTTTATGACAGTCCCAAGTTCTACATATGCGACAGCAGCTATTGTGCATACCAGCCCACTGGCTGTCCATATCAAGAGGCTGGCTCCAGGACTCCCAATGTATCGTAACACCAATTCCGGAGACATGAAGATGCCAGAGCCAATCATTGTCCCCACAATCAAACAAACAGCACTAATTAATCCTACTTCACGTTTTAAATGTAGTTCTCCTGTAGTTGTTGCCATATCCAAAGTTGAGTTAACAACGATGCAGCTTGTTCCTTTCCTCCTTTTTTCACCTACAGCGCTACACAATATCCGTGTTGAAATCTTTCAGTACATGCAAAGATCTAAGTCTGCATTTCCTGATCAGCGTTTTGCAAACATTAACTTGTCTGTTAATTATCACTCTTAAATCTTCAGATAAGTAGCTGGCATGCAAAGCAAAATGCAAAGATAAGGCATTAGTCCTAAAGTTTATGGTATTATAACTATTGCAGTGAAATAGTAGAAAACACACAAAATGCGCTTTGTGCTGTAGAGGCTGGGGTTGTTCAGTTATCTGACACATCAATATAAAAGAGACCTTGCTCTACTTGTGGCTGTGCGCAGCCCTTACAGAGTCATCTGTATTCTAAACCAAGTTGTGTTCTTTTTTCATTCTAGAGATGTGGATGCTACTGGCAAGACTAGCATTTATTACCAATCCCTTACTGGCCTGAGAAGGTGATGGTGGTTCTTCTGCTTGCTAGTCTACTTCAAAGGACAGTTAAGATTCAACCATAGTGCGGTGGAAATGCAGTCATTAAAGGCTACACAAAGATAAGCTTTATCTTTGCATGTTGCTTTGCATGCCAGCTACTTATCTGGAGATTTAGGAGTGGTAATTAACAGATAAGTTAACGTTTTCAAAATGCTGATCAAGAAATGTACACTGAAAGATGTACTGAAAGATTTCAACATGGATATTGTGTATCGCTGTAGGTGAAAAAAGGAGGAAAGGAACAAGTTGCGTCGTTGTTAACTCAACTTTGGATGTGGAAACAACTACAGGAGAACTACATTTAAAACGTGAAGTAGGATTAATTAGTGCTGTTTGTTTGATGGTAGGGACAACGATTGGCTCTGGCATCAACAAATCCCCCGAATGGGTGTTACGATACATTGGGAGTCCTGGAGCCAGCCTCTTGATATGGACAGCCAGTGGGCTGGTATGCACAATAGCTGCTGTCGCATATGTAGAACTTGGGACTGTCATAAAAGAATCTGGCGGAGAATACATATACATCTTAAGAAATTTTGGCCATGCGCCTGCCTTTCTGTTCTCCTGGACCTCTGTGTTTACAGCCAGACCTGCTGGTATTGCAGCAATGTCTCTGAGTCTCGCACAGTACACTGCAGCTCCATTTTATGAAGAATTTCCACCACCGTCAGCTGTGGTAAAATGTACAGCAGCTGCTAGCATTTTAATTCTAGGGTATTCATAAACCAGCTGTGTTTTTACAGCCTGACAGGTTCATGGTTACTTTTGCTACTTTTATTACCAGAAACTCTGTGGTGGCTAATCATCAACTGAAGCGTTTTGATCAGAGAATTGATTGGGGTTTTGCATTGAACTGAGTGAGGGTCCAAGCCTTCCAAGCACAAGACAATGAGTGAAAGGAAGGGGTTTACAGAAGGGCCAGCAGAAAGGTCAAGGCCGGAGTACTGGATGTAAATGCTGTGGAGGGCACCACAAGAAAGGAAATAAATCATATCCAGCATGGGAAAAGCTGTGCCCTAATTGCAAGAAGCTGAACCACTTTGCACACGAGTCTTGCTGGAAAGGAGAAAAGCAAACTGATAAAGGTGGTTGCAGGAGGGATGTCAGGCAAATGTGATTCAGAC
Source organism: Cetorhinus maximus (assembly GCF_964194155.1). Taxonomy (NCBI): domain Eukaryota; kingdom Metazoa; phylum Chordata; class Chondrichthyes; order Lamniformes; family Cetorhinidae; genus Cetorhinus; species Cetorhinus maximus. The sequence goes on along the minus strand of NC_135883.1, from coordinate 13,708,742 downwards.
AAATCGGTCTATACCCATTAACTTGATGCTGTCCTTCTGCAGTCATCATTTCAACCCTCATGCAGCAAGGACAACCAGTTGTGTTTGCATCAAGCATTAATGCAAATGGAACAACTCCACCCACAAATTGAGAAAGAGTGCCTGGTTATTGCCTTTGCTTGTGAGCATTTCAGCCAGTATCTATTTCGGAGAGAAACAGTGACCAGAAGCCACTTCAAATTATCTTTCTCAAACTGCTTCTACCTGTTCCAAAGCCTTTGCAAAGGATATTACTTTGTTTGTAGAGATTGGAAGCCAAGTATGAGCAAGGGAAGCAGGTGTAGATTGCCGACACGCTGTCAAGAGCAGCACTCCCAATGAATGAGGTTGATGATGCTAATACAGAGTGTGAAATCTTCCAGATTCAACTAAAAACAACAGCATGACATGCTCTGGAAATCATCAACTTAGCAGAGACATCTGACAGACAAGGGTCTTGCTCAGATCAAGCAAATTGCACGAGATGTAACTCTTCAAGTGCTACAGGAAGTTGTGATGAATGGATGGCCTGAAACCATAAAGGACACACCTGTTGCTATAAGAGAGTATTGGGCATACAAGGATTGCCCAAGGTGGCATCTTGTACAAAGGATCTAGAGCCATCATCCCTAAGGAGAATGGAAAGAAATGCTGAAGGGCATCCATGCAAGCCTTCAAGGAATTGGGTCTAGTCTGAGGAAGGCTAAAGAAGTGCTCCACTGGTCAAGCATGAGCAAAGAAATGAAGGACCACATCAGTCAGTGCAGTGCTTGTAAGGAACATCAAGCTGAGCCAACTAAAGAGCTGCTCATAGCTCATGACATCCCAGACAGACCATGGATGAAGCTTGGGGCATACCTCTTCACTCTCTTTGGAACTGGCTATCCCATCACTGTCGACTACTATTCAGACCACTGGGAGTTAACCCAGCTGACATCAACGACTAGCAGTGAGATTGGGGAATGCCTGAAAATACACTTCAGTCGTTTTGGCATTCTCCACATTGCCATGAGCAAAAATGGCCCTCAGTTCACAAGTGAAGAATCAGGCACTTCACGAATGATTGGAAAATTCAGCACTACACATCATCTCAACAATATCCCCAGTCAAATGGAAAGCCTGAGGCAGCGGTGAAAATCGCCAATGGGATCATCGAAAAAATTGATTAGATCCAGCATAGGTGTGTACAGAGCAATCTTAGAATGGAGAAGTAGACGACTGAAGGAACGGAAACTAGTCTGCTTCGGGGACTAATGTCATGCCACACCCAAACTACTTTTGCAACAGATAAAGAACTACTGAAGCCAGAAGTAGTAACAGGAATGAGTGACAAGGTCAAAGTGAAACAATAGAAAACCAAATAAAGCTGTTATATCGTTGTCAGACTGGAGAGTCGGAGAGCAGGTCAGAGTGCAAACATTCAAAGCACTCACCAAATGTCAGCCCGCTTGGCAACTTGTCACCTGTGTAAAGAAGTGGTCACCTTGATCATACACGGTGAAAGTGAATGACCAGATCTGACACTGTAACTGCAGACATATATGTGCAACTGGTGAATCAACTTCACAGCAGACTACTCATGAGGGAAATTTGACTTTGCCAACTGAGCAAGGAACTGAACAACCATTAGTTCCAGAGGTAAACCATTCCCCAACAAATGCAATGGAGCAGATGCAACAATTACCACAGCAACAGCACTCACCACACAACAACATTCTCCAGAGAAGCAACATCACCCCGGGTACCAATAGATACCAGATGAACAGCCAACAACAGCCTGCACGTGTGCCATTAGCAGACCTGACTGCTTTAAAGTTTATGGGGGGTAGTTTTATGGAAGTGACAGGGGTCTCAGCTGCTACCTGGAAAGCAAGCGAGAGATCTCCATTGCCACCTTTGTGGGTGGCTCACCGAATTAAGAGCCAATCAGGCTATTAACAGGCCAATGGTGGACCTTCCACAGATCAAGACCCTGGGGGCATGAAGTGCTGAGAGTTGCAATCCCATCAGGGACTGGCAGCTCTTTTGCTCAGCAAATCTCACATCAGCTGTCAACGAGTTTCTGGCCAGCTAATGGTCCCACTGTTTCGGCAGAGACTAAGGTCAGAAAACTCCACCCTATATCTCCAATATCAATGGGGATGCTGGGAGGGAAAGAACCTGGAAGGCCAGGGGAGTAGAGACGATACCAATCTTAATGGCAGGGCCGCTGTAATGCCACCTTCTACCTGGCAGCCAATCAAATGGATAGCCTGAAAAATGAAGAGTTATAATAAACTTGCATTTATGCAAACCATATCATGTTTAAATGTCTCAAATAGCTTCACCCAGTTAATTGTTTTTAAAGTGACTGTTTCTCTTTAGGTAAACGAGTATGTTACTATAAATACATTTAGTGCTCAATTCTCCTCACACTACTGGTATGGCCGTGGGGAGTCTGCCATTACTTGGGGCATGAAGTCCCAGCAGCTGCAAGAGCAGAAAAGGCAGCCATGAGGTTAAAGGTGCAGAAATTTGCCAAAGTTCTGGACAGGAGCTGCTTTTTGACACTTCAGCCAAGATTATGAAATAATGTCAGTAATGCAGGAAGAGGAGGCTATTACAAACATCACTCATTCAATGGAGAAGATCTCAGAACAGCTTCCCCTGCTTTCTAGGGTCTACCATCACATTCCATATTAGGCTCATCCTGGGAACGACAAGAGGGAAATCCAGGCGCCCCATTCCCGCCATTTGAAATGCAGCAGGTGGTGAAAGAATCACCAATGGCGATTCCATCTCGTACGAGGAGGGGGAGGAATTGCAGACCACATGGACAAATGATATAGTCCAAATTGTCTATCATTCTCTATCGCTGCCCTATCCAAATTTAAAAGTGATTGTGGAGGAGAAGCCAGTGATTTGAGAACTGCTGCTTAGGCTCAACAGTTCAATAAACAGTGGAGTCTCATGTCTCAAAATATTTGCAAAAGAAATTAGACTACTAACGGTGGGTTTGCTGCAGGTTTTTTCCGCAGTTATTAAATGGGGTTTTAAATGATTTTGTTGGTCTTCATTCACTGGTATTAATTAGAAAAACAAAAGCAGTACCATAGCAACTGTAAGTCAGATTATGTCAGCCCCTCATTTTTAAGATAGTGATTGTAAGCGCGCTTCCAACTTTTACGCGCACCCACTGAGCGAAATATTGCACGCGTGCGCGATGACATTAGGACGCTAGCCCGACGTCATCTCACACGATTTTACGCCCAATTGGGTCAGGTGCACGTCCGCCCGTAGGACATAAAATTCTGCCCCGTATCTTCTTGTAAGCTCCTGTCAAATATTAAGTCATTACCTCAACTAATTGCTCTCCAGAAGAAATATCATAGTAATATGTAAGCCTAGGCAAACTGAAATGCTCTACAAGGAAACATTAATCGCCGCTCGGTTTAATGGTCCAGTGGAGGTTACACTGACCTGGAAAAACAGAAGTCAACGGAGCTGGAAAGCCGGCTGAGTGCAAAATACCGTTATTTGCATAAATAGCTTCTCCTGTAAGGGCTGGTTCTCAGTCTAAAAAAGTATTAGGTGTTTGCATCTTGCTAAATAATCTTGGAAATATGCACACCACAGGCCTTGCAAACCTTTCACTGACCTTCCCTGGTGAAATATCACCAGATTCTATGGGGCATCGAATTCCCCGCTCCCTGTAACACCCGCTGAAAAGTTGGCATGGCCCACCCAAAATCTAGCTGCCCTGCAGTTATTCTATGCTGGAAACAATATTAATTGTTGAAAGTGCAAACTTCTGCCCCCATCAAGGGGGAAAGTCCTGTTGTAGAGATCTGCCGGCCAATCTGACTGGCCAGTAGCTCTGTAGTCCCAGGTTCAAGCGGTGCACACTGTTAGGATTACAGGCAGTCCCGGCAAAGGGGAGATTATGGAGCCAGGACTGATAGGTAGGTCCAGAGTATCGGCAGGGGGAGGCCAGCAGACCCCAGCGAGGGGGTCAAGAGAGTTGAGGGGGCCAGGTTTGAAAGGCCACGGGGAGGGTTAAAAGGGATGGTATGACCTTGGAGGGAGCGGGGGTGGTGCCTTCGATGGGCACAGGGGTCCTCACCAAAGGAGATCCCCTCCTTCTTGCCAGACCAGCAGTCCATGTGCAGCGGAAGCAGCCAGACTACCCACCTGGTTTGTGCCTTCCCCTGGGCCATATAACAACAGAGGCGGAATGAAGCCCTTAGGTTGCCATTGATTGGGCAGGCCAGCCATCTGATGCCTACACCACTCAACGTAAAATGGGAGTCAGGTCAGGGGTGGGCGGAAAGGTGGTGGGAAGGCCATGAACTGTGTTTTATAGGCCTTCCCCGCCTCCAAATACAGTCAGGGGATGTAAAATCCGGTCCATTAACAATTCAGAGAAAGTGAATAAAGTCTGTCTGAAATTTTGCGATGTTTAAAACTCATGCAGATATGATCACTAGGTATGGTAAAGCAACACTAACCACAAGACACTGGAAGTTGCATCATCTAAATGACCAGTTTTTGTTTGTCTTTGTACCTTGACTGAGACCGGGCTGGACACCAGTGCTATACCCTAAGTGCAAGTTTCCTTCATTTACAGTTGATTCCATGCTTGGCAGCACGGCATTAGCATGGTTTGTGTGCTGGGTATTGGTGACCATGTAATGGTGACACTTGACTGAGGTGGTGGACAGGCTGCATAGACCTGGGGCGGGGGGCATGAGGATCACCATACATTCCTATTATAGTATTCCTATTCCATCTTTACCACCATAAGGTAAGGTTACATCATACTGCACAGCAACAAACAGAGCGAGAGAGAAAGAAAATGTAAGGGGGGGAAAAGCAGCAAAATTCTTGATAGAACAAGACAAAAATTAAATGAAAAATATCCACAGCCATTGAATACTGCACTGTTTGGATGAAGCAGCCCACAAGTCAGGTTCATCACCAGGTTAATTTCACGTCACTTTCATACACAGCCCAGCAAAGAGCTACCTGCTCCACAACTGCCTGAGCCACTGTCCCGGTACACTGAGGAAAATCCTTGGCCTCTTTCACAGGAGCATGTGTATGGTTAGAAAAAGAATTGTGACATTTGAAAGTCCTATTGCAGGATCGTGTGCAAAGCTCAGAGATAGAGGCCCGGATTTTCCCTGCCCGCCGGTGTCATGCGCGTTCGGGTGGTATGAGCAGACAATATGGTGCGATCGGTTTCACGACGGCATGAAACCAGTTCGCGATTGTCCGCTCAGCCCGCCGTCGGCAGGCCACATTCTCTGCCGTCGGACATCGGGTAACCCCATTGTAATACATCAGCATAGCGTTATTCGGCCAGCCCGCCAGAATCGTTTCGCCCTGCTGGATCGCCCGTCCATGTCGGGGAGGAAAGCACGCCGGTGTAGAACGCATCTTGACAAGTGAGACGTGCAGAAGTCAGGACTTACCTGCCAGGGCCTTGCTCACATCGCGGACATCCAAGGAGCAGAAGATGCTGGAGCCCAACACCAACGGCACACTGGGGGAACGTCCGTGGCATGCTGGATGGATACTCATGGACATGGCTCTGCTGTGAAGCAGCTCACAGAAGTTGGAAAGTCACTGTTGATGCTCACAATGGGTGATGGCCGAGGGGATGGGAGAGGAAAGGCTAGGATCGGCTAGGAGAAGAAAAGGTGTTGGGGGGGATGAGATTGGGAGGGGGGGAATGAAGGTGTCAGGATCGGGGGAGGTTGGGAGGGGTAGGGAGGGAGAACAACTGGGGAGGTAGTTGTAAAGGAGGTGGAAGGTGCAAGGGAAGGTGTGCTGAGGGGGGGTGGGGGTGGGGGTGGAAGGTGTCCAGGAAGAGGAAGGGGTGTGGAAAGGGCAGGGAGTAAGGGTTGAGGAAGATGTAAGAGTGGAGGAAGGAGTCAGGAAGGGTGTAGGAGTAAAGCCGGAGGAAGAAGTGAGGCTGGAGAAAGAAATGAGGCTGAAGGAAGGGTTAAGGCTGTATAAAGGAGTCAGGAGGCGGAGGGAGTAAGCGAGGGGAGAGTCTGGGGGGTGGGAGGACTTAGGGGGTGAGGGAAAGAGTTCTGGGGGGAAGAGGTGCCAAGGTGGGAAGGGGTTCCGGGCGAGAAGGGGTGCCAAGGGGGAAGGGGTTCCGGGCGGGAAGGGGTGCGGGCGAGGGGAAGTGCAGGTGAATGTGCACAGATGGGGTCGGATAGATCCATATCTGCCTCCTCGGGAGTGAACTGAGGGTGGTGTTATGTTCTACTGCAGGATTTCTTTGCTCACGAACTGATTGCACACTTATCTGTTGGCAGGTGAGTTGGTTACAATATACTGCAGATGCAGAGACCAATATGAAATGAAGCTCATGCTATTTACTCACACAAACAACAGAGCACTAACATGATGTGTGCTTCTCCAACCAGACCCAACACTAGACTAACATTAACATGAAAGCCCATGCTACACAGCTATGGGGTCTTACAGTAACATGGTCAATCTGCTAACATTCTCTTAAAGGTGTATTACACCTCAGATTACCATAGGTGGGAGTGGTCTGGAGGAGGGGTGAGAATGACCAAGGGCAGAGTGAGGTGGAAGGGTGGGGGTGGGAGGGTGAGGGTTTGAAGGTGGCAATAGAAGGGACAGTGAGGGTGGTTGGTGTGGACCCGGAGGCAGACACAGGCCCTGGGGGTGGGAAGGAGGAGGTCGGTGAGGAGACTGTGAATGGGGGTGGAATTTTCAGGAAGGAAGGGAACGTGCACGTTCGCCTGGACATCCCCAAAGGAAAATATTGTGGCCGGTAGGTCATGGAGGGGAGGTGGAAGGTGATGCCGGGGCTGGTCAACTGTGATGGGGAGAGGAAATGGGTGACTGGGGGAGGGGAAAAGATGGGGGAGCTGACGAAAAAGCGAATCCAGACCACGCTGTCCAAATCGAAAGTGAAACGAGAGTCGTGGTGGGCGAGATCAGGTGTTGCATGGGAGTGTGATCAGTGGGTGTGCAGAGATGCAAGTCAGCTCAGATGGACAACTGAAGGCAAACCCAGCAGGCAGCATTGTAAATGCTCAGGACATTGAGATGAGTATGATATGTGAAGGATCCGTGTGCATGGGAAAGTGCTTGCATCAGGCTCCGAAAGGCCCTGCCACACAAACACTTTTCCCTCCAGAATCACTCGTGGGTGGCTGTTCCCCCTGCAGTGACGGGTCTTCCAGGCTGCTTATTTCCACCTCTTCACTGGAGGAGGAGTCCTCTAGCCTGCAGATGAGGACGTGGATGGATCTGAGGGACTGGCTGGCTGAGGGTATTGGTCCCTTGGCAGAGCTCCCTGTGAACTAAAGTAGTGGTAAATAGTGCGTGGCAGCAGAGCCGAAAACAGTAGAGGGAGCACTCACAGATACTGTGAGGGAGGGATGATGTGGTGCAGGATCCTCACCGTCGCCACAGGCAGGGTCCACATCCTCACCAGCCAGCACGATGGCACACTCCTCAAAGAGAGTGAGGGGCCTAATGTGGGTCGCTCCACCCCCCCCCCCCGGTCTGGGACCTCTCCCTGCTGATGTGCGAAAGATTCTCCTGCATGAAAACAGATGGAGAGAGTGTGAGCAGGACACATGGCACTGCATGGAATGTTTGTGTAGTGAACTGAGGCATAGACAAGAATGAGGATGTGAACTCAAGAGCATATGAGCTTATGGAGATGTGAGGGTGTATGTGAGAGTTAGTGGTGTTGTCCCTTGAGGTGTGAGATCCCTGTGGATGTGTGATGGGTTTGTGAGTGTGTGAGTTGAGAGTGATGAGAACAGTGACTTACCCTGGCGGAACGGGTGAGACCATTCATCCTGTGGTGGCATTGGGTGGCTGTCCTCTTTTGCAGGGCATTTGCGCTGACCACCGCCTCCCAAGCCTGGTTGGTAATGCCGCTGCCCATCCTGTGGCCAGAGCTGGGGGTAGAAGGCATCGTGGCGGGCCTCCAAGGCATCCAAAAGGAGTTCCAGTGATGCATCACTAAACCTGGGGGCTGCAGCCTTTCTGCCTTTCGGGGCATCTTCTCTGCAATAGTCATGCCCTGGAAGTACTGAGATGTGTGCGCACAGCTGGACTTTAAATATAGTGCCCGGCGTGATTAAGCAGCGAAGTGATGCCGGGCGGGTGAATGAGAGCCTGCCGGCCATCGGAATGGCATGTTTCCCGGGAATGCATAAATAATGTGGCGGGATTGAGATGATACAACGTGAATACCCGCATCACGGCCGGCTATTAAAACATCCTTTTAACTGCCCACTATCGCACTTACAGCAAGTCTGGGACGGTTCTGCCAACGGCCTTTCACGATCAATTTGCAAAGATATGGCATGTCTGGCTATTACACTCAGGCCATTGCTTTAGATCATAGGCTCTTTGTTACCCACTAAGACTGGCACTAATTTGAGCCAACACAAATGTATATTCTGGACACTGAGGTGTGTGGATTAATGAAAGGTATTCATTCAATACTGAACTTTCTCACTGAGATACCTTCATTGCTTTCCTTCTTCAGCCTCTACACAAAATAACTTCTCATCCTTGGTGATTTCAATTCCATCTCAACTCATCATACTCACTTTCCTCTGAGTCCTCTTATCCTCCCCGAATCGCTCCCTCCACGTAAACTCCTCAAATTATATCCATAACCATCCCTCTTACCTTGCCATCTCGCTTGGTTTTGCTACTGCCATTGCATCAACCGCTGATAAACTCATCTCTGATCACTTCCTTGTATCACTCCCCACCCACACCCTCCTTCTGTATCTGTCTCTGAAAAATACTATCCCCCAATTCAATTATAACTGGCCTTCCAAAATCCCAACTGTCTAGCTTTTGGTCCTCCAAAATATCCCTGTCCAGGGTATTATGTACTTTGCCTGGGTCTGTTGAAATCCATCTTGTTTTACTGATGCCTTAACAGAGGTGTTACTGGGAGCCAGATTAATTAGGGAAATTAGGAGTTATTATAGAAGTAATTTGTAGACTTATGTGTGTGTTTAAAATCTTTTCTGCTATTAATAAATATTTAATTTAGTTTTGTAAGAAACCTCTAAGACTTGGAGGACTTATTACTGCTGAATTCAAGGCATGCATCTCGAAATAAAAGTACAAATTACAAAACAGTTGTGGCAGCTGTTTCAAGTTTCCCTCTGGGATTTGAGCAGCTCAGCATTTACCATCCACTGTGCCGTAACAAGGGTGGCAGACGCCATGCAGAACCTGATCCAGCAGAACACCCAGTTTCTACCGGAGATGCGCACAGACCTGCACTCCATCGCTATAGCAATGAGCGAGCTTTTGCAGTGGCTACGCAAGAGGAGGACAGGGCACCTTGACTTCCCTCCAGGTGCCCCTTTCCCCCAGGGAGTTGGCGAGGGGCCCTCGGGCATCCAAAGGGAGGAGGAGCATCAGACGGACACTCCTGGGACCTCCACTCAGGATTCTTTGAGGGTGCCTGGCCATTCCGATTCCCCATTGCCTGGGACCCAACAGCTCCAGCATCTGGGAGCTGAGGGAGCACCTGTCCCAGAGCAGGAGACCCAAACTAAGCCGGGGCCCTCCAGCCCTTGAGGCTCCAGAGGATGCCCACCAAAGTCATCAAAGACAACAGGGCATAGTGGTGAGCAGGCTGCCTCCACCTCTGCTGTGGTTGTCGGGGGAGCACCTAGACGCAGTGGCAGGAAACGTAAAATTAAGAAGTACTGATCTCACAATAGTGGCATGGGTCTACTATCATTGTTCGCCGTTGATGCACACTTGTTAATGTATGTACAGGTGCACTTTTAAGGAGCTTTGCTGCCCCTTCATTGCATCAGTCTGCTTTAATGCCTGTGCACACCCCCTATATTCAAGGGGATGACCCTGCCTGGTCTATGTCTCCAGAATCATGCGTGCAGGGGGAGGCATTGACCTTTGCCATAGCCCTTGCGAGCTGTATGCGAGGAGCCTCCCACGCACACTACTCCCTTGCCCCTCACAGCCTTTTTGATCCAATCGCCTTTGCCTTGTCAGAACTACATGTTGGGGTTCCACTTTAGTTGTCCAGTTGAGCTGGTCTGCAGCTCCACCCAACCGATGACTCTATATCCATCCAGTATTTCCATATCCAGACCTTGAAGCACTGGGTAAGACTGAAGCAGCCATGGTGCATGTGTCCTTTGAGGCTTTTACCCACCATGCCATGACTAACAATCCCCCCAGTGTCACTGTCAACCTTCCCACAGTCACCCTTGAACACCACCCCCTCACCCCCATCACGTTTTGGCCCATTACAGTGAATGTCTACATTCCCTCCCTCCCCAAAGAGCCCTCCCCAGTCACTATTCCAATGCCAACCTTTGTCCTTCTCACCATAAAGATCCTTGTGTCCTTTTGTCTCCCCTCCAACAACTCTAACTGCCCCTACACCTGTTATTGCAGGATCCTCACGACCATACACCATTGCCCCCTTTAACTGTAACTATTCCATAAAATCACCAATTCCCTCACTTTTCCCTCCCAGGATTCTTCAATTGATACCAGAGGTCTGAACCCTCCCTCCCCCACTCACAATCCCCTTGTCCATCTGCACCCCCCCAATCACGGTCCCATTCTCTCTCACTGCCCTTCCTTTGTTCCCGATCCATTTCCTCACTGCACCAATCCAGGACTCCCGCAAGACTTCCACCTTTGCCCCCCAATTTTGACATCCAAATCTGCCCCACCTCTTTCTGCCTCTCCTCCCCATCTTCTTCCTGCCCCCCGACCCCCCCATAAAAGCCCTCGTCATACATCATTACCTGCTGCAGCCGTACACCTGCCGCTGGGTGCTCTACTTAGTCGAGGCTCCACTGACTGTGCAAGGCTCCACCTGCAGGTCCCAGCCCCAACATCGCGAGGCTCCACCTGCAGCAACATCTACTCCAGGGTCCACTTGCTGTTCCTGGTGTGCATCCAGGTGAGCCCCGACTTGTGCATACTATGTTGGTCCGGACATGAAGTCCCACTGGCGGGACAGTCGATTGGACTGGGGTGGGGGTGGAGTTTCCGGTTGGGTGTCCATTTGAATCCCAACCATGAGATGCAAAACGGCTCCCCGATGGCTTCTGACAGGAATGGTGACCCGCCATTATCCCGCCATGACGTTCGGGACTTCAAGCTCCCGCCATCATTTCACACCATCAGGAAACCAATTTTTCAGGTCCCAACGTATTGTCCACCCCCGCCTACCACAAACCCTGCCGCTGGCAGGCAGGGGCGATTCCGCCCATTATGTCAACAACATAGAGTGTGCTTCATGTCATCAATGGCACACGGTACAATACACATTGCAATACAATGGAAAACATAAATATGTTCGTGCATAATGGTATCAGAGTAAATCCTTTTAATCCTGAGACCTAGCAGATCCAGGGACTTCTAGGCTTTCCAAGCTACCTACTACTGAATGCTTTTAGATGATGCAAAGTAATCCTGAAACAAAACCTAATGTTACAGTAACAGAGGGAAAAATTACAGTGTATTTTTAATTCAGGCCTGCTTCCATGCGTGGAACGCATCTCTATAATTAACATTTCAGTCCCCTCATTTTAAGCCCATGTCACAGTACCGAAACAGCTCCTAAGAAAGTCACAAATGATATCCTATGTGACTGTGACAAAGGTAAACTTTCCCTTCTCATCCTTCTCAACCTGTCTGCAGCCTCTTGCCTGATTAACCACACGATCACCTTCAATGCCTCTGCACTGCTGCCCAGCTGGGTAAGCCCGCTCTCACCTGGTTCCATTCTTTTCTATCTCATTATACTAGAGAATCACTTGCAATGGCTTCTCTCCCTTTCTATAAATGGGTGTTCAAAGCTGAAAACTTTAACTGTAGTTTAGTCAATGTTTTGTATAAAATCATCATTATACCTTGACTCTTGTAATCCATGTCATTATAAAACCCCAAATTCAGTTGGCTTTTTATGGCTTTATCCATCTGCGATTGCACTTTCAGTGAATCATGTATTGGACCTATAGGCCTCTCTTATCATCCGTACCCTTCATTGGATTTCCACTGAGTGTATACCCCCATTCTTTGGCTTCTTCTCACACTTATCCACATTCAGCTGTATCTACCACCTGTCTTTTACCGTCCTCCATACTATTTCGTCAAACCTCCGACATTTATGCCATCGTCAAACCTAAATATTGTGCGCTCTATACCGAAGCCCAAAAGGTCTGTTGAATGAGGTTTCTCACATTGATATAGGATAGACTTTTAGTTGAAATGCATGACAATCAGTTAGGCCCTAACCTACATCCATACTGTGATTAGCAATGAAAGCCACCATAACAGGAACGTATAGCATTTTGCTGTTCTCTTATTCAATTTGCTGCATTATGCTGATGATTTGTAACAGAGTGTGTCTTATACTTCCATTTCAAATGATGTAATAATTTGGCTACAATTAAGTGGATTTGCCTAACAATACTCTCCTATCACGTTACCAGGCTTAAATCCTTTCTGTGCCTCTCTTGCCAATCTCCGGAGGGTCCACCAAGTCACCTGTCAGTGCCTTTGGTTTGGGGCGCCAATTAGGGTGACATCATATATGAGAGCAGAGAAATAAGAGTGCTCATGTCTCGATGATAACAAGGGAAACAGGAGAATAGGGCCTCAGAGGATCCAAGAGAATAAAGAAGGGAGGTAGAGGTAACAGATTTAGATCTGGTGCAGCGGCCAAAATGCATACACTGAAGGAGCATTAGGACTTCAGGGAAGTCATTATAACCTTACCCGCTCTCCAGAAACTGGATGGGTAGACTATTAAAATGTCGAAGTTACTTACCTACAGCAACTGGGATGCCCAAACTACCCACAGGTTCAGGCCTCATTGCCTTTTCTCAGCACCAAATAGAGGCCTGCTGAAGTTTCTCTCCAGGGTAAAATCAGCTAGATATTCCAAATAGCCGGTTGACAGGTAAGGCTCATTAGGAGGAGGAGGAGGAGAGGGAGCAGATGACCGATGAGGCAAGAGTCGGATGAGTGGGGAGATTTTAGTGGGACTCAAAATCTTTTTAAATGCTTACCTTTGTGGAGGGACCTCCAGTGGTCCCTGTCAGCGCCCATTTCTCCTTGGAGGTTGCAAACAGCCTTCCAAAAACAACGGATAGTCGAACAGTTTCCTGACTGTTCTGGATGGGAATTCTAAGCAGCCAGTTACAGACAAATTGAAAGTTTTTTCAGACGGGCAATTGAGTGCGCAAGGCCTATACCAGGCTTCACCTACTTTTCGGGTGAGAAATAGGCAGGCGGCTGTTGAAAATTTCCCCTTATGAATTAAAGTTTCATTTAGGTGTTCAAGCCTACAATCTTTTGGCCCGGAGACAAGAATGCTACAAACGCAGCCAATCAAACCTATATGACTGGTCATTTCTGATGTGAACAGTTATCAGAGCTTCACACTTGCTGCAGCGCCAGGGATGTAATGACAGGTGCTTTGTTCTGGAAATGAAATGTCTGTCCACATAGTATTCAGGTATGAAAATGGAAGAATTTAACCTTGGTTACAAACTGCGGTGATGTTTGAGTTATGAGCATTCTGGCTTCTACGAACACAAATTTCTTCAATTATTCGGAATGATTTTAACATGGAAGTGCAGCATGGAAGTGGGTCATGGAGTGGGGAGGTGGTGGGGTGGGTTTAAAGACATACATCATAAAATAATAACGATGACAGAGGATATTTGTTGTTATCCCAAGATTTGCACATAGGCAAGAGTCAATTTCTATAGATCTTCCCTCACATTTGTTCCTCAATGATCACCAACGTCGATGGGATAAAAGTTTTTTTCATTTTTGATCCCTCCGAAAATTGATTCAATTTGATACTAACGCACAATTTGTCAAATTCCAAACGTTAAACTAATTCCTTTCAAATTAGATTGAAAAATGGAGTGGCAGGGCTGGATTTTCATCCTCGAGGCAAGTAGCAGGAGTTGGGGAGTTGGCTTGGGCTGCGTGCCTTGGGAGAAAGTACCCACAAGGACAGGGTTTTCAATCCCAGAGGGTGGGTGCAGGCGTGGGCTGCAGCCGGGCCAGCTGACCCAGGAGATAGTTTATAGGCAGCCACACAGGGGCTGCTGGGTGCGGAGGCAGGCTGTTTGAAAGGCCTGTCTTGGTGCTGTGGGACCTCATCCCAGTTAAAATGAAAGCAGAAAGGCCCTCCAGCCTCACCCCTCATACTCCCACACGCTTCCCATGCCCCATCCATGTCATCTCATGCCCTCCACCTGCCCCCAATGGTCCCTCATATACCTCACTCCAAGGTATGCTCCCAAGTAACCCCTGTGGGTTGCCATGAATGCATGATGAAGCTTGGCTGAAAGTCCAGAACTCCATTGGCCTGTCGAAACACCTGAGCCCCAGGGAAAATATTGCTTGGTTGACAGCTCTGGCTCTCTGATCTATGCTGTCAATTTCACAATGCTTATTTACATAATATAGAGAGGTTTCAAGTGCTTACAGTTTCAGTTATTGATAATTTAAAGAGTCTGGATGATTGATACTTTTATTGGGCTATAATAAAAGGGAGTTTATTTTTGAAAGTGGAAAGTCATCAATAAATAACTGCTTTTTTAAAGCTTTTTTTTACACATCCTACTATCACTATGGGTACATTGGTTCTATATAGTGTATAGTGGGTGAATAGGCATGGAACTGCCATACCTTGATATGGGGGGCATGAGGGGCCTTAGCAGTTGTTTGGGCCGGCAGATGGAACATCTGCTGCATCCATATCCCTTAGAAGGTAGGTTGTCCAAAACGCTACACACTGCAACAGCATTACCACCATGTCAATGAGGTTTACACGTAGAGTAAATAGTTAACATAGAAGGAAATCTGCTGTCCTTACCTGGTCTGGCCAACATTTGTCTCCAGGCCCACAGCAATGTGGTTGATAAATGCCCTCTGAACAAGGGCAGTTGGGGATGGGCAATAAATGCTGGCTGAGCCAGCGATGCCCACACTCCATGCATAAAAAAAACCAACCCAAGTGAGAAGAATGTCCAGCAGGGGAGTGGGGTGCCACAACTGTGGAAAAATGGGCCACTTCAAAACTGTTTGTCACTTGAAAATACTGACAACCTGTAAAAAGAGGGAGAAAATTTTAAAATATAGCCACAAACCAAAAGTGGAAGAACCACAAGCAAAGGAACTAACCTACATGGGAGAGGTAAATGATAATGAAAACAAGTATTGGAGTATTAAATGCAAAGTGGATATCCACTCCACAGAGTTTAAACCAGACAAAGGAGCAGGGGTTCCTGTTTTATCAGATGAAGTCAAATGGCTCAAACAAATTATATTGCAACCCTCATCTACCAAATTACAAGGTCCTGGTGGGACAACTTTAAAAGTGAAAGGCCAACTCATGCTTTCTGTTAAGAAGAAAGGCATGCCTAAAACTGAAATTAATCTATGAAGTTGCTGATGAGAACTACAGCAGTACATTTCGAAATGAATTTCCAAAATTGTTTACAGGGCTAGGGAAGTTAAAGACCAAGTACCATATCATCCTACATGCTGATGCTAAACTAATTTGCCTCTTCACCACCGAGGAATTTCCCTCACCCACTCTTGGGCAAAGTCAAGGGTGAAATTGAAAAGATGCAGCAACAAGGGATTATCTCACCAGTCACTATACCAACAAAATTGTGTTCAGGAATGGTTACAGCCCCAAAGCCAAACGGCTCTATAAGAATCTGCATGGATTTAACTCAACGAAATAAATCAGTGGAAGGTGAGATCCACCCAATGGCCTCAGTGGATGAGATCCTTGCCAAACTAGACAAGAGTACTTTATTTACCAAATTGGATGTGAAAAGATGATTTTGGTAGTTGCCTTTGGTCAAAGAATCCAGATTGTTGACCACATTCATAACACCATTCGATTGTTATTGTTTCAATTGATTGTCCTTTAAAATAGCGTCCACTCCAGAAACTGCCCAGAGAACAACGTCTCGCACTCTAGAAGGCATGGAAGGAGTAATATGCCATAAGGATGACATACTTATGCATGGATCCATGAGAGAAGAGTGTGATTGCAGGGTCAGAGCAGTCCTGAGAGTCTTTCAGGATGTAGGCCTAACATTGAACGAAGGATGTGAGTTTGCCAAACCTAAGTTTCTAGGTCACGTAGTACAAGCCGCTGGAATCACAGTTGATCCACAAAAAGCAAAAGTAATTAGAGAATTTCAGCAACCCAGGAACATCACTGAGCTTCAAAGATTCCTCAGGATGGTCAACCAAGTAGGCAAATTCCTACCAAATTTAGCAGAGTCAATAAGCCCTTGAGGCAACTGTTGAGACAGGGTCAACAGTGGCGCTGAAATGTGAATCAGAAAAATGATTTCGAAAGGATTAAACAACTTTTAATCACTTCTGAAATCTTGGCACATTTATAACCCAGAATTACTGACCATCGTAGTAGAAGGTGCATCGTCTACAGGTCTGGGGGCAGTTTTGTTTAAAGTGCAGAGAGATGGCAAACGTAGGCCTGTCAGTGCCTCCAGGTCATCAACAGAAACAGAACAACAATTTGCCACAATCGAAAATGAAACATTGGCAGCAATGTGGATGTACATAACATTTCCAGACTATTATGGGATTGCGTTTCAAAATCGAAACAGACAAGAAGCCACTAGTCACCTTTCTGAACATGAAAGATTGCGAAGATGCTTCCCAGAACACAACACTTCAGATTACGATTGATGAGATATGACTCCAGCAGAGTATGTGCAAGGGAAGTAAGAAACAATGGCAGACACACTGTCATGAAAACCATCATAAGGAACTAAACACTTCGTCGAGAAGGTTGAAGCATATACGCCCTTTATCGGCCAGCACTTAACAGCTACTGCAAAGAGTTGCAGGAAATAAAGCAAGCCCAGCAACGAAATGAAGAATGTCTCCAAATCTGAGAATATTGTTTGAAAGGATGCCAGACCATATCCCCACGAATCCGATACTACAGCAGTACTTTGAACAGTACAGGCACATCGCTGTCGTTGACGTCTTTCTAGTCTTCAATGAGAAAATAGTCAGACCAAGAACGTTTTGGCTTGATATTCTTCACCAAGGGCATGTAGCAATAGCAAAATGTCGTGCGAGAGCACAGCAATCAGTCTGGTGGCCAGGCATTACATGCTCTATAGAAGAAATGGTTTATATTGTATTACTTGTGCCGTAAGCAGCCAGGGACAAAAAATTAGACCCAATATCACCATGAACAACCACAAGAGGGTAAAACAGTGTGAGGAAGCACGAAGAAGCAACCAGGCTTGTAACTTTAATCACAGACACAGAGCATGCGAGTTACTAATGCCTGGGGAGAGAGTACGGGTCAGAGACCAACAGAAGGAAGGCACAATCATTAAAAAAAACTCCACAACCAAGATCGTAAAGGATTGAGACAGACCAGGATATCTTAAGGAGAAATCTTAATATCCTTGGAGAAAAAGCCAATAGAAACTTTGGCTGGCTGCTCAGATCCTAAAACAAAAAGAAAGACTTACTACAAGCTCTACAGCCGTCCAGGAGAAGAGCACTCACACTGACAGAAGGGAGAGTAGGAATATCCTCAACCTCAAAAGGAGATCAGAACAAGATCAGGGAGATTGGTGGAGGCGCCTCAGAGACTAACCCTATGAAGTTTGAGACTGTGGGGAGATGTAGGAGGATGTAAATATGATAGGGATAAAGACTTCGGGGGAGATGCAGAGTAAAGGACATCAGAAGCATACATGATGCTGATGCAATAATGATGTCAGATCCCATGACTGGGAAGTAAGAGAGTTCTGGAAAGAGGAGAAGCTCCAACCTCATGTAGAAATGCAAATGTGTAAATACGTGCGGTAAACAAAGAGTCATGGTTTTAAGAAACTGCAGACTTGAGCAGTATATTTTGGGAGACTAGGCAATCCCCAAAACCCCTGTCTAGACCCCAACCACACAACGAAACAAACATAGTTGAGATCAATTTGTTTTCGTGGGATAATTTTCCAGCTCTGCACTGCTGGTGGGAAGCCTTGCCTGCTGAGGTCATGCATCAGAAATTCAAATGCATTGCCTATGACTTTTCAACCATAATCAGAAAATCACGCACAGCATGGCTCTGAATGTTTGATTTACGTGATTGGCAGGTAGGCATTCTGCTGGAAAGCCAATGTCAGGAAAAATTACCCCTCTAATCACATACCCTTCCAATGCATTCCCGCACGTAGTAAAATGCAGGTAGATAGCCATTTTCAAATGCTTTTTCTTTCCCACTATGTCAGAAACAGCAGCAGTGGCAGAAACAAATTTTCTTGACAGTGAATACAAAACAGTTCCAAGCTTGGTGGCAGGTGTTCCATGAATAAATACTGTGTTAGATTATGACACCTATTTTAAACTTATATTTTGAAAAGTAGGTTAGGTTCTTGTTGAGCAGACGTAAGCGTGAATACAGTTCACTGCATTTGAAATAAGAAGGGTAAGAACATATTCCAAAGTCCAAGGGCGGAATCATCCCAGATTTGCACAAAGTGCGGCAGCAGGCACGAAAAAGGACCCATCGGCCGCAATGGCGGCTTTTTACACAGTATTGTTGCATTCCCAGCACGTCCTGCCTGATTAATAATGCAGACCGGGTCACTGGTGAAGAGGCCTCTGATTCGTCCGCCCCGCTGTTGCTCCTGCACAGAGCTAGTTCTCCCTAAGGCATTGGAACCTGCTGAAAACTCATGGCTGCCAAAGGGAAGAAACATGCTGCCCCCAAATTTAGTGACACCTTCCTCGAGGACCTACTGGATGCAGTGGAGGCCCACTGCAAAGTCCTCTACCCCTGCTCTGGACCAAGACCGGCAAGCAAGGTGACAAATCCAGCTTGGGAGTCGGTGGCAGCGGTGGTCAGTGCCAACGCCCTGCAAAAGAGGACAGTCACCCATTGTTGAATGATCTCCTCTGTTCCACCAGGGTAAGTCACTCTTCTCATCATTCTCAACTCACACACTCACAACCCCAGCACACATCCAGAGGGCCCTCACTCACTGCCAGTTCAAGGGACATCACTATTCACTCTCTCACACACACCTTCATCTGCCCTGCGGATTGTGTCCATGGCACCACCCACACATGCCAGGCATCCTTTTCATCTGGTCTGGCAGGCATTCTGCTTACACTCATAGAGGTCGCAGACTAGTGGAGGAATGCCTGACATCAAGGTCCTAACAGACTTTGAAAATAGAGTCATTCAGCTGGCTGGCGAGGATCTGGACCGTTCCTGTACTGATAGTGAGGTGGGCGATGCTCAGCCAAATGAAGGTCCAGCAGTGCAACATCCATCACACAACCATGCTGTGAGTTAGTTCCCCTGTCCTGCAGTCCCCTGCCATGCACTAATTATCTCTCCTTGATTTTGTAGGGACACCTAGGAAACTGCCAAGGGGTCTATGAGCCAGGCCTTCGACTCAAGCCCCGAAGACACCTCAGAAGGATAATCTGATGACACCCTCAATTCAAGATCCATCACAGAGCTCACCCACACCGTCCACCAGCGCAGAGACACACACCTCAGTGGGACTTCATTCTAGAGTAGCCTTGGGGGTCACAATCTGGTGAGCACATCGCACCCTTTGATCCACAGCAGGTGGCGGCAGGGACTTCCCAGTTTCCAGTACTCGGAGGACTGCTGATGGCCATAAATCTGCTGAGTCCGAGTCAGATGAGGAACCTCTGAACTCAGTCGTGCTTCAGTTGCCGGAGCTGCAAAGGCAAGCTCAAGGACATCAGGAAGGGATGTCCGCTGCACTCCTCAGATTGCAAGGCACGATGGAGGAGCCCATCCGCCTTCATTCTGAGGTGATAGCGCCGGCATGCCAACACACCGAGATCAACACTGGTAGGATGGCAGCTGCCATGGAGACCTTGGTCCAGGCCATCGGCCTTGCATTGCTGGGCTGCTGAACTCCATCGCTGAAGCATTAGTTGGCCTCCAACAGTGTCAACACAAGAGGGGTGTAGGGCAGTTTGATCTCACTCCAGCTTCCCCTTATCCTCAAGGAGTCAGCCAGGACACCTCGGGCACCCATAGGGAGGAGGATCAGAAGGTGCACACCCGCGCTAACCATCAAGGCAACTCCAGGAGTATCTGTCCCACCCGAATCCCCTCTTCCTGTGACCCAGCAGTGCTAGCTCCACGGGCCAAGGAGGGAGCCACTGCCACATTGCAGGACTCCAAAAGCCAGGCCGGGACCCTCCAGGCCTCGACACTCCAGAGGACGCCTGTCAAGGTCATCACAGACAGGGCGTAGCAGTCAGCAGGCTGCCTCCATCTCCACTGTGGATGCCGGGGGAGCACCAAGACGTAGCGGCAGGGTTGGGAAGGTTAAGAAATTGTAGTTTCACCACCTGGCACGGGCATTATTCACTTGTACATAATGTTGACTATTGTAAATAAACTCCCAACAACTCCCAACTCCCAATAAACTCCCTGTCTATGGCTCCTTGTTATGATGAGCAGTGTTCGTGTCAGTCTGAAGTGAAAGCTTGGTTCCTGCACAAGATGAAGGCAGGTGTCTCAGTCCATAGGCTCCTCCCTGTGCTTTGTGCAACCTTCCCAGCACACTGATGGTGCGCCTTCACAGCCACTGGTTACATCAGTCATGCCCGCACCTCAATGGGGCTTATTATTGCTGCCAACATGTCTTGGGCCACGGCAAAGAGTATTTTTACTGTGTGCTCTGGGCACCTTTGAGGCGCGGCTGGCCTCCCCCATCTCAAAGAAACAGAGGAACATAGAAAACAGGAGCAGGAGTAGATCATTCTGCCCTTTAAGCCTGCTCCGCCATTCATTATGATCATGGCTGATCCTCTGTCTCAATGCCGTAATTCCTGCTCTCTTCCCACACTCCTTGATGCCTTTAGAGCCTAGAAATCTATCTAATTACTTCTTAAATATATTCAGTGACTTGGCATCCACAGCCATCTGTAGTAGAGAATTCCACTGGTTCACCACTTTCCGAGTGATGAAGTTTCTCCTCATTTCAATCCTAAATAATCTACCCTGTATCCTGAGACTGTGACCGTTGTTCTAGGCCCCTTGTTCTAGCCAGAGGAAACATCATCCCTGCACCCAGTCTGTGCAGCCCTGTCAGAATTTTATACGTTTCAATGAGATCCCCTCTCATTCTTCTAAACTCCAGTGAATACAGGCCTCGTCAGCTCAATGTCTGCACATACGACAATCCTGCCAGGAATCAGTCTGGTGAACCTTCGCTGCACTCTCTCAATGGCAAGTATATCCGTTCTTAGGTAAGGAGACCAAAACTGCACACAATACTCCAGGTGTGGTCTCACCAAGGCCCTGTGCCTTCCACCACACCCTTTGCCTTCTTAGCTGCTTGCTGCACCTGCATTCTTGCTTTCAGTGATTGGTGTACAAGGACACCCAGGTCCATTTGTACATCAACACTTCCCAATCTATCACCATTTAAATAATACTCTGTCAGGGCCCACAGCCCTTGCAGTATCCAGTACCTTGAGCCATTTCTTGATATCACATGGAATGAATCAAATTGGCTGAAGACTGGCATCTATGATGCTGGGGATCTCCAGAGGAGGCGGAGATGGATCATCCACTCGGCATTTCTGGATGAAGATGATCGCAAATGCTTCAGCCTTATCTTTTGCACTGATGTGCTCGACTGACCCCGTTCTTGAGGATGGGGATATTTGTAGAGCTTCCTCTTCCATCTAGTTGTTTAATTGTCCACCACCATTCACAACTGGATGTGGTAGGACTACAGAGCTTAGATCTGATCCGTTGGTTGTGAGACCTCTTAGCTCTGTCTATCACTTGCTGCTTATGTTGTTTGACATGTAAGTAGTCCTGTGTTATAGCTTCACCAGGCTGACACCTCATTTTTAGGTAAGCCTGGTGCTGCTCCTGGCATGCCCTCCTGCCCTCTTCATTGAACCAGGGTTGATCCCCTGGCTTGGTGGCAAAGATAGAGTGTGGGATATTCTGTGCCTTGAGGTTACAGATTCTGATTGTGTACAATTCTGCTGCTGCTGATGGCCCACAGTGCCTTATGGATGCCCAATCTTGAGTTGCTAGATCTGTTTGAAATCTATCCCATTTAGCATGGTGGTAGTGCTACATAACACAATGGAGGGTATCCTCAATGTGAAGAAGGGACTTCATCTCCACAAGGACTGTGCGGTAGTCACTCCTACCAATACTGTCATGGACTGATGCACCTGCGACAGGTAGATTGGTGAGGACAAGGTCAAGTGTGTTTTTCCCTCTTGTTGGTTCCCTCACCACCTACCACAGACCCAGTCTAGCAGCATTCTAGTCCTTTAGAACACAGCCAACTTGGCCAGTACTGGTGCTGCCGAGCCACTCTTGGTGGTGGACAATAAGTCCCCCACCCAGAGTACATTTTCTGCACTTGCCATCCTCAGTACTTCTTCCAACTGGTGTTCAATATTGATTCACTAGCTGAGGGGAGAAGGGTGCAGTACATCAGCAGGAATTTTCCTTGCCCATGTTGATGCCAGGCGACTTCATGGAGTCTTGGTTTGATGTTGAGAACTAAAAGGGCAACTCCTTCCCAACTGTATACCACTGTGCTGCCACCTCCGGTGGGTCTGTTCTGCCAGTGGGACAGGATATACCCAGGGATGGCGATGGTGGTGTGTTTTCAGCTATGTTTGGTGAGTATGACTATGTCAGGCTGTTGCCTGCCTTGTCTGTAGAACAGCTCTCCCAATTTTGGCACAAGCTCCCAGATGTCAGTAAGGAAGGCTTTGTAGGTCTCACAGGGCTCAGTTTGTCATTGTCATTTCTGGTGCTTGGTCAATGCCGGGTGGTCTGTTCGGTTTCATTCTTTTTAAAGCTTTATAGCAGCTTGATACAACTGAGCAGCTTGCTGGGTCATTTCAGAGGGCATTTAAGAGTCAACCACATTGCTGTGAGTCTGGAGTCACCTGTAGGTCAGACCAGGTAAGGATAGGGTGAATAGATTTTCAAATGTCAACACCAGGACACATTGAAAATCCTTGGAAGTCCAGAGTCAGTGATGCACATGTTGGGCGACCGATGGCAGGAGTCTGGCAGATGGGCAGTTTATGTGATGTTCAGATATGATCAGCCAGAGTTGGCAACCCATTGGTTGAACGTGCCCCTTGATTCTTGGATTTCATTAGTTTTCTAGCTGTCTGTCATGGAACCAAGCTCAACTTAGGCCTTTGTGATTGGTCCTTACTACTGCCAATTACCTCCACATCCAGCCACCTCCTTGGAGAGACAATGTGACCTCTAATAATTAAAGCACTTCCCCCCCCCCCCCATTGGGGAATGCTGGGTAGATGGCAGAAGGATTCCTGGGCTCATAATGAGTCCATTGAACCGTATCATGAACGCTCCTTCCATGACCAACAAGTCCTGTTGGAAACTTGAACTAAGAGCTTTTGGCCCAGAGGTAGGGATGCTACTACTGCATCACAATACCTCTTATCTAATAAAAGCACTGAAAGAGATGTTTATCTTAAGGTCTAGCCAGACCTTTCATCACTGCCTATTAAATTGGATGGTCATGGGAATGCTGGGAGGACTTGAATTGCCCAGAGACCAATCTTGACCTCTGATTAACAAGTTCAACTGCACCCATTAATTCCAGCAGGTGATTGACAGGTGGCAGGACCACACAGAACACACTGGTGGACTCTGACTAACCAATCGGAACCAGATATTCACCTTGTGGGCTGTAGCTTTTGTTGGGAGAAAAGGTAATTTGAGAAACTGTTTTTTCCTTATGGGGGAAGGTATAAGAGATGGAGTTAATGCAGCTGAAGACAGTGTCTGAAAACAGACGGAAGAACACAGAAGTTTCACAATTAAAGCTGTCCCATTTTGGGAAAAAAATTTGCCTTCTCTATACGGCATTAGTGAGCCAGATCGGTTTTTACAACAATTGACAATGGTTTCATGGCCGCTATTACTAAGGCTAGATTTTAATTCCAAATTTTTATTAATTGAATTTAACTTCTACCAACTTCATTAGGCTGGAGCTGATAGATTACTAGTCCAGTAACATTACCACTATACCACCACCCCCAAATATAGCTGGACATCACTTCCTGTACAAGTGTGCTTATGAGAGTTGATGGTACAGAACACTAAATAAACAGCTTACATTTATGTTGCAAATATTTCAAGTCCTCATGAGATCCTTAAGCTTTTCACAGCCAATAAATTACCCTGAATTGCTGTCACTAGGCAGATGCAGCAGCCATTTTGCAGACAGACAGGTCGCACAAAAAGCAGATGAGACAAGTAACCAGTTAATCCATTTTGACAGTATTGTTTAAGGAATGGTTGTTGACCAGGACACCAGGATAACTTACTGATCTAATCTGAAGAGCAATAGGCTAGTTTACAACCATATGAACAGCCAACAAAACGGTTCTCCTTCAACACTGCACCAAAGTGTCATTTTAGATTACATGTTCAAATCCTGCAGTAGATTTTGAACCCATAACTCCTGACTAAGACAGTGTGTGATCACTGAGCCACATTGACATTGATACCATTAGACCTGGGGCAGAATTTTTAGGTTGGCGGGCGGGCACTATCAGCGGGCCTGGGGTCAGCCGGGGAATGGACCGCTGACCTCAATCGGTCCCCAACCGCAATTTCACGCTGGCTGGCCGCTATTTGAAACGCGCGCTGAGAAGCGCAGCACTGCTGGGGAGAGGGAGGGAAGAGGGCGGGCACTGGCGTAAGCGCGGACGAGCGTGGACTGAAAGCACCCTGAAGGCAGACAGCTGCCTCAGGGAGCTGCAAGCCCGAAAATCCTCAAATAAAGTTTTGAAAAGAGAAAAAAAAAATGTCCAAACATCCCAATTAGGCACCTGAAAATATACATGATAAAAATGCTGTCCACCCATTTTTGTTTTTATTTTATTTCATCACGGGATGAGGTTTCATAAAAAATGTAAAGGCCGCCTGGCCGATTCGCCCAACAGCCAACCATAAAGTTGGGTGGGCATCGTAAAATTAAAGACAATTGCGCCCTAATTACCTTATTTAGCCTTTTTAATTGTCGGTGGGCGCGCTTCTGACTTTTGCACTTACCTGCTGACCGAAATATCGCACGAGCGCAGGATGGCGTTGGGACGCTCACCCAACGTCGTCTTGCGCGATTTCATGCAGGATCGAGTCAGACGCGAGCCCGCCCGCTGAGCTAAAAATTCAGCACCTGGCATCATGGTCTATATTAAGAAGAGGCAGATTAGGAAAGTAGTTTCATACTGGGTACAGGGGGGATCACAGAATTGGAAAAGTTCTGTGTAATTCCTTAAATCAAAGAATAGAATGTTGGAAATACTCATCAGTACCTGTGGAGATAGAATAGTTCAGATTGATGACCCTTCATCAGAATTTCCTATCAGGCTGGAATTTTACACTTTTTAATTCATTGATGGTTTGGGCGTCACTGGCTATGCCAGAATTTATTGCCCATCCTTAATTGCCCATGAGAAGGTGGTGGTGAGCTGCCTTCTTAAACTGCTGCAGTCCCTGTGGCATAGGTACACCCACAGTGTTGTTAGGGAGGGAGTTCCAGGATCTTGACCTAGCCACAGAGAAGAAACGGCAATATATTTCCAAGTCAGGATGGTGACTGGCTTGCAGGGGAACTTCCAGGTTGTGGTGCTCCCATGTATCTGCTGCCCTTATCCTTCTAGATTGAAGCAGCTGTGGGTTGGAAGATGCTGCCTTAGGAGCCTTGGTGAGTTTCTGCGGTGCATCTTTTAGATGGTACACACTGCGCCCACTGTGCTTCGGTGGTGGAGGGAGTGAATGTTTGTGGTATTGGTGCCAATCAAGCAGGCTGTTTTGTCGTGGATGGTATCAAGCTTCTTGAGTGTTGTTGGAGCTGCACTCATCCAGGCAAGTGGAGAATATTCCATCACACTCCTGACTTGTGCCTTGTAGATGGTGGACAGACTTTGGGGAATCAGGAGGTGAGTTACTCACCACACGATTCCTAGCCTCTGACCTGCTCCTGTAGCCATAGCATTTATATAGCTAGTCCAGTTCAGTTTCTGAACTGAATGGTAACCCCAGGATGTTGATAGTGGGGCATTCAGTGATGGTAATGCCATTGAATGTCAAGGGGCGATGGTTGAGTCTCTTTTGTTGGAGATGGTCATTGCCTGACACTTGTGTGGCGTGAATGTTACTTGCCACTTGTCAGCCCAAACCTGGGTATTGTCCTTGTCTTGTCCAGGTCTTGCTGCATTTGGACATGGACTGCTTCAGTATCTCAGGAGTCGCAAATGGTGCTGAACATTATGCAATCATCAATGAACATCCCTACTTCAGTCATTATGATGGAAGGAAGGTCATTGATGAAGCAGCTGAAGATGGATGGGCCAAGGACACTACCCTGAGGAACTCCTGCAGTGATGTCCTAGAGCTGAGATGATTGACCTCCAACAACCACAACCATCTTCCTGCTAGGTACGATTCCAACCAGCAGAGAGTTTTCCTCCTGATCCCCATTGACTCCAGTTTTGCTAGGGCTCCTTGATGCCACACTCGGTCAAATGAGGTCTTGATGTCAAGGGCAGTCACTCTCAACTCACCTCTGGAGTTTAGCTCTTTTGTCCATGTTTGAACCAAGACTGTAATGAGGTCAAAAGCAGAGTGATCCTGGCGGCACCCAAACTGAGCATCAGTGAGCAGGTTATGGCTGAGCAAGTGCCACTTGATAGCACTGTTGCTGGCCCCATCCATGACTTTATTGATGATCGAGAGTAGACTGTTGTGGCAGTAATTGGCCAGGTTGGATTTCTCCTGCTTTTTGTGCACAGGACATATCTGTGCGATCGCCAATTTTCCACATAGCCGGGTAGATGCCAGTGTTGTAGCTGTATTCGAACAGCTTGGCTAGGAGCATAGCAAGTTCTGGAGCACAAGACTTCAGTACTATTGCTGAAATATTGTCAGGGCCCATAGCCTTTGCAGTATCCAGTGCCTCAAATTGGCTGAAGACTGGAATCTGTGATACTGGGGAACTCCGGAGGAGGCCGGGATGGATCATCCACTCGGCATTTCTGGCTGAAGGTTGTTGCAAATGCTTCAGGCTTATCTTTTGCACTGATGTGCTGGGCTCCTCCATCATTGAGGATGGGCATATCCTCCAGTGAGTTGTTTAATTGTCCACCACCATTCATGACTGGATGTGGCAGAACTGCTGAGTTTAGATCTGATCCGTTTGTTGTGGAATCGCTTAGCTCTGTCTATCGCTTGCTGCTTATATTGTTTATCACACAAGTAGTCCTGTGCTGTAGCTCCACCAGATTGACACCTCATTTTCAGGTATGCCTGGTGCTGCTCCTGGTATGCCTTCCTGCACTCTTCAATGAACCAGGGTTGATCCCTTGGCTTGATTGTAATGGTACAGTGGGGGATATGCTGGGCCATGAGGTTACAGATTGTGGGTTGAGTTCAATTCTGCTGCTGCTGATGCCCCTCAGCGCCTCATGGAAGCCCAGACTTAGATCTGTTCAAAATCTATCCCATATAGCAAGGTTTTAGTGCCACACAACATGATGGAGGACGGGACTTCGCTTCCACAATGACTGTGCGATGGTCACTCCTACCAATACTATCATGGATGGATGCATCTACCACCTGCTGCAGATCCAGTCTAGCAGCTATGAGCAGAATTGTTCCAGATTTGCAAAAGGTGCGGTAGCAGGCAGGTAAAATAACGTTTTACCTGCCGGCCACAGTGGTGGCTTTTCAAGCTGTGATGTCCCAAACCCGCCACATTACTTGTGCATTCCCAGGAAACATGCCTTTTCCAGGATGGGCGGGCTCACATTCGCCCACCGCGCTATCACCTCGCAACTTCATCATGCCGGGCGCCATATTTAAAGTCCAGCCACGTGCACACATCTGAGTGCTTCCAGCCCACGACTGCTGCAGGGAAGATGTCTACAAAAGACAAAAAGACTGCAGCCCCCAGGTTTGATGATGCGTCACTGGAATGCCATTTGGACGCCGTGGAGACCCACCGTGATGTCCTCTACCCCCGCTGTGATCACAAGAGAGGCAGCAGCATAACAAATCCAATATGGCAGGCGGTGGCAGGCAGTGGTCAGTGCCAATGCCCTGCAAAAGACGACAACTACACGGTGCCCCTACAGGATGAATGGTCTCCTCCGTTCCACCAGGGTAAGTCACTGTTCTCATCACTCTCAACTCACACACTCACAAACCCATCACACATCCACAGGGATCTCACACCTCAAGGGACAACACCTCTAACTCTCACACACGCCCTCACCTCTCCATCAGGCTCATCCCCTCTCGGGTTTGTGTCCTCATCCCTTCCATGGCTCTGCTCACCACACAAACATTCCATGCAGTGCCATGTGTCCTGCTTACACTCTCTCCATCTGTTTCCATGCAGGAGAAACCTGCTCACATCAGCAGGGAGAGGTCCTAGACCTGTGATGGAGTGACCCACATTAGGCCCCTCACTCACTTTGAGGAGCATGCCATTGCGCTGACTGGTGAGAATGCAGACCCTGCCTGGGCAATGGTGAGGTTGGTGGCGACCACCCACCTGAGGATCCTGCACCACATCATCTCTCCCTAAATGCAACTGTGAGTGCTCCCTCTCCTGCTTTTGACTCTGCTGCCATGCACTATTATCTCTACTTTGGTTCACAGGGAGTTCTGCCAAGGGACTGACACCCTCAGCCAGCCAGTCCCTCAGCTCCATCCATGTTCTCATCTCCAGCCAAGAGAAGTGAAGAGCTGGAAATAAGCAGCCCCGAAGGCCCATCACAGCGCTTACCCACACCCTCCACCAGCACAGAGACACACACCTTGGTGGGACGTAGATCTTGAGCAGGCTCAGGTTCACAATCTGGTGGTCACTGCACGGACACATGTCCTCAGCAAGGGAGAGGCAGGAACGGCCGAGGTCCCTGCCACCCGAAGGGCTGCTGGGGAGGAGGCATCTGTGAGGTCCGAATCAGGATGATGAACCTCTGGATTTGACCTTCCACCTCATCCTGGAGAGTCAGCAGAAGGCATGGGAACATCACACAGAGCTGCTGGAAGCCCTCAACAGAGTGGTACGTGAATCAAAGGAATGCGTCTGCCTGCTCTCTGATGCAGTGGTGCCCATATGTGCACATGTGGAGGTCTCCATGGGGAGGATGGCGGCTGCTATGGAGACCCTGGTCCAACAGAACATGGAGATGTGTGCAGACACGCACACCATCGCAGCAACCACGGGTGAGTTCCTGCAGTGGCAACGCGAGAGGGAAACGGGGCACCTCCACACTCCTCCGGGTGCTCCTTCCCCTCAACGAGTCCGGCCACCCAAAGGGATGAGAAGCAGCCCCTGGGTCGTCCACTCAGGAATCTCAGAGGCTGTCCGCTCCCTCCGAGCCCCCTTTGCCTGTAAAGCCCTCAATCTCGTCCTCTGTCACCGCAGAGGGAGCAGCCAGCAAACGAGTGATTCTGGAGGGAGAGGTGTGTGTGCGTATGTGGCAGGGCCTTTCGGAGCCTCGTGCGAGCATCTCCCACGAATGCAGATCCTTCCTGTATCACACTCATCTCAATATCCTGAGCATTTTCAATGCCGCCTGTTGGGGTTCACTTTCAGTTGTCCATCTGAGCTGACCTGCATCTCCACCCACCCACTGATCACCCTCCCATGCAGCACCTGATCTCGTCCATTTGGACAGATGGTCTGGATTCGCTTTTTCGTCAGCTTCCCCATCTTTTCCCCTCCCCCAGTCACCCATTTGCTTTCCCCCATCACAATCAACCCCTCCGGCATCACCTTCCACTTCCCCTCGGTGACCTACCAGCCACAACCCTTTTCCTTCGGGGATGTCCAGGTGAACGTGCGCATTCCCTTCCTTTCCGAAAGCCCCACCCCCAATCCACATTCACCTCCCCGATCTCCTCCTTCCCACCCTCAGGGTCTGTGTCTGCCTCTGAGTCCCCACCAACTACTCTTGCCATCCCTTCAATCGCTACCTTCAAAACCTGATCCTCCCACCCTACTGCCTCACTCTGCCCTCAGTCATTCTCACCATTCCCTCATACCACACCCACCCTCAGTTCGTTCACCTGCACATCCCCCCCCTGGGGCACTTCCCCCGTCTGGACACCTTCCACCCACTGGACCCCTTCCCCCACTTAGTCCTCCCACGCCCCAGGACCTAACCCGTTTAGTCCCTCCCCCTTCCTGACCCCTTCCTCAACCCTTCCTTCTTCTGCCACCCTTCATCCTTCCCCCCTCCCGAATCCTTCTTCCAGCCTCACCTCTTCCTTCAGCCTCACTTCTTCCTTCAGCCTTACTCCTTCCCCCTTCTTCACTCCCTCAGACCCCCTTACTTCTTCCTCCAGCTTTACTGCTTCCCCTGTTCCCAACTTTTTCCTCCACTCTTATTTCTTCCTCCACCCTTACTCCCTCCACGTCCGCACTCCTTCCTCCCCCTGGACTCCTTCCCCTCACTGCGCTCCTCCTCCCCCTGGACTCCCGCCCCTCTCCACACTCCTTCCTCCCCCTGGACTCCCTCCTCTCTCCGCACTCCTTCCCTTCTCTGCACTCCTTCACTTACACCTTCCACCCCCTTACACCTACCTCCCCAGTTGCCAGCTTCTCCCTGTTACCTCCTCCTACCCCCATATTCCATCCCCCCACTCCCAATCTCCCCTGACACCTACATCCCCCCTCCCAACCTCACCCCCCCGACACTTCTTCCTCTCCCAGCCAATCCTAGGCCTTCCTTTCCCACCCCTCTGACCATCATCTGTTGTGAGCATCAATGGTGACTTTCCAACTTCGGTGAGCTGCTTTGCAGCAGAGCCATGTCCATGAAAATCCACCCAGTATGCCATGGACATTCCTCCAGTACGTCATTGCTCACATGTCCGCAATGTGAGCAAGGCCCTGGTGGTAACACCCAACTTCTGTATGTCAAGACGTGTTCTACACCGGCATGTTTTCCCACCAGCGCAGTCGGCCGAACATGGGTGGATGAGTCCAGTGGGTTGGCCTTATAATGATATGCTAATGTATTATAATGAGGGGAACACAGCCCGCCATTGGCAGGCGAAATGCACGATCACAAGCTGGTTTCACGATGGTGTGAAACCAATTTTTGGCCTTCTCGCCATATTGTCTGCTCACACCAACTAACACGCCTGACGCCAGTGGGCATGGACGATTCTGCCCTATGTCCTTTAGGGCTCAGTCTGTGGTGGTGCTATCGAGCCACTCTTGGTGATGGACGTTGATGTCCCTATCCATTCTGCACCCTTGCCACCCTCAGTGCTTCTTCCAAGTGGTGTTCAACATGGCAGAGCACTGATTCATCAGCTGAGGGAGGGCAGTACATGGTAATCAGCAGAAGGTTTCCTTGCCAATATTGCCCATATTTGACCTGACGCTATGAGACTTCACAGGAACTGGAGTGATGCTGAGGGCTCTCATGGTAACTCCCTCCTGACTGTATACCACTGTGTCGCCACCTCTGCTGGGATGGTGATGGCGGTGTCCAGGACATTATCTGTAAGGTATGATTCAGTGAGAATGACTATGTCAGGCTGTTGCTTGACCAGTCTGTGAGACAGCTCGCCCAATTTTGGCACAAGCCCCCAGATGTTAGTAAGGAGGACTTTGCAGGGTCGACAGGGCTGGGTTTGCCCTTGTCAATTCCAGTCGATGCCAGGTGGTCTGTCTGGTTTCATTCCTTTTGATTGGCTTCTTATTAGTTGGATACAATTGAGTGGATTGCTGGGCCAATTAAGAGTCAACCACATTCCTGCAGATCTGGAGTCACATGTAGGCATTAGTGAACCAGATGGGTTTTTATGACAATCGACAATGATTTCACGGTCATCATTAGACTTATAATTCCAGATTTTTTATTGAATTCAAATTCCACCATCTACCCTGGGTCTCTGGATTTCCAGTCCAGTGACAACACCACTATGCCACTGCCTCCCCCATACATATTGATGCATTTGCTAGCACAAATGTTCGCAAACATCTCATTCTTTTGCTTCAAGGCCCATATTTTGAAGCAGGATTACTTAAATGAAACAAGCTCAATTCTGCAGCTTTTGCTCTGGGTAAATTTGCTCTTTTCCTTGGGGAAAGGAAATCGTCTGAAAGTGGCATATGACTTGTAATTTTTCTTTATTGCGATATCTTTTTAATATGATGTTTTTATTAGAAAGGTTCTCCAAATTTTTTTTTTCTAAATTAATATGTAGTTTCACAACAATTTTGGAGGTAAATTGGTACTTACACCTTACAATAAATATTGCTTTTAAAGCACTTCAATCTATCTCAGACAACTTAGCTCCTTACCTTCGCATTTGGCTTTGTTTAAAATTAAGATCCTAGTTTCGGACTTAACCACATTACTCTCAAATTTAATATGAAATTCTGTAATATCTCAGAATTCCCAGGGGATTATTTCTTGTATGATTACTAATTAACCCTGTCTCATTACAAAACACTACTTCTAAAATAGCCTATTCCCGAGTTGATTCCTCAACATCCTGTTCTAGAAAACAATCTCAGATGTATTCCATGAACTCATTCTCAAACTACTTTTGCCAATTTGGTTTTCTCACTCTGTGTGAAGATTAAAGTTCCTCATGATAATTGCAGTAACTTTATTATGTGCCTCTAAATTCCTGATTTATACTCTGTCCAACACATAGGCTCAGATCTTCCAGTCTCTGGATAGTTTGAAACTGGGCATAACCCTTAGATACACTACAGGGCCCCTCGGAAGTCACAGTGCACTGACTTAGTGGGAATTGCCTGGTAAGTCTGAACTTCTGATGGGCAATTGCCCTGCTCCCCGGGATCATCCAAAAATGTCTCCAAGTCTGAGTTAGAATCAGAGACTTTGGACAGTTACCCAGGGAATGTTAGATTAAACCCTGGTCTAACACTTGTTAACTATATAACTGACCCTCCGAATCACTCACACAGACCCACCCTGACACCCTCCCAACGCCCCGCAACCTGGCCTGATTAGCCCCCGACCTGACTAGCCCCCGGCCCCCCCAACTCACCTGATTCCCCTCACCTGGCCTGACTAGCCCCCACCATCTGACTACCTTCCTGACCCTCTGACTCCCATCCTTGACCCCCTGACTCCTGACTTCCCCCCCAAACCGAGCTGACTAGCTCTCCACCCTAAGACTCCTCCCCATGAGCCCCCCAGACTTCCCCCCGACCCAATCTGACTGGCCCCTAATCCCCTGACTCCACCCAACCACCAAACTCCCCTCCCAATGCCCCAATTGCCCCGACCCATCCCTAGCTCCTTACCCAATTACCTTATCCACCCTACCGACTTACCTTATCTATCCAAGCCCCTCACCCACCCTACCTCTTCACCCTCTTACCTTAGCTTACACTTAGCTTCTCTCCACAGCTTTTCTAAGAAGCTTTGTGACATTTCAACTTTTTACGTACAGAATATGGCAGCTAGTGCCCATAAAAAGGGGGTGTGGTTTCTGTGTGAATTCTCTGTGCTGCTCCTTCTGAGGTTTCCTGAATCACATCAGTTTGGAAAGATCGTCCATTGGAGGACTGCCCTGAAAAATTGAAGGAAAGTAAGTGTGTATTTTTTTGTCTGTTCGTGGTGGGAAATAGGGGTTCTGACCCTGAATGGAAGATTCGGGCCTATGATTCCTGTTCGGGAATCTACTCCCACGGGTGTTTTCTGTTGTTTGTTTTTCTTAGCTCCAGCCACACTGATTTTCTGAGCTAAGATCCTCTCTTCCTACAAAACTTTTACCTCAACTTTTATTATCAGGGATACCCGAACTCCTTTTCCATTATGTCCATCTTTTCTAAAAGTCGAGTACCCTGGAATAATTAGCGCCCATCTTACTCAACTTGCAGCCATTTTTCAGTAAAGGCTACTCAATAAGACCCATCTATCTCTATTTGTGCAATTAATTTATCTACCTTGTTAGGAATATTTTGTGCATTCATATATAGCAACTTTCATTTTATCCTTTTCAGTATTTTTTCCCTGATTTCACCTGAGTTGTTAAAGTCCTATTACCATTGTTAAACTCTCTCTGCTGAATCTTTGGGGCCCACAAAGGTGGGAGTGGAGGTGAGGGCTCCGAAAATATCAGTGTCGGGCAGCAAGTCAGTTTCAAGGTGCCGATGCCGGCACTAGCAACGATCACCAGGGTCAGGGAACGGAGGTGGGGGGCATGTGGGAAAGGAATCCTGCTTTTCTCCCAACTAAAACCAATTAACACAATTGAAAAGCTCATTAAGAGTCAAAAACCGTTGCGCACAACTGCATCTCGCTGCTCACTAAAGTCCCCTTTGCCAGAGTTGGACAGCACATTCATTTAATGATAGACATGGCCTTGTAGCAACAGGGGGTTTGGGGTTTTGACTCTACCTCTGGATTCCCTCAGTGTCAGAGTATTATTAATGGCACTCCTGTGGCCATCAAGGCACCCAGTGACCAGCCAGTGATCCATCAACAGGATGGGTTTCACTCCTTCAACATCCACCTCGTCTACAACCACAGCAAGAGCTTTTCGCATGTATGCACTCAATTTCCTGGCAGCTACCATGATTTCTTCATCCTCTGACAGTCCAGGCTACCTCAGATCTTCACTCTAACCCACAAAGTGTATGGAGGGATCCTAAGAGACATCAGAAATTCCTTTTAGAGATAACCATTGACCCCTCTACAGGAGCCCAGGCAGAGACACAGAGGCAATACAACCAACACCTCCTGATCAGCAGGATAACCATTGAATAGGTCATTGGACGTCTGAAGATGCAATTCCGATGCCTGAACTGGTGAGGTGCTGCCCTACGATACCTTACTGCAGATATCTCGGTTATTGTGGTGATCTGCTGCATTCTCCATAACATGGCCCTCCAGAGAGGTGTAGACCTTGAGGACTGAACAGTCCAGGAGGTAGACAGTTCATCAGGGGAGGAGCAGGTGCAGGAGGTAAGACGGGAGGAGGACATTCCTCAGAAGGAGGGATGCACCATTCCTAGAGAAAGAGGAGAGTGTTCTGGTGGGACAAACTGCACTTCAATCTGGCTAAGCCCAGAGATGACGCCTTTAAGTGGCCATTAACTTGCCACGTAAGGGCTTCAATATACTCAAGGGTGTGCAGGCCTGTTATGATGTGGCAGGTAGTATGTGCCAGGCGGAAATTAAATTAAAACATTTATCAACAAAAGAAAAGAATTCAAACACATACATAAGATTACAGTTGCTCAATATTATAACAAATCCCAAAATTACTAATTAACCAGACTCCCAAATATACTTGCCATTTAAGGCAAAAGTCCAAAATAGATTTTAAATTTAAATAAGCAATCCAGCAAGATTACCGCAGCACCCACTCAACAGTCGAATCCCAAAGGCTTTTAACCCCAGTTTAGTTACTGGAGCAACACTTCTTCAGAGTGGCTAGAGGCTTTTTCAAGGCTGTTTCACCTGGTATACCTTTCAAGAGTTTACACAGCCATCCCCACATAGCCCTCCATCCTTCTATATATATGTTTCTCTCTCTTTAATGTGTAAAATCCCATTGTTCTACATGCCTTTGGAAATTTACTTTTCCCATAATATAAAAATCTTTCACGTCATCATCATGGTCAGCACTTTTCTGAAAAATAAATGTATTGCTTTACCTCATTTATCTTGTTAGTTGTAAACATTACACCATCCCTTTGAAAATCAAACAACCCCTTCACTTATCTAAAAATGCTAATTTTATTCACACCCTACCTATGGAACCCTCATCCTAGTTTACTCTTGATAATTCCAATCTTGGAGCCTAAGTGTCTCTAGTCCAATGAAACCATTCACACAGAAAAAACCATCCTCACTCACACCCATACACCTACAATAATATTGTGAAAAAATATGATAGTTTAATCACATGCCTAACACCTCCCTCACCTAAAATTTCAGACAGGTCAGGGGTGGGCAGGTAGGTAGCGGGAAAGTTACCCACTGGATTTTATGTGTCCCCCACCCACCTTCAAACCCAGTGGGAAGCGTAAATTTCAGCCCAGGGATATTCACTGACGATTGCAGAGTGTTCAATACCATTCGCTACTCCGCAAGTATGAAACGGTCCATGTCCGCAAGCAGCAAGACCTGGACAACATTCTGGCTTGGACTGACGGGTGCCAAGTAACATTCACGCCAATCAATGATCATCTTCAACAAAAGAAAATCTAACCATCTGCCCTTGATATTCAAGAGTATTTCCATCACTGAATTACCCACCAATATCCTGGTGTTATCATTGACCAAAAACTTTACCTGACCAGCATTGTGACCACAAGAGCAGGTCAGAGGTTGGGAATTCTGTGGTGACTAATTCACCTCCTGGCTCCCCAAAGCCTGTTCACCATCTAAAGGCACAAGTCGGGATTGTGATATGGAATACTCTCCACTTCCCTGAATGTGTGTGGGCCCAGCAACACTCATGAAGCTCAACAAAATCCAAGACAAAGTTGCCAGTTGATTGGCAACCCATACACCACCTTAAACATTCACTCCTTCCATCATGGACATGCAGTGGCAGCAATGTGTACCATCTACAAGATGCACTGCTGCTGCAACCAGCACCTTCCAACCCTGTGAACATTACCACCTAGAAGGGCAAAGGCAGCAGAGGCATGGGAACACCACCACCTGCAAGTTCCCCTCCAAACCACACACCATCCTGATATTGTGGAACTATGCCACCGTTCCTTCACTGTCGCTGGGTCAAAATCCTGGAACTCCCTTCCTAACAGCACTGTGGATGTACCTACACCACGTGGACTGTAGTGCAGTTCAAGAAGGCAGCTCACAACCACCTTCTCAAGGGCAATTAGGGATGGGCAATAAATGCTGGTCAAGCCTGAGATGCCCACATCCCATGAATGAGTAATAAAAAAAGCCTGAACTCCACTGCAGCAGAGTGCACCACTGTTAGAGCTGCTATCTTTTAGATGTGATGTTAAACTGAGGTCTGCTCCCTCAACATCACAGATTATCTTTCTGACCAAGTTTGCTGGTGCAAATTGA
Organism: Cetorhinus maximus; assembly: GCF_964194155.1. Classification (NCBI taxonomy): domain Eukaryota; kingdom Metazoa; phylum Chordata; class Chondrichthyes; order Lamniformes; family Cetorhinidae; genus Cetorhinus; species Cetorhinus maximus. The sequence continues at coordinate 13,671,539 of NC_135883.1, read as the reverse complement.
CTGCCATTGTTTCCTGCTTTAAAACAGTGAACTAACCTGCAAAAGCACCTCATTGATTGTAAAGTGCTTGACGTCATCCAATGGTCATGAAAGTTGCTTTATTAATGCAAGTCTTTATTTTTTTTCCTTTTCAGATATTGAGGTGTCTATCGTTTTCCCCTCACACTTCTGAACCCCTAGTACAGCCTTTGCAAAGAATCGTCACTTTTAAAAATAACCTTTGAGCTTCTGAAAAGGCTTTGTTATGTTTCCCGAAGGTGTGGTGATCTAATTGCAGGTGACCACTCTGAGCTGCTGCTGCTTAATTTTAATGGACAGAAAATCAGGGGCAACACAACTGTAATTTCCTGAGATGGAGTTCCGAAAAGATCCATCCTCCACACAGAGTGCCAAATCCTAAAATCATCCTCACTATAACAACACTTACAGCTAACATTTATAAAGTATCTTTAATGTAGCAAAATGTCAGTAATAATTGTGAGCAGAGCAAACAGTGACAATAATGGTGGTGGATTGTGGAGACTTCTGAAGAGTTACACTGGTTTAGTGGTAGGATTCTTGTTTTAAGGTCAGAAAGACATGAGTTCACGTGCACCAGAGACTCATGCAGGCCCATCGCCCAGAACTGGGACTGTCCACGATAGTTTGGAAAGTAAGACCTGGTTGACCTCGCCATCCTCCTTCAAGTCCTCTTCCCTGTTGTCAAGCTTGCTTGGTTCCATTCTTAGCTGTCGAGTCATAGACAGAGAATCTCAGTTGTTTCCTTTCCCACTCTTACATTTTTACCGCCAGAGTCTCCCAAGAATCCATATTTTGTCCCCGCCTATTTCTCATCTACATGTTTCTGCTCGATGATGTCATGCGACACCATAGGCTGGAATTCTCCGATCTTGTTGGTGTCAGGTGTCATGGCAGATGGGGGGGGGGGGGGGGGGGGGGGTGCGGGAAGGGGGATAATATGGCGAGAAAGCCAAAAATCAGTTTTACACTGTCGTGAAGCCAGTTTGCGATCGTCCGCTTCAGCTGTCAATGGCGGGCCACGTTTCCCATCGCCGCACATCGGGAACCTCACTCTAATACATTTGCAGCTAATTATAAGGAATCATTACCCCTACATCAAATTTACCGCTCACGTCGGCGCGAGTTCAGAATGGTGTGCTTTACGACTGCCTTTAAAAGGCGTGCACCTGGCGACCTGAACTTCGAGGGGAGCTCGGAGGTGAGTGCACGCAACCTTGAGCAGAGCTCATGAGCATCGCCCAGAGGACATCAAGGAAGAGGCACCGCGCATTTGCCGGGGGGGGCACAGGCAAGTCGCTTTTTCCTGGCTGGCTATCAGTGCGGTGCCAGGGCAAGGGCTCCAGCACGGGTCAGCCTGATGGGGGCAGAGGAGCAGAGGGGTGTGGGGGGGGCGCAAGGCAGCACAGACAGACTGAAGGAAATACTCAAGCATATGCCAGGGGTGTAGGGGGAGGTCGGGGCTCTTGGAAAAGTTTGTCAAAGGTGAACGTTCTTCCGCAGCTGAGACTATTCAGCCGTAGCTCCATTGACATACTTAGAGTTGGGCCTCTGAAAATTTTCTGCCTGCTCAAGCAATGCAAAAGCATTGAAGTGCCACAAACGCTCCAGAACTTTTCACCTCCCGGGCGCAGATTGCAAATTAATGTGCATTTTAAGGGGCCACGACCCGAACTTTGGTGGAACAAACGATAGGCCTTTTGAAAATGAGGTTCTGGTGCCTCAACAGGTCCAGTGGAGCCACTGCAATACAGTCCCCAGGGGGTATTGCGCATCATCGTCGCTTGCTGCGTACTCCACAGCCTGGTGCTGCAATGGGAGGGTGGGATGGAGGAGCTGCACATACCCTCCGATGAGGAGGGTGTGGAAGAGGATGATGATGATGAGGTCATTGGAGGTGAGGCTGCTGGTGATGAGGCCATCGCACTGGCCAGACGAGGCAGGCACGCTCAATCCTGCCCTCAATGACTTACAATGTCTCTTAGTTAAGCAACGTCTCGATTTTTAAAATTCTCATATTTCAATCCCTTCATCGCCTCACCCCACCTTATCTCTGTAATCTCCTCCAGCCCTACAAATTTCCAAAATCTTTTCTTTCCTCCAGTCTGACCTCTTGAACATCCCTGATTTTTACTCGCTCCACCTTTGGCTGCTGTGTCTTCAACTCCCTAGGCCCAAAACTCTGGAATTCCCTCCCCAAACATCTCTGCCTCATGATCTCTCTTTCCATCTTGAGGATGTTCCTTAAAATTTCCCTCTTTGATCAAGCTTTTGGTCATCTATGCTAATAACTCCCTATGTAGCTCTGTCAAATTTTGTTTGATCCTACACCAGTGCAAACCTTTGGATGTAAAGAATCCATATCAGTGCAAATTTCTGTTGTTGTGATGTGCCTCAAATCACTTTTTTAAATTAAATGACCTCCCCCTCACCCCACAAGCTTTGGAGGTCATGAGTGATCACATCTTGCCATTTTTAACAGGTTGCCAAAATTGCGGATGTTTGACCCCATTTCTCCACATTGTAAAAATAGATCACATTCACATATTTGACTGAATTTTTAAAGCAATTTCAAATGTCTCAGTTCTCTGCTATGAAAGCCAGTGATTCCCAACTATATAAGTCAATCACCCTGAAGGGTTAGCTACTAGAATATGAAGGTATCATCAGGTGATATCAATGTTGTTGGCACTCCCTTCGACTTGAATTTTGTTGTTATTTTGGAAAGTGTTTTCAGAGACAAAGCTAAAGTTGACAACTCATTGTGGAGAAGCAATTCAGCAGTTGGCAGGTATTTCAATCACGCAAGTGCCACTGTATATTTTGATTGCTGATTGTCATTTTTAATGCCTATGAAACTGGACATAAGAAATTGGCTCATTGTGACAGGGATTGTCCCACAGAGTGTTGCTGCAGGAAGCGAAAGGGACGAGGTTGACTACATAAGCCATGCCCTAGCAGAGAAATACATTCATCAGCTATTCCTGCACTGTTGATTTATATATGAGTATGTGAATGCCCCATGAGGGGTTCAAACTAGCAAGATCAAAATAATCACTCAGCTAAATACTCTGTTTCTATACAAGGGACTTTAATTAAAGCAATGAAAATCATTAGCTGAGCAATGAAGCCCACAGTCAGCGAGGAGAGGTATGCGACTCAGATGCATCCTGGCCTGTCATTGCCATGCAAATCACAAAATCTGCTGTGCACCCTGCAGGTTTTACAGACCATTATTCGAATCAGCGCACACTTCAGAGTGATGGCTCACTGACAGGAGAAATTCTTGACACGAAGCGTGAAAGAAATTTCTGGCACATGCCAAAAATAATGAGCTATCTCTTTTCTTAAATTCATGAAGTTAATATGCCAAAACCACTTTCCTCTACTCTGAGGTTTCTCAAGTGCCTTCTTCTGTTATCTTAAATGGAGCTCTTACTGTACATTCTAAACAATTACTCATAAATATTAGCCTAATGTTTAAATGATTGGCTGTGTATTTATTATATCTATTAAGTTGTGAATGTGATGTGTGTGGTTTGCGACGGTACTTCCTCTTGTGCCTGTTGTTATTCTATGCAAACAGTAAGGGACTCTCTGCAAACTTTTGACCGTTTTTATATGAGGAAAGCAGAACACACACCACAGACAGTTCTGCTACCAACACATTTGCCTAGAAATGTTTGGCATTTCACAACTGAGAGGTTAATGAAAGCTGATGTACGGTGATTTTTTTTTTTGCTGACACACCTTAAATAAGATGAAGTTTAGCCTACAATAATAGATGAACAAAATACTATTACCTTTGATACCTTGCTTTATGTGCATTATCATTAAGACCTACACTCATGCAGTACTATTGCTTATCAAGCAATAGCTCCAAGTACATTCTCTTATCTCCGAGGATCAGTCACTGATAAGGATTTTGAAATATTTTCGCTAGTTGAAGACATATATAGGAAGAGTAACGAGATGTAGTAGGCTTCAAGACCCAAGGTCCAAACAGTGGGGTAGGTAATTGTGTGTGCAAGTGGACATGAATGAGATTTGGAGTAAAAGGAAGTTTTAAGTCCAAGTTTTATGGTTATCCTGCACAATGTGATGGATAGGAGAGGCATGGAGTTAATCTCTTTATTGGAGGCACTCCTCTACAAAACACTGGACCACTGAATTTCAGCATAGAATGGATAGTAAACAATTTGTTTTCTTAATTAATTTTCAAGATCTAGGTATGTCTTACAAGGCCCATCCCTAATTGACTTGAGGTGGAAGTGGAAGGATTCAAAAGCCTTATCAGTGAGTAATCATGTAATAAAGATGATTTATCCTTTTTAAAAAGGTATGGGTAGCTGTGTTTGTGATCTAGTCATTATCTTCAGTTCAAATAACCCTGACTGATCTGTGGAGATAAGATAATACATACAGCTAAAGATACTTGGAGATATTGCTTCATAAGCAGTAGTACTGCATGAGCTTGCTTGAACTACTGCACAAGTGGTTTAATACAATTGAATAACTTGCTAGCTCACTTCAGAGGGCAGTGATAATGCAGCCACATTGGTATGAGACTGGAGTCACATACAGGCCCAACCTGCTAAGGGTAACAGTATTCCTTCCCTATAGGACGTCAGTGAATCAGTTGGGTTTGAATGACAGCCTAGTAACTTCATGATCCCCTTTACCAATATCAGTTTTATTATTTATTTCCATATTTTTTAAACTGACTACACATTCTCAAACTTACATGATAGAGTTTGAACTTACATTCTCTGGATTATTAGTTCAGTGACATACCCACTACACTATTGCACTCCTGTAATTTTTTTTATTCATTTACGAGATGTGAGCATTGCTGGCTAGGCCAGCATTTATTGCCCATCTCTAACTGCCCTTGAGAAGGTAGCAGTGCGTTGCCTTCTTGAACCGCTGCAGTCCATGTGGTGTAGGTACACCCACAGTGCTGTTAGAGAGGGAGTTTCAGGATTTTGATCCAGCGACAGTGAAGGAACGGTGATATATTTCCAAGTCAGGATGGTGAGTGGCTTGGAGGGGAACTTCCAGGTGGTGGTGTTCCCATGTGCCTGCTGCCCTTGTCCTTCTAGATGGTAGCTGTCTAAGGAGCCTTGGTGAGTTTATGCAATGCATCTCATATATTGTATATATTATATTGAAAATATATTGTATATTCTTTTTGCTATTTAACTTTCTTACTTTCAAAAGATAACTCATTTCTATTTATTCATTTACAGGATGAGAACATCACTAGTAAAGCCAGCATTTGTGCTTAATTCCCTTGAGCAGGATGTGGTGAGCCACCTTCATGAACCACTGCAGTTCACATGATGAAGGTATTCCACAGTGCTGTTAGGTTAAGAGTTCCAAGATTTTACTCAGCAAAGATGAAAGAAAGGTGGTGTATTTCCAAGTCAGTATGTCTTGTGGCTTGGAGTTTATGGTGTCCCCAAGCATCTGCTGCTCTTGTCCTTCTAGGGAGCATACATTACAGATTTGGGAGGGGCTATCAGAAAAGCCTTGGCGGGTTACTGCAGTGCAGCTTGTCAATAGTGAGTTATTCGCCATGGAATGTCCAATCTTGGATTTGTTCTTATCGCCACAGTCTTCACGTTTCTGATCAATGGTGACCCCCAGAATGTTTATGGTGGGGGATTTGATAGTCGTGGTAATTCTTTTGAATAAAAAAAAAATGGCATTTGTATAGTGCTTTGCACAACCACAGGATGTCTCAAAATGTTTCACAGCCAATAAAGTTTATTTTTGATGTGTAGTCACCATTGTAATGTAGGAATGTTAAGGAAAGGTGGTTAGATGGAGATAGTCATTGCCTGACACTTGTGCAGTGTGAAATGTTACTTGCTACTTAGTAGCCCAAGCCTGGATGTTGTCCAGATCTTGTTGCATGCGGGCATGGACTGCTTCAGTATCTGTAAGATTCCAAATGAAACTAAATACTGTGCAATCATCTGTGAACACCTCCACTTCTGAGTTTACAAAGGAGGGTATTAATGAAGCAACTGAAAATGATTAGATAGAGGACACAGTCGCAAGGAACATCTGCAGTGGTATTCTGGGACTGAGATGAAAGGCCTCCAACAACCACAAGCTTTTTGCTCAGTATGACTCCAACCAGTGGAAAGTTTTAGCCCTGATTGCCAGTGTGGAGTAATTGTAGGTATAGCCTTTCCTAATCCCAGGGGTCATGTGATTGTTCTTGGAGGCTCTGACCAATGAGCCCTAAGTGCAGGTAATCCGGGTGGGGCTTCTTGTCGAGGACCTGGTTCAAGTATGTAGCACCCGAAAAGCTCTCTGTAGTGAAGTTTCAAGTTGAAACCTGTTCAGTACGTCAAGTCATTACATTTGGCAACAAGGATAAAATAGCTCCAACGCTGCACCTTGCCTTGTGAAATTGAGTACATCAAATCTTATATTCACCAGTCATGCTACTCTTTGGCAGAATGGATCCTTACGATGTGACTATGGAAGACTGGAGCCAGTAGCGCGCCTTGGTTTTTAATTCATAGCGAACAAAATTAACGGGGAGGAGAAGCAGAAAGCAATCCTGTTGAGTGTCTGTGGTAGCAAGACATATAACCTCATCCACAGTCTGACGCCCAATTCTAAGTCCTTTAATGAATTAGTAGATCTCGTGAGAACGCATTACCAGCAGAAGCCATCCGTAATAATGCAGATGTTTACTTTTAGTTCCAGAGTAAGGGTCCCAGGAGTTTCCATCGCAACCTATATAGCAAAGTTGAATCAGTTGACTGAGCACTGCAACTTTGGAGACGCACTCAATGATATGCTTCGGGACCAGTTAGTTTGTGATTCATGATGACGCCATTCATTGCCGTTTACTCACAGATCAACATCGATTTGAAGCATGCCTTGGGAATAGCACTAGCCATGAAAAGTGCTGCGAGAGACTCGCAGACTTTACAACATGTGCAACATGGCTCTGTTCTTCATGTGGGACAGGAACCTACCGCCAGGCGTAGCGCAAAAACCAGAGACACAGCATTGAAGCGAGGGGCAATGTCCACTGTTAAAAACATGAAAAGGCCTAGAAGAAACATTTCAGCAGTGACTCCAAGGTTACTCTGTTATAGATGTGGGGGTGACCACATACCGCACACCTGCATATTCAAGGAGGCAGAATGCCATTACTGCCATAAGAAAGGTCATGTAATAAAGCAATGCAGGGCAAAATCAAAACAGACCATGAGGCAGCAAACCAATCTGATTGAATTGAATAATATTACAGAACCTGAAGCTGCCGACACTGACAGCTATTCCCTGTAGAACATCACAGCAGTAAAAACTGAACCTATCACTGTCACAATCCAAGTTAATGGGAAGCCATTAATAGTGGAGGTAGATAGAGCCTCAACCACAGTGGTGGGAGAGCACACATTTAAATACCTAAATGAAGGCACCCAGCCACCAAATCTGGAATGAACAATGGCTCAATTGCAGACGTACACTGGAGAGTCCACACAGGTAAAGGGCATCGTCACAGTACCTGTGTCCTATAGGCAACAGACAGCCCTGCTTCCAGTGATCATAGTGACAGGTGAAGGACCTAGTCTTCTGGGCTGAGACTGGTTACAAAAAATCAAGCTTAACTGGTCTGAGATATTTCACGTGAAAATAGGAGGAGTTCCTGAACTGCTAAGGAAATACGACAGTGTATTTCGTGACAATTTAGGGAAGTTAAAATGCTTGCAAGTGATAATATATGTAGATTCGGAGGCGACACCCCAATTTTTGAAGGCCAGACCTGTGCCTTATGCCTTAAAGGAGAAGTTGGATGCAGAACTGTGCCAGTTAGAAAAGCCGGGCATCATCCAGCCAGTCCAATTTTCGGAATGGGCAGTGCCCATAGTCCCAGTGGTGAAGCCAGACCAAACTATACGTATTTTTGGGGACTATAAATTGACCATGAACAAGGCAGCTAAACAAGATAAATATCCTATCCCGAGGATAGGCGATTTATATGCAAAGCCAACTGAAGGCAAATCCTATACAAAACTGGGCATGAGCCATGCACACCAACAGTTAGAGCTGGTCAGCACGTCTAGAGGGTATGTAATCATCAACACGCATAAGGATCTGTATCAATATACTCGCCTATCCTTTGGGGTGTTGTTTGCATGTGCAATCTTCCAAAGGACAATGGAGAGTCTTTTACAAGGACTTCCACGAGTAGTAGTATACCTAGATGATGTTCTGATCACAGGGTCATGTGAAACCAAACACTTGGCCAACCTGGAAGAGGTGCTAAGAAGATTCTTGGAAGCCGGTGTACAATTAAAGGAAGAGAAATGTACGTTCCAAGTGCCAGAAGTTACTTACCTGGGTCACAGGGTGGATGCCATGGGTTTGCATTCAGTAGAAGAGAAAGTTAGGGCAATCAAAGAAGTGCCCTCTCTGTCCAGTGTAACCAAACTCAAGTCTTTTCTGGGCATGATCAATTATTATAGCCGCTTCTTGCCAAATTTGTCAACCGTATTAGCACCATTACATTTGTTGTTAAAAATAATTACCTTTGGTCGTGGAAATAGCCTTGATGAAAGTTAAGAAGTATTTACAGTCATCATGTTTATTGGTACACTAGGACCCATCAAAAGAATTGGTATTAACATGTGATGCATCTCCTTATGGGTGGGAGCTGTATGATCACATAGGATGGAAGATGGACCAGAAAGGCCAGTTGGCTATGTCTCCAGAACCCTCTCTACAGACGAGAAGGGTTATTCCCAACTAGAAAAGAAAGGTTTATCGGTGGTATTCGAAGTGAAGAAATTCCATCAGTGTCTGCATGGACGCCATTTCACCATTGTGTCGAACCATAAACCACTAATGCGTTTATTCAGTGAGGATAAAGCCATTCCGCCAATAGCCTCAGCAAGAATACAACATTGGGCTTTGATATTATCTGCATATGAGTATACCTTTATGCACCTGGTGTGCATATTCCAAATGTGGACACACTCAGTTGTCTCCTGTAACCAGATAGCATTGTACATGCTCCGGTGCCACAAAAAGTTGTGCTTATACTGAATTTCTTGGATTCTTCGCCTGTGTGTGTGAAGCAAATTAGGAATTTGACGAACAGAGATCCAATTTTGTCAAAAGTCAGAGACCTTGTATTGCAAGGTCAAATTTACCAATGTCTGAACAGCTGAGACAATTCCATGCCTGGAAAACAGAATTACATTGTCAAGATGGAATCTTGTTGTGGGGATCAAGAGTTGTCGTCCCTTCGCAAGGAAGAGAACCACACTTGACCGAGCTTCACAGTTGCCATCCAGGCATATCGAAAATGAAAATGCTTGCGTGAAGCTGTATCTGGTAGCCAGGCATTGACAGTGACATTAAAAGCACAGTCAAGCACTGTCTCCATTGTCAGCAACAAACTTAGCTGCCTGTTTCAGCTCCACCAGGTAACAAGCAGGATAGATAAAGGGGAAGCAGTAGATGTAATATATTTGGATTTCTAAAAGGTGTTCGATAAGGTACCACACATAAGGCTACTTAATAAGATAAGAACCCATGGTGTTGGGGGTAGTGTATTAGCATGGATAGAGGATATGCTAACCAATAGAAGACAGAGAGTTGGGATAAGGGAGACATTTTCAGGATAGCAACCTGTAACTAGTGGAGTGCCACAAGGATCAGTGCTAGGGCCACAATTATTTACAATATATATTAATGACTTAATACAGAGGCATATAGACAGGTTAGGTTTTTGCCCACTCACTTAACCTATCTATATCACTCTGTAGACTCTTTGTGTCATCCTCACCACTTGCCTTCCCACCTATTTTTGTGTCATCTGCAAACTTGGCAATAGTACATTCACTTCCCTCATCTAAGTCATCAATATATATTGTAAATAATTGTTAGCCAATCCTCTATCTATGCTAATATACTACCCCCAACACCATGGGGTCTTATCTTATTAAGTAGCCTTATATATGGTACCTTATCAAGCGCTTTTTGGAAATCCAGATATATTACATCTACTGGTTTCCCCTAATCTTGCTTGTTACCTCCTCAAAGAATTCTAATAAATTTGTTAGACATGGTTTCCCCTTCATGAAGCCATGCTGACTGTTTGATTATTTTATGCATTTCTAAATGCTCTGCTATTACATCCTTTATAATAGACCCTAACATTTTCCCAATGACGGATGTTGAACTAACTGACCTATAGTTACCTGTTTTTTGTCTCCCTCCCTTTTTGAATAAGGGCATTACATTGGCAGTTTTCCAATCCTCTGGGATTTTTCCAGAATCTAAGGATTCTTGAAGATTGCTACCAGTTCACCCACTATCTCTGTAGCTACTTCCTTTAATATCCTAGGATGCAAACGATCAGGTCTAGGGAACTTGTCAGCCTTTAGCCCCAATAGTTTCCCTAATACTTTTTTGCTAGTGATAGCTATTGTATTTATTTCTTCCCCCTCTTTTTCCCCTTGATTGTTTAGTATTTTTGGAATGCTATTAGTGTCTTCTACCGTGAAGACTGATGCAAAGTATTTATTCAACTCCCCTGCCATTTCCTGGTTCCCCATTATTTTTTATCCAGTCTCATTCTCTAAGGGGCCTCTGTTTACCTTGGCCTCTCCCTTTTTATATATTTGAAGAAGCTCTTACTGTCCATTTTTATAGTACTTGCTAGTTTACCCTCAAAGTTTATTTTCTCCCTTTTTGTTTTTTTGGTCATCTTTTGTTGGTTTTTAAAACTTCCCCAATCCTCTGGCTTACCACTAATTTTTGCCACACCGTGGCCAGGATTTTCCGGTGGTTAGGCAGGCTGAGCAGGCGAGCCCCGGAGTGGTCGGGAAGCCAACTGCCAACCGCGATTGGGCTCCGGCTGTGATTTCACGCTTGCTGGCCAATTAACAGCCAGCCAGTGTGAAACGCGTACTGCAGCGCTCAGCACTGCCGGGGTGGAGGTGGGAGCAGCGCGAGTACTGAAGTTAGCACATACGTGCAGGTGCATGCAGTAAAAGCTCCCTGAGGCGCAGAGCTGCCTCAGGGAGCTGAAGATTTTTTAAATTAAAAATTAAAAACTTAAGCAATGTTAAAAACATGTCCACTCATGTGACTCTGTCAGATGAGCAAGGACGTGTTATGAATGAAATTTTAAAATTTTTATTTAATTTTTATTTGCTGTTGTTGGGATGATGTCAGGATGCTGGCCTGATGTCATCGCACGTCATTTTACATTGGTTCAGGCCGGGTGCGTGCCCAGTCGACGAGCGCAATATTCTATCCTGTATGTTTTTTTCTTTTAATTTGATATTATCTTCAACTTCCTTGGCTAACCATGGTTGGTTTACCCCTTCCAAGAATCCTTCTTCCTCACTGGGATACATCTTTGTTGTGAGTCTTGAACTATTTTCTTAAATGTCTGCCATTGTCCATCAACTGTCTTTTCTGCTAAACTCCTTTCCCAGTCCACTCCAGCCAACTCTGCCCTCATTCCTTTTTAATTATCCTTAATTAAATTTAGCACAGTTGTTTCCAATCTAAGTTTCTCACTCTCAAACTGAATGCTATGTTCTACTATGTTATGGTCATTATTTCCTAGGGGATCTTTTACTCTGAGATCATTTATTAGACCTGCCTCATTACACATTACCAGATCCAAAATACCTGATCCCTGGCTGGATACACAACATATTGTTTTGGGAAACTGTCCCGAATACACTCTATGAGTTCTTGCTCATGTCTACCTCTGCTAATTTGATTTTCCCAATCTACATGAAGATTAAAGTCACCCATGATTAATGTACTGCCTGTTTTATATGCCCTCATTATCACATGATTTATTCTATGTCCTACAGTATAGCTACTGTTAGGGGACCTATAGGCTACTCCCACCAGTGTCTTCTTCCCCTTGTTATTTCTTACCTCCGGATACATACGGATTCTACACCTTCCGATCCAAGATCCTTTCTTGCTATTGTACTTATTCCATCTTGTACTAACAAAGCTACCCCACCACCTTTTCTTTCCTGCCTGTGCTTTCGAAAAGTCACTTGCCCATGAATATTTAGTCCCCAGCTTTGATCTCCTTGTAACCACGTCTCCGTAATGACTATAAGATCATACCCATTAACCTCTATTTGTGCCGTTAATTCATTTATTTTGTTCCGAATACTACGTGCATTCAAGTAAAATGCCATTAATTTTGCCTTTTTACCATTTTTACCCTTTGACCCTATTTGCTGCTTATTTTTTAATGTTTGTACACACTGTCCCTTCCAGTCACACTCTGGGTATCATTACCTAAATAGCTGCCCTGCAATGCTGCCATATCCTTTTGTTTCGTAAGCCTACGTACCCCCTCTCCAGAACCCTACCCCTCTATTTAGTTTAAAGGCCTCTCTAGATGGTTGGGGGGGGAGGGTTCTGGAGAGGGGATACGTAGGCTTTCAAAGCAAAAGGATATGGCAGCATTTATGGGAGGGGCTCTTGGTCCTGGGCACAGAAAAATATCTGGTGGATGTTTGGGTTATAAAAATGTAATGGAGGTTGAAAGAAATTATTAAAAGGTTATTATAATATGGCACACATTACTACAAGCATCAATCACAATATTTCAGGAGTCAGATAAATGGCAGGATAAAGTAGAAAAATCAGAGTATCAGAGCATCAGCACAAACACATTGGGTAAGTAGCTTTCTGTTGTACTGAAATTTTTATCATTTTCTGAAAAGGAATCTTAGTAAATTAAGCATTAAGTATTATGTCTAATAATTCTGTCTAATCTTTGGTGGTTGGAAGTCAAGTGACCCCTCATTCTCTTGTCACCAAGCCTTGGTCTGTCTTTGAAATGACACACTCCCATTTATTGTGGATAATGATAGCTTGTCTAAAGTCCAACACTATTAGTGGAGAAAGTCCAAATAAATGATTACCATGCCAGCAAAATGTGATTGCTAGATTGGCAGGGTGCAGTGATCTCTTATATTGAGATTAATATCTTCTGTTGGGCCTGTGGAATAATAAGCATATATTTTGAGATTTGTTATCTACATTTATCTTACTTCATTTACAGGTGCATTCTATGCCTCAACTATGCCTGGTGACCTGCCAAGAGCAAATACATAACCAAAATTTTCCAGCAAATCGGTTAACACAGTGCATCTGGGAATATCACAGCATCACATTAAATGTTTGTTTGCTGTTATGTGAAATGATTTCTAGCCAATAGTCCTTTTGATCTATGAAAAGGTTTATTTTCAGCTTCTGCAAATAAAAATCATTACTTGTTGCAAATAGTAGGGAAAAATACAAAATGCATACAAATATTTTTTGCAGGAATCGACATGACAGGAGCTGAATTTCACGCTGTCAAATGGATCTACCTGACTGCCTTCATTTGGGATTTACAATGTCTTATAGCTTTATGATTTATTAATACCATTCCTCCCACTTCTTGTGAGATGCAGCTCATTATAATGTGGTAAGTGCAGTCCCTCTCTCTCTCTCTCTCTCTCCCTAGTTAGTGTCTGCCTATACTCTACTTGAAGACTGCTTATATTTAAAGTAAAAGAGCAATTGTTTTACATCGATATAATCAGAGCATAATATTTACAAATAAATGAAGGAACTTCAGTTAGGTAATGTCTCTGGTATCTTAATGGTTTAGAGCTGATTTTCTAGCTTGGAGTGCTTTATGGTAACCTCATCTACATGTTACCATTTGGTGATCTCAGGGTCAGTGTTTATATATGTATCCTGATGCTACCCAGCTCCACCTTCTCCATCACTTTGCTCAACAGCCTCTTTACTTTCAGGCAGCCTGTCAACAACATTCTTTGGCTCAAAACTGGGAAGAACAATCACACTGGGCAGAAGTTTGACCCTCAGTGGGCGGGCACCCGCCTGCCCGACCTGCTCGAGTGTTAAGTGACGTGCGTTGATGTTGGATGAGCGTCCCGATGTCAATGCGCACTCGCGCAATATTTTGGTCAGAGGGTGCGCGTGGGAGACGGAGCCACATCAGCCATTAATTAAGAGGCCAGTTAAGGCCCTTGACACCCCAATTGTAGGTGATTTTAATGTTGCCCGTGTGGTTTCTTGCCTGTCGCACGGGCGAAATGGGCAGGCGGTCAGCCCACAATTTGCAAAAGCTCATCCATGGGCGGGATAAGAAGGGTCAGCAGCATTGTCAATGTGAGTAATGAGGAGTTTTGGAGATCGTGTGTTGCTGGTTGATTTTGTGAACTGGGCAGCTTCATCTCGGTTCAGAGCATGTGCATTCTGAGCATTTCTAGGCTTCATTTCAGGACTCGTTGATGTCTTCCAGGCCTCCGGAGGATTCAGATGGTGTGGATCCTTCCAGGTATCAGACAGACTTCCGTTACCCTGGTGATGGGGATTGTGGTCTCCGCTGGAGGCACCTCCTCTGAGGAGGACCAGAGAGGCAGATGGAACAGGAGGCCACATGTCATTGTGCAACTTCCAGGGGAGCCACCTGTAGGAGGAGAGGCGCATGCATAAGGGGTTCAGGGCCAGCAGGAAGTCCAAGGCAGAAGGGGCTGCAGACGACGGCACTATTCTGCTGCAAGGGTTTACAGGCAACGATTCAGCTACCTCAATATGACTGAAGTGCAGTGCCGAAGGGGGTTCCGTCTCTCCAGGGATACTGTTAACTCCATTTGTCACATGATTGGGCCTGAAATCAGCTCTGACTGTGTGGGTGGACACCCCATGCCAGTGTCTCTGAAGGGCACAGTGGCCCTCAACTTCTATGCATCTGGCTCTTTCCAGGACTCAGTGGGGGATCTGTGTGGAGTCTCCCAGTCAGTTGTCCACAGTTGTGTCAAGCTGGTGACAGACGCTCAGTTCAGGCGTGCATGGACTTTCATTTATTACTGCACAGACGAGGCGAGCAAGGCTGAACAAGCCAGAGGCTTGGCAGTGATTGCTGGCTTCCCCCGCATCCAGAGTGCAATAGGCTGCACACATGTGGCCATTAAGGCACCAACGGGTGAGCCAGGTGCCTTCGTCAACAGGAAGGGCTTCCACTCCATGAACGTGCAGGTAGTGTGTGACCACAGGATGCAGATTCTGCTAATCTATGCAAGGTACCCTGGCGGCTCCCATGACCCTTACATCCTGAGGCACTCCCAGGTGCCGAGGCTCTTTAGTGCTCCAGCCCGACTGGATGGAAGGCTGCTGGGTGACAAGGGCTATCCCTTGAAAAGGTGGCTCATGACGCCTCTCTCACTCAAGAACAGACATGGATCCGCGGTACAAGAGGGTGGTGGTAGCGAGGACCATTGGTCTTCTCAAGATGCGTTTCTGATGCCTGGACTGTTCAGGAGGCACACTGCAATACCCCTTAGGGTGGATGTCACTGATTTTTTTAAGAGTCAACCACATTGCTGTGGGTCTGGAGTCACTGTAGGCCAGACAAGTTAAGGACGGCAGATTTCCTTCCCTAAAGGGCATTAGTGAACCAGATGGGTTTTTACAACGATCGACAATGGTTTCATTTTAATTCCAGATTTTTATTGAATTTGAACCCGGGTCCCCAGCGCATTACCCTGGGTCTCTGGATTACTAGTCCAGCGACAATACCACTGCACCATTGGGCTTGGAGATGATAAGTCCAGTAGTGAGTCCGAAGATAAGCATGTGAGGAGAACGCTGAGGGCGTGGAGCCAGACCTCGGAAAACTCCAGGGAGGCAGGGACACCAGGGAAGCTTTGATCCAACGCTCCTTCAGCTAGGCTACCAAATAAGAACTACCACCACATGCCAGGGCTGACGCCTCCATCCTAGATCCCAGAAAGGACCCTTTCTTTGGCCCCCAAGATACACCCAGTGCCTTTGCAATGAAGTTTCAAGAGACCCAGGTCCAGCATTCAATACTGGCCTACCCTGCGCCTACAGAACAAATGAAGCATACTCAGGGCAATAACACAAAATAAAATGTCAATTAACATTGGAACTCACAGATTCTTGAACAGAACAATAACCGTTGTTGGTAGTCACACCATTAAAAAATGAAAAGCTAAATGGGGGAACAAAAGATCACCCATGACCAGCCCCTCTTGTGCTTGAGTTGCTTTAAACTTACGTTTGCGAGTGCTACTATAGGTGCTCCCCCCTCACTGACACCGGCATTGGAGACAGCCTGCTCACTCTGCTGTCCTGTTGGCCTTGGTGACCTTGGCAGGTGTCCTCTGGCTCATGGAGCCTGTGCTGGCTCCACCTGAGAGGGAGTGACTGGCATCTCCCCAGTCATCGCAGCCTCATCGGATTCTACGCTCACTGGTAGAAGGGCAGAAGAGCTTCTGGCGTCATCCAGAGTGCCCTGAGAGGAACCTGCAGAGACAACAAGCAGCTCATGCACCAATGTGAGGTCGCTCTGGACCTACCTGCTCACCACTGATGGACGGGCACCTAACTGGGATACTGGATGCCCCATCCATCTCACATACGTACACTGACCACTTGAGGTCATTGCCGGTATGAGGGCTTGCAGGTCCGAGCGCAATCCCAGGAACCCCTGATTCTGTCCCTGGAGCTGCCTCTCCATGAGAGTTGCCACTCTCTCCATGGAGGAGGGAGTGCACTCGGCCATGAGGGTCAAGGCAGTGCTCATGACCTGCAGGGATTCCCCCAAGACGGACACCTTGGCACGCATCCCCTCATGGATTGCCATCAGATCCTCCCGCACATCCCGCTGGACATCCAGCACCTGCTGCCCAATGGACGACTCCAGAGGCCCATCATCAGGCTTCGACTAAGCATCATCCGGATCATCAGCAGCCCTTCGATTGCCAGTGCCCTGAGCACTCTCTGTCTCCGCCCGTACCTCAAGCGAGTGTGAAGTACCCTCACCAATGTGCACTGAGATACTAGACGGCGATCTAATGCTCACTGAGGCACTAGTATCTGCACTGATGCCTGCTTGAGAGAGTGGGTGTGATGCAGGTGTGTGGGGAACATAGTGGTCCTCCTGGTCAGGGGTGGCCCTTCAGGGTCCTGAGTACAAATGCCTGCTTGCGAACCTTAAAGGGAGAAGAAGAACATGTGATTAGTTAAAGTCATCACACTGTCACTATGCATGCCAGGCACACTGGTGAGACAACAGAGACCTGCATCACGGTGCCCTCATCTTTCGATTATCAATAGGGATTCTAGGTTCAAGACTCACATTAGTTAAGCGAGTACACTAGAATGTTTCACAAGCCAAAATTCTCACTTCAGTTCACTGCACTCTTACCTTCGTCTGACACCCCAACCTCACCGCAGCCGGCTGACCAAGGTGCATGGCACCTCTCAAGCTCCAAGGCCTCCTGCTCATAGTGGGAGAGGATGAGGAGATGTGGGGGTCCCCCGCCAGTCCACGGCCTCTCAATACTCTTATGGGATGTCTTCTCCTGAAAGGATAGAGGCCCATAGATTAGTCCACTCTCTACCTGCAGCGCTGTTGCAGCCTGGCCAACCCTAGCTGAGGAACACCTGACAGGGCACGCCCGAGTCGTGGTCCCTGAGCAGTCCAAGCAGCCAGGGCTCGCCCCCTTGGCCAACTGTGGCATCATTGACAGTTGGCATTCAGACTCTAGTGCCCCTGAGGGGATGGCGCAGCCCAAAACACTTCAGCACACTGGCCCATGCCAAAATGTACTCACCCTTCCTTGCAGCAGGTCATTGAAGCGCTTCTGGCACTGGAGCCAAGCGCGGCGCACCACATCGTGGCTGCTCAGCCGGGCTGCCACCTCCTCCCATGCCTTCTTGGTGAGGTGCGGTGGCCTCCTCCTCGCATGGGTTCGCTTTCTAGCGTCGCAGCCATGTCGCTGTCGCAACTCCAGCGCAGACAGCCTCCCTGAGGCTGCCTGCACCACTTTTGAATCGGCCGCCCGGTCGCCATTGGACCCAATGGACAGCAGGCCCCCGCCTCCGCCCGCCTGCCCCTTCCCGGAGGTTCTCCAGCTGGCTTTCACACTGGGCAGGCCTTAGTTGGCCCGCCAGCATGAAATCGCCTTCCAGCCTCGATCGCGGGTCAGCTTCCTGACCGCCAATGCCCACCCCCAGCTAAGCCTGCCGGCCGAGGTCAAAATTCTGCCCACTAACTTCAGCCCCATCACAAATGTTGCTCACTTGTCATTGATTTCATTCCCTTTCCCAGAACATTACTAGGTTGGGCCAGACTGTCTGTACTATCAGCACCCTCTTAGATGTCTATTTCAATGTGAAGTATCAGTTGTGTCTCCAATTTATAACATACACTTCTCCTGAGTCAAAAGGCAGTGGGCTCATGTCCCACTCCAGAATTGAGCACAAAAATCAAGGCCAAGACTCCAGTACAGTCCTGAGGGAGATTGGCACTGCTGAAGATGCCACTTTTCAGATGAGATGTTAAACCAAAGCCTCATCTGCCCCTTCAGGTGACCATGGCCACAATTTCAAAGAAGGGCAGGGGAGTTATCCCTGGTGTCCTGGCCAATATTTATCCCTCTCAATCAACAACACAAAGACAGATTTGCTGATCATTATTGTGTTACTGTTTGTGGGAGCTTGCTGCATGCAAATTGGCTACCCCATTTCCTACAACAGTGACTATACTTTGAAGGTATTTAATTGGCTGAAAACACTTTGGGTTGTCCTAAGGTTGTGGAAAAACCTTACATAAGTGCATCTCTTTCTTTTGACCCCGAGCTGAACTAGAAATCCTTGGTCCTAACCAATGCTAAGACTGCTTATTTTCAACTCTACAACACCATTTCCATCCTATACCATTGAAATCCTTTTCCATGCCTTCGTCATCTCCAGAATAGACTACACATATGCTCTCCGTGCTTGTTTCCCATTCTCCTCCATCTACTTTGATGGGCAGAATTGCGCCCTCATCTGGTGGGCTCAGCGGGGACGGGTGGGGGTGGTTGGGAAGCCCGCCCGATGAGGGCGAAATTCTGCCCAGAAGGTGATTTCACACTGGCGGGTCAATTCAGGCCCACCCAGCATGAAACTCAGCGCTGCCTGTGGGAGTGGGGAGAGGAGGGTGAGCGGGGCGAGTGTGAGTTTCGTGCATGCATGTGGGTGCGGGATGAAGAGTTTTTAAAAAAATAAAGAAATTAAAATGTTATAAAACATGTCCCCTCATGTGTTCTGTTACATGAGCAGGGACATGTTATTAATTAAGTTTAAAAATTTTAAATTTATTTTTATTTGCTTGAGGAAACCTCATCCTCACCCATGGATGAGGTTTCCTAAAAAGTGCAAAGGCCTCTGGGCCCTTTTTTGCCTGCCTGCCAACCGTAAGTTTGGACGGGCAGTGAAAAATTTCTTTTTATTACCTTATTGATGGCCTTAATAGGCCTTTTAATTGTCGCTGGGCACGCGCTGAAACATTGCGTGACTGCGCATTGACATCAGGATGCTCACCAGATGTCAACGCACGTCATTTTTACATTCGCGCGGAACGGGTTTACGCCCGGCTACCGAAGTAAAATTTTGCCCCTGTTCCGCTGTAAATCCATCTCACTCATCACCGCTTCCTTACTGACCTATACTGGCCCTGATCTC
The DNA here is from genome assembly GCF_964194155.1 of Cetorhinus maximus. NCBI lineage: Eukaryota > Metazoa > Chordata > Chondrichthyes > Lamniformes > Cetorhinidae > Cetorhinus > Cetorhinus maximus. Next base: position 13,651,943 of record NC_135883.1, on the reverse strand, counting down.
TCAATGCAAAACATCTATGATTCTCATCTATACTTCACTATTTGGCAGTGCCCCAATGCATTTTTTACAGTCTTTCCCAGCTCCATATCCATTTTCAAGTGCTCCAATTCTCTCATTGTGGCCTTCTGTGTATGTCGACTCTGCTCATACCATCATTTGTAGCAGATTATTCAGGGTCATGATCCTAGTTTTTGTAACTCCCTTGTTAAACCTCAGCTGCTTTCCATCTCTGTGTCTTTAAAAACAGCCCATTTCTTTAACTTTCAGACACGCCTCCTAACATCTCCCTTGCACCTCATTGTATGGTTTCCTTACGGCTCTTTGTCAAGTGCCTTTGGATATTTCACACATTAAAGATGCTAAATACATGCAAGCTGTGGTGAACATCATTCTGCCATATCGCTATTGTCATTTGTTTAATCTTTGGGTATCCAAATCAAGCTCAAGACATATGCAGCACAAAAATATACAGAGAATGAGCCAACAAAGCCCAGCTGCATAAACAAAGGAACATAAATCCGTAGTTAATTCAAGGATTGTTCCACCCAATTTATTTAATGAGTTGTAGAAGCAGTTCTTTTCATGCTGCAGCAGATTAAAGACAACTAGAATTGAGATGCATATTTTTTTATTCATTCACAGGATTTGGGCTTCGCTGCCTGGGCCAATATTTATTGCTTATCTCTAGTGGCCCTTGAGAAGGTGGTGGTGTGCTGCATTCTTGAACCACTACAGTCCATGTGGTATAGGTACACCCACAGTGCTGTTAGGAAGGAAGTTCCAGGATTTTGACCCAGCGACAGTGAAGGAACGGCGATATATTTCCAAGTCAGGATGGTGAGTGGCTTGGAGGGGAACTTGCAGATGGTGGTGTTCCCATCTATCTGCTGCCCTTGCCCTACTAGATGGTAGTGGACCTGGGTTTGGAAGGTGCTGTCGAAGGAGCCTTGGTGAATTTCTGCAGTGCATCTTGTAGATGGTACACACTGCTGCTACTGTGCGTTGGTGGTGGAGGGAGTGAATGTTTGTGGGTGTGGTGCCAATCAAGTGGGCTGCTTTGTCCTGGACGGTGTCCAGCCTCTTGAGTGTTGTGGGAGTTGCACTCATCCAGGCACATAGGGAGTATTTCATCACAGTCGTGACTTGCACCTTGTAGATGGTGGACAGGCTTTGGGGAGTCAGGAGGTGAGTTACTCGTTACACTATTCCTAGCCTCTGACCTACTCCTGTAGCCACAGTATTTATATGGTTAGTCCAGTTCAGTTTCTGGTCAATGGTAACCCCCAGGATGCTGATAGTAGGGGATTCAGTGATGGTAATGCCATTGTACATCAAGGGGCGATGGTTGGATTCTCTCTTGTTGGAGCTAGTCATTACCTGACACTTGTGTGGCACAAATGTTACTTGCCACTTGTCAGCCCAAGCCTGGATATTGTCCAGGTCTTGCTGCATTTGGCCATGGACTGCTTCAGTATCTCAGGAGTCGTGAATGGTGCTGAACATTGTGCAATCATCAGCGAACATCCCCACTTCTGACCTTGTGATGGAAGGAAGGTCATTGCTGAAGCAGCTGAAGATGGTTGGGCCTAGGACACTATCCTGAGAAACTCCTGCAGTGATGTCCTGGAGCTGAGATCACTGACCTCCAACCACCACAACCATCTTCCTTTGTGCTAGGTATGACTCCAATCAGCGGAGAGTTTTCCCCCTGATTCCCATTGACTCCAGTTTTGCTCGGGCTCCTTGATGCCGCACTCAGTCAAATGCAGCCTTGATGTCAAGGGCAGTCACTCTCACCTCACCTCAAGAGTTCAGCTCTTTTGTCCATGGGGATATTCCACAACTTTCAACTAAAGCTGTGGGAAGAATTATTATTCCAACCCAAGTACTCAATGTTTAAAGTTTCATCAAGCCTTGCTTATTTTTATTTACAATGTAGCTTATTTTGACCTCCTGGGAACAACTTTAAATCTTTTTGCAAACCGATTTACCTTTATTGGCAACAAGCATGATTTATATTATCCTGACGACCTGGTTTAAAGTACATTTAACGTGTATGAGGTATAGCTGAACTGCTCGTAGTCGGATTATGATCAGATAAGACGTCACCAACAAATTAATATAAACATATGGAATTATTACTTTTATTATGAAATGCATCAAGTATTTACATTTCCTGAATAAGTGAGATGAGTACAGTAGGGCTGTCCATTGCATTCTGCCTTCAACTGCCTCTTCCTTTGGTCCAACAATGGAACGGCAACTTGCAGAGTATACCTGCCACAGCCTCTCCCTCTGGCAGCGCAATGGGGCAAAAACTTGCAAAGTCCGCCTACCTCAACCTTTGGTAGTGCTGCTCATGGAGCCTTGAGTCTGCCTGCCCCAGCCCCTCCCTTTGTAAGTGCAGTGGGGCTGCAGTTTGCAGAGCCAAACTCTCCCTGTGTCAGTGCAATGGGTCTGAAGCTTGTGGAGTTTCCCTGTTCCTCTGGAAGTGCAGTGGGGCTGCAGCTTGCAGAGTATTCCTCTGGAAGTGCAGCTGAGCTGCAGTTTGCATTGATTCCCTCACCCTGTGTTAGTGTTAAAGTCTCCTTCTCCGCCTGGCAGTGTAGTGGGGTTGCAGTTTACATGCCTCCCATTCCCTCTGGCAGGGTATTGGGGTTGCAGTTTTCAGAGTCTCCCTCTGACAGTGCAATGAAGGTCTGCAGTTTGCAGAGGCTCCTTCTGACAGTGAAATGGGGTTGCAGTTTGCAGTACCTCCCACTCCCTCTGGCAGTGTAGTGGGACTGCAGTTTGCAGTACCTCCCACTCCCTCTGGCAGTGTAGTGGGGCTGCAGTTTTCAGAGTCTTCTTGTTCCTCTAGCAATGCAGTGGGGCTGAACATGAAGTGTCGCCCTCTCCCTTTGGCAGTGCAATGAATTGCAGTTGGCAGTGTCTCTTGGTTCCTCTGGGAGTGCAATCTGACTGCAGTTTGCATTGCCTCCCTCTCCCTCTGGCAGTGCAGTGGGGACGCAGTTTGCAGTGCCTCCCTCTCTGGTAGTGTAGTGGGACAGCAATTTGCAGTTCCTCCCTCCCCCCGGGCAGTGTAGGGTGGTGCAGTTTGCAGTGCATTTCTATCCCTCTGGTTGTGTATTGGGGTGCAGTTGCAGTGCCTCCCTCTCCCTTTGCCCGTGCAATGAGTTGCAGTTTGCAGTGCCTTCCCATTCCTCTGGCAGTGCAGTGGGATTGGAATTTGCAGGGCCTCCCTCTCCCTCTGGCATTGCAGAAGGGTTGCAGTGTGTAGTGCCTGTTGCTCTGGCAATACAGTGGGGTTGTAGTTTGCAGTGCCTCCTTGTTCCTAGGGAGTGCAGATTGCGCAGTGCCTCCCTGTTCATCTGGCAGGGCAGTACAGGAGTTGTAGTTTGCAGTGCTTCCTTATTCCTCTGGCAGTGCAGTGGATTTGCTGTTTGCAGTTCTCCCCTGTTCCTCCGGCGGTGCAATAGGTTTGCAGTGTGCAGAGCCTCCCTCTTGCTTTGGAAGTGCAGTGGGGTTGCAGTTTGCTGTGCCTCCCTGTTCCTCTGGCAGTGCAGTTTTCAGTCCCCCGCCCCCACCCCCGTCTCTGGCAGTGCAGTGGGGTTGCAGTGTGCAGTGCCTCCTTGTTGCTCTGGCAGAGCAGTGCGCTTGCAGTTTGCAGTGCTTCCCTCATTCTGGCAGTGCAGTAAAATTGCAGTTTGTAGTGCCTCCCTCACTCTAGCCAGCGCAATGGGGTTGCAGTTTGCAGTGCATCACCCCCCCCCCCCCCCCCCTCTCTCTCTGGCAGTGCAGTGGCGTTGCAATTTGCCGCGCCTCTCTGTTGCTCTGACAGTGCAATAGGGTTGAAGTTTGCACCTCCCCCTTAGCTCTCTGGCAGTGCAACAGTGTTGCAGTGTGCAGTGCCTCCCTTCTCTCTCTCTCTGGCACTGCAGTGAGGTTAAAGGTTGCAGTGCCTCCCTTTCTCTCTCGCAATGCAGTGGGTTGCAGTGTGCAGTGTCTCCCTGTTGCTCTGGCAGTGCAGTGGGGTTGCAGTTTGCAATGGCACCCTATGGCAGGGCAACAGGGTTGCAGTGTGCAGTGCCTCGCTATTGCTTTGGCAGTACAGTGGGGTTGCATTTGCAGTGCTTCCCCCCTCTCTCTCTGGCACTTCAGTGGGGTTAAAGGTTGCAGTGCCTCCCTTTGTCTTTCGCAATGCAGTGGGGTTGCAGTTTGTCATGCCTCTCTCCCTCTGGCAGTGCAGTGGTGTTGCAGTGTCTCCCTGTTGCTCTGGCAGTGTAGTGGGGTTGTAGTTTGCAGTGCCTCCCTCATTCTGGCAGTGCAGTGAGATTGCAGTTTTCAGTGCCCCCCTCACTCTGGCCAGTGCAATGGGGTTGCAGTTTGCATTGTTTCCCTGTTCCTCTGGCAGTGCAGTTTGCAGTGGCTCCCTCACTCACTATCTCTGGCAGTACATTGGGGTCGCAGTGTGCAGAGCCTTCCTGTTGCTCTGGCATTGCATTGGGGTTGTAGTTTGCAGTGCCTCCCTCACTCACTATCTCTGGCAGTGCATTGGGGTTGCAGTGTGCAGTGCCTTCCTGTTGCTCTGGCACTGCAGTGGGGTTGCAGTTTGCAGTGCCTCCCTCACTCACTGTCTCTGGCAGTGCAGTGAGGTTACTGCGTGCAGTGCCTCCCTTTCTCTCTCGCAGTGCATTGGGGTTGCAGCTTGCTGTGCCACCCTGTTCCTCTGGTGGTGCAGTTTGCAGTGCTTCCCTCTTTCCCTCTGTCTCTGGCAGTGCAGTGGATTTGCAGTTTGCAGTGTCTTCCTGCCTCACTCTCACTGGCAGTGCAGTGGTGTTGCAGTGTGCAGTGTTCACTGTTGCTCTGACAGTGCACTGGGGTTGCCATTTGCAGTATCTCCCTCATTTTGGCAGTGCAGTGAGATTGCAGTTTGCAGAGTCACCTTCACTATGGCAGTGCAGTGAGATTGCAGTTTGCAGTGCCACCCTCACTCTGGCAGTGCAGTGGGGTTGCAGTTTGCATTGCCTTCCCCACTCTCTCTCTGGCAGTGCAGTGGGGTTGCAGTTTGCAGCTCCCCCTTTGCACTCTGGCAGTGAGGTGTTGTTGCAGTGTCTCCCTGTCACTCTGGCAGTGTCGCGGGGTTGTAGTTTACAGTGCGACCCTCATTCTGGCAGTGCAGTGGGATTTCAGTTTGGAGTGCCTCCATCATTCTGCCAGTGCACTGGAGTTGCATTTGCAGTGCCTCCCCACCCTCACTGTGGCAGTGAAGTGGAGTTGCAGTTTGCAGTGCCTCCCTCAATCACTCTCTCTGGCATTGCAGTGGGGTTGCAGTGCCCACTGTTGCTCTGGCAGTGCAGCGGGGTTGTGGGTTGCACAGCCACCCTCCCTGTAGCGGTGCCGCGGAGTTGCGGTGCTTTGGGGTGGCGGGGGGTGGTGCCACGGTGTTGCGGTGCCGCGGGGTTGCGGTGCTTCGGGGGGGCGGCGCCGTGGGGTGGCGGGGAGGCGGGGGGCGGCGCCACAGGGTGGGGTGCTGCGGTGTGGCAGGGGACGGCGCTGTGGGGTGGTGCAGGGCGGTGCCGTGGGGTGGCGCTGCCGCGGGGTGGTGGTGATGCAGGCTGGCGGTGCCACGGGGTGGCGGTGCTGCGGGGTGGCGGTGATGCGGGGTGGCGGTGCCGCGGGGTGGCGGTGCTGCGGGGTGGCGGTGCTGGTGCCGTGGGGTGACAGGGGGTGGTGCCGCAGGGTGGCGGGGGCAGCGCCGCGTGGTGGTGGTGCCGCAGGTGGCGGTGCCGTGCGGTGGCGGGGGCAGCGTCGTGGGGTGGCGGGGCGGTGCCACAGGGTTGCAGTGCCGCGGGGTGGCGGGTGGCGGTGCCGCGGGCTGGCGGGGGCGGTACCGCGGGGGGGGGCGGTGCCGCGGGCTGGCGGGTGGCGGTGCCGCGGGCTGGCGGTACCACGGGGGGGGGGGGGCGGTGCCGCGGGGTGGCTGGGGGGGGGCGGTGCCGCGGGGTGGCGGTGCCGTGGGCTGGCGGGTGGCGGTGCCGCGGGGTGGCTGGGGGGGCGGTGCCGCGGGGTGGCTGGGGGGGCGGTGCCGCGGGCTGGCGGGTGCCGGGGGGGCGGTGCCGCGGGGTGGCTGGGGGGGCGGTGCCGCGGGCTGGCGGGTGGCGGGGGGGCGGTGCCGCGGGGTGGCGGGTGGCTGGGGGGGGCGGTGCCGCGGGCTGGCGGGTGCCGGGGGGGCGGTGCCGCGGGGTGGCGGGTGCCGGGGGGGCGGTGCCGCGGGGTGGCGGGTGCCGGGGGGGCGGTGCCGCTCTCGCCCTGGCCACTGAGTGAATCATGTCCCAGGGAGGGGGAGGAGCCGGCATGCTGTGCGCGGGGACGATGTTGGCCGCCATGTTGTGGGGAAGTCAGTGAGTTTCTGACGCGCAAAAAACCCCAGAAAAGCCGCTGAATCGGTCGCCATCGCATCTCCGTGTGTGTGAGTATCACCCAGGGAACAGTCTGAAAATAACACGGCCAACCGTCTGCAGCAGCGGGGCCGGGGGAATGAGTGCGGCTTAAAAACATCCGATTCACACAAACAGAGAGAAAGGGAGTCGGCCGCGGGCGTTAGTGTCCGGAATCCGGGGCCGAGTGTCCGGACAGTGGGAGGTGGGGGGGTGGTTTTGGACCCGGCCCGGGGTTTTGTTTGGGGGGGGGGGGGGTTGGACCCGGCCCGGGGTTTTGATTGGGGGTGGGGGGGGGGGTTGGACCCGGCCCGGGGTTTTGTTTTGGGGGGGGGGGGGGGTGTTGGACCCGGCCCGGGGTTTTGTTTGGGGGGGGGGGGGGGGGTGTTGGACCCGGCCCGGGGTTTTGGGGGTGGGGGTGGGGGGGTGTTGGACCCGGCCCGGGGTTTTGTTTGGGGGTGGGGGTGGGGGGGGTCTTGGACCCGGCCCGGGGTTTTGTTTGGGGGTGGGGGTGGGGGGGTGTTGGACCCGGCCCGGGGTTTTGTTTGGGGGGGGGGTGGGGGGGTGTTGGACCCGGCCCGGGGTTTTGTTTGGGGGGGGGGGGTGTTGGACCCGGCCCGGGGTTTTGTTTGAGGGGGGGGTGGGGGTGTTGGACCCGGCCCGGGGTTTTGGGGGTGGGGGTGCAGGTAGTGCTGGACCCGGCTTCTTGTCTGATAGCCTCACTTGTGTTTGCACAGGTTCCCGTGGAATGAATATTCCATGTGTCCTCCTGGGGATGAATGAAGTGTCCTGGCAGCAGGACTCGGCTCGGATGATGCACGGAGGAGGAGGAGGCGGCGGCGGCGGGGCTCCTCCGGACAGCGGCGGCGGGCTGGTGCTGAGCGCCGCGGCGGCACCAGGGACAGCTCTGGGCCCCGGCACAGCCCCGATCATAGCGTCCAGCAACCACGGAATCCAGCCCCCTCTCAGCGGCCGCTCTCAAGACGACGCCACCGTGGGTTATTTCTTCCAGAGGCAGCCGGGGGAGCAACTGGGCGGCTACTCGAGCAAACACCGCTGGCCTACGGGGGATGGAGTCCATGTGGAGCATCAGGTGGGTTCTCCCCGGTTATTATCCTTCACTCCTTTCCTGCTGGATTGGGGGTGAAATGCACCCGCTGCAGAATGCACCCACCCTTCCTCAAATTTTTACATTTAATTTTCTGCAATATTTTTATTCTGGTTGCATGTACCCAACCTTTTACACTTTGGGTTTGATATGCAAAAAAGAAACTTCCGAGATGGCTTGCTGTTTTTATGTAAGTTTGGCAGTAAAAGTTTATTGCTCTTTGTCGGCACCCTTCCACAAATATGGTTTAACAAAAGCACTGTTTGTTTTAGATGTTGCGTGTAAGCTAATGCATGCAAGTTCTCAGTATCTCGACGTATTAATTTTTTAATATTTAATTTTGCAATATTGTATTCAAAAACTTGAAGCAGCCTTCTACTATTGTTGCTATAGTATTACTTCTCCCTGCTTTGATTCAAAGCATAATGGCCTATTTAAATCATATCTTATTTACAAAATGTATTTTTTTCAATGAGGGCTCTATTTTTTAAAGTATTGTTCTTTAATCCAGATGATCGAGTTTTAAATGTTTTTAAATTGTAACAATGTTTGATTTCACAACATCTTCCCATGTCAATTATTAAAAATTCTGATCTCTAGTTCTTTTATAGTATGGCCTTTGTACTCCCTATTGTTAAACTACCAGTCTTCATTCTTTGATGGGATGTCACTGGCATGGCCGGCATTTGTTGCCGATCCTTAAGTGGCCTTGAGAAGGTGGTGATCACCACCTTGAACTACTGCAGCCCATCTGGTGCAGGTAAACCTAGAGTGTTGTTGGTGTAGAGAATTTTAGGATTTCGACCCAGTGACAGTGAAGGGTGGGTGATATAGTTCCAAGTCAGGATGGTGTGTTGGCTTGGAGGGGAACTTCCAGGTGATTGTGTTCCCATGCACCCGGTGCCCTTGCCCTTCTTGGTGGTAGAGGTTGCAGATTTGAAAGGTGCTGTCGAAGGAGACTTGGCAAGTTGTGAGTCTTTTAAGTATTTAGAAATTAAACTTAAGCTATTCTTTAGGGCAGATATTCGTGGATCAGATTTAGAAACTAAAGCCAGGATGTACACAACTATTTTAAAATTGCGATACAAGTGCATCTGTGCTCGGTTTTGCAACATTGCAATGTGTACTTATTGTGAAGCTGTCAGTGAGGAAACAATTGAGTTGACTATTTTATATTAAATTTAAGTGTTAAAATGCATGAGTACAGTGTTTGTATTGGTGCAGTTTTTATGATTATTGCTCTTTTGAAAAGGGCCTCTGGAAGGAGGAGAAAATTCAAATATTTTGAAGTGTTTTAATGTTTTGTAAACAAAAACATTTCCTGTGTGTTGAGTCTTGCATGCACAGATTGGTGTACAGTAAAGATATCTAACTGATAGCTGGTGGGCCATGTGTTGATTGTGAAGTCCTCATAGTTCCCTCCTGCAGTCTCCTAAAACAGGCTACCAAATTCACTGCTTGTAAATTGGGGAGGGAGGAGTACTTTCGTGCATATCCCTCATATTTTTATTTTGCCTTGTACATCTTACGCTGGCGCTGTTTTCATCTGAGAATCCCAAATGTCATATTTGAACCTGATGCTAGTATTTATATTAAGTCTACTTATTTTATGACAGCCAACTTGTATACCTACTGTCCTTGATCTACAAATATGTTGCTGGGATAAGAGAACTGAATTTAGCAATGTAAATAGGGAGTTAGTTTACAGACACCTTTCTCCCAGAATCCAAACTAAAGCATCAGCGTAAATGTGGCTTGAGCATATGTAATTGGTTCAAGAAGACAGAGTTTGGACAACCAAAATGTAAATAATATGTCTGCTCGCATTGGAAAATTACTTGACAACTGAAGTTTTTATGGTTTTCATAATTTTAGGTACTTTTGTTTGAAAGGAAAAAATGATCGTAACATAAAATTGCTTAAATATTTTGCATTTGGAGTACATTGTGAACTGTGTTCTGATAGCACTGCCAATCTGGGCTAGATTTTCTGCCTTAATTATGAATGTGCAGAACCTATTGATAGCTGTAGTTTAAATCCCCCCCCTACACATTTTTTTGCCTTGAGGCCTTCCTATTTATCATCTCTATTTCATAAGAACACAAGAAATAGGGACAAGAGTAGACCATTTGGCCCCTCGAGCCTGCTCCGCCATTCAATAAAATCATGGCTGATCATCTTGTGCTTTGATTTCCACATTCCCATCTAACCCTGATAATCTTTGATTCCCTTGCCTAACAAGAATCTATCTACCACTGTCGTAAAAATATTCAATGCCTCCTCCACCTTCTGAGGCAGAGAATTGCAAAGCCGCACAACATTTCAAGTATGGGCTGTTTTGAAATGTTCCAAATAAATGAGAATAAATCCATTACATATTGATAATGTTACCAGTGTGAGTCCACGCCCCAGGGGGAGGTGGTGGCATAGTGGTATTGTCACTGGACTAGTATTCTAGAGACTCAGGGTAATGCTTTGGTGACCCGGGTTTGAATCCCACCATGGCAGATGGTGAAATTTGAATTCTGATTGAAATGTCTGATGATGACCACAGAACAATTGTCGTAAAAACCCACCTGGTTCACTAATGTCTTTTAGGGAAGGAAATCTGCTGCCCTTACCTGGTCTGCTCTGCATGTGACTCCATACCCACAGCAATATGGTTGACTCATGAATGCCCTTTAAAAAAGGGCAATTAGGGTTGGGCAGTAAATGCTGGCCTAGTTAGCGACACTCGCATCCCATGAACAAATAATAAAACAAGAAAAACAGGCTTGAACGAATATGGTGGACAAATAGTTTAGCCATCCACCTGGAATGCAAAGATAACCCCGATTTCTTTTCTCTACTGTAAACCATCTTCTTAAACCTCTCCCCTCCAATAATAAGTGTGAGAAGCTCATGGACATCTTTGTCGCTAAAGTTGAGACCATTTGATTAGCTTCCTGTGTTGCTTCCCTCATTAGGCCACATAAGGACATTAGGGCAGATGGTCCAAAGAGGTGAGTTTTAAGGAGTATTTTAAAGGAGGATAGAAAGGTAGAGAGTTTAGGGAGGGGATTTTGGAGATCAATGCCTAGACAGCTGAAGGTGCAGTCACCAATGGTGGAGCAGTTAAATTTGGAGATGCTTAAGAGGCTGGAATTGGACGAGTGCAGAGATCTCAAGAGTTGTGCAACTGGAGGAGGTTACAGAGTTAGGGAGGGATGAGGCCATAGAGGGGGTTGAAAACAAATATGAGAATTTTAAAATTGAGACATTGCTTGACTGGGAGCCAGTGTAGGTCAGCGAGCACAGGGGTGATGGGTGAATGGGACTTGGCATAAGCACACTGGCAAGAGTTTTGAATAATCCTCAAGTTTACTTTTATAAAAGTCCTGTGGAAGCACCTTGGAACCCTTTAACATAAAGGCTCTAAATAATTGTAAGTTAAGATAATAGAATTGTTTAGCCATCTTTGTGTAATTTAGGCTCTCTTTGCTTAAGAGGGAGTTTTCATGGTGCATCAAATTTCCCTGTAAATTGTGTGAATCTACAACCCTCTTGATAAAATATTATTTTGGGAACCAAGGGAAAATTGTTGTGTTTGGGGAACTTCTTGTTTCTACCATTTGTAGCAAAGAATCTAAAGCCAGGTTGTAACACCCTTATTTCTACTTGAGTGGAGCTGACCCCATTATTTATTGTACAAACCTGTTTTAGAAAAATCTGCTTTCCATTCTGAACCTTGGAAATATTGCTTTAATATATATGAATCTGGGTATTACTGTACATTAAATCCTGCTGTTACTATGATGTTAAGTTCAAAGTTGAGACTTGAGATATTGTGACAAAGTTGTGTGATGTAGTGAAACATGAAAAATAAAATATGTTGGCTTTCAAACTGCTGAACAGAACTGCTTCTGTATTGTGCTAGTGGCACTGACTCCCAGTCTGGATTTTCTGCAGCCAGCTGCAATTTGATAGTAAATGTGGAATTTGCTACAGCTGATGGCTAGTGGCTTCATTTTTGTCAGATTTGATGAGCACAGAGTGCATATGAATAGCAGACCTGATGAGGGGACAGAGTTTAAGCTTATTGAGTCCTCCTCTATTATATAAACTTTATAGCTAATTTTAAAGACCCTTATTCAGGTTGGATTCTGGGAAGCTGGTTTCCATAAGGTGGCTCTGATATTCTAAGTCTCAATTCATTTACACAGCAACAGAATTGTTGACCCAGCTTTCCACTGCTCAGTAGTTCTATCATAAGAATAAGGATGTTGAATTTAGAAAGAAATACTTTGGAATTATGTAAGCACCATTCATGTCCTCAGAGCACCCTGAAGTACTTTACAGCCTTTGAAATATTTTAAAGCCCAGTCACTAAAAAAAGGCAAACACAACAGCCCATTTGTACACAGCTATGTCTGTCACGCAGGAATGAGATAAGTCACCAGGTAATTTCTTCCTTTGATGTTGGTTGAAAGTTAAATGTTAGTCTGCACATTTAGCAATGAAAATGTTCTGAGGCAACTTGAAGATGCTGGTCTTCCAGAATTAAATATAAAGATTGCTTGCAACAATGAGAAAAGCACTTCAACTTTGGGAGGAAGGAAAAAACACACATCCAAAATACCATTCCAAAGGATAGAGGTGTATCAACCCACGTCTATATTTATTGTCTAGTAAAAAATTTAAATACTATTGGCTTAAACCAGCTGAGTTAAAATATCGAATCATTTACATAAATGACTTAATTTGTTTGCAGCCTTGCATAACAGTAAAGCACATATTAAGGTTAGCAAGAACAGGTATGAACTGACTATTCCATTTGCTTATGCATTGTGGCATGTATCTTGGTTTAAGATATATAATCCTGTTTTCGATCCCTGTTCTTAAACCAGTTTTAAGGAAAAAAAAACATTTAAGGTAATATAATCATTGTATTCAAACTGCTTTTACCATCATGATGATTTCATCCTAGGATGATGGTGCTCAAAATGATCTTCTGAGACAACCAGAGTTTGGAAGGGTGAAATCAGTAACTATGATAATGTACCTTTCTTGATGACTATTGATCTACATTGGTTCCTGATCCACCAAAACCTCAACTTTTAAAATTCTCATCCTTGTGTCAAATCAGCCAAGAATCCTTTGGTCCTTCATTCTGGCCCCTTATGTATCCCCTACTTATTTTGCCTCACCATTGGCGGCCATGCCTTTAGCTCTCTAGGCCCTAAGTACTACAATTTCCCCTCTAAATCAGTTCACCTCACCTCTGTTAAGATGCTCCTTGAAACCAACATCTTTGACTAAGTTTTTAGTCACCTGTCTTAATATGTCTTTGCCTTGGTGTCAATGTTTACCTGATTACAAACCTATAAATTCCTCTAGGACACTTGCTACATTAAAGGCAAATTGTTTATAAATGCAACTTGTTTATATTCGACCTATCAAATTATTTGGATTCATCATTATATTTCACTGAATTCTGAGTTCGGAATAAAAGCTACAATATGCTTTTGGCTTTTTCTTTTCCCTTTCCTTTGCATAAAACCCAGGACAATCTGAATTAGATGAACTTTCATGGAATATTGGCATACATAAAATAGACCACTTGATGGCCATGAAATTAACCAAAACTTTATCCCATGAAGAATTAAACATTGTAATCTATAAGTTTCTGAATAAATCCAGTAATTTTTAAAATTGTATATAATTTGTATGGCAATAATTGTTAGATGTCAGTTGCTTTTAAATTGGGTGAGAACTATAATTGTTCTGGCACTTCCTAAAGCGGAGATGGCACATAACCGTCTGCCATCTGAATGTTAAACAATTTGGGCTTGCTAAAACTAGTGACTTCAATATTTCTACTGAATTTTATTTTTGAACTGCTCTTGTATTATGTAAGATCTAGAAGTCATTGATGTGTTGGTGGTTTTTAGTGGGTTCCAGCAGTTTTACATTTGACTTGCAACTGGCTGTGAGACCTGCACATTGGGAGCTGGCAACACAAGTGCACTAAAACAGTTTGACTAAAATTTGAGTGTTTATATCCAACACCAAATGATAGTTTTAATCAATTTTGCATAATTTTTAGGTGGGATGTGAACTTTGCAGAGTGTTGTTTTGAGTTTTTCACAGAAGTGATTGTGAATATTGACATGTTCTGTGTTGATGTATGCGCTGAATGATTAATAAATATAATTACTTAAGTTAATCCTGAAATATTATAGTGATACATCAATTATGCAACAGAATGGAACAGATTGGGCCAATATCCTGGAATTTCCTTCCTAACACCATTGTAGAAGCATCACCATCACAAAAGCTAGCAATTCAAAGAAAATGCCCCCACCTGTCTCCAGGCAACTAGAGATGGCCAGTTGATATGGCCTTGCCAGCTCTGACCAAATTGGAATTTTAAAAAAATCTTTCCCTATGGATATATGAAATTGGGTATAATTGAGAATTTGTAAACTTTGTTGTCTATTGCCGTGCAGTGACTTATGCACCAGAAAGAAGACTGTTAGCTGCTGCTCCCAAACACCAATCTATGATGTCTTTATACTGCAGTTGTTTTCTCGATTTACAAGGCAATTTCATATGCATTGTCTCAACCCTTTAAGTAACTTCTCTTCACTGTAAATATCAGTGCCATGGCTCATTGAAGGCAAGAGTTATATCTTCTATGTAGAATTGTGGGCACTATTTCCATGTTTCCCATTTGTCCCAGTCCTGCATGTTGGAAATGGTTTTTTTTTGAAAAATTTGTTCATGGCATGTGAGCATTGTTGGCAAGACCAGCTGTAAGGACTCCATCCCATTCTCTCAGTTCCTTCGCCTCCGTCGCATCTGTTCTGATGATGCTACCTTCAAAAACAGTTCCTCTGAAATGTCCTCCTTCTTCCTTAACCGAGATTTTCCACCCACGGTAGTTGACAGGGCCCTCAACCGTGTCCAGCCCATCTACCGCGCATCCGCCCTCACGCCTTCTCCTCCCTTCCAGAAACATGATAGGGTCCCTCTTGTCCTCACTTATCACCCCACCAGCCTCCGCATTGAAAGGATCATCCTCCGCCATTTCCGCCAACTTCAGCATGATGCCACCACCAAACACATCTTCCCTTCACCCCCCCCGGCGGCATTCCGTAGGGATCATTCCCTCTGTGATACCCTGGTCCACTCCTCTATCACCCCCTACCCCTCAACCCCCTCCTACGGCGCCTCCCCATGCGAGCGCAAGATATGCAACACCTGCCCCTTCACTTCCTCTCTCCTCACCATCCAAGGGCCCAAACACTCCTTTCAAGTCAAGCAGCATTTCACTTGCATTTCCTTCAACCTAGTCTACTGCATTCGTTGCTCCCAATGCGGTTTCCTCTACATTGGAGAGACCAAACGCAGACTGGGTGACCGCTTTTCAGAACACCTTCGGTCTGTCCGCAAGCATGACCCAGACCTCCCTGTCACTTGCCATTTCAACATTCTACCCTGCTCTCTTGCCCACATGTCTGTCCTTGGCTTGCTGCATTGTTCCAGTGAAGCTCAACGCAAACTGGTGGAACAGCACCTCATCTTCCGACTAGGCACTTTACAGCCTTCCAGACTGAATATTGAGTTCAACAATTTTAGATCTTAAACTCCCTCCTCCATCCCCACCCCCTTCCCGTTTCTTCTCCCTCCTTTTTGTTTTTTCCAATAATTTATATAGATTTTACTTTTCCCACCTATTTCCATTATTTTTAATGTATTCCACCGATCATTTATCTATACCTCTTATGCCCTTTTGGTCTTATTTCACCCCACCCCCACTAGAGCTATCTGTACCTTGCTTGTCCTGCTATCTATTCTTAATTAGCACATTCTTTTAGATAATATCACCACCTTCAACACCTCTTTGTTCTTTTGACTGTGACATCTTTTGGTTATCTCCTCCTATCACTGCTTGCTTGCCCCAACAACCTCCCCCCCCACCTTTAAACCAGCTTATATTTCACCCCTCTCCTATTTTTACTTAGTTCTGTTTAAGGGTCATGAGGACTCGAAACGTCAACTGTACTCTTCTCCGCCGATGCTGCCAGACCTGCTGAGTTTTACCGGGTATTTTTTTATTTTTTGTTGTTCATTGCTATTTGCTCTTGAAAATATGATGATCTGCCTTCTTGAATTGATGCAGTCCATGTGGTGTATGCTGTTAGGAAGGGAGTTTTTCATGTATTTGACCTGGTGACAGTGAAAAAATGACAACTTACAAAAATGGCAGTAACTCACTTGCTCCCCCCCCCCCCCCAAAAACCTGCCCACTATATACAAGGAGCGTGATAGAATATTCTCCACTTGCCTGGATATATGCAGCTCCATCAATACTCAAGAAAACGACACCTTCTTGGACAAAAGCAGCCCACTTGATTGGCATCCTATCCACCATCTTAAACATTCACACCCTCCACTACCGACGCACAGTGGCAGCAGTGTGTACCATCTACAAGATACATTGCAGCAACTCACCAGGACTCCTTCAACAATACCTTTAAACCTGCGACCTCGACCACCTACGAGGACAAGGCAACAGATGTATGGGAATACCACTACCTGCAAGTTCCCCTCCAAGCCAAACACCATCCTGACTTGGAACTATATCGCCGTTCCTTCACTGTCACTGGGTCAAATTCCTGGAACTCCCTCCCAAAGAGCACTGCAAGTGTACCTACACCACATGGACTATAGCAGTTGAAGAAGGTGGCTCACAACCACCTTCTCAAGGGCAGTTAGGGATAGGCAATAAAAATTCTGGCCTAGCCAGTGATGCCCACATACCATGAAATAATTTTTTAAAAATTAGTTCCAAGTCAGACTGTTGTGTGCCTTGGAAAGATCTTGCGGGTGATGAAGTTCCCATGTGCCTGTTGCCATTGTTGCTCCTCTTGTCCATCTGTGTTAGAGGTTGCGGGTTTGGAAGAACCTTGACAAGTTTCAGTGCATCAAAGTTGGGTCAAAGCAGATGGAGGGTATAATTACATCATAGCAAGATTACATAGGCTCAGGGTTTGTGATCAGTAGCGAATTAATGGTTTTCATCATTCATTGTGCTCACTTGACAACTTGTGGCCAGCTGAGCTTTGATATAACATGGCACTGTGATGCTAGGCATGTAGGCCATATGTCCCCCATAGACTGGCGGATCATATCAAACAGCATGTACAAGCCGCTGTTTGTAACGGGCAAGGTACAGACTGTACCTAACCAGCTCGTGCTTGCATAACTCAAAACACAGTGTTCAGCATTAAATTTTGTTTTCACGATTGGACAACATTTGCTAAATAATACTCAGTGTGCTAAGAATTACGCTGGCAACCAATTTAAGATTGTCAGCCGGGCTCGCTGTGTGGCACATTTGTGTGTACTGGAAGCTACATATATTAATACACAGGGCCCTGTTCTTTGCAGGCAGAAAGAACATGTACACACATTGCACCTGTTTCAGCTTAACAAAATAAGTGACAGCCATACGCTGATTCATTGGTCAAGACATTGCTCTGAGGAATCAGGGTCAAGCTGTCTGGTTTAAATTTCAAACAATGCTGGCAGTAAACTGTCAGTCATCAACCAGAGTCCACTTGCCAAACAATCAGCATTCCCCTCTCTCATACAGTATAAATTGTTGTTTCCCCCTTTCATTGGTATTTTTGCGAAATGTCCTGATGAGTGCAAGGCGAAAACCTTTAACATGTCTCTTTTTTCAGCAATACTCCTGTTCTGTGCTACCAAATGATCACACTGTTTAAAAATCCACTTAGACTTGAATGGCGAGCCCCAGCTTTTCTTGGGGTATTTAGTGGGTAAGTCTTGCAACTTCATGCTCTTTTGTGTGTTTGAATGTGGAGTCTCTCAATGAGTTACTGGTGTAGTGAAGCTTATGGAGGAGCAGCAACAACAACTTGTTTTCATATAGCGGCTTTAATTTTAATAGCATGTCCCTTCATAGGAGCCCTATCAAACAAAATGTGACAGTGAGCCATAGAAGCGGCTGTCGGGACAGATGACCAAAAGCTTGGTCAATGAGTTAGGTTTTGAAAAGTGTCTTAAAAGAAAGAAAGAGGTGGAGAGGTTTGGGGAAGGAATTCCAGAGTTTAGGGCCTCGGCAGCTGAAAGCATGACTGCCAGTGGTGCTGTGATAAAAATTGGAGGCATGCATAGATCTGAGGGTTCTAAGGCTGAAGAAGGTTGCAGAACTATGGAGGGATGAGGCCAAGGAGGGGTTTGAAAACAAGGACAAGAATTTTTAATTGAAGCATTGCCAGCCCATAGGTGTGTAGGTCAGCATGCACATGGGTGATGGGTGAATGGATGCTGGTGTGAGTTGGAACACGGACAGCAGAGTTTTGGGTGAACTCAAGTTTATGGGGCGTGGGAGGTTGGTTAGGAGAGGGTTGCAATAGTCAAGGCTAGGGGTAACAGGCATGGATGAGGGTTTCAGCAGCAGAAGGATGGAGCATGGATGGAGTGGGTTGATGTTACTTTGGTAGATGTAGTCGTAAACTCATATCTGAAATACAGCACCAAGGTTGTAACTGAGCCTTTACACTACTTATTATTCTGTTGGCCCCCTCCTGAACCTTTGAGGCCTCAATTATATCACCCGCCATGTGAAGGGACCAGAATTGGGCAAAGCTTTCTAGATGAGGCCTTGTTGAGAAAAGGTATTCCTCATTCAAATTTGCTTTTAAAATTAAAAGCAGTTGAATTTTGAAAAAAAACACATGCAAGGTAGGGAGGAAGAGGCTGTCTTCCAACTTCTTCTCCCCCTCCTCCTGGCTCTTGCTTCCAATGTGTTCCCAACCCTTCCATCACCTTACCAATTACTACCAATGTCCCTTCCTACCACATTTCAGTGCTGTTGTTTCCCAATCTCTTCTGAAATTAATGTACAAACCCTTTATCTTCCACTTTCTCTTGGTTGTGTTGCTCAGTCTACCCTTAATCCTGCATTCCCCCCCACCCCCTGGAACTGTAGTGGTTAAATTACATAATCAGCACCAAATGTAGGTATCCCTTTTTGTTGATAGGCATTTATAATGAATTAAAAAACATCTATAATACAAATAATGTGACGCAAAGCAACAACATATAGTCAAGTAGCTGAGAGAGTGTACACAGCCTTAAGGTTTTTCATATAGATCTTTTATATTGTCAAACCACTATGCAGGGGTTTCTATATGCACAACATAGTTCTGAAATTGTATTGTGATTTACTAGAAAGCAGTTTTGACTTTACATAGGAAACCCGAGGTAATGAGCCAAGGTCCGTAGTCTAGGATATCACCAAGGTTGAAAGAGGACTTGGGATATATATGGAAGTTATAAGTAATGCCAAACTTGGGTTTTAAAAGCCTAAAGATTGAGGGTGGCATTGGGCAGTTTTCGTATCCTGGAGTGAAGATTGAGAAGAAGTGATGGTTCTTTTTTTCAATATGATTTGCATATAGGAAGAAGGTAAATTGTGGAGTGGCAGTGGGTACTTAGGAAGAAGTGAGGAAAGTTTAGTGTACTGGTGGTACTCATCAAATTGAGGCAAAGATTTTGGAAACTAGGGGCTGAATTTTTCGTTGGGCGGGAGGGCCTGACCCAGTCACGGGCGGGCGTAGAGCCGATTGCCGCCAGCGATCGGGGCCGCACCGCTATTATACGTGGGTGGGCCAGTTGAGGCCTGCCCAGCGTGACGTCCGCCGGGAAGCGCTATGCACTCCCTGTGTGGGCAGGGGGGAATCCCTAAAATAGAGAGTGCATCAGCAACAAAAAAAAAAGGTAAGAATGATGAATAAAGTTAGCCATTGATGGAAAAGGGAGAAAACAAGAAAAATCTGCAGATTTATGAGTGCATGGAGCATACAATCAACCATCAAGTACACGTTTGATTTGGGAAGAAATTAGTTAGCCATGACTATAATTTTGGTGGAAGTATTGCAGGGCATAGACGGGTGAAGTGGCGATGGGGAGAATCATAAAACCAGTTATGAGGAATATGTTTACAATTTTACCACACTTTATGCATGGTGGAAATCTTCCACTATGGTGGTACAGTGAAACCTTGCTGACACCGAGGGACTGACACTAGCCTTTTGCTTTCTTTGCAGCTTTAGTTTGTATACCTCTTCACTGAGAAACAATTTTGTGCCCTCAATGAAAGTCTCGTTGCGTAGTGCACCACTCCCCTCCAGTGAGATAAATCTCCTCTTCCATTGTCTGGTTTTCCCTCTGTTCGCCAATGCAGCTGTCTCCTACCCTCTGAACCTGCATGTCCTAAAGCCAGTATTTGGTCTTGATTGAATATGCTGCACACACGGGAGATTGATTAGATAAAAATAAAATGTTCTAGAAATTATTTTAATTTATAAGAATACATTTTATTTACTGTCTGTACAGCTAAGTTTCTGCAGGCTTTAGAATGTAACATTAGATCATAAATTTGTCTTAGTTGGCATGAAAATTCGGAACCAAGTATTGTATTGAAAACAAGGTTAAAGAAACAGATGATAGTAATAACATGAAATCAAGAGACAGAATGCATAATTGAAATAGAGTTAGGATAGAAGCAGAATAATAATCAAAAGTTTGTCTTGCAGTTAGTGAGGAGTGTTCTTTATGACTGTTTCAGCATGAAGGTCATCAGTGGGTGAGGAATGCAAGAGACACTAAATTCTCCATGCACGAGGAAATTACATTTTTGGTTGAAGGATGTATGTTTGTGGATAAATTGAACCAAACTAATAATTGTGTGAAACTTTTCAGTAACATTTGACATGCTTGATTTGGTGAATTTATTGTTTGTGTATTATGATCAAGCTATACCATTGGTTGATGTTGAAGGTTCTTGCCCTTCTGAGTTCTCATTCAAATTAAGACAATTTTTAAGATTTATATTAAAGCCTACAGAAATCCACCTGAATAGACAGCGTAGAAGGTTTTTTTATTCTTTTATGGGATGTGGGCATTCCTGGCAAGACCAGTATTTTGTCCATCCCTAATTTCCTCTGAATTGAGTGGCTTGGTAGGCCATTCCAGAGGGTATTTAAGAGTCAGACACATCCTGTGGATCTGGAGTGACTTGTAGGCTGGACCAGGTAAGGATGGCAGATTTTCTTCCCTAAAGGACATTAGTAAAGCAAATAGGTTTTTACAACAATTGATAGCTTAATGTGTTGAGAAAGTGGAAGTACATCTGTGTAAAGTTTCCATGGCAACTACAAGACTATTGCTCTGCCTCTTGCTTCAGAGTGACTAAATTGCAGGTACTAATGATACAATACAAATGACCAGGTTCTCGATGCATTTTTAAAATAGATGCTAGAAATGTGTGTATTATACATGGGTTTGCAGCTATGATTGGAGATTATTTTGAGCTAAAATACTATGCAGAGTTCTATATAGGAATTAATTTTAGGCTCTTGCTCCTTTTTTTCTTGCAAAGCTTAAAGAAATCTTTTTTTTTAATGATCTACAAGATAAACAGTTTATATTTTCCACCAGTGCATGAAAAATTTGCATTTGTTTAGTGTTTCAGCTTATTGATTTTGTAAGTTATGAGCATTCAAACAGGCACTGAGAAATCTTTATAGGGAATGAATATTACTGATTGCAGCATCTTTTAGTCTAGTTATATTGTACATTTTGAATCGGTCGTTACATGGTTTCTGCTTCCTGGTAATTTTTTAAAAACATTTTATAAATGTATCAATTTGAATAATAATTGAAGTATAGCTGTCGTCAATCCAGTATTGGCTCGGTATTTACTGTTTATGTGAGACCATTTGCAGTGTTTCACTTTCAGTCTGGTTATGGTATAACTACATTTGATACAATAAGAGCCTTTGTAAACTTGAAATGGATGCATTCAAGAAGATGAATTAACACAAGGAAGAAAGAAATGGAAGTTAATGCTCATAATGTTAGGTGACAGATGGTGGGAGAAGACTCATGGAGCACAAACCCCCAGCATCAACAGTTGGGCTGAACAGTCTGTTTGTGCTATACATTCTATGGGAAAACACCCTCAATTTGTACACTAGAAAACAGTTGAGCAGGCCATGGTGACTCCATGCTTTCTGCTTGCAAAACTACCTGAGCAGTTAACATATCTGATTTATCCAATGTGCAACTGGCTCAGTTAATAACTTAAGAGCCCACGATCAAAGGTTTATTTATTTAAAATCAACTTCTGTTGTGGTCAAGGGCTGAAGTATTTTACAATCAATCATTCCAAATAAAATATAAAAATAGAAAAAATTATAAAAAGTCCGTAGGTAGACTGACATCATCTAAGATAGATGTTAAAGATCACATACTGTGATGCCTTGACCAGTACTCCTCCCCCAACCAAAACAACTGGCTGTCTCATTGCTATTTTACTGCCATTCCTCAAATAGCAGAAATATCAGTTACTGTACCTCCAGTATTTGATAGGGAGACTAACAAAGTGGGCATGACTTAGGAGAGCAAAAAGGGTATAAAGATGTTTTAAGATTAAAATGGGGTAGATGAGTGATAAACTAATTGAACTTAGGATAAAACCCTTGGTCCGGGCGGCTTGTGCCCACACATGTTCTAAGAAACTAGGGAAGAGATAGCAGAAGCACTATTGCATTTATATAAACATTTATTAGAAAAGCATAGTGACAGAGGACTGGCAAACAGCTAGTAATAAACCTATATTTAAAAAGGGGGAACTAGCTTGATGCTAGGAAATACGATGGAACTTTACTGAAAGATACAGAAGATAAACATTTAGAAACCAAAAATATCACCATGAATAACCAGAAAGGATTTCAAAAGAGGATGTTATGCTTAACGAACTTTATTGAATCCTTTGAAGACGTAACAAAATAGACTAGGGTAATGTAATCGAATTTCTGGATTTTCAAAAATCCTTTGATAAGTTACTGCATGGTACGCTCGTGACCTGCGTCAGATCATGTGGAGTCAGGGGGCAAGTAGCAGAATGGATAACGAGCTATCTTCAGAACAGAAAAGTTTAAGGGTTACTTTTCAGACTTGCAAAAATTGAAGCGGTGATCTACAAGAATCGGTGTTGCTACCACTATTGTTCATTTTTACATAAACAATTTGGACTTGAGTTGGAAGTATAATTGCAAAATTTGCAGACAGCACCACATTGATAGGGTGGAGTGGTGGGGGGTGAGATAGTTAATGTTGAGGAGAACTGCAACAAAATATAAAGAGTGCATAAATAAACTTGCAGAATGGGCATGTAATTGGCCATGAAGTGTTGCATTTTGGTGAGAAGAAATAGATGCCAAATACTGATAAGAAAATGAGTATTGCAATGGAATACACAACTTCCTAATAATAGTGGCACAGGCTAATAAGTCTAAAAACAAAATTAAACAGAGCAGCCAGTTTTATTTCTAGAGGGATAGAATTGAAAAGCAGAGAAGTTATATTAGAAGGTATTGAACCTTCGTTAGTTAGAGTACTGGCCACAGTTCTCATCTACATATTATTTTTAAAAATTGAGTTTTTGGAGAAGGCGCAAAAATTATTTACATAGCTAATAGCAGAATTGAGAGGTTATACCAATCAGGAAAAGACTGTAGAAAAGAGAACAAAAATAAAAATACCTGGAAAAACTCAGCAGGTCTGACAGCATCTGTGGAGAGGAACACAGTTAACGTTTGGAGTCCGTATGACCCTTGAACAGAACTAAGGAAAAATAGAAATATAAGCTGGTTTAAGGGGGGTGGGACAGGTAGAGCTGGATAGAGGGCCAGTGATAGGTGGAGATAGCCAAAAGATGTCATAAACAAAAGGACAAAGAGGTGTTGAAGGTGGTGATATTATCTAAGGAATATGCTAATAGGTGACATTAAGGGTAGAAAGCAGGATGAGCCAGGTACAGGTAGTCCTTGTGCGGATGAGGTGGGGGGAAGGGATCGAAATAGGCTAAAAGGTAGAGGTAAAACAATGGATAGAAATACATTTATAAATAATGGAAATAGGTGGGAAAAGAAAAATCTATATAAATTATTGGAAAAAAAAAAGGGGGGGATCGGAAAGGGGGTGGGGATGGAGGAGAGAGTTCATGATCTAAAGTTGTTGAACTCAATATTCAGTCCAGAAGGCTGTAAAGTACTAGTCGGAAGATGAGATGCTGTTCCTCCAGTTCGTTATGAGCTTCACTGGAACATTGCAGCAGGTCAATGACCGACATGGGAATGAGAGCAGGGTGCAGTGTTGAAATGGCAAGCGACAGGGAGGTCTGAGTCATGCTTGCAGACAGACCGAAGGTGTTCCGCAAAGCGGTCACCCAGTCTGCGTTTGGTGTCTCCAGTATAGAGGAAACCGCATTGGGAGCAGCGAATGCAGTAGACTAAATTGAAGGAAGTGCAAGTGAAATGCTGCTTCACTTGAAAGGAGTGTTTGGGCCCTTGGACAGTGAGGAGAGAGAAAGTAAAGGGGAAGGTATTGCACCTTCTGTGGTTGCATGGGAAGGTGTCGTGGGAGGGGGCTGAGGTGTAGGGGGTGATGGAGGAGTGGACCAGGGTGTCCTGGAGGGAACAATCCCTGCGGAATGCCGCCAGGGTGGGTGAAGGGAAGATGTGTTTGGTGGTGGCATCATGCTGGAGTTGGCGGAAATGGCGGAGGATGATCCTTTGCGGAGGCTGGTGGGGTGATAAGTGAGGACAAGGGGGACCCTATCATGGTTCTGGGAGGGAAAGGAAGGTGTGAGGGTGGATGCGTGGGAGATGGGCTGGACACAGTTCAGGGCCCTGTCAACCACCGTGGGTGGAAAACCTCAGTTAAGGAAGAAGGAAGACATGTCAGAGGAACTGTTTTTGAAAGTGGCATCATCAGAACAGATGTGACGAAGGCGAAGAAACTGAAAGAATGGGATGGAGTCCTTCCGGGAAGTGGGGTGTGAGGAGCTGTAGTCGAGGTAGCTGTGGGAGTCGGTAGGCTTGTAATGAATATTGGTGGACAGTCTATCACCAGAAATTGAAACGGAGAGGTCAAGGAAGGGAAGGGAAGTGTCAGAGATGGACCATGTGAAAATGATGAAGGGGTGGAAATTGGAAGCAAAATTAATAAATTTTTCCAGGTCCAGATGAGAGCATGAAGCAGCACCGAAGAAATCATCGATGTACCGGAGAAGGAGTTATGGGAGGGGGCCGGAGTAGGACTGGACAAGGAATGTTCCGCGTACCCCATAAAGAGACAGGCATAGCTGGGGCCCATGCGGGTACCCATAGCCGCACCTTTTATTTGGAGGAAGTGAGAGGAGTTTAAGGAGAAATTGATCAGCGAGAGAACAAGTTCCGCCAGATGGAGGAGAGTAGTGGTGGATGGGGATTGTTGTAGCCTCTGTTCGAGGAAGAAGTGGAGAGCCATCAGACCATCCCGGTGGGGGATGGAGGTGTAGAAGGATTGGATGTCCATGGTGAAGAGGAGGCGGGTGGGGCCAGGGAACTGGAAATTGTTGATGTGATGTAGGCTGTCAGAGGAATCACGGATGTAGGTGGGAAGGGACTGGACAAGTCTTCCTCGAACAGAGGCTAGAACAATCCCCATCCACCACTACTCTCCTCCGTCTGGCTGAACTTGTTCTCTCATTGAACAATTTCTCCTTTAACTCTTCTCACTTCCTCCAAATAAAAGGTGTGGCTTTGGGTACCTGCATGGGCCCCAGTTATGCCTGTCTCTTTATGGGGTATGTGGAACATTCCTTGTTCCAGTCCTACTCTGGCCCCCTCCCACAACTCTTTCTCCGGTACATCAATGATTACTTCAGTGCTGCTTCATGCTCTCATCTGGACCTGGAAAAATTTATTAATTTTGCTTCCAATTTCCACCCTTCCATCATTTTCACATGGTCCATCTCTGACACTTCCCTTCCCTTCCTTGACGTCTCTGTCTCAATTTCTGGTGATAGACTGTCCACCAATATTCATTACAAGCCTACCGACTCCCACAGCTACTTCGACTACAGCTTCTCACACCCCGCTTCCTGGAAGGACGCCATCCCATTCTCTCAGTTCCTTCGCCTCGGTCGCATCTGTTCTGATGATGCCACTTTCAAAAACAGTGACATGCCTTCCTTCTTCCTTAACCGAGGTTTTCCACCCACGGTGATTGATAGGGCCCTCAACCGTGTCCGGCCCATCTCCCGCGCATCCACCAACACACCTTCCTCTCCCTCCCAGAACCATGATAGGGCCCCCCTTGTCCTCACTTATCACCCCACCAGCCTCCGCATTCAAAGGATCATCCTCCGCCATTTCCGCCAACTCCATCATGATGCCACCACCAAACACATCTTCCCTTCACTCCCCCTGGCGGCATTCCGCAGGGATTGTTCCCTTCGGGACACCCTGGTCCACTCCTCCATCACCCCCTCCCACGACACCTTGCCATGCAACCGCAGAGGTGCAACACCTGCCCCTTTACTTCCCCTCTCCTCACTGTCCAAGGGCCCAAACACTCCTTTCAAGTGAAGCAGCATTTCACTTGTACTTCCCTCAATTTAGTCTACTGCATTCGCTGCTCCCAATGCGGTTTCCACTACATTGGAGAGACCAGACGCAGACTGGGTGACCGCTTTGCGGAACACCTTCGGTCTGTCTGCAAACATGACCCAGACCTCCCTGTCGCTTGCCATTTCAACACTT
Organism: Cetorhinus maximus; assembly: GCF_964194155.1. Taxonomy (NCBI): domain Eukaryota; kingdom Metazoa; phylum Chordata; class Chondrichthyes; order Lamniformes; family Cetorhinidae; genus Cetorhinus; species Cetorhinus maximus. Next base: position 13,625,727 of record NC_135883.1, on the reverse strand, counting down.
CACCCTGCTCTCATGCCCACATGTCCATCCTTGGCCTGCTGCATTGTTCCAGTGAAGCTCAACACAAACTGGAGGAACAGCACCTCATCTTCTGACTAGGCACTTCACAGCCTTCTGGACTGAATATTGAGTTCAACAAATTTAGATCATGAACTGTCTCTTCCATCCCCACCTCCTTTCTGATCCCCCCCCCTTTTTTTCCCAATAATTTATATAGATTTTTCTTTTCCCACCTATTTCCATTATTTTTAAACGTATTTCTATCCATTGTTTTATCTCTTCCTTTTAACCTATTTCGATCCCTTCCCCACCCCCCCACCCCATTCCCACAAGGGCTATCTGTACCTTGCTCATCCTTTCTACCCTTAATGTCACCTATTAGCACATTCCTTAGATAATATCACCACCTTCAACACCTCTTTGGCCTTTTGTCTATGACATCTTTTGACTATCTCCACCTATCACTGGCCCTCTATCCGGCTCTACTTGTCCCACCCCCCCTTAAATCAGCTTATATTTCACCTCTTTACTATTTTTCTTTAGTTCTGTTCAAGAGTCATGCGGACTCGAAACGTTAACTGTGTTTCTCTCCGCAGATGCTGTCAGATCTGCTGAGTTTTTCCAGGTATTTTTATTTTTGTTTTGGATTTCCAGCATCCGCAGTTTTTTGCTTTTATCTTAGTGTAGAAAAGAGAAGGCTGGGGGAGTAGCCTAATCAAGGCCTTTAAAAGAATGAAGGAGTTTAATAAGGATGGACATAAAGATGATCCCTCTCTCCACAAAAGTAAGGGGCCATAAATATGTAATTGTCACTGTTATATCCAATAAAGAATTCAGAAAAGACTTCTTTACCCAGACTTGTAAGAATGTGGAACCTGCTACCACAAGTAGTTGAGGTAAATAGCATAGAGAAAGCTAGATTAAGCACTTAAGAGAAAGGAATAGAAGGATATGTTAATAGGGTTAGATGAGTGGTGAGGGGAGCTTGTTAACCTTGGCATAGACCAATTCGAGCGAATGCTCTTTCTGTGCTGTATTTTCTATGCAATTTTACTCTTGGCAAAATAGCTACTATGATTTTTTAAAAATATAAATTACAGTACTTCAAAGTAAACCATGCCCGTGAAATGCTTTGGCATGTTTCTGAGATGGGATAAGTCGTGTAAATGGATGACTTCCTTCGTCTGTGTGTAGCGGTATGATAGTGAACAAAATTAAAAAGCTGCGTTATAAAGCTTGAACATAAATTTTCATTATGGCACTTGACAAGTAACGCAAGTGATCCAAACTTACCAGTTGAGCTTGTTGCTTATTTAAAGCAGAATTTAGTTTTAGCAAAATTCTGATTGAAAAGAAACCTAGTATAGTTAAGCTTCTACAAGTACTGTGAGATGCCTAAAGGAGTAAGTTGTAGTGACACTATTTTATCCACAAGCACTTCTGATGACCAGTTCTGATGAAAGGTCATTCATCTGAAAATTTAACTGTTTCTCTCTGCACAGATGCTACCTGATCCAAGTACTATCTAGGTAGCAGTGATCATAACATGTTGGAATTTCACGTTCGGTTTGAGAGTGAGAAGGGAGAGTCTAAGACAAGTGTTTTGTATTTAAATAAGGCAATTACTAGGGTATGAAGACAGAACTGGCTAAAATGAACTAGGAAATTTAGGTTAAAGGGTAGGACTGTAGAGGTGCAGAGGCAGACGTTTAAGGAGATATTTCGTAACACTCAGCAGAGGTGCATTCCAATGAGAAAGAAAGAAAGAGAACCTGGAAGAAGGACACACCATCCGTGGCCAACTAAGAAAGTTAAAGGAAAAAACATACATTCTGTGAAGAGTAGTGGTAGGTCAGAAGATTGGACAGAATTTGTAAACCAGCAAAGAATGACTTTTTTTTAAAAAAAAGAGAATTTCAGAGTGCGAGAGAACGCTAACTAGAAATATAAAAACCAATAGTAAGAGTTTCTACAAATATTTAAAAAGAGTAACTAAAGAGAATGTTGATTTTCTAGAGTGAGAATGGGGATTTAATAATGGGAAATAATGAAGCATTATTGGTGGAAGCATTAAACAGATATTGTGTTTATCTTCGCTGTAGAAGACATCAATAACTTCCCAGGAATACTTGTAAATCAAGAGAAGAAAGGGAGGGAGAAACTTAAAATAATTACAATCACCAGGGAAAGGGTATTGAGAAAATTATTAGAACTAAAGGCTGACAAGTCCCTGGGACATGATGGTCTGCATCCTAGGGACTTAAAAGAAGTGGTTGCTGAGACAGTAGATGTATTGGTTGTAATTTTCTAAAATTCACTAGATTCCTGAATGGTCTCATCAGATTGGAAAATAGTGAATGTAACTCCTCTATTCATGAAAGGATAGAGACAGAAAGCAGGAAACTACAAGCCATTTAGCTGAATATCTGTCATAAGGAAAATGCTAGAATCTTATTAAGGAGGTTGGAGCAGGGCACTTCAAAAATCTTAATACAATCAGGAAGAGTCAGCATGGTTTTGTGAAAGGGAAATTGCATTTGTCTAATTTATTAGAGTTCTTTGAGGAAGTAACAAGCAGTGTGGATAAAGGGGAACCTGTCACTGGTGTACTTGGATTTCCGAAAGGCATTTGATAAGGCACCACATCAAAGATTACTACACAAAATAAAAGCTCATGGTTTAGGGGATAACAACATGCATAGGGGATTGATTAGCTAACAGGAAGCAGAGGGTAGGCATAAATGGATCATTTTCAGGTTGGCAAGCTGTAACTAGTGGAATGCCATGGGGATCAGTGCTGGAGCCTCAACTATTTACAATCTATATCAACGACTTGGATGAAGGTACTACAAATTTGCTGATGACACAAAGGTAGGTAGGAAAGTAGGTTGTGAAGAGGACATAAGGAGTCTGCAAAGGGATATAGATAGGTTAAGTGAATGCGCTAAAAAATTGGCAGATGGAGTATAATGTGGGAAAATGTGAACTTGTCCACTTTGGCAGGAAGAATAGAAAAGCAGAGAGAGAGGAGAGTCTAGAACTAGGGGACACAGTGGAATTCTCTTCCCCAGAGAGTAGTGGAGACAGGGCCATTGAATATTTTTAAGGCTGATTCTTGATTTAACAAGGGAGTTGAAGGTTTATAGTGGGTAGACAGGAAAGTAGAGTTGAGGCCACAATCATGATCTTATTCTCCTAATTTGTATGCTTGTATGTAAGAAAGACAAAAAGTTAAAGTACAAAGGCACATGTTGTGTAATTGAATGTTGTGATTATATGCCCAATGACTGCGCCTGTTACTCATTTTTATTTACTGATCAGAAATGCAGCTAAGCTACTTCTGGATCCCCTGTTAGGTATAGGTGCCTACCAGCAAACTTCTATTAGACAACACAGTTCAAACAAGAGAGGCCACCATTTTCTCTGGTTGTGGGTAGGCCTAGGTCTTAAACTGCCTCTAAGCCAGCGACCACTTTTCTTCTGTCCCTTAGGGAAATGGGATAGCCCATCTTGTACTGTTGAGTATGATCTGGTGGCTAGAAACCAGGTTGTGAGCATAACCTTTGGTGCAGTTATTTGTCATATTATTGTGGAATTTGTCCCACTGTATAGATGGGATGGGTACTGTAATACAAAAACAAGATACAGCAGATGCTGGAAATCTGAAATTTAAAAAAACAGAAAACGCTGGAAGTACTTGGATCAGGTAGCATCTGGAGAGAGAGAAACCTCTCTGATGAATGACCTTTCATCAGAACTGGGAATGGATACTGCGATGTTGGTAGCTCTGGATTATTTTGGAGGAATGTTCATCAGTATTGAGGGCAAAACATCTAAAGAGGTATACAATGTGACAACCAGTCTGCAATATAAACAGTGGTTTCCATAGCAACAATATTACAGAACTGCCTCTGATTTCTGTGTTAAAATGTGCATCTAAAATGGTGTTTACTCAGCTGGCATAACAAATGTTGTGATTAGCACTTCATAATTTAAAAGCTTTGACTGTTACAAGTAGTAAATGATGTCATTTAATACACAGAATTGGCAATACTGAAGTGCTAGCTTCTGTTCATCATATAATTCCTGATCATGTTCTTTGTTCCTTTTCAAATTAGAGACGTGGTGTTTGACATTTAAATGAACAACATTGCTATTCAGTACTGCAAAACTAATGGAAAGACTTTGCCTTGGGGAAGCAAACCTCTAAAGTGCCAATGCGCTCGTTCACTAGATGTAGTGATGATTACAAAAACAATAGATGTAAGCATTTTAGTTTCGGCAATCTTGGGTGCATGTTCCTGGAAGAATTTTAGAAATATTTTCAATTTATCTTACAGCAGCAAAGTTTATACCTTTTTCTTTTAGGAGTCTCTTACTCTCCTAATTGGGGATGGGGTAAGAGTGAGCGCGAGTGAGTAGATATTGATTCTTTAAAATGGCTCGAGTTGAATTTTTGGATCAAGCTGAGGGCTGTTAGTGCCACTTCAGTTATCTTCCTCCAATAACTTAGGTCCCCTAAGTGTGCGAGGACAGGCTTGTAAAGTAGCTCAAATTCCAGTGGTCTTGTCAGAAGACACACGTAGAATATTATTGAGATTTTAGGTACATATCTTTGAAGTAGAGATATTTAAATGAGCAAGATAGAACTTATTCCCACATTTTATGTGTCACTGCCAGTAAAATCAGAAACTGACATCAGTGGAACTGTGCAATTCTTTGGATAAACTTTTACAGACCTTTTAATGACAAAATGTCAGAATTCATATTGATGCAATTGGAAAATAATTACAAACCATTGTCATCCTGGAGCTGGATTTTTTCCACACGATTCTAGTGTTTTCTTTTAATTGGTAAACTTCTTTGGTAGATTCTCTAACGGTTTGGCTGAGCATTTGATAGGGTACTCATAGCCTGATACTGCGTGGTTTGTTTAAAATTGAATATTTTGCACGTTTTAGGAAACAATGTTAAAACTTTGACAGCCATTTCTCAGTTGAAAGGAAACACAGCTTTGTGTGTGGAACATTTGAGTTCTTCTTAGAATAGAGTTCACTGGGTCAACTGGTTTTTCCACAGGAGCAAAGTATGAGGGAAAAATAGCATTTAGTTTTGTGTATATACCCCTTTTCTTCTTTTATTGACTCAAGAACCACCAGGAGAAAATTGGTTTGTTTTGTCTTCCTCACTTTTATGCAATGGCAATTGAAGTGTGAAAGTTTACTCGTGACAGTGTCAAAAGTTTACTTGAATTATTTTGCTCTTTTTTGCTAAGCCTGTTGATCCACCAGTTCAATATAATGTGCTTCACATTTAGAATTCCACTTCTTGCATCGGTGTAATTTTTAATTTATTTGTGTTTTGAGGCCTGAGAATTAAGGAAGAATTTGTTATATTGGTTACCATGTAATGCTCATTGAAAGGTATTTGATGTGTATCTGTGAACTTTGTTCAGATAACTGTTCTCCACAGGTTAAGCAGGGCTTTTAAATGCTTGGCTCCTCCCAAGATCAGGAAAACCAGCAGGAAAATGATGGCCTAGATCTTCCGATCAGGATCAGAAACCCTATTTCCGACCCTGATCAGAGAAAAAACTTGCAAACTTAGCTTCCTCCAATTTTTCTGAGAGACCTTCTGATGGAGGATCTTCCCAGTGCGTCAAACTTAGGAGGGAGCAGTGCAGAGAATCCGGACAAAGTCCTCACCCCCTTTTTATGGCACCAGCTGCCATATTCCAGTAACAGTTTAAATGTCTAAGAGCTGCTATGAAAATAGCTATGGAGAGAAGGTCAGGGGCTCAGGTGGCAGGTGGGTAGGTCTGAGGGAGATGGGTGGCCGGGGCCAGACAGGTTAGGTTTAGGGGGTGCAGTGGGGAGAGTTGGAGGCTAGCCTGTGGGGTGGGCCGTCTGAGCCAGTAGTGGTGTCGGTTGTAATTGCCTCAGTATTAGACTTGGATTTTTGTCTAACGTTTCCTGGGTAGCTATTCAGGTCCAAAGCCTGAAACTCTAACTCAATGTTGGAGACTTTTTTGGAGAGTCCTGGGGAGCAGGGGAATTGCCTGTTGCAAGTTCAGACTTCTGGGCAATTCCCCTAGAGTCAGTGTATTGACACTACTGAGGGGTAATAGTGCATCTGCCTGGTCTCTGACTATTTGGAGACTGGAAGGTCTGGGCCATTGGCTTTTTAAATAGTATTCCCTCTGCAGGTTGTTTTGCTTCAGTGACAAGTGTGCTACAGTTAAAACTTTTTTATATTAAGGATAGATTTGCAGTTTGGACTAGTAGAAAACTAGTCTGTTTCCCTGTAACCCTGCAAATATTTCCTTTTCAAGTATTTATACAATTACCTTTTGAAATTAGCTATTGAACCTGCTTCCACAACCCTTTCAGGCAGTGTATTCTAGATCATCACAACTCTTGTATAAAAAAACATTTCTCGTCTCCCCTCTGGTCCTTTTGCCAATTATCTTAAATCCATGCCCTCTGGATCCTGACCCTCCTACCAGAGGAAACAGTGCACAGGGAAAAGCTATCAAAATCCCTCGAACTTTTGAATACCTTTATTAATCCTCCTTTACTTTATCTGCTCTAAAGGGATCATTCTCGGCTTCTCTAATCTTTCCACATAACTCAAGCGCCCATCCCTGGTACCATTCTGATTTTTCTCTTCTGCACCCTCTCCAAGGCCTTGACATCCTTCTTAAGCAGTCTTATCAACTTGTCCTAGCACAATCAAAGTTTTGTGTGCATGAAACCCCAGGTGTTTCTGTTTCTGCACCCCTTTAAAATTGTATCATTTATGTTGTCTCTCGTTTCTTTTAAAAATGCATCACTTCGCACACCTCTGCATTAAATTTAACTTGTCATGTTTCTGCCCATTTCAGCAGTCTTTCTAGCTTTTCCTGAAGTCTGCTACTATCGCCCTCCCTGTTTACCACACTTTCAAGTTTGCTGTCTTCAGCAAACTTTAAAATAATGCCTCTGCATGCCCAGGTCATTAATGTAATCAAAGTGGCTTTAATGCCAACCGTGGGGCACCGCTGTAAAACTGAAAAGCAGCTGTTCACTACTTTCCATTGCCAATTTCATAACGATGCTACCACTGAACCTTTAATCGGGCGAGCTTCAATTTTGCTAACCAGTATTATTTTTGGTGCTATATCAAACACCTTTTGGAAGTCCAGATACACAACAAAAACTGCACTACTTTCACCAACTCTCTCTTACTTCAGAGAATGTAATCAAATTTGTTGGACAGTATTTGCCTTCAACAAATCTGTGTGGGCTGTCATTTATCAACCCATGTCTTTAAGTGACAATTTTCTTCTGGACTGTCTCTGAAATTTCCCCATCACTGATGTTAGGCTAACTCTCCTGTAGTTGCCAGGCTTATACTTCAACTTTTCAACCCTCCAGTCCTCTAACGTTGCTCCCGTATCCAAGGGGTATTGAAAGATTGTAGCTAGAGCCTATGCTATTTCTACCCTTCTCTCAGTAACCCTAAGATGCATCCCATCTGATGACTTTTCTCTACTGCCGATCTTTTAAGTACATTTCCCTTTCATCTTGTTCACTTTCTTTATTAATTCCTCCTTTACTGTGACATTGACAATGTCCTCTTGTTTTGTAAAGAAAGGTGCAAAGTACTCTTTTTTTAAGTTCCTCTGCTACTACAGGATCTTAGTTTTTAGTCTCTAATTGTCTCAATCCTTCCTTTGACCACCCTTTTACTATTTCTATGACTTATATTCCCTTTTATGTTATCCAAATGTGAACAAAACTGTTAAGTCTCTTTTAAGTCTTATCTAAGTAAAAGCTTCACACGTAGTGTGCTCCATTTTCAAATAACATGGTTCCTTTAATAACAGAAGTATGTTTCCTGCAGGTCCGGTCTGTGGATGAGATGAATCATGACTTTCAAGCTCTTGCACTGGAGGGACGGGGAATGGGAGAAGTAAGTTGGCTAAAATGTGGAATTCTTGAGAGTTCCAGGCTCAACTCTGAAAAAGAATTATGCTTTATTTTCACCATCCTAGTTACCTATTTGTACCAGTGAGGCGGAAAACAGAGTGGAGTGTCAGAGCCCCGACTAAAATTCTGTACTGTTCCAAAGTATAAATGTTGAAGTATGCTTTTAAAAATGCCTTTGGAGCTTAAGTATATCCAAGTGGAAATTTATTATGTATTTCTGGTACATCAAATTTTAAAGTGATAATTAATCCTATAGCCATCTGCCTACAATTGATTAAGTAATAAAATTAAACAGGAAACTTGAAAAATGCAGCAATAGCTTGCATTTATATGACGGCTTTCAGTAGAAAAAAGTACAAGGCATTTTTTATTCATTCATGGGCTAGCATTTATTGCCCATCCCTAGTTGCCCTTGAGGTGGTGGTGGTGAACTGCTGCAGTCCATGTGGTGTCAGTACACCCACAGTGCTGACCTAAAAGAAGGGAGGTCCAGGATTTTGACCCAAAACTTGGCTGAAGAAGTGTACTTTCAGGAGGGGTTTAAAGAAATAGATAAAGGTGGAAAACTTTAGGTAGGAATTTTGGGTTCTTTTTCACCTTTTGATGAAAAAGGGCACCAGATCAGGGAACAACCAGGCTGGGGGAGAGAGTAAGAATATTATTGAAGATGAGGACATCCAAAGTGATGGTGAGGGGTTGGTTGAGCTGGTTATCAGCTGCAGAAATATTGTGGCAAATAGCGAGCCAAAGGTTAGACAGCTGGGAGTCTCAAAATGCAGATATGAGACTTGGAGAATGCTTTTTCTTTTGGCAGGAATGGATGCAAAAGGAACAGGGCTTGAAATATGGTAGGGCAGGCAATTATTGGTGGTGAATGATACATGGTTGTAGTCTGAGATCTGCTCATCAGTAATTAAGGCAATGGATGTAGACAGAGTGGCTGTGAATATCGGTAGATGAGTTTATATGGAAGGGGTAGTTAAGGGAGAATGGGAGAGAGGGCAAGGTGAGGTGAGAAGAATTGAAAATCAGCTAAAAATGGGAGAGTACTCTTTAATTTGAAGACTATGTGTAGGACCAAGGTGAGAATTAATAGAATATAGCAAGGGTGTGCAGGAAGTATACAGGAGCAAAGAGAGTTAAGCCAGTGTTGAAATAAGACCAATATTAGCGATATTGAAGGTTAAACAGTAACTTTTTTGGGAAGAATCTTTGGTTTATACAGTTTTTTTTAGCAGCCCATCCAATTTTTTCCCCAGTCCAAGCATCAAGGAACATATAAGATTTCAAATGTTAGCGAATTATCATTTGTTATCAGCAGGCAAGCTGGGGACAGAAATAACTAATATTTAATTCAATGATATTGCATGCAGTTTTTTCTTTTACTTTGCTGCGTCACTTTCTAGTCCTCTTTTACCTGACAAATTAATTAAAAAGTATATCTTCTGTGTGTCTCCCATTATGTTAATATATTCCTACTATAGTACCTAATTGTGTTGTGTACATTTTTTTGTTTGGGGGATGAGGGTGTGAAGGAAGCAGCTATGCAAAGCTGCCAATCAGAAAATGCACTGCAAAATATTTGGAAATATTAAGTTTAGGTTCTCAGTTTTATTGAGCTTGGCCCACTTTTTTTCAAGTTCATTTTTAAATTCACTGATGGAAAAAGTCGTCATTTTGTAGAACCTCAGTTATTGTCATCTTCTAATTGAAGGGTATTCATAACTTTGAAGTGTAAGAATGCTGAAATAATTATGATTTTAATACCTTTGTGGTCCGTTAGCAATTGAACTGAGATGTTTACTTCTGCTCATCCATCCTTACTGTTAGCGAAAGCAAATAAAGTGGCTTGTTGTGACCATCTGGAGTTCTGAAATAGCTTTTGGGTCAGGCTTCCTCTCCTTCTACCCCATCGAATGGCCATTGTATTATCTGGAATTTCTGAGGGTAATTGCTATGAGGTTCCACTGTAAAAGTTCTGTAATATTTGAGTCTAACCATAAAAAAAATCCCATGGCACTGTTCAAAGAAAAGTAGCGGAGATCTGCCAGTGTCCTGGCCAATATGTATGACTCAACCAACACCTATTACAGACAATCTGGTAATTTATCACATTGTTGTTTGTGGGAGCTTTTTTTTACAAATAGGATGCCACATTTTCTGCATTGCAACAGCAACTACACTTCAGAAGTATATCATTGGTTGTAAAATATTTTGAAACATCCTGAAGTCATAAAGGGTGTATAAATATAAGTCTGTCTTTACTTTGCTGGAGGAATCAATAAGGTCATGGAAATTGATATTTACATAGTTGTATCCTGTAGTTTTTGTTTTCTGATACAAATTAGTGTGGGAATGACCCAGGAGTACCATCCCTTGTAGATCTTTCTGCATGGGCAACCATCTAGATCAATAGTTTTCAAAATGTTGTAGGGTCCTCCAGGTGGCCCACGGGCTGGTCCAAAATGCAAGTTGCTTTTTGTTCTTTCATGGGCTGTGGCCATCGTTGACGAGGCCAGCGTTTATTGCCCATCCCTAATTGCCCTTGAGAAGGTGATGGTGACCTGCTGCCTTGAACTCCTGCAGGCCATGTGGTGTAGGTTCACCCACTGCTGTTAGGGCGGGAGTTCTAGGATTTTGACTCACCGACATTGAAGGAGTGCCGTTATAACTCCAAGTCAGGGTGGTGTGTGACTTTGAGGGAAACCAGTGGGTGGTGTTCCCATGCATTTGCTGCCCTTGTCCTTCAAGATGGTAGAGATCGCTGGTTTGGAAGGTGACACCGAGGCCTTGGTGAGCTGCTGCAGTGCATCTAGTAGATGGTACACAATGCTGCCACAGTGTGTCATTGGTGGAGGGGATGAATGTTGAAGGTGGTGGATGGGGTGCCAGTCAAGTAGGCTGCTTTGTCCTGAATTATGTCAAGCTTCTTGAGTGTTTTTGGAGCTGCATGCATCGAAGCAAGTGGAGAGTATTCCACCACGCTCCTGACTGGAGCCTTCTATTTGGTGGACAGGCTTTGGGGAGTCAAAAGATGAGCTACCCGGTGCAGAATTCCCAGCCTCTGACCTGCTCTTGTAGCCACAGTATTCATATGGCTAGTCCAGTTCAGTTTCTGGTCAGCCCCCCAAATGTTGATAGTGGGGTTTTCAATGATAGTAATGCCATTGAATGTCAAGGGCAGATGGTAAGATTCTCTCTTATTGGAGATGGTCATTGCCTGGCACTTCTGTGGTGCAAATGTTACTTGCCACTTATCAGCCCAAGTCTGGATGTTGTCCAGGCCTTGCTGCATATGGACACGGACTACTTCAGTACCTGAGGAGTTGCAGGTGATGCTGAATGTTATTCAATCATCACATTGCAAACCACTGAAGGTGGTATTCAGTAGTAAAAGTTTGACAGACCACACTGTCAGTCTATCTTTCAGGCTAAAGGCAGTAATAATGTCCGCCAACCCACAAACGATACAAATATCCTAGACTCGCCCATGCATCTGTGAAGCATTTGCTGCCATTCCCAACATCATACAACCATGAGATTGGATTTTCAACACTTGTGGGGCTGAAAACAGGAGGAGGAACTGGCTGAACATGGAGCCCGGCATTAGACTCTAGCTATACAGTTTGGAACAAGATGTTACTTCATTGATTTCTCATCAAAAGCAGCGTCATTCTTCCCATTACTTCTAAGCAGACTTTTTGTGGTGGCAAGTGAAAGCAGGTGGGGTAGGACTGGTAGGTGGTCTGCATAGTCTTTTGTCCCACCTAAGTGGTCCATGGACAGAAATGTTTGAGAACCACTGATCTGGATCAGATGGCGTTTTATTTTAACATAAAGCCTCATTTTGGGCTGTACCCTTTCGTTTTTTTTTGGTTATTTACATGCATACCGTAATTTGTTGCACTGCATTGATTGTTTATTTATTCCAGTTTTGTACTGCACTGCAGCCTGTGAAACTTGCTGAGCACGTATACCTTGAGTTCAAATTTAGTAAAGTGTATGTGGTTTGTGTGTAGGCTCCAGAGTCTTTTGGGGACTTCCAGTTCTCTTCAATATTGGTTGCAACTTTGTGCAGTCTTCAGGCTGAGCAATTTTGAGCACCTGTTATATGCTCTGGTCATTTAACAGGAACTGATTTTGCACCATAGCCCCAATTAACTTCACTTTTAACATACTTCAAGCAGTCACCTCTCGTGCAAACTTAGTGCTGACCTAAATCAATGCTGATATCAAGACTGAGCAGAAGAAAATTGATTAAGATCTTATATTTCCATGATGACAAAAATTGCTTCCAGTGCTTTCTCTTACGTTGTTAAATTATTTCAGCATGGTGTTTGTTACCCGATTGTCACAACATTGTCTCTTAGTATGACATCAAGTAATTTAGTGGTGACCTGTGTAGCCCAAGCTCCTGGACACAACTATACTGATGATTTTTGACTGGCAGAGCAATGTCAGCATTCTCTGAAACAGTTGAATTTTTCAGTTCCATTCATGCCATCTAAGGCTACTTTTTGATTTACATTTCCGACTCTTCAGAAAAAGAGGTAGTGATTTGGCCTTGTCTGAATATATTCTTCAAATTTCCTCCTAACCATAAGGCTAATTATCTGAAGCACTGTTGACAGTAAATAAAGACTGAAGAGGTCAGGCTTACTTTACACCATCCTGTCCTGCTACAAAGGGCTTTATAAGAGTCTCTCTAGGAATAGAGATTTTACCTGATAATTTCCTTCCATTGAATGTGACTGCCAGTTGACCATCTAGTACAGAGTTCACTTGGTATGCTGAGATCATGAGATCTTCACCAATCCAAGCAATTTACCATTTGAAAGAAAGAAATGGTCTATGTTAGATTGGATTAAGGGATTATAATTCCTTATGCAAAACATTGGCATTGTATCCATCTGGAAAAGACGAGCTTGCTCTGCTTGTGCAGTGACAATGTTCTTAGCTTGGGGACAGATTTTCCATGATTTTTGTGCAGCTTGTATGTTTTGTTTATAAACTTGATTTTGATCTAATGATGCAGTGATGTGGTGGTCCAAGCTAGTCAAAAGATGTTAATTCTTCAAATCTCTACCCTCAGTTTAGTGCATTTCTTTGGAATGCATTTATTTGTACTTGGCAGGTTGAAGGAATAAGAAAGTATGTTAGATTATCTACTAGACGTTTGGCCTTCCTCATTCTTCGAAAGAAGTTCAGCATCCATACAGAGCTAGCAGTCTACCTACCCTTCATTTCTCTTTCTGTACGTAGGTTTTGATGCTGTATTTTTGGGATCTGAATGCTGCTTCCTTCAATTCAAGAACAGCGGTGCATCCAGAACAAAGCCTTACATAAGGTAAAATGTTGAAAGGTTATCTGACCTTTGAACCATGCACAGCCATCTTGAAAGGACAGTATTTGAGTCTTTCCTGTTAGAGAAAATCTTACTAAGGAGGAAGTGAAACCTCAATGAGACGCAACTTTATAATTTTTTTGTGATTTGCTCTGCCATTCTGTAAAATTACGTCAGGTTTTGTCCAATGATTGAGTGAATACTTCTTGTAAATGCCATGGAAAAGACCATTCATTTTACAAATAGTCATCACTGTCAGGTGTTGCTGTGGAGTAAATTCATTATGGTAACCTTAAACTCTGAAATTTAATTATATGCTATTGTCAAAGTGTAAATTTTTCTCTCCCTCTTCCGGGTTTCTGAAAGCACCAACCCCTTGATGGAGTGAAACTCCACAGGTGCTGGGCTTTTTTGGGTAACTTGTCCAAATGGTTGTTTTCCTCCTGTGAGTGTTTTGCGGAGACTTTAAAAATTACTTCACAGCTGAGCCCAATTTTGTCTTTACTCAGCATGTTACACAGATGAACTTCCAGTAGGAATCAGTGAGAAACCTGAGCAATGCCCCTACCAACACCCAACCCTCTTCCCCCTGCCCCCAACCCCATATTCCTATAACCTAGTCTAAGACCAAATGTACCTCCACCATGCTCTGCTGGGATATGGATACTCAGCACAGAACAGGGGTCAAATCTTCCTAGTTTGTTCAACAAGTATTCTTTGACTAGGCTCTAGGGTAATTCCACATTCTAAACCTAATCTCTTGTTGGACGTGCTTAGAACACTGAATGTGGGTAATAGTCACCAAAAGTCAATAGTTTTCCTCCAGCATGCAAATTACTTTATTGCAGTGATAAAGCAAGATAGTCGGCAGATAACTGTCAGGCTCTATATTGAAGTTCTGAGTTATCAGTTGTTTACAGATCTGTTATTTCTGGGAGATGAGCCAGAGCCACCTGAAATAAACTGCAATATCTTTGCCATTTCAGCCTGTTAAGTTTATGGAATCTTTAACACTTTAATTAAAGGGTTGTAATTTTGGGTTTGTTGATAGATTCTGCGTGTAAAGAGGATTTGTAAACCTGCTTCGTTTGTCACAAATTGTCTGAATACTCTTAGTACAAAGATCTTTTGCAGTTCTAAATAACTTAACTTGATTGCCCACTTTTTTTTTTACCTTGACGTTATCATAATTTGACCTTGCCTTTCTGGTGTGGTGTTGGTTTCTTGGTGCTAAAATCCTTAGCTGCCCAACTTTTAATTTATGCATGGCTGAATGAATGCCTGTATCAAGATAGATTAGAAGAATCTCTCTACCTGGAGTTTGGCTTAATTCTGAGCCTTGTCGCTTCTGAGGCAGAACACTCTTGATCCAAGCCCCCAAGTCAAGACTTGAATGCTTGTTTTAGACTGGGTTTCAGTGGAGCCTGCGTTGTTGTTGGTGGTTGTCTTTTAGGTGAGATATTAAGAGGAGCCCAAACGTGCCTGTCCAGGTGAACATACACTGGATCTAGTAATACAACTGACAGAATCTAGACTGGCCCCCGTAACGTAACTGAGGGCATTCCCATTGTCCCCCTGTAACATAACTGAGGGTATCGCCACTGGTCTCCTGTAACTGGGGCCATTGCCACTAGCCCCCGTAACATAACTGAGGGTGTCGCCACTGGCCTCCTGTAATGTAACTGAGTTAACTACACAGGAACTGTGAGCCTCAGTATTTGTAGTGATTGGGGACAGGGAGAAGACACAAAAAGCACCCCTAGTAGAAAAGCAGTGGGCAAAAAGGAGGGTGTAACTTAAAACAATCACGATCACTGGAGGAAAAGTACTAGGGAAACTAAAGAGACTAAAGGCTGACAGGTCCCCTGCACCCGAGGGTCTTAAAAGAATTGGCTTCAGTAATAGCGGATGCATTGGTTGTAACCTTCCAAAGTTCCCTAGATTCTGGAAAGGTCCCTGCAGACTGGAACACCACTATTCAAGAAGGGAAGAAGACAGAAAGCAGGAAACTATAGGCTAGTTAGCCAAACATCTGTCAATGGGAAACTGCTGGAATCATTATTAAAGAAGGAGTGGCAGGACATTTAGAAAATCGCAATACAATCATGCAGAGTCAGTAAGGTCTTGTGAAAGAGAAATCATGATTGCCAAGTTAAGAGTCCTGTGAAGATGTAACAAGCAAAGTGGATAAAGGGGAACAAGTAGTTGTAGTGTATTTGGATTTCCAAACGGCATTGGATTAGATGCCCCATAAA
This sequence comes from Cetorhinus maximus, assembly GCF_964194155.1. Classification (NCBI taxonomy): domain Eukaryota; kingdom Metazoa; phylum Chordata; class Chondrichthyes; order Lamniformes; family Cetorhinidae; genus Cetorhinus; species Cetorhinus maximus. The sequence goes on along the minus strand of NC_135883.1, from coordinate 13,610,158 downwards.
GGGTTGTTGCACAAGATAAGGGGTCATGGTGTTGGGGATGATATATTAGCATGGAAAGAGAATTGGCTAACTAGCAGGAAACAGAATCAGGATAAATGTATCATTTTCAGTTTGGCAAACTAACATGTGGAGTGTCACAGGAATCAGTGCTGTGGCCTCAACTGTTTACCATCTATATTATTGACTTCAATTGAGGGACCAAGTAGCATTGTAGCCAAATTTGCTGACTATGCAAGATAGGAAAGCAAGTTGTGAGGAGAATACAAAGAGTCTGCAAAGGGGTGTAGATAGATTAAGTGAGTGGCCAAAAATTTTGCAGATGGGAGTGTAATGTGGGAAAATGTAAGGTTGTTCACTTTGGGAAGAAGAATGGAAAAACAGAATATTATTTAGATGGGGAGAGAGACTTCAAGATTCTGCAGTGCAAAGGGATCCATGTGTCCTTGTACGCAAATTAAAACTAAAAAAGAAGCAGGTGCGGCAAGTAATTAGGAAGGCAAATGGAATATTGGCCTTTATTGCAGAGAGAATGGAGTTTAAAAGTAGGCAAGTCTTGCTACAACTTTACGTGGCATTTATGAGAGCACACCTAGAGTACTGTGTACATTTTTGGTTGTCTTGCTTAAGGAGGGGTGTACTTGCATTGCACCCAGTTTAGAGATGGTTCACTAGGCTGATTCCTGGATTGAAGGGGGTCTTCTGAGGAAACATTGAGCAGGTTAAGCCTATGCTCATCAAAGTTTAGAAGAATGAGGGGTGATCTCATTGAAACATGTAAGGTCCTGAGGGGACTTGACTGGATGGATGCTGGGAAGATGTTTCCCCTTGAGATGAGAATTTCCTTCTCTACGGGTTGTGCATCTGTGGAACCCTCTTCTCCATAGAGCAGTGGAGGAAGAGTTATTGAATATTTTTAAGATTAGCTTAGATTCTTGATTGATTAGTGACTAAAGGGTATAGGGGGTACACAGGAACGTAGAGTTGAGGCCACAGTAAGATCAACCTTGGTCTTGTCAAATAATGGAGCAGGCTCAAGGGGCCAAATGGCTACTTATTCATATGTTCGTATGTATGTTTGTAATCCAGTGGGGAATCCACTGTATTTATCTCCACTGTTTGATGTTGAAGGTTCTCGCCCTTGCTTTTGAATTCTCATTTAAACCAAGACAGTTTTAAGATCCAATGCTAATTCAGAAATCTACCTAAATAGACAGCATTGAATTTAAAAAAAATTATTCTTTCATGGGGTGTGGGTATTGCTGGTCAGGCCGGCACTTGTTGCCCATCCCTAACCCCACCTTGAGAAGGTGTTGGTGAACCATCTCCTTGAACTGCTGAAGTCCATGTGGTGTAGATACACCCACAATGCTGTTAGGAAAGAAGTTCCAGGATTTTAACCCAGAGACGGTGAAAGAATGCTAATATAGTTCCAAGTCAGGATAGTATGTGACTTGGAGGGGAACTTGCAGCTGTTAGTGTTCCCATGTGTCTTCTGCCCTTGTCCTAGGCGGTAGAGGTTGCATATTTGGAAGGTGCTGTCGAAGGAGATTTGGTGAGTTGCTGCAGTGCGCCTTGTAATGGTACACACTTCTGCCACTATGCATCAGTGGTGGAGGGAGAGAATGTTTAAGGTGGTGGATGGGGTGTCGATCAAGCAAGCTGCTTTGTCCTGGATGATGTGGAGCTGCACTCGTCTAGACAAGTGGAGAATATTCCATCGCGCTCCTGACCTATGTCTTATAGATGGTGAATAGGCTTTGGGGAATCGGGAAGTGATTTACTAACCATAGCTTTCCCAGCCTCTGACCTGCTGTTGTAGCCACAATATTTATGCGCTGGTCCAGTTCATTTTCTGGCCAGTGGTAACTCCCCAGGTTGTTGATAGTAGGGGGATTCAGTGATGGTTGTGCTATTGAATGTCAAGAGGAGATAGTTAGACTCCCTCTTGTGAAGATGGTGATTGCCTGGCACTTGAGTGGCATGAATGTTACTTGCCATCTATCAGCAGTGCCTGAGTGAGGGGGGTGCACAAGGTGCAAAACACTGGTTTGGGGTGGGGGCAGGCTCATTGGCTGAGTAGCCTGCCAATCAGGATGGTCAGTGTCTAAAGCAGCCAATCTGATGCCTAGACCATCCTAATTGGCAGGTTACTCGGCCAATGTTTGCTGTTGTTCTGAAATACAACAGTTATTGGCTGAGTAGGAAGCGCCAGATTCCCCAGTCCCTCCTTCCTTTCTACCTCATGGACTAGTCTGTTTGGGCGTAGTTGGGTGCTGCTCTCTTCACTCATCTAAAGATCTGGCTGGAGGCTGCTTTTTTTTAATTCATTCACGGAATATGGGCTTCGCTGGCTGGGCCAGCATTTATTGTCCATCTGTAGTTGCCGTTGAGAAGGTGATGGTGAGCTGCCTTCTTGAACCGCTGCAGTCCATGTGATGTGGGTACAACCACAATGCTGTTAGGAAGGGAGTTCCAGGATTTTCACCCTGCGACAGTGAAGGAACGGCGATACATTTCCAAGTCAGGATGGCCACTTGTCAGCCCAAGCCTGGATATTGCCCAGGTCTTGCTGCATTTGGACATGGACTGCTTCAGTATCTGAGGAGTCGCGAATGGTGTTGGACATTGTGCAATCATAAGCGAACCTTCCCACTTCTGAACTTATGATGGAAGGAAGGTCATTGATGAAGCAGCTGAAGATGGTTGGGCCAAGGACACTACCCTGAGGAACTCCTGCAGTGATGTCCTGGACTGAGATGACTGACCTCCAACAACCACAACCATTTCCCTTTGTGCTAGGTATGACTCCAACCAGCAGAGAGTTTTCCCCCCGATTCCCATTGACTCCAGTTTTGTTAGGGCTCCTTGATACCACACTGTCAAATGCTGCCAAGGGCAGTCACTCTCACCTCACCTCGGGAGTTCAGCTCTTTTGTCCATGTTTGAACCAAGGCTGTAATGAGGTCCGGAGCTGAGTGGCCCTGGCAGAACCCAAACTGGGTGTCAGTGAACAGGTTATTGCTAAGCAAGTGCTGCCTGATAGCACTGTTGATAACCCCTTCCATTACTTTACTGATGATGGAGGGTAGACTGATGGGGCGGTAATTGGCCGGGTTGGATTTGTCCTGCTTTTTGTGTACAGGACATACCTGGACAGTTTTCCACATAGCCAGGTAGATGCCAGTGTTGTGGCTGTACTGGAACAGCTTGGCTCAGGGCACAGCAAGTTCAGGAGCATAAGTCTTCAGTACTATAGCCGGAATATTGTAAGGGCTCATAGCCTTTGCAGTATCCAGTGCCTTCAGCCATTTCTTGATATCACGTGGAGTGAATCGAATTGGCTGAAGACTGGCATCTGTGATGGTAGGGACCTATGGAGAAGACTGAGATGGATCACCCACTTGGCACTTCTGGCTGAAGACTGCAGCAAATGCTTGAGCCTTATCTTTTGCACTGATGTGCTGGGCTCCTCCGTCATTGAGGATGGGGATATTTGTGGAGCCTCTCCTCCAGTGAGTTGTTTAATTGTCGTCCATCATTCACGACTGGGATGTGGCAGCACTGCAGAGCTTAGATCTGATCCGTTGGTTGTGGGATCGTTTAGCCCTTGCTGCTAATGCTGTTTGGCACGTAAATAGTCCTGTGTTATAGCTTCACCAGGTTGACACCTAATTTTTAGGTATGCCTGGTGTTGCTCCTTGTAGGCCCTCCTGCACTCTTCATTGAACCAAGGTTGATCCCCTGGTTTGATGGTAATGGTAGAGTGGGGGATATGCCAGGCCATGAGGTTACAGATTGTGTTCAAATGCAATTCTGCTGCTGCTGCTGATGGCCCACAGCACCTCATGGACGCCCAGCCTTGAGTTGCTAGATCTGTTCGAAATCTATCCCATTTAGCACGGTGGTAGTGCCACACAACACAATGCGGGGTATCCTCAATGTGAAGCTGGGACTTTGTCTCCACAACGACTGTGGTGGTCACACCTACCGATACTGTCATGGACAGATGCATCTGCAGCGGATAGGTTGGTGGGGATGAGGTCAAGCATGTTTTTCCCTCTTATTGGTTCCCTCACCACCTCTCGCAGACCCAATCTAGTAGCTATGTCCTTTAGGACTCGGCCAGCTCAGTCAGTAGTGGTGGTGCTACTGAGCCATTCTTGGTGATGGACATTGAAGTCCCCCACTCCGAGTACATTCTGCGCCCTTGCCACCCTCAGTGCTTCCTCCAACTGGTGTTCAACAAGAAGCAGCACTGATTCATCAGCTAAGGGAGGGCGGTTTGTGGTAATCAGGAGGATTCCTTGCCCATGTTTGACCTGATGCCATGAGATTTTGTGGGGTCCAGAGTCGATATTGGGAACTCCCGGGGCAACTCCCTCCCGACTGTATACCACTAGACCATAAGACATAGGAGCAGAAATTAGGCCATTCGGCCCATCGAGTCCGCTCGCCATTCAATCATGGCTGATAAGTTTCTCAATCGCCTTCTCCCCGTAACCTTTGATCCCCATACCAATCAAGAACCTATCTGTCTCGGTTTTAAATGCACTCAATGACCTGGCCTCCACAACCTTCTGTGGCAATGAATTCCAAAGATTCACCACTCTCTGGCTAAAGAAGTTTCTCCTCATCTCTGTTCTAAAAGGTCTTCCCTTTACTCTGAGGCTGTGCCCTCGGGTCCTAGTCTCTCCTACTAATGGAAACATCTTCCCCACATCCACTCTATCCAGGCCTTTCAGTATTCTGTAAGTTTCAATCAGATCCCCCCATATCCTTCTAAACTCCATCGAGTATAGACCCAGAGTCCTCAAACGTTCCTCATATGTTAAGCCTTTCATTCCTGGGATCGTTCTCGTGAACCTCCTCTGGACCCTCTCCAGGGCTAGAACATCCTTCCTGAGATACCGGGCCCAAAATTGCTCACAATATTCTAAATGTAGTCTGACTAGAGCCTTATAAAGCCTCAGCAGCACATCCCTGCTTTTATATTCTAGTCCTCTCAAAATAAATGCCAACATTGCATTTGCCTTCCTAACCACCGACTCAACCTGCAAGTTAACCTGAAGAGAATCCTGGACTAGGACTTCCCAAGTTCCTTTGCACTCCAGATTTCTGAATTCTCAACCCATTTAGAAAATAGTCTATGCCTCTATTCTTCCTACCAAAGTGCATGACCTCACACTTGCCCACGTTGTATTCCGTCTGCCACTTCTTTGCCCATTCTCCTAACCTGTCCAAATCCTTCTGCAGCCTCCCCGCCTCCTCAATACTACCTGTCCCTCCACCTATCTTTGTATCATCTGCAAACTTAGCCAGGATGCCCTCAGTTCCTTCATCTAGATCATTAATGTATAAAGTGAAAAGTTGTGGTCCCAACACTGACCCCTGCGGAACTCCACTAGTCACCGGCCGCCATCCTGAGAAAGACCCCCTTATCCCCACTCTCTGCCTCCTGCCAGACAGCCAATCTTCTATCCATGCTAGTACCTTGCCTCTAACACCATGGGCTCTTATCTTACTGAGCAGCCTCCTGTGCGGCACCTTGTCAGAGGCCTTCTGGAAGTCCAAGTAGATAACATCCATTGGCTCTCCTTTGTCTAACCTACTCGTTACCTCCTCAAAGAATTCTAACAGATTTGTCAGGCATGACCTCCCCTTGATGAAACCATGCTGACTTTGCCCTATTTTACCATGCACTTCCAAGTATTCTGAAATCTCATCCTTAATAATGGACTCTAATATCTTACCAACGACCGAGGTCAGGCTAATCGGCCTATAATTTTCCGTCTTTTGCCTCACTCCCTTCTTAAACAGGGGGGTTACATTAGCGATTTTCCAGTCTTCTGGGACCCTCCCTGACTCCAGTGATTCCTGAAAGATCACCACTAACGCCTCCACTATCTCTTCAACTATCTCCTTCAGAAGTCTGGGGTGTAATCCATCTGGCCCAGGCGATTTATCCACCTTCAGACCTTTCAGTTTTCCCAACACCTTCTCCTTGGTAATGGCTACCATACTCACCTCTGTCCCCCGACTCTCTTGAACTTTGGGGATGTCACTCGTGTCTTCCACCGTGAAGACTGACACAAAGTACCTATTCAGTTCCTCCGCCATTTCTTTGTTCCCCACTACTACTTCTCCAGCATCATTTTCCAGCGGCCCAATGTCCACTTTTGCCTCTCTCTTACTCTTTATATATCTAAAAAAAAACTCTTGCAATCTTCTTTTATATTACTGGCTAGTTTACCCTCATATTTAATCTTCTCCCTCATTATTTCTTTTTTAGTTGTCCTCTGTTGGTCTTTGTAGGCTTCCCAATCTCCTGGTTTCCCACTGCTCTTTGCCGCATTGTATGCTTTCTATTTAGCTTTTATGCTGTCCCTGACTTCCCTTGTCAGCCATGGTTGCCTCGTCCTCCCTTTAGTATGCTTCTACTTCCTAGGGATGAATTTTTGCTGTGTCTCCCAAATTACTCCCAGAAACTCCTGCCATTGCTGTTCCACTGTCTTTCCTGCTAGGCTCATCTCCCAGTCAATTCTGGCCAGCTCCTCCCTCATGCCTCTGTAGTTGCCTTTATTCAACTGTAACACCGTTACATCTGATTCCAGCTTTTTCCTCTCAAATTGCAGGGTAAATTCTATCATATTATGGTCACTTCCTTCACCTTAAGCTCCCTTATCAAATCTGCCTCATTACACATCACTAAATCTAGAATTGCCTGTTCCCTAGTGTGCTCCACCACAAGCTGCTCCAAAAAGCCATCTCGTAGACATTCCACAAATTCCTTTTCTTGGGATCCACTACCAACCTGATTTTCCCAGTGTACCTGCATATTGAAATCCCCCATGATCACTGTAACCTTGCCTTTCTTATAAGCCTTTTCTATCTCCTGGTGTATCTTGTGCCCCATATCCTGACTACTGTTCGGAGGTCTGTACATAACTCCCATTATGGTTTTTTTTACCTTTGTGGTTCCTCAACTCTACCCACACAGATTCTACATCATCTGACCCTACGTCGTTTCTTGTTATCGATTTAATTTAATTTCTTACCAACAAAGCAACCCCACCCCCGCTGCCAACCTGCCTACCTTTTCGATAGGATGTATATCCTTGTATATTTAGCTCCCAGTCCTGATCCCCTTGCAGCCATGTCTCCGTGATGCCCACCACATCATACCTGCCAATTTCAATCTGCGCCACAAGCTCATTTACCTTATTTCGTATACTGCGTGCATTCATATACAACACCTTTAGTTCTGTATTTCCCGTCCCCTTTCTCATTGTCGTCCCTTTATCTGACGTGCTTGAAGTTAGATTCCAAGCCCTTTCCAAACACTCTGTCCTATTTTGTGTTCTGGAGAATTTAATAGCCTCTCCTGGGCTCTCCTTTCTTTTCAGTTTTTTCATAATTTTCCATGAAGTTCAATCCACCGCCCCACACGCTAACCTGCTGCTTTGTTTCCCATTAGTCATACTTCTTGGAGTTTTACCCTTCCCTTCCCCCCCACTTTCTAGTTTAAAGTCCTGTTGACCACCCTATTTACCCTTTTCGCTAGAACATTGGTCCTAGATCGGTTCAGGTGGAGACCTTCCCAACGGTACAGATCCCTCCTGTTCCAATACTGATGCCAGTGCCCCACGAAATGGAACCCCTCTTTCCCGCACCACTCCTTTAGCCACATGTTTACTTCCCATATTCTCGTGTCCCTATGCCAATTTCCACGTGGCTCGGGTAGTAATCCGGAGATTATAACCCTTGAGGACCTGTTCTTTAATTTAGTTCCTAGTTCCTGATAATTCCCAAACAGGTCCTCTTTCCTAGTCTTATCTATGTTATTTGTCCCGACGTGGACCACAACAACTGGATCCTCCCCCTCCCTCTCCAATATCCTTTCAAGCCGGTCAGAGATGTCCCTCACCCTGGCACCGGGCAGGCAATATACCATGCGGGACTCTCGATCCTGCTTACAAATGATGCTATCAATTCCCCTAATTATAGAATCCCCTACAACTACCACTTGTCTTATTGCTCCCGGCTCCTGTGCAAGGTGCCGTGGTCAGCTGGCTCATCCTCCCTACAGCCCTGTTCCTCATTCACACAGGGAGCAAGTACCTCGTACCTGTTGGACAAGGTCAAGAGCTGAGGCTCCTCTGTTCCTGAACACAGGGTCCCTCTACCTGCCTCACTTGTAGTCACGCCCTGCTGACCCTGACCACTGACCGAACTTGAGGTACTTAATCTATCGGGTGTGACCGCCTCCAGAAACAAAGCGTCCAGGTAACTCTCCCGCTCCCGGATGTGCCGCAGCGTCCGAACATCAATTCTGAGCCGGAGTTCCTCCAGCAACCAACACTTGCTGCAGATGTGGTCACTGCGGCTCACATTGGGATCTGCCAGCTCCCACATCATACAGCTACAGCACATCACCTGCCCAGCCATCTCAACTTAGATAATTAATTTATTAATTAGCTTTGCAGTGTTTTTTTTTCAAATTTGGTGCAGATTTCCTACCAACCAATCAGGTCACAGCTTTCCTGTGATGTCACTTTTTCAGTTTTGGCTTCAGTTACTCTGTGCCCCGAGGTCATTGCTCTGGTGCTCCTCCCTCCGAGTCTGCTCCCTGGAGACAAATTGTTCCGCTACCTCTGCTAGGTGGCACAGGACATACCCAGGGATGGTGATGGTGCTGTCTGGGACATTAACTGTAAGGTATGATTCTGTGAGTATGACTGTGTCAGGCTGTTGCTTAACTAGTCTGTGAGACAGCTCTCCCAATTTTGGCACTAGCCCTCCAGGTGTTAGTAAGGAGGACTTTGCAGGGTCGACAGGGCTGAGATTGCTGTTGTTGTTTCTGGTGCCTAGGTTGATGCCGGGTGGTCCACCCGGTTTCATTCCTTTTTTGTGACTTTGTAGCGGTTTGTTACAACTGAGTGGCTTGCCAGGCCATTTCAGAGGACTTTTTAAGAGTCAACCATATTGCTGTGGGTCTCGAGTCACGTGTAGGCCAGACCAGGTAAGGATGACAGGTTTCCTTCCCTAAAGGACATTAGTGAACCAGATGGGCTTTTACAACAATCAACAATGGTTTCATGGCCATCGTTAGACTTTTAATTGCAGATTTTTATTGAATTCAAGTTCCACCTTCTGCTGTGGCGGGATTTGAACCCGGGTCCTCAGAGCATTACCCTAGGTTTCTAGATCACTAGTCCAGCAACAATACCACTATGCCATTCCCTCTCCCCATTTGCTGCAACGCAAGGTGAGGTAAAGTACCTAATACCTATGTTTGGTTTATCCCCACAAGGCCTTTCCCTTCCTGACCTATCCTTCCTTGAATCCATGGTGCCTGGGTGTGGCCTCTGGCCCTTTCTGACCTCTCCTTAGTCTATTGATGATGGTGTGGCCCTGGGCCTGGCTTCCCGTGTGTCCTGTGGAGTGTGTGTGTGTGGAGGAGAACGGGAGGGGGAGTGAGTGTGAGAGAGAGATCCCTGAGACTGGGACTTAATCGCTCTGCTTGATGTGGAACACACACCCCCTCCCCTTCCCCCTCCCCCCTCCCTCTCCTCCTCCCCCCTCCCTCTCCAAAAACCTATCCACACACTGGGCCAGGAAAGGAGGAAAACCCAGGCTGAAGGGCAACCTGCATCTGACCCCCACTTATGAATTCTGTTGAGGCCAGCTTAGAGTGTGTGCAATCAGAGGTGAACACAAGATCAGTGTTGATTAAACCAAACTCCTTAGCTTGACCCCAGTCCCCTCCCTCTTCCCTGATGACCAGGACTTGGGGCCAGTCTGTCCCTGTCTAGTCCCACTTCTTAATCGAAAAGGCAAAAAAGGTTTTATTAGTTAGCTCTGCTGTTTGGCACTTTTTAATGGTCATTTTCATAAATTATTCAATTTTAAATGATCAATTTATTGCTTCAACACTGATTTTCCTTTGCTCAGTAAGTTTTTTTTCTTCATATCTTAACTTTTTGTCTTGAAATTCATGTTTAATGTTGTGCCAAACAAGATCTCAGGCAGCTGCTGCTGGGTTTCTCACTGAAGGGAATGAGAGGCTCACAGGAAGTCTGATTGCTTTTTGGAGGGGTGGCAAAAGGGGTTATTTTTGTTCCAGTAAAAATAGGAAGTGTTGAAAATGCACAGCATGTCTGGTGGCATTGGTGTAGAGAGAAACAGAGGCCTATGACCCTTCATCAAATTACTGCTGATGGTGGACCTGAAGCCCTGACTCTGTTTCTCTCTCCAAAGATGATGCCTGACCTGAATATTTCCAACATTTCCTGTTTATATTTCAGATTTCCAGTATTTGCATTACTTTGCTCTTCTATTATATGCCCCATGCTGGGCATTTGTAAATGTGGTTAGTTTCAATTTAAAGTGAGAAAATGTTTATCACTCAATGCGAAGTGTAATTTTTCTGTTAACAAACCCCACTTGTGTGCATAGCGATAGCACATTATTGCGGGTGAATTGGTGGCTTCTAATTTACTGGAAGATTTTGCCATTTTTAAACTAAGAAGCGAAACCAGGAGTCATCTGCCAATTGAATATGTCACTTAGTTCAAGATATTCTCACCTGTACATAGGATTGTTGTTTTTGGTGCTTTTGAGGTTCAGTCTTTTGGATGTTGCTGTCCGGATATTGCATAGGGCCAAAGCAGCAGAGCTGGTTGCATAGTATTAACAAGCAGGTTGTGTGTAATTGCCTGACAAGGCCGTGGTTGTAAAGCCTATTATACTGAAACTGGAGCTTTCGATGGGCTCTATAAATCAAGGAATAGAGTACAAAAACCAAGACGTTTTGCTAAACCTATATGAAAAATTCGACCCCACTGTGACACTGGTTCCCAACCCAATTGTGGGCACCTGAAGGATGTGAGGGTGAGGGTCAAAGGTGGGTGAGGCGGTGGGGGTGGTTGCGAGGTGGGAATAAGGGGCCCGGAAACTGGAGAAGCGCCGAGGCACGTGATTTCTCTCTCTCTCCCTGTTTTATCAGCCCAAGCCTGAACGTTGCCTAGGTCTTGTTGCATGTGAACCAGGACTATTTCAGTATTTGAAGAGTTGTGAATGGTACTGAATATTTTTGCAATCATCAGCGATACATCCCCACTTCTATCCTTACGATGGAGGGCAAGTCATTGATGAAACAGCTGAAAATGGTTGGACCTGGGACACTACCCTGAGGATGTCTTGTAGTGAGCAAATGCTGCATAGGGCAGTCACTCTCCCCTTACCTCTTGAGTCAGCTCTTTTGTCCATGTTTGGACCAAAGCTGTAATGAGGTCAAGAGTGGAGTGGTCCTGGCAGAACACAAACTGAGCAGGTCATTGCTGTGAAAGTGTTGCTTGATAGCACTGTTGACGACACCTTCCCTTTGCTAATAATTGAGAGTAGACTGATGGGGCAGTAATTGGCTGGATTAGATTTGTCCTGCTGTTTGTAGACAGATCATTTCTGGGCAATTTTCCACATTGTCGGCTAGATGCCAATGTTGTAGCTGTACTGGAACAGCTTGGCTGAGGGTGCGGCTAGTTTTGGAGCACAAGTCTTCAGTACTGCTGCCAGGACTTTTGGAGGAGATGGAGATATGCCACCTACTTGGCACCTCTGGCTGAACATACTTCCAAATGCTTCAGCCTTGCCTTTGCACTATGTGCTGGGCTTCCCCATTACTGAGGAAGGGCATATTCGTGGGACCTCCTCTTCTGGTTATTTTTTCAATTGTCCGCCACCATTCATGACAGGATGTGGCAGGGTTGCAGAGCTTGGATCTGTTCAGTTGTTTGTGGGATATCTTAGCTCTTGCGTACTGTTTCTGCTGTTTGGGATAAACATGATCCTGTGTTGTAACTCCACTAGGTTGACTTACTCAGACTTAGCTCCTGCATCTAGAGACGCATAAGGCAGGCAAAGCACTCCATTCTCCTGTCCACTGCCAATGTTCTTGTGTCACTCCAGCATTTGTTGACCAGCTGGAGATCTCTATTGACTGCCTGGTTAATGCCTCATTTTTAGGTGTGCCTGGTGCTGTTCCTGGCATACTTTCCTGCACTGTTCCTGGAACTAGTTGGATCCCTTGGGTTGGTATAGCCTTTGCTGTAGTCATTGTGCCCAGACATTCCTTGATATCACATGGAATGAATCGGATTGGCTGAAGACTGGCAACTTGTGATGGTGGAGACTGCAGGAGGAGGCCGAGATGGATCATTCACTTGGTATTTCTGGCTGAGGATGGTTGCAAACACTTGCAATACCCCAAAAAAAATTTTGTGTGCTGAAAAATAGAGCCCAAATTTATTCATTGATGAACACCTTTACAGCAGTGTTGTCCAGCTAAAATTGCTGATTAGCCACAGCTGAGACTATGGTTGTTTTTATTAATTTAGGGGATGTGGGCTTCACTGGCTGGGCCAGCATTTATTGCCTGTCCCTAGTTGCCCTTGAGGAGGTGATGGTGAGTTGCCTTCTTGAACTGATACAGTCCATGTGGTGTAGGTATACCCACAGCTGTTAGGAAGGGCATACCTGGATTTTGATCCAGCAGCATTGAAGGAACGATGATGTATTTCCAAGTCAGGATGGTGAGTGACTTGGGGAACTTGCAGGTGGTGGTGTTCCCATCAATCTGCTGCCCTTGTCCTTCTAGATGGCAGTGGTCGTGGGTTTGGAAGGTGCTGTCTAAGGAGCCTTGGTGAATTTCTGTGGTGCATCTTGTAGATGGCACACACTGTTATTGTGCATTGGTGGTGGAGGGGGTGAATGTTTGTGGATGTGGTGCCAGTCAAGCGGGCTGCTTTGTCTGGATGGTGTCAAGCTTTTTGAGTGTGTGGAAGCTGTACTCATCCAGGCAATTGGGGAGTATTCCATCACACTCATGACTTGTGCCTTGTAGTTGGTGGACAGGCTTTGGGGAGTTAGGAGGTGCGTTACTCTTCGCAGGATTCCTAGCCTCTGACCTGCTCTTGTAGCCACAGTATTTGTATAGCTAGTTCAGTCCAGTTTCTGGTCAGTGGTAACCCCCAGGATGTTGATAGTGGAAGATTCAGTGTTGGTAATGCCATTGAACATCAATGGTGACATTGTTTTAGCCACATATACAAATTTTAATCGAAATTGCTTCTGTCACAAGACAGATTTCATGTCCGCACGTGTGTGCGCGTGTATTACACACACAAATATATATAAAATTTATATATATACATATATATATTCACGTAACAAATATCTATACTGTCATCAGGAACCAAGAAAGTAAAGCGTTCATAGTAAGCAATAAACACTTGCACACTCAGCTTTTTCTCTTAGCGACAAAAAGGAAAACATTTAAATTGAAATTCATTATGTGAATATGATACGAGTGTAGATTTTACCCCGGAAGAGTGGAATCATGCTCCACTGTACTTCTAGTGTCTGAGTGGGAGTCAAGAAATTCACCCCAGAGAGTAGTAAGTTTAAGGGGAAAATACTCATCAGTTCGGTTTTGCCTTTCCTGTCTCCTGGTGCCCAATTCAAGTAGCACTGATTGACACCTGGGAGAATGTTGTCTTCTCTGTCTGCTATAGCAGTTGAATATCTTGTCGAGACTTGAAGCATATGGGACACGAAAAGGTATAGGATGGCATTCTCTTTTGAAAAAATATTCATAATGTTAGTTTGCAACTTATCACTGTGTTTAGTAAGTAATGGCTTTGAAATTGAAACTAATCCTGTTAGAAAATAATTAATCAAAATGGACAGCTTTAAGTTTTCATAAAACGGTGATAATGGTGCAAAAGCAGTGCCAGTTCAATGAGTTTTCCAGCCATCATATAGTTTTGTAACAAAACATCCCAGTTGATATATCATGAATGCTGAGATCAACATCAAATGAAGTGTTGGATGCTTTTCAACCAACATGTGGTTACCAATTTGTTTCTGCGTAAAAAGTGTTTTTTTTTTTTCTGTTTGCCTATTTAATGTTGTCATTAATTTACTGTTTCTTAACTTTTAGCTTTTACCTGCTAAGAAATTCTGGGAATCAGATGATTCAGCTAAAGAAGGCCAAAAAGGGATATTCCTGGGAGATGAGTGGAGGGATACTGCATGGGGAGCATCTCGTAAGTGTCACTGATAACTGTCTTTTAAATCAATAACATTTACTTCTTTGTAGGAAACATTTTCACATCATTAATTGTAGAAATCTAGGATAGAAAACCAAAAGTGTACCTCAGTGTGGGTGCATTTGCTTAGTGTCCACATGTTTACAATTTAGGGAGAGCATAATTCTGCTCAGCTAAAACCCAAATCATGAATTATCTAGGGTAAAGATGTATTATACACAAACAGTTGAAAAATAATAAATTTTGCCTGGAGTATATTCTGTGCTTTATGATGAAACTAGTCCAGTCAGTTTCAGGTTTGCTGCTCAAGTTACAAATATATAATTACTGTTGTATTTACAGTTGTTCCAGAATAACATTTGCAAGGACAGTTTTTTTTTTATTCATTCATGGGATATGGGCATCGCTGGCTAGGCCAACATTTATTGCCCATCCCTAATTGCCCTTGTTCAGAGGGCATTTAAGAGTCAACCACATTGCTGTGGGTCTGGAGCCACATGTAGGCCAGACCAGATAAGGACAGCAGATTTCCTTCCCTAAAAGACATTAGTGAACTAGATGGGCTTTTATGGCAATCAGCAATGGTTTCATGGTTGTCATTAGACTTTTAATTCCAGATTTTTATTGAATTCAAATATCATCTGCCGTGGTGGGATTTGAAGCCGAGTCCCCAGAGCATTATCCTGGGCCTCTGAATATGAGTCATTGACAATACCACCACCTCCCCAATAGGCTCTTTGTCTATTTAATGTTGTTGTCATTAATTTACTGTTTCTTTTCTTTTATCTTTTACCTGCTAAGAAATTCTGGGAATTTCTGGTTTCCTGACAATCTCTGCACCTTTCTGATCGCAGTACTTGAGAATCATAAGTGAACTTAGAGTAAAATCAGTCAATTTGCAAATCTTTGGATATTTGATCAATTGGCATCCATTTGATAGTAATTGTGTAACTGGATCCAAAAATTTACAGTTATTTCTCTGCCCCCTTTTAAGGGATTTGCACTTAAACACTATGTATATTAAGAAACTCTAATAAAATTAAAAGTTTCTGTCATTACAATGAACATTACATTCCCCATATTGATTGCTATGTTGGATAAATATAAGATCAACCCTTTCTCATGAAAATCTTAATGCTACAAACCAGCTGAAATAAACATCAAAGTTAATGTTAAAAATACAAATCACAGTAGCGCCTCGTGCCCATTTTGAAAAACCTAATAGTTAAATCATTAAGCATATATTCAGAACTAAAAAACAAATGGAACCTTTTCATAGTCTGAAAGATTAAACAAATTGCAAGCTTGTACAGAATATTTGTATCCTTCCCTTTAATACTTACTTACTATTAGTGCACAACATACTTTGTATATTACTAGTACTTTGAGTCATGATGTAACAGTACCAGAGATATTCCAAGGACTGTTTTCTCCTGTGCTCATGTTTGGAGGAAAACTATTATGCAAGTCTAAAGAGGCAGTTTTATCTATCTGAACTTGCGAACTGCCAGTTTTTTATTCCGGAAAATCTCAATTTGAATAAGTTTAAATTACTGCAGTTAGAGTCTTGTTGTTTTACTAGTTGCATATTATCTGGAATTGTTTATGCTAATTTGGAAGCTACAGCTACTGTAGAAGGTTTGATTTTTGTGTTTGTTACAAATAATTAGGCAATTCTAACCCAGTGTCTTTGATTTACTTTAAAGGAGATGCTGATTTTTCTTTTACAAAGTTACTTTAATCATTTTGTAATACTTCATCGATATGACATTATAACCCCATAGAATTAAAAATGAGCTTTATGATGCCTACACATAATCAAAAGTGTGTGTATGTATCAGATAAGGGATTGTCAGTTTATATATAAGCTATTACAAAAATTATTCAGAACTTGCACTAGAGCAGATTTGATTCCACTGGGGTATAATTAGCACAACGTGGGAACATTTCCAAAAATATTGAAAACTAGGGGCTGGCACAAAACCAGGTAACTAATCAAAGGGTAAGTCAATCCAGTTTTGCATTGCTGTAAATTTTTGGAAGAGTATCTTTTGAGACTGGATAGCATGTGAGCCAGGATACAGCCTGGACACTTAAGACAGGGTTGAATTTAGTACAAACTGATTGGATAAGTGTCGTCATATTAGTGGTAGCAATCTATTAAGTTAACATGGAAAGCTTTGTTTAAAAATGCCACTGTTGTGCAGCACAAAATAACTTCCAAGTAGAAGTATAAATATTTTGAGAGTTGCCTTCCTGAGAAATAGGAATACATTGTACTTTTTAAGGAGCAGGGAGGGAGGGGTAGAAGAAATGTGTGTTCTGAGAACATAACTCTGCTGGCATGTGCTTTACTAAGCTGACATCGGGTGCTCAAGATAGACAACAATCCCTGTTTCTGTTGTCCTCTGTCACTCCTTCCCATTCTGCCGTGCCAAAAAAACTATTTTGTGTTCATTCGTGCTCTCTCTCCTCTTCCTCCCTCTCTCTCCCTCTCCCTCCCTCAGCCCCGACGCCCCTCTCCTCCCCACCTTATAAAACAGGGGACCTACTCTGGCAAAAGACTTATACGTTTGATCTTATTCCACAATGACATGCTCACAGTCTGCCCTTTACAGTACCTACCTGATTCATAACTGCTGAAGCACGGTTCCTGGCACACTGTCCTTTTAGAGAAGTACTTCCTTATGTCCATTCTGGGTTTTCCTTTTCCAATCCTGAATCTGTACTACCTTGTTGGGAATATTGTTTAAATTTACTTTCTCAATCCTGTCAGCTATCTTCAGCACACCTGTGTTATGGCACAGCCAATGGTAAATGTTGAGCTGCTCAAAACCCAAAGGGAAATTTGAAACAGTTGCCACAACCATTTTGTAATTTGTATATATTTCAAGATGCGTGCCTTGAATTCAGTAGTAATAAGATCAGCAAGTCTTATAGGTTTCTTACAAAACTAAATTAAACCTTTTATTAATAGAAAAAATGATTTTAAGCACGTGCATAGATCTACAAATTACTACTATGATAACTTCTAAAACTCCTAATTAGTCTAAACCCCAGTTACTCCTCCGTTAAGGCAACAGTGAGACGCAGATTCTAAAAGACCCAGGCAAAGTAACACACAATACCCTGAACAGTCGAATTCAAAGTGAGTTTTTCTCAACTTCAGTTCCTTGGAGACAGCAGCTTAAGGCTTAGATGCTGGAGGCTTTTCACACTTGTTAGATCTTAGAACGCCTTCCCTTGCACACAGCCTTCTCTCCTTTATACATATTTTCCCCTTTGAATGCAAATTCCCATTGTTTCACTATGTCTTTGGACTTTACCTCTCTAATAAAACTTATCATGGTACTAATTTTGTCAGTAATCTTTGAGAAAAATAAACACACTGTTTCTTAACTTCTCCTGGCTAGGTGCAACATTTCACCCCCCTGTTTTGAATTCAAGCTAGTCTGGTTTATTTAAAAATGCAAATGTTCCATTTACACCTTTGTTATCTACTTAACATTTCAAACCTAGCTTATCTTCTGTTACATCAAAGCCTCCAGGCCAGCTGCCTTTAATTCATTTAAGCCCCACATGCGCGCACATACACGCAGACCCATAGCCACAGACCCAACTATTACTCAATTTTCATAATGTTATTGGAATTTATTGTAAAGTAATAATATCTTCCTGGCACCTGTAAATCCACTTTTTAACAGTGTTACCTCTAAACTGTGTTTGTGTGTGGCAGCACAACCATCCAGAATCTATCATGCAGGTAATAAGCAGGGTGCATAGAGCAAAGAGAAATTTGAGGAAATATTGCTCTTGTGACATCTGTCTTTGGAAACCAGAGTCATTCTCCTTTTGATATTTCAACATAGCCTTGTAATCCAATTTTAAATTAGAATAGTTACCTAAAACTTATTGCAACATGAGAAAAAACCACCAGTCCCTTATGCGCATTACCTAGCTCGAAGCTCCAAAGGAGAGAGATTTTTTTAAAGTATGCTGTGCTAATTTAGACAGCTTTTACTCTAAAATTTCACTAGATTCTTAGTTGCCAGGTATTCAAAAGTCATACGAGCTTATGAAGTATGAGTAGGCCATTCTGGCCTGCTCTGCCTTTTGATATGATCATGGCTGAGTTGATTGTGGCCTCAATTCTACTTTCCTGTCCACTCCCATAACCTTTGACTCCCTTGTTAATCAAAAATCTATCTAACTCAGCCTTAAAAATATTCAATGGCCCAGCCTCCACTGCTCTCTGGGGAAGAGAATTCCACATTCTAACAACCATCGGAAAGAATTTCTCCTCATCTCCATCTTAAATGGGGACCCCTTATTTTTAAACTGTGTCCCTTAATCCAAGTCTGTCTGATAAGGGGAAACATTCTTTCAGCATTTACCCTGTCAAGTCCCCTCAGGATCTTAAATGTTTCAATAAGATCACCTCTCATTCTGCTAAACTCCAACGGTTACAGGCCCAATCTGTCCACCCTTTTCTCATAAAATAACCCTTCATCCCAGGAATCAATTGAGTGAACCTTCTCTGAACTGCAAATGCAGTTATATCCTTCAATGAATAAGGAGACCAAAACTGTACACAGTACTCACAACATGAGACACTGTACAACTGTAGCAAAACTTCCCTACTTTTATATTCCATTCCACTTGCAATAAATGACAACATCCCATTTGTCTTCCTAATCACTTACTGTACCTGCATACTAAGATTTTGTGATTCATGCACCAGGACAACTAGATCCCTCTGTACCACATAGTTCTGCACCTGTCTCCATTTAAATAATATACTGGTTTTCTATTCTTCCTTCCAAAGTGGACAAGTTCCTATGTTATTATAAATACTGTGTTTATAAAATACTGTATAACAGGTGATAGAAATTTTATAAAGCTAAAAAGATCCCCGTTCTCATACAATCTGTAATATTAATTTATGGTGGGATCTGAATTTACAGGAAATCATCTTAATATTGACCTTGAGGGAAGAAAAACTCAGGTTGAGTATTTTTTTGTTCAGTATATTCTGGAGCAGCTCCATTCATTGCTTCAGGCTTGGCTTTCGTCCTTTAATTTTCTGTTGTGGTGGTGCCTGCCAGTTCTTTGCTCGTGAGCTAGAGTGGCAGTAAACCTAATTTTAATCTTCAGGATGTGTGTCACTGTAATAATTATGTGCACAGCAGTTGATGGATTGTTGGGTTGTCGTGTAGGCACACAGCTTAGAGGAAAATAAAAGCAAAATACTGCGGATGTTGGAAATCTAGAACAAAAACAAAAATACCTGGAAAAACTCAGCAGGCCTGACAGCATCTGCGGAGAGGGATATAATTAGCGTTACGAGTCCGTATGACTCTTCATCAGAACTAAGGGAAAATAGAAGAGAGGTGAAATATAAACTGGTTTAAGGGGGGGTGGGACAGGTAGAGCTGGATAGAGGGCCATTGATAGGTGGAGATTGCCAAAAGATGTCATAGACAAAAGGACAAAGAGGTGTTGACGGTGGTGATATTAGCTAAGAAATGTGCTAATGGGGACATTAAGGGTAGAAAGCAGGATGAGCAAGGGACAGATAGCCCTAGTGGGAGTGGGATGGGGGGAATCGAAATAGGCTAAAAGGTAGAGATAAAACAATGGATGGAAATACATTTAAAAATAATGGAAATAGGTGGGAAAAGAAAAATCTATATACATTATTGGAAAAAGGGGGAACGGAAAGGGGGTGGGGATGGAGGAGAGAGTTCATGATCTAAAGTTGTTGAACTCAATATTCAGTCCGGAAGGCTGTAAAGTACCTAGTCGGAAGATGAGGTGCTGTTCCTCCAGTTTGTTATGAGCTTCACTGGAACATTGCAGCAGGTCACGGACGGACATGTGGGCATGAGAGCAGGGTGGAGTGTTGAAATGGCAAGCGACAGGGAGGTCTGGGTCATGCTTGCAGACAGACCGAAGGTGTTCTGCAAAGCAGTCACCCAGCCTGTGTTTGGTGTCTCCAATGTAGAGGAAACTGCATTGGGAGCAACGAATGCAGTAGACTAAATTGAGGGAAGTGCAAGTGAAATGCTGCTTCACTTGAAAGGAATGTTTGGACCCTTGGACAGTGAGGAAGGGGTAAGTAAAAGGGCAGGTGTTGCACCTTCTGTGGTTGCATGAGAAGGTGCCATGGGAGGGGATTGAGGTGTAGGGGGTGATGGAGGAGTGGACCAGGGTGTCCTGGAGGGAACGATCCCTGTGGAATGCTGGAGTTGGCGGAAATGGCGGAGGATGATCCTTTGAATGCGGAGGCTGGTGGGATGACGAGGGGGACCCTATCATGGTTCTGGGAGGGAGAGGAAGGTGTGAGGGCGGATGCGCTGGAGATGGGCCAGACACGGTTGAGGGCCCTGTCAACCACCATTATAGAGGAAACATTGCTCTGCAGTTTTTGAAACTTCTTTCCTAAAGCACTTTACATTTCTAACTCTCTTCTCTTTCAATAGCTTCATGAAAATTTGTATCTTTAAGTTACACTTTTGTCTGTCTTCTGAACTTTACTACTGTATTACTTGGTATTCTGTAAAGCGCCATGAGATATTTTGATATTTAAAGGCATTGTGTAGCTGAAAGTTGTGGTAAATATCTTGGCATTTCAATTTTGTGAAATATTTGACAGCCTTTGATTTCACACAAAGTAAAAATTTCTAGGAATTTATTTTCAATAAATCTCTTTCTCAGAATAAGCATGGAATGTGAAAAACCAATTTGGAACATCAGGCTTGCTCCTTTCATAAATATGCACTATTTACCCTAAATGGATTCAGCTTCCTCTTCATTTAATTTCTTGAAGGAAAGCTCTGCATATCTACTCAATCTACAAAGGTATTCGAGCTGGAATTCCAGAACATTAATTATTTCCCTCATGTTGTCTTTCTCTTGGGAAGCAATAGCAGAATTCTGGAATAATGAAGGATTGCACTCAAATTTCTAGCTTTTCTTTCTTGATGACTTTCAAAGCTTGATGACTTCTGATCCTTCTGGTTTTATCGCAGAATTGTAGCATTTGTATACTTACACCCTTTAGTGTACCTGGCCTCCAAGAATATTGTTGATCCTTCACCCATCTCTTCCATCACACTATACAGAACATACAGCACTGTGTGATCATCTCTGTCCACTTATCCTTTCATGGTCACCTTCAATCTCACTTCCACCAAAAATATTTATCCAGATCCATTTTTTTCCTCTTTTGCTGCTCTAAGAAAAATACCTCCATCTTGTTTTGTACTCTTAGTTCAAATTAATAAGGTGCTAGCATCTATATTATCCATCCCTCTTGGGATCAAGACCTACATCGATCCTTTGTAAACAATGTTAGTTTCTTGTAGAAATAAATCCATGAATTAATTAACTTTCATTGTTCTGTTCCAGCAAACACAAATTAAAAATTTTGCCGAATGTTTAAATTTATTGTTACCCAGACCACACTGTGTCACAGCCCATCATGGTTCAGAGAAGACCTGGTCAAAGTTTTCATGGAAACAATGAAATCAGCTCCGTTTTGTCTCCTCGTTCGGAAAGCGGTGGTCTAGGAGTAAGCATGGTGGAGTATGTCTTAAGATCTTCACCTGGGGATAAACTGGATGCTCGTTTTAGAAAAGGACCATTTGTAAGTAACCATCTTGCAATTAATTTGATTTGTGTGAATTTATGTTTATTGTAAGATTAATTTTAATGGTCTAATTGTCAAACTTCAGCTTATTAAATCTGACCTGTAATTTTAAATAGTGGTTTTCCTTCACTCCTGAGCCACAGCTAACATTTTGTATTACATTTGGGGAAGTAAACTGACGTGAATTGTTAATAAGCTAATTTTTATATGTAGGTATCTAAAGCGTACTGGAGACTGTGGTCAAAGCATTGTGAATAAGCAAGCAAATATACAAGTGCTTGTAGATACCGTGGTGCTTTATCCACCCTCTTAACTCTCCGGCCTCTCTGCATTATTCAACATGATTAACAGTGTCATCCTCCTCCACTTTGTTTGCTGTTCAGCTCAGTGGAGCTGCATTTGATGGTTCCATTCCTACCTATCTAAAACATTCACTTCCTTAATCTACATTATCACTGCTAGAGTCACTCAGTGATCTATTCTCTGCCTTTTCATCCATATGCTGCTCTTTAATGATGCCATTTTCTGGCCTACGACCTGATGGCACCCAGCTCTCAAGCACCTCCCTCGATTGCTTTGGTGCTGTTCGGCTGCTTGCTCAACAGTGTCTTGAATGAGTCATAACTTCTTTCAGATCAACTTTGGAAAAATTGAAACCATCATCTTTAGTTCGCATAACAAATTTTCCTCCCTAACCACTAATTTGAATATCTGCTTCGATCACTCTGGCAGCCTGAACTCATTTGTTTTCAACCTTGTTCAACCTTCAACTGAGTTTCAGACTTCTTGTCCTTTTGACAAATACCAGTTAATTCCACTGCAGCATTGCTTGCCTTAGCCCCTCCACTGCTAAATAATGAGTCCTTCTCACCTCCAGATTTGAGTACTCGAAAGATCTCCTTGCAAGCCTGGCATTTTTCATCCTTTTATACATGTCAAGTTTTGCTGCATGTATTCTGCCCTGCAGTGAGGCCTGTTTGCCAGTCTTCTCTGACCTTCCCAAATTTCATTGTCTCCCTGTACCCCAGTGCCTTCAGCTTAATTTAAAATTACTGTTCTAACTTCTAATTCCCTTCATGGCCTACCATATTTTGGAAACCATTAACAGCCCTACATTTACCCCCCCCTCCTACCAAACACATTGCTTTATTTAATCTGACCTTCTGTTACCTAAACCCCACCACTGATGGCAAATCATAGTTGCATTAAACCCTGTCTTGACGCAAATCTCATTCTTTTAAAAATTAAATTGTTAAAGAATTATTTTTACTTTTTATACTTTAAGCAGTACATTCTGATGGTACTGGAAATTTTAATAGTGTAACTATGGGCTGAACCTATCGGTAGCGCCCAGCCTGACACCAAAATGATAGAATGAGATTCCCCAAATGAGGTCTGCTTTGCTCCAGAATCAGGTTGGGCTGAAACACTAGATATATATTACACCAGGTCAGTATCAACTTCATCTCTTGATGTCATGTAAAAATAACGTAGATGCCTTGATCCAGGCTGTGCAGCTGTTTATCCTTCATATAAACAGTTGTCTTAACCACCGGTGCCTGCTCTGCTCCCATATACCTTTATTTCACTAAGCTTCAATCACTGATCCAACCTGTTCTTAAATATTGACATGGGGTGGATTTTATGGCCTCGTTGTGGTGGGGCTGGGCCGGAAAATGTGGTGAGCCATTCAAAACTCCATTGACTTTGGTGGGATTGGAAGATCCTGTTGGCGAGAGAGGCCATAAAATTCCACCCATGGTTTCCGCTTCAGTTACTAACCATGCAGTCCACAGTTTTACAACCCTCTTTTTTTTTAAAGTTTTGTTTGCTATTTGTCCATCCCATCCCTTTGTAATTTCAAGTATCTGTTTAATCTCTCTTCTAAAAGAAGAGCACCAATTTTTCAAATCTTGCTTTTGAATTTGTATTTCCTCATATTAGGTAACACACCAGTGAATCAGAGTTGTATGTTATCACTATTCTTCCTATAGTGTGGAGCTCAAAACTGCAGGAAGTACCCCAGCTCTGGTCTTACTGAGATTTTGCATGGATTCTTCATTACATCTCAATTTTTATATTTTATCCATCTTGCTATAGCACTTATCATTCCATTTTTGCTGTAACCTGGCTTTGATTAAAAGCAACAAATAGGAATCACTTTTTTTTAGGTAAAGGTATCTATTCTATTTTTTGGTCATGTGAATGAGAAGCCATTGCCAAAGTTTGTAGAAAGAACAATCAAAGTCTCCATAATATTAATATGGCTCACTGCTGTAAACTAATTGATTCTTCATGAATGGGAAATGCCACGTAATGTAAATTGCAAATTCAGTTTGGGCATGAAGTTGATGTATGATGGGAGATTTTGGAATTAAGTGTTGCATACTTGTTCCTTCCTTTTTCACCCTCAATTATTCATTGATTGCATAGTTACTGTACAAGGTTTTGATTCTTGGCAGCTTTGCATTCATATTCTGTCCATTCACGTGTATATTTTGGTTGCCACTCTGTAGCAAAGCCCAAATTTTTTTATATCCTTTTTTCCTCAGGCTTCTCTCCTTCCTGTCACCCTAGACTTGCCATCTTTTATATCTCTGCTCCTGTATATTTTTGCACTCAAATCCCTGTCCCAGTCCATTATGACTGCTCAAGCTTCTCCTGTGACCATTCCAGCCATAAATCACCCTTTAAATAAGTCCATGGCTTCCCTCTGTGCCACTCTTGGCATTTTGAAAATGCCCCATTCAATGCATTCATCACTCTCTTCTTACAGGCAGTGACCTTAAATTTTCCTGTCTGACCAATGGGCTCACTTAAAGCAGTACTAAGGTTAATCACTCCAAGCTCCTTCCTGTCCCACCCACCATTGAGTCTGTCACAGAATCAACAATTGCTTTTTCTCTTGACGTTTCACTCTAGCCTGTCTGTTCACTTTTGGCCTGGCTACGCCTTACAGCACTTGCCCCACTCAAATTGACACGGTGGCAGTATGGCCTGGTTACATCTTGATCTCGCACCACCTGCCCCCCGCCCCCCACCCCCCACAATAGCATATTCTCCTTTTGAGCGCTACAATATGTCCTATACTCCTTTGCCTCACAGCCATTACATTCCTTATGTTTGTTGACCCCAAGCCCCACCTGAGATGCCCTCCCTTCTTTCTTCATTGATTCGTCCCACCGACCCGCCAAACTTTCAAACATCTGTCTTAATTTCTCCTCCTTCACTGTGATATCCAATTTCTTAATTACCTTTCTGTGAAGATGTCTTGAGGTGTTTTTCGGTATTAAAGGCACTATGTAACTGCAGGTTGTTCTTGACCTAAAGAGGGCTGGCATTGTTTAGTTAATTGGTCTTTTTGCCCTACTTGATGAGACTGAATTAGTTCTGCCTTGTGCTTGTGATAATTTTGTTATAAATGAAAGGTTTTACTGAAGGCAAAGATTAAAAAAAAGTAACAATGTAATTGTGATCTTATTGTGTATCCTCTATTTTCATTGTTCCCCCACTAGCTTTGCCTTCAGCTGCAAGACCCTAAGTTCTGGAATTCCCGCCCTGAACCTCTCCACCTCTCTACTTCCTTCTACCTTTAAGGCACTCCTTAAAACCTATCTCTCTTTTGGCCATCTGCCTTAATATCTCCTCATGTAGCTCAGTTTTAAATTTTGCTCGACAACACTCCTGTAACGTGCCTTGGGAAGTTTTATTGTGGTAAAGGCACTATATAAATGCAAGATGTAGCACGTGGATTCAGTAGCCCAGGATGAGTTCTTGATCTTGACTGGGATTCTAGGCACCTCAAAGGTCATTTAGAAAATCTGTGAGCAAGGCAACCCACCCATATTTTGCACATCTGACTACCATGTCAAACAGTAAATTCTGCCATTCTATTATTGGGAAATAGTAAAGCCCTGAGAGAGGGGCCTAGATAAGAAGAAAATAACTCCAAAATTAAATTGCGATGCTACGGACAATGTTTTCAGTCATATGCAGGAGTGTAAATAACTACTCTGGGCTGTCAAGGTGCACTATGATAAAAAAATGCCTTATGGTACCTCCAAGGTTTTTGTGAAACTCCTTTGTTTTGATTTTAATTTTCAAAAAAATTCTGAGTTTTTCAGGATTTCTTTTGCGCTTTCAAACATGGCTTAAAATACAATAGGCAATATTTTGATGGAAATCATAAGGAATACCTGAGGAGGGAAGGTGTGCATATTATAAGCCTCAGTACATTCATTTCTGTTGAGCCTGGTGTATAAATGGAGCTACTTTATGTACTATAGCCACATGGTAGTTCAGCATAGACTCAGGCTGCAGGGGTCAAATAAAGAGAAGATAAAAGATTTTCCTTTTGGTACCTTGAAGAAATGAAAGCTGTTGAACAGTTCAAAAGTAACAAAAAGGTGCAAATGAGGCTAGTAGAAAAGACTGCATTCAATAAGTATACATTGGATGAATACAAGTCCAGGTATTTGTTTTAAATTAACTTTTTGTATATATCATCTGCAAAAGTGCACATGGCATTAAGGAAATATGTTTTATAGACCTTGATTTTTATTACCATTTTAAATATCTCCAAAAATTCTCATTTAGCTCGTTGCTGCTTGTACAACAAGGACCATTCAGTATTTTACATTTCTGATGTATAAATCACATATTAACTTACTCAAAATTAAATCTCGAGGAATAATTCACAGGACAATTACAAATGAGGAAGATCCGTGTTAATTCATTTATCCAGAAACACCCTACAAGTTGCCCTGTTGTAGTACCTGAATGTTTCCACGGTTTGTCCATCACACTATTTATCCATTCAGAGTGTAATTCGCTCTCTACATGAACAACTTCCTGATATCAATCTCAAAATGTACATTTAACTAGTTTGAACCTCTATTTAACTCACTGGTAACATATAGCTGTGAATCTGCAAACTTCAATGTACTTCAGTGATTTGATGTAATGATGGCTCTGTCGTCAGTTTCCTGTTGATTTCAAATTCAGAATCTAGCTCCCCTGGTGGCTCAGCTTGCTCTTTCACAGCCAGGGAAGAGTAGGGATACTACAATTAACTCCGCACCCATATTAGGGAGCAGGAAATTGGCTTGGATTTCTGCTACTAATCACTATCTGGTGACCCTGGCTTGGAAGTGCATGTGTATGGTTGTGGGTGAAGACAAGGTCAGGACAACCTCCACTATTAACTAGTGATGAAGACTGTTTAGGATCATACCTGGAGAATGGCCATTTGCCTGAGGTACAGAATAGTGACAGGTGCCCATGGAACCATACTTCATTTAGACCCAATACTTCCAAATATATGGCTGTCAATAAAATTCAATAAAGTATGCAATAGTGAGTGTCATTGGCAGTTATACATGTATGTTCAAAAAAGAAACATAGGAAAATAGCAAAAGTTCTCTCTCTTTTCACCCTGGCTCTCAATTTTTTTCTTCCTCCTTGGTATCCACTAGTTTTCTCCCTGCTGTGAACCACTTTGAAATATCTTTCTGCACCTGATAATCCCAGAAACGTTTTTGTAGACTAGATGTTCGCGCATTAAGATCAATACTCAACATGAGAAGAAATCATGAAAGAAATAAACTACACAACTTAAAAGACTAAGTACAAAGGCCATGTATAAAACAATACAAAATAACTGAAAAGACATACAAAAGCAAGAATCAAGGACAAGGCAACACAATGTAGTCAATGAGGACAGTAAGAACATTTTAAAAGTGCTCCTTTTCAAAGATAGGGAAGTAAGATATGGAAAATAGATAAGGCAACTGTAAGGACAAAATAGGAAAAAACTAAATGGGGATGGCCTGTTTTATTCAGCATTCCCATGCAGGTTTTCTGGAGGGGTTGCTGGATTGTGATCGGGTGCCAAAGCTAATTTTACCCAAGGTTCGCTGAGGCCAATATAAGTAGGTCTACTACTGTTCCATCTGAGAATTTAGCCAGCACAGACTGGAGATTGCACCTGGGACTTTCCTGGTCTGTATGGCTCAACTGGTCATGTGTTAATCATAATATTCATTTAGAGAAAATAAAACCTTTATCCAATCATTCCCGAAAGGCATTTTAAAATATATGGGAAGCTTCTGCATGAAAATATCCTATTAATGGCCATGCCGGTGCATTAATGATGAGGATACTGAATAGTTTACTTCTGTAGTACGCCTGCCTTAGTGGCTTTGTTTCATTAGGGTGCTGGAGACACTGAGCCTGATGAGAATGAGAAGGCTGATCAGAAAGGGAAATCATCACCATTCGAGGAAGATAAAAATAGAGATCTGAAACAAGGAGATGATGATATTTCCAAAACTAATGGGCTAGTTTTGCAGAATGGAATAGATGCAGACTGCAAGGACTTCAAGTAAGTGCCTCATTTTGGTATTTTAAAATTTTGTGAAGGTTGCTAAACTACTGGATTTATTTTCCGAAATGAAGTATTACCTATGGTCAAGGGGACGAGCAGTCTGTTCCCAGGCTTTATAGTAATTCCACTCTGGGGAATCCAACTAGACTCTCATGAGATTGGCTTGGGGATTACCCCTCCCATATATAGGAAGCAGACCAAGATAAAGCTGCCATCGTGGACCACCTGTATGAGCTGTAGGCTTCAGCTGGCACTTTTTGAAGTTTCAAGATTAGCTTCTGCTGGCATGGCAAATTAGAGTTAATATCTAGGTAGACAAAGGCAAGCGATAGCAAAAGAAATGGACAAAATTCTGAAAATTTAAACCAAACATTTTTCTTATGCTGACAACTTAGTTCATTATATATTTAATATACAGTCTCAGCTAGTACTAATTGTAAGAATCTCTCTATGCCAACACTTTTCATTAGATAATTGCCTTTGGGGAAAATTAAATATATTGGCTTTTTTCTCTATTATTTGGATCATGTCTTGATAATATCGACAGAGAAAGCTCACTTATTGCTTTAAGGGCACCTCAAGTCACATTGCCTTTTTTCATAAAAACAAACTACTGCTGATGCTGGAAATCTGAAATAACCAAAAATGCTGGAAAAACTCAGCAGGTCTGACAGCATCTGTGGAGAGAGAAACAGAGTTAACATTTTGAGCCTGTATGACCCTTAAGGGTTATACAGATCCAAAACTTTAACTCTGTTTCTCCACAGATACTGTCAAATCTGCAGAGTTTTCCCAGCGTTTTCAATCCTTATTAGCCTTTTTCCACCCTCTGTTGCATGACGTAACCTTCTTAAATCGTTCATGGCATTGCATGTTTGGGGCTTAATTTCCTCTTAAAAATATTTTTCATGTTTTACTGCTTTAGTGCACAGACTTCAAGTTTCATCCTTTAGATTGGTCATTGGATTTTTTATTCTTATTGCAGAACTGTCCTGATAAGTCTGGGTTTTGAAATTTGCATGGCTATAGATAAATTATCTAACTTTATTTGCTACCTTTCTCCTCTTATAGTTTCCCAGTGAGTTTATGGGAAATTGGAAAAGAAAAGGCTAAAAAAAATGCAGCATTGCAATGTAAGATATCCTGAAGCAAGACTACACTCGAGCAATTAGATTTTCCACTTGAGGGTGTGGACTATGCCTTCTAGAGTAGAAATGTCTGGAAAATAATTACTTTGATTGTAGAAAATGAAAACTTGAGAACCACGTCTTGGTGTCTTTTTAACCAAAGGAAGTATAGGAGGAACCATTTTCAAATGATTTGCTCGTGGAAAATTTTTGGTATCCTCCTCCATTTAATTTGATCTAAGGAGGACTACAGAGAAAGATTAATTGCCCATGATTGAAGTGAGGTAATGTCTCTTCAACGTTAAGTTCATTGTCTTGACCTGATGGCAAGGCTGGAGAAATATTTTCTATGAAGTTATTGAATAAACATCAGTTAATATGAGTCTTGAACTCACTGCCAGATCATTCAGTTGCCCATGTCATCCATTTTGTAACAAATGATGGTGACTGAAAATTTAGTAGGGCACTGGTTTATGTAAGTAGTTTGATTTCAAAGGTTTGGTATTCAACCCAGATAAAATGAGATTTCACTGCTGAATGACTGCTTAGGATCTAAAACCAGCTGCCTGTGGCGGCACTAATTATCTTAGCTGGAAGGAGTGCAGGAGTTGGTGTATAAGTACCTGATGGTTATGCAGGTGCTGATTTTTAATTATTCTTCCCTGCCACATCTAAATCAGAAATAGATTATGGGTTGTGGTTTAATGATCTGTGCATAGATTCACATTTTAATGTAGGTGGGATAGAAAACACTAGGTCTGCAATCTCCAATGGTTAATAGATATGATTTCAGCAGTGGTTAGTTGAATGCAGCAACAAGCATGCAGAATTTCCCAACAGACATGAAAAACCATTATGACCTGCAAAGCACTACATCACCCTTTGGCAACTTAATAGTAGGGCTATGGTGATCTCTTGCCATTACTTGTAAGGAGAGAGTAAGCATGCAATTCTCTGTAGTTTGGTGGTGATGATAACTACATTTGGAGCCAAATGAAAGATGCATATTGAATTAATTGAGTCATATTTTGGAACACACCAACAGTCCTACCCAGCTTCCTTCAAGATATTTTCTCATTGAAGAACATATGTAGCAAATAATGTTAATGGAGTATTTCCATAGGAAGGGAATTCCTAGCTTTGGAAGGAAAATTTGCTTGTTGGGGGGGTAACATCAAGACCTGACTCAAAGTGCTCAAGGGTCAGGTGTACAAATCTTTCTTGAGCTTGTGGTTTACTGATGTCAGTATATGATTCCCACGATACATGGAAAGTATCATTCAGGAAATAAAGGCTACTGCATTTTATTAATCTATTTGTTTAATCAGCTCACTTGATACTGTAAAGAAGTAACTTGCAGTAAGCACGTAGTTATGATCCTAATTTGGATTTGACAGGGTACATTTAAAATGTATGGAGACCCCCTTTATTAGTGGCCAATGTCCAATAGCATTTGGAATGATATTTAAAGGTTGGCGAAGTATTGACACCGTGACTGTTAAATAATATTTTAAGTAGCATTTAATCCTTCAAAATGGTTGACTATTTAAAAAAAATGTATGTATATATGCGTGTGTATGCGCACGCATGTGCTGCATTTAACAAAAATCTATAAACCCACATTTGTATTTTTATGCTGCACAGCCGTACTCCTGGAAGCCGTCAAGCCTCTCCCACTGAAGTGGCTGAACGCCTGGGTCCTAACCAGAACACTTCAGAAGGTTTAGGCCAATTGGCCAATGCCACAGCAAGTAAGCCACCTGGAGAAGAGTTTCATAATTCTGACACACAAACTTTAGACACCATTGAGGCCGCAGTTGGCCTAAATCATTTGCAGTTTGACTATTCAAGCAATCAAGTATCAATGGACTCTTCAGCAGCAGCAGCTGTAGGTCTTTTTGACTACAGCTCCCAGCATCAGGTTAGTCCTTATCGATGAGTGATTTGGTGTTTGCTTTCCCCTGAGATTAAGCATCATACACAGAGTTGGACACAACTGAAAAGCAAAATGCATCAAATGTTTTAAGATGCATAACCTTTGCAACAGCCTGGTAAAGATTAGTGCTACAACTAAATAAATAGGCTTAGCTCAGACAAAATATGTTTCTATTTACAGATTTTCATCAGTTTTGAATTTTGGTACCTCTTTCCTCACCCTATTCCTTTACTAAGAATGATACAAACATTTAACTGGGATATAAAATTAAATCAATCCAAATGAATGTCAGGCTTCAAAGAACCTAATTGGAATCGTAAGCACTACCATCATTTGAAATTCTTTTGGCTGCATGGGTGTACTACTACATTTCTTGGCTGAGCCATAAGGTAAGTATTTGCCTTCCAGTTGCGAAATTGACGAGAGGCGTTCCTAGCTACAGATAAATCTGAAGATGCTGCCTGACAATATTTCCAAGTTGTGGTGTTGGCAGAATGCAATAGTGAGCTTTAAGATAAGAGTTACACATTAATATTTTCATTGAGCTTTAGTTTTTTATATTTTAACTTGCAGAAAAGAAGCCATGTAAGTTAAAAGCAAAAAACTGGGGATGCTGGAAATCAAAAATAAAAATACCTGGAAAAACTCTGGCAGCATCCGCGGAGAGGAACACAGTTAACGTTTCGAGTCCGTATGACTCTTCAACAGAACTAAGTAAAAATAGAAAAGAGGTGAAATTTAAGGTGGGGAGGGGGTAGAGCTGGATAGAGGGCCAGTGATAGGTGGAGATAGCCAAAAGATGTCATAGACAAAAGGGTGAAGAGGCGTTGAAGGTGGTGATATTATCTAAGGAATGTGCTAATTAAGGGTAGAAAACAGGACAAGCAAGGTACAGTTAGCCCTATATAAATTATTGGAAAAAAGGGGGATCGGAAAGGGGGTGGAGATAGAGGAGAAAGTTCACGATCTAAAATTGTTGAACTCAATATTCAGTCTAGAAGTCCGTCTGTGAAGTGCCGAGTCGGAAGATGAGGTGCTGTTCCTCAGTTTGTGTTGAGCTTCACTGGAACAATGTAACAGGCCAAGGACGGACATGTGGGCATGAGAGCAGGGTGGAGTGTTGAAATGGCAAGCGACAGGGAGGTCTGGGTCATGCTTGCGGACAGACCGAAGGTGTTCACCCTGGTCCACTCTTCCATCACCCCTTACACCTCAACCCCCTCCCACGGCACCTTCCCATGCAACCGCAGAAGGTGCAACACCTGCCCCTTTACTTCCCCTCTCCTCACCGTTCAAGGGCCCAAACACTCCTTTCAAGTGAAGCAGCATTTCACTTGCACTTCCCTCAATTTAGTCTACTGCATTCGTTGCTCCCAATGCGGTTTCCTCTACATGGAGAGACCAAACGCAGACTGGGTGACTGCTTTGCAGAACACCTTTGGTCTGTCCGCTAGCATGACCCAGACCTCCCTGTCGCTTGCTGTTTCAACACTCCACCCTGCCCTCATGCCCACATGTCCGTCCTTGGCCTGCTACATTGTTCCAGTGAAGCTCAACGCAAACTGGAGGAACAGCACCTCATCTTCCGACTAGGCACTTTACAGCCTTCCGGACTGAATATTGAGTTCGACAATTTAGATTATGAACACTCTCCTCCACCCCCATCCCCTTTCCGATCCCCCTTTTTTCCAATAATTTATATAGATTTTTCTTTTCCCACCTATTTCCATTATTTTTAAATGTATTTCCATCCATTGTTTTATCTCTACCTTTTAGCCTATTTCGATCCCTTCCCTTCACCCCACCCCACCCCACCCCTACTGGGGCTATCTGTACCTTGCTTGTCCTTTCTACCCTTAATTAGGACATTCCTTAGATAATATCACCACCGTCAACACTTCTTTGTCCTTTTGTCTATGACATCTTTTGGCTATCTCCACCTATCAGTAGCCCTCTATCCAGCTCTACCCACCTCCCCCACCCCCAAACCAGCTTATATTTCACCTCTTTTCTATTTTTACTTAGTTCTTTTGAAGAGTCATGCAGACTTGAAACGTTAACTGTGTTCCTCTCTGCAGATGCTGCCAGACCTGCTGAGTTTTTCCATGTAAGTTAAATCTTGCCTTGCAAGTTAACCTTGTCTCCAGGCAATTACTTGGTTTATTGCAGTGTGTTTTTTAGTAATAGCTGTAGAGTCCCACATTTAGAAACTCTTACCTTAACCCAAATTCAGAGATGGTGGGCAAATAACAGCATTTCTTTACTCTTTTCCTATATTAATCATAAGAACCTGAGAAGGATGGAATTTACAGCAGTGCCATAGTGGTGATAATTTCTCTTCCTTTCCTGCTATTTCTTATGTTCTGACTGCTAGAAATAGCGCAGATTTTCTTTTTTTTGGTTTCAATGTTTTTTCCCTTCCTCAGACATTGACTTGACAGAGTTTGGCAGTTCCCTTTTGCAAAATTTTCTTAGCTAGTTGATAAGAGAACTATATGCTTTGTGTTTTAATACAGTTTGTCGTCAAGCAACTTTTCATATGGTTTGTTCGTTCCTCTACTATACATCAGGTTTTGAATTGTAAGGTTTTGAATTGTAAAGTTTTGATGCTTCTTCATAGTTTCATCTTTCACAGTTCAGATCTTGCAGTCTAGGTAGACAATTGGAAAGTGACATTTAATATTGGTAAATATAACAAAAGATATGTATCGCTAAAGATGTGGCAAGAAGAAAGCTTGGTTCTCTTTGACAAAATTTTAAGTGTGTCGTTTTATGGTAGCATTTCTCAAGACAAGTAATGTGTAAATAATGTAAGGTGTGTAGGTAGGTTCGAGGAAGTGATAGTGTCACATGTAAAAGCATTGGTGATGTCATAATGGTCAGTTTCTGTTTAGATCACCATTCTTAAGAAAAAAGTATAGAAATTAAGGGATTGAGAAAGTGTATTAAGTATGACACAGGTGAGATATGGGGAAATAAAACTCAGTAAGATAAACTGGAAGGTGTGCTGTGCAAAGCTCTGGTTAGTAGAAAAAATAGGACTATATTTGAGCTTATAAGTAAAGGAGGTCTCATCCCTGAATGTTCGTGAAGCCAGACCTCCTCCAAGTTATATTGTGTTTTATGCTGTCACCAAGCACAGCGATTCCTAATTCAACAGAGAATTTTTAAAAATGGTTAAGGACTTTGTGTCAGTTTAGGTGAAAACAGCTGTTTTGGATCTTTTATGGAGCATTGAATGGGCTTTCGTGCATTTTGTTCTTAGTTCAGCTGGTCAGCACACGTACTTTGTCCAAAATCACCAGAGTTTGTAAATGTAGGCACACTTTCAAATACAGTGTGGAGTAATTGCTACCACGTTTTTGGAAGGTCGTCAAGACAGACATTGTTTACTAGACTGATATCAATGATGAGGTACTTGGTGGGGAGAGTGGAGAAGCCAGTATGTTCTCCCTAGGGCAGGGAAGGTTAAGAGGCGATTTGATGGACTTGTTGGCAGAATCATGAATTGTTTTGATATGAGTAAATAGGAGAAATTATTTCCAGTGGCTGAATGTTCATTTGGTAACCAGAAGATCCATCTTTAAGGGAATTAGTTAAAGAACCAGATGCAATGTGAGGAAACATTTTTTATGCACTAAGTTAGTGTGACCTGGAGTGCACTTCCTGAAAGAGCGTAAACAGATTCAATAGTAACTTTCCAAGGGGAATTGGATAAATATTTGATGGGAAAATATTTACAGGATTATGGAGTAAGAGCAAAGAGGTGGGATTCATTGGATAGCTCTTTCAAAGAGCTGTTCACAGGTACAATGAATTAATCCTGTGACAGTAATCCTGTGAAACAATCCTGTGTTGTAATTCATAGAATCATATAAATAAAAGCAGGACAACTTTAATCCTCTTGCCAGTTTTGAATTTGTTTAATTTCATTTTACCACACTTTATTATTGTTTAATTATATTGCCTACCTTTTATTATGTCCCTCAGCTTTAACTTGTCATGTTCTAGTTTAATAATTTAAAATGTGGAGTTCATCTTCTATTGAGTTGAAGCTTGAGTGGTGAATTTTAATGCTGTATAAGGCTGGAGCTGAATCCAGGGATGGGATTTTCCGCACCTGCCCGCCACTGGGATCTTCCGGTTCTGCTGCAAGTCAGTGGACTTCTGGCTGGGGCGCCGCCTCGCCCTCCCATGACGGGGCTGGAAAATCCTGGCCTAAATTACTTTATAACCTTTTGTGTTTTTGCCTATTCAACACCAGTCAGTTAAAGACTGAACAGGCAGAAAGGGGATGGGTGACCACCAGGCAGAGTAGAGGAAGGCAGATAGTGCAGGAGTCCCCTGTGGTCGTCCCCCTCTCTAACAGATATATCGTTTTGGATGCTGCTGGGGGAGACGACTTCTTGGGGGAAAGCAGCAGGAGCCAAGTCCCTGGCACCATGGGTGGCTCTGCTGCATAAGAGGGGAGGAAGAAGAATGGCAGGGCTATAGTGATAGGGGATTCAATAGTAAGGGGAACAGACAGGTGTTTCTGCGGCTGCAAAGGAGACTCCAGAATGGTATGTTGCCGCCCTGGTGCCAGGGTCAAGCATGTCTTGGAGAGGCTACTGGGCATTCTGAAGGGGGAGGGCGAACAGCCAGTGGTCATGGTACATGTTGGTACCAATGACATAGGTTAAAAAAAAAGGATGAGGTCCTACAAGTTGGATACAGTGTGTTAGGACATAAATTTAAAAGTGGGACATCAAAGGTAGTGATCTTAGGAATTACTACCAGTGCCACATGCTAGTGAAAGTAGAAATAACGGGATATATCAGATGAATACGTGGCTGAAGAAATGGTGCAGAGGGGAGTGATTCAGATTCCTGGGACATTGGGACCGGTTCTGGGGAAGGTGGGACCAGTACAAACAGGACCGGGACCAATATCCTCTGTGGGGTGGGGGGGGAGCTGTTTGCTAGTGCTATTGGGGAGGGTTTAAACTAGAATGGCAGGGAGCTAGGAACCTTAACAGGGAGACAGAGGAGGGGGAAACCAGGATAGAAACGAAAGACAGAAAAGTAAGAAGCAAAAGTGGAAGGCAGAAAAAACAAGGGCGATAGACAATAAATGGGGTCATAGTGCAAAATAAAGCTAAGATGTCTAACAAGGTTAAAAAGACAAGCCTAAAGGCATTGCATCTTAATGTGCAAAGCATTCACAATAAGGTAGATGAATTAACAGTGCAAATAGATATAAACGGTTATGATATAGCTGCAATTATGGAGACATGGCTGCAGGGTGACCAAGGATTGGAACTGAACATCCAAGGGTATTCAATATTTAGGAAGGATGGATAAATAGGGAAAGGAGGTGGGTTAGCACTGTTAGTAAAGGAGGAAATTAATGCAGTAGCGAGGAAGGATATTGGCTCAGAAAATCATGATGTGGAATCTGTTTGGGTGGAGATAAACACCAAGGGGCAGAAAACGTTGGTGGGGGTTGTCTGTAGGCCCCCGAACAATAACAGAGATGTAAGGGAAGGCATTAAACAGGAAATTAGAGACGCATGCAGTAAGGGTACAACTGTAATCATGGGTAACTTTAATCTACATATAGATTGGACAAACCAAACTAGCAATAGCACTGTGGAGGAGGATTTCCTGGAATGTGTACGTGATGGTTTTTTTAGATCAAAATGTTGAGGAACCAACTAGAGAGCAGGCTATCCTAGACTCGGTATTGTGCAATGAAAAAGGATTAATTAACAATCTTGTTGTGCGGGGTCCCTTAGGGCAGAGCGACCATAAAATTATAGAATTGTCCATTAAGATGGAGAATGAAGAAGTTGAATCCAAAACTAGGGTCCTGAATCTAAATAAAGGGACCTACGAGGGTATGAGGCGCGAGTTTGCAATGATGGATTGGGCAGCCTTACTGAAAGGGTTTATTATGGATAGGCAATGGTTTATATTTAAGGAATGTATGCATGAATTGCAACAATTATTCATTTCTGTCTGGCACAAAAATAAAACCAGAAAGGTGGCTCAACCATGGATTACAAAATAAATTAGGGATAGTATTAGATCCAAAGAGGAGACATATAAAATTGCCAGAAAAAGAAGCAAGCCTGAAGATTGGGAGCAGTTTAGAATTCGGCAAAAGTGGACAAAAAGATTGATCAAGAAGGGGAAAATGGAGTATGAGAGTAAACTTGCAAGGAACAACTGTAAAAGCTTCTATAAATGTGAAGAGAAAAAGATTAGCAAAGACAATTACAGTCAGAAAGGGAAGAAATTATAATGGGGAACAAAGAAATGGCAGAAGAATTGAACACATATTTTGGCTCTGCCTTCACAAAAGAGGGCACAAATAATTTCCCAGAAATGTTAGGGAACCAAGGGTCTAGTGAGAGGGAGGAATTGAAGTAAACCAGTTTTGGAAAAAATGGTGTTAGAGAAATTAATGGGGTTAAAGGCTAAAAAATCCCCAGGGCCTGATGATCCACATCCCAGAAGGCTAAAGGAAGAGGCCCTGGAAATATTGGATGCATTGGTGGTCATCTTCCAAAATTCTATAGACCCTGGAGCAGTTCCTACAGATTGGAGGGTGGCAAATGTAAACCCACTATTTAAAAAAGGAAGGAGAGAAAAAACAGAATTACAGACCAGTTAACCTAACATCAGGAGTGGGGAAAATGCTAGAGCCTATTATAAGAGAGGTGGTAATAGAATACTTGGAAAGCATTAACGGGATTAGACAAAGTCACCATGGGTTTATGAAAGGAAAACCATGCTTAACTAATCTACTGCAGTTTTTTGAGGATGTAACTAGTAGAATAGATAAGGGAGAACCAGTGGATGTGGTGTATTTGGATTTCAAGAAGGTTTTTGATAATGTCCCACCTAAGAGGCTATTGGGCAAAATTAAAGCACGTGGGATCGGGGGTAATATACTGGCATGGATTGAGAATTAGTTGACAGACTGGAAACAGTGTGTGGGAATAAATGGGTCTTTTTCTGGATGGCAGGTGATGACTAGTGGTGTATACCGCAGGGATCGATGTTTGGGTCCCAGCTATTCACGATATATACATATATAAATGACTTGGATGTGGAAACCAAATGCAATATTTCCAAGTTTACTGACGACACAAAACTGGGCGAAGTTGTGAGGAGAATGCAAGGAGGCTTCAGGGTGACTTAGACAAGTTGTGTGTGTGGGCAAACACATGGCAGATGCAGTATAACGTGAATAAATATGAAGTTATATGCTTCGGTGTGAGAAACAGAAAGGCAGAGTATTATTTAAATGGTGATATATTGGGAAATGTGGATGTACAGAGGGATCTGGGTGTCCTTGTACACCAGTCAATGAAAGTAAACAGCAGGTGCAGCAAGCAATTAGGAAGGCAAATGGTATGTTGGCCTTCATTGCAAGAGGATTTGAGTTCAGAAGTAGGGATGTCTTACTGCAGTTATACAAGGTCTTGGTGAGACCACACCTGGAATATTGTGTGAAGTTTTGGGGTCTCTATCTAAGAAACGATATGCTTGCCATAGAGGGAGAGCAGCGAAGGTTCACTAGGCTGATACCAGGGAAGGCAGGACTGTCGTATGAGAAGAGGTTGGTTCAACTGGGCCTATATTCACTAGAGTCTAGAAGAATGAGAGGGGATCTGATTGAAACGTATAAAATTCTAACCAGGGGCCACAGTCTCAGGATACGGGGCAGGCCATTTAGGACTCAGATGAGAAAAACATTTTTCACTGAGGGTGGTCAACCTGACGAATGTGAGATAGAGGATCAGCCATGATCATATTGAATGGCAGAGCAAGCTCGAAGGGCTGAATGGCCTACTCCTGCTCCTAGTTTCTATGTTATTAGGCTTTTTGGTTCATGTTTTAGAAATCTGGTGTCCAGCTTCATTAATAGTTTTATTTTAGACTGCAGTTGTTTGCTTTTGTATTAATTGATCCCTTGCCTATGATTAGCTGTTTCTCATCGAATTATCTATTTATGTGAGAATTAAATTTAGTTTGCAGTAGTAGGGCTGTCAGTGACTTGCCAACTTGTGTGTTGCTGTTGAAATTATTTTGCAGCATTATTGGACATTTCACAACATTTCTCTTTGACCAATACACATTTTCTTCCCAAGGGTGTGCTTTTTTCTCTCTAGTTTCTTCCTCTCTGTATGTGTCTTTATTCATGCTCAGCCCTCACCATTATGTTGTTTCTTCTGGTGGTATTCTTTTTGGGTTTCGTCTTGTAGAGCTCCGCAATTTAAACAGTATGGCCAATAATTGTAGACTGAACTCTGTGATTCTGACAAGCAGAAGACATGTGGCATTACTTGTATCAAATAGTTACCAGTGTTACTTCTGTATACGTGGAGGATACAAGGGAGTGGGAAGCTGTTTTTCAAGCACCAAGTTTTATGTTTTAAATAGATTGCATGCAAGGATAACTCTGGTTTAGAAAAATAAACTATTCCAGGTGGGTTAGCATAATTCATAGCACCATTGATAAAACACAGCCACAGCAGGCTCATCAACATTTGTAAAGTTAAAAGATTGGTTAACATTTCAGATATAACCCATTGTCAGAATACAATGGGTTACACACAAAACACTAACCTGTCTTTACTCTTTATAGATGCCCTTTGGCCTTTTTTTTCCAACATGTTCTTCTTTCAGATTTTCTGCATTTTCAATTTTTAAATTTTGTTTTCATGTTTGCAGTTGTCTGACATGTCCATAATACAACCTTGACCTCTGGCATAAAATTCCTATAAGGACAATGACATAAGTCACAATTTGAAGGTTTTGTAAATTATATATGCTGGATTATATTGCTTGATTAAATTTACTTCAGAGTAACTTTCAATGACTGTATTTATTAAAACATGAAATTGTCAGGCAGTCATCCTTTTTGGCGTTATTATTGGCTACTTGAGGTGGATGGTGCACATTACCAAATGTAGCAGTTTTCTTACTAAAAATTTTGTGTAGAGAGTTGAAAAATGTGAGGTTACAGCTGTAATATTGGGTGAATCATGGGTTAACCCTGGCAACCTTAACTCTAAACCAGTGCGAACTTATTACCTAAAAAAAAATTGAGAGCTTTAAATTGAGTTTGAAAGAATCTTAGAAGAAAAGAGTAATTGGGCATTGAATACTGTAAGTGGGAAAAGAAGGATCTTCTGGAACTGATAGTATTTTGTACTATATCACTTTTAATGTGTTAAATTCAGTTTGGCGTTAAATTTAAAACTACGGAGAACGTGGGTGAAAATAGTAACTGACTTAAATTTTCTAGGTATGCCTCACAATATAGCTGTTTGAGAGTCATCCACTCTTTCGTGCTTTCAGATGAATGACTACAGCCCTACTGGAGTTGAGCTTTAAGCAGGCTACAACCTCCCTTCTTTCCCCCCCCCACCCCTACCTACCAAACACTAGCATGCTAACCATGCTGCACCTTGGCTGAGCTATTCCTATATTGCTACTTGTGGCTAGCTTACCCTTTTCTTGTTAGCTATATTGGATGCTGTTTTGTTAGATACTTGCACTTTGGTGGGTCTTTTGGATTTGTGGTTGGAACTTTCCTTCACCCTATCCCTCCACTGTGGTTCAATTACATGCAATTCTTGAAGAACCAGTAAGAGAAAATGTAGGAGTATTTTGCTGTGGATCTCTACATTCAGTTTGTAATTGTGCATTGCAGCTCTTCCAACGGCAAAATGCACTGACAGTACAACAGCTGACTGCAGCCCAACAGCAGCAGTATGCACTGGCGGCAGCCCAGCAGCCACATATAGGTAAGGAGCAAGAATAAGCTGTTTAGTCAGGTAAAGCAAAATGAAAGGTGAATACTTTCCCTTAGCGAAGCCAAGTCTGAAAAAAGAAATTTATTTTGATTATATGTCTAGCTAATTCTGACAGTTTACACACTTGGGTACATGCCTGTTAGTCTGTGTTTAATGTTCTGAAAAAATCAATTTGCTCAAGTGCAGTAGAATGTCTTTCATTCTGCTTTGTTTAGAAGCTTATTATTTTCATTGACATGTTTTTGGAAGATTAAAAGTAGTGTTTATTGACTGACCAACTGATCTGTTAGGAAAAGCTAGAAAAAGCAGTAACCAGGATTGGTATTAATCTGCTTTTATATATGCACTGTAAAACTGCAGTTAAATAATGCATCACCCTTTTAGTACACGTAACAGGCCAAAAATTTCATAGTAGTAATTGCTATCTTTGACTTACACACTTAATAGTTATATACACAAGCCAAGCATAATATAGATTCAGTAGTTTGGCCAAGTCATCATGATTTAAATGTAAGTATTGCAATGTTTGTAGAAAGTAAACAAAATGGTTATTTTACTCACATCTTACACTAACAATTTAGTTATTTGGAAGTACAATTTCAAAATTTGCGGATGACTCCAAATCAGGAGGTATAGTTAATACAGAGGAAGAATGTTGTAACAAACAAGAAGACATGAATAAACCTGCAGAATGGGCATGTAATTAGCAAGCTCATTTCAATGTAGTTAAGAGTGAGGTGGTGCATTGGGGAGGAAAAATGAGACTATGTACTGCTTGGATAATAAGGGTCTAAATGAGGTGGAAGAGCAAAGGGATGTAGGGTATGGATACACAAAGTGCTAAAAATATGGACACAGATTGATAAGGTCACTTTTTTAAAAAAAAACAAAGCACTGATAATCATTTCTAAGTAAATAGAATTAAAAAGCACAAGTTATAGTTAACTTGTACAAAACCTTGGTTAGACAGCACATGGAATACTGTGCACGTGATATGAGGCATTGATGAAGGTGCAGAAAAGATTCACCAGGAGGGCCCCAGAACTAAGAGGTTACGACCATCAGGAAAGATTAAACAGGATCAAGCGCTCTTTTTTTCTAGAAAAGAGAAGGCCAAGAGGTTGCCTGATAGAGAAGATGATAATCTTGGTCATGTCAGAAACCTGGCTGATGGGTAAAGACCCCTTTCTGGCTGTGCCCACCACCACCTGCCTTCCCAAATCGGTGCAATTAAGGTTTGGTTCTTATCACCACATCACCCTTTGGTCTTCCCCACTACTCTTCTGGCACCTTCTTCTTTGAACATCTCTCGTTCCACCCCTCTCTCCTTTCTTTTAAAATACTCATTCTCTACTGCCCAACCAAGTACCACGACAACCAAGATAGCTTCACTGCTTCCAGCCCTCAGCCTCTGGGCAGAGCAATTTCTCAACTGTGTTGATTTCAACTTCCATCTCAACTCATTGTGCTCTCTCCTCTATGCTCATTGCTGTTCTAGTCTCTCCCTTCATGTAAAACTATATTCACAGCCACCCATTTGCCATATCAAGTGGCCTTGTTACTTCCATTATATCTGTCATAGGTAAGGTCGTTTCTAATCACTTCCTTGTATCATTCTCCATCTATATCCCTCTTCCCCTCAACCCTACTTCCACTGTGCTATCCCTTGGAAAATACTTCGCCCTAACTCACTCTCAACTGCATTTTCAATTAATAACTATTTATTTTGTTTACTTCTTCTGCAGCTACTAATCTGTTCACCCTTATCATTACCCTCACATTCAC
This sequence comes from Cetorhinus maximus, assembly GCF_964194155.1. Classification (NCBI taxonomy): domain Eukaryota; kingdom Metazoa; phylum Chordata; class Chondrichthyes; order Lamniformes; family Cetorhinidae; genus Cetorhinus; species Cetorhinus maximus. Next base: position 13,567,355 of record NC_135883.1, on the reverse strand, counting down.
CTTTGCACTTATCCTCATCATAACCAATACTATCTTCCCTACTCTGGTTGTTCACCGGATACTGCCCTCTTCTCTGCTTAAGTCCAAGGGACTTGGTCTTGAACATTAATGGTCATTTAGCCGTTCATCACCTGATCTGGCTGGACCACAAAGCTCTATCTGGTCCTACTCTCCCCTGCCAAAACTGCTCACTATTCCAAGATTATCCTAGAATGCAAAGATATTCCCAGGCTTCCCTCCTCCCATGGAATACCCCTTCTTAAACTCCTCTGCCCCATGGCCATCACCCTCATTTCCAGCATCTAAGCATCTCATTTTGTCATCAATATTGAAAGCATCTGTTCAACAGCCTCTCCACTTCTATCCCTTACCCTAGTCCACTCGGCCAACATTCCTCTGGTCCCCTGCCTTATCCCTGAACTTGCATCTTTCTCTAGTTTCTCTCATGCCCTCTTAAGCTCATCTTGTCTGTGGGATCCACCTCCAGTTCCCTTGACTTATTCCCACTTGAGTCGAGTAACAAAATTGCATCCAAGTGGAAGCTAGGTAGGCACATGAGAAAGGAATAGAAAGGTACGCTGATAGGGTTATATGAAGAGAGCATTATATGAGGAAGGAGGCTCATGTGGAGCATAAATGTTGGCATTGGCCATTTAGGCTAAATGGCCTCTTTCTGTGATATAGACTTGTCATGACATTCTTGAAAATCAGAGAAAAAAATAAACAATTTGTGAATTATGAAGACTAGCATAGCTGACTGTCTTGGTGTAAAATCTCCAATGCTGTTTGTTTCCTTGCTTTGAAATAAAATCTATTAGTCGTCGCAGCAAGACAGTTGTTATTATGTCAGCATTATTAATCCCATATGGCTCGAATAATCATTTGACAATCAAAGAGCTGTGTAATGTCCTACCATATTTGTTCAACCTCCACGCAAAAAGAATGATGTTTTTTGCCACGGGGCTGAGATAGTTGGATGGGGGCGAGGTGGAATAGCTATTGGCCATTGTTCTTTCAAGATAATTTTGCCTGAAGGTTTACATGGTCCATTGTGGAGACCCTGCTGTAGACTTATCCTCCCTTGTACTCTTCCCCATCTCCACAACCTCATTAGCAGCATTTCTGTTCCATCCCACACAAAAAAAATTGTATTTCGGTTTTTTTTGTAGTAACCATTTTTGTCTTCTCAGGCAGCCCACAGACTCAAACAAAATGCTATTGAATTTTATTTGAACTGCCTTGCGTTTAATCATTTTTGCCTGTAAAGTTCTGTATATTTTCACCAACCCAATATTGAGCCACCTGACGCCAACCCTAATTAGTTCAGTAGACAGTCAGCTTCTTAAATAAGTATCACTTGTGCTTTCATGCTGCTGACTCCCATGCAAACTAACTTTGCTGTCTTCTATCTTGCGTGGCTACTCAAAATGTAGACGAGTTTGGTGAGAGCACCTGACCTTTTGGAAGGAGATCCCAGCCTCCAGAATATGGAGTCTCAAATTGTCAAAGATATTGTGAGCTCTGGTTCTAGACTAAGATAGTCAATCACTTTCAGTCAAAGCACAGAGGAAACTGATCAGCTAATATAGGCAAGACCACTCTCTCAAAAAAAAATGCCCCAGTGGAGCCACACTCTCAGGTTATATGGCCAACAAGAACACATTAAACAGCAGAATCTTGAGACCAGATAACCTGCTTTTGGCTCATTCATTAGTCATCCCTGACTTCAGCCGTGGTCTGAATCTGCCGGTAGCTGAAGCTATCTCCTGACTTATAACCGTAGTTTTCTCATGGGCACTTGGATGGCTTTGTTTCCATCAACATAGATCCAAACCTCTTGTCCCTGTGCACCACAGCCAACATCTTGTTTCAGGTGGAGTTTGAACTTTTAAAGGACAATATCAGTCGGAGATAATCCAACCTTGTATTATTTGTTCGTAAAATTTTGAGTGGTCATTAGTTTTACATGTTGTAGGTTACATAGATTTCCATATGTCAGAACCATACATGTTGCCCCCAAAAATGAAGATGCACCTGGAACATCTGTGGTAACTTCTTGTAGCTGCTAAATTGTTAGGTAGTTCTTTAATCTTGGCCCCAGCTTATTACACAAGTATTATCCTGAAATTGATTATGGAAACAGTATAGGTGAGGTAGGAAATGTGATTTCATTTCACAGCAAGTAAAATTGTAAATTAAAGATCGTGTTATCGTAATTCCTCACTGTCCTACCAACAGATATTATTACCAGTGCACCTTTTAATTACTTTAATTTCAGCATAGTATCTACAGTGTAGGAATATTACGTATCATTTCTACATGTTTAAACAGCTAATGACAAAGTTAATTGCATTATTGAAACTAGAAGTTATGTTTTTTCACTCATCATTCATTTAATTGTATGAAAAGAGTTGCATTGAGCATTTCTTCTCCCTCTCCAATCCACTCCACCCTGCCACCTGTTGATTTCCAAATTATTTTCTGTTAATTGAGTTTCCTATTTTTCTTAGCTGTACAGAAATTTCATTGTCACTGTGAGCTGGTTGTCTGGAGATGTGTGAATGTTTTTTCAGTAGACCTTTCCCCTCCATTTCCTTTCTTCCTTGCTAATACCTGCTATGCTTGCTGTCTGTCTTGTTGACCATACTAAACTTTGGAACCTGGCCAATAGAACATAGTGCTGTACCATTTTTAACCAAACAACATGTTACATAATTTAGTAAAATGAAGAACATTGAATATAATGCTTTGCAAAACTACTTAGCTTTTTTGGAGGGAGGTGGTAAGATGAAGGGAAAAGTGAGGAAGTAATATTCATGAATGCAATTTGTGGATAATTTCAGCAGAATGAATCATTAACGCTTTTTGTCTTGAACAGCAGGTGTGTTTTCTGCAGGCCTTGCTCCAGCAGCCTTTATGCCAAACCCATACATTATCAGTACAGCTCCACCAGGCACAGATCCATATACTGCAGCAGGACTGGCTGCAGCAGCTACTTTAGCAGGTGATCAATCAGATAACAGTATTAAAAGACTAAAAAACTGTATAGGCCTATTGGATAAGGGCAGCACTTGGTTTGATATTAAAGCACAGAGCTCAAGGTATCGAATTCAATTCGTTATCTCTGTTCAGTTAACTGTTCTGAGCCATGATGGTTGTAAAAGAGCTAGAATTAACCTCAGTGGCCTGGGCTAAGGTGAAGAAAAATGATTAAGGGTATTTTTCATTTCCACTCATTGTTCAGCGAAGAAGGGAGCAAGTGGAGAGAAGCTGAAGCCTGCCTAGCACAGGGAGGGAGTGGATAGGTAATGTCCTACTTTGGAAGCAGCAATGAAGTGTTGGTGTGGTAGACAGTAGTATCCCCCACACACTCTTAAGAATATAGGGTGGGGCTCCAAAACCAGTAATATTAGTATTGATGGCACCTCCAGACCCTCTTCTCTGTTATAAAGTAGTTATTAAACAAAAAAGAAATACTGCTCCAATTTATATAATATTATTTGAGCTTCACTTAATGTTCATATAGGACTAGGAGTGCTCTTTTTCATTTCTCCAGACCCATACCCACTTAGCTTCTATATGAGGTTAGTTGTTCACATTTAGGATCTCAACTTGGTTCCCTTTTGTACGCTTACGGCAAATCAGTACTTCCTCCATGAGCTGGCAACATGTTCCAGAGATTGACAGACCTGCAGCCTTTTCCATGAGGAAAGTACTATCTAACATCTAAGCTAATTCCCTGCTTAGAGCTTTCACTTTTGCCCCTGTTCACCAATCTTTCTAGTTTGAATAGCCTACCCACGTGGACTCAGTTTAATTTTTATGTATAAAGGCCTCAATTAAATCTCCTTGAAGTCTCTTTTTCTCCAGATTGGTTAAAAAAATTCCAGTGCTTTCCACCAACTGAGTGACTTTGTGTTAGGCATTAATCTGGTTACCCTCTTAACTTTTTCCAAGACCTCTATAACACTCACCACTTGATGGGACCAAAACTTAACATAGTATTCTAGATAGGGTCTGACCAAGGCTTTGCCCAGAGACAGAATAATACTTACTTTGAATTTAACCGTCCTGTCAATACATTACAACATTCTATTTGCCTTTCTAATAGCCTCACTGCATTGGTCATGGTTGTTCAGTGACTCATACACTATAAGATCCAGGTCCTTCTCCCATTCTGCAGCCTTCATCTAGCAAACTTGTATAGTTTTTAAATGCTTGGCATTGCCCCCACCCAAAAAAAGAAAGAGCTTGCATTTATACAGCATTTTTCACAATCTCAGGGTGCCTCAAAGCATTTCAGAGTGCATTATGTATTTTTGAAGTGTGGTTACTGTTGTAATGTAGCAAAACATGGCAACTAATTTGTGCACATCAAGGTGTCTCACACAATGGGATAAATGACCAGTTAAGCTGTTGGTGTTGGTTATGGGATGCATATTGGTCAGGATAGTGGAAGTACTTACCCATTCTTTTTTGAATGGTGCCATGTGATCTTTTACATCCCCTTGAGAGAGTAGGCTGGATCTTGAGAAGATACCTTCAGCACTGCAACACTCCCTCAGTACTACACTGGAGTGTCAGCATGATTATGTGCTCAAGTCTCTGGATTAGAACTTTGATCCATAACCTGACTTTAAGATGAGACATAAGTATAAGATACATTCATCTGTATTAAAATACATCGACCAGATACAGACCTATTGCCCCATCTTATCCTGACCTACCTGCAATCTATTTTTCTCTATTAAGGCCCATGGATTCATAGCTTTTGAAACCTTGTTTTGTTGCTTTTCAATGTAGGAAAGGAAATTGCACTCAACAATTCAAAAGATAACATTACTGACCAATTTGTGACTGTGAGTTAAGTAATAAAGGGAAATATAAGGAAAAGCAATGCACTCGGGTGGATAGCGGCAGCAGCAAGGTGGTTCTTATGTGGTAGCAACTGGCAGTTCAGATGAACAGCTGAGACAAATATTGAAAGGAGGAGACTGGTTGCCATAAGAACATACTGAAGGGTGTGAGTTTGGGAGATTGATGGTGCAGCAGGCTACTTGGAGAACCAGTGGCTTGGAGGGAGGGGGAAGGGAGGCTGTTGAAGGGAATGGTGTAGAGTGGTTGCCATACCAGGAACAGGAAATTCTCCTCCAGACCCTGGTTTGGTGAGTACAGGGGATAAATAACGTCCCCTGTATTTTAAAATTGTACGAGGACAGCCCTGGGATACATGAAATGGTAAATGGAGCTGCGTGACTAACGCCACATTGGTATTTAGTGGTCAGAGATAACAACTACATTATAAATGTTGACATATGATTTTTACAGCTATATTTTAAATGTTGACAAGAAAGACCAAAAATTGTGATGGCTGGACATGATTGCTATATGCAAGACTTTTAATAATATAGCTATGTACTTAAATACTTGAGTTGCAAATATTGCTGTGCTGTCAGTGCATTGAAATCAGTAGTAACAGTAATACCTGCTGTTCTTGTTTCCTCCAGAGGTGGCATTGTAATTTCTTCACTTGCTACATCATAACACAACAAAGAGACACCCAATTCCTCATATAACTGAATAAGGCCGCAAATGATTTGTGTGTGTATGATGGGCATATACAGATATGTATGAGATAAATTTTGAACCAGGTCGTCAACGTTTAATATAGGAAAACCGATATTAACGTTTTGTATTTAGAAAACCTTATGTCAACATTTGGTTTACATGCTATAATTGCAGGCTTTTGGCCACTGTGGGGCTGTTGCAGTCTCCCCACCCTGTGTTTCACATCCTTATTGAACAACCAAAAAAAATCTCTCTAGCTGTGTTCTGTGCCCCATATAACTTGGGAATAGAGACTGGAAATCAATTATAAGCAATTAAAGTATATAATTAACCTACTTAATACCACCTTTAATTTATTAGAATATGTGCCAGGACCCCTTCTTCTAGGTCAGCATGTAACATGTTAAATTTGTATTTTCCCAGCTCATCCTCTCGGACTCTTGGTTGTCCTTATGGTTCAGCCTCTTGTACATTTTTGTTGAAGTATCTCAAAAGTGCTTCACACAATTATTTTTTGAAGTTTAATGACTTATGTAGGCATTCATGTTAACAGGTGCTTGTATCACATTGGAGCTAGATTCATTCCTGTTATGCAAATTCAGGCAGAGCTTGTTGGATAGTGATCAGGAGTGGGAACTCCAAATGATTTTCTCTCCTTCCCTCAGAGGCACTGGAGTTTTGCTCTACCTGAGGTTTGCTAAGAGGTCAGATCTGGGATCTGTATGGTATGGTGACTCAGTGGACAAGCTCATCAAATTTAGTTAGGAGTCCTCCATTGGAATTTATAAACAATATAGTTCTAGTCAAGCTACTAGGCTCGATAGGCAACAGTGACCATTGTTGATTCACCGCTGTGTATTTTTGTGCTAGGCCCTACAGTTGTCCCACCTCAGTATTATGGCGTTCCATGGAGTGTATATCCAGCCAATCTGTTCCAACAGCAAACTGCTGCACCAGCTGCAAACAATACTGCCAACCAGCAGACTGCAACACAGGCACAGCAAGGGCAACAACAAGTATGTGATTCTAATTGATATTTAATGGCTAGTTCATCCTTCTGTTAACATAATGGCTTTAAAAAGACATGTATAAACATTTTATTGAATTCTTTGTACATCTTTTGTGGTCAGATTTATTTAGATTTTGGGTGACTTACTCATTGCTGATTTTGGTTGTTGGTTATGCTTATAACGGAGTAGCACTTGCCTTTAGAACAAGTCCTGCTCTAATATTTGTATATGCTCAAGGTGTGAAACAGTTTATCTGTAAGTTTGATTAGCTGATGTATATCATGAATGTGGTAAAACTTCCATTTATTACCTACTCTTAGGTGTTGCGTGGTGGAAATCAACGTCCACTCACTCCAAGTCAGAGTCAGCAAAGTCAACAAGCTGACTCACTGGCAGCAGCTGCTGCTGCCAATCCAGCTCTTGCCTTTAGCCAAGGTCTCGCTACAGGAATGCCAGGTATATAAGTTGATTGTGTTTACTATTTGACAGCCCTGTCATTTGATACATTACAGTACATTTCTTCCTCCCCTCCAAGATACAGTAGCCATGTAATTTCCTGGACCCTGAGAGATCAACACCACTTCACCCGAGTAGTCTTTCCTCATATTAGTGTTGGTAAGTTAATTGGTTGTGGAGGGCATTGCAACCATCCTCCCTTGAAATTCACATCCTCCACTTTTTTAACAGTTGGCAGCAGGAATTTGGCTCCAAATGCACTCACTAGCTCAGAGTTCTTGCAGCCTCATTGTGGCCCTGATGGAGCTCGGCTAGTCCATCAAGGGAATTGGAATTTTCTGGTCTATGTGGCTCAGAATTGCGGTAGGTTTCCTATCATGACATGAGAATATTGGAAAGCAAACCCAGAAAAGATTATTCAATCCATCAAGCTTGTTCTTTCAGTGAATGAGTAATCCAGCCTTGTCATGGACTTCTGTCTAGTTCATTTAGTCTGCAGATGCAAAGTTCACCAAAGCTTCTCCCTGGCCCCCTTCCTAAAAATAATTAAAATAAAACTTTAGAATACCGGTCTAACATATTATCATGCATGAATATCCTGGATCAATTTTTAATATTGATAAGTCACGATGACAGGAGCATATAGTCAGAATAACACCAAAAGATAAAGGAGTAAAAGAGAAGATGCAATTCTGGAAATGTTAATTAACTGATACGAAACTTGAGTTAAAACGTTTATGTTGTAGAAGGAGGAAAAGACTCGGAGGGGTAAGGAGGCCCATTTTTTAGGTCCTGGGAAGAAATTAGAACAGGAGATACTGTGATAAGCCATGAGTTCCACGGATGATGTGGAGAGGAATAAAAGTTTGTAGGGTGACTTATTTGTAGTTTAGAAGGAAAAATCAGAGCAAAGTTCAGAAGGGTAATGCTTCCATAAATTATATTTTTATGTTCCCAATAGCACAAAAATTATCATTTTTTTCCCCTTGAGGTCCATTCATTTGATACTTGTGCTATTTACTTCTACATGAAAATTACCCATTCCTCAGCAGTTTCAAAACTTTTATCAAATAAATTCAGCTCTGGGAATCTCTTACAGATTCAAAGCCCTTTACTTTATAAAGTTTTGTGTTGACTGATCTCTGTGCTCATTTCATTGAATAGAACCATAGAGTGGTTACAGCACAGAAGGAGGCCATTCAACTCGTCTAGTCCATGCTTAATCCCTGCAAGAGCAATTTGGTTAGTTCCACTCCCCCACCCGTAGCCCTGCAGATTTTTCTCATCAGACGCTTATCCATCTCCATTTTGAAAGCCACAATTGAATCTGCCATAACCTTCTCAGGTAGTGCATTCTAAATTCTAAGCACTCGCTGTTTTAAAAAACAGCGTTCCTTATGCCACCTCTGGTTTTTTTTTGCCAATCACAAATCTGTGTCCTCTGGTTCTTGCCAGTGGGGACAGTTTCTCTCTGTCTACTCTGTCTAGACTCCTCATGATTTTGAACACCACCCTTTAAATCTCAGCTTCCCTAAGCCATCCATGTGACTGAATTCCCTCACCCCTGGAACCATTTTTATAAATCTTTACCGCACCATCTCTAAAGCCTTCATGTCTTTCCTAAAGTGTGGTGTCCAGAATTGTACTCCAGGACAGCACTCCAGTTGAGGTGTTTTGTGCTCAGAAAACAGCCAAGATAATGTTCATGCTGTATGGGCAACATATTTCACTAGATAAGTTGGTTTGCTTGCAATTCTGATGTCAATGATAGCATAAATGCAAAGTAACTTGCTATTGGAGACAGCCATGCACTTACCCACCAGAAAACTGGATAGGGCTATGGGGAATGGGCAGGGCAGTGGGACTAGCTGGCTGCTCTTGCTGAGAGCTGGAATGGCCATGATGGGCCAAATTACTTCCTTCTGTGCTATAATAATTTGTTGTTCTCATTGGAAAATCTCAATGGAGCTCTTGAGGGATCACTGATGCTTGCTGCTTTCCAAGTTTCAAAATCAGATGAGGATTGAGAAATTATCAGTAAATTGGCATTGTTTAGTTTGTTTTTAATTTAGAAAAAAGCTGCTGGCTATATAAAGCTGGTCAGCTTAAAGATATTATTGAAGGTGACTGTATGGGAAGTTAAATTAATTCTTGCAGAAGTGTAGTCATGAACCCTGTAGGTGGACCCTAATTATTAACACTTCTTTTGTATGTCATGTCTTTCATGAGAACATACACAAATTGAAATTAGACAACAAAGCACTAGCTGTTTAAACCAAACCTAAATTATACTGTTGTGAAGTTTTGAACCTAATTTTAAGAGGAAATTGGACAGGCATTTGCTGGGAAAATCAGTTAACAACAAAAGATAATGAGTTGTAGGTTTTCTGTTTTTGGAGCAATGGCATTTGTCCTCTTGGCAGAAATAACTTTTCACCTCTGTCACTGAAGGTGGGTGGAGGTAATGTTTTCACCTGTCTGTTAGTCTGTTTATCTGTAAACAATATATCTCAAAAACTAATGGACAGGTTTCAATGAAACTTGTATACAGGGTATGGATTAAGGAAGAACCGATTAGGTTTTGGTGAAAATGTGGATCTGGATCCTGGGATTTTTTTTTTAAAGATCCATTAACATTAGGAGATAGGGCGAGCTGGCTTATTTTTAGAATGTTGTGGGTTCTTCTATTTAGAATGTTGTGGATTCTCTCAGCTGCTGTACTGGAATTTGTCACAGCTGTCAAAATGTGAGCTGAGTGTTCAGAGCAGGTTGTTGGATGCGGATTGGCCCGCAACTGCCTCCAGTGAGGTGGAGGTTTTTAATAAAAAAACGCCTTTTTTCAGCTTTGTAGTTGCAGAGCATCAACCAGATAGGGAAGAGCCTCAGGGAAGAGCTACGTAATTGTAACAATGTTGAGGTATGTGCTCTACTGAGTACCCTCTTGAGCTATGCTCATTTTAGGGAAAGAGATGGTATATTTCTGCATAACAGGCAGATTTAACTTCCATTTACCTCTTGTGTTTAGGTTATCAAGTCTTAGCCCCGGCTGCCTACTATGACCAAACTGGTGCCTTAGTGGTGGGTCCTGGAGCAAGGACTGGATTAGGGACACCAGTTAGATTGGTAGCGTCAACTCCTGTTATCATCAGCTCTGCAGCAGCACAAGCTGGTAAGTCCTGATACGAACATTTGATCCTAATAATTTAATGTTTTGAAATGAAGCCTTCACATCCAACAGAATAATGCTGACACTCCAGTGGAAGAAAATCACCTCGGAACACAATTCAGTAAAATCCCCCAACTCTATTCTGTATAAGATCTTGCGCTCTGTGTTAATAGCGAGTGTTTCCAGGAATATCTCATAACAATGCATTGTTTGATCTAATTTTGGTATTGGTTGCTGTAACTAGAAAGCATACGCTATCATTGCTAACAAATCCATTTTACATTTGTGTTCACTCAGCAGGCTGGTGCTACTTTTCATTGACCAACCAACCCAGGACATTTAAGTCGCCAAATGCTAGATCGTGCCTTAATTGGCATCCATAGCAGTTGCTCAGCTTTTTTTCTAAATCTAGGTAGGCTTTTGTATTGAGATTCAGCTGAAAGTGAATTAGCCCACTGACAGCACTTCATGTCTTGTAAAGGAAGCTTGTGGTGCCACTCAAGCTGCTTTTAGCAATATGCTCAGCCATTAATAGTGTGTCCTTAATCATACTTGTTGAAATAGCAGCCTTATATAGAACTTCAACCTCAGTATCAATGATAACCTACAGCAACTCCAGTGTTGCCTGATAAAGAAGACTTGCATTTAAATAGTGACGCCCCAAATTTCTTTACAACCGATGTGGTACTTTGAACTGTAGTCACTGTCATAGAAACTAGGAGCAGGAGTAGGCCATTCATTGTGATCATGGCTGATCATCCAACTCAATAGCTTGCTCCTGCTTTCTCCCCATATCCTTTGATCCTTCGCCCCAAGAGCTATATCTAACCCCTTGAAAACATACAATGTTTTGGCCCCAACTACTTTCTGTGGTAACAAATTCCACAGGCTCACCACTCTCTGGGTGAAGAAATTTCTCCTCATCTCAGTCCTAAATGGTCTACCCCATATCTTCAGACTGTGACCACTGGTTCTGGACTCTCCCGCCATCGGGAACATCCTACCTGCATCTACCCTGTCTAGTCCTGTTAGAATTTTAGAGGTTTCTATGTGATCTCCCCTCATTCTTCTGAATTCCAGCAAATATAATCCTAACCGACTCGATCTCTCCTCATATGTCAGTTCTGCCATCCCAGGAATCAGTCGGGTAAACCTTCGCTGCACTCCCTCTATAGCAAGGACATCCTTCCTCAGATAAGGAGACCAAAACTGCACACAATATTGCAGGTGTGGTCTCACCAAGGCCCTGTACAATTGCAGCAAGACGTCCCTGTTCCTGTACTCAATCCTCTGGCTATGAAAGCCAACATACCATATGCCTTCTTTACCACCTGCTGCAACTGCATGCTTACCTTCAGCGACTGGTGTACGAGGACACCCAGGTCTCATTGCACATTCCCCTCTCAATTTATAGCCTTTCAGATAATAATCTGCCTTCCTGTTTTTGCTACCAAAGTGGATGACCTCACATTTATCCACATTATATTGCATCTGCCATGCATTTGCCCACTCACTCAGCTTGTCCAAATCACACTGAAGCATCTCTGCATCCTCCTCACAGCTCACCCACCCAACTTTGTGTCATCTGCAAATTTGGAGATATTACATTTTGTTCCCTCATCTAAATCATTAATATGTATTGTGAATAACTGGGGTACCAGCATCAATTCCTGCGGTACCCCACTAGTCACTGCCTGCCATTCAGAAAAAGACCCATTTATTCCTGTCGTAATACAAGAAATGTGGCAACCAAGATATGCACAGCAAGCTACTGCAAATACTAATATGATAATGACCAGCAAATCTCTTTTTGTAATGTTGATTGATGGATAAATATTGGCCAGGGTACTGGGGAAACTTCCCTTGCTCCTCTTTGAAATAGTGCCATAGGACGTTTACGTCCGCCAGAGAGAGCACTTCTGACAATGCAGCACTGGAGTGTCAGCCTAGAATTTGGGCTGATGACCTGGACCTGAATCCACAGCCTTCTGACTTGGGCAAGAGTGCTAACAATTGAGCTGCAGCTGACATTATTAGTCAGTTAACATTTGCCTCAGACCAGTAAATATTTCAAAGAACTATCTTCTCTGAGGAAAGATGCATTTGGAAGCGATTTCCATCACAATTGGTATGCAGTCATACTGAAAACTCCACGGGCATCCTCTTGTGTCCAATTACAGACATGTCCCAATACTAGTAAAGGTGCCATAATTAACTTAGTTGTTATCTGGTAGAATATTTTCAGGTTTTCATTACTTCTCTTTTTGTGTATGCTGCAATGATCAGCAGAGAGAGCTTGTTTCAAGTTATCATTGTGACTGCTAGGCTTTTCACTATGCAGGATCTTTCAGTAAGCAGCAGATATTTCATTTATCAAACTAGTCTTATTGTTGCTGGGGTTGGGCAAAGATGGACCAAAGTTATATTTTCTTGTGCAGTCCAAAATATGGGAAGTGATTCTTTTGCCGAAGATTATTTTGGTTTTACTTGTCTCATGAGATAGAAGATCTCATTCCAGACTATTAAGCAATGAGGGAATGTTGAGGGCTCATGTAGACTGATAAAAAGCAATATCTGAAAATGTGGGAGTTGAACTTGCAAAGAAAATGGAAGAGCAACTCTGTGGTAGTTGATGTAACATTTTCATTTAGTGCAACAATGGAAACAAATAATAGCAGAAACTTCAAGAGCTCTGGTTTCTTACTGTTTGGACAATATCCAATTTTTGTCAGAATGCAAATTGCAGACTCAGCAAATCCAACCTAGTCTTCCTGATACACTGCACGAATCAAAGTAGCACACGTTTGAAGTAACCTGATTTAATAAGTATTTGTGCTAATGTTAATTTATCTCTCGTTTACTATGAGAGCTGAGATTCCTTGCAGGCCGGCTATACCGTCACTGGTTCGTGCTGCTTTAACTATTTAAATCTATTATATATTCACGTTACCTGAAATTTAAAATACTGATTGAATGTTCTCCTACAACTTGAAGTATCAGTGATGGTCTGTGACAGTAGTTTTCAGAGGACATACAAAAAATACTATTTTATTGGTGTTAAATTATTGAATGCTGTGCAGGAATAGCATCTTAAGTGCAGTTTTGTATGTTAATGGTTAACCATGCTTTCCTCCTTTAGTATCGCGATGAGAAGTTGCTAACCATCTTTGAGAAGTTCAGTTAATTTCAAAATATATGGATTCCTCGGCAGCAAGAATCAAGTCCCCTTGTTTACTTAAAGATCATTGAATATTTGCTAATTTTGAAATTATTTAGCTCTAATGTGTTAAGGAGAATGTTAAACAAATGCCCTTTGTTTCTTCCTCATTGCCCACATACTGGCAGGAATAAGCCCAGGTTACTATCAGGACAAATCCTTTGACAGCAGAGTGTTGGCCATGTTTGTAACTCTTATTATGTTTCAGCCACATACAATTTAAATATGTTTTGTACATATTTGCCATGTTGCTAGCTACAAGTTCCACATCCTACAACTGTATGCCAATTTTATTTTTTCATTAGTGCTTCTAGTTTTTCCAATCATAAAGGCTCTTTCAGTTTTGAACCCTGCTCTTTGTTAACATAGATGGCCATTCTAATATAAGGTGACTTCCTAACATGATTCTTAAAATTCTCCAAGAATAAGTGCAGTTCTTGAGGTAGACCTTTTGATGACCTACTTGTTAAATGAGTTTAGCACTGAGTGATTTTTAGATGTTAACAAATAGAGGACTTGAATGTAGCTGAAAAGAGAGACATGTTTGCCGAAGCTTTTCGTCTTGCACTCATCAGGACAAACGCAAGCCAGTTCTTGCGAAACCCAAAACAAAACAGCTACTGTTAGATGCGATTCTCTGATTGGGCAGCACTCACTGAACAAGAGCGCTAAGCTACACTAACACCCAATCATAAGAGTAATCAGTCGAACTCGTAACATCGCTCATTTATGCTCACTAGAAGTGACATACTTTCATATGCAGGGACCTGTCCTTTGCAAATAAAAGGAATATGTTCATGCCTTGCAGCTTTTTTTGAATTACCCAGAAGCATGGGGAGCCCATAGTTACTTTCTCCATAGCAATGCCTCAGCCAATCAGAATTGACTTGCCAACCAGTCAGCATCCTTTTTCTCCTGTGGTACAAATTGTTGTGATTGTTTGAAATTTGACATTCTTGTGTTTGTCCTGATGAATGCAAGACAAAAAGCTTCAGCAACATGTCTCTCTTTCAGCAAAATTGAAATTTAAGCAGTGTGCCCTGTGAAATACAGATAAGTAATTCCATTTCAGGTAATATCTCATTGCCTTTGGAGCTTTCCTTTAATATTAAGCTTGACTTGAAACTCAATTCCTTCCAATCGCCAAATTTTACTTTCGATTACGAGACTACATAGCTAAAAACTTGCAGTTGACCAGAATAAAATCTCCTGATCTAGTAGTGTCAAAGGTCACCTAGCCTAGATAATAAACTGGTTATTATGGTCATCTTGGTTAATATCTTTATGGCCATTGCTTGGAGCAAATCTGCAGACATTATCCTTGGAATTAGTGATGAGTGGCATTTTTTGTAGATATGTGTTCAAGGCAGGTCCCTCGGTCTCGCTAAAAGGCTTCTTGAAAGTGTTCCTTGGACTCGGATTTCATGCGTAAAATTAGCGTGTAATATAGCATGGAATGCAAAATAAACAGTCTGCTGCGTCTAGAAATCAAGTATAAATTTCCCTACAGTCTAAAAATTGTTGCGATAAACCACACTGCTTTTTTCCACCTGTCCTTGTATTTAAACGAGATAGGAGCAGGAGTAGTCCATACAGCCCATCAAGCCTGCTTCACCATTCAATATGAACACGGGCTTCAGTTCCACTTTCCCACCCTCTGCCCATATCCCTTGTTATGTCAGTCTTAAATGTATTAAACAATGAAGCATCCACAACCCTTTGGGGTAGAGCATTCCGAAGATTCACAACTCTTTGAGTGAAATAATTTCTCTTCATCTGAGTCGTAGATGATCAGCCCCCTATCCTGAGACTGTGCTCCCATGTTTTAGATTCTGTGACCAGTGGAAATAATCTCTCAACATCTATCAATTCCCTTCAGAATCTTGTATGTTTCAGTGAGATCATCTCATTCTTCTAAACTCCAGAGAATATAGGCCCAATTTACTCAGCCTTTCATCTTGGGACAACCCCCTCATTCCAGGGACCAATTTAAGAACTGCCTCCAGTGCAGGTATATCCTTCCTTCAATATGAAGAACTAAACCATGCACAGTATTCCAGATGTGGTCTTACCAAAGCCCTGTACAATTATAGCAAGACTTCCTTATTCCTGTACTCCAATCTTCTTGCAACAAATGCCAGCATGCCATTTGCCTTGTTAATTGCTTGCTGCACCTGGATGTTAACTTTATATGTTCCTTTTACAAGCACACCCAAGAATCTCCGAACATCAAACTTTACGAGTTTCACACCTTTTTAAAAAGTATTCTGCTTTTCTATTCTTATGACCAAAGTGAATACCTTCAGGCTTTCCCACATTTTATTCCATCTGCCATCTTGTTGCCCACTCGCTTAACCTGGCAATATCTCTTGGCAGCCTCTTTGTGGCCTCCCCACAGCTTACCTTCCCATCCAGCCTTGTATCATCAGCAAACTTAGATGCATTACTCATACTAAGTCATTAATATAGATTATAAATAGCTGAGACCACTGCACTGATCGCTGCAGCACTCCACCAGTCACAGCCAGTGAACTTGAAAGTGCTCCGTTTATGCTCACTCTTTGCCTCCTATTAGTTAACCAATCCTCTATCCATGCCAACATATTATCCCCAACTCCATGATCCCTTATCTTGCCTATTAATCATTTGTGTGGCACCTTATTGAATATCTTTTGGAAATCCAGGTAGACTACATCTACTGGCTTCTTTTTATCTACCCTACTAGTTGCATTTTCAAAAAACTTTGTCAAACAGGATTTCTGTTTTTTAAAATCATGTTGAAGTGTTGTAATCATACTGTACTTTTCTAAGTGCATTGTTAAGACTTCCTCCATAATAGATTTTAGCATTTTCCAGATGATGGATGTTAGGCTAATTGGCCTGTAGTTCTCTGTTTTCTCTCTCCTTCCTTTCTTGAAAATCAGTATTATGTTTGCCAATTTCCAATCTGATGGGAGCATTCCTGAATCTAATGAATCTTGGAAAAACATAGCTGGCGCATCCACTATCTCTGCAGCTAGTGTGTAGGCCATCAGGTCCTGGAGATTTGGCAGATTTTAGTCCCTTAAATTTTTCTAATGCTACTTCTCTGCTGATATTAATTACCTTAATTTCATCACTCGTAGCTTCTCGGTTACTTTTTTTTGTGGTATGCAATATGTGTCTTCTACTGTGAAACTCTTTCGAGTTATCAACAGTCACAGATTGCAACTCTTTCGAGTACAATCACAGTTCTTGGTTTCCGGGAGTGGGACATGAACGCACAACCCTCTGATTCAAAGGCGAGGGTGCTACGAACTGAGCCACAGCTGACACCTCTCTTCTACTGTGAAGATGAACAAAATATTTACTCATGATAATTTTTCCTGTCTCTGCTTCTGAGGGGCCAATGTTTACTTCAGCTACTGTTTTCCTTTTTATGTACTTAAAACAGCTCTTACAATCTTTTTATATTTCTGGCTAGTTTACTCTCTCTCTTTCTATCAACTTTTTGGTGGCTGTTTGCTGGTTCCTAAAACACTCCCAATCCTCATTCTTGCTACTGTTCTTTGCAACATTAGAAGCCTCTTTGTTTAATTCAATTCAATCCTTAACTTCCTGAGTGAGCCATGGCTGGATCTTCCTTGCTGAAATTTCGGTTTTCACTGGAAAGTAATTTTGTTTAACATTTTGAATTGTTTCTTTAAATGTTCCCCACTGTTTATTTACCACCATACCTTTTAGCCGATTTAGGGGGAGGTGGTGGCGTAGTGGTATTGTCACTGGACGAGTAATCCAGAGACCCACGGTAATGCTCTGGGAACAGAGCATGGTGGAATTTGAATTCCATCAATAAAAATCTGGAATTAAAAGTCTAAAGATGACCATGAAACCATTGTCGCTTGGCGTAAAAACCCATTCTGGTTCACTAATGTTCTTTAGGGAATGAAATCTGCTGTCCTTACCTGGTCTGGGCATCATGTAACTCCCAGATCCACAGCAATGTGGTTGACTCTAAAATGCCCTCTGAAATGGCTTAGCAAATCACTCAGTAACATAAAACCGCTAAAAAGTCAATAAGGAATGAAACCGGACGGACCATTCGGTATTGACCTAGGCACTGGAAATGAAATCTCATTCCTGTCAACCCTGTAGAGTCCTCACTGACATCTGTGGGCTTGTGCCAAAACTGGGAGAGCCGTCTCACAGACTATCAAGCAACAGTCTGACATAGTCATACTCACGGAATCATACCTTACAGATAATATCCTGATCATCATCAGCAGGGCAGACCCAACAGGGTTGGCGGCACAGTGGTATACAGTCGGGAGGGAGTTGCCCTGGGAATCCTCAACATTGAGTCCAGACCCCATGAAATCTCATGGCATCAGGTCAAACATGAGCAAGGAAACCTGCTGATTACTACGTATTCCCCCCGCAACTTCAGCTGATGAATCCGTACTGCTCCATGTTAAGCACCACTTGGGAGGAAGCACTGAGGGTGGCAAGGGTATGGAATGAATGTACTGAGGGTGGGGGCCTTCAGTGTCCATCACCAAGAGCGGCTTGTTGGCACCACTACAGACTGGGCTCGCCGAGTCCTATAGGACATAACTAGGAGACTGGATCTGCAGCAGGTGGTGAGGGAACCAACAAGAAGAAAAAACATACTTGACCTCGTCCTCACCAACCTGCCTGCTGCAGATGTAACTGTCCATGACAGAATCGGTAGGAGTGACCACCGCGTAGTTCTTGTGGAGACAAAGCCCTGTCTTCACATTGAGGATATCCTTCATCATGTTGTGTGGCACTACCACCATGTTAAATGGGATGGATTTCGAACAGATCTAGCAACTTAAGATTGGGCAACCAGGAGTCACTATGGGCCAGCAGCAGCAGCAGAATTGTACTCGATCACAATCTTTAACCTCATGGCCCCCTTTACTATTATCATCAAGCCAGGGGATCACCCTGGTTCAATGAAGAGTGCAGGAGGGCATGCCAGGAGCAGCACCAGGCAAACTTTAAAAGTAGGTATCAACCTGGTGAAGCTACCACACAGGACTGCTTGCGTGCCAAACAGCATAAGCAGGAAGCGATCCCACAATGAACATATCAGATCTAAACTCTGCAATCGTGCCACATCAGTTGTGAATGGTGGTAGATAATTTAACAACTCATTGGAGGAGGTGGTTCCACAAATATCCCCATCCTCAAAAGATGAGGCTGAAGCGATTGCAGCCAGAAGTGCCGAGTAAATGATTCATCTCGGCTTCCTCTGGAGGTCTCCAGCATCACAGATGCCAGTCTTCAGCCAATTCGAATCACTCCACATGATATCAAGAAACGGTTGAAGGCACTGGATACTGCAAAGACAATGGGCCCTGACAGTATTCTGGTAAAAGTGCTGAAGACTTATGTTCCAGAACTTGCCATGCCCCGTCCAAGCTGTTCCAGTACAGCTACAACACTGGCATCTACCCAGCATTGTGAAAAATTGCCCAGGTATGTCCGGTACACAAAATGCAGGACAAATACAACCCGACTAATTACCGCCCCATTGGCCTACTCTCGATTATCATTGAAGTGATGGAAGAGGTCATCACCAGTGCTATCAAGCAGCACTTGCTTAGCCAAAACCTGCTCCCTGATGCTCAATTTGGGTTCGCCCAGGGTCACTCAGCTTCTGACCTCATTACAGCTTTGGTTCAAACATGGACAAAAGAGCTGAACTCCCGAGGTGAGGAGAGTGACTCCCCTTGACGTGAAGGCAGCATTTGACCGAGTGTGGCACCAAGGAGCCCAAGCAAAACTGGAGTCACTGGGACTCGGGAGAACTCTCCACTGGTTGGAATCATACCTAGCACAAAGTAAAGATGATTGTGTTGTTGGAGACCAATCACCTCAGTTCCAGGACATCACTGAAGGAGATCCTCAGGGTAGTGTCCTAGGCCCAATCATCTTCAGCTGCTTCATCAGTGACCTTTCTTCCATCATAAGGTTAGAAGTGTGGGTGTTCGCTGATGATTACACAGTGTTCAGCACCATTCACGACTCCTCAGATACTGAAGCAGTCCATGTCCAAATTCAGCAAGACCTGGTCAATATCTATGCTTTGACTGACAAGAGGCAAGTAACATTCACGCCACACAAGTGCCAGGCAATAACTATCTCCAACAAGAGAGAATCTAACCATCACCCCTTTACATTTGATGACATTACCATTGCTGAATCCCCCACTATCAACAGCCTTGGGTGTTACCATTGACCGGAAGCTGAAGCGGACGAGCCATATACATATATGGACGTCCAATCTCTCTACACCTCCATCCCCCACCAGGATGGTCTGAGGGCCCTTAGCTTCTTCCTCGAACAGAGGCCCGAACAATCCCCATCCACCACTACTCTCCTCTGTCTGGCTGAGCTTGTTCTCACACTGAATAATTTCTCCTTTAACTCCTCTCACTTCCTCCAAATAAAAGGTGTGGCTGTGGGTACCCGCATGGGCCCCAGCTATGCCTGTCTCTTTATGGGGTATGTGGAACATTCCTTGTTCCAGTCCTACTCCGGCCCCTTCCCACAACTCTTTCTCCGGTACATCGATGATTACTTCGGTGCTGCTTCATGCTCTCGTCAGGACCTGGAAAAATTTATTAACTTTGCTTCCAATTTCCACCCCTCCATCATTTTCACATGGTCCATCTCTGACACTTCCCTTCCCTTCCTTGACGTCTCTGTCTCAATTTCTGGTGATAGACTGTCCGCCAATATCCATTACAAGCCTACTGACTCCCACAGCTACCCCGACTACAGCTCCTCACACCCCGCTTCCTGGAAGGACTCCATCCCATTCTCTCAGTTCCTTCATCTCCGTCGCATCTGTTTTGATGATGCTACCTTCAAAAACAGTTCCTCTGACATGTCCTCCTTCTTCCTCAACCGAGGTTTTCCACCCACGGTGGTTGACGGCCCTCAACCGTGTCCGGCCCATCTCCCGCGCATCCGCCCTCACGCCTTCTCCTTCCTCCCAGAAACATGATAGGGTCCCCCTTGTCCTCACTTATCACCCCACCAGCCTCCGCATTGAAAGGATCATCCTCCGCCAACTCCAGCATGATGCCACCACCAAACACATCTTCCGTTCACCCCCCCTGGTGGAATTCCGTAGGGATCGTTCCCTCCGGGACACCCTGGTCCACTTCCCCATCACCCCCTACTCCTCAACCCCCTCCTATGGCACCTCCCCATGCAAACGCAAAAGATGCACCATCTGCCCCTTCATTTCCTCTCTCCTCACCGTCCAAGGGCCCAAACACTCCTTTCAAGTGAAGCAGCCTTTCACTTGCATTTCCCCCAACTTAGTCTACTGCATTCGTTGCTCCCAATGCGGTCTCCTCTACATTGGAGAGACCAAACGCAAACTGGGCGACAGCTTTGCAGAACACCTGCGGTCTGTCCGCAAGAAAGACCCAAACCTCCCTGTCGCTTGCCATTTTAACACTCCACCCTGCTCTCTTGCCCACATGTCTGTCCTTGGCTTGCTGCATTGTTCCAGTGAAGCCCAACGCAAACTGGAGGAACAGCACCTCATCTTCCGACTAGGCACTTTACAGCCTTCCGGACTGAATATTGAATTCAACAACTTTAGATCTTGAACTCCCTCCTCCATCCCCACCCCCTTTCCGTTTCTTCCCCCTTCCTTTTGTTTTTTCCAATAATTTATATAGATTTTTCTTTTCCCACCTATTTCCATTATTTTTAAATCTATACCTTTTATCCCTGTTAGTCTTTCCACCCCACCCCCACTAGAGCTGTACCTTATGTGTCCTGACATCCATTCTTAATTAGCACATTCGTTTAGATAATATCACCACCTTCAACACCTCTTTGTTTTTTTGTCTGTGACATCTTTTGATTATCTGCTCCTAACACTGCTTGCTTGTCCCTACAACCACACAACCGCCCCCCCCTTAAACCAGCTTATATTTCACCCCTCTCCTAATATTACTCAGTTCTGTTGAAGGGTCATGAGGACTCGAAACGTCAACTTTTTTCTTCTCCGCCGATGCTGCCAGACCTGCTGAGTTTTTCCAGGTAATTCTGTTTTTGTTTTAGCCATATAAATGTTGTGACTAAAAGAGCAGGTCAGAGGCTAGGAATCCTGCAGCAAGTAACACACCACCTGACTCTCCAAAGCCTGTCCACCATCTACAAGACACAAGTCAGAATTGTGATGGAATACTCTCCACTTGCCTGGATGAGTGCAGCTGCAACAACACTCAAACTTGACACCATCCATAGCAAAGCTGCCTGCATGATTGGCACTCCATCCACAAACATTCACTCCCTCCACCACTGTGAACAGTGGCAGCAGTGTGTACCATCTACAAGATGCACTGTAGGAATTCACCAAAGCTCCTTAGACAGCACCTTCCAAACCCACGACCGCTACCATCTACCATGTAGAAGGACAAGGGCAGCAGACACATGGGAACACCACCACTTGGAACTTCCCCTCCAAGCCACTCACCATCCTGACTTGGAACTATACTGACGTTCCTTCAGTGTCATTGGATCAAAATCCTGGAATGCCCTCCTTAACAACACTGTGGGTTTACTCACACTGCATGGACTACAGCGGTTCAAGAAGATAGCTTACCACCACCTTCTCAAAGGCAATTATGGATGGGTAATGAATGGTGACCTAGCCAGCGACACCCCCATCCCCTGAATGAATAAAATAAAGTATCCAATTAACCTTAGCCAGTTCTCCCCTCACATCTGTGTAATTGGCTTTATTAAGGTTAAGTTTCTTGTTAGTGATTGGAGTATGCCACTGAATATTAAAATGGAATTCAGTGGTATTATGATCATTATTTCCCAGTGTATGTTCTACTATGACTTATATTGAGACATACTCAATATAAGATAACTTTATCTCTAGTCGGTTCCACAACGTATTGCTCCAGGAAAGTCCCATAAAAACAATCTACAGACATGGGCATTTTTCCATAGGGACATTTTGCTCGGTACTAGTAAAATGTTATTTTTCCATGGAGTATTTGATCACCTTGAAGGATATTCTTGCCTTAGAGGGAAGGAATATCCACTAGACTGATTCCTGGGCTGAGGGGAATGCCCTGTGAGGGAAATGGAATAGACTAATCCTCTATTACTGAAAGTTTAGAAAACTGAAGATGATCTCGTTGAAATATATAAAGTTCTGGACAGGGTGAATGCTGGTACATGATGGTCCCCCTGGCCAGAAAGTCTAGAATTTGGGGTCACAGTCTCAGAATGAAGGATTGCCAATATAAGATTGAGATAAGGACCGTGAATCTTTAGAATTCTCTAACTCATGAAAGTCATGGATGCTCCATTGGTGAGTATATTCAAGATAGAGTTCAGTAGGTTTTTGGTTAGTGAAAGAATCCAGGGATTTTGGAATAATGCAGGATATTGGAGCTGTTGAAGCAGTTTAGGACATCTGCTCGGGGCTGGAGAGGAACTTGCAGTGGAAGGGGGAGGACCCAATCGTTGTGGTCCATGTTGGTACCAACGACGCAGGCAGGACAAAGAAGCAAGTTCTGCATAGTCAGTATGAGGAATTTGACACCAAATTAAGAATCAGAACTCAAATGTTATAATCTCTGGATTATTATCTGAGCCACGTGCAAATTGGCATAGGACAAATCAGATTAGGGAGATGAAAGCGTGGCTCAAAGCCTGGTTTGGGAGAAGTGGGTTCCGGTTTGTAGGGCACTGGCACCAATACTGGGGAAAGTGGAATCTGTACTTTTGGGATGGTCTTCACCTGAACCATGCTGGGACCGGTGTTCTTGCGAGCCGCATATTTGGGGAAGTAGAGAGGGTTTAAAACTAAATAGTGGGGGCAAGGGTACAATTTTGGGAAAATGTGATAAATCAGAGTAGAGACAAGCCAAAAGAGAAAGAAAGATATTACAGGAAATGAAAAACAGACCATGACAGGAAGTGATAGAGAGTACAAATCAGTAAATCAACAGATGAGACTAGAGGTTATAAAAAGAATAAAATGATAAACCTAAAGGCTCTGTGTCTGAATGCACGAAGCATTCTAAACAAAATAGATGAACTGAGAGTGCACATAGAAATAAATAAGTACGATTTGATAGTCACTACAGAGACATGGCTGCAGGAGGACATGGATTGGGACCTGAATATTAAAGGGTATAGGACATTTAGGAAGGCAGGAAGCGAGGAAAAGGTGGAGGGGTGGCTCTGTTAGTTAATGATGGTTTTAGCACAATAGAGAGGGATGATCCAAGTTCAGGAAACCAGGATGTGGAAACAGTTTGGGTAGAGATGAGAAATGGTAAAGGCAAGAAGTCACTTGTGGGAACCGTGTACAGGCCCCCTAATAGTAACCACATGGTAGGGTGGAGCATAAATGAAATAATGGGAGCTTGTCAGAAAGGGACTGTGATAATCATTGGAGATTTTAATCTACATATAGACTGGAAAAGGTAGCCTAGATGAGTTCGTAGAATGTTTCGGGGATAAGTTTCTTAGAACGGCATATTCTGGAGCCAACCAGAGAGCAGGCTATACTAAACCTGGTATTGTGCAACAAAATGGGATTAATTAATCTCATAGTGAAGGCGTCCATAGCTAGCAGTGACCATAATATGATTGAATTTTACATTCAGTTTGAGAGAGAGAGGAGTGGGCCCAAGACCATGTTTTTAAACTTAAATAAGGGCAATTATGAGGGCATGAAAGCAGAGCTGGCTAAAGTGAATTGTCAAATTAGGCTAAGGGATAGATCAATAGAGATGCAGTGGCAAACATTTAAGGGGTTATTTCAGAATACACAGCATTGATATATTCCAATGAGTAAGAAAAAACCCAAGGGACAGACACGCACCATCCATGGTTAACTAGAAAGGTTAAAGATAGTATCAAACTTAAAGAAAAAATATATAATTGTGCAAAGATAGGTGGAAGGCCAGAAGATTGGACAAAATATGAGGAACAGCAAAGGATGACTAAAAGATTAATAAGCAGGGAAAAATTAGGATACAAGAGAAAGCCAGCCAGAAATATAAAAACAGTAAATTGTTGGAGTTGCGGGCTGACAAGTGCCCTGGTCCTGACAGACTTCGTCCTAGGGTCATGAAAGAAGTGGCTAGTGAGATAGTTGATGATTTGATTTTAATTTTCCGAAACTCCCTAGATTCGGGGAAGGTCCCATTAGATTTGAAGATAGCAAATGTAACTCCATTATTCAAAAAGGGAGGGAGACAGAAAGCAGAAACTACAGGCCAGTTAGCTTGACATCTGCCATAGGGAAAACGTTAGAAGCTATTATTAAAGAAGCTATAGCAGGGCACTTGGATATGTCCAATGTAATCAGGCAGAGTCAACATGGTTTTGTGAAAGGGAAATCATGTTTAACCAACTTATTGGAGTTCTTTTGAGAAAGTAACATGTGCTGTGGATAAAGAGGAACCGATAAGATGTATTGTACTTAGATTTCCAGAAGGCATTTGATAAAGTGCCACATCAAAAGCCATTGTAGAAAATAATGGCTCATTGTATAGGGGGCAACATATTGACATGGGTAGAAGATTGGCTGGCTAACAGGATGCAGAGAATGGGTATAAATGGGTCTTTTTCAGGTTGGCAAGATGTAATGAGTGGTGTGCCACAGGGATCAGTGCTGGTACCTCAACTGTTCACAATTTATACAAATGACTTGCATGAAGGGATGGATAGGATGGTCGCCAAATTTGTTGATGACATAGGTAGGAAAGTAAGTTGTGAAGAGGGCGTAAGGAGGCTACAAAAAATATTGCTTAAGTGAGTGGGCAAAGATCTAGCAAACCAAGAATAATGTGGAAAAATGTGAAATTGTCCATTTTGGCAGGAAGAATAAAAGAAAAGCATATCTAAATGGTGAGAGATTTCAGAGCTCAGATGCAGAGGGATCTGGGTGTCTTAGTGGATGAGTCACAAAAGGCGAGCATGGAGGTACAACAAGTAATTAGGAAAGTTAATAGAATGTTATCAATTAGAACCATAGAAAAGTTACAGCACAGAAGGAGGCCATTCGGCCCATGTTGTCCATGCCAGCCCGAGGACACCCAGGTGCCTTTTCTAATCCCACCTTCCTGCACCCGGCCCATAGCCCTGCAGCTTACAGCACTTTAGGTGCAGATCCAAGTACTTTTTAAAAAGAGTTTAGAGTTTCTGCCTCTACCACCAACTTGGGCAACGAATTCCAGACACCCACTGCCCTCTGCGTAAAAAAGTTCTTCCTCATGTTCCCCCTACACCTTTGCTACTCATCTTGAATCTATGTCCCCTGGTTCTAGAATTCTCCATCAAGGCAAACAATTTTATCCTGTCCACTCTATCTATTCCCCATATAATTTTGTACACCTCAATCAAGTCACCTCTCAGCCTTCTTTGTTCTAAGGAAAATAACCCCAACCTATCTAATCTCTCCTCGTAGCTACACTTTTCTAACCCTGGCAACATTCTTGTAAACCTCCTCTGCACTCTCTCCAGAGCTATTACGTGCTTCCTGTAATGTGGCGACCAGAACTGCATACAATACTCCAGTTGTGGCCTAACCAGTGTTTTATACAATTCCAACATTATATCCTTACTTTTATATTCTATACCTCTGCCAATGAAGGAGAGCATTCCAAAAGCCTTCTTTACAACCTTGTCTACTTGAACTGCTGCCTTCAGGGACCTGTGTACTTGTACGTCAAGATCTCTCACTTCATCTACCCCTCTTAGTATATTCCCATTTATTTTGTAATCCCTGTAACTGTTTGAACTCCCTAAATGTATAACCTCACACTTCTCTCTTAAAATCCATCTGCCACTTTTTACCGCCCACTCCACCAACCCATCTATATCGTTTTGGAGATTATGGCTATCCTCTACACTATCCACTACTCGGCCAATCTTTGTGTCATCTGCAAATTTCCCAATCGTGCCCCCCACGTTCACGTCCAAATCGTTAATATAAAACACAAACAGCAAGGGTCCCAACACCAAGCCCTGTGTAACGCTACTTGAGACAACTTTCCATTCGCAAGGGTATCCATCGACCATCACCCTTTGTTTAGTGCAAGGGAAATTGACTACAAAAGTAGAGAGGTTATGGTCCAGTTATATGGACCACTGGTGAGACCATATTTAGAGGACTGTGTATTGGTTACCTTATTTAAGGAAGGATGTAAATGCTTTGGAAGCAGTTTAGAGAAGATTTACCAGACTAATACCTGGAATGGGCAGGTTGTCTTATGAGGAAAGGTTGGACAGGCTAAGTTTGTATCTACTGGAGTTTAGAAGAATAAGAGGCGACTTGATTGAAACATATAAGATCTGGAGGAGCCTTGACAGGGTGGATGTGGGCAGGGAGAGGATGTTTCCTCTTGTGGGCGAATCTAGAACTAGAGGTCACTGTTTAAAAATAAGGGGTTGCCCATTTAAAACGGAGATGAGGTGAAATTTTTTCTGAGGGTCGTGAGTCTTTGGAACTCTGTTCCTGAAAAGGTGGTGGAAGCAGAGACTGAGTATTTTTAAGGCAGAGCTGGATAAGTTCTTGGTAAGCAAGGGGGTGATAGGTTATCAGGGATATTCGCGCTGCAGGTTTGAGTTACTATCAGATCAGCCATGATCTTATTGAATGGCAGAGCAGGCTCAAGGGGCCGAATGACCTATTCCTGCTCCTTGTTCGTATGAACATATGTAATGGTAGAGCAGGTTTGAAGGGCCAGATGGCTTACTTCTGCTCCTATTCCTTATGTTCACCTGCAACAGCGCATATCCTTATAAATATATTGTTACAAATTATAGGTCTCCCATAGACACTAGATATCCTACTGGGAACTCTTCTCAGTGCTCCCTCGAAGGCCACTATATCGTTCCTGAGGTGTGGTGCCCAGAACTGTGTGCAGTACTCCAGATGTGCTTTAAAGCTAAAGCATGACTTCTATTCCCATGTATTGTCGGCCTCCAGATATAGAGGCCAACATCCAATCACGTTTTTGATTATTTTCTGTATTGCGTTAGTAGTACTTGGTATTTAAAGGCATGGATCAAGCTTCTTTACTCTAATGAGCACAATTTCAGTATCCCTTCGTAATTCAAAGCCCTGATCCCAATACCTGTTGTTTTCACTCCTCTTTGAAACCTTCCCAATAACCCTCTGCAGAGGGTACACAAAACTGTGCAGTATTTTGCAAATATGACCTCACCAGTGAGCTGCAATAAGTTTAGGATGTTTTGCCGTGAGTTGTAATAAGACTTTCTTGAAATAATCCCAGTACTTGTTTAGTCTTGTTGATAACATCCCATTTTAAATGTTTTTTTGAGTGATCAGTAATCACACCTTTTAGTTTTTCTTTGCTAAAGGACATAATTTCATTACATTAATTTGTTTCATATTTCCTTTTTTGTGGAGGATGCTGAAATGAGGAAGAAAATAACTTTATCTTATAGGATGCTCCTCATTTTCAACTGGAAGCATCCTCCACATGCAACAACACCCAGTCAGCCTTTTTGGGGCATATTTTGCATAATTGTTTCAATCATGTTCCAACTTTTAGCTTTTCTTGGGTAACAAATTAGAAACGCCGTGGGTCATTAGGGTGAAGTCCCTTTAAGACTTTTAACATGGTATGATCCACGTGGAACTTCACCCTTTTGATTTTTCCCATTGGTAACCTAGGCTTACTCCTATTGATATGTGAAGGATGCTTCCCTTTGAAGAATGAGGAAGATCCTATGAGGTGGGTAATTTTACTTTTTATTCCTGTACAGTCACTTAGTTACTGAGTTTAATGTGATGGTCTTGCAGTTTGACAGCACCACAAAAAATAAAAATGCTTAAACCTTACTACTTGGGGGAAACATTGCCAAAGTATTTTTCTAGATTCATTTAGATTCAGGTTTCTGATTTAACTGGAGGTTCTATAAAGGTTGAGTAACATTACAGAATTCCTAATATAGCTTTCCCTGCAAAAGTTTGGTAAGTTTTCTGAGTTTGCATGTTAAGTAATTTTTGGTACTGTAATGGAACCATTTCAGTGACATGTGATGTTGCAATTTATTTCTAATTAGAACAGATTGCTTGTCTTAGCACTAATTTTCTTTGTGCAATTCTGTTAAACAGCTGCAGCAGCTTCGGCTGGTGGGACAGCAAGCAGTTTAGCAGCAGCAGCAAATGGCCTCTTCCGTCCAATAGGAACTCAACAACAACAACAGCAGCAGCAGCAAAACAACAATTTGCAATCAAACTCATTTTATGGCAGTAGCTCCCTGTCAAATAGTTCTCAGAGCAGCTCTTTGTTCTCTCATGGACCAGGTCAACTGGGCAACACATCGCTTAGCTTTGGAAGCACTAACTCTCTGGGTGCTGCTATTGGCTCAGCACTTGGAGGGTTTGGATCAGCAGGTAAACAATTCCTGAATAACCTGTATGTGTCTGCACTTAACAACTCAAAAGAGTCAACCACTCTCTTTTGGAGTAGTTTTTGTCAGCCAGTCACAATGTGGTAACATCAAACTTCTATCTAGTAACACCTGAGCAGTCAGCAGGAATAAAATTGGCCCCTGTTAATTGGAAATAGTGAATAGTTTTAATGTTAATTTTGGCTGAAAAAATTATTTGTAATGTTAAACAATATAAAAATCAACTGAAAGTTACAGTTAAATGTATTGTCAGTTTTGCATACAACCTTCTGGCATGCCTACAAGACAAAATGTACACATCTGTGAAAACATGTTTGGAATGCTCCATTCCCACTCAAGTGTATGTGCAGATATTGGCTTGATTTGCCTTTGATCCAGTGACTATATAGCTTTTGGTTTTTCCAACGCTTATTTATTTGGCCCTTTACTTGCCAAATTCAAGATTTGCATTGAATGTCAGTATTCTTCATTACAACATAAAAAGGTATGGCGTACAAAGTTGATAAGAGTCCAGTGCAGTAATCTTGTTTGGTGGAAGGTTATCCTGAAGCAAGAAATTTAAACAGTTTGTTGGTCACAGTCACCTCAGTGCCACGTTCGTAAATGTTTCCAGATTGTGGGTATTAATGTTTTTGCAATCAGGGAAGACCAACAAATATTTCCTTTTTTCATTAATCCCAACCCTATCAACCTGTTTTCTCGCCATATTTTTCAGCTACCTCTTTTCAGAAACATCTCTGCTTCTTGAAGCTATTTAAACTATTCATTTCAGTGAACTCACTGACAACCTATTGCACAAATCTAAATGTTTTGCAGAAGGCAAGTTTCGTCTGACTTCCCTTCTTATTTCTAAATATCTTTTTAGCTTTTCATCTGTTTTCTTTATCATAATAATCTTCACAAAAATTAGAATCTCGTCTTTTTCAAACAAGCGTAGGCAACTTTGTTCATATTTTCTTATAATCATATGACACACACAATCTTGGATGATTATCATCGCATACTGCTCAGGGCAATAGCATCCTTCATATACTTAACTAAAGGGAATTCATGGACTAGTGAGTCTGTTCACTCTACAATCATAAAACCTCTTTTGCAACTAATTATTTGCTATTTTAATTGCATCTAAACTTTGTGCTGACTGTTTCGTACACTTATGCACATTAGTACTTCGATTTTGTTTATAACAAGCAAATCTGCATAACAATTCCTTTTAACATGGATTTTGCGTTCAGCAACAAAGCAACGCCCCTTTCCGCTGACCTCAAAGCTGCCCAGAAAGGCCTAGTGATCCCTGTCATATAATTTTGTCTTTTACTGATGTTACTTTGATCCTGGCTTCAGCTCAAGGGCACTTCAGGCATCTAGCAATCTTGGCTGCTTAACTTACTTGATATCAATCCCATTGAAAAATTCTCACAGACTGCAAACCAGGAAGTAAAAACCACTGATTACTGTTCAGTCTTTAATCGTTTTACCTACAGCAAAATAAAAATTAAAACATCACATGAGATTAAGGTAGAAGCTGTGATATGTCATAAACTTTACAAAAACTCATTTTTATTTTAAGAGCATTTTTAATCATAGTGGAGAAATTTGACACTCTGCAAATATAAAATTAGATTTTCAGGGCCATGGAAGTTGTTGAGCAACAAATAAATAACACAAATAACAAATTTAATATGCTGTTGAAAAACCCAATTATGCCTCATTCGTCAAGGCATAACTTTTTCAAAGGGTTTTTGTAATAGGGTCAATAGTGAAAAAATGGAAGCTTGCATCAATTCAAGTGATCTCATATTTCTTTCTGCGAGCATTTCAGTGACCCCAGTGGAGTAGCAAGGAATCACTGCCAGCAACTTCTGGATTTTAACTTTTAACTGTGCATGTGTGGATGCCAGAAGTTTCTGTTAGTTTCACAGCTGTAATTACAGTGAATGCTGATGGTTTCAATGTCATTATAACTGCAATAGTTGGGCCGTACACTTGATTCTTTGTTCCAAAGTTATTTTACATTTACCTACATTCATTTAACTTATTGGTTTAATCATTATAAAGATCCAAATGCTTGAGAGTCTGATTTCACTATTTTCCAGTATTGGAACTCATTCCTGCTCCTGCATATGGTTTTGTGATTACTTGCCTGAGAATTAATCATCAGTGTACTACATTGTCAATGTTTCTTGAAAATCCAACAATTTACCAGTTGCACTTTATTTGCCTGCCATGTCTCTTTAAAACTCTAGCAAGTCATACATGATTTCTTCTCCCTGAATCTATGCTGTCTATCTTCTTTGTTTAAAGAAATACTTTTTAGGTTCTCCTTCACTAGGTTGGCTTTTAAAACTCATTTCATGCTTTAAGTTATAACCTTGCATGTTGTACTGTTTTTTTTAAAAAAAAGGTTAAAATCAAAAAAAATTATCAATTTTCAAAATTCCCATCTTTAGAAAGTGTTTCAATTATTGTCCAGTGGATGTAAATCAACCTAAGTTAAAAGGCGTAAAATCTAACAATGAGAAATAGAAATTCAGCTGGAAGCTTAATAAATAGTCCTACCTCACTCATAGACACACACAATATATTTCTAAGGTTAAACAGTTTGTGGCAACTAAAATGTTCAGATATCATTATATGCAGTTACCAGCTCCATACCCAAAACCTATTTTAATATTCTGTTCTTACAGTTGGTAGTTCTGGAAGCAGCAGCGTATCTAGAAGAGATTCATTGTCTACTAGTTCTGATCTGTACAAACGACCAAACAGCAGTCTGGCTCCTATAGGTCAGCAGTTTTACAGCAGCTTGGGATTCTCCTCTTCGCCTGGTCCAATTGGCATGCCCCTTCCTAGCCAGACTCCTAGTCACTCTTTGACACCACCTCCATCCCTCTCCTCGCATGGGTCTTCATCTAGTCTTCATCTTGGTATGTTTGCTATTATGTTATGCATAAAAATGTGTTTAGACAAGTAATTTAGCATTCGGGTTTTCAGTCCAGCTAGCCTCCTGAACTGGTTTTATATTGGTGAGCAATCCTTTTTTAATCTCATCAGTGTTTGGCCTTTGTACACAAAATACAATGCCCTTTGGATGCTGTTGATTTGGATTCAAAAAAATGAAAGGCCATATATCAACACTTTCACAAAACTTAGTTTTTGTGCTCAGTTCTGTGTACTTGGCTGTACCAGTTAAAAATACCAAACTGGGATAAGTAGTTTGTTAAAAGCAAAACTCTAGAAGATTTCCTCTATTGGAAATTAGTGAACTATTATCAACTTCTGAAACAAAGTCAAAGAATAGAGAAAATCCTCCTATTTCCCCAGTAAGCAATTTAATATATTATCAGAATCTTCCAAAAAAAATTCTTAAAACATTCTATTTATATCTACTCTATTGCTGATTAGGTTGATCACTTCACTGTTTGATATTTGTTTATTCCTGGCGCAGTTTCATTCATTTTTCAGTTTATCAACGCGTGTTTTCACTGCAGGTGGACTGACAAATGGCAGCGGTCGATTCATCTCTGCAGCACCTGGTGCTGAAGCTAAAAGTCGCAGTGGGATTGGTTCATCAAGTCTGTTCAGTTCGAGTAGCCAGCTGTTTCCTCCCTCGCGTCTTCGCTATAGCAGATCTGATATTATGCCTTCAGGTCGTAGCAGGCTGCTGGAGGACTTCAGAAATAATCGTTTCCCCAACCTTCAACTGCGTGACCTGGTTGGTCACATAGTTGAATTCTCCCAGGACCAACATGGCTCCAGGTAAACTAATTTGTGGAAATCTATTTTTTAAAAGTGGATGTATGTTCCTAGTTTCAAAACTATTGATTAAAATCAGCAGCATGAATTTTGTTTCAACAAGGTTGGTGGTATCAACGACTATCACTTGAGTTCAGGTGGCCTAAACAGGTAACCTGTTTTACTCTTCTCTTTTCTGATCCAATCTTCTCAGTGTACATGTGTCAGAGAAAGGCACTAAAGTTATTTGGTGCACATTATTTTGTCTCATTGTTTTAAAATAAATATATAGTTGTATCAAACCTATAGCACAGAAACAAGTTATTCAGCCCAGTTGGCCTATGCTGACATTTATGTTTCACATGAGTCTAGTTCCACCCTTCATCTATCTAACCCACCAGTATACCCTTCTATTCCTTTCTCTTTTATGCTCATCTGGCTTCCCCTTAAATATTTCTACTATTTGCCTCAGCTGTTCCTTCTCGTACAAGCTGCTCCTGAATTCACTTTTGGATTTATTAATGACTATTGCATGTTTATGATCTCTAGTTTTGGTGTATTTCCCAAGTAGAAACATTTTCTCCATGTCCACCATAATCAGATCCTTTCATTATCTTAGAGACCTCGTCCAGGTCACCCCTCAGCCTTCTGCCCAGCCTGTTCAGTCTTTCTTGATGGTCTTAACTATTCAGTTCTGGTATCACCCTTGTGAATCCTTTTTGCACCTTCCCCAATGCCCCTGTCTTTTTTTTTAACAATGCGGAGACTAGAACTTGTTCACAATACTTCAAGTTGCCTCTGAATCACAGATTTCTGGGTTCAAGTCCCACTCCAGGGCCTGAGCACAAAAATCAAGTCTGATACCCAAATCAGTACTGAGGAAGTGCTGCACTAACGAAGGAGCTTTCTTTTTCTATTCATTTGTGGGATGTTGGTGTTGCTGCCTAGGCCAGCAGTTATTGCCCATCCCTAATTACCTTTGGGAAGTTGGTGGTGAGCTGCTTTCTTGAACCGCTGCAGTCCATGTGGTGTAGGTAGATCAACAGTGCTTTTAGGGAGGGAGTTCCAGGATTTTGACCCAGAAACAGTGAAGGAATGGTGATACATTTCCAAGTCAGGATGGTGAGTGGCTTGGAGGGGAACTTCTGGATGTGATGTTAAAATGAGGCCCCATCTGCTTGCTCGGGTGGATGTGAAAGATCCCATGGTATGATTTTGAAGAAGAGCAGGGGAGATATGCCTCATATCCTAGCCAATATTTATCTCCCACAATCACAAAAATCGATTCTGTGGTCATTATCACATTGCTGTTTATGGGTATTTGCTGCTTTTCTTACATTATAACAGTGACTACACTTCAAAAGTGCTTCATTGGTTGTAAAGAGCTTTGACATCTGGTGATTGTGAAAAGTACTATTTAAATACCTGCCTTTTTAGTACTCCAAGTGTGTTCCATGTAAGTTTAACATAGCACTTCTGTTTTTCAATTTTTCAATTTTATTCTTCTAGAAATGAACCACAGTGTTTGGTTTGCTTTTTTAGTGGGCCTTGCCAAGCTGTCTTGTTACTTTTATTGATTTTTGTATCTGTACCCCTTGATCCCTTAACTTCTCTACCCTAGATAGGCTTTTATTATCCAAGACTTCTGTATTTTATATTTCTGAGAAGCCCACTTACCCCCATAAAAGTTCTAAGAAAGCCATGTACTTCATTGTAAGGATGAGTGTTACCATCAAAGAACAGTATTGTTCTGCACTTTGAGAACAAGAGAGTATTTATTTTGGGCAGTAACCAAACAGCCTGGGCATCTCAGCTATGTAAAGAGCTCATCTCTGTAGTGAGATGAAGTAACTTAATTATATATTTTCAACAAGAATTACAGCAAAATGCATTTTAAAATGCTGTATGTGTAGAGCCAACTTCATTCTCTTTTTGGAATTGGTAGATTCATCCAGCAAAAGTTGGAGCGAGCTACACCTGCCGAACGCCAGATGGTTTTCAGTGAGATCCTGCAAGCGGCATATCAACTGATGACTGACGTGTTTGGAAATTATGTAATACAGAAATTCTTTGAGGTAACTATATTTTCTGAAATATATATTGGTGTTGGGGGGGGAAGTTAATTTAAACAGCAATAATTTCTCCTCTCGCTATCCATCCATGAACAGAAAGGTATTTTTGATTTGTTTCCCCCTTTATAAGCGGTGGCATATTTTCCAACCCCTCAATTTTTGTATGATCCCACTGGCTATTAATAACCCCAAAGCAAACTTGAGATAGGGAGATCTTAAAAAAAAAGGGTTAATTCATTGCAAACATTCAATCCGCAAGAGGAGGGTCGCAACTTCACCTCCGCAGTCAGATAGTAGGGAGGGATAGAGAAAATAATGTTTTTTGTACAGAGACCACAGAAGCTAAATATTGGTTCACGTGAGTCCCAGAGTCCAGAATCAAAGTCCAGTGAGGTATTTCTTCACGGAGGTCAGAGGGCTGAAAACCAATATCGTAGAATTCACTTTTCCGGTGGCGTGGACTTCACAAGATGTCTTGTTGGCAATGGAACACAAATTCCAACAGAAACAGTGTAGATGGGGCCAGGTGTTCAACTGGGCAGAGCTCCTTTTCTGAGAGTCTGCTAGTCAGATGGTAAACAGCAGACTGAGCTTTTCAGTTCAGCAAGGCAATATTACTTATTCCACAAGCCAGATGCCCATGTCACATGACTCCCACCTCTCCTCCATCTTCGACAAAGGATGTGTATCCATCCCTCAGTGCCATGTGTATCTGGATTCCAACAATTGTTAAATGTCTCAGCTATTAGGAATTGAAAGGAAGTTGCTGGGCCTTAGTGTTAGCAGATGATCCATCTCGTTCTGGCCAGCCTGGGTCATTAAATGCAGATGGCCTTTGTGTAGCTCTCTTTGAAGTTGGAATGTGCAGTCCACAGGTGGTTGTTAGTGGCCCCTCAGTGATAATGAGGTGTGGGTTTTCTTAAAACTGCCAGGTGGCTTCTTTTGTCCTGGGGTGACAGGCACATTTTCAGCCATTTTAAAGGCCTTTCTTCAGTTTTAAAAATCTTAGAAATAATGGTGAACATATCTACATTTTATAAAATATACAGTGTGAAGCCTTAGTCCCTCAGAGTGGACACCTGAAGCTTTGATGCAAAGCGGTTGCCACAATGGAATGCGCATCACCATCCTGCCCCGTAAATGCACCTCGCCCACGTTTGCTGTTTGATGAAGAGGCATAAACTCGCTAGCCCGCCATCTATGGTAGAAGGGGAAGAGTTGTTAAGTAGGCTGATTGAAGTTGCACCTAGTTTTAGCAGTGAACTTGCGTCTCCTGAGAACAAGGTGTATGTAGGCATTGCTGGCAGGGCCACATTAATAGCCCATCCTTAGATGTCCTGAAAAGCTGGTGGATCTTCTTGCGTCATTGCTATCCTTGGTTAGTGGTGTTGCTCCCACAGTGGTGTTGGTAAGAAATACCAGAATCTTTGCCCAGCAGTGATGAAGGAATGGTGATGCATATCCAAATCAGTGTGTTCCCTCAGCATTGCTGCTGTTCCCCTTCTTAGTGGCAGAGGTTCAGGCAATGCTGTCAAAGTAAGTTTGTTGAGTTGTTGCAGTACACCCTGTAGATCATACATATTGCAGCCACAATGTGCCAGTGATGAAGATGGAGTCCCCACCCAGGCAAGGGGTGCATACTGTTGACTTAAGATTCATATATGGTGAAGAGATTTTGAGGGAAGAGGAACTAAGCCACTTGTTACCTAGTCTCTTGCCTTGCATTTATAACCATAGCCACCGTGTTCATATGACTGACCAGTTAAGCTTCTGGACAGTGGTGACCTATAAGATGTTGATAGTGAGGGGACTTGGTGATTGTGGTGCCATTGAAACTCATGGGGAGGTAGTGGGCTTTTCAATTTAAGATGGTTATTACCTGGTACTTGTGTAGTTTAAATGCTGCCTGCCACTTGTCAAGCTAAGCCTGGGTGTTATCCAGCTTCTTCTGTACGCTGGCATGAAGTGCTTCATTTTTTAAGAATTGTGAATTCAGGTGAGCACTGGAACCGTCGGTGAATAGTTCCATCCCTGAACTTATTATTGATAGGGTGGTGGAAAATAATTAGGCTGCACATGCTTCCCTGAAGAACTCTTGCATGGGGCTCTAATAACTTGCCTTCAACAACACAGCCATATTCTTGTTTTTAATCCACATGTATTGAACTTAATGCAGCTGATTTGGTTGAATACATAAAACAGCAACAAATCACAACTGCCATATATCAACTCTTACTTTGTCCATGCTTTTACTAGGCTTCATGTTCTAACTCTCATACCCTAACCCTGTGCTTAACTCCCTATTCTTTGTTCTGTGGCCCACTTGACCGCTCCAGTCTCAGTCGCGTCCTGTAATGCCATGGGCAACGTCTCAGGAAGTTAGAGTGGGTATAGAATTCCTTTAAAATAGGTTAGAGGACTAATGTGCACTATAACTACACATCACTGATGTGTCACAAAGTGACAGTGTACCAGCTGATTCTATAAAAGATCACTATAAATTTGTAAATTCTTAAAATGTTAAATGGGCAAATATGCAACATTAATAGGGGGATTTCTCTACTAATGCTGCAAATGTACTTCTAGAACTTTTGAGTTAAAAGCATATTTGTGTCCCATGTATAGTTCATGTACTCTTCTATTTAAATTTTTGCTGTAAGGTCTGGTGTGAGTGATACATTTCTGTGTAAAATATGCAGAGGATTATTTGATTATCATTTGTAAAATTGCTTCACCTTGTCCAGTTATATTCTGGAACAATTTGTATGGCTCTAACATTATCAAAAAATAGTGGGAGTTTATGGGTGGAAGGATTGATTTTCCTTAAATCCATTCCTCTACCCCAGAGCCCAGTGCACAGCCAGTGTATGATTAACACTCAGCTATTGTTTTACAGACTTGTCTGAAAATTATTTTGTTGTATGTTTACATCAGCCCCATTACCTAACCTCTGACTCATGGTATTCACTCTGCCTGCAGTACAGAGAGGTGTAAGAAAGTCCAACCTCCTATGGTATTAATTTAACTCATCCACTGTTGAGGAAGGGATCGATTCAGAAGCCTGAACCAGGAGCAAGTAGCACTATTCAGAGACACAAAATATTGCAAGTTTTCAGATGTTGGATCCATATTTATATATTTCAGTTTGCCTTGAGATTTATGGTTTCATTTTTAATATTTTCAGTTTGGAAGCTTGGATCAGAAGCTAGCTTTAGCTCAGCGTATCCGCGGCCATGTTTTACCCTTGGCCTTACAGATGTATGGTTGTCGTGTTATTCAGAAAGCATTAGAATCCATATCAGCAGACCAGCAGGTAATTGTAAGTTTGAACAGATTTTTTTTGCTCTAAGTTAATTGTTAATAGAAACTTGAATAAATCATTGCAGAAATATTAATGTTTCAAGATTTTTCCAATGAATTAAATTTGTAGTTTTTAAATAGTCCTCTCTTCAATGCAGAATGATATGGTAAAGGAGCTGGATGGTCACGTTTTAAAATGTGTTAAGGACCAAAATGGAAACCATGTTGTTCAAAAGTGCATAGAGTGTGTGCAACCTCAATCTCTGCAGTTCATTATTGATGCTTTTAAAGGGCAGGTAAGCAGATTTTTGTTGCCTTATGCCCACAGGGGCCTATTTTATAAGCTAGGAAAACTATATCAAATTAGAAGCTATTTCATAACTGACTTCAAAGCGTGATTTCAAATGTGCAATTGTATAAATAAAAATGGTTTGCCATTAACAAGTTGAACTTGTACTTCACTGTTGTATCTTAGCCCAGGTATTTGAGCTTTGATATAAAATAATGGCATGCGAATTGACCAGATTTATTTTGAGAGCCGATATCAATAGAATCAGAAAACCGTTTGGAAAACTCATCCTGAATGAGCAGATAGCGTAAGATGGAGCATAAAAATGGTGTGTAGGACAGACGTTAGGTTAATAATACCAAGTGAGAATCAGGCTGAATTTGGAAATTCAGAGGAGAAGTGAAAAAAGAAATCATAAAAGCAAAGAGAGGATGAGAAGAGACTAGTAGATTGAAGGGGATTCCAAAATTCTTCTATAGGCATATAAATAATAACAGGATAGAAAGAGGAAGGGTAGGGCTGATTAGGAACCAACAAGGAGATTATGTAGAGGGGCACGGCTAAGATACTAAATGAGTACGTTCCATCTGGCATACCATGGAAGAAGATGCTGCCCAAGTCATAATGAAAGAGGAGGCAGTTGAGATGTCGAGGTATTAGGACGGCTAAATGTAGGACACTAGGGTGTACTAGTGCATGAACTTCAAAAGGCTATGTGCAGGTACAGCAAGTAATTAGGAAAGCTAATGGAATGTTATCGTTTATTGTGAGGGGAATTGATTGCAAAAGTAGGGAAGTTATGTTTCAGTTGTACAGGGCACTGGTAAGACCACATGTGGAGTACTGTGTATAGTACTGGTCTCCTTATTTAAGGAAGATGTAAATGCGTTAGAAGCAGTCCAGAGAATGTTTACTAGACTAATACCAGGGGGAATGGGCAGATTGTCTTATGAGGAAAGGTTGGACAGGTTAGGCTTGTATCCACTGGAGTTTAGAAGAGTAAGAGGCGACTTGATTGCAACTTTTGAGATCCTGCGGGCCCTTGACAGAGTGGCTGTAGAGAGGATGTTTCCTCTTGTGGGAGAATCTAGAACCAAGGGTCACTTTAAAAACAGTTGCTCAGACAGAGATGAAGCGAAATTTTTTCTCTCCGAGGGTCATGAATCTTTGGAACTCTCTTCCTCAAAAGGCAGTGAAAGCAGAGTCTTTGAATATTTTTAAGGTAGAGCTAAATAGATTCTTGATTAACAAGGGGGTGAAAGGTCATTGGGGTAGGCAGGAACGTGGGGTTGAGGTTATAATCAGATCAGCCATGATCTTATCGAATGGCGGAGCAGGCTCCAGGGTCCGAGTGGCCTACTCCTGTTCCTATTTCGTATGTATGTACTTAAAGTTGATAAGTCACCAGGACTGGCGCGTTTGCATCCAAGGATGCTGAGGGAAGGAGGGTTGAAAATTGTCGAAGTACTGGACACAATCTTCGACGACTCCTTGGATACGGGGATGGTGCCAGAGGACTGGGTAAATTGCAAATGTTAAACCTTATTCAAAAAAGGATGTAAGAATAAACCCAGCAACTACAGGCCAATCAGTTTAACCTTGCTGGTGGGAAAACTTTATAGATATAAATCCAGGACAAAATTA
The DNA here is from genome assembly GCF_964194155.1 of Cetorhinus maximus. Classification (NCBI taxonomy): domain Eukaryota; kingdom Metazoa; phylum Chordata; class Chondrichthyes; order Lamniformes; family Cetorhinidae; genus Cetorhinus; species Cetorhinus maximus. The sequence goes on along the minus strand of NC_135883.1, from coordinate 13,527,448 downwards.
ACAGACACTTGGACAAGTGCGGATTACGTAGGGAAAACCTGCACGAATTTATTAAAGGCGTGGTTCACTAACTAGATTGAGTTTTTTGATGAGGTAACAGGCATTTGATGTAAGTATATGGACTTTCAAAAAAGCGTTTCATAGTGCCACATAACAGACTTACCAGCAAAGTTGCAGCCCATAAAATAAGAGAGAAAGTGGTGGCATTGATACGAAGTTGGATGAAAGACCTAGTGGTGAACAGTTGATTTTCAGACTGGAGCGAGGTGTACACTGGGGTTCCCTGGGGAGCACTAGAGCCACTGCTTTTCTCAATCTATATTAATGACTTAGACCTGGGTAGGTAAAACACAATTTTAAAATTTGAAGATGGCACAAAACTATGAACTGTGTAGAGGATAGTGATTGATTTCAAGAGGACAGAGGCTGGCAGAATGGGTGGACGCGTGACGTAAAACTTAATGCAGAGAAGTATGAAGTGGTGCATTTTCGTAGAAAAAATGAGAGGCAATATAAAATAAAGGGCACAATTCTGAAGGGGATGCAGCAAGAGAGAAACCTGGAGGTTTATGTGCACAAATCATTGAAAGTGGCAGGGCAGGTTGAGAAAGTGATTAAAAAGACATAAAGGATCCTGGAATTTATAAATACATGCAGAGTACGAAAGCAATGTTGTCATGCTGAAGCATTATAAAGCCATGGTTCAACCTCAACTGGAGAATTGTGTCCAATTCTGGGCACTGCCCTTCAGAAAGGGTTTGTGAAGGTTTTTGAAAGGGTGCAGAAATGATTCATGAGAATGGCTCTAGGGATGCGGGATTTCAGTTAAGAGAAGCTGAGATTGTTCTACTTGGAAAAGAGAGGAGATTTGATTGAGGTGCTCAAAATCATGAGTGGCCTACACAGAGTAGATAGCAAGAAACTGTTCCCATTGGCAGCAGGGTCAAAAACCAGAGGACACTGATTAAGGTGATTGGCAAACGAACTAATGGTGAATTGAAAAACTTTTTTGTGCAGCGAGTGGTTAGGATCTGGAATGCACTAAAGAGTGTGGTGGTGATGGATTCAATTGTGGCTTTCAAAAGGAAATTGGATAGCCACTTGATATTTGTATTGCTATGGTGGAAGAGCAGGAGAGTGTACTAGTCGAGTTGCTCTTGCTGAGAGTTGGTATTCACAAACGAGGCCAAATGGCCTCCTATGCCATAATGCTTCTGTAATTAGGCTAGCATTACTCAAAAGGACAAATTTTTCAAAACCATTGTTCCAGTTAGGAACCTCACCTGCCAGGAGGGCATAACTAAGAAATCATAGTGAGGTTATTGTAATTTTCTGTCAGTTAATTTTAATTGCAAGAGCATTACAGGAAGAATGCTCACAATTTCTCAGTATGCACTCCTAGTTGGTGAGACTTGATGCCAGGAATAGACATTTGTAAAATCGGCTGTATAGAGTGGGAGACTGCTGTACTCAGCACTTGCTTACCCTTGCATGTCCCCAATGGATTTATTTAAGTTGGCAAGATAGTTACAGGTAATCAGTGTGAAAACAAGATTTTTCATTGGAACAATGCTATCAGAAAAAGAAGTGTCGCCACTCATTTTGAAATGTACAATGATTTGTATTTTGAGAGATTTCTATGGTGGAGGAATGATAGTTGAAGAAACCACTTTTTCCTTGTGAATATGTTGGCTCTATCAGTCTGAAGCAGCACCTGATGGGATGAATTATGTTTGGAGTACAAGATATCCCACTTAAGCGCATGTCTGGTAAAAGAATAGCCCAATTAACTGAACAAAATAGTATGATATGTATTTTTTCTTCAAATACTCATGTTACAATTGAGATTAGTTCTAAATAAGTTTTCCAACAAACATCAAAAAAAGTCACCTCCATGGGTGAGCACTTTCTCCCTGTGAACTCAAATGCAACTCTACATGTAATCTGCATTAAACTTGAACTACATCACATATCAGTTCAGGTAACTAGCTATCAGTCAACAATAATGCTTTCATAACAGAAAAAACTAGCAACAGGTTTAATCAATAAATAAATACTTATTGAAGGTGGCCTGTAGTCGATTCAAATAGTCACTTGGTAGTACAGAACCTGTGTATTGTCAAAGAATAGAGACATGCTATCAAAGCTTTTTGCCCTGCACTCATCAGGACAGACACAACGGTGCCAAATATCTAAGGGAGTAACAATTCAGCTTGCATGAAAAAAAGGTACTTATTGGTTGGCAAGTTGACTCTGGTCAAGTCATTACCATGGAGCAGGGACAACTGTTGTCCCCCATGCTTTTGTTTAATTCATAAAAAGGTGCAAAACCTGGACAAATTCCTTTTGGCTGCAGAGGACAGGTCCCTGCGTATGTATATATGTAGCTCCTAGCAAGCGTAAGTAAGCTACATTGCAAGCCCAACTGATAATCTTAAATTGGTTGTTAGTGTAGTTCTTAACACACTTGGGATTGTTCAGCAAGTGCTGTCCAATCGTGGAATCGCATCTAGCGTTGGATATTATGTTCTGAGTTTTGCAAACACAGGCTGGTTGAATACAGTCAAAACCCTGCCTATTGCAAGCACCCCAAAGGAGGTGTTGATTCCTTAGTGAATCAACAAGATGCAGTCTGTGTAGGATTTATATAGCCATATAACTGAAGAGTTGCGTTCTGCCTCTACTGCTAGACAAAATTAAATTAAACTGAAAGTTGGCAGTAGTGAAATGTTTATGCTTAAAATTCCTTTATGATGTCAAGTGATTCTCTATAACCCATGCAGATCAGATTTGCAGTGCAAATGCATTGTTTCCCAAAATATTCAAGGTGATGAGCTAACAGTATATAATGGATTATTTGAACAGTAAGCAAGAAATATTAGAGTGGGACACTGGTAGTTAGAAACTTTGCATGTAAAGGTTTGTTGTCATTTCAAAATGTTGCTTACAGATGTCTTCTATGCATAACTTTGATTTTGTATTTGGTATTTAAAACTAAAAGGTGCAGCAAAGAGATAATAATGGAGAAGATGCTCTATTTATTCCACATGAATAAAGGATCACTACATAAATTCCTTTCTTCTATCCAAATATTGTGCGACTTGTTTAAACAAATTGATCAACCCATTTAAACGAATGGAATAATTGAAAACGGATGATCAAATCACAACAATGATTTCCCCATCTTCTCGGTAGAGTATCACAAATCAATGATACTGCACAAAAGGAGGTCAGCCCATTGTGCATGTGCTCTTTGGTAAAGTTATCAAATTAATCCCACTCCCTGCTTTTTTTCCATAGCCACGTAATTCTTTTTCCCTTCAAGTATTTATCCAGTTTCCTTTTGAATCTGCTTCCCCCCACAATACTGCCAACTTTTAGAAAGTCCATTTAAATCACAACAATTTGCTGTCTTAAACAAAAGTGCTTCTTCGTGTTGCTTCAATTTCTTAATCATCTTAAATTTGTGTCCTCTGGTTACCGATTCTTCTGCCACTGGCAACAGTTTCTCTTTATTTACTCTTATCAAACAGTTGATGATTTTGAACAACTGTCAAATCTCCTCTTAACCTTCCCTGCTCTAAGGAAAACAACCCCAGCTTCTCCAGTCTTTCCACATAACCAAAGTCCCTTAGTGCTGGTACCATACTAGTAAATAATTTTTGCACCTTCTCTAAGGCCTGGACACCCTTTCTAAAATGTGGTGCCCAGAATTGAACATACTGTTTCAACTAAGGCCAAACAAGTGTTTTAAGTGACTGCATTGGTAGTCTCATCTCTGAGTCAGGAGATTGTAGTTGAAGTCTAATTCCAGGACACAGTATGGCTGGCAAATCAAGGCTGGCACTCCAATGCATTACAGAGGGAGTGCTGTACTATTGGAGGTGCGGTCTTTTGGATGAAACGTTAAGCCAAGTCCATGTTTGCCCTCTAAGCTGGACGTAAAAGATCCCAAGGCACTATTTTGAAGAAGAGCAGAGGAGTTATCCCAGTGTCCTGGCTAATATTTATCCTTCAATCAACATCACCGAAACATTATGTGGTCGTTATGACGATCGTGAGAGCTTGTTGTGTACATATTGGTTGCCCTTTTCCTACGTTACAGCAGTGGCTACACCTCAAAAGTACTAGCACTTTGGCATGTCATGAAGATGCTATATAAATGTATGTCTTTTATTTTTCATAAAGGCTTAGCATAACTTGCTTGCTTTTGTACTCTGTTTTTCCATTAATAAAGCCAAGAATCTCAAATGTTTATTTAACAGCCTTCTCAACTTGTCCTATCATCTTCAAAGAAATGTGCACATACACCCCAAACTGTTCTTGCATCCCCTTCAAAATTTACCATTCAAATCATATTGCCTCATCACTATTCGTACCAAAATGTATCACTAACACTTCTCTGCATTAAATTTCATTCAACATATGAATATCCATTCACAAGCCTGCATCATTTGAAATTATGCCTAGTACATCCAAGCCCAAGTCACCCCTGTATACCTCCCTCCCGTCAGAAAATCAGTAGTCGCCACTAACTCTGTCTTCTACCTCTTAGACAATGTTGTATCTATGCTGCCGCTGTCTCTTGAATCCTGTAAACTTTAATTTTGCTAACAAGTCTATTGTGCGGTACATGATGTCAAATGCCTTTTGAAAGTCTATTTACATGTCACCAACTGCACTATCCACATTATTAAGTCACGGTTTACGTTTAACAAATTCATCCTGATTTTCATTTTATTGGCCATTATTTTCCAAATGCCAATTAATTTTTGTCCCATATTATTGCCTGTAGAAGTTTTCACAGTACTGGCATTAAGCTGAAGTTTATCCATCTCCCCCTTTTCTTAACTATAGGTGTAACATTTACAATCCTCCAGTCCTCTGGCACTACCCCACTATTCCAATGAGGATTGGAAAATTGTGGCTAGAGCCTCTGCAGTTTCCACCTATACTTCCCTCACTAACCTAAGATCCATCTTATCTGGACCAAGTACCTTTTCTAATTTGAAGACTGCAAACCTTTTAAATACCTCTTTCTGTGACTGAATAAAATAAATTCAAAAGCAACAGTTTGCCTCACCTATGAAGTTCTAACAGCATGGGATTTAAAAGATGTGTCGGGTTGGATGAGCTGGTAGAACTGCACTATAATGCCAATAATGTCAAATCTCAAACAACACTGGTTTAAGATGGAATTGAGACAGTTTAAGAAACAGAGCTTGCATGTCCTATAATATTTCACATACAACATGTTAATATGCAAATAATATAGGCAAGCATTATAAATAAAGTAGAAAATGCTGGAAATACTGAGTTGGTCTTGCAGCATCTGGAGAGAAAAGCAGAGTTTAACATTTCAGGTCAGTGATCTTTGTTTGTCTTCCTGAATTAACTCAGTACTGGATTTCTTTTTTTTCTATCTTAAAAACTGTTTTAATGGAGCAGCTATCTATTTTGTAAAATCTTTGTTTTTTTTCCTAACAGCAAAGTCTCATTTCCTCATCAATTAATAATTATTTTGTGTTAAATTCCAGGTTTTTGTATTGTCAACTCACCCTTATGGTTGTCGAGTTATTCAGCGTATTTTGGAGCACTGCACACCTGAGCAGACTCTCCCGATCTTAGAGGAATTGCATCAGCACACTGAGCAATTAGTGCAGGTAAGGGGAGCGGATAACATATGAGCATAAAGAACGCATGAATCCATTCAAATCTGTACCTTTCATTACAGAAAATCAGACAAAATAATCAAATGCTTTTTCTTTACATGGGATTCTGAGATCCCTACCAGTGTTTTGAGATCACATTCTACAATTCTGTCTATTTAGAATCACTGATTAATGATGGCAAAATAAGTTAAATTCTATTCAAGCGCTTCCAGGATTTTTATTAGTGGTTTTTAATCAGTTCTAATGATCACATTCTTCAATTCTAATCATTTATCCATTTTAAAAACAGCAAACCCATGGCCTTGTTTATAGGTGTATGAGTATAGGATTTGTGCCATTTGCATTATGATGTATAGGGGATACTATTTAGGAAAGGGAGACTAGTATTTTGCACTTTCTTACATAACATGCACTACTTATAATCACCACTGACATCATACATCCATTGTCTTTAATTGCAAACTGTCTGCTTACATGTGCAGAGTACTCACCGTGACATGATGCCAGTCATCTTTTAAGAAACAAAGTAAGTAATTTAAAAAATAAGGAAAGTATGCTATATACAATACTTAAAGCAGATGATCAGTAATGACTTGCAAACATTTATACACTTTATTTGTTTTGACTTGGACGTGCACTTGTGGCACTGGTACGTATCCAATTTAACTTTTAAGAATCACTCAGGACAGGTTCTTCTTACTCACTACTGGGCCCACATTCTTTAGTAACTGGGGAAATGCAAAAATGAAATACACAGATTGGTTATATAAATAAATGAAAAGATGCAAACAAGGAAATAAATATTATAAGATTATTAAATAGAATTGAGGCAGAAACAAAGAAAATTGAGGGAGAAGATTAGAGAAATGACAGAAAAAGAAAAATAAGGAAGAATTTTCTAATACATGCATCCTAAAAGATTGTGAGTACAACTTCCTGCAATATACATTAGATATGAATTTAGTTTTGACAAATGAAAATTTGAGGCTTTCTTTCAGTGTACTTGCTCTCACACAATTCTTGTAAATCAATTACAAAAATTGCTTTTGCAAACTAATTAAATTAACAGGTAGGAAAAGATCCAGAATATCATCATTAGATATGATTAGATTCCTAACTCTTGCAGGCATAAAACTGAGAAAAAACACAGACCCAGTCAGGGATTTAAAAAAAACAACTTCTGGAATATTCCTCTTCAGGCATTTGAAACTGATCTCGGAGATCTCATTGACCACACGAATATTATCTGTCAATCCACTTACCTTGCCCCCCCAGCCATGAATGGGTTCAGTTCCCTCTTGAAGGCACACATAGTCAGCACAGAAAATAAACCAGCAATACATTCCAGAGACTACCTGAGAAAAGGAGAGCTGCCTACCCATCCAGCCTAGTCCTACTCTTGTGTAGTTTAAATACATGTCCCCTGGTTCTCCCTAATCTATCAATAGGCATACTTTCCAGCCCTTCCACTATTTTGTATACATTCACCAGCTCATTTCTAAGTCTATGCTGCTCTAAGATAAATAGACAGCTCTTTAATGCTGAATGTTTAAGCTATGAATCATTCTTGCAGCTCTCTTAATTTTTTCCAAGGCCACTGTATCACGAAAAACCGGGAGCAGTACTCGAGATGCAGTCTAACCAACGCCCTATATAATGGTAGAATGTTGTCCCCTGATTTGCACATGTAAATTTTGTATTACTGCACAAATAGTAATCAATTTGTATAAAAATAACCAAATAGTACAAAGTTTCTCTGAATTTATTTCTCAGGTTTCATTTTCTTTGTTTAATTAGGATCAATATGGAAATTATGTCATCCAGCATGTTTTGGAGCATGGGCGTCCTGAAGATAAGAGTAAGATTGTTGCTGAGATAAGGGGAAAGGTTCTTGCTCTAAGCCAGCATAAATTTGCCAGGTATAAGAATTTGCATTTCATGTAAAAGTGTGCTTCAATACTAAATGATATTAATACCAGAAAAATGTTCCCTTCTACTTTCTTTTATTGAAGATGCACTTAATTGAATAACGCTCTTCTTGAACGAAAGATTTGGTCAAATACACATGATCAGAGGTAATGTTATTGTAAACATGCAAACAGCAGTAGTAAGGTCTAATATTGCAAGTGTATCTTTTGACTACTATTTATCAAGTCATATCATTAAAGGTTCTCCCTTTCCCACCACCATTTTAAGTTAGAAATGACGTTTTTCAGATTTATCTTTTCTCTAATCTGCAAGCTATAAAATTTGAATATAAAACTCCTTCAGCTTGGGATACTGATTAAACTTGCAATGTGGATTTTCTTTTTTTTAGCAATGTTGTTGAAAAATGCGTCACCCATGCCTCTCGTGCTGAACGTGCTTTACTGATTGATGAGATCTGCTGCCAAAATGATGGCCCCCATAGTGCCTTATACACAATGATGAAAGATCAATATGCCAACTATGTGGTTCAGAAAATGATTGATGTAGCAGAACCTGCTCAGCGTAAAATTATCATGCACAAGGTATATTTTGATATTTTTGCATAACTCTGAAATTGGCTGCTATTTAACATGCAAGATCAAATGGCTAAAGTGGCAAAAGTACTAGTTCAGTGCCATTAGCATAAGGTTAATTATTTTATTATTACTGCCTGGGGCCAGGAAACTGCAACTTAAACCATGCCTATTTGAAGATGTAATTGTTTAAATTTTGTTCATATGTATATACCATTCCATTAGAATGAACAATCACAGATACTAAAGATCGTCAAAGGCCAAAACTCACTCGCTTTTCTAACTCTGTATTTTACCTTCTTATGGAGGGCAATGTTAATTTCCATTTACTAATCTTGGTTAAAAAGAAAGGTGCAAGTATAAACCTACGGCCAAATCTCTGCTAAAATTAACAAAAGGGGGAAATAAAGACTCTTGAACACTAATCTTTAATGCAAATTGCTCCATTAAATGCTTGAGCTGTTTTAAAAGAAATTTTTTTTATTTGTATACAGATTCGACCTCATATTACAACCCTTCGGAAGTATACTTATGGAAAACACATCTTAGCTAAACTGGAAAAGTATTACATGAAGAACAGCACTGACCTGGTGTCAATTGGAGGACCACCAAATGGAATGTTGTAAATTTAAGTGATGCACACAAAGGAACTGTTGAAAACTGTTCTGCTTAAATATTGTGTGTGCCAAACCAGATAGACTTAAAACACAACTTAACTTCTAATTATCCTCTCTTTTCTTCTTCCATTAATTGTGAAATGTGTACCAATCAACTCTACTTCAACTTCTAAATGTGTCGTTTGTGTGCATTTTGTTTCTCCTTAAAGTACCTTTGCTGGAGGTTTATTGGAAAACCTAGGGAAAACGCAGAATATATGAACTTAATGTAATAGTATCAAGCTAACTTTTGTGTGTTTTGTAAGTTAAACCTTGCAAAATCGTTTGGTAGAGAGAAGAATTTTTAGCAGTATGTATATGAACTACTTCACATTCTGATAGTTTCAGGTACTTGCTGCATAACAAAATTCTCAGGCCCAAACTTGAGTGGCGGGGGGGGGGGGGTGGATTTTGTTAAAAATACCACATTAATCATTACAGAAATTGTATAAAGTTAAGTTGTGTTTCAGCAAGTTACTTTTTGACAACAATATTTAAATAGCACAACAGTTATGGTCTGTTGAAATATGTAATTCAGGGAAGGCTTAAATTACAGGCTGATATGTAATGTAACTCCTGATGTTTACTATGGAGATGTCAATACTCAATAGGTTTTATTTTTTGAGGTAAACACTGCCCTGCTTTTCTATTTCAGTGATGTATAGAAGCATTGTACATACATATGTATTTAACCATTGTAGAAGAGGGCAGTAAGGAATCATGATGGTACACATACCTAAATTTACAAATTGTCTGAAAAGTTTTTTTTTGCTAGATTTGGCTTTTCAGTCTATTTTGCAAAGAGATGTGGGGATTTGTATTTTTCAATACCTAAATTTAACGTTTATGAAGGTGTGATGGATTTATTTTTAATTTCTCAGTTTAAGGTTTGGCAATCTTGCGCAGATTTGAAAATTAAGGGGCCATTGAACGATAAGCTTGATAGCTCACCATAACGCATGCAAAAACTAAGGAATAGACTTTGTTTTACTTATAAATATGTAGTGTATATGAGTAGACCTTGCAATTTATAGGTGTAAGTTTACAGTTTGAAAAAATGAAATTTATTGTTTGTGTTTAACCACATGCTTCGCTAACTTAGTAATGCATAGTTTGTTTGTACAGTTGTACATTTGTAAACCTGATGCTGTAAATGTTAAAATGTCTTCTACCCTTCAGAAAACAAAGTTTGCATTTTAGTGTATATTCACTAATTCACTCCTCTGCCCTAGCATAGTGTTGTATAATGTAAATTTCTTTGAATCAAGATTTTTTTTAAAATTGTATCTTTATATGACTTAAAATTTAAACTTGCTTTCTTTTATCTATTAGGATGGTAGGATTTGTTTATAATCGGAGCTGTTGAAATTCTGTTAATATGATAATTTTTGAAAATTTTACAAGTGTAATGTTGTACAAGTAAAAGTTGTGCGTAGTCAAATTGAAAAGCTTGAACTAAATCATCTAGTTACCATGGAAACCAAATGTCCTTTCCATCTTTAAAAAGTGGCATGATCTTTTTTGTACAGAAGAGTACTGTATTTTGGAATTGTCTACCTACATGTAAGTGGAAGTATGTATGATATTGTCAATTTTTCATTTGAACATAAAATTGTACTACATATAGATGATGTACATTTTACAGGAGGCCTTGTGTACATTTCCTGATGACATTTTGCAGGCAGAATTGTGACCATATGTGTATAATTAATAGTTATTTGTATTCTTTGCCTCTGGAAATATTTTGAAATATGCTTTGTATATTCAGTTTCTGAAAGATAAAAGATTGTGCTTTGTATTTTGATGATCCTTGAAAGTCAGTATTTTGTATAAACAGAATAGCTTGTGGATTTGGAACAATCTGGAATTATTTATCTTGAGGCCTTTGGATGTGATGTCCTTAGCATTGAAGAGATAAAAAGTTGTTTTCATTAGGGCTGTGCAGTCAGATTTTTTAAAAATGAACTAAAGCATCAGTGATCTTAAATTATTCAATGTTAAAGCTTTAATATTTTTTAATTATTTTATACTATTAATTTGTGCAGCCCTTTTTTTTCTGTCACAACATTAGATTTTCCAATCTAATATTGTTAAGCTGCACTATGGCACTTGCTGATTTTAAAATTGCTTTGCAGTACTTATCTCATCCAAGAACTGCAAAAAATGCATCATCAGGAAAGAGTATGTTGGCCATGTTTAAATAACTGGCTGTTAGCCTACTGTGTGCATAAAGCCAGTAGGTTTGTTTCAGCACAGCCCTAGTTTCCATGGCAACTATTTATTTGTTGTGTAAAGGAGGTCACTGTGTGAAATTGTTCTCTGGTTTTAGCTTGGGAAGCAGGAGTCTGGGTAAAAATGCAGATCAAGAAATTTTAAATTAGCATTGATAACAAATGGAACAAAACCACTAGGCATTTTACTGATATTTCCTCTAACATGGATTATTGATGGACCATTTTTATCTTATGTTTAATCAGGTCTGCTGCCAGGCTCCTTGGCAATTAAGATGGAGTAATGTTATATTCATTTAATTGTATATGCTGTATAAAAAAAAAGAAAAAAAGTGTGAATAACATGTAATAAATCTGTTCTGTTTTCTGTAGGAAAATATGCCTTTTAATCCTTAAATATACCTTTTACCTTGTGTTATATTAAGAATTTAGGAAGTATCTGCCAGTATTTTAATTTGCCCATTTCTCATTTCTGTGAGATGGATTTAGGATAATGGCACTGAACAAATTTGGCTCCACATATTTTCCCCTGTAGCCTGGGTATATATATTTTGGCTTTACTCTGCAACAATCCTCAAATTTAAAATTACATTTTAGTGCCTTCATTATACAGTCTTAGATGCACCTTTGTTAGGTGGATAATGACTGAAGGAGGAGAGAAAAACTTGTAAAATCCTTAGAGGGCTTGACTGGGTAGATGCTGGGAGGATGCTTCTCCTGGCTGGAAGTCCAGATCTCGGGGTCTACTTTCAGGATAGGGTATCTGCCATTAGGGATAGATGAGAGAAATTTCTTCACTCAAGAGTTGTGAACCTTTGGAATTCTCCACCTCAGAAGGCAGTGGATGCTTTAGTCATTAAATGTGTTCAAGACTGAGAGCAATAGATTTTTGAATGCTTTGGGATTTGAGGGATATGGAGAGCGGACAGGAAAGTGGAACTGAGGTGGATTGCTGATATTGAATTGCAGAGCGGGTTCAAAGGGCTTATATGGCTTAATCTGCTATTTCTTACATCAATCAAAATGTTTGAAAATGCAAGTTCAGCAAATATAGGGGAAATAAAACCAAAAAAAATGCATTGCCGGTTCACAAACATGTCAGATTAAAGAAGCAATACATAGTTTTAAGATGTGTGTTACATTAGCATAATTGAAATAATTTAAACAAGTGATCATGCATTCTTTTCATTGCATCCTTATATATATATATATATATCATCAGGATCCGATATACTCAGTTGAAATAATTACTCCTTGGTGCCATCCATAAATATTGTATGATGGAAGTCGTGGCAGAGAAATTTCTGCCATTTGGTGGAATTCCAGCCTTTGAAAATCGGAATTCCACCCTTTTAATTTTTTTCCAACCTCCCCTCCCCTTGGCCCAAGCCTTGGCAGTGTTTGTCAAGCCAGGTGGGGGGAAAGAGGGGTGGTGCTGCGGAACCAGGGTTTGGGGGGTGTGGAAGGAATCTGAGTCTCAGATGGATTCAGCAGCTCAGGAGAGTTGAGAAGAGGGGCTACTGAGTGATGAGTGAATGGGACTACGGGCTTTCAGAAGAGGGGCTGAATGAGTGGGGGGGGGTAGGGGTTTAGTGAGAGGTGTGTGTGCATGGTTGGGGAGGGGAGAGGAGCTTCACTGAGTTGTCTGTCACCAAGGAACATAGAAAACTTAGCTGGAACCTACATGTATATAGAATAACATTTTTACATCGTGCTTTAAAAACACTTTTTGTATTTATATAATGTATTTATATGTTGATCTATAATACGCAAACTTTATGCTGTTTTAATTTTGCTGGTGTCTGGGGATCATGTTAACCATTAATAATTTCTTTGTATATTCTTTCAAGAGATGTGGGCATAGCCTGCAAGGCCAGAATTTGTTGCTCACCCCTAATTGCCCTTGAGAAGGTGGTGGTGAGTTAAAATGGGGTTACATTGGAAAATAGTTTGCAAAGCACTGCCTTTGTTACACTTCACATGTACCTAATCCAGCAAGGTCATGTTCTGTTGTTAGTATGGATTTCATCCCATATTACATGCACCAACTACATTGAATGCTGAATTGCAGAAGTCACTTTAGTGATTTTATACAAGTGCATTGATCCACAATCTTGGTGGTAATAGAAGGTAAAAATAGGAAAACTAATATTTCTAACTTGACATTTAATAATTCCACCTATTTGAAGTGGCCTAGAAGCATTTGCATTCACTACAGATCATAAGTCCTATAATTACATGATTCCTTGTCACAAAAAATTTCAAACCTTTTTGTCTTCGGCCATGAATTTTCAGGCCTTTTTGTCTTTGGCCACACCCATCCCTGATTATTTGACTGTTGCTCTCCCTCTGTCAATTTAGTCTTTATTACCCTTCCAAAAGTTGAAACATTTTTAACCTCTCCTCCACTGCCTCAAAAAAAAAATTTAGACTTCTTCCTGGAACTGCCAGATTTCCCCTCCCCCACCCCCTCACAACTGTACCCCAGAAATTAAAATAATTTCTTGACTTAATTTTAAATAAATGTATCTTATGAAAGATTCCCCTTACCCTAACTCAACTCTAAGCCTCTGAAATTAATTGCCACTGTTCTACCTACGGGAGCAAATTTATTTTGCAATGCTATTGTGCCGGCATAAAATAGCACCTCTGCTCTCATTGTGTATACTTATAGGAACAGGAGTAGGCCATTTAGTCCCTTGAACATGTCCCACCATGCAATGAGATTATTTGCTGATCTGTGGCCAAACTCCATATACCACCTTTTCCCCATATCCCTTAATACCTTTAGTTACAAAGATCTATATCTTAAATCTGAGATTGGCACATAATTGATCTGACATCAACTGCCTTTTGCAGATGAGTTCCGAACATTGTTTCCTAACTTCACTCCTTAAAAGGCCTAGCTCTGATTTTTAGGCTACTTCATGACAGTCTCTTTGAAATAACTCTGGAACACAATGCTATACAACTTCAATGTAACGCAGCTGCAAAATTTCACACGTTTAAAATTCATGTACGATTTAATGTGACATCAATACCTAGAATATCCAGAAGGTGTCAGCATATCCCCATGTCAGAAATTTATCCGCAGATTTTGTAAAAGGAAAACACTGACATTTTGCAAAACTAATTTTTCTTTGGGATAATGCTTGAACATCTCCAGCAGTGCAGCATCCCAGCAGTACTGCACTGGCGCCTACCTAGATTATATGCTCATGCCTTTCTGCTGTGCACTTGCCACCCTCTAACTTGCTGGGTTGCCAACATGGCTTGTGACCTGTGCGCCATTGAGAAAGAGCCATTGCACCCATAAAATGGCTCTTTATTGGCTGCTTAATTGTCCTAATCGTCTGCGTATTTCACCCATGGGGGTTTCCTATCTCTCAAACAACCCCACCCTGGGAAATCTGGAAGGAGGCAGAAAGATGTTGGATCCAGCCGGGTGGCTTTTTCTTGCATCTTTTTCCAGTCCACCTACTCACCTGCCCCTTGTCCCACCTCCAACTGCCTGGTAAAATTCTGCCTGAACAGTCAGCCTGGATTATGTGCTCCAGTCCTGGGGCTGAATTTTCCCAGAATTGCACTAAATATGGTAGCGGGCAGGTAATATGGAGCTCTACCCACTGATGAAAATGGTGGGTTTTCACGTCGTATCTTCTCGAGCCCGCCTCATTATATATTCACTGCTGCGAAACACACCCTTTCCATGGCGGGCGGGCTCTCATTTGCCCGCTTGCCTTCGCCCCGCTGTTGCATCACACCGACTGCCATCTTTAAAAGGCAGCCGCCAGCAAAGCGCTCATCACCACCGCTCCCCGGGAGACATGGCCAGCAAAGGCAAAAAGACTGCAGCAGCCCCTACCCCCCTTCAATGGCAGGTCCCTTGAGCGACTGTTGGAGGCCGTGGAGGCCCACCATTGGGATGTGCTCTACCCCCGGCTCTGGCCGCAGGATGGGAGCAAAGTCACCAACCCGGCTTGGGAGGCGGTGGTCAGCATGAACACCCTTCAGAAGAGGACAGCTACCCAGTGGCGCAAAAGGATGAATGCTGATCTCCGTTCCGCCAGGGTAAGTCATTCTTTTCATCAATCTCAACACTCTCACTCTCAAGCCTATAACACATCCACAGGGCCCTCACTGCCAGTGCAAGGGACATCACCATTCACTCTCTCATACCGTCATTGTCCTCATCCCGTCCATGCAACTACTCACCACCCACACAGGCCAGGCATACTACCACCTGGCCCGGCAGGAGTCCTGGTGCACTCTCCCAATCTCTATCCATGCAGGACAAACTGGCTCACAACAGGAGGTAAAGGTCGCAGACAGGTGGAGGGATGCCGGAATTCAAAGTTTTCTCAGACTTTGAAAACAGAGCCATCCAGCTGGCTGGCGATGACCAGGACCGGTCCTGTGCTGATGGTGGGGGTCAGTGGTGCTCTACCAAGTTAGGATCCAGCAGTGCAACATCCATCAGATAACAATGCCATGAGTGATGTGTCCTCTTTCACAGGCCACTGCCATGCACTAGTTATCTCCCCTTGCTTTTGCAGGTACGTCTGGGAAGCAGCAGACGGAGTCCACGGCCCACAGCCTCCAAGCAAGCTCCGAAGAAACCTCCAAAGAGGAATCTGAAGGCACCCTTCCTGAAGCCCTGTCACAGCGCTCACCCACACCCTCCGCCGGCACAGAGACACGCACCTCCGTGGGACCTAGCTTTAGAGTAGCCTCAGGACCACAATCTGGTGAGCACATCGCACTGTCTGATCCACAGCAGGCGGCGGCAGGGACTTCCCAGGTCCCTGACACTCAGAGGCCTGCTGGAGGCCAGAACATTGCTAAGTCTGAGTCAGATGACGAGCCTCTGGACTCAGTCATGGCACAGTTACTGGAGCTGCAAAGGCAAACTCGGGAACATCAGGAAGGGATGTCCGCTGCACTTCTCAGATTGCAAGGCACGATGGAGGAGTCCGTCCACCTTCAGGCTGAAGTGATAGTGCCGGCATTGCAATGCACAGAGGCCAACACTGGCAAAATGGCAGCCACCATGGAGACCTTGGTCCAGGGCGTCACTCCTGCACTGCTACGTGGGCTTAACTCCATCGCTGATGCCATAGTTGGCCTCCAACAGTGTGTACACGAGAGGGATGCTGGGCAACTCGATCTCACTCCAGCTACCCCTTCCGTTCACGGAGTCAGCCAGGGGCCCTCAGGCACCCATGGGGAGGAGAATCAGCAGGTGCCCCGGGGCCACCCACCCAGGTGTCTCTGGGAGTGACCGGTCCATCTGAATCCCATCTTCCTGTGACCTCCACAGATCCAGCTTCACAGTCCGAGAAGGGTGCCACTGCCACACAGCAAGACCCTGAAAGCAGGCCAGGGCCCTCCAAGTCTCGGCCCTCCAGAGGATGCCTGCCAAAGTCATCACAGACAGGGTGTCACAGTCAGCAGGCTGTGTCCACCTCCCTGTGGTTGTCTGGGGCGCACCAAGACATAGCAGCAGGGTTAGGAAAGTTAAGGAGAATTAACTCTTTTGAGTCAACCAAATAAACTAAATTAACAAAATGAGGGACAATTAAGGAGAATTAGTTGTACAGACTGGGCCGGGTGTTAATCATTTGTACATAATGTTAATTATTGTCAATAAACTCCCAAGAATGTCTCCCTGCCTGTGATTCCTTGTTCTGATGAGCAGTGTTCTTGTCACTCAGGTGTGAAACCTTTCTGCACAAGATAAAGGCAGGTGTCTCGGTTCAGGGCCTCTTCCCTGTGCCCTGTGCAGCCTTCAGACCACATTGATGGTCCAGCCTCCCACTTCCTGGAAACATTACTGATGCCTGCACCTTGGCAGCGCTGGTCATTGCTGCCAGAATGTAGTGAGCAGGCTGCACAGAGTTCTCTCATACTCTCTCTGTGTTCTTAGCACCTTTAAGGTGGGGCTGGCCCCCATCACACCAGCATCTGCGACCAGTGATGCTGTGCACCAGCTCCTGAAGGGCTGAGGTGCTGAAGGCAGACACAGCATCATTGCATCTAAAGTTTCATGGCTGTGTCTCTGAGATGGCCCTGATCATGGAGGGCAAACGAGCTGCCCCCGGCCAGACAGGAGTCAGACGTTCTCAGAGGCTATGTGAAGATCTATGGAGTGTCCTCACTGCATGTTGTCATCATCCTCCTTAAGATTGAGCAACTATTAGGGTCTCCATTACATCTCCGTGACAGTAGCATTCTCTCAAAGGGTATTGGTGCTGAGATAAGCCAGACTAGACTCAAACATTCACAACTGGGATGTGAGGATCTATGGTGTCTCGTCACTGCATGGCGTCATCATCCTCCACAAATCTGGCAGCTATGAGGGCCTCTCGAGTGCGCGTGCCTCATCTAGCCAGTGTGAGAGCCTCATCACTGTCGTCGTCATCAACGAGGACCCCCTCACCCTCATCCCCCATCGGCGTCGTCCTTATCGGAGGAGATGTGCAGCTCCTCCTCAGCCAGCTCCTCTCACATTGCAGCATCAAGTTGTAAAGGGCGTAGCAGATAATGACGATGTGTGACACCCTCTGTATTGCTGCAGGGCTCCACCAGACCAGCCCAGGCACTGGAACCACATCTTCAGCCTCCCAATGGTCTGCTCCACCAAGTTGGATGAGCTTCATTATAGCATTGCTCTGCTGCAGCCTGAGGCTGCCGCACAGGTGTCATTGGCCACGTCCTCTGTGGGTCGCCGTTGTCCCCAAGGAGCCACCCCTGCATCCTCTGTGGACCCTGGAAGACTGCAGGGTTCTGCGCGCGACTGAGGATGTAGGTGTTGTGCACACTCCCTGGAAAACATGCGCATAGTGCAGGATGAGTTTCTGGTGGTCGCACACCACCTGCACGTTCAATGAGTGGAAGCGCTTGCTGATGATGGAGACCTGAGCGCCACTTGAGTGCAGTCAATTGCACTCTGCACCTGTAGGACTCCCGAGATCAGGGTGAATCCAATGGCCCTTGCATCCTGGCTGTCCTGGTCCTGGACGAAATGCACAAAGTTGTGTGCCATGGAGAAGATGGCATCCATGACTTCATGGATGCATTTGTAGGCGGTGGATTGTGAAATCCCACAGAGGTCACCTGTGGCGCCCTGAAAACAGCCACTGGCATAGAAATTGAGCATCGTGGTCACTTTCACACCCACTGGCACTGGATGCCCTCCATGTCCTCTTGGCACCAAGTCCTGCAGTAAGTGGCAGATATGAGCCACGAGGTCCCTAGACATGCACAGCTGTCGGCGACACTGGTTCTCGGTCATCTGCAGGAATGGCAGGCGGCGTCTATAGACCCTGGGTGTCGCTAGGTGCCGACCAGCCATGGCTCGTCGCTCCTGGGCAGCGTGTGTGGGATCCCCTGCTGCCCCTTCTTCATGAGGTTACTGCTTCTTCCTTTGCGCAGCCAGGTGCCTCAGTCTCTCTCTCCTCCGTCTTCTAAGGTCTCTGTAGGCCATCAGGCACACAGCTAGGTCACCAGGATTCAGGATCCCGAGGTGGTTGCGTGGCCATGGTGCAGCATGAAAGAGAGAGAGAGACGTGGTTATCATGGCTGCACTTAGCACCTTTCCTGGTCCTGTGTGACTGCTCCTTAACGCTTTCCGGAGAGTGCTGGTCACCCCTCGGATGGCCAGAGATGAGTGCGCTGCATGGCTGCCCTGTCAACCTGCGACATGGGGGACACTGGTCCAAACCAGGATGCTGAGGTCGCAAGGGGCTGTGAGAGTCTTCGGCAGTGACTGCTCCATGACCAGCGTTGGTGAGGAGATAGCACAACATGTGCAGTCCAACTGCTCTGTGGTCCAATAAAGTGCTGGCGGACTTGAAGCCTGTGCTGGGGTGGGGAGGAGGGGGAGGTAGAGCAGGCGTAAGGTATGGAGTGCTTGGTGGCCCTTTGGCGCCTCCCTGTTGCTTGCATGGGCAGGCAGGCTAGGAGCCGGAATCCAATCATATCACTGTCTGCGCCTGATCTGTCTCAGTTGCAGAGGCCTGGTCAGTTTATACAGGGTGTCCCTAATGGTCAGTTCCCTCACTTACCCTGCCCCCCCACCGCGATTGCCTGTGCACAGAATGCAGCGCCAGGGCAGCACTTGACCCCCTCCCCACCCCCTCAGCAGTCACCTCCGAGGCTGGCCAGCACTTGCCTGGAGACACTCCCCTACCTCAGCAGTCGCTTCCGAGGCCAGTTTCCCCCGCCCCCGGGCACTCCTGAGGTCTGTAAACAACAGGCGAACTGTGGTGAACGCTGCTGCTCGCTCACCTCAGTTCCCCCAAAGTGAAGGCCGCCAAGTGCACATCCCCTGCGTGCTGTTGTGAAACACGTCAGGGTGCTTTCCCTCTGACGTGGACGGACGATTTGGCCGGGTTCTGGCGGGATGGCCTTTTAATTATATGCTGATGTATTACAATTAGCTCCCCGCTGACCGATCGTGGGAAACACGGCCTGTTGTCAGCGGGCTGAGTGGAAGATCGTGACCTGCCTTCGCACCATCATGAAGTGGGTCCCGCCATATTTTCCACGCGCGCCACCAATCACGCCCACCAGCAACAGGCTCAGAAGATTCTCCCCCTGTAGTGGGGCTCGAACCCATGACCTTTTAACTCTTGAATGTGAGTTTTACCAATTGAGTCAAGTTAACACTTAGAAAAACAAGGAACAGGCAGTAGGGAGAAAAAAGGTTTAATTTTTTTCGGCTTTTTATGTTGTTTAGATATAAAATCTTGTTTGGGACGAGATTTTGTTTTGCGCTACTGACTGGTTAATGCTTGTGATGGAGCCAGAAGAGAGTGCGGTGTGGTTGAAAGGCTTTGATGCTGAGCCGGGACATTACAACTGGAGTAACTCAGTCCGCCAGACCAGACCAGACTAAAGCAAACGACCACCTGTTCCAAGATCCCAGGTCTCTGGAGATTCAGTGGTTCAGAAAGGCCTCCCTCTTGCAGTATTATAATGATAGATTCCGAAAGACCAACCAATTGCATGAGAATCACAAAAGTAAATGAGAACGAAAATATTTTGGAGAGGAAAATAAAAAAAAACAACCTGCATCGTAAATACCTGTTGCAAATCCCCTGTGGAAGGTTCAGCTAAGTAGTCATTATGAACTCAGACAGTTAATATCAGCACAGTACCGCAGGGTAGTCCAGTCCTCTCACCATATCTATGCATGTTTCAGCTGAGATAAATTGATACCCATCAAATAGGGAAGCCTGCCTGATTTCTCACCTCGATCTCGGGGATGATAAAATCAATTATAACACTGCTGTGGTTGAATCCAGCTAATACAGCATGAACTAAGTTGAATCGGGAAATTTTCTGGTGCGTTTCCATTTAGCTAATCATTGTATTAACCACTTTAAGTATAAGGGGAAAGTAACTACACCTTATAAAAACGTTCCAGGGTACAATTTCACTACTAAATGTGTGTTTATAACAAATTTCAACATCTGATTGATGGTTACTGCTGGAGTTCAAAAGAACACAGCATGCTCTCTCACCCAGTGCAGATTGGCTCCTAGTTATCCAGCCATCCGGGAGCTGGTCTGTAGTAAAAGCAGGCAATTAAGTTGAACAAAGCTGTGTGCGGAAGGTACGTAGTCTTCTTGAGTTCTGTGATGTTTAGTCCCTAATTCAAGACACTCATCAGTTAAGAAAAATGTGGAAACATTGTCTAAACCTAAATCTCTCACCGTCAGTGTAATTGAACCCAATGTGTTGTTAAGTAATTGATAAGCTATATAGTGGTACAAGCAAAAGTTGAATTGACAAAAAGCAACATTTACATCAGTATGATCCAAGTAAACTAGTAAAAACTGATCAACTGCTTCAAAAAGGCTTACTCAGACGCGAAGAAGCTGATCTAAACAGCTCCGAATGTGTGTCCAGGACATGTAATTACACCAAAAGTGCAAGAGTGCATGAACTTGCCATAGTTTAAGTAGCTGTTATCCCCAACATTCCATCACTTGTACAGAAGATTGTGATAAACATTGCAAAGATTTCCTCCAATTTCCTACAGAAAATTTGCAGACTAGTGTGTTTGTGTATTGGCTTTCTCTTGCTTTCTCTAAATCTTATTTAAATTGTTTTAAAAATTATAGAATTATCAGAATGACACTATATGAGCTTCAGTATATACTCTATTTTTTATCTTCACCTTCACCCCAACTCCACATTGGGACATGCTGGAACTCTCCACCCTTTTTTCCCCCCCTTTAATTCTGACACTCCTTTTTTTCTTGCCCCAATTCACCTTTGTGCTTTTCCTGTACTTTCCCTGCTCTACATTTCAGTTCACAGTGGAAGCCTTCACCTATTCCCCTGACCCCTGCTCTCAGCTCCTACTTGGCATCGCTGTTACTCTACAGAGTGACTCTGTGCTGAGAGTGGGAATTCTTGTGAGCCTCCAAGCGAGTGGCAAACCTAGGGATGCAGAGAGCTGTCCAGTCTTTATTGCTGCTTATTTACATAAATGTTACCAGGGTCCTATCTAAACCCAGCCAGAACCACCTGGCTGGCAGGCTGGAACAGCAGTTGTAGGACCTGTCGAATTGGTCACTGGCACTTGCAGGAAGAGTCTGGGGGCAGGGTTGGTAAATGCGATTGTAAATCTGGATGAGGGGGCGGGGTGGGTGGGGAGTCCTGTAGATGCAATTGGGGATCACAAGGGGCTGGGGGAAGAGGGGTGTCCACTGTAATTGTCAAAAGGATTTGTTAAAGGACATAAAATGTAAGGTAGGGAGTTGGCAGGCTGTTACTAGTGGGATGCCGCAAGGATCAGTGCTGAGGCCTCTGCTGTTTACAATCTATATTATTGACTTGGATGAAGGAACTAAGTGTAATGTATCCAAGAATGCTGATGATATAAAGCTAGGTGGGAAAGTAAGCTGTGAGGAGGACACAAAGAGTATGCAAAAGGATATAGCTAGGTTAAATGAATGGGCAAGAGGTGGCAGATGGAGTATAATGTGGGAAAATTGAGTTTTATTGATTTTGGTAGAAAGACGAGAAAAACAGGTTTTTTTTAAAATGTTGAGAAAGTATTAAATGTGACGTTCAGAGGGATTTGAGTGTCCTTGTACACAAAACACAGGAAGCTAACATGCCGATTCAGCAAGCAATCAGAAAGGCACATAGTATATTGAGCTTTATTGAATGGGTCTGGAGTATAAGAGTGAAAAAGCCTTGCTGCAATTGTTACAGGGCTTTAGTAAGACTACACCTGGAATACTGTATACTGTTTTGGTCCCCATACCCAAGGAAGGATATGCTTAGTAGGGGTGCAGTGAAGGTTCACTCCTGATTCTTGGGACAAAAAGTTTGTCCTATGAGGAGAGTTTGAACAGAATGGACCTCTCTGGTGTTTAGAAGAATGAGAGGTGATCTAAATGAAACAGCTAAGCTTCTGAGAGGTCTTGGCTTGATGGTGGCTGGAGAGTGTAGAACTAGGGGGCATGGTCTTAGGATAAGCGGTCAGATATTTAGGACTGAGATGGAGAAAAATTTCTTCACTCAAGAGGGTTGTGAATCTTTGGAATACTCTAATTCAGAGAGTTCTGCATGTTCAGTTGTAAATATATTCAAGGCTGAGATTATCAAATGATATGGCAATTGGGCGAGTCAGTGAGGTTAAGGCCAAAAATCAGCCGTGATCTTATTGAATAATAAAGCAGGTTCAAGAGGGTGGATGGCCTACTCCTGCCTATTTCTTATATTCTTATGAGCCAGGAATGGCACTGAATAAATGCTGACTTCCAAATGTTGAGCATCTGTACGCTGAGGAGATACCATCAGTGCTGACATATTATTTTTGATGTTGCATTTATATTAATACAAAACTAGTTCAGATGAGAACTATGGATGAGGAAAGCCATTTGGCCCATCTGGATTCATCCATCCAGAAAGATCCAAAAGTGTCTCATTGACAGCATCCACCTGTTTCTTAATTGATTCCAGGGTTTTTGCTTCATTTACTTTATTTGGAAGTCTATTTAGTGAAATCACTCCTGATATTATGCCTAAAGTCACCTTTTACTAGTTTGAACCCATGTCCTCTTGTTTTTACTCCTCTAATTCTAATCCTCCTCTAATCTTAAATTAATATTCTGGCTTTTTCCATCTTCTTAACAATCTGAAATACTTCTCTAAGATTATCTCTCTGGGTTTTCTAGGCTGAAATGTCAAGTTTCTCCAGTGTTTTCTTATAGCTCAGACTTCCGCCACTATCAATCAAGCTGTGGCTGTTCTCTGCGTGGGTTCCATTATTGAATGTCTGTCTCCCATATTCCTTGAATTCTTTTGGAGAGAATATTTTAAATTTTATTTGCCATTTTATCCTAAATCACTAGCTTCATTACAATAAGGATGGGCTGGCATGATATCACTCATCTAGTTTGTTCTTATTATTTATTCCAGGATATACTTTAATCATTGTTTTTTGAAAAACCACCCTGGTTCTAGTAGTAGGGTTGTTGATCATACAGCATACCCATCGTCATAGGTTGATTTGTGTTTGTGATTGGCCTTGCCGGAATGCCAAAACTTAAAATTCAGAAGAACTAAATGCAATTTGGCCGATCAAGCTCACTCCTTCCATAGACAGTCTGCTCTGTCGTGGACTCTGCTCCACTTACTTAATTATCTACAGAAATCACCTCTACTAATGCAAGGTCATCAACCTGAAGTTTCTCCCTCCGCGGATGTTGCCCAAACCTACTGAGTATTCCCAGTATTTTCTGTTTAGATTTCTACTAAAGTTGCCAATTGACTGATTTTGAATTGTTCTAATATTCTTCTTTTGTTCAATCAAAATATACAGAGGGTTTTTTTTGCTGTGATAGAAAATGAATTTTCAAACTTCAAATTACATTTATGTGAAAATAAATGATCTATTTTAATCATTTTTTTGAACCATGGAACGTTAAGGTTTGTGTTTTTTCTTATGGGAATGTTGCTTTCCATTCTGCTTTCTTTATGTTAACAGCTACATGTGCGGAATTTATCCACTGAAGTTTTTTGCTTGGCTATTCCTCAGCCCTTCAATAGGAATTAATAGCTGGCTGTCCAGTCAGAATCATAACTCCCAGTTATTTGGGCCATCAGAGATGAGATGCCTGACCTTCCGATGTATAACGTTTCATCCAGACCATAAGTTCTAAATTGCTGTTAGTTTCAACCAAAGTCAACTCAGGGGCTGTTTGCGCTTGGACACAAATTCAGATGTCAGATGGACTTGATGAATCTTGGGGCTTAGGAAATATTTATGCATAGCTTTTCCTCGGGAAATTAAAGAAATTGATAAGCTATACGTGGTTTGTTGAAGGACCAGGCTTGATAGATTGAATAGTCTTCTCCAATTTACCATTTACTTTTTATCAAAAGTTTCAACTTAATTAATTGATCCTCCCCATTTCCGCTGATTGAGTCTGAATTAGGGAAGCAAGCTTTTGGGAATTTGTTTACCTGAACCCTGCGTTTAAAAGCGCATTCCTGTCTACAAAATGTTTTACAAATTCTATGCTTAACTGTTTGAGGACAACATTGGAACTTGGTATTATAACAAATAGTGTCTGCCCCAGACAAATTAATAAACTTTAGTATGAAAGTGAAATAAAACAATCAAAAATTTCTGGAGTTTAAATTTGGTAGCAGATTTGTAGTGGAGATTTTTGTTGTGAGTTATTCCAGAATCTTTAATCTGTCTGAAAAACTCCAGAATGAGGTAGTACTATCCCCAAACTGTATACAGTAATATTGTGTAGCCTGTAAAGTTGTACTATAGAGTATGTTTGTTACTATAATTATTAATATGTTTCCATAGTTATAGTTTTAAGTTGCATAATTGCCTACCTTGATATGTCTTTCTGTCTCGAGCATCAAGCATGATTCATGATACAGCTAGCATCAAACGTAACCTTGAATAAAACCTATTCTATATCTCTTGTCTTTAGGTGGGGTCGGGGAGAGGGCATTAGAGGTGGGATTGATATGAGAATCAGTGATCATGATCGATTACTTCATTGCGCTAATCTTTTCCTGGGAAGTAAATTGTTGTCATTATTGTGGATAGGAAGCTATTAAATCCTGCAACAGAGACTTGCATCAGATTACATAGCATATATTGCACAAAAACAGGCCATACAATCCAACCATTCCGTACTGGTGTTTATGGTCCACTCGAACCTCCTCCCGTTTCTTCTCATCTAAATCTATCAACATAACCATCTATTCCCTCCTCCCTCAAAAGCTTGTCTAGCTTCCCCTTAAATGTATTTATATTATTTGTTTAATTCAACCACTCCACGTGGTAGTAAGTTCCACATTGTCACACTCTTTGGCTAAAGAATGAATTTCC
Source organism: Cetorhinus maximus (assembly GCF_964194155.1). NCBI lineage: Eukaryota > Metazoa > Chordata > Chondrichthyes > Lamniformes > Cetorhinidae > Cetorhinus > Cetorhinus maximus. The sequence continues at coordinate 13,502,005 of NC_135883.1, read as the reverse complement.
TATTTGTTTTCTTGGTGATTATCTTATATTGATGGTCTCTAGTTATGCTCTTCCCTACAAGAGGAAATTTTCTCTCTGTATCCACTCTATCAAAACCTTTCATAATTTTAAAGACCTCTATTCGGTCACCAGTTAGCCTTATCTTCGAGAGAACAGAGACCCAAACAGAAAATTATTTCCTGATATGTATACCCATGCATTTCTGTTACCATCTCTCCAGTGCCTCTATATCCTTTTTATTATATGGCAACCAGAACTGCACGCAGTACTCTTAAGTGTGGTCTAAGCATGGTTCGATACAGTTTTGGCATAACTTCCCTATTTTTCAATTCTATTCTATTGAGGCAAGTTGGAGACATTTGAGGCAGAATGAATACAGGGCTTGAGAAAAATCTAATTCACAGAAATGCTTGGGAGCAATTAGCAATTTTCAGCATAGAAAAAAATTAGAGATGTTTTTGTGAGAGACCAAAAAATCGAAATGCTAATCCTAAGAAGTTGCATAAAGGAGTGCAAGACAGAGGCTGTGCTGAAGCATCAACTACTAACCTCTCAGCTAAGAGTTTATTGCATTGGATTTTCAACTTGATTTTAATAGAAATTAAGTTGGGGTGATCTCTGTAATAAGCAAGCTTATGCATAATGCCAGGACAAAATATTAAGCATTTTTTAAAAATTAACTCAGATGTCAATTTATTAAAGGTGGTATTGTATAATTAGATAAGCTATAGACACAAGTTTTCAGAGACATGGGCCTAGAGTCTCCCTTCTTCGGCAGGTCGATGGTGGCAGAGTGGGGGTTCTATTGCCTATCAATATCATACTGCCAGTAACCCACTGTAAATTCCCTCCCAGAACCAACAGATGAACTAGATAGAAAAACCGTGTCTGCTGGCTGAGGAATGTAGGATGAGGGAGTATAGTCTAAAATTCAGAGCCAAACCTTTCAAGAGTGAAATTAAGAAACACTTTTTACGCAAAGGATGGTAGAAGTTTGGAACTCTCACAAATGCAATTGATACAAGATCAAATGTAAATTTTAAATCTGAGATTGATAGATTTCTGTTATTGAAAAGCTTAAAGGAATATGGGCCAAAGGAGGTATATGGAGTTAGGTCACAGTTCAAACATTATCTCATTGAATGTCAGACGAAACAATTTTGAGGGGCTAAATGGCCTTCATCTGTTCCTATGTTCCAATGTGCAAGCCAGTCTGGAGGCCACAAAACTGCTCTTTGTTAGCTAACTGTCTCTGGAAGCAGATGAAATGCTATTCTGGCAAAACCTTTAAAAGGTTGTAGTCAGTTAAGATGCAACTTCACACTTCAACAAGATGACAGAAGGAACAACAGCCTTGAGAATGACAGTGCCTGGAAGCAACCGCAGATCTGCCAGTGTGGCTGTGGAGGTACTGCTGATCAGAAGTGGGTTTTTACATCTAATGGGTACTGAATGCAGAAGGGGCCATAATAAAGTGATGGTGACTGTCTAGAGGGAGGTGAAAGGTGCAGTCAGTGCAACTCCTCTTTCCCATGAACTACCACACAATACAGAAGAGCTTAATTAACCTCACAAGGTTAATTATGGTAAGTCAAGATCCTGGTCCCAATGAATTTCTTCCATTACTCATATAGTTCCACTCACCACCTTACCTAGCATACCCTTCTTTTCTCATCACCTGGGTGTCAGAGAGGGCAACTTGTCCAAACATTCAAGTACCTTCTTTACTCAAAACCACTCTTTCAATTCACTTTGGCTGCCACGAGTGCATATTTTAGACTTCATTTATGCTTTATTTAAAGGACCAAAGCGTGCTTACCTCAATTCATCACCTATGGGGTGAGTCTCCATGAAGCTCATAGGTTTGTAACATTGCCTTCTCTCCCTCCAAATGATAAAGGGTGGCCTGTATCTAATATCACTATAAGAGTTGGAAGGTGGAGTGGACAAGATGAAGCTGGTAATGGTTGGATGAGATTCGTTATACATCATTTCAATTTCATGTGCTTTCTCAAAGTATTCAGTTTCTATACCTTCAAGAGAAAATGTCAATGTGTCCAGACAAGCTCTTCTGTATTTCGCATCAGAGTGGCTGTGTCGAAAGATCAGTCACTCTGATCGTTCCGTTGTGTAACCCATGATTTTCTGCTCATTGTGATTGGGGCAATGCACAAATTCTGTACAGTGGGGCCAGAAAAGTCAATGATTCCTGCTCAATGGATGGGAATTCACAATCCTAGGCCAGAGGAGGAGTTGGATTGTCAGTTAACAGCTGGGGAAGATTTTGATTTTGTTTCCATATTACTGCTCCTTATGTTTGGATAATAATGCTTCCACATTTCAATAATAGCTTCCACACCTAAGATATTGAGCTACTTTGACTGACTTTCTTCTTCAACAAAGTTTTGATGTTATTCCGTTTCTGCTTCTCCCTCATCTTGGTGAGGAAATCCTTGGATTTTATTCTGTTGGGTTAGGGGGACTTGCTTAACAGGGGGGAAGGGAGCTTGAAGGCCTTGTTCAATAATAGGAGGAGCTTGGAAAATTTGCTCAGGGATGGAGGGGTGCTGTTGAAGTAGAGGGTGTGCGGCAAACCTACTCATTAAGAGGAGAAACTTCCCCACCTAGGGTGCTGATGCTGAAAGCTGATGGTGCAGGATGAATAATCAAGGTTAAGGTTTAAAACCTTTGATGCTGGATGTCACAATGTCTTGTCTGTTGCTAATTGGCCTCAACCATGTCTTTGTCATGTAACAGTATGTTGACAGTGCTACTTACTGGCACAGAGCCTTTTGAATCCTGAGACAGCTCACTATTTTAACATAGATGACTGCTAAATTTACATGTGTCAGCTCAGCAATGACAATGGGGCTGCTTCAGTCAGAGTTCTGGAATTTGCCATGTATGATCATTACTCCTTGGCTACTATCACTGGCAAGTTCCCTGGGTGTGGCATTTGGAGCTACTAGTGAGAGTTAGGTAAGTCATTGGGACCAATTATTGGTAAAACCACATTTGTTGGGTGCATTGTTTACCATTCAATGGTATGATCTTTAGGACTTACTGCATGCAACCTATTTTCAACAATCATACAATAAAATAAAAACTTTAGCACAAAAGGAGATCATTTGGCCTATTGTGTTTGTTCTGATGCTGCCTCCACCCTAGAGCTACTTGCTCCAATCCCATATCCTTGCTCTTATGGGTTGAAATCTAATACCCTTTAAGAATAGTAATGGGGTAGGACCATTCTGGGTCCTGACCCTTCACTTGCCAGTAATGCACCCACCTGCATTATCTTGTGGGAGATGGCCTCCTAAATGGCTATCTCTGCCTCCACCGGCCAATTAAGGATGGCGGGCATGTTCCTGAGGCTGCAAGTCCATTCAGAGAGCCTGCAGCCTTAAAAGACGGCAGTCCCCCCCGGCAGAAGTGAGAGCTGCCACTGCAGGATGGGACCTGGAGCCTTCATCTTGAGGTGACTTCTGAAGAAGTATTTACTTCTTTGAATTAAAACGTGGCCACAGCTGTCAGGCCACCCCTTATATCCGAAAATCTCTCAGGTCATCCTCATTGTATTTTTGTTTCCACCCCAGTTCCCCTCCATAGAAAGTCCTATGGCTGCAGCTGTGGCCCTTCACCTCCAGTGGGGTGGGGAGAGGGAGGAGGAAGTGAAAGAGACCTCGCAGCACCCAAACCCGTGCCTCCCCCTCCCTCCAGAACCAGCCAGCCACTGACAAGCCACCTCCAGGCATCTTGACAGACTTTGGCCTTAGCAGGAGACACATCCACCAGCAGAATGATCTTGGCTGTGCCCCAATCTGCCCACAATTTGGCATTTAATTCTTCAAATTGGCTACCCCACTGCCTTTGATGACCGCCCTTTGGCTAGATAGCCCAGAGGTCAAAATGAATTGGGCAGCTGACCCAACACCCTCATATTGTTATGATCTCAAAGGAGACCATTAACTTTTAAAAAGAAATTCAAATTCCAAGTTATTAATTGAAAGAGTCATGTCACAAGATTGCACATATTAGATCACCTTTACTGTACAAGAGTTAAACAATGCAAATACTATAAACTTAACACTATATTTTGTAGACACGTATTCTTTATGTCTGAAAATCTCACAGGTCATCCCCATTCTACTTTTATTTCCACCCCAGCTCCCCTGTGCTTTGCAGGATCTTGAGGGTTCTTTCACTTCTCCTGGAACCAAACCAAGGTTCGAACTCTAACTGCCAGCAGCTTTCTCTCTGTGCCTGCACCAGCTCCAGATGTAAACTGCCTGTATTCTGTGAAAGATCACACAGAGGAATCCCAAAACAAAAGAGTCCCAACCTGCAATCTATCCCCATGGTAATGTGGCACACCTGGGATGTCCCAGATGGAGATTTAAACTAATTAACTTGTTATGATGCAGCAGATGATGTGTGCCACGGAGACCAAATCCATGAGGGAAACATGGCTGCACTAACACAATGGTTTTGCAATTTGTATTTATTTCGAGATACGTGCACTGAATTCAGAAGTAAGAAGTCCACCAAAACTTTGAGATTTTTTTAAAAAATAATTAAATATTTATTACCAAAAGAAAAGATTTCAAGCACATACATAAGACTGCAAGTTACTACTATAATAACTCCTAAAAGTCCTAATTAACCTGACTCCCAGTTACACCCTCTTTAAGGCAATGGTCCAAAAATAGATGTTAGATTTTAAACAGCAAATTAACACAATTTCATCAGATGCACTGGCCTAATTATGAAGCTAAGTAAGGGCCACCTATTGTTTATTGTTTTCCCACTTCCAACTGTGACCTTGAAAATTGGTGAAAAGACAGCCCTAATGCGAAAGCTTTTCATCTTGCACTCATCAGGACAAACACACAAATGCAAAATTTCAAACAATGACAAGGATTTATACTACAGGGGGAAAGGGTGCTGATTGGTTGGCAAGTTAACTCTGGCAATCAATCAACATTATTTTCTCCTGTAGTGTAAACTGTTGTGATAATTTGAAATTTGGCATTCTTGTGTTTGTCCTGGTAAGTGCCAGATGGCAATATGTCTCCCTTTTCAACAGTATTCAAGTGCTGTACCACCAAACTCTGACCTTTTTAAATAAACACAGGCCACCCTTTGAATTGCATTTACTTTAAGTCTTTTTACTAGCCTCCCCAAAGCAGGTGCTTCCATTATCTTACATTTAAAAACTTCAACACCCCCTTAAAGTTATATTCAAAACATATGAATCATGAAATTAGACAGTTTCACAACAATATACAAATTTCCTCCTGGTCCTGCTTTCAAGCTTGCTTCAGTGGGACCTGGAATATTCCACCCATGATGTTTACAAAGCAACAGCAAAATACCACAGATGCTGTAAATCTGAAATAGAAACAGAAAATGCTGGAAATGCTCAGCGAGTCAGGCAGCATCTGTAGAGAGAAAAACAATGTTAATGTTTCAGGTCTGTTCTGATTAAAGGTCATAGACCTGAAGCATTCACACTGTTTTTCTCTTCACAGATGCTGTCTGACCAGTTGAGTATTTCCAGCATTTTTTTGTTTAATGTCTACAAAGCAGTCATTTCAGTGAACTACTATCTCCAATGTTTCTCCTCTGTAGCATAGGCAATACCATGGCAGGACAGTTTAGTGACATGGTTCACGTGTCTACAGCTGTAGGGTGAAAAATACCACTACCCATCTGGTTCACTAATGTCGGGGAAGGAAATCTGCTGTCCTTACCTGGTCTGGCTTCCATGTGACCCCACCCAAACCCACAGCAATGCAGTTGACTCCTAAAATGCCCTCAGAAAAGGGACAATGAGGGATGGGCAATAAATGCTGGCCTAGCCAGAGATGCCCACATTCCACAAATCAATTAAAAAAACAAATATTGCTTACCCTTCATTCATTGAACAACAGTGATAAGTTGTCCGTAGTATTTTGCCTTTATCTTAATGTTTCAGCGACAAGTTGTCATTGAATTCGGCTTTAAACTCTTTCGAGTTATCAACAGTCACAAATTGCAACTCTTTCGAGTACAATCACAGTTCTTGGTTTCCGGGAGTGGGACATGAACCCACAACCCTCTGAATCAAAAGTGACACTGCTCCCCTGCTGTGTCTTTCGCAGAGTTAGTGAGTGCCTTTTCTAAAAGATACAAACAAAAATGGGCACTAAACCTAAAACAAAGGAAAATTATAATCTTACATAATAACGCTACATTACTAGTACCCTGTCTATATTCTAGTTCATTTACTAGGTTATTTTGCCATTTGATTTGTTTTTTTAATACAAATTGATAAGTGGAGTTTTAAAAAAAAAATGAATGAAGTTTAATTTCCTACCCAGGTGACTAATACACTTTGTCAGGTTTGCTGTAGGCTAGTACTTATCTCCCTAAGTATAGAGTGGGTGGTTGAGTGTTCCGCGGTGACGCTAGGAGCCGGGAACTTACATTAGTCGGGAGTTCAGAGAGATTAGTTCAGTTGGAGGCAGCTTCATATATTGTTGAAAGGGACTTTCATTTGCCTGGAGGGAAAGATAAACCAAGATGAAGACGCCAAATTTCAGTCTTAAATTTATTCTGGCCATGGGATTTCCTTTCGTCCTGCTGGTAAGTTTTGTATTTTGCTGAGATGTTCGCATAAAATGTGGTCATTAATCGAGAGTGATTAAACTCCACTAGGATAGGAAGTTAATAAGGTTTACACTCCAATAATTTCGCCTCTAGATCGAGAGTAAATGAGAAAAATAAAGTGTTTAACTTTCAAAATAAATATCTCGTTTCGCAGCCTTTAGCTAGAAGTTTCCTGGTAGAAGAACCGAAATTAAGCGCTGAGTTCGGTTCTGATTTCAGTTTTGTCTCTCAAGCGTTATTCCCGAACCTATTGAGTGAGGATCGCGGAGTTCCCCTTGGCCATTAGTTAAGTTACCTGCATATTTCAAGAGGGATCTGGAAAGGACATGGGAGAGCTGGGGAACGCACAGACACAGACAGCAATAGAAACACACACAGTTAGAGAGAGAGAGAGAGAGAATTGGAGACATACACAAACAGTTAGAGGCAACACAAACAGTTAGAGGCAACAAGACACACACACATCGAGACAGAGACAGTGAGTTCATTTGGAATTAAAGACGGACGGAGCATGCTCGATTTTCAGCATGTTGCAAATTTCTAATTCCCAGATCCTGCCTCATCGTGTTAAGATATTGTGCCAATCATAATCTGTAATTAAAGAATACACCTTGCTTTGATGTTTTCAAATTGATTAAATGCTGCGGTAGGCACCGGGTTACGCTCAACCTTTACTACTCATCACTGTGGCTGATCGTAAACACGACTTTAAGTGAAATCATGCACCTGTGAATGTGACCTGTGTGTGAGACAACTGGGATCTCACCCCGAACATTAAATGTGACCCAAGTCTTATTCTGAATGGGACCCTCCTGTGACGTCAGCTGACCTGTTGCCATTGTACTAAATGGCGAAATCACCATTTCCAAAAGCAAGTTCAATAAGACATCAATCACACCACCAGTTTCATTGCGTGTGCAGCTGTGAATTGGCCATGTGCGCATGTTCCGGCTATCCCCATTGATATATATATATATATATATATACGGGCAGCGGCAGAGCTTGATTTGGTAAACTGGGTCGGGGTGATGCAGGGAGGAGGAGGAGGAGGAATCAAACTCAAGATTTGTCAGCTTGACACGAGGGAGACTGAGCTGGGAAATGGGGAATGCTGAAATACCTGGTCTGAAGGTTGTACCTGGGGACTGCACTGACTTGCAGACCGAACCAGGGTGGTTATAGAGCAAAGGGGTCAAGAGCAAAGTGGAGGAGTTCCCCCAAAGCCACATTGGAGAGATTGAGAGGGGTGGGGAGGGAGCAGTGTGGGGTAGCTCATTGGTATAGGTCAGCCTGGCTCTGTCGCTGTGTACTGTGTATCTATTTCTCTGTAGCACTCAATGCCCAACCCTGCCTGCACATGCACTGCAAGTTCTGGAAGAAGCCAAAGTATTGTTTTATGCAAAAAAGCAAAATACTGCAGATGCTGGAAATCTGAAATAAAAACAGAGAATACTGGAAAAACTCAACAGATCTGGTGGCATCTGCGGAGATCCACAGATGCTGCCAGACCTGCTGAGTTTTACCAGCATTTTCTGTTTGTATTATTGTTTTATGAAACTTTGTACATGTAATGAGGGCATACATGTCCTAACTTTTCAAAAAGATATAAAGTTCAGACATGTCTAGCTCTACAGAATGTTTTAATTTGTCTTGAGCTGCCAAGTATTTTATCCTTAGATTATTACTTCCAACTACTTTATTAAAAGAGCCGTACTCCTTCAAATTGGCATTGCTAGATATGATTTGGGCAGTAACTGTCGAACAAAAATGTGTTTATATTGGAGGATTGTAAGGTTCAGAGGTTTAAGACATCTCCTGCTACCTCTGGCAAATCCATCTCTTGGTTTCCTTATTTTCTGGTGTGTGTCAGATCATAATAGAGTCTGAACAGCCTAAATCCAGATGATAGGCTTAAGTACAGTATTTATGAAATCCCAGAGATAAGGTGAGGGAAAAGCACAATTAGGGATGTTGTTCTGTGTTCAGGGCAGCTGATGGAACAAATAGATCCTGTTTTACCTTTTCTCTGACTACAGCGTGTTCTTAAACCTGACATCAGTTAATGAGTGCACAGAATCTTCTGTTTCTAATTTAGTTGTGCAGTACCTTGTTAACCATTTTGTTTAAATGGTGGGTGCTTAAACAAAGCTGCACTGCCTGTTCATACTCGCCTAGAGCTTGTTCAACAGCACCTGTTGTGGCAACAGTATTGTAACCTTGAAACCTGTGTGGAAGGAAGTGAGACTATCTGTTTTGAAGAATTGAATTCCCAGTACCTTCCACATAGGAACGCATGAAAATACAGGCTTGGAGTAAGCATTGAAAACCACCTGTCTGGTCCCCAACGTACTATCAGGGGTATAGAGAATGTATTAAAATTATTTTTTTCTAAATAAATTTTGTATTTTCTATCCAAAGGTACAATATATTTTGGTTCTTCAAATATTTCAGAAATATTTAATATTTTTTAAAAAGAAGCAACTTCACAATTAAAATGGTTCAGGGTGCAAAATCAGGATTCAAAATCACCACTAATTTTATAGTGTGAATTCCACCTAGGTCTGGACTCAACTCAGGAAAGTGTGTCACAACAGTAGATCTGTAGTATAAATGCACCCTTGGCATATAGCATCTAGTTTTTACTTAGCTAGGGGATACAAATTAGAAAGTTGTGCATACATTAAATTAAATGTGGGGCATTTCTACCCCTTTTATAAAGCCTAATGCTGTAACAAATTTAGAGCCTAACACCATTGTCCACAAGTTCACACAGTTCTCTGGTAAATGTAATTTTGTTGCTTGTTTCCATACTTTGCTTTTCAGATGCCATTATCACTCTTGTAATATTTTGCTATTGTACGATTACTTTTACATGCAGTTGATTGTTATTAGCCAATTGACATTTGTTATGTAATTAAAACCAGCTCTATAAAGTTCGATGTTGCTGATGTGGGGGAGAACTGGCATGTGTTGCAGCTTTGAATTGGTTTTAATTATCTCACATTCAATGAGAAATGAAGCAATAATCTCAAAGGAAACCCTTATATGGTTTTACCTCTTGGGTACCTGTGGGAAAGAGATAAAATTAAATTGTAAATCTACCACTAGGTGGCAGACCTTGTGGTAAGCATCAACATCTTGTAATGTATGTGTGTGTGTTGAGGGGGAAGAAACACATTTGTTCACTTACTTTTGATTCCAGTCCTTCCTGCTGCCTATTATTTTCAATGAAATTTGGCTACTATTGCATTAGAAAACTAAACACATCTTTAGTGAAAAAATGCTCTTAATTCTCTGTCGTCTGTTTCCTGGTAGATTTAATGTAGATTTGTGTAGAGTAATAGTTTTAGTCAGCTTTTGCATCAAATCATGTTCACAATATTAAAAAATCAGTTTGTATACAATCTGCCTTGGTGGAAAAGATGAAGGTTTTAAAATAGCTGAATCTGCTTATTTATTCGACATCATTGACAAGTGAAGCAATTTAAGTGAATGCTTATATTTCAAACTGTTTCTTGTTAACGATTGCTGGAGGCAACTTCTACCCTTTCATACTTCAATCCTCTTTATGGGTGCGGTGGCTAATATGCATTAAAACTCCTCTCCAATCAAATAAATGTTTATTTCATGGCTACAAGAAAAATACAAACCCTAATTAGTTGACTTAAGATCTAGGTACCAGAATGATAAATAGAAAAAAGTCAGTTGTATTTGTTAATGGACTAGTAATCTAGAGACCCAGGGTACTTCTCGAGGGACCAGAGTTCAAATCCCATCAAATGATGGTGAAATTTGAATTCAGTAAAAACCTGGAATTATAAAATCTAATGATGACCATGAAATCATTGTTGAATGTTCGTTAAAAACCCATCTGGTTCACTAATGGCCATCAGGGAAGGAAATCTGCTGTCCTTACCTGGTCTGGCCTACATGTTACTCCAGATCCACAGCAATGTGGTTGACTCTTAAATGTGCTCTGAAATGACCAAGCCATTCAAACTGCTACTGAAATTTGGTTAAGAAATGAACCTGGAAGGACGACCTGGCATTGACCTAGGCACCGGAAATGACAACGGCAAACTCATCCCTGTCGACCCTGCAAAGTCCTCCTTACTAACATGTGGGGGCTTGTGCCAAAATTGGGAAAGCTGTCTCGCAGACTAGTCAAGCAACAGCCTGACATACTCACACACACGAATCATACCTTACAGATAATATCCTGAACACTACTGGCAGGACAGACCCAAATGGGCTGGCGACACAGTGGTATACAGTCATATAGAGCAGTGGGATTCCTCAACATCGACACCAGACCCCATGAAGTCTCATAGCATCAGGTCAAACATGGGCAAGGAAACCTCATCCTGCTGATTACTACGCATTGCAGCCCCCAACCCCCACCCCCGCCATCCCCTTCAGCTGATGAATCCTTATTCCTCCATGTTGAACACCACTTGGAGGGAGCATTGAGAGTGGCAAGGGCGCCAACTGTACTCCAGACGGGGGCCTTCAGTGTCCATCACCAAGAGTGGCTTGGTAGCACCACCACAGACCAAGTTGGCTGAGTCCTAAAGGACATAACTAGTAGATAGGGACTGCAGCAGATGGTGAGGGAACCAACAAGAAGGAAAAACTTACTTGATCTCGTCCTCACCAACCTGCCTGCTGCAGATGCAACTGTGCATGACAGTATCGGTAGGAGTGATCACCATGTAGTTCTTGTGGAGACAAAGTCCCATCTTCACATTGAGGATACCCTCCATCGTGTTGTGTGGCATTATCACCATGCTAAATAGGTCGAATTTGAACAGATCAAGCAACTCAAGACTGGGCAACCATGAGGTGCTGTGGGCCATCAGTAGCAGCAGAATTGTACTGGAATACAATCTGTAACCTCATGGCCTGGCATATCCCCCACTCTACCATTACCATCAAACCAGGAGATCATCCCTGCTTTAATGAAGAGTGCAGGAGGGCATGCCAGGAGCAGCACCAGACATTCCTAAAAATGAGGTGTCAACCTGGTGAAGCTATAAAACAGGACTACTTGCATGCCGAACAGCAAAAGCAGCAAGCAATAGAAAGAGCTAAGCGATTCCACAAGGAACAGTCCTGCCACATCCAGTCGTGAACGTGGTGGACAATTAAACAACTCACTGGAGGAGGAGGCTCCACAAATACCCCCATCCTTAATGATGTGGGAGTCCAGCACATCTGTGCAAAAGAAGAGGCTGAAGCAATTGCAACCATCTTCAGCCAGAAGTGCAGAGTGAATGACCCATCTTGGCCTCCTCTGGAGGTCCCCAGCATCACAGATGCCAGTCTTCAGCCAATTCAATTCACTCCACATGATATCAAGAAACGGTTGAAGGCACTGGATACTGCAATGGCTATGGGCCCTGACAATATTCCAGCAATAGTACTGAAGACTTGTGCTCCAAAACTCACTGTGCCCCTAGCCAAGCTGTTCCAGTACAGCTACAGCACTGGCATCTACCCAGCTATGTGCAAAATTGCTCAGGTATGTCTTGTACACAAAAAGCAGGACAAATACAAACCAGCCAATTATTGCCCAATCAGTCTACTCTCGATCATCAGTAATGTGATAGAAGGGTCATCAACAGGGCTACCAAGTAGCACTTGCTTAATAATAATCTGCTCACTGATGCTCAGTTTGGGTTCTGCCAGGGCTACTCAGCCCCTGACCTCATGACAGCTTTGGTTCAAACATGGACAAAAGAGTTGAACTCCAGAGCGAAGGTGAGAGTGACTGCCCTTGACATCAAGGCAGCATTTGACCGAGTGTGGCATCAAGGAGCCCTAGTAAAACTGGAGTCAAAGGGAATCAGGAGGAAAATTCTCCGCTAGCACAAAGAAAGGTGGTTGTGGCTGCTGGAGTTCAATCATCTCAGCCCCAGGACATCACTGCAGAAGTTCCTCAAGGTAGTGCCCTCGGCCCAACCATCTTCAGCTGCATCATCGATGATCTTCCTTCCATTGTAAGATCAGAAGTGGAGATGTTCGTTGATGATTGCACAATGTTCAGCACCATTCGTGACTTCTCAGACACAGAAGCAGTCTAGGTCCAAATGTATCAAGACCCAGACAATATCCAGGCTTGGGCTGGCAAGTGGCAAGTAACATTCATGCCACATAAGTGTGAGACAGTGACCATTTCCAACAAGAAAGAATCTAACCATCTCCCCTTGCGATTCAATGGCATTATCATCGCTGAATCCCCCGCTATCAACATTCTGTGATTACCACTGACCAGAAACTGAACTAGACTAGCCATATAAATACTGTGGCTACAAAAGCAGGTCAGAGGATAGGAATCCTGCGGTGAGTAACTCACCTCCTGACTCCGCAAAGCCTGTCCACCATCTACAAGGCATAAGTCAGGAGTGTGATGGAATACTCCCCACTTGCCTGGATGAGTGCAGCTTCAACAACACTCAAGAAGCTTGACATCATCCGAGGCAAAGAAGCCTGCTTGATTGGCACCTCATTCACAAACATTAACTCCCTCCACCACTGACACACATTGGCATCAGTGTGTACCATCTACAAGATGCACTGCAGGAATTCACCAAGGCTCCTTAGACAGCACCTTCCAAATCCATGACCACTAACATCTAGAAGGACAAAGGCACCAGACACATGGGAACACCACCACCTGGAAATTCCCCTGAAAGTCACTCACCATCCTGACTTGGAAATATATTGGCCGTTCCTTCATTGTCACTGAGTCAAAATCCTGGAACTCCCTCCCTAACAGCACTGTGGGTGTACCTATACCACAAAGACTGCAGCGGTTCGAGAGGGCAGCTCGCCACCACCTTCTCAAGGGCAATTAGGGATGGGCAATAAATGCTGGCCTAGCCAGCGAAGCCCACATCCCATGAATGAATAAAAAAACAAACCATAGGGAGACCAAATTAGGCTAACCTAAGCTTGTTTAAGACATTTTTACTAGCATGCTCCATTTTGAATCTGTCAGTAATGTATGGTCACCCATGATTTGTATATACATTTGTCTGTTTTAATACAAGTTTTAGGAAAGGGATGTAATAGCCATGATTGAAGGTGTAATCGTTTTTATTATGGTTCACCATCCAACACTGAATTCCTCTCTTTTTCCCTGGCCTCCATTATTGCCACTCTTATCGCATCATTAACTAACAACTCCTGCATGCAGCTAACCTTATTTCTCATGCTCTGTCCCATTGTAATCTTGCCAAATGTGTGCAGGGGTACTTTTGGAATTCATGCCATTAAAAAACTTACAGCTTGCCCACTTGCTGTTATTTTTCAGGACCATTCCACTGCTTATTAGATTTTCAAGATTACCCAGGGCTGTGCGGTGAGATCCTGAGCTGTCTGCACCAGGTCTAATCATTACAGGTCTTATCAATGATCCAGGTTAGCTGGTCAAAAGTTCACTGTCTGGAGTTCTGTAGACTTAACAGTGTCAAGCCATTGATCGCTGAATTTGCCCCAAAGAGATAACACCAACTTAATTTTCCATTGAGAAGTTTATCATCCCTGAGTTAACTCAACGCTCTCAGGGATCTTGCTTCACTTTTGTACATGAATATTCTTCGTGTAGAAAGAAGGTGAGATTATTTAACTATGTAATTCCAGATCGAACAATGTAAAATATTTCAGCAAATTCTTCAGCAGGTTGCATAAAACCTGCTAGGTTGGAGCAATGTTTTCAGTCCATAAGACCATAAGACATAGGAGCAGAAATTAGGCCATTCTGCCCATCAAGTCTGCTCCGCCATTCAATCATGGCTGATAAGTTTCTCAACCCCATTCTCGCGCCTTCTCCCCGTAACCTTTGATCCCCTTACCAATCAAGAACCTATCTATCTCGCTCTTAAATACACTCAATGACCTGACCTCCACAGCCTTCTGTGGCAATGAATTCCATAGATTCACCACTCTCTGGCTAAAGAAGTTTCTCCTCATCTCTGTTCTAAAAGGTCTTCCCTTTACTCTGAGGCTGTGCCCTCAGGTCCTAGTCTCTCCTACTAATGGAAACATCTTCCCCACGTCCACTCTATCCAGGCCTTTCAGTATTCTGTAAGTTTCAATCATATCCCCCCTCATCCTTCTAAACTCCATCGAGTATAGACCCAGAGTCCTCAAACGTTCCTCACATGTTAAGCCTTTCATTCCTGGGATCATTCTTGTGAACCTCCTCTGGACCCTCTCCAGGGCCAGCACATCCTTCCAGAGATACGGGGCCCAAAATTGCTCACAATATTCTAAATGTGGTCTGACCAGAGCCTTATAAAGCCTCAGCAACACATCCCTGCTTTTATATTCTAGTCCTCTCAAAATAAATGCCAACATTGCATTTGCCTTCCTAACTACCGACTCAACCTGCAAGTTAACCTTAAAAGAATCCTGGACAAGGACTCCCAAATCCCTTTGCACTCCAGACTTCTGAATTCTCTCCCCATTTAGAAAATAGTCTATGCCTCTATTCTTCCTACCAAAGTGCATGACCTCACACTTCCCCACGTTGTATTCCATCTGCTACTTCTTTGCCCATTCTCCTAGCCTGTCCAAATCCTTCTGCAGCCTTCCCGCCTCCTCAATACTACCTGTCCCTCCACCTATCTTTGTATCATCTGCAAACTTAGCCAGGATGCCCTCAGTTCCTTCATCTAGATCATTAATGTATAAAGTGAAAAGTTGTGGTCCCAACACTGACCCCTGCGGAACTCCACTAGTCACCGGCCGCCATCCTGAGAAAGACCCCCTTATCCCCACTCTCTGCCTCCTGCCAGACAGCCAATCTTCTATCCATGCTAGTACCTTGCCTCTAACACCATGAGCTCTTATCTTACTGAGCAGCCTCCTGTGCGGCACCTTGTCAGAGGCCTTCTGGAAGTCCAAGTAGATAACATCCATTGGCTCTCCTTTGTCTAACCTACTCGTTACCTCCTCAAAGAATTCTAACAGATTTGTCAGGCATGACCTCCCCTTGATGAAACCATGCTGACTTTGCCCGATTTTACCATGAACTTCCAAGTATTCTGAAATCTCATCCTTAATAATGGACTCTAAAATCTTACCAACGACTGAGGTCAGGCTAATCAGCCTGTAATTTCCTGTCTTTTGCCTCACTCCCTTCTTAAACAGGGGGGTTACATTAGCAATTTTCCAGTCCTCTGGGACCTTCCCTGACTCCAGTGATTCCTGAAAGATCGCCACTAACGCCTCCACTATCTCTTCAGCTATTTCCTTCAGAACTCTGGGGTGTAATCCATCTGGTCCAGGTGATTTATCCACCTTCAGACCTTTCAGTTTTCCAAGCACCTTCTCCTTGGTAATGGCCACCATACTCACCTCTGCCCCCCGACTCTCTTGAACTTTGGGGATGTCACTCATGTCGAGTCACACTCATATTAAAAGGAGAGGTGGTGGCATAGCAGTATTATTGCTGGACTAGTATTCCAGACACTCAGGGTAATGCTCTGGGGTCCCGGGTTTGAATCCCATCCTGGCAGATGGTGAAATTTGAATTGAATAAAAATCTGGAATTATAAGTCTGATGATGACCACGGACCTATTGCCAATTATCGTAAATACCTACCTGGTTCACTAATGCCCTTTAGGGAAGGAAATCTGCTGTCCTTACCTGTTCTGGCCTACATGTGACTCCAGAACCAGAGCATTGTTGTTGACTCTTAAATGCCCCCTGAACAAAGGCAATTAGGGATGGGCAATAAATGCTGGCCTACCCAGTGATGCCCATATCCCACGAATGAATTAAAAAAAACAATAAGACCTGTTTAAGTCTACCCACAGCCTGGGTAGAATTCTTATCATTGTGGAGTCTATATATTTATTTATTTCAAGGAAGTGAATAACTGTAGGTGAAATTAAACGAACCTACTTCCGATATCCCTACTTCCAAAAAAAACTCAAACAAAATTCCAGCACATTATTAATATGAAATTCAAATCTACAATGCAGTTTTCAAACTTGACTTACAAAATTCCCAGCAGAGCAGGGACCATCAATTACCATAGATCAGTTGGCCAAACCTTCTGAACCTTCGAGCTGCGTATGATAATCTTCAGGCATTCGAGAGCTGCATGACACAGCCAACCTTTACAGACACATTTTTATTACTATTGCACGTACTTCTGTGAGAAAACCTTCAGATTTTTGCCCTCTTATCTTCCAGGCTTCCTTCACACAAAACTCAGATCGTGACAAAATAAAACCTGCTTCACTGACACACGTTAGAGCCAGCACATGCTCACTGCTTAACTGACTTTGGCTGTCTTCCTCTCCCAACATGAAGAGTCAGCCAAGAGGTTAAAAACAAGATTGACTTCACTAGAAAAAAAAGTTGGAACTACCTACTGAACAACAAATTTAAATCAGCATACCTGTGTCCGAATGTAGTAGATTCTCACATTCCTGTTCTGTATTAAACTGTTTCCTCCCATTCTAGAAAGAGGCTACAAGTTGGAGGGTCAGTGGCGTGAGCCTGGGTTAGGGAGCGCTGAGGGTCACCTACATAAGACCAGCGGGAATCTACAAAAAAAAATCTCCCAAAGGCGCTGGAACAAATTGTTGACCTTAACCCTCCTTCTTGCCTCCTCCCAGTGTCCTGCTTGCCCTCCAGTTCTCTCCCTCTGTGAAGCTGTTCGTGACCAAGTCTGTACCTTGCTATCTCCCTCCCTCCAGTGCATGATTTAACACATTTCACAGCACAAGGAATGAGCCGTACTCTGAGCATCAAAGGGCCACATCCGGCTCGCGACCCCGGTTTGGCCATCCCTGGCATTGACTGTGTGGCAAACTTGAATCTAAGCAGCTGAGTTGGATCTTTGTCAATTTAGTTTGAAAGGGCTGTTAATGTTTAAAAGCTGCAGAGCAGCATTTAATATTTGGGCAGTATTCAGTTTAATTTCCATCACCAATTTTTAAATTAAGCTTATTCTTATCTCTCAGGAACCGAGGATACTTTGAGCAATATATTTAAGGCTAGTGTATGCAGCAAGCTACTGGTCCAAATACTAATCTTCATGTGCTGATTTTTATCAATAGCCATTTAGATTAGTGTCTTAAGTGTGCACATAAATGAGCCAGAGCACTGTGTATTCTCTAATCTCTTGGGCAACAAAGGGATATTATCCCTAAGTGCTGACAGTAGATTCTCAGGTTTTGCAATTTTAGCTCCTTAAGGAAAGAAACTAGTTCCTCCTTGCTGGAGTTACATGTTCAACTGCTGCTAGGTCTTTGCTCTATGCTTGGAAAGGGAATACACAGGCGGTTAATGTAATACCTTGCTTTTCAGTTATACTATCTCCTCACACTGCTATGCGTGCTGTATCTTGACACATGTGCAGTTATGGGAGTTTTGTGTGGGTTTTGCCCAATGTGATTTTTTTTATTTAGAAACGACTTTAATTTAATTTAACTGCTTGAACTACTTCATGGATGTTGATTATTAAAACCAACTGAACTAAATGCAGCAGCATCTCACTTATACGCCTCTAAGGTTATCTTAATTTTCATCACTACAATTCAAGAGAGTGTTATAGTGACACCACAATGCAATTGGGAGCAATTTTACAAACTTAATTGCTCCCTTAAGCTCAGTATTTTTTTGAATAAACCACAGCTAGAGAGGCAGCATAGATAACACAGAGCATGGTTAACTGCAGCTTTAAGTGTCGCTTTCATCAGTTCCTGATCTGAACCATATTTCACCAAGCTTTGGTTGGGGAAATCAGAGGGAGGGATGTAAATAGTTTTGGGCATTAGTGCCAGCTTGTGCTCTTAGTTATAGATGGGAAAGGGATAATGGGTTGAATTTTACGTTCCAGCCGGGCGTGTTTCCAGTTGGGGGGCACGTAAAATAGGGTGGTTCAGTGGATGCCCACCCCAATACCTTCCCACCTACCAACCCCATAATTTGGGGAGAGGGGGAGGTGTTTGGGCACCGAAATTGGCTAGGCCGCCCGTCATATTTAAATAGGTAATCAAGGATCAATTAGGCTTGTTGTCAAGCCAATTGACCCTGATAACACTCTGCCCACACCATAAAATGTTTGGTGTGGGCAGCCAGACAGAAGCGGGCAACCTGATTTTTTTTTTAACTACATTCATCAAAAGGCGAGAAGGAAGAGGGGGTGGTTTGATCTTTGGGGGCTTGGCCACCTAATATAGAACTCTGATTTTCTTCCTCATGCCCTGCAGCCTTAAACCCAACTGCCACCACCTCCCCCCGCACCCCCCCGAATCACCCTCCTCCCTGACCTGCCCAAACCCTGGGCTTATTGGCTCCTGAGGTACAGGGCGGCCTTCCTCTCCTTGCAGCCCCGGCAGTGCCCATTAATGTCCCCTTGGCACTGCCAGGACTGATGGAGCTGCTGGCCAATTGGATTGGCCGGCAACCCTAGAGGGCGGGACTTGGTCCCCCGTGAGGGGCGGAAATCCCACTTGACCCTTGTTAAGCCCGTCCGCAATGCGTCCTGGCTGCGTGGTGGGCTGGCATGAAGCCGACTTTGCTTCTGGGAGGTCGGGGCGGGGGAGTTGCCAGACCCCGGCCCCTCCCCATATTATTCAGCCCAATATTATAAGAGAGAGGGGGGAAAACAAGAAATCGTACCCAAAAATGATGCCATTTAAACAGAGTCCTGGTCATTTTATATGTAAAATATTAGGCCTTCAGTTCCTAGCAACCTTTAACTGGATCAAAGGGTGGTTTTCCTACAGTATGTGATTTAGATTCAGGTATTAGTTGTGAATCATTAACCGCCCCTTGTTGAATAGTGAATATTACAGCTGCGTGTATATATAGCCCAGATTTTATGGCGCTAGTGATGGTGAAACTACCAGTGTTTGCTGTCATTACTCCACTGAAACCGACAGAAAGCACACATGCAGAAAATGACTTCGAAATCCAGAAGTTGTTATCCGTGCTTCTCCAGAGAATGTGCTATTGAGGCACCCCAAGACTACGATAAATGGAAAATCTTACGAATTGGCAAGAATTTCAATTTTTATGCTATTGGTCTCCCTGTAAAAACTCTGGAAAAGATTACCCCTTTGTTGAATGTGGGTTTTTAATGACATTCCAATTCCATAATTACTGCTAAACACTCTCACTGGCCACGAGAAGCTAATTTTCTATTTATGCAATGTCAAATTCCATGATGGGCTAGTGGAAGGGAGGGACACTGCAGAGGCAGCAGATTGAATACTTCAGTGTGATTGACTCTTTGCCTGGTTGCTGCTGGATGCCAAGGTATCCTCTTTACTTGGTACCAGGTTTAAACTGCCATTGGGAAAGGGGAAAACCAAGTCACAGAGGTCGCTAGGTCCTTACTCTTCAAGGTCAGCAGCGATGCAGTTGTTTTACCACTGACCGCAAAAGCTGGACCAGTAATTCATACAGCTGTCTTTGAGTATCGCTGAAAAAAGAGACATGCTGCTGAAGCTATATATTCATATGTAGGCACCTGTCCTCTGCACGCAAAAGAATATGTCCAGGCATTGCACCATTTTTGAATAAACAAAAGCATAGGGGACAATAGTTCCTAGTGCATTCACCATGGCAATGTCTCAACCAATCAGAGCTGATCTGCCAACTAATCAGCACCCCTTTTATCATACAGTATAAATTGTTGTTCCCTTTGAAATTTGGCATTCTTCCATCTGTCCTGATGAGTACAAGACAAAAGCTTTGACAGCATGTCTGTTTTTTCAGCAATATTCAAGTTCTGAACTTCCAGGTGACATCTGCCCTTCTTGACTCAGTGCATGGGTCAGCAGTGTGAATACTTGGACCCCAAGTTTCTAAGTTTAACTCCACCCAACTGCATAAAAGCTATTTTTAATACTGGAGATAATTGGATTAAAAGATACAATGCTGAGCTCGAGGTGATTAAATTTTCTTTGAGGAGCAATTAAAATGCAAGAAACTTATTGTTGTGTACAGGATGTGGCATATTATTACTAGCTAAATCTGTATTCAAAGCTTCTGAATGCATTGGTGATAAAAATGCTTTAGCAAATAATTTTTTTTCTTCTCCCTCCCGTCTCCTGCCCACTAACCCAAAAGAAGATTATTGGGTTCAGGTTTCTCTCTAATCAACTTTCCTTCCATGCTTTGGGGGTGCTGGTGTTTTTTGGACAGGAATGGAAGAGGGTAAATTGTGTCAGATTATGTTCGGAGAGTGTGGGAAGGGAGGATTAGGGAGGAGTAGCTCCAGAAGTGTTGCTCCACATTGTTTGTTTGAATTATCCTCTATTATTTGTTCCCACCTATTACTGGAATTGTGGTGCATTCATAAACAAGTTTTAGTTGGAATTGTATAACTCTCAAAAATAACAGTTCAATGAACGCAAATGGTGTTGGATGAGTATAAGTCAAGGGTATTGTCTTTTTATAGAACATGTCAGTATCTTTACGTCTTATCTCCAGGTTCCTCAATGAGAGCTGGCTCTTTCCCAGAATAGTTAATAATTATGGAATAACGCCAGTGACTGCACAGAAAAGAAATTTGGAGAATACAAGTTAACCTTTAAAAGCATGTCCCATATTCCTGTTGTCTGTATGGTCATTCAGGAAGGTAAATGTTTATGGTGGCTGCCCTTTTGTTAGTTCAGTCTATAAGCTCCCTATCCAGAAAGACCAATAAGTTGGAACTGATCTTAAAAGAAGTGTTTTTCAATCATGCAGAGGAGCTAGCTAACATTTGGACCATAAAACTTGATCTTAAGTGACCTAAGCATGGCAGTTTAGTACAAACACATCAATTTAAATTGGCCAGACGATTGTGTGTGAATAAAGGCAGGTATTCCAAATTAAAATGTAAAAGAATGTAAAAGTAAGTGAGACAACAATTATCCTTCATTCAGAGTTTAAAAGCATTTTATTAAATATTTTTTGTATTCAGAAGTTATTGGAGGACCACACCTTGCATCAATTGCTTATTTAGAGTGTTTGTCATGTGCTATTGCATTGGGGTTTGTATCACAGATTCACAGTGCAGATGTGCTGCCTCAAAGGCCCGTAATGCAATGTCACCTTTTGAATGCTGCAATTTATATTAAAATGCTGCATCAGCAGTTCTATATGTGGGCTGAATTGAAACCCTGATCTGGCATTTCCTAGATTAAGATGCAGACTTTTGCAATCTTGCTTTTACCAAGCCTTGGCTAGAGCGCTAATCGTTAACAGCTAACTGATTTCCAATATCGAGCTTTCTCTTTTTATCCCAAAAGCAACAATTAAAGGCTACAATAAAGTATTTATGATGTATAATGTTCAGATGTATTTAAAACATGTGCTTATTGATGCGCTTTTGAAGTGTGAACCTTGATTGTGATTTATAGACACCTAGAAAGACAATCATTTCAGATATGGAAATCAATAGCAAATGGATAATTGATAGCGTTGGCATTGTTCTGCCTTTTGGCACCCGTCCATTCCAAAATCATAAACTTTTTTATGTAAAAGGTCTTTTTTTTAATATATATGTTATGCATCCCGTAGACAAGGACTGCCATTGATGTCACCCTGAGCTGACAGTACAATTTTTGAAATTAATAACAGAATCATAGAATGATTGCAGCTCAGAAGGAGGCCATTTGGCCCAACATGTCCATCTTGACTCTCTGCAAAAGCAATTCAGCAAGATGCCCCCTCTCCCCTTTTCCCTGTAGACATGCAAATTTCTTCTCTTCAGATAATTATCCAATTTCCTGTTGAAAACCACGACTGAAACTGTCTCCATCACAGTCTCAGACAGTGCATTCCAGACCCTAACCACCCACTCAAGTCACCTTTGGTTCTTTTGCCATTTATCTTAATTTGTGTCCTCTGGTTCTCGACCTTTCTGCCAATGGGAACAGTTTCTCCATATCTACTCTGTCCAGTCTCTTTACGATTTTACAAACCTCTATCAAATCTCCTCTTAGATTTCTGCCCTCTATGGAGAACAGGCCAAACAGCCCCAATTTCTCCAATCTATTTATACAACTGACATCCTCATCCATGGAATCGTTTTCATAAATCTTTTCTACACCCTCTCTAATCTCTTCTCACCCTTCCAAAAACATGGTGCCCAGAACAATACTCCAGTTGAGGTGTTTTATAAAGGCTCAACTTAACTTCCTTGCTTTTGTACTCTATGCCTCTATTTATAAAAACCAGGATCCCGTATGCCACATTAACAGCTTTCTCAACCTGTCCTGCTACCTTCAATGACTTGACCACCTCTTCTCCTGCACCCACTTTAGAATTGTAATCTTAATTTTATATTGCCTCACTTTGTACTTCTTGCCAAAATGCACCAGTTCACACTTCTCTGCAATAAATTTAATCTGCCATGTGTCCATGTATTGCATTAGTCTGTCTATGTACTCTTGAAGTCTATCACTATCCTTGTTACAATTCTCAGTACATTCAAGTTTTGTGCCGTTTGCATATTTTGAAATTGGGCCTGGCACACCCAAGCCTAAGTTATAAATATATATCAAGAAAAACCATGGCCAAACACAAACTCCTGGGGAACCCCACTATTTACCTTCCTTCAGTCTGAAAAACAACCATTCACCACTAGTTTCATTTCCTGTCACTCAGCTAACTTCATATCCATCTTTCTACTGTCCCTTTTATTCCAGGCTCTAACTTTTCTGACAAGTCTATAATGTGATGCTTTTCAAACATCTATTTGAAGTCCATGTGCACCATATCAACCACAATATTCTCATCAACCCTCTCTGTTACCTCTTCAAAAAACTCAATCAAGTTCAGTTAAACACGAAATAAAAGCAAAATACTGTGGACGCTGGAAATCTGAAATAAAAACAGACAATGCTGGAAAAACTGGAAGAGACATTCAGACTTGAAGCATTAACTCTATATCTCTCTCCACAGATACCGTCAGACCTGCTGAGTTTTTCCAGCACTTTCTGTTTTTATTTCAGTTACTCATGATTTGCCCTTAAAAAATCCCTGCTGGCTTTCCTTCATTAATCTATATTTGTCCAAGTGACTGTTAATTTTGACCCAGATTATAATTTCTAAAAGCTCTCCCACCACTGAGGTTGTAGTTGCTAGGCTTATTCTTACAAGCCTTTTTGAACAAGGATGTAGCATTTCTCCAGTCCTCTGGCACCACAGCTATATCTAAGGAAATTTTGGCGATTATGGTCAGGACCTCTGCAATTTCCATCCTTAGGCTCCTGAGATTGCATCTCATCTGGTCTTGGTGATTTACAAACTTTACGTACAGTCAACCGATTTAATACTTCCTCTTCATCAAATTTTAGCCCATTCAGTTTCTCAGATACACCTTCTATCACTATGCCTAAGGCAGCACCTTCCTCCTTGATAAAGACAGATGCTAAGTATTCATTTAATACCTCAGTCATGGCCTCTGCCTCCATGCATAAGTCCCTTTTTAGGTCCCTAATTGACCCCACTCTTCCTTTTACCACCCCTTTACCATTAATATTCCTATAGAAGACTTTTGGATTTCCTTTTATGTTAGTTGCCAGTGTCTTTTCATACTCCCTCTTTATTTCACTTATTTATTTTTCATATCCCTTCTGAACTCTCTATATTCAGTTTGGTTCTCACTGGTATTATCAATATGACATCTGTCATACCTGTTGAATCTGATGTGTTTCCCAAGTCAGCGTGAATTGTAACAACTTTTGGATAGTACAGTCTTCAGCCTGTCAATAAGTTTGATCTTATTACCGTACCAATACTGCTGTAGTCTTTTTTGGAAAGTAAAGAATGTGATCCTAAGATAGACCAGTTTCCTCCAGCTAAAGTAAGATGTATACTTCAATTTTCAGAACAGAAAACTGGCAGTATCTTGTTAGGTGGGATGTATGATAGGTGGCCATTCCAGTTTTTCACCCTTCCAAAGTTGCAAATTGCTGCATTTGTCTTTTTGTTTAAATGGTTTATGTAGATGTGGCATTCTGGCTGGATTCACCAGATTTAGTTATTCTCGGAGACTCATTCCATTGATTCTAAAATTTCTTGTAACCATTAGGCATTGCAGTTAGTCCATTTAGTTTCTTGGCAGTTTGGATGGTGATGGTGTACTCCCATTTTATGGTAAGTTGTACTATTTACCTGCCAACATGGGGGTTTATACCTAATTGAGCAAACAATAAGTGATTATTCTCAAGGACAATCAGCTGGCATCTGTATGGGCTTAAGTGACTCCAAGATGACCTGCATGATAATGGAAATTAGGAACCACATCAACAAGTTTGCAATGTTCCATGGCATTGTTAATTATTGACCTTCCGGCCAAGTGGAACCTAGGGGTAGGGCTGCCTCTGGGATCTGGGATGTTTCCTCTTAGTTCTCTAGACCAAAGGTTGAATAGATGGAGTGTTTCCTTAGAAAACCACCCAGTGATCTGCTCCATCAAGCTGTACAATCTGAGCTGGCTACCATCCGGCAGCCCAGGGGATATTCGAGCCTGCTCTGCCAATCGGCACTTGAGCTCTGTAGTAATAAAAGCAAAATGGTGCGGATGCTGGTGATCTGAAATAAAAACAGAAAGCGCTGGAAAAATTCAGCAGGTCTGGCAGCACCTGCGGAGAGTCCAATATTACTCTTCTTCACAGGTCTGTGGACTTGGAGAAACTATGTTGTGTCAGTGAGGAGACAATCTGCAGATGATATTGGGCCAACAGAAACTCTGCATTTGGTGGGGTTCAGAATTTCCTGTAAATTAGCACCAAAAGATGCTGTAACGCCCAATCCCCCAGTGAAGAAGACTGGAGAAATTCACGAACAAATGTTGTTACATTATGCCCAGATTTACTCAATCTTTAATCCCAATCTGTGGAATTTCCACTGAAATCCTCTGCCACTCAGAGAACATTGCTTTGCCTGCTTCCCACACCAGGTGCTAAACTGCAGCTCACAAGAATCCCTTGAATTTATGCCCATTTTGAATGGGCTGAAGGGTTCAAATTCATATTTCCGGTGTTATATGGTGCCCTTAAATATTTCTCCTCAGAGACCTAAAATATATTTTCTGTAACTATGCATCTTTATGACATCAAAGCGACTTGCATTAAATGTTGGAAAAGCATCTGCAATTACATTTTCTGTGCCTAATGTGTATAAATGATAGTTTGATGACTTTACACCTTAATTTGCATACATAATGAGAGACACGAAGAAGGAATACAGCATAAGTTTGGCACTTATGCCATATTATTCTCCGACACCATTTGTTTACACTGATTTCCACTTGAGTTGTGCCAGTTTTTTAATGTTCCACCATGGTACTTGTGCAATTTTTAAAAAATTACATTTTGATGTAACGCACAGATTGGAATTTCAAGTGACTTGCTGGTTATGTGATTTTAGAAAATTTGGATCCGCTATGTGGGTTGCCATTAGGTTGCATGAGCTACTCTGTCTAAATGTGCCTTGAATATGTTTCCATGTCACCCAGCTGACGAAAGAAAAATAAGGGAACAGCATACATGGAAGTGTTTCCTTGTCAAACATTCAGAGGTTTTATAAGGTTAAGAACATTGCTGTCAATGACTGATGTTTGGAGGAGGAAGTGACACCAATGTTTCTAAGCCTTTGCAAGTCAGAACACGGGTTGCCCCGTCACTGGGTGGTGACAGCCGAGGTGTTATTGTGAAACAAAAATGACTCTGTAGGCTAGAAAGTGCTGTAACAACAATCTGCCCATCCTAATTGTTTGAGCATCAGAAAGTTAGTCAGGAGTGAGATTTCCATGTCACTAATGTTGCCAAGCAACCTGAACAACAGAGGATATTGTAACAGGCCCTGGCTTGTGAGTGTATTTTTGTTCTAAGGGCAGGTGCATTTAGGGTACAGATGTGGTGCGTTAACAGGCACATCATGTAATCGTTTGTAGGGCCTGACCCACTTGCAGCAGCATGCCCTGAATTTCTGCGGTAAACTGTAATCATGCATACATGAGGTGCGATTGCTTCTTGAACCTTTGCAATATGAGAAGTAGCTAAGTTATATGACCATGGAGCTACTGGGCTTGCTATCTTCTTAAGTCACCGTAAGACAGATTTAGAGACTGCATGGTCTCATGTGCTCTGTAATTAGGCAAGCATAATGATGTTCGATAAACATCTGGTTGACCTCTCTTCAAAAATGCCTTTACAATTGTCTGTGCATTGAGCTTCCATATATATCGTACATGTGCATTTTTAATTAAACACAAATCCTAATAAGAAAGTTCCAACCCATCGGCTCACAATGTGACACAACAAGAGCTGAGAACTATTTTTGATCTAAATTGACCAAGTAATGGCAATTAGCTTATCCATGTACTGGGGTCAGGGGCTTGGGAATTGCCACAGAGCAAGCTATAGATAAGTTGATGGTGGAGGCAGTGAATGTTAAAGCTGGTGGATGGGGTGCCAATCAAGCAAGCCATTTTTTTCTGGTCGCTGTGGAGCTTCTTGTATGTTGCTGGAGCTCCACTCTGCCAAGTACATGGACAGAATTCCATCGCATTCCTGAGTTGTGCTTTAAGAGGTGGAGGAGCTTTGGGGTATCAGAAGGTGAGTTACTTTCTGCAGAATACACAGCCTCTGACCTGTCCTTTGATGATTTGATAATTAAGGGCAAGCTAGATAAATACATGAGAGAGAAAGGAATATAATAATATGTTGATATTGTGAGGTGAAGTAAATAGAGTGGGAGGAGATTTGTGTAGGGAATAAACACCAGCACAGACCAGTTGGGACAGTTGGCCTATTTCTGTACTGCAAATTACAATTTTGAATTAAGAGCAGTAGACTAATGATTTAATTAGAATGTGACATTCAGCGACAATTGTCTGCAATTATCTGGTGACTCTAACATAGCAAAATGTCCCAGATTGCACTGGTATGTAGGAAACAATGGATATTCAGCTAGAGAGAGATAAAGAGACAAAAAAAAAATTGTGTTGAATTTTAAGATGGAGAGGTGGAGTAATTAGGGAGAGGAATTTCAGAGTTTGGAACCTAATGGCTGAAGGCACAGCCGCCATATTGGTAGGGCAAATTGGAGAGGAGATAATCAGAAAGTTTGATTAGAAATTGGGATGTGCAAGGCAAAGAAAGTATAAATTTTGGTATTAAGTGGAGCTTATCTTATTGAAGTGCATTATGATTATATTCTGATGTTCGGATGTGCAAAATAAGTAATTTGTAAACTATTGGTTAATTCAAAAAGCAAGCTTGTTTTTAACACACACATTATACTTGGGTCTCTAGCTCTACCGATAATTTTTTTGTTTTCTTCCCGAAAAGATGATGTTTAATTCCGGTGTTTGATTCTTCTGAGCATGTTTCCCTAGCTTTCAAGCAGACAGCTGTTGAGTAAGAAGAATGTTAACACGACCAGTCTCACGCCACAGAATCCTTGTAATGTCATCCCAAAGAAAACCTAACCATTGAGTGGTATTGGTTGAATGGTGACGATATGAAATCTGTCCTCCTGGATGAAAAGCAAGTACGATGAGAATGGGAAGATGTAATTTAAAGCTTTCAATTCCTGACATTTACAGATTTCTCTTTATATTTTCAGTTACTTCTCAACGCAACTTATATTACAGAATGAGTTAGACAAATCTTCTTTCTTTTGTAAATGAGCCTTAACATTTGAAGGCTTCAAAGAATCTAACAGAGCTGTGAGTGTACCAACATCACATGGACTGCAGTGGTTCAAGAAGGTGACTCAGCTCACCATCACCAGCTCAAGGGCAATTAGGGATGGGCAACAAATATTGGCCTTGCCACCAATGCCCACATCTGAAGAAAGAGTTTTAAAAAAAAATTGGCACAGTTGGCTTGTTCTAAAGAATGCGTGATATGCCAGTTTGCTGAAAGGTCATTTCAGTCATTGAATACTTAGACGTAAATGAGGGACTAGTGCAGTTTTGGCAACAGAATTATTTTAAGTTGTTGCGAAGTGTGACTTGTGCTTAAAAGTTATTCTTTGAATATGAAGCAAAAGCCACTTTCAAATAAAACTTGAGAATCTAGACCATACTAAGGTTTTTAGGAGAGTGCCAAGTGCTACAAGCTTAGACTGATTTTGCATTTGGAGCTGCTTTTAGAAATATTGTAAGTGTGTTCTAGGTATGCTCCGTCTTTATTTGTATGAATAAGTATGTTAAGATTTTATGCAGTAAGGAAAACAATTCTGCAAATCCTTTGAAATGGTCCATCTTGAATAAAATGGAGGAGTGACATATTAACATTACCTTGAGAGTTTTTGTTTTTCAAATTGCAAACATTTATTTGTAGTATTGCAGATAATTGCATGAAAATGTGGTCAGTTATGGCTATAAGCCACCTTTAAACAAATGTTTAGATACTTTGGTGAGTAATGTACCTTCGGTGACCACAGGTATCTCAATTTTTGATTGCATGCTATACTCCGTTAACAATGCTGCTGATTTTTCATACTTATCTGTAGATGAGTTTTCAGCAAAGGATATGGTTTTAAAAATTCATTCGTGGGATGTGAGTGTTGCTGACAATGTGCAAGCTCAGCATTTATTACTGATCCCTAATTGCCAGTGAGAAGGTGGTGGTGAGCCTCCTTCTTGAGCCGCTGCAGCCCGTGTGATGTAGGTACACCCACAGTGCTGTTAGGGAGGGAATTCCAGGATTTTTATCCAGCAACAATGAAGGAGCAGTGATATTGTTCTAGCTCAGCTTCCCATGTTCCAGTAGGTGGCAGAGATCATGGGGTTGGCTGTCAAAGGAGCCCAGGTGAATTGTTGCAGTGCATCTTGTAGGTAGTACACGCTACTACCACCATACACTGATGGTGGAGGGAGTGAATGTTTAAGGTGGTGGATGGGGTGCTAATGAAGTGGGCTGCTTTGTCCTGGATAGTGTCGAATTCATGAGCGTTGACGTAAGTTACTTGCTGCAGAATTCCCAGGCTCTGACCTGCCCTTGTAGCCACAGTATTTATATGGCTGATCCGGTTAATTTTCTGGTCAATGGTAATCTCCAGCTTGCTGATGGTGGGAAATTTGGCAATAGTAATGCTGTTGAACTTCAAGGGGGAGATAATTAGATTCTCTTTTTTTTTTGGAGATTGTCATTGACCAGTGCTTGTGTGACACGAATGTTACTGGTAATATTTTGCAACTAGTAATACGTTGTTTTTGTGCAGCAGGATAACTAAATGGCAAGGACTTGTAAAGATTCTGAGGCTGACTTTGCTTATTTTGCTTAATGTCCGAATGTTAGGGTATTGGTGTTTCTCACCATAACTAGAATGAAAGCAAGTGTAGGGAAGCGAGCCATGAGAAGGTTGATACATCCAGATAAGTATTTGATGTGCAAGAGGAGGGGCTGGACTAACCAGAAGAGAGTTCAGTGGATAAAATTTGGGATGGAGGCTTCAAGCTTGGGTTCAAAAAAATTGGAGTTGTACATTTGATTGGGCTACCCTACATTACAGCACCTGGAAAGGCAATCCCAAAGCAATTTTCAATTTACCGTAGCCTGGTGGATGCAGCATGGTATTGGATTTATTCTTATGGTTGGCTTCTGGGTCACACAATTCTGCAATTTGCATTGACATTGTTCATCTGTTACACCTATTGTTTTATAGTTGGTTATTTCTTCCTTTTGAAGTACATTGTGGGGAAGTGGAAACAAACCCTTGCTCTGCTGTAGTTAATCGCAAATGAAAATTGCACATAGTCTCGGTACAGTGGAAGGATGTGTCCATCTAATCATACCAGCCATGTTTGTACATACAATGTCAGTCTTTGTGAACGTTTTGGAAACTTTTTAAAATTATTGAAAATTCCATTTGTTTGCCGCACAACACTGATTTTTATATTTTCAGGGCTGAACAATTCTCTTTTGTTATCAGCTACTAATTAGGTTGTGGGTAGGGTATTATCATCTTCTAATTAGGAGACTTGTTAGATGCTAATTTTGTGACTATAGTGGCTATTTTGAACTGTGAAGCTTTAAGAGCCTCGCTTCTTAACATGACCTGGCATTATATTTCACAATTTACTCAGCTATTTGTAATAAAATATGACTAAAATATAAAACTGTCCCACTCATCACCATGGCTTAGGGTAAGTCCAAGCTAGAATGATTTGGATAAAAAGTATCTTCTCTCTGCTGGCTGTGGGTCTCTCAAAATAGCCATTCAGCTTGTTAAGTCTGCTCCACCATTCAATATGATCATGGATGATCATCCACTTCAATGCCTTTTTCCCACACACATGCCTTTATGTCATTGACATTTAGAAATCTGTCAATCTCTGCTTTAAGCATTCTCAATGACTGAGCTTCCACAGCCCTGGCACTGGGGTAGAGAATTCCAAAGATTCACAACCCCTGAACAGAAAAAATCCTCCTTATCTCAGTCCTAATTGGCTTCCCTCTTATTTTGAAATTATATCCCCTGGTTCTTGACTCCCCAGCCAGGGGAAACATCTTACCTGCATCTATCCTGTCTATCCCTAAGTATTTTGTAGTTTACAATGAGATCACCTGTCATTTTTCAAAACTCTAGAGAATACAGGGCCCAGTTTCCCCAGCCTCTCTTCATAGGATAGTCCCACCAACCTGGGAACAAGTCTGGTGAACTTTCATTGCACTCCCTCAATGACAATAGTATCCTTCCTAAGGTAAGGTGACCAAAACTGCACACAATACCCAGGTGCTACCTAACCACGGTTCTGTACAATTTAAGCAAGACTTCACGACTCCTGTACTCAAATCCTCTTACGATAAAGGCTAACATATCATTGGCTTTCCTAATTGCTTGCTGCACCTGCATGTTAGCTTTCAGTGACCTATTAACGAGGACACCCAGGTCCCTTTGTACATCTACAGTTTCTAATCTCTTACCATTTAAAAAATGCTCTGCACATCCGTTCCTCCTACCAAAGTGGATAACCTCACATTTTTCCACATTATATTCCATCTGTCATGTTCTTGCCCAGTCACTAAGTCTGTCCAAATCCTCTTGAAGAGCTTTGCATCTTCCTCACAACACACATTCCACCTAGCTTTGTGTCACCCACAAACTTAGAAATATTACATTTGGTCCCCACATCTAAATCATTGATATATATTATAAATAGCAATATGTACATAGTTAGGTGTTATCAATAAACACTTCATGGTCATACAAGAGTCAGAACCTCAAGGCACAGTAGAGTGACATTTGATCATGTTATAGTTGATCTGACAATGCTCGATAGGTGGTCAAAATAGAAAAAAGTGTTTATTCTTCATCTTCCCCATAATTAAAAAACACTATGGAAATGCATAATGAATCCCTGTTTTAGAAAAGGAATCTTGGCCATGAGTATTGTAAAACAGCATTCACTATTTCTGCTTCCACTGAGAAGTTGTACTGAACTGGGGCCAGGGGCTTGCTGCAATGTGAGGAAGAAAACAGCATAAAAAACATAGTTTGTTTCCATAAAGTTTCTATAGCTTCTGGGGACTGTACACAACTGCACTCAAATTGATTGCAGAATCTCTGCACTCCAAATCTCTGGAAATAAACACCAGTGGATATCTTCACTGTTTGAATGTTGGATTGTAAAGCTTGGTGTGTAGCCTGGGCATCCAGTGTTCAAATGATGAGAATTGTGGCCCAGGCTGTGTTTTCCTCATTTCAACATTTTACATTGCTTGCCCACGTATGAGTGAGTATATTACTTTGTTGCCAGGCACACCCTCCAGGAAGGAGGAAGGTGAGGATTCAAGGAATACATATCCAATTGATTTTTCTGCTCTGTCCACCCCAGATCTCCTGGAATAGCAGTGGGAGGGGTTGGAAAGTCTAGGTCTTGAAATTAAAGTTTCACTAGTGGGCATGAAAAGTAGTATTTATGCAAGTAATCGCTATGCGTTGGAATTTGTGGTGCTCGTTTCAATTATATAGGGCTTTGGTGAGACCACACCTAGAGTACTGTATACAGTTTTGGTCTCCTTATCTAAGGAAGGATATATTTATCTTAGAGGAGTGCACCACTAAACTGATTCCTGGGATGAGAGGGCTGTCTTCTGAAGAGAGATTGAGTAGAATGGATCTATATTCTCTGGAGTTTAGAAGAATGAGAGGTGGTCTCATTGAAATACATAACATTCTTAGAAGGCTTGATAGAATAGATGCTGGGAGCTGTTTCCCCATCTGGAGAGCCTAGAACTAGGGGTCATAATCTCAGGCTAAGGAGCTGGTCATTTAGGATTGTAATGAGGAGCGATTTCTTCACTCAGAGCTGCGAAACTTTGGAATCCTCTACCCAAGAGGGCTATGGAGGGCATGAATGAGAACATTCATGACTGAGATCAATAGATTCCTGGGCACTAAGTGAATCGAGGGATAGGGTGGGAAATGAAATTGATGTATAAGTTCAACTATGATCTTATTGAATGGAAGAGCAGGATCAAAAGGATCAATGGTGTACCCCTGCTCCTTTTTAAAAATGTTCTTTTGGTTCTTAGTAATACAGAGGAGTTGATGGTGTTACTACATAATCAAATTACATTTAGCTCTGAGGTAGTGGAGGTGGTTAGTTCTGATTCAATAATTGCATGCTACTGGAATTTGGACTAATTGCATTATGAAGTTCGAGTAGTGTGAGAACAGAATGAAGTTTTATAACAGATGTGCAGCCAGTACAGAACTGATGTGCGCTCAGTTATACTGTACACTTTCTGTCATGCTGTCCACATGTTGCCTTCATTCTGGGAGATGGGGAGTGGTGTTAGGAGGCAAAGCTGGGCTCCTAATGATGTTATTTGCTTTCCAGATGTTATATTAACTATCTTTTTTTTGCAAAAATATACTTTATTCATAAAATATCTTCAAGAACATTCCAAACCATTTCAAAATCACCATCACAAAAGTGCAATCAGGTTCAACTTTTACAACATGTATCACGAGGTGCATCAATACAATCAATGAACATTACAATCATTTGCAGACATTCATTTTGAGCTGTACAGCCCAGGGCGGGGGGGGCCTAAACAGTTCCCAGTCCTGTCCCCCTTAGCTCTGCTTGCAATTTTAATAGAGCATGAGGCTTAAAAGCTGCTGCTACTACTGCAAGGATACAAAATACACATTTTGGTAACTGTGGTAAGCGTTTGCAGCTCGAGGAACTTCAGGTCCGAGTTGAGGAGCTGAAGTACAAGCTGCAGATATTGCACCACATCAGGGAGGGGGAAAGTTACCTGGACACTTTGCTCCAGGAGGCTGTCACACCCCTCAGATTAGGTCATTCAGATTTGGTCTGTGATCAGGGACAGGAGGGTGTGACCGCAGGTGAGGCAGGTACGGGGACCCTGGGGGGTAGTGTTCGAGGAGCCATGACCCTGCAATTATCCAACAGTTACGAGGTTCTTGCAAGCTGTGTGGATGAGAGTGGGGACTGCAGGGAGGATGAGCGAATTCACCACGGCACTGTGGTACAGGGAGCCATTCAAGTGGGGGGAGAAAATAGGAACGTAGTAGTAGGAGACAGAATAATTAGGGGGATAGATACTGTTCTCTGCAGCCATGAGCGTGAGCCCTGAAAGCTGTGTTGCCTGCCCAGTGTCAGGGTTAAAGACATCTCCTCAGGGCTGGAGAGGAAGTTGAAGTGGGAGGGGAGGGATCCAGTTGTTGTCGTCCACTTTGGTACCAACAACATTGAAAGGACTAGAAAGGAGGTTCTGCTGAAAGAATTTTATCAGTTCGGAGCTAAATTAAAAAGCAGAACCTCAAAGGCAATAATCTCAGGATTACTACCTGAGCCACGGGCAAACTGACATAGGGTAAATAAAGTCAAGGAGTTCAATGCATGGCTCAAAGATTGGGTGTGGGAGGAATGGGTTTCAGTTCTTGGGGCACTGGCACCAGTAGTGGGGTAGAAGGGAGCTGTTACAGTGGGATGGGCTTCACTTGAACCATGCTGGGACCAGTGTCCTGGCGAATTGAATAACTAGGGCTGTGGAGAGGGCTTTAAATTAAATAGAGGGTGGTGGGGGGGAGGGGAGAGGGTTCTGGAAAGGGGATACGTAATCTTACAAAGCAAAAGGATATGGCAGCCTTGCAGGGCAGTTATTTAGGTAATGATACTCAGTGTGACAGGAAGGGACAAAGTGTAGAAACATAAAAAAGCAGCAGCAAATAGGGCCAAAGGGGGAAAAAATGGTAAAAAGGCAAAATTAGTGGCTCTTTACTTAAATGCACATAGTATTCAGAACAAAATAAATGAATTAAAGGCACAAATAGAGTTAATGGGTATGACCTTATAACCATACGGAGTCATGGTTACAAGGAGATCAAAACTGGGAACTAAATATTCAGGGGTATGTGACTTTTCAAAAGGACAGGCAGGAAGGAAAGCGTGGTGGGGTAGCTTTGTTAGTACGAGATGGAATAAGTACAATAGCAAGAAATGATCTTGGATCGGAAGATGTAGAATCCATATGGGTGGAGGTAAGAAATAACAAGGGGAAGAAGACACTGGTGGGAGTAGTCTATAGACCCCCTAACAGTAGCTACACAGTAGGACAGAGAATAAATCAGGAGATGATGAGGGCATGTAAAAAATGAAGTACATTAATTATGGGTGACTTTAATATTCATGTAGATTGGGAAAATCAAATTGGCACGGGTGGGATGAGGATTCATGTAAGTTTTAAAATTTTTAATAAAATTGTCAATGAAAGTGAAGGACATGCCCGAACTCATGTGACAGTGTCACATGAGGGGACATGTTAGGGAAATTTATCTGTTCTGTTTTTAAAATTTTTTCACACAGGAGCCAATCTCCCTGATGAATCACTTAACCTCAGGGAGATGAGTGCACTCTTTCGCGCACATGCTTCTAGCTCAGGGAATCCCCCCCTGCCCGCATAGGGAGTGCATAGCGCTTCCTTGCAGACATCACACTGGGCGGACCTTAATTGGCCCGCCCATGTAAAATGGTGGCGCGCCCCCGATCGGGGGTGCTGATCGGAGGTGCGCCTCCATGCACCCACTCCGAAAATTACCCCCAACGGGGGTGGGGGGAAATTCTGCCCATAAGATTCTTAGGGGGCTTGACAGGGTAGATGCTGAGCGGTCGTTTCCCCTTGTGGGAGAGACTAGGATCAGAGGGCATAATCTCAGAGTAAGAGGTTGCCCATTTAAGACAGAGATGAGGAGAAATTTCTTCTCTTAGAGGGTAGTGAATCTGTGGAAAGCTTTACCACAGAGGCCTATAGAGGCTGGGTCGTTACGTATATGCATGGCTGAAATAGACAGATTTTTAATCAGTAAGGGAATCAAGGGTTATGGGGAAAAGGCAGGAAAGTGGAATTGAAGATTATCAGATTAGCCATGATCTCATTGAATGGCGGAGCATATTTGATGGGCCGAATGGCCTACTTCTGCTCCCACACCTTATGGTCTTAATTGGGAGCTCGCTAAATATCTTTGCAGTATTGAATTGCAAGTGAATCATTGTCCTCCATGCACTAACCAGGTACTGTAGTTTGCTCTGCTTTTTAGTGTTGCCTGTATTCCCAATGTGACGAGATGTTTTACTATGTAAAAGTTGCTATATAAATGGGAGTTATTGTTGTAGTAATGACTTCAAATAGACCATTTTTGAAACCTCATGGGCAACTTTGCAAGTATGTAGCAGAAGGATTTGGAACGTCTCGGTCTGGTTTTGAGCATAACATTTAATGGGTCAATTTATAGCACATATCTAATCAACCTGGCTGAACATGAAGGGAACTTCAAAATTTTAGGCAATCATTAACATAGCGTTAATTCCCTCACCTCTGAAAATGCCTCTATGATGATGAGATATTGGAATTGTGTTACCTGATTACCCGTGGTACCTTAATACCAAGTCTCTAAGATGAAAAATCTTTAAACTGGGAAGCATTCTTTTTAAAAAGCTGACATTTAGCTTTTAAAGTGTCATAGAATCATTACTTGAGGAGAGAGAGATAGAGGAGAACGTTCCAATCTGTGCTATATGTAACAGAATCGTAAAGCTGTTCTTAAATTGGTTTACAATTTTGTTACACGTAATAAATAGAAGATAACTACTATTCTCTTATCTTTTCCTCACTCCATGATTAAATGAAAGGAGAAAAACCTTTTCCCTAAAAGGAAAGAGAGGTTCCTCAAGATTTGTATCCTTATTTATAGGAATGTGGCTCCACGGAATTAGCAGGACTACAAGTAACTTTCTACATCCGGTTAGCATTTTAGCGGATGGATTGAAATATCGTAACCTGGAAAATGATTACCCTGTTTGGAAATGTCTCTTAATGAGCAAAGACAAGATGATTGTATAGAGTAGGGTCACTAATTGGCAAGCCTTACTTTGTGGTAAGAAACTAGAACTGCACATGGAAGGAATTAATACATTTCCTGAACATTGCATTGCCAAAATAAAAGAAATAACACATTTCCCTCTTTCCTAGCACAATTCTAAATAGGACAGACAGCAAAAATGATAATGAAGGCTGCATATAATGCACTTCAGTAGGAGCAACATAGAGGTGCCTGGTCAGCTCTGTGATGGAAAGACAATTGGAAGCTCTACCCTGATTATTCATAGCTCCGGGCTACAACATGCCTGTAAAAATGCATGTTGCCACAGCAACTCAGACTCCTTGGGCAGAATTTTGCCCTTGGTGCACGGGTTCGGGGGAGCGGGTGGGGGCGGTCGGGATGCCAGGGAGGCAATTTCATGCTGGTAGGCCAATTAAGGCCCACACAGTGTAAAACGTGAATGGCAGCGCTGAGCGCTGCCTGTGTGGGAGGGGGAGGAGGGCGAGCCAGGCGAGCACGACCTTCATGCATGCGCGCTAGTGAGCACTACATCGTAATGATCATTATTTCCATTTAAGTTTTCAGATATCTCTTGACTCCACTCTGGAAGTGACCTGATTGGTTAGCAAGTGTCTGATTTCCCAGTGAGATGTAGAGAGATTAAAGCCCATGACCAATCAGAAAGATAAAGAGATTCCACAGACTCATCCTAGAGTGGGGTTGGTTCTCTGTCATGCAAATTAGGTTTTTACACCCTTGTGGTCTAATTTCAAGGCGGTTTCATAATATGTGCCGTAACAGGGTAACGAAGGATGAGATGGAAGAGAAGGAGCTGACTTCCAGTCATAGTGCAGACACAGTTCATCTATTGGATAGCCAGGATAACTTTGGAACAGCTACTTCTGAGTTATGGGTGAACACTATCTCCATTCCCTGGAAATATTGTGTTGCCCATAGAAGTGATACTTCAGTTTCCCCATAGCTCTTGTTCGATGCATCTGGGCAGGAAAATGCTGAGCATGTGCTTACATATCTTCAGTATTATTTATTTCCAAAGAAAGCCAGAGCACCCAGTGGGTATAGCCTAATTTGCCAGGCTGAGCACAAGCAACAACAACTTGTGTTTTATATATATAGAATATTTACCACTGAGAAACATCCCGAGGCACTTCAGAGGTGTAAGAAAAATAGACTACTGAGCTAGAGGAAGACGCATTATGAGGGGTGACCAAAAGTTTGATCAAGGAAATGGCTCTTAAGGTGGGCCTTGGAGTGGAAGAGAGAGATGGAGAAATGAAGGGGTTTAGGGCAGGAATTCAAGAGTGGGACTTAGGTAACTGATTCCACAGGTGCCGAGTGCTGGCTGAAGGGCTAGGGAGAGTGCACAAGGATGGATGTTTGTACTGACAGAGGACATTAGAGATAGGAAGAGGTGAGGCCATGTGGTGACCTATTTATTGACTAATTTAACCAACCCCAAAGGTGAGAATTGGACTAGTGCTTGCCAGTCAATTGTTTTTTGTGCAGCAATTTAAACATATGTCATAATGTGATATCAATCAGTTTATTTGCTATATTGGTTATTTGCATATCAGACCACTTCCTAAATATCATACAGCAGAGTAGGAGCCCATTTGGCCTATCGTGCCTGTGCTGGCTTTTTGTTAAAAACT
This sequence comes from Cetorhinus maximus, assembly GCF_964194155.1. NCBI lineage: Eukaryota > Metazoa > Chordata > Chondrichthyes > Lamniformes > Cetorhinidae > Cetorhinus > Cetorhinus maximus. The sequence goes on along the minus strand of NC_135883.1, from coordinate 13,463,341 downwards.
ACCAATGAATTCCTCTCCTCTGCTGTTTCCCTATATCCCTTCAAACATTTCATTTTTAAGTATTTACAGTATTTAATTTCCTTTTGGAAGTTACTATGGAATCTGATTCGACCACCCTTTCAGGCAATGCATTCCAGACTATTATAACTCACGTAAAAACTTCTCCTCATCTGCAATCCATCAGCCAGCTTGACTGACACCCAGTATTGGATGGATCTAAACTTCCTCCAGCTAAAACATTGAGAAGATCAAAGCTTTGATTCTTTCCATTGACTGACTCCATTCCCCTTCCTCAGAGACTCTCTTAGGCTGCAGCAATCTGCTCACAACTTCACTATCCCACTCAACCCTGAGTTGAGTTTTGAATATATATGAATATTAGTGGCTTATTCGTTGACAATATAAATACCAGTACCAATGTGAAAATATTTCTATTGTCATTTGCACGCTCAGCTAGAACTGTTGCGAGAAGAGAAATTGTTTGGGTGATGCACCCTCCTTCAAATGATGTTGACCTTGCAGTCAGATTATTGAAACTGCACTAACCGACCTTGAATCTTGCTAAAATGTGGCTCATTTAAATTGTTCAGATCTGGACATATGAGGGGTTGAATTTTCGCAGTGCTATCAGAGCAATCCAGGGAGAATTAGCAGGATCAGCACTAAAGATAAGGTAATTTTAAACATAGGTGAGATGCACCCAAAACCATTTGCACTTGTGTTTTGTCATAATGCTTTCTGCTTGGTTCAAGATTCAGTTGGCCAGGATCATGACTTGCCCACAAAACTGACCACAGTCCCAGCTGGAAATTGAGAGATTCAGCCTCATGCCTTTGTTCAGGAAGGGCTCTTCAATTTGCAGTCATTTCCTTAGGCACTTTTTAAAAACTTTCTTTTCGTCAAAAATATCTAATTTACTAAGAAACTGACCAGTGTTTATGAATGAACCTATTTGATGCTTCAGTATACTTTTAAAGTTATTTTCAGTGATTTTAAACCCAGGTGGAAGATTATGCACCATTATTAAAAATGCTTATTTTTCCTGAAAAACCCATTTTCAGCTGTATTAATAAACCGACACCAGGCTTCTGTTCTTTAATGCAACAAGGAATACCTATTAATGGATACAATACGATAAATGAAACAATTAAGTTCTGTTGCACTAGCATGGAATATTTTACGTTTGTGATTACGAAAGTCAATTCTAGAAGGAACCTGAACTCAGCACGATGATAGTTTGATTGTTGCAGCAGTATCACTGCTGAAGTGTACACCTCCATCTAAAACTACTGTTCCACTTAACGTTCCTTTTCGATGCTTCCTCATTGTTTTTTTGCTCTTTCCTACTGACTTCTGTGTTGGTTTTCATCCCTACCTTTCTGTCATTAGTTGTCAACTTGACAAGTGCTGAGCTTTAATGTATATTATGATATTAAGATGTTTCATGTTTCTGTCTCCATTTTAAGACTTGACTGATAACATCTTGGGGGTTACTATTGTCCAGAAATGTAACTGTGGATCAGTCACATAAATACTGTGGCTACAAGAGCAGGTCAGAGGTTGGGAATCCTGCAGCGAGTAGCTCACCTCCTCACTCCCCAAAACTTGTCAAGTCAGGAGTGTGATGGAATACTCTCCACTTGCCTGGATGAGTGCAGCTCCAACTACACTCAAGAAGCTTGACACCATCCAGGACAAAGCAGCCTGCTTGATTGTCACCCCATACAACACTGTAGGTATTCACTCCCTGCGCCACCAGCACACAGTGGCAGCAATTTGTATCATGTACAAGATGCATTGTAGCAACTTGCCAAGCCTCCTTTACAGCATGTTTCAAATCCGCAATCTCCACCATCTAGCAGGATACGGGCAGCTGACACTTGGGGACACCACCATCTGCAAGTTCTCCTCCAAGTCACACACCATCCTGACTTCGAACTACATTTCTTTTCCTTCACTGTCGCTGGGTCAAAAACATGAAACTCCTCCCCTAACAATTCTGCACATATACCTAAACCACATGGACTGCAGCGGTTCAAGAACATGGCCCATCCCCATCTTTTCAAGGACAATTAGGAATGGGCAACAAATGCTGACCTTGCCAACAACACTCAGATTCCATGAACGAATAAAAAGGTTGAAGTTCATTGGTTTAACCATGCATATTATAATGTATGAGCATTAGAGTTGGAAAATTTGTAATGGAACTAAATTGGAATGTAGTTGGTCAACTTGACATTAAAGCAAGTAGCTGTATTCTAATAACTTGGATGTCAACTGAGCATGCTACAATTTTGTTGTTCACTGATTTAGTCTTGGTAATGCCTTATAGCAGCTAAAGCTACATTTGAATATCTTGCAAAGTACTTTAAAGCCACCAACTATATTACAAAACATTGAACATTTTTACTTCACTAATGTCACCTTGAATCTACACAGGATTCTAGAAAGAGAAGTTTCCATTCATGTTTCTTTACACAGTAAACAGGAGGTTCTTTTATTTTCTGATTAATTCAATACAGTCTCTTAAACCTGAACTCTGGGTAAAAGATGGAGCAGTAAAACTTAGGGACCAAGGCATAAGTTGACTTTTGGTTGGATCATTTCATTTTTCTGCCAATTTTTTTCCCCTGATTATTACCTTTTCCATAGAGTTTTAACGAGTATTTGAACAATTCCAAGGTTTCTACAATGGAGTAACTTGATTACTCATGAAGTAAAGCAAAGCTTCTAATACTCAATGGGCCACTAAGCAGATGAAAGAGATGTGCTAATATTTTGGGTACAACCTTTCATCTAATTTGCCTACTGGAAATTACCTGCCCATCTCTTGGACATTAACTAACCTGTTGTGTATATTCAATTTTAAGAGCCTGAATTAATATTTAAGGTGCTTATATTTTTTGTTATCCTTTTCAGTGTGATTTATTTCTGCCTTATTCTGAGCTCAGTTTTTATTGGGCTACTTGGTAATTTTGTCGAGGGTTTGCAGAATCCCTTTTCACATACATTGTGGTTCACTAAGCATGTTGACCTTGCAAATGACTCTGACTAATCCATGAAGGTAAACTTGGATTACAGCTTTTGATTAAATTTTAACCAACATTTCCCACATGTCCAGAGATTTTTTTTTAATACGGGAGCCCGCATTATTGAAGCAGCCTGTCAGTGGATTGATAAGAAATGGTACCCAAAAGATGAGTACCATAAAATGCATTTCTAATCCTTTTTATTTTAGAGAAGTTGGCATTGTTCTCCTTGGAGCAAAGGAGATTGAGGGGAGATTTGATAGAAGTATGCATGATTATGACAGGTTTTGATAGGGTAGACAAAGAAAAACTGTTCCCATTAGCTGATGGCCCAAGGGCTAGGGGACACAGATTTAAGGTTTTTGGCAAGAGATGCATGGGGAATGTGAGGAAGAACTTTATTACACAACGAGTGACAATGACTTGAAACTTGCTGCCCCGCTAGAAGTGGAGACGATCAAAGATTTCAAAACGAAATTAGATGGACACTTGAGGGAAGAAAACCTACAGAGATAGAGCGGGAGAATAAGGCTGACTGGATTGCTCGACAGAGAACTGGCATCAACGTGTTCGGCCAAATGGCCTCCCTCAGTCTGGTGATGACTCTATGGCTTTATGACTCCTTACATAATAGTTTTGGTTCAGCTCTTTGTAGATTGCATCTTGCATTTCCAACAATGTAAATTCAATCTTTAACAAAAACCTATTTTCAGATGCCACTTACCTGCTCAGTATGTTCAGGTTTTTGAAATAATAAGAAAAATGATGGAAATACTCAGCAGGTCATGCAGCATCTGTGGAGAGAAACAGAGGGCAGAATTTTTTGTGCCCGTTGGCAACAGGCATGAGCAGGCAATATGGCGGGAAGGCCAAAAATCGGTCTCACGTCGTCGTGAAACCAGATTGCGATCGTTCACTCTGCCTGTCAATGGTGGGCCACATCTCCCCCCACCGGATGTCGGGAACTTCATTTTAATACATCTGCATGTCATTATAAGCTCTGCTCGCTGGAATAATCCCCCATGTCAAATTTACCGCCCACACCAGCAGGAAAACACGCCGGTGCTGAACATGTCTTGACAAGTGTGACGTGCAGAAGTCGGGACTTACTGTCAGCGCCTTGGTCACATTGCGGACATCCGAGAGCAGAAAATGCGTCGTGACATCAGTGTCTTGACCATGGGCTGCCACGGATGATCGTTGAGGGGGTGGAGAGGAAGGCCCAGCAGTGAGTGGGAGAGGAAGGGGTATCGGGGTGGGGGGGGTGGTGAGGTTGGGAGGGGGTTGGGAGTACAGGGGAGGAGGGTGTAACGGGGGAGAATGTAGCAACTGGGGAGGTAGGTGTAAAGGGGAAGGTGATGTAAGGGGAGGAGTTTGGAGGAGCAAAGGAAATTGAAGGCAGAAAGGACCTAGGGTGGAGGAAGGAGTTCGGAGGGGGGCTGGGGTCTGGTGGAGGAAGGAATCCAGGGGAGGAAGGAGTAAGGGAGGAGAAGGAGGAAGGTTGGAGGACGGAGTAAGGGAGGAGGAGGGAGTATGTGCTGGGAGGGGGGGGGGGAGGAATGTCCAGGTGAACGTGCAAGGGAGGGGTCTGTGGAATTGATGACTGCCTCCTGGTGAGTGAAATGAGGATAGGAGGGAATGGTGAGTATGAGAGGGAGCAGAGTGAGGAGATAGGGTGGGAGGCTGAGGGTGCGGTGGTAGCGGTGAAAGGGTTGGCGAGGGTAGTTTGTGAGGACTCGGAGGCAGACAGGGCCCCTGTAGGTGGGAACGAGGAGGTCGGGGAGGTTAGCGTGGATGGGGGTGGGATTCTCAGGAAAGTAGGGAATGTGTATGTTCACCTGGGCTTCCCCGAAAGAAAAGGGTTCTGGCTGGTAGGGGGGGAGAGGGGAGCGGTGGGATGCTGGAATGCAGGGGGAAGACTTGCGAAGCCTGTCAACGAAGCTGAAAGGCACCATTACACATTATTCAGTGAAAGTGAATATATTTTCAGATTATAAAGTGACAATGTGTTCACCTGTGCAACCACTTGTGATCAGAAATTCTTTACTTCTCTAGGCCTTGCCCTGACATCCACAGCAGGGATGAAGACAGCCTGTGCAATGGTTGGCTCTGATGACTTTGGTGTGGTTTCTCTGGAGAGCTGAGGCCTTCAGGGCCCCGTCTTGCTCTGGCTGCCCTCATGTGGGCTAGCTGCTCCCTCTGCAGTGACAGAGGATGAGGTTGAGGGGGTCACAGGCAAAGGAGATTCAGAGGGAGAGGACAGCCTCTGAGACTCCTAAGTGGATGACCCAGGGGCATCCAGCTGCCGCTCTTCCTCCCTTTTGGCGCCCAAGGGCCCTGGCCTGACTCCTTGAAGGGCAGGACCACCTGGAGGGACGTTGAGGTGGGCCATTTCCCTCTCGTGTTGCCACTGCAGGAACTTGCCCATGGCTGCTGTGATGGAGTACAAGTCTGTGCGCATCTTCGCACTGTGCTGGACCAGGGCCTCCATGGCATCTGCCGTCCTCCTCATGGAGATCTCCATACGCGCACATGTGGGCACCACTTCATCAGGCGGGCGCAGTCCTCCGACTCGTGAGCCACTCTGTTGATGGCTTCCAACAGCTCTGCATGATATCCCCCCACCTCCTGCTGACTCTCCAGGATGAGTTGGAAGGCCGAATCCAGAGGCTCGTCATCTGACTCGGACCTCACATATGCCTCTTCCCCAGCAGTTCTACAATTGCCCGGGAGCTTGGCTGAACCTGCCTCCTCCTGCTGTGGACACCCAAGCCTGCTCTAGATCTAGGTCTCCGCGCTGGTGGAGGGTGCGGGCAAGTGCTATGACGGGTCTTCCAGGCTGCTTATTTCCAGCTCTTCACTGGAGGAGGAGTCCTCTTAGCTGGAGGTGAGGACGTAGAAGGAGCTGAGGGACTGGCTGGCTGAGGGTGCCAGTCACTTGGCAGAGCTCCCTGTGAACCAAAGTAGAGATAATTAGTTGTTACTGTAGATATCTAATCAAATTTCTCTGATAAGTTGACAACTGTGTGTATATTAGATCAACGGCAATGCTTGAAATTGTCCATTCATCTCCAGAACTCAACTTTGAAACAAGCAGGATTGATTTTCCCCTCATTGGATGGCCCAGGAGCGGCCGCGCAATGGCCCCACCGCCCACGATCAGGCCCCGACCGCAATTGCATGCTGAAGATCTTTAACTTCACAAATAAGGATTTTAAAATTAAGGAAACATGTACCCTCATGTGACTCTGTCACATGAGGGGACATGTTAAAAACGAGTTTTAAAAGTTTTTTTTTAAATCACTGGTCAAAACCTCACCCCGCCCGTGAATGAGGTTTCACAAAAAATGCAAAGGCCGCTTGGCCTATTCACCTGCCCACCAACCGAACGGTTGGATGGCCAGTGAAAAATTTGATATAATAAATTGGTTAAGGGCCTTAATAGGCCTCTTAATTGTCAGCAGACCCGCTGCTGCCTCTCGCACACGCCCACTGAGTGAAGTATCGCAGGAGTGGTGCGATGATGTTGGGACATTCATTTTCCAGTAGAGCTCATTCTGGAATTTAAAGGGATGATTCTGTACTCGCAATAGAGATTCCACAGTAATAGGAATTGTCCATTTGAGGTAATGCTTCAACATTGTAGCCTTAATTCTGACCTTTTGTGTCTTACAAGAGTAACTACCTTTTTGGTGCTCTAAGTCGAGGGTAAAGCCTTTTCCCCAAAAGAAGAGGTCAAAGATGGGACCTGTACTTCTGAATGGAGTTCAATTAGTCCTTGGGCCTCATTTTTCTAGTTTTCATGTGTGATCTTACACTTATTTTACTTCATCTTTTTGCTGCTTCCCCAACTCCATTTTTCCTAACCATGATCAGGATATGATTTAATCTTTAGTCTGAAGTCCATTGCCACTCCTTACTTTGCACAACTAAGTTACCATTCACATGTACTGAAAGTATTTGCAGAAGGAGAGAATGTTTGGAGTACAAAGTTTATTTATTGTTAAATGGTATAAAATATATTAACCCAGTATGTCATATGTATCCCAGTTTAATGTTTGCAGAGGATTGGATTCTTTTACTATGGCTATACAACTTCAGCTTTCGAGATTGTTTCATAGTTTTGAATTCTGGAGGCCTATGTTGAGTCTCTTGAAGAACGAACACCACTAAAAATACACATTTTCTAGTCATTGTCTCATAACTGTTTATGGGACCTTGCTGTGTGCAAATTGGCTCCACATTCCTACACTAAAACAGAGAACATGTTTCAAAAATAATTAATTGCCTGTAAAGCGCTTTGGGACATGCCAAGTCCTTGATGGTTGTTCCATAAAATACAAGTACTTTCTTCATATAATCTGCTCTGGGTAGTTTACTGAGCTTGTTTAGGAACCAGGGTGTTTTTCTTCCTCAACGTACAACACACAGGAATTGTAATTCTTGCATTAAGATACAAAATTAGTTTTGAAACATTAGGCACTAAAAATTCAGCTTTGCCAGTGATTGCCGAAACCTTGTCTGGAGTAGTCTGTAACATATTGTCCTCCAAACTTGATAGCTAATACACAAACATCCGTGATGTTTGTTGCTCCCTTTATATGAATGCCACTTTATAATTGCAAGGTTTTCCCATTGTCCATAAAGTGGAAGAGGCTGTTTCTATCAGTAACAGTATGTTGGGTGTAATACCTGTTCTGTGCAGTGCAAAACAGGTGGCCATGAGGCGATATTAAAACTGTTCAAAGTCCAAGTAATGATCCCTGCAATTAGATTATAACATTTGAGAGGTGATGATATTTAAAGCCATTCAATAACTAGAGCTGCTGCATCTGCTCTGGTTTAGTGGACACGTGTACAATATGTTCTAGAGCTGGGTTTCACAGATTAAAAAGCTGCCAAATTCAATCCCTGGGTTTTGCTGGGTTAACCATGATAATAATGTTGCAGTTGACCTTAGTACCTTTGGGCAGTAATGGACAATGTTACCTCATCGACTGCACCATAGACGCCTGGCAGCCTCCAGGAAACATATTTGATTATAAGCAAGAGCACAAAAGGTGAACTTGCAGTTTTGCAACATGGCATCCTGACACAGTCTTGGAGATGATCTGGATGAAGACAGTCAATTTCCTATCCCTACTATTAAGTAGGATGTGAACAGGCTCCTAATAGATTTCAATAGCACCTTTCCAGCAGAGATGAAACCCTCTGAAACTGCAGTCAAATGATTTTAATTTCTGTTCAACACACTGCAATAGAGAAGTATCTTGTGTAATGTGCTGTTGCACTGTGAATTTTCTGTCCAGACTGTTCCAGGAATATTATCTTTCTAAAAGCACTTCAAATTGTACTGTCTTCCCTCCTCTCCCTTCATATAAATAAATTAACCTGCTAAATAATAAAACACTTTTTTTTAAGGCCAGCTTTGTGGGCATACAGCACATTAAGAAACCTCTAGTATCATGATTTCTACAAGCATTGATAATGGCATGTCAACTCCTAAAATAGATTTGATGAGATTTTTTTGAAACTTTAGGTGAAGGTGTCAGAATGTTATGAAAGTCCCTCAGTGTGTTGTAGAAACACTTTGCTGACAGATGCGTGTACACAAAGATAAAGCTTGAAAGTGTACTGCATGACCCTGGTGTTATACAGCTCACTGTGTGTACAGTGCTATGTTTTAATCCAAGTGGGTCAAAGAGGTTTTGAGTCTGAAATAAATTAATGAATTTTAAAACTAAAGGCTGTATTGTATACATTGGTAAAATAGGATATAGGAGCAGGAGTAGGCCATTCAGCCCCTCGTATAACCATCTTAATATTTGCATAAAATCTCCTATAAGGATGTTTGGTTAAAATGGCGTAAGGCAAGGGGAGGAATAAGGGTGCTCAATGTTACTACAAAGGTGTTGATGCTGGAGTAGAATAGTGAAGGCTGTTTTCTGCAGCTGGCCAGTTGTTTCTGACTTGGAATTGCTTGATGCTGATATCTGATGCCAAAAGTAAAAGCTTTTTCAGTTTCCCCAGTACTAGTGCCCTTTACATCTGAGAGAACTATCCACTTAGTCCGCTTTCCTTTCCCATAACCTATTTCAAATACTTCTCCACTTCCTTTTCAAAAGCTGTTTTGGGTTCTGCTCTGAAGAATCCTACATCAAACTAAGGATTAACCAATGTCAGATTTTTTTTTCTCTCTGCGCAAACCCCAAAAAAGTGATCAGCCAATGTAGCTTCTTATGTGTTTTGGAGGCGGAAGGGAAAATGATTCAGTAAACAGGAAGGTACTAGTTTTGAAGTGAAACCACATACATTGCATGCTTAGTCAGTATGATGTTAATTACCAGTACTTCGTCTGAAATGGTTTATTTAATGTCTGCAACTGAACTGTGGTAAATACTGTGGAACAGATTAGCCTATTGTACTTCACTTAGGCTTGTTCCGATGCAAAACCTCAAAGGAGATTTAACCACTTCAAGTCCCTTATCTTACTGGAATGGAGAGGGTATTTAGGACTTTCTTCAGAAAGCTGTTGTTCAAAAATCCATAAAACGTGTTTTTCGTTGGTATATGACGCTTTAATAGTGTGAAAAATAAGGCGAAACGAAGCTGTTTTGGGCAAGTGCTCTTTTGTTACGTTCTTCATCTCCTTTACTCTGAAATAGTAGCCAAAATCCAAACCCGCGTGTAGGCAGGGACATGAGAAAATCTGTGCGACTAATCCTCAATTGTGAAAATGAAATATTCCTTTTATTTTTAAAATCCACAATATTAATACTGTCTTCTCTGAAATAGGCAATCACTCCAACAAAGGTGTCTGAAGCCTTGATTGATGATGAACTGGAAGGGTCCGGCACAGATTCTGAAGATGATGACTTTTATTCTGGTTCCGGTTCTGGTGGTTAGTGTCCTTTTTTGTGTCAAATAATGGTTCTAGGTGTTTGATTTAAAATTATAAATTCATTTGCAGATAAAGTTCAGCCGCAATTGACTCTTCTTAAAATCATTACCGACGAAAAGTGGCACAAAGTAAGATTTCATGCCACAGACTGCAGAATGACAGGAAATTGTTGGTATCTCCATTATCATCCTATTCACCCCCTCCACCCCATCTCTCCCCACCATCACCAAAACAAAAGGCTTGAGTCCTTTCCAGAGCATAACTGTTGCTGCAAGGAAGGAAGATTGAGTGTTGTCCAACTGGTTGTTTGCAAATGTATTGTCATTGATATAATTCTATGACTGGGCCACCAACATATGAGGTACGCCACGAAAAATGCATTATATTGAGTCTTCCTGTAAGGAGCAGGGAAGGGAATAAACAGAAAATAAATGATTTACAACAAAGGAATTTCCAACTTCTTGTGGGATCTTCTCATTCTGTGACCTTAACTAATCTGGAGTGCAAAGGGACTTGGGAGTCCTAGTCCAGGATTCTCTTAAGGTTAACTTGCAGGTTGAGTCGGTAGTTAGGAAGGCAATTGCAATTTTGGCATTTATTTCGAGAGGACTAGAATATAAAAGCAGGGATGTGTTGCTGAGGCTTTATAAGGCTCTGGTCAGACCACATTTAGAATATTGTGAGCAATTTTGGGCCCCGTATCTCAGGAAGGATGTGCTGGCCCTGGAGAGGGTCCAGAGGAGGTTCACGAGAACGATCCCAGGAATGAAAGGCTTAACGTATGAGGAACATTTGAGGACTCTGGGTCTATACTCGATAGAATTTAGAAGGATGAGGGGGGATATGATTGAAACTTACAGAATACTGAAAGGCCTGGATAGAGTGGACGTGGGGAAGATGTTTCCATTAGTAGGAGAGACTAGGACCCGAGGGCACAGCCTCAGAGTAAAGGGAAGACCTTTTAGAACAGAGATGAGGAGAAACTTCTTTAGCCAGAGAGTGGTGAATCTATGGAATTCATTGCCACAGAAGGCTGTGGAGGCCAGGTCATTGAGTGTATTTAAAACCGAGATAGATAGGTTCTTGATTGGTAAGGGGATCAAAGGTTACGGGGAGAAGGCGGGAGAATGGGGTTGAGAAACCTAGCGGCCATGATTGAATGGCGGAGCAGACTCGATGGGCCGAATGGCCTAATTTCTGCTCCTATGTCTTATGGTCTTCCCCTCCCCTTTCACCCTCACTCAATTAAAATACATAGGATGGGAATTTTTATATCTAACAGAGGAATTATGCTCATTCGCAGAGGTGAAGCCTAGCCTAAATGTATTTTCCTCAAGCCTAAGCCTAGGCCTTGGCTCAAAATTTAATTGTCCTCCTTGGCTGGGGCACCATCTTGTAATGGTGTAATGGATATGTATTGTCAAATGTTTGTACAATTTCTATTACAACCTTTACTGGAGTATGAGCATGATTATGTGCCAACAAAGAATTGCATAGTTGCAGTAACATTTATGCCAGGTGGGTGTTTATTAGATGCTCTAGGCTTCTGAAATCTTTCCTGTTCACAAAGTGCCACCAACACCACATGGACTGCAGCGGTTCAAGAAGGCAGCTCACCACCACCTTCTCAAGGGCAACTAGGGTTGGGCAGTAAATGCTGCCCCAGCCAGCGACACCCATATCCCATGAATGAATTAAAAACCAAAGGCGCTGCTTGAGTCTAGTTAAATGTGCAAGCACTCTGCCCAAATAGGGGTCAAAACACCTGGAAACATAAATAAAAGCAAAATACTGCGGATGCTGGAAATCTGAAGATGGGTCATATGGACTCGAAATGTTAACTCTGTTTCCCTCTCCACAGATGCTGCTAGACCTGCTGAGCTTTTCCGGCATTTTCTGTTTTTATTTCACCTGGAAACATAGAACTTCTTACCACACACACTGGCTGAAGTTTGTGTATGAATGGTCTACCCAAACTGATTTGCTGCAGCCTCAGTTCAGAGTTTGTGATGATAGAATTTGGAAGTTAGTGTTTGATCTATTCAGCAGTGACCACTTACTTCTAAGACACCAGATGATTGGAGTTCGCTGATTTATGGAATTTTCACTGCTGGTAGAACAAGTTTATCTACATTGAGGAGAGCCTCCATTGTGGTACTACCCCCAAGTTAAATGGGATAGATTTGGAACAGATCTAGCAACTCAAAATTGGGCATTGATGAGGTGCTGTGGGCCATCAACAGCAGCAGAATTGTATTCAACCGCAGTCTGTAACACCATGATCCAGCATATCCCCCATTTAACCCAGGACTGGCTTATCCCACATTTTAGCTGCAGATCAACCCTGGTTCAATGAAAGTGCAGGAGGGCATGCCAGGAGCAGCATCAGGCATATCTAAAAATGAGGTGTGAACCTGGTGAAGCTACAACTCAGGACTACTTGCATGCCAAACAGCAGAAGCAGTAAGTGATAGACAGGGCTAAGTGATCCCACAAGCAAGGAATTAGATAATCAATAAGTTCTGCAGCCTTGCCACAGCCAGTCATGAATGGCTGTGGACAATTAAACAACTCACCGGAGGAGGAGGCTCCACAAACATCTCCATCCTCAATGATGGGGGAACCCAGCACATCAGTGCAAAAGACAAGGCTGAAGCATTTGCAACTATCTTCAGCCAGCAGTGCCAAGTGGATGATTCATCTTGACCTCCACCTGAGGTCCCCAGCATCACAGATGCCAGTCTTCAGCCAATTCGATTCACTCCACGTGATATCAAGAAATGGCTGAAAGCACTGGACACTGCAAAGGCCCTGACAACATTCCAGGATTGGTACTGATGATTGTGCTCCAGATCTACCCGGGCCCCTAGCCAATCTGTTCCAGTACAGCTACAACACTGGCATCTGACTGACAATGTGGAAAATTGCCCAGGTATGCCCCGTCAACCATAGGTAGGACAAATCGAACACAGCACATTACTGCCCCATCAATCTACTCTCGATCATCACCAAAGAGTCGAAAGGTGTTTTCAACAGTGCTATGAAGCGGCACTTACACAGCAATAACCTGCTCACTGACGCCCAGTTTGGGTTCTGTTGGGGCTACTCAGCTCCTGACCTCACTACAGCCATGGTCCAAACATGGACAGAAGAGCTGAACTTGAGGAGAGTGACTGCCCTTGACATCAAGGCAACATTTGACCAGGTGTGGCATCAAGGAGTCCTAGCAAAACTGAATTAAATTGGAACCAAGGGGAAAACTCTCCACTGGTTGGAGTCGTACCTAGCACAAAGGAAGATGGTTCTGGGTGTTGTATCACCCTCCTGCACACAGTACTCCAGCTGTGGCCTAACTAGCTGTATAAAACGCTGGTTAGGCCACAGCTAGAGTACTGTGTGCAGTTCTGGTCGCCACACTATAGGAAGGATGTGATTGCACTGGAGAGGGTGCAGAGGAGATTCACCAGGATGTTACCTGGGCTGGACCGTTTCAGCTATGAAGAGAGACTGGATAGGCTAGGGTTGTTTTCCTTAGAGCAGAGAAGGCTGAGGGGGACCCTGATAGAGGTATACTAAATTATGAGGGGCATAGATAGAGTAGATAGGAAGAAACTTTTACCCTTCAAAGAGGTATCAATAACCAGGGAGCATAGATTTAAGGTAAGGGGCAGGAGGTCTAGAGGGAATTTGAGGAAACATTTTTTCACCCAGAGGGTGTTGGAACCTGGAATACACTGCCTGAGGGGGTGGTAGAGGCAGGAGCCCTCACAACATTTAAGAAGTATTTAGATGAGCACTTGAAACTCCATAGCATACAGGGCTATGGGCCACGTGCTGGAAAATGGGATTAGAATACATAGGTGCTTAATGGCCAACATGGACACAGTGGGCCGAAGGGTCTGTTTCTGTGCTGTATAACTATATGACCCTATGATATTGGCGGTCAATCATCTCAGTTCCAGGAAATCACTGCAGGAGTTCCTCAGGGTAGTGTCCTCAGCCCAACCATCTTCAGCTGCTTCATCAATGATCTTCTTTCCATCATAAGGTCAGAAGTGGGGATGTTCGCTGATGATTGCACAATGCTCAGCACCATTCATGACTCCTCAGATACTGAAGCAGCCTGTGTCTTATGCAGCAAGACCTGGACAACATTCAGGCTTGGGCTGATAAGTGGCAAGTAACATGCATGCCACACAAGTGACAGGCAATTACCATCTCTTAAAAAAGAGAATTTAACCATCTCCCCTTGACATACCATCGTTGAATCCCCCTCTACCAACATCTCAGGGGTTGCCTTTGACCAGAAACTGAACTGGACCAGCCATATGAATAGTGTGGCTACAAAACCAGGACAGAGACTAGGAATTCTGCGATGAGTAACTCACCTTGTGGCACTCCAGAGCCTGTCCACCATCTACAAATCAGGAGTGTGATGGAATACTCTCCATTTGCTTGGATGATTGCAGCTCCAACAACACTCAAGAAGCTCAACACCATCCCGAACAAAGCAGCACACTTGATTGGCACCCCATCCACCACCTTAAACATTTTTTCCCCCACCACCGATGTACAGTGGCAGCAGTGAGTACCATATACAAGATACACTACAGGAACTCGCCAAAGCTCTGGAAAGCTTCCATCAGACTGGAAAGTAGCAAATATTCAAGAAAGGAGGGAGGCAGAAAACAGGAAACTATAGGCCAGTTAGCTTGATATCTGTCGTAGGGAAGCGTTAGAATCAATCATTAAGGAGGTTATAGAAACTCAAGGCAATCTGAAAGAGTCAGCATGGTTTTGTGAAAGGAAAATCACGTTTAACCAATTTATTGGAGATCTTTGGCGGAGTAACATGTGCTGTGGATAAAGGGGAGCCTGTGGACGTACTGTACTTGGATTTCCAGAAGACATTTGATAAAGTGCCACATCAAAGGTTATTGCAGGAAATAAAAGCCCATGGTGTAGGGAGTAACATATTAGCATGGATGTCTGGTGGAAAACAGAGACCATGCATAAATGGGTCTTTTTCTGATTGGCAGGATGTTACAAGTGGAATCCTGCAGGGTCAGTGCTGGGGCCTCAACCTTTTATAATTTACATCAATGACTTAGATGAGGGGAGTGAAGGCATGGTAGCTAAATTTACAGTTGACACAAAGATAGGTAGGAAAGTACATTGTGAAGAGGACATAAGGAGTTTGCAGACAGATATAAATAGGTTGAGTGAGTGGGCAAAAATTTGGCAGATGGAGTATAATGTGGAGTTTTTCACTTTAGCAGGAAGAATAGAAAAGCAGAGCATTACTTAAATGGAGAATGGCTACAGAATTCCGAGGTACAGAGGGATCTAGGTGTTCTATTGCAGGAGTCACAAAAAGTTAGTATGCAGGTACAGCAAGTAATCAAGAAGGCTAATGGAATGCTATCCTTTATTACGAGAGGAATTGAACATAAAAGTAAAAATGTTATGCTTCAGTTATATAGGGCATTGGTGAGAGCACATCTTGAATATTGGGGAGAATTTTCCCCCCATTGTAGGGGGCTGTGTGGGGGCAGGTGCAAACCCAATCGACACCCCCGATCAGGTCCGCGCTGCCATTTTACGTGGGTGGGCCAATTAAGGCCCACCCAGCGTGACACGCGCCCGGAAGCGCTGAGTGCTCCCTGTGCGGGCGGAGGGGGGGAGGGTTCCCTGAGTCGGGGCCTGCGCTCTTTCAGTTTAAGTTTTAAAAAGCTAAACAAAGAAAAGAAAAAAATTTAAGACATGCCCTCCTCATGTGACAGTGTCACATGAGCTGGGACATGTCAATGAATTTTTACAAAAATTTTTATTCAATTTATAAACACTTCATGAAACCTCATCCCGCCCGTGGATGAGGTTCCATGAAAAATGTAAAGGCCGCCTGGGCTCTTCGCCTGCCCGCCAATGTTAAGGTTGGACAGGCAGCTCAGTTTATTGGCTTAATTAGCTTTTAAATGGCCTTAATAGGCCTTTGACAGTTCGACGGGTGCGCAGCCGATTTGGCTGCGCGCCCGCCGAACTGAAAATCTAAATGACGCGCAGTGATGTCGGGAAGCACGCCCGACGTCACCCCGCATCATTTTATGCCTTGGTGAGCAGGCCCCTCCCCCTCGCTGAGCCGAAAATTCTGGCCAGTGTGTGCAGTTTTAGTCCCCTTATTTAAGGATGTAAATGCATTGGAGGTGGTTCAGAGGTGGTTTACTAGATTGATGCCTGGGATGAGTGGGTTATCTAATGAGGAAAAGTTAGACAGACTGGGCTTGGTTCCACTGGAGATTAGAAGAGTGAGGGGTGACATGATTGAAGTCTATAAGATCCTGGGATGGCAGGATTGTCGTATGAGGAGAGATTGGGCTGACGAGGACTGTATTCACTGGAGTTTAGAAGAATGAGAGGGGATCTCATTGAAACATAAAAATCTGACAGGGATGGACAGACTTGATGCAGGGCTGATGTTTCCTCTGGTTGGGGAGGGGAGGTAGGTGGGTCTGGAACAAGGTGTCACAGTCTCAGGGTACCGGTCGACCATTTAGGACCGAGATGAGGAGAAACTTCTTTACTCAGAGGGTGGTGAGCCTATGGAATTCTCTACCACACAAGCTTGTGGAGGACAAGTCACTGAATATAGTTAAGAAGGAAATAGATAGATTTCTGAACTCTAGAGGTATCAAAGGGTATGGGTAGTGGGGGTATGGCGTTGAGGTAGAGGATCAGACATGATTATATTGAATGGCGGAACAGGCTTGAAGGACCTTATGACTTACTCCTGCTCCTATTTACATTGTTTCTTTGTATTGACGAGGTAGATGTGGAAAGGATGTTTCCTCTCGTGGCTGAGTCCAGAACTAGGGGGCACTGTTTTAAAATTAGGGTTTGCCCTTTTCGGACAGAGATGTTGAGAGTTTTTTTTCTCTGAGGGTGTGCGACTTTGGAACTCTCTGCCTCAGAAGGCGGTGGTGGTGGGGGTCATTGAATATTTTTAAGGCTGAAGTCGATTGATTCCCTTGCCTAACAAGAATCAAAGGTTATAAGCAAAAGACTGCAGATGCTGGAAATCTGAAACAAAAACAGAAAATACTGGAAAAACTCAGCAGGTCTAGCAGCATCTGTGGAGAGAGAAACAGAGTTAGCGTTTCGAGTCCATATGACCCTTCTTCAGCTCTGGAGAAGGGTCATATGGATTCGAAATGTTAACTGTTTCTCATTTCACAGATGCTGCTAGACCTGCTGAGTTTTTCCAGCATTTTCTGTTTTTGTCTAAGAATAAAAGATTATCAGGAGTAGATGGGAATGTGGAACTCGAAACACAAACAGATCAGGCATGATCTTATTGAATAGTGGAGCATACTCAAGGGGCCAAATAACCTACTTCTACTCCTATTTTGCATGTACCTTCGACATCAACTTCCAAACCCATGACCTCTACCACCTCAAAGTTCAAGGGCAGCTGATGCAAGGGAACACCACCGCCTGAAAGTTACCCTCCAAGCCACACGCCATCCTGACCTTGGAACCATATCGCTGCTCCTGGGCCAAAATCCTGGAACTCCCTCCTTAACAGCACTTTGAGTGTATCTACACCACATGGACTGCAGTGATTCAAGAAGTGATTCAAAGTGGTGGCTCACCACCACCTTCTCAAGGGCAATTAGGGATAGGTAACAAATACTAGCCTAGCCAATGATACCCATATCCTATTAAAGAATTTTTTGAAAGTTGGGCAAGATTTACTGATTTGATTAGGACATCAGTTCCTCATTATCCTAGTTGGTTCCCATCTATGCGATAATAGCAATATCTTTGTTTGTAGAGGCTGAAATTCTTCAGAGAATGGTAAAAACTATAATCTAATATTGAATTAATCAGTTTTACAATTGTTGCATCAGAAATGTATATTAATCTAACTGTTCCATCTTTATTTGCTTTTAGGTGGCTTCATGTTGAAGGAGAGCTATTCCAATGCAGAGCATACAACTTATCACACACTTCCTTCAACAGCTTCAAGTAATCTATATTCATCAAGCCAAGTGACCACGACGAAGATCACAAGTGAAATGATCAGAGAAGAATATGTGAACATTGTACCAGTACATCATGATTTGCCAGTTGCTAATACCACTATTGAAGCCACAGTGACCAGTCCCATATCTTCCACCGTCCTTTCAAAAGACATTGATATTCCCATTGTTCCTAGAATTAACGTTGTTGATTCACAGCCACGTGGCTTTGAACCCAAACATGATTTTATTGAAGTGAGCAGCATGAGCCCGGATGTTCATACCACATTCCCTGGTCATGCAGTTACTGTTATCGATGATGAATCCTTAGCTGCCTCAAGGGTAGTCACAGCAGATGAAATGATGAGCACGGTGGTTAAAAAAGCTGATTCAACTGAAGAGGTGAGTTTAAATGAAAATAGAGTATAACATTTTTGCGGTGAAGTTACATTATGACACAGCCAATGATAAATGCTGAGTTGTCCAAATCCCAGAGGGAAACTTGAAACAACTGTCATAACCAATTTTTTTCAATTTGTATGTTTCAAGATGCAGGCTTTGAATTCAGTTATAATAAGACCACTGAGTCTCGAGAGGTTTTTCTAAAACTAAATTAAACATTTATTAATTAAAAGATTATAAGCACATACATATGTCTACAAATGACTACTATAATAACTTCTAAAAATCCCCTAATTAATCTGACTCTCAGTTACACCCCCATTAAGCAACAGTAAAACATGTAGGGCAGAATTTTCTGCCTGTCGGGCGGGCGGGCCCAACCCAATCTCTGGCGGGCGGGAAGCTGATCCCTGCCAGCGAAGCAGGCCGCACCACCATTTTACGTGGGCAGGCCAATTAAGGCCTGTCCAGCATGATGTCCGGCGGGAAGCGCTATATGCTTCCTGTGCGGATTCCCTAAAAGTGAGAGTGCGCTCTTTCGCGCGTGCGCACGAAAGAGCATACATCTCCCTGAGGCTAAGTGCAGCCTCAGAGAGATGGCTTCCACTTTCCACTTCCACAATATTTTTTTAAAAATTCCCTAACATGTCCCCCTCATGTGACAATGTCACATGAGATGGGACATGTTCATAATTTACAGATTAACTTTATTAAAATTTTTAACATCCTTAAGGTTGGATGGGCAGGTCCTTTAATTGTTTAAATGATCCTGTCAACGGCCTCAATTGGCCATTGACAGGTCGGCGGGCCCACAGCTGATTTTGCTGTGGGCCCGCCTTCTTGAAAATTTAAATGGGGCGGGATGATGTCGGGGGTTCCGCCCCCACATCATCCCAGGTCATTTTACACGTCGGCGAGCGGGCCCCACCCCCTGCTCACCGACTGCAAAATTCTGCCCATAGATTTAAACAGACCCCTGGCAAAGCACACTCTGGATAGTCAAATTCAATATGAGTTTCTTTCAGCTCTGAGTCCTTGCAGACAGTGGCTTGAGGCTTACAGGCTGGAGGCTTTAGAGCTTAGAATCCCTCCTCTTTTACCAACAGCCTTCTCTTCCTTTATACATATTTTCCTCTTTGAATGCAAATTCTCATTGTATCACTCGGTTTTTTTAAATTTACCTCTTCTAACAATAAAACCCTTTCACAGCACCAATTTTATTAGTAAGCTTTGGAAAAATAAACAAATTGTTTGACTTCTTCTGACTAGGTGTAATATTTCACCCATTCTTTTGAATGGTATATTTAAAAAGGCAAATTGCCCCCTTTACACTTAACCATCGAACTTCCCTATGTTTGCCTAATTAACATTTCAAACCTACTTCTCTTCTATACACCAAAGTTTCCAGACTAGCTGGTTTTAATCCAATTAACACACACACAGACACACACACACACCACTAGAACTCTATTCTAAAATAATTTCCAATGACATTATAGACATTATTATATCTTCTTGACACGTTAGTGCTCAGATCAAACAATATAAGAACGTAAGAAATAGGAGCAGGCATAGGCCATA
The DNA here is from genome assembly GCF_964194155.1 of Cetorhinus maximus. Classification (NCBI taxonomy): domain Eukaryota; kingdom Metazoa; phylum Chordata; class Chondrichthyes; order Lamniformes; family Cetorhinidae; genus Cetorhinus; species Cetorhinus maximus. The sequence goes on along the minus strand of NC_135883.1, from coordinate 13,443,410 downwards.
CAGCCCATTGAGCTTGCTCCGACATTCAATATAATCATGGCCGATCTTTTGCCTCGACTCCGCTTTCTTACCAGTTCTCTATATTTTTTTGATTCCCTAAGAAACTGAAAAACTGTCTCTCCTAGCCTTAAATATATTCAGTGATGGGGCATCCATAACTCTCTGGGGTAGAGAATTTCATAGATTCACAGCCCTTTGAGTGAAGAAACTTTTCTTCATCTCAGACCTAAATGATTGTCTCCTTATCCTGAGATTGTGCATCTGTGTTTTAGATTCCCCAATCAGTGGAAACATCCTCTCAGTGTCTACCCTGTGAAGCCCTTTCAGAATCTTGTGTGTTTCAATAAGATCGCCTCTCATTCTTCTAAGCTCCAGAGAACACAGTCCCAGTTTACTAGGCCTCTCATCAAAGGGCAACCCTCTCATCCCAGGGACCAATCAAGTGAACCTTCACTCTTGTTTTACGTGGTGTGTAAAATGGCTTCTCCCTGAATCCTTTAACTTTGTTAAAACAACAGATTAAAAGTAACATGAACATTTATACATCGATCTTCACAGGTTGGAATTTCAAGGTCAAATGTTAAACCTTAGGCTCTCAGAGATTTTAATGGATCTTCTTAAATTCTTTTAAAATTGTAGACAATAATTGAATTTTTAAGACTAAAACATTAAATACAAATCTGCTAAACTTCACACAAGGTGTGTGAGGGTCATTGGTGCATCAATCAATGTGGTATTAAAGGGTCCTAACAGCTTTTTGTCTTGAAAGATAAATGTGAAGCGGTTTTAATTTTGCTTTGCCCACAAGGTGCTGACTTGGCTAGTGTTAGTGGACCTCTTCTATACTAGCCAAGCGATCATTCTTCAAATTTGAGCCTAGATAGCACGTTTCTTCAGGTAGTTGAGGGTATCAGACTTATGCTTGATTATGGCTGCAAATACATTCTCTTGAAAGTGTCAATCAGAGGCACAAACCCTGATTTTCCACCCCCCCCCACTTTTTTTCTCCCCTATCCACAGAGGTATCTGGGAGAACCCCTGTTGTAATCAGGCTGGGTATCATACCTAACATCTTCCAGGTCTGCACACCTCTGAGTTACAATGGGCAGTTCATTTATTGACCATGTCATCTCTGTAAATTGGGAATTGCAGAGTGAAATCCAAGTTTGGTTTACAAAAAACACACTTTATAAATTTATGGGTCGAATTATTGCTTTGGGCACAGTCGGCGATCCAGGTACAAGTTGTGCCCAAGATTGAGCCTGATTTAGAAAAGGTGTTTTCCCCCAATTTTCCATTCAATTATTTGCATATCAGCAAACACAACCTCTCCAATGAAGCAATGCAATCAGGCAGTCTTAAAATGTAAATAAAAAAAAATTCCTTGCCTATTTAAGCGTGATAACGTGACAAAGTTTGATACAACTGAAATCGGTTTATCACAAAAAAATGCATTTTCATTCACAATTTCAATCCACCACCCAATTTTAAATGACTGCAAACTATTTATTCAAATAGATTAAAGTTATTTTCTAGTTAGTTCAGGTACAGTAGTCAGTTCCTGAGTAAGTTACTTATTAGTGTCCTTGATCCTTGCGCGATGTTTTAAAAATTGGCTCAAAGGATAGCGGGAACCTAATCTTTTACGTCGGTTTCATCGATCTTGAGTAAATTGTGTTAAAAAGACAAATGCAATTGTGCAGAAACTCCAGGCAGATAGCTCTAATATTTGGGCATAAGGGGATACTTTCGTTTAATGATGCAGGGGTGCTGGAAGTTCCAGCTCATGCACTGAAACATGCCATTATCCAACCCCAAAAATAACAGCTCAGACCAGGAAGCTGACCTTCACATTCAGTAAACATGGCTACACATAGCAAATACTAAAATGCCCTCATGGAACCTTTTATTGTGAAGTACTTTTGTACTGTATAAAATAACTTGAATTGAATAAAACTTTGATCATTCCTAAAAATCTTTACTGGTTCACTTAGGTTGCGGAGGTGGTGGATGTGGATATGTATTTCACTGAGACGATAGAGAGCGTAACCATTCTGAATCAAAACCAGGTTCCAGATTCAAAAACCTCGGCTGAAACGCCACAGGAAAGATACTCTCATGACGCCAGTGCATCTGGGAGTTTTCTGGAAAGAAGTGAATTATTGGCAGGTATGCATGTTGCTTTTTGTACAGCCGCTGTTTTTCACGTAATGCGCGAGGACCGAAACTGCTGCAAATATACATCAGTTTATTAGCAGACGTAAAGAGAAACAATGCCTTTGCGGTTTTGGACGTGGCCCTTTGATCAGAACAATTCTGCTGAGGAGTCTACACTGCAAATGTCAAACCAATTCTCTCTTTGGATGCTGACCAACCTGTTGTGCGGTTCTGGCATTTGTGTGTTTTTTAAAAAAAATCTCTGCTTTAAAACTGCATCTCAACAACACTTGGTATACTTGATTAATGTCTAGCATTTCTGTATATTGTAACACAAATATTGATTTCACAGAGATTTCCATTAAAGGGCCAGGATTTTCCCGTTGGCATGCGGCGGGGGGCAACCCAACACGCCAACGCGTAAAATGACGCACGATGTCTGTCTCGCGGAGTTTCGTTCGGCGGGCGCGCCCCCGAGTCGGTGGCATGCTCCCCGATAACTGATAGGCCTATTAAGGCCATTAACGAATTAATTAATGTCATTGTTTACACTGCCCGTCCAACCTTAAGGTTGGCGGGCAAGCGAAAGGCCAAGCGGCCTTCAAGATTTTTTTTAAGGAAGCCTCATCCACGAGCGGGATGAGGTTTCCTAATGCTTTTACTACTGAAATAAAAATTTTATGTGAAAAATAAAAACATGTCCAATCTCACGTGACACAATCACATGAGGGGACATGTTTCATTAATTACCCCCCCCCCCCACCCCCCCGTTTATTTATTTACTTATTTCAAAGCGCTCCAATTGCCCTGAGGCAGCTCCGTCCCTCAGGGAGGTTGAAGCGCTCTTTCGCGCACATGCATGAAAGAGCGCTGGCCCCGACTCTCCCTCACCCCCAGCCCGCACAGATAGCGCTGAGCGCTACCGCTCGTGCCTCACGCTGGGCAGGCATTAATTGGCCCGCCCGCGTAAAATGGCGGCGCGGAGCCGATCATGGGCGGCGGTTGGCTCCACGACCGCTCCCGCCCGCTCCCTCCGAGCCCACCCGACACGAGACAAATTCAGGCCAAGGGTTTCTTTCGTGAATCTAACGATTAAAGTAGAGTAAAATTTCTGATATCCAGCATGTTCCAGGAGTGGGAGACGCCCGTTAATCAAAGATGCCAGTTAACTAAGATGCAAGACGAATTCCACATTTTAATACAATCAGAGAGCTCCTCACATCATCCAGCGGGTGGCTATAATGACCTCATGGTGATGCTGGTGTTGCAGTCACGTGAGAGGTGTGGGAGCGCGCAAATCGAGTGAGTGGCGCCAAGGGAACATGGTGCTGGAGAACAGAACGGGAGGCTGAGACCGGAGTGAGGGCAGGTCGTGGATAACAACCACCCATGAGCTTCACAATTATCAGTAGTTTTGAGAGAGTGGGACTGAAGGTGACGTGGTAAACATAACCAATCAACAAGTGCTAGCACCAGCTTATGAGAGATGAGAGCAGGGCCATCACTAGGGGTTGCAGGGTCCAGGGTAAATCACACTGTAGGGCACCCCCTAACATTTTGTACAAGTTTCCTCTGATGGCTGGGTCCCTGAGCGTGCGTGTGGAAAGGAACACGAGCAACGTCCCAGCTACTGAGCACTCTGTTGCAAGCACGTACCGCACTATTGACTGTGATAACTGTGCTGCACCCTTGCTTCCAAGGCTGAACATAATTGTTGGCTCTCCTTTTGTTAAGGAGAAATCCATGACCTCTATGGGATTCCGTGATAACATTTTTACGAACGGACCCCGCACCCCCAATTGGAGAAAACTTTAAGGCCGGAATTTTCCAGCCCCTCACACCGGCGGGATCTTCCGGTCCCACTGATTATGAACGGAGATTCCAATGGCTCGCCGGCCTCGCTGCGGGGGATCCCACCATAGGAGGGCAGGAAAATTCCGGCCTAAATGGCGGAGTGAAGACCTTCATCGTGTTCAACCTTTTAAAAAAAAAAATTAGACATGATGCGATAAATAATTTGACGTATTTAAAAAAAAAAATGACTGTCCATCTTCCAATGTTAAGCGAACGTTAGTTGTAAATGGAAGAAAAATAAAATAACTAGTGGTTTAAATTGCCCAGGACCGAAAATAAACACAGCAAATGAGTGATGCTTTAAAGTTGTTACCTAGTTTGGGATAGTATTACACCTGACACCGTGATGTCGACACGTTGGGGCCCCCCAAAGGGCGGGGCCTGGGGCAGTTGTCCCAATTCCCCGTACCCTAGGGATGGCTCTGGATCAGAGACATCTCCAGTCAAAAAAAATAGACCTGATACAGCAATTTCGGCTCCTAGAGCACGCCTGTTGGTGCAGTGCCGGATAACGGGAATTTTATTGTAAATGCACGATGATCCGGTCCAATTGGAAAGGAGTGCTATCACTGAAAATCAGCCATGTATCATGGGGTGGAATTTAATGCAGCCGGAAGCGAGGCGTTAGAAATGCCTTTCGGAAGGCCGATGCTGTGAACTCTGGGCTACTTTACATCGGTGACAGGGAGGCAGCGAGCTGGCAACACTGTTTGGAGGTGACAGAAAGCTCATTGGGCTCGTGAAAGAGGCACTTGCGTCTCATTTCGTGCGAATAGAATTTAATGGCGCCTTGCTAGCTAACTGTGCAGGTTGTGATCAATCATTCAAAGGTGGCAGTGTTCCAGCGAGGCTTTTTGTTCAGAGAGGGAGGTCAGCTGTTGCGGAGCTACGTTCCATTGGAGTGGAAACTTTTACCAAAAGTGAGGAGGAGGAGGCCATCACCATCACGAAGCTGAGGGGTAGCTCAGAGGAGCTGAGAGGCAGCCTTTAGGGGTAGTTGCCTCTCAGTGAAGCAAGCAGAGGGGAAGTGATATAGGTGCCAGCTCAGGAAGAGCTGCGATGAACTGGATGACGTCTCCTGCAGGGCCAAAACCAGTAAAGGAAGAATTAAAAAGAGACGTGAGACTCATCCACCCAATTCTCCTGGACCCCCCAAGCTGAGGAGGAATGGTGCAGAGAGAGGGTAGACCAAGCACCAGAGACAACAAGTGCTGGACCAGCTGCAACAGCAAGAGGTGAAGCCTGGGGCTGGACAGGTCACAGAAGGACACCAAAGGAATGGCAGTGGAGTGAAGCCCAAGATGAGGGCACACTGCATCCCCAGAGTCTTCCAGACTTGCTTGAACTACCTCCCAGATGTCAGAACACCAGTGTGAATGAAGACTACGACTGTGAAGGGATGACCTGTGACCCATGGGACAGGGTGGGCCACCCAATGTGAGTGGTGCTGAAGGTCACCACCCTGTTGAACTTCTACACGTCTGGTTAATTCCAGAGATCAACCTGAGACATGTGCGGCAATCCCAGGCAGATGCTCAACACTGCATTAAGGAGGTCACCAAAGCCCTGTTCAAAAGGCCAGAGAGTTTGTGCATTAAAGCATTAATCCTGATAGCCAGGCAGAGAGATCTGAAGGCTTTGGGGGCATTGCAGGATTTCCACAGGTGCAGGGTGTAATCAATTGCAACCATGTGATCACTAACGCTCCCATGGACCAGCCTGTGGCCCTCGTGAACAGGAAAGAGTCCTACTTGATTAATGTTCAATTCATCTACAGCCATTGGAAGCCAGTCCTCCAGGGAGCACTCATGATGCCTATGAAGTTCGACACTCCCGGATGACACAGCTGTTCGAGCCCCACGCATGTCTTCAGGGCTGGATCCTTGAGGACAGGGGTTACCTCTCAAAACATGGCTGGTGACGCCAGTGAGGAACTCTCACACTGCAGCTGAGGAACATTAGACTGCGTGCCACAAGTTGACCTGGGCCACACTAGAGCAGACAACTGGCCTGCTGAAGATGGGATTCCATCATCTAGACCTTTCCGGCGCAATGTGGCTTAGTGAGTGTTTCCAGGATCCTAGTCATCTGCTGTGCTCTACACAACCTAACGCAGCAGAGAAGGGAGGTCTCAAAGGCAGAGGACTTGGATGATCCTCACTCCTCTTCTGATGGGAAGGATGAGGAGAAGGGGGCAGAGCAGACAGGACAGCAGAATGAGGCACCTGCACCAAAGGCAAGATCCATGGGGAGATGTGCAAAGGAAGCTCGTGACAACCTCATTTCATGCCCGCTTCCAGAAGGCATGACACCCTCGCGATGCCTGCTGCCATTACATGTTGTCACACTTAGTACAACCTCTCCATTCACATTGCTCCAACCATGGAAAGGGCCAGAGTCCACTTTCCCTGCTACCGGTATGCAGATGAAGATGCAGAGGCTCACATTGCAAGTGAGAAGACAACATTCGCTGCATAAGTAATGCAGAAATCAATGCACAAACACTATTTACTGAAACACAGCCACTGATCATGTACAGAATATGATCACCAATGCCACCTTGGTGCGTTTAGGTTCCCTTTCAGACGTGCTCCTGAGTGATCCAATGAGGTATGGCCCTGGTGTCTGCAGCTGAGGAGGAGGCAGGCCACGTTATACTGCCCTGTGACAGCCTCTGGGTGCCCAAAACCTGAAGGGCCCTGGCACACTGTGGGGCTCCTGCATAGGTGCAGCTACCTTCACTGTGGCTGCGGTTACTGGAGGCAATCAGGTCACTGGCAAAAGAGCTGAGGAGCACCTGTATACCCTTGGAGTGCCTTGAGGGGAGCCCCCAGTTGTGGCGAGCTGTCATTTCTCCTCCCTCTTGATGCATGATGGCTCTTCACTGTCTACCAGAGATTGAAGGGCACCAGGAGGTGAGTCCTGGAGCCTCAACCTTTCTTGCCTGGCCCACTGTGGCCTCGAGCTCATGGCCAAAGCAACAGTATATGCACATATCTGGCAGCCAAAGAGGAGTATGTGGCTCTCTAGGATGGTCATCGACCTCTCAATAGAGGAAGCCATGCGCTCACACATTTGATGGTGACACTTAAGACTTGGTTGGACTCTTCCATCGTCTGCACGTGGCTGCACATTGCCTCCAGCAGCTTCACCAGATGTTTCCCTGCCAGTCATTCCAGCAGGTTCCACGTTCCTGCCTGTCTGTGAGTTCCTCACCAGCTTGTGACTCCGAATCAAGTCATGAACGCATAGCCACAGACACAAAAGGATCTGCGCTGGTGGAGGGTGCAGGGTGATGTGATGCTGGACCTTTCTGAGAAATCGTCATCCTCCTCCTTCGAGGTGGCCTGCAGGGTCCCTGTTCAGGCAGCAGCCCATCCATTGTGTGGGAAAAAACCTGCATGGGAAAACACAATTAGGGAAGAAGTCTTTCCATTCACGCTTCCCATCCTTGCATGATGGACGTTTCCTTTCAGCCCAAGGCGGACACCAGGCTTGAGGCCTCCTCACTTGCTTCGCACTACACGCCCATCTTTTACCTGCCGTTGCCTGGCTGCTTTGCTGTCTGCCCAGGTTGAGAGCCTCAACCTCAGCGGGTGTCAGGGTTGGGATGTTCATCACACCTCTACCTATCTTCACCTTCTCTTTTGCCTTGTGTGCCCCTTTCAGTCTCCACACAATGATTTGCTGATCCCCTAATCAGTTGGCATCCCTTTGACACATGATGGGGGCTTACACATGTCTCACCAATATGCCCACTCTCATGGGACTTGGAGGCCACTGCCATCAAGAGGCAGATAGATACCTGTCGCCTACTTGGAGCAATTCCTCATGAAGCCACTGGTACTCCTGCACAAAATCCTTTTGCCTGCCTGGCTGATCTATCCCCATTTTGAGACTCCTTGCATATTGTCCACATGAAAGCAGTGGTACGTTCTGAGCATTTAGTTACACTCGGCCTGGCAGAGGAGGCCATTGACCCACTTGTGACACTGCACCCATGTATGTATGTGGGTGGACCCCAAGGTGCTGCTCTCCATCCAGGCTACCTTGGTCAAACAGAAGGGTCTCTTCTTCCCATCCAGAGGGAACAGTGCCTCCTGCCATTCCTGTGCAGCCTGGGAGAGAACCTAAAGGAGGCATTGCTGAACTGTGAGGCAACCCACTGTCTAGCCTGCAAAATGCTCCTTCTCGCGGTCGTCTGCAACACTTTGTTGTGGTGGTCTGCTCGCTGGGAGGTTGATTATTCTTCTGGGGCAGCACAGAGGTGGAACAGTCTTCAGGGGTAGCAGAGATGAGGAAAGCTCTTCAGGAGCCACAAGGTTGGACTCTCAGCAGCTCCCATGGTGATCCTGGAACCTCATTCACTCTGCAACAGGTCTGGCTGCTGTTTTAAAATGGCGCCAGCACCTGCCCTCACATCACCTGAAGCCGGGATCGGTACCTTCCTTGCCCACCCCATCACCTCCATCTTGTTAATGGGCATTCAGCCAACCACTTACACCCCAAACGGCAATGCCACCTACTTTTGGATCCCCCACCTGGTTGAGATTAAATTCTGCACACTGATGTCAGTTGCTCACATCTAAAACAATGTATATAAAGGCAGCTTGATTCAAGGAAGTGCAATTAAAGTAGCATGTGGCAAAACAAAAGAGGTAATAAAAAAACAACATTTAGAATTTTCCATTGTAATTTAGAGCTTGTTTTCAGTTTTGCAAGATCTGAACTGGCAGATGTTGGCCTAATTGTACAGTTAAATATAGTTTATTTCAACTGCATTAGAAAAGTGATTTCATGTAATTTACATCTTGATTTCCCTCCCTCGCCAATTGAAATTTGTTGTTCTACGATTGTACAACTTGGGTTTATAATTGGCAAATTGTCTAATGTGTTGCATGACAGGACAATTGAATCAAATTCTACTTCACTGCAATTGACAAATGGATAGATAAATGAACAAGGAAAAAGTGCCAACATTTCACCATTTTCAATTCAAGCAGTTTATGAGGACTGTTAGTCATATTTGTAATTTTTATGCAGAGAAGGCAATTACCCCTGAGGGTTCAATATGAATATCTGGCAAAAAGGTTCAATGCATACACTATATATTACAGTCCCAAACACTGATGGTTTAGATGACCCTTTGGAAGTGGTTGTTCAAATGGGGGAGGGGTGCAGGCTGGTAAGTCAAGTGCGGAATGATTTGAGAAAGGCTTTGTGCAATTCCTAAGAAGCAAAATCTATGCCTCTGTCCTTTGAAGAAAATTGAAACGCTAAAAGAGATGAAAATATTTGAAGGGAAGACAACATATGCTCCTTTTTAAAAAAATTTTTTTTGTATTTCAAATGGACTCTCCATATGCACTCTTACCAAAAGTCCTGTTTGCAGACCCTTTCAATCCCAGTTGCCAAAGCTAAATTATTTGTGTGGTTATTGCCTTTTTGCCTTTCCACGTTCTTCCTCATGAATCAAATTCTGGGGACCAGTAGGACAAGAAACATTGGGGATTATGACTGAGGTGACAGATCTGATAGATATTTTGCGTGCACGAAATACATGTATTGCAGTTGAAACTTAATCTTTGGGGGAAGCGATTGTGACTTAAGTTTTGAGGAGGTTAGAACTCGGAACATTTTGTCCTTGTTACAGAAACCACTCAAATGTAACTATTTTGATTTTGCTTTGTTCCCTTGTTTTAGCTACTGTTGCTGGAGGATTTGTGGGACTTGTGCTTGCTGTTCTGCTGGTGGTAGTGCTGGTGTATCGAATGAAAAAAAAGGATGAAGGAAGTTATACGTTGGATGAGTCCAAGCAGCCAAATGGAGGCTACCAAAAACCACAAAAACAAGAGGAATTCTATGCATAAACGTATTTTTAAAAGTTCTGTATCAATCTTTTATGCAAAGTGAACACTTTCTTTTCTTTTTCTTGCCTGGGTTAGAAAGTGAATCGGAAAAAATGCCAGTCTAACCTCTATTTCCATGACGATTGTATTTTTGACAGTTCTGAGACAGACAGTGGTGTAATGTTTGCTTCGTGGGTGAGGAGACTTGGTTAAATTTTCACTGCAATTTTTATATTGTAGAGGATAACTGAAACGGTGGGGTAAAATAGGTTTATTTTTAAATGGGAAAAGAAACCCAGTTGGGAATGCACAATACAATATTGTAAAGCCACAAACTGCCTAAACCTGTAAATTTCTATATTGTGAAAGTATTAACCAAATGGAAGGGACGAAAGGGAACATGGAATCTTTTACAATTGTGATTTCAAATTGTATGAATGCTGATGATGTGTACCTAATAATATAGGCTTACAGTAGAGACTCCCTTTGCACTTGGCTATGCATTTTTTTTTATTTGTGTTGTATTATGCAGTTCATTGAAAGGGATACATTTCAAATTTTTAAAAACAGATTTACTAAGTTTAATCATTCCTTCAGATTTATGACAATTGAAGGATTGATTGGTGAAATGATGTCCTTTCCAAATACTTTAATTGAATCAAAGTGGAAGGGCAGTAATAGTTGAATGCTGTTTCATGAGTTAAATATATTTTTGGTCCTGAAGCTTTCAGCCTGTTTCCTTTAGTTAATATGCTTTTATACTGTAACCAGTCATTGAAGCACCTGATCTACTCCTTTTAAAGAGCTGGGCCTCTGAGTTTGTGAAAAAAATAAGTAAAGTTCAGTGTTCACCCCACCCCAATATTTTGCACAGAGAAGTATTTTTTTTTGTTCTTGACCTTCAGTTGGGTTATGATCTAACTCAATTAAATAAAATTGATCTTTCTTAGATATACTTCTGTTTCCTTGCTGCACGTATACCACAATTCCTCCATCTAATTTCACAGGCTGTATCTAAAAGGCTTACATTGAGTCATTGTAAGCTCCACATATGAACCTATTGAATGTGACCTGTGCAGTCCAAGTAAAATGTCTTCCACCTTTTTGTATAAATGCATTATGTAAAAGCTGAACTTGGATTTCATCCAGCCATTGCTGATGTGGTTCTTTCTTTTTTCAGCCGCTGCACAGTTCCTACAAACTACCATAAGCATGCTGCATCCCCGATTTATATTTTTAAAATCTGTCAATTTATAGCTGTTATGAATTTATGAACAAATGGCTGTATAAAGGAAACAACTGTGTATCCCTCTTACTGTTTTTGAATTGCTGCCAATTTCAAGAGTTAACTAAAGTTCTGTAGAGTTGAGTTCTAATCACAACTTGGCAACTCTGCCAAGTTTAAGACCTGCCTTTTCTAACATTAACAAAGAATAAACCAAATATAATTATTTTTGTATGATAGAACTAGTGGTTAATCTTAGCTTAGAATCATTTATGACTAGCAAAAAGGCTCGATGTCAAAAGATTTGGTTAAACGTGGTTTTTGTGACTTGGCATAAGCCTGGACTCTTTTCATGAATGTTAAACTTTGTCTGGAACTTTCATTAATGCTCTCTATTTATTAACTATGCTATTTCTATACATATCAAACAATAAAAGAACACTGACACACTAATTATTGTCAATACTTTAAGAAGGTAATGGAGTCCACTTAAAATGAGTTCTGTAGGGTTAAGTACATAGATTTCAGGATTTTGGGTTGCAACCCCACCCCCCCCACCCCCTTTAATTCTGCTCCAGTTGCAGTAATACCTATTTACTACTGAGTTTCCCTCCGTCCTTTCACCGTTAACTTGTGGCTCAGGCTTTACAGCCCAATTGCCTTTCTGTGTACAATGGAGAGTTTGAGGGAGGAGCTTCTCATTATTAAGGATAGCTAAAACGGGGCAGTCTGAAAGTAGTACATAATCTAGGCAGTGATATAAATTGTCTCAATTGCTAGAGGGATAGGATCTGGCTTTTGAGGAGCAACCTGCTGATCTTGGTAATGTTGGAGGATGTTTACCGCTTTATAGGTACTATATCAATGCGAGTTACTGTTGTAATACAGTGGTTGTGAGAGGCTCTGAACATAAGTATGACAAGTGACAATGGAGATTGCCATTACACCATAATGGGCTGACTGTGTAATTTCACTTCAAGCTTGAAGAAAGTCTTCCTCCAAACTGTTATTGTCAACAATGTGATGGAGCGCTTCTATTTTCTCAATGATGTCTGTGTTTTGTGAAAAGAAATTGTATAAAGGGATGGGAGGGTATAGCTAAGTGTAGGGGTGGGGTGGCTTGTTCTAGACATTGATTCCGAAGTTCTCTGATCATGATGTATCAATTTCTGGACAACATGTTAAATGGTCATCACATGCTACTGTCTGTTGCGTATGGTGAAAAATAACACGTCAGACCAACACATGTAGTTTGACATTACTTAGCCAGATTTAGTTTACTGGTTAATTGCAGAGGTAAGACACAGCAAGATACTTAACCAAATATAAAACCATCTCGTATACCTCCATACATTTTGTTTCCTGAAATCTGAAAAGCAACAGAACTTGCAGATGAAGCAATCAGATCTCCCTTTTTTGAAGACCTTCATGTTATAACGGTGAAATAAATTCCAATAAACCCCCAGAGCTCTAAATCTTAGACATCAGAAATGTGATATGTACTGTGAAGCATTTTTCCTGCCACTGCCCTTTTTCAGTCAGCAAGCTTTAGATACTGTGCAGTGAAGTGTTCATATTATTATTCCATATGTTTTGCCTAATGGTTCACACAGAGAGATTACAATAACTTATTTCACTTTTTTGCATCGATACTTATGAAAATTTCAAATAAGTTGTTCTAATCCCCAAGTAACTATTGGCTTTAGTTTCTCAACAAAGCAATTGAAACAACAAAAGCTCAATTTTAAAACAGGTGTTTCTAACAACATGATAGCCAGGTCAAGTCTGTGCAGGTGAATATTTTGGTCACCACATACCAACTCCATCAAGAGTAGGATCCTTTCACAGAACTCCCAACAACACTGTTGGTTGAAGCTGTTCCTTAGATTTATCCAAGTACAAAAAGACATTTCTATTTTTCACAGCTTTTATCAAAATCTCAACTGACAATATTCTGGCAATAGCACTAAAGATTTGTGCTCTAGAACCTGCTGCATCCCTAGCTAAGCTGTTCCAGTACAGCTACAACACTGGCATCTACCTGGCTATGTGGCAAATTGCCCAGGTATGTCCTGTACACAAAAAGCAGAACAAATCCAACCCGGCCAATTACCGCCCCATCAGTCTACTCTCGATCATCAGTAAAGTAATGGAAGGGGTCATCAACAGTGCTATCAAGTGGCACTTGCTTAGCAATATCCTGTTTCCTGATGCCCAGTTTGGGTTCTGCCAGGGCCACTCAGCTCCTGACTCATTACAGCCTTAGCTCAAACATGAACAAAAGAGCTGAACTCCCGAGGTGAGGTGAGAGTGACTGCCCTTGACAGCGAGGCAGCATTTTGACCCAGTGAGGCATCAAGGAGCCCTAGTAAAACTCGAGTCAATGGGAATCAGGTGGAAAACTCTCCACTGGTTGGAATCATACCTAGCACAAAGGAAGGTGGTTGTGGTTGTTGGGGGTCAGTCATCTCAGCTCCGGGACACCACTGCGGGAGTTCCTCAGGGTAGTGTCCTAGGCCCAACCATCTTCAGCTGCTTCATCACTGACCTTCCTTCCATCATAAGTGGGGATATTGGCTGATGATTGTACAATGTTCAGCACCACTCGCGACTCCTCAGATACTGAAGCAGTCCATGTCCAAATGCAGCAAGACCTGGACAACATCCAGGTTTGGGCTGACAAGTGGCAAGTAACATTCACGCCACACAAATGCCAAGCAATGACCATCTCCAACAAGAGAGAATCCAAACATTATCCCTTGGTGTTCGGTGGCATTACCATCACTGAATCCCCCACTATCAACATTCTGGGGGTTACCATTGACCAAGAACTGAACTGGACTAGCCATATAAATACAGTGGTTACAAGAGCAGGTCAGAGGCTAGGAATCTTGCGATGAGTAACTCACCTCCTGACTCCCCAAAGCCTGTCCACTATCCACAAGGCACAAGTCAGGAATATGATGGAATATTCCCCACTTGCCTGGATGAGTGCAGCTCCCACAACACTCAAGAAACTTGACACAGTCCAGGACAAAGCAGTCTGCTTGATTGGCACCACATCCACAAACATTCACTCCCTCCGCCACTGACGCACAGTAGCAGCAGTGTGTACCATCTACAAGATGCACACCAGCAACTCACCAAGGCTCCTTCAACAGCACCTTCCAAACCCAGGGCCACTACCACCTAGAAGGACAAGGAGAGCAGATAGATGGGAACAGCACCACCTGGAAGTTCCCCTCCAAGACACTCACCATCCTGACTCAGAAATATATCGCTGTTCCTTCACTGACGCTGGGTCAAAATCCTGGAACTCCCTTCCTAACAGCACTGTGGGTGCACCTATACCACGTGGACTGCAGTGGTTCAAGAAGGCAACTCACCTTCTCAACCACCTTCTCAAGGGCAATTAGGGATGGGCAATTAATGCTGGCCCAGCCAGCGAATACCCCACCCTGTGAATGAATGAAGAAAAACTGATGTAGATAGGCAACATTTAGAGGAAGTGGGAGAACATATTTCTGATTATAGCGGCTGGTATTGTGAGATGGCTGGGCCTATTTCATCTGTTTAAGAATTGGGATTCAGAGCTTTTGTACCTAGGCATTTAAAGCTCGTCTTTGCCTATGTAAAGAGATAAACTCATTTATTATGCATTTTGAATTGCACTGGGCTATGGTCACATCCCTCATTTTGGAGCAGTTGAACTTTGAGCACAAGAGCAATTCAGGTATTTGAATGAATTTGAAAAATGCTCGGTGAGGAGGTGGTGGCGGAGGACTTGGTGACATGAAGCAAAGTGCCAGCTGCTTAGGGACATAATGTACATCACTCTGCCAGCCTGCATAGACTTATTTTCATGACTGCTATAATCCACAGGCGGACTAAGGAAACCCCTTTAGTGCAGGATGAATCTAGATGCTGTGTAGCCAACAAGAGTTTGCAGAAAATTACATAAGGGCCTAGAAGATTTTCATCCAATTGTTAACCACCATAGACTAAGGACGAGAAATTCTTTCATGAAGTGATGCTGTGCAAACGATTCCCCAGGGCAGACAGTGCCGGGAGTCAGTGCTGTGGGTCAGTGCCTGAGCAGTTTTCTCCATTGATATTATTGAAGAGCCCATGTGGCCTGCAAAGGTGCAGGCTAGACAGTCTGCCCCAGGGGAATTGATGTAGATTGCATAGTGATGCTAGAAGCATTGCTATACAGATGAGTTTTCCCCCCCAATGGACTGGATTTAACGCCCTGAGCAGTGGGCCCATACACTGGCTGCAGAACTGCTGGCAACACCCCCACAGTCAATATCGGGTGCCCTGACACATTAGAAGCCAATCAGGCACCTGCCTGGTCAGCATTGGTAGGTCCTGCAGGGTGGGTGTCCGTCATTGAAAAACTGCCGGACAATTAGGGGTCAGGAGCTTGTGAGTACAGCTGCTTGTGAACAGCGGCCACTGCCAGTGCTACAGTAGGGCCAGGAACAGGAGCAGTGCTGGAGATCCGGGGTGGAGTTAAGTGAGCTGGGCTCAGTCAGGCAGGCCCCTGCTAGGGGGCAGGAGGTTGGGGGCGGGCAGTCAGATTAAAGGGCAGGGATGTCTTCCCCAGCACTCAGCCCTTGCAGCTGGCAGGTCCCTCTGATGGGCAGAGGGTGCCTGAGTAGAAGGCACCCCCCACAGGCCTCTTGTAGGCCAGCCAGGGTATACCTGGCAGCCTGCCCACATCATGTGCACCTGCCAGCCATCACTAGTATTCTATCAGCAGAAGGTGAGCTGAGGCCCTTAGGTGGACCTCAATTGGCCTCCAGGCAGTAAGACCATTCTTAACCCTTCCCACCCTGGACTTAACTGGGGGAGTCAGGAAGGTGACACGCTCTCCATCCTGATATTACTGCCCTGTTACATAGCTCCCCCACCACCCAGCCCACTCCCAGGGGAAGGCATCGAATTCCTTCCAACATGTTTAACCAAAACGTTGACATGTTTAATCTGAGCTAACCACACAAGTGTGATTTGAGCCAATTTAGAGGCCAGGATTTTTAGTCAGTAATTTATCACCATAATTGAGGAAGGTTATGTGCCAATAGAATGCACAAGCATTTGGGTTCTGCATTTAATGGATGGGTTTGGGTTGGGTGGTGGAGCAGGATAAGGTATGAAAAACCTGTTGCCTGACCCCCCTCCACCCCTCCCATTTTCTGTTTTTACTGAGGACAGAATTTGGGCTGTCTGCCTCATTATCAGTCAGGTTGTCATCTTTAATTCTGGTTGATCAGGTTTCCTGAGCATTGGGAAACCTGACAGCTTCATCAAATTGAGGACTTGGTGGATTCAGGTGGTGAGTGATTTTACACTTGGCTCCTCAATTTGGGTACCTGGCTGAGAAACCTCTATGACTGGGCCTCCCCATCACCCATTCCCCCCCACTGAGGCCTCTGATCCTAACACGTCTCCAACTTCACTACTGCTACAAGACCAACTCCTTCCTCCACCAGGACCCTAATTTTCTCCCCCCCAAAACAAGGCTTCCAATCAACCAACCATCCTCCCAACTCCAATTTTCACTCCCCACCCCCAGACCTGCAACATCCCCAGGCCCATGACCTGCTCCTGGAACTGATCCACTCAATTGGCAACCACCCACTCCTCATCTCCTCCCGATCACCCCCGCCATGTATCCCCAACCCCATGTCCCCAGCAATGGGCTTAACCTTGTCCTGTGGCCTTCACCAACTAGCTTCCCTGCCTTATTGAAGGCTTAGAGTGAGGAACCGTTCAGTGACATTACTGAAGAAACGTGGAGTTAAAACCACACAGCATGTAGGACAATCCCGAAGTGCGGGTTCCCCGTGACTTTCTGACCAACCCATTCCCTGCAGGTGAGGTAAGTAAGAATACCATCCCAGGTCTCTAGTTCACTGAACTGCAGCTAGAACCTGTCTACCCTTTGGATTGAGGGTGGGAAGAGCCAAATCAGTGAAAGGAAGAGAGTTGGCTGGTCAACATGGGAATGTATGGTGTTTTCTCCCTCCCTTAAAGGAAAATAAGACCACACTAAACGAGAAGAGTCCTTGTGGCCCCATTAAAGCTGCCCTTCCCACAATTTATGACTACCTCGATCACAGACTCCCAGCCTGTGAAAGAAAGCCCTGCGCTATCCTGCGAACTGTTGTATAAAATCTTTCTTCCCAAGGATAATCCCACAAATGGAACAAGGAAATAGTCACAGCCCCATCGCTTGAAATCTTCAAGACCCATCTCTAGATTATTTCCATTGAAGTTTTTCGTTAGCAGGACCACCATTATCAGCAGGTTTAACTAGTGCTAACCATATAAATGTTGGGGGAAATGGATGGTGGTCTGCGATGCTGACGCAGCCAAAGAAGAAACAGAAGCAGAAGTACATCAAGCAAATCAAATAAATACTTGAAGAGAAAAATACAAGAAAAGGGCAGGGAAATGAGATTAAAATAGACAGAAGCAGTAAACTGTCCAGCAACCAGCACCAAGGGCCAATGGCTAAATGAGCACCTCTTGTCCTGGAATTTTTTATATTAGATTTCCACCAATCCTAGTTTTTCTGTTTGATAGAGCCACACAGCAGAGAAGGAGGCCATTTGGCCTTTTGTGTCTGTGCTGGCTCTTTGAAAGAGCTTTCCAATTTGTGCCACTACCCTACTCTTTCCCCAAAGCCCTCCACATTTTTCCTTTTCATATCTTTATCAAATTTTCCTTTGGAAGTTACAATTGATGCTGCTTCTGCACCCTTTCAGGTAGTGCATCCTAGACTTGCTGCATAAACAAGTTTCTCCTCATCTCCACTGAATGTGATTGGCAAGAGGATCCAATCTGTGCCCTCTGGTTACCAACTCCCACACGAGTGGAAACAGTTTTGACTTTTGAACACCTCTATTAAACCTCCCCTTAGCCCTCTATGCTGTAAGGAGGACAATCCCAGCTTTCACAGTCTCTCCAAACTGAAGTCCCACATTGCTGGCACCATTTCAGTAAATCTCCTCTGCAACCTCACCAAGGCCTTGACATCTTTCTAAAAGCGTGGCACTCAGAATTGGAAACAATACTGCAGTCGGGGCTTAAGCGGTGTTTGTAAAGGTTTGGCATAAATTCTATTTTTACGCTCCTATATCTCTATTTATAAAGCCAAGGATCCTGTCTGCTTTTTAAACAGTCTTAACACATTCTCCTGCAACCTTCAAAGATTTGAGCATGTGAACTTCCACATCTCTCCGGCAGAATTTTCCCGTTGGTGTGTGAGGGCAGGAGTCTGCCCCCCGCATAAAATGACGCAGGGTGACGTCGGGCGTGCGTCCTGATGTCATCGCGCGCCATAGCGATATTTGGGAAGGTGGGCGCGCTATTAGTTCAGATGCGCGCCCGCCATTAATTAACGGGCCAGTTAAGGCCCTTGAGGCAGCAATTGATCTTGATTTTTCACAGCCTGGGCAATCTTCAGGACTTTGCATGGGCGCAAAGGGCAGGCGGGTAGGAGACATTTGTATAAACCTCAACCACGGGCGGGATAAGAGGGGTGAGTGGGGTCGCGAATGTGATCTTTCAGGTATTTAACTGTGAAAGTGACTGATACTTGCCTGTGTGAGCAGGAAGATGTCAAAATTCATACCAGCTGCTCAGACAGGAGTAAAAGCCTTGGTCAGGACCCTACAGTAAAGATCATTTTTGGGGCCTGCAGCTTTCAGGGAGCCTTCCCTTAGCCTGGGAGTGGGAGTTGTGCTGTCCACTGGAGGCACTTCCTCTGTGGAGGAAGGGAGGGCCAGAAGGGAGAGGGGGCCAGGAGTGCACATTCAGCCTCCAGGGGAGCCATCTTTGGGAGGAGAGGTGCAGGCACAAGGGGCACAGGGCTAACAGGAAGCGCAAGGTGGAAGGGGCCGCAGAAGACGCCAATACCCTGTTGCCAGGATTTACAGGCAGCGATGCAGCTACCTCAATATGTCTGAGGTGCAGTGCAGAAGGAGGCTCCGTCTCTCAAGGGATACAGTCACCTCCATCTGTCAGATGATTGGCCCTGAGATCTCTGCTAACTGTGTGGGTGGACACCCCATGCCAGTGGCTCTAAAGGTCACAGCTGCCCTCAACTTCTATGCCTCCGGCTCTTTCCAGGGGTCGGACGGTGATCTCTGTGGAGTCTTCCAATCAGCTGTCCACACTTTGTCAAGCAGGTTACAGACGCTCTGTTCAGGTGTGCATTGACCTTCATCCACTTCCGCTGGGACCAGGCCAGCCAGGCCGAGTGAGCCAGAGGCTTTGCGGCCATTGCTGGCTTCCCCCATGTCCAGGGTGCAATAGACTGTACACATGTGGCCATCAAGGCACCAGCAGGTGAGCCCGGTGCCTTTGTCAACAGGAAGGGCTTCCACTCCATGAACGTGCAGATAGTGTGTGAACACAGGATGCTGATTCTACAAGTCTGTGCAGGGTACCCAGGCAGCTCCCACGACGTCTACATCCTGAGACACTCCCAGGTGCCGGGGCTCTTCAGTGCTCCAGCCCGGCTGGATGGATGGCTGCTGGGTGACAAGGGCTATCCCCTCAGGAGGTGGCTCATGACACCTCTCCGCCATCCAAGAACAGAAGCTGAGCAGCGGTACAATAGGAGCCACGCCTCCACAAGGGCTGTGGTGGAGAGAGCCATCAGTCTTCTCAAGATGCGCTTCCGATGTCTGGACCGTTCAGGGGGCGCACTCCAATACCCGCCAGATCGTGTCTCGGTGATAGTGGTTGCATGCTGCGCTCTCCACAACCTTGCACTGGAAAGGGGCGATGCTGTGTACGAGGAAGACATAGACTCGGTTGCTCCAGATGCACACAATGAGTGCAGGAGTGAATCCGAGGATGAGCACACACAGGGGAACACTGAGGGGGTAGACGCTGACCCGGGCATACTCCAGGGAGGCAGGGACACCCGGGAGGCTTTAACCCAAAGAACCTTCAGCTAGAACACCACAGATGGACCTTCAACACACGACAGGGCTTCAGGCTCCATACTGTATACCTGAGTGCTAAATCTGCCTGGATACTAACATTAACCAAGGCCCTTGTCAATAAAGCTCAATGTCAAACAACTCACTCATAACATCATAGGCTCCCGTCCACTTGCAGAAGTAAGGAATCACCCTGAGGCATGGCAACATGTCAAAATTTATTGAGTAAACAAATGTAACTTCATAAAGCAAAATAAACCGGTGTTGGACATCACACCAAGTCTCCCAGAAACTACTATGGGCCAACATAAAAGCACCAGTGAGAAACCCGCTGGTGAGTGGATTTGCTTGGGGGGCTTCAGGAGTGAGTGTTGGGCCCTCTGCCTCCTCCTCCCTTTCCTCTGGTGATGCTGAAAGGAAGAAAAAGGACATTTGATTAGTTACAGTGCAGATAATGTCAATGGGCATGCCGCTCCCCCAGATCATTATGTGCTCATCCTTCCATAATCAAGGGTAAACCCATGTTGCAAACTTCAATCACTGAGCATTCAGCAGTGCCATGGCTGCTGGGACACACATGGTGATCTGAGTGCTCACCAAACATACCTCCCTGTGGCACCCCAGCCTCACCGCCACCGGTGGACCTGGGGTCAGGGCGCCTCTCCAGATCCATGGCCTGCTGCTTGAAAGCTGTTAGGATGGTTAACTGGGCCTGGCCTCCGCCAGTCCACATTCGCTCTGACGTATTGTGCGCAGTCTTTTCCTGAAAAGGAGAGAGGAGCATTGATTAGTCCGGCCTGTACCTGAATTCCCATCACATCCCTGCCAACCCAGCCAGAGTGGGACATTCCAGGACTCCAGTTCTTTGTCACCCAGCAGCTGCCACACACTCACCCAAACAAGCCAGGGCTGACCACCCCCTGCCCAAATGCTGCCTCCTTCACATGTGGCACCACAAGGTGTCACTTTGCTACCAAGGAGGCACAAGCACATGGAACGCAAATACCAGCAGATGGATTGGTGCCCCGCCGACTGGAAGCTCCCCTCCCAGCATGTTAGCACCCTGACTCTGACTTGCTTCACGGTTCCAGCACTCTGCCTAGGTGCAGACCCTTGATTTTCACCCCCATTCTATACTCTGGGTGTCAGTGTCACACATGCTGCAGATGCAGAGCACATCCTAGCTCAACCCTCTCAGGGTGAACTGTGCATGGGCAATCTCTGCTGTCTCACCCAGCGAGGGATCCATGCCATGAGGGATTCAATGACGTTACTGTACTCAGAGTTGCCGGGGGTTGGGGGGGAGTGGTTTGGGGGAAAGGGTGACGGCTGCATTAAGTGACTTGAGGTAACATGGTTCTCACTCTTTCCGAGCGCAGGAGATCATTGAATCTTTTGCGGCACTGGAGCCGTGTGCCACACCACATCACGGGAGTTAACACTCTCGGCCACCTCCTCCCACGCACGTCTGGTCAGGTGGGGAGGCCTCCGCCTCCAGTCCCTGGGAAGAAGGACCTCCCGCCGCACTGCCACCTCCTCCAGGAGGGCAGCTAGGCACTCATCAGAGAAACGAGAGGCACACTGCCCCGCTGGCCTACCCTCCGGCCTGGCCTGCCCTGATGGCCTACCCTCCGGCCTGGCCTGCCCCGATGGCCTACCCTCCGGCCTGGCCTGCCCCCATGGCCTACCCTCCGGCCTGGCCTGCCCTGATCACATACCCTCCGGCCTGGCCTGCCCTGATGGCCTACCCTCTGGCCTGGCCTGCCCCGCTGGACTACCCTCCGGCCTGACCTGCCCTACCCTCCGGACTGGCCTGCCCTGATGGCCGACCCTCCGGACTGGCCTGCCCTGATGGCCTACCCTCCGGCCTGGCCTGCCCCGATGGCCTACCCTCCGGCCTGGCCTGCCCCCATGGCCTACTCTCCGGCCTGGCCTGCCCCCATGGCCTACCCTCCGGCCTGGCCTGCTCCCATGGCCTACCCTCTGGACTTGCGTCAGGCACATTGCCCCTCTGATGTGCTCTTCTCCCTGCCATTGCGAGCAACCTTGCAAAGGCTGCCAGGCCTTTATTTAAACAGGCTGCCGGGTCGCCAAGGGACTCGCCAGTCTGTGCCCGCCCGCCCGCCGCCGGCCGTCCATTCCTGCTGTCCACGGGAGTCGTGAACTATGCTGGGATGGCTTTAATGGGCCCACCCGCTCCCGCACGGCCTGCCCGACAGGGGGGAAAATTCTCCTCTTTGTTCCTGCAGCCTCTTTAAAATTGCACTGTTTAGTTTATGGATCCTCATCCTTTCTTCCAAAATGTACCGCTTCACATTTATTATCTTTACGATTACTTAATTTTGAGAAAAAATATTATAGCTTTGTGGCATTTTCTCATTAAACGGCCAGAAACAGTAAGGCGAGTGAACTTCCTCACGAGTGTCAGTGATTTGCGTGGGTGATTTACAGACTCTCTATTTGCCAGTATGAGACAATTCAGGAACAGTTTTTTTGAATGAAAAGCAAAAGAAAACTTCTGCTGCAAGTGATTGGTGATAGCTCCTTTTAATTTTTAATTAAACGGTTGAGGAACTTATAGTCAGAATTAAACATCAAATTGGTACATAAAATGGGAAGAACATAATGCATGGTGTCAAATCAGGTATAAACTGTAACCTGCTGAGGAATGTTTTTCAACTTGACTGCACAGTACACTGACTTGTCAAAATATTACAGAAAACAAGAAACTCACTCTGCACCAGAATAGTCAAGAGCAGACTATGTAAGTTTGAGAAGATAGTTCTTTAATAAAGACAACGCAGGCTCATAATGAAAGCCAGAAATTTGATAGATCGGCCTTACTCCTTTTCTTTCAACTGTCTTATTTTGGCAGTCTTCCATCAGTACCCAGCAGTAGTCACGAAGAGACTCAAACCCTTGTGCTCCCATGGGATCAGATATTTTACTGGAAAGTCAGGCTTGTTTCCCTTGCATGGATCTCACTCTGATTCATTCTTGCACAAGACCTAAAAGTGCAGTGAAGCGGAAATTTAAAACAAGCTGTGTCTCACGCTGCCCGGTGCCGATTGTGAAATCACAATTGTGTTTCCCAAGTACGTGCTGCATATGTACACATTCAGGAACGGGAGGCAGAACACACACCATTGTATTTCAATGTAAGGAGGCTTTCTGGCATATGCAGCAGTATTCTGCAATGTGTTTTGTCCCCTCTTCATTGAGGTAGGATGGCTTCATTTGTATTAGCACATCATGGTCACACCCTTGTACTGAATAAGTTACACACCGCAGGTCAAAGAAGAATGATGTAATGATATTTACCTCTCATTCCCTTTGTCTCTAGAAGGAAGTAATTTTTTTAACAGTGAAATAAACATTATTTTTGGTAATATGCCTAGTCTGTGGTTAAGGACCTGAACACAGCCTTTGAGATAGATACATTTCGGCCTTCAATGGTTCGATTGGTTATTTCTAAAATACAATGCACTATGTAATAGTGTGTCTGATTTCAATGGTACAACTGCTGCTTTACAGATGTATAAATAGACCTAAAGACACCCACGACATTATTTTCCTAAATGACAACACCTGTTTGGAGGGGCTCTCCAACATAGTCTTGAGGAGTTTCTTGGGGTGGTATCTTCCATTCAGGAAGATCAGTTGGGAGGCGGGATCGGAAATGAAAGTGTCACAGGGTGGCCCAGTTATGCTATTAACGATAGAATTGATCTGCAGACACTCCTTGGGCGGAAACATTGGGCAGAACTTTGCCCTTGGCGTGCAGGCGCGCACCTGACACACCCGTGCATGAAATGAAGCGCATTGATGTGATGCGCACTCTCGTGATATTTCGCTAGGCTGGTGCGCGATGAAGACGGAGGTGTGCCTGCCATTAATTAAGTGGCCAGTTAAGGCCCTTGAGAGACCGATTGACTCCGAGTTTATGAAGCCCGTGCGATTTTCTGGCCGTTGCACGGGCAAAACGGGCAGGCGGGCAGGCCACAATTCGCAAAACCTGATCCACGGGTGGGATAAGAGGGGTCAGCGGCCTTTTCAAAGCGATTAATGAGGAGTGCAGGATTTCACTTGCTGCTGCTTGTTCCTGTGAACAGGGCAGCTTCATCTCGCTTCAGAGCTGCATTCAGAGCATCTAGAGGCTTCACTTCAGGACTCAGCGTTGTCTTCCAGACCCCCTGGAGAATTCACACCATGTGGGGCCTTCCAGGTATCAGATAACCTTCCCTTACCCTGGGAATGGGGATTGTGGTCTCCGCTGGAGGCACCTCCTCTGAGGAGGAAGAGAGGGCCAGAAGGGAGAGGAGGCCAGGGGTCCCAATGCAGCTTCCAAGGGAGCAATTTGTGGGAGAAGAGGCACAGGCACAAGGGGTTCAGGGCCAACAGGAAGCCCAAGGTGGAAGGGGCCGCAGAAGATGCCACTATCCTGCTGCCAGGGTTTACAGGCGGTGATGCAGCTACCTCAATATGTCTGAGGTGCAGTGCCGAAGGAGGATCCGTCTCTCAAAGGAGACCATGACCTCCATTTGCCAGATGATTGGCCCTGAGGTAAGCTCTAGCTGTCTGGGTGGACACCCCATGCCAGTGGCACTGAAGGTCAGGGTGGCCCTAAACGTCTATGCCTCTGGCTCCTTCCAGGGGTCAGTGGGTGATCTGTGCGGAGTCTCCCAATCAGCTGTCCACAGTTGTGTCAAATGATGACAGACGCTCTGTTCAGGCGGGTATTGACTTCCATTCATTACCGTACAGATTGCTGGGTTCCCCCGTGTCCAGAGTGCTATAGACTGTACACATGTGGCCATCAAGGCGCCAGCAGGTGAGTCCGGTGCCTTCGTCAACAGGAAGGGCTTCCACTCCATGAACGTGCAGATAGTGTGTGATCACAGGCTGCTGATTCTACAAGTCTGTGCAAGGTACCCAGGCAACGCCAACATCCTCAGACACTCCCAGGTGCCGGGGCTCTTCAGTGCTCCAGCCTGGCTGGATGGATGGCTGCTGGGTGACAAGGGGTATCCCTTGAAAAGATGGCTCATCACACCTCTCCGCCATCCAAGAACAGAGGCTGAGCAGCGGTACAATAGGAGCCACAGCTCTACAAGGGCTGTGGTGGAGAAAACCATCGGCCTTCTCAAGATGCACTTCCGATGCCTGGACCGTTCAGGGGGCGCACTCCAGTACCCCCCAGATCGTGTCTCGCTGATAGTGGTTGCATGCTGTGCTCTCCACAATCTGGCACTGGAAAGGAGGGACACAGTGGAGGAAGAAGATCTTAACACAGCTGCTCTGACAACAGACGATGAGGCCAGCAGTGAGCCTGAGGATGAGCACGCCCAGGAGAACGCTGAGGTGATAGACACTGACCTGGGCAACCTCCAGGGAGGCAGGGGCACCTGGGAATCTTTGATCCAACGCTCCTTCAGCTAGACTACCAAATAAGAACCACCACCATATACCAGGGCTGCAGGCTCCTTATTCGATCCCTGACAGGACCAGCTCCTTGGTCAACAACATAAACTTTATTGCAGTGGCACATAGTGTAAGGAGTCACACGTCCATCATAACATCATGGCTTACCCTGCACCATAGAGCAAATGAAGCATCCAGAGGCCAGTTACAAAAAAATACATCTCATTTACTTCTGAACGACAAACACAGCAGAAAATAACACTCACCGGAGTTTTACATCACACCATTAAAAAAAAACAGAAAAATGGGGGAAACAAATATCACCCATGATCAGGCCGTGTTGTGCTGAAGGTGCTTTAAGTTTTCGCTTGCAGATGCTCCATCTAGGTGCTCCCCTCTCGCTGACACAGGCATTGGAGACAGCCTGCTCACTCTGCTGCCCTGTTGGCCTTGATAACCTTGGCGGGCGTCCTCTGGCCCGTTGAGCCTGTGCTGGCCCCGCCTGGGAGGGAGTGGCCAGTGCCACGGCTGGCATCACCCCAGCTGCTGCAGCCTCATCAGATGCCATGGTCGCTGGCAGAGGGGCGGAGGAGCTGCTGCCATCATCCGGAGCGCCCTGAGAGGAGCCCGCAGAGACGATAGGCATCTCGTGCGCCAGCATCAGGTCACTCTGGACCTCCCTGCTCACCATTGATGGGTGGGCACCTAGCTGGGATACTGGGTGCCTCATCCATCTCCCACACTGACACTGTCCAGCTGAGGTCATTGCCGGTGTGAGGGTTTGCAGGTCCGAGCACATCCCCAGGAAGCCCTGAGTCCCTGGAGGAGCCTCTCCATGCGAGTCGCCAATCCATCCATGGAGGAGGCAGTGTGCTCGGCCATGAGGGTCAGCGCAGTGCTTATGCTCCACTTGGACTCCTCCACAGCAGACACCATGGCACGTATTCCCTCACATATCTTCGCCAGATCCTCCCGCACACCCTGCTGGACATCCAGCATCTGGTGTCTCAGGGACAACTGCAGAGGCTCATCACCAGCCACCGACTGAGCATTGTCCTGTCCCCCAACAGTCCTCCCACTGCCGGCGTCCTGGGCACTCTCTGCCTCCACCTGCACCTCAAGCGAGTGTGAAGTGCCCTCACCAATGTGCACAGATACTCGATGCCGATCTTATGCCCACCAAGGTGCTGGTATCTGTGCTGGTGACTGCTTGTCAGAGAGGGTGTGACGCTGGTGTGTGCTCAGCTTGGTGGTCCTCAGGGGTCAGGGGTGGGCCTTCAGGGTCCTCACAACGAGGAGCTGCTGGTGAACCTGAAAGGGAGAAGAAGGACATGTCATTGGTTTAAGTCATTAGACTGTCAGTGTGCATGCCTGGCACCTGATGAGACAGAGATATGCATCATGGTGCCCTCGTCTTTCCATTATCAATGGGCATTCCAGGTTCAAGACTCACATCAGTATACAGACTACACTGCCATGTTTGCAAAAAGCCACATTCTCACCTCAGTGCACTGCACCCTTACCTGCCTCTGGCACCCCAACCTCACCCCAGCCACTTGACCGAGGTGCATGGCGCCTCTCCAGCGTGCTCTCCTGGGCCCCTTCTCGTATCTACTGAGAATGAGGGGGTGTGGCTGTTCCCCGCCAGTTCGCGACCTCTCTGCATTGCATTGTTATGGGATGTTTTCTCCTGGAAGGATAGAGAAGCATTGATTAGTCCACTCTCTACCTGCAGCGCCATTGCAGCCTGACCAACCCCACCTGAGGAACACCTCGCAGGGCTCAGCACATTCGTGACCCTGGAGCCACTAGGCACTGAGTCCAAGCAGCCAGGGCTCACCCCCTTGGCCAGATGCTGCCTCATTGACATTTGCCACTCACACTGTAACACCTGAGGTCCACAGGGGTGATGGGCAGCTCTTACTTGTTCTGCAAAGTGACCCATGCCAACACAGTACTCATCCTTCCCGATCACAGGAGATCGGTGAAATGCTTCCGGCACTGCGCCCATGTGCGCCTCACCATGTCGTGGCTGCTGACCCTGGATGCCACCTCCAGGCCTTTTTAATGAGGTGGGGGGGCCTCCTCCTCTTGTCCCTGGAGACAAGTGTTTCTCTCCCGGCTGCCACCTCCTCCAGGAGGGCAGCGAGGCCCTCGTCCGAAAAATGCGGGGTCGACAGCCCCACTGACCTGCCCTCCCGCCTGGCGTGTCCACTCGCTGCGGCATCCATGCTGTCAGTTTCCGCGTCCTTCGGTGGCAGTCTTCCAGGGACTGCCAAGGCCACATTTGAATTGGCTGCCAGGTCACCATTCGACCCGGCGGACATTAAGCCCCCACCCCTTTTGTGCTCATTGAAAGGCCGCGTCTCAGGCTGGGTGGGCCTTAATTGGCCTACCCGTGTAAAATCATGGTGCTCTGCTGATCGTGGGAGGTGGTCGGCTTCCTGGCCGACCCCACCATACCCGCACGCCAAGGGTAAAATTTTGCCCATTAAGTTCATTTACAATATACTCAGCAGCAACTACACGTGTGTTTTCGACTCCAACTCTATCTCTACACTGACTGCGGAGGTAGCCCGTGCTACTCTCTTATTGGTTCCCAAAGATCATGTGATGTTCCTTAACAAGTACTATTCTTAAAAGGTAATTTGCACGCTAAATAAAACCATAATTACTACATTCTTCCCCCTCTAACTCGGCTATACATATTACATTTACAAGTGCATATTTTTCAACATAATATTTACACTGGGTAAGGAATTTACAAGTTCAGTCTTTCAGGTGGTTTCCTGGTACGTGTGGAACGTCGCAGCTCCACAACTTCAGATTCTTTGTCAGGAACCTCCTTTTCCAGAGTTTCCTGAACATCAGGTGCTTCAGTGGGCACTTGCAGTTCTGTATCCTCAGCTCTTACAGGAACATTGGACATTTCAGTCCTGGGTTGAGTATTCTTAACAGGAAATGCAGACCCGGTCATGATCACTAGTGGAACCAAATCTTGGTGATTTGTCTCTCTCTTCCTTAAATGGTCCACATGTTTACAGATGATCCGGCCTTCCACCTCCACGTGGTGAGATAGGGGTCCAGTCACTGCACTTATTTCACCCGGTAACCACTTTGGTCCTTCCCCAAAACTTTTTTACGTACACTGGCTCTCCCACGGTAAATTTCCTCTCGCGACTATGCCTGTCATTTCTAGTTTTCTGGCTCCCTGACTCCTTTCCACCTTCCCCTCTAAATTCAGCATTATTAAGCTCAATCTCGTCCTGAGACGGCGTTTCAACAAGAACTCCGCAGGTGTGACACCTGTTGTTGTGTGAGGGGTAATCCTGTAGTGAAAAATAAAGCGTACTAGCTTGGTTGCCAAGGAATCACCAGTTAGCTTTTTCATGCCTGCCTCGAATGTTTGAACCACCCTCTTGGCCAGTCTGATTGAGGAAGGGTGGTACGGTGCAGTTTTCACATGGGCGATACAGTTGAGACTGACAAACCATTGAAACTCAGCACTCGTAAATGCTGTGCCATTATCGGAAATGATTACTTCTTGTAGTCCATGAATGGCAAAGCTATGACATAGTTTCTCAATTGTAGTGGCCGATGTTGGTGACTTCACCTCATATGCATCCAACCATTTTGAATGTGCATTGACAATGAGCAGGAACATTGTTCCCTGGAAAGATCCAACATAGTCAATGTGTAACCGTATCCAGGGTCTACCTGTCCACTTCCATGGGTGTAATGGAGCTGTCATTGACAACTTTTGCAGTTGCTGACATTGCACACAATTTTCCACTAAACTCTCTATTTCGCCATCCATCCCTGGCCACCATAGGTAGCTGCATGCTATGGTCTTCATTCAAGATATTCCTGGATGGACACTGTATAGTTCAATTAAAAGTGGCTCCTTTCCCTTTGGAGGAACTATCATTCGTGTTCCCCACAATAAGATGCCATTCTGGCTGGTTATTTCATGCCTTCTGTTGAAGTACGGTTTCTTTTAATCAGATATGGGCTCCTGTGACCAATCATGTAGCACTTGTTCTCGTACTTGAGATAGGATTGGGTCCCGACTTGTCCCATCTCTGATCTGTCGAGCACATTCCGGCGAGGAATCTTAGAAATTTAACAGTAAAACAAGTTCCTATGGAACTGGGATGTGCTCATCATTTTCTTGTAAAGGCAAACGACTAATGACATCGGCATTTGCGATTTGATTGCCAGGCCTATGTACGAAAGTGTATGCGTATGCTGCCAGGATTAAAGCCCTATTAGTATTTCTGTATCATCTTTCTACTTGCCTTCTTCTTTCTAGCACAGACTTTAATCTCAGCTTTCTTTTTGACTTCACTGTTGGCCAGACTTCTCTCAGATGCAAGCTCCACTTGTCTGAACTCAGTGGCTGAGTCTCCCAAAATTTCATTATCTGTCCGCTTCTTGGAAAATTCTGCGACTTTTGCTTCCGAAGCTTCTTTGGCTTCATCCAGCCGATTCTTCAGCTCTTCCGTCTCTTTTCCGTATTTGTTTGTTCAGAGAGGTGCTGAATTCTCTATGTTTCTCTTCATACTTTTCCAGAGGTACAAACTTTGACCTGAGGGAATCTTGTAAAGTGTGAAGGTCTTTCAACAGGTTTTCTTTTTCCCTTCCAAGGATGCTCACCTGGTCTTGAACTCTGTCATCAAACAGGGTCTCTGAGTTCCTTCTGCTGTTCTTCCAGAGTTTGGCTTAAGACAGCCTGCACTTCTTCAGGTTGTTGATTCCTTACACACTCCTTTTTCAAAACAGGAATGCTTCCAGTTTCCTTTTGGAATCTCAGTGGCTAATCAATGTTGATTTTCCTTAGCCAATTTCACTCTAGAAGGCTTGGTCCTCTGCCTCTCAATACTAACACTATTAGCTTTGCTGATTGGCTGCCATAATGGACAGCTACTCTGCTTATGCCTTTTACTTGAATGTCTTCACCCATATACGTTTTTAGTTTGGCAGCTGCTTGTTCTAAACATAATTGATGTGCACCGTTATTCAAGTATCTGAAGGTATGTTCCCCAATTACTGTAGTGGAATCTCTTGTGTCCACTACCATTCTAACAGGTTTCCCATTTACTTTCACTGTGACAAATATTGGTTCGGACTTTCCAACTTTTAGATTAAGCAATAAGTAAATGTCTGAATTGGCTGTTTCAGGCTCTTCTGCATTGTAGATTTCATTGAGTTTGTTCTTTTGTTTACAAGCCTGTTTGAATCTTTCCTTGCACTGCCTCATCATATGTCCATTTCTGTGACAATAGTAGCATTCGATTTTTTTAAACTGCCAATCGCTAAAAGACTGATTGTTTCCACCTCTATTAAAATTATTCTTTGATTTCACTGCTGAGTTATTTTTCTTTATTCTTCGGCTAGCGGGGGCTGTTTCCCGCTTCTCGGCAGAGTCTCGCTTTCTTGCGTCTCTTTCGGCTGAGTTTACCCGTCCAATGTGGAGGACGGCGCCATTGTGCGCACCCTGTATTGCTTTTGAATCTCTTACAGCGCTTTCCATGGCCAGCGTTATCTCAACGCCTTCTTAAAATCCAAATTCACTTCGGACAATAATCTTTTCTGAATAGTGTAGTCTTCCACACCATATACTAAACGATCTCTGAGCATGTCGTTCAGAGTCGTAGCGAACTCACAACTTTCCGTTAGCTGCTCCAAATTTGCCACGTCGCATGCAATTGTCTCGCCCGGGGCTCTATTTCACGAATTAAAGCTGAACTTCTGCATCGTGAAGTCGCTGCGGCTTTGGTTGAAAGTGTCCCTTCATGGAGGTCCACCAATTCATTGAAATCCTTCGAACCTGGGGCACTGGACGCCGTCAAACTTCGCATCAGATTGTAGGTTTTGGTCCTGTAAGCACTGAAGTGGATCACTCACCTCTCCTCTTCCCCCCTAATCTCGTTCGCTTGAAAAAAGAACTGAGGCATTCTATTTATTGAGGCCAATCATCTGTGGCAGGTTCAAGAGGATCAATTCTCCCAAACTGTTGCATTTTGAGAGGGGATAACTGCTTCAATTCTAACAGAACTTGCTACTTACAATCACTGGGTGAGGCACAGTGCCGATTTCTTTTTAACTTGATTTCTTCTGTTCAACCCTGTTTTATCCTCATCACCAGTTTGTTACAGGGCGGCCGAGTTGTGCTATTAATGATAGAATTGATCAGCAGACACTCTTTGGGTGGAAACTTTAAGTTTATTTACAATATACTCAGCACCGTCATGGCATTCATCTGCACCCTCCACCAACACAGAGCCATTCACCTCGGTGGGTGCAGGTTCTGGAGGGGTTTGGGGTCACAATCTGCATGGTGAGCATATCCCAGACACAGGTCCACAGCTGGCAGAGTCAGTGACAGCTGAAGTCTTTGAGACTTGGAGGACTGCCAGAGACCAGGCCCCTCTCAGCCCCATGCAGCTAAGTCATTGCTTCAGCTGCTGCTTTGGTCCTGATGTGAGATGTGAGGAGGGTGCAAACAGTCCTCAAAAGAAGTTAAACTGGCTAATTGAGTGGCAAGGAACACTGTAGATGGAGTATGAGGATGAAAAGCATGAGACTCTCCACTGTGGCCTGAGGAATAGAAAACCTGAAGTTTTCCTGCACGTTGAGAAAATGGAGAGGTTTAGGCCTCCAAACGGACCTGGCTATCCTTGTCCAAATGTAATTTTCAGCTAACGTGCAGGTGTAGCCAGCAAGTAGGAAGGCAACTAGCAAGTTGGCCTTGATTGGAAGAGGGATTGAGTGTAGGAATAAAGAGATTTGGGTGCAGTTGGCTACAACCTTGGTGAGACCCCACCTGGATTATTGTGTGCCCTGTTCCACTCCTATCCAGGGAAGAATTATATCTCATGTAAAGGAATTGCAACTAAGGTCTGAATTATCCCATGAGGGGAGTGAGGAGAATAGGCTTGTATGCTGGACAGTGCAGAGGACTGGGAGGCTATCTATATGAAGCACAAAGACCCCTTACAGGGCTTCGCAGGTTGGATGCAGGAAAGATGTTTAACCTGGCTGGGGCATCCAGAATCAGGGGACATAGGCTGGAATTTTCCATCCCCGTTGGCATCAGGCATCATGATGGGCATGAGTGGACAATATGGCGGGTAGGCCAAAAAAAAAAAATCAGTCTCACACCCTGGTGAAGTCAATTTGTCATCGTCCACTCTGCCTGTCAATGGCAAGCCACCTTTCCTGCCACTAAATGTTGGGAACATCATTTTAATACATCTGCATATAATTATAAGTCACAGAATCACAGAATCACACAGTGCAGAAGAGGCCCTTCGGCCCATCGAGTCTGCACCGACACGTGAGAAACACCTGACCTGTCCTGCTTGCCGGAATCGTTGCCCCACGTTGGATCATCCATGCAAGCCAGTGGGAAAACACACCAATCTAGAACATGTCTTGACAAGTGTGACGTGCAGAAATCAGGACATACCATTAGGGCCTTGCTCACATCGCGGACATCCAAGGAGCAGAAAATGCTGGAGCCCTATAAGCAACTGGACCCTGGGGGAACACGTTCATCACATGCTGGGCGAATTTATATGGACACGGCTTTACCACGTCATGGCTCATATATGGAAGGTGGAAGATCACCGTTGATGTCTGGGGTCTGCTTCGGGACATCTGGGTCTTGGCCATGGTCTGCTATGGATGATCGTTGAGGAGGTGGAGAGGAAGGTCTAGGTTTGACTGAGAAAGGAAAGTGTATTGTGGTTAGGGGGTGTGGTGAGAAAGATGATGTTGAGGGGGGTGGTGAGATTGGAGTGGAAGAGGTCAACAATACTTCTTAAACTAAAACAAAAAGCTAAAAGCTACTGCGGATGCTGGAAATCCAAAACAAAAACAGAATTACCTGGAAAAACTCAGCAGGTCTGGCAGCATCGGCGGAGAAGAAATCAGTTAACGTTTCGAGCCTTCATGGCCCTTCGGCAGAACTGAAGCATAGTTAGAAGAAGGGAGAAATATAAACTGGTTTAAGGTGGGGTGGGGAGGGGGGGTGGGGAGAGAGACATTGAGGGTGTGGTGATTGTGGAGATGAGCAGATAATCAAAAGATGTCACAGACAAAAGGATCAAAGAGGTGTTGAAGGTGGTGATATTTGTCTAAGAAAAGTGCTAATTAAGAATGGAAGACAGGATATTCAAAGTACAGCTCTAGTGGGGGTGGGGTGGAAAGACTAACAAGGTTTTAGTTTCAGATTTAAAAATAATGGAAATAGGTGGGGAAAGAAGAATCTATATAAATTATTGAAAAAAAAGCCACGGAGGCGGGGGGAGAGAAACGGGGTGGGGATGGGGGGAGGGGGAGTTTAAGATCTAAAGTTGTTGAATTCAATATTCAGCCCGGAAGGCTGTAAAGTGCCTAGTCGGAAGATGAGGTGCTGTTCCTCCAGTTTGCGTTGGGCTTCACTGGAACAATGCAGCAAGCCAAGGACAGACATGTGGGCAAGAGAACAGGGTGGAGTGTTAAAATGGCAAGCGACAGGGAGGTTTGGGTCTTTCTTGCGGACAGACCGAAAGAAAGACCCAAACCTCCCTGTCGCTTGCCATTTTAACACTCCACCCTGTTCTTTTGCCCACATGTCTGTCCTTGGCTTGCTGCATTGTTCCAGTAAAGCCCAACGCAAACTGGAGGAACAGCACCTCATCTTCCGACTAGGCACTTTACAGCCTTCCGGGCTGAATATTGAATTCAACAACTTTAGATCTTAAACTCCCCCTCCCCCCATCCCCACCCCGTTTCTCCCCCCCTCC
This sequence comes from Cetorhinus maximus, assembly GCF_964194155.1. Taxonomy (NCBI): domain Eukaryota; kingdom Metazoa; phylum Chordata; class Chondrichthyes; order Lamniformes; family Cetorhinidae; genus Cetorhinus; species Cetorhinus maximus. The sequence continues at coordinate 13,409,152 of NC_135883.1, read as the reverse complement.
CCCCCCCAGCTTTTTTTTCAATAATTTATATAGATTCTTCTTTCCCCACCTATTTCCATTATTTTTAAATCTGAAACTAAAACCTTGTTAGTCTTTCCACCCCACCCCCACTAGAGCTGTACTTTGAATATCCTGTCTTCCATTCTTAATTAGCACTTTTCTTAGACAAATATCACCACCTTCAACACCTCTTTGATCCTTTTGTCTGTGACATCTTTTGATTATCTGCTCATCTCCACAATCACCACACCCTCAATGTCTCTCTCCCCGCCCCCCCTCCCCACCCCACCTTAAACCAGTTTATATTTCTCCCTTCTTCTAACTATGCTTCAGTTCTGCCGAAGGGCCATGAAGGCTCGAAACGTTAACTGAATTCTTCTCCGCCGATACTTCTTAAACTTCTTGATGGTTTCCTCAAAGGAATACAATAATATCTGGATCCAGTGAACTGTAACTTACTCAGCAATAACAGTATGTCACTCTGAACCACATCAGTGCTGATAAATGAGCATTCCTGCAATTTCACATGGGAGGACCAATCTCTTTAAAGACATTAATGTTTTGCCCCCAAATCAAAAGCAGGTAGTTTTTTTCATATTTCTTGACTCTATTTTTATCTGCTTTGCCAAAGGTTTGCAAATAACAGTTTAGCCAATCCATGAGGTACAACCACCACCTAGTACAGCACAATTGAATGAATTGGCAACCAAAATACTTATGGGCCCACTTAAGTTTTCAGTCACTAATACAATATTTCCTTGCTGTTCATCCTTATCATCTTCATCATCAGAACCGCCTGTTTCATGAGTTGCTTCAAACACTTGATTCCTAATTTTTGGACAATTCCTTACATAGTGATATTTAGAGTTACACCGGAAACACCTATTAATTATTCCCAGAGTATTTCTGGGATTCATTCGCTGTCGGCTATTACCCCAATCTCGTGTTGCACCTTGATGCATAAATCTATGAAAAGTACATCCCACTTCAGAACATCTTCCAGCAATTCCTTCTTTGTACATGTACCAGCGGCTAGGCCCCTGTTGATTTTGAGAGTCAGTAATCATGGAGTCCCCTATTCTCTGTACCACTGCAGAATTTCCAACATCTCTCGTGTAGGTAGCTGGAAATGATTGTTTCCCCCAAGCTTTTTTTTTAAGAGCAGCAGTCATTTGTTCAAAAAGAGGGTCATCACCACGAAATTGAACACCTGTAAAAACCCTCCATGCATGAGATTTGCACACAATCTAATAATTTGAACTCTGGGATTTCTGGATCAAATTTCTTTAGTCTTTTACATAACCTCTCAAAATCCATGACATATTCTTCTATGGACTGAGTATTCATCTTCTTAAACTTATCAAATGTTGATCATGTTTCATAGGCTTCTAATAATTCATCTATTCTGTAAAAATACCTGGAAAAACTCAGCAGGTCTGACAGCATCTGCGGAGAGGAACACAGTTAACGTTTCGAGTCCGTATGACTCAATGAGACCTGCTGAGTTTTTCCAGGTATTTTTGTGTTTGTTTCAGATTTCCAGCATCCACAGTATTTTGCTTTCATCTATTTTGCAAATTCTGTCCATAAATTGTAGTAGAATCAGCAATTTATTTTCAGTATCTAATTCAGTTACATTCAGTTCCAATAATACTTTATTTATAATCTTACTTCTTCCTGGTAAAGACAAGGCCAAATCCATACCTTGCTTCCTCTTGGCTAGAGAAGTGACCAGAGTCCACATCTCCACCTCATCCTTCCATTGTTCGTATGGTTCCAGTGCTAAAAGATTGGTGGGTATTCATAGTTGCAGCATGACTCAGCCATTTCACCTTGAAAGCTGTCAGAGTTTGGCCTTGTCAGAAACAGGGATTGCTTTCTGTTTTCTTTATCTACCCACCTGAAGAGATCGAGGTCAATTCTCGGCCACCATGTTTAATAGGTGGATATTTATTTACCAAAGCAGGCAGCAGAAGACATTCTGTGAATCACAAATGCTTTATTGTTAAACTATAGTTCAGTACAAATACCAGTTTCTACTCTTCCCTTCTGATCCTTTCCCTGTCCAGAAGCAAAACACCCTTACGATAGAAAAACCTAGCTCGAGCTCTTAAGTGCAGGCTTCAATGAGCATCACCTGCTCTCAATTCATTCTGAAGCTTGTCCTGGATTACTCTTAAAGGGACCTGCATTTCTAACATTGTCACATGGCCTCCATATGTGCACATGTGGGCACCACTTCATCAGAGAGCAGGAGGATGCACCCTTCCAATTCACGTGCCACTCTGTTGAGGGCTTCCAACAGCTCTGCGTGATGATCCCCCTCCTTCTGCTGACTCTCAACGATGAGTTGGAAGGCTGAATCCAGAGGCTCGCCATCTGACTTGGACCTCACAGATGCCACTTCCCCAGCAGTCCTCAGAGTGCCACGGGGCTCGGCCGAACCTGCCTCCTCCTGCTGCAGACACATGTCTGTGCAGTGACCCGATCGTGAACCCGAGCCTGCTCTAGATCTAGGTCCCACCAAGGTGTGTGTCTGTGTGCTGGTGGAGGGTGTGGGTAAGCGCTGTGATGGGTCTTCCAGGCTGCTTATTTCCAGCTCTTCAATGGAGGAGGTGTCCTCTTCAAGGGAGGTGAGGACGGGGATGGAGCTGAGGGACTGGCTGGCTGAGGGTGTCAGTTGCTTGGCAGATCACCCTGTGAACAAAAGCAAAGATAATTATAGCATGGCAGCAGAGTCAAAAGCAGGAGAGAGAGCACTCGCAGTTGTGTTGAGAGAGGGATGATGTGGTGCAGGATCCTCATGTGGGTGTTTTCTTCCCACCTCAGCATTGCTGCAGGCACGGTCCATGTCCTCATCAGTCAGATGGCATGTTCCTCAAAGTGAGAGAGGGGTCTAATGCAGGCCACTCCAGCCCGGCCGTGGACCTCTCTATTGCTGCTTTGAGCCAGCTTCTACTGCGTGAAAACAGATGGAGAGGGTATGAGCAGGAAGCACGGCACTGTGTGGAATGTTTGTGTGGTGAGCGGAGCCATGGACAGGGTGAGGACGTGAGCTCGAGAGGATATGAGCCTGATGGAGATGTGAGGGTGTGTGTGAGAGTTAGTGGTGTTGTCCCTTGAGGTGTGAGATCCCTGTGGATGTGTGATGGGTTTGTGAGTGTGTGAGTTGAGAAGGATGAGAAGAGTGACTTACCCTGGCAGAACGGATGAGACTATTCATCCTGTAGTGGCACTGGGTGGCTGTCCTCTTTTGCAGGGCATTGGCACTGACCACCACTGCCACCGCCTCCCATACTGGATTGGTGGCCTTGCTTGCTGGTGTTTGACTTCGCAGCAGGCATCCACTGTGTCCAATAGGTTCTCGAGGGAGGCATCACTAAATCTGGGGGCAGCATTTTTCCTCCCTCTGGCAGCCATCAGTTCCCATCAGCAGCTTCCTACCCTCTGAACAGTGTTAGCTCTGTGCAGGGGCGGCCTTTAAATATGGCACCCGGTTCACTGAAGGCCTGAAGTGACGGCGGGGCGGGCGAATCAGAGGCTGCCCCGCCAGCGACCTGGCGTGTTTCCCAGGAATGCATAATTACTGGGGCGGGAATGGGACGACACGGCGTGAAAAGCAGTCATTGTGGTCGGGCGGGTAAAGCGTCCTTTTTCCTGCCCGCTACTGCACTTGGTGCAAATTCGGGACGATTTCGCCCATGGCCTCACAGTACTTTGTCGGCCATCTAGGGCTGAAACGTGTCGGATTTTCTTCCGTTAGAGGGTGGTGAGTGGTTGGAACACAAATCTCCACAGGACAGTGGAGACGCTGACATGGAGCATGCTCGTCAATTGGACTGATAGATTTCTAGCTGATAAAGATATGAAGGGATTTGGGAGTATTGAGGGAAATTGGTGACCAGTTACAAGAACAACCCTGATCAAGATTCATGGCAGAGCAAAGTAGAGGGGGCAAATGGTCTACTCATGCTTTTCTCTCCTATGCACCGATGGCTTTTGGTCCACCTGAAAGTGTTTGAAAGAGTTTTCTGTGAGGCATCCTCCCCATTTGGAGCAGGTGTCAGGGTGACATGAGTGCATCCCTGTTGGGATAAGACTGCGTGTGGCTTTCAATGTGTCAAACGTATGGGCTTTGAAGAGCTATGGGGAAAAAAATCATTTTCCCTTACAGGTTCCTGAGGTTCTGGAGCTGCAGGTGCTGATGCGTTTGACACAGGGGGTGTTTCTATTGACACAGATTGGTGCATACGAAGGGTCAGACTACCAGCAGAGCTAATGTGAAATAGTGCACAATGAAAGTAAACCATAACGTGTGGCCCCAGCCTGGAGCTGCAGCCTGTCAGCCTGCAGAGGATTAAAAACAACACTGTAAAGGGTAAGTGTCAGCAACTCACTCAGCCTAGAATCTGTTAGCTATTAGATTGTCAGGGGCCTGTCTGTCGCATTGCACCCTTGCCACGAACTGGTCTTGTGCCTCTGCAACCTCCTGGTCCTCGTCATCACCATCACCCTCCCAGTCCTCATTGGTGGAGGAGACAACGAAGTCTTTTGGGGGGTATCCCTGGTCTCTAACAAGCCAGCCCTGCAAAGCGATGAGGTGCTTCAAAAATGTGTGGTACCTGGGAGTGCTTGAGAATGCAGAGATTGTGCGAGATCCCTGAGATCTGCACACAAACCTGCAGGATTTGTGTGTTGTGATCACATATCAACTGAACACTTGAGGAGTGAAAACCTTCCCCGTTGATGAATGTGACTGGCTGATGTCAGGAAGCTCTCAAGGCCACATCTGTGCAGTCAACAGCCTTTTGCACTTGTGGAAATCCTGCGTTTGCTGCAAAACCCAATGCTCAGGGTGCTTGTCTCAGGATTCAAGTGGAACCTGACAAAATCATGTGCTGTCCTGAAAAGGGCATCTGTCACCTCCTGGATGCAGTTGTGCATCGCTGTCTGGGATATCCCTCACAGTGGAGCCCTAGAAAGAGTCCCTAGCAAAGAGGTTTAGGGCTGCGGTCACCTTTAATGCCACCAGCATGGGGTTCCCTCCAAGTCCTTGCAGACACAAGTCTTCATGGGGAAGCTGGCATATGTGATTTGCTACACCCTGGGACATCCCAAGGCACCTCCAGCATTGCCTCTCACTCATCTGCGGGTAGCCTCCGTGCCTGCGATAAATACGATTTCAGGCCAATGCTTGCCGTCGCTCTGGCCCCCGATTGCCAGCATCCTGCGCTTATCGCTGCTCTGCTGTAGCTGCCTCTTGCTGCTCTGGCCATTGCTGCTCCTAGCCCTGGGTCATCCTGCACTGCTTCCTCCTCAGCTGGACATAGCCAATAGAAAGGCAGGGTTGCCTGGAGCCAGGATCATGTATGCCTGTGTACAAATGACAGTGATCCATCTAGCCAGCATATTCTTTAAAGCTTCCCCTCCATCCCTGATCCTTTAAGCCCATGCTAAGCCCTGTACCTGGCATCAGTCTACCCCTGGCCTCCCCCCATCCCATCACGGTGAAGGACATCCTGGAGGGCCACAGATGAGTGTTCCTCTCGTTCATACCTCCATACGTATGGTGACATTGCACATTGACCGGGGTAATAGCCATGTCCGTGAACCCTCCCTCAGACACTACTGGACTTCCCTCCATCACCCTTGAAGCGCAATCGAGAGTCCCTTGCCTTGCCATCATAGATGCAACACCCCTGTCCCCTTGTCAACCATGAGCATGTACTTGGGAGACGGGAGATTCTGATTTGGGATATAGCCACCATCCTGGCCCCGTGTCCCCTGGAGGTACCAGGTCCCTTGCTCCACCCCTGCCTTCGCCCCTGCCTTGAACAACACGAGATGCCAATCAGCACACAATGAACGGCAGCTCCCGACCTTGATGGGATCTCCCTCTGGAATGCGAGCCATGAGACACGGAACAATGCTGGTAACTTGGGCAGGAACCAGATGGGTTTTTACCACAATCTATAGTAGTTGTGATGGCCACCAATACTGAGACTAGCTTTAGATTCCAGATTTTACCAATTGAATTTAAATTCCACCAGCTGTTGTGGTTAAAAATGGTGATGTTTCCTGTCATTGTGAGATACCCAGCTCTTTGTAAGTTGGACCACCACAGAGGAACACATTCAGAGTTTGAAATAATTCTTAATGAACATATTTTACAGTGGATGCAGTTTTAACCCTCCCTGTATGGTGGGAACCAGGTGGCAGGCAGTTAAAATTGCCCAAGGAACTTAGCTGCCGAGATCTCGCACTCCTCTCTCAGGCTTTGATTTTAGTCTGTTCCTCTGAGCTGGTAGGAGGGACACCCATCCATCAGAGTCCTTCTTTGAATGTGTAGATCGGGCTCAAATGTCATGATTTTAGAAGCCTGACAGATGCTGACCACTGAGGAAGAAGAGATGGGCCATAATTGGCCAAAAAAATATTTTTAAAAAAAAATTTTTTGACTTTGCTGTGTAGTCAGGAGGAGTTGGAGTTGGGGAGGTAAATCCCCTCCAGGTAATTTAGCCATGTGCAGAGGACCATTCCTTCAGACCCCAGAGTTGACCTCCAACTGTCCAACATTCCACTCCCACCAGAAGGACAAACTGGTATCCAGCCAGTTTTGGCCAGAAGCCAAACTGGGCCAATATAGATGAGGCTTGGGTGTTAACACCTCCTTAGTCTCATGTGGCAGAGCCTGGTGAAGTTGGGACAGTTTCCTGTCTGCCTTAGTCCCTGTCCATAAGACTGCCGCCTGAGTTAAAATCAGAATTTATGTCTTTAATGCAGTAATTTATCTTGCAATATTGTAATCAACACAAGTATTGGAGGTGGGCTAAACATCAAGCAAACGGACTCTATAGTAACCGCATAATTGTCGTGTGTGACTTGTAGGGTAGAGCTACTTAACCCTTTGGCTTCATCAAACTACATGCAAGACTAAAACTTTTAGAGGGAAAAGCAGAGCTTCTGTTTTGCGGAAGGCAAAAAATTAACAAGTTTCAATCATGTCTGCATAAGACTGACTTATTTTCTGCAATGGGATTGAAGCGCCCGATCCCTGAAGATACTGCACGGAATCATTGGATGCATTTAGTAACACATTTGTCTTATTGCTAAAGGTGTACATAATCACGCTGATTAATAACTCAATGGTGAGCAAAGTTCAAACCTAAAGTACGGGCTTGCATTGTCGTTGTTAGGTTTCCTGTTAGGCTGATGTGATTGCTGAAAGTGTAAACAATATCCCATTCACTGTGAGCTCTGCTGAGAAATGTTTAACTAGAGTAAGGACACACTGGTTAAAGTCACATGGTCGTACGATGTTGTAAGATCTATACACTAGCAAACCTGTTCTCCAATTAGCCAAGCCTCTGTCTCGGTGTTACTGATGTACTGATCTTGCATTCATGACCAATGCTCTAGCTTCCCATTATTGTCAACTTGCAGTGAAAGTGAGATTTTGTTCTAAGATGCATTTGCAGGTCATGCATGGGAACGTTGTGTGAGAACTTGGGACACAGAAGTTATTTAGATGTTATTGCAAGTATATTTCTGTCAGTATTATAACAAAGCAGTTATTCTAAATGTGTCTCGCTTTAAATTGATGATACAAAATGGCAACATTTTGCCAATGAGCAGTTTCCTTAGTTACCTTCCCGAGCAGTCGCAAATTCAAATCGACACAACAGTAATATAATATGAATTAAAGGTATCAAAATGAATTGCAGCATCACTATTTCACATTTTGAATTGCATTAATATTTATATTTCCAATATAAAGACAGCTTCCCACTAGCCCATCAGAGAGAAATTAGTCATTTTTAATTGCCTACATAAGTAGAAATTGCAAACAATCCAAAAAATATTTTTACCATTCATCTTGCTGTAAATATATTGTTACGGACAGAGGAGAGATGACAGGTGAGGCTTTCCTTTTTCACCTACCCAATTACCAAAGAGGATGGATGGAATTGTCCCAGATTTGAACTAAGTGCAGTAGCGGGCGGGTAAAACGACGATTTACCTGCCAGCTGCGATGGCAGGTTTTCATGCCATATCGTCCCAAACCCACCGCATTACTTTATGCATTCCTGGAAAACATGTCGTTTCCATGGCGGGCGGGGTCTCATTCGCCTGCCATGTAATCACCTCGCCACTTCATCATGCCAGGCACCACATTTAAAGTGCAGCCGCACTCAGTGTTTCCAGCCCAGGACGGCAGCAAAGGAGTCATAGCCCCGAAAGGCAAGACAACTGCAGCCCTTGAGCACCTTTTGGATGCTGTAGAGGCCCCGCTGTGATGTCCTTTACCCCTGCTCTGGCCGCAGGAGGGGCAGCTACATTACCACTACGGGTTGGTAGACGATGACAGTGCTGATCAGTGCCAATGCCGCACGGAAGAGGTTGGCCATCCAATGCAGATAGAGGATGAATGATCTCATCCATGCAGCCAGGGTATGGCAACCACATCATCACTCTAAACTCACACACTCAAGCCCATCACACATTCACTGGCATCTCACCCACTGCCAGCTCAAGGGACATCACCAACCATTCTCTCACACACACACACCCTCACATGTCAATCTGGCTTCATCTCTGCTGGAGACTCCCTCCTCAATCCTCACCATCTTGAAGCCACTTGCACAGATCAACATGTGTCCCCGACACACACCCTGAGATACCCTCCTTCCCTAGTACAGCCTTCATCCTGCAGCCTCTTCTCTTGCCTGAGGCCACTTCTCCCCCTTCCCCAAGCAAGACATTGCGCTGCAGCCATTTAAAAGCCACCCACATGTGGCTGATCTGGTAGGTAGAGACCTGCCCGTGAGCCCCCCTAAAAGTGATGTGGTGCTGTCTGTGAAGCTGGCGCTGATGACTGCGAGTGCTGCCCAAGGCAAGGTAGGCAAACAAACCTTGAGGTCCCGAGTGAAGTGCAGCTCGCCAAGTGCACGTCATTTATGTGCCGTTGTGAAACATGTTGGCATGTTTTCCCGCTGGCATGGGCTGACAGTCCAGCTGGGGGCGGGGGTGGTGGGGGGGAGGTGGATGAGTCCTGCAGGCTGCCTTATAATGATATTACAATACCCAATGGTGAGAAATGCGGCCAGTCATCGGCGGGCTGAGCGGACGATCGCAAACTAGTTTCATGCCATCGCGAAACTGATCATGCCATAACGTGGCACTGAATACACCCGACGCCGGGAGGCACGGAGAATCCCGGCCAGTGCATTTTTAAGAAATGGCGTTTTAACTCCAGAATGCTATAATTGTCAGGAAAAGGTGAGTGACAGGTCTTTGTAAGTAATAAAAGAAAATGTTTATTGGTCAATGCCTGAATATCTGCAACTACACCCATGCTCACACTCACACAGATACACACACACTCAGGAAGGGACTGAGATTATAAAGGTAGCATGCATTTTTGTTGAATGATTTCAAGGGTCTTTGTTACACTTACTTTTCGATGGGCTGAAGACTTGAAACAATGCAGGCCTGTAATCCTTTTTGTTTACTGAAGAAAGGTCTGGTAGTTCAGAAGGACAGGTTTGATGTGTTTTATGTTCACAGTAGCAGATTTCCCTTATTAAACTCCAGTCAAGGTACAATAGTGGAGTCCGGTTACGGTTCCTCAGGGAGGTAGTTCAAGGCCAAGTCGAATCTCTGCCTACATGTGGCTTAAAAGCAGGCGTTCCTCGGCAGGGTCTTTTCCCTTTGTTGGCACAGATGTTTTTGCCTGTCTGACCAGAATATGCCTTCTTAAAACCCTTGTCAGAACCTTTGTCTCTGTCATGTGACCAGGGCATTTTTTCACATCGTCCTGATAACTGGTTTCCAATGGTTAGGCCATGGTCAGACAATGGACTCCAGATGTCATTCATCCACATATCACCTTGGTAAAACAGAACTTTAAAGACCCATTGTTTCTGAATTTCAAGTTTGGAGTCACAGAGGCTGCAACAGTAGTGCGAGCCCAGCCTTTTTAATGACTTAGAAAAATGCAGCCATTATCTCAGGAAAGGTCATTTTGCTGCAAGGCTGGTTCAGATGTGAAAATTAGCTCAGTGCTCTTACAATTTCATGTATTATCATGAAAATGGTCACCTGACTTCTCGACTCCATTTTTGTGTTACAGGAAAGTGTCTATTTCAGGTTTATATTTCATGAGTTCATATTTATAGTTCAAAAGTTCAGATTGTGTGAGCATGGCGATACTTTATAGATTCTTTAAACATTTACCATGAATGTAAAAACCATTTCAAGACTCATAATGGAGTAATTTCTGATATATAGTTTTAGAATTCCAGACCATTCGAGTATCAAATCAAGAAACACAAAATGAATTCAGATCTTCCAAATGGATACATTTCTGTTTTAAATTATATCTCACCCGCCAATGGGACTGTGGGATAGCATGACACTCAAAGGAAAGTGATACCATCCAGGGTGAGACTAACGAGATGAATGGTATTTTCTTTCCACCCCCTCAACTGGCAGACCCATTGGTCAATACTGGGACACCCATCAAAAATATTTAGACGACTATGCTGATAGAGTGGATTGAAGCAGATTGGACGTAGGCTCATGTGCAGCATAAACACTGGCATGGATCTGTTGTCCGAAGAACCTGTTAGTATGTTAAACATTCTGTGCAGTTCTAAGTAACTTAAATGACCTTAAGATTGACAGTTGAGACAGGTTCGGAGGTGCATCTGTATGCTGGGTACAATTCCTACTGGGTCAAAGATGCACACCGATTCTGCAAAAGTGAAAGATTTTGGCCACATTAACAATTAAAGTCAAAGGATTTTACATATGTGGCTTACAGTTTCCGTTAATTTTAAAAAGTTTGCAAGTCAATGTAAATGCATTTTGTTCAAAAAACCATCTTGATTTATGGCGAGCAATTTTTATGATAAGGGATTATCATTTTTTTGAATATGGCAATGCTGTTTTTAGGTGATTTAAAAGGAATTCAGACTTTGCAAAAATCCCAGGTGAGTCATTCTCAATTTGTTTCGTGAGTGACTGGGTTGACCTCTGTGTTATTTGAGTAAGAGTATGTTCACGGATTATGATTTGCTCTGGCAACATTCAAAAGAAAATGAAAGGTCGTCTTATGGAAAGTTAATGGAGCAAAAACTAAATGGGGCCTTTGAAAGGGATCCCGACAGGGCCCACTCGTACCAGAGGGCATTTAAAAATCGTACACACAAAGAAGGAAGTGTTACTTACAAAACACTGGTTATGTTATGTCATGTGACAGAATGAACAACAGTGCCATAAAGTTAATGCCTGTTATTTTTCCCCTTTTTTATGTCATAATTCTATTCCAGGTGCTCATCTCACATCACCGTCTTCCAACTTGTACAGTGAACGCATAGCTGTTGGATCTAATTGTCAACCTATGCATCAAACAAAGGGTGTATTAAGAAGGAAAGGCCTTTATTTTTCTTATTTAACCAACTTCTCTTCTGTTTTTGAGTTCCTGCTGAGACATGATCCATGGATTTCATGTGTTATCATGAAAATGGTCACCTGACTTCTCAACTCCATTTTTGTGTTACAGGAAAGTGTCTATTTCAGGTTTATATTTCATAAGTTCATATTTATAGTTCAAAAGTTCAGATTGTGTGAGCATGACGATACTTTATAGATCTTTAAACATTTACCATGAATGTAAAAGCCATTTCAAGACTCATAATGGAGTAATTTCTGATATATAGTTTTAGAATTCCAGACCATTCAAGTATCAAATCAAGAAACACAGAATGAATTCAGATCTTCCAAATGGATACATTTCTATTTTAAATTATATCTCACCCGCCAATGGGACTGTGGGATGGGACCTTATTCGAGTGGCCATTATATTTCTGTCTGAGCCTTGACATTGTGTCAAGGATAAAAATGTCACCAATCTTATTTTTTTAAGTTTTGAGTTCCCAAAGCCAAAACCACAGAGGACAGGCTTGTCCCTGTCCTCGGTCACGTACTTTTAGTGAGGTTAAGGGTCTATGCACAATTTCTTTCTTATTAACACAGGGGCGCAGAGGCCATCCTGTGAGAAACCCGATGAGTCAGCACAAACTGGGGATCAAAGCCAAAGGGCGGAATTTTCCGTACCTGCTGGCGTCAGATGTGCTCGGCGGCCTGAGTGGAGAATATGGTGAAACGGCCAAATATCAGATTCACGATGCTGTGAAACTGTTTGCAATCGTCCACTCTGCCTGTCAATGGCGTCGACATCGGGAACCTCATTGCAATACATCTGCATCTTATCATAAGCCCTGCTCGCCAGAATCGACCCCCCCATGCACTTTGAGGGGAACTTGGAGGTCAGTGCACAGTAACATTGCACAGCACTCGTGAGGGTCACCTGTTGGACTTCAAGGCTGAGGTGAGTTGGGGGGTGGTGGGTAAGGGCTGCACTGCAGTTGAGGCAACTTGGCGGGGGTGGGGGGTGCAAGGGCTGCGCTGCAGTTCATGGTAGTGCACAAACGTGTGTAGGGTGGGGTGGAGGTAAGTGGCCACGTATCAGGGAAGCCTTATATAAAGTGACCATTCCTCCACAGCTGAGACAGTTCAGACGCAGCCACATTAACATGCTTAGAGTCGGGCCTCTAGCTTATCTGCCCACTCAAGCAATGCAGAGGCATGAAAATGCCACCAAGTGCTCCAGAGCTTTTCACCCCTCGGACACAGACTGCAAACTAATGAGGGTTTTAGTGGACTGTAGAACAGTTGGACGACTGCACACGTTGTATAATCTCCTTGCTAAAGCTGGCTATGGAGCAGTCACTGGTGGAGGCGCTCACAGCCCATTGCAATGTCATCGTCCCGGTTTGGACCCAGTCTCCCCCATGGTTCAAGCTAACAGTGCAGCCTTGCAGTGTGGGTTAGGAGAATGTAGCACAGCATGCAGTTCAATGGGAAAAGCTGCCGCCTATTGGTCAGGTGGAGTGGGGCGGAGGTGGTTGGGGTTTCAGGCAGCCATGCAGCGCACTGAAGTCTGGCCATCCAAATGGTGGCCTGCACTTTCCGGGACGCATTAAGGGGCCTTCACACTTAACCAAGACATGTTCTTAGAACACCCAAGCTAGCCCACACATCTCTCTCTCTTTCAGGACCATGGAGCCTGGTGAACTAGCTGCATACCTCGTGGCGTACAGAGAGCGGAGTTGACGGAGAAGAGAGCGACAGAGGCACCTGGCTGTGCAGAGGGAGGAGCAACACCCTCAGGAAGAAGGGGCGCTGGGGCTCTCACGCACGCTGCCCAGGAGCGACAGCGAGCCTTTGTTGGTCGGCGCCTAGCAAGACCCAGGGTCTATAGACGCCGCCTTTCATTCCTGCAGATGACCGCGAACCAGTGGCGCCGAAGACTGCGCTTGTCTAGGGAACTGGCCGGTCACATCTGCCAGCTACTGCAGGATTTGGTGCCACGGGGACATGGAGGGCATCCACTGCCAGTGGCTGTGAAAGTGACTGTGGTGCTCAATTTTTATGCCAGTGGCTCCTTTCAGGGCTCCACAGGTGACCTCTGTGGGGTATCACAAGCCGCCACCCACAAATGCATCCATGAGGTCACAGACACCATCTTCACGAGGGCACACAAATTTGTGCATTTTGCCCATGACCAGGAAAACCAGGATGCAAGAGCGATTGGATTTGCCCAGATCTCGGGTTTTCCACAGGTGTAGGGTGCCATCGACTGCACTCACGTGGCGCTCAGATCTCCATCGCAACACAGGGTCAACTATGTCAACCACAAGGGCTTCAATTTGCTGAATGTACAACCACCACAAACACATCCTGCAGGACTGTGCGCGGATTCCAGGGAGTGTCCATGACTCCTAGAGTCTCAGTTGGTGTTTTCCAGGGTCCACAGAGGCTGCATGGATGGCTCTTCGGGGACAAAGGCTACCCACAGAGGACGTGGCTGATGACACCCGTGTGGCGGCCTCAGACTGCAGCAGAGTGACGCCATAATGAGGCTCATGCTGCAACTCAAAACTTGGTGGAGCAAACCATCGGAATGCAGAAAATGAGGTTCCGGTGCCTGGAATAGTCTGATGGAGCCTTGCAATATAATCCACAGAGGGTGTCACACATTGCCCTTTACAGCCTGGTGCTGCAACGGGGAGAGGAGCTGGCTGAGGACAAGATGAAGGAGTCGCAGGTCTTCTTTAATGAGGAGGATGTTGACGGGGATAAGGGTGAGGAGGTCCTCAAAGGTGACGATGAAGGTGATGAGGCCCTCACACTGGCCAGATGAGGCAGGTACACTTGGGAGGCCCTCATAGCTGCTAGATTTGTGGAAGATGTTGACGACATGCAGTGAGGAGACACCATAGATCCTTACATTGCATCTGCGAATGTTTGACTCCTGTCTGGCTGACAACAGCGCACATACCCTCTGTGATAATGCTCCTGTCATGGAGACACAGTGAAGGACCTAATAGTTGCTCGGTTCCAGGAGGATAATGATGACATGCAGTGAGGACACTCCATAGATCTTCATATAGCCTCTGTGAATGCCTGACTCCTGTCTGGCCAAGGGCAGCTTGCTTGTACTTTGTGATCAGGGTCATATCATGGAGACGCAGTCTTGAAACTTTAAATGCACCTGATCCTTTGTCCGCCTTCAGCACCTGACCCCTTCAGGAGCTCAGCATCACTGGTCACAGATGCTGAAGAGATGGGGGCCAGCCCCACCTTAAAGGTGCTGAGTGCACACAGAGAGACAGATGGAACTCTGTGACGCCTGCCCACAACATTCTGGCAGCAATGACAAGCACCATCGAGGTGCAGACATCACTAACGTGACCAGTGAGTGTGAAGCCGGACCATCACTTTAGTCTGAAGGTTACACACTACACAGGGAAGAGGTCCTGGACTGAGACACCTGCCTTTACCTTGTGCAGGAAACAAGGTTTCACATCTGAGTGAGAAGAACACTGCTCATCAGAACAAGGAGCCATAGGCAGGGAGACATTCTTGGGAGTTTATTGACAATAGTGAATAGTATGTACAAGAGATTCACACCCGTGCCCAGGCTGAGCAATGACATCTTCCTGGTTGGGTTCAGCTGCAGCTCCTGTCGATTGCTACTGTGAATCGCAAGGCAAGAACAGGGAAACATTTCTCCCAGGGAGTTTTCCGATCTGCTGAGAGAGGAGAAGAACACTGCTGAGAAGGGGAGGAGAGCTGCCTGCATTTGGAGAAGGCCTACAGCCAGAGGCCTCAGGCTTTGGGCCTAACCCCATTTGGAGGGAGGAGAAGACCAGGAAGGAGGAAATTACCTCTAGAATAAAGAGCTGTTGTAATATCAAGAGGTGGGCGTTGGGGACCTGAGGGGGTGGAGGGGAGATGATTTCTCTCCAGGGGATTATTGTGCTGACAGGGGGAGGTGAAGAGCAAGTAATACCGGTGGGATGTGGCTGTATTTGTGGACTTTCTTTTCAATGTCTTGTGACCATCTGTGCAATAAGACCATAAGACCATAAGATATTAGGCCATTCGGCCCATCGAGTCTGCTCCGCCATTCAATCATGGCTGATAAGTTTCTCAACCCCATTCTCCCGCCTTTTCCCCATAACCTTTGATCCCCTTACCAGTCAAGAACCTACCTATCTCGGTCTTAAATACACTCAATGACCTGGCCTCCACAGCCTTCTGTGGCAATGAATTCCATAGATACACCACTCTCTGGCTAAAGAAGTTTCTCCTCATCTCTGTTCTAAAAGGTCTTCCCTTTACTCTGAGGCTGTGCCCTCAGGTCCTAGTCTCTCCTACTAATGGAAACATCTTCCCCACATCCACTCTATCCAGGCCTTTCAGTATTCTGTAAGTTTCAATCAGGTGCCCACCCCATCCTTCCACCTTTGTTTAGAGACGGGCTATGCGGGGCTGTTTCGTGAAGAATACCGTCTGTCCGAAAGACTGTGTGCCGGGCAGTTCTAGCTACCCAGACGAAGACGCTTGCTTCCCCCTGCCAGAAGACACCCACTGTAAAGAAACTACCTCCCCATCAACCACACCCCTCCCCCGTCCACCACCTACCCACCAGTGGCACCTGACAACCCCCGAGCCTTTCCATCCTCCTTCCTGTGCCTTCCCCTCTCTCCCTACCCTCCTCTCTGACCTCTCTCATTTGGGGAGTACGTTTCCCACCCTTATGTCCCCATACTATATGGATAATGATACCTTTTTGGGGTGTGTGTGACTCGGGTAGCCCATGGCTACAGTATCTCCTGTGGTGGCGGGGCCAACAAAAACCATCTATGCCGGGGCGGTGGCTTCTCCATCTCCTGGCGCCCCCATCGCCCCATCACCCTTTCGTCTGGTGACCAGGGAGCACGGTGTTAAGAGCCACACCCAACCTGATATGTCTATTGAGGCCTGCGTAAAGGCAATGGCGTAGGGTGGTCGGCCCCTCAGCCTCCAAGATGTACGGCAAAGCTGTCTTTTTACTGAGGAGTGAGCGGGCGGTGCACCTGGCCCCGGAAAAGGGGCTCACTGTGGGTGAGACCTTTCTGGCGGGGGACCCCCCTTGAGGCCACCGCCCAGAGACTCATATTGTCTAACGTCCTGCCTTTTGTCCCCAGTGGGCTCCTCCTCCCCCACCTCCATCTACTGGGGGAGGTCAGGTCTGGGATTGCGCCATCCCGCTCGGCCTCAGGGAGGCCAGCCTTCGCCACGTACTCTCCTTCTGGCACCAGGTATTTGTACGCTTGGCCTGGGAGGAGTGCCTGGAGGGGCCTTTACTGTGGAGTACGAGGGAGCCACCTACAGGGTCTTCTGGACCGTGAATAGTATGCAGCGCCATGCCTGAAAGGAGGTGGGGCACGTCCGACAGAACTGCCCCACCTCCAAGGCTGCCAACTTCACTCAGGCGCCCGTGGGTGGCACCGCTGCACCACCCCCCCCCCCCCAACAACACTCCAACTACTTCCCCGCAAGGGTAGGTGACGCCAGCGGCTACCACCACCTTGGTTGCTGGTGAGGTGGAGGGAGGGACCCCGCACCGGAAGAAGGCGTGGAGGAAGACCAAGCATCCGGAGGCTGCCCCCCCTCCCTGACTCATCCCCAACCCTAGCCCGAACCCTAGATCCCTCAAGGCACCGGCTCGGGGGAAACGGAAACATCCGGACCTGGCATCGCAGTGGCGCATGATCCCAGGCCTGTTGGCACCTCAGTGTCTAGTGCTGGGCTTGGCGTCATCTCTGTGTGGGCTCCCAGATCCGGCGCTGGTGTGCCTACTCACCCAGGTGGTGACTTTCTACCTTCAGGCCCTGCAGCGATACCTTTACGTCGAGACCCTCCGAGATGGTGTGCCCTAGTGATGTATTTCTTCCGCCAGGTGCACAGCCTGAATTATGATGTGCAGCTCCTGTTTGTAGACCCTGAGGGGCCTTCGTGGCTCCTTGCAGGCATTGCCCGTCTTTTACCAGACCTGATCAAAGTCTGGAACATGGTCGCCTCGCGATGCAGCTCTCCTCCGTCAGGAGTAGTGGCTATTGTCAGAGAGCTGCTGTTCACGAATCCGCACCTCCAGATTCGTGGCTGGTGGAGAGGAGGGCTGTGGTTGCCGGGGTGACCAGGATCGGGGATGTGCCGGGTGGCGGAGGATTGGGCTGGATGATTGCACAGGAGTTGGCGCATCGCGCGTCCATGGACGTCCAGCTTGTGGCCAATGCCATTCAAGACCTTAGGACGGTTGTGTTTGGCCCTGACACCCTACTGGGCCTCGAGGTGCCCCACAGGTGCACAGTGGTCTTCTGTCTGAGCGTACCCCTGTTCGGACGGAATTCCACATTGGCCCTAAGCCCTGGTCCCTCCCTTGGGAGCTGGTGCCCTGCAACCTGAGTCGCCTCGCGGAAATGCCCTCTGTACCCTGTAGCACAGAGCAGAGTGGTTTTCTTGTATGGGCTCCTGCTGCACATCCTTCACTTCCTTGCCCTCGCTGCCGTCCGGACACGCCCTGGTGTGCCTTGTTGCCATCCAGCAGCGTAGGTCCCCAGTGGGGGCCCCTCTATGAGGGTGTCCTCCCCTTTTCCATTGGGGACCTGGAATGGAGGGTGTTGCATGCAGCAGTCCCATACAACCATGGGTTGTGTCGGTTCACAGACTCCCAAGATGCCTGCATCTTTTGCGGCCTTGTGGAGTCTGTGGATCACGTGTATGTTGGTTGTTGTAGGCTGCACCCCCTTTTTAGTTCCTTGAAAAATGTTTTACTGTTGTTTTGTTTGCACTTCAGCCCCATCCCCCTGATCCATGGTCACTCAGTGTGGAGGGGGGCCGGGAGGGAGGAGGACCTCCTCGTGAACCTGTTCCTGGGCCTGGCCAAGTTAACCATTAACAGGTCCAGGCAGCGGGCGATCGAGGGGTTCATCCCACCCGACTGTCTGCCCCTCTTCCGTGGCTATGTTCGTGGCTGGGTTTCCCTGGAGACGGAGCACGCGGTGTCTGCTGGCACCATCGAGGCCTTCCGTGTCCGGTGGGCACCGCGGGGACTGGGATAAAAGCAAAATACTGCGGATGCTGGAAATCTGAAACAAAAACAGAAAATGCTGGAAAAACTCAGCAGGGTCACTTCGATCTCAACAGAGCTCAACAGAGCTCTGAAGAAGAGTCGTACAGACTCGGAACATTGACTCTGTTTTTCTCTCCACAGATACTGTCAGACCTGCTGAGCTTTTCCAGCATTTTCTGTTTCGGTACCGCAGGGAATGGGGTGTTTTACTGACCCTTTTAATCACATTTTGGTTTAATGTTTGTAAGTTTCCTTTAAATTTTGTCTTTGTTTTTGTAGTTTCCCTTTAAGGGGCTGCCTTTTACTTTGTCCCTGATTTTGTTAATTTAGTTTATTTGGCTGGCTCAAAAGAATTACATATTCTTAACCTTCCTAACACTGCTGCTTTATCTTGGTGCTCCCGGGACATCCACAGTGGAGGTGGAGACAGCTGCTGACTGCTACGCCCTGTCTGTGATTACCTTGGCAGGTGCCCTCTGGAGGGCCCTGGCCTGCTTTCAGGGACCTGCTGTATGGCAGTGATACCCTCCTCGAGCTGTGGAGCTGGAGCTGCTGGGGTCACAAGAAGAGGGGATTCAGATGGGCCAGACAGTCCTGGAGTCATCTGGGTGGATGTCCCCGGGGTGCACCCGGAGGTGATCCTCCTCCCTATGGGTGCCCGAGGGCCCCTGGCTGACTCCTTGAGGAGAAGGGGTAGCTGTAGTGAGATCGAAGTGACCCGCACCCCTCTCATGTTAACATTGGTGGAGGCCAACTATGACATCAGCGATGGAGTTCATCCCATGCAGCAGTGCAGGACCCATGTCCAGGACCAAGGCCTCCATGGTGGCTGCCATTCTACTAGTGTTGACCTCAGTACATTGGCATGCCAGTGCTATCACCTCAACCTGAAGGTGGACGGGTTACTCCATTGTGCCCTTGCAATCTGAGGAGTGCAGTGGACATCCCTCCCTGATGTTCCCGAGCTTGCCTTTGCAGCTCCAGCAACTGAGGCTTGTCATCTGACTTGGACTCAGCAGATTTCTGGCCTCCAACAGTCCTCCGAGTGCAGGAGACCTGGGAAGTCCCTGCCTCCACCTGCTGTGGATCAGACAGTGTGATGTTTTCACCAGATTGTGATCCCGAGGCTACTCTAAAGCTAGGTCCCACCAAGGTGCATGTCGCTGCGTGAGTGGAGGGTATGGGTGAGCGCTGTGATGGGTCTTCAAAGAGGGTGCCTTCAGATTCCTCTCCGGAGGTTTTTTCGGGGCTTGAGTCGAGGACCTGGATAGTGGACTCCCTCGGCTGTTTCCCAGATGTGCCTGCGGAAGTAAGGGGAGATAATTAGTGCATGGCAGTGGCCTGTGAAACAGGACACATCACTCACAGCATGGTTGTCTGATGTATATTTCACTGCTGGACTATCATTTGATAAAGAACCACCGACCTCACCATCAGCATAGGACTGGTCCAGATCCTCGCCGGCCAGCTGGATGGCTCTGTTTTTAAAGTCTGCGAGGACTTCAGGCATTCCTCCACCTGTCTGCAACCTCTCCCTCTTGTTGTGAGCCAGCTTGTCCTGCATGAATAGAGATGGAGAGAGTGTAAGCAGGATGCCTGCCAGGCCAGATGATAAATATGTCTGGCATGTGTGGGTGGTGAGTGGTCCCACGGACGGGATGAGGACAATGAAGGTGTGTGTGAGTGAGTAATGGTGATGTCCCTTGAACTGGCAGTGAGTGAGGGCCCCGTGGCTGTGTGATGGGTTTGTGAGTGTGTGAGTTGAGCGTGATGAGATAAGTGACTCACACTGCTGGATTATTCATCCTTTATCGGCACTGGGTGGCTGTCCTCTTTTGCGGGGCATTGGCACTGACCACCGCTGCCACCACCTCCCATGACAGATTAGTGATGTTGCTGCCCCTTCCTGTGGCCAGAGCTGGGGTAGAGCACGTCATGGCGAGTCTCTACTGCATCCAAAAGGTGCATTATTAAACCAGGGGCCTGCAGTCTTCTTGCCTTTCGGGGCCATGTCTTCTGTGCAGCAGTTTGGGCTGGA
Source organism: Cetorhinus maximus (assembly GCF_964194155.1). Lineage (NCBI taxonomy): Eukaryota > Metazoa > Chordata > Chondrichthyes > Lamniformes > Cetorhinidae > Cetorhinus > Cetorhinus maximus. The sequence continues at coordinate 13,388,585 of NC_135883.1, read as the reverse complement.
GGTGCTGAGGGGTGTGCGCCGATGCACTTTAAATATGGCGCCCCGTGTGATGAAGCAGTGAGGTGAGGGTGTGGCGGGCGAACGAGAGCCCTCCACCATCGACAAGGTGTGTTTCCTGGTAATTAATATGGCAGGACTGGGACGATACGGCGTGCGATGCCATCATTGCGGCCGGCGGGTAAAATGTCATTTTTCCCACTGCTACCGCACTTAGTGCCATCCTGGGATGATTCCCCCCATTGGGTCCAGATTTTTGCTCCCTGGTCAGGTGCTCAGAGTTGGGAGATTTTATGGCTTGGTGAACCCGACGTTTTAAAATGTCCGCCCACATTTTGGATTTTCGGCCGGTAGGGGCGACCGAAATAGGAGTTGAGGCGGGCGACCCCAGAACGGAAGCAGAAGTTGCCGGTTGCAGAGGTGTGCTGGATGCAAGGCCTGCCGCTGTGCTAAGGCACTGAATAAAAAAAAATCCTTCCAGCCTTCACCACCCACCGCCTCCCACCACCACCCCCCGACCCCAGATACACCTCCTATGCCTCATCCATAGACATAGAAACATGGAAAATAGGAGCAGGAGTAGGTCATTCGGCCCTTCGAACCTGCTCCACCATTCAATATGATCATGGCTGATCCTCTATCTCCACACCATACTCACGCTCTCTCCCCATATCCTTTGATGCCTTTAGAGTCTAGAATCTATCTGTTTCCTTCTTAAATATATTCAGTTTGGCTTCCACAGCCTTCTACGGTAGAGAATTCCGTAGGTTCACCACCCTGTGAGTGAAGACACTTCTTCTCATCCCCAGTCCTAAATGGCCTGCCCCGTATCCTTGTTCTAGTCTCCCCAGCCAGAGGAAACATCAACCCTGCCTCAAGTCTGTCCATCACTGTCAGAATTTTATATGATTCAATGAGATCCTCTCTCATTCTTCTAAACTCCAGTGTATACAGGCCTAGTTGACCCAATCACTCCTCATACGACAATCATGCCATCCCAGGAATTAGTCTGGTGAACATTCGCTGCACTCCCTCTATGATATGTAACCCTTAGGTATCCTTAGGTAAGGAGACCAAAACTGCATACAATACTCCAGGTGTGGTCTCACCAAGGCCCTGTATGGCTGCAGTAAGACATCCTTGCTCCTGTACGCAAGTCCTCTGGCAATGAAGGCCAACATATCATTTGCCTTCTTAACTGCTTGCTGCACCTGCATGCTTGCTTTCAGTGATTGGTGTACAAGAACACCCAGGTCCCTTTATACATCAACATTTCCCAATCTATCACCATTTAAATAATACTCTGCCATTTTGTTTTTCCTACCAAAGTAGATAACTTCACACTTATCCACGTTATACTGCATCTGCCATGTATTTGCCCACTCACTCAACCTGTCTAAATTGCCTTGAAGCTTCTTAACATCCTCCTCATCACCACTCACATTCCCACCAAGTTTTGTGTTGTCAGCAAACTTGGAAATATTACATTTGGTTCCCTCATCCAAATCATTGATATCTATTGTGGATAGCTGGGGCCCAAGCACTGGTCCCTGCAGTACCCCACTAGTCACCACCTGCTGCTCCGAAAAGGACCTATTTATTCCTACTCTCTGTTTCCTTTCTGCTAACCAATTCTCAAACCATGTCAATATATTACCCCATTCCCATGCGCTCTAATTTTGCACACTAACCTCTCATGTGGGACTTTATCAAAACTTTCTGAAAATCCAAAAACAGCAAGTCCACTGGTTCTCCTTTATCTATTCTGCTAGTTATGTCCTCAAAAAAAGCTCCTGTAGGTTTGTCAAACATGATTTCCCTTTCATAAATCCATGTCGACTTTGTCTAATTCATGCCAACTTATGCCAACCAATGCCTCTCTACCTACACCCATGGCCTCTCATAACCCCATACCAACCCATGCCCCTCTACCCACCTCCCATAGCTCCTCATATCCCCATGCTAGCTTAGTGCCAACTCATGCAAACCCATGACCCCACACACCACCCCTTTGCCCTTACCTCCTCCATGGCAACTCATCTAGTATCCTTGGACACTTTCTGGACAGCTTTGACAGCTTTGGCGCTTTCTGGACAGCCTTGATATCCATGACACTCCCTGGACAGCTGAACAGTTCTCTGAGAGATGGACAGTTGTCTAACAGTTCCTTGAAAGCTTGACAGTTCCTTGACAGGTTGACAGTTCCTTTACAACTGGACTGTTCCTTGACAGCTTGACCGTTACATGACGGCTTGGCAGTTCCTTGACAGCTGGACAGTTTCAATGAGTTTGTGCATAAAAAGTGCATAATCATGTTACGTACATACAAAGATACAAACTAGGAACAGGAGTAGGCCACTTGGCCTCTCGAGTCTGCTCTGCCATTCAATAAGATCATGGCCGATCTGATTTTAACCTTGACTTCACAATCCCACCTACCACCGATAACCGCTCAGCCCCTTGCTTATCAAGAATCTACCTACCTCTTCCTGAAAAATAATTAAAGACTCTGTTATTTGGTAGGGCAGAAATTGAATATTGCTGAAATAGAGACATTTTTTGTTGAAACTTTCCATCTTCCTTGCAACACGAGTGATATTCACACTAACATCAAGCCAAAAAGAGCCCTCTCACACAAATAAGTAATGGTATAGGAATTTTGGTGCCAATGGGATGCTAGGTATGTAGGCTGTATATTCCAAAGATTGGCAGATCGTATCAAACAGCATGTCCCTGCCGATGTTCACAGCGGGTAAGGTACAGACCATACCCAACAAGCCCGTGCTTGCAAAACTCAAAACAGTGTCAACATTAGATGTGGTTCCAGATTGGACAACATTTGCTAAATTATCCTCAGTGCACTAAGAATTACGCTGACAACCGATTTAAGATTGTCAGTCGGGTTCACAGTGTGGCGAATTTGCGTGTAAGCTACATATATTAATACACGGGGCCCTGTTCTTTGCAGACAGAAAGAACATGTACACACATTGTGCCTGTTTCAGCTAAACAAAATAAGTGAAAGCTATTTGCTGGTTCATCCCTCAGGGCAGTGCCTTGGCCAATCAGAGTCAAGCTGCCTGGTTTAAATTTCAAAGAATGTCTGGCAGTTAACTGTCGGTTGCCACCTAGTGGTGCATTCTCCATGGCAACACCTCTATCAATCAGAGTCCTCTTGTCAACCAATCATAACTCTCTTCTCATACAAATTAATATAAACAATATAACAATATAAATTGTTATTCCCTTTACATTTGATAATCTTGCGAAGTGTCCTGATGAGTGCAAGATGAAAAGCTTTGACAAAAAAGTATCTTTTTTCAGCAACATTAAAGATTCCGTTTCCACTGCCTTTTGAGGAAGCGAATTCAAAAGGCTTCTGAGCATCTAAGAGAAAAAAATTCTCTTCATCTCTGCCTTAAATGGGCAACCCCTTTTTTTTAAAACTGTGATCCCTAGTTCTAGATTCTCCCACAAGGAGAAACATATTTTCCACATCCACCCTGTCAAGACCCCTCAGGATCTTACATGTTTCAATCAAGTTGCCTCTTACTCTTCCAAACTCTAGCGGATACAAGCCTAGTCTGTCCAACCTTCCTTCATAAGACAACCCATCCATTCCAGGTATTAACCTTGTAAACCTTCGCTGAACTGTTTCCAAAGCATTTACTTCCTTCCTTAAATAAGGAGATAAATTCTGTACACAGTACTCCAAATGTGGTCTCACCAATGTCCTGTACAATTGGAGCATAACTCCCCTACTTTTGTATCCAATTGCCCTCACCATAAATGATAACATTCTATTAGCTTTCCTAATTACTTGCTGTATTTGCATACTAGCCCTTTGCTATTCAATCACTAGGACACCCAAATCCCAAAGTTTAATCATAACAATCCCAAAGATTGCCTTACCTTTCCCAAAGGTGCCCTGGGACCCTATTCAAAGGGGTATCTTACCTCTCCAAAAGGGATGCCTTGGCTATCCAAAGAATCACTAAGTTCAGGCCTCCTCTTGCCTGGTCTGCTCCGTGTGCTCCAGTCTTCATGCAGTTAGGGTTCAAGCATCAGAAGTCAGTGGAGGCAGCTGATGATTTAAATGATTAGCTGCCTCCACAATTTGCAAATGTGTGAACCCCAGCCCGGCTCCAATCCCATCCCCGCGAAGATGGGAAATGCTGGAATCGGAAGCAGCAGAGAGCCTCCCCATCATGGTGAAAATCTGGGCCAAGGACTTTATGGCTTGAGTTACTCATTGAAAAACATTACTGAACCCTCAAGAGTTCATCAGCCAATTTAAGGTGCTTTTGTATTTTCTACACGTCCTCCTAATTTTGAATCACAACATGATGCAACACTGAAGGAGGCCATTCAACCCATTGTGTCCATGCTGGCTCTTTAAAAATGCAAACCAATTAGATCTACACCCCTGCTCTTTCCCCATAACCCTGCCACTTTTTCCTTTTCAAGCATATCCCCAATTCCATTGTGAAAGTTACAACTAAATCTACTTCCATTACCCTTTCAATTAGCATATTCCAGACTATAACAACTCTCTGCCTGTGGATAACTGAAGTTCCTGGAGAGAGCCTGGAATTGTTCTCTTTCCAGCAGAGGAGCTTAAGGGGAGATTTAACAGAGGTGTTCAAAATTATGAAAAGTATTGATAGAGTAAATAGGGATCACTGGCAGGAGGGTCAGTAATTAAAGCTCTTTCCTGAGTCCTGGCCAACATTTATCCCTCAACCAACATCACTAAAAGAAACAGATAATCTGGTCATTATTCTCATTGTTGTTTCAGGGGCATTTCTGTATGCAGTACAGATTGACTGCTACATTATGACAGTATCTAGGCTCCAAAAGTACTTAATTGGCTGAAAAGAGCTTGTGTAAGGTCCAATGTAAACGCAACTTCTTTCTTTTCGAGAAAAGACATAATGATATATTCTTTCTGTATAACATTTACACTTTTGTAGCAATTCAGTAGATCACTCTTTACAAATTAATTCTGAAACTATTGTGAGTGCATAAATAGTTGCAGGCAATTATAAGGCCTATTAGTGGGAAGGAGGATCACGATGTGCAATTACCCGGCACCCAATGGAAGTGATGCAGGCAGCCTGTTCACCTCCACGATTGTGACATGTTGCCCAGTGCTAAATGCGCTGCTGACTGGCTGCATGCCCAAAAGGGGGCCTTTCCCTGTTAAGTTGAGGATTGCACTGCTTAAAAACTAGCCTAACTTTTTAAAGTTAGCCTGAACTTTTTAAAGCTAGCCTGTGCCTCATGCATTCTGGCTGCAGCAGAGGCTGGAAGTTGATGGGAGAAACTTTGTGAGTGGGAAGAAATCAGAGAGGTGGAGCAGCCGGTCAGAGATAGAGGGTTCCCAGCATCTCCGATGCACTACTGGAGGCATAGAAATTGAGGCTATATTAACTCTAACAGCCATTGACAGTACTGTCCTTGCCCTTCTCTGTGACTGTAGGCCCAGCTGGAGGAGGTGGCACAGTACAGTGGCAACCACCTTGGTAAAGCCTAGCCACTGCATATGGTGCTCCTAGCTGAGGTGGAGAAAAGTGAAGTGCTCCCTAGAAATGCTAGGTGGGTATGGCATTCTGTTGAGAGCCCTGCTCCTCCTCTCTCCTTTCTCCTCTCTGCTGCCTCTGCTCCAGCTTCTATAGCTCCCATCAGTAAGAGCAAGTTTTCTTCTCAGAGGCCTTTTAAATGCACGCAACTCCATCCAAAAGTCCAGTATCATTCCCTTCTCCTCCCATAACACAGTAATTCCATCAATATTGCAGCAGCAAAAGAAAGCCTGGAGTGCCTCACCTGAAAACCCATTACTGATGCCTTTAAATAGCACTTGCCTCATGAAGCTAAATCCATGTTCAACTGTGCATGTTTAAGACGTGATGTTAACGTGAACTGTGAGGTCCAAAGTGGCAGGTCTGGTGCCAAATCAGCATTAGGTGTGGACTGATATCCTGCCCTACCCACTCTGAATGTTTCCGTCTCATGCACGGGATGCCTGCCCTATTGCCTTTCCAAGCATAATGATCGGCCCATTCCATGCTGGAAGTCGATGGGAGCAGAGCCCCCATGATTCTTTTCATTTTTCAGCTCCTGTAATGCTGAAACCAGTGGCACTACAGAGCCCAATTTTGTGGTCACAATGTTTTAACACTTCAGAGTTAAAGGCAACTTTAATTTGGCAGCTCTAATTTTGTATTTTGATGCAAACCTGATTTCTAATTGGTACTGCGACCAAACTGACTGCCAGTGTTTTTCTTCTGTAGAATAGCCTGGTTATATTTGTAGTGATTTGTAAATAATTATTACATTCCTTAGAAACCTTTTGCATGCTCCAACATATTTCACTCGCCTCTGTAATAAGAAACCTGGTCATTTACTGGAGTTGAACATCTGAGAAATTCATTTGTAGCTTAAAAAAATCCTGCCATAAAACTAAATCTATATCAAAGAGTAGATTCATGCTGATTATTACCTGATGGCCTATGTCATTTATGGGAGTTATTATGGAATAACTTGAAAAAGTCATGGCAAAAACACATATGGTATTGAAATGGCATTTTTCTGTCTAACATCCTGAAATAAAGATGTTCTTTGCTGAGTGATTTGTATACTGTGGGACCATCAATATGCAACAACTTGCCCTTGTTAGAAATAACCAAAGAAGCTTATTAGGGAAGCAAACGATTCACACCACAACAACATTTTTGAGTGAGGAAATGTAGAAGCACTGTCCTTCTAGGACATTCTTTTTATTCACATAAGGAATAACTTGCACTGTCATTTTTCACTGATGCTTGTGTTCAATGCTTAGGTAATTCCAAAGTGATACATATTTATCCACAGAATTTATCCTTGGTCTCCAATCATGTCTGTTTTCTACTGATTGGATTATCAGATCTTTACTTCCATGGTTTCATACAGAGTCCTGCACAACCCGTAGCTAGTAACCCGTTGGTTACTTTTGGATGTCCTGAGGGTGTGGAAGGAGCTATGTAAATGTACTTTCTTTCTTTCTTAACAACAATAATCCATCTCAATGAATCTATGTGGGTCAGCTATGTTGGAGGGAATCTCACAACGCATGGTTCTCCCTTTACCAGTCTTGTAGCGACCAGTTGTAAATGCGTATTTATTCTCTGAACCTCCATGAAGTATTATATTAAAGTATATTACCGCTGGTAGATTCCCTGAGAACCATTTTCTTCTCTTTTTAATTTCTTCTGGGAATAAACAGGCATAATATGTTAGTGCTGTTTTGTTTGTCAAGCGCTTTTAAAGAAATAATTGAGTGAGGGTTCTCCCTCAATCGCTAAGGCTGGATTCTTAAAAGAAAAGTTGTTCAGAGCTGGTATTACAATAACAGAGAATAAGAAGGCATGTGAAGTGACATGAAACAAACAAGAACACTTGCATGCTATGACTTATTTCTGTTGCTTGCAATGAAAAATAATAACAAATTTACAACTGTTGTGAATATGTGCCTGAGTTGACCAGAAACCCCAATATGGTGGACAGTACCTAATTGGATTGAAAATAAAAGCAGAACATGCTGGAAGTACAAAGTTGATCTGTCATCAACAACAATAACAGCAACAGCTACAACTTGCATTAATATAGCACCTTCAATGTAGCAAACCATCCTAAGGCATTCACAGGGACATTATCAAACAAAATTTGGGATGCACAAGTTGTCAGAATTGGAGGAGCATAGATATCTCAGAAGGTTGTAGAGCTGGAGAAGATTACAGAGATAGGGAGAGCTGTGAAATGATTCGAAAACAAATATGAGAATTTGAAAATCAAGGTGTTGCTGAACCAGGAGCTAATGTAGGTCTAGGAGCACAGGGGTTCTGGGTGAACAGGGCTTGGTGCGGGTTAGGACACGGACAACAGAGTTTTGGTTGAACTCAATTTTACGGAGGGTAGAACATGGGAGGCCAATCAGTATTGCAATAGTCTAACCTAGAGGTAACAAAGGCATGTTTGCGGATGAGCTGAGGCAAGGGCAGAATCAGGTGATGTTGCAGAGGTGGAAATAGGCGTCTTATTGAGGTGCAGATATGTGGTTGGAAGCTGATCTCACTGTCAAATATGACATTAAGGTTGTGAACAGTCTGGTTTACTCTGAGACAGTTGCCAGAGATAGGACGGAGTTTGTGCCGAGGACCAAAAATAGTGGCTTCAGTCTTCACAATATTAGTCCGAGGAATTTTCTGCTCATCCAGTAGTAGATGTTGGATAAGAAGTCTGGCAATTTAGAGACAGTGGTGGTGAGGTAGAGCTGGGTGTTGTCAGCATACATGTGGAAATTGACATTGGGCAGAATTTTGCCCTTGTCGGGCGGGTTTGGTGAGGTTGGTCAGGAAGCTGACTGCTGCCCGCGATTGGGGCCTGACCACGATTTCATGCTGGCGGGCCAATTAAAACGTGGCTCGTCACTGGCCGGGAAGGGCCGATCGGGGGCGGAGGCCTGTCGGCTGCCGGGTCCAATGGCAGCCGGTTTAAACATGGCCCAGGCAGCCCCAGAAAGGCTGCCAGGGAAGGATGTCTATCTGCCATTGTAAAGATGGACTCCAGTGTGGCAGCAAACGCCAGGTGGGAGGGCAAGTCAGGGCCGCACTTGGCCTCCCGCTTTTCTGATGAGTGCTTCGCTGCCCTCCTGGAGGAGATGGCTGCCAGACCTCACCAATGGAGATCTGCACTATGATGCAGATCTCCATTGTCTCACCAGGGTGCCTGGCATGCACAGTGACAGTGTGATGACTTTAACTAATGACATGTCCTTCTTTTCCCTTTTAGGTTCACCAGCAGGCATTTGCTCCCCGGATGTTGAAGAGTCAGCCTTGACCCCACCATGATCCCCAAGCACCTGAGCCATACCTACTGTCTGAACGAGGCACCAGCGCAGATACCAGCATCTCGGGGAGCATTAGTTTGGCGGCCAGTATCTTGGATGCACATTGGTGAGGGCACTTCACACTCGCTTGAGGTGCAGGCGGAGGCAGAGAGTGCCTAGGGCGCTGGCAATCGGAGGACTGCTGAAGATCAGGACATTGCTCAGTTGAAAGCAGATGCATAATCCATTAGGCAGCAGATGTGGATGTCCAGCAGGGAGTGTGGGAGGATCTGGCGGAGATCCATGAGGGTATGCGTGCCATGGTTTCCGTTGTGGAGGCATCCCTGCAGAGCGTGAGCACTGCATTGACCCTCAAGGCCGAGCACAATGCCTCCTCCATGGAGAAAGTGGCTACTCTCATGGACAGGCTGCTCCAGGAACAGAATCAAGGGTTCCTGATGTTGCGCTCGGACCTACAAGCCCTCACACAGGCAAAGGCCTCAGCCGGTCAGTGTCCGTGTCTGAGATGGATGGGGCCATGATTCCACCTAGGTGCCCATCTGTCAAAGGAGGTCCACAGCAACCTCACGTTGGCACACAAGTTGCTTGCCATCTCTGTGGGCTCCTCTCAGGACATTCTGGTTGACAGCAGCAGCTCATCCACCCCTCTGCCAGTAACGTGGCACCTGATGAGGCTGCGGCGACTGGGAAGATGCCAGCCATGGTACTAGCCGCTCCCCCCCAGGAACTTTTTCTCTAGTGATGGTGTTGTTCTAAGTTCCTCTTTCTCCATATCCTCTGCACTACCTGTTACTATTGGGGTAGTACTAGTGTCCTCCACTGTGAAAACTGAGGCAAAATATTGATTAAGCGTCTCTGCCATTTCTGCATTCCCACTCCCCAGCCTCATCCTCCAAGGGACCAACATTCACTTTAGCTACTCTCTTTCCTTTTATATACTTGTAGAAGCTTTTGCTATCAGTTTTTACATTTTGCGCTAGTTTTCTTTCACAATTTGCCTTTGCTCTTTTTATTATTTTTTAGTTGATCTTTAAAAATTTCCCAATCTTCCAGCCTGCCACTGACCTTTGCCTTAGTTTTTGCCTTTATGTTATCTTTAACTTCCCTGCTTAGCTATGGATGCTTTTTCCCCCTCTTACCATCTTTTTTCCTCATTGGGATATATTTTACTTGGGAGGAATTGAATATCTCCTTAAATATCTGCCACTGTTCATCAACTGTTCTACCTTATAGTCTTCCTGCCCAATCCACTAGGGCCAAATCTGCACTCATACCTATGTAGTTACCTTTTTTTAAACTCTAGAACACTAACGTGGGCCTCAAGTTTCTTGTTCTCAAACTGAACTTGAAATTCTAGCATGCTATGATCACTCTTCCCTAGCGGATCCTTTACTATGAGATCATTAATTAATCCCATCTCATTACACAAAACCAAATCCAGAATAGCCTGCTTCCACAACATATTGCTCCAAGAAACAATCTCCAATACTCTATGAACTCTCCTTCAAGGCTACCCTTGCCAATTTGATTAGTCCAGTCTATGTGCATATTAAAATCACCCATGATTATTGCCATGCCTTTCTTACATGCTCCCAGTATTTCCTGGTCTATACTGTGTCCTACTGCTGAACTACTGTTTGGGGACCTATAGATTACTTCCACCAGAGACTTCTTTCCCTTGCTATTTCTTATTTCTACCCAGACTGACTCTACGTCTTGCTCTCCAGTGCCTATATCATTCCTCACTATAGCACTGATCTCTTCCTTTACTAACAAAGCTACACCGCCTCCTTTTCTTTCCTGCCTATCCTCCCGAAACACTGAGTACCCTTGGATATTCAACTCCCAAACCTGTTCTCCCTGTAACCACGTCTTAGTAATCACCACCAAATCATACCTATTTATCTCTATTTGTGCTGTTAACTCATTAGTTTTATTCTAAATGCTACGTGCATTTAGATACAAAGCCTTTAAGTTTGCCCTATCGTCAATTTTCCCTACTCTTATATGATTCTTTGGTGCAATATGGCGTTCACACACTCTGCCCCTTCCTGTCACTTTTTGATAGCAATCAGCCTCGTCATTAACCTGCACTCTCACCCTCTCCTTAAGCTTTGATTTTTTATATTTCCATGCAACTGAACCCCTCCCCCCCACTATTTAGTTTAAAGCCCTATCTACGACCCTAGTTATGCGATTCGCCAGGGCACTGGTCCCAGCATGATTCAAGTGGAGCCTGTCCGAATGGAATAGCTCCCTCTTCCCCCAGTACCGGTGCCAATGTCCCATGAATTCGAACCTACTTCTTCCACACCAATCTTTGAGCCACGCATTTATAGACAAGAAAAGAACCAGGCAAGTGCAGTCCCACCCAGCTGGCCAGCAATGGAGAGACGTTGAGAAGGATAGTATGGTAAGCCATAAAGGCTGCAGACAGGTGAGATAAGATGGGGAAGGACAGTCACATAGGATATCATTTGTGACTTTGGTAAGACCCATTTTGATTCTATGGCAGGGGTGCAAACCTATTAGAAGAATTCAAACATAGAGTTCCTGGAAAGATTGATAAGGATTTTGACAGGTTGAAGATGGATGGTAGTTTTCAAGGACTGATTTTCTTTTGAGTAGAGGAATAATAACGACAGATTTAAAGGTCAGTATTTGAGGAAATGAGAACCACTGATAATATCAGCTAACTTGGGGACCAGAAGGTGAGGTTGGGTGGTCAGCAGTTTAGTGGGACTAAAGTCAAGGGGGAAGTGTTTTTCTAATGGACCAGATGGGCACCTAAGGGGTATGAGGGGAGCTAGGAAAGACTAGGGAAAGATGCAAGATCAGAGCTAGAACAGGGGGGACCCTTAAAGAAAGTTTGACCTGGTGGGCTAGAAGAAGGGAGGGAAGCAGCAGAAGCAGCTGATCAAATGGTTTCAATCTTAGTGACAAAGAAGTCAAAGAATTCCTTGTGCTTTTTGTTGGAAGTGACCGTGGAGGAGACAGGGTAGAGGGCTTTAAGAAGACGGTTTACAAAAGAGAAAAGAAGATGGTGGAGAAGTGCCAGATATTATCTTTGCAGTCCAGGATGATCCTGGGAGAGTGAGTTGTTTTGGCAGAAGAGAGCAAAGCCAAATAGAACTTTATGTAGTTCAGACAGCAGTCCAGCTAGATCTGATGGTGAATGGTGTCATGACCATGGATCATGACCATGGATCATAGTCCCGAATTACTTACAGACATATTGAACTTTAATTAAAACGTATTTTTTTTAAAAAGGACATACAAGCAAAAGTTGGCTGAGACTGTAAAGTAACCACTTGCTGGAAAATTCCTACGTGGATTACACTCGACCAATTAGCCCAGAGAACGAAATGTTGCACCTAAAAAGGTGTCAAGGCCTACTTCAGGCAGAGGCTCTTTAAAGGAAAAGATGCAATGCAAAAACTGAACAGTAATCTCCTGTGGTTGTGGAGATAATGAAGGCTGATTACCATTTTAGCAGAAACCATCTCCTGAATACACAAGAAAAGGGGTTAAGAAGCCAACTGCAACCCTAGTTGTGTGTGCTAGTTTTAGTGTTCCAGGCCTGGTGTGCAAGGGTGTGCTGTGAGGGCCACAGCTGAAGAACATCAACTAGGCATCCTTGCACTTGCAGGTAAAAAGGCCTCTCTCTCCCTGATTGCTGGAGGCAAGTCACAAGTCTGCAAAGCCACAGCCGAAAAGGAAACAGGACAACTCCTTTCAGCTAACCTGCAGAACCAAGAATCTCCAAACCCACTGCTCAACTGTCCAAAGTCAGCTCTACCGGAATCACCCAACTTAACAGCTGCAAGGCTTCACCATCAACTTCTCACAAACAAGGCAAAAGACTGATTCATGAACCTTTTTTTAAGCTTTATTTCTAGACTCACTTCTCATTTCTAATCTGTGTGTATGTGTGTTGCATTTTTATTATTTCTTCCCGTGTTTTAGTAACTAATAAACTCACTCTTTCTTGGACTCAAGAAGGCCTGGTTAAATTGGCTCCTTTTAAAACATAAATACATTTGGACTGGGATAAGATACACACGAGGGAAGGGATCCTTTTTAAATTAACCTTGTTGCGAGTGACCAAGGGGTTGAATAAAGAAGGGGAGCCAGTTCATCCCTCCTCACCCGGGAGCGTAACAATTTGGGGTATCTCGTCCGGAATCATAACAAACTGGGGGGCCTTGCCCGGGGACTGGTTGTAACAACGGCTAAACTATTTGTCTGCCACATCCATTCAGGTCTGCATCTTGGGCCTAAAGGAGCAGGGGAATGGCCAGGATGAGAAAGAGTAATGACTTTATTAAGGACTATGATATTGAAAGTGGAAGTTAGTGTGAGGTTGAGGAAATTGGTAACTGCAGAAATGTCATGGTGAGTGGAGGGCCGAAGGCCAGACAGTTGGGATTTTGAAAGAACAGTTGCGAATGAATTGGGAGAAAATTTTTTGGGGGGCGCAGATACAGAAGGGAGTGGGGTTGGTGGGAGAAGGAGGATGTCGGTGGAAAGAGAGAAGTGATCAAAGTTATTGTGATTATCAACATCTGAAAAGATAGGCTACCAGCGTGGTTAGAGATCTTTATTGGATGAAGGGTCCTTACCTGGAATGATGTTACCGTTTTCTCTTTTGAGGTATGGATAAACTGCTGCCTTCCCAGTATTTTTTGCTTTTATTTCACATGTTCAACATTTGTAATTTTGTTCCTTTTATACTTCCTTTTCTATATATGATAGGGAAACATGTAACACATTGATCCTCCTCAAGCATGTTTTATGATTTTTCATCCCATTGTGCTTTTTGTGTAGTGTTACCAGGATTGTGCCTATTCCCCCAATGGGCTGAGCTCACACAAATAATCTGAGGTAAACTCATTTGAAGAATGTTGTGGAACCCCTGATGTTTGACCAATTGGATGTGCCATCAGCACCAGATTGTCAAGCGCCAGAATGTCAGCCATTAGCTGCTGCCGATGCGTAAAGTTTCACCATTTCATTTTCAGCAAATCCATTTAGGACACACCAAGCCCTTTCATCACTTGGCCTTAGGTAGCCAGGGGAGGTGAGGAGCAATACCTATTGGAGGGAGTTCTGATGAAGGGTCATCATCGGCCTGAACATTAACTCTGTTTGTCTCCACAGAGGATGAGTATTTCCAGCTTTTATTCCAGATTTCCTGCATCTGCAGTATTTTGCTTTTGTATTAGGAAAAAGTTGATTTTTTTCAGCCTTTCCAACAAGAGTGTGTTGTAAAAGGATGCTGACTGTCCGAGGCGTTTTTAGGTGTTTCAGCTGAGCATTGCCCGTATTTAAATGAAACAGGGGGCTTACTGCGCTTTTTGGGGAGCTGCTATGCAGGTCCTTTGTCATTAGTGTACTAGTGACTTCACTCATTAGGAACTGAGTACTCCTCAATGTGTGTCATCAAGATGTTGTGGTGCCTTGGGTGTGGTGGATCCTGGAGTTAGTCCCAATATGTTTTTAAACTGGTTGTAAATTATGTAAAAAAAATAACAACAGTAATGAATGCACCCACAATAATTAGGCCAACCCAGGCGTTTATTTATTCTAAGTAGAAAAATATTGACATTAAAGGGGAGGGCTCATGCAAGGACTCATGCTGCATACAATGATTTTCCTGCCAGAAAGACATGCTTCATATTGGAGTAGTTGCATTGGAAGTGTGGTCCCTATAGTCTCTTTCTCCTTTAACTAGTCTTGGGGCAGAACTTTTCCCTTGTCAGGCAGGTGAGCGCCTGACCCGAACGGGAGAAAAGTAATGCACAATGACGTGGGGTGAGCGTCCCAACGTCATCATGCACTCGCGCGATACTTTGATCGGCTGGCGTGTATGTGAGAGGCAGCAGTGCGCCCGCCGGCAATAAAGAGGCTGATTGAGGCCCTTAACCAATGAACTGAACTGAATTCTTCATTGCCCGTCCAACCTTACGGGTTGGTGGGCGGACAAGCGAAAAGGCCAAGCAGCCTTTGCATTTTTTATGAAACCTTATCCACGACGGGGTGAGGCTTCGACCACTGATTAAAAAAAAAATTTTAAACTTTTAAAACTATTTTTTTAACATGTCCCTGCTAATGTTACAGAGCCACGTGAGGGTCGTGCTTCCCTTAATTTTAAAATCTTTATTTGTGAAGCTAAAAATCTTCAGCTCCCAGAGGCAGCTCTGAGCCTTCAGAGACCTTTCTGAGAGCGCTCTCCATGCGCACGCGCTGACATTCACGCTCCTCCCGCCCCCCTCACCCAGGCAGCGCTGAGCGTTTCAGCGCGCCATTCATGATGGGCTGGCTGTTGATTGGCCAGCCAGCGTGAAATCGAGGTCGGGGCCCAATCACGGGTGGCGATCAGTTTCACGGCACGCTCCCGGGCCTGCTCTCCGCGCCCGCCCGACAATGGAAAGATTCTGCCCTTGGATCTGAAGCAGGTTCTGAGGTCAATACAATCACTCTTGCAGCTAATATAAGCCATGCGGTGTATTTTATCCGAAGACACTGGTCCGGGATTTCCCCAGGGCTCTTAGTGTAATGGGAAATGTCACATGCAAGAGGCCCAGAGGGAGTGAAAAATGGGCTTGAAAATGCTGGCCCTGAAAAAGTCTCCATAGAATTTTTGTTGGGACCCAGGGAATCCAGGATCACTGTCCGCCCCAAACTGGGCCCTTGATGTCAAAAAAGGCAAGGTCAGAAAGAGAATTCTCCCAATCCAGAATTCCTACGGATTCCATTTCCTTTTAACGATAAGTAATTTGGATGAGAGGAAGAATCTTGTACCCAGGTCAAATTAGCGGCAGAAATGGTGGTGGATAGAGACACTTAGAACTGCTTGTTGGTTTTCATGGGGTAGAGTAGCCTACTGATTATGGTACTGGACCAGCAACCCAGTGAATTCAAATCCTATTCTACAAAATTGTGAAAATGAATTCAATTAATCTTGTAATTTGAGGGCTACATTTCACTAATGCCCTTCAGGAGGGTGAACCTGCCTTATGTGTGGGTCCAGATCCACATGTGGTTGACTCTTAATATTCTCTGAAATGTCCTACTAACCCATTCATTTGTAAAACAATAGCTACAAAACAGAACAATAGAAAATTGGATCAGCAAAGACTCTGACAATCCCAGCCCAGTTAAATCTGCAGCATCTTCTTCATCAATTAGGGAGTAGCACCCAAGTTGTGAGATGTCCTAAATGTCAGTCAGCAATGGTCATGCTCACAGTCATCTGTGTTAGACATACTCCACCATCACCAGTAATGGATATGTCCTATCACGTAGCAGAATAGGCCTACCAGAGATTAAAGCACAGTGGCATATAATAAAATAAAAACAAGTATTGTGGATGCTGAAATTCTGAAATAAAAACAGAGGCCTGAATTTTACCCTTGATGGGCAGGCGCGATTGGCTGGCCCGTGTCCGGTTGGGAAACGGGCCGCCACCCATGATCACCCCCTGACCGCGGTTTCACGCTGGCTGGCCAACTAAGGCCTGCACGTCTTCCCAATAGCCGGGAAGGGCCGGGCAGGGGTGGGGACCTGTCAGCCGCCAGGTCCAATGGCGACCCGGTGGCCAGTTAAAAATGACACAGGCAGCTTCTTGAAGGCTGCCAGGGAAGAACATACTTGCAGCATCGTGAACACCGAATTTATGGCCTCAAGTGCGGCTGGAGATGCCAGATGGGAGTGCAGGTCCGGTGGGCACTTGGCCCCCTCCTGGTTTTCTGATGTACGCCTCGTGGTCCTCCTGGAGGAAGTGGCTGCCAGGAGGGGCACCCTTTTCCCCAGAGTTGGAAGGAGGAGGCCACCGCACCTTACAAAAAGAGCTCGGCAGGAGGTGGTAGCGCAGGTCAGCAGCACAACGTTGTGCAGCGCACATGAGTGCAAAGCTGCAAAAAGTTTAGCGACTTGCTGCACTCAGGAAGGGTAAGTACTGTGTTGGCATGGATCAGTGTGTTGAAGTGTTAAGGTCTGGCCGACCCACATGGAGTTCAGGGGTGTTAGAGTCTGAGTGCCAACTGTCAATGATGCCGGAGTTGGCCAAGGGGGTGAGCCCTGGCTGCTTGGACTGAGTGCCTTAAAGCTCGAGGCCATGACTCGGATGTGCCCTGCGAGGTGTTCCTCAGGTGGGGTTGGCCAGGCTGCAATGGCGCTGCAGGTAGAGAGTGGACTAATCGATTCTCCTCTGTCCTTTCAGGAGAAAACATCCCATAACAACATTGAAAAGTCGTGGACAGGCAGAGGCCCCCCAAACCTCCTAACCCTATCCAGATTCAAGCAGGATGCCATGGAGCACATCGGTCAACCAGCCGCTGGGGTGCCAGACGAAGGTAAGGCTGTAGTGCGCAGAGGTGAGAGTTTCGGATGGTGCAAACATTCTTGTGTAGTCTCATCATTGATGGGAGCCTCAAAATTGGTGTCCCCACTGATCATTGAAAGACGATGGCACCATGATGCAAATCTCATGGCCGAGCGCACTGTCTCCTGCATGGAGAGAGTGGCCACTCTCATGGACAGGCACTTCCAGGACCAGAATGAGAGGTTCCTGGGGTTGCACTCAGACCTGCAAACCCTCACACAGGCACTGACCTCAGGTGGTCAGTGCCAGTATGGGAGATGGATGAGGCACCCAGTAACCCAGCTAGGTGCCCGTCCATCAATAGTGAGCTGGGAGGTCCACAGCGCCCTCACATTGGCGCACGAGCTGCTTGCCGTCTCAATGGGCTCCTCTCAAGGTGCTCTGGGTGACAGCAGCAATTCCTCTGCCTCTCTGCCAGTGACCGTGGTGGCACCTGATGAGGCTGCAATGACTGGGGAGATGCCAGCCGTGGCACTGGATGGTCCCTCCTAGACGGGGCCAGCACAGGCTCCACTGACCAGAGGACGATTGCCAAAGTCATGAAGGCCAACAAGACAGCAGAGTCAGCAGTCTGCCTCCAATGCCAGTGCCAGTGAACAGGGAGATGCTAGACGTAGCACTCGCAAATGTAAGTTTAAGACACCATGTGCACAAGAGAGACTGGTCATGGATGATCTTCTGTTGTGTAATGTTTTGTTTATGTTTATTGGTCTGGGGCTGAGGACCAGAGAAGGTTATGTTCATTTTTTTTGGATTGTCAAAATGAGATAACTTTTGCTTTTGTCATAGTGGTCTGAGCATGTTTCACCTTTGTATTTTTTTGACGCAGGGTACGCCAGTATGTAATGATGGACGTGAGTGGCTCTAAACTTTATTGCACAGGCACTGAGTGGGCTTTGGGTTCAAATGAAAGGGTCATTTCAGATATCGGGATGGAGGTGGCAGCCCTGGTGTGAGGTGGAAGCTGATCTTTGGCAGCCTAGCTGAAGGGTCGTTGGATCCAGGTGTCTCTGGTGTCCCTGCCTCCCTGATGGATACCGAGGTCTGCCCCCACACCCTCAGCATTCTCCATACTATGTTCCTTTTCTGACTCGCTACTGGATTCATCCTCTGTGGCCTGTGCAGCTGCCTCAAGATCCTCTTCCTCCAGTGGGTCTCCCCTTGCCAGTGCCAGATTGCGGAGAGCGAAGCACTGTCACTATCAGCGACATCCACTCTGGGGGGTATTGTTGTGCTGTCCCCCTTAATGGTCCAGACATTGGAAGTGCATCTTGTGAAGACCTATGGTCCTCTCTACCACTGCCCTTGTGGAGACATGACTCCTATTATAATGCTGCCCTGCCTCTGTTCTTGGATGGCGGAGAGGCGTCATGAGCCAACTTTTCAACAAATAGCCCTTGTCACCCAGCAACCATCCATCCAGCCGGGCTGGAGCACTGAAAAGCCTCGGCACCTGGGAGTGTCTGAGGATGTAGGCGTCATAGGAGCTGCCCGGGTACCTTCCACAGACTTGTAGAATCAGCATCATGTCGTCACACACTATCCTGGATGCGGGGGAACCCTGCCATTGCTTTAAACCCTCTGGCTCACTCAGCCTGGCTAGCCTTGTCCATACGGATATGAATAAATGTCATTACCCACCTGAACAGAGCTTCTGTCACCAGCTTGATGCAACTAACTGTAGACAGCTGATTGGGAGACTCCACAAAGAATCCCCCACCGACCCCTGGAAAGAGCCGGAGGCACAGCGATTGAGGGCCACTGTGACCTTCAGAGCTACTGACATGGGATGTCCACCCGCACAATTGGAGGTGATCTCAGCCCAGTCACCTGACAAATGGAGGTCACGGTCTCCCTTGAGAGGCAGGGCCTCCTTTGGCACTGCACCTC
This sequence comes from Cetorhinus maximus, assembly GCF_964194155.1. Lineage (NCBI taxonomy): Eukaryota > Metazoa > Chordata > Chondrichthyes > Lamniformes > Cetorhinidae > Cetorhinus > Cetorhinus maximus. Next base: position 13,369,425 of record NC_135883.1, on the reverse strand, counting down.
AGACATATTGAGGTAGCTACCTCGCTGCCTGTAAACCCTGGCAGCAGGATAGTGGCATCTTCTGCAGCCCCTTCCGCCTTGGACTACCAGCTGGCTCTGCGCCCCTTGTGCCTGCGCCTCTCCTTCCATAGGTCACTCCCTGGAAGGTGCAGTGGGACATTTGTCCTCTTCTCCCATTCTGCCCCTCTCTTCCTCCTCAGAGGAGTTGCCACCAGCGGAGACCACAATCCCCATTACCAGGGTAACAGAAGGCTGTCTGATACCTGGAATGATCCACACTGTTTGAATCCTCCGAGGGTCATGGAGACACCAATGAGCCCTGAAATTAAACCCAGAGTTGCTAAGAATGAAGCTCAGAACAGAAATGAAGCTGTCATGTTAAAATAAGCAACCAGCTGCAAACTATCTCCCAAACTCCTCACTACTCACACTGGGAATGCTGCTGACCTTTTTTATCCCGCCCTTGGATGAGGTTTCACAAAATGTGGGCTGCCCGCCTGCCCATTTTGCCCATGTGACGAGCGCAAAATCGCACAGGCAACGTAAAATCGGTCTCAGTTGGGTTTTTAATGGCCTTAAGTGGTCTCTTAATTGATGGTGGGCGCGGCTCCGACACCCGCGCGCCTAGCGACCTGAAGATTGCACAAATGCGGAATGACATCGGGACACTCGCTATTTTACGCCCAACTGGGTTGGGCGCGTGCCTGCCAGCGAGAGGTAAAATTCTGCCCGGGAAGTGCTGGGAAGACTCAACAGGTCTGGCAGCATCTGTGGAAAGAGAAACAGAGTTAATGTTTCTAGTCTAATATGCCTCTTCTTCAGAATTGAAGAACACATTAGTACATGGTTGGGTGGGCACAGCCCTGGGAGTTCTCAACATTCACCCCAGGTGCTATAAAGTGTTATTGCTTTAGGTTAAAAAAAAGGTCAGAAAAACCACCTACCAATTCTCCCCTCAACTGACGAATCATGTTCAACATGGCTTGGAGGAAGCACTGAAGTGCAGCAAGGGCACAAAATGCACTCTAGATGGGGAACCTAAATGTCCACGGGTAGGAGTCATTCAATAGTACCCACACTGGCACTGAGTTGGCCACGTCCTGAAATTTACAATAGGCAGACTGGAGCTGCAGCAAATGATTAGCTGACCAAAACAAAGGAGTAAACTTCTTGACATCATCCTCATCAACCCATCTGTCGCACACATCTGCTCACAATAGCGTTGCTGGAAGTGGCCAATGCACAACTCATGTGAAGGCAGAGCAGCATCCATACCGGTGTGGTAATCTGACAGAAAAATACTAGTGAAGTGACTCTGCCCTGACCCTGGATAATTTGCTGGAGTCGGGATTGGGAAGTCAACAATGCCTGCTCTGCCATACTTACGCTAGTGGAGTAGACGCAAGGATTTTCCGGCTTATTTTTCTTGATCTTTCCACCTGATTTAATATAAAAAGGCTTTTGTAGGATGTTAATACTTTCATCTTGGATCTTGTGCATTATGTTTGTGACTATGTGACTTTGAAATGTCTCACCTAAAGCTTCGATCCATTTTTCTCTTTCAAATGCTGCTGACTGTCCATTTCCAGATTGTGAGTTAAGTTTATATGCATGATAAAATAGCACAATTACCAGAGTATTGCCAGTAATGCGATGTGAAACGTTAAGTGTCATCCTGATATCATTGGCAATTATGAGGTTTTGTGAAAAGCTTAGAATGAGGAAGGAGAGAGAGAACTGGGACAGATTGTGTGACAGGTTTGAACTTCTATGAATGAATCTGATCGGGAAATTAAAATAAAAGCATTTGGCAATGCTGAGCCAACAAAGGGACGAAAAGAAAGCAATGACTGCTAGATCTAAAAGGTTATCTGGATGGGGTGAGAAACTACAAAGAAATTAGAAACAACAGATTTTTTATAGACTTTTTTGAATGAAACGCTGTTAAGCTTAAACATTCCTTAAAAAACTTATCTCTCCAAGTACGAGCAGATGGATTTAAATTGAAGTTATTACAAAAGTTTACAATCCTGGAAAAGGAGAGGACTGTGAGGCTTGGAACATGGATTGACAGAGGAGAAGGTTTTCATACTCCCTCAATGAACAATCATGTACATCTCCTTCTCTACCAATGATGAAGAAAAACACTGGCTGAACGAGATTCAAGTTTCCCATCAAAGAATTGAGACAATAATTAACTAATTTCCAAACAGTCCTGCATATCAGCCTGAATTTTACTTTTGGCAGGCGCATGTGATCAGCAGGCCCCGGGAGTGGTTGGGAAATAGGCCCCCAACTGCGATTGGCTCCCGAACCGCATTAATGTCCAGCCGGCGTGAAATGCACTGAAAAGGTCAGCATTGCCGGGGTGGGGGCGGGAAGAGGGCGAGCGATGGCATTTCCACGGGCGCAGGTGAGCTCTGCGAGAATTCTCCCTGAAGACAGACAGCTGCCCCGAGGAGCTGCAGACCTGAAAAAGCTGAAATAAAAGTTTAAAAGCTGCAAGAAAATGTCCATGCATCACAATCAATCCATCACCTGAAAATATAACTGATAAAAATGCTGTCCACAGGTATTTCTTTTTATTTTATTTCACGATGGACATTTCATCCCACCCTTGGATGGAGGTTTGGTGAAAAATGCAAAGGCCGCCTGGCTGATTCGCCCATCTGACAACTGTAAGGTTGGACAGGCCACAAAGAAACGGAGACAATTGCGCCATTAGTGGGCTTAATTGCCCTCTTAATGGTCGGTGGGCGCGCTTCCGACTTTTGCACGTGTCCGCCGAGTGAAATATCGTGTGAGTGCGCGATGTCATCGGGACGTTCGCCCATCGTCTTCTCGCGCGATTTTATGTCCGATTAGGTCGGGCACATGCCCACAGGATGTAAAATTCAGCCCATCATTGCAAATGCTCATCTTTCAAGATTCCGGAAGTACGAATCATATTAAAATATTGTTTCCTGTATGTATGGTCCGCCCACAATAGCACAAAAGTACACAATGGACAGTTGTACAGAGTGGTCAAAACGGGATAACATTTTGCTGATAAAAGAGACATGCTGTCAAAGCTTTTCATCTTGCACTCATCAGGACAGATGCAAGAATACCAAATCTCAAAGGGTACAAGAATTTATCATGCATGAGAAGAGGCTGCTGATTGGTTGGCAAGTGGACTCTGATTGGTAGAGGCGTTGACACGGAGAATGCACCAGGGAACAATGTTGACTGCCAAGTTTTTGTTTAGAGTCAAACCAGGCAAGTCGACTCTGATTGGTCGAGGTGTTGCAATGGAGAATGAACCTGGGAATAGCAGTGATTTACTAATATACTTTATAGAAAGTGGCAGCATGGTTTGGGGGGCAGGGTCTGTGTCCAACCAGGGATGAAATTAGCAACACCAAACACCTGTGCCTCAGAAGACTCGAAAATAAATTGTGGAGCAACATTAAGTCCTGACCCATTCCCAAATAATCCTGCATGTGAACTGCAAATAACATGATAGGGTAGAAAACTAGACTATTCATGACGTTGGCTGTATGAATTATCTTAAACTATGTATTACTCATACAAATTGTTGGGACTGTAACAGACATTAAACATAAGCAGAAGCTGTGGTGCTGGGAGCACGTGATCAATGAATATCACCTGTGATTCCTTCAAATAAAGTTTCACATGTGAGATGGATTTTTCTGATATTTCAGCATTGAAGGAGAATAGGATTGTCCCTTCCTGACCCCCAGTTTGTCGATCTGCACATGTTGACATTCAATTACTGTATTCAGGCCACCAAAACATGTTTTGTGACTCCTCAGTAAAGGCACAGGTAAACAAAGAAAATACCACTAGGACAGGCTCTTCTCACTGAATACAAAGATGGGTCAGTCCACTTATTGACCATCGCTTACTATACAGAATAGTGAGATTCTTTTGGAGGTACAGACGGCTGATGCATTTTTAAAAAATTAAAGCCATTTAGATTTAAAATATAGTTGACAGTAGGAATTTGACATCTCACACCAGACATTCACTTAAGAGAAAAATTCCCCTGAGAGTGTAAGAATGAGAAAAACCCATTCATTTCATTCCATTTTCAATTCCTGTTTTCAGTTTTTTGGTCCCTCCATTTAGCCTATATACCCCAAATCATAAAATATAAGACGCAGAAACATGTTACCTTTGTCATATTTAGAAATACAATTTTACAGCTGTTGCCTATTTGATCAACTTCTAACCTATGATAAAGTTAGGCTTTTTGAGGGACGGGCACAATAATTCGTTAACATTAAATAAAATGTGATCAACTTATATTATGTTATTACAGTGTTTACATCATCAACGTGTGTTCAAAAATTCATTTATTCAACTTGTCAAATTGCTACAGCTGCACATTCATTCAGGTATTGGAGAACCAGAGGGCACAACATAAACTGAAGACGTCATGTGCATAATTTAACTTGAAGAATGGCTTTTTCATGTTATGATTATTAAATTTTGGAATTGTATTCTACCATTAGGTTACCTGAAATATTCAAAAACGTAATTGTATTAATCCATGATGGTAGAACCTGGGTTTATTATTGGAGCAGACCGAAAACTGATCATATGTCAAGCCGGAAATAGAAATTGAAAATGGAATGAAATTAATAGATTTTTCTCATTCTTACATTCTTCAGAGAATTTTTCCATTAGGTGAACTTTTGGTGTGAGGTGTCAAATTTCTACTGTCAACTTTATTTTAAATGATATTTATATAAATGTTTTTCTTTCAAACAGACAGGAATTTGGTGCAATGCCTTAAAATGTTAATTATTTACGGTGAAAATCAATAACATTGACAAAATCACTCATTGTACAGGAATTTTAGAGAGAGACCTACCACAACCTTAGTATATGATGGATACACGACACTGCAAAATTGAATCATGACTTTTATTGTGTCAGTCAAGGCTTTTTTAGAAGGAATGATTAAAGCATCACGCCACCTGGTTTATATTCTCTTCCACCTATTTCATTGTTGTCTGCCTCACCCCACCCTGACCTGCTGTCAATCACAGGTAGGAACTCATCCAAGCTAAAGAAACTGTTGTAACTGGTAATTCGGCTGAGCTATCCAAAGGGAGTGCCCTGCTCCTGCTTATATCAGAGGAATTACATGGAAACTGAATCAATGAGTCTGGTTGTTAATGACTAACATCTGACAAGGGAACAGCAAGATGCTGTTATCTACAAGTAGACAAAGAACTTAAAAAATATTTTTTTTTAATGTTAGTACACGGAAAGATAGTAGGCCATTCAGCTCCTCGGGCCTGTTCTGCCAATCGATTATATCATGGTTGATCTGTATCTTAATTCTATCTAACTTAGTTGGTTCTGTATTTCTTAATACCCTTACCTAACATAAATCTATTCATCTCAGCTTTGAAATCTTCAACTGACATTGTCCCAATAACTTTTTTGGAGGAGAGTGCTTCAAATTTCCACTAACCATTGCGTGAGGAAATGCTTCTTGACATCACCCCTGAACAACCTGGCTCCAATTTTAAGGTTATGCCCTGTATTCTAGATTAACCAACCAGACTACATCTAGCCTACCAAATCTTTTGATCATCTTAAATACCTCAATTAGATTTTACCTTAATCTTCTCTACCCAAAGGAAGGCAAGCCTAGTCTATGCAGCCTGTTCACATAATTTAACCCTTTAGCCCCAGTATAATTGTGGCGAATGTCCTTTAGGGAAGGAAATCTTCCATCCTTACCTGCTCTGGCCTACACATGACCCCAGCAATGTGGTTGACTCTTAACTGGCCTGTAAAATGGTTAGCAAGCCATTCAGTTCAAGGGCAATTAGGGATGGGCAAGAAATGCTGGCCTTGTCAGTGACACTCAACTCCCATGAAAATATTATGAAAGAAAAACCTCGGCTGCACCAGCTCCAAGGCCAATATATTCTTCTGAAGGTACGGCGCCCAGTGACTGAACGCAATACTCTAGATGTGGATTAACCAGAGCTCAATATGCCTGCAGCATCACTTGCACTGCATTGTATTCCAGTCCCATTAAGGTAAAGGATGACATTCTATTAGCCCTTTAAATTATTTTTTGCAGCTGTCCACTTTTTAAAAATGATTTTGGTGCATGGGCTCTGAAATCTCTCTGCTTACTATCTTCTCATCGTTTAGAAAATACTCTGATCCATCTTTCTTGCTGTGTCAGCTTGATCAGCAATAATAACAATAATAATTGTGCAGTGAAGCAAAGGCTGGAGCTATCCAGCTCCCGTTGGCATCAGACATAATGGCGGGCTGCGGGGGGGGACGACAATATGGCGAGAAGGCCAAAAATCAGCTTCACACCGGCGTGAAAGCACAGTGGGATCATCCGATGGTGTCCGCCCTGGCAGAACGTCAATCCCGCTGGAGCTCGGCGTAAACCCAGTTTGCATCCCACTAATGGGGTGCAACATAAGTCTCGACCAGAATCGTCCCCTCCCCCACAACCATGCCAGGTTTACCGTTATGCTGGTGGGAAAACACGTCGGCTCCGAAAATGTCTGGACAAGCGTGATGTGCAGAAGTAGGACTTGCTGTTAGGGCCTTGCTCACATCGCGGACCGTCCAAGGAGCAGGAGATGCTGGAGCCCAACACCAATGGCATACTGGAGGAACATGTGCACTGCATGCTGGGTAGATTCTCATGGATATGGCTCCACCGCGAAGCAGCTCACAGAAGGTGGGAGGCCTCAGTTGATGTCTTGGGTCTGCTTCAGGGCATCACAATCTTGGCCATGGGCTGCTACAAATGATTGGCCAAGTGGGGGAGACAAAAGCCAGAAGTCCAGCTGTGAGAGGAACACGGAGGGGTATTGTTGGGGGCGGGGGGGGTGGGGTGCGGTGGATGGGAAAGGAAGGTCTAAGTTTGACTGAGAAAGGAAGGCGTACCGGTGGGGGGGAAGGGTTGGTCGGTGAGGTTGGGACGAGGGGTTGAAGGTGTCGGGGGAGGGTGAGGCTGGGGCGGGGCCGAAAGTGTCGGGGAGGTGAGGTTGGGATGGGGGAGGAGGTTGTAATGGGGTGAATGCGGCAAGTGCAATGGTTGGTGTAAGGGGGGAGGAATGTGTAACGGAAGGAGTTCGGAGGGCGGATGGAGTTTGGAGAGGGGAAGGAGTCTGGGGAAGGAGGGAGTTTGGAGGGAGGGGGGAAGGAGGTTGGGAAGGTGGGAGGGAGTACAGGAGAGGAGGAGGTAACGGGAGAAGATGGCAACAGGGGAGATATGTGTAAGGGGGCTGTGGAAGGTGTAAGGGAAGGAATTTAGAGGGGTGAAGAAATGTGAAGAGGGGAGGGAGTCCATGGGGAGGAAGGAGTGTGGAGAGCAAAGGGAGTAAGACTGGAGGAAGAAGTAAGGCCAGAGGAAGAAGTAAGGCTAGAGGAAAAAGTAAGGCTAGAGGAAGAAGCAAGGCTAGAGGAAGAAGTAAGGCTAGAGGAAAGAGTCGGAGGGGGGAAGGTCTAAGGATGGTGGAAGAAGTAAGGGTGTCTGAAGGAATCAGGAGGGGTGGACTAAGCGGGGGAGGAGCCCAAGGTGGGTAGGACCAAGGCCTGGGGGGGGATGTCCAGTGGAGGGGGGGTGGGGGAAGGGGTTTCAAGGGGGCAAAGAGTTCCAAGGGAAGGAGGAGTTCCAAGCAGGAAGGGGCCCAGAGGGGGAAAGGGGTCTGGAGGGGGAAAGGGTTCTGGTTGGGGGTGGGGGGGGGTGGGGTGGGTGATGTCCAGGTGAATGTGCAAGGGAGGGCTCTGATGAGTTCATGACAGTCTCCTGGGAAGCGAACTGAGGGTGGATGTGGAAAGGGGGAATGATGAGGATGACTGAGGGCAGAGTGAGGCGGTAAGGTGGGAGGGTGAGAGTTCGACAGTAACAGTAGAAGGGGAGGCGAAGGTGGTTGGTGGGGACTGGGAGGCAGACACAGGCCCTGGGGTTGGGAAGAAGGAGGTTGGGGAGATGAATGTGGATTGGAGGTGGGATTTTTGGGAAGGAAGGGAACGTGCACATTCACCTGGACACCCCCGAAGGAAAAGGGCTGTGGCTGGTAGGTCACAGAGGGGAGGGGGAAGGTGATGCCGGTGGGTCAATAGCGATGGGGGAAAGGAAATGGGTGACTGGGGGAGGGGAAAGACAGGGGAGCTGACAAAAAAGCGAATCCAGACCATGCTGTCTAAATCGAAAGTGAAATGAGAGTCGTGGTGGGAGAGATCAGGTGCTGCATGGGAGTGTGATCATTGGGTGGGTGGAGATGCAGGTCAGCTCAGATGGACAACTGAAAGCAAATCCCAGCAGGCGGCATTCAAAATGCTCAGGACATTGAGGTGAGTGTGATACGGGAAGGCTCCACATGCATGGGAGAGTGCTTGCATGTGGCTCCGAAAGGCCCTGCCACACAGACGCTTCTCCCTCCAGAATCACTCGAACATACGAACATATGAACAAGGAGCAGGAGTCAGCCATTCAGCCCCCTGAGCCAGCTCCACAATTTAATAAGATCATGGCTGATCTTATAATAACCTGAAATCTGCATCCCACCTATCCCCGATAACCTATCACTCCCTTGCTTACCAAGAATCTATCCACCTCTGCCTTAAAAATATTTAAAGACTCTGCTTCCACCACCTTTTCAGGAAGAGAGCTCTAATGACTCACAACCCTCTGTGAGAAAAAGGTTCGCCTCATCTCTGTTTTAATGCCCGACCCCTTATTTTTAAACAGTGACCCCTAGTTCTAGACTTTTCCACAAGGGGAAACATCCTTTCCAAATCCACCCTGTCCAGACCCCTCAGGATCTTATATGGTTCAATCAACTTGCCTCTTACACTTCTAAACTCCACCGGATAAAAGTCTAGTCAGTCCTACCTTTTCCCATAAGACAACCCACCCATTCCAGATGTTAGTCTGGTGAACCTTCTCTAAACTCCTTCCAACGCATTTACATCCTTCCTTAAATAAGTTGACCGATACTGTACACAGTATTCCAAATGTGATCTCACTAGTGCCCTATACAACTGAAGCATAACCTCCCTACTTTTGTATTCAATTCCCCTCACAATAAATGAAATCATTCTATTATCTTTCCTAAGTACTTGCTGTACTTGCATACTAACCTTTTTTGATTCATGCACCAGGACACCCAGATCTCTCTGCACCTCAGAGGCCTGCAATCTCTCAACATTTAGATAATGTACTTCTCTTTTATTCTTCCTGCCAAAATGGACAATTTCACATTTTCCCATATCTCCATTTGCCAGGTCTTTGCCTACTCACTTAACCTATCTATATCTTTTTGTATCCTCCTTATGTCCTCTTCACAAATTACTTTCCTACCCATCTTTGTGTCTTCAGCAAATTTGGCAACCATCCCTTCAATCCCTTCATCTAAGTCATTTATATAAATTATAAATAGTTGAGGTCCCAGCACTGTGGCACACCACTTGTTACATCTTTCCAACCTGAAAAAGATTCATTTATGCCTATTCTCTGCTTCCTGTTAGCCAGCCAATCTTCTATCCATGCCATTATGTTACCCCCTATGCCATTAGCTTTTATTTTCTGCAAATGACCTTTGAATTAGCACCTTATCAAATGCCTTCTGGAAATCAAAGTACAGTACATCCACCAGTTCCCCTTTATCCACAGCACATGTTACTTCCTCAAGAATTCCGATAAGTTGGTTAAACACGATTTCCCTTCCACAAAACCATGTTGTCTCAGCATGATGACCTTGAGCTTATCCAAGTGCTCTGCTATAACTTCTTTAATAATAGCTTCTAACATTTTCCCTATGGCAGATGTTTAGCTAACCAGCCTATAGTTTTCCGCTTTCTATCCTCCTCCCTTTTTGAATAATTTACTATCTTCCAATCTAATGGGACCTTCCCTGAATCTAGAGAGTTTTTGAAAATTAAAACCAATGCATCAACTATCTCACTAGACTATGGTCTTTTAAGACCCTAGGATGAAGTCCATCAGGACCCAGGCTTTTGTCAGCCCGCAGCACCAACAATTTACTCAGTACCACTTCTCTGGTGACTGTAATTTTCCTGACTTCCTTCCCCACTTCCATTTCCTGGTTTATAGTTAGCCAGCTGCTCCCTCTGTGGTGACAGAGGATGAAGTTAAGGGGCACACAGGCAAAGGGGACTCAAAGGGTGAGGACAGCCTGTGAGATTCCTGAGTGAATGACCCAGGGGTGTCAAGCACCCTTCGGGTGCCCAGACTGACTCCTTGAGGTGAAGGAGCACCTGGAGGGACATTGAGGTGCCTTGTTTCCCTCTCGTGTTGACACTGCAGGGACTCACCCATGGCTCCTGCAATGGGGTGCAGGACTGCACACATCTCCGTGTTCTGCTGAACCAAGGTCTCCATGGTGTCCGCCATCCTCCCCATGGAGAGCTCCATACACGCACATGTGGACACCACTTCATCAGAGAGCAGGTGGACGCACTCCTTCAACTCGCCTGCCACTCTGTTGGGGGCTTCCAACAGCTCTGCGTGATGTTCCCCAGCCTTCTGCTGACTCTCCAGGATAAGTTGGAAGGTGAAATCTAGAGGCTTATCATCTGACTTGGACCTCACAGATGTCTCCCACCCAGCAGTCCTCTGAATGCTGGGGAGCTCACATGAACTCCTGCTGCTGCCCCTATCTCCAGCTGCTGCAGACACATGTCCGTGCAGTGACCAGCAGATTGTGAACCCAAGCTCTAGATCTAGGTCCCACCGAGGTGTGTGTCTCTGTACTGGTGGAGGTGTGGGTAAGCATTGTGACGAGTATTCCAGTCTGCTTATTTCCAGCTCTTCAATGGACAAGGTGTCCTTTTGGCTAGAGGTGAGGACCTGGATGGAGCTGAGGGACTGGCTGGCTGAGGAAGTCGGTCCCTTGGCAGAGCTCCCTGTGAACCAAAGTAGAGATAATTAGTGCATGGCAGCAGAGTCTAAAACAGGAGAGGGAACACTCACATTTGCATTGAGAGAGGAATGATGTGGTGTAGGATCCTCATGAGGGTGTTCGCTGCTGACCTCACCATCACCACAGGCATGGTGCACATACTCACAGCGCAATGGCACACTCCTCAAAGTGAATGAGGGGCCTAGTGTGGGCCACTCCATCCCCGGTCTGGGACCTCTCCCTGCTGATGTAAACAGACTTCTCCTGCATGAAAACAATTGGAAAGAGTGTGAGCAGGACACATGGCACTGTGTGGAATGTTTGTGTGGTGAGTGGAGCCATGGACAGGGTGAGGACGTGAGCTCGAGAGGGTATGAGCCTGATGGAGATGTGAGGGTGTGTGTGAGAGTTAGTGGTGTTGTCCCTTGAGGTGTGAGGTCCCTATGGATGTGTGATGGGTTTGTGAGTGTGTGAGTTGAGAGTGATGAGAAGAGTGAGTTATCCTGACGGAACGGATGAGACCATTCATCCTGTAGCGGCACTGGGTGGCTGTCCGCTTTTGCAGGGCATTGGCACTGACTGCCACTGCCACCACCTCCCAAGCCAGTTTGGTGACTCTGGTGGACCTCTTGCGGCCAGAGCGGGGTTAGAGGACATCGCGTGGCCTGGGTGGTCTTCCACTGCATCCAGCAGCCACCTCAGAGAGGCATCACTAAATTTGGAGGCTGCCATCTTCTTTACTTTCAGGGCCGACTGTCACCCGGAACAGCCCTGGTCTGTAGATATGAAGTAGGCTGCGCTCTGGTGTGCTTTAAATATGATGCCCAGAGCGAGGAAGCACTGAGGTCACGGTGCGACGAGAAAATCCGAGCTCACCCCACAACATCCGGTGTGTTTCCCGTGAATGCATTATTAATGAGGTGGGACGTGCGGTAAAACTTCCTTTTCCCGCCCTCTACTGCACTTTGTGCAAATCTGGGACAATTCCCTCCAATGTCCCACATTAAGTTTCAGCCTGCAAAAAGTCTGGTGGATTATTGGGATGGCAGTAGTTTCTGAAACTATATGTATTTGTCACCTTTCTACTTCTGACAACATACACAAAGGGACATATTGGATATATTTATTTTATCTATTATATCTATTTTTGGTTGATTTGAGAATTGAAGAGTATTCGGAATATAAATGGGGTATGCTAATAGATGAAGCACTTTCGTATTTAAAGAATTCTGGTGCCTGTCTAAGACGATAAATCCAAGATTGAATGTTTAAGCTAATTTGCTGTCTTATATCTTACACCTGACATGCCATGTTTAGAAATGTTTTTATACACATGAACTCTTCAACAGAAACAAAGAAAGTATGGTTTTAAGATTATGGGTGTGGTCTAATACTAGCAACATGTATGCAGTGATACCGTCTAGACTGATTCTTGTTTACGATCATCCAGTTTTTCCAACCACAAAACAGCATGAGAAAAAAAATCAGATATCTGGATTGTGTAGGAGAGATACCAGAGCTTGTATTTGGCTGTGAATAAGATTTATCATCTGTGAAATCTGGCTCTTTACCATTAACCAAAATCCCACCCAGAATGATTACTATCTCATTTTGACGTAGACTGGCCATTTCTTAGCCAATGTAACTTGCTCCTTAACATAAAGGCCATTTGTTATGGTCTCAAGGAAACACTGGGCTACATTATCTTTTGCTTAAAATTTTTATATCGTGGCTATGTTTTCTGCACACCCTCCCGTCCTTTCTAACTTGAGATTTGGCATTTTTAGCAATGCTCTGCCTGTTCTGACAAGAGGGACAAGGGGTTGGGGGAGGACATATTGTTCTTTGTGTTCTTTCTTTGTCTTTATATATTTGTGTACATTGTGGAATAGATTTATATTTTGTACACACTTTTAGAAACATCTCATTTTTATACAGCTTGAATATGTGTTGATTGTTTGTCGCCAAATCACCTTAGGGGCTGCTGTGCACGACTTTGACTGTCGACTAGCATTTGTGAAAACAAAAAAGAAAATCAAATAGAGTTTGGTACATTAAACATGATTATATTCTAAAGTTGAACTTACCAGTAGTTTTGAAATTTCGAATAATGTCCAAACCCATTTGCTATCTTTCAATTTAAAAACTCCACAAAGGTAATTCAAATATATCTAACACCAGATATCCAACTTCCAGAAGCTTGCCATCACTTTTATTATTAATATATTTTTGAACTGTTTCCAAATCTGTTGAGCTTTTTGTCTGGCACTAATCGGTATTTCTTTTAGTTTTACAGCCCTCTATGTACCAGATCTACTAAATGTTGAAGGACTTAAATGCAAAATCATTACTGATTTACTTTACTCAAGGTCAAAATAAGGATTATTGGGTCAAATAAAAATAAAAATGCTGAAAAACACTCAGCAAGTCAGACAGCATCTATGAAGAGAATAACAGTGTTAACTGGCCAGATTTCCATGAAGGAGATCGGTATTGGAAGTAAGGAAAGTTCCCAACTCCGCAAACCCAACTTTGGTAAGGAGGCCCTTGCCTGCTATATTTTTGTCACCAGGGAGGCTGGGGCAGGATGGAGGCACCTCTGGAGGCAGGCCCAAGGCGGCAATGGAGGCGGGTGCTTTGTGAGGCTGTCAGACTAGAACATCCACCTGTGTTTACTGGGACATCAGCCCAGTTGTAATCATGAATGTCAGGCCCTCAAACCTTCACCCCCTTACCCCACATTCCCCCATATCCAATCCATGTTCCCTCATACCCCAATGCCTCCTCCATGGCCCCTCATGCTTACCATGCCCCAATGGCCCCTCATACCTCTCATGCTCCCCGCACCCCCCCCACCCCCCGCCCCTTCATACCCTATAACATTGAAAAAAAGGTAATTCCTCTCGAGTGGTCATTTAGTTGCAAAAGCAAACATCTATTCATAAAGGCTGATAATCCTTTAATAATCCAATAGAACTGTCAATTAACCTGTATGCAACCCCTGCTGAGATAAGCAGTTCAGTAGCTTTTGAAACTCAACCAAGCATTCATAATGGGCTCAACTGTCAAAACAAACCATTATAGCCCATTGCAAACTGAAGAAGAGACTTTCTTCTATTTCAAAGCAAATTGCCTGTCAAAAGAATTCCAGGAACAAAAGTGTTTTTTGAATTGGTTTCCCTCCGTGGCTCACAACTCTTCCGAGAGGCTGTGACCCATGTCCACTTACAGAAGGCACTTGGCTCCATCAACATTGTTTGTGGTGGGGGTAGGGTGCCTTTGAAGTGTCCAGTCTTGCAACGCAGCTGGCAAGGGAGGGAGTGCTTCAAGCCGGTTGGCTACCCACACCCTTATCCTGCACTAGCAGAAATGACTGGAAACAGGAATGGCGTGGAAATCCCAGAATTAGGTCCTGCCCGCCATTTTTAAATGCTTCCATAGTCATATCTACTCGGCAAAAATCCGGGCCAACATTTTAAGTCAATGACCTATCATCAGAACTTGAGCCTTGATTTCTCGGGGACTTAACACCAAGTACTTTTGGGGCATCACCTGACCATGCATAACCATTAAAACACAATTGTATGGTAAAATGCATGGATAGGTTCATAGAATGCTTGAATACTGCATTAATAAAGCAAATCATATCACAAACTGCTTCACTTAAATTATGTGATTTAGTTTTGTCATACACAATGTGAATAATTTTACTGTTTCTTATATTTAAGGCATTAAAATTAATATAAGTATCTTGCTTATGTTAAATTCTGCCCTATGATTGATGCGATGGGGCGGTGGGGGGTTGGGGGGAGTGGGTGACGATCACTGTCATTTGAGAACAGTAAATGCAGCAGGTGCTGTTCTTATTTTCTCTCCAGCAGTATTATTTTATGCTTTATTGTTCCAGTTGACATCAAAATCCATTTCATTGTGACTAGTAAAATGAAGAGCGTTTTTACGGGCATGACTCATTCAGACCGTGACCTTGACCATGCTTGGCATCTTCTACAATTCCACTGAGCTCTCGCTCTGCTGACTGCCTCAGGCTCCTTTGACAATTGTCTTCTCACCATTGTGGGTCAGACAATGTAAGTACACTGTCCCACCACAGTCCAGTAAGTGAAACCCTCTCCAGCCTAGGGGGTCCCCCAGCACTGCAGTCCCTGGCACTCTTTGCTGGAATTTAAGTTTATGGACAGGTGACTGTTGGGCTGTGTTGACAGGGCTGCAATTGTGAACCACTCGTCTGACCATCAGCCCCTACGTCAGTACAGCCTTGGCTTTAACCTGCAAATGAAAAGAGGAAACAATTAAAATAAGGAACTTAATATTGTCAACAAACATCTACTGAAATTCTTAAATCTTGAAAATCAACCCAGCAATCACAGCTATTAGAAGGTGAGCATACCAGACTTCCACTAAGCTTTGTGTGCAAAAGTGGTCCCTGATTTCACTTCTAATTGGTCTAGCACCGATTTTAAGATTATGGTACCTTGTTCTGGAGTCCTACCAGAGACAATAGTTTCTCTATGCCTACTCCTTTAATCAATTTAAACAACCTAAATTAAAATAAAATAAAATTAAATTAAAAACACTTTCCAACTTCCGAAAAGCAAGAGAATACGATCTAAGTTTATGCAAACTGCCCTCACAATTTAACTCCTTAAAGCCTGATATTTTTCTGGTAAATCTGCATTGTCCACCCTCCAATGTCAATTTAATCTTCCTGATTTGTGATGTCCCGGACTGAACACTCTACTCCAGGTATAGTCCGATCAAGGTTCAGTACAGCTGGGGCGTTACTTCCTCCCCTTTGTTTTCTCCCTGAGATAAAGGTCAACATTCCTATAGCCTTTTTGATAACTTGTTGTAATTGTCCATTGGCTTTTATTGAATTCTGTACATGGACACCAAAAGCCTTCTCACCATTAGGAAAATATGCTAATTTGTCTTTCCTGGGTCAAAGATGGATGACCTCACACTTCTCCCACACTGAACTCGAGCTGCCAAAATTTTATTCACTCCTGTAAAGTCATAGAATTACAGAACACAAAAAGAGGTCACTTGATCCATCATGCTTGTACAGGCTCTGCGAAAAAAACTTTTCAATTATTCCCAGTCCCCTACCCTTTTCTCATAGCCCTGCAAAATTTTCCCCTTCAAGTATTTATCTAATTCTCTTTTGAAGGTTATTTTTGAATCTGTTTCCACCATCTTTTCAGGCGGTACATTTCAGACCATAAGAACCGGTGTAAAATATGTTCTGCTCCGTTTGCCAATTACCATAAATCTGTACTAATGTTTCAGGTCAAGATGACCTCTCATCAGGACCAGACCTGGGGCGTGGGGCAGGATATTGTTGAGGCATCAGGGGTTTCGCCTGCTGGCTGGACAGCTGATGAGAGACCCGCGCTGCCCCTTTTCGGCAAGACCTGCCGAAGCACATGCCAATCAGGCAGTGGTGAGGCCAGTGGTGGACCTCCCCCGAAATTACACCGCAGGGGGGGAAATCTCGCCTACTGAGAGATGCTGGCCAATCAGAGGCCAGGAGCTCTTGAGCTGAGGAGTGCCCTGGGCGGGGCCTTGGCTGCTGCTGGAAGGACAGGCAGAAGAGTCCTAGAATCCTGGAGTGACCCAAGCCACAGGTAAGTAATGTGGTGGTGGGGGAGGGGGGTTTGCTTTGTGGAGTAGAGGTCACAGGGAAAGGGGTGCAGGAGGGCTCTCAGCAAGTGCCCCTTCTTGATGTCCAGTCCCTCAATCAGAGGCACTGAATGCCTCTGATGGAGGGAATCCTTCCCCAAAGATGACAAGCTGGCCACACAGTAATACCTGCTGTGCACATCACATGGTGACAGGCCCATCTGCAATGGGGTTAATACCAGTGGCAGTTTGATGAGGCCCTTAAGCAGTCAAGGGCCTCAATTGTGGGTGGGGTGGGTAGGATGACCACGGGCCTTCTCACCCAGAACATAATCCTGGTGGAGGTGGGATGGTGGTGGGGTTCCAATACGCCAACATCCCTGTCTAAGCAAATGCCCTTTCACCTCCAATCTTGCCAAACAGCGAGAACACAAGATTCCAGCCATTCATCCTGTTTCTCTCCACAGATGCTGCTTGACCTGCTGGGTACTTCCGGCATTTTTTTGTTTTTATTTCAGGGCCCAGGGTCTTATGGTGATCGGACGGGCTTGTGCCCGGCCCGAACACACGTGAAATTGCCATGAATGACATTGGGTGTGTGTCCCGACATCATCGCGCACGCGAGCGATATTGAGGTCGGCAAGCGCGGCCGGGAGTCGGAGCTGTGCCTGCCGTCAATTGAAGGGCCAAATGAGGCCACTAAAAACGTTGTTGTCCACAATTTTACGCTGCCCGTGCAATTTCGCACGCGTCGCACAGGCAAAACGGGCAGGTGGGCAGCCCACTTCTAGTGAAAGCTCATCCAAGGGCGGGATGAAATGTCCGGGGTGAAATATACTAATGAAATGATATCCAGGGACTGATGTTTTTTTTGATTTCTGCTATCAGGTGCTTGAATGTGCTGCATACACACACATCGGCTGCATTTCTTACTTGTCGTTTAATCTGTCCGGGTCTGCGGCTCTCTGAGGCAGCCCCGCAGCAGCTGTCTGCCTTCAGGGGGCTCACTAGAAGCGCCCACCCGCACCCTCACTTTTGTCAGCGCCCGCTCTGTCCCCGCCCCCCTCGGCAGCGCCGAGGCTTTCTCGGTGCACGTTTTATGCTGACTGGCCACCATTAATTGGCCAGCCAGTGTGAAATTGCATTCCAGGCCCGGTTGCGGGCAGAGGTGCGTTTTACGTCCGCTTCTGGGCCTGCCAACCTGGTGCGCACGCTAAGCGTGAAATTCGGGCCCAGATTTGCAGCATTTTGCGTTTGTACCATAAGCCTGCGTCCTCTGATTACTTGGCCCTTCTGCCACTGGACGCATTTTCTCCTCATTTACTCCATCAAAAGCCTTCATGACTCTAGATATCTCTAGTAAATCTCACCTTAACCTTCCCTGTTCTAAGAGGAACAACACCAGTGTTTCTAACCTCATAAATAACTGAAGTTCCACATCCTTGATGTAATTCTAATAAATCTCCTCTCAACCCTCTCCAGTACCTTGCTTGACATCCTTCCTAAAGTGTGGTTCCCAGAATCGGACACAATACTGAAGCTGCTGCCTAAACAACGATGTATAAAAATTTAGCGTCATTTCCTTCATTTTGCAGTTTATGATCTGTTTACGAAGCCAAGGATCCTGCGTGCTTGAACTTACAATGAATATGTCCCATGGAAACTTCATGCTCCTGGCTACACAATTTACTGAACCTCCCACTTTAGCACCATCCACAATTTTCTATTCTTCAATCCAAGTCATTATTATCTATAGTGAAATGCTGAGACCCTAGTACAGATCCCTGCATGGAGAAAACAACTTGCCACATCCCACCAGAATATGTTCCCTTTAATCCGACCCTTTATCTCCTAATCCCAATCAATTATTAACACTTTTTAAAATTAATTTGCAGGATGTGGGCTTGGCTGAAAAGACCAGCATTTATTGCCCATCCCTAATTTTCTTTGAGAAGGTGGTGGTGAGCTGCCTTTTTGAACCGCTGCAGTCCATGTGGTGTAGGTACACCCACAGTGCCGTTAAGGAGGGAGTTCCAGGATTTTGACCCAGTGACTGTGAAGGAACGGAGATATATTCCCAAGTCAGGATGGCGAGTGGCTTGGAGAGGAACTTCCAGGTGGTGGTGTCCCCATCTATCTGCCATCTTTGTCCTTCTAGATGGTAGCAGTCGTGGGATTGGAAGGTGCTGCCTAAGAAGCCTTGGTTAGTTTCTGCAGTGCATCTTGTAGATGGTACACACTGCTCCCACTATGCATCGGTGGTGGAGAGAGTGAATGTTTGTGGATGGGGTGTCAATCAAGCGGGCTGCTTTGTCCTGGATGGTGTCAAGCTTCTTGAGTTGGAGTTGCACTCATCCAGGCAAGTGGAGAGTATTCCATCACATTCTTGACTTGTGCCTTGTAGATGGCGGACAGGCTTTGGGGAGTCAGGGGGTGAGTTACTAACCACAGGATTCCTAAACTCTGACCTACTCCTTTAGCCACATATTTATATAGCTAATCCAGTTCCGTTTCTGGTCAATGGTAACCACCAGGATGTTGATAGTGAGGAATTCAGTGATGGTAATGCCATTGAACGTCAAGGGGTGATGGTTAGATTCTCTGTTCACAGAGTCACAGAATCACAGAAATTTAATGGCACAAAAGGCCCATGGTGACTGCACCGGCTCTCCAAGTGAGCATTATGGCCCAGTGCCATTGTCCTGCCTTTTCCCCTGCCTTTTGAATGTTTCTATTCAAATAATTATCTAATGCCCTCTTGAATGCCTCGATTGAACCGATCTCCACCACATTTCCAGGCAATGCAATCCAGACCCTAACCACTTGTGTGAAAAAGGTTTTTCTCACATCACATTTTCTTCTTTTGCGAATCAATTTAAAACTGTGGCCTCTCATTCTTGATGCTTTTAGAGCAGCTTCTCCTCATCTACTTTGACCAGCCCCCTCATGGGCCAGAATCTTCTGCTCGGTGTGTGGGGGAGGGCCCCACATGCTGACGCGTAAAATGACGCGCAGTGATGTCGGACATGCATCCTGACATCACCACACATCACTCTGATCTTCTGTTCAGCGGGTGTGCACCGGAGATGGCTATGTGCCCACCAAGCTGTCAAAGACTTGTTAAGACCGTTAATAATCCAATTAAAGTGGTTGTCAAGGCTGCCCTTCCAACCGTAGGCATGGGGGGCAGGCGAAGAGCCCAGGCGGCCTTCGCATTTTTCTTGGAACCTCATCCACGGACGGGATGAGGTTTCATGAAGCATTTATAACTTTAATAAAAATTTTTATTGAAATTCATAAACATGTCCCAGCTTATGTGACACTGTCACGTGAGGGGACGTGTCTGAACAGTTTTTTTTATTCCTTTGTTCCATTTTCGATGATGAAATTAATCTACCTGAGGCAGCTCTGTGCCTTAGGGAGATTTTGGCACTCTTTTGCGCGCATGCACGAAAGAGCGCAGGCCCCGGCTCTCCCTACTCCCCCCCACCCGCACAGGTAGCACTGAGCGCTTCCGGGTGCGCATCACACTGGGTGGGCCTTAATTGGGCCACCCACATAAAATGGTGGCGCGCAGCTGATTGCGGGCGGCGATCAGCTCTGCGCACGCCAGCGCCTACTCCTGACCGGCCCGTCCGACGGGGAGAAAATTCTCCCCATGATTTTGAACATCTCTATCAAATCTCCTCTCAGCCTTTTCTCCAAGAAGAATAGTCCCAGCCTCTCCAATCTATCCTCGTAGCTGAAGTTTCTCATTCCTGGAACCATTTTTGTAAACCTTTTCTGCAGTCTCTCCAATGTGTTCATATCCTTCCTATAATGCGGTGCCCAGAACTGTACGCAATACTCCAGCTGAGGTCTAATGAGTGTCTTACATAAATTCAGCATAATCTCCTTGCTCTTGTACTCTATGCCCCTATTTATAAAGCCCAGGATACCATATGCTTTATTAACTGCTCTCTCCTCCTGTCCTGCCACCTTCAATGATCTATGCACATATACACCCAGGTCTTTCTACTCCTGCACCCCCTTCAAAATTTCACCCCTTATTTTATATTGTTTGTCCATGTTCTTCCTACCAAAATGCATCACCTCTCAATTCTCCGCATTGAACTTCACCTGCCACCTATCTGCCCACTCCACCAACTTGTCTATGTCCTTTTGAAGTTCTACACTGTCCTCCTCTCTGTTTACAACACTCCCAAGCTTCATATCATCTACAAACTTTGAAATTGTCCCCTGCACACCAAGATCTAGATTATTAATATATATCAGGAAAAGCAAGGGTGGCAATACCGAGCCCTGGGAAACTCCACTACAAACCTTCCTCCAGCCCAAAAAATATCCGATTGGCCATTACTCTCTGCTTCCTATTTTTCAGCCAATCTTGTATCTATATTGCTACTGTCCCTTTTATCCCATGAGCAATAACTTTTCTTACAAGTCTGTTGTGTGGCACTGTGTCAAATGCCTTTTGAAAGTCCATGTACACCACATCAACAGTATTACCCTCATCAACCTTTTCCGTTACTCTTCAAAAAACCCCAGCAAGTTCGTTAAACATGATTTCCCCCTTAGAAATCAAAGCTGGCTCTTCCTTAACAACCCATATTTTTCCATGTGACTACTAATTCTATCCCGATTGTTTCTAGAATCTTGCCCACCACTGAATTTAAACTGACTGGTCTGTAATTGCTGGGGTTATTCCGACAATCCCTTATTTGAACAAGGGAATAACGTTTGCAATTCTCCAGTCCTCAGGCACCTCCCCTGAGTCTAGGGAGGACTTAAAAATTATGGCCAGTGCCTCTGCAATTTCCAATCTCATTTCCTTCAATATCCTTGGATGCATCTCGTCCGGTCCCGCTGCCTTGTCAACTTTAAGTACCAACAGTTTATTCAACACTCCCTCCTTATCAATTTTGAACTCTTGTTGGAGACGGTCATTGCCTGGTGTGGGATGAATGTTACTTGCCACTTGTCAGTCCAAGCCTGGATATTGTCCAGGTCTTGCTGCATTTGTACATGGACTGCTTCAGTGTCTGAGGAGTTGCGAATGGTGCTGAACATTGTACAATCATCAGCGAACATCCCCACTTCTGACCTTATGATGGAAGGGAGTTCATTGATGAAGCAACTAAAGGTGGTTGGGCCTAGGACACGACCCTGGGGAACTCCTGCAGTGATGTCCTGGAACTGAGATAATTTACCTCTAATAACCACAACCATCTTCCTTTGTGCTTGGAATGACTCCGACCAGTGGACAGTTTTCCTCCTGATTCTCATTGACTCCAGTTTTGTTACGGTTCCTTGATGTCACACTCGGTCAAATGCTGCCCTGATGTCAAATGCAGTCACTCTCACCTCACCACTGGAGTTCAGCTCTTTTGTCCATGTTTGAACAAAGGCTGTAATGAGGTCAGGAGCTGAGTGGCCCTGGCAGGATCCAAACTGGGCATTGGTGAGCAGGTTATTGCTAAGCAAATGGTGCTTGATAGCCCTGTTGATGACCCCTTTCATCACTTTACTGATGATGGAGAGTAGACTGATGGGGCGGTAATTGGCTGGGTTGGATTTGTCCTGCTTTTTGGGTACAGGACATACTGGGTAATTTTCCACATTACCGGGTAGATGCCAGTGTTGTAGCTGTACTGAAACAGCTTGGCTAGGGGTGTGGCAAGTTCTAGACCACAAGTCTTCAATACTATTGCTGGAATATTGTCAGGGTCCATAGCCTTTGAAGTATCCAGTGCCATCAGCCTTTTCTTGATATTACGTGGAGTGAATTGAATTGGCTGAAGACTGCCATCTGTGATGTTGGGGATCTCTGGAGGAGGCCGAGATGGATCATCCACTTGGCACTTCTGGCTGAAGTTTGTAGCAAATGCTTCAGCCTTATCTTTTGCACTGATGTGCTGGGCTCCCCTATCATTGAGGATGGGGATATTTGTGGAGCCTCCTCCTCCAGTGGATTGTTTAGTTGTCTACTACCGTTCACAACTGGATGTGGCAGGACTGCAGAGCTTAGATCTGATCCGTTGGTTGTGGGATCACTCAGCTCTGTCTATCGCTTGCTGCTTACGTTGTTTAGCACATAAATAGTCCTGTGTTGTAGCTTCACCAGGTTGACACCTCATTTTTAGGTATACCTTGTGCTGCTCCTGGCATGCCCTCCTGAACTCTTTATTGAACTAGTGTTGATCCCCTGGCTTGGTGGTAAAGGTAGAGTGGGGGATATCCCGGGCCATGAGGTTACAGATTGTGGTTGTGTACAATTCTGCTGCTGCTGATGGCCCACAGCGCCTCATAGATGACCAGTCTTGAGTTGCTAGATCTGTTTAAAATCTATCCCATCTAGAATGGCGGTAGCTCCGCACAACATAATGGAGGGTATCCTCAATGTGAAGATGGGACTTTGTCTCCACAATGACTGTGCAGTGGTCTCTCCAAATGATACTGTTATGGACAGATACATCTGCGGCATGCAGCTTCGTGAGGATGAGGTCAAGTATGTTTTACCCTCTTGTGTGGTTCCCTCACCACCTGCCGCAGACCTAGTCTAGTAGCTATGTCCTTTAGGACATGGCCAGCTCAGTCAGTCGTGGTGCTATTGAACCACTCTTGGTGATGGACATTGAAGTGCCCCATCCAGAGCAAATTCTGCCCCCTTGCCACCCTCAGCGCTTCCTCCAAGTGGTGTTCAACATGGAGGAGCATTGATTCATCAGCTGAGGGAGGGCGGTACATGATAATCAGCAGGAGGTTTCCTTGCTCATGTCTGACCTGATACCATCAGACTTATGGGGTCCGGAGTCGATGTTGAGGGCTCCCAGGGCAACTCCCTGTCCACGGTATACAACTGTGCTGCCACGTCTGCTGGGTGTGCCCTGCCGCTGGAACAGGACATACCCAGGGATGGTGATGGTGGTGTCTGGGACATGATCAGTAAGTTATGATTCCATGAGGATGACTATGTGAGGCTCTTGCTTGACTAGGCTGTGAAACAGCTCTCCCAATTTTGACACAAGCCCCATGATGTTAGTAAGGAGGACTTTGCAGGGTTGATGGGGCTGGGTTTGCTGTTGTCGTTTCCAGTGCCCAGGTTGATGCCAGGTGGCCCATCTGGTTTCATGCCTTTTTGTTGACGTTTTAGCAGTTTGATACAACTGCATGGTTTGCTAGGCCATTTCAGAGGGCATTTAAGAGTCAACCACATTACTGCGGATCTGGAGTTACATGTAGGCCAGACTATGTGAGGACAGCAGATTTCCTTCCCTAAAGGACATCAGTGAACCCAGGTGTCACAAAGTTAGTTTGAATCTGTGTGCTATTATCTTTGCAAATAGACTTTTGTGTGGAACATTTTCTAACATCTTCTGAAAGTCTTTATGGACAACAAGCATGGACACTTTGACATTGATCTGCAATGTTAACTCTGTTTCGCTGTCTGAAGATGCTGCAGGACCTGCTGAGTATTTCCAGTATTTTCTGTTTTGACTTCCAGCCTGTGCAGTATTTTGCTTTGGTATCCACAACACTGCTATCCACCAGGTTAGTGGCCTTTTCAAAAAATTCAACTGGATTAGTCAGATTTTGACCTACCCTTCACAAATCCACGCTGACTCACTTTGATCAGCTCATACTTGTCCAAGTGCTCAGTCACCCTCTTGCGTGTAACAGTTTCCAATAACTTCCCCACATCTGATGTTAAAGGTAAAGGGAAAGGAAACATTAAATCTGATTTTAACTCTGTGCGAGGAAGTGGGTTTTGAAAGGGGTAAAATCAGGCCCTTTCAGACAGAAAAATTATAAGTTCGAGCAAGATTGACAAAACACTAAAATTTATTTGGCGATGTTCAGGAGAAACCTCGTTAAGCAGCTCATACTTAAATACATCGTACAATATCATTGCATTCCTGCTTCCATGGTTTCTATCATACTGATTCCAAGAAAACAATTCCTGGTGAAGTTACAAAAGATGATCAAAAGATCTCTGAATTATAATTGTCAGTAAGTATTACAAACTACAATCAAGCTCTCACTGTGATCTTTCAGTAATGCTCACATTAGGCTTTATAAAAACCAGCACAAACAACTCAAGGCATGTTATGATATTTTCATCAGAGCTTTTGCTCATATTTAGAAATTTCATATTGAGAAATAGTTATTTGTAGGTTGTGAAAATATATCTGAAGTAAGAATGAGCCTAAAAATGAGAATGGAGACCTTCAAAAGATTTGTCTCATCAAACCCAATCTGCTTTTCTTTATCCTTAAGAGACTGAAAAGTCCATTGTGCCCAAACCTCTTTTCTGCTGAATCGTTCCCCTCAGGAATTTTATCCAAAAACCTAAGCTGTTCATCTTTAAGCGAGATAAAAGTTGACTTATGAAGTATGCATCACTCATAGATCTTAAATAGTCCAAATGCTTCTGCTACCTTAAAGAATCCTTCATTGCATCTTTCAGGATGCAGCACCTGAAAATGTAACCGGAGAGACCCCGCATCCCCGAAGTGTCTTTCTTTAGGGTGTCACATTTCACACATCTTTAAGACAAAAGAAAATTCCCAATTTACTCAAATAACATTTTTTTTCTGTTAAGTTGCTTATCAAAAATCTGATTGATTAAATAGGAACGAAACACTGACCAAAATAAGTAAGTAAGCAGCAAAAATAACGAATCAAGTATCTCAACTTGTTTTCCAGGTTACAATTCAGGAATTGCCCCATTACCACAAAACCGATCAATACCAATGAAATCACTCCAGTAATATTTTCATACTGTTTTTGGCTTCCATTTTATATATATGCCAACCTACAAACTAGCAACAGCTAACTAACAGCCCCAATAATCCTGACAAATTGCCAATGGCATATGAACAGGAATAGATACATATTGAAACATTGGGGTGGAATTTTACAGCCCCTTCATGGTAGGGGTGGGGCTGTAAAATGCGGTGAGTCATTCAAAAATCCTTTGACTCTGGTGGGATAGTAAAATCCCGCCAGCGTAAAATTCCGTGAGATTACTGCAACACCCTCCTTATGTTTTGATAAGCATTCATTTAAAAAAAAAATCATTCTCAAGATGTGGGTTTTACTGACATGGCCAGTATTTATTTCCCATTCCTAATTACCCTTGAGAAGGTTGTTGTGTGTCTTCCTTTTGGACTGCTGCAGTCTGTGTGGTGAAGATACTGAGTGCATCCACAGTGCTGTTGGGTAGGGAATTCCAGGATTTTGACCCATTGACTTTGAAGGGACAGCCTTCAAGTTGGAATGGTGTCTGACTCGAAGGGGAACCTGGAGGTAATGTTCCCATGAACCTCATCCCTTGACCTTCTAGGTGGGACAAGCCATGGGTTTGGGAGGTGCTGGTCTAAGAAGCATGCTTTTATAAAATACAGAGTAATAATGATCACAGAAAGGGAATAAATATTAGCTCGTATTGTTTCTCAAAAATGTTGTTATTAACATTCTATGCACACATGTCTCACTGGACCACACAGCAAACTGCCAGTGCACACCATTCATTTGGTATCTTCCTTTTAGCTCCCTCATATTTGTTCCTTAGCAGCGCTAGATTGAAATTAATTCCACGTCAGGCTGTCTGCTCTCTCATTCCTGCATTCTCACTCCCTACCTTGGACTTTTTTTTCCTCCTGATCTTTTGCTGTGCTCCACCTGAAGTTTCTGGTAACACAGACCTTCCATTGATGAACGCTGCCAAACCTTAATCACCACTAATTCATAAAAAGCTGGGCCACAGACTGAAATTTGGACAGAATATCAGGCGATCAATTGGCCTCCCGCCAAATCATCCTGGGCAAGTATGAATAAATTTTATTAATTAAATAACATTTCAACTAAAATAGAAATCTAAAATGATGAAAACAATGAATTGCTCTAGGAATTTAATTAAGATGTTAAATGTTGATATTTTCTAAATAAATAAACAGTCAAAAAGGAAAACAGTTGTTTATCAGAGGTTTGATTCTTAGGAAAAAACGAATTGATCTCTTGCCCGTGGGGAGACAAATGATCACCCTCCCATGTTCCCTTTTCTGTGTGTGATTCCATCCTCCTCTCTTGCTGCCCCTATCCCCGGCTCTTGCTGTTCCCTTGCTCCTCTTACTGCCCTCAATATCCAACTCTCTTGCTGCCCTAGTCCTCCTCTGTACATGTCCCTAATCTCCCTTTCTCTCTCTTTCATCATTCTGTCCTCCCCCACTGTCTCTTCTCTTGATGCTATTACTTTAGTTCTGGCTTCATTGAAGAAGACACAAATAGCTTCCCAGAAATACTAGGGCACCAAGGGTCTAGTGAGAAGGAGGAATTGAAGGAAATTAGTATTACTAAAACAATAGCGCTGGAGACATTATTAGGACTGAAAGCTGATAAATTCCCATGGCCTGATAATCTACATTCCAGCGTAATAAAGGAGGTGGCCATGGGAATGGTGGATGCTTGGGTTGTCATCTTCCAAAATTCTGCAGATTCTGGAATAGTCTCAGCAGATTTGAGGGTGGCAAATATAACTCCACTATTTAAAAAAAGGAGGATGGTAGAAAACAGGGAATTACAGACCAGTTAGCCTAACATCAGTAGTACTGAAAATGCTAGAGTCTATTACAAAGGATGTGATAATAGGATATTAAGAAACTATCAAAGGGATTAGACAAAGTCAAGATGGATTTACAATAGGGAAATCATGTTTGACAAACCTACTGGTGTTTTTTGAGGATGTAACTAGCAGAATAGATAAGGGAGAACCAGTGGATGTAGTGTATTTGGATTTAAAGAAAGATTTTGTGTGTGTAAAATTAAAGCACACAGGATTGGGAGGTAATATATTGGCATGGATTGAGAATTGGTTAGCAGGCAGGAAACAGAGAGTGGGAATAAATGGGTCTCTCTTGGAATGGTAGGCAGTGACTAGTGGAGTACTGCAGGGGAAAGTTCCTGGGCCCCAGCTATTCACAATATATATCAATGATTTGGATGAGGGGACCAAACGTAATATTTCCAAGTTTTCTGACGACACAAACCTAGGTCAGAATGTCAGTGGTGAGGAGGATGCAAAGAGGCTTCAAGGCGATTGAGACAAGTTGAGTGAGTGGGCAAATTCATGGCAGATGTAATATAACGTGGATAAGTTTGACGTTATCCACTTTGGTAGGAAAAGCAGAATGGCAGAGTATTATTTAAATGCTAATAGGTTGGGAAATGTTGATGCACAAAGGAACCTGGGTGTCCTTGTGCACCAGTCACTGAAAGCAAGCAAGCAGGTGCAGCAAGCAGTTAGGAAGGCAAATGGTATGTTGGCCTTCATTGTGAGCAGACTTGAGTACAGGAGCAAGGATGTCTTACTGCAGCTGTACAGGGCTTTGGTGAGGCCAGTCCTGGAGTATTGAGTGCAGTCTTTGTTGACCAGCGCGGACACGATGGGCCGAATGGCCTCCTTCTGTGCTGTAAACGTTTATGAGTCTATGCGTTTTGGTCTCCTTACCTAAGAAAAGATAGAGGGAGTGCAGCGAAGGTTCACCAGATTGATTCCTGGGATGGCAGGATTGTCGTATGAGGAGAGATTGGGTCAGCTAGGCCTGTATACACTGGAGTTTAGAAGAATGAGAGGGGATCTCATTGAAACGTATAAAATTCTGGCAGGGATGGACAGACTGGTGCAGGGATGATGTTTCCTCTGGCTAGGGAGACTAGAACAAGGGGTCACAGTCTCAGGATATGGGGTAGGCCATTTAGAATTGAGGTGAGGAGAAATTTCTTCAGTCAGAACGTGGTGAACCAATGGAGTTCTCTACCACAGAATTCTGAGGAGGCTAAGTCACTGAATATATTTAAAAAGGAAACAGATAGACTTCTGACTCTAAAGGAGTCACGGGGTATGGGGAGCGAGCAGGAGTATGGTGTTGAGATAGTGGATCAGCCATGATCATATTGAATAGCGGAGCAGGCTCAAAGGTCCGAATGACCTACTCCTGCTCCTATTTTCTATGTTTCTATGAAATGATGAACCACTAAAAGGTCAGGAGCATACACACAGACACAAAACACATGTTCAGAAAAGCAATCTTCCTGTCTGTATTTTATTTATCAAGACGTAAAGATGACTGCACTATGAGCAACAAGTACACAACACATCCTTTGTCTCATGTGAAGAGTATTTTTGGCCTTTGGTATAAACAAATGGACAGGTCTTATAGTTGCACTGATTACATCAAAAATTACCACCATAGTTTCACAGGCAGGCAGATCAGCAGCAACATTGATATCAGATGAAAACTACCCCCTGGGTAAATAGAACCTTTCCTCCTGCAATTACTTTGTCATTTTTCATATTCTGAGATCATATTGTGAAAGACACCAATCAGTTCACTTGCTGTTACAGTCCTTCACCGGCAGGTTTACAGGCAGCGGGGGCACCGGGTGGGTGGTGGGGGGGGGCATGTAAAATTCCCCGGGTGACCTTCCTGCTAACATCCCTCATGTCCCTGACCTGTCTGCAATTTTACATGAGCCAGGAGAGGCCTAGGGCGGCCCCCGCCCACCCTCGCCCCAGATTAGTCCCTGAGATGGCCAATTATTGGCCAATTAAGGGGTTGCTTCCTGTCCAGCCTCAATTTTCAGGCTGACGAGAGGAATTCAGGTCACTCTGCTTGGGCCTTGGGCAGGGAGGGGTGAGCACCTCCCTCAAGGGCCCCCTTTCCATATCGGACACCCACCCTGATCATCACCCTGTTGGTGCTCCTTCCCCTCCACCCCAGGGCTCCCCATCAAGACTCCCTACCCACTCCTCCCCATGGAGGTGCCACAGCTGTTTGCTCCTCTGCACAGCTGCAAGGGTGGCTGCTGGGTGACAGGGGATATCCTCAGAAGACCTGGTTGGAGACACTGTGCAGAACACAGCAAAGCCCAGCTGAGGAGAGGTACAATGACCCCATGCCTCAACCAGGGGAACAACAGAACAGACCATTGGACTGCTGACGGTAAGGTTCCACTGCTAAGTTTCCCCCCAAACAGGACGCAGTATGCGCCACAGAGAGTCCCTCGGATTACTGTGGCCTGCTGCGCTCTACACAACCTCGTGCAGCAAAGGGGTGAGGAATTACCAGCCGGGGAGATGAAGGAGCCAGGCTCATTTTCAGACAAGGATGAAGGAGAAGAATCAGAAGACCCTGAGATGGTGCATGATGCTGCCAGCTGTAGGTGCCAGGGCGATGGAGTGACACACCAGACAAGCCCATCCCGACATTGCACCCTGATTTCAGCCAGAGTGAGGCACTCCAAGATCTCTTGATTTTTCACCTCAACAAATGTCACAATGGACATGCCATCGTTTCCAGCACACTCCCTCCAGACCAATCTACAGATCGACAACCTCTGACGCCTAGAAAGGAAAAGGTTGCAGGCCATGTGCTAGGTCCCATCAAAGCCAGATAGACTTTTGGAAGGAGGTCTCAAGTGACTTAGTCACAAAGGCTCCAATCCTGGCAAGGTCTTGCCAAGAACATTATGGGCAGAACTGACGCCCCACGGGCAGCTACGCGCCCAACCCAATCGGGCGTAAAATCACGCAAGATGGCATCAGGCGAACGTCCTGACTTCATCACGCACTCGTGCAATATTTCGCTCAGTGGGCACGCGCAAAAGTCGGAAGCGCACCCCACCGACAATTAAGATGGCAATTGGGCCCAGTAACGTCGCAATTGCCCGTGATTTTTCGTGGCCCGTCCAACCTTACGGTTGGCGGAGGGGCGAATCGGCCGGGCGGCCTATACATTTTTCATCAAACCTCATCCAAGGGTGGGATGAAATCTCCATTAGGAAATAAAATAAAAAGAAATATCTGGTGACAGCATTCTTATGAGGTATGCTTTTAGGTGCTTGATTGTGGTGCGTGGACATTTCCTTGCAGCTTTTTGGTGCTTCATTGAGTTATTTGCAGGCCTGCAGCTCCCGGAGGCAGCTGTCTGCCTTCAGGGAGCTCTCTCGAAGCGCTCACCACCCCCCCCACCCGCAGTAATGTCGTCATCCATCCTCTTCCCGTCCCCACCCCGGCATCGCTGAGCTTTTCCGCATGTATTTCACGCTGGCTGGCCAAGTATCGCGGTTGGGAGCCCATTTCCCGGCCTCTCCAGGGCCCACCGATCGCGTGCACCAGATGAGGGGGGAATTCAGGCCTGTGTGTTCACCTGCAATATACGGAATGCCTCAGCTGCAGACACTGAAAGTGGAACTGAGGAAGTTGGAACAGAGAAAGATAGGGATGCAAATGAGGGCAGAGTCAGAAGAGCATGATCGTGCTTTGGTACTTAAGACTGGTGAAAGCTGCAAAGGGTAGCGGGAAGGTAAGCCAGAGCAGGATTTGCAAAAAAAAGACAAATTCTGTTCAATGGTTTGGGAGATGTAAAGTAAATGATGATTGGTGGAAACAGGATTAACGGAGGAGCAAGATTAGGTGGCTGACATATCCTAGTCACACCTAGCACCAAGGAAGATGGTTGGGACGGTTGAAGGTCAATCAGCTCAGTTGCAGGACATCACTGCATGAATTTCTCAAGATAGTGTCCTAGGATCAACCATCTGTAGCTGCTTTATTAATGACCTTCCCTCCATTATAAGGTCAGGAGTGGAGATATTCACCGATGATTGCACAATGTTCAGCACCATTTGCAACTCCTCAGACACTGAAGCAGCCCATGTCCATATGCAGCAAGACCTGGACAACATTCAGTCTTGGGCTGATAAGTGGCAAGTAACATTTGCCAGGAAATGAACATCTCCAGCAAGAGAGAGTCCAACCATCTCCCCTTGACATTTAATGGCATTACGACTGCTGAATCTTGGGCGTTACCATTGACCAGAAACTGAACTGGACCAACTATATAAATACTGCAGCTGCAAGAGCGGGTCAGAGGCTGGGAACTCTGCAGCGAGTAACTCACCTCCTGACTCCCCAAAACCTGACTACTATCTACAAGGCACAAGTCAGGAGTGTGATAGAATACTCTCCACTTGCCTGGATGAGGGCAGCTCCAAAAGCACGCAAGAAACTTAACGCCATCAAGGACAAAGCAGCCTGCTTGATTGGCACCTCATCCACCACTTTCAACATTCACTCCCTCCACAACCGATGCACAGTAGCAGCAGCTACTAGATGCACTGCAGGAACTTTCCAAACACATGACCTCTACCACCTAGAAGGCCAAGGTCAGCAGATTCATGGGAACAGCACTACCTGCAAATTCCCATCAGAGCCACACAGCATCCTTTCCTGGAGCTATATCACTGTTCCTTCACTGTCACTGGATTATAAGCCTGGAATTCCCTAACAGTGCTGTGGGGGTACCTACAACACATGGACTTCAGCGGTTCAAGGCGGCAGCTCACCACCGCTTTTTCAAGGGCAATTAGGGATAGGGAATAAGTGCTGGCCTAGCCAGCAATGCCTGCATCCCATGAAAGAATTTTTAAAATTACAAAATGTGAGTGAAGGATGAATTTTTGATGAGCAATTGATAAAGGATAGAACTTGGAAGATCACTAGGGAGAACATTGGAGATGTTGGGACATGTAGGTATGGATGCAGGAGAGCATTTGTGGGACTCTGTGCAAAGGTTTAGCTTGGGCCCTTACATTTAACATGACGGTGATTCTGAATACTACTGACTCAGATGTCAAATTGGCACGTGTAGAATTGTGGAAGCTGATATCTCTTATCTTTGATCAATTCAACAACCAAAGGTTTTGCCTCTTATATGGTTCAGATTTGTTGTTTGCCCTGGTAATCACAGGATGTAGTTGTATTGTGAGACTACTAGAATGATAGACAAATTAGATGGACCATTGTCTTTTCTTATCTGAGAATGATGTTCCAAACAATATTTACAAAAACGTCAACAATTAAGACCTTATATTTTCAAAATAATTTTAGACATTTTGTAATGTTCTTCAAAGTGAGAAGGGAACTTTACCAATATTGGTATTGCCAGGGGTACAACAAAGCTCCTTCTATTTTGTTCCAATGATATATCTCAATCTAACACTCAAAAGAGAACTCTCTCCACCTACAGCGCCTATAAGTTTTTAATATTTCCCAAGTGACCTTTAAGCAAATGATAACTTGTGCCAAATTATGAGTAGGAACAATGAGGAACTAGTTCAGTTCTGCCTAACCTTATACATGAAGGATATTCCAGCCGTCAGTGAGAAAAAAAATCATTTGGTCGGTCTTAATTCAAACTAGGATGGGAAAGTGGATTACTAACCTACTGTTCCAACCGATATCCTAATCTATTCTGTTCTGAAAAAAGTTCTGCCGATTGCTCTTTCTGAGCAATAAACGTGATTAAAAATGCTCACTACTATTTGAAATGAGCTTGTACTTCTACATATACACTAAGTCACAGCACTTAGCAGCAAATAAATCACTGAGTGGCACGGGTTGTTTAATTGTTCGGTTTAGCTGCCTTGGTTCTTTTTTCCCTCCCTCACCTGGAGACTGTAACTCATGTGAGAGTGTTAGCAACTGGTACCTCAGCCAAGTGGACATTCTTCAGGCACGAACCTAAACAATGGGTATCAAGAGCCTATTCAAACATGGAACCTCACAACGGAGTCCAATCCTCTCTGCACTTGGCATACACACATCTGCGTTCAAGCAAATGTCCTTGGGGCAGTAAAGAGCAACAGGAAATCTGATTCAGTCTATTTTCCTCTTCCCTCACTAGGGGACCTTGAGATCAACTGGAACACCTTCACTGCCAGATGAGCCAGTTCAGCACACAGTAGTGACTGAGTCTGGAACCTTGCTGTCCAGAAGGGAAAAAACAGTTTGGATCAATACTCTTATTTCCCCGTTATGCTGGTGTTCCATTTTAAGGTATACAAGACCAGTTCTGATCAATATTCTTATTTCCCAGTTTTTACTGTTTTTCCTCCAGGGTGGGCTGTATCGATCACCGCCACAACATGGGATTCATATGTCCACATTGCATTAACCAGATGGGTGATGGATAGGGCAAGCCTGATGGAGTCAGTGTGTTGGGCACCAGGTTCTTGTGATTGGGCCTAAGTGATTTCATGAGCTGTCAGTGCAAAGACCCCTTTATAGGCAGATCATTGGGACCCAAAATGGGCCTTAGGCAGATGTCCTTGCTGCCTGCTCAGGACAGCAGGTTAAAATCAGCAACCAGTAGCTCCCAATAAGTAAGGCAAGTAAGTAGCCTGGATGACTCTAACTGCCCACCTGTCAATCTCCCTTGGGTGGGGAGGGTTAACAACAACACAGAACGAGGGAATTAAGACCATTGTACCTGCATTGGCTTTCTACAAGAGCTATCCATTTAATTGTATTTGCTTCCACTTTCCCACATATCGTTTTAACTAGTTTTATAAAGACTACTAGATGAATAGAGTGTGATGCAGAATGAGCCAATGGTGCGGATTCAATCCCCTGACCGGCTGTGGTAGTTCATGGAGGCCTGCCTCCTCGCCATGCCACATGCTTGCTATGGCCCCTCAAGCTATATACAACCAATTGTCTCTCTCTCTAATGGAGTGAGATGCCTGTAGTCCTTTGCAAACAATGGTTAGTTAGCTTACCTTACAAAGACTGAGCCCTTCCTGGTCATAACCTTTTAGATAAATAATATTCTCCTAAACCCTCTCTTTATTCTTTTAGCCATCTTTTAAATTAATGCACCATCATCAAGACTGTCTACTTCTACTTCCTTTACATTGGCTTCCTCCAGCCTTGCCTCAGCTCATCTGTTGCTGAAACCCTCATCGGTGCCTTTTTCACTTCTACACTCAACTATTCCTATAGCCTCCCATCTTGCTCCCTTTGTAAACTTGAGCTCATTCAAAACTCTGCTACCTATACCCTAACCCGGCAACAAGTTCCATTCACCCATTTCTCCTGTGCACATTGACCTATAGTGACTCCAAACACAGCAACCCCTCAATTTTAAAACTCTCATCATTGTTTTCAAACTCTTCCATGGCTCCTCCATATCTCCGTAACCTCCTCTAGTCCTACACCCTCCATATCTCTGTAACCTCCTCCAGTCCTACACCCTCGGATCTCCATAGCCACCTCCAGCCCTACAACTCTCTGCGATCTCCGTAACCTCCAGTCCTACAACCCCCTGTGATCTCTGTGCTATTCAAATTCAGGCCACTTGAGCATCTCTGGTTTTAACTGTTCTATCATTGAGGCCGTGCCTAGGCCTTAAGTTCTGGAACTGTCTCCCTAAACCTTTCCACACTTTCAACCCTCTGTTGTCCTTCTATGATGGTCCTTACAAAAAAATCCTATGACCAATCTGAGGAGTCGCAAATGGTGCTGAACATTGTGCAATTATCTGCGAACATCCCCACTCCTGACCTTACAATGGAAGGAAGGTCATTGATGAAGCAGCTGAAGATGGTTGGGCTGAGGACATTACCTTGAGGGACTCCTGTAGTGATGTCCGGAGCTGAGATGACTGACCTCCAACAGCCACAATCATCTTCCTTTGTGCAACTCAAACTCTAACTCTGCACTACTAACTACTGAGGTAGCCCATGCTCCTCTCCTTGGGTCACCTGTCGTAATATCTCTTTATGTGACTTGGTGTGAAATTTTGTTTGATAGTGGTCCTGTGAAGTGCCTTAAGCCATTTTACTGTGTTCAAGGCACTATATAAGTGCAAGTTGCTGTTATTACTCAACCAGTTTAAGAATAAGTGAGTGGAAAGAGAAACACTGTGAAATCAAGGGTTAAAACATTCCAGGGGACTGCCCTACTTTCACGGGTTAACATAAAGCATTCATTCCCTGAGCTCCTTGGCACAGTATTTTTCTTGAGTTTACTTTGGTTGTTAAGAACAATAAATATGCTGAAGTTCATCGTTCATTCAGCGTTTCAAATTCAGCCAAAGGTTTCGTAATTAACACAGCACAGTTTAAATATTAACACTCAACCAATCTTTCTGTTTCCACGTTGCACACTCGCATCTACAACACGGGGAGAAAGAGGTCTTACTCTGAACTGCTGGGAACCTCTCTTTAATAAAATAAAAGAACAGCAAAAGGAGAATCAGCTTATTTGGCATCACTGGTGGTCCTTAGTGGAAGAAAGTGGCTTACATTTCAAGTTCCTAAGCACTTGGCCAAGTAAGCTTGTGTGAGTAACATAATCAAACATTGAAATCATTTAGCTGAAAAGGTAATAAGATCCTGTGGATCAGGATAGTTGTAACAGACAGCATATAGCATCCAATGACAATAACACACATTCTGCCTTCAGATCCACCCTGGCACCTTTAATGAAAGCAATATTTATTAATCCAACTGTACAAGGTGGAACTTCTAATGTTCAACAAATTCGTACTAAAACAGTATATGACAAAAATAGTGCTTTTCATTGTTTATTTATATTTTCTAAATAGCTGAGAGGTTGAGGAGTTGAGGCCACAATCAAATCAGCCATAATTTTATTGAATGGCGGAACAGGCTCGAGGGGGCCGAATGGCCTACTCCTGCTCCTAATTCGTATGTTGAACAATATTGTTCGTTAAGTTTCAAAATGAAACACAAGCGATAACTGTGAGAAACACACAAATGACTTTTGTTCAGAAATCAATTAAGATAAAGATATTTAAATGGCTAAAGAATGCAGATTGATGGATGATCCATCTCGGCCTCCTCTGGAGGTCCCCAGTATCACAGATGCAAGTCTTCAGCCAATTCAATTCGCTCCACATGATATCAAGAAATGGCTGAAGACATGGGATACTGCAAAGGCAATGGGCCCTGCCCAATATTCTGGCAATAGTACTGAAGACTTGTGCTCCAGAACTTGCTGTGCCTCTAGCCAAGCTGTTCCAGTACAGCTTCAACACTGGCATCTATCCAACTATGTGGAAAATTGCCCAGGTATATCCTGCACACAAAAAGCAGTACAAATAAAACCCGGTCAATTACCAGATCATCAGTCTACTCTCGATCATCAGTAAAGTAATGGAAGGGGTCATCAACAGTGCTATCAAGCGGCATTTGCTTAACAATAACCTGCTCACTGATGCCCAGTTTGGGTGGCCCTCGTTACAGCCTTGGTTCAAACATGGACAAAAGAGCTGAACTCCCAAGGTGAGGTGAGAGTGACTGCCCTTGACATCAAGTCAGCATTTGACTGAGTGTGACATCAAGGAGCCCTAGCAAAACTGGAGTCAATGGAAATCAGGGGGGAAACTCTCCGCTGGTTGGAGTCATACCTAGCACAAAGGAAGATGATTGTGGCTGTTGGAGGTCAGTCATCTCAGCTCCAGGACATCACTACAGGAGTCCCTCAAGGTAATGTCCTCAGCCCAACCATCTTCAGCTGCTTTATCAATGACCTTCCTTCCATTGTAAGGTCAGGAGTGGGGATGTTCGCAGATAATTGCACAATGTTCAGTACCATTTGCAACTCCTCAGATACTGAAGCAGTCCATGTCCAAATACAGCAAGACATGGGCAATATCCAGGCTTGGGTTGACAAGTGGCAAGTAACACTCGCACCACACAAGTGCCAGGCAATGATCATCTTGTTGTGAGTGATGGCCGACTTGGTACTATTGATAGAGTTGATCAGCAGACAGTTCTTGGGTGGAAACTTTTAGTTTATTTGCAAAGGTACTCAGCAGCAACTACACGTGTGCTTCCAACTCAAACTCTATCTCTGCACTACTAACTACTGATGCAGCCCACGCTCCTCTCCTATTGGCTACTAAAGATCATGTGATCTTCCTTAACAAGCATGATTCTTAAAGGTATATTACACACGAAATAAAACCATAATTAGCACATCCCTCCCTCTTTACTCAGGTTTACATTTTATATTTACAAGTACAAATTTCTCAAGGCCAAAAAATATTTACACTGGGTGAGAAATTTACAAGTTCAGTCTTTCAGGTGGTTTCCTGATGTGTGTAGAACGTCGCAGCTCCACAACTTTAGATTCTTTGTCAGGAACCCCCTTTTCTGGAGTTGCCTGAACATCAGGTGCTTCGGTGGGCACTCGCAGTTCTGTATCCTCAACTCTTACAGGAACATCAGACATGTCAGTCCTGGGTTGAGTATCCTCAACAGGAAATGCAGACCCGATCGTGATCACTAGTTGTATCAATTCTTGGTGACTTGTTTCTCTCTATCTTAAATGATCCACCTGTCTCCATACGACTCAGCCTACCACCTCCACGTGGTAAGATAGAGGCCCAGTCACTGCACTTATTTCACCCGGTAACCACTTTGGCCCTTCTCCAAAGCTCTTCACGTATATCATCTCTCCCGCGGAAAATTCCCTCACACGACTATGGTAGTCGTGTCTGGTTTTCTGACTTCCCTAACTCCTTTCCGCCTCCCCCTCTAAATTAGGCATTATGAAGCTCAATCTCGTCCTGAGCCAGTGTTTTGTCAATAACTCCTCAGGTGTGACACCTGTTTTGTGTGAGGGGTTGTACTATAATGGAAAAGAAAGCGTGCTAGCTTAGTTGCTAAGGAATCTCCAGTTAGCTTCTTTATGCCTGCCTTGAATGTTTGATTCGCCCTTTCGGTCAGTCCATTTGAGGAAGGGTGGTATTGTGAAGTTTTACATGAGCAATACCTTTGAGGCTGATAAACCGCTGAAGCTTAGCACTCGTAAGTGCTGTGCCGTTATCAGAAATGACGACTTCTGGTAGTCCATGAATAGCAAAACTTTGATGTAGCCTCTCAATTGTAGCAGAAGATGCTGTTGACTTCACCTCATAGATGTCTATCCATTTTGAGTGGGCATCAACAATAAGCAGAAACATTGTTCCTATGGAAAGTCCCACATAGTCAATGTGTAACCGCACCCATGGTCTTCCTGGCCACTCCCAAGGGTGTAATGGAGCTGTTGATGGTAACTTTTGCAGTTGCTGACATTGCACACAATTCTTCACTAAACTCTCTTTTTCTCCATCCATCCCAGGCCACCATAGGTAACTGCGTGAGATGGCCTTCATTCGGGATATTCCTGGATGTGCACTGTGTAGTTCCATTAAAAGTGGCTTCCTTCCCTTTGGAAGTACTATCACTTGTGCTCCCCACAATAAGATGCCACCCTGGCTGGCTATTTCATGTTTGCTGTTAAAGTACGGTTTTACTTCATCAGATACGGGCTCTTGTGACCAACCATGAAGTACTTGTTCTCATGCTTGAGATACGGCTGGGTTTCAACTTGTCCAGTCTCTGATCTGTCGAGCACATACCGGTGAGGAATCTAAGAACATTAACAATAAAACAAGTTCCTGTGGAACTGTGACATCCTCATCGACTAAGTGCAACGGCATTTGTGATTTAATTGCCAGGCCTATGTGCGAAAGTGTATTCATACGCTGCCAGAATTAAAGCCTTTCGTTGAATTCTTGCTGAGACTATGGGTGGTATAGCCTTGTCCTCACTAAACAACCCTAGCAACGGTTTGTGGTCTGAAATGATTGTAAAATGGTGGCCGTGTACATACTGGTGAAATTTCTTGACCCCAAAGATGATAGACAGGCCTTCTTTCTCTATCTGCGAGTATCCCTTTTCCGCTGTGGTGAGCATTCTTGATATGTAACCTTTTGGCTGTTCCGTGCCATCATCCATTTGATGGGAAAACACTGCTCCCAATCTGTAGGGGGATGAGTCACATGTCAGCACCAATCCTTTCCTCTTGTCATAATGCACCAATAGATTGGACGAGTGCAACAATTGTTTCACCTTTATGAAAGCTTCTTTCTGGGATGCCTCCCAATCAGAACGTTGGTTCTTTTTGAGTTGATAGTGCAGGGGGACCAGCACTGTGGACAAATTGGGTAAGAACCACTCATAAAGTTGATCATTCATCCGAAGGATTTGAGCTCTGAGGTGTTCTTTGGAGCAGGTGCCTCTCTTATGGCTCTCACTTTCTCCTCAACCAGGTGGAGGCCCTGTGAATCTACCCAGTGACCCAAATAGACTACTTCACTCGCTTGGACCATGAACTTATCTTTTTTTAAACGCACTCCAGTTTGCAAGAAACGTTTTAAGGTTTCTTCTAAGTTTGCCAAATGCTCTTTTTCAGTGAACCCTGTCATCAATACATCATCTAAATAGACTACAGCCTGGGCCGGTCACTACAGTAAACTTTCCATTGTTCTCTGGAAGATAGCGCAAGCTGAGGAGATGCCAAAAGGCAATCAAGTATATTGGCACAACCCTTTGTGGGTAATAATTATGACAAATTCCCGGGAGGCATTATCTAACTCTAGTTGTTGATAAACATGTCTCATATCGAGCTTGGTGTAGGTGGATCCACCTACCAGCTTGGCATACAGGTCTTCGATTTTTGGAATGGGGTGTCTGCCTAACTTGGCTACTTTATTAACCATCAATCGGTAGTCTCCACAAATTCGGACGTTTTGGTCGGGTTTAAGGTCAGGGACTATGGGTGCTGCCCATTCTGAGAACTGCACAGGTTGTATAACGCCCAGTTTCTCTAGTCTGTGCAGTTTGATGTCAACTTTTTCTCACAGTACGTATGGTACTGGTCGAGCCTTCATGATTCAAGGGTTTGCCTTCGGATCAACATGAATTTTTGCCTGGAGCCCCTGGATCTTCCCAAGTTCATCCCTGAAGACTGTAGGGTATTTTTGAAGTTGCTCTGGTAGCCCACTTGCTCTCAACTGGAAAATTTCAGCCCATTCTCATATCCTTTAGCCAGTTTCATCCCAGGAGGCTTGGCCCCTCACCTGCTACCACCACCACTGTCTTTGCCGATTGGCTTCCATTGTGGACAGTTACTCTACTTATGCCTCTGACTTGAATGCCTTCACCTGTGTATGTTTTTAATTGGGCAGTTGTTAGTTCTAAATTTAATTGATGTTCCCCATTATTCAGACATCTGAAGGTACGTTCCCGAATTACTGTAGTGGAAGCTCCTGTGTCCACTTCCATTCTAACAGAATTGCCATTTACTTTTGCTGTTACAAATATTGGTTCTGCCTTTCCAACTCTCAGATTAAACAACCTGTTTGAGGCAGAGGTATCTGCGGGAAGTCCGCAGACTGGGGAGGACAATCACAGTAATGTTCCTCAGGGCAGTGAGGAAGGGCCGCAGGACTCTCATTACCTGGAGATGCAGAAGCAGATGTGTAGTCATAGGTCAGAGTTTGCTGAGGCGATGTGAGCACTTGGGCTCCGATTGGAGGAGTCCATGGAGAACATGTGCCCCACCATGTCTTGGGGCATAAAGCGGTGGAGCGCCACCCATGAGAGAGAGTGGCCGCCCTCATGGAGAGCCACATGTGGCAGCACTCGGAGTGCGTGCAATATGATCTCCTGCACAGTCTGCATGGCTCTGTATGTAGCCTAGATCAGCGTTGAGCTTTGCAGAATGTGCATGTGGAGCTAGGGACCCTGAACAGGACAATCTCGCAGTTGACCCAGCAGTGACTTCAGGGGCTGCCATCTGCTCCTCAGTCGCAAAGCTCTTCCAGTCAATGGGAGAGCACCCCAAAAGCCTGAGGAAGTTCCAGAGCATGGTGAGGGCACCATGGAGATTGAGGGAATCTCACCATCATCGGTCTCCTCGCCCCTCTGACTGAGGCCCCACCTGTGACCCAGGTCCCTTTGACAACAGCTGCCCTTGCAGAGATGCAGACTGCACTGTTGCAGGTAGGGTCCCAATGGGTCCCGGCATGACAAGGCCAACTCCATGGTCCTCACAGCTGCTTAGCCAAAGACATGAGCAGGCTGCTTCCACCTTACCCAAGGCAACAAGGAGAGCACACTGAAGGAGTATCCCTGTGCAAAGGACACCTCATTGGTTAGATCACTAAGTGGGCCACTGTGGTATGTTAAACAGGATATTGTTAAATAAAGTCTTGGATATAATGCTATAGTCATGTAAATATTTTATTCAAGGATTATCATTGGGCGGAATCATCCCAGATTTGCACTAAGTGTGATTGGGCATGTGAATAAAGACGTTTCACCAGCCGAATGCAATGGTGGATTTTCGTGCCATATCACCCTATTTGGGGTGGCCTCCAATTTGCCCGCCATGCCGGTACCTCACCACTTCCTCACACCTGGCGCCATATTTAAACTGCAGCCGCGTGGACACTTCGCAATGCTTGCAGCCCAGGACTGCTCCAGTTAAGACATGGCCCCAAAAGTCCAGAAGTGTGTAGTCCCCCCCGTTCAGTGCATCCCTGGGACACCTTCTGGGTGTCGTGGAGGCCCGCCGCGATGTCCTCTACCCCTACTCTGGCCACAGTCTCACCATTCCAGTGTGGGAAGCAGTGGCAGAGGTGATCAGTGCCAATGTTGCACACAAGAGGTCAGCCACCATCCAGAGCAGAAAATGGATGAATGACCTCATCCGTGCAGCCAGGTTAAGGCAACCATCTCATCACTCTAAACTCACACTCACAAGGCCATCACACATTCACTGGCATCTCACTCACTGCCAGCTCAAGAGACATCACCACTCACTCTCTCACACACACCCTCACATCTCCATCTGGCTTCATCTCCTCTGGAAACTGCCTCCTCAGCCCTCACCATCTTG
This sequence comes from Cetorhinus maximus, assembly GCF_964194155.1. Classification (NCBI taxonomy): domain Eukaryota; kingdom Metazoa; phylum Chordata; class Chondrichthyes; order Lamniformes; family Cetorhinidae; genus Cetorhinus; species Cetorhinus maximus. The sequence goes on along the minus strand of NC_135883.1, from coordinate 13,327,260 downwards.
AGACCACTTTCAGAGATCAGCATGTGCCCCCACACACACACACACCCTGGAATACTCCCCTTCCCCAGTACAGCTCTCAGCTTGCAGCCTCTTCCCTTGCCTGAGGCCACTTCTCCCCCTTCCCCAAGCAGCTGTTGGAAAGCTACCCCTGCCTCACGGCTGGTCTGGTAGGCAGAGACCTGCCCATGAGCCCCCCTAAAAGTGATGTGGAGCTGTCTGTGAAGCCTGGCGCTGATGACTGCAAGTGCTGACCGAAGCAAGGTAGGGAAACAAACCGAAAAGTCCTGAGAGAAGTGCAGCTCGCCAGGTGCACGTTGCTTATGTACAGTTGTGAAACACGTTGGTGTGCAATGTGCCTGGATGATCCAGTGTGGGGGAATGATTCCGGCGGGCAGGGCTTTCAATGGGGTGTTAAAGTATTGAAATTAGGTTCCCAATGTGCGGCAGTGGGAAACACGGCCCACCATTGATGGGTGGAGCAGACAATCGCAAGCTGGTTTCACAACAGTGTGAAACCGATTTTTGGCCTTCTTGTGATATTGTACTCCCCCCGCCCCCCAATGATGCTCGATGCCAACAGGGCTGGAAAATTCCAGCCATTTTTCCCACATCCTTAACACTAACTCTATTTACAATATTTACAAAGGTCAACAGCATCGCAGCAGTTTCAAATTCCAACTGCAACTATTAGACCATTGAATGTGAAGGTTTTTGGCTTGATGGTCATCCAAGCAAAGGCTTCTGCTTCATCCGGAGATCGGCTTGTACCCTGTCATAGGATCTCTGGGTTCCCTCAGCTGAAACACTGCTGGATTAGTACCTGCATGAATTCCTCTCCACATCTCTCTGCCTCTGAGGTTCATCCTGCGCCCTTGCCTGCTCATCCTCTGAGTTGACTGGCCCTTCATCACCAATATCCTCCCCTGTTGATGACATGGAAACTTCCTCACGCTCAGCATCCTCCAGTGCTGCACCGGTCTGCTAAGCCATGTTGTGCAGCCTACAGCACATGATGACCATTTGCAAAACCCTGGGTTGCAAGTATTGCAGTGCTCCACCAGAATGATCAAGGCGTTGAAACCTCATTTTGAGGAACCCAATGGCTTGCTCAATGAGTGTCCTGGTATGTAGGTGGCTCTCATTGTCACGACACTGGGGCTGAGTTGAGGCTCTTTCAAACGGGTTATCAGCCACCTTCTCACAAGGTAGCCCTTGTTGCCCAGCATCCATTCACATACCTGGGGGCTGGGGTAGAAGAGGTGAGGCAGGCTTGACTGATGTAAAATGAAGGAGTCATGGCAGCAACATAGGTAACAGGCACTGACTAGCAGGAAGTTCCTGCTATGGGCGCAGACCACTTGGACATTCAGGGAATGGTATCTCTTCCTGATGATGTAGATGTTTGGCCAATGCTTTGATGCCTTTATGGCCTCATGGGTGCAGTCAGTGACCGCTTGCACCTGGGTTAAGTGACTATTGTTGCGAAACATGTTGCTCTCTGTGCTTAAAAGGCCGCATGGAATCTAAAGAAACAGCTTCCCTCAGGAAGAAAGCATCTGTCACGGCATGGAAATGACTGTGAGCGGCTGACTGAGATGTCCTGCACACATCAACAGCAGAGCTCTGGAAAGAAGCCAAGGCAAAGAAGTTGAGGACTATGGTAACTTTTATTGCTATGTAGAGTGCCTGCCAATGTGTGGATCTATGGGCCAACTCCTCATTGAGAAAGCATGAAGGTCAGTCACTATTTCCTTGGTGCTGAGATATCTGGAGGATGGTCAGCCTGTGGTGGTAGAAGCAGCAATCAGGGTAATCTCCAATCCTTCTCCTCCTTGGTGCTTGCTGCTACGATTGTGCTTCATCGTTGCTGCTGCCCCTGCTACTGCTGCTGCTGCTGCTACTACTGCTGCTACTGCTGCTGCTGCTACTGCTGCTGTGCCTGAATGGCTTGCAGGTATATTGGAGCTACACCCATGTCCAGCGGCAGAGTTGTCTGTTGACTCAGATCAGAGATTAATGCAGCCTTGGCTGACTGGACTGCTGGCCTGATGGTGGCTGCTTGTAGCCCAGGCCCTGAGAATTGAACGAGCAGACCATACCCCTGCCTTCAGCCCCTCCCTTGGTGAGAGCATGAACCTTCTCTGAGCCCTTTCAGGCCAATGTACAGCAAAGGTCTCCTTACATGCAGGCGTTTTAAAATTTTCAGGTACTTTTGGGTCTCCTCCCGCACTATTCTTGACTGCACTGAGCCGACGTGTTTTAGACAGGCTTCTAAACCCTGCATGAGCCGTTTAAAAATTGTGGATTTTAAAGGTGAGCATTTCAGAAGCTGGAGTTCCCAACAGCATGGCGTACACGTGGGGTCCAGACCTGTCCCCTTTACCGCGCTGGTGAAAATGGGCGGTGCCGGAACTGGGGGGGCGGGACTTCCAGATCCAGGTCCCCAGCCTCCATTTTGAGAACTGCCCTGATGCCAATTGGCCCCTCATTGGGATAGCAAAATTCAGCCCGTTAACTCTGTTTTCCTCTCTCTACAAATGGTTCCACAATTATTTCCAGCATTTTCTGTTTTTATTTCAGATATCCAGTATCCGCAGTCTTTTGCTTTTGTATAACCCGTTACCACTTTGCCTGACAAAGTGTGATGACTAATAACATTTTCAATGCAAAGAAATTGAAGTTTAAAGGACTTTCTTCCCTTTTTTTCAGTTTAAGTTAATCATAGCTCTACAAGTGAAAGCAATGACTGGAGTTCCATGATGAATAATCTTACATTTATACCACAGGGTCAATTTTCATTTGTAGTATTAATGGTACCCGAAGCATCCACACTGCCTGCGCAGTGACATTGGCATTGTGGGCAAGCTGCCAGCTCACTCTGCTTATAGGCAGCATGCATCTTGGAAGGGTAATATAGGCAGCGGCTCAGCCAGCACTTAAAGGCATTCCATGGTGCTTTATGAGGAGGGGCATGATGGTTAGTGGAACATTTGTTACCAAGGCCACATGATAGCGTACCACAACTCTATGTTGGCCTCGCCTTGAGAAGCACAGTGCACCTTATTCACAGCTCCTCAGAGAAGTGTAGACATGTTGTTCGTAGCCTATATATTTTGTCTGCCCTCCAGCTACGAGAGCCTGCTGCTATCCCTAATTGGATGGTGAGCGTGCCCTCTGGCCACTAACTGGTCAATTCAGACAAAATCAATGGATATTAACCTTCAATTTCTAGAGTCTCCAGTTCTGGACAGTTGGCTACCCCTGTGGCACCAGTAGTACTGCTGTGAATCAGTGAGGGCACAAGCCTACTCAGCAGTGTGCACGGCACCACAACCTGGAAACACTTAGAGTACGTATAGCTTGCACATGAACCAAATGCAATGCTCATTAAGGACTTGAGTTTTATTCAAATTAGGCTGGAGCGCCATAATGCATATAAGATATTTGAGCGGCAGTTCAGATGCTCAGTAAATAGATCCTGCAAGGAAGGCCCCAGAAGAAGGGTTATGACTTGGTTCCGCCATTTATTTGTTGATTATGCTTCCTCAGTGAAAATGCTTCTTTGCTGTAGATCAAAGCACATGTTCGCCTACTTGCCTGTTTTGCTGGTTGAGCATAAAGGCATTTTACCTCTATAATCAGCTTCCTGAAGGTATGTCTATACCCTAGCTGCATCTGCAAGTTCCTAAACCTAAATTTTGTTTCCGTTTAGGAGCAACCAATGGTCCTTTATAACGTGCTGGAATCTGCAAACATGTCCCATGGAACTCTTAGTATTTCAGGCCTTAGGTGACGAAAGCTCTGAAGAGTTTTTGAAATTGGCCGACCTTGCATTGTGCATTATAATTTAAGTTTGGTTGATGCATTGAATAGTATCCACCTCCTTCTGCATGCTATTGTGTCTGTGCATAATTGTGGATGGCAGTTTCAGTCTGTACATTGTGGTCTAGTTGTTCGGGGACAAGAGAATATGGATGGATCTGGTGTCGTAAAGTTCTAACAATAGCTGGTTTTATACGTATCTCAGCTTTGACTATGGGTACACTTGCCCACAAATTCTCTAAGATTGGAAAGGTGCATGTGCAGAATTCATGATAACCTATTCAGGTCACAATGGGGCCCTGTTGTTAGACTGCTAGGCTTCTGTTTCCTTTGATTAGATATTAGGAAGTGCAGGTGCATTCCTGAACATAAGATGCAAGGACTGCTAACAGGAGTGACTAGTACCATTGATCCTGAGACAATCTTGGATTTTCGCTCCAAAGGCGAGAGTGCAGAACTGGGAAAATTCATTCCAGAGGGGCAGGTGCGGGTTGGAGTTGGGCCCATTGTCCCCGGACGTAGATCAGATATGGCCATAGGGGCTGCCGAGTGCTGAGGCGGGCTGGTTAAAAGGTCTGCCTTGGTTCTCTGGAACTTTGCCTGATTGTTTTCTTAAATATTAGGCCCTCTAGCCCCCACTACCCACAACCCCTCACCCCTCATCTGCTCCCCATGCCCATACATACCAGCTCATGCCAGCCCATGCCCTCATCTACCCCAATGGCTCCTCATACGCTCCATGCCCCATACCCACTCCCATTGCCCCTTATAGCCCATATGCAAACTTAGTGCGAACTCATAACTCCCTACGCATCCCCGTGTTTCCATTACCCCTTATAGCCACTATGCCAAATTAGTGCCAGCTCATGCCCACTTATCCACCACACCCACCACTCTTTACCCTTCTGCCCTCCATGTCAACTTATCCAATATCCACCATGGGCAAACCTCAGGAGCCATGCTGACATGAAATAAAATAAAGTTCTAAGTACCTATTATAGACTTCACTATATAAAAAAGCCTACTCCCATTCATGAAAGCCCATCCAATATATTTACATCACCATAAGTGCTTAATCCCTTATAAAAATTTTTTTTTATTCATGACCCCACATCAAAGACAGTAAATCCTTTAATAGCCTCTTTGAGCTGTCAGACTGTGAACTTACAGCACCCAGTGTGATAATGATAGGTTGAGGAAAGCAGTCAAGCATTAGTAATGCTATAATTATAGCACTTAGGGTTAAATCAACAAATAGCTATTGAAAATGAACAGATTTTTTTGACTCTCAGTCACAGGCAAGCTGGGTTTTTATTTCTAAAAGGCTGGGGTTTTAAATAACTTGACAGCTCTACATACCTTATCCACCCTTCAAGAGCATTTACACCTACTCCAAAATATTGTAATACACACACTGCGGGATAAAGCTCTTGCTGTAGCAAAAATGGCGTCTCTTTAAACTCAAATGAATTCAAATGACCCTGCGGAGTTAGTGACTCCCACATGTGGGAGTCACTTCCCACCTCTGATTCCCCTCTCTGCCCACCCCCGTCCCCCCACCCAACACATAGTGAAAATGGTTTCTGCCAGACATGGTGGGGGGAACTTCTGGATCTAGGGTCTATCCACTATTTTGCATACATCGTGGACTCCCTACAACTCTGCGAAAATACAAGCCATATCTAAACCAGGCAAGAAACTTGGAACAGAAGATTAATTACAATGAATTGCATATCTTGCATATCTGGCATAGCTTGAGCCAAATACTAGGGAAGGAAGTTTAAAGATAAATTGCAATGAAGATCAAAGTAGAAACAACTGGAGATAATATGTACTTGTAATATTATGTTTATCATTTTGAAAATATGTTAAATAATTTTGCCCATGGGCAATACCAAGGGAGCTCATATGCTTTTTTAACCATTGTCTGTTCGTCTCTTTTTTTGCTGACGTTGGCTTACTGATAGTCTGATTTGTCCTGCATCATGTGATTCAACAACCATCAGTAGCTTCGGAATTTATTGTGTTTAATAAAAAGCCAATACAATATCACATTATAAAATCTCCTAGTGTCAGAATTTTATGACACCAGAAACTTTGAATTTAATGAAATCATTAAATTTTAAATCTCTTTTATATTTCTGTTAAGAAGGATTGTCTTGAGTTATGAACAAATGAAAGAGAGGTCCAATGAACAGTAATTTACCATGAAAGACTCACAGCTGGACAGCATATCAACTCCCAGAATCCACCATTTTATATCTATGCATCTGGAAACACTACAAAAGGTGGTTCACTCGATTTATTGGGAACACAGTTGACAGCTCATCTGTAATCTCTTTTTACGATATTCCTGGCAGATGTTCTTTCTTGATGATTAAGCCAAAATGGAACACCTTTATGTCCATTGTACGCAAAGCACAAACTAAAAATATTACATCAGACATTGAAGGATATTTGGACAGTAAATCGTGAAGTTGGGAGGGCAGTTATGCTGCCCAGGTGCTAACAGATACCTTTCCACCCTCAGTAATGAATGAATACAATTACATTCAGAAAAAGTACAGCCCACGTGGTACGTGGAATTTGAAATGTAAGTGGATGCATTAGTGCTTTTCTAAAAATTGGGTCAATGGCAGATTAGGCAGAATCATCCCAGATTTGCACTAAGTGTGGTAGTGGGCAGGGAAAAGGATGTTTAAACCACTGGCTGGCATGGCGGCTTTTCACGCTGTACCATCCCAATCCTGCCTCATTCATCATGCATTCCCGGGAAACACGTCGGGTCACTGGCAGGGTGTCCTCTCATTTGCCACCACCCATCTATTCAGTCCTTCAGCTAACCAGGTGCCATATTTAAAGGGCATCCCTGCAAAGAGCCAGCACTCTTTAAGGGATAGGAAGCTGCTGCGAATTAATGGGTGCCAAAGGGAGGAAACATGCTGCCCCCCCAGATTTAGCAATGCCTCCCTTGAATGCCTACTGGGTGCAGTGGAGGTCTGCCACTAGGTCATCTACCCCGGCTCTGGGCGAAGGAGAGCAAGCAAGGCCACCAATCCAGCATGGGAGGCAGCGACAACGGTGGTCAGTGCCAAAGCTCTGCAAAAGAGGACAGCCACCCAGTGCAAGAAGAAGATGCATGGTCTCCTCCATTCCACAGGGTAAGTCACTCTTCTCATCACTCTCAACTCACAAACTCATCACACATCCACATGGATCTCACTCACTGTCAGTTCAAAGGACATCACCATTCACTCTCTCAACACACCTTCATTGTCCTCATCCAGTCTATGGTACCACTCACCACCCACACATGCCAGGCATACTTATCATCTGGCCTGGCAGGTGTCCTGCTTATGCTCTTTCCACCTTTATTCATGCAGGACAAGCTGGCATGTAACTAAAGGGAGAGGTCACACACTGTTAGAGGAATGCCCGAAATCAAGGTCCTCATGGACTTTGAAAATCCAGCTAGCCAGCGAAGATCTGGACTATTTCTGTGCTCCCAGTGAGGTCTGCGGTGCACAACCAAGTCAGGATCCAGCAGCGCAACATCCATCAGACAACCATGCTGTGAGTGATATGTCCTGTTTCACAGGCCATTGCAATGCACAAATTATCTCTCCTTGCTTTCGCAGATACATCTGCCAAACAGCCAAGGGGGTCTAGGACCCAGGTCCTCGACTCAAGCCCCGATGACACCCCAGAAGAGGAATCTGCTGAAACCCTCATTGAAAACTTGTCACAGCACTCACCCTCCCCCCACCACCAGTGTAGAGACACATGCCTCAGTGGGACATAGCTTTAGAGTAGCCTCGGGATCACAATCTGGTGAGTACATTTGCGCTGTCAGATCCACAGCAGGGACTTCCTAGGTTTCCGGCAATTGGAGGACTGCTGGAGGCCAGAAATCTGCTGAGTCTGAGTCAGAGTCAGAGGACGAACCTCTGGACTCGATAATGTCACAGTTGCTGAGGCAGCAAAGGCAAGCTCGGGAACATCAGGAAGGGATGTCCACTGCACTCCTCAGATTGCAAGGCACGATGGAGGAGCCCGTCCACCTTCAGGCTGAAGTGATAGCGCCGGCATGCCAACATACTGAGGTCAACACTGGTAGGATGGTGGCCGCAAGGAGACCTTGGTCCAGGACTTCGCTCCTGCACTGCTGCGTAGGTTGAATTCCATCACTGATGCCTTAGTTGGCCTCCAACAGTGTCAACGCAAGAGGGGTGCAGGCAGCTCGATCTCAATCCAGCTTCTCTTTCTTCTCAAGGGTTCAGCTGGGGGCTCTCGGGCACCCATAGGGAGGAGAATCAGCAGGTGTACACCCCGGGGCCACCCACGCAGGTGACTCCAGGAGTCTCCGGCCCATCCGAATCTCCTCGTCCTGTGACCCCAGCAGTTGCAGCTCCACAGGCCAAGGAGGGTGCCACTGCCACACAGCAGTACCCCAAAAGCAGGCCGGAGCCTTCCAAGTTTCAGCCCTCCAGAGGACGCCCGTCAAGGTCATCACACACAGGACCTAGCAGTCAGCAGGCTGCCTCCATCTCCATTGTGGATGTCAGGGGAGCACCAAGATATAGCAGCAGGGTTAGGAATGTGACGAAGATGTAACTCTTTTTGTTACAAAACAAATAAACTAAAGTGACGAAGATGTAACTCTTTTTGTTACAAAACAAATAAACTAAAGTGACGAAGATGTAACTCTTTTTGTTACAAAACAAATAAACTAAAGTGACGAAGATGTAACTCTTTTTGTTACAAAACAAATAAACTAAAGTGACGAAGATGTAACTCTTTTTGTTACAAAACAAATAAACTAAAGTGACGAAGATGTAACTCTTTTTGTTACAAAACAAATAAACTAAAGTGACGAAGATGTAACTCTTTTTGTTACAAAACAAATAAACTAAAGTGACGAAGGTGTAACTCTTTTTGTTACAAAACAAATAAACTAAAGTGACGAAGATGTAACTCTTCTTGTTACAAAACAAATAAACTAAAGTGACGAAGATGTAACTCTTTTTGTTACAAAACAAATAAACTAAAGTGACGAAGGTGTAACTCTTTTTGAGTCAAAACAATTAACTAAAGTGACGAAGATGTAACTCTTTTTGTTACAAAACAAATAAACTAAAGTGACAAAGGTGTAACTCTTTTGAGTCAAAACAAATAAACTAAAGTGACGAAGATGTAACTCTTTTTGTTACAAAACAAATAAACTAAAGTGAGGAAGGTGTAACTCTTTTTGAGTCAAAACAATTAACTAAAGTGACGAAGATGTAACTCTTTTTGTTACAAAACAAATAAACTAAAGTGACGAAGATGTAACTCTTTTTGTTACAAAACAAATAAACTAAAGTGACGAAGATGTAACTCTTTTTGTTACAAAACAAATAAATTAAAGTGACGAAGGTGTAACTCTTTTTGTTACAAAACAAATAAACTAAAGTGACGAAGATGTAGTTGCACAGCCTGAGCACGGGTGTTAATCATGTACTTAATGTTCACTATTGTAAATAAATTCCCAAGAATGTGTCCTTGTCTATAGCTCCTTGTTCTGATGAGTAGTGTTCGTGTCACTCAGATGTGAATCCTTGGTCCCTGCACAAGATATAGGCAGGTGTCTCAGTCCAGGGCCTCTTCCCTGTGCTTTGTGCAACCTGCCCAGCACACTGATGGTGCGCCTTCACAGTCACTGGAACCATTAGTCATGTCGGCACTTCGATGGGGCTTATTATTGTTGTCAGAATGTCCTGGGCCCCCCCATCTCATCAGCATCTGTGTCCGGTGACAGTGTGGTCCTGAAGGGTTCAGCTCACGAAGGATGCCATAGGATCAGGAGAAGTTAAAGTTTCCCCGCTGCATCTCCATGATGTGACCCTGTTCACAGAGCACAAGCGATCTGTCACCAGCTAGACAGGAGTCAAACATTCACGTAAGCTATGTGAGGATCTATAGTGTCCCCATTGCATGTTGTCATCATCCTCCTGGAATGTAGGGACTATGGGCATCTGCTGCATCTCCATGACAGGAGCCTTATCAGAGAGGGTACGTACACTGCCATCAGCCAGACTGGAGTCAAATGTTCACAGATGCAATGTAAGGAACTATGGTGTCTCCTCAATGCATGTCATCATCATCCTCCATGAATCTAGCAGCTATGAGGGCCTCCTGAGCACACCTGCCTTGTCTGGCCAGTATGATGGCTTCATCGCTGTCATCCTCACCTTTCAGGACCTCCTCACATTCATCCCATCAACATTCTCCTCACCGGAGGAGATGTGCAACTCCTTCATCCCCTCTTCAGCCAGCTCCTCTCTCCGTTGCAGCGCCAGGTTGTGAAAAGCACAACAGGCGACAACAATGCGTGACACCCTCTGCGGACTGTATTGCAGGGCTCCACCAGTCCGGTCCAGGCACTGGAAGCTCAGTTTCAGCATTTCGATGGTTTGATCCACCAAGTTGCGAGCTGCAGCATGAGCCTCATTACACCGTCACTCTGCTGCAGTCTGAGGCTGCCGCACAGGTGTCCTCAGCCACGTCCCCGAGGAACCAACCCTGTAGCCTCTGTGGACCCTGGAAGACTTCAGGGATCTGATACCTTCTGTGAATGTAGGAGTTGTGGTCACCTCCTGGGAACTGTGTGCAGACCTGTAGGATGCGTTTGTGATGGTCGCAGACCAGCTGAACATTCAGAGAGCGGAAACCCTTATGGTTGACATAGTTGACCACTTGTTGCCATGGAGATCTGAGCACCATGTGAGTGCAGTCGATGGTGCCCTGCACCTGTGGGAAACCTGAGACCTGGGCATATCCCAGCACACTTGCTTCCTGCCTTTCCTGATCCCGGGGGAAATGCACAAAGTTGTGAGCCTTCTTGAAGATGGCGTCCATGGCCTCATGGATGCATTTGTGGATGGAGGCTTGTGATATCCCACAAAGGTCACCTGTGGAGCCCTGAAATGACCCAGTGGTGTAAAAAATTGAGTGTCAGGGTCACTTTCACAGCACAGGCAGTGGATTTCTTCTATGTTCCTGTGGCGACAAATCCTGCAGCAGGTGGCAGATGTGACCAACCAGTTCCCTGGACATGCACAGCCATCTGTGACACTAGCTCTCAGTCATCTGCAGGAATAACAAGCACCATCTATAGACCTGGGCCTAGCTAGGCGTCGACCAGTGACAGCTCGCAGTGGCTATTCAGCATTGCGCACAGGACCTCCAGCCGCCCCTTCTTCCTGAGAGTGCTGCACCTCCCTCTGCCCTGCCAGGCACCTCCATTGCTCACTTCTGCTTCGTTGCTGATGTCTGTAAGCCATGAGGCATACAGCTAGGTCACCAGGCTCCATGTTCCTGATGTACTTCTGCTGCAAGATGAAAGGTAGAGACGCATGGGTTAGCATGGGTGTACTGAGCACCTCTCTTGGTTAAGTCTGAAGGCCCCTTAACGCATCCCAGAGAGTGCTAGCGACCGCTTGGAAGGCCAGAGTTTAGTGCGCTGCATGGCTGCCCGAAACCCCACCACCTCCGCCCCTGTCCACCTGACCGATTGATGGCAGCTTTGCCTACTGGACTGCATGCTGTGTTCTCAGCTCAGGCGCAGGCATTCTCCTAACCTGCACTGCAAGGCTGCACTGTTAGTTTGAACCATGGGGGAGACTGGTCTGAACCTGAATGATGACATTGCAATGGGCTATGAGCACCTCCAGCAGTGCCTGCTCCATGGCCAGGATTAGCAAGGAGATTGTACAACTCACCCAGTCGTCCAACTGTTTTGCAGTCCACTAAAACGCTCATTAGTTTGCAGCCTGTGCCTGAGGGGTGGAAAGATCTGGAGCATTTGTTGGCACTTTCATGCCTCTGTGTTGCTTGAGTGAGCAGATAAGCTAGAGGCCCGACTACAAGCATGTTAATGTGGTTGCGCCTGAACTGTCTCAGCTGGAGAGGAATGGTCACTTTATACAAGATTTCCCGAATGCGTGGCCGCTTCCCTCACCCACCCACCCCCACTGTATGTACTTGTGCACTACCATCAACCGCAGGGCAGCCCTTGTTCCCCGCAACTCACCCCAACCCCAGGGCAGCCCCTGCCCCACCACCATACTGTCAGCCAGCCAGGAAAAAGCCCTCACCTGTGCCCTCACCTGAATGCACAGCGTCTCAGCCTTGAAATCCAACCGCTGACCCTCACGAGCACTGTGCAGTGTTAGTGTGCACTCACCCCCCAAATTCCCCTCGGAGTGCAGCTTGCCAGCTGCATTCCTTATAAATGCTGTTGTGAAGCACTTAAGTGTGCAAGCACACCGACCTGCCTGGATGATCCAGCGTGGAGGATGATTCCGGAGAACAGGGCTTATAATGGCCTGCAGGTGTATGAAAGTGAGGTTCCCGACATCCGGGGTTGAGAAACGCAGCCCGCCATTGAAGGGCGGAGCGGACGATTGCAAACTGGTTTCCCAATGGCATGAAACCACCCGCCATATTGTCCCCTCGCGCCCACCATGACGCTCGACATCAATGGGCATGGAAAATTCCACCCATTGTTAACTTAGAATAGGGAATACTTTACTATGCCTTTAACTGTATAATGTTTGGCTTGATGCTGGCATTGGGCGCACAATAATTAACCACGCAAAAAATAATCAAAGAAAATTTCTGAGGAAAAGTTCATCCTCTTTAATAAGTTGGTCAGCAGATGAAGGGACATATACCTTCAGGTTAAGGAAAATTTCCTTTGCTGAAATTTGGAAATTTTTAACTTTTACGTATGGAAAAAATTAACTGGACCAGTTTTTTTTAAAACCGTGACTACGAGAGCAGGTCAGATGCTGGGAATTCTGTGGGTGTTGAGGGAAATGATGAGTGTATGGTTCATGCAAGCCCTGAAATGGCCAAGGAACCTGGGGAGGCAGGGAACACGGAAGCTTGGCCAATCCGGTAATAAGTTTTCTCACTCACTCACGAACTGTGCAGGGGCGGGAATTCAGAAGCTGAATTTTACTGAAGAAATCGCACCCTTGTGTGGAAAAATTAATCGCCCTATGTGAAAATTGGCCTCCTTGCAGTTGGTGCAACTGGGATGATGACTTAGTGGTGAGTCACTTCATGTAATTTTCCATTGTTTATTTTTAATGATAGACCAAACTTGACATTTACACATGAGTCATTGTGTAATTAATTCTGCTGAAGTAATGTCACATTGTCAGACCAGGTGAGGCCATGTATATTTTTTTAAATTACTGGTTACTAAAACCAGAAATATCAGTTTATTGGGTATTCCAAGGTAGCTGAGCTCAAATCTACACGTTGCAATCTCAACTGGAGACATTTTGAAGCATGTCCATTGAAAGAGTAAATAACCTCTTTGTGCTAGGTAACAATGTATCAGTCATCTATTTTATGCATTGATGCACTGCAGATTGACACAAGCTATTGATGTTCCAGGCTCCCCGGAAAGAGCTTGAGGCAACATAAGTTAAGAAGGCTGATTTTTATTTTCATTCATGGGATGTGTGCATTGCTAGCAAGGCCAGCATTTATTGCCCATCCCTCATTGCCTTGAGAAGGTGGTGGTGAGCCACCTTCTTAAACCGCTGCAATCCTTGGGGCATATAAGTAAACCTACAGTATAGTGAGGTCGAAAGCTCCAGGATTTTGATCCAGTGACAATAAAGGAACGGTGACATATTTCCAAGTTGGAATGATGTGAGATTTGGAGGGGAGCTTGCAGATGGTGATGTTCCTATGCTGCCCTTGTGTTTTTATGCGGTAGAGGTTGCAGGCTTTGAAGGCTCTGTCAAAGGAGTCTTGGCAAATTGTTGCAGTGCATTTTATAGATGGTACACACTGCAGCCATGATATACTGTTGGTGGAAGCGGCAAATGTTTAAGGTAGTGGATGGCATGTCAATCAAGCTAGCTGTTTTGTCCTGAATGAAATTGAGCTTCTTGAGTGCTGTTGGAGCTGTACACCCAGGCAAATGGAGAGTATTCCATCACCTTCCTGACTTGTGCCTTCTAGATAGTGGAAAGGCTTTGGGGAGTCAGGAGATGAGTTAACCATCACAGAATTTCCAGCCTCTGACCTGCTATTGCAGCCACAATATTTATATGGCTAGCCCAGTTAAGTTTCCGGTCAATGGTGACCCCCAGGATGTTGATGGTTGGGGTTTCAGCAATGGTAATGTTGTGTCATGTGGAGATGGTTGGGCTCTCTCGTTGGAGATGGCCATTGCCTGTCACTTGTGTGGCACAAATGTACTTTCCAATTATCAGCCCAAGCCTGAACCTTGTCCAGGCCTTGCTGCATCTAGGCATGAACTGTATCAGTATCTGAAGAGTTTCGAATGGAACTGAACATGGTGCAATCATCAGAGAACATCCTCACTTCTGAACTTATGGTGGAGCAAGGTCATTAAGAAGCAGCTAAAAATGGTTAGGCTTAAGACGCTGCCCTGAGGAACTCCCTTCTAACTACCACAACCATCTTCCTTTGTGCTAGTTATGACTCCAAGCAGTGCAGAGTTGTCCCCTTGAGTCCCATTGACTTCAATTTTGCTAGGGTTTCTTGAAACGGCACTCGATCAAATGCTGCCTTGATGTCAAAGGCAGTCACTCTCACTTCACTCTGGAATTCAACTCTTTCTTATATATTTGGCCAAGCTGTAATGAGGTCTGGAGATGAATGCTTCTGGTGGAATCAAAGTTGAGAATCAGTGACAGGTTATTGGCAAGTAAGTGCCCCCTAATAGCACTTTCAATGATACCTTTGCTGATGATTGAGATAAGCCCGATGCGGCAGTTATTGGCTGAATAGGATTTCTCCTGCTTTTTGGGGGATAGGGCATACCTCGGCTATTTTCCACATTGTTGGTAGGTGCTAATAACTGTACTGAAACAGCTTGGCTTGAGACACAGCTAGCTCTGGAGCACAACGCCTCATTACTATATCTGGGATGTTGTTGGGCCCTATAGCCTTTGCTATATCAAGTGCACTCAGTCATTTCTTGCTATAATGTGGAGTGAATTGAATTGGCTGAAGACTGGCATCTGTGATGCTGGGGATCTCAGGAGGAGGCCGAAATGGATCATCCACTCTGCATTTCTGGCTGAAGATGGTTGCAAATCCCACAACCTTTATTTTTGCACTGACATGCTGGTCTCCCCCGTTATTGAGGACAGGGATGTTCATGGAGCCTCCTCCTCCAGTTAGTTGCTCAATTGTCCACTACATCTCATGAGTGGATGTGGCAGGACTGCAGAGCTTTGATCTGATTTGTTGGTTGTGAGATTGCTTAGCTCTGTATATAGCTTGAGGCTTCTGCTGTTCAGTATGTTTGTAGTTCTGTTTTGTACCTTCACCAGATTTTGGCATCCCATTTTCAGGCATGCCTGGTGCTCCTGACATGCTCTCCTACACTCCTTAATGACCCGGATTGATCATCTGATACTTTCAGTGTTTTTGCGACAATAGCAGTGCATTAAAACTTCACCTAATAACGTTTTGGGGGTGCAGGAGGTGATTTTTCTTACATTTCTGCACATTTGCTGTTGTCATGAGTGTTCTGCTGAGTCTACCATTGCAGCTGGGAAATGAGGGACAACAGCAGCGCCAAGGGTGAGTCCACAGACTTGCACTGCAAGAAAATGACAAAGGAGGGAAGAGAGGAAGAGGCCTCACACTGAACGACTTTCAGAAATAGACTTTGATACCTCAAACCTGCTGAGGAAGAAAGCAGCCTCTCTATTTAGTTTTTTTTTTACCAAACGTAACCTGTCCATAAATTTTTTCTAGCTTTTATCTAAAAATTAAGTTAAAAATTAACTTCTATTTAACTGTATGCTTACACGTTCTCACTCCAACATTCCATTTTGAAGGTAGAAATTGATCTGGAATCATTTGGGCATTTCTGAGTTCAAGCCTTACTCCAGGACTTGAGCACAATAATCAAGGCTGACACTCCAGTGCAGTACTGAGGGAGTGCTTCACTGTTGGACGTGCCACCTTTCTGACGAGATGTTAAGCTGAGAACCCATCTGCCTACTCTGGTGAATGCGAAAGGTACCAGGGACTATTTCAAAGAAGAGGAGAGTTATCCCCAGTGTCCTGGCCAATATCAATCAACTTCACAAAAACAATTTATCTGGTTATTATCACATTTCTGTTTGTGGGAGTACTGTCCACAAAATTGGCAGCCGGGTTTCCGACATTACAGTAATGACTGCATTTCAAAAGTACTTCAATGGCTGCAAAGAATCCTACAGGTAAAATAAATGCAATCCAAAATCAAAATAATAAAATCCTCAGCTGCACATAGACTATATTTACAAGTTTAGAGTCAGTTTGAAGTAATTTCAGCATTGCAGTAATGCTAAGCTGGTTGTAAATAGTCTGGAGCAAACCTGGCTCTGTGGAGGGAGTAATGTTGTTGATTTGACTTGCATGCAGTGCAAATCCAGTGCATTGTCAAACTGATTTGCAACATGTTCTGTTGGGAACCACTAGACACATTTTGCAGAGCTCACTGACCTGAACGTAAGAGGTTCTCTCCTCCCTGCGCTCCGAGCATTAACATTTCTGAGTGTTGGGAGACAGCTCTGCACATTACAGAATTGACCATTTGCAGAGCTGTCTCCTAAACAAGACAATCAAGTTTCAACCAGGCAGAAGCAAGGCAACGTAAATAGAATTCTAGCTGGATGGGATCCAAACTGCAACCACGTGCTCAGATGAAAGCTGCAGTGGAAATGCACAGTTAGATGCAGATAGTGCTGTTCGGTTTCCTGTGAGGTTTTTTTATTGTGGATGTAACGGTCGACAATGACAAACTATAGGTTCTGATGACTGGATCAAGTGATTTGAACTGAAATCCTATCATACTGCACAATTTAAAAGGGCACATATAACCAGTTTTATTTCCTACGTGCTCCAAGGGAATGGCTTTTTTTATTCATTCACGGGATTTGGGTGTCACTGGCTGGGCCAGCATTTATTGCCCATCCGTATAATTGCCCTTGAGAAGGTGATGGTCAACTGCCTTCTTGCACCGCTGCAGTCCATCTGGTATAGGTACACCCACAGTGCTGTTAGAGAGCAAGCTCCAGGATTTTGACCCAGTGACTGTGAAGGAACGGCGATGGTGTGTGACTTGGAGGGGAACTTGCAGGTGGTGGTATTCCCATGCATTTACTACCCTTCTCCTTCCAGGTGGTAGAGGTCTGGCGTTTGGAAGGTCAAAGGACCTTTGATGAGTTACTGCAGTGCATCTTGTAGATGGTACACACTGTTGCCACTGTCCATCAGTGTTGGAGGGAGTAAATGTTGAAGCTGGTGGATGGGGTGCCAATCAAGCGGGCTATTTTGTCCTGGATGGTGTCAAGCTTCTTGCGCATTGTTGGTGCTGCACTCATCCAGGCAATTGGAGAGCATTCTATCACACTCCATGCCATGTGAATATTATAAATGACTACTTTAAAGGGTAAAGCTGCTACAATTATAAAGACTATAGCCCGTGTCTTTCGATGGACACTTGTCTTTGTGCATACCTTTCCAATAAAGATAGGAAGAACAACAAAAACTTGCATATATATAGTGTTTTTAATGCTAAAATGTTCAAGCTTCAAAAGAGTGTTATCAACCAAGGTTTGACCCCGAGTCACATAAGGAGATATTACGACAGGTGACCAGAAGCTGTTAAAAGTGATAGGTTTTAAGGTTAAAAGAGAGCTTAGACAGGTTTAGAATTCAAAAGCTTATAGAGCCTTGGCAGGTCAAGGCATGGGCTCCAATGATGGAGTTGGGGTTGGCCTGGATTGAGGCCAATTGTGTTCTCTCCTAACCCATCTTGATCATTGCCCAATGTCTCTATCCCAAAACCTTTGGCTTTGGATGGTGACAAAGATGTTGCCTTATCTCCCCACCAACACCTCCCCCCTCCCCCCACCCCACCTTCCAATGGCAGCCTGGAGTTTCCATATTGTACTCATTCTGGGCACCATCCAAATGGGTCACCAGCTGCAGCCTCCTGCCGTCTGTTTGCACTGCTGCCCACCAGTCAAGTTATCAATCTGGTCAGGTGTTGACCATCAAATCATTTATATAATGTTCTACACCTAGATCGACAGAGCCTCCACATTCCTAGTCTGGTATTTCCTGTGCTACTCTACTTCCCCACACCCTCCTGCTTAATATCAGGCCGTTTATGTCTGTGGATGATGTTGCCAAAGGACGGCGCATGGATAAGGAAAACAAGTGGTCCAAGGATTCCAAAATTTATGGTGTTGGAATACTAATGTAAAGGTTCACCAAAGATTGACCTGGTTATTAGAGTTAATGGTCCATGTCTCCAGAGCAAGATTAACATGGAGGCCCATGGTTAGGGCATGGTACCTGAAGAGAGAGAAAGTCGTCATTAAAAAAACTCATTTCTAAAAGCCATGCGCTATCATTACTAGAGTACTAGAATAAAAAATCTAGAGGTTTGCTTACTTATACATTGATAACTAATATTAATACAGCATATCGGAAGTGTTTTGTTGATAAAATGCCACTTACCTGGATGATAGTGTAAACTGAGCTCAACATTTTTACAGGAAAAGTACCAGTTACTGAACTCTCTGTCCAAGTACTGCAGCACATTCCTATCGACAATGTCTTACTGTTGCTTAGAGGGGACAATGGACAGTTTTGTTTTCTTTGTACAAAACAAAAAGGGCTTTGCCAAATACATTTTTTCATATTACTGGAGGCCAAATGAACATTGGCCACTATAATCGATAACAATGTTGCATTTTAAGTAAAATTATTTTTCACTTTAATGAACAAAATAATTATGTCATCGGCAATTTGTTTGCTTCTCACTGAAATGGTTGAATTTGTAATGAAAATTTCACCTTGTCATTAACTGCTTCAATGGCGCATTAAATGTATGCTCTTTCCATCATTCATTAGATGACAATGCAAGAACCAGATTAGCCAAAAAAGACTGGATTCAAATGCTTTTTTGTTTATGGGATGTGGGTGTCTAGGCCAGCATTTATTGCCCTTGTTCAGAGGGCACTTTTTTCTAAGAGTCAACCACATTGCTGTGGACCTGGAGTCACATGTAGGTTAGATCAGGTAAGGATAGCAGATTTCCTTCCCTAATAGACATTAGTGAACCAGATGGGTTTTTACAGCAATCAACAGTGGTTTTATGGTCAGCATCAGACTTTTAATTCCACACTTCTTTTAAGCTGCATGGTGAGATTTGAACCCAGGTCCCAAGAGCATTACCTGTCTCTGGGATACCAGTCCAATGACAATGCCACTTGGCTACCACCTCCCTTCATGTATGGTGTGATTATCTTTTACTAAATTAAGTAATTGAAATATGCACAAAATGTATTATAAAGACAAGTGATATCAAAACTAATAACAATTCTAGGGTGCTATTCGGAGACGAAGAACACATAAATATTTCTACAGCATTTTTAAAAATTAATTATTTGTCTTGAAATCCTTTAAAATTCTAGTTTTCCTCTCTGATTATCAGTTAAATGCCATATCGTGGTACACAGTTTTACACTGTTGAGTTGAGACACAGGGCTGAGACAGAATCATTCCAGATTCGCACTAAGTATCGTCCCATTCCTGGCATGTCCCGCCTCATTAATAATTCATTCCTGGGAAACATGCGGGATCGCTGGTGGGGCAGCCTCTGATTCACCCGCCCTGCTGTCATCTCAGGCCGTCAGTAAACTGGCCGCAATATTTAAAGGCCGCCCCTGCACAGAGCGAGTACTCTTCCAGGGATAGGAAGCTGCTGGGAACTCATGGTTGTCAAAGGCAGGAAACATGTTGCCTCCAAATTTAGCGATGCCTCCCTCAAGCGCCTACTGAACGCAGTGGAGGCCCACCGCAATGCCCTCTACCCTCGTTATGGGCAAAGACCAGGAAGCAAGGTCACCAATCCAGCATGGGAAGCGATGGCAGCGTTGGTCAGCACCAACGCCCTGCAAAAGAGGGCGGCTATACACTGCAGCAAGAGGATGAATGGTCTCATCTGTTCCGCCAGGGTAAGTCACTCTTTTCATCACTCTCAACTCACACGCTCACAAACACATCACACATCCACAGGGATCTCACACCTCAAGGGACAACACCACTAACTCTCACACAGACCCTCACATCTCCATCAGGCTCAGATCCTCTGGAGCTCACATCCTCATCCCGTCCATGTCTCTGCTCACCACACAACCATTCTATGCGGTGCCATGTGTCCTGCTCACAGTCTCTCCATCTGAGAAGCTGGCTTACAACAGCAGCGGAGGACCCAGACCGGAGGTGGAGTGGCCCGCATTAAGCCCCTCACTCACTTTGAGGAATGTGTCATCGCGCTGACTGGTGAGGACATGGATCATGCCTGTGATGACGGTGAGGCCAGAGGCGAACACCCATTCGAGAATCCTGCACCACATCATCCCTCTCTCAACCCAACTGTGAGTACTCTCTCTCCCGCTTCTTACTCTGCCATGCACTAGTCATCCCAACTTTGGTTCACAGGGAGCTCTGCCAAGTGACCGACACCCTCAGCCAGCCAGTCCCTCAGCTCCATCGAGGTCCCCACCTCCAGCCAAGAAGGCACCTCCCCCACTGAAGAGCTGGAAATGAACAGCCTGGAAGACCCATTACAGCGCTTACCCACACCCCCCATCAGCACAGAGACACACACCTCGGTGAGACCTATATCTAGAGCAGGCTTGGTTCGCAATCTGGTGGTCACCGCACAGACACATGTAAGCAGCAGTTGGAGGCAGGTTCAGCCGAGCTCCCTGGCACTCAGAGGATTGCTGGGGACGAGGTCCAAGTCAGATGACGAGCCTCTGGGTTTGGCATTCCAGCTCATCATGGAGAGTCAGAAGAAGGCGGGGGAACATCAAGCCCTCAACAGAGTGGCACATGAGTCATAGGAGGGCTTCCGCCTACTCTCAGATGAAGTGGTGCCCACACATGTATGTATGTAGGTCTCCATGGGGAGGATGCCGGATGCCATTGGCTCTCCAGAGGACCCACGCTGAAGTCATCAGAGGCAATAGGGTCACCATTGCACAGGCTGTCTCTACCCCTCCTGCAGATGTTGGGGCAGCACCTAGAAGAAGTGGTAGGCCTGGAAAAGTTAAGAGTTTCTGATCACAAGTGGTTGCATGGGTGAACACATCCTGTCACTTCATAATTTAAAAATATATTACTTTTCAGTAATACTGTGTAATGGTGTCTTTTAGCTTCATTTACAGGCTTCACGAGTTGTCCCCCTGTAGCAGCCCCCCCCCCGACTGGAAATTCAGCTTCATGTAGCCGGACCATGAGGGATTCTGGAGGGGGACGTGTTTGTGTGGCAGAGCCTTTCGGAGCCCCATGCAAGCACTTTCCCACACATGTGGAGCACTTCCTCCATCACATGCATATCAATGTCCTGATCATCTTCAATGCTGCCTGTTGAGGTTCTCTTTCAGTTGTCCATCTGAGCTGACCTGCATCTCCGCCCACCCACTGAGCGCACTCCCATGTGGCAGCTATGCCCGTACAACATGAATTCAGAAGCATAGTTGTAGTGAGGTTTGTTTTCAGCTCCTTCGTCCTTTCCCCTCCCCAGTCACCCATGCCCCTTCCCTATCACCATTGAGCCCCTGGCGTCACCTTCCATCTCCCCACTGTCACCTACCAACCCCAACCCTTTTCTTTCCAGGATGTCCAAATGAACATGCACGTTCCCTACCTTCCTGAGAATCCCACCCCCCTCCACATTGACCTCTCCAACTCTTCCTTCCCACTTCCAGTGTCCATATCTACTTCCAAGTCGCCACCAACCACCCTTGGCCTCCCTTCTAACACTACTGTCGCACCCTCACCCTTCCACCCTACTGCCTGACTCTGCCTCATACCCACCTTTCCCTCCTGCCATGCCCACCCTGGTTTTGCTCCCCAGGACGGTGTCATCAACTCCACATTCCCCTCCCTTGCACGTTCAGCTGGACAACGCCCTCCCCCCACCCCGCTTACTCCCTCCACCACCTTTGATCTCTCCTCCACCACTACTCCCTTCTCCCCCAGACTCCTTCCTCACCCCAGACTCATTACCCCCCCTCCAAACCCCTTCTTCTCCCCAGACTCCCTCCGCCCTCCGAACTCCACCCCTTACATCTTCCTCCTCCCTTACACCTACCGACCCAGTTGCCGCATTGTCCCCTGTTACACCCTCCTCCCCGCAATGCTCCCTCTCCCTCCTAACCTCACCCCGCTGACACATTCAATTCCCATCTCCCAACCTCACCCTTTCCTTCCTCTCCCAGTCAAACCTAGACCTTCCTCTCCCACCACCCACCACAGTACACCTTTGTTGTGAGTGATAGCCAAGTTGGTACTATTGATAGAGTTGATCCACAGACACTTCTTTGGTGGAAACTTTAAATTTATTTACAAGGTATTCAGTAGCTACTACATGCGTCAACTCCAACTCTATCTCTATGTTACTAACTACTCCACGCTACTCACCTATAGTGATTATGTGATCTTCCTTAACAAGCGTTATTCTTAAAGGGACATTACACACTAAATAAAACATATTTACAAGGACAAATTTTTCAAGACAACATAATATTTACACTAAGGAATTTACAAGTTCAGTCTTTCAGGTAGTTTCCTGATGTGTAGAACGTCGCAGTTCCACAACTTCAGATTCTTTGTCAGGAACCTTCTTTTCCAGAGTTGCCTGAACATCAGGTGCTTCAGTGGGCACTTACAGTTCTGTATCCTCAACTCTTACAGGAACATCAGACATGTCAGTCCTGGGTTGAGTATTCTCAACAGGAAACGCAGACCCAGTCATGATCACTGATGGAAGCAAATCTTGGTGATTTGTCTCTCTCTTCCTTCAATAGTCCACATGTTTCCATATGACCCGGCCTTCCACCTCCACATGGTAAATAGAGGTCCAGTCACTGCACTTATTTCACCCGGTAACCTCTTTGGTCCTTCTCCAAAGTTCTTCACATAGACCATCTATCCCACCATTAATTCCCTTCCACCACTATGTCAGACATGTCCATTTTTCTGGCTTCCCCGACTCCTGTCCACCTTCCCCTCCAAATTTGGCATTATTAAGCTCAATCTCGTCCTGAGATGACGTTTCAACAGTAACTCCGCAGGTGTGACACCCGTTGATGTGTGAGGGATGGTCCTATAATGAAAAAGAAAGCGTGCTAGCTTGGTTGCTAAGGAATCACCAGCTAGCTTTCTCAGGCCTACCTTGAACATTTGAACCACACTCTTGGCCAATCCATTTGAGGAAGGGCGGCACGGTGAAGTTTTTACATGAGTGATACCGATCAGGCTGATAAACCATTGAAACTCTGCACTCGTAAACGCTGTGCCGTTATCAGAAACAATTACTTCTGGTAAAAGCAAAATACTGCGGATGCTGGAAATCTGAAACAAAAACAGAAAATGCTGGAAAAACTCAGCATGTCCAGCAGCATCTGTGGAGAGAGAAACAGAGTTAACATTTCGAGTCCGTATGACCCTTCTTCAGGGCTGAAGAGAAGTGGAAATGTGATTAAATTTATACTGTTTAAGGGGGGTGGGGCAGATGGAGCTGGTTAGAAGGCCAGCGATAGGTGGGGACAAAGGAGAGATTGCCAAAGATGTCATGAACTAAGGGACAAAAGGAGTGTTAATGGTAGCGGTTAGTGCTAAAAAAGGTGCAGATAGCGGCATAAAGGGAAGAAAGCAGAATGTGATAATAGCAGAACAAGGGTAGCATTGTGTGAAAGAACAACAAGGAACAAGTTCCAGATGGCCCTGTAGGGAATGGGGTGGGGGTGAGAGAGGGCGGTGGTGGGGAATGATAAGGATAGAAAATGGGATAGAAGGGAGGATGAAAAGGGGATAACACCATGGACAAATGAATAAAAATAAAAATAAGTGGATAAAAAATAAAACTGAATGTTAAAAAAAGGGGATTTGAAAAGGGGGTGAGGATGGAGGAGAGAGTTCATGATCTGAAGTTGTTGAACTCAAAGTTAAGTCCAGAAGACTATAAAGTGCCTAGTCGGAAGAAGAGGTGCTGTTGCTCCAGTTTGTGTTGAGCTTCACTGGAACATTGCAGCAGGCCAAGGACGGACATGTGGGCATGAGAGCAGGGTGGAGTGTTGAAATGGCAAGCGACAGGGAGGTCTGGGTCATGCTTGCAGACAGTCAGGAGGTGTTCCGCATAACGGTCACCCTGTCTGCATTTGTTCTCCCCAATGTAGGGAAGACTACTTCGGTAGTCCGTGAATGGAAACACTTAGCTTCTCAATTGTAGCAGTCAACGTTGGTGACTTCACCTCATATATATCCAACCATTTTGAATGGGCATGAAATGAGCAGAAACATTGGACAGAATTTTATGGCAGTGGGATTTTACGTTCCCGCTGAAGTCAATGAGGTTTAGAATGTGTCGCTGCATTTTACTGCTCCGTCCCCGCCGAAACAGGGCCATAAAATTCTGCCCATTGTTCCCATGACAGGTCCCACATAGTCAATGTGTAACCGCATCCAGGGCCTACCTGGCCACTCCCAAGGGTGTAACGGAGCTGTCGATGGCAACTTTTGCAGTTGCTGACATTACATACAATTCTTCACTAAACTCTCTATTTCGCCATCCATCCAGGCCACCATAGATAGCTGCGTGCTATGGTCTGTATTCGGGAAATTCTTGAATGAGCACTGTGTAGTTCAATTAAAAGAGGCTCCCTTCCCTTTGGGGGAACTATCACTCATGCTCCCCACAATAAGATGCCATCCTGGCTGGTTATTTCATGTCTTCTGTTGAAGTACGGTTTTGCTTCATCAGATATTGGCTCTTCTGGCCAAGTATAAAGCTCTTGTCCTCACGCTTGAGTCAGGACTGGATCCCGACTTGTCCCGTCTCTGATCTGTCTTGTGCTTACCGGCGAGAAGTCTAAGAAATTTAACAATAAAACAAGTTCCTGTGGAACTGGGACATCCTCATCATTTTCTTGTAAAGGCAAATAACTAAGTACATCGGCGTTTGCAATTTGATTGGTAGGCCTATGTACGAAAGTGTTTTCATATTCTGCCAGGATTAAAGCCAATCGTTGTATCCTTGCTGAGGCTACGGGTGGTATAGCCTTGTCCTCACTAAACAATCCAAGCAATGGTTTGTGGTCTGAAACGGTTGTAAAATTACGGCCGTGTATGTACGGGTGAAATGTCTTGACACCAAAGATGATGAACAGGCCTTCTTTATCTATCTGTGAGCATTCCTTTTCTGCTGTGGTGAGCGTCCTTGATACATAACTTATAGACCATTCCGTACCATCGTCCATCCAATGAGATAGCACTGCTCCCACTCCGTAGGGAGATGTGTCACATGTCAGCACCAATTCTTTCATCTGGTCATAACGCACTAATGGATTGGGCAAGGGTAACAATTGTTTCACCTTTATGAAAGCTTCTTTCTAGGGCACCTCCCAAGACAACGTTGGTTCTGTTTGAGTAGAGAATGCAAGGGAGCCAGCACTGTAGACAAATTGTGTAAGAGCCGCCCAGCATAGCTGATCATTCCTAGGAATGGTTTGAGCTCTGATGTGTTCTTTGATGTAGGTACCTCCCTTATGTCTCTCACTTTCTCCTCAACCGGGTGGAGGCCCTGTAAATCTACCTGGTGATCTAAATAGATTGCCTTCCTCACTTGGAGTGTGCACTTTTCTTTTTCAAATGCACTCCAGCTTGCAAGAAACATTTTAAGACTTTTTCTAAGTTTGCCAAATGCTCTTTCTCAGTGAATCCTGTCACCAATACATCGTCTAAATAGACTACAACCTGGGGCAGTCCCTGCAGTGAGCTTTCCATTGTTCTCTGAAAGATAGCGAAAGCTGAGGAGATGCTGAAAGGCAAGCGAGTATATTGGTACAACCCTTTGTGGGTATTAATTGTGACAAATTCCTGGGAGGCATTATTTAACTCTAGTTGGTGATAAGCATGACTCACATCAAGTTTCGTGTAGGTGGTTCCACCTGCCAGCTTGGCATACAGGTCTTTGATTTTTGGAATGGGGTGTCTGTCTAGCTTAGTTGCTTTATTAACTGTCAATTTGTAGCCTCCACAAATTCGACGCTTTGGTCAGGTTTAAGGACTGCACAGGTTGTATAATGGGCAGTTTCTCTCACCTGTCCAGTTTGGTGTTGATTTTTTCTCGCAATGCGTGTGGTACCGATCTCTCCTTCACAAATTGAGGGGTTGCTTCTGGATCCACATGAATTTTTCCCTGCAGCCTCTGGATTTTCCCAAGTTCATCCTTGAAGACTGTAGGATATTTTTGAAGTTGCTCTGGTGGCCCACTTTCTCTCAACTGGAAAATTTCAGCCCATTCTCACTTGTTCCTTCTAAACTTAATTGATTCAGATATCTGAAGGTATGTTCTCCAATTATTGTAGTGGAAGCTCCCATGTCCACTTCCATTCCAAGAGGTTTGCCATTTACTTTCACTGTGACAAATATTGGTTCTGTCTTTCCAACTTTCAGATTAAACAATGAGGAAATGTCTGGATTTATTGTTTCAGGCTCTTCTACATTGTAGATTTCATTGGGCTTCTTCTTTTGTTTACAAGCCTGTTTGAATCTTTCCTTACACTGTCTCATCATTTGTCCATTTCTGTGACAATAGTAGCATTCGATTTTTTTAATTTGTTAAATTGTTAAAAGACTGCCTGTTTCCACCTCTATTAAAATTATTCTTTGATTTCCATGCTAAGTTATTTTTCCTTATTCTTTGGTTAACGGGAGCTGTTTCCTGCTTCTCGGCAGAGTCTTGCTTTTTCACGCCCTTTTTGGCTGAGGTTTCCTGCCCGATGTAGAGGACAGCGCCATTTTGCACACCCTACATTGCTTTAGAATATCTCACTGCGCTTTCCAAGACCAGCGCTATCTCTACAACCTTCTTGAAATCCAAATTCACTTCAGGTAATAATCTTTTCTGAATAGTGTCCTCATTCACACCACACACTAAATGATCTCTGAGCATGTCGTTTAGAGATTTACCAAACTCACTGGGCAGAATTTTGCCCTTGATGGGCGGGCGGACCCCACCGACTCGGCAGCCGGAGGGCAGCCGATCGCCGCCGCCAAAACAGGCCCCGCCGCCATTTTAAGTGGGCGGGCTATGCGCTTCCTGTGCGGGAGGGGGCGGGATTCTCCAACTGCCAGAGTGCACTGTTTCACGCATGCATACGAAAGAGCGCACATTTCCCTGAGGCTAAGTGCTGCCTCAGGGAGATCGCTGAAAGTTTTTGAAAGTTTAAAAATAGAAAAATAAAAAAATTATTAACATGTCCCCCTCATGTGACAATGTCACACGAGATGGGACATGTTAATAAATATCACAGAAACTTTATTAAAGTTTTTTAATAAATCCAGTGGATGAGGTTTCATGTTTTTTCTATTCCCCGCCGGGCCTCCTGGCCTGCTCACCAGCCTTAAGGTTAGACAGGCAGGGCCTTTAATTGATTTAACTACCCTGTCAATGGCCTCAATTGGCCATTGACAGATCAGCGGGCGGACAGCTGATCGCGCTGTGCCCCCGCCTTCCTCAATATTTAAATGGGGTGGGATGACGTCGGGGGTTCCGCCCAACGTCATCCTGCGTCATTTTCGTGTTGGTGAGCGAGCCCCGCCCCCAGCTCGCCGACGGAAAAATTCTGCCCACAATGTTCCATTAGCTGCTTCAGATTTTCCAAATACCGGCAACTGTCCCACTCAGGGTTCTGTTCCTTGAATTAAAATTGAACCTCTGTGTCATTACTGAGGGCATTGGTTGATAATGACCCTTCATGAGGTCCACCAATTCATGGAAATTTTTCAAATCTGGGGCACTGGGTGCCGTCAAACTTCAAATCAAACCGTAGGTTTTATTCCCACATCTACTTAAGAGGATCGCTCACCTCTTCTCTTCCCCCGTAATTTAGTTTGCTTGAAAAAAGATGAGGTGTTCTATGTAATGAGACCAATCACATTTGGCTGGATCAAGAGGATCAATTCTTCTGAATTGCGGCATTTTGAGAGGGGATATCTTCTTCCATTTTAACAGAGCTTTCTACTTATAATCACTGGGTGAGGTACATATTAAAAGAGTTTCATGATGATACTGCTACCTTAAGTGTTTTTAAAATAAGTATGCTAACGTGTTTCAACACGATGCTCGGCTTTAATCCTTGTTTTGAGTTTGCATCAAAAATTACAATATATGCAAAATTTTTAAAAATTCATTTACAGGATGTGGGTGTCGCTGGCTGGGCCAGCATTTATTGCCCATCCCTATTTGCCTTTGAGAAGGTAGTGGTGAGCTGCCTTCTTGAACCGCGTGGTGTGAGTAGAATGGCTGGGGTTCTGTTACAAAGCTATAAGGAAATTGCAGCAATTAGGTGGACATTATCTTCACGATGGAGGGCTGATTTCCTCCATGTACATCCCAGTGAAGAGCCTTATCTACATTACCAGGGGCGCGTTCGTTCTGCGCATTAAATCAACCCTTGGTGAGTACGTTGTATCATTTTATTTGGCAGCCCAGGTTTCTTGTGCGGCATTTTACTGCCCCCATCACGCTGAGGCCGCAAAATGTGTCGAGAAGCTCAAAAGTCCATTGACTTTGGCGGGACCGTAAAATCTCGCCAGCGTAAAATTCCGCCCCTTGTTTCCATTTTAACATGCGCTGCCTTCTACTCATGCTGTGTATGTCCCATTATAGATTGATGTCAAGGTTCATGACTTTCTGATAATGTGGCCAACTTTCTTTAGCGTATCTAACCCACAGCTTTGCCTTGTAATCCTCAATAGTGGGTTCAAGTTCATGTAAAAGTGTTTTTGGAAATTGGAGTATATGTCTACGGGTAGGCAAAGATCCGTGATACACTCTAGGGGTTTACATAACATTAAAAGCTATGAAATTGAAATCTCCTTGACCTAGATTTTCTGTTGGCAGGTGACGATGTTAGTGATATATTTTCCACAGCTGTCAAATTTTTGAAAAATCAGAAGATGGTCCCACGGCATTCAAACAGCTCAGGTTGGCACATGGCCATTTGGAAAGAGTAAAGGGAAGGAGTAATGTTTGCTCCAGCTGAATAGCAAAAATCATACATACCTATAGCAAACCTGACCCAGAAGGGCAACTCAAAATGCTTTGAATGGTGGAGGGGAAAAAAAACACTGAACAGTGAACTGGAGGAAAGACCGAAAAGTTGGGAGGCAAAGATTGTGGAAAGAATTGCATTTTGAGATTGGTTTTGGAAAACAGAGAGGTGACAAGGCAGACAGATTTAGGGAAAGAGTCCAAGGGCCAGAGTATATTGACTGACAGAGTGGTCATGAGTGATAAAGCTGAGAACAAGGAGTAATTCAACTTCAGAGGAGTGGAGGGTATACGTGTCACATAGAACTCGAAGGCATTGTTGAGGTAGAGTAGGGCAAGGCCATAGAGGGAGTTAAAAGCAATATCAAGCATGCTGCAGGCAAATTAACTGGCTGCATAGAGCCAGAGGAATTTTTGTCAATGGGAGGTAGATGTAATGAGAATGAGAGACCTTGACGTATAGGTAACAGCATTTGTCTCAACATTCTGAATGGATTACAGTTTATCAAAGGCAGAAATAAAGAACTCAGCTAGGAAAATGTTAGATGAGTTGAGTTTCATGATGTTAAAGGTTCAAATTAGGGTTTTGCCAGCAATGGGGAGAGGTAGAGATGGGAGTGGGCCATTTTCAAAACCCAGCCTTCACAGCCTTGTGTTTAATTCTTTCATGGCCCCATAGCTACCTTTCTCTGTAGCTTCCTCTCCTTCTAGAACTCTCTAAGAACTCCGCATTCCTCCAACTCTGACCTCACACATGCCCTGTTCCCTGCTCCGCACAATTAGTGACCATATCTTTAGCTAACCAGTTTCTAGGTTTCTACGCTGTGAAATCACAAGATTAAGTCATCACCTTTTTTTTTATTCATTCACGGGGTGTGGGCTTCACTGGTCGGGCCATCATTTACTGCCCATCCCTAGTTGCCCTTGAGTAGATGGTGGTGAGCTGCCTTCCTGAACCGCTGCAGTCCATGTGGAGTAGGTACAACCACAGTGCTGTTAGGGAGGGAGTTCCAGGATTTTGACCCAGTGACAGTGAAAGAATGGTGATATATTTCCAAGTCAGGATGGTGAGTGACTTGGAGGGGAACTTCTAGGTGGTGGTATTCCCATCTGTCTGCTGCCCTTGTCCTTCTAGATGATAGTGGTCATGGGTTTGGAAGGTGCTGTCAAAGAAGCCTTGGTGAATTCTGCAACCTTCCTTCTACACTGACTAAGTCAAATGACCAAGATGAAAGAAACTGAAATTTATGCCCCAAATACAAACTTCTGCTAATTTTGGACAGCATTCATGCAACTATAAGAAATAAATATAGTTGACAAACTATAAGGAACCCATGCAACCTTTCTTGCATGGGCCAGCCATAGTGCAGTTGGTAGAACTCTTGCCTCTGAGTCACAAATTTCTGGATTGAAATCCCACTCCATGACTTGTGTACAATAACAAGGCTGACACTCCAGCACAGAACTGAGGGGGTGCTGCACTGTCGAAAACGCTGCCTTTTAAATGAGGTCTTAAACTCAGGCTCCATCTGCCCACTCAGGTGGGCGTAAACATCCCATGGCGCAAGTGAAGGAAGAGCAGGGGAGTTACCCCCAGTGTGCTGGCCAATATTTATCTATTTATTAGATTGCCATTTTGTAGGGTTTGCTCTGTGCAAATTGTCCACTGCGTTTTTTTTCATTGCAACAGTGACTACACCTCAAAATAACCGCGTTGGCTGTAAAATGTTTAGCGAGCTCAGGTTGTCATGAAAAGTACTATAAAAATGCACGTCATTCTTTCTTTTCTTAATTCACATCAAATTCTGAGTATTGTTTTCAATACAAGCAGGTACAACTCTATTGCTGAAACGAGCCATCAACTTTTTTATGCCTTGCACCATAAAGATAAACTTTCATTTTGTTTTCCTCATCAGTTGCATATTTTCATTTGCCAAACTAATTCACGGTTCACACTGAATCACATCCTTCATGGTCACTAATACTCATCTCTTAAATGTTAACTGTTTGCCTTTGACTTGTGGATTCTCCGGGTGTTTTATTCTGTTGCCGTTGCACTGTTAAATGATTTCTGTACATTTTGCAGCTTATTTCACTCGTTTAAAGGAGCTTGACACCGAGGGATGGATTTTATGTGGCGCCCCTGGGTGTGATTTTGGCAGGGCGCATGTAAAGTAACCGGCTGGCCCATCAACTCCCCACCCACCCCTGAGCTGACCCCCACAGTACGCTAGGTGGGCAGGTGCCAAAATCAGCATCTTGCCCGCCATATGTAAATAAATAGTTAAATGTCTAT
Organism: Cetorhinus maximus; assembly: GCF_964194155.1. Taxonomy (NCBI): domain Eukaryota; kingdom Metazoa; phylum Chordata; class Chondrichthyes; order Lamniformes; family Cetorhinidae; genus Cetorhinus; species Cetorhinus maximus. Next base: position 13,295,971 of record NC_135883.1, on the reverse strand, counting down.
TAGGCTTGTTAGCAAGCCTATCACCTGGATAATATGCTGCCCAAACCATAATACTGCTGGCATGAGCAGGCAGGCAGGAGTGGGCAGGCCATTCTGTATGGCTTACATTAAAAAAGGCAGGAAGGAAGGGGGGCATCTAATTCAGGGCTGCCCCGCACACGCTGTGAGTACCCCCCCAAGATGCCACCCCTCTATCCCTTCCACACTGCCTGCCCTCGCAAACCCTCCTGAGGGCAGGATCTCCTCCCACTGAGGAGCGGAGGTCCCACTCTCAACCAGTTTAGCCCACCTTCAGTGTTATGGCTGTGGAATGGACTTGTTCCGCTCGTGTTGGCTTCTGGCTGACTTTCCTTCAGGTGGGGGTGAGTCGTCCACTAGCCCTCCCCTGCCCCCGTAAAATCCAGTCCTAACTTCCGAGACCTTGGCTTTAATTTAACAAAAATAAATGGGAATAAATTATCTCCCCCTATCTCTGTGCGTATATAAGATCATTGTAAAATAATATGAATTATACAACAATATATCATTTCTAATTTCTGTCATAATTACATTTGTACAGCACATTGTCAAAATATCTCAAGTCCTTCAGACACCGAGGCAATAATTTTTGTGCAGAGAGGCTCTCTGTCTTAGTGAAAAAGGCAGTGGAGACCCAGATCTGGAAGTCCCGCCCCTGAGCACAACCTCTGCCATTTTCATAAAGGGAGGAATGGGGGGGGTGGGTTCTAATGTGCGTGTCTATGGTTAATGGCGCCAACTGCACATGTTAAAGCGCAGCTGCCTCAGTCAGATCTGGTTTTGGGTAGTGGGATGTCCTAAGCATGACTTGTACATTTTAGACCTGATGGGAGAAGGTTTAAAACTGCTGGGGTTCTTTGGAGAGGTATGGTATCCTTTTGGATATGTTCCCAGTACATCCTTGGGAGAGGTCAGGTGCTCTTTGAAAGAGGTGTGGTGCCCTTTGGGATTGTCAAAAGTAGACATGAATATGCATAAAAAGTGCATTATCTCATTGGAACTGTGAAGGTCATTGGAACTGTCGAAGAAGACTGTCAAGAGAACTGTCAAAAGAACTGTTAAAATAACTGTCAAGCTGTCAAGGCATTTAAATATTCCACCTTTTAAATATTAGGCAAAGACTGTCTGCAATGTGAAAAAAATGCTTGATATTTCATTCTGTCTGCTGACATAAGCCATAGGGTTGTCATTACAAGATTAGTGCTGCATGACTGATTTCATAAACTATCAGTAGCACAGTGGGGTGCCTGTCAGTTCACAGTTTGATTGACAGCTCCAAGTGGTTATAAGCTCTTTGAAGTGGGACTCTGAATACAAATTCTTGTTTTCTTAAGGGATTAAAGGAAATTAAATGTAAGGAATGGGTTTTTATCAAGGAGTGTGTGATTTATGAATTAGTGAACTTATCAATCAATACTTAAGAACTTTATTTAATCACAGCAAGGGTAGAAATTGGGTAAGTTTGCATGGTGGGCAAAGGGTGGTGAAGGGAGATATGGGTTGTCATGACTTGGCACTAATATGGCATAGGTCTAAAAAACAGCCATGGTGGGTGGGTAATGGGGCATACTTTGACATAGGGGCTATAAAGGGCCATGGGGATGGGTAGAAGGGCACAGGTAGGCATGAGGGTTTGAGGGGCCATGGGGGTGAGTGCAGGGGCATAAGCTGGCATGGAGGGTATGAGGGACCATGGGGGTGGGTGCAGAGTAGATGGAGGCGTGAATTGGCGTGGGCGGGGTATGGGGAGTTTGCGGGCGTGAGGGGGTGTGAGGGGTGAGGGCTGGAAAGCTCTTTTTTGTTTTATTCATTGGGCAAAGTGGCAAAGCACCGAGGCAAGCCTTCCACCCGGCTCACCTTAGCACCCGGCAGCCTCTGAACTCTTTCCGGGGTCGCCCACCATAACTCTCTTTTCACTTGCCCCATTTCCCCTCCCACCCCAGAACCTGAAATCAGAACTTCCGGGGCACTTTATCCAAGGTCGAGTTTGCAGAGTCAGGAATTGTGCCAACTCTGTGCTCCCGACCCAGAAGTGAAAATTCAGGCCCAAATTACAATTTGGTGTGGTGACTGTTGTTATGTACAGGCAGAATTTTCCTGTTGGCGTGTGGGGGTGGGCCTCGCACGCTGACGCGTAAAATGACGCGCGGTGACATTGGCCGAGTGTCCTGATGGCACGGCACGGCACGCCATTGCGATCTGTCGGTGGGCGGGCGTGCGATGATCTCCAATGCGCGCCCGCCATTAATTAAAGGGCCACTTAAGGCCCTTGAGGCAACAATTGATGGTGATTTTTCAGGGCCCGTACAATCTTCTGGTCGTCGCACAGGCGCAACGGGCAGGCAGGTAGGAGACATTTGTATAAACCTCATCCATGGGCGGAATAAGAGGGGTCAGTGGGGTCGCGAATGTGCTCAGTCAGATATTTAACTTGGAAAGTTACTGATGCTTGCCTGTGTGAGCAGAAATACTTCAAAACTCACACCAGCTGCTTGGACAGTACTCACAACCTTCAGGTCAGCACTCTGCAGCGAAGATCCTTTTTTGGGGCCTGCAAGTTTCTGGAAGCCTTCCCTTAAGCCTGGGAATGGGAGCTGAACTCTCCACTGGAGGCACCTCCTCTGAGGAGGAAGAGAGGGCTAGGAGGGGGAGGAGGCCAGGGGTGCACATTCAGCCTCCAGGGGAGCCACCTTTGGGAGGATAGGCACAGGCGCAGTCACAAGGGGCGCAGGGCCAAGAGGTAGTCCAAGGCGGAAGGGGCCGCAGAAGATGCCACTATCCTGCTGTCAGGGTTTACAGGTGGTGAAGCAGCTACCTCAATATGTCTGAGGTGCAGTGCCGAAGGAGGCTCCGTCTCTCAAGGGAGACAGTCAACTCTATCTGTCAGATGATTGGCCCTGAGATCTCCGCTAACTGTGTGAGTGGACACCCCATTCCAGTGGCTCTAAAGGTCACAGCTGCCCTCAATTTCTATGCCTCTGGCTCTTTCCAGGGGTCGGTGGGTGATCTTTGAGGTGTCTCCCAATCAGCTGTCCACACTTGTGTCAAGCAAGTAACTGATGCTCTGTTCAGGTGTGCATTGACCTTCATCCACTTCCACTGGGACCAGGCCAGCCAGACACAGCGAGCCAGAGGCTTCGCGGCCATAGCTGGCTTCCCCCGTGTCCAGGGTGCAATAGACTGCACACATGTGGCCATCAAGGTGCCAGCAGGTGAGCCCGGTGCCTTTGTCACCAGGAAGGGCTTCCACTCATGAACGTGCAGATAGTGTGTGATCACAGGATGCAGATTCTACAAGTCTGTGCAAGGTACCCAGGCAGCTCCCACGACGCCTACATCCTCAGACACTCCCAGGTGCCGGGGCTCTTCAGTGCTCCAGCCCGGCTGGATGGATGGCTGCTGGGTGACAAGGGCTATCCCCTCAGAAGGTGGCTCATGACGCCTCTCCGCCATCCGAGAACAGAAGCTGAGCAGCGGTACAGTAGAAGTCACGCCTCCACAAGGGCTGTGGTGGAGAGAACCATCGGTCTTCTCAAGATGCCCTTCCAATGCCTGGACCATTCAGGGGGCGCACTCCAGTACCCCCAGATTCTGTTTTGCTAATAGTGGTTGCATGCTGCGCTCTCCACAATCTTACGCTGGAAAGGGGGGACGCTGTGGACGATGAAGACGTCAACGCAGTGGCTGCAGCTGAACACAAAGAGTCCAGCAGTGAGTCCAAGGATGAGCACACACAGGGAAATGCTGAGGGGGTAGACGCTGACCCGGGACTATTCCAGGGAGGCAGGGACACCCGGGAGGCTTTAATCCAATGAACCTTCAGCTAGAACACCACAGATGGACCTCCAGCAAAAGCCTGTGCTGCAGGCTCCATACTCGATAACTGAGTGCTAAATTTGCCTGGGTAGCAACATTAACTAAGAGCCTTGTCAATAAAGCTCAATGTGACACAACTCACTCATAACATCATGGGTAACCATCCACCTGCAGAGGAAAAGAGTCACCCTCAGCCATGGTCACATGTTTAAATTTAATGGTATCGCAAAATGAACTTAAGGAAACAAAATGACAAAGGTGTTAAACAGCACAGCAAATAATCATGACCTCATTGCGGGGCAACACAAAAGCACCAGTGAGAAACCCGTGGTGTGCCTAAGGTCCCTTAAGTTTACACTTTTGGATGCTACATCTAGGTGCTTCCCCCTCACTGGCACTGGCATCTGAGACAGCCTGCTCACTCTGCTGTCCTGTTGGCCTCAATGACCTTGGCGAGCGTCAAGGTATGTGAAGAGAAAAAGATTGATGAAGACAAATGTAGGTCCCTTACAGTCTGAAACAGGGGAATGTATAATGGGAAACAAAGAAATGGCTGACCAACTAAATACATACTTTGGTTCTGTCTTCACCAAGGAAGACACAAATAACATACCAGAAATGCTAGGGAACACAGGGTTTAGTGAGAGGGAGGAACTGAAGGAAATCAGTATTAATAGGGGAATGGTGTTGGAGAAATTGATGGGATTGAAAGCCAAAAAATCCCCAAGGCCTGATAATCTACATCCCAGAGTAGTTAAGGAAGTGGCCCTAGAAATAGTGGATGCATTCTATAGACTCTGGAACAGTTCCTACAGATTGGAGGGTTGCTAATGTAAACACAGTATTTAAAAAGGAAGGTAGAGAGAAAACAGGGAATTATAGACCAGTCAGCCTGACGTTGGTAGTGGAGAAAATTCTAGAGTCCATTATAAAAGGTTTAATAGCTGAGCACTTGGAAAACAGTGGCGGAATCGGACAGAGACAGCATAGATTCACGAAAAGGAAATCATGCTTGACAAATCTACTGGAATTTTTCGAGGATGTAACTAGTAGAGTTGATGAGGGGGAGCCAGTGGATGTGATTTATTTGGACTTTTAGAAGGCTTTCAGCAAAGTCCCACATAAGTCCCACATGGCGTGTAAAATTAAAGTGCATGGGATTGGCGGTAGTGTATTGAGATGGATAGAAAATTGGTTGGCAGACAGGAAACAAAGAGTAGGAATAAATGGGTCTTTTTTCAAATGGCAGGCAGTGACTAGTGGGGTACTGCAGGGATCGGTGCTGGAATCCCAGCTATTCACAGTATATATTAATGATTTAGATGAGGGAACTAAATGTAATATCTCCAAATTTGCAGATGATACAAAGCTGGGTGGGAGGATGAGCTGTGAGGAAGATGCAGAGATGCTTCAGTGCGATTTGGACAAGCTGAGTGACTGGGGAAATGCATGGCAGATGCAGTATAATGTGGATAAATGTGAGGTTATTCAATTTGGTAGCAAAAACAGGAAGGCAGATTATTATCTGAATGGCTATAAATTGAGAGGGGAATGTGCGACGAGACCTGGATGTCCTCATACATCAGTCGCTGAAGGTAAGCATGCAGGTGCAGCAGGCGGTAAAGAAGGCAAATGGTATGTTGGCCTTCATAGCGAGAGGATTCGAGTACAGGAGCAGGGATGTCTTGCTACAATTGTACAGAGCCTTGGTGAGACCACACCTGGAATATTGTGCGCAGTTTTGGTCTCCTTATCTGAGGAAGGATGTTCTTGCTATAGAGAGAGTGCAGCGAAGGTTTACCAGACTGATTCCTGGGATAGTGAGGCTGACATATGAGGAGAGATTGAGTCGGTTAGGATTATATTCGCTGGAGTTCAGAAGAATGAGGGGGGGATCTAAAAGAAACCTATAAAATTCTAACAGGACTAGACAGGGTAGATGCAGGAAGGATGTTCCCGATGGTGGTGGAGTCCAGAACCAGGGGTCACAGTCTGAGGATATGGGGTAGACCATTTAGGACTGAGATGAGGAGAAATTTCTTCACCCAGTGAGTGGTGAGCCTGTGGAATTCACTACCACAGAAAGCAGTTCAGGCCAAAACATTATATGTTTTCAAGAAGGAGTTAGATATAGCTCTTGGAGCGAAAGGGATCAAAGGATATGAGGAGAAAGCAGGAGCAGGCTATTAAGATGCAACGGTCACTGGCAGAGGGGTGGAGGAGCTGCTGTCCTCATCCGGAGCGCCCTGAGAGGAGCCCGCAGAGACGACAGGCAGCTGCTGCACCGACATGAGGTCGCTTCGGACCCCCCTGCTCACCGTAGATGGATGGGCACCAAGCTGGGATACTTGGTGCCCAGGCCATCTCCCACACTGGCACTGACCAGCTGAGGTCAATGCCGATGTGAGGGCTTGCTGGTCAGAGCGCATCCCCAGGAAGCCCTGATTGGTCTCCTGGAGGAGCCTCTCCACGAGAGTCGCCACTCTCTCCACGGAGGAAGCATGGCGCTCAGCCATGAGGCTCTTTGCATCAGCGATGGTCCCCGAGGACTCCTCCACCACGGACACCAAGCCAAGCATAGCCTCATGTATCTCCGCCAGACCCTCCCGCACACCCTGCTGGACTTCCAGCATTCGCTGCCTCATGGACGACTCCAGAGGCACATCATCAGGCATCGACTGAGCATGTTCCTGGTCCCCTGCAGTCCTTCGACTGCTGGCGCCATGGGCACTCTCTGTCTCCGCCAGATCCTCCAGCGACTGTGAAGTGCCCTCTCCACTGTGCCCCGGGACAGTAGCCGATGATCTAATTCCCACCGAGGTGCTAGTATCTGCGCTGGTGCCTGCCTGGCAGAGATGGTGTGACGCTGGTGGGTTAGAGACTTCAGGGCCCTCAGGTGTGAGAGGGGGCCCCTGTGCATCCTCCACCCGGCCCTGCTCCGCTGATGCTGAAAGGAAGAACAAGGACATTTGATTAGTTAACGTGGAGACAATGTCAATGTGTACCCCTGTCCCCCGGATCATTATGCGCTCATCCTTCCATAAGCAATGGTCAAGCCATGTTGCAAACTTCAATCACTGAACATTCAGCAGTGCCATGGATGCTGGGACACTAATGGTGACCTCACTGCTGGGCAAACATACCTGCCTGTGGCACCCCAGCCTCACCGACACTGGTGGACCTGGGCGCATGGCGCCTCTCCAGATCAAGAGGTCAATATGTAGAGGTTCCAACAAGGGACGGCGCAGAGCTGGACCTAATTCTGGGGAATGAAGCCGGACAGGTGGTTGAGGTGGTGGTGGGGGAGCATTTTAGTGATAGCGACCACAACATGGTACAATTTAAGCTTGTTATGGACAAAGAAATAGACAAGTTGCAAAAAAGTGTTTTGGATTGGGGGAGAGCGGATTTTAGTAAAATAAGGCAGGATCTGGCCAAGGTAGACTGGGAACAGTTACTTGTGGGGAAATCTACAGTACGGCAGTGAGGGGCATTCAAAAAGGAAATGGGGAGGGTACAGGCTCAACATGTTCCCTCTAGCATGATAGGAAGGAGTAACAAGCCCAGAGAGCCATGGATGACCAGAGATATTCAGGATACAATGAGAAGGAAAAGAGAGGCTTTTAGCAGGTACAAGGGGAGCAACGGAGGTATTAGTGGAGTACAAAAAGTACAGGGTGGAGCTTAAGAAAGCAATTAGGAGAGCAAAGATGGAATATAAGCAAGCTCTGGCTGGTAAAAGTAGGGAAAATCCCAAGATATTCTATAAGTATATCAATGGGAAAGAGAAGGGCCCATTAGGGACCAAGGGGACAACCTATGGGTGGAAACGAATACTTCACATCCATCTTCACCCAAGAGAATGAGGATGAAGGTATGGAACTCGAGGAGAGAGACTGCGAGGTTCTTGAGCAAATTGATATAGGGAGTGTCAAGGTATTGGAGGTGTTGGCAGGCTTAAAAGTGGACAAATCTTCAGGTCCAGATGATTTGTGTCCCAGACTGCTGAGGGAGGCAAGGGAGGAGATCGCAGAGGCTCTGAACCAAATTTTTAATTCCTCGCTGGCCACGGGGGAGGTGCTAGAGGACTGGAGAACAGCTAATGTGGTTCCACTATTTCAGAAGGGTTGTAGAGATAAGACAGGGAACTACAGGCCAGTGAGTCTCACGTCAGTGGTAGGGAAACTACTGGACGACGTTCTAAAGGAGAGAATCTATCTCCACTTGGAGAGGCAAGGTTTGATCAGGGATAGTCAGCATGGCTTTGTCAGAGGGAGGTCATACCTAACAAATTTGATTGAATTTCTTGAGGAGGTGACCAGGTGTGTAGATGAGGGTAATGTAGTTGATGTAGTTTATATGGATTTCAGCAAAGCCTTTGGCAAGGTCCCACATGAGAGACTTATAAAGAAGGCAAATGCACATGGGATACAGGGTAATTTGAAAGGGTGGATTCAAAATTTGCTTAATTGTAGGAGGCAGAGGCTGTTGACAGAAGGATGCTTTAGTGACTGGAAGCTAGTGTCCAGTGGCGTACCACAGGGATCTGCGCTGGGTCCCTTATTATTCATCATCTATATAAATGACATAGATGACTGTGTGGGGGGTAGGATTAGTAAATTTGCGGATGACACAAAGATTGCCCAGGTGTTTAACAGTGAGGTTGAGTGCCTTGGACTACAGGAAGATATAGACGGGATGGTCAAATGGGCAGATAAGTGACAGATGGAATTTAACTCTGAAAAGTGTGAGGTGATACACTTTGGAAGGAGTAATTTGACAAGGAAGTATTCAATGAATGGCATGACACTAGGAAGTTCTGAGGAACAAAGGGACCTTGGTGTGTGTGTCCATAGGTCTCTGAAGGCGGAGGGGCATGTTAGTGGGGTGGTGAAAAAGGCATATGGGACACTTACCTTTATCAATCGAGGCATAGATTACAAAAGTAGGGAGGTCATGTTGGAGTTGTATAGAACCTTGGTGAGGCCACAGCTGGAGTACTGTGTGCAGTTCTGGTCGCCACATTATAGGAAGGATGTGATTGTACTGGAGGGGGCGCAGAGGAGATTCACCAGGATGTTGCCTGGGATGAAACATTTAAGTTATGAAGAGAGGTTGGATAGACTTGGGTTGTTTTCGTTGGAGCAGAGAAGACTGAGGGGCGACCTGATCGAGGTGTACAAGATTATGAGGGGCATGGACAGGGTGGATAGGGAGCAGCTGTTCCCCTTAGTTGAAGGGTCAGTCACGAGGGTACAAGTTCAAGGTGAAGGGCAGGAGGTTTAGGGGGGATGTGAGGAAAAGCTTTTTTATCCAGAGGGTGGTGACGGTCTGGAATGCGCTGCTTGGGAGGGTGGTAGAGGCGGGTTGCCTCACATCCTTTAAAAAGTACCTGGATGAGCACTTGGCACGTCATAACATTCAAGGCTATTGGCCAAGTGCTGGTAAATGGGATTAGGTAGGTAGGTCAGGTTTTTCTCACGTGTCGATGCAGACTCGATGGGCTGAAGGGCCTCTTCTGCACTGTGTGGTTCTGTGATTCTGTGAGGGCCTCCTGCTCAAACATGGTAATGATGGCCAACTGGGCCGGCCCTCCGCCAGTCCTCAACCGCTCAGCAGCATTATGAGCATTCTTCTCCTGAATAGGAGAGAAGAGCATTGATTAGTGCAACTTGTATCTGGATTCTCTTCGCTGCTGACCCACCCCAGCCAGAGTGGGACATTGCAGGGCCCCAGTGCCTCCACACCCCGCAGCTGCCGAACACTCACACAAAATTGCCAGGTCTGTCCCCCCCCGCCCTTGCCCAAACGCTGCCTACATCACGTTTGGCACCACACGGTCTAACCTTCCATAGCAAGGAGGCATAGTACGTGGAGATCAGAGGGCAGCAGATCGATTGGTGCCAACGCCACCTGGAAGCTTCCCTCCCAGCATGTTAGCACCCTGACTTTGACATGTCCTGGAGTTCCAGCACTGCGCCTCGGTGCAGATGCTCCAGATTGCCCCCAAAACAGTAATGTGGGTCTCAGCGTACCACATGATGTGGGGGCAGATCCCATCTCTTCACCACCCTCTCAGGGTGACCTAGGCATGGGCAATATCTGCTGGCCCACCCAGCGAAGGACACATGCCGCCAATGATTCAATGCAGTCACTACACTCAGAGTTGGTGGGGGGAGGGGGTGCACCAGGGGGAGAAAGCCTACCTGCTGGGTTAAGTGACCAATGCCAACATGGTACTCACCCTTCCCGAGCGCAAGAGGTCGTTGAAGCGCTTGCGACACTGGATCCAGGGTGCGCCGCACCACATTGCGGGAGCTCACCACCTCCGCCACCTCCCCCCAGGCAGGTTTGGTCATGTGGGGGGGCCTCCTCCTCCTGTCCCTGGGAACGAGGACTTCCCGCCGTGCTGCCACCTCCTCGAGGAGGTGTCTGAGAAACGAGGGGCACAGTGCAGGGAGGCCCTACCCTCCTGGCTGGCCTGCTCACCAGCAGAGCTCTGGGGAGCCTTCCTGCTGGCTGCTGGCCATGTTTGACAGTCTTTGCAAGGCTGCAGAGCTCTTTTAAACAGGCGGCCAGGTCGCCATTGGACCCGGCAGTCATGGCAGTCCCGCCGCCACCCGCCCACTCCCGCTATGCTCGGGAGCCGTGTTTCACGTTGGGTGGGCCTTAATTGGCCCGCTCGGGTAAAATGGCGGCGCGGACCCGATCGCAGGCGGGGGCTGGATCCGTGCCCACTCCCTCACGGCCTGTCCGACAGGCAGAAAATTCTGCCTTTTTGTTTCTTTCACAGTCCTAAAAATTGCCCAACACCTGAATAATGTTGAATCATGTATGCTAATCTGTCCCAGTTTTAAGTGTAGCATAGCATTGACATACTTAATCCTCCCAGGTGTCTTCATTTCTGTAAACCCCACAGGATCAGAAGCATGTTTAATATCTCTTCAAATGCATCACAGTGGTATGCATCACATACTTTTGCACATGCAACCGAAAATTAAACAAACACGGGTTTGTTCAAATAGGCATTGTGAGAAATCACCTTAAATCAAGCACAGCAATCTTTGACAATGCAGGTTTAAGTATTGACACTAGGACTCGTTATAAGCAAGGCATGCAATACTGACAAAGGTCCCAAAGTGAAAAGTTTCAACCATTTACAACTGTATAATTCGCTTCACTTTTGGTCACAATTATCATTAAATTGTCACTCCAAGCGAACGTATTTTCTAGACATGACATTATATACAGATTGAAAAATTACACTGATATGCAGCAGGCATGAATTTCTGAGCAGAAGTTTGAGCACAGCAGCAAGCTATAATATAGAGGGCGCAGCTTTGAACTGTATTTGACCTGTGATATTTTTTAACTTGAGCCTGTTTGATGTTGTTTTTTGGTGCAAGGCAGAATCTTTTTTATTACCTTTGTTTCAGACCACTATGAAAAAGTTGTTAGAAGGCACTTCAATGATTAAGGGAGCATTTGCAATGACATATGTGTGTATTGACAGATAAACATGCCTGTACAATTGTAAACATAGAGGAGGGCACACCCATAAAATTATAACCTGGCAGCAATATAATGAATGGTTCCAGTCAGTCATATCAGAATTGATATTAATATAAATGTACCTAATCCGTCAACTCCAAATACCAAATCCTCATAGGACAAAGAAAGTTGTGTACAGTATCGCATTATAAAGTGTCTACAGGGAGTCAAAAAACAGTTTCTGGATTTGTAACTGTATTACAATGGGTTTACTGCCACTTCTCATCTCATTTTACTATGCAAGGTTACTACCAGAATAATGAAAAGGGAAGTATAACAATATGTAATGGGCAGATGGGAAATTAGCTATATCACTGCTAAGTTACTGTATTATAAACTATCCCACAATGTCCTGAACACCATCATCAAACATTAAGAATGCATTTTAGAAACCTATCCCAATGGAATTCTTCATCCAGCACTGAATGTACGGGGCGTGGGGGGGTGGGGGTGGAAGCAGGAAAAGCAGCCACTTATGGCAGGATTTTCCAGACTCACTTTCTTGTGACTGACTGGAGGAGCCATAACAGGCATAGGGCTTCACTTTGCTATTTAAACTGACTTCCCCCTTTCTTTGGGGGGTGGGGGGTGGGGAAGTGGAGTGGGGGGGTGGGAGTGAGGGGAGGGGTTAGGGTAGTACCAGGCACTCGATTAAAGACCTGTCTGTAAGTTGATTCAGTCAGGCCAAGTCCCAACCATTTTTCAGTGGGGAGAATAGGCGACTAGCGGTTGAAAGTCTCCTCTCCTATGTGCGAGGTGATAGCCCTGGCTCTGGTGACCTGAGCCAACTCCTTCCACTGCCAGAGAACAATTCTATTTGGCGAGAACATAATTGTGTTGTAAAGAATGTTTTTCATAGAATGGTTACAGCACAGAAGGAGGCCATTTGGTCTGTCATGTCTGTGCTGGATCTCTACAAGAGCAACACACTTAGACTCTCTCCCCCACTTTTTCCCTGTAGTCCTGTAACTCTTTTCTCTTCAGTTAATTATCCAATTCCCTTTTGAAAACCATTATTGAATCTACCTCCGTCACACGTTCCTTCACTGTCGCTGGGTCAAAATCCTGGAACTCACTTACTAATAGCTCTGTGGATGTACTTATACCACATGGACTGCAGTGGTTCAAAAAGGCAGCTCGTCACCAGGGCAATTAGGGGTGGGAAATAAATAGTTGCCTAGCCAGCGATGTCCACATCCCCTGAACGAATAAAAAAAAAACGCTCTCAGGCAGCGCATTCTAAATCCTAACCACTCGCTGCATAAAAAGAGTTTCTCCTCATGTCACTTCTGGTCTTTTGCCATCACCTTAATTCAGTGTCCTCTAGTGCTGAATCCTTCCACCAATGGAAACAATTTCCCCCTAACTACTCTATACAGACCCCTCATAATTTAGAATCTTCTTTGTTTGGCTTTGTCCTGCACCACTTTCACAGCTGTATCGATGAACTTGGGAGTTCCCTGCCACCTTGCAGAACCTCATATTGTGCTTTATACCTGGCTTCCTCTTTAAGAAAGTGTTGGCCTTTAAATCCTTTACTACCATGATCACTCCACCCGAGTTTGATCGGCTCCCAAGCGGTGGCATTCCTGATTGCTCAAGCATACCTGAATATTTAAACCAGGCTAACCCCAGACTCTCAGCAATGTCAGTCCATTTCACATGGGACAGACAGTCCACCCTACTTCTGCTTGGCATTTTGCTCAAATGGAAAATTCTTTGACGACTCCCAACTTCTAGAGACCTGAAAGTAACAGAGACTCACATTTCCATAGGTTTCATGATTGTCATCAAGCGTCCAGTTAAAGCTAAAAGCCCTAAAACCAGATTCCTCCTCTTCTGCTAATTCAATCATTCGCAACAATTAATAAGATATTAAAGTGACAATACACAAAAACTGCAACCATAATTATTGAATAATTAGACAGTAAATAGGTAAAAGTAAAAGGATGCATCACATATCTCCCTCTGATAGTGGTAAAGTAACCCACTGAGGGCTGTAAGTCCCACTCTCAACCAATTTAACCCAGCCTCGGTGTCATGGCTGCAGAATGGGTTTGTTCCGGGTTGTGTTAGCTTCTGGTCGACTTCCCTTCCGGTGGGGGTGAGCAGTCCACCCCCCCCCCCCCCCCCCCCACCCCCTGTAAAATCCAACCCTAACAAGATGTTGATGGTCTTGTAGGTGTTTTTGGCTGTGCTTGCTCAGTGTCAGTCATTGTCATTTGTGTGGACCTCAAATAGCAACAGTTGCAGCCAGAAAGAGCAGGACATGAGAAAAATTACCTCTATCACTTTCCGTTGGACATAATTACAATCATGTAAATATTATTATCTTTGTCTGTTTAGCTTTTGTTAACCATTGAATATGTTTTGTTCACATTACTTTTTGATCCATGGCGCATGCTTGTTTGCACTAGAAGAGAATGACAGGCCAAATTGTTTTGTTAGCGAATGAGTCTCTTTGATTTTATGTTTTGAATATGCTTATTCCGTGTGACTCATGACCTTTGTACAAAAGTGCCTGTTTGTAACACCATGGCAAAATATTTCCATTACTGAGGGAGTGGCATTGGAGGCTTTGTCTGAGCTAAGTGGTGAGAGGAGAAGTGGAGCAAAAGGATGTTCAAGGCAAGAATATGGAAAACATAAAAATTCACTAATTCATGTAGTATTATTCAAATTTGGATTTAGTTCTGCACAATTTATCTGTGTATGGTGATTGTATATTTTTGTGAATATTTTTCTCGATACAGATAACTGTTTATGAGGGTTTTTATTGTTTGCTCCTTTAAGGTATATGAGAAATGAAATGTAGTTGATATTGCCATTTTACCACTGAGGTTTAAATCTATTTCCTTGTCCATTATCTAACTTTGCTTAGAAAGGGTTTGCAAAAGAAAATTGTATGGGAAAACTTGCTGCTTTATGGTTGATATCAGGGTGCCAGTATTCAGCTAACTGACAATTTTATTGTTTGTGAGCTCTCTCGTGCTATCAAAGCTCCTCATCTTTCACAGTTGGTGCATTTGCTCTCTTATCACATCCATAACAATGTCATGCTGTGTGGCAGTTGTGTGCAAGAGACAATATATTGCAAATATTCTGCAAACCTTTTTTGGGTGTATGAAAGAGTACTTCCTTAGACATCAGTCACATCTTCAACATACTCAAAGTACGTTCTACTAGTGTGATTGTTATATCTGTGCTCAAAAAAGTTCCCAGGAATTAAATCTGGGAAATGTCTACAGCTACCATAGTAGTGCAATGCAGTGGATCCTGAGTATACTGTCATAGAATGGCAATGAACTGGTTTCCATAGTGGTACTCATCACGGCAAGTTTACAGGGAGTTGGTGGAATGTCAACCAATTACTCATAGAGAAAAGTGGGCAGATCCTAAACTAATGTATTTGTGCACATTCTTGCTGACTATGGAGCAGGACTGATGATAATCTGGAAGAAGGTTTTGATTCTGTCTTCTCATTTAGGGATGTAGGAAGATGCCAGGATGGCAAAATAATGGAGTAAAATAAGATTACTAACATACAAATAATGCTATGGGGAGTTTTAACATGGAGGAACAAATGGGTTTAGGTGCAAACTATGGGGAGTTAAAAGCAAAGATGCAAGTGAGTTGGGAAGCCAGCTCCAACCTATTGACTTCCAAGTTGAACTTTTGCATCTTAGGCTGATTTGGAGCATTCCCCTTGCGAGAGGCAGATTACCTATTGACATATAATATGCTAATTAATGAATTAGACAGATATTTCATTGTGAAACTGATGGATAACCTTAAATTTGTTGCTAGCATAGCTCAGTTACATTCACTAAAACCTATATACATTCATGCGCAGGGATCTGCCCTCTGCAGGCAAAAGGAACGTGTCCAGGCATTGCACCTTTTTTGGATTAAACAAAAGTGTGGAGTCAATAGTTCCCTGGTGCATTCTCCATGGCAACACCTCAACCAATCAGAGTTGACTTGCCAACCGACCAGCACTTTTTTTTTTGCAATATAAATTGTTGCTGCCTTTGAGATTTGGCATTCTTGTGTCTGTTCTGATGAGCGCAAGATGAAAAGTTTCAACAGCACATCTCTTAATTAAAGAATCATTACTTTGAACTACCTTCCAAAGTTGCCCTTGGTTGTTGAGTGGCAAGTCACATTTTCACTTGATTGATGATGAATGGGAAGACGTGAATTGATGGGATTCAATGATTAATGATTGTCTATAAGTATGTCATAAATTATGATTACTTTTTTATTTGTATTGTCATCATAATTTAGCAATTGCTGTCTTAATGATTTTTCAATAAGCCAATTAGCTATTTAACAAGGGGATGTGCAATGGGTAGTTGGTGCTTTCCATGACTGCTTTGTGTCAGTGTCATTGAGAATGGTGAGTGTGGAGGTTGAGTGGTAGGGAAGAATGGGCATTCCATGTGGTTCTGACATTAGTCCATTTGTGGTAACCAACTGAATCATGAATTAACCAGGTGTCCTGGGCAGTAATGTGAGCAGCTGGTGCTGCAATGGCATCATTAGCTTCCTCTTCACGTCCTACAATGCTCTTACTGATGACCTCTAGGTTTTGCAGCCTGTGGTGGCTCCACCAAAGATTGCTCCCCTGCACCTGTTAGACTCAGCAATCAAGAGGGGATGGAGTATGCTGGCTACAGGCTGAGGGCTGGGGCAATCGATCAGAAGTGGAAACAGTTTGAGTGGAGTCCACACTTCCCTTTCACCATCATTCCTGCCTTGGGGTCAGCCACTCTTTATTGCTACCACTCTGATGGAGAGCAGCCTTTGGAGATCAGTGCAGCACTGGAAAACCATGGCGCTTGTCATCCTATTTAAGGTGACAGCCATTTTGCCATCCTGAGTTTGCACATCCGTGCCTAAGGTTTCCATGGACTCATCTGATCACCCCAGTTGATTTCAACAGAGTTAGCCAGATTTGCAACGCCATTTCACATCAACTCATTCATGCTTGAGGCGGACTCCTCCATTCCCTGAGAGATTGTGGATCTGTCAGTATGTCACATGCTTGCTGCCGCTTTGCAATGATTATCCTAGGCCTGGATTTTCGCCACGATAGAGAGCCTCTCCATCGCTGCAAAAATCCCGAAAATGGCGAAAATTCTAAGTTCCACCCCTGAACCTGGCATTTCCCATCTCCGTAGGAGCAAGATTGGAGTTGGGTCGGTGTTTGCACGTGTAGGATTCATGGAGGCAGCTCACCATTTAAATCATCAGCTTCCTCCACTGAAGGGGGTTTTGGAAGAGCAGGAGTGTGGAACCTGGAGTGTGGAGATTAGAATGGGTAAGAGGAGGTCTGAACTTGGTGAATTCCTATGGATAGCCCTTTTGACAGGGTCCCAGGACACTTTTGGGAGTGGTAAGTCTCCCTCTGAGAGAATTAAGGCAGACTTTGGGCAAGGTAAAGCACCCTTTGGGATTGTTAAAAGTGAACATGATTGTGCACTGTTTTTGCACAAACTCATTGGAACTATCAAGCTGTCAAAGAGCTGACCAGCTGTCAAATCTGTCAAAGCTACCCAGGAGGTGGCAAACCTATCAAAGAACTGCCTAAGGATACTAAGTGAGCTGGCATGGAGGGGGTATTGGTTGGCATGAGTTGGCATTAAGTCGGTATGGGGGAGTAAGGGGCCATGGAGTGGGTAGACGATAATTTGGTTGGCATAGGCGTATGGGGCGTGAGTTGGCATAGGTTGGCATGGATGGGGCATAGGGAGTGTGTGGGGTGGGTGAGGGGGTGAGGGCTGGAGGGATTTTTAAAATGATTTTTTATTTATTTCAACACAGTGCCAGGGCACAGGGGCAGGACTTGTGCCCAGCCCACCTCCACACCCAGCAGTCTATAGATTCATTCCGGGGTCGCCCACCCCGACTCCTGTTTCAGCCTTCTCCCGCCCCCACTGACTGAAAATCCCACCTGCACGTGGCTATTTTTAAAAGTTGGAATTCTCCCAACTCTGTGTGAACTCCACCCGGGGTGAAAATCTGGGCCCTAGTCAGGGTGCAGCATCTGTGTTAACCTGAGCAGAGCTAGGAGAGGGTTGTGCCTTCCAATATGGCTCTGTTTAGCTGCCCCTGCCACCCACACCTGTTCGTGCTCATTTCTAACGTGTGATCATGAGTAATCAGGTGGAAACTCAATTATCTGTTTACCTGTCCCCCCCCAAAGTGTGAATATCTGAGCTGGTGCATTGTAGGCATGAGTCCTGTGATGGTGCACTCTCAGAAAGAATCAGCTTCGCTAAGGATTCATCATAAGTGATGTTCATGGACTTCTGCTGTACACCTGAAGTCCCTGGCAGAGAGAAAAGACATGAATTAGTAATGCCAAGGTAAGAATGTTGCAACTTAGCATTGTGAGGATGATCATATTTCATTTGTTGCTGAAATCAATCAACATTAACTGTTGTATGTACATAGCTGACAGGTCCCCATCTCCAAAGGTCAGGGACGCAGATGTCACTGATCTCCAATATTTCCTCCTCTGCAGTTGTCAGTTTGACATTTTCCCCTCTCCATTCTGTTTTGTGCTTTCTTCTCCTACAATGGGAGAAACAGCAGACCTATGAGTGACTGTAATGGCACGTATTCAACTGATGAAGGAAGTACATTTTGGTGAGGGTGAATGCATTGGAGAAGCATCAAATTGCATAAGGCTGAGGATAAGTGAGAGTGGTGGATGGATAAATGTAGATGTGAGAAGTCCATAGAAAGGGAAGGTTGGATGTGCTTGCAAGGTAAGCTGGTGTGAGAAGTAATGTGATGGAGTAGGCTTGAACCTAGGGACATAAGAGCAGGAGTAGGCCAAACAGCTCCTCAAGCATGCTCCACCATTCAACTAGATCGTGGCTGACCATCGATATCAACACCATTTTCCTGCTATCCCCTTATCCTTTGATGTCATCTGTAACTAGAAATCTATTGATCTCTACCTTCAACATACTCAATGATTTAACTTCCTCAGCCCTCTAGCATAGAGAATTCCAAAGATTCACTACATACGAAAATACAAATTAGGAGCAAGAGTAGGTGACTCGGCCCCTTAAGCCTCCTCTGCCATTCAATAAGGTCATGGCTGATCTGACTGTAACCTCAATTCCACATTCCCGCCAACTCCGGCAACTTTTCACCCCTTGCTTATCAAGAATCTATCTAGCTCTGCCTTAAAAATATTCAGACTCGACTTCCAGTGCCCTTTGAGGAAGAGAGTTCCAAAGGTTCATGACCCTCTGAAGGAAAAAAAATTCTCCACATCTCTCTCTTAAATGGCCGACCCCTTATTTTTAAACGATGACCCCCAGTTCTAGATTCTCCCACATGAGGAAACATCCTCTCCAAATCCACCCTGTCAAGACCCTTCAGGATCTTATATGTTTCAATTAACCCACCTCTTACTCTCCTAAACTCCAGCAGATACAAGCCTAGCCTGTTTAACCTTTCGTCATAAAACAACTGTCCCATTCCTTCTCTGAACTGCTTCAAACGCATTTACATCCCTCCTTAAATAAGGAGACCAATAATGTAAACAGGACTCCAGATGTGGTCTCACCTCTGAGTGAGGACATTCCTCCTCATTGCAGTCCTAAATGGCTTGCCACTTATTCTGAGACTTATTCTGAGACCACCTCACCCCTCCAGCCAAGGAAATCATCCTTTCTGCATCTAGCCTTTATAGCCCCTTCAGAATTTTGTAAGTTTCAATGACACCACTTCTCATTCTTCTAAACTGTAGGGAATACAGGCCCAGTCTCCTTAATCTCTCCTCTTAGGACAGTCCCACCATCCCAGGAATTAGTCTAATTCTCTGCTGCACTCCCTCCATGGCTAGAATATCCTTCCTTAGGTAAAGAGACCAAAACTGTACACAATTCTCCACGTGTGGTCCAAGGTTCTATACAATTGAATCGAGACATCTTTACTCCTGTACTCAAATCCTCTTGCAATAAAGGCCAACATACCGTTTGCATTCCTAATTGCTTGCTGCACCTGTATGTTAGCTTTCACTGACTTATGAACAAGGATATCCAGGTCCCTTTGGACATCAACACTTCCCAATCTCTCACCATTTAAGAAATACTTTACACCTTTGTTTCTCCTACCAAAGTGGATAATCTCACACTAATCCACGTTATATTCCATATTCTTGCCCACTCACTAAGCCTGTCCAAATCCCCCTGAGGAATCATCCTCACAACGCACATTCCCCCCGTAGTTTTGTGACATCCACAAACTTGGAAATATTACATTTGGTTCCTACATCCAAATCATTGATATAGAATGTGAACAACTGGGGCCCAAGTAATGATCGCTGAGCTACCCCACTAGTCACATCCTGCCAACCTGAGAACAACCTGCTTATTCCTGTTCTGTTCTCTCTCCATTGACAAGGCAGAGTGAGGGAGGGCAGCAGTGAGATGCACAACAGGAGGTAGATAAATGTGCAACTTTACTCATCTTTCCTTACTTGTATCAGTCATTAATCCACATCATGCTCTGGAATCAGGAGTGTGGCACAATTGCCCTGCTGCTGACCTCCTGGACCATCTCCAGCCATGCCTCCTTTGTGACAACAGCAGGTTTCTTCCTCCCACTGCTCCAGAAAAATATCTCTCTGTGGCTTTTCAGTGTCCATAGCAGCACAACAAGGCAATTGCATCTAAGTGGAATGCGGCCTTTGATTGTCCTGAATCTATCATTAAGCTTGTTCTTCTGCCTCCAACTCCCAACTCCTCCAAATTCCAATTTTGGATTGGCTCTTTAAATATCCAAACTGAGACTAACTACACCATGTAGGTGCATATCACAACCACTGCGATTGACACCAAGCCCAATAGTAAAATGATAATGAGGTGACGGAGATAAGATGCCACAGATGGATGCTGAAATTCCTTTTAGCTTTCCCACACAATATTGAACTCCCTACCCCTGTCACCTGCTGCCAAACCACCTCTAAATTAATATTGGGCTTATGTTTTCAGGTCTCTGTTGCCCAAAAACCAGCCTACAGCTTTCATTTCTCAAATGTATGTTTGGGATCAAATGAAGAAGCCATGCATAGAGATTGGAATAATGGGACATACATAGGTAATGATATTTTCCATACCTTGTATCATTAGCACCTCTTGTGGAGTTATTTCATAGGTTAGTAGGAACAGGAGTAGGCCAATTCTAAAGATAGTGTGGATAGATATCCATAGGCCAACATGTGTGCAGTCATAACAAGGTGAAACTTCAGTAATACACAAGAAGTCCTAGTTTATGATTGTTAATTTGCAAAAAATAATGTTGTGTTGTCAGACGCTAAATGCAGCATAAAGTATGGAAACTTTGTCATTGAAGTGCTACTTTGTTAAACAATAAATATAGTCTGTTTTATAATGGTTATTATTCCCATTCAAGTTATATAAAATAATCCACCCTTCCTTTGTGAAACCTATTGTGAAATCTCATTGTAAATTTAATTGTGGAATAAAAATTTCTCAAAGCAGCCATAAACAGAACAGCATGGGTCCCCAGAGTTAGTCAAATATTTCTTGCTAGCTCCAATGATTTTATTTCAAGTAGCTATTGGGAAGACTGAAACTATTGTTTTCAATCCCTGCTCCAAACTCGATTCCCTAGCTATCGACACCATCCCTATCCTTGGCAACAGAGAGATTAAACCAGTCTGTTAGCAACGTTGCTGTCATATTTCACCAAGAGATCAGCTTCTAACTAAATATTCGTGCCATCTCTTAAGGCCGCCTATTTCCACCTCTGTAACATGGCCCACCTTCACCTGTGATTCAGTTCATCTCCTGCTGAAGCCCTCATTCATTCCTTCGTTACCCCTGGACTTGACGATTCCAGCACACTCTTGGCTGGCCTCCCACATTCTACCCTTTGTAAACTTGAGCTCACCCAAAACTCTGCTGACCATGTCCTAACTAGCACCAAGTCCTGCTCACCCCTGTGCTCACTGACCTACATTGGCTTCCAATCAAGCAATATCTTAGGCAGAATTTTCTGCTTGGTGGGCAGGCGTGCGCCTAACCCGCTCAAGCATGAAGTGACATGCGTTGATGTCAGGCGAATGTCCCGACATCAATGAGCAGCTGCGCGATATTTCGGTCGGTGGGCGGATAAGGGAATCGGTAGCGCGCCCGCCAGCAATTAAAAGGCCTGTTAAGGCCATTAAAGAATCAATTAAGTTAAATTTTTCACTGCCCGTCCAACCTAATGGCTGGCGGGCAAGCGAAAAGGCCAAGTGGCCTTTGCATTTTTTTGGAAACCTCGTCCACAGCGAGATGAAGTTTCAAAAAGCTAGTAAAAATGAAATAAAAGTTTTAAATTTAATTAATAACATGTCCCCACATGTGACTCTGTCACATGAACAAGGACATGTTTTATTACATTTCTCAATTCTTTAATTTTTTTTAAAAAAAAACTCTTTGGGCAGAATTTTATGTCTGTCGGGCGGCCGGGCCCGACCCAATCGGTGGCGGGCAGTTAGCCGATCTCCGCCGGCGAAACGGGCCACGCCGCCATTTTGCACGGGCGAGCCAATTAAGGCTCGCACAGCGCGTTTCAGACTCCAATGGGTAACTGGCAGCCTGTATAAAGAGCGGCCAGGCAGCCTCCTTTAGGCTGTTCACCATGGCCAGCGACCGGGCTCCAGAGGAGGTCAGGGCAGAGGAGGAGGAGGGGGGGGGCAGGCTGCAGGGTAGGCCAGCGGTTCTCCGATGCCTGCCTTGCTGCCCTCCTCGTCGGGAGGTGTTGTTTCCCGAGATTGGGAGGAGGAGGGCCCCCCATGTGACCAGGCAGGCGTGGCAGGAGGTGGCGGAGGCTGTTAGCTCTCAAGATGCTGTGTGGCGCACCGGAACACAGGGCCGCAAGCGCTTCAATGATTTGTTGCGCTCTGGAAGGGTGAGGACCATGTCAGCCTTGGCCATTTTACCCAGCAGGTAGCCTTAGCATTTGAGGCCCCCCCCCACTCGTCTTAGTGTCGTTACTGCATTGGGCATTTGGCGCAAGCTGGGTGGGCAACAGATAGTGACCATGCTTACATCAGCCTTAGTGGTTGATGAGGAGATGGGTTCTCCCCGCAGCATATGTTGGTGTTTGTCGCATTTGAGTGGTCTGGGGGCAACCTGCAGGGGAGGCAGCTAGACACATACTCAGAACTCCAACACATGTCATATTGATGGTGATGAGATGGTGAAAGGGGAGTCTCAAGGTGTCGTGGCCAAGAGCCATCTGCTGGCCTCAGTGCCACACTCCTTGCCATGGGCTCTAAGACCCGTGTGTTATTCAAAGTGATGGACGCCGAATGTGTCCAAGGTGGCCGTTGGGGGAGGGGGTTGGGACCAGCCGTATTATCTTCTGGGGACTGATCACCAGTAGTGTGGACAGGAGCCGCTGGAGGCCTCAGATGGGCCCCTGTGGTTGGGGTGTGGCGTGTGCAGTGTACATGAGCGATCAGCCCCAATAAATGCTCTTCTCTGTTCCACAGGCAAAAACAGAGCACAATAGCTGGGGGCATTTGTGGACTGGTGGTGGGCACACCGTGCTGCAGCACCTCACCACGTATGAGGAACAGGCCATGGAGCTGGGGAGGAGGCAAGTGGCCAGGTTGGCAGGTGTCAGTGAGGCTGGGGTGCAGCGGCCAGGTATTTGAGGGCCACAGTCCCATCCACTCTGTCTCCCCACCATCCAAAGCAATCATTAATGCAGCAACACTGCTCATTCACAGACTGATACAATCAGACGTGTGGGTCATACACAAAGGTCCCTCGGCCCCTTGAGGATGCGCGTCTCTAGCACCTTCCAAAGTCGCCTTATCCCCTTATCCCTAACATGCCATGGCATCGCTTCTGCACATCCAAAGACTTATTGCATCTTAGGAGGGTTTGTACCTCCACCGCCCTTTCAGCCAGTGCGCCCACATTACTCTGTCCAAAAGGTCCTCAGCACCTCACCTGTCAACCTCATGGCACTCAACTTAAATAAATGCCACCACGTTAGTCATTCCTGCACCAAGGGGAAATGTTGCCTTCTGTCCACCCGTTCTATGCCCCTCATAACGGTATGAAGGTCAATAATGTGACCTGTCATCTCCTGTGCTCCACAGCAAATGTTGCAAGTGTTTGCAATGTTTCCTCATAACTCCAACTCTCCAGGCCAGCATGCATCCAGGTCAGGAACCTCTGCACTCTCCCCACTCCAATGCCATCCCTCCCATGAAGTGCAGGTCACAACTGAACGCAGAAGTGTAGATGTGGCCTCGACAGCGTTTTCTGCACTTGCAATATGACCTCCCTTTCCCTACATTCTATTCCTCGGCTAATAAAGGCACATCTGGCTTTGACCTTGTTAAACGCCTTATGTTCCAGTTCTACTACCTTAACGGGTCTGCCCAGCAAGGTCCCTGTAATCGTCGTGACTTCCCACGGTCCTAACATTACTCATGTATTCCTGTACCTTGCTTGTCTTGCCCAAGTGCTTAACCTCACACTTATCCACATAACATTCCATGTGGCATTCCTTAGGCCACCTGACCAGCCTGTCTGTATGCGCGTGTAATGTTTGGGCCTCCTCCTGACTATTTACCACCCCACCAATGTTCGTCTCCTTAGGTTCTTGAAGGTTGGGCGCATTATGAGCCTGGGGTGGGGGGAAGGGATAAATTGTGTTACTGACTGAACGCTAACTGATCCACTGTCCTTGTTGTTAATTTCAGCATCACCATCGCATGGCCACCAGGAGGACGTCCAGAGTCCCCCTTCCACACCTGAGGGGTATCAATTGTTATGAGCGTCACATCATTTCAGTGAGCCAGGCGCTAGCACAGCGACTACCACATCGGTGGGGATTATAACATTGGCCAGTGTCCCGGGGCACAGTGGAGAGGGCACTTCACAATCGCTGGAGGAGATGGCACGGACAGAGAGTGCCGATGGCACCAGCAGCTGGAGGACTGCAGGGGACCAGGCACATGCTGAGTTGGGCAGTGATGATGTGCCTCTGGAGATGTCAGCAATGCAGTAGCTGCAGGACAAGCGGCCGGGTGCACGGGAGCATCTGGCAGGGTTGCATGAGGGTGTGCTTTACTTGGTCTCTGTGGTGGAGGAGTCCAGGCAGAGTGGCAGTGAAGGCATGAACCTCAGGACAGAGCTTCAGGCTTCCTCCATTGAGAGATTGGCGACTCTCATGGGGAGGGGCTTCCAACAGATTGATCAGCATCTGATTGGGTTACGCTCGGACCTGCAAACCCTCACAGCGCTAATGGCCACAGGTTTTCATTGGCAATGTGGGAGATGTTCTGGGCACCAAGTGTCCCAGCTCGGTGCCCATCCATCTGCGGTGAGCAGGGAGGTCCAATGTGACCTCACGTCGGCGCAGCAGCTGCCTGTCGTCTCTGCAGGCTCCTCTCAGGGCGCTCCGGATGAGGGCAGCAGCTTCTCTGCCCCTCTGCCAATGACCGTTGCATCAGTTGAGGCTGTGACAACTGGGGTGATGCCAGCCGTGGAACTGGCAGCTCCCTCCCAGGCGGGGCCAGCACAGGCTCCACGGGCCAGAGGACGGCCGCCAAGGTCATCAAGGCCAACAGGACAGCAGAGTCAGCAGGCTGTCTCACAAGCCACTCCGAGCGATGGGGCGGCACCAAGACGTAGCACCTGCAAACGTAAGCATAAAGCACGTTAGGCACTCCACGGGTTTGTCACTGGTGATTTTGTGTTGGCCCTAGATTAGGGAAAAAATACTTATGCATGTCTGAACAACGTTTGTGTTTTATTTTGGACGGAATAAAGTCCACTTTTCTGACCATGGCCGAGGGTGTTTCCTTTGTTCTGCATTTGTATGTTTCACAGGCATCTCGTGAGTGTTTGAGTGGACATTGATGTTTCTGTACTAAGCCCTTAGTTTCAGCTGATGAGGTGGAAGATGTGGCACCTAAGTGCCACATGTGGATGCGCCAGGCAATACTGGTCCTGCTGATCCATGTGTGTGGAGTTAGCTGAAGGTTCATTGGATTAGTCTCCCGGGTGTCCCTGCCCCCTTGGTGTAGTGCCGGGTTGGTGTGCTGCCCCTCATCATCACCCTGTGCTTCCTCATCCTCTGAGCCAATGCTGGATTCATCATGTGCAGCCTCATCCACTGCGTCAAGGTCTTCATCGTCAACTGCATCCCCCCCTTTCCAGCGCAAGATTGTACAGAGCGCAGCATGCTACCACTATCACAGAGATGCGTTCTGGGGGCTACTGGAGTGCATCTCCTGAGTGGTCCAGGCATTGGAAGTGCATCTTGAGAAGACCGATGACTCTCTCCACCACAGCCCTTGTGGAGGCTCCTATTGTACCGCTGTTCAGCTTCTGTTCTTGAATGGCGGAGAGGCATCATGAGCCACCTTCTGAGGGGATAGCCCTTGTCACCCAGCAGCCATCCATCCAGCCGGGCTGGAGCACTGAAGAGCCTCGGCACCTGGGAGTGTCTGAGGATGTAAGCGTCATGGGAGCTGCCTGGGTACCTTGCACAGACTTGTAGAATCTGCATCCTGTGATCACACACTATCTGCACGTTCATGGAGTGGAAGCCCTTCCTGTTGATGAAGGCACCGGGCTCACCCACTGGCACCTTGATGGCCACATGTGTACAGTCTATGACACCCTGGACACGGGGGAAGCCAGCAATGGCCGCGAAGTCTCTGGCTCACTGTGTCTGGCTGGCCTGGTCGCAGCGGAAGTGGATGAAGGTCAATGCACACCTGAACAGAGCATCTGTAACTTGCTTGACACAAGTGTGGACAGCTGATTGGGAGACACCACAAAGATCACCCACCGAGCCCTGGAAGGAGCCAGAGGCATAGAAGTGGAGGGCAAGTGTGAGCTTCAGAGTCACTGGCATGGGGTGTCCACCCACACAGTTAGTGGAGATCTCAGGGCCAATCATCTGACAGATATAGTTGACTGTCTCCCTTGACAGTCGGAGCCTCCTTCGGCACTGCACCTCAGTCATATTGAGGTAGCTGCTTCTCTGCCTGTAAACCCTGGCAGCAGGATAGTGGCATCTTCTGCGGCCCCTTCCACTTTGGACAACCTCTTGGCCCTGCGCCCCTTGTGCCTGCGCCTGGCCTCCCAAAGGTGGCTCCCCTGGAGGCTGATTGTCCACTCCTGGCCTCCTCCCCCTTCTAGCCCTCCCTTCCTCCTCAGAGGAGCTGCCTCCAGTGGAGATGTCAGAACCCATACCCAGGCTAAATGGAGGCCTCCGGAAAGCTGCAGGCCTGATAAAGATTCCTGACTGCAGAGTGCTGAGCTGAAGCTTCAAAGTACAGAGAAAGCTGCTGGAAATCGATCTGAACTGTTAACAATCACACAGGCAAGTTTAAAACACTTGCTGCAATAAATTCTTCAGATAAAACATTGACAACCCCACTGAGCCCACATATCCCGCCCTTGGATGAGGTTTGTTAAAAAATCACTTACCCGCCTGCCCGTTGGGCCCGTGCGCCGAGGCAAAGATCGCACGGGCTCCTCAAAATCAGCGTTGATTACTGAGTTAAGGGCCTTAACAAGGCCTTTAATTAAAGGTGGGTGTGCATCATGCTTCATCTCGTGCCCGCCCAGCTAAATATCGCGATGGCGACATTTTAAGTGTACATAAAATTCTGCCCTTTATCTCCCTGAGGCAGCTCCGCGCCTCAGGGTGATTCTGAAGCGCATGCTCGCCCCACTCACCCCCCCCCCCACCCCCCCCGGCACCACCCACACAGGCAGCGCTGAGCGTTTCACGCTGGGCGGGCCTTAATTGGCTCGCCAACGTGAAATCGCCTTCCAGCCTCGATCGCGGGCTGCAGTCGGCTTGCCCACCACCCCCCGCCCATCCCTGCCAAGCCCACCTGACATGGGCAAAGTCCTTTCAAGCCACCCCATTGTCTCGTCCCCTTCCTAACTTCTCCAGCCGCAAAACCCTTCGAGATATCTGCGCTCGTCTAACTCTGACCTCTTGGGCATCCCTGACTTTAATTGCTCCGCCATTGGTGGCTGTGCCTTCAGCTGCCTGGACCCTAAGCTCTGGGGCAGAGTTTTCGCCTTGGTGGGTGGGAGCGCGCCCCAACCCACTCGATCACGAAACGACGCACGTTGACATCGGGGGAGTGTCCCGGCGTCCACATGCGCTCGAGCAATAGTTCAGTCGGCGGACATGCACGGGAAATCAGCAGCGCGCCCGCTGACAATTAAAAGACCTGTTAAGGTCTTTAAATGATCAACTAAGTTCAATTTTTCGCGGCCCGTCCAACCTCACGGTCGGCGGGGCAGGCGAAAAGGCCAAGCGGCCTTTGCACTTTTTAGGAAACCTCATCCACGGGCGGGACGTGGTTTCCTAAAGCAAATAAAAATAAAATAAAAATTTTAAAGCTTAATTAACAATATGTCCTTGCTCATCTGACAGAGCCACAGGAGGGGACATATTTAATTACAATTTTAATTTCTTTAATTGTTTTAGACTCTTAATCTCCCTGAGGCAGCTCTGAGCCTCAGGGAGATTCTCAAGCGCGCACTAGCGAGCATGTGCAAATTCGCGCTCGCCCTCCTCCCTCTGCCCGCACAGGCAGCGCTGAGTGCTGCCGCTCGCGTTTCACGCTGGGTGGGTCTTAATTGGCCCGCCCGTGCGAAATCAGCTTCCAGCCTCGATCGTGGGCGGCAGTCGGCTTCCCGAATGCCCCCTCCGAGCCCGCCCGACAAGGGCAAGATTCTGCCCCTGGAATTCGCACTGGGATGATCTGTTACAAGGATTAGGTAACGTGGCTCTTGAGTATAAAACCACAGGGCATGAATATAAAACACGTCCTTATGCGTTTCAGTCTCATATTTTGTTTTATGATGTTTTTGTGAGGCACTTCGGAGCGTTTTATTACGTTAAAGGCACTATATCAACATAAGTTCTTGTTGTTTAAAATTTTATATGTCATTCTTCAACCGTCTGTTCTCGATTAACAAGTCTTCCAGTATCCTCTGTTTCCCAGCCCCAAGATGTGCTCCACTCCTGCATATTCTCTTTCTCCCAGACCCCTTGGTGTGTTCTGTTTCCAGACCTCTGTTTAGCTTTGCATGGTTCCAGGTACTTATCTTTTACCCTCTGCTATAGTTTGCTCCTAGGTTTCTATTCCACTCTGCCTTGGTATACTCCATTAACCGGGACTAGGCCAAACATTACAAACCATGTTCCAGATAGGATCAAATGAGATTAACTAGTAGATTTTTTTCAAAAATTTTTAAGTGAAGCAGGTGATTGTGCAAATGTGATTAATATGCAATAATGAAAGGAAACAGACAGGGAGAATTAGAGGCCAAGATAATATACACTCTACTTTATAACAGAGGACAATCTGAACTTCCTGACCCTGGTAAGGGCAAATCTTTAATGCTACTTAAGAACTTGGGTGTGAATGCTGAATAGAACTGTTGCTCTATTTTCCAATTGTTGCTGGTTTGTTTTCAGTACATGCCCTTTTCAGCAAATGTTCCGTGACCAGCTCGATCATGGCTGAATGATGATCCTACCCTGTCTCAGGTTCATAAAATGCTGGAAGCATTAAGCAACGTGGTTCAAAGCCGGTTCTTAAGTATAAAACTACAGGGCATGAATATAAAATGAGCACACCTCAAGTGAAGCATAGATATGTTTTTTTCCCACAGGGCAGTGGGCATGTGGAGTAAACTTCCAGCTAAAGTGGTTAATAGGGTATAACACCTTTAAAGAAACAGCTGCGTTAAATCTGGGTCGAAATGGAATTAATAATTGCAAAGATAAGGGCAGATAAAAGCGGATTCAATGCTATGTGGAATATAATTACTGAATTGCTGGGATCACAAAGGTTAGGGTAAGTTTTATGACCAGCTAGGTTGGTTGCACAATGGATGTGAGGAGATTAGAAAATTGAATGAGCATTATTTAGGCATATTTTACACTCAGTTCCTTCTACCTGCATTATGGGTACTGCATTTTGTAGTAAAGTTTCATCTTTAGCACTCCCAGCACAGAGACCTATGCACTGAGAACACCATTGAGAATTCAGGGACATGCCCCAAGATTTTCCATCCATTAATCCTCTAGAGAGAGTTCCTTTGGGTTGCCAAAGAGAGCAAATTTTCTTACACCCATCTTATGCAGGAAAATGCCTACTTCACCAGCCATCAAGTGAGAGGATATTGTACCACAGACTCTATTTCATGCCTTCCCTTTGTTTTTTCTCATTCCATCTGCCCCACTACCAGCCAACCTTGTGTCAGAACCAGTATACCAACCCTATCATGTCAAGGACAAATACATGTACAAATACACATTCATAAACGTACTGCTCAATTTCTCTGGGGGTGTGAGGGTAGGAGAAGAACCTTTACAGAACCTGCCCCCAGTATATTGAAGCCTAAAATGTATCCTCCCTATCTCTCTAACCTCCTCCGGCCCTCCATCCTTCCAAGAGCTCCGTATTCATCTAACTCTGGCTTCTTGTATATCCCCATCTTCCTTCGCACCACCATTGACAATCAGGCATTCAGCTGTCTACAACCCTAAGCTCTGAAATTCCCTCCCTAAAACTTTCCTCTTGCTTCTTCTCCTTCGAAATGCTCCTTAAAGCCTATGCTTTTGATCATCTATCCTCATGCCTCCTTCTTCAACTCAGCATCAATTTTTTGCCTGACCACACATTATGAAGCATCTTGTGAGATTGTCCAAGTCCAATAAGGACACTCATGTTGACTTAGTCTTACTCAGGAGGGAACTTGCATTTAAAAAGCACTTTTCACTAACTCCGAATGCCCCCAAAGCACTGCACAACCAAAGAAGTACTATTTGAAGTACAGAAGGTAAAATTCAATTTTAGCAGGTGGGTTAAACCAGGTTTTAATAGTGCCTGTTATGTACCCTGTCCAATTCCCCTTTCCAATGCAGTTTTACCTTTATTCACTGTCAACAACATCTGTATTCTAGAAACCTTGCATCCTTCCAGTCATAAAAGGTTGGCTGCAGGGAGATCCCATTTCTTGTTCCGTGGCTTAGTGCAGTCCAAAACTAGGAAAGCAAAGGATTTGATGAAAGTACATTTTTAGCATGTTGGTTATATCCAAGATGTCAGCTCTGTAGAAGAGCAATAAAACACAAGAGGTATAGCAGTTACGCTTCAACATTCTGTATCAATGCACAAAGTCTCTATGCAAAATCAGGAGTGGAGCTTCAAGTACTGACTCTGCTCGTGGATCACTATTTGCATAGTGTTATCACTTGATTGCATGCAGAAGTTCAGTTTCAGCATTAACCATTACCAGCTGAAGTAGAGGAAATGCTGTGGGAAATTCGTGGCTTGCTTGTTGGTAACCCAGCAGGGTTTCTCTAAACTTATTTATGTTGCTGATGTCCCAATAACCACTTCAGGGTCAGACTCACAAAACAGCTGGAAAAACTCTTCAAAGTTCTGAGGAAGAGTCGGACAGACTTGAAACATTAACTCTGTTTCTCTCTCCACAGATGCTGTCAGACCTGCTGAGTTTTTTTCCAGCATTTTCTGTTTTTATTTCAGATTTCCAGCATCCGGCAGTATTTTCCTTTCATCATGAAACACCTGGCCTTGTTACAGTTGTTGCTAGCTGTACTCTGTTTTTATGTCACCTAGTATGTAAAAACAGCATAAATAAAAAAGAAAGGCATGTCAAAGATTATCTCATTTTCGTCTCTCTCTTTTGCCTTGTTCACCTTCATTGCTTTCCATTTCTCTCCTGGTGTTTGACAAGGTGTTTACTAAAACCCCCTTTCACAGCCATATTTCCTTCCTCAGTGACTGTCCCCGACTCCGACTTACCCCATGTGGATTTCAACTGAAGTTCCATCCCTCATGTTTCGAACCCACCCAGGATTACAGGTATCTCTGGGACATAAAACGTTTCTCGGACTGCTGTTCCCGTCGCATTCTGAGATCCACACTCAGTGCCATGCGCCGCCATATGAACACACTCGACCTCTCCCTCCAGCAGCACCGCCGCACCCTTTTTCAAAGCTGCGCGTGCCCCCAGTTTCATTTTATTCTTCGTCTCATCCGACGCCTCAACAAGAAACTTTTTCTCTTTCTTTCAGGTGCAAAGGAACGCAAGCTCCAACAACTCATCGACACCAACACCCATCCAGGACCCTACACCCCTGCCTGTCGCTCTGTCCCCATCCCGTCTTCCAATCCCAGCCCTGGCCATGTATTCACTATACCCCCTGGCTTTCCCCTCTCCGATGCTGAACGTTTAGTGCTCAGCAAAGGACTTAGTTTCATACCCTTACGCCCTCATCTCAATGAATTTTGGGCTCGGAGCGATGCTGAACTCTTCCGCCGCCTTCGTCTCCGTGCTCACTTCTTTGGGCAGGAGTCCTCTCCCCGTTCAACGAATCCTTTTACCCACCTTCAATATTCTCCCTCCACCTGGACCCCTCCCTCTGGATTCTTACCTTCTCTTGATCTTATCATTGAGAACTGTCGGCGTGACATTAGCCGTCTCAATTTCTCTGCTCCTCTCACCCATTCTAACCTGTCTCTCTCTGAACTTACTGCACTCCGTTCTCTCAGGTCTAACCCTAACATTGTCGTCAAACCCGCTGTCAAGGGTGGTGCCGTTGTTGTCTGGTGCACTGACCTCTACCTCGTGGAGGCTGAGCGTCAACTCGCAGACACCTCCTCCTACCTCCCCCTGGACCATGATCCCACCACTGTACATCAAGCCATTGTTTCCAGGACTGTCACTGACCTCATCTCCTCTGGAGATCTTCCTTCCACAGCTTCCAACCTGATAGTCTCCCAACCTCGGACAGCCCACTTCTACCTCCTACCCAAAATCCACAAACAGGACTGTCCCGGCAGACCGATCGTGTCAGCCTGTTCCTGCCCCACGGAACTCATTTCTTGCTATCTTGACTCCATTCTATCTCCCCTTGTCCAGTCCCTTCCCACCTACATCCGTGATTCCTCTGACACCCTACATCATATCAACAATTTCCAGTTCCCTGGCCCCAACCGCCTCCTCTTCACCATGGACGTCCAATCCCTCTACACCTCCATCCCCCACCAGGATGGTCTGATGGCTCTCTGCTTCTTCCTCAAACAGAGGCCCAAACAATCCCCATCCACCACTACTTTCCTCCGTCTGGCTGAACTTGTTCTCACACTGAACAATTTCTCCTTAGACTCCTCTCACTTCCTCCAAATAAAAGGTGTGGCTATGGGTACCCGCATGGGCCCCAGCTATGCCTGTTTCTTTATGGGGTATGTGGAACATTCCTTGTTCCAGTCCTACTCCGGCCGCCTCCCACAACTCTTTCTCCGGTACATCGATGATTGCTTCAGTGCTGCTTCATGCTCTCGTCTGGACCTGGAAAAATTTATTAATTTTGCTTCCAATTTCCACCCTTCCATCATTTTCACATGGTCCATCACTGACACTTCCCTTCCCTTCCTTGACCTCTCTGTCTCAATTTCTGGTGATAGACTGTCCACCAATATCCATTACAAGCCTACCAACTCCCACAGCTACCTCGACTACAGCTCCTCACACCCCGCTTCCTGTAAGGGCTCCATCCGATTCTCTCAGTTCCTTCACCTCCGTCGCATCTGTTCTGATGATGCCACTTTCAAAAACAGCTCCTCTGACATGTCCTCCTTCTTCCTTAACCGAGGTTTTCCACCCACGGTGGTTGACAGGGCCCTCAACCGTGTCCAGCCCATCTCCCGCGCATCCGCCCTCACACCTTCTTCTCCCTCCCAGAAACATGATAAGGTCCCCCTTGTCCTCACTTATCACCCCACCAGCCTCCGCATTCAAAGGATCATCCTCCGCCATTTCCGCCAACTCCAGCATGATGCCACCACCAAACACATCTTCCCTTCACCCCCCCTGGTGGCATTCCATAGGGATCGTTCCCGCCATGACACCCTGGTCCACTCCTCCATCACCCCCTACACCTCAAATCCCTCCCACGGCACCTTCTCATGCAACCGCAGAAGATGCAACACCTGCCCCTTTACTTCCCCTCTCCTCACTGTCCAAGGGCCCAAACACTCCTTTCAAGTGAAGCAGCATTTCACTTGAACTTCCCTCAACTTAGTCTACTGCATTCATTGCTCCCAATGCGGTTTCCTCTACATTGGAGGGACCAAACGCAGACTGGGTGACCGCTTTGCAGAACACCTTCGGTCTGTCCGCAAGCATTACCCAGACCTCCCTGTCACTTGCCATTTCAACACTTCACCCTGCTCTCATGCCCACATGTCCGTCCTTGGCTTGCTGCATTGTTCCAGTGAAGCTCAACGCAAACTGGAGGAACATCACCTCATCTTCCAACTAGGCACTTTACAGCCTTCCGGACTGAGTATTGAGTTCAACTATTTTAGATCATGAACTCTCTCCTCCATCCCCACCCCCTTTCTGATTTTCCCCCTCCTTTTTGTTTTTTCCAATAATTTATATAGATTTTTCTTTTCCCACCTATTTCCATTATTTTTAAATGTATTTCCATCCATTGTTTTATCTCTACCTTTTAGCCTTTTTCGATTCCTTCACCCCACCCCACCCCCACTAGGGCTATCTGTACCTTGGTCGTCCTGCTTTCTACCCTTAATTAGCACATTCCTTTAGATAATATCACCACCTTCAACACCTCTTTGTCCATTTGTCTGTGTCATCTTTTGGTTATCTCCACCTATCACTGGCCCTCTATCCAGTTCTTCTTGTCCCACCCCGCCCCCCCCTTAGACCAGCTTATATTTCAACCCTTTTCTATTTTTCCTTAGTTCTGTTGAAGAGTCTTGTGGACTCGAAACGTTAACTATGTTCCTCTTCACAGATGCTGCCAGACCTGCTGAGTTTTTCCAGGGATTTTTGTTTTTTTCAAAGATTATCTCCATTATCTGAACAAACCTGCATTTGTAATATCATACATAATGTTACAAAATTATTCACCAATTAGCTTAACACCCACAACCAGTGAGCTGATTTCACAGTGGCGCAATGACAATATGCAAGAGAAAAGGCCCCTAATTAAATTCCACTCTCTTCTGGACAAGGTTTACTTTAGCACAAATGTGGTGATGTAAGAACAGACACTAATTATCACTGGTGGCTACAAGAGCAGGTCTGAGCCTAGGAATTCTGCAGCAAATAACTCACCTCCCAACTCCCCAAAGCCTGTTCACTATCTACAAGGTACAAATCAGGAGGGAAATAGAACACTCTCCTCTTGCCTCAATGAGTGCAGATCTAACAACACTCAAGAAGCATGGCACCATCTAAGACAAAGCATCCAACTTGATGGGCACCCTATCCACCACATTAAACACTCATACCCTCCACCACTTGGACACAGTGACAGCAGCGCGTACCATCTAGAAGATGCACTGCTGCAACTCACCGAGCCTCCTTCAGCACCTTCCAAACTTGCGACCTCTACCACCTAGAAAGGCAAGAAAACACATGGGAAAATCACCATCTGTAAGCTCCTCTCAAAGTCACATACCATCCTGACTTGGAACTTTGTCACTGACTCAAAAACCTGGAACTCCCTTCCTAACATTACTGTGATTCAAGAAGGCAGCCCACCACCACCTTCTCATGGACATTTAGGGGTGAGCAACAAATGCTGGCCTTGCCAGTGTTGCTGACATCCCATGTCTTAAGAAAAAAAACTATTCCTTGTTCAGTGTTGATCGCTCTCTATAATCGTCCTCACTTCACAGAGTCACAGATTCCTCATTGACAAATAAGGCTCCTTTTAATCATTACTCATTGATAACAAACCCAATTCTCCACTGCAGGCAAATCTAAAGTGAAATGAACTGACCGTTTTGAATTAATTCACCAGAATCAATGTTTGGTCCATTTAGGCCACTTTGGCTTTAGCCTTACATGTGCCTTAAAAAAAAAGGTAATGCATGTGAACAGGGAATAATCTAAATGCTTGCTGAGGAACATCAGTTCCTTGTTCCTGGCCACATCGTGTATTTCACTGTAAATTTCTGACTTAACTACTTTTTTTAACAGCCATGTTACAATTAAAAGCTCTTGGAAGTAACAATGAATAAAGAGAACTTAAATTGTTTCATTCATGCAAAAAGAAGCTAACTGGTAACATCATCTTATGCTTTGTACCAAATTTTGAAAAACTTAGACAGAACAGGTTGAACTAGTCAATTACTAAAGTTTGGAAGGGTTCCAGTTGTATGGGAGGCAAATATTCATGCCTCAATTGTTGTAAAGAATTAAGATTAGTCACGAACCAGTTAATTGCACTACATAATTTTATTACTCAAATGGTTTATTTATAAATGGTATCAAAATTATATAAATGTTGATTTTTTTTGTATTTTTTATCTCATTTTCTTTTAAAAGTTTCTAACCTAGCTACCTTGGCTCCCAACAGGGTAGCCAACTTAAATCCAGGTAATCACAAATGGCCTCTACAATTGGGAGCTAGACACGTTAACGATGACCAGGTATAATTCTCCTATCAGAATTTCCCTTCCGCGGTGGAGAAAAATACTGCAGAAACTACTTTAGTGAGTGGATTTCAGATCAGGAACTGAGTGAATAAGGAATAAAAGTTACACTTTGTAGAGTAAAGGGTTAGCATTGGAAACACATGATGCTGACGTAATGATGATGTAACTCTACATGATTGAATAACAGGAATTTGGTGGGAACGGGAGTTCTAACCTCGTGCAAAGGTCCTAATGTGCATTTGTGGCTATAAGTAAAGAGGAATGTTTTTATCAAATTACAGTTTTGAGCAGCTTACTTTGGGAGAATAGACAAAACCCAACGAACCCCGTCTGGACCCCGAACACATGTCGAAACATGGTGGCAGCACACAGTGAGTAAAAGACCCAGAAAAATCTCCAAGAAGGAGGTACAGACCTGGCAAGTCAAGAGATCCTTGAAAGAGAGATGAAAGCAACAGATTCAAAGACTCACTAGAAAGTCAGAGCATCGCGGGAGCAGCGGATGCAAGCTGAGACACAGACCCGGAATCCAGACAGCAGTGAGCAACAGACAGAACCAACAAGCAGCATCGGTGAAGCAGCAACTGTTCCAGGTCTTGATACAAGCATGGAATCTACACTACCACTCCCAGAACTATTCTGGAGCACTGGAGGCTCACAATAGGCTCAGCTTTGGGACAACTGGAGAAAGAGGTTCTCCAGATTTAGAACCACTTCACATTTGCACAAAAAGGAACAGAAGGTTCAGGTCAGTACATTACTCTAAGCAGTTGAAGTTAATGCCGATGACATAATGGCTAGGCAGGGGTTTGGATCTTTGGCCCTGTCCACTGTCAGGATCAACCGGTCCCACCGAACATTAATGGGCTTTTGGCTGGGCCGCCAAACCTCCTGTGGCAGGTCTTGCAAGAAAATCCTGGCCAAGGAGCTGATGAGACTTCAACTTCTTACGGAGAAGTCCTGCAAGCATTTGATTCAGACTTCAACATTTGCAAAAATTGAATTAAAGAAAAGCAAAATTTAACAAGCAAAAGTAAAGACCAGTCAAGAGCATGAAATCCCTCATCAACGATCTATATCGACTGGCTGAAAATTGCAACTATAGAATATTGAGGGATGACTTGATTCATGAAAAGATAGCAGTTGGGGCCTCGGATGAAACTCAGTTGCTCTCGTGGATATGGGAGGGGACTTAACTCTAGTCAAGGCCGTCAAAACTGCGAGACAAACTGAGCTCAGGACACAAAATAGAGCATTTGTTTGCCAAGAAGGTGAGGTCCCGTGGAAAATAATGAGGGAGGCCGTTCAGTATGTAGGCCATAAGAGGGAAAGCACACCAAAGCCGCATGAAACCCATGAAAACCAGGAAAAGAGCGCCAACCACCATCTTGAAATGCTCTCAGTGTGGCGGGATAAACTTACACAAATGTGAAGAATGCCCAGCAGGGGGAGCAGTGTACTACAACTGCGGGAAAATAGAACATTTTAAAACTGTCTGCCGAATTAAAGCGTGGCAACCTCCAGAAAGAAGGAGCACATATTAAAGCTAAGCCACATACAAGAAGTGGAAGAACCACAGAGAAAGGAAATAATCTTCCTAGGGGAAGTAATTGAAGTGGAAAATAAATACTGCGGTATTAAACTTGAAGTGGATGGACACGCCACAAAGTTTCAATTAGACGCAAGGGCAGGAGTTACTGTCTTATCCAACAATGTAAAATGGCTTAAGCACAATTCACTACAGCCTTCACTGATCAAATTGCAGGGTCCAGGTGGGACTATGTATGTCATCCAGAATCAAGAATTTTCTTTACTAAGCAGGAAGGCATGCTTAAAATTGAAGATAATCTATAAAGCTGATGAAGTTGCTGATGAGCTTTACAGCAGTATATTCAAGATGTACTGCAGGAACTCACCAAAACTCCTTAGACAGCACCTTCCAAACCTACCACCGCTACCATCTAGAATGCCAAGGGCAGCAGACACATGGGAACACCACCAGCTGGAATTTCTCCTCCAAGCCACTCACCATCCTGACTTGGAATTTTTTTGCTGTTCATTCACTGTTGCTGGGTCAAAATTCTGGAACTCCCTTCCTAACAGCACTGTGGGCGTACCTACACCACATGGACTGCCGCAGTTCAAGAAGATGGCTCACCACCACCTTCTCAAGGGCAATTAGGGATGAGCAATAAATGCTGGCCTAGCCAGTGACACCCACATCCCATGAAAGAATTTTTAAAAAACAGAATGAATTTCCAAGATTGTCTATAGGCTTGGGAAAACAGGACCGAGTACCATATTACCCTGAGAACTGATGCTAAAACTAATTTACCTCTTCACATTGAGGAAAGTCCCTCACCCACACTTAGACAAAGTCAAAGGTGAAATCGAGAACATGCTACAGCAAGGGGTTATCTTACCAGCAACCATGTCAACAAAATGATATTCTGGAATGGTCACAGTTCCAAAGCCAACTGGATCAATTAGAATCTGCATGGACTTAACTCATCCAAATGGGTCAGTGGAATGTGAGATCTCCCCGATGGCCTCAGTGGATGAGAGTCTTTCCAAACTAGTCAAGAGTATTCTATTCACCAAGATAAAAACAAAAAACTGCGGATGCTGGAAATCCAAAACAAAAACAGAAATACCTGGAAAAACTCAGCAGGTCTGGCAGCATCGGCGGAGAAGAGCAAAGTTGACGTTTCGAGTCCTCATGACCCTTCAACAGAACTAAGTAGAAATAGGAAAGGGGTGAAATATAAGCTGGTTTAAGTGGGGGAGGGGGGTGGGGGGGGGGAAGAAGTTGGGGGGGTGGTGGTTGTAGGGACAAGCAGCCAGTGATAGGAGGAAATAACCAAAAGATGTCACAGACAAAAGAACAAAGAGGTGTTGAAGGTGGAGATATTATCTAAAAGAATGTGCTAATTCAGAGTGGAGAGCAGGACAAGCAAGGTAGCTCTAGTGGGGGTGGGGTGAAATAAACCATGGGTGGAATACATTCAAAAATAATGGAAATAGGTGGGAAAAGAAAAATCTATATAAATTATTGGAAAAAACAAAAGGGAGGGGGAAGAAATGGAAAGCGGGTGGGAATGGAGGAGGGAGTTTAAGATCTAAAGTTGTTGAACTCAATATTCAGTCCGGAAGGCTGTAAAGTATTACCCAGACCTCCCTGTCGCTTGCCATTTTAACACTCCACCCTGCTCTCTTGCCCACATGTCTGTCGATTGCCGATTCACTCGTGTTCAGGGTGCAATCAACTGTACACATGTGGCCATCAAGACGCCAGCGGGTGAGCCCGGTGCCTTCGTCAACAGGAAGGGCTTCCACTCCATGAACGTGCAGATAGTGTGTGATCACAGGATGCAGATTCTGCAAGTCTGTGCAAGGTACCCAGGCAGCTCCCATGACACTTACATCCTGAGACACTCCCAGATGCCGAGACTCTTCAGCGCTCCAGCCCAACTGGATGGGTCCCTGTTGGGTGACAAGGGTCATCCATTGAAGAAGTGGCTCATGACACCTCTCCACCACCCAAGAACAGAGGCACAGCAGCGTCACAATACGAGTCCTGCCTCCACAAGGCCAATGGTTGAGAGGGCCATAGGTCTTCTCAAGGTGCGCTTCCGATGCCTGGACCATTCAGAGGGAGCACTACAATAACCCCCAGAGTGGGTGTCATTGATAGTGGTTGCATGCTGTGCTCTCCACAATCTTTCACTGGCAAGGGGTTACCCACTGGAGGAAGAGGATCTAGACACAGCTGCACAGGCCACAGATGTTGAGTCCAGTAGTGAGTCCAAAGATGAGCACGGTGAAGAGAACGCTGAGTGTGTGGAGACATACCCAGGTAACCTCCAGGGAGGCAGGGACACCAGGGATGCCTTGATCCGATGCTCCTTCAGCTAGGCTGCCAAAGATCAGCTTCAACCACATGCCAGGGCTGCTGCCTCCATCCCGGGTGTTTGAAATGGCCCTTTCATTTGAACACGAAGAACACTCAGTGCCTGTGCAATAAAGTTCAGAGCCACTTCCGGCCAGCATTACATACTGGCGTTCCCCGCACCAATTACATAAAAAGGTGAAGCATACTCAGATCATGATGACAAAAACAAAGTTTTTCTCATTTTGACAATTCCAAACTATTTGCAGAAACTTCTCTGGTTTTCATTCCCAGACCAGTATAGATAAAGTAAACATAAATGAACATAAAACCACCAGTGACCTGTCCCTTTTTGCTCATGGTGCCTTTAACTTACGCTTCCCTGTGTGAGGGCTTGGAAGTCCGAGTGCAACTCCAGGAACCCCTGATTTAGTTCCAGGAGCTGCCTCTCCATGAGAGTCGCCACTCTCTCAATGGAGGAGGCAGTGTGCTCGGCCATGAGGGTTAATGCAGTGCTGATGCTCCGCATGGACTTCTCCATCACGGAGACCATGGCACGCAGACCCTCATGGATCTCCGCCAGATCCTTCTGCACATCTTGCTGGACATCCAGCATCTGCCGCCTAATGGACGACTCCAGATACTCATTATCAGCCTTTGACTGAGGATCATCCTGGTCCCCCAACAGTCCTCCGACTGCCGGTGCCCTGGGCACTCTCTGCATCCGCTTGCACCTCAAGCGAGCGTGAAGTGCCCTCACCAATGTGCACCGAGATACTAGCCGGCGATCTAATGCCCACCGAGGTGCTGGTATCAGAGAGCGGGTGTGACGCAGGTGCAACAGCAGCTCAGTGGTCCTCTGGCATCAGGGGTGGCCCTTTGGGGTCCGCAGAGTGAATGCTGGTGAACCTAAAAGGGAGAACAACGACATGTCATTAGTTAAAGTCATCACACTGTCACCGTGCATGTCAGGCACCCCGGTGAGACAATGGAGATCTGCTACATGGTGCCATCGTCTTTCAATGATCAGTGGGGTCTCCAGGTTCGAGACTCACATCAATAAAGAGACTACACTAGAATGGCTGCACAAGCCGCAAGTCTCACCTCTGTGTACTTTCGTCTGTCACCCTGTCTCTCCACGCCCAGTTGCACGGGAGTTTCCCGGCTCTCGAGCTCCAGGGCATCTTGCTCGAACTTGCTGAGCAGCAGCAGGTTGGGTGGGCCTCCACCTGTACCTGCCCTCTTGGCTCGGTTATGGCTCGTCTTCTCCTGGAAGGACAGAGGAGCATTGATCAGTCCACTCTCTACCTGCAGCGCCATTGCAGCCTGGCCAACCCCACCTGCGGAACACCTTGCAGGGCACACCGGACTCGTGGCCCTCAAGCTGCAAGGCCCTCAGTCCAAGCAGCCAGGGCTCACCCCCTTGGCCAGCTTCAGCATGATTGACAGTTGGCACTCAGACTCTAGCACACCTGAGATCCACGGGAGGATGGCCATTAACATTTCTGCACACTGGCCTATGCCCAACACGGTACTCGCCCTTCCTGAGCACAGCTGGTCATTGAAGCGCTTCCAGCGCTGCACCCATGTGCGCCGCACCACATCCTGGCTGCTAACCAGGGCTGCCACCTCCTCCCATGCCCTCTTGGTGAGGTGCGGTGGCCTCCTCCTCCCATCCCTGGGGACAAGGGCGTCCCTCCTGGCAGCCACCTCCTCCAGGAGGACAGCGAGACACTCATTGGAAAAGTGGGTGGGCGGGTGCCCACCTGACCTGCCCTCCTGCCTGCCATGTCCTGCTGCATTTGACTCCATTGGAAACGGGGCACACATGTCCTTCTGGGGCAGCCTTCCAGGGGTTGCCTGGGCCGTTTTTAAACTGGCCGCTGGGTCGCCATCGGACCCGGCACCCCCCACCCCCGCTTGACCCTCCCCGGCCAGTGCAGAGCCACGTCTCACGCTGGGCAGGCCTTAATTGGCCCGCCAGTGTGAAATCGTGGTCAGGGCCCAATCACGGGTGACGGACCATTATCCGGCCACCCCCTTGCCTACCCACTGCACCCGCCCTCCTGATTCCACAGTAAAGGACCCTAACGATTGATCTGCCCACAACCCCCAACATCTCCAACCCCTGATCCTCTTCCCCATCCCCCAAGCCTGATGCCTCTTGTCCCTGTAATCTGTTGCCAGGTTTCATTACCTGACTCCCAGGCTTTACAGATCCTACCGCCCGACACTTATGATCCCACACAGGTTACTGATAAACCCTGAGTCAAACATTCTCACCCCGAGGCTATCGCTTTCCGGCGGACCACTATGACACTAGCAGTGGCTCAATCATTAGCCACTTTTCTCTCTTCATCTCCCACGTCACCATCTTCAGTCTAATCAGGTCCAAGGAACAATATCCAGGTTCTAGGTCCTCTCCATGCATGTGTGAGGTATGTGGCCTAAAAGGAGGGAGTGTCCAAAAATGGGTACTCCCGAACTTCTCAGCGAAAAGATTTTATTGCATGTTATAGCCACAAATGTACTTTTTGTGGCTTTATTTCTTTTTACCCCAAATTACAAGTGCAGGAAACAC
This sequence comes from Cetorhinus maximus, assembly GCF_964194155.1. NCBI lineage: Eukaryota > Metazoa > Chordata > Chondrichthyes > Lamniformes > Cetorhinidae > Cetorhinus > Cetorhinus maximus. The sequence goes on along the minus strand of NC_135883.1, from coordinate 13,253,569 downwards.
TCGCCACCCTCTCAGCGTCTCAATTCCAGGACAGCGTTTTTTTCGCTGGATTGATGAGTCTCCATTATAAAGTGCCAAGTCGGTTATGTCAGTCGTTTACAGGAACATTCATCTCATCCTGAGTTTGAGGACAGAAGGCAGCTGATTCAATAAAAAGCACAAGGGCAGGAAACCACAAAAGGTCCATTGTGTATCACAACAGATTTGTGATGTACAGAAGAAAGTTCAATGGGAAGGATTTTGTGGCCGGAAGGTGCATTTGTATTCTTTCACCTTATATATTGGTTTAGACATGCTAATAGCATTACTCAGATTTTTGTTCATAATAATTCTTCTTAAGGATCTTGCTAAGTTTACTTAAAGTTCAGGTCTTGACAGGCTTGTCAATCTGTGTCTCTTTTTGAAGAGTTGGCAAATCTGACCAGAAAACAGATATTTATCAATAAACTTGAAACAGAATAATTTGGGTAATCCAGTTTTCTATGAAGATTGAAGTGTATCGCCAGAAATTAATGACCTTATGTCACTGGAAGTAACAATAACCTCTTGAAAAGAGGACCCGGTCTTTTACCTGTTGAACATGTGAAAGAGTGTTTGGTCAGCCTGATTTGGCTATGACTAGTTCAGCGAGACCCCTCCTTGTTTTTGTTTTGGCATTTCATTTTGCTCAGCATAACTATTCACCTTGAGTTCTATAACTCTACTTGTAACATTAGAAGAGATCAAGAAAAATATAAAAACATTGAAGATAATTAGTGCATGAGAAGGAGCTAATTGGTAAACTAATCAAAATTAGAGAGAATAGACTTCCGTAGGGGGTAAAACTGAGCTCTGCTGTACTAGTTTTGGCACCACGAGGCCTCTTAAACTACCAAAATGGTGTCCAGGACATGCACGCACACTTCCGATGGGACATGTGCCAGACACCACATTTTAAAGTGTTTACTGTGCGACACTCAACAATTGCTGCCAGCATATAGAGCAGGCTGATCATGATGACAATCAGTATGTAATGTTTACTTGAAGCCAGCATTATGATTTTGGTGCTTCCTGTTCTAGCTAATGCCCTTTCACATAAGGCTGAGTACAACATTAGATGTCAGGAAGCACCGCCCACCAACACAATATTTGCAGGTTTGGTGATGGATTATGTCCTCTGGCCATTGCTGCAATAATGTTTTGGGTGCTTTTCCATACTTGTCAAAAGTTTCAGCAGTCTAGAAGGCGTGCTCTGGCAGGCACTGAAGTAATTTTTATTGCTGATTTAAAGGCTTGTGCACTAACCAGTAGCTCCCCGCCGTGGGAAGTCTGGGAGAGCTTCCTCTTGGTATCTATCCATGATTGGGAATATGAGCCGAGGTCACGCAGAGCAGGGAAAGCTGCAAGAAGAGGGAGGAAGAGGGAGGAGGAGAAGTGCAATCGGAAGGAGGCCTCGTCCACAGAGGGTCTTTAGGGAACAGATCTGCGGGAGAGCAGGTTTCAGGAGTTGCCCTGCAAGCACCTTTGCACAGTGGTGCACTGGCAGCAGTTTGAGCTTCCATGACAGCACTCTGACATTGGTTGAATGCTACTTGAGCTGCAATGGAAACTGAGACATTGACCATCAGATGCTGCCTCATGTTTGACTCCACAGATGCGCCAATGGAGGTGGTCACCTTTTCAATTTTGGAAAAGATGAGCTCCGAGCTGTATGCAAAGCTCTGTGTGAAGTTAGTGCCGCTTTCCTCCATGCTCCTTAACTTTAAACACAGGCTTTCAGGCTAATCTCCCAGTGCGCCAAATATTTAGGGTGTGCATACCCATTAGCCTTCTTCTGTAGCCTGGCCTATCCAAGTCATTATCTGAGAGGTAGTAATGTGACCTTGCCCTTTGGCAAGCTAGCTCCTGCATTATCTTTGCCCTCAATCCTACCTTCAGCCCAGTGTCTCACCACATTCTTCCTCTATGCTATCTTCTAAATTATGTGCAGTGTCAGTATCTGAGTGGTTGGTTGCAAACGTGAAATTGAGTAATGGCGTCTTTTCTTGTTCACTTTCTTCTTGTTTCTGCCTCTTTGCCTGGGCAGGCCATAGTTCTTGAGTATTTGAAACAAAAAAAGGAGAAGGGTTGAGTGGCGGGAAGGGGTGAAAGTGAGGAGTGCATGCAGACACCATCGTATGTCAAAAGAGATCGAGGGATGAGGGAGAAGTGTGATAAGAGAAGGAGGATTTTGTCCACAGATACCTTCACTTTCAGTTGCTTTAGTCCTGGTCGGTGACCACAACCTCAACAATGCCCCTTCTCATGAAGGCTAACAGTGCCTGCTCCACGGAGATTAAAAGTTGCAGTTGCACTTCTCCACCTCCCAGAAATTCCTGTTGTCTTCTGTTGTGCAGTTCCTTCTCCTGCAAAAAAGAGGAAATGTTTCAGTAAGGGCTGTGCAATACGTTTGTGTGATGAGGTTGTCATAGTCGAATAGTTGTCAGTGTATGTCCCTAAGAGATATGGGTGTGAGGTTTGTAACAGTGCTAAGTGTTAAGTGAGGAGAAGCAAACAAATGTTAGGTATGAGGTCTGATTGTTAGAGGTTGTTGGTAGGTGAGTGATGAGGATGTGGTGATTTGAGCAGGGTCTGAGGCTAATGGTGCAGTTGAAAGGTATGGCATTTGAAGATGTACTCACTGACCTTGGCAACTCATGCAAGATTATTAAAATTCTTGCTGCAGTACTTCCAGGTCCTTGGGCTTAAAGAAGTGAATCTAACTATTTCTGTTTCACATACAATGGCAATGCCATTGCTTAATCCCTCACTATCAACATCCTGGCAGTTACCATTGACCAGAAACTGAACTGGACAAGCCATAGAAATACTGTGACTACAAGAGCAGATCAGTGGCTACGAATTCTGTGTCTAGTGACTCACCCCCTGACTCTCTAAAACCTGCCCATCATCTACAAGACACAAGACTGGAATGTGATGGAAAACTCTTCACTTGCCTGGACGAGTGCAGCTCCAACAACACTCAAGAAACTTGACACCACCCAGGACAAAGCAGCCTGCTTGATCAGCACCCCACCCACCATCTTAAACATTTACTTCCTCTATCAGTGACGCACAGTGGCAGCAGTGTGTATCATCTACAAGAAGCACTGCAGCAATTTACCAAGGATCCTTCGACAGCACCTTCCAAACTATACCACCTAGTAGAGCAAAGGCAGAAGACACATGGGAACACCACACCTGCAAGTTCCCCTCCAAGCCACTCACCATCCTGACCTGGAACAATATCCCTTCGCTGTTGCTAGGTCAAAATCCTGGAACACCTTCCCTAACAGCACAGTCATTGTACCTACTCCACATGGACTGCAGCAATTCAAGATGGCATTTCACCATCACCTTCTCAAGGGCATTCAGAGATGTGCAGAAACACTCTTGGCAATGACCTCTGCTGCTCTCACTTGCTATCGCCTTCTGAACATGTATCTGGAGGCAAAATAGCAGGGGCACCTTTACATATACATAAAGATTCATTAGACAAGGGAATTGTGTCAGTAGACTTGCAGGCAGTTAATGTGCTTCCTATATTTAAAAAAAGATGGCACAAGTCCAGGGAGCTATAGACCAATTCACTTAGGGTAGAGTTTTCTTCCCATCGGATGGGCCAGTTGGGAGCGGGCGTGGGCAGGCGTGGAGCCGATTGCCGCCCCCGATCGGCTGTGTGCCGCCATTTTACGAAGGCGGGCCAATTAAGGCTTGCCCAGTGTGACGCGCGCCCGATGGTGCTCAGCACTAACTGTGAGGGCAGGGGGAGGAGGGAGAGTCGGGGCCTGAGCTGCCTCAGGGAAGATTAAGATCCAAATGAAACTTTGAAAAAAAGAAAAAAGAAAATTATTCAGACATGTCCCCTCATGTGAGAGTGTCACATGAGCTGGGACATGTTTATGAATTTTCATGAAAATTTTTATTTAGTTAATAAAACCTTCATGAAACCTCATCCCGCCCGTAGATGAGGTTTCATGAAAAATGTGAAGGCCCCTTGGGCTCTTTGCCTGCCCCCCTGCCCACCTTAAGGTTGGACGGGCAGCCCTGACAATTTGTTTAATTGGTTGATTAATGACCTTAACAGGCCTTTGACAGTTTGGCAGGCGCACAGCCGACTCTGGTGCGCGCCCGCCGAACGCAAGGTTGGAATGACGCGCAGAGACGTCGGGACGCACGCCTGACGTCACCACGCGTCAGAGTGCAGGCCCTGACCCGCACGCCGAAGAGGAAACCCTGGCCTTAATGTCAATGGTTAGAAAGATACTGGAATCCTTTATCAAAGATTCAAACATAGGAACATAGGAGCAGGAATAGGCCCTTTTGCCTCTCGAGCTTGTTCTACCATTCGGTGAAAATCTGGCTGATGTGTAATTTTTAAAAAACTGGAAACTAAAAGTATAGTCAAGAGTACTCAGCATGGATTTCAAAAAGGAAGTACATGCTTGACCAACCTTATTGAATTCTTTGAAGAAGTAATAGAAAAATAGATAAAGATAATGCAGTAGAATATATCTGGATCTCCAAAAGGCCTTTGATAAGGTCTAGCATATAACCGAATAAGAATATAAGCAATAGGAGCAGGAGAAGACCATATGGCCCCTCAAGCTTGCTCCACCATTTAATATGATCATGGCTGATCTTCGACCTCAATTTGACCTTCCTGCATGCTTCCTCTGCGTAAAAAACTTGCCCCGCACATCTCTTCTATAGTTTTCTCCTCTCACCTTAAATCTATGTCCCCTAGTAATTGACTCTTCCACCCTGGGAAAAAGCTTCTGACTATCTGCTCTGTCCATGCCATTCATAATTTTGTAAACTTCTATCAAGTCGCCCCTCAATCTCTGTCGCTCTAGTGAGAACAATCCGAGTTTCTCCAACCTCTCCTCATAGCTAATAACCTCCAGACCAGGCAGCATCCTGGTAAACCTCCTCTGCACCCTCTCCAATGCCTCCATATCCTTCTGGTAATGTGGCGGCCAGAATTGCATGCAGTATTCCAAGTGTGGCCTAACCAAGGTTCCATACAGCTGCAGCATGACTTCCCAGCTTTTATACTCAATACCCATGCCAATGAAGGCAAGCATGCCATATGCCTTCCTGACTACCTTATCCACCTGCGCTGCCACTTTCAGTGACCTGTGGACCTGTACACCCAGATCCCTCTGCCCGTTGATGCACGTAAGGGTTCTGCCAGTTACTGTATAATTCCTGCCTGTATTAGACCTTCCAAAATGCATTACCTCGCATTTGTCCGGATTAAACTCCACCTGCCATTTCTCCGCCCAAGTCTCCAACCGATCTATATCCCATTGTATCCTTTGACAATCCTCTTCACTATCTGCAACTCCTCCAACCTTAGTGTTGTCTGCAAACTTACTAATTAGCCCAGTTACATTTTCCTCCAACTCATTTACAAACAGCAAAGGTCCCAGCACTGAAGAGTTAATGCTGCACATAGCAGCAAAGGCTAGACAGAAGTCAATGTTCTGTAACAAAACATCTGTAATAAATAGGACATCAAGGTCAAAAATGTCAGGGCAAACAGTGGGCACAAAAAAAAATCTGAAAAATGATACTGCTAATCATTTCGCACCAATCAGATTCGTGAAAAAAAGATCGAAAAAAACCACTGGGGTTTATTTAACCTACCCATCACCATGTCCCCCACCCACCCCCCCCCCCCCCCAAACCACCCCCACCCCATCCAACCACTCTGAAATACACAGGCTCCTTCAAATTAAAAGTGCCCAATGTGCAGCAACTAAGTAGGATATGTGAATAATATCAGTTCTTTTTTCAGCATCAGGAGTGTTTTGCTTTCATATCAGTCCTATTACACCATCTTGCAACCATCTTCAACCAGAAGTGCTGAGTGGATGATTCATCTCAAACTCCTCCTGAGGACCCCAGCAGCACAGATGACAGTCTACAACCAATTCGATTTACTCCACGTGATAGCAAGAACCAGCTGAACACACTGGATGCAGCACAGGCTAAGGGCTTCAATAACATCCTAGCAATAGTGTTGAAGACTGGTGCTCCAGACTTGGCTGTGCCCCTAGCTAAGCTATTGCAATACAGCAACAACATTTGTATTTACTTGACATGAGGAAAATTGCTCAGGTATGTCCTATCCATAAAAAGCAGGACAAATCTAATCTGGCCAATTACCACTCCATCAGTCTACTGTCAACCATTCGCAAAGTAATGGAAATGTATTATCAGGAGTGCTATCAAGTGGCACTTGCTTAACAACAACCTGCTCACCAATGGTCAGTTTGAGTTCCACCAGGGTCATGCAGCTCCAGAGCTTATTTCAGCCTTGGTTCAGACATGGACAAAAGCATTGAATTTCAAAGGTGAGGTGAGAGTGACTGCCCTTGACATCAAGGCAGTATTTGACAGAGTGTGATATCAAGGTGCCCTCAGCAAAATTGAAGTCAGTAGGAATTGGTGAAAACTCTCCACTGGTTGGAATCATACCTAGCATAAAGGAAGATGGCTATGGTTATTGGAGGCCAATCATCTCAGCTCCAGGACATCACTGCAGGAGTTCCTCAGGATAATACCTGAGGCCCAACAATCTTCAACTGCTTCATCATCCATCATAAGGTCAGAAGTGGGGATATTTGCTGATGATTGTAGTGTTCATTCACGACTCCTCAGATACTGAAGCAACTTTACCCTCATACAGCAAAATCTGGACAACATTCATGCCCGGGCTGATAAGTGGCAAGTAACATTTTTGCCACACAAATGTTAGGCAATGACCATCTTCAACAAGAAAGAATCTAATCACCTTCCCTTGACAATCAATTGCATTACCATTGCTGAATCCCCTATTATCAATATCCTGGCAGTTACCATCGACCAGAAACTTAACTGGACAAATCAAGTAACTTCTGTGGCTACAATAGCAGGGCCGATGTTGGGAACTCTGACAAGTAATTCAATTCATGACTCCCCAAAGCCTGTTTACTATCTACAAGCCACAAGTCAGGAGTGTGATGGAAAACTCTCTACTTGCATGGATGAGCAGCTCCAACAGCATCTAAGGAGCTTGACACCATCCATGAAAAGCAACTGGCTCTCCATTCACCACATTAGACATTCACTTCCTTCACCTCTGGCACACAGTAGGAGCAGTGTGTACCATCTAAAATTTGCATTGCAGCAACCTGTCCAGTCTCCTTTGATAGCACCTTCCTAACCTGCAACCTCTACCACCTAGAAGAAAAAGGGCAGCAGGTGCTTGGGAACACGCCCACCCCTGTCCCTTGCAAGTTCCCTTCCAAGTCACACACCATCCTGATTTGGAAATACATTGTCATCCTTCACTGTCATTGGGTCAAAATCTTGGAACTCCTTTGCTAATAGCACTGTCAGTGTGCCTATATCACAAGGACTGTAATGGGTCAAGAAGACACATTACTGCCACCTTTTCCAGGGCAATTGGGGATGGGCAATAAATGCTGGGTTTGCCAGCAATGCCCACATCCAAGGAACAATTTTTTAAAAACTTTAGGATGGTTCAAAGTGCTTTATAACCAATTAAATATTGTGATGTGTTAATTACTGTTGTAATGTAGGAAATTAAATGCTTGCTATGCACCAGAACAATATAGATAACAAACAAGGTTTGCAGGTTGAACATCCTTTTGAAAGTTAGATAAATGCTACAGTAGCACTGAGAAGGTTAAAACCTACTCCACCTCCACAATTTATTTCATCTCGTTACACATTCCACTTTCCACTCTGAAGTCACTTATTTCACCCAGAGACAGTGAGCTGACATCTTTTTCCAAAGAACTTTGTTCAGTGGCATAGCCGCAGACTTTCACTTCTTGTGTAATGCGCAGCCAATGATATTGTTCTCGTTTAAGCATTGAAACAGATGATCTGGGTGTGCACATGTAGCATCAAATAGCAATCTATCATCGCAAGCTGAATAGGCTAAACAATTGAGAACAGACTGCTCTGCCCAGACAAATAAAAAAAAGACATTTACTGTGATTAGATATAAAGTAATGAGTAATCAATTTAATGAAAGTGACAAGTAGTCAATTTAATTAAAATAGTGATGATAATATTGATGTTTGTTCCCTTTTAATGTACATCCATGGGAAATTGTATTTAAATGTTTAAAAAGTATATACATGTACATTGTCACTAGGGAGGTATTATGTATTATAAATGGACTCCTTTTAAATAAATGTACTAAAGATTGACTCATAATAAGCCATTTTTTAAATGAATTGCTTTGTTGTTTCTTTAAATGAAATGTTGACATATTTAAAGATTAAAGAAAGGGGAACAGTTTTGAAAAGTTCCCATGTCTTCTAAAGTATGTATCCCCTACCATTTTGTTTGAAGCATAGATACACACACTGATACATCAGACTTTGGATTTTCTGATTGAAGTAAACTGTGGTTGCTTTTCAGTTGTGGGAAGGAAGAAGAACAGGCAGCCTATTGAATCTAAATTACAAGGCTTCATTCGCCAACGAAAGGCCATTGGCTACAGCATATAATGAAATGGCTCTTTTTAAAAAAGCATCTTGGGTTAAAAATCTATCCTTTTTTTTATTTTCATGGGAATGTATGCTTTGCAAAGATGTTTGAATTCCTTCAGAATACAAAAATTAAGTCCTGAATACTGGTGATTGAAATTTAGCCCTGTGGAACAAATAAATGTTGGACAAAGAATGATATTGCCAAATATTTTTATGTGGAAACAAGTAACAAGGAACAACAGTGTCAACCATTGCCAAACTGAATGGGCCAACACCATTCCTTGAGAATAAATGATCAATCATCTCTGCAGGATTTTGTCCTTTTCCATTGAAAAGGTAAAGGTTTATAGCACAATGGCCAAAGAAAATGCTAATGTTTCAGTTTATTGTCATCCAATATTTTTTTTTTACTTTGAGTTTTAAAAAGCTAAAGCTCAATTACAGTGTATTTACTAAACTACTTTTAAAAATATAAGTTAGGTGGAAAAGCTATTAAGTTTGAAATGCAGTAACATTATAATTATTAGTTAGAAGCACTATAAGTGCATTTCTTTGATCACAATGTTCAAATGAGCCACAATTTGCTGGAAAATTAGCAACAAATTAATAGTACTCAGCGTTATTAATGTATAAATTGTCCAGCAATTGGGGCGAGGAAGGGAGTTGCGAAATGGTTGGACAGTTTGAATCACTGTCATTAGACTCACAAAATGGTAACTCACTGCCAATTAATGCATTCACACATTCATTATCAATTAACGCACTGGAGAAAGTTAGGCCTGGTGCTTAATGATATGAGAACCTTTTTAATAAGAGACTTAGGTTCTTGCAAAGCCACTTAATCCTTCCAGCCAGAAAGGAAACGGTGCAGTCTCATTCCTGCAGTTAATAATTTTGTCAGAGATTCCTTTAAGATTTAAATTTAATTTTTTTCTTACTTTACCTTTTTGTCTCTCTTTTTCTCTTTCTTTCCCTCTATTTATTTCTCTTTCTGTACCTGATTTGACTGTAATTCATCCAAATTACTTTTCCATTGTTCCTGTTTATTTCTCAATACTTAAACTTCATTGGCTAAGGAGATAGACTGTTTAATAATGTCCCAGGTGTCAGGTTGTCCTCATTGGGCTATTATCTGCTTTCATTTCCAACAATTTGCAGCACAAAGTCTTTTGAGCTAAGCAGTGAGAGAAAAAGTCGAACTAACAGGGCATGTTGCGAGATGCCCTACAACAGCAAATTCTGGGCCAATATTTTTTTCAATCATTTGGAAATAAGCTAAACCCAAAGAGAATCTCATGATTCATTATGTACGTTAAGATCTACGCTGACAAGTCCGCATCTGCTCTATCACAAATGTAGCTCTGTGCTCAGTTAACATAAGATGTATTTGTCAAGGGTGGGGTCAGTCTCTGTTATTCATCCCTCTGAAGCAAGACACTCCCAGTCAAACTTAGTAATAGAACTAGAACTAAATGGTAATCACAAGTAGTTGGATGTTCAAACAGCATAGCACCATAAAATATGATTGAAAACAACTATATGCAACAGGTTTGGGAGCAAACAGTACTCACAGGCCACCTTCTGTTAGTCTGTATTGACCCATACAGCCAAAAGATCAAAATGGTGTTGAAAATCCTAGATAAGGCGGATATTGCCCCTCTGTTAAGTGAAAAGTCAACTGTGAACGGAACAACACTACTACAGACCACTAAAGTTTTGCTCTCAGAGGTATACTGAACAAAAAAGGATTAAAGTACAAACTTATGGCGAAAGACACCCTTAGATCTTTTTTTTTTAAAGGTCTTTGAGGTTAACATTTACATTTCTGCAATCAAAGAGTAACCTTATACTTTTGACTCTAATTCCATAACTACATTTACCAAGTATGATTACATCTGTTGTGAAATGTGGCATTTGAAAAGGCTGAGAAAGAAAGGTTTTCTTTCATGGTCGGCAACCCTTCCCACTTTAATGGTTCAGTGGTTTAGAGGAAAACTAAAGAAATCATCACCAACATGCACCAACAGGCTTTCAGCTGAAGGCCTTGGTTAAATGAGTCTGTGGTTGAAAGCAAGTCACAGGATGCTTGCAGGTTGCATACTTCCAGGGGGCCTATTAGTGGTAGATGTTTAGCAGGCTCCATCCTGTTTGTTATTTAGTACTTTTTTTTCTAATCCTCTCTCCTCCTACACACTACGAAAAGAATATTATGACTTCAAAATATGCTTCCCATATGGGGAGGTCAAGACGACAGAATTACTGCTTAACTCATTGCATTGTGATGAATCCATATACAATATCCATCCATTGCCCACAGTCACTTGCTAGACTACTAGCCACAGGAGCGGCTATAATTGTAACAACATACATAGGATTGAAAATATGGCAAATTACAAAAACTTGCAATGAGTTTCAGAACAAAACATATTCATGGAAATTTTACGTTCATCTGTTATTGAACATAAGGTAAAGAGATAAGAATTGTCACAAATAAGTTGGATTTTGTCTCTCTAGTGAGGTTTAGGAAATAGTGCTGCCAGACTTGGGGCAGAATCTTCCGGTTGGCATGCAGGGGCGGGCCCGACATGCTGATGCGTAAAATTATGCGCGATGATGTCAGGCGTGCTTCTCGACATCATCGCGCGCCATCGCAATATTTCGTTCGGCGGGCGCACGCCGGATTCAGCTGCGCGCCCGCCGAAATATAAACGGCCTATTAAGGCCATTAAGAAATGAATTAAAGTACTTAAGAATACTACCCGTCCAACCTTAAGGTTGGCGGGCAGGCGAAAAGCCCAGGCAGCCTTCGCGTTTTTCAGGGAATCTCGTCCACGGGCGGGATGAGGTTTCCTGAGCCTTTTATTAAATAAATAAATACATTTTCATAAATATAAAAGCATGTCTCCCCTCATCACATGAGGGGACATGTTTAAATCATTTTTAAAATCTTTTCTTTTGTTATTTTAACATCCGTTCAATGTCCCTGGGGCACTGCTGCACTCTTTCGTCTCCCTCCTCCCCCTGCCAGCAGAGGCAGTGCTCAGCGCTACCGGCCGCGTATTACGCTGGGCGGGCCTTAATTGGCCTGCCCGCGTAAAATGGCGGCGCCGAGCAGATCGCAGGCAGCGGTCAGCTCCGCACCTGCCTCCACCCGTTCCCGCCCAGCCAACCCGCCATAGGAAAAATCCTGCCCTGGGAGTCAATATAGGTCAGCAAACTCCTCCAATTCTGCCTTCATGTGCATTCGCAATTTCCCTTGCTCCACCATTGGTTGCCAAGTGTCCAGATACTTAGTTTGTAAGCTCTTGAATTCTCTCCCTAAACCTCTCCCTTTCTTGACCTTTCTCTTCCTGATAATAAGATGCTCCTTAAAATCTTCCCATTTGAGCAAGCTCTCAGTCACCTGTCAAGATATGTGCCCTGTGTCAAATATGTGTCAAATTATGTCTTATGACATTACAGTGAAGCACTTCGGGGATGTCTTACTTCATTAAAGATACCACATAAATGAAAGTTGTTGTTGTTATTTCATGAACGGAGTTCTGTGGATGTCCTTTTGACTGGAATAAAGGAATCCACCTATCTGTATTCACTTTATAAAAGACGTGGATATTTAATAAATAAAGTTCAACCTATATTTTGTTAAAAACAAAAACAGAATTACCTGGAAAAACTCAGCAGGTCTGGCAGCATCGGCGGAGAAGAAAAGAGTTGACGTTTCGAGTCCTCATGACCTTTCGGCAGAACTGAGTAAAGTTAGGAGAGGGGTGAAATATAAGCTGGTTTAAGGTTGGCGGGGGGGAGAGAAGTTGTGGGGGGGGTTGGTTGTAGGGACAAGCAAGCAGTGATAGGAGCAGATAATCGAAAGATGTCACAGACAAAAGGAACAAAGGGGTGTTAAAGGTGGTGATATTATCTAAGAAAATGTGCTAATTAAGAATGGATGGCAGGACACTCAAGGTACAGCTCTGGTGGGGGTGGGGTGGAAAGACTGACGACAGGGTATTACAGTTATAGATTTAAAAATAATGGAAATAGGTGGGAAAAGAAAAATCTATATAAATTATTGGAAAAAACAAAAGGGAGAGGGAAGAAACGGGAAGGGGGTGGGGGGAGGGAGTTTAAGATCTAAAGTTGTTGAATTCAATATTCAGCCCGGAAGGCTGTAAAGTGCCTAGTTGGAAGATGAGGTGCTGTTCCTCCAGTTTGCGTTGGGCTTCACTGGAACAATGCGCAAGCCAAGGACAGACATGTGGGCAAGGGAGCAGGGTGGCGTGTTAAAATGGCAAGCGACAGGGAGGTTTGGGTCTTTCTTGCGGACAGATCTGCCATCCATTCTTAATTAGCACATTTTCTTAGATAATATCACCACCTTTAACACCCCTTTGTTCCTTTTGTCTCTGACATCTTTTGATTATCTGCTCCTATCACTGCTTGCTTGTCCCTACAACCACCACCCCCCCAACTTCTCTCCCCCCACCCCACCAACCTTAAACCAGCTTATATTTCACCCCTCTCCGAACTTTACTCAGTTCTGCCGAAGGGTCATGAGGACTCGAAACGTCAACTCTTTTCTTCTCCACCGATGCTGCCAGACCTGCTGAGTTTTTCCAGGTAATTCTGTTTTTGTTTTGGATTTCCAGCATCCGCAGTAGTTTTTTGTTTTTATCTCTATATTTTGTTATATGGACATACGTTTTTTTGCATGGAGCACAGTTTAATTCAACCCATTATTCATCTAATGAATGATTTATTCTACATAGAAAAGCCTGTTAAACCAAGATTAAATGTGAAACTCAGAGCATTATCTCAGTCACTAAAAGCTAGAAATTGGCCCGCTTTTTTGGGGGGGAGAGTCAAGGTCACAATTTTGCAACCTGACTGTTCCTGTTTCTATGACCGCTCCCTGGGCAAGGTTTCCCAGTTTATGACCCCGGATGAGGTACTCCAAATTGTTAAGCTCCCACGTGAGGAGGGGTGAACTGGCTCCTTTTCTTTATTCAACACTCTGGGTTGGTCACAACAGGGTTAATTTAAAAAGGATCCCTTCCCTCGTGGATACCTTTTCCCAGCCTAAATGTAATTATGTTTTTAAAAAGGAGCCAATTTAAACCAGGCTGTCTTGAGTCGAAGAAAGAGTGAGCTTATTAGTTACTAAACGCGAGAAAAAAATAATAAAAACGCAACCCACACATACACACACCTTATAAATGAGAAATAGAATCCAAAAATAAAAGTTAAAAAGGTATACGAATCAGTCCTTTGGCTTGTCCGTGAGGAGTAAATGGTGAAACGTTGCAGTTGTTATATTGGGGTGATTCCAGTAGCACTGACTTCGGCCGTTGAGCAGTTGGGTTGGAGATCCTTGGTTCTGCAGGTTAGCTAAAAGGAGTTGTGCTGTTTGCTTTTCGAGTGTGGTTTTGTTGACTTGCGAATTGTTTCTAGCAATCAGAGAGAAAGAGCTTTTTCACTTGCAAGTGCAGGAATGCCTTGTTGGTCTTCTTCAGCTGTGATCTTCACAGCACGCACACACACACACACACACACACACACAGCAGAACAGAACACCTGACTAGCACACAGAACTAGGGTTGCAGTTGGCTTTTTTAAAACCCCTTTCCTTGTGCATTCCTGGAAGAGAAAAACGAACATGTCTTTCTCCCAGATCTGTTTTTCTTACAACTCAGTTCATGTTCACAGTCTGGGATATAACTCAACAGGAGGCAATTTCGGCTGAGATGGTAATCATTTTCTATTACCTCCGCAACCACAGGAGATTACAGTTCAGTTTGCATTGTACCTTTTTCTTCAGGCCCGCCCAGCGTGATACACAGGCGGCAGTGCTGCCTGTGCGGGCAGGGGGAGGAGGGCGAGCAGGCCTAGGGTGCAGTTTGTGCATGCGCAAGAAAGAACGCTTCAATTTCCCTGAGGCACGGAGCTGCTCAGGGAGATGAAGCGATGTTTTAAAAAAAAGGAAATAAAAATGTCATAAAACATGTTCCCTCATGTGACTCTGTGTTAAGTTTTTATTTTATTTGTATATGATTTTGGAAACCGCACCCTTGGCCTTTTCGCCTGCGCGTCAACCAGTAGGTTGAACGGGCAGTGAAAAATTCAGTACAATTGTTAACTTAATGGCCTTAATAGACCTTTTAATTGTCAGCGGGCATGCGCTGGAGCCAGAAGCACGCCTGCCGACCTAATTATCGCGAGAGTGCCTGTTGACGCGGCACGCTCGGCCGACGCCAACACACTTTATTTCGTGCTCCGGCGTGTTGGGCATGCGCGCGCACGCCAAGCGTAATTTTCTGCCCCTGCACTTCCAGAACCCTAAGGAACAAATGTTTCCACCACACCATGGTGCTGGCTGCAACAGAGCCGGTGGCATGCAGCATTGAGAACATTGAGGATGATGACATGGTATTGCCTTATGCCCCATTTCAACTCCTTCCTCACCCTTGTCCTGCTGTCTGACATGATGAGCACGCTGCTGATGGTGTGACCATGGGCCTCTTGCATCTAACCCAATCTCCCTTTCCTCACCCCAGCATTCTGCTTTCTGATTTCCTGCTTTCAGACATTAGTCCTGTATTCACATTGAGGATACCCTTCATTGTGTTGTATGTTGTATGGCACTACCACCATGCTAAATGGGATGGATTCAGGACAGATTTAGAAGCTCAAAACTGAGCGTCCGTGAGGCAGTGTGGGTGATCTGCCAACTTAAAGATTCACCCTCCACCACTGACACACAGTGGCAGCAGTCTGTACAATATACAAGATGCACTGCAGCAACACACAAAGCATTTGGCATCGCCTTCCAAACCCTTGACCTCTACCACCTAGAAGGACAAAAGCAACAGACCCTTGGGGTCATCAACACCTGAAGGTTCTCTTCCAAGTCACATACTATCCTGACTTGGAACTTCATCGCTGTTCCATCACTGTTGTGTGATCAAAATCCTGGAACTCCCTTCCTAACACTGCTGTAGCAGTTCAAGAAGGTGATACATCACACTTTCTGAAGGGCAATAAGGAGTTGACAAAAATTGCTGGTATTGCCAGCGATGTCCACATCCGACGAAAGATTTTTTTAAATCCAAGGACTGTCACAGTACATCCAGGAGGAAGGAACAGAGGGCAACAGCACAGCACTGATGAAGAGGTTCTGTTACTTGATCTGACACTTCACAGAATCACAAAATTGTTACAGTGCAGAAGGAGGCCATTCAGCCTGTTGTGTGTCCACAGGCTCTCTGAATGAACTATCCACCTGGTGTCATTCCCCCACCTTCTCGCAGAAACCCTGCACATTCTTCCTTTTCAGGTAGCAACCTAATTGAATCTTTCTCGACTGCACTCTCAGGCAGTGCATTTCAGAACTTAACTACTCACTGTGTGAAAAAGTTTTTCCTCATGTCATCTTTGCTTCTGTTTACTTTAAATGTGTACCCTCTTGTTCTCAATCTTTTCACGAGTGGGAAGAGTTTCTCCCTATCTACTCTGTCCACACCCCTCATGATTTTGAATACCTCTATCAAATCTCCCCTCAGGCTTCTCTTCTCCAAGGACATGAGTTCCAAATTCTCCAATATATCTTCGCAACTGAAGTTCCTCACCCCTTGAGCCTAATTCTCGGGAATGAGGTGGGCCAAGTGGATAAGTGTCATTAGGAGAACTTTTAGGTGGAGTGATCATTACATCATGAGGTTTAGGTTGGCAATGGAAAAGGAGAAAGAACAATCTAGAATAAGAATAATTAACTGGGTGAAAGCCAACTTCAATGAGGCAAGAATGGATTTAGGCCCAAAAAGAATTGTGCCATCTGCTGAACAAAAAGAAAATCTTCAATTATGCACATAAATTAGCCTCCTCTTCTGTTAAATTTGTCATGAAATCAGTTTCAGCTTCTGCAGCTGTAAAATCATTTCCACTTCAAATTAAAAATGCTGACATGTTGCCACCGGCAACCACCGATTCAAATTTCACTCTGCTGAGTCTTGAGCTCAGCCATGTTGTGCAGGGAAGCACTGAGCACAGGAGGGAAAATTTGATGATGGAGGTGAAATTCATCTAGGGCAGCAGTGGAAAATGATGACAAATTGGCAGCTCATTTTACATTTGACAATGTTTGCTATTCAAAGCAGACAGAGTGTGAGACAGGCTGCCAATCGACATTGGCCTGTTATTCCACTCCTGACATCTTCAACCTACATGGATCGCACAGCCACCAGTAGTTGGCAGTGAATTCAGTTGTGGTCGCCTGAGAGCAGGCAGTCTTCCCGTCAAGTCTGCCTTAAAGATACACACCAGAAAAGAGCTGCAAGGAGATTAAAATAAAAGGATAAAAGATCCTCACTGGAGGGTATCTTAGTCTCTAAATAATGAATGTTGTAATAATGACCACTAACTAAGTGGCATCCCAGAGTATGCCAAATTTTCAACAGTGATATTACATTTCTGCTCTGTATTGACAGAACTACTTTAGTAACAAAGGTTTTCTTTTCATGCAGTGGCTCCATGTATTTGAAAAACTTAAATTTATAGAGAGATTTATTTACCTATTACTGCTGAATTTTTTAATGTAAAACCATGTAAGACTATGGTAAGGTATGTCTGTGGCAATTTAACAACAGCAACGTATCCCTGCAAGCCTTCATGGTAATTACATTCCTCAAATGTATTGACCTTGACCACAATCATTAGTAATAGTTTCTCATTCTTTGCTTTGGGATGAAGTTCCACTATGAGGATCGCTTGGGATGTAAATGATCTGATAACTGTGCTTGTGCCTTCTATTAATTCTTAACACCAGGACTGAAGATTTTGGATTAATTACACTAAGGTCTAGTATATATTTAATATTGTCTAAACTAGAGGAAGTAAAAGTAAAGGGAGTAATTTAAGGGTAAGTCACAGTCCAGCCAAGTGGAATGCTCCTCCTGTGCGATGTGCGAAGTCAGGGGCATGTCCAGTGTCCAGGGCGACCACGTGTGCAGGAAGTGTCTCCAGCTGAAGCTACTGGAATTCTGCGTTTTGGAGCTGGAGCTTTGGCTGGAGTCACTGTGGAGCATCCGCAAGACTGAGATCTTCATGGATAGCACATATAATGAGGTGGTCACACGGCAGGAAAAGTGTGCACAGGCAGAAAGGGAATGGGTAAACACCAGACAGAGTAAAAGCACCAGGCAGGTAGTAGTGCAGGAGTCCCCTGGGTCCATCTCCCTCTCTAACAGGTTTTCCATTTTGGATAATGTTGGGGGAGATGGTTTCTCAGGGGAACGCAGCAAGGGCCAAGTCTGTGGCACCACTTAAGGGGGACAGACAGTCATTTCTGAGGCTATAGACATGACACCAGGATGGCATGTTGCCTCCCTGGTGCCAGAGTCAAGGATGTCACTAATATAAAAGCAAAATACTGCAGATGCTGGAATTATGAAATAAAAACAGAAAATTCTGGGAAAACTCAGCAGGTCTGGCAGCACCTGTGAAGAAGAGTGATACGGACTCGAAACGTTAACTCTGTTTCTCATTCCACAGATGCCATCAGACCTGCTGAGTTTTTCCAGCATTTTCTGTTTTTATTTCAAGGATGTCACTGAGTGGCTGCAGGTCATCCTGAAGGGTGAGGGTGAACAGCCAGAGGTCGTGGTCCATATTGGAACCAACAACATAGGTAAAAAGAGGAACGAGGTCCTGAAAGCAAAATATGGTGAGCTAGGAAATAAATTAAAAAGCATGACCTCAGAGGTAGTAATCTCAGGATTACTCTCAAAGCTATGTGCTAGCTAGATCAGGAATAGGAGAATAGATTAGAAGAATGCAAGGTTGAAGAGGTGGCATAGGAGGGAAGGGTTTAGATTCCTGAGGCATTGGGATCGACCTTGGGGATAATGGGACCTGTACAAGCAGGACGGGTTGCACCCCAGCAGGACCCACTGTATTCATTGGTACTGTCGGGGAGGGTTTAAACTAGAGTGGCAGGGGGGAGGGAACCTAAGTGGTAAGACACAAGAGAGGAAAACAAAGATAGAAATGAAAGACAGAAAAGTAGAAAGCACAAAAGTGGAAGGCAGAGGAAACAAGGGCTAGCAGCAAATAGAGCCATAGTACAAAAAAAAATGTGCAAAACAATTAAAAACACAAGCCTGAAGGCACTGTATCTGAATGCAAGGTGCATTCACAATAAGGTAGATGAATTAACAGCGCAAATAGATGTAAACGGGTACTATATGATTGCAATTACAGAGACATGGCTGCAGGGTGATCAAGGCTGGGAACTAAATATCCAAGGTACCCGATATTTAGGACAGACAGGCAAAAAAGAAAAGGAGGTGGGGTGGTATTGTTAGTTAAGGATGAAACCAGTGCAATAGTGAGAGAGGATATTGGTTCAGAAAATCTAGATGTAGAATCAGTCTTGGTGGAGCTAAGAAGCAACAAGGGCTGGAAAATATTAGTGGGAGTTGTCTACAGGCCTCCAAACAGTAGTAGTAAGATAGGGGATGGCATTAAACGGGAAATCAGAGATGCATTTAACAAAGGCACTACATGGATGACTTTAAACTACATATAGATTGGGCAAACCAAATTAGTAATAATGCTCTGGTGAATAAACCCTTGGAGTGTGTACAGGATGGTTTTTAGGCCAGTACATAGAGGAACCAACTAGGGATCAGGCTATCATAGATTTTGTATTGTGCATGAGAAGGGGTAAATTAATAATCTTGTTGCGTGGGGTTCTTTAGGGAAGAGTGACCATAACATGATAGAATTCTTAATTAGGATGGAAAGTGAAGTAGCCCAATCCAAAACTAGGGTCCTAAACCTAAACAAAGGAAACTACGATGGTAGGAGGGGTGGGTTGGCTACAATAGATTGGGGAAGTTCATTAAAAGGCATGATGGTGGATAGGCAACTGCTAATATTTAAGGAACGAATGTATGCATTGCAACAGTTATACATTCCTTTCTGGTGCAAAAACACAACAGGAAAAGTGGCCCAACCATGGCTAACAAAAGAAATTGAGGATAAAGTGGGGTCATAAAAAGTTGCTAGAAAAAGTAGCAAGCCTAAAGATTAGGAGCAGTTTAGAATTCGGCAAAGGAGGACTAAGAGATTGATTAAGAGGGGGAAAAATAGAATATGAGAGTAAACTTGCAAGGAACATAAAAGTGGACTGTAAAAGTTTCTATAGTAACTTCTAAAAGTAAAAAGAAAATGATTAGTGAAGACAAATGTAGGCCTCTTACAGTCTGAAATGGCAGAATTTATAATAGAGAACAAAGAAATGGCAAAACAATTAAACAAGTCCTTTAATTCTGTCTTCATGGAGGAAGACACAAATAACTTTTGAGAAATGATAGGGAACCAAGGGTCTAGTGAGCAGGAGGAATTGCATGAAATTAGTATTAGTAACAAGTAATGCTGGAGAAACTAATGGGACTAAAAGTCGATAAGTCCCTAGGGCCTGATAATCTACATCCCAGGATACTAAAGGGAGTGGCCTTGGAAATAGTGGATGCGTTGGTTGTCATCTTCCAAAATTCTGTAGATTCTGGAACAGTCCCAGTGGATTGGAGGGTGGTAAATGTATATAAAGAAGGGGGGATGGTGAAAACACGGAATTACAGACTGGTTAACCTAACATCAGTAGTCTGGAAAGTGCTGGAGATTATTATAAAGGATGTGATAACAGGACACTTAGAAAATATTAACGGGATTAGGCAAAGTCAACATGGATTTATGAAAGGAAAATCATGCTTGACAAACCGACAGGAGTTTTTTGAGGACATAACTAGTAGGATAGATAGGGCAGAACCAATGGATGTGGTGTACTAGTAGAACCAGTGAATGTCCAGAAAGCTTTTGATAAAGTCCCAGATAAGAGGTTAGTTTGCAAAATTAAAACACATGGGATTGTGGTTAATATTTTGGCATGAATCAATAATTGGTTAACAGCCAGGAAACAGAGAGTAGGAATAAATAGGCCTTTTTTGGAGGGGCAGGTGGTGACTAACCGGGTACTGCAGGGATGAGTTTTTGGGCCCCAGCTATTCACAATGTAAATCAATGATTTGGATGAGGGAACCAAATGTAATATTTCCAAGTTTGCTGATGACACAAAACTAGGTGGGAATGTGAGTGATGAGGAGGATGTAAAGAGGCTCAATGTGATTTAAACAAGTTGAGTGAATGCGCAAATACATGGCAGATGCATATAACGTGAATAAGTGTGAAGTTATCCATTCAATAGGAAAAATGGAATGGCAGGGCATTAATTAAATGCTGATAGATTGGGAAATGTTGATATATAAAGGAACCTTGTACACCAGTCACTGAAAGCAAGCATGCAAGTGCAGCATTCAGTTAGGGAGGCAAATGGCATGTTGGCTTTCATTGCAAGAGGATTTGAGTACAGGAGCAAGGATATCTTACTGCAGCTGTACAGGGCCTTGGTGAGACCACACCTGAAGTATTGTGTGCAGTTTTGGTCTCCTTACCTAAGAGAGGATATATTTTTCATAGAAGGAGTGCAACGAAGGCTGATTCCTGGGATGACGAGATTGTCGTATGAGGGGAGATTGGGTCGACTAGGTCTGTATTCACTGGAGTTTAGAAGAATGAGAGAGGATCTCATCAAAAAGTTTAAAATTTTGACAGGGGTGGACAGACTGGTTGCAGAGATGTTGTTCCCTCTGGCTGGGGGGGGTCTAGAACAACGGGTCAAAATCTCAGAATATGGGATAGACCATTTAGGACTGAGATGAGGAGAAATGTCTTCACTGTGGGTGGCGAACCTGTGGAATTCCCTACCACAGAAGCCTGTGGAGGCCAAGTCACTGAATATATGTAAGAAGGAAATAGATAGATTTCTAGACTGTAAAGGTGTCAAAGGGTATGGGGAGAGCGCAGGAGCATGGTGTGTAGATAATGGATCAGCCATGATCATATTGTTGCGCGGAGCAGGCTCAAAGGACCGAATGACCTACTCCTGCTCCTATTTTCTATGTCTCTATGGTTCTTATGATAAGAGGTACCCAACCACATGGAAAATTGTTCAAATAATCCCAATCCACAAAAACAAAACCAAAGCAACCAAGGGGCTAAATTTTCTCTTCAATTAGAGCGAGTACTCATATCAATTGCTCATTAAGATGTTATAATTATGTGGCTACTGTTAACAAAGTAGTTGTTAACTTCTGCCCACGATCCCAACATTGTTCCTGGGAGTAAACGTATGTAAATTATGCCTACACAGCAACATGGTGCTAATGGTATTTGTTTTGCTGTCAATCAGCAATTCATGGGAAGCTTTCAGATTCCCTCAAAACTTGCTTCATTTGTGCGTAACTTTAATTTCCCACAATTAAAGTTGACATCAAACCACCAGAGGGAGCAAAGTTTGACAGCTGAGTGGTAAGCGACAGGAAAATACACTTTGGTACCTCCAGCTTGTCCCACACTACTGTAATACCTTGTGTATCACAGTATATAAAGTTTCCACCCCACCCATAAGCATGTGGTGCCAGAAATTGAGCTTTCGAGCATCAATTTTTTTAACACAATGAGTACCCTTAGCATTCCGGCATCCGCAGTGTATGTGTATACTTGTGGGACAAATCACACTGGATGTCATTGTTGAGGGTGTCAGCACATGCAGAGTCATCTGCCAAAAGTATGCAGCACAGGCAGATCATGACGTCCATTGATTTGATGCCGGCGGTACTGTTTTGGAGCTAAATGCTCTGGCTAAAGCCCTTTTTTAACCTTGCACAGCTGGACACATGTTCAGAAGCAGGAAGGACCACCCCCATGCCCCCACCCACTAGTGCTATTTGAAGGGATCATCATCAGCTTACAAGTTAGTTACTTTTTGATTTCTTCATGTTGCTACAATTTCTTCTTGCTGTTGCTACGATTGCACAGTTTTTGGTGCTTTCTAAACTGTTTCAAGTTGCAAAAGTCCACAGAAGTGGTGTGGTAGCCTCTGAAGGACTTTTTGCTGACTTCAAGACTACTGCACAAACCAGTTGCTCGAGACATGGGTGTGTCTGGTAGGCATTTAGGGGGAGGTGGTGGCATAGTGGTATTGTCACTGGGCGAGTAATCCAGAGACCCAGGGTAATGCTCTGGGGACCCGGGTTCAAATCCTGGTGGATGGTGGAATTTGAATTCAATAAATATCTGGAACTTAAAGTCTAATAATGACCATGAAACCATTGCCGTTTGTTGTAAAGACCCATCTGGTTCAATAATATCCTTTAGGGAAGGAAATCTACCGTCCAGATCTGCAGTAATGTGGTTGACTCTTAAATGGTCTAGCAAGTCACAGTCATATCAAACTGCTACAAAGTCAATAAAAAGAAATGAAACCAGACAGACCACCCAGCATTGACTTGGGCAGCAGATACAACAACAGCAAACCCAGCCCTGTCAACTCTACAAAGTCCTCCTTACTAATGCCTGGGGCCTTATGCCAAAATTGGGAGAGCTGTCTCACAGACTAGTCAAGCAACATGCCTGACAGTGTCATACTCACAGGGTATCTGCTGTCCACTGGCAGAACAGACCCAGCAGAGGTGGCAGCACAGTGGTATACAGTCAGGAGGGAGTTGTCCTGGGAGCCCTCAATATCAACTCTGGTCCCCATGAAGTCTCATGGCTTCAGATCAAACATGGGCAAGGAAACCTCCTGCTGATTACCAAGTACCGAATGAATCAGTGCCCCTCCATGTTGAACACCACTTGGAGGAAGCACTGAGGGTGGCAAAGGCACTGAATGTACTCTGGATGGGGGATTTCCATCACCGAGAGTGGCTGAGTTGCACCACTACTGACTGAGCTGGTTGAGTCCTAAAGGACATAGCTGCTGGACTGGGTGATAAGGGAACCAACAAGAGGGAAAAATATACTTGACCTCATCCTCACTAACCTGCCTGCCGCAGATGCATCTGTTCATGACAGTATCGGTAGAAATGACCACCACACCATCCTTGTGGAAATGAAGTCCCGTCTTCACATTGAGGATACCCTCCATCGTGTTGTATGGTACTATCAACGTGCTAAATGGGATAGATTTTGAACAGATCTAGCAACTGAAAACTGGGCATCCATGAGGCGCTGTGGGCTATCAGCAGCAGCAGAATTGTACTCAACCACAATCTGTAACCTCATGGCCCGGCATATCCTCCACTCTACCATTGCCACCATGCCAGGGGATCAACCCTGGTTCAATGAAGAGTGCAGGGGGGCATGCCATGGGCAGCACCAGGCATCCCTGAAAATGAGGTGTCAACTTGGTGAAGCTACAACACAGGACTACTTGCATGCCAAACAGCATAAGCAGCAAGTGATAGAGTTAAGTGATTCCTCAACCAAAGGATCAGATCTAAGCTCTGCTGTCCTGCCACATCCAGTCATGAATGGTAGTGAACAGTTAAACAACTCACTGGAGGTAGGAGACTCCACAAATTTCCCCATTCTCAATGATGGGGAAGCCGCCCAGCACATCAGTGCAAAAGCTGAGGCTGAAGCACTCACAACAATCTTCAGCTAGAAGTGCTAAGTGGATGACCTGTCTCTGCCTCCTCCGGAGGTCCCCAGCATCACAGATTCCAGCCTTCAACCAATTCGATTGACCCCACGTGATACGGCTGAAGGCACTGGATACTGCAAAGGCTATGGGCCCTGACAATATTCTGGCAATAGTACTGAAGACTTGGGCTCCAGAACTTGCCATGCCCCTAGCCAAGCTGTTCTAGTAAGGCATCTACCCAGCAATGTGGAACATTGCCCAGGTATGTCCTGTATACAAAAAGCAAGACAAATCCAACCCAGCCAATTACGGCCACATCAGTCAACTCTCCAGCATCAATAAAGTGATGGAAGGGGTCATCAACAATGCTATCAAGCAGCACTTGCTTAGCAATCATCTGCTCACTGATCCCCAGTTTGGGTCCTGCGAGGACCACTCAGCTTCTGACCTTATTACAACCTTGGTTCAAACATGGACAAAAGAGCTGAACTCTAGAGGTGAGATGAGAGTGACTGTTCTTGACATCAAGGCAGCATTTGACCGAGTGTGGCATCAAGGAGCCCTAGCAAAACTGGAGTCAATGGGAATCGGGGGAAAACCCTCCAATGGTTGGAGTCATACATAGCACAAAGGAAGATGGTCGTGGTTGTTTGGAAGTCAATCATCTCAGTGCCAGGACATCCTGAGAGTCCGGAGTGGTAAATGGAGTATAATGTGGGCTTATGTGAAATTGTTCATTTTGGCAGGGAGAATAAAAAAAGGTACATTATCTAAGCGGTGAGAGATTGCAGACTCTGAGATTCAGAGGGATCTGGGTGTCTTAGTGCATGAATCACAAAAGGCTAGTAGTGTTTCTCACGTGTCCGTGCAGACTCAATGGACCGAAGGGCCTCTTCTGCACTGTGTGATTCTGTGATCACTGTAAGAGTTCCTCAGGGTAGTGTCCTAGGCCAAACCATCTTTAGCTGCTTCATCAATGACCTTCCTTCCATCATGAGGTCAAAAGTCGGGCTGTTCACTGATGATTGCATAATGTTCAGCACCATTCATGACTCCTCAGACACTGAAGCAGCCCATGTCTCAACGCAACAAGACCTGGACAGTATCCAGGCTTGGGCTGACAAATGGCAAGTAATATTCATGCCACACAAGTGCCAGGCAATGACCATCTCCAACAAGAGGGAACCTAACATCACTCCTTGACATTCAATGGCATTACCATCACCGAATCACCCACTATCAACATCCTGGGGGTTACCATTGACCAGAAACTGAACTGGACTAGCCTTATAAATACTGTAGCTACAAGAGCAAGTCAGAGGCTAGGAATCCTGCAGCACGTAACTCACCTCCTGACTCCCCAAATCCTGTCCACCATCTACAAGGCACAAGTCAGGAGTGTGATGGAATATTGTTCACTTGTCTGGATGAGTGCAGCTCCCACAACACTCAAGAAGCTTAATGCCATTCACGCCAAAGCAGCTCACTTGATTGGCACCACATCCACAAACATTCACTCTCTCCATCACCAACGCACAGTGGCAGCAGCTTGCACCATCTACAAGATGCACTGCAGAAACTCACCAAGGCTTCTTTGGCAGCACCTTCCAAACCCACGACCATGACCATCTAGAAAGGCAATGGCAGCAGGTACAAGGGAACAGGATCACCTGGAAGTTCCCCTCCAAGTCACTCACCATCCCGACTTGGAAATATATCGCCATTCCTTCTCTGTTGCTGGGTCAAAATCCTGGAACTCCCTCCCTAACAGCACAGTGGGTGTACCTACACCACATGGACAGCAGCGGTTCAAGAAAGCAGCTCCCCACCACCTTCTCAAGGGCAATTAGGGATGGGCAATAAACCCTGGCATAGCCAGCTGTGCTCACATCCCATAACTGAAAAAAAAAATCCCCTAGGAGTACAGCATGACTGGGAGAATAAACAGAGACCACACAGGGAAGGAGGACCAAGTGGAGGTGGAGGGGGTGAAGGACTCTCAGCAGGAGGCCATTCCATCCATAATGTTTAGAGGGCAATTCTCCTACATAAACCTCATCTCCAATCTGAGATATCTGCACTTCAGAAAGTACATCCTCACTGAAATCTGCCATTTGCTGCAGCTACAACTGCAACCTCACAGCAGGGTGAGGACCGCCTTGCCAGTGGCTGTGAAGATGCCCCAGCAACAAACTTTGATGTGTCTGGTTCTTTTTAGGCTGCAGCTGGAAATATTTGCAACATCCTGCAGTTTGCCATTCACTGTTGTAAAAAGGCGGTGGGGGGGACACTCTTTTCAAAGAGAGCTGACCACATTTCATTCCCTCTTGCCAGAAACAACCAGCTGGACTAAGCAAACAACCTTGCCAAGATTGCTTGCTTCCCCATGATGCAGGCTGTCATTGACTGGACACTCACCTTTTTGCAGGCACTACATGTCAACACTATCCTATACCGAAATCAAAAAGAATTCCACTCCCTCATTGTCCAGCTGGTGTGTGACCACATGTAGAGAATCATGCAGATCAATATCCGGTATCCTGGCAGTGGTCACATTGCCTTCATTCTGCAATAGTTTACTGTGCCAGCTGCATTTTAGCTACCTCGGTAAACCAAGGATAAGCTATTGGCTGACAAGGACTATCCGCTGACAAAATGGCTGATGTCTCTGGTGTGCAAAGCTCAAGCACAAGGTTGTGGTTCTGGCAGGGAGGAAATCAGAAGAGAGTGTGGGATGAGGGGGAAGTCGGGTGTGAGACTGGAGATTGGGTATGAGGATACTGTCAAATTTAGTGGGTTTGGCTCCATCGGTGGTTACTGTCTCAGCAAGATCTTCCCCTTAATGGCCAGCACCATCTCATCTATGGAGGTTAGAGTATGCCAGCACACCTGTCCACAGCCAGTTACCCCCTGCTGTCTGTGGTATTGCACCACATTGTCTTGCTAAAGAAATGAACTGTGTCAATGAATATCATGTAATTTATTTGGTTGATGTGACAGTCATGGGTGAATAAATGGCTTGGTGTCCCACCTGTGAGATTTGGGCATGAGTGTGTGAGGATGCGGTGAAGCTTATGAATATTAGATACGAGGCCTGATTGATAGAGATTGTTGGTAGTTGAATGATATGGGTATGGTGATTTGAGCAGTGTCTGAGATTAGTCTGCAGTTGGTTGGATATGGCATTTGAAGATGCATTGACTGACCGACATTGACCAGTTGCATGAGGCCACTGAACATCTTCCAGCACTACATTCAGGTCCTCGGAGTTTGACCCCTAGCATTGACCTCCATGGCTATCCGCTTCCACTGTCTTTTGAGTATGTTTCTGAGGGCCCTCCTGTCCCTCTTGCTGATACAGGTCATCTCTCCTACTTTCCACCTGTGCTACCACAGGCCTACAATGCAACATTCAAAAATCTTGGAGCCTGCTCTCTCTCATGTTGTGCCATTCTTCAAGGGAAAGAAAGATGGAATGAAGAGAGAGAGAGAAAAAAAGAAAAAGTTAAAAATAACTTTAAAAGTTTAACTTCTTAAATTTTTAGTGATATTTAAAATCTGAGGGAACAAGGCCCAAACTTGTAAGGATTAAATTTCACCACCAATGAACTTATTTGGCAGCAATTAATCATTAAAAATTTACTTACATTGCAATGGACAAGCTCTAACATTTTCTCGGTATGTACTATATAAGCACAACAACTTCATACTGTTCCAGGTGTTTCAATGCTAAAGCTCTTGGTGAGATACCAGTGTGGTGCAGCATCTGGAGGAGCAAGGGTAACTCAGACAGCAGTTTCCTGATTTCCACATTTAACAGTATGCACAGTCACCAGAATTTGCTGCCCAATTTATACCTTATCCACCATCCACGGTGAAGGCTGATAGTCTCGCTGTCACCTTTATTCAGGCCAATAGCTCACATTTAACACACTAAGTGCACTAAGATAATTTACCCTTCCAAATGTTGTTTCCCCCTTTTTCCCATAAAATTCCTCAAAAGTGGTGATTATATTGATAGACACTTTGCTGAATTTCCCATTAGCCCCAACTGTAAATTGTATTAACTTCCTTTGCCCTGCTATAGAAAGACCTCAGAATATGTTCACATATTTTAAAACAAGTATAACTAATGTAGGCTGGGCCGATTCAACAAACTTCACCCGTTTCATTAAAAATGGTTTATTTTCATAGAAATCCTGCGGTTTTCAGAGAAGTAAAATCGGGATGAAGTTTATACTGTTTAAGGGGGGGTGGAGTAGGTGAAGCTGGATAGAAGGCCAGTAATAGGTGGGGACAAAGGAGGGATTGACAAGGATGTCATGAACAAAAGGACAAAGGGGTGTTAATGGTAGTGATACTGGCTAAAGGAGGTGCTGATGGTGGCATTAGGATAAGAAAGTAAAATGTGATAATAGCAGGACAAGGATAAGCACTCTGGAAAGAACAACATGAACAAGTGCCAGATGGCCCTTGTGAAATGGTTCATTTTGGTAGGAAGAACACAGAGGCAATACAAAAGAAAGGGTATAATTCCAAAGGGGATGCAGGAACAGAGGAGCTTGGGTATATATGTGGATAAGTCACTGGAGGTTCTAGAACAGGTAGAGTGTGGGGGTGGGGTGGGGGGAGGGGACGGTGGTGGGATAAAAGAATGAAAATAGGATAAAAGGTGAGGATAAAACAATGAATAAATAAATAAAAAGTGGATTAAAAAATAAAAAATAGAAATGAATATTGAAAAGGGGATAAAAAAGGAGTTGAGGATGGAGGAGGGAGTTCATGGCCTGAAGTTGTTGAACTCGATATTCAGTCCGGAAGGCTGTAAAATGCCTAGTCGGAGGATGAGGTGCTGTTCCTCCAGTTTGCGTTCCACTTCACTGGAACATTGCAGCAGGCCAAGGATGGACATGTGGGCATGAGAGCAGGGTGGTGTGTTGAAATGGCAGGCGACAGGGAGGCCTGGGACCGCAAAGCGGTCACCCAGTCTGTGTTTGAAGAATCCCAGTATCGGGATAACACAACACCCAAATGTGGTTCATACAAACATACAAATTAGGAGCAGGAGTTCTGGGCGGTTCTGACGAAAGCTCATCGACCTGAAACATTAACTCTGTTTTGCCTCTCCATAGATGCTGCAAACCTGCCAAGTATTTCCAGTGTTTTTGGCTTTTATTTATGGTTAGTGTTTGTTATCCTCAAGATATATGTTATTTACCCAGTGGTCGCATCGTGTACTTTTTCAGCTTTTGAGACATTTTTCTGAAAGAATATATATATAGAAATTATATATTCCAACATTGTGATAATATCTTGAATACACTTTTGAATTAAGGATACTATAATTTTTCAGCAATCTAAGTGAGGAGTTGGTGTTATCATTAATGTAATTTATGTACCACAAAGGAGCTTATTGTGCCTTGGAGGGTTCCAGATTCCACATACCTCTTTTCGTGCGTCTGCACCTATCATAGCATATTCTGTCCTGTAGCACGCTCTTATCTGCTTCATCATTCTGCTTTGATGCCAATAAAAACAGCTTATATAAAAAACCTCTGGTACCAAATACTTTTGAAGAATCTAGTATTAAGAGGTCAGGCTGCTCTTTGCTGCAGGGGATTTCTTATTAAATCAACAATTAATAGTAACCAAATTTCACATGAACGCTCCAAGCAGCACCCATATTGGTAATGCACAAGAAATCAATGCATATTGAGATGGAGAAAGGACGAAAGCGAGAGAGAGAGAAAGAAAGAAAATCAGAAAATTAATAACAATTTTAGCATTTTTTTTACGACCTTAATACATCCCAAAGCACTTTACAGTCAATTAAGAATTTTGGAAACGTAGCCACTGTTGTAATGTAAACAATTTGCACAACGTAATGTTACAAAAGCAGAGATAAATAACCAATTAATATTTTTCACTGTTGGCCAGGACAATGGAATCACTCCTCTGCTCTTCTTTGAATAGCGCCATTTTAACAATGTTCATATGAAAAATGTTAAATTTATAAATGTTTTAAATTGCACTTAGCTAGTAATAATTTTTTTCAAAAATTTGTATTTTCTGCATTTTGTCATATGGAAATTCTTTGGTCCCTACAGACTGATGGAAAAAAAATGACAAAATTGACTCAGCATAAGCAGCCACTTCCTCTAAGTCGTAGTTAAATTGTATTTGGGCCTATTTCCTTCCTTATGTCAATTAATTTTAATGACTATTTGCCCCCTCTAACTTAATTTGTTTTCTCTTCAGAGCAAGTATAAATTATGTTCTTTTAGTTAGTGGATTACTTAAATTTAATCAAATAAATTAAATTCGAAAAGATAACTGGCATAGCTAGTGGCTAAAACTATGGAATTAATTTGAGACTGGGTTCAGCTGAAACAGGTGTTCCGAAGGGTTGGAGAGGATAGCTTTGAAATATAGTTATAGTGTATGATGATTGTACTGTTTACTTATTTGTAATGTGATCAGTTCAAATTAGCTCAACAAGGTGTAATTTTCCCTCAGACCAGGGTCCCTGCCTTTGTACTTACTAAAAACCTGTTACATCTCTAACTTTTTACAGTTGGGATGAAAGTCAGGTTGGTGTGTGACCCGGTGGGGAACTTGCAGGTGGTGGTGTTCTCATGCACATGCCACCCATGTCCTTCTAGGTGGTAGAGGTCATGGGTTTAAGAGCAAAATGTCTTTGTTATTGTTGCTTTCGGTCTTGTATGTGGCAGAAGTGGATCTGGATTTACTGATAAGGCTGGGGATAATGCTGTTAGCACACTCTATTTTTTATTGAGCATTATGCTAACTATTTACAAGGTAGAGTGTGCATACAACTATCTGTCTCCATGCTCTGTTATCATGGGATCTTACAACACTGATGATGTAGACTATATATTTAACATTAACCCTTGATACTGCTTGTCCCCCTAAGTCTCCGACACAATTAACACTATTTACATTATCCATAATCTCCACCCCCCCAATGTCACTGCCTTCATCGCTCATTTATAATAAACACTGTGGTGGTTTAACCAATCTCTTCAATCTTGTTTGCATCTCTCTCAGGGGTTGCGTAGGATTCAGGTTCTCCATGTTCTCCCTAAAACTCTGTGGAGTAACTTGTGAATATTTAGAGGCTATTGGTTCTCTGTTCAGGTTGTCATCCTGATCATATGGGTAGTTAGTCCATTCAATTGATGGTCACCTTCTAGTTGAAATAAGTGCACTTCTATTTCTTCTCTCTTCCTCCATTCCCAGTCTCAACAAGATAAGATCCCAGACTTTGCATATTTTCCAGTACTTGACCTTCTCTATTCTGGTCCCTAATCCAAACTGGTTCACCTGGTTGGAATTCTAAAATCTCATGCGCTCTATAGCAGTGATTGTAATTGTTTGACTGATTTGCGTGATACTCATCTCCCTTGTCCCTTACTCTCTCAGTGTCAGAGGTTTTTAGACATGGCATGAACATATGTAAAGAACAGGAAGTTGAGTGCCTGATCTTCTTCCCATCATATGATGAAGCTAATGCATTCTGAACTGGTGTGGAACAGTAGCTCAACAGTGCTATGTTGAGATCATCATTCTTCTTCAATAAAGCCTTGACCATTCTTACTCCTCTCTTGGCCTTACCAGTTACTTGTGGATATCTGGGTGAACTGGTTATGTGGGCAACTTCATAGTCTTCTGTAAATTTCTTGAACCCTTAAACAGTTTAGAGAAGGCTGATACCTGGGGTAGGGGTGTTAACTTACAAGGAAAGATTGGACAGTTCAGGCCCCTTTCCCATGAAATTTAGAAGAATGAGAGGTGTTCTTATGGAAACATAAGATCCTGAGGGATCTTGACAAGATGGATGCTGAAGTGATGTTTACACTTGTGGGAGAGACTAGAATTAGGGTACATTAGTTTAAAAATAGGGGTCTCCCATTTAAGACAGAGGTGAGAAGAATTCTTTTCTCTCAGAGGGTCG
Source organism: Cetorhinus maximus (assembly GCF_964194155.1). Lineage (NCBI taxonomy): Eukaryota > Metazoa > Chordata > Chondrichthyes > Lamniformes > Cetorhinidae > Cetorhinus > Cetorhinus maximus. The sequence continues at coordinate 13,221,522 of NC_135883.1, read as the reverse complement.
TGAATCTTTGGAAACCTTTCTCCCAGAGAGTGGTGGAGGCAGGGTCAATGAATATTTTTAAGGCAAAGGTAGATAGATTATTGACTAACAAGGGAGTTGAGTATTATTGGGGGTAAAAGGAATGTGGGGTTGAGGCCACAATCAGATCAGCCATGATCTGAGCAGGTTTAAGGGCTGAATAGCCTACTCCTGCTCATAACTTGTATGTTTGTATATTCGTATGTTTGTTCGTAGACTATATATTTGTATATTTAACATTAGCCTTTTATACCACACTGTTGAAGAAGCCTTGGTGAGTTGCTGCAGTGCATCTTGTAGATGGCACACACACCTGACACTGCACACCAGGGATGGAGGGAGCGAAGGTCTAAGGTGGTGGATGGGGTGCCGAGCAAGCATACTGCTTTGTCCTGGATAGTATTCGGGCAGTTGAAGCCACACACATGCAGGCAAGTGCAGAGTATTCCATCACACTCCTGACTTGTGCCTTGTAGGTGGTGGAAAGGCTTTAGAGAGTCAGGAGGTGAGTCACTCACTGCCGAATACCCAACATCTGACTTGCTCTTGTAGCCACAATATTTACGTGTCTGGTGCAATTAAGTTTCTGATCAATGAAGATGATCAAAATGTAATGGTGGAAGATTCAACAATAGTAATGCCATTGACCGTCAAGGGAAATTGATTAGATTCTCTTTTGTTGGAGATGGTTATTCCTTAGCACTTATTTGGCACAAATGTTACTTGTCACATTTCAGCCCAAGTCTGAATGTTGTCCATGTTTTGCTGCATGTGGGATCGGACTGCTTCATTAACTGAGGAGCTGCCAATGGTACTGAACACTGTGCTATCATCAGCGAACATCTCTACTTCTGACCTTATGATGGGGTCATCTTTGTGCTAAGTAGGATTCCAGTCAGTGGAGAGTTTCCCCCTGATTCCCATTGACTTCAATTTTACTTAGGCTCCTTGATACCACACTCAGCCAAGGGCACTGCTTACATCTCTGTAATTCGGCTCTTTTCCCCCATGTTTGGACCAGGGCTGTAATGAGATCTGGAACCAAGTGGTCTTGGTGGAACCTAAAGTGACTGTCGGTGAGTAGGTTTTTGGTAACTAAGTGCTTTTTAATAACACGGTCAATGACATTTTTCATTACTTTGCTGATAATTTAGAGTAGGTTGATGGGGCGGTAGTTGACCAGATTAAATTTGTCCTGCTTTTTATGGACAGGACTTATATCTGGGCAATTTCCCATATTGTCTGGTAGGCGTCAATATTGTAGCTCTACTGGAACAGCTTGGCTTGGGGCATGCTAGTTTTGAAGCACAAGTCTTCAGCAATACAGCCAAATGCTGTTGGCAGATCACAAGGTACGTACGGATAAGAAAGACCATTTGGCTCATTTTAGCTCATCCATCTAGAATGAACCTACACTTTCCCCTTTTCAGACACCAATTGTCAATATCGCACAGACAGCTAAAGTACAGTTAGATCGAATAAAACGCCCACTCCACAGCACTCCACAAAAAACAAGAGGGATTCCACAAATTTGTGTCCCTAGCATAGTGCTTTGCCCAACTGAAGCACAGGCTGAGAATTCAGCCATGCACTGCAGATTTTACATCCATTTAAATTAATGGACGGAAAATGATTGCTATGCATTCATGTCTGAATTCCTAATATATACAGCTGACTGGCAAAGTTCTACACCAGGAGCATAAATTCATAAAGTCATCTCCAATGTAACTTAATCCCAGCCGTAAAAGAACAGTGTATAATGAACCTATTCAGCAGTCTCCTGTTCCATGCCTTCCGACCAGTACCCTCTCTGCCAACTTAGAGGTTGTTTTGTGCTGTCCTGAAAAATGGGAGGAGGCTGCCCTAACTCATTCCACATAGACATTTCACAGCAGTTAGATAGAGAAAACCTGAACCTAGATTTCCACAGATTCGAACCAGTCCATGTCTTCTCAGATGCTGAAGAGCCTGCTACTTATTTCCTTCATTGTCTGCTCTCATTTCAGATTTTCAGCACTTGCAGACTGTTCCTTTATTCTGCAAATAGTGGGGGGGGTGCCATTTGTACTACGTGTGGTCATCAAGCAAGTAGTGGCTAGTGCACTTGTACCTTCCTCCCGAAGTTCACTGTATCAGCCTTGTTTCCATGGCAGCACTCTGATCTCTGAGTCAGAAGATTGCAGTTTCATGGTTGGGAGTTGCAGGCAGGCAGGCAGCGGGTGGAAAGATTCATGCTCAGTGGCAAAGTTTGCTTGGCTGTTATTCCGAGCTCCATGAAACAGCTCTTTTAAAGTGTGGGACCCCATTTTGCAAATCATAAATAAACTCCCACCTGAAACTGGCCAGTGCAAAAGTCATGCTGGAGAAGGGCCCTGAGACAAAGAAGATCAGGAGCTGGAATCAGGCATTAAATATCAGGGCCGTGACATACCTGGCACAGTTTTCCCTTTCTCAGAAGGTGGAGGCCCTCACAATTTGAGCCCCTAGGCCAAAATTTTGCCAGCCCCCTGGAGATGGCCTGGGAGTTGGGAAGACTGGTAAACTGGTGACAGAATGCGTCAAGAGGGAAACCTGACATCTTCCCGCCGCCATGGTATATTCCCTGAAGTAGGAATGGCAGTGGCACAGCCACCCAGAGGTGGGTGGGCAATTAATTAAATTAACAGTCACTTTCCAACCCGCTGGCATTTTACCACCACATGACATGTCCCCCACTGCATGAGGAGACCATATATATATTGATATAGTGAGGTGGCCTTCCTGGTGGGGTTGCATTCCTTTATGTATGCTCCATGGCTCATGGAGGTTCCCCATCCCCCCCCACCCCGGCAACCATGGCAGCCCCTGTGGCCCCCAACGCTGCCGCTGGAGATTTCACCCCTCCAATCAGGGCTATCCTGCCTGTCCCCGGTACAGTAAAAAAGAACTCTTACCTGGCCTTCGAGGGCGCCTCAACATGGAGGCGCCCTCTTCCCCCTGCATCCTCAGCAGTGGTCACCTCTCTTAGTAGTGCTGCCAAGGTTGCTGAGCTGCCAACCCTCTATTGGGCTGGTAGGTCTCGGAGGGCAGCTGCCATCCTTAATGGGGGGGCGTCAGCCCCCACCATCTGCCTGCATGGGCTTGGGACCCACTTTTGGTCCCGGCAGCAGGACTACCTACCTTATGGGAAGATCCAGCCCCTGGTCTTTGATTTTTCACCTTCCATTGTTACGTCTGGATAATGTTTCTTCTTCTCCTTGATTCCTTCCTAAGTCTGGTTTTCACAAACGTTTCTAACTTTTCCTTAAATCATCTTGATTATCCAGCTCAGCATAATTTACTGTGTCCAATAGGCACCTGTGAATAAGGTGTAGCAATCCTCACCCATGGGATTTAGGATTTTTGCCTCGTCGGGCGGGCATTGGCAAAACCGACTGTGCCGCCCGCGATCCCAGCCCCGACCGCGATTTCACGCCGGGCGGCCAATTAACGGGCTGCCAGCGTGAAACGTGCGCTGCAGCGGCTCAGCGCTGCCTGGATGGGGGAGGGGGAGGTGGGTGGAGGAGGAGGAGGGCGAGCGCGGAAGTCAGCGCATGCACGTGGGAGTGCGCACTGACAGCTCCCTGAAGGCACAGAGCTGCCTCGGGGAGCTGAAGATTTTTAACGTTACAAATAAACCGTTGAAAAATAAGGAAAACGTGTCCTCACACGTGACCCTGTCACGCGAGCAGGGACATGTTAAAAATGAGTTTTAAAAGTTTTTATTTTATTTTTTTTTTTTAAATCACTGGTGGAAACCTCATCCCGCCCATGGATGAGGTTCCGCAAAGAATGCAAAGGCCGCTTGGCCTAATTTGCCTGCCCGGCAACCGAATGGCTGGATGGGCAGCGAGAAATTCCAATTAATTAATTGATCAAGAGCCTTACTAGGCCTCTTAATTGTCGGTGGGTGCGCTGCTGCCTCTTGCGCATGCCCAGCGGGCGAAATATCACGAGAGTGCGCCATGCCGTTGGGACGCTCGCCCGACATCATCGCCCACTATTTTTCTCCCGTTCGGGTCGGGCACGCGCCCGCCAGACAAGGGAAAACTTCTGCCCATGGGGTTGTTTGTTTAGCAAACATTTCATGTGCCAACAATATAATTCTTACTTAATTGTGTCATTGCACTGAGAGAACAGCATGACATGCCTGCCTGTGATGCTATCTTGATAAAAATAAGATTTGGCTGATCCAGTTCTTCATCATGGGGAGAAAGTGACTCTTTCGAACTGTATTGTCCATAACTTGCAGCTTTGCAGATTCTTTTCTCAGGGTCTGTTTTTCAGTTAACCTACTTTAGGGTCCAAAATAAAACCTATTTAATGATTTTAAATGATTAGCATCGTTAGGCCTTGGCATGTAGTTTTTTTTTCCTGTTTTTCCTGATGATGCTATTTTCCAGTCCAGCACTCAAGCTGAACTGATCATCCTATTTTTAAATAAGCTGCATGACATTGGCAGCAAGTCCAAATCTATCCTGAGTGGATTCTTTTTTCGAACCCTCTATAAGTATTTTTGTGTATCCGAGTCTGGAAATCAAGGTCTACAGAATTAGTGCACAAATGCTGTTCAGTAAAAAGGTCCTCAGTCTGCGTTAAGCAAGTTATTCTGTTGTTCATTTTATAGGCCCAGTTTTAAGTCAGGGCCAACTTTGATAAGAGGGTGGGGCAGTTAATGTCAAGCTGGGGTAAGGCCAGGATCATCTTAACTCCACCCCATTTGATCAGTACTTGTCTGTGGGAATGGAAGTGGGATTTCAGGTGGCTGCTGGGACACCACGGTAGTACATGACTTGGGGTTGGGGGAGAAGCCTGCTGCAGGACAGGCACAACATTTCCTCGTGGGGTCAGCTGAATATATGAATTAGGAGCAGGAGTAGACCATTCAGCCCCTCAGGCCTGCTCTGCCATTTGATACGATCATGGCTGATGTGGCCACAACTCTACATTCTCGTCTACCCCACTATACCCTTGTCAATGAACAAGCTACCTAACTCAGCCTTGGAAATATTCAGGAGCACTGGAGGCATGGTCATTGGATATTTCCACTGCATCCAGCCTGTCTATCCCTATCAGAATTTTATATGTTTCAATGAGATCTCCTCTCATTCTTCTGAACTCCAGTGAATATAGGCCTAGTCAGCCCAATTTCTCCTCATAAGACAATCCTGCCATCCCAGGAATCAGTCTGGTGAACCTTTGCTGCACTCTCTCTGTGGCAAGTATATCCTTTCTCAGGCAAGGAGACCAAAACTGCACACAATATCCCAGGTGTAGTTTCACCAAGGCCCTGTGCAGCTGCAGTAATCCATCCTTACTCCTCGACCCAAGTCCTCTTGCAATGAAGGCCAATATACCATTTACCTTCTTAACTGCTTGCTGCACCTGCATGCTTGCTTTCAGTGATTGGTGTACAAGAACACCCAGGTCCCTTTGTACATCAACATTTCCCAATCTATCACCATTTAAATAATACTCTGCCATTTCGATTTTCCTACCAAAGTGGATAACTTCACATTTATCCATGTTATATTGCATCTGCCATGTGTTTCCAACTCACACAAACTGTCTAAATTGCCTTGAAGCCTCTTAACACCCTTCTCATCGCTCACATTCCCACCAAGTTTCATGCCGTCAGCAAACCTGGAAATATTACATTTGGTTCCCTTATCCAAATCATTGATATATATTGTGAATATCTGGGGCCCAAGCAGTGATCCCTGTTAGCCAATCATCACCGTCTGCCGCTCCAAGAAAGACCCATTTATTCCTACTCTCTGCTTCCTGTCTGCTAATGAATTCTCAATCCATGCCAATATATTACGCCCAATCCCATGTACTCTAATTTTGCACGCTAACCTCTAATGTCGGACTTTATCAAAAATTTCCTGAAAATCCAAATACACCACATCCACTGGTTCTCCCTTATCTATTCTGCCAGTTATGTCCTCAAAAAGCTCCAGTAAGTTTGTCAAACATGATTTCCCTTTCATAAATCCATGTCTAATCCATGTCCTTGCCTAATCCTGTTGATATTTCCTAAGTGTCCTGTTATCACACCCTTAATAATAGACTCTAGCATTTTCCCTACTACTGATGTTAGGCTAACTGGTCTGTAATTAGTTGTTTTCTCCGTCCCTCCTTTTTAAATAGTGGAGTTACATTTGCCACCCTCCAACCTGCCGAGGCTGTTCCAGAATCTACAGAATTTTGGAAGATGACAACCAACGCATCCACTATTTCCATAGCCACCTCCTTTAGTACCCTGAGATGCAGATTATCGGGCCCTGGGGGTTCAGTCCCATTAATGTCTCTGGCAATATTGTTTTAGTAATACTAATTTACTATAATTCCTCCTTCTCACTAGAACCTTGGTTCCCTAGCATTTCTGGGAAGTTATTTGTGTCTTCCTCCATGAAGACAGAACTAAAGTAGTTGTTTAATTGCTCTGCCATTTCCTTATTCTCTGTTATAAATTCTGCTGCTTTGGGCTGTAAGGGACCTACATTTGTCTTCACTAATCTTTTTCTTTTTAAATACTTATAGAAACTTTTACAGCCAGCTTTTATGTTCCTTGCAAGTTTACTCTCATACTCTATTTTTCCCCTCTTAATCAATCTCTTGGTCCTCCTTTGCTGAATTCTAAACAACTCCCAATCCTCAGGCTTACTACTTTTTCTAACAACTTTATATAACTCCCCTTTGGATCTAATACTATCCTTTATTTCTTTTGTTAGCCATGGATGGGTCACTTTTCCTGTTGTGTTTTTGCTCCAGAAAGGAATGTATAACTGTTGCAATGCGTACGTTCGTTCTTAAATATTAGCAATTGTTTACCCACCGTCAAGCCTTTCAGTGAAGTTCCCCAATCTATCTTAGCCTAATACCTTTGTAGCTTCCTTTGTTAAGACTTAGGGCCCTAGCTCAGATTGGACTACTTCACTTTCCATCCTAATTAAGGATTCTATCATATTGTGTTCACTATTCCCTAAAGGACCCCACACAACAAGATTATTAAATAAACCCTTCTCATTGCACAGTACCAAATCTAGGATAGCCTGTTCCCTAGTCGGTTCCTCAACATACTGGTCTAAAAAAAACCTTCTCGTACACACTCTGGGAATTCATCCACCATAGTATTATTGCTCATTTGGTTTGCCAAGTCTATATGTAGATTAAAGTCACCCATGATTACTGTAGAACTCTTGTTACATGCATCTGTAATTTCCTGTTTAAGGCCATCCCCTACCTTATGACTGCTGTTTGGAGGTCTGTAGACAACTCCCACTAATATTTTCCACCCATTGTTGCTTCTTAGCTCCACCCAGGCTGACTCTACATCTAGATTTTTCTGAGCCAATATCCTCTCTCACTGTCGCACTGATTTCATCCTTACCTAACAATGCCACACCACTTCCTTTGCCTTTTCGCCTGTCCATCCTAAATATCAAGTGCCCTTGGATAATCAGTTCCCAGCCTTGGTCACCCTGCAGCCATGTCGCTGTAATCGCAATCACACCATACCCATTTACATCTATTTGTGCTGTTAATTTGTCTACCTTATTGTGAATGCTCCATGCATTCAAATAGAGTGCCTTTAGTCTTGTCTTTTTAACATTTTTACACATTTCTTTTGTACAATGGCCCTATTTGCTGCTATCCCTTGTTTCCTCCGCCTTCCACTTTTGCTTTTTACTTTTCTGTCTTTCATTCCTATCTTTGTTTCCCTCTCTCCCTGCTCAGGTTGCCATCCCCCTGCCAATCTAGTTTAAACCCTCCCCCACAGCACTAGCGAATACCCCTGTGAGGATATTGGACCAGGTCCTGCTGGGGTGCAACCCATTCGGTTTTACAGGTCCCATCTTCCCCACAATCAGTCACAAAGCCTCAGGAACCTAAATCCCTCCCTCCCATGCCATCTCTTCAGCCATGCGTTCATTTGGCCTATTCTCCTATTCCTGATCTTGCTAACATGTGGCACTAGGAGTAATCCTGAGATTACTACCTTTAAGGTCCTGCTTTTTAATTTATTTCCAGCTCCCTATGTTCTGCTTTCAGGACCTCAACCCTCTTTTTACCTATGTGGTTGGTACCGATATGGACCACAACCTCTGGCTGTTCGCCCTCCCCCTTCAGAATGTCTTGCAGCCGTTCAATAACACCCTTGACCCTGGTACCAGGGAGGCAGTATATCATCCTGGTGTCATGTCTGCAGCCACAGAAATGTCTATCTGTTCCCCTTATGATATAATCCCTTAACACTATTGCTCCCCCACACTTTTTTCCTCCCCCCAGCTGTGCAGCTGAGCCACTCGTGGTGCCGTGGACTTGGCTCTTGCTGCATTCCCCTGAGAAACCATCTCCCCCAGCAGTATCCAAAACAGAAAACCTGTTGGAGAGGGAGATGGACCCAGGGGACTCCTGCACTACCTGCCTGGTTCTTTTACTCTGTCTGGCGGTCACCCATTCCCTTTCTGCCTGTGCGCTCTTTACCTGCAGAGTGACCACCTCACTGTACGTGCTATCCACGAAGATCTCATCCCTGTGGATGCTCCACAGTGACTCCAGGTGCAGCTCCAGCTCCGAAACATGGATTTCGAGTGGCTGCAGCTGGAGACACTTCCTGCACACATGGTCAGCCTGGACACTGGATGTGTCCCTAACATTCCACATTGCGCAGAAGGAGCATTCCACTTGGCTGGACTGTCCTGCCATGACTTATCCTTAAATTACTCGCTTTACTTTTACTTTCTCTAGTTTAGAGAATATTGAGGACAGAAGAAATATATACCAGGTCCTACTTACCAAGGCTCTTCTTACTGAGGAAAGGTAGAAAATGAAAGGATCACCTCCTTCCCTCTTCACCAAACTCCCTCTCTCACCAAACTCCAACTGAAGAACTCTAATGCAGCGCAAAGCTGCACTCCAGTGCAGACAAAAGCAGCACTGTAGATGGCATGCTTTTATGCTGTCTGAAACTAATTTCTGAAAACCTTTTTAAGCCAGTTAACTAATTTACTGGCTGCAGCTGCAGGCAGTCTGTATAACCCCTGTTTTAAAGCTGGACTAAAACTCTCCTTCTCACAACCCAAAGAGCAACTTTTAGTTAGCTGCTAAATTAAAGAAAGATTAGGCTTTAGGTAGAAATTAACCCTTAAAAGTCCCTCTCTCAGCAAACTCCAACTGAAGCACTCTAATGCAGCCCAAAGCAGCACTCCAGTGCTGCAATGCCTAGTGCCCAGTTCTCATTTTTCTCTAACCATGTCTCAGTCCCTTCTATGTCCCTCCTAACCCATGCCTCCAGCTCCCCTGTTTTATTATGGACACTGAGTGCATTAATGTACAGACTTATTAACTCAATAGGATTTTGTCTCACTTTATGTTTAATCATCTTTTTAGACTCCCACTCTGTAACTTTAATTATTCCTTTGACATCAGTGTCTTCCCTTACTTTATTCTTTCCTATGCTCTCCTACCCTGTTTGCATTTAGGTTGCTTAGGTTTCTTGTAGTTCCCTCCCACCACTTACTAGTTTAAAGCCTTCGCCACCTCCCTATTTATCCTTTCTGCTAAGGCTTGAATTCTATCCTAGTTCAGGTGGCGCCCGTCCCATCGGTACAGCTCCTTCCTGTCCCATCAAAAAGGGCCCTTCTTTTGCACACCAGTTTAACCACATGTCAATTCTCCTGATCTGCGTGCTCCTAGGCCAATTTGCACTTGGCCCGGCAATAATCCAGAGATCATTAACCTGATTTTTAATTTCGAGCCTAACTTCAGATACACTTTCAGCTGAAGCTCCTCCCTGCTCCTCCCTATGCCACTTGTTCCAACATAGACCACAACAATTGGATTTACCCTCTCCCTTTCCAGGTTCCTCTCCACCTGCCATGAATATTCCTTGCCTTGGCATTGAGTAGGTGACACACCCTTAGGGATCCTCTTTTTTGGCTGCAGAGAATGCTACCTACCCCCCCCATAAATATGGAGTCCTCTATTACTACCACATTTCTATTCTGCTGTTTCATGCCTTGATCAGCCTTCTGAGCCACAATGCCTTGATCTGCATTGTGGCTGTCCTCCCTGCTGTCTTTCTTCTTGCCCTCACAGGTAGTAAATTCATCCAGTGTCTGCAGGACCTCCTTCTCAACCACTCCCAAATCCCTGCTACCTTGCTCCCTATCACTCACAACCTCCCTTCCCTGAAACTGTGTTTTCCCCTGGGTTGTGGCTATATTCTCGATAAAGCTTTCCAAATATGCACCTCCCAACCTTCCTCAAACTCCCCCCACCACCCTATCCTCTATCCCTTATGTGTCAGAGTCTCTCCAATTCAATGGCTCTGAGCCAGAGAGATTACAGATGGAGACATCTCCTGCAGACATGTTTGGTTGGGACAGTCTCGCCATCCACAATCTCCCACATTCTGCAGTCCACAGCAATAATGCTAATGCTCTCTTTACTTATATGTATACAATTCTAGAAGATAACCATTTCCTTTCAGTTACTTCCATCACTATTATTTTCTTCTGAATCTTAAAGATTTAACCAGATGCATCTGTTTTTGCCAGTTTATACTCCATCACTGAGAGAAACAATCTGATGAAAACAGTTAATGAGCTAAATCTTTATACAAAGATGTTGGTCAGAATTTTACTCTCCCCCACCGGGTTTTTAGGCGGGGGAGCATGAAATTGAAGGGACGAGATTCCCTCTGGGTATATGCCTGCCCCGACTACCCGACGATTTTACACTGGAGAGGGCAAGGCCTCGGATGGGAAGCCCGCCCTTGCCCCATTTGAGGCCCTTAAGTGGCCAATTATTGCCACCCAGCCTCAATTTTTAGGCTAGTGGGAGGATTGAACCCGAAAAAGAGCAAAGTTACATCTCAGGCAGGGAGGAAGTTGGAGTTGGGGGGGCCCTCCATCAGAAACCCCCTTCTGAAGTTGGGCGCCCCTCCCTTAATGGCCAGTGGCCTCCGGACATCCCTCCCCACCCCCCGCGGCCTCTCTCCCGAGACCCCGAGAAGGCAAAGACGGCAGATGATGCATGGGAACGCCACCACCTGGGAGATCCCCTCTAAGCCACACAGCATCCTATATCACCGTTCCCTCACTGTCGCTGGGCCAAAATCCTGGAACTCCCTCCCTAACAGCACTCTGGGTGTACCTACACCACAGGGTCTGCAGCGGTTCAAGAAGGCAGCTCACCACCACCTTCTCAAGGGCAATTAGGGATGGGCAATAAATGCTGGCCCGGCCAGCGAAGCCCACAGCCTGAATGAATAAAAAAAATTCTCCAACCTTGTTCCTCTATTGAAATTATTAGACTTACAGAAGCGCTCGATGTGTCCTGTCTTTCCACACTGGAAACACTGCGCCTCCCTGCTGGGCAATCTTGCTTTCTGTGCTGCTTCTTTGCACCACAGCGTAAGCATCTCAGGATGGCTGCTGTTAGGTTTCTCAACCTTTCACCTGTTTTGGTGGTTTTGGTGGGCCTTTGAGTGGGTGGGACTGCTGCCCTCGAGCGTATTCAGCTAACAGAGTATTCTAGAGACTTGGTGTTCCATGGATTATAGCCCAATTTATCTCTGATTGTAGCCCGATTTAGCACTCTGAGCTCAGCCTGCCTAGCAAACTGAGCTGCTTTGTTGAGAAGGAGAGCATCATTTGTTTGTAAAAAAAATCCAAGAGCCTTTCGTTACCGACTCTGCGACAATGTAGTTGCTAGTAATTTCATCTTTCAATGCACCATACCCACTAAAACTGGCTAGGTGATATAGGTCAGTAAGAAACAATTCAAAGGATTCGCCTGGTCTTTAGGATCTTTGACTAACTCGTGATCGCTCAGTCGTGAAGTTTTGTTTCAGACTAAAACATGCGCTGAACACTTTTAGGACAGTCTCAAAGTCTGTGGAGGCCTCTTCTGCCCCCGTCTCAATAGGACATAGCTGGTGACAGTTCCTATGGTGTAGAGGAATGAACTAACCTGGTGCTTCTGCTCTTTAGCATGTAACCCTGATGCTGCTTGATATTTTAGAACCATAGAACACTACAGCACAGAAAACAGGCCATTTGGCCCTTCTAGTCTGTGCCGAAATATTATTCCGCTAATCCCATTGACCTGCACCCAGTCCATAACCCTCCAGACCTCTCCCATCCATGTATCTATCCAATTTATTCTTAAAACTTAAGAGTGAGCCCGCATTTACCACGAAGGAAGTGTTTCTTCCGTAACTCCCAATGTTGGCTTCTCTGTGTGGGCCCTCGAGACTTTCGAATGGATGGGGTAGGGGCAGTAACTGCTTACCTGCTGCTGACCTTGCTATCGCTTCCCAATGTGCCTCTCCCGTAGGGAAGTTTTCAGATTCTTGCTTCTAACAGGTTTTCTTCCACTTTCACGCCATAGGTGTTCTGTCGATGGCACCAACCCTTCGTTAGACTGGTGTGTCACCACCGCTGCTACCATATTTCATATGTTGGTCATGTGGCCCATCTTATCTTAAGTAACTCTGGCCTTACTCAGGTAGGTTACTTCAAACTGCTTTACTAACACTGTATACAAGATAGGCTGCAGAGTAGGTATGTCTCTCCCAAGTACAGACTGTTACACCTGCTCTGCAGAGTCTCTAGCACTGGCCTGCTGATGTCACTGTTACAGCATGATACTCATCACTAACTCATTATCATAACTATTAACCAATTATGCTACAGTTTTTGAGATTGGTTCTTCATTGAAAGGGTATACATTCCTCAGCTGACTCCCACCCCACCATCACGAAAACTCCAGGTGCAGGCCCACCCCCCTTAGTCGGGCTTTTTCTGTCAAAATTGCAGAGGAAACGCGACCACAGGAATGCTCTCCATGACCTCCTTTACTTTGGGGATTCAGCAGTGTGGTGAAGCTGGGCAGCAATGCTGTGCTCCTTTTGTATCCAGTGGGAAAGGACAGGAAGTGTTTACCTTGCTCAGGAATGCATCGATCTTACTGATAATCCGTGGGCCACAAAATGCTTAAAACTACAAATGGTCTGTAAATAGGAACCAGAGTGTGCCTTGACCTGTCCAAAATCTGAGTAAATGGAGCAAAACCCAGAGATTAAAATAAAAACAGTCTTGTCACTATGTATGACTGACTGGAATATATCATGTCACCGTTCACCTTCCTCGTGTTTGGTAAGTAGGAAAGCAATAATCATTGGAAAACCATTGGCATCACATGCCTACATTTCTGACGTGCTCTATTGCAGGTGCATATTCATAAAATTATCCCTTGAGTATTGCTGAAAAAAGAGACTTTTTCTGTCAAATCTTTTCATCTTGCACTTATCAGAACAATTCACAAGAAAATACCAATGTCAGGGGAAACAACAAATTTATACTGTATGAAAAGAAAGTGTTGATTGGTTGGCAAGTGGACTTTGACTGGTAGAGGTGTTGCCATGGAGAATGTACCAGTTGATGGTGACTGACAGCTAGCTGCCAAGCGTTGTTTGGAAATTTAAACCAGGCAGCTTGACTCTGATTGGCCAAGACATTGCCCTGGGGAATGAACCAGTGAATGGCTGTCAATTATTTTCTTTAGCTGAAACAGGCACAATGTGTATACATATTCTTTCTGAGCTAAGACGTCATGGTTAAAAAAAATGCCATGCCGGAGGTTTAAAAGCCTATAGATCGATGGAGAATGTGAGAATAACAAAAACAGTAACAGCTTATATTTATATAGCACCTTTAACGTAACAAAATGTCACATTTAAGGGAATTCACAGAAGTGTTCTCAAACAAAATTTAACACCAGCCACATAAGGAGATATTAGGACAGATGACCAAAAGCTTGGTCAAAGGGGTAAATATTAAGTTGCATTTTAAAGGAGGAAAGAGAGGGAGAGAGTCAGCAGGGATTAAGGAGGGAATTCCAGAGACTGGAGCCTAGGCAGCTGAAACAGCACAGCAAAGAAAACGAAACTAAGTTTATTTGCAGTAACTCACCTCCCATAAAAGTTATTAAAGTTTTAGAATCTTGAATTGGAAAAAGGTTCCAACTGACTGGGGTTTCCATTCATGGTGTTGTTTAGGGAAGCCTCCTTTTTAAATTGATTTGAGTTTATGTGTGTGTGCAATAACACGCCATGCCGCCAACAAATTCTTAATCAACGGTCAAAGAGGAATTGAACGTCACATCGTAATACATTTCCAATGTCAGAATCATCAAAGGGTATTATTTACCACAAGTGAAATTTTGTGGGTGAACAAGCTCAATTTTATTTGTACAAAACACGTTGGTGGCCATCCACTAAAGAGTGGATTAAGATTGCCTAATCCTATTTCATGTTTGATTCATACAGCTGGGAGTGGGTGCAGGTTCATTCCATCAGTTTGAGTTGCTTTCAGCCCACATCCCAGAGGCAAGAGTTATGTACTAACTCACAGCACCACCCAAGCCCTCGGGTTTCAATTTTTTAACCAGAATGAGAAAGACGTAACATGCCCTTCACAGGATGTGTTGCAAAACGTCAGTTGCACATTCTTATTCAAGCTTTACATCATTGCCTGACTTAACCTGAGTTTCCTGGGTTAGACATTGCTTGGGGGTTTGAGATTGCCTTTGCCGGATTGACTAGCAAAGCGATAGATTTATTCATTAAAGTATAATTTGAGTACAATATCTAGCTCCCGCCAAATTGAGGGCCTCAGTATCGAAAACTCAGATTTAGAATTTTTCCTTTAGATATCAAATCCTTCCCCACAGCTTACTTTCAGTCATAAATAATAATTTTGGTTAATCCACTACTGTTATTGCACCTAGTGTTGAAACTAAACTCAGTTGGTTATATGTGTCCAAGGCCAGCTCTAACCTTTACAAACATCCAACTGAACTTGAATTTGCCTTGTTTGAGTTTACTCAGATTTAGATGAATATCAAGCAATAACTAATATTGTTGATCTAACAGGGCCGTGTCTAATAATTAATGGTGCAGACCACGTGTCTTGATAAGCCTACATCTACTCACACAATTTTCCATTCAAGTATTAAGTAAAGTAAACATATTAGGTGAACTTTTTTGAAATAAAAGTTTCATTAATAAATACAAACATGAGGAATGGAAAATACATTTATTTTGAACTCCGCCACTAAACGTATAACTTGGCCATCAATTTCACCCTGCTCCCTGGCCACTGTTTCAAATTGAACCGGATAGTTCAAGATCTCAGCATCCTGTTCTTCCCTGAGCTAAGTTACCAACTCCACATTTTCCATGTCACAAAAACTGTTACTTCCAGCTCTGTAACATTGCAGTTTCACTTTATACGTCAGTCTGTCCACTACCAGAATACTCATTTATTGATTTATCATCTCCAGGCTCGAATATGCCAATGTTCTCCTAGCCAACCCCATGTGCTCAACTCCCCGTAAATTCTGCTGCTCATGTCCAGTCCCTTATTGAGTCCTACTCATCCACCACCCCTGTCCTCACTGATCTACATTGGTTCCTGATCACAAAGCCTCCAATTTTACATTCATATCCTAGTGCTTAAATCCCTCTGCTCGCCCCATCTTTGGAAACAATACCAATTCGACAGTCCACTCCCACCCACCTCCCCAACCCAAAATTTCTGTTCCTCTAACTCTGGACTGTTGTGCATTCTCTCTCCATTCCCAGGGCTACTGACTCCCAAGCCTTCAGCCAATTAAGCCTCGCATTCTAGAATTCTCTCCCCAAATCCCTCTGCCTCCCCAAATCTCCGCCTTCCTTTAAGACCCTTCTTAAAACCCACCTCTTTGAGTCAACTACTAGCCTTCTTACTTTCTTTTGAAATCCAATTTTTGACTATGCCTCAGTGAAGTGCTTTGGAATGTTTTTCTGCACTAAAAGTGCTATATATTGCCATTTCCGATTAAGAGATAAGACAAAAATGGCTGATTTTTCACAGAACATTATAATTATTTTCTAACATAGGATTATTAGTCAAGAACCGCTGGGGTCATGCTGCCAACGCCTTCTATCAGCGTAAGCTGTGCTTTAATTGAATCAAAAATTAAGCTTTAGTTAAATAGTGCCATCTACTGTTTACTTGTAGAATCTGCAGCACCAGTTCTGTGACCTCAGTCACAGCATCACAATATCTTTACAGTGCAGAACGAGTCCATTAGGCTCATCAAGTCTGCACTGGCTCTCTGAAAGAGCATTCCACCTAGTCCCACACCCTTGCCTTATCCCCGTAACCTTGCACAACCTCTCATTTCAGGTAGCAATCCAATTTCCTTTTGAATACCTCGATCGAACCTGGCTCCACCACCCTTTCAGGAAGTTTGTTCTCCGGACTCCGGCTACCCTCTGGGCACAAATACTTTTCCCCACATGACATTTAGATCACAGTCAGTCAACATTTAAGGAAGCAGTTGTCAACTAAGCTCAGCTATCACAAGAAACAAGCTGAAAAAGATTTAAGTGAAGAGATAGTCTACTGAACTACCCATCATCACAAGTTCTGTAATCACTGTCTCTCAGTCGTTCTTGGTTAACCTGGTGCAGTGTAGAATAGTAATAATGATCCATTGAACAGTTTCCGCTCCCTCTTTTAGGCAATCTGTTGAAACTCAAACCTTTTTCCAGCTGAGTTTCCACCAGTGTAACCGATACATGGACGATATAGCACACCAGTGTAACCGATACGTGGACGATATAGCACACCAGTGTAACCGATACATGGACGATATAGCACACCAGTGTAACCGATACATGGACAATATAGCACACCAGTGTAACCGATACATGGACGATATAGCACACCAGTGTAACCGATACATGGACGATATGGCACACCAGTGTAACCGATACATGGACGATATAGCACACCAGTGTAACCGATACATGGACGATATAGCACACCAGTGTAACCGATACATGGACGATATAGCACACCAGTGTAACCGATACATGGACGATATAGCACACCAGTGTAACCGATACATGGACGATATAGCACACCAGTGTAACCGATACATGGACGATATAGCACACCAGTGTAACCGATACATGGACGATATAGCACACCAGTGTAACCGATACATGGACGATATGGCACACCAGTGTAACCGATACATGGACGATATAGCACACCAGTGTAACCGATACATGGACAATATAGCACACCAGTGTAACCGATACATGGACGATATAGCACACCAGTGTATACATGGACGATATAGCACACCAGTGTAACCGATACATGGACGATATAGCACACCAGTGTATACATGGACGATATAGCACACCAGTGTAACCGATACATGGACGATATAGCACACCAGTGTAACCGATACATGGACGATATAGCACAATGTCATATGAAGAACTACAAGCTGCTCATCACTTCCCAACTGATGAGAATTCCAAAGGAGAGGAGGAGGAAGAAGAAGGTGACATTGCTCCTCAGGATTTTCCAAAAGCTTGAAGGTTCAGTTAGTCAGTCAGACTGGACCAAAGTATCTATTGCATCCTCCACCCCAACCTGCACTTATACAAGCAGTCCTGTAAACAACTATCCACCTGTTGCACATGCACCAATTCATCTCAGTCACTTAGTATCGAAATCTTTGATCATTTTAATATATATAAATGGCTTGAGTGGGACTATTGTAAGTAAAATCACATTCAGAAAGGCTTTGATATTTTAGGTGACTGGGCCAGTGAATTGCAGATATAGTTCAACATGAGTAAGTGCAAAGTAATTTCTATTAGAGCAAGGAATCAATAGAGGGTACAATGGTGCTGACAGGAAAGAAGTTAGTGAATATATCTATGAACCCGTCAACACAATGCTTGACTGACATTAGAAGATAAGGGATTAGAAGATACCGGATTGAATTAGGAAAGGACCAGGATAGAAATCAAAAGAGGCTGTGGTACTGAGTAAAGCTCTTGTCACCTAATCAGAGGGAAATTATTATTGCTCTTTAGAGGATAAGAGGCAATCAAAGAATTAAATCAATAAGAATGGTTGTTTTGCTTTCTTTGGATCAATGGGGTCTTTGAGGAAATATAATTGGGAGTTTTACGATTATGAAATAAATTTGAAAGAAATCATTGAAATCAGTCACTATGACCGAGGATTCAAATACCAGAGAACGCAAGTTACGAATTGAAGGCTGCACTTCCGTGGAGTTCTCCAACTCATCTTATGTAACCTCGGAGGAGAAGCTGTTGATACCCCAGAAAAAGTTAGATGAGCAGGGGGGCGGTCTCTGCCAAAATTCCTACCCTGCACACCCGCCGGGAAAGTGAGCGATAAGATGTCAGGTGGGATTTTTCGTAATGTAACAGAGTTATCGAATGAGTTACCAGGGAATATCAAGAAACAAACAGAATGAGTAGTTTCAAGTCAGAACTAGGTGTGTTTTTGCAAAGAGAAAGGATCGGGTAATTTGGTGAGAAGGGATTTAGATAAATGCAATTGATCTTTAGAAAGAAAAACCCATGACTGATGGCCTTTCACTACTCCTCAAAATTCTCATGTTCTTCTGGTAGGAAGAATCAGAGGGGTTGTTGGAGCCCACAGATCAAAGAAACTGACAAGCAGGACAAGGGGAGGAGAGGGCACATTCCCTTTTTACGTCAGTAGCTGCTGTATTCAGGTAAGTCTTTAAAGGTCCAAGTCTTTTAATGAATGAGTGTGAGTTAGTGGATGGGTAAATTAATGGTTGAGTGGATGAATGAGTGAATGGGTGAGTGAGTGAATGGGTAGGTGGGTGAGGTGGATAGGTGGGTAAGTTACTTGAAGTGGGTAGGCAGGTGAGGTGGGGAAGGGGGGGATGTGGGTAGGTGGCTTGGGGGCAGTCGGGGGGAGTAGTCTGCTCGGGGGGGTGGTAGTTGAGTCTGCTTGGGGGTTAGTTGGGTGTTGGGGGCTGGTTGGGTTATCTGGGGGGTAGTCAGCTGATCGGGGGGGTGGTAGTTGGGTCAGTTCGGGGGGTTGCTGTAGTCAGGCTGGACCGTGGAAGTTGAGTGGTTGAGGGAGGGGTGTTTGGGGGATTGGTTTTGATGCAAAGGTGAGTTACCCAACTGTTAGACCAGGTACAAAAACAGAATTACCTGGAAAAACTCAGTAGGTCTGGCAGCATCGGTGGAGAAGAAATCAGTTAACGTTTTGAGTCTTCATGACCCTTCGGCAGAACCCGTTCTGCCGAAGGGTCATGAAGACTCAAAACGTCAACTGATTTCTTCTCCACCGATGCTGCCAGACCTGCTGAGTTTTTCCAGGTAATTCTGTTTTTGTTTTGGATTTCCAGCATCCGCAGTAGCTTTTAGCTTTTTGTTTTTATGTTAGACCAGGTACTTTACTTCTAACATTTCCAAGTTAAATATCCAGGTAAGTCCTGCATATCTGGCCCAAGTCTCCACCCTGAGCTCAGGTTGGAGACATTGGCGGAGGGTCCTGAGCAGTAGGGAGTCAGCCCATTTGAAATTCTTGACCTCATTACAGAAAATTCCGCCCAGTGTGTCTAAGCTGGTGGACGGTGCGCGTGTAAGGTGTGATGGTGCTTCTTCATCAACTTCTTGTTCCTCTGGCTCCGTGTAGATGGGGAAATGGTGCCCTGGTTTGGGTGTCAGCACCTGTGGGAGACACAGGAAGAGATTATGAGACCTATAGCCCAGGAGAGTAGAAGCCTCTGCAGTGCTGAGGCTTCCCAATACTGCTCAATACACATCACACTATCAGCCGGGGGTCACAGTGGAGTGCACTGCACATACCCCCCATATTGAACAAGCATAAGTAAATGAAGGTTCACTGGGAAGATGGTGGCATGAGTGGTAATATAACTGGGCTAGTAACCCAGGCTAGTGCTCTGGGGACACAGATTCAAATCCCATCTTGGCAACCAATGAGATTTAAATTAAATTAGTAGGTTTTTAAAAATCCGGAATTGAAAGTTAGTCTCAGTAATAACTACCATTGATTGTTGTCAAAACCCATTTAGTTCACTAATATCTTTCAAGGAGGGAAATCCATTGCCCTTACCTGGCCTGGCCTATATATGATTCCACAGCAATGCGGTTGATTTCTAATTGTTCTCTGAATGAATAAAAATAAAAATCATGAGGGGCAGGACAGAGCAGATGGGGAGAAACTGTTCCCATTGGTGGAAGGATTGAGAACAAGAAGGCACAGGTTCATGGCGATTGGCAAAAGAAGCAAATGTGCCATGAGGAAAACCTTTTTCACACAGTGAGTGGTTGGGGCCGGGAATGCACTGCCTGGGAGTGTGGTGGAGGCAGATTCAATGGAAGCATTCAAAAAGGTGAATTAGGCTGTTCTCTGAAAAGAAATAATGTGCAGGGTTATGGGAAGAAGGCAGGGGAACGGAACGAGATGAATAGATCATTTGAAGAGCTGGTGCAGACACGATGGGCTGAACGGCCTCCTTCTGCGTGGTAACAATTCTCTGATTCTGTGATTCACCTCGTGTAGTTCGGAAGGGTGGCACTGGGTGAAGATCATGGGACAAGTGGGCAGGAGGAGGTACCAGAGGCAGAGGCAGCTGTGGACAGCACCCCCCTTGGAGAAGGGAAGACAGACATAGTCCTGTTCAGCTGGGGGCAAATGCAGGGCCTCTGGAGTCACAAGAAAGGTGGCTGTACCTGGAACAGCAGGAGGAGATGTGCTCTCACATGCCTGAGACAGTGGGGGGTCTTGGACAGAGGATGGAGGAATTCATCCAGCTCATGTGCACCATAATAGCTTATGATTATGAGCGCGTGAGCTCGTCTATTAACAGAGTGGCCAACCTCTTGGGGAGCCATGTGTGGCAGCACTCAGAGTGCATGCAGGAAAAGTGCACTGACCTCCACAGGATGCACGAGATACTGAGTAGCGTGGTCTGGTCAGTGGCACTGATTGTGCAGCGATCTTTGAAGGGGATTCCGGTTGCACCCAGCTGGTTTTCTTCTCTAGGCATCTGAAGCACCCAGCAAGGGCACAGGATGTCACAGAGGAGGATTAGGGTGTCACCACCCCCTTCATGGGCACCTTCTTCATCCTCAGTCTTCCTGGTTCCTCTGACTGGGGAGCCTTTGTGCAGCAGGGCAAGGTGATGGAGGTTACCCTCACAATGAAGCAGGTGCAACAGCCCCATGGACACCTCCACAATGAGGATGAGCACCACATGCATCTTAGCCTCAAGCTGAGATGAGTGAGCAGACTGCTGCACCTTCTTGAATGCCACAAGGAGATCACCGGGTTTGAGTAGCCGTGTGCGGAGGCCACCACATCGCACAGAGCATTAAGTGGACCATAGGGGTGTCGTCTTACCCTCCCTGTCAACTGTTTTCCTTCCATGGCACAATATAAACAATGGCACTTTAAGGCACACTTCTAGGACTCTTTTTATTGCAGACGTTACAGGTTTAGAGGTATGGCATGGTGAGGGAGGTTATGGGTTACTCCAAAATGAGGATAAAGCATTTCGGAAGATGTGCTTATTGGCAGTAAGTGATTAGATGTTTCATGTTGTGTCTTCAGTGGTATCGCAGACTCACTGCCATGCCATCCCCTTCATCCAGGATCAGATGGACTCAGTTGAAATGCTACTGAATCAAAAGATCCTTAAAATTCAAGGCATTGTGATGAGCCCTTCGCATCTTGTGCCATATCCAGCCATCGCCCCTGAGCACCTAAATGTTCTTCATCCTCCACCTCTGCCTCCTCTTCCTCCTCCTGCTCTTCCCCCAATGATTTATTCCAGGCCCTTACCATCTTCAAGGTCCACATCTCTCTGAATGGCCATGTTATGTAAAACACAGCACAATCACCGCCATGACCAAGACCCATGCAGGAGGACATTGAAAGCTGCCAGCCACCTGACCCAAGCACCACAAGTGAGTGTTCTGAGATTTCCAATGGCCTGTTCAATAGTTGTTGCAGTGAGAAGGTGACATTGGCTGTATCTCCTCTGTGTTTTTGTTTGGGGCCCCTGTGAATGGGGTCAGTAGCATGTCTTCAGGGTATAGCATTTCTGCCCTAGGACCTATGCATGGAATTTGGGGGTTGGAGTGATGATTTGTGACAGGCTAGACGACAGAGGATGTCAGGAAAGTGAGTGCACACATACAGGAAGCTCTTGCTGAGGGAGTGGAAGGCCTTCCTGGATGAATTTGATTGGATGGTCACTGGATGCCTTGATGGCCATGAAGGCATAACTGATGATGCCCCGCACCGGGGGAATCCAGTGATGGTGCTGAGATCCACCATCCTCTATGGATGTGAGGCCACTTTTGTCTTCAAATAAATGTACTGTCCAGCTCTGGCAAATAGGGCATCAGTGACCCATGAGCTGCAATGGTCTGCTGTTGTTTACAAGATGCCACTGGGCTGCAGCTGATCCTTGGAAGGAGCTGAACGCAGAGAAGTTCAAGGCCACAGTGATTTTGACAGCCACTGGCAGTGCTGTGAGGTTTGAGGTCTTCAGCAATGAGGTCACAAATGTCTGTGACCATTTGTCTGGAGAACCGCAGTCTCCTGCAGCATTGGGTCTCAGTCATCTCCAAGTAGCTCCATCTTTGGTGGTGGATCCTATGTTGAGTGTATGTCCTCCATTGCCTTCCTGCTCCTCCTTCCTCTCCCGTGCCTCCTGCTGCTCAGGGTTCCACCCTTCCTGCGGAATGAGTATTGTCACTCATTGCTACTGGGCACAAAGTCTGAGAGCTATTCCCCCATTACCTGCCTTCCCTTTGTGGACAGGTGGCCATCCTATCGCCCTTGGCAGCCTTGCCCCCTTCTCTTCTGTGTCCATGGTGCCAGGAGGGTCATGGCCTCCTGCACTGCCCAAACACTGACTGCCCACTCTCCCCACCACCTGTGCAGTGCAAAGGGCACCTGTTCCCCAAAGGCCAAGTCCCAAGTGCACCACTGATACTTTTATGTGGCTGAGGTAATTCCCTGGGGTGGCTATGACTGTCTCCCCACTGTCTATCCACCTCCCTCTAAGTAGTCTTCCCCAGACAATGGGCAGAATTTTCAGTCAGCGTGCGGGCGTGCACCTGACCGGGTTGTGCGTGATGATGCCGGACGAGCACTCGCACGATATTTCATTCGGCGGGCACACGCAAAAGTTGGAAGTGCACCCGCCAACAATTAAGAGGGCAATTAAGCCCGCTGAAGTAGTAATTGCCCCCGAATTTTTGTGATCCGTCCAACCTCACGGTTGGTGGACGGGCAAATCGGCCAGGCAGCCTTTGCATTTTTCATGAAACTTTATAGGATTTAGGATTTTGTTATTAAATTTTTAAAAAATAAACATCTATGGACAGCATTTTTATAATGTATATGTTCAGGTGGCTGTGATGCTTGGACATTTTTGTTCTGATTTTAAAATCTTTATTTAATACTTTTTGAAGTCTTCAGCTCCCTGAGACAACTCTCTGCCTTCAGGGAGTTTTCATTCCGCGCTCGCCCACACCCTCACTTCCCTCAGCACCAGCCCTCCTCCCGCCCCCACCCCGGCAGCGCTGAGCATTTCAGCATGCACTTCACGCTGGCTGGCCGTTAATTGGCCAGCCAGCATAAGATCACGGCCAGGGGCCAATCTTGGTCAGCGGTCTATTGCCTGACCACTCTCGGACTCGCCAATCGCGCCAGCCCACCAACCTGAAAATTCTGCCCAATGTGCACACTCTGTACAAAACTTTCAACTACCCCCCCCCCTTTAAGGAGCTGTTTAACAAGTATAATTGGCCTTAATCGAGGAGACCTCCCTCCACCCCCCAACCCATCAACATTGCTAGTGGCAAAATCTGCCATCCCAGCTGGCACTGGTATTTTTTGGCTCTGTGTACCTCCATTCCTGACATTGTCAGGGCCTGAAAATTCAGCCCTATTCCCATCATCAATACCACCTACTTCAACCACCATAACACTGCCTATCTTCATCTCTGCCTCAGCTCACCTGCTGCTACCACCTTTGTCATTTCCTCTTTTTTACCTCTATGTTTGACTATTCCAATGTTCGACTAGTAAACCTGAGATCATCCAAAACTCATCTGCTTTATTCCTATCTCACACCATGTCCAGTTAGCAAATCACCCTCCATACCCTCGCCCATCTCTATCGCTGTAACCTCCTCCAGCCTCACAACCCTCTGAGGTCTATGTGCTGCTCCAAATCTGGGTTCTTGCAGATGCCCAATTTTAATTTCTGCACCATTGATGGCCATGCCTTAAGAACATAAGAACATAAGAAAAAGGAGCAGGAGTAGGCCAATCGGCCCCTCAAGGCTACCCTGCCATTTAATAAGATCATGGCTGATCTGCCCCAGGCATCAACTCCTCTTTCGTGCCAGCTCCTCATAGCCCTCAACTCCCCGATCTTTCAAAAATCTATCTACCGCCTCTTTAAATACTTTCAGTGATCTAGCCTCCACAACTCTCTGAGGTAGAGAATTCAGACATTCACTACCCTCTGAGAGAAGAAATTCTTTTGCATCTCAGTTTCAAATGAGTGTCCCCTTATTCTATAACTATGTCCCCTAGTTCAAGATTCCCCCACTAGTGGAAACATCTTCTCAACATCTACCCTGTCAAGCCCCCTCAGAATCTTGTACATTTCAATAAGATCACCCCTCATTCTTCTAAACTCTAATGAATAAAGGCCTAACCTGTCGTTCTTGATAAGTCAACCCTTTCATTCCAGGAATCAGCCTAGTGAATCACTTTTGAACTGCTTCCAATGCCAGCATATCCTTTCTTAAATATGGGGACCAAAACTGTACACAGTACTCCAGGTGCAGCCTCACCAACGCCCTGTACAGTTGTAACATGACTTCCCTATTTTTAAACTCCAACCCCCTAGCAAGACGGGCCAAAATTCCATTTGCCTTCTTAATTACTTACTGCACCTGCATGCTAACTTTTTGTGTTTCATGCACAAGAACACCCAGATCCCTCTGTGCTGCACATTTCTGGAATCTCTCCCCATTTAAATAATTGTCTGCCTTTTGATTTTTCCTACCAAAGTACATGACCTCACACTTTCCTACATTAAACTCCATCTGCCAAGTTTTTGTCCACTCACTCAACCTGTCTATATCCCCTTACAGATTCCTTATGTCCTCATCACAACACGCCCTCCCATCTATTTTTGTATCATCAGCAAATTTGGATACATGACACTCTGCCCCCTCCTTCAAGTCATTAATGTAGATAGTAAATAATTGAGGCCCTAGGACTGATCCTTGTGGCACTCCACTAGTTACGTCTTTCCAACCTGAAAAAGACCCATTAATCCCAACTCTGTCTTCTGTGTGTTATTCAATCCTCAATCCATGCTAATACATTACACCCAATGCCATGAGCTCTTATCTTGTGCAATAACCTTTTTAGGTGATCCCTTCTTTTTATATTCATTCACGGGATGTGGGCTTCGCTGGCTGGGCCAGCATTTATTGCCCATCCCTTGTTGCCCTTGAGAAGGTGGTGGTGAGCTGCCTTCTTGAACCGCTGCAGTCCATGTGGTGTAGGTACACCCACAGTGCTGTTAGGAAGGGGGTTCCAGGACTTTGACCCAGCGACAGTCAAAGAATGGCGATATATTTCCAAGTCAGGATAATGAGTGACTTGGGGGGGAACTTCCAAGTGGTGGTGTTCCCATCTGTCTGCTGCCCTTGTCCTTCTAGCTGGTAGTGGTCGTAGGTTTGGAAGGTGCTGCCTAAGGACCCTTGGTGAATTCCTGCAGTGCATCTTGTAGATGGTACTCACTGCTGCTACCGTGCGTCGGTAGTGGAGGGAGCGAATGTTTGTGGATGTGGTGCCAATCAAGCAGACTGCTTTGTCCTGGACAGTGTCCAGCTCGTTGAGTGTTGTGGGAGCTGCACTCATCCAGGCAAGTGGGGGATATTCCATTACACTCTTGACTTGTGCCTTGTAGATGGTGGACAGGCTTTGGGCTGTCAGGAGGTGAGTTACTTGCCGCACGATTCCTAGCCTCTGACCTGCTCTTGTAGCCACAGTATTTATATGGCTAGTCCAGTTCAGTTTCTGGTCAATGGTAACCCCCAGGATGTTGATAGTGGGGGATTTAGTGATGGTAATGCCAATGAACATCAAGGGGTGATAATTGGATTCTCTCTTGTTGGAGATGGTCTTGGCCTGACATTTGTGTGGTGTGAATGTTACTTGCCAGTTGTCAGCCCAAGCCTGGATATTGTCGAGGTCTTGCTGCATTTGGATATGGACTGCTTCAGTATCTGTGGAGTCATGAATGGTTGTGCAATCATCAACGAACATCCCCACTTCTGACCTTATTATTGAAGGAAGGTCATTGATGAAGCAGCTGAAGGTGGTTGGGCCTAAGATACTACCCTGGGGAACTCCTGCAGTGATGCCCTTATCGAATGCCTTTTGGAAATCCAAACACACTACATCTACCAGTTCCCCTTTATCAACTCTGTTTGTTATATCCTCAAAAACCTCTAGTAAACTTGTCAAACCATGATTTCCTTTTCACAAAACCATGTTGACTTTGTTTGATTTGTGTTAAGCTTTTCTAAATGTCCTGCGATTTCTTTCTTAATAATGGACTGCAGCATTTTCCCAACGACAGATGTTAAGCTGACTGGCCTATGCTTTCCTGCTTTTTGTCTCCCTTCCTTCTTGAACAGAAGCATCACATTAGCGGTTTTCCAATCCGCTGGGACCCTCCTGGAATCCAGTGAGTTCTGGAATATTTCGACCAATGCCTCCACCATCCCTGCAGCCAATTCCTTTAGGCTGCTTAAAAGCTAATTCCCTCTCTAAATATCCCTGCCTCTCTCACCTTCTCTCCTCCTTTAAGATGATCCTTAAAACCTAGCTGATTGACCAAGGTTTTGGTCACCTGCTCTAGTATTTCCTTACATGGCCCCACGTCAAATTTTGGTTCATAATGCTCCTGTGAAGAACTTTGGGCTATTTTATTCGATCAAATAAATTGAAATTGTTGTTGTTGTCACCACCTTGACACATCTTAAAATATTTCATGAGGCCGATTTTATGAAATGAAGTTATTGGCAAGGAACCTTGTTTGGTAGGTACATAGATCATGAATTCAGGTTTATGTTCTCCATAGCTTCAGGTCTACATTCCTGATTTGACATTTTGTGGAGCTTGGTTCCCTACTGGGAGTACAAATTTGTAAAATCAATCCTAAGAAATTACTTTGCCATTGTAACGTTGGAAAATGCATCAGTAATAACATTGCACAATGAGTTATAAGCGAAGAATGTTGACCAAAATACTATTACTTCCAGCAATGCACTCAAATTCAGATGTGGAGCTCAACTTACAACTTTCAGATCCAGAGTTAAGTGTGAGCTGAATTAACACCTCCGAAAGATTACTTCCATGAAGAGTCCACTTGAAAAGCTCACTTGAAAGGCTCTTCAATTGCCATTAACTTAATTTATGCTACAACAGGCATAAATGAAAATTGCTCCTGCTGAGAGTTGTAGGAAAATGCATAAATTGGGAAATTCCCATCGCTTTTTTCACTAAAATTATCAATTGAAGGCATTTAACTTCACGCTTATATATATATATATGTCAATTATAACACATTTTCTCTTCCACAATGTTTAAAAGTTAAAAGATGTCACTACTGTAGATTTGTAGATATTCCAGAAAATTCATTTTACAAGTCTCAAATTCCGAAGGGTGGATTCAATTATCCTCTCCCAATGTTAAATAACACTCTGTGAGGGTTTATTTGAACCACAGCACATGCGTTCATAAAATGTGAGATTCAGCTTAGTTGGCTAAATGTGTTAAGTAAAACACAATTTATCAAATAAGATCAAATAAAAAAGGCCAAAATTGATTTTGTTTACATCTTTCCAACGTCACGGTAAACAAAGTGGTGAAACAGACTCAATGGCCCAAGATATGTCATCTTAATCCAACGTTCTTAAAATGAAAATTTGACCCTCATCCCTAAGATGCAGGAATATGTTCTACAATTTTGCTTAAAAAAAATATTAATTTTAGAGAATAATGTAATCTGTTGATAATTGTTTCAACTTTTTCCAGTTGCCAAAAATAAACAACAAAATGCAATTTACAACCTGACTTTGTGCAAAACATTTGAAATAAGTTTTAATTGCAAAAAGGATTAACATTCATAAAAGACTTTTGAAAAAATAACTGCAAATGGAATTCATTCCTCTTACATAATTTCTGTCACTGTGATACCTAACAGGCAAATAATTTGACACTTATTTAACAAGTTTCACAGTCTGCGTGAAGACACCTGTGAGACACATCACTTAGCCAGGAGATGTCTAGCAACATACTGATATTTTCAGAAACAAGCTCAAAGCTTTTTTAAAAAATCAACAATAATTTGCATTTATATAATAATGTCATTAACATAGGAAAACATTCCATGAAGTTTACAGGAATGTAATCAAATAATGAGCAAAAGGGGAAGATATTAGAAGTGATTAACAACTTGGTCAAAGGAGTAGGTTTCAAGGAGGGTCTTAAAGGAGGAGAGAGGGAAATGGAAAGGCAGAGAGGGAAATGGAGGGGATTCTTGAGTTTAGGGCCTAAACAGCTGAAGGCTTGGCCACCAATAGTCCAGTGAAGGGAGAAGGAGGTGCACAAGAGGCCAGAGTTGGAAGAATGCAGAGTTCTTGGAGAGTTGAAGTACAGGGGAACATATATAAAGTGAGGTGAGGCCTAGGAGGGATATAAGCACAAGAATGAGAATTTTAAGTTTGTGACATTGCAAACCTGACAGTCTATGTGGTTAATCAGTAAGCATATGTGCTGTGGGGATAGGGTTTGGTTCAGGTATAGTATGGCTAACAAAGCTTTGAATGAATTCAGGTTTACAGAGGGTGGAAAATGAAAGGTCAGCCAGGAGGGCATCAGTTACAGGTGATGTCATTTGTAACTTAGCTTTGGCCTGTTTCAGTGCTGTGGCAGGGGTGAAAAACTGATTGGAGAGATTCAAACATAGAGTTCTGAGGAAGTAGGCATGGATTTGGGAGGCAGTCACATGTGCATTAACTTTGAAAAGGAAAGGGAGATTTGGACAGAAGGGTCACGAGGGGGATTTTTGAGAGGATGATGATGGCAGTTGGAAAGGGAGAAGGGCAGTACCTGAGGAGGGGAAATCGCTTACAATGCCAGTTAACATTGGGTCAGAAATGGAAGTTCGATGATCAGCAGTTTAGTGGGAATAGGTTCAAGGGGTTTGGAGGTATGTTTCACTGATACATTGAACTTGGAGAACACAAGGATAGATAGGAAAGAAACTAGAGAAAGATATGGATTCAGGGCTAAGACAGGGGGAGCCTTGAGTGAGGTTTGACTTGGTGGTCAAGTGGACTGGGGGATGTAACAAAGCCAAGTGGATTGATGGTTTTAATCTTAGTGATAAAGTAATCTATGAGATCCTTGCACTTGTTGCAGGTGAAGATGGAGGGTGCGGGGAGGAGGGTTTATGGAAACTGAAACAAAAACAGAAAATGCTGGAAAAACTCAGTAGGTCTGACAGCTTTTGTGGAGAGAGAAACAGAGTCAACGTTTTGAGTCCGTATAACCCTTCTTCAGAGCTGAAGAGAAATGTGATGAAATTTATACTGTTTAAGGGGGGGTCGAGCAGGTGGAGCTGGACAGAAGGCCAGCAATAGGTGGGGACAAAGGAGGGATTGACAAAGATGCCATGAACTAAAGGACAAAGGGAGTGTTAATGGTAGTGGTTAGTGCTTAAAAAAAAAAGGTGCTGATAGTGGCATAGAGGTAAGAAAGCAGAATGTGATTATAGCAGAACAAGGGTAGCATTGTGTGAAAGAACAACATGGAACAAGTAACAGGTGGCCCTGTAGGGGATGGGGTGGGGGGAGAGGGCGGTGGTGAGGAAAAAAATGGATAGAAAATAGGATAGAAAGGAGGATAAAAAGGGGGATAAAACCACAGATAAATGAATAAAAACAAAAATAAGTGGATAAAAAATAAAAATGAATGCAAAAAAAAAGATTTAAAAAAGGGGGTGAGGATGGAGGAGAGAGCTGAAGTTGTTGAACTCAATGTTAAGTCCAGAAGGCTGTAAAGTGCCTAATCAGAAGATGAGGTGCTGTTCCTCCAGTTTATGTTGGGCTTCACTGGAACAATGCAGCAGGCCAAGGACGGACATGTGGGCATGAGAGCAGGGTGGAGTGTTGAAATGGCAAGTGACAGGAAGGTCTGGGTCATGCTTGTGGACAGACCGAAGGTGTTCCGCAAAGTGGCCACCCAGTCTGCGTTTGGTCTCTCCAATGTAGAGCAAACCGCATTGGGAGCAGCGAATGCAGTAGACCAAATTGAAGGAGGTGCAAGTGAAGCACTGCTTCACCTGAAAGAAGTGTTCAGGCCCTTGGATGGTGAGGAGGGAGGAGGTGAAGGGGTAGGTGTTGCGCCTTCTGCGATTGCATGGGAAGGTGCCGTGGGAAGGGGATGAGGTGTGGGGGTAATGGAGGAGTGGACCAGGGCATCCTAAAGGGAATGGTCCCTGTGGAATGCTGACAGGGGGGGTGAGGGGAAGATGGGCTTGGTGGTGGCATCATGCTGGGGTTGGTGGAAATGGCAGAGGATGATCCTTTGAATATGTAGGCTGATGGGGTGAAAAGTGAGGACAAAGGGGACCTTATCATGGTTCTGAGAGAGAGGGGAAGGTGTGAGGGCAGAGACACGGGAGATGGGTCAGACATGGTTGAGGGGCCTGTCAACCACAGTGGGGGGGGAAACCTCGGTTGGGGAAGAAGGAAAACATATCAGAAACGCCGTTTTGGAAAGTGGCGTCATCGGAACAGATGCGATGGAGGTGAAGGAGCTGAGAAAATGGGATGGGGTCCTTACAGGAAGCAGGGTGTGAGGAGCTGTAGTCGAGGTAGCTGTGGGAGTCAGTGGGCTTGTAATGAATGTTGATGGACAGCCTATCACCAGAAATGGAGACAGAAAGGTCAAGGAAGAGAACTGTCAGAGATGGACCATGTGAAGGTGATAGAGGGGTGGAAATTGGAAGCAAAATTGATAAATTTTTCCAGGCCCAGATGAGAGCATGAAGCGGCACTAAAACAGTCACCAATGTACTGAAGAAAGAGTTGTGGGACGAGGTCTGAGTAGGACTGGAACAAGGAATGTTCCACATACCCTATAAAGAGACAGGCATAACTGGGACCCATGCGGGTACCCATAGCCACACCTTTTATTTGGAGGAAGTGAGACAAGTTTAAGGCAAAATTGTTCAGTGAGAGAACAAGTTCAGCCAGACGAAGGAGAGTGGCAGTAGATGCGATTTGTTCAGGCCTCTAGTCAAGGAAGAAGCGGAGAGCCCTCAGACCATCCTGGTGGGGGTTGGAGGTTTAGAGGGAATGGGCCTCCAGAGGAGGCGGTTAGGGCCACGGAACTGGAAATTGTTGATATGATGTAGTGCATCAGCATCCACAGTATTTTACTTTTATCTTGGTTTATGGAAACTGTTGGTAGTTGACAGGAATAAAACTGGGGCTTTTGTTTGCAATCCAGGATGCTCCTAGGTTAATTTTGACTGAGAATAGCAGGGCCTGATAGAGCTTGATGTGTTCTATCCAAATCTGTTGATGAATGGTTGAACTTAGTTGTGTGCCATAAATGTTCAAGCTTGTGTCCCTTGGATTTGAGGGAATGGAGATGGAGGTCATATTAAGAGGCAATGACAAGAGTGGGTCAGAGTAAGGGTTTTACTGGGAACAAGGCCATGAAGGAGGTGAGAGAGTGACTGAGCAGATAAACAGCTGCAGGAGTAATGTGGAGGATGGAGGTTAAAAGACGAGACAATTGGGAGTTTGAAAGTGCCATTGTAAGTGTATTTGGGGTGAGTTTTTTTCCAGTGGTAGAGTGGGGTTGGAAGGAAGAGTGAGGGATATAATGAGGAAATCAGGGGTGGTCTTGTTTGTGATTGAGACAATTGGAATAGGAAGGCCATGTTAGACTGCAAGATCGATCGTGAGCATGGGTGGGAGAGTTTACATGGTTATAGGAGAATAGGAAGGCAATTAACTCAGAGGAGACAGGGCAGGGTGGGTTGAGATGGAGTTTGAAATCACTGAGAAAGATGAGGTGCTAAGTGCAGTGGCTTATGGGGAAAAGGAATGAGTATATGTTGGTGAGAAACTTGGGCTGGAGTTTGAATGGGTGGTGTTAGCGCACCTGAGAGTCTTTCAGCATATTCACTTGCTTTTTATTAGAATAGATGCTTAATTAGATCATGTATTTGTTGAATACTGCTACCCTGTAATTCTAAGAACATTTATATGCATATATATGTTTTGATTTACCTTTGTATTAACCCAAGAAATCGTTATGCCTTTCAGGTGAGGATAATAGTAGAAAAGTGGGGATGAAGGAGAAGCGAGCCAATTAAAAAAAGAAATAATGGGTAATGGCTAAGTAAATTGAAGGAGCAGCGGGAATAAGAAAGAATAACAGCAAGCAGAGACCTGCTATTCCCAAGGGAATCAAGACAAGGTGCCTCAGTTGGAATGTGACAAGGAGTAAGGGGGTTAGGATAAGGGAGTCCCCTCTAGTTTGAATCATTAGACCATCAAGGAGGCCATGATATAAAAATGCCCTTTTGTATTGCCAGTTCTGCTTGGCCAACGGCCCAATAATACAAAAACAATTCATGTCAGTGGTCAGAAGACTGAAGCCTGACCAAAACCAAGGCCTTTTGGCTGTGGCATTTCTGGAATTGAGCAACAACCTTATGGGTGTATAACCATGATTGGTCTAGCAAAATTAGTGTTTTTCAATTATAGAATGGGGTATAAGAGATGGGGCTTGGGGTTGCAGGTGCAAAAGGTCTAAACTGACATATGCGTAGAAGACTTCAGGAGTCACTTGGAGGATGAGCCTGAGGTTCAGACCAAGGGCTGCAGGCTACCATAACTTTTACCCAAGGCATAAACAGAGTAATATAACTTGTAATTATGTCTTGCACTGTTCAGAACTGTATCAAGTCTCACCTGTGCTGAATAATGTTTAATCACTGACACCAGTATGGGTCAATGTCGAAACATTGGATATTTACATTTATGAAAATAAAAACCTAACAGTGATAGAGAACAACAATTTTAAGGGAGAGGTTAGAGGGGTTGGGCAAGGTGAGGTGCTTAGAAGAGAAGGTGCAGGTTGGGTGGAGCAGGAGTTAGAAGGTATAGCCACGTGAAAAGACTTCTGTACAGGCCAAAGTGTTGTCACCCTTGAGTAAAGTTTCTATCAAGGCTATGATATTAATGTGAATCCACAATATAGTCATGGATGGAAACCTTTGTTCGGAATTGAACATTCCTTCTGGAGGGAGATACAGTGATAAGCATAACTGGAAGGAGATTGGCAAGGTTATGTCCCAGATGGCACTACCCATGATGTTATTGGTGAGATAGGAGGATGCTGTTCATAATAAGGCCCTGATAGGCCCATGCAAAATGCTAGGAGAGACACAGAGAGATACTGTGGACTTATCCAAGAAGGAATTAAGTCTGGGATAGGCGATTAGGAAGATTAAGAATAGTAAAGTATTGGATAGGGATTTAGAGAGACAATTGAAAGGTGGCATGGCTTGGTAACATGAAGGAGAAGAGATAAAGAAGAAGGGGAAAAGGTGGGTAAAGAGAAGAAAGATAAAAGGGTGATAAATATGGGTTGGGGGAAGGAGTGACAACCAAGATGCACACAGAGGAAATTCAGGATACCTAGATGTGACAAAGGTTAATTATAGAATTAAGATTGGTATGAAATGATTGCAAACAGGATAGGGGAGGAGAAAATAAGAGGGACGAAAGTTAAAGTCAGAAGTCCTGTGACTTGTCAAGGGTACTTGTATGGCACAAATATTGCTTATCACTTATCAGCCCAAGCCTGAATACTGTCCAGATCTTGCTGCATATGGGCACGGAGTGCTTCAGTATCTGAGGAGTTGCAAATGGTGCTGAATATTGTGCAATCATCAGCAAGCATCCCCACTTTTGACCTTATAATTGAAGGAAGGTCATTGATGAAGCAGCTGAAGATGGTGGGGCATAGGGAGAAACTCCTGCAGCAATGATTGACCTCCAACAACCATAACCATCTCCCTTTGTGCCAGGTATTAGTACAACCAGTGGAGAGTTCACCCCAATCCCCACTGACTCCAATTTTGCTAGGGCTCCATGATGCCACACTCAGCCAAATGCTGCCTTAATGTCAAGGGTAGTCACTCTCACCTCACCTCTTCAGTTCAGCTCTGGGCGGAGTGAGCTTGGAATACAGATGAACTTACGTCCAGGTTCAGAAACAGTGCCAAAGGTGATTGAGTCCAGGAGGTGTTTGAGGAGCAGAGTATCAGTGGATACTAGAGATCGCTCCCTCTGAAATAGGGAGCCAAAGAAGTGCTAAAAATCAACTATGAGCCAGTTGATCCATCTAATCTGGAAGGAGGTCATTAATATCCTCCATGTGTTTGACACCTCTAGACTTGACTATTCCTACAAACTCCTAGCCAGGCCCCCATTCTACACTCTGTAAACTTGAAGTCATCCAAAACTCTGCTGCCCAAGCCCCATGCACCCATCACCCCCTATGCTAGTTGATTTACATTGGCTCTTGCTCAAGAAACACCTCTGTTGCAAAAATCTAGTTCATGGTTTAAATGTTTTAGAACATAACTCTTAGTTTTAGGAATTAATATTTTAACTGTAGATAAATGGGGGCATCTAGTTAAGAGGTTGGTAGGCATCTCAAGTGAATGTAATTCAAACAAGCTTGGAGTTAATTGCAGTTAAAAGCTAACCCATGTTTATCTTACAAAGTCAGAGGTAGGAGTGTAAAACTTAAACAATGAATGACCCACTTCTAGTCTTGTAATGGAGCCAGAAATATTTCAGTAAATTATTTAAGTTATGGCTGGAATTTTACAGCCCCAAATTGGCAGGGACGGGGCCATAAAACGCGACCAGCCATTCTAAGCCCCATTGACTTCGGCGGGAGCGTAAAACCGTGCTGCTGTAAAATTCTGACTTACGTAGTTTCCAGATGGAAGGGAGCTCAAAGTAGCTTTATAAACATGGGATTTGTTTGTGGCCCCAGGGACACTAGAAAAAGGGTTGTAAAATTCTATTAACAATACAAATTATTCATATTCGTATTTATTGTTTCACAAGTTGTGGCCAGCATTTATTGCCCATCCCTAACTGCCCTTGAGAAGATGGTGGTGAGCAACCTTCTTGAACCGCTGCAGTCTGTGTGGTGTAGGTACGCCCAAGGTGCTATTAGAAAGGGAGTTCCAGGATTTTGACCCAGCGACGTTGAAGGAACAGTGATATAGTTCCAAGTCAGAATGGTGTGTGACTTGGAGAAGAATTTGCAGGTGGTGGTGATCCCATGCATCTGCTGTTGTCTGGCGCATTGACCTCTACCTCGCGGAGGCTGAGCGTCAACTCGCAGACACTTCCTCCTACCTCTCCCTGGACCATGACCCCACCACAGAACATCAAGCCATTGTTTCCAGGACTGTCACTGACCTCATCTCCTCTGGAGATCTTCCTCCTACAGCTTCCAACTTGATAGTCGCCCAACCTCGGACGGCCCGCTTCTACCTCCTACCCAAAATCCACAAACAGAACTGTCCTGGCAGACCGATCGTGTCAGCCTGTTCCTGCCCCACGGAACTCATTTCTCGTTATCTTGACTCCCTTCTCTCTCCCCTTGTCCAGTCCCTTCCCACCTACATCCGTGATTCCTCTGACACCTTACGTCACATCAACAATTTCCAGTTCCCTGGCCCCAACCGCTTCCTCTTCACCATGGATGTCCAATCCCTCTACACCTCCATCCCCCACCGGGATGGTCTGAGGGCCCTGAGCTTCTTCCTTGAACAGAGGCCCCAACAATCCCCATCCACCACTACTCTCCTCCGTCTGGCTGAACTTGTTCTCACACTGAACAATTTCTCCTTTAACTCCTCTCACTTCCTCCAAATAAAAGGTGTGGCTATGGGTACCCGCATGGGCCCCAGCTATGCCTGTCTCTTTATGGGGTATGTGGAACATTCCTTGTTCCAGTCCTACTCCGGCCCCCTCCTTCAACTCTTTCTCCGGTACATCGATGATTACTTCAGTGCTGCTTCATGCTCTCGTCTGGACCTGGAAAAATTTATTAATTTTGCTTCCAATCTCCACCCCTCCATCATTTTCACATGGTCCATCTCTGACACTTCTCTTCCCTTCCTTGATCTCTCTGTCTCAATTTTTGATGATAGACTGTCCACCAATATCCATTACAAGCCTACCGACTCCCACAGCTACCTCGACTACAGTTCCTCACACCCCGCTTCCTGTAAGGACTCCATCCCATTCTCTCAGTTCCTTCGTCTCCGTCGCATCTGTTCTGATGACGCTACCTTCAAAAACAGCTCCTCTGACATGTCCTCCTTCTTCCTTAACCGAGTTTTTCCACCCACGGTGGTTGACAGGGCCCTCAACCGTGTCCGGCCCATATCCTGCGCATCCGCCCTCACGCCTTCTCCTCCTTCCCAGAAACATGATAGGGTCCCCCTTGTCCTCACTTATCACCCCACCAGCCTCCGCATTTAAAGGATCATCCTCCGCCATTTCCGCCAACTCCAGCATGATGCCACCACCAAACACATCTTCCCTTCACCCCACCGACGGCATTCCGTAGGGATCGTTCCCTCCGGGACACCCTGGTCCACTCCTCCATGACCCCCTACTCCTCAACCCCCACCTATGGCACCTCCCCATGCCCACACAGAAGATGCAACACCTGCCCCTTCACTTCCTCTCTCCTCACCGTCCAAGGGCCCAAACACTCCTTTCAAGTGAAGCAGCATTTCACTTGCATTTCCCCTAACTTAGTCTACTGCATTCGTTGCTCCCAATGCGGTCTCCTCTACATTGGAGAGACCAAACGCAAACTGGGCGACCGCTTTGCAGAACACCTGCGGTCTGTCCGCAAGAAAGACCCAAACCTCCCTGTCGCTTGCCATTTTAACACTCCACCCTGTTCTCTTGCCCACATGTCTGTCCTTGGCTTGCTGCATTGTTCCAGTGAAGCCCAACGCAAACTGGAGGAACAGCACCTCATCTTCCGACTAGGCACTTGACAGCCTTCCAGGCTGAATATTGAATTCAACAATTTTAGATCTTAAACTCCCCCTCCCCCCATCCCCACCCTGTTTCTCCCCCCCCCCTTTTTTTTTCAATAATTTATATAGATTCTTCTTTTCTCACCTATTTCCATTATTTTTAAATCTAAAACTAAAACTTTGTTAGTCTTTCCACCCCACCCCCACTAGAGCTGTACCTTGAGTATCCTGCCTTCCATTCTTAATTAGCACTTTTCTAAGATAATATCACCACCTTCAACACCTCTTTGATCCTTTTGTCTGTGACATCTTTTGATTATCTGCTCCTATCACTGCTTGCTTATATCCACAATCATCCCACCCTCAACTTCTCTCTCCCCCCGCCCCCCCCACCTTAGACCAGCTTATATTTCACCTTTCTCCTAACTATACTCAGTTCTGCCGAAGGGTCATGAAGACTGGAAACGTTAACTGATTTCTTCTCCACCGATGCTGCCAGACCTGCTGAGTTTTTCCAGGTAATTCTGTTTTTGTTTTGGATTTCCAGCATCCGCAGTAGCTTTTAGCTTTTTGTTTTTACATCTGCTGCCCTTGTCCTTCTAGGTAGTAGAGGTCATGGGTTTGGAAGGTGCTGTCGAAGGCGTCTTGATGAGTTTCTGCAGTGCATCTTATAGGTGGTATATACTGCTGCCACGGTCTGTCGGTGGTGGATGGAGTGAATGTTGAAGGTGGTGAATGGGGTGCCAATAAAGTGGGCTGCTTTGTCTTCAATGGTGTCGAGCTTTTTGTGTATTGCGGGAGCTGCATTGATTCAGGCAAGTGGAGAGTATTTCATCACACTAATGACTTGTGCCTTGTAGATGCGGATCAGACTTTGGGAGTCAAGAGGTGAGTTACTTGCCACAGGATTCCTAGCCTCTGAACTGTTCTTCCAGCCAAAGTATTTATATGGCTGGTCCAGTTCAGCTTCTGGTCAATGATAATCGCCAGGATATTGATAGTGAGGGGTTCAGTGATGGTAATACCATCACTTGAATGTCAAAGGGGGATGGTTAGATTCTCTCTTGTTGGAGATGGTCATTTCTTGGTACTTGTGTGGCGCAAATGTTGCTTACCACTTATCAGTCCAAGCCTGAATGCTGTCCAGGTCTTGCTGCATTTGGACATGGATTGCTTCAGTATCTGAGGAGTTGCGAATGGTGCTGAACATTGTGCAATTATCAGTGAACATCCCCACGTTTGACCTTATGATGGAGGAAGGTCATTGATGAAGCAGCTGAAGATGGTTGGGCATAGGATACTACACTGAGAAACTCCTGCAGCAATGATTGACCTCCAACAACCATAAACACCTTCCTTTGTGCCAGGTATTAGTCCAACCAGTGGAGAGTTTACCCCAATCCCCACTGACTCCAGTTTTGCTAGGGATCCATGATGCCACACTCGGTCAAATGCGGCCTTGATGCCAAGGGTAATCACTCTCACCTCACCTCTTCAGTTCAGCTCTTTTGTCCATGTTTGGACCAAAGCTGTAATGAGGTCAATAGCTGAGTGGCCCTGGAGGAACCCAATCTGAACATCAGTGACAAAAACAAAAATACCTGGAAAACCTCAGCAGGTCTGGCAGCATCTGTGGAAGGGAGAACAGTTAACGTTTCGAGTCTGCATGACTCTTCAACAGAACTAAGGAAAAATAGAAAAGGAGTGAAATATAAGCTGGTTTAAGGGGGGGGTGGTTGGGTCAAGAGACCGGGATAGAGGGCCAGTGATAAGTAGAGATAACCAAAAGATGTCACAGACAAAAGGACAAAGAGGTGTTGAAGGTGGTGATATTATCTAAGGAATGTGCTAATTAAGGGTAGAAAGCAGGACAAGCAAGGTACAGATAGCCCTAGCGGGGGTGGGGTGGGGTGAAGGAATCGAAAAAGGCTAAAAGGTAGAGATAAAACAATGGATGGAAATACATTTAAAAATAATGGAAATAGGTGGAAAAAGAAAAATCTATCTAAATTATTGGAAAAAACAAAAAGGAGGGGGAAAAATCAGAAAGGGGATGGGGATGGAGGAGAGAGTTCATGATCTAAAATTGTTGAACTCAATATTCAGTCCAGAAGGCTGTAAAGTGCCTAGTCAGAAGATGAGGTGCTGTTCCTCCAGTTTGCGTTGAGCTTCACTGGAACAATGCAGCAAGCCAAGGACAGACATGTGGGCATGAGAGCAGGGTGGAGTGTTGAAATGGCAAGCGACAGGGAGGTCTGGGTAATGCTTGTGGACAGAACGAAGGTGTTCTGCAAAGTGGTCACCCAGTCTGCGTTTGGTCTCTCCAATGTAGAGGAAACCGCATTGGGAGCGACAAATGCAGTAGACTAAGTTGAGGGAAGTACAAGTGAAATGCTGCTTCACTTGAAATGAGTGTTTGGGCCCTTGGACGGTGAGGAGAGGGGAAGTAAAGGGGCAGGTGTTGCACCTTCTGCGGTTGCATGGGAAGGTACCGTGGGAGGGGGTTGAGGTGTAGGGGGTGATGGAGGAGTGGACTAGGGTGTCACGGAGGGAACGATCCCTACAGAATGCCATCGTTTTGGAGGGGGTGGGGGGGGGGGGGTGGTAAAGGGAAGATGTGTTTGGTGGTGGCATCATGCTGGAGTTGGCGGAAATGGTGGAGGATGATCCTTTGAATGCGGAGGCTGGAGGGGTGATAAGTGAGGACAAGGGGGACCCTATCATGTTTCTGGGAGGGAGAAGAAGGTGTGAGGGCGGATGCGCGGGAGATGGGTCGGACACGGTTGAGGGCCCTGTCAACCACCGTGGGTGGAAAACCTTGGTTAAGGAAGAAGGAGGACATGTCAGAGGAACTGTTTTTGAAAGAGGCATCATCAGAACAGATGCGACGGAGGCGAAGGAACTGAGAGAATGGGATGGAGTCCTTACAGGAAGCGGGGTATGAGGAGCTGTAGTCGAGGTAGCTGTGGGAGACGGTAGGCTTGTAATGGATATTGGTGGACAGCCTATCACCAGAAATTGAGACAGAGAGGTCAAGGAAGGGAAGGGAAGTGTCAGAGATAGACCATGTGAAAATGATGGAGGGGTGGAAATTGGAAGCAAGATTAATAAATTTTTCCAGGTCCAGACGAGAGCATGAAGCAGCATCGAAGTAATCATCGATGTACCGGAGAAAGAGTTGTGGGAGGGGGCTGGAGTAGGACTGGAACAAGGAATGTTCCACGTACCCCATGAAGAGACAGGCATAGCTGGGGCCCATGCGGGTACCCATAGCCACACCTTTTATTTGCCAACTCCAGCATGATGCCACCATCAAACATATCTTCCCTTCACCCCCCCTGATGGCATTCCGTAGGGATCATTCCCTCCGTGACACCCTGGTCCACTCCTCCATCACCCCCTACACCTCAACCCCCTCCCACAGCACCTTCCCATGCAACTGCAGAAGATGCAACACCTGCCCCTTTACTTCCCCTCTCCCCACCGTCCAAGGGCCCAAACATTCATTTCAAGTGAAGCAGCATTTCACTTGTACTTCCCTCAACTTAGTCTACTGCATTTGTTGCTCCCAATGCGGTTTCCTCTACATTGGAGAGACCAAACGCAGACTGGGTGACCACTTTGCAGAACACCTTCGTTCTGTCCACAAGCATTACCCAGACCTCCCTGTCGCTTGCCATTTCAACACTCCACCCTGCTCTCATGCCCACATGTCCGTCCTTGGCTTGCTGCATTGTTCCAGTGAAGCTCAACGCAAACTGGAGGAACAGCACCTCATCTTCCGACTAGGCACTTTACAGCCTTCTGGACTGAATATTGAGTTCAACAATTTTAGATCATGAACTCTCTCCTCCATCCCCATCCCCTTTCTGATTTTTCCCCCTCCTTTTTGTTTTTTCCAATAATTTAGATAGATTTTTCTTTTTCCACCTATTTCCATTATTTTTAAATGTATTTCCATCCATTGTTTTATCTCTACCTTTTAGCCTTTTTCGATTCCTTCACCCCACCCCACCCCCACTAGGGCTATCTGTACCTTGCTTGTCCTGCTTTCTACCCTTAATTAGCACATTCCTTGAGATAATACCACCACCTTCAACACCTCTTTGCCCATTTGTCTGTGACATCTTTTGGTTATCTCCACCTATCACTGGCCCTCTATCCAGCTCTCTTGTCCCAACCACCCCCCCACCCCCCAACTTAAACCAGCTTATATTTCACCCCTTTTCTATTTTTCCTTAGTTCTGTTGAAGAGTCATGCGGACTCGAAACGTTAACTGTTCTCCCTTCCACAGATGCTGCCAGACCTGCTGAGTTTTTCCAGGTATTTTTGTTTTTGTTTTCGATTTCCAGCATCCACAGTTTTTTGCTTTTATCTGACCATCAGTGAGCAGGTTTTTGCTGATTAAGTGCCACTTGATAGCACTGTCGACAACACCTTCCATCACTTTACTGAGGTTTGGGAATAGACAGATGGGCAGTAATTGGCCAGGTTGGATTTGTCCTGCGTTATGTCGGCAGGATATACCTAGGCAACTTTTCCCATTTCTGGGTAGATGCTAGTGTTGTAGCTGTGCTCGAACAGTTTGTCTAGAGGTGTGGCTAATTCTGGAGCACAAGTCTTCAGTACTAGTGGCAGAATGTTGTCAAGGCCCTTAGCCTTTGTAGTATCCAATGCCTTCAGCCGTTTCTTGATATCATGTAGAGTGAATTGAATTGTCTAAAGGCTGACATATGGGTTTGTTATGAAAATATAATAATTCTCATAATATTATTGTGATTTATTGTAAAGGTATGTTAACAGTGGGGTTTGGATAGTTTATTTGTGTGTATGTGTATCCAGGAATATATTTGAAATTCCTTGATTGGTTTGGAGTTGGTGAATCTCAAGGTTATGACTACGAAAGGCACTTGGAATTCAGGAGTTGGTGCAAGGTATTTTTAAAGCGGTGAGACTGCAAAAATGGCAGTATCCATGGCTAAAATGTTTTTGGAAGTAGAAGATACAACTCTGATTGGGTTACCAAAAGTATCTAAGGGTAAGTTAACAGAGCTGGCAGATAAGTTGCAGTTGAGGTTGCCTGTAAGGACAAAGAAAGGAGACATAGTTGAAGTTATAGTACAGCATTTAAAATTGGAAGTGATACTTGCTGTGTCACAGCTGGAGAGAGTGAGACTTCATTTGGAAATGAAGAGGCTTGAATTTGAACAAGCAAAGGAACTGAAAAAAATTGAATTGGAGGCAAACAAAAAGGAAAAAGAATTGGAAATGAAAAAACTGGAACTAGAGGTAGCAGAAAAGGAAAAGGAAAGAGAAAGGGCATTCCAAAGGGAATTGATGAAAAGGCAGGAGAAAGAAAAAAGAAAAGAAAGGGAAAAAGAGAGATTAATTTAAAAAGAAATGGAAATGTGAAAACTTGATCTCCAGAAGGAAACATTAGCAATGGAAGAAAGAATAAAGGAAAGAGACAGAGAGTAACAGCTTAAAAAGCTAGATTTTAGAAAGGAGATATCAGATGCTGAGGAAAGTTTTGATGATGAGAAAACCTTCAACCTAAAAACAATGAGGAGATGTTTAAATTTGTACAAGCTCGTCTGAAGTTTGAGGAAAGAGATGTGGAAGCATTCTTCATTTCATTTGAGAAGATGTCTAAACAGATGAAATGGCCACAAGAAAACTGGACATTGTTGTTACAATCTAGGTTGGTGGGTAGAGCACATGAGGTTTATGCTTCACTGTCAGAAAAAATGTCAGTGAACTATGATGCAGTAAAAAAAAGGCTATTTTGAGTGCATATGAGTTGATTCCTAGGGCATACAGGCAAAATTTTAGGAATATGAGAAAACAGCCTGGGCAAACTTATATTGAGTTTGAGAGAGTAAAACAAAGTAATTTTGACTGGTGGATATGGGCATTAAAGATAGAGACAACATATGCAGCTCTTAGACAAGTAATTATTTTGGAAGAATTTAAAGATTCAATTCCTTCGGTAATGATATCTCATGTGGAGGAACAGAGGGTTAAAACAGTAAGACAAGCAGCAGATATAGCCGATGATTATGAGTTAGTTCATAGATCTAAACCTTTTTTACGTCACCCTTTAAATCAGAAGGATAGGAAATGGGAAGGTGAAAGGAACTTGGCTAATCAGGGAAGAGAAGGGGTAGATGGAAATTCTCTGGAAGTTTTTTCTCAAAATAAAGGTGCTGAGGGTAGAAGTGACAGTCGAAAATTGAAGTGTTTTCATTGTAATAAAGTTGGCCACACGAAGTCAGTGTGTTGGAAATTACAGGGAAAATCTGTTGGATTTATTGGGATGAGAAAAGTTCTGCAAGTAAAAGTACTGTGGGTTCTGAGGTTCAAGCACAGGAAAAACCAATAGTTTGTGTATAGGTAAAGCAGGAAGGATCAGTCATAGGTAAAGAAGTGGGATTGTGTTCGCAGTTTACCAAGGGGAGTTCTGAGGAGCAGGTTGCAGAAATGTTTAAAGGTTTTGTATGTGAAGGGAAAGTCTTTCCACGTGTAGAGGGTGGAGTAGGTAAAAATATTAAAATTTTAAGAGATACAGGGGCTAGTCAATCCATAATGTTATGGGATAATGATATTTGTCGTTCAAAGGGAATATTGCAGGAACAGGTGATAATAAGTGAGGTTTGTGGAGATGCTAACCCTATCCCATTGTGGAGGGTAAATTTAAAGAGTAAGTGAAAAACAGATGAGGTGATTGTTAGAGTAGTGGAAAAATACCCATTGTAGGGGTTCAATTTATTTTAGGTAATGGTATAGCTGGGTCAGAGATGTGGATGATGCCTATAGTAGTTGAGCAGCCTATAGAGGCACTTTCAACAAAAGTATTGCAGAAAGAGAATCCTGTATTGTTTCCAGGTTGTGTGGTAACAAGACCACAGGCTCACAGGTTGAAACCGAAAGAACAGTAAGTTAAAAGGCAGGGAGAAGGTGTTGAAGTCCAATTAGCTGGCACTGTTTTTTATATGATTGTTCAGGAAGAAAGAATGGAGGATAATGCAGCTGAGATATTTAGCTCAAGGCAATTGGTAGCGTCACAGAAAAAGGATACGCAGATAAGACAGTTATATCAGACAGTTTATGTGGAAACAGAGGCAGAGTGTATTCCAGAATGGTATTACCTTAAGGACAATGTGTTAATGAGAAAGTGGTGGCCATATCATGTTTCAGCAGATGAAAGCTGGAGAGAAGTACATCAGATTGTTAGACCATTTGGATGTAGAAATGAGATCCTGGGAATAGCTCATGAAATTCCAATGTGGGACATTTAAGGAATTGGAAAGGCAGAGGCAAAAATACAAAGACATTTTTATTGGCCTGGATTGGATAGAGATATAGTTAAATTCTGTAGAATATTTCACACATGTCAGGTGATAGAGAAACCACAAGCAGTGATTAAGTCAGCACCTTTAATTCCAATTCCAGCATTTGAAGAACATTTACTAGGGTCGTGATTGATTGTGTAGGACTCCTCCCTAAGACTAAAAGTGGAAATCAGTACTAACAATAATGGATGTGCCTACAAAGCTTCCTGGAGCAATATCTTTAAGAAATATTACAGCAAAGAAAATTGTGGAAGAGTTGACTACATTTTTTTACAAGATATGGTTTACCAAAAGAAACACAATTAGATCAGGGTTCAAATTTCATGTCACAGCTACTTAAGGAAGTAATGAACAGTTTGGGGATAAAACAGTTTAAGTAAA
Source organism: Cetorhinus maximus (assembly GCF_964194155.1). Lineage (NCBI taxonomy): Eukaryota > Metazoa > Chordata > Chondrichthyes > Lamniformes > Cetorhinidae > Cetorhinus > Cetorhinus maximus. The sequence goes on along the minus strand of NC_135883.1, from coordinate 13,176,622 downwards.
CAGCCTATCATCCAGAATCACAAGAGGTTTTGGAAATATGGCATCAAACTTTAAAAACTATGATGAGGGCATATAGTCAGGACTATCCACAGGATTGGGGTAGAATTCCATTCTTGTTATTTGCTATTAGGGATGGTCCTAATATATCACCTGGATTTAGTCCTTTTGAACTAGCCTATGGTCATGAGGTAAGGGGACCACTAAAATTGATTTGTGAGAAGTTGGTGGGTCAAAATTTGGAAACTACTCTCCTGGATTATGTATAAAACTTCAGAGAAAGATTGGACAGAGCATGTGAGTTATCTAGGGGACATTTAAAGATATCACAGCAAATGGTGAAAATAAAGGCAGACAGGAAAGCTATAGCTTGTAGTTTTGTTGCTGGGGGAAAAGTGCTAGTGTTGTTACCAGTACTGGGTGACTCATTAAAGGCAAGGTTTAGAGGGCCTTACAAGATTGAAAATAAATTGAGTGAAGTAAATTATTTAATAAATACTCCAGATAGAAGGAAGAAGCAGAGGGTACATCATGTAAATATGCTTAAAAAGCACTTTGACAGGGAAGAGGACTAATAGGGGGTATTAGTGGTAGTAAATAAAGAGAAACAGGTAGAAATGAAGGATTCTGAAATTGATTTCCCTCTAATCAAATTGGATGATAATGGGGTACTTGAAAATTTAAATGTAATATTGAGTTACCTTTCAGACAAGTGTCAAAATGATTTGGAGAACCTATTGCAGTCACACAAAGCTATTTATGGGAATAAGCCAGGGAGGACAAATTTAGCTATATATGGTGTGTGTAGAAGTTTCATTTTCAATAAAGCAATACCTTTATAGATTAAATCCAGCAAAGTTATCACAAGTACAGAAAGAAATTGAATTCATGCTTCCAAATGACACCATTGAGTCTAGTTGCAGTAACTAGAGTTCACCTATTGTGATGGCATTGAAACCAGATGGAACACAAAGACTGTGTGTGGACTATCAAAAGGTGAATGCAGTGACAAAAGCAGATTCATATCCTACACCACAGTTGGAAGATTGTATTGAGAAAACGGGACAATCAAAATTTATCACAAAGATTGACTTGCTTAGAGGGTATTGGCAAGTACCATTATCGGAGACAGCAAAGGAGATATTGGCTTTTGTGATGCCAGATGGACTATATCAGTTTCAAGTCATGCCGTTTGGTATGAAAAATGCACCTGCAACATTTCAAAGACTGACAAACAAGGTAAGTGCGGGACTGAGCAATTGTGCTGTTTATATTGATGACTTGATTGTTTTCATTCAAGTGTGGGAGGAGCATTTACAACATCTGGAAGAATTATTTTGTTAACTACAAGGAGCTAATTTGGTGATAAACTTGGCTAAAAGTGAATTTGCAAAAGCGCAAGTTACATATCTAGGCCATACCATTGGACATGGTAAGGTGGCTCCATGTGAAAGTCAAGGCTATCGTGGATTTCCCTGTGCCTACAACAAAACAAGAAGTTTTGAGATTTCTGGGCATGAGTGGGTTTTACAGGAAATTTGTGCCAAATTTTAGCAGTGTGGTTGCTCCATTGCCTGTACTTTTTAAGAAAAACAAGAAGTTTCAATGGGCACATGAGTGTCAGAAAGCATTTGACAGTTTAAAAACTGTATTGACTACGACACCAATTTTGCCAGTACCCAATTATGACAAGCAATTTAAGTTGGCCGTTGACACAAGTGATATAGGCATTGGGGCCATACTGCTACAAGAAGGTGAAACTGGAGTTGAGAAGTTGATAGGGTATTTTCACAGAAGTTGAGTGTACAACAGAGAAGATATTCAACGATTGAAAAGTAGACTCTGGGTCTAGTGTTAGCATTACAGCATTTTATGATTTACATTGCAAATAACTCAGTAGACAAATTTGTTTATACAGACCTCAATCCTTTAATGTTTCTGGACAAATTTTGAAACAAAAGTACAAGGCTATTCAGATGGAGTTTATTATTGCAACCATTTAATCGACAGATTATACATGTGGCTGGATGAGAAAATCTAATTGCAGGTGCATTGCTAAGAGTTTGAAGCTCAAAGGGAAAATTGGACATTTAAAAACCTGGACACAGGACTGGAATGATTTCTGTTGATATGAAGGATTTGTATATATATTATTATGTTAATGCATGCATCTGGTAATGCAATAGTGTGAGTATATAGATAAATATAGGAGGTAGTGTAAGATGGGTTAAGAAAATGAAGCCATCTTTTTAAATATGGCATTTCATTTTCCCATAAGGGGGGGGCTGTCATGAAAATATAATAATTCTCATAATATTATTGTGATTTATTGTGAAGGTAGGTTAATAGTGGGGTTTAGATAGTTTCTGTGTGTGTATGTTTATGTGTGTGTGGGATTTAAGTGAATTGGAAATGCTGGTCTGGAGCTTTTGAGTTATCAAAAAGAAGCTAAGTTTGAAATGCTAAATACATAAACATGGCTGAAGTTTTAGAATGTGAGATGTAAGGAAAATTTGTGTTTTTAGATAAACCAGAGTAGTTTGAATTTCAAAGAGATGGTAAGATATTATACCTAGCCAGAAGAAGCTAAGCAAAACAGTGTGTTTATTTTTCCCAAAGATTACTGATAAGATTAGTGCTATAAAAAGATTTTTATTATGAGAAAGGTAAAGTTCCAAAGACATTTGGGGACAATGGAATTTGCATTAAAAAGGGAGAAACTTTTCTAATTCTAGTCTATTGAGCATCTTCAATTTTATTTACTCCAGCTCTGGTGACCATTCTTTCAGTTGCCCAGGCCTGGAATTCTGAAGTTCTGGAATTCCCTCCATAAATCTCTCTACCTCTTAACCTCTCTTTCTTACTTTAAGATATTCTTTTAAACCTACCTCTTTGATAAAGCTATTGGCCATCTGCCCTAATATCACCTTATTTGGCTCAGTGTCCAATATTGCTTCAAATTGCTCCTGTGGAGCACATTGGGTTAGTTTTATTGCTTTAAAGGCACTATGTAAATACCGTTACAACTGGTGAGGAGGAATAAGCTGGCTCCTCTCTTTTCCAACATCCTTGGTTGTTCACAACAAATGTTTGTTTAAAATTCTTGCCCCATTGATACCTTTCCCAATCCAAATGTATTTACGTTTTATAAGGAGCTGATTTAACCAGGCTTTCTTGAGTCAAAGAAAGAGTAAGTTTATTACTTACTAAAACGCAAGGAAAAATAATAGACACACAGGTCAGGAATGAGAAGTGTAGAGACAAATAAAAGTTTTTTTAAAAATATACAAATCAGTCCTCGGCATGTCCATGAGGTGGAGATGGTGGTATGTTGCGGCTGTTAAGTTGGGTAATTTCGGTAGAGCTGACTTTGGCAGATTCGCAATCTGTTGGAGACACGTGTTGGCTTGTCCCCAGAGAGAGGGGTGACCTGGTTGTCTTGCAGGATTAACTCCTGCTTGCTGCCTGCTAGACAACTTGCCTCAAGAAAGAGAGAGGGAGAGATCCTGTTGTTGCTCTTTCTGCTTTGTTCTTCTGCTCTCTCACTCACTGTTGTTCAGCCAGTTTTAAGCCAATTTCTCTACGTATTCCTGGGAGGGGGGAAATAGGCATGTCTTGCATCAACAGTCCGTTTTGCTTTCATCTCAGAATCTTTTTTTACACATTCTAAGATATAAAACAACAGGAGATTTTTTGGGGGGATTTCTGATGAGATGTACAGGAAACAATCCATTGTCTTGACAACCACAGTAGATTAAAGCCCAGCCTTTTGCATTTTTCATATCTTTCTTTCAAGTGTCTCTGAAGTGGACCTTGGCACCACTTCAGGTGCAAAATTCCATGTTCTTAGGACAGGTCTGTCAGTATAATCCACATAGAGATTTTTTAGTAGGTGGTCATGCTATAGTATCGGCCGCCTTTTGAAGTCTTTGAAGTCTTTACTTGTGTTTCTTTAAAAAACACAAGACTATCTTAAAAAGTTCAATATGCCCGTAGGTGGTTCGGGAAGCTGTACTCTATTTCTTAGTGACAATACAAGTTGTTGTTGTTATAGTAGTGCCCACCAATAAATTCAATATAGTAGCAAAGGGATGAGTGGAGTCAGTGACATTGGGAAGCAGGTGGCAAGTGATAGAGAAAAGCTCACTTAAAAGGAGTTGAGCAGAATCCAAAACAGAATGGGAACCAGCAGAAACAGATCACTCAGTTGGAGTGAAAAACTCCCAGAAGATGAGCTGTGGATGCAGCAGCAGACCAATATTAGAATCGAAATGACCATGCAGAGAAAACAGTCTGTGTAAAAAACGAGGTGATGTTGGGTGTCACTATAGTGTCTAGAAGCAGTGGAGAAAGGGACCAGCCCATGAGGAAGCAGATTTTTGCCCAGAACCCACACAGCAAAATAAAGCTGAGAAGCCAGCAGTGCACTTAAGTACAGTCAAAAGCTCAGCAGATAAGTGCAGCAAATGGGAATGGGGTGTAGGCTATAAAAAAATTGCCTTAAAACTTGAAGAGACTTGAGTAGCAGAGTAGAATCACAACAACCAAGACTTATAGAATATTTCAGTAGAGCATCAGTACCCTGATGGCAGAGATATCCACGAGTCTCAGAAATTAAATTGGAACAGAATTCCAGCTGTTAAAAAGAGCTCAGTGAAATCAATGAACAAGCAGAGTCAGGGGATGGGTAATGGACTCTGCACAGGTAGCATTAAACTCATGGCTTGAACTTGTAGTTTGGACTAAATGCGTCCACTATTACAACCAGAGGATCTTAAGCAGTGAAAGAGATGATATTGGGAGAGAAAGAGCAAAGGATGGTAATAGATGGCCAAAGATCGTACCGCAAATGTGAGTAAAGAGCTGCCAGAGTCAACCTGAATAGGTTGTAAAGGTAGTTCCTCATCTTAATGTGCTAAAATGTCTAAGCAGTTTGGTTATCTTACAACGATTGATGATACTCTCTCAACCATGCACCCTCTTCTCTAAATTTACAAAAACATTAAAAGGGAAATCTAAATTAATGATTAATGACCCCGTATCCTTCTCCTCTTCACTAGAATCTTGATGGTTTTGGATAACAAGGTCCTTAAAGTTATATGTGAGAAACCTTATTAGCACATTGCACAAACCATTGCTTCCTTACAACCAGGTCAACAATATAAAGCTAACAAAGTGCAAATCGTTCATTTTGGCAGGAAGAATAAAAAGGAAGTTTATTATCTAAATGGTGAGAGATTGCAGAGCTCTGAGATTCAGATGGATCTGGGTGTCCCAGTACATGAATCACAAAAGGTTAGTATGCAGGTAGAGCAGGTAATTAAGAAAGCTCATAGAATGTTATAATTTATTGTGAGGGGAATTGACTACAAAAGTAGGGAGGTTATGCTCCAGTTACACAGGGCATTGGTGAGGCCACATCTGGAGTACTGTGTACAGTACCAGTCTCCTTATTTAAAGAAAGATGTAAATGAGTTAGAAGCAATTCAGAGAAGGTTACTAGACTAATACCAGGAATGGGCGGGTTGTCTTATGAGGGAAGGCCAGGCAGGTTATTGGAATTTAGTAGAGTAAGAGGCAACTTAATTGAAACCTTTAAGATCCTGAGGGGTCTTGACAGGGTGGATGTGGAAAGGATGTTTCCTTTTGTGGGAGAATCTAGTTTAAAAATAAGGGGTCGCTCATTTAAGACAGAGATGAGATTTGTTTTCTCTCAGAGGGTCGTGAGTCTTTGGAACTCTTTCTCAAAAGGCGGTGGAAGCAAAGTTTTTGAATATTTTTAAGGCAGAGCTAGATAGGTTCTTGATTAACAAGTGGGATTGAAGTTACATTCATATCAGCCATGATCTTACTGAATGGTGGAGCAGGCTTGAGGGGCCAAGTGGCCTACTCCTGCTCCTAATTCGTATGTTCATATGTACATATGTATGTAAACTGGCTCAGAATGACTATAAATAAAACAATCACAAATAATGGTGGTGCATCACTATTGGAGCATCAATTCATGATGCCATTAAGTGGAACACAAATTCAATAACTTCACCCCGGGTTGAGAGAGAGAGAAAGTCATGTCACACAATCTTTGCACACCTTCTGATATTAAATTCATGGTGGCTTTGCTGGCGGACTGGCACCAGAAACCCGTTTGATTTCTTAGCCCCATTTAGCGCACAACCTGCACAAAATAGGGAAATATGGGAATGAAATGCATAACTGACATCATGAGCGCCAGTGATCAAAATATTACTTCAGTCTTTCGGCTTCAAACTGAAGATGAATTCTCCGAGCTATCCAGGAATAGTGGGTATGCGACACAGTGGTCACCAGTTCTTCTACTTCTGTGCACTGTTTTCAGCGGCAGTCTAAGCTGATATGGATGGAAATACAAGTTGTTCTGGCTCTGAGTCCAGTGTGAAGCGCAAACTCAAAGTGCACAGCACAAAACCGCCCAAGCTTAAGGACAGCGTGGCAATAAAGGGTTAAAAAAAATGTCTAAGTCCAGTCCTGATTTTCCACTCACTAACATTAATAACTGGAAAACCACAACTTTGTGTTACACGCTCTTTATCTGCGGTGTCTCGACATCTGTGGTGTCGAATGGCAGAAACGGAATTTGTACTCTTCAGTTGCACGGAGAAATAGCACCGGTGCTCTGCTGAGGTTAGAATGAATACACTCTGCTGGCTATGTGCAATGACATTGTAAGTGCCATCAGAAGGATTCCCTCTGCCCGGCATGTCCAGCAAAATACCAAATGTTGAATTTTGTGATTTCACTCCTAATGATATCAATTAGACGAAATCTTCATATCTGGAACATCGCTGCACATAGCAACGGCATCATTCTTACTCCTTTGTGATGCTGTTTCCAAGTGTCTGCGCTTTGCACTTCAACCGAGGAATTGTTTTTTTTGTAATTTCGACAGCGTACAACCTCCTCTCCGCGGTGCTTTACTTGGCTGTCCAGTCAATACAAGGATCAAAGCGTCAAGCAATTTACAGAAGGCTGTTTTCTACAGGCTATATTTTGCAAATGTTATTTTTTTTTAAATAAAAAAAGGCTCTTTGTATCCGGAGGGAGACAAAGCCTTTCCACGTCGCGCTGAAGAGTAAGTTAAAAGCTTTCAACGTATCCGTGTGCCTGGATGCGTCTTACAGGACTTTAAAAGCGTAGCCCACAGGACAAAAATCATTCCCGGTCAAAGCATATTTGATCCTCGTGTTCAGGTTGTTGGCATTTTGTTTTGTTATTCCAAATTTGCGGATGTAAAATTTGGGCATTGCAATTAGCACAGGAGTTATCTGCTTTGTTTGATGTTGAGCTCCCAGAGCTCTACGTTCACCCTGTATCTTAGGCAAAGCAAGCTGCACCCTATAAGCTGCCATCAATCGCGCTGAAATAAATCGAGACACTCGATTGCAATCGTCCATTCGACATTACCAACATGCAAGGCGATGAAAATAGTTCCCCTCCTCCTCCTCCTCCAACAGTTATAACATTTTCCGCGATTAAGATAAGCGGCAAAAAAAAAAGCATTGAAAACCACCCCCCCCCCCAAAAAAACTGCCTCCTCCCGAGTCACACAGCATCACTTGCAAATCAAGCTTTTTTAAAATTTGCAATGTGTTTTTTTTGGGGGGGGCGATTTGGTCTTTCATGGCCACCGTCACATCTACAGTAGCACACGCACAAGTTGAGAGCATTGCAGGAAAGAAAAGTTTGGGCAGCCCCCTGTGGGAAAGTGGAGCTTTCTCGCTTTCGGTGTGCACTGGCGGGGCAAGCCCGGGGGAGCTTCGCCCGCGCGCCCAGCCGCGTCTGGGCTCACATTCGGATTTGGAACGTTCAGTCGGCCACCACGCCCCCCAACTCCCCCCCCCCCCCCCCCCCAACCCCGGGCCGTTCCATTCGAGCCATTGTTTTTCGCCATGCTCGAGCCGCTCGCTCGCTGGCTGCAGGTGCTGCTGCTGCGAGGCAGCGAGTTGCTGCTCGGAGGCGGTCTCTCCGAGCCCGCGCTCGCCGTCCTGCCCGCGCTCGCTCTCAGCCTGCTGCTGGGCGCCGTGGCGGTGCTGCTGCTGCTGCTGCTGGCGCTGGCGGCGGCGGCGGCGGTGGTGGTGGCGGTGGTTTTCGTGCGGGGTCGAGGCCGTGCTGCCGCTGCCGCCACCGCCGCTTCTGCTTCTTCTGTCGCCGCCAGCCGGGCCCTGCCGATCGGGCAGATGCTGGAGGAGGAGGAGGAGGAGCCGGCGGCGGTTTGGAAGAAACGCGAAGAGCCGAAGAAGAAGAGGAGGAAAGAGAAAGCGAAGGTAACGCCAGGAGAAAGAGAGAGAGAGAGAGAGACGCTGCGGTTAGGGAGATTCAGGGGAACAATGTGCAAACGGGTGGAGCTTGGTCCACTTCCAAAAAGCGGCAGTTGAGCCTCATCCGAACAATACCCGCCCCGCGCGCTGGGACCGTTACCCTCACGCGCAGCGGGTTAAATAATCAGGGCGACAACACAACAAAAACAAACGCAAGCGATGCGATAGGGTAACCACAACGTCCACAAACTCGGGCCTCTTACGGAAGATAGAATAGGCGGCATTGGTCACGAATGTAAATCCAATCGTTTAACCGTGGGACGTCCAGTCATTCTTGGGAGTCCTGCGCACGGCAAAAAAAAAAATAATAATTAATGTGGTCTTGTTGTCCTTCGGGGTTTATATGTGTGTGTCTTGTCTTATCTATACAGCAACACCTTGGCTGGAGTGTGCCTGGGCAATTCCTTTTCCAAATAACGGTGTTAATGACATAATACTTAATGTTTTTTTTCTTATTACTATGGGGTTGATTCCACACACACACACACTACACAAAAAAATGACATAATACATTAAGCTAACCATGTTTTTTTTTCTTATTACTATGGGGTTGATTCCACACACACCACACAAAAAAAAAGTTTCTACTTATAAGTACAGGCATAGCCATGGAATTGCCCTCCCCAACTCCTGGTATCTCTTGTCGAGTTAAAACAATTAACTAAATTAACAATAACAGGGGAGAAACCGAGCACAGCCCCTAAGTCAGGTCCGCTGTAAAACCAATGAAAAACTTTAAGGGAACCTTGCAAACATCAAACCAAGATGTGATTAAAGGGGTCAACAAAACACCCCAGTCCCCGCGGTGCCCACCGGGCACGGAAGGCCCCAACTCCTGGTAGTTTCCATGTTCCCTGCTGCACCCCAAGCAGCCTTTTAACCATGTTATGTAATAAAAACTTGCACATGTGGGAGAAGAGATTAATCACAGTGATCGGTGACATTTTCACTTCTCTGTTCACACTTACTGTCATGATCTACTAGTTTGTTTACTTTTTTTTAAAAAAAAGGAAAAATCACATTTTAATTCTGGAAAGTGCCAAAGGGCGTCAGGGTCTGTAGGAGTCGTTTACCGTGAAGAGCCGGCTCAAGTTGTCGCTGCGGCTAAATGTCAATGCTAATTTTACCAGGTGCTATATATCTACCAAGTAAATAATCATGAATTCTTATTTACTCCAAGCGCAATAATGCAGCCCTTGGTGCGTGAGATTGTGGTAACTATTTATTTCACTGCACACAGCCACAGGTCACGCTTTTCATCATGATGTGCTCTTCCTCAAGTCATGCGGTTGTTAAGTGAGAGATGAGTTCTCATTCATCTTACTGTACTAAGAAGCAGTTTGCAGAAAAGCAGTTTGCAGAAATGCAAAGATGCAAGTCAGTAACAGCAGTTAATTAATCTAGCTTGCATTATAAAACTACAAACTAATAAATAATTAGTTGCACATTCGGTAATTCGAAATATTTCTTCACCACCATTAATTCATTCTGTCTCTATGAAAATGAACAGGTTCAGGGATTGATTCAAACCTGAGTTAACTAAATCCTTGCTGGGCTGGTCAGGATTCTCAGGATGGCGGCCGGTGACTAGTGGAGTTCCGCAGGGATCTGTGTTGGGACCACAACTTTTCACTTTATACATTAATGATCTAGATGAAGGAACTGAGGGCATCCTGGCTAAGTTTGCAGATGACACAAAGATAGGTGGAGGGACAGGTAGTATTGAGGAGGCGGGGAAGCTGCAGAAGGATTTGGACAGGTTAGGAGAATGGGCAAAGAAGTGGCAGATGGAATACAACGTGGGGAAGTGTGAGGTCATGCACTTTGGTAGGAAGAATAGAGGCATAGACTATTTTCTAAATGGGGAGAGAATTCAGAAATCTGGAGTGCAAACGGACTTGGGAGTCCTAGTCCAGGATTCTCTTAAGGTTAACTTGCAGGTTGAGTCGGTAGTTAGGAAGGCAAATGTAATGTTGGCATTTATTTTGAGAGGACTAGAGTATAAAAGCATGGATGTGCTGCTGAGGCTTTATAAGGCTCTGGTCAGACCACATTTAGAATATTGTGAGCAATTTTGGGCCCCGTATCTCAGGAAGGATGTGCTGGCCCTGGAGAGGGTCCAGAGGAGGTTCACGAGAACGATCCCAGGAATGAAAGGCTTAACATATGAGGAACGTTTGAGGAATCTGGGTCTATACTCGATGGAGTTTAGAAGGATGAGGGGGGATCTGATTGAAACTTACAGAATACTGAAAGGCCTGGATAGAGTGGACGTGGGGAAGATGTTTCCATTAGTAGGAGGGACTAGGACCCGAGGGCACAGCCTCAGAGTAAAGGGAATACCTTTTAGAACAGAGATGAGGAGAAACTTCTTTAGCCAGAGAGTGGTGAATCTATGGAATTCATTGCCACAGAAGGCTGTGGAGGCCAGGTCATTGAGTGTATTTAAAACCGAGATAGATAGGTTCTTGATTGGTAAGGGGATCAAAGGTTACGGGGAGAAGGCGGGAGAATGGGATTGAGAAACTTATCAGCCATGATTGAATGGTGAAGCAGACTCGATGGGCCGAATGGCCTAATTTCTGCTCCTATGTCTTATGGTCTTATATCAAAACGTTTTTGTTTATAGATCCAAACTATATTATAAAACAGCTGCATGATGGCCCTGACCTGATTTGAAGCACCAGTCGAATGGCTGTTTTGGTGCCTTGCAATAGCACAGATTTTATAGTAAACTTTTGTAACCCTCAGGCTAAATGTTTTTCCATTCTGGCATTTAATGTGTTATCGATCACTCCCGTGTCAGGCGCATGATGGCTTGCTGCACAGGAAAGTTTCACCTCCACTGCCTGAAAAATGCTCAACTCCAGCTCATGAGAGCATCCAATACTGTAATAGTGTGAACCCTTGCTACCACATGGAGTGGTTGTTGAGGCGAATAGCATAGAGATGCATTTAAGGAGAAACTAGAAAGCTCTCAAGGGTGAAAGGAATATAAACATGTTTAGAGTGCAATGATGCAAGTAGAGTGGGAGGACTCTTAAGCGGAACATTGAAGGCCTGTTTCTGGGCTGTAAATTTGATGTAATGTTCTGAACTTTTGCAATAGGTACTGGGCTAAAATTGTTACAAACTTAACTAACACAGGATTCTCACAGTGGATTGAGTTTAAATCTGGCTGCAGAGATGAAAGAACAATATTCTAACTAATTGTGTAGCCTAGTTGTTTCTTGTTTATTAATAGTGATATATTAAATAAGACATAGGCTACTATGGCACTACATTAAATGCATGACGCAATGGCTGAGCATTTAAGAACTCCAATTAAAATGGCAGTCCTGACACTCTTAGTCTCTTTAAAAATCTTTCATCAATATATATATTTATAACATTTAAATAGTGACTGGTTACTAAATAAGTTTTTAAAAAATGGCAACTTTAATTATACTTAGAATTCTTTTATCGTGATCAGGAATTTGCATATTTAGAACAATGCTCTTTGGGATCCTACAGTCAGTGCCTGCATCTTGAAAAGGCTTGGCCATCTTTTGAAAGTTGCCCTTCTCCTATTGACAAATGTCAAGAATGGAATTAAGGCATTTTTCTTGTTGCTTTTAATATACAAACCCCCATGTCCACAGCTGTGTGATCTGGTTCTTACATATTTTTCTTATATTTGTTTTATTTTCTTTTTAAATCACTTCCATCTTTTTAAACATCTTTCGCCTCTCTCCTCCACCCTCACCTCCAACAACATGCAAGGAGCTCATGGACTTCTTTGTCACTAAGATTGAAACTATTCAATCAGCCGTCTGCGCCACTTACCTTCCTTTCCCTAGCCCACCAGGCCAAACATCATCTAAGTTTCCTCCTTGCCCTAGCTCTGAACTTTTTATCTTTGCCTAGTTTCTTTCCTGTCTTCCCTCATGTCCTCTCTGAGCTCATCTTGTCCATGAGCCCCACCTTCTGCTTTCGTGGCCTTGTTCCCTCTTACCTAACTCCATCGATGTGTGGAAGCAAAACACCAAGATCCAATGTAGTGAAAAGAATGAAGTCTTTTTAATCTCCGGTATCCCTCCCAGAGACTGACATCACAAAGGGATTAAAGTCAGACTGGCCTTTTTGATACGGTTTAGCCCCTTTGCTATTGAAGATTGCCTTTCAATTTATGGTGAACAGGGTTTAATTGATGGAGTCTATGCCTGATGTAGCGTCTTTTATTTGTTCAAAATACACACACACACTTTGGATAATCAAAAAAAAAACTGCTAACCACCCACCTTCTCTTCCAGGCTTCCATGTTAGCTGATATTCAACAGTGGTGTCTTCTCAGACACTGTCCTTATCCCTTTCAAATCTGTCTTCATCATTCCTCTCCTCAAAAAAGTAACTCTTGACCTCTCCATCCTTTCAAGCTACCACCCCATCTCCAACCTCCTTTTTCTCGTAAAGTCGTTGAACTTGTTATCACCTTCAAAACCAGTGCCCAAGTTTCCTGGAACTCCATATTTGAATCTCTCTAATCAGGGTTCCACCCCTGACACAGTACCAAAACGACTCTTATCAAAGTCACAGTGACAGCCCTATGTTACTATGATAAAGGTAATCTTAAAGGTATCTTTTCTTGTCTTTATCAACCTGTCTGCAGCTTTTCACATAGTTGACCACACCATCATCCTCTTTTCCACTGTCTTCCAGCTGGGTGGTACTGCACTTGCTTTGTTTCATTCTTATCTATCTAACCATAGCCAGAAAATTGCCATCAATGGCTTCTCCCTCTCTCATGCTACTAGCTTTGGTGTCCTCTAAGGACCCATCCTTGGTCCCCTCCTGTTTGTCACCTACATGCTGCTTCTTGGTGACATCATCCAAAAACACACACAAATTGACAGTACCCACTTCTACCTCACCAACACCTTCTCCGGAGCCCTCCACTGTGTCTAAATTATCAGGCTTTTTCCACCATCTGGTACTGAATAAGCTGTGAGAAACGGGAGGATTTGACCGTGAGTGAGGCAGGTAAAGGCACCGAGCGGACAGTACTGGAGGGGCTTTAGTTTGCACTTGTCAAACAAGTTCGAGTAAAGGGTGTGCGAGGAGACAGGCAACTATGCCGGACTGAGTTGAAGACTGAGTGAGTAGCGAATTAGGTTCATAAAGTAAGTTCTGGTAAGTCTTTTTCAGGATTAAGAATCAAGATCTGACATAGTACTAACCTTCAAGTAAGTTAGGCTAGCTTGTTAAGTAGAGAACTGCCTGGAGTGGCAGTTATCTGTCAATCACCTGAAAGCAGTTGCTCAAGTGGTGTTAATTACTTTAGCAGAAAGCTAAACTCGAAGTGACTCATCAGAATGTCTATGAAAGACCTGCAGTCTTTTCAAGGGGCATGTGAGGAGATCAGTGACTATGCCGGAGTGAGATGAAGGCTGAATGAGGAGTGAATTAGGTTCACATGGAAATTCGCTGCATGGGGAAAAAGAAGTGTAGTATACATAGGAATTATTCTAAATTAATTAAGTGAGTAATTAACTAAATAACATAAGTAACAATGGAAGGACAGGTGTTATGTTGCAGCGATGGAATGTGGGCGCTTTTGGATGCCAAGGCGATCCATGACAAACACATCTGCAGAGAGTGCAAGCAGCTAGGGGAATTCTGGATCAGGATTATTGATCTGGAAGCTGAACTGCAAACACTATGCAACATCAGGGAGGGGAAGAAATACCTGGACACCTTGTTCCAGAAAATGGTCATGCCTCTTAGAAACGTCTGTTTTGGTCAACAGTGAGGGACAGGAGGATGTGACCTTCAGTGAGGCAGGTAATGGCACTGAGCAGACAGTATTGGAGGGGCCTCAGACTTTGCAATTGTCAAACAGGTTTGAGGTGTTCACAACCTGTGTGGGTCAAAACGAGGTCTGCAGGGTGGATGAGTTGGCTGGCCACGGCACCATGGTAAAGGAAGCCGTTCAAGCAGGGGGAGCAAACAGGAATGTAGTGGTAATAGGGGACAGTATAGTGAGGGGGATTGACACTGTTCTCTGCAGCAAAGAGCAAGAGTCCAGAAGGCTGTGTTGCCTGCCCAGTTCCAGACATCAGGACATCCACTCAGGGCTGGAGAGGAACTTGCAGTGGGAGTGGGAGGATCTAGTTGGCGTGGTCCATGTAGATACCAACGACAAAGGCAGGATAAGGAAAGAGCTTCTGCATAGTCAGTATGAGAAGCTAGGTACCAAATTAAGAAGCAGAACTTTAAAGGTAATATTCTCTGGCTTTCTACCTGAGCCATGTGTAAATTGGCATTGGGCAAATAAGATTAGAGAGATGAATACGTGGCTCAAAGAGTGGAGCGGGAGAAGTGGGTTCCGGTTCATGGGGCACTGGTATCAATACTGAGGAAAGTGCTGAGACGAGTGCTCTTGCGAATTGCATAACTAGGGAAGTAGATGGGGCTTTAAACTAAGTAAGGGGGTGAGGGATCAAACTTGGGTAGATGTGGTAAATCGAGGGGTAGATTCAAGGCAGGAGACCATAATCGTAATATGGAGAATGAGGGTCATAGAATAGCAGAAAGGGACAAAGATATAAAGCCTAAAAATACACCAGTAGTCAAAACTAGATGTTACCAAGATAACAAAAAGACAAAACTAAAGGCTCTGTATCTGAATGCACGTAGCATTCATAATAAAGTAAATGAATTGATAGTGCATATTGAAGTAAATAAATATGATCTGATAGCGATTATGGAGATGTGGCTTCTGGATGTCAAGGACTGGGTCCCGAATATTGAGGGGTATATGACATTCAAGAAGAATAGGAAGCTAGGTAAAGGTGGAGGGGTAGAACTGTTCATCAAGGATGGCATTGATGCAATAGTTAAGAGTTGACCTTGGTTCAGGAAATCAGGATGTGGAGATGAGGAATCGAATGGGAAAGAAGTCACTAGTGGGAGTGGTCTACAGGCCCGCTAATAGTAACCACAGCGTAGGACAAAATATACAAGAAGAAATATTGGGTGCATGTGATAGAGGGACAGTATTAATCATGGGTGATTTTAATCTACATATAAACTGGAAAAATCAGATTGGAAGTAGGAGCCTGGATGAGGAGTTCATAGAATGCTTTCAAGATAGGTTTTTTTAGAGCAGCATGTTCTGAAACCAACCGGAGAGCAGGTTATATTAGATTTTGTATTGTGTAATGTGACAGGATTAATTAATTATCTCAGAGTGAAGGTATCCCCTAGGTAGCAGTGACCACAATATGATTGAATTTTACATCCAGTTTGAAAGGGAGAAGAGTGGGTTTAAGACTAGTATTTTAAACTTAAATAAGGGTAACTATGTGGGTATGAAAGCTGGACTAGCTGAAGTGAGCTAGGATACTAGGCTAGAGGATAGATCAATAGAGAAGCAGTGGCAGACATTTAAGGGGATATTTCAGAATGAGTATATTCCTACTATAAAGAAAAATTCTAAAGGGAGGACCCACCATCTGTGGATAACTAAAGAAGTTAAGGAAAAAGCATATAACTGCGCAAATATGAGTGGCAGGTCAGATGATTGTTCAGAATATAAAGAATGGCAGAGAATGACTAAAAGGTTAATCAGAGGAAAGAAATTAGAATATGAGAGGAAGCTAGCTAGACATGTAAAAACAGATAATAAGAGTTTCTACGGCTATTTAAAAAGGAAAAGGTAAGTAGTGAGTGTTGGTCCTCTAGAGAGTGAGAATGGGGAGTTAATAGTAGATAAGGAAATGGCAGATGAAATGAACAAATACTTTGCTTCTTTGTTCACTATGGCAGATACAAAAAACATTCCAGTGTCATAAAACTATTAATGTATATTATTAGAAATTATTTTTCTTTTAAAATAGATGCTTAGTCTGTGGACGTGTCTTAATTGGATTAAAGCCAGCTAGTCTGGGTGCTTTGATGTATACTAGTTTTGAGATGTAAGAGAGGTAGAGTGCATTTCTGTTTTGTTGAATGGAGCATTCAAGAAGGACAGTGAAATCTGCACCTAGCTAGCAGTGACCAAACAATGTTTATATTATTAATAAGATTGGTACTATGAAAGGGGTTTTATTGTTAGAAGAGGTGGAGATCAAAGGGGCTGATGATACAATGAGAATTTACATTCAGTGAGTTGTGCTAGGTATAACCAATAGCAATTTTGTGTGTGCAGGGCAGTGGCAATGTAAGATCAAAGCCTATAAACCTACCACTGTGCCTGCAAAGGAACCAAAGTGAAAGGAACTTCATTTTGAATTTGTAAGTTGAAAATGCTTTGCCTGATGTCTGCTTAAAGTCTAGAGGTTGTTGTTGCCTTAATGGAGATTAGTTTGGGAATTTGTTAAAAGTTATGATAGCAGTAATTTGTAGTCATGTGTATCTATTTAACTTATGTAAATTATTAAATGTCTCATGTATTTTGATATAAAACCCTCTCGAGAACTGGTGGTCTGATTCCTGAATTTAGAGCTGCATCTCAAACATACCATTTAAAAATACAGGTAATGACAGTTGTTTAAAGTTTCCCTCTGGGATTTTAAAAATAACTCAGCTTTACCAAATGCTGTGTCATAACATCCAGTAATAGCTGTAAGTCAAGAGGTGGAAGGGAGAGGGGGACTTGGTGAAATTACAATCACTAGGGAAGTGGTATTCAGCAAACTGATGGAGCTACGAGCTGACAAGTCTCCGGGTCCTGATGGACTTCATCCTAGGGTCTAAAAGAGGTGGCTGATCCGGTAGTCGATGCGCTGGTGTTAATTTTCCAAAATGCGCTAGGTTCTGGAAAGGTTCCATCTGACTGGAAAGTAGCAAATATTACCTCTCTATTCAAGAAGGGAGGCAGAAAACAAGAAACTATAGGCCAGTTAGCTTGACATCTGTCATGTGGAAGTTGTTAGAATCAATCATTAAGCTGGGCACTTAGAGAAACTCAGGGTAATCAGAAAGAGCTAGCATGACTTTGTGAAAGGGAAATCATGTTTAACCAATTTATTGGAGTTCTTGGGAGTAATATGCGCTGTAGATATAGGGGAGCCTGTAGACATCCTGTACTTAGATTTCCAAAGGCATTTGATAAGGTGCCACATTAAGGGTTATTGCGGAAAATAAAAGCTCATGGTGTAGGGGCTAACATATTAGCATGGATAGAAGATTGGCTGGCTGACAGAAAACAGAGTATGCATAAATGGGTCTTTTTCTGATTAGCAGGATGCAATGAGTGGAGTCCAGGGGCTGAATTTTCCCTTCGTTGGGGAAGAAGTTGATGGGCGGATGCGTGCGGGCACGCTTCCGATCGGCACCCCCGATTGGAGGTGCGGCGCCATTTTAAGTGGGCGGGCCAATTATGCGCTCCCTGTGCGGGCAGGGTGGGGGGGATTCCTAAAATCGAGTGTGTGCTCTTTTGCGCATGCGCACGAAAGAGCGTACTCATCTCCCTGAGGCTAAGTGTAGCCTCAGGGAGATCGTCTGTAAATCACCGCGCGTCATTTTACGCATCGGCGAGGGGGGCCCTGCCCCCGCTTGCCGACGGTAAAATCCAGCCCCAGGGGTTTATGCTGGGGCCTCAGCTTACAACTTATATCGATGACTTAGATGAGGGGAGTAAAGCATGGTAGCTAAATTTGCAGATGACACGAAGATAGATAGGAAAGTATATTGTGAAGAGGACATGGAGGTTGCAGGTGGATATAGATATGTTGAGTGAGTGGGCAAAAATCTGGCAGATGGCGTTTAACGTGGGAAAATGTGAAGTTGTTCACTTTGGCAGGAAGAATAAAAAAAGAGCATCACTTAAATGGAAAACAGCTGCAGAATTCCGAGGTACAGAGGGATCTAGGTGTTCTCGTGCATGAGTCACAAAAAGTTAGTATGCAGGTACAGCAAGCAATTAAGAAGGCCAATGGAATGCTATCCTTTATTATGAGAGGAATTGAACATAAAAGTACGGATATTATCCTTCAGTTATACAGGACTTTGGTGAGACCGCATCTCAAATATTGTGTGCAGTCTTGGTCTCCTTATTTAAGGAAAGATGTAAGTGCACTGGAGGCGGTTCACAGGAGGTTTACTAGATTGATACCTGGAATGAGTGGGCTGTCTTATGAGGAACGATTAGATAGACTGGGCTTGTTTCCACTGGAGTTTAGAAGAGTGAGAGGTGACTTGATTGAAATATATAAGATCCTGAATGGTTTTGACAAGGTGTACATGGAAAGGATGTTTCTTGCTGTGGGTGAGTCCAGAAAAAGGGGGTGCTATTTTAAAATTAGGTGTTGCTCTTTTAGGACAGAGTTGGTGAGAATTTATTTCTAAGGGTTTTGCGACTTTGGAACTTTCTGCCTCAGAAGGTGGTGGAGGCGGGGGTCACTGAATATTTTTAAGGCAGAGGTAGATAGATTCTTGTTAGGCAAAGAAATCAAAGGTTATCGGGGTAGATAGGAATGTGGAACTCGAAACTCAAACAGATCAGCCATGATCTTATCAAATGGCAAAGCAGGCTCAAGGGGCCAAATGGCTTACCTCTGCCCCTATTCATATGTTCGTATGTTCCTCCAGCCACGATCTTATTGAATGTCATAGCAGGCTGAAAGGGGCAAATGGTCTTACTTCAGTTCCTATTATGTTCTTATTTACATATCAGGAAAACTGAAGCCATTGTCATTGGTTATCAGCACAAAATCCGTCACCTAGCCCCTGATTCCATCCCTCTCCCTGGCATCAGTCTGAGGCTGAACCAAAAGGTTCTCAGTCATGGTATCATATTTGATCCTGAGATGAGCTTCTGACCACATATCTGCACCATCACTGACTGCCTATTTCCACTTCTGTATGAGTATTCCAAAGCCCTCCTAGTGAGCCTCCCAGTTCTGCACCCTGGAAGAGCCATCCAAAATTCTGCTCATATCCTAACTCACACCAAGTTCCATTCAACAATCACCCCTTTGCTTGATGACCTGCACTGGTTCTTGTTTAAGCAATGCCTTGATTTTAAAATGATCATCCCTGTTATCAAATCTTTCCATAGACGCGCCCCTCCCTATAATCCCTGTAATGTCGTCTAGCCTTGAAACCTTCCGAGTTCTGTAACCTCTGTATCCCTCTAATTCTGGCCCCGGTGTATCCCCGATTTTAATCATCCCACCACTGGGATTAAAATGAGAGGCTAGTTTTTTTTCTCTCTTCGGTTGGCGCAGACACAATGGGCTGAATGGCCTCTTTCTGCACTGTCACTTTTCTGTGGTGACTGTGCCTTCAGCTGCCTAGGCCCTAAGCTCTGGAATTCCCTCCCTAAACCTTTCTGCCACTCCACCTTGCTTTCCTCCTATAGGATGTTGCTTAAAGCTTACCTCTTTGACCAAGCTTGGTCATTTTCCCTAATATCTCCTTAGATGGCTTGTTGTCATACTTTGCCCTATAATGCTACTGTGAAGTGCCTTGTGACATTTTATTATGTTGAAGGTGCTACATAATTACTTGATGTTTGGGGAGAATGGAGTAGCTTTGCTTCAGTACTGCAGTATAGGAAATCAAATGTGTAAGTCTAGTTTGGTTTACATGCCTTTCTGCACTGGCTATGCATTAATTTATATTGTGGAGCTATTGGTAACTCCAACAGTAACCATTTTGTAGATCCGTGGGGTCTAAGCCTATGTGCATGCTTTGAAATTACTGCTCGTGTACCAACAGAGAGAAGGGTACATGCAGTGATTCCAAAATCATCAGTTGATAGTGTAAGTAATTGTTTTCCCACTCTCACACATGCACACATGTAATATGTCATACTATGTTAGCTTCTAGCTACTTTTATCCATTACAAGATGAAACTTTACTTTTTTTTTGCAACCAGAGTTAATGGCACAATCACATCATTTGTCCAATCTCCCTTACATTCTATCCAGTTTGAGAAAAGCAATAATGTCTTACAAATGCCAGTTTAAAAAAAGAATTGAAAGGTTCTGAACTAGAATGCCTGTAAGAGAGAGACTTTTTTGTGCAGCTATTTCTGAACTATTTTATTGGAATATTTTGACTTGTGCTTAACTCTTTTGTATCATTCTGAAATTATGTACTCAATCAGTCCCTCACCCTCATAATGGGCCGGATCTTTCTGGATCAGGCCATCTCCTGGTGTGCCCCTTTAGTTAAAATTTTCTCTACATCCTTTAACTTCAATTCTTTTTGCTTCATAACTTGCTGGAAGTGCGAGGTGATAGTGACGTGGTGATGGTACTGGGGCATCTGGGACCTTAGTTAACAGCAGGACAAATAGTATATCTTAACCAATGATATTCAAGTATTAAGAAAAAACAGCGGAATGAAGGGACAGGAGAGTGAATTAAAGTGGGTGAATTGCAGTCATATAGGGTGTAAAAAGAGAAAGGAAGGAAATTTGTATTGGAAGAGAGAAAAAAGGGACAGAAAGGAAAAGTAAGAAAAAAATGTAAAAATAAAAATCTGGCATTCTTAACATCTCTAACAATAATTGACTGCACTCAGGAATGAGATTGAACCCCCTAAATTGTTCCTATTCTGAGCAGACAGGTTGATTGGCATTACATTGTTAAAAAGGTGCTTACACACCTAATTATTGGACTTTACCCTGTGGTGAGTTGAAGAGGAAATTAGTCTGAAAGTCCAGCAATTTCTTAAAAATAGCACTAAAGGTGAGATGCCATTTGTGCAAAGCAAATGGCAGAGCGGTGTAAACTGACCAACAAGTTCTGGAGATTCACTATTTGCAGCGTAGCTCACAATTCCTTGAGCTTGCTGGCCGATTTGCATATTATTAACAATGTATATCGATAACACCATTATTTTTCCAGCAAGATCCAGTTCAACATATTTTCAAATCAAGCTTAAAATCCAACTTAATTTGAAACCATCCCGAAACGTCAGCTCTTTTCTTCTCCACCGATGCTGCCAGACCTGCTGAGTTTTTCCAGGTAATTCTGTTTTTGTTTTATGATTTATAACTGGTTACTACTGATTGGGAGGAAAGAAAAGCCCACCAGCTACTCATAATTACGATCTACCTGTAACACACATGAGGAACCACCCAAATGACATTTTATGTAAGAAAGCTAGCATTCAACGGTGACATTCACTCTACTCTGGAAGTAGGTGTACTGTACCGATGAAAAGAACAAGTGCTGTTTCTAACTCTAATCTGGATGGTTTCTCAGTTTACTGCTCTTACCATTGTTTTGTTCAAGAGATTTTTGTCCTGACATGACAGATCTTGTTTAACAGCATTGCTCTTGTTTCTCACTACAGTTTGAGTGTGTGAATGCCTAATTATCATGCGGATTATACAAATAAGAATGAAAATGGCTTGCTTGGGATCTTACAATTGTATCTCCTTTCTCTGAACAATCCTTTTCTCTTTATATGTCACATTTGACATTGAACTCTCTTGAGCTTTCAGGATGTGCAGATCTCTTCTTTCACAGTGTTAGCAAAAAGATTTTCCATAATTTTCAATTTTAGGGCCAGGGAAATACACACAATCATTGAACACAACCTAATTATGTGTTAAGTTTGTCACGATTCTTTGCTACATTTTGCATTAAATATATTTGCGAGTGTACCATACCTTGAAAATGCTGAAGAAAATGACGCTTTTAAAGATGAAACTCAATATATCTCTTTTACCGTTGAGGTCTACTGACTTAATTTCATAGCTTTGTACAGTATGCCTTCTAAGGTTGCGGATATAAGAACATATCTGTAGTTCCACAATTTTGTTTAGTCTGCTGGTCTTTTGTAAAGACCAGTGAAGGAATTATAGGAAATCATCGCAAAGCTTCCTTTTAAAAATTTATATTAAGTATTTTTTTTAAAAGTAAAAACTAAATTTGGATTTTCTTTTTGAAAAAAGTTCTATGGTGCAGAGCAAAAAAAAAAATGAAAATAGTGTAATGCAAATTCTTGTGAAGATAAAGTAACAAAAGTACTGAACTATTAGACTAGGGGGTAGAGATGCTGTAAGGTAGCAAAGCAGAAAACATAAATCATGTGAAAAAATCCATTTGGTCATGCAAACTAAGTCCACAGACCGTGGCTGGGAATTTCATTGGAGCTGCTTCCGCTCCACTGCCATAACTTTGAGTGCTTTGCAGACCCTCTTTATGCTTATAAAAAGGGTATCTGCTTCTCTTTTGATGAAGCTATGGTGTAGCAGACTGAAAGCTGGCTATGCCATCATTCATTGCCCCTGAGAAGTTGGTGATGAGATGCTGTATTGAACTGCTGCAGTCCATGTGGTGTAGATATACCCACAGTGCTTTTAGGAAGGAAGTTACATGATTATGACCCAGCAACAGTGAAGGAACGGCAATATAGTTCCAAGTCAGGATGGCTTGTGGTTTGGAGAGGAAGTTGCAGGTGGTGGTATTCCCATACATCTGCTGCCCTTCTAGGTGGTAGAGGTGGGGGTTGTAAGGTGCTGTTAAAGGAGCCTTAGTGAGTTGCTGTAGCGCATGTTTTAGATGGTACACACTGTTGCCACTGTGGTGGTGGAGGGAGCAAATGTTCAAGGTGGTGGATGGTGTGCTGATCAAGTGGGCTGCTTTGTCCTGGATGTTGTCAAGCTTCTCATGTTGGAGCTGCACTCATCCAGACAAGTGGAGAGTATTCCATCACACTCCTGACTTGTACCTTGTGGATGGTGGACAGGCTTTGGGGAGTCACTAGGTGAGTTACTCGCCACAGAATCCCCAGCCTCTGACCTGCTCTTGTAGCCACAGTATTTATATGGCTGGCCCAGTTCAGTTTCTAGTCAATGGTAACCCCTAGGATGTTGTTAGTGGAGGAATCAGTGATGGTAATGTCATTGAATGACAAGCAGAGATGGTCAGATTCTCTCTTGTTGGAGATGGTCATTGCCTGGCACTTGTTACTTGCCATTTATCAGCCGAAGCTCGAATGTTATCCAGGTCTTGCTGCATATGGACACGGACTGCTTCAGTACCTGAGGAGTTGCGAATGGTGCTGAACATTGTGCAGTCATCAGTGAACATCCCCCACTATGATGGAAGGAAGATCATTGATGAAGCAACTGAAAATGGTTGGGCCACAGACACTAGCCTGAGGGAGGCGATGGTGTAGTGGTATTGTCACTGGACTAGTAATCCAGAGACCCAGGGTAATGCTCTGGCGACCTGGGTTCGAACCCCACCACGGCAGATGGTGGAATTTAATTCAATAAAAATCTGGAGTTAAAAGTCTAATGATGACTATGAAACCATTGTCGATTGTTGTAAAAACCCATCTAGTTCACTAATTCCCTTTAGGGAAGGAAATCTGCTGTCCTGGTCTGGCCTACATGTGACTCCAGACAGCTGCGTGGTTGACTCTTAAATGCCCTCTGGGGCATGGGCAATAAATGCTGGCTGTGCCAGTGACGCATGAATGAAAAAAAAAACTCCTGCAGTGATGTCCTAGGACTGAGATGATTGACTTCCAACAACCACAACTATCTTCCTTTGTGCTCGGTATGACTCTAGCCAGTGGAGAGCTTTCCCCCTGATTCCTGTTGACTCCTTCAGGGCTCATTGATTCCACACTTGGTCAAATGCTGCCTTGACGTCAAAGGCAGTCACTGTCACCTCACCTCTTGGGTTCAGCTCTTTTGTCCATGTTTGAACCAAGTATGTAATGAGGGCAAGAGCGAAGTGGCCATAGCAGAATCCAAACTGAGTGTCAGTGAACAGGTTATTGCTGAGTAAGTGCTGCGTGATAGCACTGTTGATGACCGCTTCATCACTTTGCTGATGATCGAGAGTAAACTGATGGGGTGGTAATTGGCTGGGTTGGATTTGTTCTACTTTTTGTGGACAGGACATACCTGAGCAATTTTCCAGGTAGATGCCAGTGTTTTAGCTGTACTGGAACAGCTTTGTTAGAGGTGTGGCTAGTTCTGGAGCACATCCTTTCAGTATTATTCCTGGAATATTGTCAGGACCCATTGCTTTTGCCTTCAAGTGTCTTCAGTGCCTTCAGCCGTTATTTGATATCATGGGGAGTGAATCGAATTGACTGAAGCCTGGCATTAATGATGCTGGGGATCTCGGGTAGGGGCCGAGGTGGATCATCCACTCGGCACTTCTGGCTGAAGATGGTTGTGAATGCTTCAGCTTTGTTTTTTGCAGTGATGTCTTGGTCTCCCCCATCATTGAGGATGGGGATATTTTTGGAGCCTCTTCCTGTTAGTTGTTTAATTGTCCACCACCATGACTGGATGTGACAGGTCTGCAGTGCTTAGTTCTGATCCGTAGGTTGTGGGATCGCTTCGCTCTTGTCGACCAAATTATGCTTACACTGTTAGGCAAGTAAGTAGTCCTCTGTTGTTGCTTCATCAGGTTGACACTTCATTTTTAGGTGTACCTGGCATGCTGTTCTGCACTCTCCATTGAACCAGGGTTGATCCCCTGGCTTGGTGGTAATGTTAGAATACGGGATATGCCAGGCCATGAGGTTACAGATTATGGTTGAATACAATTCTGCTGCTGATGGCCCACAGCACCTCATGGCTGCCCAGTTTTGAGTTGCTTAATCTGTTTGAAATCTATCCCATGTAGCACGGTGGTAGTGCCACACAACACGATGGAAGGCATCCTCAATTTGAAGATGGGACTTCGTCTCCACAAGGACTGTGCAGTGGTCACTGCTACCAATACTGTCATGGACAGATGCGTCTGACTGGTAGATTGGTGAGGAGTAGGTTTTTCCCTTTTGTTGGTTTCCTCACCAGCTATCGCAGACCTACTCGAGGGCTCTGTTAGTGGCGGTGCTATCATTGAAGTCCTCCACCCAGAGCACATTCTGTGCCCTTGCCACCCTCGGTGCTTCTTCCAAGTGGTATTCAAAATTTAGGAATACAGATTAATCAGCTGAGGGGTGGGGGTATGGTGGGTGGTATTCAGTAAGAGGTTTCCTTGTCCATCTTTGACCTGCTGCCATGAGACTTCATGGAGTTCAGAGTCAATGTTGAGAACCCACAGGGCAACTCCCTACCACCAGCTCTGGTGGGATAGGACGTACCCAGGGATGATGATGGTGGTGTCCAGGACATTGTAAGGTATGATTCTGAGAGTAAGACACAGTCAGGCTGTTGCTTGACTAGTCTGTGAGACAGCTCTCCCAATTTTGGCACAAGCCCCCAAATGTTTGGTAAGGAGGACTTTGCAGGGTTGACAGGGCTGGATGTGGGGCATTATCGTTTCCGGTGCTAGGTCAATGCTGGGTGGTCCGTCTGGTTTCATTCCTTATTGACTTTTCCTGTAGCAGTTTGATACAACTGAGTCAAAAACAGAAAATGCTGTAAAAACTCAGCAGGTCTGACAGCATCTCTGGAGAGAGAAAGAGTTGACATTTCGAGTCCATAAGACTCTTCTTCAGACACAACTGAGTGGCTTGCTAGACCATTACAGAAGACATTTACAAGTCAACCACATTGCTGAGAGTTTGGAGTCACATGTAGGCCAGACCAGATAAGGACGGCGGATTTCCTCCCCTAAAGGGCTTTTGTGAAAAAAATCGACAATGGTTTCAGGGTCACCATTACTGAGACTAGCTTTTAATTCTAGATTTATTAATTGAATTCAAATTTTACCAGCTACCATGGTGGGATTTGAACCCATGCCCCCAGAGTATTAGCCTGGGCCTCTGGATTACTTGTTCAGTGACTTACCACTATGCCCCCACCTTCCCTGGAATTCCCAGCCTATGTGAGATTTACCCTATCATGAAATCTACCTTACCCATCAATGCTCCTGAGAGAAAACGCTGCATAAATAATTGCCTGATTCCCATATGTTATTCAAGAAAAATTCTTCATATTCACCTGTGCTCATCAGCTCAGGCGTGTTATCCTGCGCAGACAACAAACACTCCCCTTTATTCCTGTTTTCTCTTCTCCATGAACTCTGGCCACCACATCTCATGGAATATTTAATCGTCTCATTGTAACTCTTTAAATCCCTAGCCTGTTCTCAGCCAAATATTTATCGAGCTCCCTTTTGAAGAAAGAAATTGAGGAATTATTCAGTGTTCTTTCCAAGATTGTGCTGTCCATAGTTACAAGAGTTCTGAGTCATTTCTGGTCACATTCAAGGCTTAATTTATTCTTTCATGGGTATGGGCATCGCTGGCAAAGCCAGCATTGTTGCCCACCCTCAATTGCCCTTGAACTGAGTGGCCTGCTAGACCATTTCAGAGGACCATTTAAGAGCCAGACACATTTACTGTGGGTCTGAAGTCACATGTAAGCAGACCGGGTAAGGATGGTAGATTTCCTTTCCTGAAGGACATTATTGAACCAGATGGAGTTTTACAACAGTCGACGATAGTAATGGTGACCATGAAACCAAGATTAGTGGGTGGGATTTTCTGGCCTCGTCTTCCACTGGAATCATCCGGTCCCGCCGAAATTCGATGGACCTTTGGCTGGCCCACTGCATTCCCCCACAGCAGGCCCTGCCATGGCAGGGCTGGCAAATCCCAGCCCAGGTCTTTTTAATTTATTGATTTTTAAAATTTCACCAGCTGCTGTGAAACCATGGGCGGAATTTTGCACTGGTGGGATTTTTCGGTCCCGCTGAAGTCAGTGGACTTTTGAACGTTTGGCCGCAGGGGCTGTAAAATTCTGCCCCATGTCTCCAGAGCATTAGCCTGGGAGTCTGGATTATGCATCCAGTGACATTACCACAATGTAATGTAATGTAGTGTAAGCAGGTTATTAGACTGTGCACATCTTCTCACTGTGCAGCATTTGAATCACCACGTCTGGACCTTCTCCATCCTCTTGAATGAGGCAGTGAAAATGTTTCTTTTAATCTTTTAAATAAGGTATTCTTCATGTCTTTTACAAATCCATTCAACGGGTACCAAAACTTACTTTTGATGTCACTGTTATCATCTTTCCACATTCTTAATTTCACTGTCTTATTCACTCTCAGCTGGGACTCTCACATCTTCATTGCTCAGGCTGCTCCAAGAAACTCTCTTAATTCTATAGTACAAAAGTTACTTTCTCTTCAATAACTAGTAAAAGCCCAGAAGCACCCAAGTCTTGAATATTGCATTTGGAATTGCTCTTTTAGCATTGTTGTCATATTCCTGGGTGGATACAAGAAAAATCTTAGATCGAAAATTAATAAGAGAAAGATGTAATTTTTTAATTCATGATTTATTATTTCAATACTGTGGCTATTTTCCAAGCTCTGATTTTGATATTCAATAGATTATAATCAGCTGTTAGGGACATTATTTTTAAATACAGCATAGGTAATATTAAAATTTAGTAATTTAATAGAAGTACTAAGTATATCATAAAAACATTACAACAAGCTTGTAAGTACAGAAAATAAAAAGTTTAAACTTGACAGATTTCTTTATATATGTGGCACGTAGCCTTTCCTAACTAATGCCAGACAATGTGTAGTTTGTGATTTCCAAGTATTTCTGCGACAGTTTAGTCCATTGTTGTGTGGTTTTCGTGCTTTAAGAAAAGAACTAGTGAGTTCTTTTCTTCAGGTATTGTTGTCAGCCTCTACTGTAAGTTTAAACTAGTGGGTAATGATAATTGAGCCTCTACTATCACATAGTTTAAACTAGCATGTTAATACATTTTTAATTATTTTCTTCCATCCTGTTATATCAAAGGTATGTGAGTATTCATACCTGCCTCAAGGCATCTACCAATGCTGCTGTATAGTTTGAGCTAATAACAGCCTCTAAGAATGGTTGGTGAGAATCATCTGCAAATTATTTCTCCCTTTATTTCATGGATCCCTGACTAGACCAGCTGAGATTGACAATTTGAGAAAAGGAGGTACAAAATAATTTCCTATTGCTAGTTTGGTTTTGCTGCTTTAGAAAAGGATATCGACAAGGACAAAATAAGTATGGATTCTCTTGGGCCGGAGTGGGGGGGACTCTTACAAACATGACATTGACATTTTAAAGGTGAGATTTTGGGTGTCTATTTTACAAGGGAGTATATTGCTCACCCCGCCCGCCCATAGTCGGCAGTTTGTCCACTTTAAAAAGGGCTGCCCTGCAGCGGTAATGTGCTGGGGGGGAGGTGGCCTTAACAAGGTGAGAGTGAGACTTTTGCCCCTCGGGGCTAGGAAGTCCCACCCTCTAGAGCTGCCAGTCAATCTGATTGGCTGGCAGCTGAGTAGTCCCAGCAGTGCCAGAAAGCAATAGTGGGCCACTGCTGAGACTACAAGGGAGCCCCAAGAAGAAGATCGTGGATACGTGGGGTTTTGTTCGCGGAGGGATTGGGGACCCTAGTGAGGGGAGTAGGGTGTCATGTTCAAGAGGCCGGGGGTGTGGGAGGCACAAATGGGGAGGGGTACCCTGATAGGCACAGGGCGCGCCCCCCCCCCACCCCCAAAAGGGGTTACCCCCTTCTTTCTTGCCTTTACCCAAAGTTGAGAAAGTAGCAGGTTGGCCACTTTTCTTCTGCCTTCCCCTGCATCATGGCGGTGGAGGCAGAAAGAGGCTCTTCGTGGCCTTTAATTGGCAACTGAAGGGCCTCAATAGATCAGAGAGTGGGCGGGCTGGGTGACACCTTACCTGTCCGCCCTAATACAGAGGACAGCTCGGGTGGGCAGGAAGGCGATGGGCTAGCCCCCTGTTTTATTTTGCCTTCATATATGCCTGTGATGGGGGCTGTAAAATTCCTCCCTTTGTTTCTGTAAGAAGTGGGCAATGGTGGTGAGCAACAGACGGTATGCCTTTGAATCAGGGACCATTGAGATAAAGTGTAGCTGGTATTTAACTCAAGATGTCAGTAATTTTGTTAATCCCTGGATTAGATATTGATTTAGCCAACCTCATTAGGAGGAGATGACAGTAGCAGAAAGTTGTCAAGTATTCACTTCATTATTGAATGCAGAGATAATGGAGTGGGTGATTTTAACCCCCAGTGACCAGTCGATTTGAGTCTGGTGAGATGTTTAATTTTTTAAAAATTCCAAACCCAAACAGAACATGCCTCGAACTTACCTGTTTTAACAGAGGTGGGATAGGGGTGGGTATGGGGGCAGTGGGGATTGGAGGGCATTATGGAGAATGGCGTTCAGAAAGCTCCCTCCCAGGAAGCCTCATTAAAATATTTATATGATTGGCTATGTGCCATAGATCTTATCTCCTTTGACGCTAACGCTAGCAGATTGAGTTTCCCGCTCCTTGGAGGAAATCTGATGGCCCAACAAACCGAGAACTGCTGCATGGATTTCCTGGCTTTTTGAACTGAGCCTCTTAATCCACAACCCCAGATCCCAGATCCACATTCTTAAACCACAACGTTCCCCCCCCCCCCCAACCTGGAAGACCCCAAATCTGGAAATCCTTCCCTGGGAATATTGAGCTATGGATTCCAATTTTTGTTTCATGTTATAACAACTCATAAATGAATAGATGAGACAATATGCATATCAGTATTTTACCAGATGCTAAAAACAAAAAGCTAAAAGCTACTGCGGATGCTGGAAATCCAAAACAAAAACAGAATTACCTGGAAAAACCCAGCAGGTCTGGCAGCATCGGTGGAGAAGAAATCAGTTAACGTTTCGGGTCTTCATGACCCTTCGGCAGAACTGAGTATAGTTAGGAGAAAAGTGAAATATAAGCTGGTCTAAGGTGGTTGGGGGCGGGGGGGGGAGGGGGGGGGAGAGAGAAGTTGAGGGTGTGGTGATTGTGGAGATAAGCAAGCAGTGATAGGAGCAGATAATCAAAAGATGTCACAGACAAAAGGATCAAAGAGGTGTTGAAGGTGGTGATATTGTCTGAGAAAAGTGCTAATTAAGAATGGAAGACAGGATACTCAAGGTACAGCTCTAGTGGGGGTGGGGTGGAAAGACTAAAAAAGTTTTAGTTTTAGATTTAAAAATAATGGAAATAGGTGGGAAAAGAAGAATCTATATAAATTATTGAAAAAAAGGGAGGGGGGAGAAACGGGCTGCGGATGGGGGGAGGGGGAGTTTAAGATCTAAAGTTGTTGAATTCAATATTCAGCCCGGAAGGCTGTAAAGTGCCTAGTTGGAAGATGAGGTGCTGTTCCTCCAGTTTGCGTTGGGCTTCACTGGAACAATGCAGCAAGCCAAGGACAGACATGTGGGCAAGAGAACAGGGTGGAGTATTAAAATGGCAAGCGACAGGGAGGTTTGGGTCTTTCTTGCGGATAGACCACAGGTGTTCTGCAAAGCGGTCGCCCAGTTTGCGTTTGGTCTCTCCAATGTAGAGGAGACCGCATTGGGAACAACGAATGCAGTAGACTAAGTTAGGGGAAATGCAAGTGAAATGCTGCTTCACTTGAAAGGAGTGTTTGGGCCCTTGGACGGTGAGGAGAGAGGAAGTGAAGGGGCAGGTGTTGCATCTTCTGCGTGGGCATGGGGAGGTGCCATAGGTGGGGGTTGAGGAGTAGGGAGTGATGGAGGAGTGGACCAGGGTGTCCCGGAGGGTCGAGGTGCTGTCATATTGGTGCTTAAGGCTAATGGGCTTATGGAGATGCAAGAACATCATCTAATTTTTCTTTCCCCCTGCTTATCTGTGGAGTTAGAGGTAAAATCCCAGGTTGCATGACCTGTTAAATGTCTTTTTAATATTTTATATTGGATGAAAGAACTGAGGGCATCCTGGCTAAGTTTGTAGATGATACAAAGATGGAGGGACAGGTAGTATTGAGGAGGCGAGGAGGCTGCAGAAGGATTTGGACAGGTTAGGAGAATGGGCAAAGAAGTGGCAGATGGAATACAACGTGGGGAAGTGTGAGGTCATGCACTTTGGTAGGAAGAATAGGGGCATAGACTATTTTCTAAATGGGGAGAGAATTCAGAAGTCTGGAGTGCAAATGGACTTGGGAGTCCTAGTCCAGGATTCTCTTAAGGTTAACTTGCAGGTTGAGTCGGTAGTTAGGAAGGCAAATGCAATGTTGGCATTTATTTCAAGAGGACTAGAATATAAAAGCATGGATGTGCTGCTGAGGCTTTATAAGGCTCTGGTCAGACCACATTTAGAATATTGTGAGCAATTTTGGGCCCCGTATCTCAGGAAGGATGTGCTGGCCCTGGAGAGGGTCCAGAGGAGGTTCACGAGAACGATCCCAGGAATGAAAGGCTTAACATATGAGGAACGTTTGAGGACTCTGGGTCTATACTCGATGGAGTTTAGAAGGATGAGGGGGGATATGATTGAAACTTACAGAATACTGAAAGGCCTGGATAGAGTGGACGTGGGGAAGATGTTTCCATTAGTAGGAGAGACTAGGACCCGAGGGCACAGCCTCAGAGTAAAGGGAATACCTTTTAGAACAGAGATGAGGAGAAACTTCTTTAGCCAGAGAGTGGTGAATCTATGGAATTCAATGCCACAGAAGGCTGTGGAGGCCAGGTCATTGAGTGTATTTAAGAGCGAGATAGATAGGTTCTTGATTGGTAAGGGGATCAAAGGTTACGGGGAGAAGGCAGGAGAATGGGGTTGAGAAACTTATCAGCCATGATTGAATGGCGGAGCAGACTCGATGGGCCGAATGGCCTAATTTCTGCTCCTATGTCTTGTGGTCTTCTGTGACAATTTTAAAGGGAAGTTGGATTTTAGGCTGTTTTAGGAAGATAGGATTAGTAATGCTGAAAAAAGAGATATTTTTGGTCGAAGCTGTTCATCTTGCCCTCAGCAGGACAATTCACAAGAAAATGCCAAATGTTAGGGGAAACAACATTTTTGTACTGTTTGAGAAGAGAGTGCTGATTAGTTGGCAAATGGACTCTGGTATAACTGTGGATAATGCACCAATTGATGGTGACTGACAGTTAACTGCCAGACATTTTGTTTAATAAGTGACAGCCGTTTGCTGGTTCATTCCCCAGGGCAATGCCTTGACCAATCAGTCAAGCCGCCTGTTTAAATTTCAAACAGTGCTTTGCAGTTAACTGTCTATCACCATCAACTGGTGCATTCTCCATGGCAACATCTCTACCAATCAGAGTCCACTTTCTAACCAATCAGCACTCTCTTCTCATACGGTATAAATATGTTGTTTCCCCTGACATTGGTATTTTCTTGCGAATTGTCCTGATGAATACAAGACGAAAAGTTTTGACCAAAAAAAGGTCTCTTTTTTATTTCAACAGTACTCAAGTTCTGTACTACCAAATGACTATAAGATAAGATTAGATGATCTACTGGAAAATGTATAAATAATGGTATATTTTAGTTATTGGGAATGAAGGAAAAGTTGGTTAAATTGATTAATGCAATAATGGAATTATTTAGGAATTTAAAATATGTCGTTATTCGTGGTAATTTATTTGGAACTAGTTGATTTTCTATGACTTTGTAATAATTTTTTAGTGAAGAGTTAGATTTTAAAGTCTGTAGCCTGCTAAATCCTAAAGGAACAACAACAATGTGCATTTATATGGCATGTATAATGTAGTAAACATCCCAAGCTTGCTTCGCAGGAGTGTTGTGTAACAACATTTGGCACTGAGCTACATCAGGAAATATTGTTCCCAGAGGAATGCTTTAAGGTGTGTTTTACAAGAGGAAAGAGAGAGGTGTCAAGGTTTAGGGAGGGAATTCCAGAGCTTAGTCCCTTGGCAGCTGAAAAAGCGGCCACCAATGGTGAAGCAAATAAAATCAGGAATGTTCAAGAGACCCAAACTGGAGGAGCATGAAGGTCTCAGAGGGTTATAGGGCTGGAGGAAATTACAGAGATCGAGAGGGGTGAGGCCATGGAGGGATTTGAAAACAAGGATGAGAGTTTAAAAAACTTAAAATGATTGGATATAAGGTTTTCTCCCTTTTTGCAACACTTTTAGACATCCTGTCAGAAATACTGTTTAAGCAGAAGAAAACCAGAATCATGTGGAGGGCCCAGTGTGTGATGCAGCGTTTCCTGTGGTGGAACATTAGTTACAAAAATGCATGCTGTGGGCTGACAGCTATTATTAGGCAGTTGAGTTATTAAGTGCCCTCACAGATGTTTTTGCTTAAAGCATTGTTTCAAGCAGGGTTGCTCCTCAGTCCCTCTTGTATGGTGGACTTGTGAGGAAGAGATTAAAATCTGTAGCAGTGGTTCAATAATATAAGAATGAAGCGGTGGTCAAAATAGTAAAACTTGTACAAAATATTCAAAACAAAAACAAAAATACCTGGAAAAACTCAGCAGGTCTGGCAGCATCTGCGGAGAGGAACACAGTTAACGTTTCGAGTCTGTATGACTCTTCAACAGAACTAAGTAAAAATAGAAAAGAGCTGAAATATAAGCTGGTTTAAGGCGGGGGGGAGGGTAGAGCTGGATAGAGGGCCAGTGATAGCTGGAGATAGCCAAAAGATGTCACAGACAAAAGGACAAAGAGGTGTTGAAGGTGGTGATATTATCTAAGGAATGTGCTAATTAAGGGTAGAAAGCAGGACAAGCAAGGTACAGATAGCCCTAGTGGGGGTGGGGTGAAGGAATGGAAATGGGCTAAAAGGTAGAAATAAAAAGATGGATGGAAATACATTTAAAAATAATGGAAATAAGTGGGAAAAGAAAAATCTATATAAATTATTGGGGGAAAAAAGGGGGGGAATCAGAAATGGGGTGGGGATGGAGGAGAGAGTTCATGATCTAAAATAGTTGAACTCAATATTCAGTCCGGAAGGCTGTAAAGTGCCTAGTCGGAAGATGAGGTGTTGTTCCTCCAGTTTGCATTGAGCTTCACTGGAACAAAGCAGCAGGCCAAGGACGGACATGTGGGCATGAGAGCAGGGTGGAGTGTTGAAATGGCAAGCGACAGGGAGGTCTGGGTCATGCTTGCGGACAGACCGAAGGTGTTCCGCAAAGCGGTCACCCAGTCTGCGTTTGGTCTCTCCAATGTAGAGGAAACCGCATTGGGAGCAACGAATGCAGTAGACAAATATTCAAAATTGCTTTCCTTTTTCCATTAATTCTCTCCCTACTTGCATCTCTCCTGATGGTGCAATCGGTGGTCCCAAATACTCACTTTCACTTTTGGCTTCTGAATGGGAATGGCTTCTGCCCATTGCTGACTAGTATGTTGCAGCCAGGTATTACACGTTTATTAAAAAAAAGTCAGCTAATAAGTTCTGTGGCCACATCCAGAGTGCACTGTTTGTAGAGGCAAATAAGGTGCAGAATAATTCTGCATTGCATTTTTAGCAGAACCTCTGACATATGCACCAACAAAAATCACGCAAAATAACAAACTGTCACAGCCTGTTTTAATATCTGTAAATACATTTGAAGATTCCCCGTTCAACGGATCCTTTTACCCACCTCCAATATTCTCCCTCCACTTGGATCCCTCCCTCTGGATTCTTACCTTCTCTTGATCTTTTCATTGAGAACTGTCGGCTTGACATTAGCCGTCTCAATTTCTCTGCTCCTCTCACCCATTCTAATCTGTCTCTCTCTGAACTCACTGCACTCCGTTCTCTCAGGTCCAACCCCAACATTGTCATCAAACCCGCTGACAAGGGTGGTACTGTTGTTGTCTGGCGCATTGACCTCTACCTCGCGGAGGCTGAGCGTCAACTCGCAGACGTTTCCTCCTACCTCTCCCTGGACCATGACCCCACCACAGAACATCAAGCCATTGTTTCCAGGACTGTCACTGACCTCATCTCCTCTGGAGATCTTCCTCCCACAGCTTCCAACTTGATAGTCGCCCAACCTCGGACGGCCCGCTTCTACCTCCTACCCAAAATCCACAAACAGAACTGTCCTGGCAGACCGATCGTGTCAGCCTGTTCCTGCCCCACGGAACTCATTTCTCGTTATCTTGACTCCCTTCTCTCTCCCCTTGTCCAGTCCCTTCCCACCTACATCCGTGATTCCTCTGACACCTTACGTCACATCAACAATTTCCAGTTCCCTGGCCCCAACCGCTTCCTCTTCACCATGGATGTCCAATCCCTCTACACCTCCATCCCCCACCAGGATGGTCTGAGGGCCCTTAGCTTCTTCCTTGAACAGAGGCCCCAACAATCCCCATCCACCACTACTCTCCTCCGTCTGGCTGAACTTGTTCTCACACTGAACAATTTCTCCTTTAACTCCTCTCACTTCCTCCAAATAAAAGGTGTGGCTATGGGTACCCGCATGGGCCCCAGCTATGCCTGTCTCTTTATGGGGTATGTGGAACATTCCTTGTTCCAGTCCTACTCCGGCCCCCTCCCACAACTCTTTCTCCGGTACATCGATGATTACTTCGGTGCTGCTTCATGCTCTCGTCGGGACCTGGAAAAATTTATTAATTTTGCTTCCAATCTCCACCCCTCCATCATCTTCACATGGTCCATCTCTGACACTTCTCTTCCCTTCCTTGACCTCTCTGTCTCAATTTCTGATGATAGACTGTCCACCAATATCCATTACAAGCCTACCGACTCCCACAGCTACCTCGACTACAGCTCCTCACACCCCGCTTCCTGTAAAGACTCCATCCCATTCTCTCAGTTCCTTCGCCTCCGTCGCATCTGTTCTGATGACGCTACCTTCAAAAACAGCTCCTCTGACATGTCCTCCTTCTTCCTTAACCGAGGTTTTCCATCCACGGTCGTTGACAGGGCCCTCAACCGTGTCCGGCCCATATCCCGCGCATCCTCCCTCACGCCTTCTCCTCCTTCCCAGAAACATGATAGGGTCCCCCTTGTCCTCACTTATCACCCCACCAGCCTCCGCATTCAAAGGATCATCCTCCGCCATTTCCGCCAACTCCAGCATGATGCCACCACCAAACACATCTTCCCTTCACCCCCCTTGACGGCATTCCGTAGGGATCGTTCCCTCCGGGACACCCTGGTCCACTCCTCCATCACCCCCTACTCCTCAACCCCCACTTATGGCACCTCCCCATGCCCACGCAGAAGATGCAACACCTGCCCCTTCACTTCCTCTCTCCTCACCGTCCAAGGGCCCAAACACTCCTTTCAGGTGAAGCAGCATTTCACTTGCATTTCCCCTAACTTAGTCTACTGCATTCGTTGCTCCCAATGCGGTCTCCTCTACATTGGAGAGACCAAACGCAAACTGGGCGACCGTTTTGCGGAACACCTGCGGTCTGTCCGCAAGAAAGACCCAAACCTCCCTGTCGCTTGCCATTTTAACACTCCACCCTGTTCTCTTGCCCACATGTCTGTCCTTGGCTTGCTGCATTGTTCCAGTGAAGCCCAACGCAAACTGGAGGAACAGCACCTCATCTTCCGACTAGGCACTTTACAGCCTTCTGGGCTGAATATTGAATTCAACAACTTTAGATCTTAAACTCCCCCTCCCCCCATCCCCACCCCGTTTCTTTTCCCCCCCCCACCCGCCTTTTTTTTCAATAATTTATATAGATTCTTCTTTCCCCACCTATTTCCATTATTTTTAAATCTAAAACTAAAACCTTTAGTCTTTCCACCCCACCCCCACTAGAGCTGTACTTTGAATATCCTGTCTTGCATTCTTAATTAGCACTTTTCTCAGACAAAAACCACCACCTTCAACACCTCTTTGACCCTTTTGTCTCTGACATCTTTTCATTATCTGCTCACACCACACCCTCAATGTGTCTCTTCCCCCCCACCCACCTTAAACCAATTTATATTTCTCCCTTGTTGAAACTATGCTTCAGTTCTGCTGAAGGGCCATGAGGGCTCGAAACGTTGACTGATTTCTTCTCCGCCGATGCTGCCAGACTTGCTGAGTTTTTCCAGGTAATTCTGTTTTTATTTTGTTGAAGATTACAACATTGTTTTTGTCCTGTAAAGCATGTACTGTGTGTTAGATGAAACCTATATGGTCTTTGAGGGCACACACACTGCTAACATCCATGGAATATGACATTAAAAGCAGATGGATACTTTGGCAGGAAGACAAGCAGCATCAGCATGCAATCTTAGTGTCATTTCAAGCTTTCTGCCCTTTGAAAAATGATCTTATTAACGTCAATATCCTGATGTTACTTTACCACCCATTGCACAACTTTTACTGGGGTTGTATGTACTGGACAAGAAAGCAATCTGGAACAGCAGTGTATGCAAACATTCAGATCATTTAGGGAGCTGCAAGAACAAGGGAAAAACTTGCGAACAAGGAGCAGGAGTAGGCCATTCAACCCCTCGGGGCCTGCTCCGCCATTTCATGGCTGATCTGGTAGTAATCTGAAATTTACATCCCACCTACCCCCCACAATCTATCACCCCCTTTCATACCAAGAATCTATACACTTCTGCCTTAAAAATATTCAAAGACTGCTTCCATCACCTTTTCAGGAAGGGGGCTTCAAAGACCCTCTGAGAGAAAATTTTTTGCCTCATCTCTGTTTCAAATGGATGACCCCTTATTTTTAAACAGTTCTAGTTCTAGATTCTCCCACAGGAGGAAGCATCCTCTCCACATCCACCCTGTCAAGACCTCTCAGGATTTTATGCTTCAATCTAGTCACCTCTAACTCATCTAAACTCCAGCAGATACCAGCCTAGCCTGTCCAGTCTTTCCTCATAAGACAACCCACCCATTCAAGGTATTAGTCTGGTAAACTTCCTCTGAACTGCTTCCAGTGCATTTACATCCTTCCTTAAATAAGGTGACCAATACTGTACACATTCCTCCAAATGTAGTCTCACTAGTGCCCTGTGCAACTGAAGCATAACCTCCCTTCTTTTGTATTCAATTCCCCTCGCAAGAAATGATAACATTCTATTAGCTTTCCTAATTACTTACTCAGCAGTGGTTTCCTGATCTTCCACAGTAACTGTGACAGAAGATTAGTGACATCCCTTAGAAATTTTCTGCCGAAATCATAGCAAAGGATTGAAGGAACCACCGAGGAAATTCTCGGCCAGTCTTCAGTCTGCATTGGTTCCTTGTGGAAGTCAAGATAGGGCCAGCTCTCAAACACTGGTAGATTTTATATCCAATGGGAGTTACCACAGGGGTAAGCCACCACATTAGACACATATAAATCAGTTGTCTAATGTGCTGTTTAGCCAAGCCCACTTGTATATCAAGTTTCATCAGGTTATAAAATACAAATTTGTGCTTATTAAGAAGCTTGGAAAGAAATACAAATAGATAAGCAAATTGGAAAGCAATGCACTACTTAACTTTCACTGACAAGTTAAGCACTCCAAACCCAGTACAGTAAACTTTTCAGAACTCTTATGATGCTTTTGTTTTCAGGGCTGTTGTTTTTTTTTAATCCTCAAGAGTATACATGTACAGGTGCCTTTGAGTCTTTTGTACTTTTACACTGTACTGTGCTTGTTGGAGGGATGCATCAATATATATAGGTTTCTTGGAATGACTGTGTTTATGCCAGAAATAATATGAATCAAGGGATTGGTTGAGGTTAATAGAATGATCCTATTTTATGGCAACTAGTCAGGTCTGAGAACTGGAGTTGGGGGAAGAGAAGGATTCAAGGCCCTACTTGCATTGTGTTGAGTATCATAAATATGTGACCTATGTAGGAGTGCTGACCTCCCATCTCAAGGCTCTCTATTCTCAGAAGAGTTTTGTAGCTGATTACAGGTAAGTCAACTAGACAACCTTTACAGGGCAGCAGATCCTCTGCTGGAATTCGCCCAGCTTTAGCTCTGGTGCTGTAAGTCAGCTTGGCCTAAAACAACAGGCAAGGCATTCCTTTTTTACAATTGTTATTGATACAGAAAGCTACATATTATCTGTGCACGTGAGTCAGATGTTAATTTTGAATCCAGTCAAAAGTTATGTCATTCATATCCTGTTGCACCAGCTCATAGGGAAAACCAATGCATTTGTACTATTTAAAATACAAAGCAGTGAATAGCATTTCTTTCCCAATAGCACCTGTCACTATATTTTAATAAGTGTTACCTGACTTTATTAAAAATCCTGTGCTTTCCTTACAAATAAGAATTTGCGATAGAAGTCAGGTTGAGTTTTCGCCATATGTGGGATTTTGCAATACTTGTAGCCAATTCATGTATTAGTTCCAATAGTCATGCTATAATTATATATTTTTGTGATAACAAGACATTTACAGTCTGTGCAGGTTGCTGCTGATGACCTCTCAATCCTTTTTATGTTCTAGTGTTGATTTTAGCCTTTTAGCCTTTAGTCCTTTTAGCCAAATCATTGAACTTCTCATAAACTACTGTTCTGTTATTTTGACATACATCTTTCATTTGTAGAGAATGGAAAAAATCCTGACATTGTTACACTCAATAATAAAACATTAATTTCCTTTGTCATCTTTCAAAAGTGCTCTGCTTCAAGTATTTCACGTGAGAAAATGATAGTTGTATAAGAATTATATAGTAAATGTTTAAAATAAGTAATTTCAGTTCTCACTAACAGCTTTTAATGAATCTGAATTTTGTAAAATGGCGTAGAAAAATCTTAACCCTATTGGCTGAAAGAACAGCTGTTAATATAGGCCTACATTGTAAAACAAACTCATCTACTCCAAGCAACAGAGTTACATCATGGTTTATTTTATGTTGAAACAGCTGCTTCAGGTTAATGAAAGTACTCAACTGTACCTCATGATTTGATCCATTCTTCGTCCATATTCTTTTGTAAATGATACTTGAATTTATTAAGAAATTTACTGAACTAGTCTAAGAGAAGAGCCAGTGCCAATTTCAAATGAACTGCACCTAAAAATAGTTGTTTCAGCATCAGATCCAGTTTTGAAGTGCATACATCTATAAAACTGATTTTGTCAGTTTTTGTAAGTTGGTATTAATTATGAAATACAACTTGAGAGTATTTTGCAGTAGGTGTCTCCAAATTCTGATCATCTCATTGGATGGCTTATGGTTGGCACTCCAATCAGGTAGTTAGAATTAAAAACAGGTGGTTCAGTTATAAAAGCTGATTAGAATTATGAAAGCTTTATAGAGTACAGAATGCCCCCAGTTGTGGGGAAGAGCAAAACTGGATGCTGTTAACATGGTTACAAAAAAAAATCAAACAAGGGATTTAATAGAAATATATTTACCCAAAGAGTGATGAGAATGTGAAACTCAGTACCAAAGGGAGTAGTTGAGACAAAAAGAAGAAACGCGTTTAAGAGGAAGGTAGGTAAGTATATGGGAGAGAAGGGAGTGGAGGGGTATTCTGTCAGAATTAGATGAGGAAGATTTGGGAGGAGGCATGTGTGGAGCATAAACATTGGCGTGGACTGCTTGGGCTGAATGGCCTGTTTACATGCTGTGTATCCTATGAAATTCTATAATATTTTGGACCTAATGGGGAATATCGGCTGATGGGAGACAAGAAGTGGTATACGAGTCATATTTCTGATGGTGATTTCGAACAGAAAAGTTGTCTGTGGTTAATTTGTTATTAATCTGCATGTTACTGTTTTTTTTAAAAAGTCTCTCTGTTAGTCACTGCTTTGTATTAATACGATTTTATTAATATTTAAAATGAGGTAGAATTGCTTTCAGTAATTACAAATATTTCTTTTGCCATGCACTTAAATTTTTCTTAGAAAATTAATGAATCTACTTCTGCTTTTCTTTCAAGGTGCCAGTGAATGGACACCCTCCCTTATCAAATGACATACAGCTAATTCCTGTGGAAGAAACA
Source organism: Cetorhinus maximus (assembly GCF_964194155.1). Classification (NCBI taxonomy): domain Eukaryota; kingdom Metazoa; phylum Chordata; class Chondrichthyes; order Lamniformes; family Cetorhinidae; genus Cetorhinus; species Cetorhinus maximus. The sequence continues at coordinate 13,135,675 of NC_135883.1, read as the reverse complement.
AAAGGTTCACTAGCTACAGAGAAGAAATTTCTTAAGGTACATTGAAGACAATCATCATTCATTTGATCCTTTGTGCTTTTCCAGTGTTTTAGTGGATAAATGTGCCTTAAGATATCATATCCATGTTAGAATAGAAGGTTCCAAGATTATGATGAAAGGTTTTGGTAACGTGAAGAAGAAAAAGAGTATTTGATTGTAAGTCAGTGACAAAAAAATCACTAAGAATTATCAGCAGAGATGTTAGGAGATCTTTCTTAATGCGGTGTGTTCCTATTTCTTGGAATGCTTTGCTATAGAGTGTATTTGAAGCAGAGACCACTGTACGATTGTCCTATGAGGAGAGATTAAGTCCACTAAGCCTACATTCCCTACAATTTTGAAGAATGGGAGATGATCTCGTTGAAACATAAAATTCTTAAGAGGTTTGACAGGGCAGATGCTAGTAAGACGTTTCCCCTGGTTGGGGAGCCTAGAACTAGGAGGCCATGGTCTCAAAATAAGGGATCGGCCGATTAGGACCGAGATGAGGAGAAATTTCTTCAGTCACTGAATCGTTGGAATTTTCTATCTACAGAGAGCTGTGGATGCTCAGTTGTTGTGCTTATTCAAGAGGGAGGTAAATAGATTTTTGGAAGCTAAGGGAATCGAGGAATATGGGGATAGTCTGGCTAGGCGGAGTTGAAGTAGATCAGCCATGATCTTTTTGAATGGTGGAGCAAACTCAAGAGACTGAATGGCCTACTCTTGCTCCTGTTTCTTAAATATCTTCTAAGGGAAGAATGGATAAACATTTGAAGTCTAGGAATATGCTGACAATAAAAAAACCAAGGCTTTAGATTAGTTTTGCATCTCTCTATCAAACAGCTAAGATAGACATGGATGAGACATGGTTCTGCTGAAGAGTTCGATTAAAATCACAGGATGTTCCCTTTCACGTCTTACAAGCTTCCTTCAGGCAGCATTAAAGTAGAGTGACAGCTAGTTGAGTGGTCATATATTGTGTGTTTGCAGGACATGAGCAGAACAGTTGCATGAAATTTTTGAAATTCCCTAGGTTGCCAGGAAAGTTCTGTAGATTTTTTAGGTGTGTTTGTATTTCACCCTCTATCTTCGAACTGGGTGTTCCAATCTGCTACTAAATACAGTTGTGGCACTGACCATTTTCTTTATGATTCCATTGATCTCATGCAAGATCATGTGGCAACTGGCCTGGTGTTAAAAAAGGGTAGGCAAGATTAAGCAATGTACCAAACTCCAGTGAGAGTGTCTGCGGCTCAGTAAACTTGCTTGAGATAACAAGCCTTGCCTGTATGTCTGTCACAGATTTGTCCCAAGATCAGTTATGTGTGGTGCATGGCTACCAAAGAGATGTGGAAAGCAATTGGTCTGTTAAGAGTCCTGTTGACTTCGAACAGTTTGGTTTGTGCTAGAAATGTTCTTTGAAGGAATGGTTTGCAATGAAACCACAGTTGAGAAAGCTGCTGCACAAGCTGTACAGAACTGTCAACACTAGAACATTTATTTTCTTATTATTACAGCTGCTTCTTATAATTAAAATAATATAGCTATTCCAGTCCAGTGACAGATGACACCTTCTAATAACGTGAATGTATACTTTTGGAGATGAGGTTTCAATACCAGTCAAAAGGGTAAACCTCTCCGGTAGATGTACAGCTGGGACACTGTACCAGTTTTTAATTTTTCATTAAAATGCTATTACATTTGCTTTAGCAAGTGTACACAGAGGGTGATTATAACATGCAGTTTTCTGCTACAAACCTTTGTTGAAACATATTCCATAAATTATTGCTCGAATAAGAGGAATATTAGTGAATACATGGAATAACAAAGAGAGTGGGATTAGAAGGAGCAGCTCATGTGGCAAAAAACAACTGAATGGACCAAATGGCATGTATCATGTGCTCAGGCTTTCTAAGGTTCTGTGAAAAAGATGTGCTAGCAATACATAATAGAGTAGACAAGGAGAGAATGGACTGCTTTTTTTAATTTAATTGACACACTGAGTACGGAACAGGATGGGGCTGAGGGGCTGATCAGTGACATCTGGGTGGGTGTCAGAGGCCTTGGTGTGTATGAGGAGGATTTAGAAACCCTCCGAGAACTTTGCAGTTTTTTTTGGTAAGTCTGGCCAGTGCAGCGTGACTTCTTGGTTCTTTCTTCTGTCTTTTATTTTTCTTTGGTTTCCTCTAGGAGAATTTTAAAAAAGATCTGTGAACCCATACTTGTGCAAAATGATAGGTTAAAAACACGGTAATAAATTTGAGATTGATTTTGAATCATTGTTGCTGACTGGCTCTTACTCTGTTGGCCTATTTAATCTGTCGAATATCACAACCACCTGTTCTACCAAAAGTGTAGGAGTTCAGAGTGTTGATACATTAGTTCATTTATATATTTTTTTCTTTCATGGGATGTGGACATTGCTGGCTAGGCCAGCATTTGTTGCTGTATGCCTAATTGCCCTTGAACTGAGTGGCCTACTAGGCTATTTTGGAGGGCAGCTAAGAGCCCACCACATTGCTGTGGATCTGGAGTCACATGGCCAGACCAGGTAAGGATGGCAGATTTCCTTCTCTAGAGGATATTAGTAAACCAGATAAGTTCTTACGACAATCACCATTACTGAGACTAGCTTTATATTCCAGATTTTATTAATTGAATGGTGGGATTTGAACCCGTGCTCCCAGAGCATTACCCTGGGCCTCTGGATTACTAGTCCTGTGACATTACCACGACACCTCTGTCTTCCCCAAGTGTCAGTCAGTGAATTGAACTATTTTACTGTACTTGCCTCAAGGTCAAGGGTAAGGTTCAGATCCAGACTGTCTGAGTCAGTGGCATACCAGCCCATTCTTCATATGGACTATGCATAATCTGTTCCATCACACTGCGAATCTGAAGAATTGTAGCCCTCTAAAGCCCAAGAAAGCAAGACTCTAGAATGTTTATTCAATCTTACACATTTCTTGACATGCCATTTCCATGAACTGCACAGCTCAGCTATCACGTGGTAAACAATGATCTCTATCCATTCTCATAACTCCTGAAGCAGTAGGTATTTTTGTAGCTGTCGTTTAAACTGGCTATTCAACATATTAACGGTACAGCTGACCATCTATTCCACTTTGTTTTTTTTAACAAGGCTTTCAGTTGCCATATTTTGAATATTTTAATTATTTTAAATACTTATTATTAGATATGCAGCAGAGTCAAAAGTGGGTGTAAATTGAAGGGTGGATTGGCACAGTTTCAGACATTTCATTGTGAAAATTTACGCAGTAACTTCAGGAAGACAGCCCTGATAATTTACAGCATCTGCATTTTGATGGCTCGACAATGGGAAATTGTCCAGAGACAATCTACTAGAAATATGTCATAGCAATTTGCAGCCCATCTACCATCATTAGTATGTGATCTTGATATGCAAATAACAGGCAGCCAGAACATAAAGTTTAATTAAACAGCTTTTTTAAAAAATGTGTGTGTGCATGTGTTTATATTTGAAAACTCTGGCTGGAATTTTAGCTGAGGCCCTGTTATTACGGCTGAAAGTGGCCCCCGAGCCTGCGAGGGCAGAAGATGCGACCGTGGGGCTGGCATGGGGATTTTACTGGCTCGGCTAATTAAGAGTCCACTGCCAGGCCCAGCATCTAGTTAAGGTTGGCGGCACTCCTCTAAGTTGCTGATGCAATCAGGGGGTTGGCAGCTCGGCAGCTTTGGCAGTGCCACCATTAGACGTGGCTGCAGCTGAGGCTACAGACAGAAGCAGAGGGTGCCTCCATGTTAAGGCACCCTTGACAGGCAGATAAGTGTTTTTTAATGTGCCATTGTCAGGCAGGCAGGAAGGCCCCGGCAGTCAGAGATGTGAACCCTCCAGTTGAGGTATGAAGCCATGGGAGTGGCCAATTCTGTCGGAGAGGCCCCTTCCATTGGCCATGGAGTGGTTCTAACGGAGGACACCACCCCCACCCCCAGAACCCACTGTAAGGCCACCTCAATATACTTGATGGTCTCCCCACGTGACGGGGGCCCATCCTGGCAGCAATAAAACACCGGCAGGGGCAGGAAATGGCCATGTATTGGCCAGTTAACTGCATTAATTGTCATCCGCCAACCAGAGACCAGCAGCCGTGCTGCTGCTATTCCCACAGTCGACACTCCCGTGGCAGCAGGAAGATGTGGAGCTCCCCTCCCAACACCTTTTGTTACCATTTTGCTAGCCCTCCTGCCCCCCCAGGCCCTCTCCAAAGGGCTGGTAAAACCTGGCCTTCTGTGTTCTCCACCTCCCTGTGGTTAAATAAAGCATTCTGCACATTACAAACCACTGAGGGCATTGTTTTTATTCTTTCGTAGGCCAAGAAGAAAAAGCAGCGGTTAGATGAGAGATCAAAGGAGCCAAGTGTTTCAGGAAACAAAGAAAGAAATGAGGAAGAAGCTGGTGAGTTTGAAAACCACAAGTGAAAGTAATCCTGAAATTGTAAATCTTCAGTTAATGGAGTAACATCTTTGAAGTGGATTCATTTCCTTTTCAATCAACGAAATGTTTTGTGCTAAATTGTGAACAAAATACTCAAGGAAGAGACCAATAAACCCAGTTTAGGTTTGAGGAAGAGTACGTGATGATTTCTGTGGTACATGATGCCATCACCAACTCAAGCTATGTTGAGAGAGTTTAGAATTAGTTCAGACACTAAGAAGGAAAACAGACACTACAAAGGCAGTGGAAACAGGTAGCCTTTGTGTTCAATGGTCAGTGTAGCCCCAAGGACCTAGATGCAATGCTGCAGTTTCTTGTGTCTCACAATGACCAGGTTAATGAAATCATCTTGAAATGCCACATTCTTACAACAGAACTACTAGCCTTCCATGCTACTCAATACCACCTCTTCACTCACTTACCATACTGCTCAATACTACCCCTTCACTCACTTACCATACTGCTCAATACCACCCCTTCACTCACTTACCAACAATCTCCAGTAACAATAACTCAAACCTCACATTCAAAACTTTACATCATCCTTGCACACTTAGTACTGCTGCAAGCCACACATCCACACCTCTCAGCCTGCCTGCATTGCCAGCTATTGAACGATTACATGCACATTATCCAAACAGATTGCCTTAAACTCACTGACACACATCTCTCTTGGAGGGCAAGGTGGCAAACAGCTGCAGGCAGCAACAGATATCTGGGTTTGGGTCGGGGGGTGGTTAGGCATGGCTGCATATCCACTTCAACGGAGAGATTTTGCTCATCAATGTTGGAGTATTCATGACTGAGGCCATGGTCAGTGCCGGGACTGAAAGTATCAAAGATGATGGTATTATCTCATACCTAATGGTATCATATCTAATATGGCTCATATCTAATACTCCTTCTCACAACCCACTTTCCCTTCATCCCACAATCCATTCTGATATACAGGCTGCAAGTGATCTAATCGTGCATCTCTTGGTTTCTCCACCTTCCCTCACCCCAACCCTGCGATTGTGCCTTTCTCCTTTCAGTTACTCAGGAACTGCTAGCTGGCCAGGCAGTGGTGACGGAACAAGATGTGGAAGAGAGAAAACAGGAATGATGAAGAAACATCTTCATTCACTTTCACACTTGCAGCCACCAGCTCAGATACTGACTACACACACCTTAAAAGGTTAGCTTAGCATAGTGGGAACCTGCACATCGTGACACACAAGGCACAAGCGAGCTGTAGCCAGGGCATGGGGAAAGGACAGTGCAGATGCCAGTTTGCCATAGTACAAGGTCACATACCAGTTCTGCTCTACAGAATTCAGATGAGGACTTTGATGGGGTAGTCTACAGTAAAAGGCTGATGGGTTTGTACATAGAAATATGTGAAGCATTGGCAGGCCTGCTAGAAAGCCTGGTGTTACTATCAAGGTCATGGCCAAGTCTGGCACCATGCTTTGTGCTGAGTTTAGAGCCCATCCTTTCCAGCCTTGAATTAGTGGCCAATTTTATTTTCCCACTTAAAGACCCAACTGTGATGCAGCATCTGATGGCTGATGTTTCCATTGCAACATAAGCAGAAACCTTGTTGTCTGAGAGCTGCAGTGGAAGCTGACACTAAAGTCATGCGAATTCAGCTTGCTGACACAAACAGACAGAGGGCTGCTATCATGGCTGCAGATACCAGTGTTAAGGGGAGTTACACCATCTCAAGCAGCCCAGCAATTTGTCCTCCAACAGATGACTAGGATTGCTGAGGCACCTCCCCGCTGGGGGTTGGGGTGGGCGGGGAGGCAGGAGAGAGGTTGGGGGTGATGGCGGGGAATGGCAGTGGCACTGTGGAGCACAAACATATCTACCCTCAGGATGACAGCATTTGTCCTCCTGCCAGTGCCCTTGCTGCTGCCTGTTAGCCAGCCTATGTCGAGATGGTGCAGCCCAACACTGGACTTTCCAGAGCTGTGCGAGGTTGTCCTGCAGGACCATCAGCAGTCTCTTCAGTCAAAGTCAGCAGGTGTGTGCCGACTATGTTGCAAGCTCTAGGGTACCTCTCTACAAGAGCAATAGACCAAGCAAAGGCACACAGAAAACAGGCACTAAGGAATGCAAAAGAGTGATTGGTTGACTTTTGGATAGAATATTGAATGGTTTGATTGATAAAGTTGGTTTGCAATGTTTGTTTTCTGGTGGCTTTTACTTCAGCATTGTGGCCAAGAGGATTCGGTGATTGTCAGCCACAGACAGATGTGGGACTGTTGTCGAATGCAGAATTGTGATCATGCTCATTGGAAACATGAGCTAGAATTTTCTGGCCCAGCCATGGCGGGTTCCCTCACGATGGATGCAGCGTGCCATTCAAATGTCCATTGACTTCGATGGGACCGGAAGATCCCGCCGGGATTTTCTGGTGGGAGGGGCCAGAAAATTCCAGCCACGGTCAGATGAGACAAATTTAGACAGGCCAGTTGGAAATGAGATGTAATGGTTGCCTCTTTTCTCTCTTCCTTCTCCTGGTCCTCATTTCCTTGCCATATACATGGTGGCAAAGCCTGTGTCCTCAGGATGGCAAGTTTGTGCAGGATGCAGCAGACTACAATGAATTATGACACCCACTCTGAATACTGCAGGACTCCTGCAGAGGTGCAGGCAGTGGAAGCATCGCTTAAGCATCCCAATGGTCTGCTAAGTGACATTTCATGTGGTAGCACAGCTCTTGTGATGATTGCTGCCCACATGTGCATAGGTTACCTATCAAAGTCAGCAGCCAGGTTGTCAGCGGATAGCTCTATTCACCCAGTAGCCACCCTCTGGTTTCTCATGGTGGCTCAAATGCTCATGGTACGGCAGACTGGTGCAGAATAAAGGCATTTTGACTGCACCCAAGATACCAAGCATTTTACCTGCATGATGCCCCGAGTATAGTCGCACACCAGCTGGACGGTGAGGGAGGAGAATCCATTGTATTTGCAGTACATTTTTGAATTTACATGCATCTCCCTCAAAGTGACGTGTGCAGTTAATGGCACCAGCTGCTCACTCTGCCTGCTTCTCTCTGGAAAGAGCGAAGGCAATGCATTCCCTTTCTTTTGCATACAGAACACAAGTGACCTTCCTTGCACAGTATTGGAGAGTGAACTGAAAAATATTATAGATATATGAGAGATGTTGCCTGCTGCAGCTTGGAAGGAACCCGACATGAAGAAGTTGAGGGCCACAGTCACTCTTATAGCCATTGGATATGCTGTCCTCACCCTGCTCCATGGCAGGTCCACCAGTAGTAGATGGAAAATTTCATTGAACACCTCCATAGTTAAACGGAGACGGCGCATACAAGTTGGAGAAGTGCTCCCTGAAAACCCTGGGTGGATAAGGCTTCCTGCATAGAGCCTTTCTCCCCCTCCTTCCTCTTTGAGTAGCTTGTCCTCCTCTTTGTCATCTCTTCTCATTCTGCCTGTTATGCTGCTAGTCAAGGGGGAATAGAAACTACAGCACCCATGGCTCGGAGCAAGCGTTGTGAGCAGAAACCTTGAAGTGAGAACCAAGGTCTTCACCATGTGCCACAACACTCCCTGCGGACTTCAACTATAAGTAGCAGTGGAAATCGCCAAACATTTCTAACTTGGCTACAGCCGGTAGAAAACAATCAGCAAGTAACCTGAAAGTGGTTGATAGAAGATTGGCTGGCTAGCAGAAAGCAGAGAGTATGCATAAATGGGTCCTTTTCGGATTGGCAGGATTTGATGAGTGGAGTCCCACTCATCAACAATTTACACCAATGACTTAGATGAGGGGAACGAAGGCATGGTAGCTAAATTTGCAGATGACACAAAGATAGCTAGGAAAGTATGTTGTGAAGAAGACATGAGGAGGTTGCAGATGGATATAAATGGGTTGAGTGAGTGGGCAAAAATCTGGCAAATGGAGTTTAATGTGGGAAAATGTGAAGATCATTTGGCAGAACAAAAAAGCAGAGTATTAAATGAAGATCAGCTGCATAATTCTGAAGTGCAAAGGGATCCAGGTGTTCAAGCACATGAGTCACAAAAAGTTAGTATGACAGTAGAGCAAGTAATTAAGGCTAATGGAATGCTATCCTTTATTACGAGAGGGACTGAACATAAAAGTAAGGATGTTATGCTTCAGTTATACAGGGAATTGGTGAGACCGCACCTCGAATACTCTGCAGTTTTGGTCTCCTTATTTAAGGAATGATGTAAATGCATTGGAGGCAGTTCAGAGGAGGTTTACTAGATTGATATCTGGAATGAGTGGGTTGTCTTATGAGGAAAGGTTGGCCAGACTGGGCTTGTTTCCACTGGAGTTTAGAAGAGCGGGGGGTGATTTGATTGAAGTATACAAGATCCTGAACGGCCTTGAAAAGGTGGACGTCAAAAGGATGTTTCCTCTTGTGGGTGAGTCCAGATCTAGGGGGCACTGTTTTAATATTCGGGGTTGCTTTTTTAGGACAGAGATGAGGAAAAATTTTTTTGAGGGTTGTGCGACTTTGGAACTCTCTGCCTCAGAAGGTGGTGTAGGCAGAATCATTGAATATTTTTAAGGCAGAGGTAGATAGATTCTTGTTAGGCAAGGGAATTAAAGGTTATCGGTGTTAGATGGAAATGTGGAAATCAGCCATGATCTTATTGAACGGCGGAGCAGGCTCAAGGGGCCGAATGATCTACTCCTGCTCCTTGTTCCTATTTCTTATGTACCGACTCTGTTTCTACAGAGTCCTAATTCTCTGTAATCTAAAATATAGAAACTGAGAAAGCGAGAATGAGGGTAGAAAAGACCACAACAAACAAAGACATTAGTAAATTCTTGCTATAACAATTACAAAACTTAGTTTGATTGGATTTTCCGCCCTTTTGTCTCTGACAGTAATTAAAACAATGACTTAAATTGGCCATGTTCACTTAGATAGTATAATCTGCCTGTTAGCGACAGTAGCTGAAAATAGTGCCAAGTGTTAGGTGAAATTATCACCAGAAGTAACTGTTGCTTGGATCAGATACCTATTCTCTTGTTATTGGCAAACTTATATGCAACAAATTTGACCCATCCAAGTTGGTTTGCGTGCTTGTAATGGATGCTTTTTAAACAATCTTTTTTTTTTGCTTACATCACAATATTCACTGCACATCAATATTCACTGTGTGAATTATTGAGCTGCTCCAACATTATAAAGTGCTATATAAATGTAAGTTTTTATTTTCTAGGGGACTGGGTTATGAAAATCAGCAATCGGGAGAAACGTCAGTTGAGAAAGGAGCGCCAAAAGAAGAAGTGTGACACAACAGGTTTCTTTGATCCTAGTTTTCCACTTTATTCTGATGGAAGTAGGACTGCTTCAAGAACAGCCAAGGACAACAGAGGTTCAGATGATCAAGAAGGTATCGCAAAATATTACCACTGACCTTTTTGTTGGATATGTAGGTTGAAGTTTAAAGACATGTACAAAAAAACAATTGGAGCGTATCTTCAAAGAGGATGCCAATAGATTTTATTTGTCCCAGTTATTTTCTAGTTATGGCAGTAAGGTGTTTACTTAGGTGCTGATTAACATCTCAACCCAACTTACATTTAAACAACCACAGAAGCATTATGCTATTAGTGCTTGTGAAGGAGCATAATGTCCCTAACATTTTGAAAATTCTCCAAATTTTTCTTCAAACCCGTTCAATTTTTATTTATTCTGCAAAGTTGGCTAACACACAGACAGTGATGTTTTAAAATTTGTTAGACATTTACCTAATAACAAATTGTTTACAGAAAGCTTGCTTTTTTAAGTCACATGATTGCCAATCTAACTATTGAGTACATGGGGTTGAATTTCTGTGGGAATCTCCCAGTCATCCTTCTGCAAAATGCCGGTTATGCTGCATCTCGATCTATTTTGTTCACTGGGCACTGTGTAAGAGCCTTCTAGGTTGCTTTCACTTGCTTTCCCTTCTGTGAAAGACTATTAACTTCCATTTGATGTCTCTCTTCTACCTGTAATGACATACTTAAGATCAGGAACATTAACCAAGGAATTATAGGGTTCCCAAAACATTGCAGTTCAATGCTGTCAAGCTGCACAATGCTGTCAAGCTGATTGCCGAAAAGAGCCTCCAGATTTTTGAAGCTTCCTATTTTAACGTAAAATGGGAGAATGTGCCTTTGGTGGTGTAGACATGTTATAGGTGATTGAGGTAGCTGGCATTGCAGTACAATGTATGAGCTCACACTCATGGTTTGAATGTTAGGTACCATCCACTGGGAGATTTTCCTCCTCATGGGCTGGGGTGCAGTATTAGAAAGTAAATGAAAAACAAAAAATAGTAATGGAAATTTAACCTATTCACCAGTGTACTAACATTTGGCAGTTTGAAACTGAGCCAGATATTTTCTTTGACATTGCTGCCTTAATGCTGAAACAGCACATCTTGGCCTTTCTTTCTCCCAAAACTTTCAATAATACACAAAATTTACAAGGTGCATTTGTTTGAGCTTCAGTTTATTTTCAGCTAAAGAGCAGAAAGACCAAAGGTATTGTCTTTGCTTCACCTCAAATTCTGTACCTTTTAAGAACAGAAGAACATGTGAATGCTCCATCGTTGAGTATTTTCAAGACTGGGATGGATAGATTCTTCATCACTAAGGGAACTGAATGATATGGGAAGTAAATGGGAAAGTGGAGTTGAGGATTAAGGTCAACCATGATCGTATTGAATGGTGGAGCAGGTTTGAGGGACCATATGGCCTATTCCTGCTCCAATACTTTATGTTCTTTACCCTAGCCAGTTATTCTACCCCCCGTCACCCTAAAGTCACCATCTCAGGCTGAACCTATTTGATCCCAAGCTGAACTTCCAATCCCATGTCCAATTTATCACAAAGATTGTCTACTTCAGCTTCTAACATAATGACCTCCACCCTGAGATCAGTCCTACTTGCTCACTGCTAATGTCCTTGCTGATCTACTTTGGCTACTCCACCCCTCCGTGCCTTAATTTGTAAACTTGTGTGTATGTTTTAAAATCCCTTCAAGGTGTTGGGCTGCTCCTTAACTGTGTAATTTCCTCCAGCACTACAATCTCGCCCACCACTGAGCTCTACGTCCCTGGATTCCATGCTGTTGTGTTACCCCCCTCTTTACCCCACTCTGTGGCCATTCAGCTGTCCCTATTGCATACTCTGAAGTTTGCCACTATCCCCTTCTGCCTCTCCACCTCCTTATGCCCCTTTAAGACCCTCCTTAAAACTCACCTTCTTAACTATCCCTATAATACATACTTGCTTGTCTCAGCATCTGTCCATTATGACTCTGTGAAACACTCTGGGATGTTCTTCTGCAGCGAAGGTATTATATAAATGCAAGTCTGGTAAATGGAGGACACTGATTTTGCAATATGATATGTTTCTGATGGCAAAGCAGGCATGCTAGGTGAACTAGAGTTCAGCCCTGTAGCTTCATAAACATCTGTTTGCCTGAAATAGCCTTGTAGGACACAGATACTATAATTACTACAGCGCTAACCAGAAGCAAAGTAGAACATTCTTTATTAATAACCAAAATATAATTTTTTGTTACCAAAGTATAACTTCTCAGCAAACAAGTGAATAGAATTGTACTGAATACTCTTTTGGAATGAGAGTCACTGGTTAGAAAGTAATAGGTTGGAATTTGATGGGGCGGGCATACATTTTAGTGTGAGATTCAATTAAGTTACTAAACTGTTAGAAATATTAAAAATGTTCAGAATGTTTTTTGGCTTAAAAGCAAGGCCATTCCTGAGAAATAATTGCTTTGGATATTTTGCACATTTATTCGGTTATTTCGGAGCCTGTCATGTTAGACTAGACTCAGAGGTGAAATCCTATAACTGAGGCTGAGTTGGCTGATGATATTGTAATAAATAGCTACGGTTGTCATGTCCTGTATTCTGATCTGGATTGCAACTGATTGAAATAGAATCCTCTAATACATGCAGTGTTTGCACTGTTCCACGAACAGTTACATCTAGAGGTCAACAGTTTGATGTAATTGATAGCAAAGGAAAGTACCAGAGCTGGGAGTGAGCATGTTTTCTTCGAGTATTGGAATAGTATGAAATAGCCACAAAAGAATCTATTAATAGATAGCACAAAGTTAAGCATTACTGTCAGGGTAAATACTAATATTTGAAATTGGATAGTGGGAATCTTAAATAAAGGAAATATAGGAGAGGCACAGCAGGTCAGTCAGTATCTGAAAGAAAAAGACAAGCTAACCATTCAGCTGAGATTCTTTTATCAACGATGAATACTAATTAGTTCAGATTGAATGGGTGGACCTTGCAATGCAGAATTCCACACACAATATTAGTCTGCCTCCCTCTTTCGTATGTTGCTGATCTGCAGAATTTTCTATTGTAAGCACTCACAGATAATACCAGCACCAACTCGAACACTACTGACAGGGTGAATACTTAGGGAAAAGTATTGACCTCTCCTTAATGATTAGTTCCAGAATCAAACTCATCCCTGCTGGAGCTTTTTCTAGGTAGCCCTAGAGTTATATATTTCACTTCAGCATTTTCAGTGAGGTGCATTGTATAGGGTATAAGGATGACCATGGAGATTACAGTATCAGTTGGGAAGCATTGACTTTTATGTGATCTAGTTTATTAAGAATAATTAAACTAAACTGAAACAAGTTTCAAAACATGTAGTCGGCTTGTGATCCATCTTAATACATGGAAATGCTAATGAAGTCACTGCTGACCAGTGGCATTCTCTATGTGCGTCTGTCTGTGCTGTCAGTGGAGCATGTCCATCACTGACAGACTTTTTATCAAGATGTATGACTGCAAGTCTTTACAGAAAAGCCCTTCAGCACATGAAGACTATAAAATAAAAGGGTTGATTTTGACAACAACAGTGCTGGATTGAAATAAGATTTGTTACATATAGGTCCTCATCCTGGTGCTAAGGGCTGGATTTTGGCTGAGGAGTGTGGGAATGGAAGCAGAAGCATGGGAATGGAGGCAGGACACCAGGGAAGCAGGCCACATTCTGGTCTAATTTGGCAACTATTGCTGTGGCTGCCATTTGTGCATACTTTAATAAAATGAAAACATTTCAATCTTCAAACTGGCCAGAGCAGATGGGGAGCTGAAACCCAGGGCAGGGTAGGGGAACATTCATGTTGTTAAAATTTTATTGCTGTGTATTAGATTTTCTTCAAAACTTCCACTTTTTTCACACAAATTAAATTTTATTCATGCTGCTAACCCTGTTCCTGACAGGCTGGAGCTATTCCGCTTTACACAGCTCCCAGTGGCCATCCGCTTAAGGAACTACTTAATTATCTGAATATGCCCAATTAATGATGCAGATCACTTGACTTTCCCGCCCTTCTCCCCCATTTGCCTCCCACCCTCATGAAAGTCAGCAGGGTCAGGAGCAGAGGCGGGAATCGGCATGCATGGCATCAGCTCCTTGTTCCATTGCCTGCTTCCATTCCGACATGATCCCAGCATCAAAAATCCACCCTTAGTTATTCTCCTTTTCACTGGTCTGTGGTGCCACTTCATAGTTTTAATACTGTGTGAAACAACACAAAATAAAACCACAAGACTGCTATGATAGCAAAATGTATTGTAAGTTTGTGTGCCATTTTATCAATAACATTGGTGAGGATTGTCACATGAAGCACATAGTAAATTAAAGAGCATTAGTGGCATTATACTCTGGCTACACCACCCTGTTGTAGTTATATTTGTGCAGATTTTAAACCCTTTCTGTGTTGTAAATAGAATTGTTTATTTGTGATTCTTAAAGTGGTGGCCAATGCTGAGTCATGCTGTATTTATATACAGTGGTATTACCCAACTGCTGGCATTAACAGTTAACTTTATCATTGCTCATACTTGTATTGGTAAGCTGTGCAATCTATGGTAAAATCTGCAGTATAAAAGTAAAATTTCCTTGCACTTGAGGTCCCTCTCCAATAAGGCATTATTCACTATCTGATAGGGTGAACAGCAGATCTTTGAAATTTCCACTATGTTGCTGGGTGAGAAATTGATACCGCTTGTGCCTGTTCTTTGAGTGCTACAAGTACCCTTAGAGCTTCAAAATGGCATTCCCAATGCGTGCACGCACACTTGAGGCAAATCGTACCGGATGCCACATAGGTGAGGGCGTAATGCATGTGCAGTGATCGTCTGCCAGTAGTATGCAGAGCAGGCAGATCACCATGTCAATGATTTATGACCAGCAATGCCATTTTGGAGCTCAGCACTCCAGCTAATGCTCTTAACCTCTCACAGCTGAACACACACACATTCAGCAGCGGGAGGGCCTTTGCCTTTCATGCCCCACCCCCGCTTCTGCACCCCCCCCCCAAACAACGTTACCCACAGGTTAGTTGCTGTTTGATTTAATTTGGTCATTGCTTTGATTCATGGTGCTTTCTATAGTTGTTTCCAAGTTGCAAAAGGCTGCAGTGTGCATGTTGAAGGAAGTTAACCTCAAGGCTTCTGCACAAACCAGTTTCTCCCAGACACCGGTGTACCAGTTATGCATTCTGCAAAACTGAGCTAGAGTTTTGTTAGCCAGAGATATGAAGGGATATGGAGCAAAGGTGTGTGCAAGGAGTTACTTTGCAGATCAGTTATGATCTCATTGCATGGCAGTACAGGCTTGAGGGGCTAAATGGCCTATTCCTGTCTAT
This sequence comes from Cetorhinus maximus, assembly GCF_964194155.1. Classification (NCBI taxonomy): domain Eukaryota; kingdom Metazoa; phylum Chordata; class Chondrichthyes; order Lamniformes; family Cetorhinidae; genus Cetorhinus; species Cetorhinus maximus. The sequence continues at coordinate 13,120,481 of NC_135883.1, read as the reverse complement.
ATGTTCCTAACATCGTCTTCCGGTTCTTGGTCCACAGCCTTGCAGGTTTTGGCATTTCAAGTGCATTTCCAAATACTTTCTAAATGTTTTGAGGGTTTTTGCCTCTACCACTCTTTCAGGCAGTGAGTTCTAGACCCTTACCAGCCCCTAGGTGAAAACAAATTCCCCCCCAACTCCCTACTAATCCTTCTACCAATTACTTTAAGTGTACACCCCATGGTCATTGACCTCTCTGCTAAGGGAAATAGGTCCTTTCTATCCACTCTCTCCAATCGTAATTTTATATACCTCAATTAAATCTCCCCTTAGCTTCCTCGGTTCCAGAGAAAACCATGTCAGTCTATCGAATCTTTCCTCATTGCTAAATTACTCCTGGCAATATCCTTGTAAATTTCTTGTACACTTGCTAGTGTGATCACATCTTTCCTATAATGCAGTGACCATAACTGTACACAGTACCTAGCTGTGGCCAACATAGCATTTTATACAATTCTAACATAACCTCCCTGCACTTATATTCCTTGCCTCAGCTGATAATGGAAAGTATCCATATGCTTCCTTATCTACCTATTCTGCTACTTCAGCGACATGTAGACATGCACTCCAAGGTCCCTTTATTTCACTACACTTTTCTAACATTTATTGTGTATACCCTTGCATGGTTTGCTCTCCCCAAATGGTGATGAAATTTTAGGCATCTGGCTATGTCCCGGCTGGAACTGAAGACATTTGCAACATCTCATAGGTTGCTATCCACTGTTATGTAAGGAAGGTTATTGAGGCGTTCTACTCAGTGACAGCTAAGTACATTCCATGCTTCTCTCTGGTAAGAGAGAATGAAGAGGGAGCATAATGCTTTGCTAAAATTGCAGGCTTTCCCATGGTGCGGAATGCTGTTGGCTACATGCATATCGCTTTGCAAATGGCACATGTCAACTCTGCCCTATATCAGAACCAAAAGGGATTCCACTCCCTCCTCCATGTTCAGCTGGTGTGTGCCCATACACAGAGAACCATGCACATCAATGCCTATTATCCTGGCAGCAGTCATGATGCCTTCATTCCGCAGCAGTCCAATGGGTCAGCAGCATCATGATAAACCAAAGGGTGACTACTGGGTGGTAAGAGTTACCTGCTGACGACATGACTGATGACTCTGATGTGCAAGCTCCACAAACACATACATGTGAGTAGCATGCATGAAGTGAAAGTTGTCACATGAAATGTCGCAGAGCAGATTATTGGCCTGCTGCTACCTTGTCTGCTCTAGAGGAAGCTTGCAGTACTCGATAAAGCAGTTGCCCAGATTGTGATGATCTACTGCATGCTGCACAAGCTTGCCATTGAGGGCACAGCCCTTGCCACCAGCTATACAATGGCCAGCTAAGGAGCAGTTGGAAGAGAAAGGGAGGAAGCAATCTAGACAGCTCATTTCTGACCATGCTGTCTATGAAGAACTCATCCGAATGCGATACCAGTAACCACAACCCCAATTCCCCATTCACCAACTATTCCACACCTCCCCTCTGTCGCTGACCATCATAACATCCGCTTGGTTACAATGTAAAAATAAAACCACTGCAAAATAAACATTCCAAATCAAATTTAGAAATAAAAACATGCCACATTGCATACAAAAGTCATTAGTGTACATTGCCTAAGCGCCTCTCTTCCAAGTGCTTTTACCTGCCCTAGTGCCCCTATGTAGACAATGGGCATTGAATTTCAGTGTGAGTCTGAAGGTGGCCTTGTAGGATGACCGTCAGCAGCTCTGGACCAAGAACGCCTCCTCAGAGAACTGCACCACCTCAGCATTGGCAACAGTGGTCTGGAAGAACAGGCAACAGAAAGGGTACTGGTGGAATGGTGGGGCAGGAGGATGAATGTTACCTTGCTGAGAGAGGAGAGCAGATTTCAACTCCATGGAACTTCCCCGGGGAACTGGTTCAGCAATCCGAGTAATCTGTTGGAGGGCAGATTGCTGGACAGGTGTGACATCCTGCAGGCCATTTTACACACTGTAATCCACAGCTATGATGGCATCAGTCTACCTTCATAGAAAGCTGACTATTTATGACCTCAGTCTGTTCTTCCATTGCAGCATTCAGATGTTGGGTCATTGCTGCCTGTGCTGCAATGGAACCTGTGACATGGAGACACAAAATAGGAGCAGGAGGATTAAACACTTATGTTTGGGTCTGTAAGCATGCAAATGGAGTTGGCCAGCACTTCTGAGCTGGAAAGGATGGGCTCCAAGCTCTGTCCAAATTCTTGTGTCAAGTTGGTTGCTGGACTCGATGACCACAGGTTTTCTGGCAGGTTTCCCAATGCACCAAGCATTTCATTGTGCATATTCAACAGCCTTCTTCCTCTGACAAGCTGGTACCTCAGCTCTGCTTATGCCCTGCTACAGGCCACTCATGCCAGATATCTTACCACATGCAGATCCTGCCTCAATGCATTCCTCAATTACACGCAGTGTCAAAATTTGAAGTGGCAGCTGAAAGCATGAAATTGAGCGATGCTGTAGCTTCTTCATCACTGCCTTCTTGCTGTTCCTTTGCTATCTGGGCAGGTGGCAGTTCTTGGGTATCTGAAAGGAGAAGGTACAAGGGAAATGTTGTAATGTGGGGAGGGGTTGAAAGCCAAGAGGTTGCACATCATCTGCAACTTGTAAATCAGAAGTGAATGTAGGATGAGGGACAGTGGGATGAGAGAAGGAGAATTAGATCTGACAGTACCATCATCTTCCATGCTTTCAGCCCCACAGTCCTTCTAGAGACAAAGTCCCATCTTCACATTGAGGATACCTTCCATTGTGCTGTGTGGCATGATAACCATGCTAAGTAGCATAGATTTCGAACAGATCGAGCAACTCGAGGCTGGGCATCCATGAGGCGCTGTGGGCCATCAGCAGCAGCAGAATTGTACTCAACCACAATCTCTAACCTCAAAGCCTGGCATATCCCCCACAGAAAGCGCAGCTGGGAAAAGCCACTTTGAATTCTACCGCCCAGTTTATTGTGTTAACTGGCTGGAATCTATTTAAAATTTTTTTGTTGTTGTTTACTGTTGTCTTAATGGGGGTATAACTGGAAGGTAGATTAATTAGGCGTTTTTAAGGAGTTATTATAGTAGTAATTTGTAGACCTATATTATGACATAGCAGTTGGTAAAGGCTGTTATTTAAAATCCCAGAGGGAAACTTTAAACAACTGTCATAACCTATATTTCCAATTGGTATGTTTTGAGTTGCAGCTCTAAATTCAGGAATAAGACCACCAGTTCTTGAGAAATTTTTATATCAATCTAAATGAAACATTTATTACGTTAAACAACAAATTAAACACATACACATGGCTACAAATTACTACTCTTATAACTTTTTAACAAATTCCCAAATTAATCTCCACTAAGGCAACCATAACCAATAGACTTTAACCAGACACCAGGCAAAGCATGTTCACCTTAACAGTTCAAAATGAGGTTCCTTTCAATTTGGTTCCTTTGCAGACAGTAGGCTTACAGCTGCTTTGATGTTGCACTCACAACTGCTCTCAGGTTATACCCAGCACTTCTCTTTGAATGTAAATTTTCATTGTATCACTGGGCCCTTTGAACTCCACCTCTTCGAACAATAAAACCCCTTTCATAGTACCAATTTTATTAGTAATATAAGCATCTTGCTTGGTGTCTCCTAGCTAGGTGCAAGATTTCACTCCCACTCTTGAATGTTCTGTTCAACAAAATGCAAATGTACCTCTACTACTGTGTTTACATCTCAAAACTACTATACATCAAAACACCCAGACTAGCTGGCATTAATCCAATTAAAACACAAACAGACCCACAGACTAAACCTCTATTTAAAAAAAAAAATTTCCAGTAACATTATTTACATTAATAGCTTCATGACACCTATGCGTGTGCTTGAAATCTTTTCTTTTGTTAATAAATGTTTAATTTAGTTTTCTAAAAATCTCTGAAGTTGTGGTAGACTTATTACTTCAGAATTCAGGGCACACATCTTGAAATAAAATACAAATTGCAAAACCGTTGTGACTGCATGATCCAGTTTCCTTCATGGATTTGATCCACCTCCACACATCGTCTGCCGCATCATAACAAATGACTGTGTGGTGGTCACTCCTACCGATACTGTCGTGGACAGATGAATCTAGAGCAGGCAGGTTGATGAGGATGAGGTCAAGTATGATTTTCCTTCTTGTTTGCTCTCTCACTGCCTGCTGCAGACCCAGTCTAGCAGCTCTGTCCTTTAGGACTCGGCCAGTTCGGTCTGTAGCGGTGCTACTGAGCCACTCTTGGTGATGGACACTGAAGTCCCTCACCCACAGTACATTTTGCGCCCTTGCCACCCTCAGTGCTTCTTCCAAGTGGTGTTCAACATGGAGGAATGCTGATCCATCAGTAGAGGGGGTCGGCATATGCTAATCAGCAGGAGGCTTCCTTGCCCATGTTTGACTTGATACCAAAGGACTTCATGGGGGCCAGAGTCGATGTTGAGGACTCCCAGGGCAACTCCCTCCCAACTATACCACTGTGCCGCTATCTCTTCTGGGTCTGTCCTGCCGATTTGACAGGACATACTCTGGGATGGTAATGATGGCACATTATCTGTAAAGTATGATTTCGTAAGTATGACTAATGTCAGGCTGTTGCTTGTCTAGGCTGTGGGACAGCTCTCCCAATTTTGGCACAAGCCTCCAGTTGTTAGTAAGGAGGATTTAGCAGGATCGACAGGTCTGAGATTGCCATTGTCATTTCTGGTGCCTAGGTTGATGCCAGGTAGTCCGTTCAGTTTCGTTCCTTATCCAATTTTCTGTAGCGTTTTGATACAACTCAGTGGCTTGTTAGGCCATCTGAGGGCATTTAAGAGTCAACCACATTGCTGTGGATCTGGAGTCACAAGTAGGCCAGACCAGGTAAGGACAGCAGATTTCCTTCCCTAATGGACATTAGTGAACCAGATGGGTGTTTATGACAATCGCCAATGGCTTCATGGCCATCATTAGACTTTTTATTGCAGACTTTTTATTGAATTCAAATTCAATTTGTGATGGAATTTGACCCCTGGTGCCCCAGAGCATTACCTTGAGTCTCTGGATTACTAGTCCAGTGACAATACTACCACACCACCACCTCCCATTGTGTACAACACTGACCTGCAAGAGGGAGGGAAGTAAGTGTTACGTACTTTGGGTGATGTGGCTGTCATTGTTGAACCTCTGGCAATGTGTGTGAATGCAAAATGTGGGTGGGAGGCTTGCCGCTGTGCTAGCTGTTAGAGGTTAGAGAAAGCATATGAATGTTCGGTATGATTTCTGATGAATAAAGATTGTTGTTGATGGGGGTGTGGTGAATTGAGCAGGCTATGAAGCTACTGATGTAATTGGTGGGATATGGTGTTTGAAGATGCATTCACTGACCTTGACCACTCATGTAAGGTCATTGAACTTCCAGGCCCTTGTGACTTTGACCCTGGCATTGACCTCCATGCTTTTCTGCACCCATTGCCTTCTGAATGTGTCACCTGGGGGCTTACTTGCCCCCTAAAGACACAGATCGTCTCTCTTCCTTTCCACCTCTCCAACCCAAGGGCTCCAGTGCAGTGTCTGAAAACCCTATACCCTATTCTTTCCCATATTGTGCCATTCTTCACTGCTAGGTCAGAATGACTTCCTGGATGACTGCCCAGCACCTGCTCCAGCTACAATGCACCTTCCCTTTGTAAGGTTTAGGCTAGCTTTAAGAAGTGCAGGCTAGCTTTACATGATAGCCATTTACAATATTAGATCCTTGCTTAGACATTCAGCCAGTCGACGTGCTGGCTGCTGTTGATATTAAAATGAGCAAGCAGGACGAAGTTGGTGTGCTGTTTGCATTGCAGTCAGTGGATGCTTCAGAATCTCTGTGCCCTCATTCAGAGGCTATTGAATTTAGCCCTCCCTGTGGCTGATAGGAAGTTGGTGGCTTGGCTCCCTTTTTTTCTGAGGATTGGCTTGTTTCCATCCAGCACTTCCCCAATAACTTGAGCTTTGATTGGAACCTAACTCTGTGGAAAATCTCTGGCATAAGCACATTTCTTACCACCCTATTTCAGTGTCCCACAGAGTATTGCTATCTGTATATCTGACCTTGATCAAACTTTAAAAGTTAGCACATTAATAAAATTTAACACACGTTTGCAATAGCCATAAAAATAATTGAAAGCAATTTAGAGACCAGACTTCAATACTTATAAAGCACCATTGTGACAGCTACAAAATGGATGACATAATTAGAGTGGGGCAACGTATAAAGCAATATCCACAGTGCAACAACTTTACATATTTCCTCATTAACCATGTTATCAGAAATGTAAACTCATGGAAATAATACATTTCATATCTACAATAATATGTCCTGGCTGTCAGCAAGAGATACGAGATATATGCACTTACGAAGCTGCCATTGACCCATTTGTGGAAAGACTCATTATATGCCATTGCAGCTCAGGGATGTCCTCTTTATATTTTAGTCTTCTTATGAATTCTGCCTATTGATTATCTGTTAAATTGGTATATAATGTAAGTTGTCACTGTGGCTGGCTCTACCAGCCAAAATAACCACTCCAGACTGTCAGAAACCCAACTGATAATTAGAAGTTCCAACAGGGCACAGCTATGCAAAGGGCAAGCAACAATCCAACTTTTTTTCATAACCTTAATCCCAACTAAATTTCCTCGAGTACTCTAATGAAAAGAAAACAAGTCCAACTTCCTTGGCTTCCTTAACATTTTAATATTTTGATTGTCTCTTTTCCTCCCAAGAACAATATTATTTTTCCTATGATTAGGTGAGGAGAACTATACCCAGTACTTCAGCCTCTTTTGATGTATACTCTGTTTCTTTGCTTTCAGTCCAGTATCTTGTTTCCTTTTGTTTTGACTTCAGCCCAATATTTGTGAAATGGTAGGATGAAAAGTTGAAAAGCAAAATACTGCAGATGCAAGAAATCTGAAATAAAACCAGAAAATGCTGGAAATACTCAAAATGTTTGGCAGTGCCTAATGAAGAGAGAAACAGAAGCCTTTTCGTTGTAGCAAATATGGCGGATAAGGCCCAAATCCGGAAGCTCCCCCCCCGACCCGAACCAGTACCTATCATTTTTGTGGGAGCGGGAACGGGCCCAGATTGGGATTTGTGCATGCGTATTTCGTGGAAGCTGCTGCCCGCAGAAATCAGCAGCTGCTTCCCCTCATGTGATTTTTGGTGTGAGAGGCTCCTGAAGTCCGATATGCACACATTAGACCTGGTAGGAACAGGTCTGAACTTTGTAGATTCATTTGGATAGCTGGGGTACCCTTTTGGAGAGGTAAGGTACCCCCTTGAATATGGTTTCGGGACACTTTTGGGGAAGGTAAGGTGCCCTTTGGGATTTCTAAAAGTAGGCATGAATGTGCATAGAAAGTGCAGAAGCTCTTTGGAACTGTCAAAAACAGCTGTCAAACATATCAAAATGAACTGTCAAAGAGAGCTGTCAAAGAATTTAAAACTCCTGCCCTTTAACTCTTCGTAAAAACTGATAGCAGTGTTAGAAAAAAAGATTGCATGCTACTTCACTCTCTGTTGACATAAGCCTTCGTGCTTCCATTACTGGATTACTGCTGCATGAGTGATTTCACAATCTGCCATTATCACAGTAGGGTGCGAGCCATTTCATAGTTTGACTGACAGCTCCATGTGGCTATGGACTCTTTGAAGTCGGACTATGAATTCCAATGCTTGTTTTTATAAGAGATTATGCAAGCGAATGAAATGGGTGGTTTTGTAAGAGATAAGTAATGTTAATGTAGTAAATGGGTTTTTATGAATGAGGTGTTTTAAAAAAAAATAATGACCCAGACCTTCCATTCAGTGGTTCTCCAGGGGATCTCCTGGAGGTCACCACGCAAGGACTGCACAGGAATTGCCCCCGAAGTTTCAACCGCACTTGGAACCATCCGAAACTCCGATTTTAAATCGGAGACGTCGGATGGTTCCAACTCCCTTGGCAGAATAGTTACCCAGGAAAAGTTAGGAGGATTAAAATCACTTCTAACTTCTGGGTAACTATAGTCTTGATCACCGCCCCGCCGCCCCCCAGATTATTCCCCCAACGATCGGCCTCCCACCCCCCACTAAAGCCGCCTATCCCCCCCACCCCCTGACAAAACACCCCGCCCCCCCCCGACCATCCGATCCCCCACTTCATGACTAGCCCACCCAACTACACCCCCTCCCCCGCTGACCACCCATCTCTTCCGTACCTGACTACTCCCACCCCACCCCCGATGCTGCCCCCACCCTGGAACCCATCTGACCCACTTACCTTACACACTTGCTTTCTCTCCTGTCAATTTGGTTGGGATCATTAAACTTACTGGTTTACAACAGCTAGTGCCTTAATAAGGGGGCGTGACTTTGATTCCACCCAATGATCCTGCACTGCACAGAAGGGACTCCCAGAACAGCTGCGCTGCACATTTCTCAGTAGGCCTAGGTCAGAAGTCTGGACGAGAAATGCACAGCTCCAAGAAAAAGGAGCGGAGTGGCAATCTGAGGGTGATTGCTACTCCATGGAAGATTTGGCCCAAAGTCTGCAATAGACATTTGGAACTTTATTGTATTTAATTTCAGCATGGCTCCTGAAGCCTGCCAGTGCATACTGGGTGAGTTGGTATGGTAGATGTGAAGGCATGAGTTGGCACTAAGTTGGCATTGTCTATAAAGGGCCATGGGTGGGCAGAGGGGCATGGTTTGGCATAGGGGCTATAAAGGACCATGGGGGGTTGGGGGCACAGGTTAGCATAGGGGATATAAAGGGCCGTGGGGTGGGTAGAGGGGCATAGGTATGAGGGACCGGGGGGTGGGTAGAGGACTTTAGGTGGAATAGGTTGGCATGGATGGCATATAAGCATGTAGTAGAGTAAGGGGCGAGGGCTGGAGGGCTGTTTTTTAGTTTTGTTTTTTAAATTAAACTCCAACACAGTCCTGGACACCGAGGTAGGCCAGTGCACTCAGCATCCTCTGCACTCATTCCAGGGATTCCTGGCCCGACTCCCAGGGAACCCCCCCCCCACCACCCTGGAATAAAAATCTGATATTCCGTCAGATGTTTTTAGACGTTGGATTCGGAGAGCTGGGAATTCTCCCGACTCTGCATACCTGACCCACAGATGAAAACCTAGGCCAGAGCTGATGACTTCTGAGTTTTTTTTTTGGTTGTTGTGTGCCCCTGACTTCCCTTGATTACTGAATGGTGTTGGTGATTGTTAAATAAATACACACATGTGAAGTACCTTTGTATTGCATGATGGATGCATGGCATCTTCTAAGGTTTGTACATGTGGCTAAAGCATTGTATCTCCATGAGCCACACCTGTCGCTGGTCAGCAATTTCTGTTGGATGACAATGTTGTAAGAGAGGTAGAGAATAAACCCAGTAAAGTATTTAATTCCTTCCCTAAAGGATAAGTAGAAAAGAATTAGGAATAGCACAACAATAAATGTAATACCATGTGCCCAGAGGGTTAATATGCAAGCAGAATGCGACTGAAATAACATTTGGAGATTGAGATTATTCCGAAGTGACTATTTAGATGGACTGAGATATGACATTTTAGGTCTTTTTCTCAAGACCTATAATTCCCCTGGGAAGTTGGGCTGGCCAGCGATCATCACTTCATATAATTTTAATGGAAAATTTATTTCCTGATGTTATCATGCACGAAGGTCCAATAACTCAGTTTAGGTGGAAGGGGAAATGAGATTTTGTTCAACAGCACCTTTTGAGAGCTGTTATTAATTTGTAGACCTAGCTGTGAAAGAATAGCTGCGGGGGAAGATTATGGTTACTGTGGTTACAAAATTGATAATACCAGTCAGAGGCATCATACCTTAGTTTGAACCTAAATATAGCTTTGTGTCACTGGAAGTTTTCACAGATGCTAATCTTTTGCTCTCTGTTTTTAATATTCAAAATTGAGGCTATATCAGAGCAGGCAAGTCTTGACTGGAGGCCAGGTACTTGCCAGTAAAATATTAACTCTAAACTGTTCACATGTATCTCTGATTCCCTGGATTAAAGAGGAATTAATGAAGATATGGCATAAGGTAACCCACTTGGTGTCTCCGTCAACCTAAGTTGCTAGATGTCCAAAAACAGGGGAGCAAGGAGAAATAATCCAAAAAGTACTGTTGGAGATCTCTGTTCACAGGAAATGCAGTTGCTGCAACTACAAAATAAATACAACAAAGTATTGACTGGTTTTACATTGAATAACAGTAATCATATTGGGCAGAATCTTCTGGCTGATGTGCAGGTGGTGGAGTCCGCATGCCAGTGCTTAAAATGTCGTGTGAGCGTCCCGACATCAGCGCGCAGCATCACGATATTTCGGTTGGCGGGCGCGCTATGCAGCAGGACGCGCACCCGCCATTAATTGTTAAGCCTCCAACACAGTCCTGGACACCGAGGTAGGCCAGTGCACTCAGCATCCTCTGCACTCATTCCAGGGATTCCTGGCCCGACTCCCAGGGAACACCCCCACCACCCTGGAATAAAAATCTGACATTCCGTCAGATGTTTTTAGACGTTGGATTTGGCCTTGTTAAGGCCGTTAACTCTCCAATCGACCAGGATTTTGAGGGGCCCGTGCGTCAGCGGCGATCGGCTGCCCACCCGCTGCCGAGTCAATCGGGCCTGCCCGCACATCAAGGGCAAAATTCTGCCCATTTAGTTGCACTCAGATTTCCACACACATGGACATAGGATTAGGAGTAGATCATTCAAACCCTTGAGCCTGTTCTACCATTCAGTTAAATCACGGTTGATCCGTACCTCAACTCTAGTTATCTGCCTTTGATCCATAGCCCTTAATATTCCTCCATAATAAAAATCTGTCAGTCTCAGTCAGGAACATTTCAATTAAGGGATTATGCAATAAATGAAATGTTTGTTGTTGTAAGGGATAACGTAGTTGAAGGAATGTAAATGTAGTAAATGGGTATTTATGAATTCGAGTATCTTTGTCCTTTTGGGGGTGAGAATTCCACATTTTTATGAATTATGTGAAGAAGTGCTTATTGATTTCACTTCTTTCTAATTTTAACACTGGGTGGAAGTTTCCAGCCCCTTACACCAGCAGGATCTTCTGGTCCCGCCAATGTGAACGGAGATTTCAATGGCTCGCCAGCCCCGCCGCAGTGGGGGCTGTAAAATCCCAGCCTATGGCTCTTGTCCTGGATTCCGCCTGCAAAGGAATGAGCTTCTCTGTACCTACATTTATTGTACCTTTTTATTATGTCGAACCCCTCAATATGGGTCACCCTCAAACTTCTAACCTCCAAGAAACACGAACCAAGTTTACATAATGTGTTTTCTTAATTTAACCCTTTAACCCTGGTATCATACTGCTGAACCTGTTGTACCCCTCCAAAGCCAATAGCATTCCTGAGGTGTGGTGCCTAAAACAGAACATAGCTGTCCAGATAGAGCCCGAGCAAGGCTTTGTACCACCAAAGCAACACTTGAGGAATCTCCCCTCTGTATTTCAACCCCATTGAGATTAAGTCAATGTGCAAAGTGAGGTATCCTGTCCCTTTAAGGGAATCAATACTGATCATGTGACAGTCACTGTACAGTGTGGGTAACTGGGAACTGTAAGTCTAGTCCTGGAGGTTCCTGAGTGAGTAAGTATGATCTGGTGCTCTGCCCTATGTCTCAATAAACCATCACTGTTTACTCTTATATCAGCCTCCCCCCGTTTATTGATTGTGAGCAGCAATTGAGGAGAACATAGGAAGGCGTGCAGTTAGAGTTCAGTTGGCCAACGAACTCATTTACCCAAGACATAAAAGTCCAATATTCCATTAGACTTTTTGATTAGTTTGTGTACCCGTGTACTAGTTCCCCCATCATTCCCAGTCTCACACCATTAAAAATATATTCTGGTTTGTCTTTCTTGGATCCAAAATGGATGACTTCACACATTTAATTCCGTCTAACCTTAGTTTTGCACACTCACTTAATCTGTCTATGTCCCTATATAACTCGCAGTTCTTCCTACAAAGCGTTCTGTGCCTCCTAATTTAATGTTATCTGCAATCTTGGATGTTCAGCTCTATTCCTTCATCCAAGTCATTGACAGCTGAGGCCCCAGTACATATCCCTGGAAACATCACTTTTCACATCCCGTCAATCACAGTACATTCCCTTTATCCCTACTGTGTCCAAACACCCATCTCATTACAACCGTTACAAGGTGATCTTCAGTTCTGCATGCTTTTATTTTTTGTCAAAAATTTCATAGGCATTGACCCCAACTGCGATTTCATACTGGTTGGCCAATTAACAGCCAGCCAGCATGAAACGCACGCTGAAATATTCAGCACCGCCAGAGTGGGGGTGGGGGTGGGAAGAAGGCAGGTGCCGATGTCAGCGCGGGTGTGAGCGAGCACCGAATGAAAGCTCCCTGAAGGCAGAGAGCTGCCTCAGGGAGGTGAAGACCTGAAAAATCAAAAATAAAGGTTTTAGAAGCTGAAAGAAAGTGTCCATGCATCATTATAAATCGCCTGAAAGTTTAGCGACTGAAATGCTGTTCACAGAAATTTATTTATATTTTATTTCATCGCGGAAGCCTCATCCCGCCCGCGGATGAGGTTTGAAGAAAAATGCAAAGTCCGCCTGGCCAATTCGACCATCCGCCAACTGTAAGGTTGGACGGGCAATGGTAAAAGTAAAGACAATTGCAACTTTAATTACCTTAACTGGCCTCTTAATTGTCGGCGGGTGCGCTTTCGACTTTTGCATGCGCCCGCCGACTGAAATATCACGCGAGCATCATGGGATGATGCCAGGACGCTTACCTGACGTCATCTCGCGCAATTTTGCCTCCGATCAGGCCAGGCGCGTGCCCGCCCGCCAACCTAAAAATTCTGCCCCGTATGTAAGACCATATCAGATGCCTTCCACACCATGTAGACAACATCCATAGACATTCCCCTGTCCAGCATATTGGTGATATCCTCAAAAAATTAAACTGGGTTTATCAGATTTCTGTCATGTGCTCTCGCACACACACACACACACACACACACACGTCCTCATTTGTGACTGGTCCGAAGTTTTCCATTTTCCCAAAGCCCTACATGTAAAATTTTTAGAAACTGGATATCAGCTTGAAAGCTTAACTATTCTTTTTGATGCCCCTGCCCTGGTGGTTCTATTTTTGAAAGTAAAGATCCATAATGTTTGTACTCGTCTCCTTGTTTGATTCAACTCTCAAATCCAAGAGGTTTTTATTTAAAGGCCATGAAGCAGGAAATGAGCAGTTCTGTCAACATTGGGCAAACCTGAGGTGTGAGACTTTGGGTAGCCAGTAAGACAAAGAGTGAAGGCACAAGCTTGCAGCCGATTTTCACCTCCCAAAGCCACGCACAAGAATTGTTCTGAGAATCCTTATTTTACATTCTTTTTCAGGAAAAGGATCCATCAATAACAGCACCATTAATGATGAAACTTCTGTAGCCCTGCTGTATTTCAGGTTCATCTGGAATATTTACATGTTGGCATTAAGTTGACTCATTCAGACTTTGATATGCACTGTAAAAACAGGATAGTTTTTGTAATCATGGGCAGAGTTTTACCCTTGGCGTGCGGGTGCGTGCCTGACATGCCCGTGCATGAAATAAAGCACGTTGATGTCGGGCGAGCATCCCAACCTCGACGCGCACTCTCACGATATTTCGCTAGGCAGGTGCGCGATGAAGACGGAGGCGTGCCTGCCATTAATTAAGAGGCCAGTTAAGGCCCTTGAGAGACCGATTGACTCCGAGTTTACGTAGCCCGTGCGATTTTCAGGCTGTCCCGCGGGCAGGCCACAATTTGCAAAAACTGATCCACTGGCAAGACAAGAGGGGTCAGTGGGCTTCACAAAGTGAATGTTAGTAGTTTTGGATATCACTTGCTGCTGCTTGCTCCTGTAAACAGGACAGCTTCATTTCACTTCAGAGCTGCATTCAGAGCATTTAGAATCTTCAGCTCAGGACTCAGTGTTGTCTTCCAGGCCCCTGGACAATTCAACACCACGTGGAGCGTTCCAGGTATCAGACAGCCTTCCCTTACCCTTGTAATAGGGATTGTGGTCTGCGCTAGAGGCATCTCCTCTGAGGAGGAAGAGAGGGCCAGAAGGAGGAGGCCAGATGCCAGATGTCCTATTCAGCTTCCAGGGGAGGAGAGGCGCAGGCATAAGGGGTGCAGGGCCAACAAGAAGGCCAACGTGGAAGGGGCTGCAGAAGGCGCCACTATCCTGCTGCCAGGGTTTACAGGCAGCGATGCAGCTACCTCAATATGTCTGAGGTGCAATGCCGAAGGAGGCTCTGTCTCCCAAAGGAGACAGTGACCTCCATCTGTCAGAGGATCGTCCCTGAGATCAGCTCTGACTGTGTGGGTGGATACCTCATGCCAATGGCTCTGAAGGTCACAGTGGCCCTAAACTTCTACACCTCCGGCTCTTTCCAGGGCTCAATGGGGGATCTGTGTTGAGTCTTCCAATCAGCTGTCCACAGTTGCGTCAAACTGGTGACAGACAAAAAAAACTCATTTACTTCTGGGGGACAAACATAGCCGAAAATAACATTCACCGGAGTTTTACATTCCCCCATTTTTCTGTTTTTTATTTAAATGATGCAAACAAATATCACCCATGATCAGGCCATGTTGCACTTAAGGTGCTTTAAGTTTTCACTTGCGGATGCCCCGTCTAGGTGCTCCCTCCTGGCTGGCACCGGCGTTGGAGACAACCTGCTCACTCTATTGTCCTGTTGGCCTTGATGACCTTGGCGGGCGTCCTCTGGCCCGTGGGGCCTGTGCTCGCCCCGCCTGGGAGGGAGCAGCCAGTGCCTTTGCTGGCATCTTCCCAGTCGCCACAGCCTCATCAGATGCCACGGTCTCTGGCAGAGGGGTGGAGGAGCTGCTGCCATCATCCGGAGCACCCTGAGAGGAGCCCACAGAGACAAGAAGCAGCTTGTGCATCAACGTCGGGTCGCTCTGGACCTCCCTGCTCACCATTGATAGACGGGCACCAAGCTGGGATACTGGGTGCCCAATGCATCTTCTACACTGACACTGACCAGCTGAGGACATTGCAGGGTGTGAGGGCTTGCACACCCCCAGGAACTACTGATTGAATCCCTGGAGAAGCCTCTCCATGAGAGTCGCCACTCGCTGCCTGGAGGAGGCATTGCACTCGGCCATGAGGGTCAGCGCAGTGCTTATGCTCCGCATGGACTCCTCCACAACGGACACCATGGCATGCATCCCCTCATGTATCTCCGCCAGATCTTCCCGCACACCCTGCTGGTCATCCAGCAGCTGCTGCCTTAGGGATGACTCTAGAGGCCCATCATCAGCCATCAGCTGAGCATTGTCCTGTTCCCCAACAGTCCTCCGACTGCCGGCGTCTTGGGCACTCTCTGCCTCCACCTGCACCTCAAGCGAGTGTGAAGTGCCCTCACCAATGTGCACTGAGATACTAGAGCCGATCTTATGCCCACCGAGGTGCTGGTATCTGCGCTGGTGCCTGCTTAACAGACTGGGTGTGACGCTGGTGCGTGCTCACCATGCTGGTCCTCGGGTCAGGGGTGGGCCTTCAAGCTCCTCACAACGAGGAGCTGCTGCTGAACCTAAAAGGGAGAAGAAGGACATGTCATTACACTGTCAGTGTGCATGCCTGGCACCCTGATGAGACAGAGGGCAGAATTTAGCCCTCGATGGCGGGCAGGCCCCACTGGCTCGGTGGCAGGCAGACAGCCGAACTCCGCCACCGAAACGGGCCCCGCCGCCATTTTGAGTGGGTGGGCCAATTAAGGCCCACCCAACAGGCTGCTATGCGCTTCCTGTGCAAGGAGGGAGGGAATCCCCAGCTGTCAAAGTGCGCTGTTTCACGCATGCGCACGAAAGAGCGCACTGCTCCCTGTGACTAAGCGCTGTCTCAGGGAGATCACTGAAAGTTTAATAAACCTAAAAAATAGCAAAATAAAAAAATTATTAACATGTTCCCCTCGTGACAATGTCACACGAGGTGGGACATGTTAATAAATATTACATAAAGTTTATTAAAGTTTTTAAAAACTGACATGAAACCTCATCCCGCCAGTGGATGAGGTTTCATGTTTTTTCAGAAGCCCGCTGGGGCTCCTGGCCTGCCCGCCAAACCTGAATATTTAAATGGGGCGGGATGATGTCGGGGATTCCTCCCGACGTCATCCCGCGTCATTTTCGCATTGGCGAGCGGGACCCACCCCCAACTCGCCGACGGAAAAATTCTGGCCAGAGATCTGCATCATGGTGCCCTCGTCTTTCCATTATCGATGAGCGTTCCAGGTTCAAGGCTCACATCAATAAAGAGACTACACCGCAATGGCTGCAAAAAGCCACATTCTCACCTCAGTGCACTGCACCCTTACCTTCCTCTGGCACCCCAACCTCACCACGGCCGCTTGACCAAGGTGCATGGCGCCTCTCCAGCTCCAGGGCCTCCTGCTTGCATCACAAGAGGATGAGGAGGTGTGGGGGTTCCCTGCCAGTCTGCGACCTCTCAGAATTGTTATGGGATGTTTCCTCCTGGAAGGATAGAGGAGCATTGAGTAGTCCACTCTCTACCTGCAGCCCCGTTGCAGCCTGGCCAACCCCACCTGAGGAATACCTCGCAGGGCTTATCCGATTCGTGACCCTGGAGCCACTAGGCACTCAGTCCAAGCAGCCAGGGCTCACCCCCTTGGCCAGACCCTGTCTCATTTGCCACTCACACTCTAACACGTCTGAGGTTCACGGAGGGGATGGGCAGCTCTTAACTGCCCTGCAAAGTGACCCATGCCAACACAGTACTCACCCTTCCCGATCGCAGGAGATTGGTGAAGCGCTTCCGGCACAGCGCCCGTGTGCACCTCACCATATCGTGGCTGCTGACTGTGGATGCCGCCTCCTCCCAGACCTTTTTTGAGAGGTGGGGGGGGCCTCCTCCTCTCGTCCCTGGAGACAAGTGTTTCTCTCCCGGCTGCCACCTCCGCCAGGAGGGCAGCGAGGCCCTCGTCCAAAAAATGCGGGGCCAACAGCCCCGCTGACCTGCCCTCGCGCCTGCCGAGCCCACCCGCTGCAGCATCCATGCACACGACTTCCACGTCCTTCAGTGGCAGCCTTCCAGGGGCTGCCAAGGCCACATTTGAATCAGCCACCAAGTCGCCATTGGAACCGCCCGCCCTTTCGCACTCATTGAAAGGCCTCATCTCATGCTAGGGGCCTTAATTGGCCTTCCCGTGTAAAATTGCAGTGCGCTGCTGATCGCGGGCGGCAGTCGGCTTCCTGACCCCCCCCTCCCTCCCTCCCCACCGCCCCCCCACCACACCAAGGGTAAAATTCTGCCCCATAAATCTGTCCCTTAAACTGGACCATGAATAGCTCGTGCCTTATAAATAACTAGAATAGACTGTAAAATGTTGCAGGTTCTATAGCAAATGGCATTTAACCTGCTATTTATTATGTTTAATTTTTCCAGAGACCATGGCATGGAGTGCTCCACCTGATTCTCTCGGTGATACAGTGTGCAGCTGGAATGAGGCAACTGACAAAGCCAGCGCTTGGACAGTGGGAGGAGATGCGAATTCTATGTCCTGGGGACCCTCGGAGAGACCAAAGGCTACCTCGGGTTGGGGAGTAACAGCCAAGGACTTGAGCTGCAGTGGAGTCGACTGGGATACTGCAGATTCTGCTGAGCAGGACATCTTCGCCAATATAGGTCAGTATCTTTAAAATTGTTTGTAAGTGCAGTGAGAGCAAAGGAATGGATGATGCAGTGGATTAAAATAGCTGGCCAGACAGATGGAATAAACTGACGTGACAAAAGTCTCCTTGTACTGAGGATTAGAAGCTCACATGATCAAGTATGAGTAGTCTCAATATTGTTCCTAGTTAGTCTGACTCCAGGCACAGAACAATCCATAATGAGACACAATACTGTCCACGAAGGGGGTGAAAGTGCAAATCTCACACTGGATCAGTGAAATCTCTGAGGCTGGGATTAAAGCGCATTGTTGGAACACTGAAGTAGAGTTTACCTAACCCCATTAAATGTGATATGAGGTTGCACCTTGCAAAGCTGGTAATTCATGATAGGAAAGAGCAGGCGATGCCACAGTTGTGGCCTGGGTGCTCTCAGATTCTTCTGTAAATTACTTATATTAGATTTGATCTTTGGTATTCTAGGCTAGAGGCAGCCTTGTACAAAGTATGTGTGTTTTATTACCGTTATAAAAGAAGCTACAATACGAGAAATAAAGTATTAAAATACAATGCTTATATTTATAGCATAATAAAATAAGAGACATGCACTTGTCAACATCCACAAGGAGATCGATCTAGAATGGCCTTGTGGTAACACATGAGTGTGTCGAGTCTCACTTTGAGAATTTTCCATTATACTGTGCTTCATGTCTGCCTTATATACACCACATCACTTGTATAATGGAAATCTTGTACCTGTATGTCAGTAGATTTCACCAAGTCAAAGCAGCCTTCTAACCATTCTCACACGTTCCAAGACTCCCACACTCCTGACTCCCAAAGCCTGCCCACCATGCACAAGGCACAAGCCAGTAATGTGATTGAATACTCTCCACTTGCCTGGGTGAGTGCAGCTTCGACAACAAGCAAGAAGCTTGACACCATGCAGGCCAAAACAGCCTGCTTGTTGGCATCCCATTCACCGCCTCAAACATTAACTCCCTCCACCACCAGAGCACATTGGCAACAGTGTGCACCATCTACAATATGCACTGCAGTCATTTGCCAAGCCTCCTTCGGCAGCACCTTCCAAACTTGCAATCACTACCACCTAGAAGAACAAGAGCAACAGAATAATGAGAACGCCATCCTGACTTGGAACTATATCGCTGTTCCTTCACTGTCACTGGGTCAAAACCTGGAAATTGCTTCCTAACAGTATTGTGGGCGTACCTATACCGCATGGACTGCAGCGGTTCATGAAGGCAGTTCAACACTAGTTTCTCAAGGGCAATTAGGGATAGACAACAAATGCTGGTTTTGTTTTATTAACAAATGAAATAAAGATAGGCAGACACAGTCAGCCAATAGTTCCCATGCTACAATCCCATAATATAACCACAGTTATGTCTCCTAACATAGGTTATAAGGATACTTACACAAATTGCTGACAGTAACAACTCTGAACTGAAAAGGTTTCTTCTGCTATTTTAAAAAAAACCTGTGAAATTTAACTTTTATCAAGTCCCATGGCTACTCAATGATACAGAAGTATATTATTTGCCAAGCAGTGATTTTAGTAAGGACAACATTTATCTGCCTTGGGACAATTTATTATGTCAAAGGTATTATATAAATTGAAGTGGTTGATTCAGTCTTTGCCATTGTTCTTATAACTATGTGTGCAGTAATTTTTTGACCTGCTAAACTCGATGGTCTATTTGCCTAACAAAAAAAAAGTGACAAAGATTCTCACTTCGATTTTTTCCCCCTGGGAAGCATTCAAGAGGAATTGTTTATATCACTTCTAATCGGCCAGTGTCTGCAGCTAGAATTTTGTGCAGATGCTGGGGTATGTGAGAAAGAAAGGATGGGGGAAAGGAGACCAACTGGGCAACAAAATAAGCCACAATTTGGAGGAAAAGGACATAGAGGAAAGGGACAGAACACAAGTGAGAGAGGGGGAGCTAGGGCAGAAACGATAAGGGAAGTTGGCAGTTTGTATAGTTAGAGTGTAGTATATAATGAAGTTTTGCTTTAATATTACTGTAGAAAACTTGAAAGACATGGACAGATACTGGCAATATTTATAGAACTGGACTTTGATATCTACTTATCGGCAAGTTTTAAGGATGCAGGAGTCTCAAGTGGATTTGGATGAGAATGTCATGTAATTTTATGTGGAAGCTTCTACATTAACATTGCAATGTTAAAAGCTTTATGAACTAATTGTAACATATATAGGAGACTTGCACTCTGTTGACGTCTTAAAAAGAGCTAATTAAGAAGGTTGTTTGCAAATAAGAATTTGATTGCAGACTTAAATTCTTCAGGTCTGTTGCCCATTGAAATGTAGATTCGCTAAATGTTAGAGGTTTTAAGGGCTGTTTTCCCTGATGGGATGTTCTCTACAGTAAACGACACTCGAGATTTGGTTGGGAAAATGGGAGAGCGCCGCAGCTCTGATCTAATCAGGAGCTTGTAACACAGATTCCCTGATCAGCAATTTCTGTGAAGACTGTTACATGCTGAAAATGCCTAATTGGGAAATGAGCCCTTTTACAAGCACTCATATTCCAAAACTAGTGTAATGAACAATCTCAAACCCATTGATTTGAGAAGCAACTGATTTGTTACCTTGTCATGAATTGATCTTGCTGATTTGTGTTTAGGAACATGGGACAACAAGACGGGTGTGAGAAAGCCTCCTGTGACCTTTGGAGCATTTCCTGATCCTCCCGAAACAAGTAAGTGCAGAGAATTCTCATGTCTATACCCTACTTTCGGTTCATTTCATTGTCAGCAGTGAGCTATATTGTAATGCATTATAAATAGAGGCTGCTGAATAGTGGCCATTAAATCATAGAAAGCTAATACAGTTGAGTTTCTTTTCATTCTTTCATGGGATGTGAGCATTGCTGGCAAGGCCAGCATTTCCTGCCCACCCCTAATTGCTTTTGGCTTGCTCAGCCATTTCAGGGGGCAGTTAAGAGTCAACCACACTGCTGTGAATCTAGAGTCACGTGTAAGCCAGACCAGGTAAAGTAGGCAAATTTCCTTTCCTAAAGAACATCAGTGAACCAGATGGGTTTTTATGACAATCGATGATAGTTTAATAGTCTTCATTACTGAAACAAGCTTTCAAATCCACTACGTTACCACCTCCCCCTTAAATTATGCCATAGTCTGAGAGGATAATGAATTTTTGATATTTTTAATAAGTATTATCAACCACAGCCTTACTCTTTGTTGTCACAGGTTTCTGTTTTAAATCATTTCATTGTGATGCAGGACTCCTCAGAGGAGTTTGCTGATGTAGTACCACACAGAATAACAGTTGTTTTTGATAGATATGATTTGTGAATTTACCACTAATACATACAGCTCCCATTTTCCAAGGCTCCATTTGTAGCACAACACTTTGTTGGTGATATGTTTGGATTGAAAAATTGGTCCCCAACTTTGTGGGCCAAATTGGTTTTGGACAGAGCAAAGAAGCAGTGCGACCAAGGAAAATTCATGCTGATATATTCAAATGATTAAATTTAGGTCCCACATTAAATTTCATGACTCTGGGCAAGGCTTTTCCCCCAAGGTGCACCTTGCTCATATAAAATGGGACCAAGCCAGTTGTAGTGTACATGGATTTTCAGGAGGATGTTCAGTAAGGTGTTCAGCAAGAGGCTAGAATGGTACAGGCTTGTACAATAAAAAGAAATGTAGTAGTAATATTGACATGAAACAAGACTTAAGGTTGGCGCAGACTTGATGGGCTGAATGTCGTCCTCCTGTGCTGTACTGATCTATGATTCTACGTGGCTTGAGGTTGAATTTTATCTCATAGACTACAGCATAGAAGGAGGCCATTCGGCCCATCGTGTCCACGCCAGTCAACAAAGATCTGACTACACTAATCCCATTTTCCAGCGCTTGGCCCATAGTCCTGGAGGCTATGGCAACACAAGTGAATATCTAAATACTACTTAAATTTTACGGGAGCTACTGACTCAACCACTCTGACGCTCCTTTGAAAAGCCTTGGGATGTCTTACTTTGTTAACTCTTTAGTGCCCTGTTTTCAGTGCTACAGTTAATTGCCTGTTTGGCTCCAAAATGGTGCATGTGGCCATGCGTGCACTTCTCATGCGAACCATGCTGGATATGATTTTGGTGAGGGCATTAGCATACACAGAGAGCATCCACTGGGCTTATGCAGAGTAGGCAGGTCAACCAGTGCTATTTAAAAGGATCATCAACCACTTTCAGGTTAATTATTGATTGATTTCTACTGGCTCATTGAAATTTTAAGAGGTTTTTGGTGGTTTCTAAAAGTTGATGTGTGCAGGAAATTGTGTGACGCACACTGTGGGTCTTTGCTGACTTCAAGGATTCTGCACAAACCATTGGCTCCCTGACATGGGTGCAGTAGTAGGCATTCCCCTTGGACCAAATCATAACAGAGAAAATGAGCAGAAGTGATACAGAGCAGGATAAGCTGCTGGAAGAGGGAGGAGGAGAAAGGGGAGAAGGATTCTCAGCAGGAAGCCTTATCCACTCAGGGTATTCAGGGAACAATTGTCTTGCCTGAACTTCCATGAGGAACAATATATGAGATGTCTGTGCTTCAGTAAAATTTCACTGAAATGTGCCACCTCCTGCAGGCACAACTGCAACCTCAGAGCAGGGTAAGCACAGCATTGCAAGTAACTATGAAAGTGACCATTGCAGTGAACTTCTATGCACGGGTTCCTTCCAGGCTAGAGCAGGCGATATTTGTAACTACACCAGTTGCTGTCCACTATTTGCATAAGGGAGATCACCTGAGGTTCTGAATTCCAGGCAGGAAAAATACCTTTCAATCTCTCTTAGAGAGAAGTAGGTGAAATGAATATGCAGCTTCACCATGATTGCAGGTTTCCTCATGTTGACGACACTTGCGTTGCTTTGTGGACACTTATTGTCAACTCCTGAGATGTACCACAACTGGAAGGGATTCCACTCCCTCAAATTACAGCTGGTGTTCTGTCATATTCAGCACATCATGCAAGTCAATGCCTGGTATCCTGGCAATAGCCATGCTGCCTTTCTTCTGCAGCAGTCCACTGTGTTATCTGCTTTTGAGCCACCACGACAAACCAGATGGTGGCTACTGGGTGGCATTAGCTATCATTTGATCCAACATGACTCATGACTGTGGTGCGCCATCTGCACACACATGGGCGGCATGCATTTTTGAAAGCTATACTGCCCTATGAAATGAGATAGATTAGACTGTGGAGTACTGAAACAATGATTGTGTTGCTTGAACTGCTCTGGAGGATTCTTGCAGTAATTGGCAGGCGTCAGGATTTGTTGTGGTCTGCGGCATGCTTTATAACCTTGCCAGCATGATAGCACAGCCTTGACAACAGGTATAAAGCGACCAGCTGAGGAGCAGGAGAAGGAAGAGGAAGAGAGGAGACGACCAACAGCACCCTCATCTGGTCATGCTGACCATGAAGAACTCATCCAACTATATCAATAAATGCAATCCCAATTCCTCATTCACAGCAGTTTCACACCGTACCTTACTGACCATCTGTTACTAACCATCCAGTCCGCTCAGACACAATGCAAAAATAAATGCTAATACAAAATAAATATTTCAAAATCAAACTTATAAATCAAACCATGCCATATTCTGTACAAATGCTAACTAATCAAGCTTATGCTTTACCTTTATGCGTGTGTTCAGTGTGCCTTTGCCTAGCCTATGCTCCTATGCAATGTTACCCCTGTGGCTGCAGCTTGGCTAACTTTTGCTGAGAGAGACTGCAGATAACTTAGGAGGATGATCTCAGGCAGGTCTGGACCCAGAAAACAAGAAGCCAGAAGGCTGAGCTGGATCGATGTTTGGTCACTCGGAAATGAGGGATATGGAGAGCGGGCAGGAAAATGAAGTTGACGCAGCAAATCAACCATGATCATATTGAATAGCGGAGCAGGTAGGCCTGGTTCAGACTGCGCCATCTTGGCAGCAATCTGGGCTGGCTGGCTGGCTGGCTGGCTGGCTGACCGACAACAGCAAGGGCAGTGGCAGAGTGGTCATGGTGGGGGGAATAAATGCTATTTTCCTGAGAGAGGACAGCAGGTTTGTGCTTCATGGAGACACTGCCACTTTACCGGGGTGGCACCTCAGCACTCCTAGTAATCTTTTAGTGGACAGATTGCCAGACTGCTGTGACACCCTGCAAGACACGATTGTGACAGCAGTCTGACCTTGCATGGCAGCATGCTGAGCTTGAATGAGAACAGTCTTGAGTTTCCATAGCAGCACCCAGAGACTAAGTGGCTTCTGCTGGTACTGCATTGGAAAGGAAGGGCTCCAAGCTCTGCGCGAAGACCTGTGCCAGACCCCTCCTTGACATTGCAGACTCTTTCTGGCAGCCCTGCCAATGCACTATAACATTTCTGTGCATTCCCAATAGCCTGGGCAGAATTTTCCGATCGGCGCTCGGCCCGACACGCCGACGCATAAAATCACGTGTGATGACGTCGGGCATGCGTCCTGAAGTCATCGCGCGCCATCACGATATTTTGATCAGCGGGCGTGCGCTGGAGTCGGCTGTGCGCCCGTCGAAATGTTAACAGCCTATTAAGGCCATTAAGAAGTTAATTGAAGCACTTCTGCGTGAGCGGGATGAGGTTTCCTGAAGCTTTTATTAAATAAAGAAATTTTGATTAAATATGAAAGCATGCCCCCACGCATGTGACACAGTCAAATGAGGGGACATGTTTAAATACATTTCTAAATCATTTCTTTAATTTATTTTAATATCCATTCAATCTCCCTGAGGCAGCTCCGTATCTCAGAGAGATTGCTGTGCTCTTCGCTGAGAGATTGCTGCGCTCTTCACTGAGCGCTACCAGTCGCATATTATGCTGGGCGGGCCTTAATTGGGGGCGTGCCCGTTCCCGCCCAGCCCACCTGCCATAGGAAAAATCCTGCCCCCTTTTTCTGTATGCTGGCCCATTGAAGTATTCATCTGAATACTCTGCAGAATCTGTAAGCAACCTAGCCCTCTGGCAAGTTACCCTTTATTTCTGGATGCACACCACTGGTGCTCAGAGTCTTCACCAAGTGCAGATCCCACCTTTGTGCTCGCCTCAAGTTTCTGAGCTGGTGACTGCGAGAGCAAGTGACAGTGTTTCTTTATCACTGTCTTCCTGCATTATTTATAAAGTAGGGGCATGGATTAAAGAACAATTTATATTTATAAATATAATAAATATAAAGAAAATAAATAAATAATTTATACAGACATTTTTGACCACTTTTGAAATCCTTTGTTCAGTTTTAGGTGATCCATCAAAGAAAAGAGAATAAAGCCATAAAGAATATGCAGTTCACCAGGATGACATCAGAATTGAAAAACTATAGTTATGAGGACAGACATGAAATGCTAGACCAATTTCCACTAAAACAGAGAAAGCAAAGAGGAGATTTAATTGATGTGAATAAGCAGGAAAAGACCATTTCCTTTGGCTAGAGAATCAGCAATAAGGCGATAACAATTTAAGTTGTCTATAAAAGAAGGAAGAGGGTAATTTGGAGGTACTTCTTTACACAGAGGGTTATTACAATGTTGAATGTTTTGCTGCAGGCAGTAGTTGAGGCAAAGACCATTGCATCCTTTAAGGAAAAAACTGGAGGAAAAGAAATGGCGGAGAATGATTCAGTAATGGGGGGAGTGTGGGATTAGTTTTCAATTGCTTTACCAAGGAGCTAGCACAAACACAAATGGTCAAATAATTTTCTTTATGCTGTAAATCTATATGGCTCTATTGTTCATTGCCAGGAAAGTAGGCCTGACCAGCTTTGGAGTATCACATAAACCAAGGCTGCTGTAGTTTCATTGGATAAAGTCCAGAGATTTTTTTTTTGCAGTGCACATTTTTCTACATGTGCATTAAACATCTTGCACACTTGTGTTTCCTCCTACATTGTTAATTCCTTATGGAAGGTTTGAGTTTGATAAGACATGTTTCCCTGGAGAGTTGCCAATTATTGCTGCATACAAGTTGCAGCGAATGAAGTTGGGGGATGGAAATCTCTTCAGTTGTTGCCTAAGTGTTGCATGAATTGGATGAGGAAGACCAATTCATGAGGGATCATTTTGTTCAGACCTACCAGTAATCTCAAGGGTAATTATTGAAGGGAACAAATCCCAAGTACACAGGTTTACAGACTAAGACCCCATACTTGAGTAAACCACAGGACGCCTCTCTTCAGTGCCATAGCTTCATTGAAAGGCAAGTGACAAAACTATGCCAGCTGGTGCAGGCTGATTTGTGGACATTATAATGGACTAGGATAGTTCTTTCTACAGCTGTGATGATCACCATGGTGCTAAGCATGGATTCTTCCAGACCATTGCAGGGGATATCTGTCAGATAAGCCAGTCTACAGTTCATTCCTGTATGAAGCAGGTGACTGGCATCAAGATTGACAAGATAAGCACCCCTATCACTTTCCCGCCAAAAAGAATACACCAATTGTGGAAGGTGCAAAATTTCACCACGTGCAAGCTGCCAAATAGTCCTTTCAATTATAGACAAAATCTCTGTAGCCATCAAGACTCTGCATGCCAACCCAAATGCACACATGGGGCAGAATTTTTCGGTCGGCGTGTGGGCGCGCGCCCAACCCGATTGAGTGTGAAATAGCACGTGATGACATCGGGCGAGTGTCCCAATGTCATCGCATGCTCATACGATGCTCACACTATATTGCACCTTTCAGAATGGGCTCTGCTATAAATTTATGGAAGGCAGTGCATTGGATCCGGAGCATGTCAGGAACCCATCCATTTTCAGGCTTATAAGCAGGCAGCTGGCAAAGATTCATTCTTTGGGTCCAGGGGGATGAAATATTCAAGCAAGGTATGAAATGAGCTGATGATCTGATCCCATCTCTTTGTTGCCTAAGTGCTGCATGAACAATTACATAGGCTTAGTATTCATCCTGGTCATCTTCTGGGTGATTTATAATATCATTACCTTCTGGAGGAGCGAATCCTTCCTCTGTTGCATACAGAATCTCCACAATCCTCTGAATGGCAGGGTTGTTCTCACTTTCATGTTCTTGGCAGATGAGTTCAATAGCCCTTAATTTACTGAAGTAAAAATCTCTCTCCTTCTCCAGTCCAATAAAACATATCTTGTAGCACAACAAAAATTGCTTATAATGCTCAAGTAGTTATTTGGATCAGGGTCTTAACTCTAGGCTACTGATGCTGAGAGCAATTATTCAGCCCTGTGACCAAGTGTCACTCAAGCTAAAGCAGCATTTATTTTCCAAATTAAAAGTTGGCAGCACGCCTGTCGACAATTATGAGGTCGATTAAAGCCAGTAACTTAGTAATCAACGATGATTTTTCGTTGCCTGTCCAACATTACAATTGGTAGGCAGGCGAATTGCCCAGGCAGCCTTTGCCTTTTTGAGGAAACCTCATCCAAGGGCGGGATGAGGTTTCCGATATTATTTTTAAAAAAATATAAAAATGTTTAGACAGAATTTACATCAGCCATATGTTCAGGTGACTGATACTAATGCGTGCACATTTTTTCGCCATTTGAAAATCTTTATTTATGGCTTTTGAATTCTTCAGCTCCCTGAGATAGCTCAGCTCCCTGCCTTCAGGGAGCGCTCCTCTGCACCGGCACTGACCAGTGCTTGCCCTCCTCCCGCCCCCACCCCAGCAGCGCTGAGCATTTCAGCATGCCTTTCACGCTGGCTGGCCATTAATTGGCCAGCCAGCGTGAAATTGCGGTCGGGCATCGGCCTGTTTCCCATCCACTCCCAGGCCCGCTGACTGCGCCCACATGCCGAACTCAAAATCCGGCCCATGGGGCCGGATTTTACCAGCCTTTAGGGACAGGTAGCCTGTAAAATGGTGAAGGAAAGTGGTGGAATGCCCTCCCACCCAGAGGCCAGTTGGTAAGTTGTGATTTAACCAGTGCTGCTGCTTCAAATGTACTGCATTTTCCAGGATGCTGGTATCTGAACTGGTGCCATGGGCAGATAAAATGCTGAATACAACATGCTGCAAAGTACCTGGCACAACTTTGTCTGACCTCTGCATCTTAGGAGGAATCCAAATGAAACAAAAGGGAAATATTTACAATGCATCCCCTTGAAAATGACTTTCAAGACATGTTTGCTGATGATTGCACAATGTTCAGCACCATTCGTGATTCCTCAGATACTGAAGCAGTCCATGTCCAAACGCAGCAAGACCTACACGATATCTAGGCTTGGGCTGACAAGCGGCAAGTAACATTCGTGCCACACAAGTGTCAGGCAAAGACAATCTCCAACAAGAGAGAATCCAACCATCACGCCTTGATGTTCAATGGCATTACCATCACTAAATCCCCCGCTATCAACATCCTGGGGGTTACCATTGACCAGAAACTGAACCAGCCATATAAATAATGTCACCAGAAGAGCAGGTCAGAGGCATGGAATCGTGCGGCGAGTAACTCACCTCCTGACTCCTCAAAGCCTGTTCACCATCTACAAGGCACAAGTCAGGAGTGTGATGGAATACTCCCCACTTGCCTGGATGAGTGTGGCTCCCACAACACTCAAGAAGCTTGACACCACCCAGAGCAAAACATCCCACTTGATTGGCAGAACATCCACAAACATTCACTCCCTCCATCACCAACGCACAGTAGCAGAAGTGTGTATCATCTACAAGATGCACTGCAAGAATTCACCAAGGCTTCTTCAACAGCATCTTCCAAACCCACGACCACTACCATTTAGAAGGACAAGGGCAGCAGATAGATGGGAACACCACTACCTGGAAGTTCCCCTCCAAGTCACTCAGCATCCTGACTTGGAAATATATTGCCATTCCTTCACTGTCACTGGGTCAAAATGCTGAACTCCCTTCCTAACAGCTCTGTGTGTGTAACTGCACCACATGGACTGCAGCTTTTCAAGAAGGCAGATCACCACCACCTTCTCAAGGGCAATTAGGGATGGGCAATAAATGCTGGCCCAGCCAGCGAAGCTCGCATCCTGTGAATGAATAAAAAAAGTAATTAAAATGACAAACGACATCAAAACTAAAATGTTAATTTTCATTGGAAGTTATAGCGACAGGAATACCGTGATACTGTAATGCAAAAATGTTTTCCTCACATTGCCATTTCTTTGTAAACTGTCACATTGTCTCCATGAAATATATAAATTAGCATATGAATATGTCATAATTACACCAATTACAAGCTTATGACTTGAGTTTTAAGGATATCATGAACTGGTTTGAAAAAGTATTTTTTTTTTTTGTCTTCAGTTACCCAAGACAATACTTCATCTCAAGATAGCCCATCAAGGTGTTACCTGAGTGCCTCATTGCCGTCTCATACAATTGATGAAGCATGGCTTGGACTAGGTAGGGAAGTCTCATTATTTAAAAACTTTTCTCAGTGTAAATTTATTGCATGGTTAGAGTCCTAATATAGTCAGTAAAGGAGTTAACAACTTTTACATATTGGAAGTACATTAGCTTGGTTTTACAATGTATGTTATAAGACAACTGAATAAAGTACCTGCCTGTTGCAATGGGCAAAGTTGAAAGAAAATGTTTTAGTTGGTCTGAGAATAATATCCAAGTTTGGTAATTATTTGTTACCAGGATCACATACCAAATTCAAATTTGAATTGATTGCTTTGGGTTTTTGACTGGTTGTTCTCAGCAAATCTTGTGATTGGGCTATTGACTTATAAGAATGGGTGAAGTAAAAGTGGAAGATGGAGTTGCCTGTCTTACTGTCAGGAACTGTCTGCATCTTTTTTGAAATCCTGACTTCATTTTGTTATGGCTTGTGCTCCTCGAGAAAGTCGTCTCTTGGTCCTGCTTGAAAAATATTCAGTTGGATTTGCCATCCCTCCTCGCTCCATCCTCATTTTGTTGAAAGTGAGACGGATTTTGCAATTTCTCTGCCTTAATCCTTCCCGGGGACCCCAAAACTGAAACTCGTGACTTCTTTTTAGCCTTCCCTTCCTGCCACAATCCTCAAGCTCATGAGACCCAAACTTGATGTCACAAGCCACTTTTTTCTCACACAAGGCATCTATAATTAGAGTGATGCACTTCCAGTAACTGCTTAGTGTAAGGGAGATTGACAGCATGCACCCCCACAAGGCCCCAGGGAAACTGCAGGGGAATGCCAGGACCTGGCTTATCCCAGTCCCAGGCCTAATATTTGGTTCCTTCACCAGACTCTTGCTGGAGCAATGGTAGGAGTGTGCTGGAAGGACTGCAGAATTTTGGCCCCTCACTGTGTAGCTCAATAATATAAATGTGTTTTTTGATTTTCTTTTTGGAATTTGATAAAGGATTTTCCTCAGGGTTTTTATGCCATTTAATATAAAGTAACATTAAGAAACTACATCAACTGACATTTAAGTGATTGTAAACACTGACCGTTAAAATTTTCTCCTTCAATAAACTCATGAATGGCATCAGATATTCAAATTCTTTCACTAACTTTTTGTAGCACAATGAGGCTACCTGCCCGGTAAGGTAATAGTTTTGGTCATGGAACATTGCTATGTGGAGTCCAGGTCCTTTTTAGTTTTATGGGAGATAAGCCAGAAGGAAAGTCAATTCTGGTTATCCCCTGCCAATTATATGGTATTTGCCTGTCCACCAAGGATGGTGTATGCTGTAACACAGGTGAAATAAAAGCTGACATTTTATTTCAAATCAAAATCAGTAAATAATGACTGTTTTCATTCAGTCACCACTTAAACTACATTATAGGAGAGTATTTCTGTTTACAACCACTGTGTGGTGCAACAACTCAATCACTTGATTCGCCTTTTCCTTTGCACTCATGTAAACCCTTTGCTTACCAGCCGAAATGAAGCAGACACTCAGCAGGCATGGAGGTCACTGGAAAGGAAGATAAAATAGAGTGTATCACGGGTGGCCAGTCCAATGCAAACAGTTTTTCAATTACATCCAAAATGGAAAATACCTCCATATCTTTTCACCCCAGGCTCAAGCGCAGCACTGACATTCTGCCATTAGTGATTGTACTACCCAAAATTACTGAGGGTAGCACAGGCACAGAATGCACTCTGGGTGGGGAACTTCAACGTCCATCAGCAAGAGTGGCTCAGTAGCACCACTACTGATTGAGCTGGCCGAGTCCTGAAGGACACACCTGTCAGACTAGGCCTGCAACAGGTGCTAAGGGAACCAACAAAAGGGAAAAAAACTATATGACCTCACTAGGCTGTTGCAGCAGAGCTACAACACTGGCCTCTACCCAACAATGTGGACAAATGCCCAGGTATGCCCTGTCCCCCAAAATCAAGAAAATCCAATCCGGCCAATTACTGCCTCATCAGTCTACTCTTGATCATCAGCAAAGTGATGGAATGTGTTGTTGACAGTTCTGTCGAGTGGGTCTTAGACAACAATAACTTTCTCACCAACACTTAGTTTGTGTTCTGCCAGGGCCACTCGGCTCCTGACCTCGTTACAACCTTGGTCCAGACATGGACAAAGGATCTGAATTCAAGAGGTGAAGTGAGAATGATTGCCCTTGACATCAAGGCAGCATTTGACCGCCTATGGCATCAAAGAACTCCATCAAAATTAAAGTCATACCTAACCCAAAGAAAAATGGTTGTGGTTGTTGGAGGTCAATCATCTCCGGCCCAGGACATCATGTCAGAAGTTCCTCAGGGTAGCTTCCGAAGCCCAACCACCTTTAGCTGCTTCATCAATGACCTTCCCTCCATCATAAGGCCAGAGGTGGGGATATTTGCTGATAATAACGTTCAGTATCACTTGCCAACTCCTCAGATATTGAAACAGTCCTTGTACAAATGCAGCAAGACCTGGAGCACATTCAGGCTTGGACTGATAAATGGCAAGTAACATTTGCGCCACACATGTGCAAAGCAATGACCATGTCCAGTGAGAGAGAATCTAACTATCTCCCCTTGACATTAACAGCATTGCCATCGCTCAATCCACATCTTTGTTTAGTGTAACCCCAATAGGGGTGGAGGGTTGTTGGAATAACATTATTTTTGATATTTGGGAGATAATGCAACAGGAAAGTCAATTACATGTGACGTGGAGAATAATTGTCAGTCAATAATAACAAAACTAAAAGGATTTCAGATGATGCTGTGGGATATGAGAATGAGGTTTAAGGATTCTTAATCACCATTGGTGGATCCTCAGATCATTGCTTCCAACCTAATAGGAGGCATCTATTCCAAGGCTGTTTAATGACCCATTGAGCTTCTAATTATCTTGAGGCAGGGCTGCTGCCCCCATTTGAGGATAAATCCTGCCTCCGAAAGTTGCCAGCTAATAAAATGGCCAGAAGCTCCCTTGTCCCAGCAGTTCCAGTGGGAGTATTGACCATTGCTGGGACTACAGCAATTCCCCTGAAAAAGAGGATCCAGGAGCCCAGAGCAAGGTGAGTCTGGGATCTTGCTGGGGCCAGAATGGCAGGGTGGGGGTGGCCTCCAATGGACATAGGCCCAAATAGGAGGCACCCACTCCCCTCACCTGGACACTTGGCGTTGGCCTCCCTTGCCTCCGGAAAAATCCCTGCAGCAGCAGGAGGAGTCCCTGATGTTGCTATTATTTGGCCACTTAAGGGCCTCAGTTGACCCATGGGCAAGCAGTCTGCCCAATGCCTCCCCTGCCACAGGTAAAATAACCACAGGCCAGGTAGCTGCCATGGTGCCCAATTTTACGCCCCCACCTTACCTGCCATTTCACCCCTGGGAGGCCAAAATGTTCAGTCAGCATGCATTTTGGAATTTTTCCGAGTAATAGATGTTTTCTATCTTCACAGCATTTGTGTGTTTGCTGTTGAATGGTATGTTCAGTGATGTATTGTTTGTAGGAACATTTGGTTTGGTAGCTTAGGAGCTCTATGAATGCTGGTTTCTACAAAAGATTGGGAGAAGGAGACTGAGGAAATTCAAAATTTTTCCCCAAGACTGGAAGTTGGTAGAGATGTCTGAAAGAACGAGTTGTACAAACCTTCTGACACAATCAAAGCAATGTACAGAGGTGGCATAGAAGAAAGAATAACACCAGGGAAGAGATGTTAGAGCAAACTGCGGCTGGGAAAGTCCTGCTGATTCTTCATCGGTTCACAATGCACATGTTGCCATCGGCATGTTATTTTTATGCAGGTAAAGTCACTGGATTTGATTTGGAATTTGGGAAGCCTATTTTCAGCGTTACTCCTTCATTGGTGGATTTAAGATTGTGAGGAACCAGTCCATTGAACAGACCTAACAAACCTTGAAAAATTACTGACAATAAAAGGTATAGCAATAAATTGGAATTGAACATTGGCCACAGGACCACATCTGACCCTTGCCTGCCACAAGTAAGTGTGAAAGGTAATGGACAGCAACAAATTTCCTGTCTGACTGTGGAAAAGCCTCAGCCCTTAGGAAGTAATTTCATAACATTGAGGGTGCTTAATTTTAATGTTGGTGGAACTGTTACTTCCTGAAGTTGACACTTATGCAAGGTGTCCAATATTTTCAGATCATTTTTATGTTCATTAATAGAAAAAAAAGTCATGAATATGTTAAAATTATATTCCTTTGTTTTACAGATGACCCCTTTGCCGTTGACCTTAACTCAGATTGGAGCCCACCAACAGAGGAATGGGGCAACTGGAAAGGAGAGGAAACATTAATAGCCCAGGAAGTAGGAAAAGAGAAGCTGAGGGTAATAATGAAAATGTACAATCTAATCAGTATTGTTAATGAAATAATTCAAGACCCCTTAATGCCCTACAATAAACTCATAAGTAACTCTTTTGACTTGGTTCCAACTCAATGGCCAGAATCTTCGGGTCGGCATGCGGGGGCGGGCCTTGCTCGCTGATACATAAAATGATGCGCGTTGACATCGGGCGTGCTTCCCGACGTCACCGCATGTCATTCCGATTTTCAGTTCGGCGTGCACGCCTGCTGAACTGTCAAAGGCCTATTAAGGCCATTTAAATGTCTATTAAAACACTTGACATAGCTGCCCATCCAACCTATAAGATTGGCGGGCAGGCAAAGAGCCCAGGCGGCCTTCGCATTTATCATGAAACCTCATCCACGGGCGGGGTGAGGTTTCATGAAGGTTTTTAAACTTCAATAAAAAATTTTAATAAAATTCATAGACCTGTGCCAGTTCATGTGACAGTTTCACGTGAGGGAACATGTCTTAAAAATTTTTTTCTTTCTTTATTTAAATTTTAAAAAATCAAACTAATCTCCCTGAGATTTCGTGTGCATGCGCAAAAGAGCGCAGACCCTTGACCTCCTCCCCCGCCCGCACAGGGAGCGTTCAGCGCTTCCGGGGTGCACGTCACGCTGGACGGCCTTAATTGACCCGCACGCGTAAAATGGCAACACGCAGCCGATCGCGGGTGGCGATCGGCCGCACTCCCACCCAGTCACGCCAATTCTCCCCAATTTTAACTCTGGAAGTCAGTTGCGGAATACTGCACATCAACAGCGGACAGCAAATGACTGAGACATGCATTGTCTAGTATAGATTGATGTTTCAAAAATATTTAACTTGTGTTGTTTACTGTAAGCTTTATGCACCAACTTTCTTTAAACCATATTTAATATTGGCTGTTATGAAAGTACAGCTCTGGAATTTGCATTGACAACATCAGTGCATATTTAATGAAAGTATTTGCAATTGCATATTTGCTTTTGTGACCACAGAAGGCTCAAAGCTCTTTAGAATCAATCAAGTATCTTTGAAGTTTCATCACTGTTTTAATGTAGGGGAACATGGCAGCCAATTTGCGCACAGCCAGGTCGCACAAACACAAGCTAAATGTCAAGATAACCCAAGTTGAACTTACAAAACTGGGTAAATTGGGTTGAGTGAGATGTTAGAACTTTAAAAATCTCAACCCCCACCCCAACCTGCCCACTTCTGAATTTAACAAAGGTGGGACAAGGGCATGCAGCCGTACGGTTCCCAGGAGGCAGGTTGGCCAATTAAATATTTTAATGGGGCTGGAAATCTCTGATTTAACTTGCTTTGCATATTTAATTCTGGTTGTCAAGAATTCTCAGTCTTTGGCGAAACCCAGCAGCTAAAAGAAGAACCCCCCCAACCCCCCACAACAATCATGAACCCCCTGGTTTGGAGATCATAACCTCCCCCATTCCCCTCCCTGCTCTCCAACGCTCTCACTAATAGCAGCAGGTGATTTACCTGAGCCTGTGACCTGTTCCAGAGTATTCTCTGTCTGACTGGAAGCCAAGTCTGTAAATCAAATCAAAACGTTGTACACTTCAGAGAGTCAAAACTCCACAACATGCCAGGAAGCCCAAACTTCCACATTTTCTGACAGAAACTCCCTCCCCACCTCACCTCATCCCAACCTGCTTACGCAGCCCACACCTGTCAAGATTCTATTAGTGCTGGTTGAGAGATAGACATTGGCATAGACAGAAACTCCCTTGCTCTTTTTCGAAATAGTGCCAAGATATATTTTGCATCCAACTGAGATGGCCGACATCTGGAGGTGTTTAACATCTTATCCGACAGCACAGCACTCCCTCATTACTGTGCTGAAATACCCCAGCCTAGCCTTCAGCACCTTGAGCATGACATGTCTCAAACACCATGGCCCAGATTTTCGCTGCGGAGGTGGCTGTGCAGAGTTGGGAAATTTCCCAGCTCACCATACCCACCTTATCGAAACAGTGCCCCGAATAACGGGATCTTCGTTCTGGGGATGGGGCTGGCAGGTGTGTGCTGGCGTCTGGTCCATCGTCTTCTGAAACAGCCTAGGCAGGATGTTTAAAAGGCCTGCCTCGGTGCCCTGGTCTTCGTCCCAGTTGTGTAGTTGAATATTAGACCCTCTAGCTGTCAACCCCCACCCACTGCCCATTCCAAATCCATTTCAACTCATGCAAACCCATGCCCCCACCCACCTCCAATGGCTCCTTTACCCTCCAAACTAACCCATGCTCCCCCACTCATTCCCATGGCATTTTATAGCACCTATGCCAACTTATTGCCAACTCATGCCAAGCCATGCCCTCCCCACCCACCACCCTTAGCCAACTCACCCAGTATCCGTCATGGGTAGACCTCCAGAGTCATGTTGAGTTGAAATAAAATCAAGTTCCAAGTATCTGTTACATACATTGCTACATTTAAAAAACATTAATTGATAAAAACCTGCACAATACATTTAAATTCCCTCACATACTTAATCCCTTGTGAAAAACAAACATTCGTATTCATAGCCACTCAAAGCTAGTTAATCCCTTAATAACTGCTTGGACCTGTGAGTCAAGCTCTGAACTTAACAGTTTTCCCCATTGTAATAATGATTGGTTGTGGAAGCAGTCAAACAGTAATAATACTATAATGATAGCACTTGGGGTTATGTCAACAAATGGCTATTGAAACTGAAAGCGTCAATTTTTTTCAACTTGGACACAGGCACACTTTTGCTCCAGAATTTAAAGGACAGGGGATTTAAATGACTCAACAGCTTGACTGTTCCACAGATCTTATCTGTCTTTTATGAAAATTCACATTTACTCAGAAAAGTTGTAAGTCACACACTGCGAGAAATGTACCTCACTCCAGCAAAAATATGGTCTGTTTGAACTCAGCACTGAGTTCAAATGACCCTGCCAGGTTTGGGTATCCCTCATGTGTGAACCACACTCCGCCCCGTTTCCCCTACTCTTGAAATTAGGATCTGTCAAAAGGGGGGGCAGGACTTCCAGATCCAAGATATGGGCGCCATTTTGGACTAGATGCGGAGTCTCCACAACTCCGCGAAATCCAGGCCCATATATCTGAGTGAGACACGAGCGATTTTAAAAGGAAATTCAGTGACTTCCCTGGGTTGCCATTTTTTTTCATTGTCTAGGTGTCCGATGATGAGGAAGAAAAATCTCAGGTGAACTCTGCAGGCAGTGGGAAGTCAAAACGAAAGAAGAAAAGGAAGAAGGGCAAGCAATCGGAGGATTCCGTTGGCAGCGAGGAGGTACGTACAAGTTCATAAAACCCTGAAAGGCACAATAGCTTTAGTTTGATCAGCTTTAAGAAAGTGAGAAATGAAGCAGTTTTTTGGAGAATCTGAGAAACATCATGTTCTTTGTAATACTAATCACAATGCACTTATTTAGCATCTTTAAGAGTGCAAAATGCTTCCAGGCACCACGCAAAAGAGGACAGGAATCAGACACTGAACAGGACTTTATATTTTTAATATTTTGGATGAATTTTCAGCTTATTCAAATGAGAAAGAATAGTGCTGAGCAATGTAATAACTTTCCTTTTTTTTATCCTGAGTCAGCATATTCTGTTTACCAATGGAGGAACAATAGAATAATTTGCAAAACCTACCTCATAAATAATTTCTTATGTAACTCTTTTAAGATCTTTTAATGTGGTAACGTGTTATGTAAATGTTATTAAATTATAAAAACAATCTACATATGTATTAGCTTTCAAATGGATCAAGAACTGTTAGACTATTATTTTGGACTATATTGTAAAATTCCTATCTCTAGTAGCCAAGGCTTAACTTTAGAGATTTATTGAACATTAAAACACTATTGCAAGCAAGAAAGACACCTAAATACTCATAAGTAAAATACCCATCAGAGAAAAAGAGCTGCTGCTAGCCAAGGTGGCTCTTAGCCTTGAGCAATGAAAAATGCAAGACTTCATCCCATATTTATTTCTTTCTCTAAAGTACACCAGCTTTAGTTAAAGGATTTAATCTATCCCTACCTTCACGTGCTATCTTTTTTTTTGTCTAAACCTGGCTTGAAGCAGTTCTGCAGTATATCACATGCCCTGCTAACTGCTGTATTAGGCTCCAGTATTTCGAAGATTATCTCTTTTCCATTATGTGCCTAGCATGTAAACAGTTCATGAACTCCTTATACCTGGCTTGTTCAGCCTTTTCGCTTGGGACATGGGAAATGGCACATTTCCATTTTTCCCCCTCAAGGGGCAGATGAGCAAGTTTCGGAAAGTTAAGGTTCAGCACAACTTTAAACTGAATTTCAAAAAAAAAATAGCTGAGGTATTAAGAAAATAAACAATTGCTGAGCAAAAATAAAGCAATGTCATAGCAATAAGTTGTTAAGTTGAAAAAGAGTAATTAATGAAAATGACCATAGTGTGAGAGGGTCAGAGTGTGTGTGCCAGGCTCACTCCCAGTCTCGGTGCTCGTTCACACTGTGAATTGGTGTGCTTTTGTGTTGGTGTGTGGTGGCGTGAGTAAGTGAGAAAACTGAGGCAGTAAACCTCTTTCCAACCTCTAGGCCTGCTCCCCAGCTAGCTGTTCCCCCTGGGCTGGAACTCACTGTCGCTGGCGTTTGCTGCTTCTCCAATCACAAATTGCTTCTCTCCTACATTTAGTGAGCCTATCAGCAGCAAATGTGGGAGAGAAACAGTTTGTGATTGGATAAGCTGCTCCTTGTAGAATCTTCCATTCCAGCTTACTAGGTTCACTAGATTGATTCCAGAGATGCGGGGCTTGTTTTATGAGGAGAGATTGAGCAGTTTAGGCCTATACTCACTAGAGTTTAGAAGGAGAGAGGAGATCTAATTGAGGTATATAAGATGCTAAAGAGGATAGACAGACGTGGAGCGGATGTTTCCCCTTCTGGGGCATTCTAGAACGAGAGGCCATAGTTTTGGGCAAAGGGGTGGTAGATATAAATCAGAGATGAGGAGGAATTACTTTTCTCAAAGGGTCGTGAATCTGTGGAATTCACTACCTCAGAGTGCAGTGGATGGCGGGATGCTGAATAAATTTAAGGAGGAGATGGACAGATTTTTAATTAGTAATGGGTTGAAAGGTTATGGGGAGAGGGGCACGAAATTGGAGTTGAGGCCAAAATGAGATCAGCCATGATCGTAATGAATGGCGGGGCAGGCTCGAGGGGCTGAATTGTCTACTCCTGCTCCTAGTTCTTATGTTCTTACCTGTTTAGCCGGCATTTTCAAAACTGGCTCCAGGGGCCTCATAGAGGAGCTTTGTGGACTGCATGTTGGACAAGCCTGCCTTCTACTAACCGCATTCAATGATAGTGTTAATGCCAAGTCATGAGTATACAATAGTCACCATCAAATCAACAACATTAAACTGAATTTCGAAACAAGAAGTTGAGGTATTAAGAGAAGAAACGATTGCTGATCAAATCGCTGACTCTCCAGCTGGTAAGCGAGACCCCCGACGCCTCAAGATTCCATCCATAGTGTCCAAACATCCAGCTTTCCTCTTAGATCCACTGGTGTCATTGTTTTTAACAGTTAAAAGCCAGTCTCATTCCAGCCTCAGCGTCTTCCCTACAAGCCATAGATGTAAAGCAGTCCACATAGAATCATACAGCTCTGAAGAATGCCATTTGGCCCATCATACTTGTGCTGGCTCTTTGAAAGAGCCATCCAATTAATCCCAAGTCCCTTGATGTTGTCCCCATAGCCGTGAAAATTTTTCTTTTTCAAGTATATATACAATTCCTTTTTAAAAGTTACTATTGACTCTCTTTCTGCCGCTCTTTCAGGCAGTGCATTCCAGATCATGACAACCTGCCGCATAAAGAAATTCTCATCTCCCCTCTGCTTCACCATTCAATGCTCAAAGAGTTCATAAAAGTATGAATAAAACACCATGAAAACCTACAAATTATTAGTGAGGTTATTATTTACCTTTTTCTGTGAAATGATGTCAAAGAAAAATGATAAATGATTAAAATGTACTAAAGGCTGTCCTTAATTTTGACAAGTGTTATTTTCAATTATTAATAAAGTAAAGATGAAATTAAAAAGAAACTGTATTGATCTTTTTAATTCTAGGTAACACTGGAAAAACCCAGTAAATCACAAACTGAACTCGGAAAAACACATCCGGTTATTGCTAGCTCTTCTGAGGTCCATTTCGTTTTAACGGGTTCAGAAATAAATAAGGTATGGTATAATTTTTACGTCTGGGGACCAGACTTCATCCATCACATGATGGATGAAGCAGTGCAGTACTCTGTATTGTCTTTGGAGTGACAGTAATTATTTCAGTTTTCTGCTCTGTTAATAAGAAACATTGTAAAGTTTGAAACTTTATGGGCAAAATTTTACGGCAGCGGGATTTCACGTTCCCGCCGAAGCCAACAAGGTTTAGAATGTCTCGCCGCATTTTACGGCCCCGTCCCCGCCAAAATAGGGTCATAAAATTCTGCCCCATGTTTCAAGAACTCCTGAGATAAGGACCCAACTTCAAAGTGATTTACTTAGATAGACAGAGGAGAAGAAGTTGTTAGTCTTAATACTTTGACAAGACCAAATTAGTCTTGTGGAGCACTGGGGGATACTGTAGACTCACAGTGACAATATCCACTTAAAATTTCCTTCGTAATAATCCTGGGCACTAAATTTATCCTAATCATAAGGGTACTTCAGCAAGTAATGAGGCTGTAACTCCATTCTGTTATCTCAATACCAAGCTCTACTGAACCTCACTTTCCACTGCTGAAGCTGCTCCTGACTTTGGGATCATCCTGGAGAAAGAACCCCACTCCCAAACACTTTTTCCTTTCCTAACAACTGTCTGCTTTAACTTCTCTCCCCGATCATTCCACCGTCACCTCTAGGAAAAAAGGAGGAGCTCATTGCTTTGTTCATCACCTAGATAGAGACCTTTGGAGCGATGTTCAACTGTCCAGTTCCCTGTTAACACTGGGGAATAATGGTTGACTCAACAGGGAAAAATGTTAGTAACATTCCTGCTCTCCTGGATCCCAAATACATTTTGGCTGGCTTGCTGCTGTGCATTCCACCAGGATTCCCTTCTGCTCACCCCTTTAAGTGCTAACTTTCGCTGCTCTTCACAGAGGAGCCGCTGTATTTCATGCAGCTCACCAATCGCATTCAAATGAGGCCCAAACATAAAAATGGAGTCAGTGGCACTCTTAGTATAAGTTAGCTGAGAGGGCACGTGGCTGAAGGTAAATCCTGGATATGTCAGACCTAGGCACTAAGTTTCCATCAGCGCTTGCCTGGGGTGACGCCTGAGTCTCCCCGAAGCATGCCTCATAATGTCGGCGGGCAGGCAAATGGCATTCTTATGTTGGGACTCACCAAGTTTGTGTTGTGGTGGAAATGAGGTCTTCATTTTCAAACCAAAATCTAGGAATGGGCACTCCTAAAATGGTGGCAGAAATATTTTTTTGCCCCCTTTGGTGGGACACATTTTCTACGCCACCCACGCCATTCCCAGCAGGTATCAAAGAAGCACCTTTGTGATATGGGTGCCTACCACTTTCACATACACTGCCAATGCCATCTGAGGATTTCTGGCCTACATTTATATTACTTCAAGACAAATCATAATAATGTGATCACAAGATAGTGAAATGGCACAGCGGATGGTAAATGCCGAGCTCCTCAAATCCCAGAGGGAAACTTTAAACAGCTGCCACAACTGTTTTGCAATTTGTACTTTATTTCAAGACGCGTGCCTTAAATTCAGTAGTAATGAGCCCACCAAGACTTAGAGGTATTTTTACAAAACTAAATTAAACTTTTATTAATAAAAGAAAAGATTTTAACCATCTACATAGGTCTACAAATTACTACTATGATAACCTTTAGCTCCCCTAATTAATCTAGCTCCCAGTTACACCTCCATTAAGGCAACAGTAAAAACAAATAAATTTCAACAGACCCAGGCAAAGCTACACAATACACTGGACAGTGATATTCACAGTGAGTTTTCTTAGCTTCGGTTCCTGCAGACAGCAACTTGATACCTAGAGGCTGGGGGTTTTTCACACTTGTTAGATCTTAGAAATCCTTCTCCTTACACATAACCTCAGCTCCTTTACACATGTTTCTCCTTTTTTAATGTAAATCCCATTGTTCCAATATGGTTTTACTTTTTTCATAATATAAATCTTTCATAGTACTCATATTATCAGTAACCGTTGGGGAAAAATAAACACACTGTTTGGCTTGGCCTCCTATGGCTAGGTGTAACACCTTACCATCTCTTTGAAATTTACTACTCTGGCTTATCTAAAAATGCAAATGTTGTTCACACCTCATTCTAAAGCTCCAGCCATGTTTAGGTATTTAGCATTTCAAACCTAGCTTCCCTTTTGATAGCTCAAGAACTCCAGACTAGCTGTCTCTAATTCAATTAAATTCCCCCCACACATCCACACAGAGAAACTAATCCAAATCCCACTATTAACCTACCGTTACAATAAATCGCAAGAATATTATGAAAATTATTATATTTTCACGACAATAGATAAGACCATCCAACTAATGCTGCCTGCGTCAAGTATACTGTATTGCAAATCCTGCTGTAAAATTAAAGAAATTAAAATAGGATACTGAATTACAATTATTAGCACAAATAAAATATGAGTGGATTGTGACATATATTGCTAATGGAGTAATAGATTTAAACAGTGAAAATGTCAAATCAGCCAAAGTTAATACCATCCTCCCATTAATTGTCTAAATTAATATTTTCAGTTCCTTGTAAATCATGAAGTGGTAATAGTACCAGTAAAAGACCCTTACAAGTTCCATGATGACTTGCATAGTGTGCGTCTGAGCCATATGGACCAGGAACAGGCATATTAATGTCCTTGCCTATGCAGAATAATCAGATTGCAGCCAGGATGCGGTAAGAGTTGCAATTGACCTGGGCTGCAGAGTGAGTAATAAAGACAGGGTTTCTTCTCCTGACTAAAAATTAGTGAACCTAACTTGAAAGAATATGCCTGTCTGTCCAGACCTCAGTTGGACGCAGGAACAGGCTCAGCTGATACTTCCTTCCATGGCTGAATTGCCTATCAATCACTGCCTGACTTGTACGTGAATAATGTCTATTTAAGCATGGTACCACAGGGAGCCCATGGGAAATCGCAGAAGAGATTGGGGATAAAAGGAAGGAAACATAAAAGCAGATCTACCCTTACTGTTCTAAATGTAATTTTCTACTTGTCTGCAATAGCATAACAAAAATGCCAAGACTGAGTTTGAGATTCATGATCCTTGAACAGTTTATCAAGTGAAAGGCTCAAATGTTGCTGTAAACCCATCGAAGTTTTCATATTTTATGAAAATCACTGCTTGCTTATCATTCTGCTTGTCTGAAATTCAGTATTGGATGAGCAGAAATTTCCTTCCGTTAAATATGGAGAAGTCCGGAGCTATTGTCTTCAGCCCTCACCACAAATTCCCCCCTCTAGCCATCGACTCCATCCCCCTTCCAAGCCATTGTCTGAAGCTGAATAAAATCTTGGTGTTCGAGTTGACCTGAGCTGAGCTTCTAATCCCACATCCTCTCCGTCACCAAGATTGCCTACTTACACCTCCATAATATCAGTCTTCTCCACCCCTTCCTCAGTCCACTCTCCATAAGCTTCAACTCATCCAAAACTTTGCTGCCCATAATCTAACTTTCATTAAGTCCTGCTCACCCATCATCCTTGGGCCTGCTGATCTGCATTGGCTCTTTGTCCACCGAGTGCTTCAGTGTAAAACTCTCATCCTTCTGTTCAAATCTCACCATCACCTCACCTGTCCCTATCTCTGCCTCTTCCAACCCTATACACCACCAGCTCCACCACCCCCCCCACCTCCGACCTCTGAGATCTCTGTTATTCGGCAATTCTGCTTTCTTGTGCAATACAGTTTCCATTGCCTCACCATTGGCAACAGTGCTTTCAGCCGTCTAGGTCCTGAGTTCTGGAATTTCCTCCCTAAGCCTCTCCATGCCTCTACCTCTCCTTTAAAACACTCGTTAACGCGCACTTCTGTGAGCAAGCTTTTTGCTGCCTGCCTTAATATATGCCTTGGTGTCAAATATTGCTGGACAACAGTTCTGTGAAGTACCTTAGCACCTCTTACTACGTAAGTTGTTTTTAAATGTATCACATTGTTTTCTTTTTTTTACATGGAAGCTCAGAGATGATTCTCAAAAGAAGATTCCGATGGATGAGGATCCAAAGGGAACGCTGTTAGAAAGATCAGGAATTGGAGTGAAACAGTGTTTAATGGAGAATGCTTTTACTGAACCATGGAATACAGGGGCCAGCACATCATCCAGTAAAAGTAAGCTAAGTGATTTTAAATAGGAACAAACTTTCTTCTGGTATCTCATTGAAACATGCAAGATTTTGAAGGGGCTTGACAGGGTAGACACTAAGAGGTTGCTGCCCTTGGCTGAGGAATCTAGAACACGGTCTCAAAGTAAGGGGGCAATCATTTAGGAGTGAGATGAGGAGAAATTTCTTCACTCAGAGGGTTGCGAATCTTTGGAATTATCTGCCGCAAAGGGTTGTGGATCCTCGGCATTGATTATAATTAAGGCTGGGATAGACAGATTATTGAGCTCTCAGGGAACCAGGTTATGGAGAGCAGGCGGAAAAGTGGAACCGAGGCTCAAGATCAGTCATTATCGTATTGAATGGCGGAGTAGGCGTGAGGGGTTGTTCTACTCCTGCACCTATTTCTTGTGTTCTCTTGTGGAACTAAATATCTTCCTTTTACAGTTTACATAAATAATAATATGAAAAAACAATATTTGAGCCACAAACTTACAAATGCCCACAGGATGTGAACATACTTCTATTTAATATACTTTATTTGAATTTTATTGCTTTGCAGAATTTGAGGTTTTATTATTTGCATGCATTTATTTGATAAAAGTGCTCAGTTGTTTCTGGGCAATGTCATACATTGGTATTACATCAGCTAGTGCTACTGTCTGGTAGAATGTGCATTCAAACCCATAGGGAACAAAGGGGGATGTTCCTCACCGTGGCAATGCCATTCCATGTACAGGAGAAATGAGGTGAAAGGGAGGAAGAAAGAAAAGAAAATCAGAGGGCAAATG
This sequence comes from Cetorhinus maximus, assembly GCF_964194155.1. NCBI lineage: Eukaryota > Metazoa > Chordata > Chondrichthyes > Lamniformes > Cetorhinidae > Cetorhinus > Cetorhinus maximus. The sequence continues at coordinate 13,075,697 of NC_135883.1, read as the reverse complement.
ATCGTGAGAAGATCTCTTGAACCTGCTAGTAGATGGGAATGAAGTGGCAGTAGCAGAGACCTGGGAGCAGGCCAACTACCTATGGCCTTGAGAGGCACTTGAGAATAAAGTGAGGAGGAGAGCAGTTCTAAATTGAGCAGAGGGTAAAGAAATACTTCAAATCAGTAGCTTTGATTTTGCAAGTCGTTGCTGGTAGTACACCAACATTTGTGGCAAAGAATATCTGTGGGCAAAGGAAGGCTCCATGATGCCCAGCTCAACTTGCATTTTAATATAATTACGGTAGTCGTGTCCCACATTGTATTTTACCTTTTTCTGTGAACTCCACCCCCAGTACTCACGTCACCAAAATAAAATGGATAATGAACAATTCACTGCCCAAGGCTGGTGACGTTGATTTCTTAATGCTAGATTTGTGTTGAAAAAGTTCAAATCAAACTTTCTTTGAAGAAGCATTGATTATTAGTATTATTTTGCTACTGTGGAGGGCACCAGTTTTGCACATTGAGGATTGTTTGTTTGTTTTCTCATTATTGTTGCTTATTGTGTTCCTCCAAAAGTCTTCTGGCCATTCTCCCTTTGTGTACATCTCCTTACACAAGTTAATTAATTCTCTTGTTGCTTTCTATCACAGTTCTTTTATCATTTCTGCAGGGATTCAGTCACATCCTTCTGCTTTTCCTTTTCCTGGCTCCAGTTCTTTTATGGTTTTTAATATTTCACATTCCACTCTGTCATTCAGATCTTCAGTGTACTTTTTCCATTTATTCTTTGCTTCCTGCAGTTCTATAAGCAGCGTATCATCTCTACTATCGATTCTGCTTTGTGCTTGCTTACCTCTCCTTCCTCCAGTCGATTCCTGTATTTTCTCTGAGAATGTCGTTCTTTCTTTTTATTGTAGTTCTGTCCCTTACCTGGTCAGTCTCCCTTCTTAGTTCATTGTTTAGTTTTCTGTACATTTGTTTACCCTCATTAGTTTTTAGTTTTTTTCTTCCACTTTTCTTGTCCATTTTGTTCAGCATTCCTCTGAGACAAATGGCTTTCTAACACTTTTGCCTTTAACACTACCATTTCTAAAATGGTGCTTTTCAATCTTTCCCACTGATCTTGACATTTGCTTCCTGAGCTGTTGTTAATCTCTAACTTTTTCTCGACTACTTCACAACATTTGACCCCTCTCAGAATCCTGCATCTTCTTTCTATCCCAGCTGGGCTTTGGGTTTGCCTTCTTTATTCTCTTGAGTTGAACTTTTACGTCCATGGCAACTAGGTTATGATTTGTGTCCACACCTGCACCTGGGTAGGCAATGAATTCTTTATGCTGTTTTGATATCTTTGCTTGCAAGGATGTAATCAGTTTGGTACAGTTACACTTCGCTACAGTTATAGTTTGCCAACCTGAAAATGATGCATTTGTCTTGGCTCTCTGTTTCCTGTTATTTATACAATCCTCTATCCATGCTAAAACTTCACCCCCAACCTCATGAGCTCTTGTGTTATAACCTTTTTATGTGGCACCTTATCAAATGTCTTTAGAAATCCAGGTACACTATACTTACTGGTTCCCCATTATCCACACTGCTTATTGCATCCTCAAAGAACTGTAATAAATTTTCCAAATACAATTTCTCTTTCATAAAACCTGATTACTCTGCTTGATTGTATTATGATTTTCTAAATTCCTGCTACTACTTCCTTAATAATGGATTCCAGCATTTTCCCAATGACAGATGTTAGGCTGACTGGCCCATAGTGTCTTGCTATCAGTCTCCCTCCTTTCTTGAAAGGAGGCATAATATTTATGGTTTTCCAATTTGCTGGGGCCTTTGCAGAATCTAGGGAGCCTTGCAAGATTGCAACCAATGCATCTACTGTCTCTGCAGCCACTTCTTTTGAGACCCTAGGATGCAGGCCATCAGGTCCAGGGAACTTGTCAGTCTTTAGTCTCATTAGTTTTCCTACTACTTTTTCGCTAGTGATAGTAATTGTTTTAAGTTTCCCCCTCCCTTTTACCCCTTGATTTTTTACTATTAGTGGGATGCTTTTAGTGTCTTCTACAGTGAAGACATATACAAAATATTTGTTCAAAGTCTTTGCCATTTCCTTGCTTCCCATTATTAACGCCCCAGTCTCATCCTTTGTAATTGTCTTTAAGTTTAAAACACTAGTTTCAGACACTGGTTTCTCACCTTCAAGCTGAATACGAAATTCTCTTATGTTATGATCATACTTCCTTAGAGGATTCTTTACTATGAGATCAATAATTAATCATGTCTCATTATACTTTACCAGGTTTAAAATGACCTGTTGCCTGGTTGGTTCCACAATATAATATTTTAAGAAACCGTCCCAAATACACTCTATGAACTCGTCCTCAAGGCTGCCTTTGCTAGTTTGATTTGTCCAATCTGTATGAAGATTAAAATAGTTCACGATTACTGTACCTTTCTTACAAGGCCCCATTATTTCTTGATTTCTGCTACTGTTAGGGGTCCAATAAGCTACTCCCACCAGTGACTTCTTTCCCTTGCTATTTCTTATCTCCACTCAAATTGATTCTACATCTTGATCTCCTGAGCCAAGATCATTTCTCACTGCTATACTGATCTCATCCTTTATTTAACAGTATCCCATCTCCTTTTCCTTTCTTCCTATCCTTTTGAAATGTCAAATACCTTTGACTGTTCATTTCCCAGCCTTGGTCATCTTGCAATCACATCTCTATAATGGCAATCATACCATACCAAGGTTCATCTAGTTCACATTCTATCATCCTGATAGTCACATGATGCAATAGTAATGGAATTGTTGACTAATCATAACAATCAATCCCTGTCAAATAATGTACAACAGACACAGAAATTATGTGAGGAAAACCCCAGTGGTGGAAAGCTTTGAGCACCATAGATTCAATGTCACCTGTTGCTTTCAAGCATGCTATGCATACCACATGTCAGGACTCATTATTAAATGTCAGGACATTCTTTTTTACTGTGAGTATAAACTATCCCTCCTCATCCTTCTCGACCTATCTGCAGCCTCCAACACAATTGACCACGCTACTCTCCTCCAGTGCCTCTCCACTGTCTGCATTCTTATCTATCAAGTTGTAGCCAGGGAACCCTCATCCATGCCTTTATTACCTCCAGACTTGATTATTCCAGTGCACTCCTGGCTGGCTCCCATATTCTACCATCTGTAAGCTTGAATCATCCAAAACTCTGCTGCCCATGTCCTAACTCTCACCAAGTCCGAATCACCTGTCTCCCCTATGCTTATTTACCTGCATTGGCTCCCAGTTAAGCAACAACTTAATTTTAACATTTTCATCCTTGTTTTCAAATTCCTCCATGGCCTGCACCCCCCCCCGGCCGCCCCCAACCTCCTGCACAATATAGGATTGCTTCTCAATTGTCCATAACATGTCTGTTGCACAACCGAAGATTTTCAAATTGATGGTGGGAGGGAACACAGGGTAAAGGGTTGAGCCAGGGATAAAGGAGGCCATATTAATTTTCACCTGGCATCAATGGCTTCGAGTAGCTCTCTTGGCCATTTCATTTGGTGATGTATCCATGCACTGTAATCTATATGGTTACAACAATCCTGTAGGGTGTTCTGATTGTTAGAAATCCACGTCAACAACCCCAGCGTCCTCCTTGTCAATAAGCGTCACTATGATAATTTATATCATTTAATTTTTTTCATTCCTTAGTTTCTTCTGCAATTTCTGGTCCTAAAATTTTCCTGACCTCAATCTTAACCTTTCTTCTCTGGTTTTTAATTCCAAGGCCAGAATTTTTCACATGTTGGGCGGGTGGGTCCACACCCAACCCAAACAAACTTAAAATGACGCGCAATATTTCGGTCGGCAGGCGTGCACGGGAGTCGGCAGCGCACCCGCCGACAACTAACAGGCCTATTAAGGGCATTAAAGTACCAATTAAATGTAATTTTTCGCTGCCCGTCCAACCTCACGGTTGGTGGGCAGGCGAAAAGGCCAAGCGGCCTTTGCATTTTTTGGGAAACCCCATCCACGGGCAGGATGAGGTTTCCAACAGCAATAAAAAATGAGAGAACATTTTTTTAACATTTTTAAATTCTTTATTTTTTATATAACTTCATCTCCCTGAGGCACAGCTTTTCCTCTGCGCGCCCGCACACATGCGCGAAGTTCCACGCTCACCTTCTCTCCCCCCACCACCCCCCCCCCACCCCCACTCCCCTCCCACAGATTGAGCACTGCAGCATGCGTTCTCGCTGGGCAGGCCTTAATTGGCCCGCCAACGTGAAATCGCAGTCACGGCCCGATCACAGATGGCTTCCCGGCCGCTCCCGCCTGCCCCCACCCAGCGAAGGCATAATCCTGGCCCAATTCTGCAACCTGCAGCTCCAAGCACTGATCTTTCTCCGGCCTCATCCCCTCAAGGTTCTGAGCTCTTCCTATGCCTCAGCCTATTCCTTTGCTTGGACAGCATTGGGTACGTACAGGAGATTGTGTATTAGCAAATCAAGATTCCAGAATACCTGAGAAATATCATCATATCAGCAGTCTGGTAATTAAGAAGTGTAACTGCTAGTTAAATAACAATAGTAGATCTATTGATTTCCTGTGAATCGTAATTGCACTTGGGAAATAGGAGCAGAAGTAGGCCATTCAGCCCCTTGAGCCTTCTCCACCATTCAACTAGATCATGGCTGAATGCCACTTTCCCTCACTATCCCCATATCCCTTGATGTTTTTAATATCCAGAAATCTATCGATCTCTGTCTTGAACATGCGCAATGACTGAGCCTCCACAGCTCTGTGGTAGAGAATTCCAAAGATTCACCACCCTCCGAGTGAGAAAATCCCTCCTCATCTCAGTCCTAAATTATCCTGAGACTGTGTCCCATGGTTCTAGAACCTCCAGCCAGGGAAAACGTCCTCCCTGCATCTCCCTGTTGAGCCCTGCAAGAATTTTGTATGTTTCAATGAGATCACCTCTCATTCTTCTAAATTCTCCCTCATAGGACAATCCTGCCATCCTAGCAATCAGTCTGGTGGATCTTTGTTGCACTCTTTCTATGGCAAGTATATCCTTCTTAACATAAGGAGACCAAAACTGTATACAATACTCCAGGTGTGGTCTCACCAAAGCTCTATACAATTGCAGCAAGACACCTTTACTCTTGTACTCAAATCCTATTGAAATAACGGCCAACACAACATTTGCTTTCCTAGTTGCTTGCTGCACCTGCATGTTAACTTTCAGTGACTTATAAACATGGACACCCAGGTCCCTTTGGACATCAATACTTCCCAATCTCTCACTGTTTTAAAAAAATTCAGTTCTTCCTACCAGAGTGGATAACTTTGTTTTTCCACATTATATTGTATCTGCCATGTTCTTTTCCAATCACTTCGTCTTTATCCCCTTGAAGCCTATTTGCATCCTCCTCAAAACTCACATTCCCACCTAATTTTGTGTTGCAGCAAACTTGGAAATATTATATTTGGTCCTCCACATCCAAATCATTGACATAGATTCTGAATAGCTGGGGCCAACATACTGATCCTTGCGGTACTCCACTACTCACAGCCTGCCAACCTGAGAATGACCCATTTATTCCTACTGTTTCCTAGCCGTTAACCAATTCTCAATCCATGTCAGTATGTTATCCCCAATCCAATGTTTTTAATTTTGTTTACTAACCTCACGTATAGGACCTCATCAAAAGCCTTCTGAAAATCCAAACATACCACATTCACTACTTTCCCCTTTATCTATTCTGTCACATCCTTAAAAATTTCCAGCAGGTTTGTCAAACGTGATTTCCCTTTCATAAATATGTGTTGACTCTGCCTAATCCTACCATTGTTTTCTAAGCGTCCAGCTATCACATCCTTTAAAATAGATTCAGACAAGTGAGGTGGGCACTAGTCAGTTCAATTTTATATACCTTGAAATAGAAATTGTAATAATCTAAATTGAATTTGATCCTCTGCTTTGCTCAAATCAGATTGTATGCCAGATATTATCAAGTCACTTCTGTTTGCTTGCTTCAAACAAATTCCATCTATTAATATGTCTCGTTTGAATGCATTTGGTTCAAGGACAGTTCTAAAGCATCCTTTTAATAGAGCTATACAATCCTCCCCCCCACCCCAACCTGTGTCCTGTGATATCAGAGACAGTCATTTATACATTTTAATAGAGCTATACAATGCCACCCACCCCACGATCCTCACCGAAACTTATTTGAGGGCCGCTGCCAGCAAGACATACAATTAGAAATAGTTACTATATTGGACAAACTGGTTGTGGAGACACCACCAGTGCTGACGGCTTATTCAGTTCAAGGCTAAAGACCAATTTCCATCAGTCCTTTTATTTCTTGCTTCAAGTACATGTTGCTTTTATCACACTGAATCTGGGCGGAGAAATAGGCCCAGGCTGATTTCTATCATAAAATCTCCCAGATCACACTGTGGGGACCCAGTGGGTTTGCTGCCTGCTAGGGAGCCTGCTTGCCCAGCTGCCATCAAGAGCTAAAGTCTTGTCTTTGGGTCCAGAAATTCAATAGTATTATGCCTGTTTTACTGTCATGAAAAAGCTGCCTGAGCTTCAAAAATGACAGGCAGAGTGTGCCTGTTAGCTGCTGGAAGCGTACTGCCAGTCCTATTGTATCCGGCTGCTCATGTATGTCAGTTCCAATAATTCTACGTTGAAGAAGAATGAGCCTAAAGCCAGCCTGTACCTTTAAAACAGGTTTATTTCCAAGACAGCAAAATAACAGACTCTCCCGTTTCCTCCTCCCCTCAGTGTTCCAGCTGTCCGCATTTATATCTTATCAACTGAGTGAACCAGCTACATCTATCCCCATTTGTAGATGTACCAATACCCAGCAGCTGTTTAACAATGCAATTGCCTTAACAATGTAATTGCCAGTTAACCTTTACATTTAACAAAGTGATTCCTGTTGGACCCTACGACTCCTGGCGTGTCGCTGGCGACCTCACATATTGCCAGGGTAGATTGCAATTTCCGGATGTGCGATATTATAAAGTTAATCTTTTCAGCTGCAGGTTGCATTTACCTGGAGAAACTTTTTTTTTCAAAAAACGAATAACGAAAGACAATAAAAGTGTCTGCTTTTTTTCAACGTGAGGGTTGAGGTTCATTTTCTGCCGCCTTCAGCTCACAATTGCTGATAAGTCTCCACCATCAAGCAAAACAGTACAAAGGTCAGTGGACAAAGCAACTGTTGTTCACGTTTTAAAAAGACTGTATTGCTTTTGTCAGATTAGGGACGGCAGTGTCAGTCTTTAAAAAAAAAGAAAAAACAATGTACTTAATAAGACATCGACATTGTAGACGTCCAGGATGCCTGCCAACCTATTTAAAACGATAAGTGAAATATCCAAATTAAGCTCCCACATCCGTCTTAGGATCCTTTTCTCAAGAATGGCCGATTCCAGCACCTGAGTCACCATGTGACAAATTCACCCAGCAACTTGTGGGACTTTGGGCATGAAGGGCCCTTTAGCAGTGTTATTTTAAAAGATTCATGTATTACTTGTAGGTTAGTAGGTCAAGTAGCTGATTTGTTGTTTAAGGCTGCTGGTTAATGTCTGGGCATTCTTTGGCCTTTTTCTAATTCTGAAAACTTAACTCTCTCTGGCTGCTGTTGTTGCATGGTTTTTGGCCGCCTTCACAACAGTTGTACCACAGTCTGCCAGGACTGCCTCCGGAGCAATGAATTTCCTAGGCCATAACCTTTTTTAACTTAATGCTGTGAAGTAGATCCATGAAATATTGAAGAGAAGTTAATTTTTTTAAGTTCTTTTTGTTGTGGGGGAGGTTATGAAGTAATTTTGCAGCATTGATAATTGTTCAAAAACACAGGCTGCACCGTCATCTGGAAAAACTTTAACTTTCTGCTTTAGTGTTTTGCCAGCAGAACCCTTTTAATTGTGCTGAGTTAAAATTTCCTGTTTTCAATGGCTATTTCGACCATTTTCATTTCCAGCAAATTCAATGTTTAATCAGCGCTTTCATTTTGTATTATTAACCATGACATTGGATAAAATCCAAAATCCTTATAGAGCTGTCTCATATCTGGGAAAACAGGCATTAAATAATGAGCCGGGGCCTGATTTTAACTGTTCCCCGCCCCAAACTGGCAGAAGCTTCCTACCTCCTGCCACGTATTTGCCGACGCGTAAAATGACGTGTGGTGATGTCAGGTGTACGTCCCGACATTACTGCACACCATTGCGATATTTTGGTGGGCAGGCACGCGATGATCTCCGATGCGCGCCCACCGTTAATTAATGGGCCAGTTAAGGCCGTTAAACCACTAATAGACGGCGATTTTCTGGGGCCTGTGCGATCTTCAGATCGTCGCGTGGGCGCAACGGGCAGGAGGGTAGGCCACAGTTTTAAAAACCTCCTCCACGGGCAGGATGAGGGGTGAGTGGGGTCGCGAATGGTCTTTGGTAGACATTTAATGTTTGAACTTACTGCTACATGCCTGTGTGAGCAGGACAACTTCAAATCTCTTCACAGCTGCTTGGACAGGAATAACAGGCTTCAGGTCAGGACTCTGGAGTAAACATCATTCTTGGGGCCTTGCTGGTTTCAGGAAGCCTTCCCTTACCCTGGGAATGGGAGTTGTGCTCTCCACTGGAGGCACCTCCTCTGAGGAGGAAGGGAGGATCAGAAGGGGGAGGAGGCCAGGAGTCCATATTCAGCCTCCAGGGGAGCCAGCTTTGGGAGGACAGATGCAGGCACAAGGGGCACAGGGCCAACAGGAAGCGCAAGGTGGAAGGGGCCGCAGAAGATGCCACTATCCTGCTGCCAGGGTTTACAGGCGGCAATGCAGCTACCTCTATGCCTGAGGTGCAGTGCCGAAGGAGGCTCCGTCTCTCAAGGGAGACAATGACCTCCATGTGTCAGATGATAGGCTCTGAGATCTGCGCCAACTGTGTGGGTGGGCACCCCATGCTAGTGGCGCTGTTGGTCACGGCTTCCCTCAACTCCTACGCCTCCGGCTCTTTCCAGGGGTCGGTGCGTGATCTTTGTGGAGTCTCCCAGTCAGCTGTCCACACTTGTGTCAAGCAGGTGACAGATGCTCTGTTCAGGCGTGCATTGACTTTCATTCACTACTGCTGGGACGAGGCCAGCCAGACCGAGCGAGCCAGTGGCTTCGCTGCAATTGATGGGTTCCCCCGCGTCCAGGGTGCAATAGACTGCACACATGTGGCCATCAAGGCACCAGCGGGTGAGCCCGGTGCCATCATCAACAGGAAGGGATTCCACTCCTTGAACGTGCAGATAGTGTGTGATCATAGGATACAGATTCTGCAGGTCTGTACGAGGTACCCAGGCAGCTCCCATGACACTTACATCCTGAGACAGTCCCAGGTGCCGAGGCTCTTCAGTGCTCCAGCCGGGCTGGATGGATGGCTGCTGGGCGACAGGGCTATCCCCTCAGAAAGTGGCTCATGACGCCTCTCCGCCATCCAAGAACAGAGGCGGAGCAGCAGTACAATAGGAGCCATGCCTCCACAAGGGCTGTGGAACCATCGGTCTGCTCAAGATGCGCTTCCGATGCCTGGACCGTTCGAGGGCGCACTGCAATACCCCCCATCGTGTGTCGCTGATAGTGGTTGCATGCTACACTCTCCATAATCTGGTGCTGGAAAGGGGGGACGCAGTGGAGGAAGAAGATGTAGAAGCAGATGCTCTGGCTGCACATAATGTGTCCAATGGTGAGGACGAGGACGCACAGGAGAACGCTGAGGGGATAGACGCTCACCCGGGCAACCTCCTGGGAGGCAGGGACACCCGGGAGGCTTTAATCCAATGAACCTTCAGCTAGCCCACCACAGATGGACCTCCAACACATGCCAGGGCGGCAGGTTTCATACTCAATATCTGAGATCAACATCTGCCTGGTTAGGAACATTAACTATGTGCCTTGTCAATCAAGCTCAATGACAAACAAGTCACTCATAACATCAGGGGTTCCCCTACACTTGCAGAAGTAAGGAATCACCCTGAGCCATGTTCACAAATGAAATATTTAATTAATGTAAAAAATAAAACAGAAAAGAGACTTAATTCAAAGGTGTTAAGCTGCACACCAAATTATTATCAGCTAATAGTGGGGCAACATAAAACCGCCAGTGAGAAGCCTGTGGTGTGCCGAAAGTGCCTTAAGTTTATGTTTTTGGGTGCTATGTCCCCCTCGCTGGCACTGGCATTCGAGACAGCCTGCTCACAGTGCTGTCCTGTTGACCATGATGACCTTGGCAGGCGTCCTCTGGAGCCTTTGATGGCCCCGCCTGGGAGGGAGCGGCCAGTTCCACGGCTGGCATCTCCCTGGTTGCCGCAGCCTCCAACAGTCACTGGCAGCGGAGCAGAGGAGCTGCTACCCTCATCCGGAGCGCCCTGAGAGGATCCCGCAGAGACGACAGGCAGCTGCTGCGTCGACATGGTCACTTCGGACCTCACCATTGATGAATGGGCACTGAGCTGGGATACTTGGTGCCCAATCCATTTCCCACACTGACACTGACCAGCTGAAGTCAATGCCACTGTGAGGGCTTGCAGGTGCGAATGCATCCCCAGGAAGCCCTGATTGTTCTGGAAGGAGCCTCTCCACAAGAGTCACTACTCTCTCCATGGAGGAAGCATTGCGCTCAGCCATGAAGGTCAATGCATTGCTGATGCTCCACATGGACTCTCCAGCATGGAGACCATGCCACGCATAGCCTCTTGTATCTCTGCTAGGTCCTCCCACAGACCCTGCTGGACTTCCAGCATCTGTTGCCTCAGGGTCGACTCCAGAGGCACATCATCAGCCACCAATTGAGCATGTTCCTGATCCCCTGCATTCCACCGACTGCCGGCTCCATGGGCACTCTCTGTCTCCGCCTGCACCACAAGCGAGTGTGAAGTGCCCTCACCACTATGCCCCGGGACACTAGCCCACAATCTGATCTCCACCGAGGTGCTAGTATCTGCGCTGGTGCCTGCCTGGCAGAGATGGTATGACGCTGGTGCTTGTAATTCTTTTGGACCCTCAGGTGTTAGTGGCAGCCCCTCTGCCTCCTCGTCCAGGCCCTGCTCCGGTGATGCTGAAAGCAAGAACAAGGACGTTTGATTAGTTCGAGTCGAGACAATGTCAATGTGCATGCCTGGCCCCCGGATCAGTATGCGCTCCTTCTTACATAATCAATGGGTAACCCATGCTGGAAGCTTTATTAAATGAACAGTCAAGACTGGAATGGTTGCAGGGTCAGATATGGTGACCTCAGTGCACAGCACTCTTGCCTCCCTTGGCACCCCAGCCTCACTGCCACAGGTGGATCTCGGCGCATGGCGCCTCTCTAGCTTCATCACCTCCTGTTCGTATCTGGTTATAATCACCAACTGTACCTGGCCTCTGCCAGTCCACATCTGCTCTGCGTTATTGAGTGCGGCTTTCTCCTGAAAAGGAGAGAGGAGCATTGATTAGTCCACCCTGTACCTGGATTCCCATCGCATACCTGCCACCTGCCACCTCCACCTGAGTGAAACATTGCAGGGCTCCAGTGAATCGTGACCCTGGAGCAGCCGCATACTCACACCAAGCAGCCAGGCCTGACCCCCCCCCCTGCCCACATGCTGCCTCCATCACATTTGCCACCCACACAGTATAACCTTCCAAAGCAAGGACGCACAAGCACGTGGAACACCACAGGCAGCAGATGGATGGGTGCCCTGCCCTATTAGCAGCATGACTTTGACATGTTTTGGAGTTCCAGCACTGCGCCGAGGTGCAGATCCTTGAGGTAGCCCCCAAAACAGTACTGTGTCTACCACATGCAGCGGGTGCAGAACCCAGCTCAGCACAATCCTCTCAGGTGAACTAGGCATAGGCAATAAATGCTGGCCCACCCATGGCGGGGGGAAACCTAACTGCTGTGTTAAGTGACCCATGCCAACACGGTACTTACCCTTCCCGAGGGCAAGAGGTCATTGAAACGCTTGCGGCACTGAACCCAGGGACGTCACACCAAGTCATGCGTACTCACAATCTCTGCCACCTCCTCCCAGGCACGTTTGGTTATGTGGGGGGGCCTCCTGCTCCCATCCCTCGGAATAAAGATCTCATGCCGTGCTGCCACCCCCTTGAAGAGGGCAGCAAGGCACTTGTCTGAGAAGTGAGGGCACAGTGCCCCAATGACCTGCCCTCCTGCCTGGCCTGCACACCTGCAGTGCCTTGGAGAACCCTTCTGCTGGCTATGGTTGACAACCTTTGCGAGGCTGCCTGAGCACTCTTTAAACAGGCTGCCGGGTCACCATTGGACCCAGTGGTCATTGAAGACCCGCCACCGCCACCACCAGCTGTCCTCGGGAGCCACGTTTCACGCTGGGTGGGCCTTAAGCGGCCGGCCCACGTAAAATAGCGGCACGGAGCCAATCGCAGGTGACGACAGGGAGAAAATTCTCCCCTAAGATCGGCAGGGCATTTGCATCCCTGGCCTTGCCGACTTTCTCCCACCTTCCCGTTCACATCGGGGTTATGGAGTCTGAGAGGGGCATTGGGCCTGATGGAGCAGAGAAAGGGGGATTTATGCTTGAGTTGAGCGCCTAAATTTTATTCTGCTGAATTAGTTTTTATTCTACAGATCTTCCTAACCACATTTAAATTTTATATTAAGAAATGCTTCCAGCAATTTAGTTGTTTTCTTCAGCAATGATGAACAAAGACCAATTTCAAAACTCAATAGAAGGGAAACTTGTTGGGTTTTATCAGGTTGGCCCCAACTCTGGGAATCATAAACTTGCTGTAGACAGGTGACAAATTGCTCTGTGATTAATCTCAAAGAACTTTTTTTTTTTGTATTTATTACAGATAATGGCTTCACTTTAGATTGTGCCAAAACAGAGAAGAGGAAAATGAAAGCCAGAAGAGAAACTTGACGCTGCCTTTTTATTCATGTAAATGGTTCAGGTTTTTAATTCTGATATCGTCACCAGTTACTGCTAAATTAGCTCCAAGCGTTCCGCTGCAGGAAGCATTGCACTAAGTCCATAAAATGAACAAAGGGACAAAACAGTAGGAAACTCTGGTCTAGTCATGGAAACCACAGAGCAAAGGAAAAGGAGTATTTGAAGCTAAGTGCTTATTGTTACTGAGGTGAAATTCAGCCACAAGAGGGATGTACTTCCTACGTTCCTTATAGATTTTTCTATTTTGGCACAACATGGAATGCAAAGTCGCTTTGCCAGTTCCAAGCAGCCTCAATTTATGGCAGTAAAGCAACAGGCTAGACATAATTGTTTTTTGAAATGTTGCATTTTTAATTGTAACCCATTTAAAACTTTAGAACTGTCCATGTACGCCTCTCAAACACAGGAACAGATGTGTTGCGTCTTATTGTGAAACTGTATTTTAAAACTAACCATGTCTGCATGTCTGTGTCTTAAGTCACACTACTGGTTACTTGCGGGTAAGATCATGCTCAGCAGTGTTGAGGTGTACATATGGAGTCACCTGTCATTTGTCCACTGTAAGCTCATAGCAATATTATAGCAATTCAGGTATTACTCAGTAACCTTGCTTGTCCAGATTTAGTATTTAAATAATATAGTTTTCCATCTTTTGGGATAAAATGCATCAATCTTTTTTGCAAAATTTGCAGGGGAGCCATAGAATACCAACCTACTCAACATGTTATGTACCTTTTTGTCAGTCGTGTAAATGCTTTCACTTTGTTTATTGACAAATCCTTACTTTCAAGTTTAAAAGTGCCCTATATCAGTCAGACTGATTTATTTCTAAACCCTATATCAAACAAAAAGGGAAATAATCTCCAAAATTAAAATAGATATTAAAGACTAAGATTATTTGTAACATTACTAATGGGAATATCTCCTTATTCTATTCAGAAGAGAATCCTTGGATTGGCATTACAGTTATTGATATAAATAACATGAAAGATCAATATTTCCAAGAAATCTGCTCATTTTAAAACCCAATCAGGATTGCTATACAAATGTAGCAGTGTAAGAATTAGCTGAATTGGGGCCTTCTGAAAAGATCCACTTTTTTTGCTCAACATTGTTGCTCTGAAATGTTACCATTTCAAGATGCAGTTTGTGAAATCTATCTTATTGCAAGAATCAGTCAAAGGTACTCAAACTCACGATATAATGATGTCCATTGCCTTCTGAAATATAGTCTTTTTCCATGAACTTTTTAAATGAATAGTTTATTTTATTTTCTTGTTTCATCCAATGTGCTTAGACTAAACAAACCATTAAGCAGTAATATGACAAGTAGTGTGATGTCTGGTGAAATGTGACAACTGAAGATGTAATGATAGTTGTTGGAACTAAAGGGATTTGTCATTTAATTGCAATGTTTGAATCTGACAACATCCAAACCTGAGTTGGTGCAAACAAAGTCTGAAAATGTTAGCCAGTAATCCAACAGAATTATCTATATGGAAGCAAGAGCACACGCATTAAGTTATCTTACAGAAAGTAAATCGGCACCTATGACTTCCCTAGTGTATCATTTGCTTGAGTATTCAATATTAGATAAATCCTGTGTAAGATAGGGGTGAATTTACAATTTTATTTGGGAGAAAATTCAGTTAAAAGGCAATTTGAAATCAAAGCAACATAGTATTTTATGTAAATAGCCTACTTGTTAACAAACAACCAATACCTCCTAAACCGGTATCCTTAAATATTTACTATTTGCAAAAAGCTAAACTATCCAGATTTATGAAGGTGTTTGCTACAGTTGCTCACCCGTTACATTTTTTTTAAACAATCAGTGATAAACTCATGCAAGGTTCTGAATAACTGCATGAAAGACACTTGTTTCCAGCTATACAACTTTTTAATTGGTCATGCGGTGGCCACATTAGCCTTAATGATGACTTAACAGTTTTATAGGAGAAGATTTAACAGTTCTCACGAGTGTTCTTATAAGACAGTATTTCTTTTCTTTTTATAATTCTTGGAATGCTTTATTTCCTACCCCTCCCCCAACAGCAACGGTTTATATAGAATTACGATTCAAATTATCGCCTGCTGTGAAGTTTTATGCCTGTTTTGTTTTAGCTGAATATTTGACTTATTTCATAAACATCTTGCTGCAATGATAATTTGCTACATCAATTGATATTAAGTTAAATTTTAAAATGCTTTTGTAGCAAATAATAGTTTAGTTAGGACTGTCAAGAGGTGTTATACACAAACCTATATATAACAGCAAAATCCGGTTTATGCATCATTTCTCTGTTCTAGTGACTGATTTTGTTAACAGAACTGATGCAAAGTGAACCAGTATATAAGTTATTCTCTTAACAGCTTGGGAAACTTTTAAAACGTGCAGGAATTTGCAACACGTCAGATTTTATGGTAGGCTAACGCTGGACAAAAATGTTTAACAAGGGAATTACATTTTTACAATACTTAAATTACTTTTGATTTTCATATTTGAATTCTGGGGGTTTCTGAAGCTTACTGATTTCCTACTTGTACAATACTGAACAGTTATTTGGTTAAAGGTAGTCTAGAAATAAGTTGCTGTCTTTTGATAATATGGACAATTTTTTCAGTATAAGTCTGCATTACTGTATAATATGTTTGCACTTTATTATAGAGTTTGTGCGATTATTTTTAGTTTGTGTTACATAATGAATGTTCTATGTTTCAACAATTTGTTTTAAAAAAAAACAAGTATTTATCATGAGGTAAATATGCGACACAATGGGAATAGTGGAACACACAGTTTATCCTTTTCATAAGATAGACCTGCATTTCATGAAGGTCTTAAAAAGGATAATAAAAAATCTTCATGATAGTAAACCACGTGTGTGGTGTAATCATTGTGTTATGTTAATTTATGTAGAATAATTGTTTTAACAAACCTTTTACAATACTTTTACATATATAGCTGTGAAAGTGGAATTTGTACAGTGGCATTGTGATTTGCGATACAGTGACTATGGTGAAGGTGTTCTCGGCATATGCTGGTAAATGTTTGATTTTTTTTTATGTATAAAGAGAGTGATATTTTACTTGACAGCTGACATTAAAAGTCTCATCTATTTCGGTATTCATTTTGTTAGATCTACCTAAACTACTTTTCAGAACTACATTTGAAAAATGTTTCACTAGACATTAATCTGTATACTCAGGCTATGTTTACCAACCCATCTGAGCTATGCAGTGTGCCTTTAAAATATATTTCTCACCACTGACCATTCCAAATCCAATCTTTGATCTGTGCTAAGTTAACATTTCAACCACGATGATGGTAGGAGCACTACAGTTAACCTTGTCAACCAGGTTTCCAACCATCAATCATTGCTGGAAGATATAGCTTATAGAAGTCTGATGATGAAAGGATCAGGCTCAACTGTGATTCCTCCTGTCGTCAAATAGCCTATCTATGCTCATTGTCTAACCTGACTTTTGAAAAATAACCACTTAGGCAAAGTGCAGAGGGCTGCTTGATGCTCTTGGAACTGTTTTTCCAATTGAGCCTGTCTTCAGAAGTGAAAGAAAACTGACAGGCAAGAATTTACTCTTGCACATTTTCACCAATGAGCTACCTAAATGTTTTGTCAACTGTTTTAAGAGCTCCTCATATTCTTTCATCACGACCACAAACACCATCAGAACGTAAAGATGTAGGAAATAATGTAATGTAGGTCAACAAAAGCCATACTGCTTTATAAAAATACCTTGCCTCCTCAAACAATACACATTTTCTTCAGTTTAAATATTTTGAAGCCAAAAGGTAAACTTGAAAGATTGTTATTTTTAGTTTTGTTTTAACTGATGGGAAATATGTAGAAACATGTTGGATCATGCAGTGCTGTTTTGACTTTCAAGAGTCTATCAAATATAACTGAGGACCTACCCTATTAATAAACATATAATTGTGGGCTATCATGCCATTCATTATAGTACCTGAGGCTAACAGTCTGTGCATCTACCATTTTAAATAAATGGCAAATCATGTTATCAAAAAGAAAGTGAAGTGTTTTGTTCTTTGTTAGGTAGGTTGCTTATCTGGCATCCTGCACTGGGTGAACAGAAATTTTCTCCAACTAAATATTGGAAAGACTTGAAGCCATTGTCTTTGGTCCCTGCTACGAACTCTGTTCCCGAGCTACTGACAGTATTGTCCCTGGCAACTGTCTGATGTTGAACCAGATGATTTGCAACCTTGGTATCATGTTTGATCACATGATGAACTTCCACCCATATATCTGCACCACCACAAAGACTCCTTATTTTCTACCTCCATAAACATTGTCCGACTTGGTCTCTGCTTAAGCTTATCTTCTGCTGAAAGCCTCACTCGTGCCTTTGTTATCTCTAAACTTGACCATTCCAATGCATTCTTGGCCTCTTCCCACATTTTACCCTCCATAAAATTGAGGTCATCCAAACCTCTGTTGCCTGTGCTATCTGACCTATGTTGGCACCCAGTCAAGCAATATCTCAATTTTTGAAATTCTCAGTTGTTTTCAACTCCATCCATGGCATCGTTCCCTCCCTTCCTATCTCTCTAATTTTCTCCAGCCCTACAACTTAATTCTGACTTCTTGAGCATCTCCAAATTTTAATTGCACCACTATTGGTGGTTGTTCAGCTACATAGGCCCTGAGCTCTGGAATTCCCTTCCTAAATTCCTCCTCCTTTCTAACCCTCTTTCCTCCTTTAAGACACTCCTGAACATTTACCTCTTTGACCAAGCTTTTGGCCATCTGCCCTAATATTGTCTTATGTGTCTTGGTGTCTAATTTTGCTTTACAATTCTCCTGTAAAATGCCTTGGGATGTTTTATTACACTAAAGGTGCTGTATAAATACAAGCTGTTGTTGTTGACAACTAACAGGACCTGCAAATCAGTGTGTAGCATGAACCTTTTTTCAGGATCAATTTAGCAATAAGATACAGCTTAACTGATAGTCTGACTAATGTTTTAGTTCTGTGCCTTGGGCGGGGGGGGGGGGGGGGGGTGCGCGAAATTAGATGCAATTTTGCCCAATTTGGCTGTGAAACAGTGGCAAAAATCAATAATGGACAGCACAACCTCCTGTGCCCAAAAGGCACCATGAGTAGATCTGCACTATATTGATTCAGATTCTCCATAGGCCTCCCTAATGGAAACTTGAAACAAATACTCATCTAATTAAGAAAGTAATAAGGGTCCTGGTTATACATTATAGGCTACTGAAGGGCTTTAGATTAATATCATGGCCATCTTAGTTGATATTTTAGTGTCCAGTAGTTTTGAGGATCGAGTTCAGGGAGGTGCTGCAATCTTTACAGGATTGGTTTCAGTGCAGTGTTGGAAGATTGCTTAGCTGAAGCTTGAGGCTGCCAAATGTGGAGGATTGCATTAGCAAGAAAAGCAGCTCAGAACTGGAGAGGCTGCTGGAAAAGAGCAAAGGGGGGATTACGCAGGAGGTATTATTAGCATGTGGATCTTCAGGAACATCAGGGAATACTACCATTATAACCTCAGTTTGTTGTGCACAGTTCCATTTTGCAGGTATTATTACTGGCAAAATGACAAGAATTCATCAATTTCCCAACGGAGGTTGGCAACGGGAAAGAGCTTTGGGGTGTGGAAAAAATGGCTTCATTTTCCATCCATGCACTTGTGTAGATCTGCACGGTTCCTATCACCAACTCAGAATTTTTTTACAACAGGGAGGCTTCTGTTCGTTCAACTCGCCTGTGGCTGCAGCCTGGGAATAATACAGGTCTGTGCCTAGTTTCCTGGCAATAGTCATGCTTTCATTCCGTACCAACCCTCTAAACCAGAACATAAGGTCAGAAGTTAGAAACGCAATAGGTTTTAAAAAAGCATCGACCTGAAACGTTCATTCTGTTTCTCTCTCCACAGAAGCTACCTGACCTGCTGAGCATTTCCAGCATTTTCTGTTTTTATTTCAGGGTTACCAGCCCTGCCTTCCAAGCAAAAACAAAAATAGCTGGAAAAACTCAGCAGGTCTGACAGCATCTGCGGAGAGGAAGACAGAGTTAACGTTTCGAGTCCCTAGGACTCTTCATCAGAAGAGTCTTCCAAGCCCCTCCACCTCCTAATCTGCCTAGTGAATGACGAAATCAAGGCGGAACACTGTGATGCAATCATCCCATCTCCCCGTCCGCGCCGCTTTCCTATTGGTCTGTTTGTGCGACTCCCTCTTGGGTGGCAGCGGCTGTCAATCAGGGTTTGTGGGCGTGGTTTATCAGTTGGGGTTGAGAGACGGTGCGAGACGAAGGCCGAGGCTGTTGAGCGGACGTTGTTTTCCCCACCTCTCTCCCCCCCCCACCACCACCACCACCCTCAAACTATGACTTTCAAATCGGTCGGCAGCCGCCTGTACAGCACCCGGTGCTGCGTCTTTTGCCATGTTCGCACCGGCACCATCATCCTCGGGACCTGGTACATGGTGAGTCCGGGATTCTCGTGGTGCACAGCCGGAAGCGGGCGGAGCGATAAACAAACGGTCGCCCGGAGTTTTGGGTTGGGTTGGGGAACTGAGAGGCGGTTAGAGTCCCCGTCCCCCCTCTCCCCCCCCAATCCGGGATCCGTCTACCCCCCCCCCCCCAACACAATCCGGGATCCGTCTAACCTCCCCCCCCCCCCCCCAAATTCGGGATCCGTCTACTCCCCCCACCCCCAAATTCGGGATCCGTCTACCCCCCCCCAAATCCGGGATCCGTCTACCCCCCCCCCCAAAATCCGGGATCCGTCTACCCACCCCCCCCCCAATCCGAAACTGTGTGTTGGGGGCCCCTCTGCCCGCGCCCCCCCCCCCCCCCCCCCGGGGTTTGGCTATTTTCTTTAGTTCTGATGAAGAGTCATACGAACCCCCCCAAACGTTAACTCTTGTCTTCCCCTCTGCAGATGCTGTCAGGCCTGCTGAGCTTTTGCAGCTATTTTTGTTTCTTTGCCCGGTTGTGTGACGTTCTTTGATGTCATTACTGGGAAATGAAGTTTTTTTTTAAAAAAAAAATCAACAGCTTTACCCGGTTTCAGTTCGTGGTGAGGTTTTTAAATGGAAACAAGCACTTTTTATAAATCAAAATATCTTCGTATCTAGATATCTATAGGTGTGGCTATATTGATCGATCTAATTTAAGATCAGCTACCTTGATAAAGCCTTAACTTGGTAAAGGTGAATTGAAGTGTTGATGTCTTAAGATATACCTTTTCAAAAGGCTCACTGTCAATTAACTGAGGCTTGATTGCTACACTTTTTTCTAGTGAATTGCTTGTTGTTGCTGAATTCAGTTTGTTAACCCTCCCAAAATTACTAGTCTCAATAGAAAGATCTTCATGTATTATGCCAATTACTGTTAAGTCAGAATTTCCTGAGTTCATACTTAGTGGAATTCCAGAAAATCCACCTTGCTTGTTGCCACCTTATTTCCTCTGGAGTAACACAATTCTATTCATCCTTTGCCACTACAACTTTCTCATGGTTTGTCATCTTCATGCTTGACTTTTCTAATTGGGTGCTAACCTGAAATGTGAACCGACTGCCTTCTCTACAGATACTGGCTGACGTGCTGTATATTTCCAACTTATTTGATCCTGTTCTTGTTAGTACCCTGGGAGTGCTCTACAACACAACAGTGACTTCACTTCAAAAATACTGCATTGATTATATAATACATTTTTTTTTAAGCATACACAAATCATGTGCTATCCCTTGTTAAATCCTGCTCATCTGTAACCCATTACCAAAACTTGGTAGTATAGAGGGATCTGGGGTGTCCTGGTACATGAATCAAAAAAGTTAATATGCAGATACAGCAAGTAATTAGGAATGCAAAAGTGTATTTGTTTAATTGGTGTTTATTGCAAGGTGAATAGAATATGAATATAGGAAAGTTTTACTGCATCTGCATAGGGCCTTGGTGAGACCGCATCTGGAACACTGCATACAGTTTTGGACTCCTTATTTGAAAAAAGATATAATCGCATTACGAGCAGTTCAGAGAAAGTTCACTTGACTCATTCCTGGGCTGAGGTGCTTATCTTATGAAGAAATGTTGAACAGGCTAGGCGTATACCCATTGGAGTTTAGAAGAATGAAAGGTAATCTTATTAAAACATATAAAATCCTGAGGGGGCTTGATAGTTTAGATAGCAAGGTTATGTTTCCACTTGTGGGGGAGAAAAGAACTAGGGACACAGTTTAAGAATAAGAGGTCTCTCTTAAAATGGAGATGAGAATCTTTTTCTCTGAGGGTCATTTAGTATGTTGAATTCTCTTCCCCAGAAAGCAGTGGAGGCTGGGTCATTGAATTTATTCAAGGCAGAGTTAGGCAGATTTTTGATAGACAAGGGAGTAGAGGGTTATAGACAGACAGGAAAGTGGATTTCAGACCGCAACTAGATCAGCCATGACCTGATTGAATGTCAGAGCAGGTTCAAAGGGCTGGATGGCCTACTCCAGCTCCAAAGTCCTATGTTCCTATTGCATTGCTTTCAAACAACTTCTTAGTTACCGATTCCTCCTTGCTCTTTGACCTTCTGTTTGCTACTACCTGCAAGGCTATGTTCCATCCCACTTTCTCCTCTTCAGACACTGGCCTCCTGTGTGTTTTCTCTATGTAACGTCAGTGGTTCCTCTGCTTACTGGAATTTTCTTCTTAAACCTATTACCTTGCGACAGATCATCTTCTTAAGCCTCCTCAAAAACTGCCTTTAACCGTCATTGGTCACCTCCCTGTACTCATCCTTATTGCGTTATGTTTTGACTCTCCAGTTGATAATATGTACCAGTGATTGGCACTGAAGCACAACCCAGTTTCAGTTCAGATCTTATCATGGTGTTTTGTAAAATTGAATTCAATCGGTAATGTCATTTGTGGGCTGGCACCAGAGGTGTGACCACAAAAACTGTTGCACATACCTGGCATCCGAATAGGAAACTTACCATGTGACATACGTGTAACTCCAGCCCCACACTGATTGAATTTTATAAAGTACATCTATTGAACTGTCAGTGTAAGCATGGCATTTTAAAACTTGTTTTCTTTAGGGAGTTATGGAAGTATGCCCCAAGAACAATTACTTAAATTGGCCTCAGGTTGTCTTTTCTCCTTTTCACCACCTTGCAAATTGACAATACTGGTTGATTTGTGAAGCACTATATTTGACAGCGCACTGCATAACTGGTCATGATGGTTGGGAAGAGGCTGTATGGACTCATCAGAACTTTAGGCTTTAAATTCAATATATCACTTCTAAGCATTTCCTCCTGCTTTATATTTCCCTTGATGCTAGTTACATTATTGACTGTCCTGGTACTTTAGCTTCACCTTTAGCATCTCACTTGCTGGTTACAATGACTGCTTACTCCTGGTTCTGCTTCTGTCACTACTGTGTTCTGTGGCATTTGTTTTCCTGATTCTAATTTGTGAAGTTTTTATCTTCAATATGTTCAACTGGAAATCAATGCACTAAGGCTTCCTGAGCAATTTATTAGTTTTTTGCTCACACTTAAGGACTTGTGATCTAAAATAAACAGTATTGAACTCTAGAAATATGTAAGTCACTCCTGGAAGTGACCATTGTCTCACTAGACATGATTCTGAAAATCCCACCCTGACCTGTGTTCAATTTGGCTTCATTTTCCTAACTTCATGTCTGTTTGAAAAGACCTTTCTGCTCCTCAAGACTATGACTGGCTTGAAATTAATATTCCCAGGCTTCCTGATGTCACAGTTACCACAATAGTGTGACAAAACCCTTTTTCGATCAGCACTAAATGCATAAAATTACTTTTTGTAACCTTGTGGAGTAGCTTTTCTCTATGAAGGAATAGTATATGCCTAGTGGCTATTTGTCATGACTACCTTTTCAGCATTTCTGCATGTCTATCCTATTTGAATGGTGCTACTGGATTCAATATCCCACCCCCTTTGCCACTGTACTGTGCATTCAGAATGTATTATCTACAGGACGCACTACAGCAAGCTTGCTTTGACTAACTCTGGCCCCTACCACCGAGGACAAAAAGCAGCAGAATCAAGACAAGACCATCACTTACAAGCTCTGCTCACAACTCATGCATTACAAAGTATTTACAGCACAGAATTAGGCCGTTCATCCCAGCAGCTTCATATCAGTTTGTACACTCCAAAAGAGAGCCTCCTCCCACCCTCATTCATCTAATCCCATTTACATGTCTTGCTATTCCTCTTCCCCTTGGGCAACGTACCATATAATTTTTTTTTCAAATATGGGAATTTTAGTCATTCATAGGATGTGGGCGATGCAGTCTAGGCCAGCATTTATTGCTCATCCCTAATTACCCTTGAGAAGGTGGTGGTGAGCTGCCTTCTTAAACAGCTGCAGTCCATGTGGTGTAGGTACACCCACAGTGCTGTTAGGAAGGGAGCTCCAGGATTTTGATCCAGCGAGAGCGAAGGAACGGCGATATATTTCCAAGTCAGGATGGTAAGTGGCTTGAAGGGGGAGCTTACCAGGGGGTAGTGTTCCCATGTGTTTGCTGCCCTTGTCTCTCTAGATGGTAGAGGTCATGAGTTTGGAAAGTGTTGTATAAGGAGCCTTGGTGAGGTCCTGCAGTGCATCTTGTAGATGGTACACACTGTTGCCACTGTGCATTGGTAGTGGAGGGAGTGAATATTTGTGGATGGAATGCCAATCAAGTGGGCTGCTTTGTCCAGGATGGTGCCAAGCTGCTTGAATATTGTTAGAGCTGCACTCACCCAGTAGAGAGTATTCCATCACACTCCTAACTTGTGGATTGTGGACAGGCTTAGGGTGACGGGGTGAGTTAC
This sequence comes from Cetorhinus maximus, assembly GCF_964194155.1. Taxonomy (NCBI): domain Eukaryota; kingdom Metazoa; phylum Chordata; class Chondrichthyes; order Lamniformes; family Cetorhinidae; genus Cetorhinus; species Cetorhinus maximus. The sequence goes on along the minus strand of NC_135883.1, from coordinate 13,051,854 downwards.
TCGCCACAGGATTCCTAGCCTGCTCTGACCTGCTCTTGTAGCTACAGTGTTTATATGGTTAGTCCAGTTCAGTTTCTGGTTAATTATAATCCCCAGGATGTTGGTAGTGGGAGATTCAGTGACGGTAATGCTATTGAATGTCAAGGGGCAATGGTTAGATTCTCTATTGTAGGAGATGGTCATTGCCTGACACTTGTGTGGTGTGAATGTTACTTGTCAGCCCAAGCCTGGACGTTGTCCAGGTCTTGCTGCATTTGGACATGGAGTGCATCAGTATCTAAGGCATGGTGCATGGTGCTGAACGTTGTGCAATCATCAATGAACATCCCCACTTCTGACCTTATGATGGAAGGAAGGTCATTGAAGATGGTTTGGCCAAGGACACAGTCTTGAGGATCTCCTGCAGTGATGTCCTGGAACTGAAATGATTGACCTCCAACTACCACAACTGTCTTCCTTTGTGCTAGGTATGTCTCCAACCAGTGGAGAGTTTTCCCCCTGATTGCCATTGACTCCAGTTTTGCTAGGGCTCCTTGATGCCATTCTCAGTCAAATGCTGCCTTGATGTCCAGGGCAGACATTCTCACCTCACCAATGGAGTTCAGCTCCTTTGTCCATGTTTGAACTAAGGCTTTAATGAGGTTAGGAGCTGAGTGGCCCTGGCGGAAGCCAAACTGGGTGTCAATGAGCAGGTTATTGCGAAGCAAGTGCCACTTGATAGCACTGTTGATGACTCCTATCACTACTGATGATCAAGAGTAGATTAATGGGGCAGTAATTAGTTGGATTGTATTTGTCCTTTTTGTGTACAGGACATACCTGGTCAATTTTCCACATTGCTAATGTTGTAGCTGTACTGGAACAGCTTTGCTAGAGGCACGGTAAGTTCTGGAACACACATCTTCAGAACCTGTACTTGCCAGAATATTGTCAGGGCGTATAGCCTTTGCAGTGTCCAGTGCTTTTAGCTGTTTCTTGATATCGGGTGAAGTGAATCGAATTGGCTGAAGACTGGCATCTATGATGCTGGGGACCTCCAGAGGAGGCCGAGATAGATCATGCACTCGGCACTTCTGGCTGAAGATCGTTGCAAGTGCTTCAGCCTCATCTTTTAGCACTGATGTGCTGTGCTCCCCCATCATTGACGATGGGGATATTTGTCGGGCCGACTCCTCCCAGTGAGTTGTTTTATTGTCCACCATCATTCATGACTGGATGTGGCAGGACTGCAGTGCTTAGATCCGATCCATTGATTGTGGAATCACTTAACTCTGTCTTTCACTTGTTGCTTATGCTTATTGGCACACAAGTAGTCCTGTGTTGTAACTTTACCAGGTTGACAGCTCGTTTTTAGGTATGCCTGGCATGCCCTCCTGCACTCTTCAAGCCAGGGGATCAACCTTGGTTCAGTGGTGGTAATGGGAGAGCGGGGATTGTGCCAGGCCATGAGGGCTTAGATTGTGGGCTGCTGATGATGGCCCACAGCACCTCATGGATGCCTAGTCTTGAATTGCTAGATCTGTCCAAAGTGTATCCCATTTAGCATGGTGATGGTACCACGCAACACAGTGGAGAGTATTCTCAATGTGAAGACAGGACTTCATCCCCACAACAACTGTGCGGTGGTCACTCTGACAGATACTGTCATTGACAGATGCATCTGCAGCAGGCAGGTGGTGAGGATGAGGTCAAGTAGCTTTTATATCTCCACCTGCCCTCGCCACCTGCCACAGACCCAATCTAGCAGCTATGTCCTTTAGGATTCGACCAGCTCAGTCAGTGATTGTGCTACCGAATCACTCTTGTTGATGGACATTGAAGTCTCCCATACGGTGTACATTCTATGCCCTTGCCATCCTCAGTGCTTCCTCCAAGTGGTGTTCGACATGTGGGAGTACTGGTTCATCAGCTGAGGGGGGACAGTACATGGTAATAAGCAGGAGATTTTCTTGTCCATGTTTGACCTGATGCCATGAGGCTTCATGGGATCCAGAGTCAACGTTGAGAACTCTTAGGGCAATTCCCTCCTGACTGTGTACCACTGTGTTACCATCTCTGTTGGGTCTGCCCTGCTGGTGGGACAGGACATATCCATGGATAGCGATGGTGGCGTCTGGGACATGATCGGTAAGGTATGATTCCATGAGTATGACTGTCAGGTTGTTGCTTGACTAGTCTATGGAACAGCTCTCCCAATTTTGACACAAGTCCCCAGATGTTAGTAAGGAGGACTTTGCAGGGTTGACAGGGCTGGGTTTGCTGTTGTCATTTCCAGTGCCCAGGTTGATGCCAGGTTATCTGTGTGGTTCCATTCCTTAACCCATTTTCTGTAGTGGTTTGATACAACTGTGGCATTCTAGGCCATTTCAGAAGGCATTTAAGAGCCAAACACATTGCTGTGCACCTGGAGTCACATGTAGGCCAAACCAAGTAAGGACAGCAGTTTTCCTTCCTTAAAGGACATTAGTGAACCAGATGAGGTTTTACAACAATCGACAATGGCTTCATGGTCATCGTTAGACTTTTAGTTCCAGATTTTTTTTATTGAATTCAAATTCCACAGTGGGATTTTGGGTTGCTCGGGGAAACATTGCCCTCATGCTCATCTAACTTCCTATGCTATTTGCCTCAAATATTCTTTTGCACTAGGCCTCACTAGATTGACTTGGACATGTTGCTGTTCCTTTATAATAGTTGGGTTGACATCCTGTATTTCCCTGCTGCACACATTAGCATAAGGGCTGCAGAGAATGAGAGCGTGGATGGTAGATGTGGTTGTGGCATCTTTGATCGCATCTCAAAACCACTTTGGAGAAAAGCTGCTCATCGTTTGGAGAATAGATAAGTTCTTGAAGACTAAGTTCGTTTGTTCTATGCTTTGGGGCCTGAGGTGAGGCTGAAGAGGCACGGGATGATAGAGGGACCCTTTGAAAATGGCTTGCCCAGGCGGGATAAGGAAGAAGGAAAGAGGATCCTGTGCTTTATCTTGCCCTCCAGGAAAGTTTTGGAAGAAGGAACTCCCTTCTTAACAGCACTGTGGGTGTACCTACACCACAGGGACTGCAGCAGTTCAAGAAGGCAGCACACCACCTTCTCAAAGGCAATTAGAGATGGGCAATAAATGCTTGCCTAGCCAACGACGCCCAAAGCCTGTAAATGAATTATAAAAAATAATCAGCCATTTTGGGTGATGATTGATATAGTTTACCCTGAAATAGATTTTGTGGAAGAGTTTACCCAAGTTTTGCAATTAATCAGACAAATGGGAAAATGTATTTTAGTCCTGAATGTTTTATATTGTATAAATGTGGTGGTGGTAATCAGGGCGGCGGCGTGGGTGGTTTATAAATCAGAGACACGAATGTACAATGAAAAATTCCACAGGAAGGCATTGAAGGGAACCTTGCAGCAACATCTGGTCATTATCACATTACTGTTTCTGGGAGCCTGCTGTGTGCAAATTGGCTGCTGTGTTTTCTACATTACAACAATGAATGCAATTTAGAAGTGCTTTGTTGGCTGTAAAGTGGCTTGAGACATTCATCAGTTGTGAAAAGCACTATATAAATGCAAGTCTTTTAACATATTTGTTAATTTGGGCTTTGTTCCCTTGCACCTTTGTTCTGCTTATGTATGCTTACCTGGCTTCCAGTATCTGAGGGCCTTGTATATCCAAGACTTACATCTTTGTCCCTCCCTTGGTATAGCTCCTCTAAATTACTTAACCGGAAAATGTGTAGATGGTCCATGTTCTACCATCACCTCCAGAAAACAAAGGCACAGAGAGAGACTAAAACTATGGTCCAGATTTATTCCTAAAAGCAGAAAGGTAGATATGTTACAATTGGGCAAAAAAAAATCAATCTTTCACTCTTACTACCTGGGTTGGTAGTCTTAAAACTGACACTATTCAGAGATTTTACAGCTCTTGCTCCTCATTGAAGCTTCTCTGAGGAAATGAATGGGATTTCATGCCATACCTGTAGTTCCAAATTTGTACCAATAGATCCCCCTGGATTATTTGGTCCTAATTTTGCATTAAATTGAAAATTTTGCACAAAAGGTGTGTCTATTTTTGAATATTGAGCACATCCCTTGATATTATGTGCAACTTTGAGCAGAGTGCTGGAGTTGGGTGATTGAGGAAGGGGGTGCTCCTTTGCTTTTGCCTTTTCTAATTTTTTCACCTTGTGGGAATTGGTTCTTGCTCTACTACAGGGTAGAAGCTAGCTGTTTGGTGAGTATCTTGTAAGTAGTTAAGGTCGATTCTATTCCTAAGATTTAAAAAGAATACAAACTGGCAGCAAGGTTAAAATATATATAAAATTAATTGAATAAAGTAACTTAAGTAGTTAATAAAGATGCATTAAGGATGGCAGGACAGGCGATGTCACAGCTGCAGCATGTGGGAGCTCATGGATGCCAGTGTGATCCAGCTGTGATAGCTGTAAATTGAGAACTGGAAGGGAAGGAGGAACTCATGGAAATTACAATCACCAGGGAAGCAGTACTTAGCAAATTGTTGGAGCTAGGGCCTGACAAATCCCCGGATCCTGATGGACTTCATCCTAGCGTCTTAAAAGAAGTGACTGGGAGAAAGTTGATACGTTGATTTTAATTTTCCAAAATTCCCTAGATTTGGGAAGACTCCAATAGATTGGAGAATAGCAAATGTAACTCCTTATTCAAGAAGGAAAAGAGAAAGCAGGAACCTACAGGCCAATTAACTTTTCATCTGTCATAGGGAAAATGTTGGAAGCCTTTATTGAAGATGTTATGGCAGGGCACTTAGAAAAAAATCAAGGCAATCAGGCAGAGTCAGCATGGCTTTGTGAAAGGGAAATCATGTTTAACCAACTTATTAGAGCTTGTTGAAGGAGTCACATGTGTTATGGATAAAGGGGAGCTGGTAGATGTACTATACTTAGATTTCTAGAACGTATTTGAAAAGGTGCCACGTCAAATAATCAGAAAATAAAAGCTCATGGTGTAGGGATTAACATACGGGAATGGATAGAAGATTGGCTGACTAACTGGAAACGGAGGGTAGGCATAAATGGGTCTTTTTCTGGATGGCAGGATGTAACGAGTGGTTTGCCACAGGGATCAATGATGGGGCCTCAATTTTTTACTTTGATGAAGGGAGCGAAGGACTGGTTGCTAAATTTGTTGATGACACAAGGGTAGGTAGGATAGTATGTTATGAAGAGGGCATGAGGAGGCTACAAAGGGACATAGCTAGGTTAAGTGAGTGGGCAAAGATCTGGCAAATGGAGTATCATGTGCGTAAATGTGAAATTGTCCATTTTGGCAGGAAGAATAAAAAAGTATACCATCTAAATGGTGAGAGATTGCAGAGCGCTGAGTTTCAGGTACCTGGGTGCCTTCATGAATGAATCACAAAAGGCCAGTATGCAGGTTCAGCAAGTAATTAGGAAAGCTAATAGAATGTTGTTGTTTATTGCAGGTGGAATTGAATATAAAAGTAGGGAGTTGTTTAGTTGTACAGGACACTAGTGAGACCATGTCTGGAGTACTGTGTACAGTATTGACTTCCTTACTTAAGGAAGGATGTAAATGCGTTAGAAGCAGTTCAGAGACAGTCTACCAGACTAATACCAGGAATGGGTGGGTTGACTTATCAGGAAGAGTTGGACAGGCTAGGCTTGTATCCATTGGAATTTAAAAGAGTAAGAGGAGACTTTATTGAAACCTTTAAGATCCTGAGGGGCCTTGACAGGGTGGATGTGGAGAGGATGTTTCTTGTGGGAGAACCTAGAACTAGGGGGTCACTGTTTAAAAATAAGGGCTCACCCATTTAAGACAGAGATGAGGAGAAATTTTTTGAGAGCCGTGAACCTTTGGAGTTCCCTTCCTCAAAAGGCTGTGGAAGCATAGTCTTTGAATATTTTCCTGGCAGAGATAGACATATTCTCTTATTGAATCGTGGAGCAGGTTCGAAGGGCTGAGTTGCCTACTCTCCTAATTCGCATGTAACTTTGGTTTCAATTAACCATCAAAACTTTAGCCATTTATTACTTAATTTGGCTGATGCAGGCAAAATATTTAAATTTGACTCTGGCTACTAGGACACCGTGCCATTTTGTTTTGTATGTTATGCTCTTCATATTTGGACATCCCCATTCTCTTGACAGTCATGCCTATAACTGTAGACACCTACCGCTAGCTAGAGCTCTACAGACTGAATATCCTTATACCTGCAACATTATTAATGCATTTGGAAATTTGCTTTGTCATAACTTTCCATGGGCATCCACTAGGTTGCAGTGGTTCACAAAGGCAGCTTGCCATCACCACCTCAAGGGCAATTAGGGATGGGCAATAAAAGCTGGCCTAACCAGTGGCGCCCACATCCTGTAAATGAATTTTTAAAAAAAATTAAAACCCTATTTCAAAAGCTATTCTTTATGCAGTAGACTAGGAATGTATGGAATGATCTCAACAGATACCCAATAATCAGAGGAAGGCATTCAAAATGCAGTTATTTGGTGGGCGGGGGCAGGGTAAGAAAGAGTACAAATGAGTTTTGATGGGCTACATAGTCTGCAAAACATTTTTTCGTGCAACTGTAGGCATCTACAGATTTTTCTGTTAATTCTGTTGCTGACGGATATAACTGGCCTCTTCAGTACCAAGACCTTGAGGCATACTTAGAGATTTGCTTCTTGAAATGTATAGTGAATAATTTTGGCTTGATTTGCAAAAACAGGTGTCATATTGCTGAAATGTAAGCATTTAGATTTTTTTTAAAAATCTAAAACAATGCCAGAATGTGGGAATTCTGCAGACTGTACCTCATGTATTTCACACTTGATTCCTCATTAATACAGTGCTGCTTTGCCGACTCATTGAAAAGCAGTTGGCCATTTAAGCCCTCGAGCTTTTCTCACCTTTCATGGCTGATCCGTGATCCAACTTCATAAACCTGCCTTTGCCCCATATCCCTTAATAACTTTAATTAGCAAAAGTTGATCAATTTTAATTTAATTTTAACTGCTCATTACCTTGTTAATCTCAAAATGGGGTTTGCACTAGATGTGGGAACTGCATCATGTAAATATTGCATGAATTTGCCTTGTGTTGGTTCTTTTCTATTTTAAACATTAGGTGCATATGACAAAAGGTATCAAATTGATGTGCTAAAGCCCAGAATTTTATTCATTGTCTAGTATTTATTATTGTGTATAAATCTTTTGAGTAGGTGGTGAACTTACTGATGGGCATTTTGCTGACAGTGGCAATAACTCACCCTGAAACAGTACCTCCACTGGACATACAATATGACGTTATTGGAAACTATTATTCCTCAGACAGAGTAACAGGTATGCAAAATATTTGATATGCTTGACTTTTATTCAGTACTTGAGCAGCTTCTTATCTTGCATTGCATACACTGCAGGGGTAACTTTTTCAAAATAATTCCTAATGTTATAAATTTATAAAATGAAAAGTAGTGATTGTTCCTTCTGAAGGTGTACAACATTAGTGCATCTTTTGCAAGTCCAGTACCATAAAATAATAAAGATTGGGAAACAATCCAATGTGCCGCCTGTTCCGGGAGCTCACTTTTTATCTTCTGTGTGGTGACTGCGAATGAACAATGACTCAACATCTGCTGTCTTTTGGGAGAGATTTTTCCACATTCTCCCTTTGTGGGAAAAGTCTCCCCTGGTATCACTCCTGAATGAGCTAGCTCTAATTTCAAGGCTATGCCTCTTTTTGTTCTGAATTATTTCAACAGAAGAAATAGCTTTACTGTATCTACTCTCTTTAATTTTTTTTATTTTAAATGCCTCAATTATATTACCCATCAACCTTTTAAACTGCATTTAATAGAACCCAGGTTTACACAACTTTTCATCAAAATTTAATTCTTTTAAGCTTGGTATCATTTTAGTAAACCTGTGCTGTACCCATTCCAAGGCTATTATCCTTCTTGAGGCGTAGTGCTTAGAACCGAAAGCAATACTCGAGATGAGATCTGACCAAGGCACTATACAACTGAAGCGTAACTTCCTTATTCTTGTATTTTGACCCTCTTATGATAAAGGCCAACATTCCATTGGCCTTGTTGTACATTTACGTTAGACTTGATACAATCTTTCTCATCTTGCACAACTTCAATATGACTTGAAGCACTTTACAACCACTGTTGTAATTTAGGAAATGTGGCAGATAATTTGTGCACACCAAGGCCCTAAAATAGCAAAGCAACAATGAGCAGATGATCTGTTTTAGTGGTGTTGATAAAGGGATAAATATTGGGATTGGCTAGGTCACGAGGCGGAACTTCCCTGAATAGTGCACAAATGCTACGAGATTTATCCACCTTGTAGGACAGATCCAGGCCTCAACTTAATATCTTATCGGAAAGACAACATCTCCAGCAGTGAAGCACACGCTTGGTATTGCACAGAATGCCTGTCTAGATTTTGTGCTCCAAACTCTGGAGTGATCTTGAACCCTCAACCTTTTGACTTCAAGGGAAGCTACAGATACCATCTGTTTCATAAGCAGTGGGCATCAAGACTGAACCATTTTAAACTCTTTGACAAATAAGTGAATCAACACCAAAGTTGCAAAACAGTTACCCAGTTGTTTAGCTGCTCTTAACAACAGGGTGCAACCTAGTGGAAAGGTGATACATTTCATTTGATACAATATAAACACCTTGATGGACATTCTAGCTGGGGCGGACAAGGAGGAGAGTGGGAACTATGGCCTTATATATGACAAGCCATTTCTGTTATACCTGAATTACCTAGGTGAAATATAAAAAATCATCTAATTACAATTGAAATGACTTTACAGGTGGCTAAGTCATCTACTTTCTGTGCAATATAATCAAAGTACCTGCTGTAGATTTTATGCTGAAATCAATATCTTTCCTTTTTTAAATAAGAGACCATCAACCTGAAAAGCTAACTCTGTTTCTCTGTCCATAGATGCTACCTTACCTGTTGAGTATATTCAGCATTTTCTGTTTTTATATCTTCTGAACCTGATTCTCCAGCAAAGACTTCTGAATATTAGCTTCAAGTAGCATCTTCCTTTGTGCCAAATAAACCTTTTTTATATTTGTGCATAGCAGCAGTGCTACATTAATCCATCAGTAATGTGCATTTATATAATCAGTTTAATATGCAAAACGTATCCCTTAGTGCTTCAAAAGCATAATCAGAATAATAAATTCCACAGCAGCAGAAACAGTTGGTTTATTCCTGTAACTATTCAATGATAATATGGCGCATTTGTTGAAGTATAAATTTACGTGAGAATTTTGGCAAATTATATTGATCTTGGTCACACAATGAATTCTATTTAAACTGACTAGATGAAATTCAAGCTCTGCTTTCTTTTGTAACTTGAATTGGGACCAAATCCAAACCAGTTGGAGACAAAATGCCTAATCAAACTGTGCAACTGTTATCTTGGAAGGTACACATTGGAGCAGTTTGGGGATATTCAAGAACTGACAGAAGTGCTAATGGACATAGAAATTTCTTGGCACTATCAGTATTGGGAGTGCTTTGAAGTAACTCCTGTGCTGTGAACAAAGAAGTACTCGTACCTTTCTCGTTCCTCTTTGCTTATTTCTTCCCTTGTTGAAGATATAACTTGTTTTAAATGGAAAAGAGAAAGTAGTGTTTTGCACTGTAGAATACCTAGTTCTAGAGAAGCAACTTGTAAATATAGATAATGAATTCCCACAAACCCTCATACTGTTCATACAGAAATTTTATTCAAAACTTAAGATAGTTTCTCTTTCTGAGGAGGAAAGCCGAATTATTTATTTCTCTTATTTAGTTATGGAGTGCTTCTGATCATTTTCTAGAAGAAATTTATAACCTAGCCCTAATATTTAAATTATTGAAGCTATTTAGCAGTTTTATTTGTGGAATTCAATAATAAACAGGGCTTCTAACAATCTAATGAAGCCTCAAACATAAATATGTGAAATTTGAATGATAAACCTATAGATTTTTCAAAATATTTGCTGCAGACCAGATATATTTAACCAGTTGACTGAACTCCCTGTAATTAATATTATTTTATGAATTTGTATCATTTTTTTTCCTTTTCCCCTATAGAGAATGCTTGTGTTGGCTTTACCATCTCACTTTTGATGTTTACTATCAGTGCCATGTTGGTGTATGGTGCTGTCACTGTAAGTACTTTCATTACATTGCCTGTAAAGTTTACTTGCCCTTGGTTTATAATTGCTAAATATGCAACATTTTCTAACTGTTATTTTTGTTTTTCCCTTTCATCCAGCATCGTGGAGGTTGGCTTATTCCATTCTTCTGCTACCTGTTGTTTAATTTTGCCCTTTCTTGCCTTGTTGCTATCAGTTTTCTCACCTATGTCCCCAGAATCAAGGACTATCTGGACCAGCTGGTAAGCTCTAGTTAAAAATCCATTTTTATAACAATTGAGAAGTATTAGAACCTGGGGGTAGATCTGAGTGCTAATAATCCCAACTGCTGACATGTTTTCAGTAGTCCTGTGTTTGCTTCCTGTTGTATTGAGTTTTGAACTTATAGTGACACATGTATAGGTAGCCAAGTTTCAGGCACCATCCTAATATAGGATGATACTTCATTGCATTCTGAGGAAGTACTGTATTGTTGGAGGTGCTGTCTTTTGGATAAAATGTCAAACCATTTCAGGCTGAAATAAATGGTCCCATGATATGACCTGTAGAAACTCTCCTTGGTGTCCTAGCCAACGACCAGCAACTCCCCAAAATGGATTAATTGGTCTATTATCCCATTTGTTGCTGTGGGATCTTGCTATAGGATATGGTTGCCATGTTTGCTTACACTTCAACAAAAAAAAATTGCCTGGACGTAACCAGAATAGAAAAGCAAATTATTTCAGTTATTGAATGTAATTATTTATATTCAATTTTGCATAGGATGGCATAGGTTATATGGCACCAAAGTAGGTGTTACAAATGAAGCATATGACTGTTTTAGGACCATATCTTTGGTTTATAAGATTATCATGGTAAAACTATCTTTAAATGTAGGTTAAAGGAAAGGGGTCATGTGACCCCCTTACAGTAAACCTGGGTGGTTTAGCCGTTAGATCAAAAGGAGAGTCACACTGTGCTATTGAAAGGGAGGTGCCAAATATTAACACCTGGGGAAAGTGACAGCTGTTTTTAAGTCCACAATCAAGAGACCCTAGTCTCCTAAAACCCAGAAAGATGTTATCAGTATCAAGGTATGAATAGTTGTGCTGGAACCTGTTCCTTTCTTTCCTAAGATGAAAGGCAGTGGTATTTAGAGATAGATGATTAACATTTCTGCTTGGATGCAGGGTTAGTGTGTTTCCTGTTGCCATGGAGAGGAAGATAGAGGAAATCATTTTGTGTACTTGCCTCCCTGTAAACCCAGAGAAATCACAGACAGCAGGTCTTTTGAGTGTTTGGTCCTGGGTGACCAGCACCCAACTGAGAATTTGAGTGAAAAGATAGATGCTGGCCAGGTCTGGACCTTAAGCAGAGAAAGTGCTGACTCTCTTATTCACCATGCAAAAGGTGGGAGAGAGCTTGCACCCAGTTTGAAAACTGGTAACGGTTTAAAGCGAAATTTAAACTTCCAGTTATTACATTTTAACTTTGGCTTTATCAATGGCTAAAGGTAAAACACTATTGAACATTTTTCCCCGTAGTCAAATTATACTTTAAATAACCAAACAGAACCCCTTTCTACTTTTATTGACAACAAAAACCCCCAGTTTTGTTATGTTACTCAGTCTCTTAAGTAGATGTTCACTTCCCCTGGAACCAATCCTAGCTTCAGTGAACCCTCCAGCATGTGCGCGAAAGAACGCAGAAATTCCCTGAGGAACAGAGATGCCTCAGGGAGATTAGTTTAAGTTTAAAAAATTTTAATTAAGAGAAAAAAAAATTTAGGACATGTCTCCTGATGTGAAACTGTCACATGAGCTGGGACATGTCTATGAATTTTATTTTAAAATTTTTCAAACCTTTAAAAACCTTCATAACCTCATCCCGCCCGTGGACGAGGTTTATTTAATTTATAAACACTTCGTGAAACCTCATCCCGCCTGTGGATGAGATTCCATGAAAAATGTGAAGGCCGCCTGGGCTCTTAGTCTGCCCGCCAACCTTAAGGTTGGACAGGCAGCTCAGTTTATTGTTTTATTTGATAGTTAATAGCCCTTTGACAGTTCGGCGGGCATGCAGCTGACTCTGGTGCGCGCCCGCTGAACTGAAAATCTGAATGACGCGCGGTTGCGTCGGGACGCACGTCCGATGTCACCGTGCATCATTTTACGTCTTGGCGAGCGGGCCCCGCCCCCGCATGTTGTAGGAATACCCACAGAGCTTTTGGGAAGGGAGTTCCAGGATTTTGACCCAGCAACAGTGAAGGAATAGCGGCATGGTTCCAAGTCAGGACGGTGTGTGACTTGGAGGGGAACTTCAAAGTGGTGGTGTTCCCATCTATCTGCTGCCCTTGTCCTCCTAGATGGTAGAGTTTGTGGGTTTGGAAGGTGCTGTCGAAGGAGCCTTGGTGAGTTGCAGCAGTGAATCTTGTAGGTGGTGCACACTGCTGCCATTGTGCATTGGTGGTGGAGGGAGTCGATTTTATTGTACTGGACGGAGTACCAATCAAGCAGGCTGCTTTGTCCTGGATGGTGTCGAGCTTCTTGAGTGTTGTTGAAGCTGCACTTATCCAGGCATGTGGAGTGTTCCATCACACTCCTGAATTGTCCGACAGATGGTGGACAGACTTTGGGGGAGTCAGGAGGTAAGTTACTCATTGCAGAATTCTCTGCCTCTGACCTGCTCTTGTAGCCTCAGTATTTATATGGCTAGTCCAGTTCAGTTTCTGGTCATTGGTAAGCCCCAGGATGTTGATGGTGGGGGATTCAGTGATGGCTATGCCATTGAATGTCATGGGATGGTTAGATTCTCTCTTGTTGGAGATGGTCATTGCCTGGCACTTGTGTGACGCACATGTTAATTGCCACTTATTAGCCCAAGTACAGATCTTGCTGCATTTGGACATGGACTGCTTCAGTACCCAAGTAGTCGCGAATGGTGCTGACCATTGTGCAATCATCAGAGAACATCCCCACTTCTGATGTTATGATGGAGGGAAGGTCATTGATGAGGCAGCTGAAGATGGTAGGTCCTGGGACACAACTCTGAGGAACTCCTGCAGCATTATCCCAGGTAGTAGCAAGTTCCCTATTTTCATCACTCTTTGGGTGAAGATTCTTGCTAAATTCCCCATAGGATTTTTTGGTGGCTATCTTGTGTTGATGGTCTCTAGTTTTGCTCTTCCCCACAAGACAAAACATTCTCTCTCTATCAAAGCCTTTCTTAATTTTAAGGACCGCTATTAGGCACTCAGCCTTCTTTATACAAGAGAGACCCACCCTATCAATCCTTTTCTGAAAAGTATACCCACACAGATGGTATCATTGTAAAACATCTCTGGCACCTCAATATTCTTTTTAGAATACAGCGACCAGAGCTGCACACAGTCTAACCAAGGTTCAATACAGGTTTAGAATAGCTTCCATACTTTTCAATTTTATCCCCTAGAAATAAAATATAGTGCCAGGTTTGCTTTTTATATGAGGCAGAATTTTCCGGTTGGCGAGCGGGGGCGGGGCCCGCTCGCTGACACGTAAAATGACGCGCAGTGACGTCGGGCAGGCGTCCTCGCGTCATTTAGATTTTCAGTTTGACAGGGGCGCAGCCAACTCGGCTGCACACACGCCGAACTATCAAAGGCCTATTAAGGCCTGTTTAAAACTAATTAAATCAATTAAATGAGCTGCCTGTCCAACCTTAAGATTGGCGGGCAGGCGAAGAGCCCAGGCGGCCTTCACATTTTTCATGGAACCTCATCCACAGGCAGGATGAGGTTTCATGAAGTGTTTATAAATTAAATACATTTTTTAATTCATGTTCCTTGACATGTCCCAGCTCATGTGACACAGTCACATGAGGGGACATGTCTTAATATATTTTAAATTCTTTATTTAAATGTTTGAACCTTAAACAAACCTCCCTGAGGCACCCAGATTTCTGCGCTATTAAAGAGCGCAGGCCCGGACTCTGGGAATCGCTCGCCCACCCGCACAGGGAGCGCTCAGCGCTTTCGGTCGGGCGTCACGCTGGGTGGGCCTTAATTGGCCCGCCCACGTAAAATGGTGGCGTGCACCCGATCGGGGGCGCTGATCGGGTTCATGCTCGCTCCCACATACCCCCCCACAATCGGGGAAAATTTCAGCCCATGATCTTGCTAACCTGTGATGCAACTTCTGGTGAATGATGTATTTGTACTGCAAGATCTGTTTGTTTGTTCCTCTATGGCACCTACACTTGCCTCTTCCAAGTAACAAATGATCAACCGTATTCTTCCTACCAAAATATATTACCTTAGATATTTATCTGTATTGAACCTAAATTTGCCCATTGACACAAACTGGCAGATATTCCAGCTATATTATTTATCATATACATGTTTTGAGATCACTTTTTTAAAGTTTTTAAGCCATTGTTCAGATAGTGACGCTGTAACTACTTATTTTTAGTATGTGCTAAAAGTATAAACTGCTGTGGTTAATGTTTCAAATGCATAACAATGTTGTTTTCTTTTACAGCCTGACTTCCCTTACAAGGATGACCTTCTTGCTTTGGACTCCAGCTGCCTTCTACTGATAGTTCTACTTTCCTTCACCATTATTATAACTATTAAGGTAAAGCAATAAAAACATAACAATAATAAAGTTAGTGGCTTGAACATGTATGACACATTGAATGAAAGATAGTTAAGTTTAAAACTTGTCACAATTTCCATACTTGATTGGAGAGCAAATAAAAAGCTTGAAGCACAAACACAAATATAGAAAAATACCTACAGAGAAAACTCTTCTATTAAAGCACACTTCAAAAGGAATGCCTGGTGTAATTCACCAAAAAGTCATTTTAAAGACTGCTTGCAGTCTTAATCATTAGTTATGTGTCGCATTCTATAAACGTACTGTCATATTCTATAATATTCACTGAAGGAAAAAAAACTGCACCATGACTCATGGTACAAAATCACCCCAGTTAAGTATGGCATCATATCTTTTCAAGATAAGCATTTTTAAATTAGACCTGTTTCTGGTGTAAATCTTGCTAACACTTAGCCATAATGTAGACAGACTTAAATGTTCGAGTCATCGATCAGTTTTCTTCCTCATTGTGGTTAACACGTTTTTCTCAGTCAGTAATGTTTAACTCTTCATTCATGTTACACGGCTTTTATCTTCAATTTGCTTTCTCTCAATCATGTTTGGCTGTGATTATTTCCCACCAACCTTGCCTTGGATTCACAACTTTTTTGTTCATCCTCCCCTCACAAAAAACTCAATCTGCTAGACTCTAGGTACAACTTTCTCATTTTCTCTCTGATCTTTCTCTTTCCCCTACCCATACTTGAGAGTCTGAAAACCTTTTTATGAGCCTAAGACTCGCCAATGTGACATCTGACATGGAGGAGTCCATCTCTCAAAATGCTCCTGACTTTTATTTCAACAATGTTGTGACCCAGGGCAAGCAAAGTTAGAGAACAATTGAAATCTCTTGTTAATGGGGAGAGGGAAACTTTGAGCCTGCAGAAGGAGAAAAACCACTGGCATAGGACATGTGCTCATCTGTTCCGCTGCACAGCAGGGAAGGTGAGTTGCAGCTGTGACTTAATGGACCAGATCTTGTTGAGAGCCACAGTGGCACTCCAAGCTCAAGGGAGCCCACGTACTCAAATTGTGGAACTGGAGGCGAGCCATTTTGGGCTCAGGAACCCACACTGAGGGTCTCGTCAGGACTGTCAGCCATAAAGTTAGGCTGTTTGCCCTATACTTACCCTGGTTTATATGCTAATTTATTTAGGGCTGCTATTAGCAGCAATAGAAGACAGTTCCAACAATGTGCTAAGGTGCCCAGCAAAGATGGATCTAGAGTCAGTGAGCGGGAGCATTGGGAAGATCAGTGATAAACGGGGGTGGATCAGTTGTTTTTTTAAGTGGGATTTTTGGTGGAGGGAGGTCTTGGCCTGGTGCATTATGAGGCCTGAGTGTGGGGCTGGATTAGCCCTTGGCGACTCACTGTGAAATTGGGGAGGGAGGCCTTTCTCTCCAGCACTGCAGCAAACCAGTGAGTTGCTCTCCTGGCACCACAGATGCAGCTGGGGCTGTTATGAAGCCTTGTGGCTGGGGGAGGGGTTCCTCACTGATTAACCAGAGGCCTCATATTTCCTGCCTGACATTTAGTGCTGAGTGATGGTAAATTTGGGGTATCTAGTGTCATAGTAAGGGGTCATTATCTTGGGGGATTTTGCTGTGGCCAAGAAATATCCTTGGGAGAATTAAAGGCTTTTGAGGGATAATTGGGGATTTGACGCTGTGGTGAGGGGATTTAGTGGGGGGGTTTAATGCTATGGTGAGGAGGCCGGAAGACAGGGGGGGGATGTTAGTGCTCTGGTTGGGAGGCCTTTTGAGTTTGTGTTGTGATGGGGGCTTACTGAGGTGGTTTTCTATTCTTGAGTTTTGCTGAGGAGGTTAAATCGCTGGAGTAGTGGTCTTGTGAGGGGGATTAGTGGCTAGGTTGGGTTTTGCCAGTGGGCACTGGAGGTGGAGGCTTGCTGCCTTGAGGCAAGGAATGGTACACCTTGAAGGACAAGATTACATCCATGCCTGTGGTGTTCTGGAGCTGCTGATTGATGCCTTTCAACATAACATGAGTTAATGGCTAAGGGAGTAAAATCCAACACAAAACCTGAAGCGTCGTTCCATTAGGCAGTTAGGGTTTCTCTCAAGTTTGCACCTTCTGGAAACTTCGGCAACCGACTAGCCCCAAACGAATAGGTTTTCGTCTTTCCTCTGGATACCATCCTTCAAGGTCGAGATGGGGGTGTGGTACTGATTCTAGGCAAGTGCATCACCTATGTATGAACATCCCTTGCACAAGTAATGATGCCAAAAACCAGCATACTGTTGCTAGAACAGTTGCTACCTACCAAAGGTTTACCCATAAGTGCTGATGTCGGTATCTGTGAAGCTTGAAAGTCACTAAGCTCAATCCTCTATGAAGCAGCAGAGGCATAACTTGGTGAAGGTGGAACCTGCAACAAAATCTGGTTTGAGATCTACTCGGCTGTGATGACATCTGTTATTGATGCAAAAAAACAAAGCTTTCATGATACACAACATAAACCCAACAGCTAAAACACTGCACGACCTGAAAGTAGCCAAGACAGCTGTGTAAAAGACAGGGAGATACTGTGCAAATAAACACTGGATCGGTTTATTTCAAGAAACCCAAACAATGGAAATTTCCAAGTATGTATGAAGGGATCAAGCGGGTGCTTGATTTTACCATTGACATAGTTGCCCCAAGTCAGCAGATAATGAAGTATTTGCCTACAAAAGTAAACAGATGGCCTGCTGGGCCAAGCACTACTATGAGCTGTACTCCTTTAAGATGTCTCCCACTCCGCACTTGATGCTGTCCCACAGATTCTTGGATAAGTTAGGTGAAGAACCCTCAAGAAAACCATAGATTGCTAAGCAAACAGAAAGGCACCGGCAAGGATAGAATCCTAGCCTTACTATTCAGGCATGGAAAGTCCCATCTATTGCCACAGCTTTATGACCGCCTGCTCTGCTAAAAAGTAGGCTTTGTCCCACAGGAGATATGTGATGCAAAAATCACCACACTGTTCAAAAACAATGGTGACGGGACTGCAACAACTACAGGACTATCTTATTCCTTAGCATCATGGGAAAGGCTTCGCTAGGGTATTACTTAAAAGACTGTACCAACTTGCAGACTGAGTGGTCCTGGAAGCACAATGCAGTTTCTGTGTGCCAGCACATCTACTGTGGACACGATTTTCTCCAAATACCTGCTACAAAAGAAGTGTAGGGGACAGAATATACTTCTTTACCTTGCTTTCATAGATCTCACCTCAGGCATTCAACACCATCAGCAGAGCAGGATGGTACAAGATTTTGGGGAAAATGGGCTGTCCACCAAAGCTGTTCAGTCTGACCTGTTTCTTCCATGACAGCCTGCACTGCATTGTACAATTTGAAGGCTCTACTTCTGACAGTTTCAGAATGAAGAACTGAGTGAAACAGGGCTGTGTTCTAGCCCCCACTCTGTTTAATTTCTTCTTCTCCCTGCTCCTGACCTTTGCCTTCCCTGGAGGTATGGAAGGAGTCCACTTGCACACTAGGTCAGATGACAAGTTCTACAATATATCAAAATAAAGCAAAGATGTAAACATACCGCATCCTGATCAGGGAACTCCTCTATGCTGATAATGCATTGGTCGCCCAGATGAAAACTCAGCTACAAAGACTGACAGACTGTCTCTCCCGTGTCTGTAACTTGTTCTGCCTGATTATCAGCATCAAAAAAAAACCGTGGTCATGGAACAAGGTGTTGCATCTCGAGCCCTGATCTCACTAACTAACGCCCCACTGGAAGTGGTTAGCAAATTCTGCTAACACAGTCCCACAGTGGCAGACAACCAGTCCCTTGTTGCAGAACTTGACACACGAGTACGGAAAGCAGCCTACCAACTTTTGGCCGACTTACGAAACACACACAGAATGACAGCAGGCTGAACTATGGGAGCATGCTGATGGTTTATATAGCCTGTGTTCTAAGCACCTTGCTGTATGGCTGTGAAACATGGATGACTTACAGCTATCAAGAAAAGCTCAACAGTTTCCATTTTCACTGTCTACAGTGCATTATGGGCATGCCCTGGCAGGACCATTGTGAATGGGGCAGTCCTCTCCAAGGCCGAGTTCCCAAGTTTGTTAGCACTCAAAACAGACTGCTACTTTGACTCGGACATGTCTGCAGGATGGAAGACAGTCACGTACCCAAGGACTTTCTGTAAGGTGAGGTAGCCGGAGTCAGGTAACCAGTGGAACACCCAAAGCTCTGCTTCAAGAATGCTTGCAAGTGTGAAAACAAAGGCCCTAAACAGCTATTACGGCACCTGGAAATGACTAGCTGACGAGAGGAAAATGGTGACATCCCCTTTGGACTGTCGTGCACCACCATGATGACCAGTGGCTACAGTGGCTTGACAACAGGTGCCGACACCAAAGCAATCCACAGTGATACTAGGTAACTTCATGTGTGGCACTTATGGCAGAACCTGCCTCAATGATTGGCCTGTTCAGCCATCAGCAAAGATGCGGCGTATGAAGAAACCCCAACTGAAATGGATTGTTTGCTGCTTGTCCATCATTTTTTGTAGATAGAAATATGTTGCTGCCACCGCCGAGCCTGCAGCAAAAGTAATGTATGCTTAGGGGTGCAGCCCCTTAAGTCAGTAGGAGTTTCAGAACACACCCACACACCTGGATCTGCTCAGACAAAAAGGTGGTAGCCAGTTGGGCATAAGCCGCAGTTTCACTACTGGCAGGAAGTTCCAGATCAATGGATCCACATCATAAATAGTGCATTCTCTGTGAGCAATTGCATGATACAATAGTATACAAAGCATGACTGGTTTTAGCATCCTCTTTTTGCTCCACTACCTCCTGCCATACTTGAAAGTTCACTCAATTTGCCATCCAAAGTCTTTACGATAATGCCTTAAAACACACTGAAACCAATGTTCTAATTGTTGTAGCTTTTATCCTTTATTGCCTGATCAACCACAGTTCACTAACTTTAAAACCTGGTATAGTGTTTATAAAAGCAAACAAAAGTCCATTAGCTCCATTATTGTCTCATTTAATGTTTAGGTCATTATAAATTTATAAATGTTTTACTAGATCATCTTCTATAATTGAAACAGCTAATGATCAAGTTCATACAGCTGTTGCTGTTCTATTTCACAGGCTTACTTCATCAACTGCGTTTGGAACTGCTACAAGTACATCAACAATAGAAACACACCTGAGATAGCTGTGTACCCAGCATTTGAAACACCTATACAGGTATGCAAGATTACTGTCAATTACACGTATCCAATGTAGATTAGGATGTGAGAGTAACTTCACTTTCTTTTCCCCTTTTTTCTCCTATTTTACTAAGGCTCTGTTCTCCCCTTATGGTGACTGACTTCTTGTTAGTGTATAGTATTCAAGGAAGTGAGGAGGCAGGCACCTTGTAGATCACCCATGTGGCAATTATCCACAAATGTTAAGCATGGCGGGCTGTTTGACTGCGAATGCATTGAGCCTGTTACTTACCAGCGTCTACATATGCATTTCCAACAGAAGCTTCTGGAAAGCAATCCAAAGCTATTTTTCTCCCTCTCCCCTCCTTTCACTAGAAACTTTGAAGGCAATTGCAGTGATGCTATAGATATTTGCTGTGTTACATTGAGCCACATAGCTGAAGATCTTCAAATTGAATTCCTGGGTTATATGAATTTTGTACATCCCACCTGCGAAGCAATTGCAGGTGAGAGTTGGCCCTGGCACCTGGGTTGGGGAAGAGGTAGTGAGAAAAGCGGGGAGGTGGTGGCGTAGTGGCAATGTCACTAGACTAGAAATCCAGAAGCCCAGCCTGATGCCCTGGGGCCAAGGGTCCGCATCTCACCACAGTAGTTGTTGGAATTTAAATTCAATTAAATCTAGAATTGAGAGCTCGACCATGAAACCATTGTCGATTGTTGTAAAAACCCACCTGATTCACTGATATTCTTTCGGGAAGGAAATCTGATATCCCCAGCATATCCCGCACTCTACCATTACTATCAAGCTGGGGGATCAATCCTGGTTCAATGAAGAGTGCAGGAGGGCATGCCAGGAGCAGCACCAGGCATACCTAAAAATGAGGTGTTAATCTGGTGAAGCTGCAACAGAGAACTACTTGCATGCCAAACAGAAACAGCATGCAGTAGACAGCACCAAGTGATCCCATAACCAATGGATGAAACCTAAGCTTTGCAGTCCTGCCCCATACCCTCCCAAAGCAATGTCCTCCACTGTGAAGCAGTAGCCTTGTCCTGCATTATTAAGAGTCTGTTGCGGTGATGTGTTTTAAAGCATCATTGCCAAACTTTAAACTGTTACAGACATTAGCCATCGTCATTGGGTCTGTCTTGGTGCTTCCTACTCTACAGCGTTGTGGGAGTACCTTCACGACACAAACTGGAGCTATTCAAGATGTCCAACCACCATCACCTCAACGCAACAAAATAGTCATGCTATATAAAAGCATTTTTGTAATATTTTCAGGAAGAGTGGTTTACATAGTGAAAAACCTTTGAGGTGCTGTTTCTCTCTAATGTCAAGTCTAAGTCTATTTGCCTGGCTTAATAATAGGAAGAGAATCTATCTTCAGCTCTTGATCAATCTCTACCAAAGCTTGCACATTACACGTATTAATTCCATCCCTCCTCTTGACAGCTTGCATAGGTGGTACCTAATGGTGTGCCTCCTCCAGTGTCCTGCTTGATCCTGAGCTCTGCTTCAATTCCACTTCCTCTTTAAAAAAAATTACTGCCAGGAGTCAAGTTCTGCTGAAGATTACAGTCACAGCATTCTCTCAAAAGTAGCACTGCAATATTGGGTATCTACCCAAATGATCTGCTCAGAATACCACCACAAAGCTTCAGATAGCTACTTATGAGCTTTAACAACTTTGTCTAGAGCTGACCCTTATAAACTGAAATTGAATTATTTGCTGATTTCACTGTTTGAACATGGTGTTTCACACTATATGAATGCAATTAGTAATCTAATTAACAGATGAAATTTGAGAAACATTTGCACTCATTACAACTGTGTCCATTTACACACAATTTTAGTTTCTGTAACAGCTTTCATTTTTAATATAATGAAACTTTCCATGTGATATTATTGGATAAGAATGAAAAACAAAAGAGTTCCAAGCAAAAAGACTTGTTACCCTTAATCCTAGGTACCAAAAGAACAGGATGAAGTGGAGATTGAGGAGGCTCGTGAAGAGGAGATAGATAGAAAAGGATCTAGGAAGCAAATCCTGGGGTTTAGGTGTAATGAAAGGTATCAATGGATTTATAGAGGACATTAGTAGGACTCTCAGCAGATCAGAGCCGGAAGAGATGTCTACATCTCTACAGAACTCTTTTCCACCCCTTCACGTTCTCCAGGCCAATTTCTTCAATGTTCTGCTTGCTAGTCTGAAATGTCACATTGTGTTAGCTGCAACACATTCAGACCTCTATTGCTTGAAATCTGAGCCCCAGTCTTTATTAGCTGACCTACATTGCTACTCCCATTGCTGGAATTCTAACATCCTCATCCTGGTTTTCAAATCTTCCAAGTTCTAGTTCTCTCTACTTCTACATCTCTTCGAGCTCTGATCTGCTGAGAGTCCTACTAATGTCCCCTATAAATCCATTGATACCTTTCAGCTGCATTGCACCTAAACCCTGGGATTTGCTCCCTGAATCCTTTTCTATCTATCTCCTCTTCACAAGCCTCCTCAATCTCCACTTCATCCTGTTCTTTTGGTACCTAGGATTAAGGGTAACAAGTCTTTGTGCTTGGAACTCTTTTGTTTTTCATCCTTATCCAATAATATCACATGGAAAGTTTCATTATATTAAAAATGAAAGCTGTTACAGAAACTAAAATTGTGTGTAAATGGACACAGTTGTAATGAGTGCAAATGTTTCTCAAATTTCATCTGTTAATTAGATTACTAATTGCATTCATATAGTGTGAAACACCATGTTCAAACAGTGAAATCAGCAAATAATTCAATTTCAGTTTATAAGGGTCAGCTCTAGACAAAGTTGTTAAAGCTCATAAGTAGCTGCTATCTGAAGCTTTGTGGTGGTATTCTGAGCAGATTATTTGGATAGATACCCAATATTGCAGTGCTGCTTTTGAGAGACTGCTGACTGTAATCTTCAGCAGAACTTGACTCCTGGCAGCAATTTTTTTTTTAAAGAGGATGTGTGTTCTGGCTAGGAAGTAGTCAAATCCATTAGTCTAGACTTCAGGTAAAAGGATGAGTTTGGCTGCTGCCTCCAAACTGGTTTGCAAAATGTCTTTGTGTTCCTGGTGCTTCCAAATTGTAGTATGGTACTTTACTGCCCTGATATTATGCGAAGAGTTCTGTTGCAGGAATTCAGTCTGCTGTTCCACAGTTAAACCCTTTCATGTTTATTATGTGGGTTGACTCCCTTTGTTCCTCTCTTCCTTCTCCTTTCTTTCCACACATCCCCTCCCACCATACCCCATGGCTCACACAACTTACTTGTATGCCATTAGTGGCTTACAAAAGGTTGATGGCTTGTGTCCTTTTGAATGTAACACCTGCTATTGCTATAACAAGTGCTGCCTGCAACACTCAATTTGCTCACTGGCACAGAAGTGTATTAATAGGCTGCTTGTGACTGCCTCAAGAAGCATTGGGCTGAATTTTGCTGTCGGTGAGCAGGGGGTGGGGCCTGCTCGCCGACGTGCAAAATTTCGCGGGATGACGTCAGGGGGGAACCCCCAATGTCACCGCGCCTCATTTAAATCTTCAGGAAGGCGGGCCCGCAGCAAAATCAGCTGCGGGCCAGCCAACCTGTCAATGGCCTCATTAAAACAATTAAAGGACCTGCCTGTCCAACCTTAAGGTTGGTGGGCAGGCCAGGAGCCCCGGCGGGGAATAGAAAAAACATGAAACCTCATCCACCGGCAGGATGAGGTTTCATGTAGGGATTTAAAAAGTTTAATAAAGTTTTAGTGAAATTTATTAACATGTCCTATCTCGTGTGACATTGTCACATGAGGGGGACATGTTAAGGATTTTTTTTTCTCTCTATTTTTATTGTTTATACAACTGTCAGCGATCTCCCTGAGGCAGCACTTAGCCTCAGGGAGATGTGCGCTCTTTCGTGCACATGCGTGAAAGAGCGCACTCTCGCATTTGGGGAATCCCCCCTTCCCGCCAGACGTCACGCCTGGTGGGCCTTAATTTGCCCGCCCACTTAAAATGGTGATGCGGCCCCCTTCTCCAGCGGGGATCGGCTCCCTGCCCGCCGGAGATTGGGTCGGGCCCACCCACCCGGTAGGCAGAAAATTCTGCCCATTGTTTTTTAAATAAAGCACAGGGCTGACTGCAACAGAAGGTACTTACTCAGTTAAATCAATGTCTGAAAAAGACTTTAATAGTATTTTTGATTTAGTATTTTGAATTATCAATTAATTTAAACTGCCTGATTTCACAGAACTGGCTTTAATTGCCTGCATTCTTCCTTGTACCTCACCTAAACAAGTTCCAAAAAAGATCGAGGTCAGGTTTAAAAGGCTGGTTTCCAGCCAACTGAAAATCCGAAGTCTTACAAGTGAAATGTTACGCTCAGCTGAATGGAAATATTGATTGGCAGCTCCAGGAGTACCACACTTTACAAGTAAAGTTCTTTGTGACATTGTGCAGGTTATATTTTCTATCTGCTTTCTGCCACAGTTACTGTTAGTTACAGTTTTCAGAATCACAGAATTGTTATGTTGTAGAAGGAGGCCATTCAGCCCATCATGTTTGCACTGGTCCTCAGTATTTTAACTTGAAGCCAATCTCTTGCCTTTTCCCTGTAATCCAGCACATTGGATGATTATTTAAATAGAAACAATGCCCTCTTGCCCTTTCCATGGCAGTGGCATGACAAATGGTACTTTTTCATTACACTGTTCTCAAAAGGGTAGTTTGGATACCTATTGAGGTATTTTAATTGGCACTGGTGAAGATGGACCATCATACTTTTTCTTGGTACATCACAGCTTGTTTTGTCTAAAGTTTGTCATCAGGTTAATTAACTAGAGTAAAGCTTATGAACATGCATCGATTACCTGTACTGGCTTCCATGATGAAATGACTAAATTGCATTTGTTTTGAGATGGCACAGCTCTAATATTTAATTATGCTTTGAAATTTTTTTTAGTATGTGCTGCCAACTTATGAAATGGCTGTGAAGATGCCAGAGAAGGAGCCACCACCTCCATACATGCCTGCTTGAACTCAATGTAAATCAATGACAAATGAGCATTTTTCTCAAATTCAAGCCTGATTACCTTGCATTTAAACTTTGAGACTTTGTAAGAGGTATTCTGTATTTGTGTAAACTTCTAAGTATCTAGAAAATTATATTTTGTATGTAAACTTATGATTGAAACTAAAAGCCTTGAATATGCATTTTTTTACTTTCTCTAATTAACTGGGTGAGTATCTTTGATCCTCCTGCACCAGATTGAGATTTTTTTATTTGAATTGCCTTTCATTTAAAATTATCTGGGTGCATTTGTATTTTTATATTTTCCTCATAACATCAAATAGAGAGTGGAATGGTTCTTGGAATAAATACAGGACAGAACTGGTCGCTAATTTGAAATTTGACCATTTGAAGTAGATAAGCAGTTAAAGCACTTGTTGGAATACTTGGAAGTTGAAATAAACAATACTTAGTTTCTACCACTAGAGGTTCCAGGTGATCTATCATTAAATGTTAACGCAACCTCCTGAGGCAGAAATCATGTACAGTACTTTTTCACTGGTCCATCCAACTTTGCACTATTTTTTACTGCAAGACATAGATTTCAAACTGTTGGAATTTTCAATTAAGACTGGTGAATTATGTGTCCATTGACCATATGGAAATGCACTGTTGGATGTATGGATCAAATGTATTTGTGCACTTTTCCTTGTGCTGTCAATTTGCTTTCAGATTCCTTTCAGTATGATATGGTATATTTTTAGGTAAAGGAGAGGAAATTGTAATGCTTAAACAAAGTGTTGCTGTTTTCTGCATTGTATAACTGATACAAGTGTAAACAGTCATTTTAAGGATTGTATGATTCCTTTTTTGTCACTTTAATCTAAAAAATTCATTAAATGTTTCAATTTATAATGCATTTAAATTTCTCTTTAAAATGATAATTTGTCTGATTAAAAGAACTGTCATTGCCTTTCCAAATCCCTGTGTTGAGATTGTGCAATAAACTTGCCTGTGGTTAGTTATATTTTAAAATATATTTATAACTGCAACAGCCTTAAACTGATCTATCCCCGGTAGAAAGTTTTTGGGCCTACATGTAAGTATATTTACAAAACTGACTGAAGTTTCTCTCTCTAGCTTTTCTTGAAACCAATTCTGATATTTTATTAAATTGTTTGCATTACATGTGTCCATCTATAAATAGAATAATTTACCATCCTTATGGAAGGAACATTCTTTAAGAATTTTCATATCATGCTGCACAGTTGATCGTCCTTATTTAGACCTACAGCTTATATAGTGCCTTCAGGGTCATGAAGTGTCTTGATACTTCATGACCATCAAGAAATTGATAATCCTTGGTACATATAATCAAACGCTTGGTAAAAGAGGAAGATTTTAAGTAGTGTCTTAGAGGGGAAAAGAGGCATGAGATTTGGGAAGGGAATTCCAGAGCTTGGGGCCTAGACAGCTGAAGGCACAGCAGCCAATAGTGGGGCAAAGGAAATGGGGGATGCACAAGAGGTCAGAATTGGAAGAGTAGAGATCTGAGGCTTGTAAGCCTAGAGGAGGTAATACATGGGCAGGAGTGAGGACATGGAGGGATTTGAACTGGAGGATTTTTTAAAAATTGAGATGTTGGTGGATAGAGAGCCTGTGTAGGTAAGCGAGCATAAGTGTGATGGGTGAATAGGACTTGGTGTGAATTTTGATACAGGCAGCAAAACTTTGGATGAGTTCAAGTTTTTGGAGAATAGAAAATGGTGCAATTATGTTCTAACCGCATTCTCTCTCTCTCTCTTTCGCTACTGGCAAAAGTTGTAGCTGTTTTAGTACCTACCCGAGAAAAAGTTCAGGGTCTGAATCCATTAATGTTTCACATTCCAACACCATTCAGGCTCAAAGCTCTTTTTTCCTCCTTCTTTGCCCAGCCCCATTCCCTCCTAATTTGATGAAAGTCTCCTTGCTCTGAAAACTGTACAAGATCTGTATAGTTTCAACCCAGTTTTGAATAGGTGAATGAATCCGCAATGCAAAATTGCTGCAGTTTGTTCAAGGCCATAAGGACAGCTAGTGTGAAAACTAACGTTCGTGCTAGGTAAAGGCGTACCCTCAGATGGGAAATAATTCATCATATTGTTGTATGGGATATTCTGAAAAGATAAGGAGAGCTTTTATATATTAAGAATTTAGAAATTATGGAAGGTAAATGGATATCCTGTGGAAGATATAACTGGATTCAAAGGCAAAATACATCAGTAAGTTGGAAATGTTCAGCAAATCCGGCTGCATCTGTGGAGAGCGAAAAATATTTGAGTTTTTTAGAAATTGAAAAAAGTTAGATGTAAAGGGTTTAAGTAAGTACAGAGGCAGGGAACGGAGAGAATGTAGGGAATAACGATGGAAGGCCTGTGATAGGGTAGAAGGAGGGAGTGATTAAATGCTGAAAGAGATGGTAAGCGGGCAGGTTATGAAACAAGGTGGATCTAGATGAGCTGTAAATGGCAGCAGCAGAATCATTACTGATTCTGAAAAAGGAAGCAACAGTTATGATCCCAAATTAATGAACTAAATCCAGAAGGCCGTAAAGTGCCTAATTGAAAGATGAGGCCTATTGAACTTCTTTGAACTGAAGTTCCTATTGTCAAATCAGCAGAACAGAATTACAGGTTTATTTCTGAATGGGATAAGAATAACCTATACAGTATAACGAAGAGAATGCAAAAGCCATGCAATGGTGGTGTCAAACAATTTTCTGCTAAATATTTGTAAATGGAACAGATTTAACAAATAATATACAAGATTTCTTCGAGATCAGTCAGAGGGAATTCTAAACTAAATCTAGTCAGTGCAAGTGATTAGGTTAGCGTCTATTAATTTTGAGATATCAGTCGCCACAGTAAATTTAACTTAATCAGGCAATCAGTACCAGTAAGGATAAGTAAATTCAAGATGGTTTTAGAGGGAACAGGCTTGGTGGGCTTAAAAGCTTTTTGCTATTATGTATTTTATATTAACCGTGTTTTTGGAATTTTTCATCACAATAGTAAGATGGTACACTTCTTATTGTGATTGGCCACCATTTTGGATTTTTCTTTCCCTGTTGAAAGCAATTATTGCTTCGTTACAATAAATCTCAAAGTTGATATCTATTTAAAAACTCTTCTCATTTCACAGGAAAACAAAACCCATTCTTGTTTCCATGGGACAATATGTGGTGGAATCTCCTGAGCAGTTTATATACTTTCATTGGGCGTTGAGGTGGTCTTGGATTTAGATCTTCAGAGTCCTATCTCCAGTCTCTACATCTGTTTCAGACGACTGAAGAGGAAGAATGCGTTAAATGGCCATTGTATTCGTCATTTGATTTGTCAGTTTGTATTCTCTTAAATTATTTCACTCCCAAACCTGTTTTTCCAATATAAGCAGACTGAGAGAGCAAAATATTTCTTCATGGTTTAGTTATTTAAAATCTGGAACCATCTTTACTTTGTTTTTTTCATAACCCTCAGTACGTTTTTCTCTAATTGGTTTTCTTTGTAAATCTAAGTTTGTTTGCCGTAAGTGGGAGGGGACTGAGAAGGGTGGTTGGTTGGGGGGAGATATGATCTGTTTTTGGATCTCTGCTAGTGCTACTCTAGCAAGGCTACAGGTATTCTGCAAGAGTAGCTTGGTGTGACTATCTTTCATTATGTTCTAGTGAGGAAAGGGCTGACCTCTGCTCATTGACCCTCCATAACATCAGAGATTTACAGTGTGAAGAATGCAGCCTGTTTGTGTTCCAACATACACCACCCTCTTCCTCTCCTTGTTTTTTTGAGTGCAGTGTCCAGTTGGGTACTTATAGTTTCAGCAATGCTTTAGAAAGGATCACCATTTCACCATTGGGCCTCTTTTCTCGAAAACAGCAGGCTAATGGTAGTTTAGAGGCATTCATTTGAATTTTTGGACTGATTGCTACTTGAATGGTGCAGTCACCAGAAAAGCATGTAGCTCTTCTGGCCGAATGTTAAAGAAAGGTATCCATGATGCAGATTCAGAAGCAACACTTGAAGCTCAAAAGTATATTGGGATTTTCACAGTCACTTGAGTAGAGAAGATGAAATTTTAACGTATTGCAATCTGAGAAAATCCTACAGTCCCGTTTGAAAAATTCAGACAGCATTGTTTTCTTACCACAGTCTTATCACCCAGCTCGCAAAGTCTAAACCGTCCCCGTCTCCAAAATGCAATATCACTTAGATGTACCCATCCCTACTTAAAAGTTAATCATCTCTTTCTAGATTCTAGGAGCTGGTGGATTCCAACCACAACAAATAAACCAAGACCAGTCAGGAACATGTACAAGAAGATTGTTTCTCCATCCAGCCCACCTTCTCAGAGAGCCCTGTGCAACAACCAGCCCAGTACAGACTCTGACCCTCACCTCTGGGTTTCGGCCTGCCTCTGGCCTTTTTTTCTTCTTATTCAGCTTCTTGTCCTCAGCATTATGGAGGACACGTCAAACTGGTTGGTCTGATTGTTGAGAATCTGGTCGAAGTGATGGGTGACGGCAAAGTCGAAAGTCTCCTGCATGTTGACAGTGGGACCAGCAAGAATAACTGCTCATCAACCTCCAATGACAGGCGCTCTCCCTCCTGCCCTTGCTGCTCCTCCAATCATAGATTCTGTCCCTGGAGGAGCAGCAAGATTGGGAGAGTGGGAACCTGTGATGGGAGGAGCTGGAGCAGTCGGCGTAAAAGAGGCAGAATGTGATTGAAGGAGCAGCTCTGTCTTTCCCACACTCGCTGTTCTGCAATCAGTTCCTGCTCTCAGCAACAGTTTAATTGACGGTTAATTTTTTTTTTAAATGATAGTTGCTGAGAGCAGAGAAGACCTGGCAGTTCTGGTTTTTGTTTTAAAGCTGGTCTTTTCGAGTCTGAAGGTCAGAAAGGAAGATACCAATGGCGGATTTCTGAAACCCCAATGTTGGAAATCTGGCATTTGGCGGAAATTTCTCATCCCTGAGTTCATGAATAGTTTGTTCCGTTTTTTACTCCTACGCCCTGCCCCCCAAATTTTTCCGCTTTATTTTTTTTTTCCAATCTTTATACATATTTATGTACAGAGTTATTATACCTTACAAGCATCCACCTCCTAACACAAAGACAAACTGAAACTGTGTTTATTTATAAGCTTTAGAATGATCGACTTAAACAGAGTTGGTGTATTTGGTGACCGCTTTCGTGCTTTCGGTGACGGCGCGTTTGGCCACTTCCCCTGGCAGCATGAGGCGGTCGGCGCTCTGGATCTCCCTGGCCGAGATGGTGTGGTTCTTGTTGTAGTGAATGAGGTGCGAGGCTTCGGAGGTGATGCGCTCAGAAATGTCAACAATGAAGGAATTCGGAACACTCGTGGTCTTGGACGAGATCCTGGTGGGAGGGTGGGCCTGGGCAGCGTCCTGTACGCATAAGTTG
The DNA here is from genome assembly GCF_964194155.1 of Cetorhinus maximus. Taxonomy (NCBI): domain Eukaryota; kingdom Metazoa; phylum Chordata; class Chondrichthyes; order Lamniformes; family Cetorhinidae; genus Cetorhinus; species Cetorhinus maximus. The sequence goes on along the minus strand of NC_135883.1, from coordinate 13,021,394 downwards.
AATAGCACTGCCTGTGAAATTTCCTCCGCTTCTTGGGCAGCTTCTTGGTGACTTTAGTCAGCGACTGCTTTGCAACTTTGCAGGATGCACCGCCCTTCAACTGCAGCCACCACCTCGAGCATTCCACTCGACTTTTTATGTGATCTTTAGAATAATTGGCCTAAATGTAGTTGGTGTATTTGGTGACCGTTTTTGTGCCTTCGGAGACGGCGTGTTTGGACAGTTCCCCTGACATTCCCAAGAGGCCTCGCACAACTAGATTGCCAATTATTCCTTTCTCATTACACAATACCCAGTCGAGGATGGCCTGTTCTCTCGGTTCCTCAATGTATTGGTCCAGAAAAACATCCCGTATACACTCCAGGAATTCCTCCTCTACGGTATTGTTACTAATTTGATTTGCCCAATCTATATGCATATTAAAGTCACCCATAATTACAGATGTTCCTTTATTACATGTGTCTCTAATTTCCTGTTTAATGCCATTCCCAACATCACCACTACAGTTTGGGGGTCTCTATATAACCCCCACTAACGTTTTTTGTCCCTTAGTGTTTCTCAGCTCTACCCATACAGATTCCACATTGTTAGAGCTAATATCTTTCCTCACTATTGTGTTAATTTCCTCTTTAACCAGCAACGCAACTCCACCGCCTTATCCTTTTTGTCTGTCCTTGCTAAATGTTCAGTTCCCATCCCTGGTCACCCTGCAGCCATGTCTCTGTAATCCCAACTATTTCATACCTGGTTACATCTATTTGCGCAGTTTATTCATCCACTTTATTGCGAATGCTCCTCGCGTTAAGGCACAAAGCCTTAAGGCTTGTCTTTTTAACATTACTTGTCCGTTCCCACTATTTTTCACTGAGGCCCTGTTTGATTCTTGCCCTTGATTTCTCTATCACTTTTCTTATTCCGCTTTCTGTCTTTTGTTCTTGTCTTTGATTCCCCTTCCTCTGACTCCTTACATAGGTTCCATCCCCCTGTCATGTTAGTTTAAACCCTCCCCAACCACTCTAGCAAATGTTCCCCCTAGGACATCATCTTGGACTGCTACCTTTATGTAAATAAACCTGTGGTGGCGGTGGGTAGGGAGGCAATGAGATGAAAATGATCATAATGCAGAAATTCATTGTTTTGTTACTAGCTTACATAAACTGCTTCTTATGCCTGTCTCATTTCTGTTTCATTGTGTCAGATGGTTGAAAATTGAGATGAATCTAATCTTAATTTATTATTACAATTGGGAATTGTATTTAGAATCCAAATTTGAGAGGAAATACCGAGGAACTAAAGGAGTTCAGGACACCATTCTTCCTTTGTTAACTGTGTGGAACAACCAGAATTCTCACCTTATCTTCATAGATGATGAATAGAAACTTTTCAGATGACAATCTTAGCTCATGAGTAGTGACACCTTGCACCCTTACTGATGCTTCCCTGCCAATGATGTCCATAAACCAGCAAGGTCATGTTCTGTTGTTAGTATGGACTTCATCCTTTATTAATATATACTAACTGCATGCAAAGCTGACATGTTGAAACGCTGAGGACACTCTTGACAGTAATGGGGAAACAGGCAATATTAATCTTTTTAGCCAGTAGAAGTCTAATAATCTCACCTATTTGAAGGGGCCTACAAGCATTTGAATTTCACTACAGATCATCAAAAATGTTACAATTTCCAGCCGTTCATGCTGCAGTGACTTTGCTGCTTTGTGCTATAATGTGCACTTGATTCCTTGTCATAAAAAATGTTCAGACCTTTTTCTCTTTGTCCATTCTCACTCCTGGAAACTATGTAAGTAAACAAACAGGCTTCAGCAGTGGGAACGAAAGATCTAGATCTACTAATATATATCCACATTTACTGACATACATATAGATTTCCATACATATAGATTTCAACTTTTGCAGTCTTTCCCAAAGCTTCCTGTCATGTTACTCATTCTGTTTGTGACCGTTTTACAAATTTGTACATCTACATTGACTATTCCAAAACTTTGAACCAGTAAATAATATCGAAGAACGTAGTTTAATCCAACCCACTCTACTGTAAAGTTTGTTGCTCGTGTAAATGCACGTAAAATGATCTATTAACTGATGCAGGAACACATGGTATTACATCATGTGAGCCATATTACACATTATAATGTACATTTCTTTTAGTACATATCCTGTGAAAAGTGTAGAACAAAATGTACAATCAGTATCATAATATTCCCCTTTTTCATGTAAAATAAATTAATTTATGCAGAATTTTTATTTGTTCTTGAAAGTTAATTGTGGAGGGGGTGGAGGTGCATGTAAAAGGTTCGCCAAGGGCACTTAATGCCCTTGTACCAACCCTGGGTGGGAGAAGGTTCATGTGGAGCATAAACTAGTTGGGTTGAATAGCCTGTTTTTGTGCTGTAAATTGCCTTTAATTGGGCTAATCGCCTGTGGATTTGTTTGTGCATCAAGCTTTGTATTTTCCCTTGCAACTACTATTCTATCGAATGATCCATCTTATTTAACAAAATACATTTTATAAATCATGTTTGCTACTTTTGAACTATATAATCTGTTCTAATTTCTAGGGAATGGACTTCCTATCTTTCATGACTGGCAGATTACGGGGACAGGAAATTACACAGGGACATTGCAATTTCCTGGGAGCCTTTAATTTGGATGAGCAGTGTTCCTGCACAAATCATGAAAAAGCTTCATTTTCCTGTTGCTGCTTTTTCAGGAAGGAGCTTCTTCAAAGTGAACTTCAAATCGATTGGTCAAATCATCATTGCCTAAAATAGGAATAATATTCAGTCCTCTATCATTGAGTTTCATTTTAAAAAGAACCTAGGGATGCCAAGGAAGTTCATCTGTGGAGGAAATGGGTCACTTGCCCCTGCCATTATCCACTTCATGCTTGCAGGCACAATCCCTTTTACTCAATGCAATCCTCTGTGCTGGAAGGACGAAGCATACCTTTGAAGGATAATTCTTCGGAAATGAAAGCGTTTTAAAGATGGCCCTTCTGCACCCAGGATAAGTTGGGAAGCGAATGCTGATAATAGCACTATCCCTGCATCCAGTCCTAGGATCATAGAGAAAACTATTGACTTTGAAATGTTCCTTCAGGTGCCTAGGCTGGTCAGGTGCCACCTTGTAGCAAAGCTGTGCCAGGGAGTCAATTGCATGTTTCACAATATATCAATCTAGAGGGACCTAAATGTGGAAGATTTAGAGCAGAAAGCCAATGAATGGAAGGTTAAATTGGGTTGAGTAATATTGCCTGTACACACCATTGCCTGTATACACCATTGTCCAAAGTTAAAGCTACTACCTCACCCCCACATCATCAGCCCCTCATGTTCTGACTTGTCCTACAAGTTGAGATATCCATGTGCCAACAGATTCAGTAATATTCTAAGGATTGGATGCCAGTGTTTGTAGGTGATGCAAACTGGACGAGGAATTCTGACATCTCCTGTTGACCATGCCCATGCATTTTCTAAACGGGAGCCATTTCTTACATCAGATGTTCTAATCCTGCATGTGCCAATCAGAGGGCCCTGTCTGGCCAGTGCACCATTATAAGTCTGCAGTCTTTCAGTTAGTAGTCAACTAAAAATTTGGACTTTCCTTTTAAAAGGATGTTTTTTTAAAATTCAGCCATGGGACGTGGGTATCGCTGGCTATGCCAGCATTTATTGCCCCACCCTAATTGCCCTTGTTCAAAGGGCATTTAAGAGTCAACCACATTGCTGTGGGTTTAGAGTCACATGTAGGCCAGACCAGGTAAGGATGACAGGTTTCCTTCCCTAAAGGACATTAGTGAACCAGATGGGCTTTTATGAAAATTGGCAATGGTTTCATGGCCATCGTTAGACTTTTAATTCCAGATTTTTATTGAATTCAATTCATCATCTGCATGGTGGGATTCGAAACCGGGTCTCCAGAGCGTTACCCTGGGTCCCTGGAATACTAGTCCAGTGACAAAACCACAATGCCACCGCCTCCCCCAATGGCAACTGTTTTAATACTATACCTACAAATCAACCAGTTTGGAATATATAATTAGGTTCCACCCAGAAGGTTTGCTCGCTCAGCTAGGTGCGAGACCTAAAATGTAATGTTCTCCCACTTGCCACAATTGTGGTAGAAAATCAACCCCTGGATGTTTTTGAATTTCATTCTGCTTGTTACATTTTTGGCTGTTTTTTTGCCTCTCTTAGAAACTTAGGCTGTTGTATTTTTGGATTAGGTCAATCGCCAGCTCCTTAATGTCTGGAGGGCACCTCGCACTGACATCAGGTAAGTTTCAGATAGTGTGCCCAGGAAACGTAATGAAAAACCTTTCTATTCATAGTTTAGCTACAAGATCATTCTTGTGCCTCCACAGGAATCATCTTCTAACTTTGAAAAGCTGTACGGCATCAATACCTCACATCTTATTTTATGTTATAAACTATCAAGCAAATGTGTTGAACAAAAGGTGGAACAAGTAAGTAAATTAACATTTACATGTACTTAACAATAAATATACTAGCCCAGGGGTTCTTAACTGGGGATCGTGGCCCCTTTCAAAACCTCTGTTCAAAACAGCTTCCAGGATTTTTGTTTAAAGGTCTGATTTTTTTTTTTAAAAAGAGAAAAATACAATTGTGTAAAGGTGGGATCGAGCTAAGCAAACTAGCTCCTCCAGCTCTATTTCCCCAATCCTGAATGTCTGTGTGATGACAGTGCCAGCTGCTACTGAGGCTAGGCCCTTGTCCGCTGAGAAGGGAGAGAGGCAGCCATTGCTGGGTGCAAATCCTCTGACTTGACCTTTCTGTCCTCCACTCTCAAATTGCCAGGTCCCCCTGGGTATTTCGTTCCCCCCACGTTTTGTCCTAATGCTACGCTCGGTGTAAAAGCAAAATACTGCCGATGCTGGAAATCTGAAACAAAAACAAAAATTGCTGGAAAAACTCAGCAGGTCTGACAGCATCTGTGGAGAGGAAGACAGAGTTAACGTTTCGAGTCCATATGACTCTTCTTCAGAACTAAAAAGAAGTTCTGATGAAGAGTCATACGGACTCAAAATGTTAAATCCGTCTATGCTGGGTGTGTTGCTGTTTTCCCCACCCCTGACCTAATTGGGGAAATTGCTCCTCTACTTTCACACCTTGCTCCCTGAACCCTGCCATTGCCACGTGTTACCAGCAGCAACTGTACCTATTCAGTTCAAGTATCCTGTGACTATTGAGATCAAGCAATGGCGGCTCCACTCCACATAGGCATACATCAGATTTGAGTGTTTTGTCCTGTTTTTGTTGTACACGCGTTTCCAAATGTCAATGAAATGAAGAAAAGAAATAGGTGGCAGCAGCAAGGAAGAAAGGAACTGTTGGGGCCAAACAATGAGTCACTATCTTCATGAAGAAAGAACCTAAGAAATAGAAGCAGGAATAGGTCATTTGGCCCTTCAATCCTGTTCAGTCATTCAGCAAGTTCATTGCAGATCTTATGCTTTAACTCTGTCTTCCCACACTATCCTGTATCACTTAATTCCTTTAGCACCTAAAAGTTTATCGATCCCTGTTTTGGATAAACACAATGACTGAACATCCGCCACTCTCTACCCCAGAGAGTGCCCAAAGATTCATAGCCCTTTGAGTGAAGAAGTTTCTCCTCATCTCAGTTCTAAATGGTTGACCTTTATTCTGAGACTGTTACCCCATATTCTAGATTCCCCAACCAAGGGAAACATTTTCTCCGCATCTACCCTGTCAAGCCCCTTAAGAATTTTATATATTTCAATTAGATCACCTCTCATTCTTCTAAAGACCAGAGAATATAAACCTGATCTACTTAATCTCTCCTCATAGGATAATCCCCTCCACCAGTCCAGTGAATCTTCATTGAACTCCCTCTAGGGCAATTATGTCCTTCCTTGGGAAAGGAAACCAAAATTGCACATAGCACTCCAAGTATGACCTCATCAGTGCCATGTACAACTGTTACAAAACGTAAAACAAAAACAGAATTACCTGGAAAAACTCAGCAAGTCTGGCAGCATCGGCGGAGAAGAAATCAGTTAACGTTTCGAGCCTTCATGGCCCTTCGGCAGAACTGGAGCATAGTTAGAAGAAAGGAGAAATATAAATTGGTTTAAGGTGGGGGGGGGGGGTGGAAGAGACACATTGAGGGTGTGGTGTGATGATTGTGGAGATGAGCAGATAATCAAAAGATGTCACAGACAAAAGGGTCAAAGAGGTGTTGAAGGTGGTGGTCTTTGAGAAAAGTGCTAATTAAGAATGGAAGACAGGATATTCAAAGTACAGCTCTAGTAGGGGTGGGGTGGAAAGACTAGAGGTTTTAGATTTAAAAATAATGGAAATAGGTGGGGAAAGAAGAATCTATATAAATTATTGAAAAAAAAGCCGGGGGGGGGGCGGAAGAAACGGGGTGGGGATGGGGGGAGGGGGAGTTTAAGATCTAAAGTTGTTGAATTCAATATTCAGCCCGGAGGGCTGTAAAGTGCCTAGTCGGAAGATGAGGTGCTGTTCCTCCAGTTTGCGTTGGGCTTCACTGGAACAATGCAGCAAGCCAAGGACAGACATGTTGGCAAGAGAACAGGGTGGAGTGTTAAAATGGCAAGCAACAGGGAGGTTTGGGTCTTTCTTGCGGACAGACCGCAGGTGTTCCGCAAAACGGTCGCCCAGTTTGCGTTTGGTCTCTCCAATGTAGAGGAGACCGCATTGGGAGCAACGAATGCAGTAGACTAAGTTAGGGGAAATGCAAGTGAAATGCTGCTTCACTTGAAAGGAGTGTTTGGGCCCTTGGACGGTGAGGAGAGAGGAAGTGAAGGGGCAGGTGTTGCATCTTCTGCGTGGGCATGGGGAGGTGCCATAAGTGGGGGTTGAGGAGTAGGGGGTGATGGAGGAGTGGACCAGGGTGTCCCGGAGGGAACGATCCCTACGGAATGCTGTCAAGGGGGGTGAAGGGAAGATGTGTTTGGTGGTGGCATCCTGCTGGAGTTGGCGGAAATGGCGGAGGATGATCCTTTGAATGCGGAGGCTGGTGGGGTGATAAGTGAGGACAAGGGGGACCCTATCATGTTTCTGGGAAGGAGGAGAAGGCGTGAGGGAGGATGCGCGGGATATGGGCCGGACACGGTTAAGGGCCCTGTCAACGACCGTGGATGGAAAACCTCGGTTAAGGAAGAAGGAGGACATGTCAGAGGAGCTGTTTTTGAAGGTAGCGTCATCAGAACAGATGCGACGGAGGTGAAGGAACTGAGAGAATGGGATGGAGTCTTTACAGGAAGCGGGGTGTGAGGAGCTGTAGTCGAGGTAGCTGTGGGAGTCGGTAGGCTTGTAATGGATATTGGTGGACAGTCTATCATCAGAAATTGAGACAGAGAGGTCAAGGAAGGGAAGAGAAGTGTCAGAGATGGACCATGTGAAGATGATGGAGGGGTGGAGATTGGAAGCAAAATTAATAAATTTTTCCAGGTCCCGACGAGAGCATGAAGCAGCACCGAAGTAATCATCGATGTACCGGAGAAAGAGTTGTGGGAGGGGGCCGGAGTAGGACTGGAACAAGGAATGTTCCACATACCCCATAAAGAGAACAAGTTCAGCCAGACGGAGGAGAGTAGTGGTGGATGGGGATTGTTGGGGCCTCTGTTCAAGGAAGAAGCTAAGGGCCCTCAGACCATCCTGGTGGGGGATGGAGGTGTAGAGGGATTGGACATCCATGGTGAAGAGGAAGCGGTTGGGGCCAGGGAACTGGAAATTGTTGATGTGACGTAAGGTGTCAGAGGAATCACGGATGTAGGTGGGAAGGGACTGGACAAGGGGAGAGAGAAGGGAGTCAAGATAACGAGAAATGAGTTCCGTGGGGCAGGAACAGGCTGACACGATCGGTCTGCCAGGACAGTTCTGTTTGTGGATTTTGGGTAGGAGGTAGAAGCGGGCCGTCCAAGGTTGGGCGACTATCAAGTTGGAAGCTGTGGGAGGAAGATCTCCAGAGGAGATGAGGTCAGTGACAGTCCTGGAAACAATGGCTTGATGTTCTGTGGTGGGGTCATGGTCCAGGGAGAGGTAGGAGGAAACGTCTGCGAGTTGACGCTCAGCCTCCGCGAGGTAGAGGTCAATGCGCCAGACAACAACAGTACCACCCTTGTCAGCGGGTTTGATGACAATGTTGGGGTTGGACCTGAGAGAACGGAGTGCAGTGAGTTCAGAGAGAGACAGATTAGAATGGGTGAGAGGAGCAGAGAAATTGAGACGGCTAATGTCACGCCGACAGTTCTCAATGAAAAGATCAAGAGAAGGTAAGAATCCAGAGGGAGGGGTCCAAGTGGAGGGAGAATATTGGAGGTGGGTAAAAGGATCCGTTGAACGGGGAGAGGACTCCTGCCCAAAGAAGTGAGCACGGAGACGAAGACGGCAGAAGAAGAGTTCAGCATCATGCCGAGCCCGAAATTCATTGAGATGAGGGCGTAAGGGTATGAAACTAAGTCCTTTGCTGAGCACTGAACGTTCAGCATCGGAGAGGGGAGGGTCAGGGGGTATAGTGAATACGCGGCTGGGGCTGGGATTGGAAGATGGGGTGAGGACGGAGGGACAAGCAGGGGTGGAGGGTCCCAGATGGGTGTTGGAGTCGATGAGTTGTTGGAGCTTGCGTTCCTTAGCACTTGAGAGAAAGAGAAAAAGTTTCTTGTTGAGGCGACGGATGAGGCGAAGAATAAAATGAAACTGGGGGCACGCGCAGCTTTGAAAAAGGGTGCGGCGGTGCTGCTGGAGGGAGAGGTCGAGTGTGTTCATATGGCGGCGCATGGCACTGAGCGTGGATCTCAGAATGCATTTATATAGATTCTTCTTTCCCCACCTATTTCCATTATTTTTAAATCTAAAACTAAAACCTCTAGTCTTTCCACCCCACCCCCACTAGAGCTGTACTTTGAATATCCTGTCTTCCATTCTTAATTAGCACTTTTCTCAGACAAAGACCACCACCTTCAACACCTCTTTGACCCTTTTGTCTGTGACATCTTTTGATTATCTGCTCATCTCCACAATCATCACACCACACCCTCAATGTGTCTCTTCCACGCCCCCCCCCCCCACCCACCTTAAACCAATTTATATTTCTCCTTTCTTCTAACTATGCTCCAGTTCTGCCGAAGGGCCATGAAGGCTCGAAACGTTAACTGATTTCTTCTCCGCCGATGCTGCCAGACTTGCTGAGTTTTTCCAGGTAATTCTGTTTTTGTTTTGTATTTCCAGCATCCGCAGTAGCTTTTAGCTTTTTGTTTTTATCTTTGTGTTACAAAACGTATTTGTTCTTATACTTTAATCCCTTTGTAACAAAAGCTAACATACCATTTGCCTTTCTAATTGCTTGTTATACCTGCATGTTAACTTTCTGTGATTCATGCACAAGAATGCTCAGGTCCCTCTGAATAAACTCATTTTCCAGTCTCCCAACATTCAAAACATCTCTCTTTTTAAATTCCACCAAAATGGATAACTTCACATGTCTTCATGTTGTATTCCATTTGCTATGTCCTTGCCCACTCACCCAACCTGCCCATATCTCTTTGCATCCTCACCGCTAACTTTCCCACCTATGTCAGCAAACTTGAATACTTTACACTGCATCCATTCATCTAAACCATTAATATAGATTGTAAATAGCTGAGGCACAGGCACCAATTCTTGCTATATCCAATAGTTACAGCCTGCAAACACAAAAATGTCCTGTTTATTCCTACTCTCTGTCCATTAATCCTCAATCAATTCCACAAATCCTAATTTTGTAGAAAAGCCTCTTGCATAGCACTTTAACAATTGCTTCTTGAAAATCCAAACACACCATTTCCACTGGTGGCACTTTATCCATTCCACTAATTGCATCCTCAAAAAAATGGGATTTCCTTTTCATAAATCTGTGCTAACTCTGCTCAATCATAGTATGACTTTCTAAGTGCTTAATTACCACATCCTTAATAGATTCCAACTTTTTGACAACTACTGATGTTAGGCTAACTTGCCTGTAGTTCCCAATTTTCTCTCTTCCTCCTTTCTTAAAAAGTGGGGATGATGTTTGCTAACTTTTAATCTTTGAGAACTGTTCTATGATCTAAGGAATTCTGGAAGATCAAAAGTAATACATCCATTATCTCTGAAGCTACCACCTATAAGATATTGCCCATCTGTGGGCATCAATTAAGGACAAGCTTCAAACTCTGGCCATCTGTTGACACTAACTGTCTAGTAGCTGAAGTAATGAACATTTGTTGTTGAGCAAGGTGACTAGCATCCAAGGAGCTATACCAACTGCTGAACAGCTCACTGGAGGGAGGTATACAGTGACATTTCCCAAGGTTCAGTACTAGGGCCATTGCTGTTTCTGTTGTATAGAAATGACATGGACATGGGGTACAGGGCACAATTTTAAAATTTCCAGATGACATGAACTTGGCAGTGCAGTAAACAGTGAAGAAGATAATGGTCTTAAGAGGATATAGACAGGCAGAATGAGTGGACACATGGCAGATGAAATTCAATGTGGAAAAGTAGAGGATTAAGGAGACACAATACAAGTTAAACTTAAAGGCATTCAAGAACAAAGCATTCCAGGAGTGTTTGTGCGCCAATATTTGAAGGACATGTTAATAAAGTATTTGCCTTTATAAATAAAGGCATGGAATGCAAAGCCAAGAAGTTATGCTAAAACTATATAAAACACTAGTTTGCTCCAGTTGGAGTATTGTGTTCAATTATGAGCACCACACTTTAGGAAGGACATGATAGCTTTAGAGGGTATACAGAAAAAAATTAAGAGAATGGTTTCAGGCATGAAGGATTACAGTCACATGGATAGACTGGAGAAGCTGGGGTGTTCTCCTTAGAGCAGAAATGAATATGAAGAGATTTGATAGAGGTGTTTAAAATCATGAAGGGTTTAGATAAGAGTAAATAAGGAGAAACTCTGCAATTGCTGTAGGGTCAAAAGCAGGAGGACATATTTAAGCTGATCGGCAAAAGAACCAGAGGCAACACTAGGAAAAATCTTTTTATTCGCAATGAGTCATTAGGATTTGGAATGCACAACCTGACAGGATGGTGAAAGATTCAATAATAGCTTTCAAAGTGGAATTGGGTAACTGAAAGGGAAGAAATTTCACAAATATGAGGGGAAAGGAGGAATTGGGTTGTTCTTTGAATGCCTCAAATTCTGAATGGCCTCCTCCTGTCCTGTAATATCTACAGACTAGCACAACACAGCACTTTAGAGAGAAGAAAAACTGGGATAAGAACCAGTCCAGTGGTTTCATCTTCCAGTTCAAAACACAACATAATCATGCCCTGTTAATCTGAAAAGTTCACAAAGTTAATCAAAGCAATTACATTTTAGTTGTCAATATCTTTTTAGCTAATTAACCAGTCCATACATAGAGGAAAATTGAAAATTGCAGATGTTTCTAGCATCATAAAATGGTTACAGAACAGAATGGGGCCATTTAGCCCATCATGTCCCTGCTGGCTCTCTGCAAGAGCAAATCAGCTATCCCCACTCCCCTGTAAGTGCACTGTCCATTCATTGCCCATCCCTCATTGCCCTTGAGGAGAAGGTGATGGTCAGCTGCCTTCTTGAACCGCTGCAGTCCACATATAGATATATATATATATGTATATTTATATATAGTCTATATACACCATCATATTGCCCTCATCAATCGTTTCTGTAACTTCATCAAAAAACTCAATCAAGTTAGTTTTTTAACACTAAGATAAAAGCAAAAAACTGCGGATGCTGGAAATCCAAAACAAAAACAAAAATACCTGGAAAAACTCAGCAGGTCTGGCAGTATCTGCGGAGAGGGACACAGTTAACGTTTCGAGTCCGAATGACCCTTCAACAGAACTAAGTAAAAGTAGAAGAGAGGTGAAATATAAGCTGGTTTAACGGGAGGGTGGGACAAGTAGAGCTGGGAATTTATTAATTCCACTTTCCTCTTTACGCTTTGCTCATACTGTTGATGCTAGTGTTGTCCTGCACTATGTCCTGGATAGAATAGTGGCAGAGTTCCTCGCAGCCACAGAATATGAATTACAGGCTTCTGATATTGTACACGTATTTCTTGCCCATTGAAGCCAAGTTGAAGAGACACAAATGCAGCAGCATACAGCACCTTTCACATTAGCACATTGAAAATCTGTCTGACATTGGCCCTAAAAGTGGAACATCACAGCAACTCAGTTTCTGGCACTACCTTCCAGAAAAAAAGGCTTGAGCAAACCAATTTTTGTTTGCAAACCCAAAATGCAACCAGGGTAATTTCTATAGAAATACATAGTGTGTCACCCTGATGAAAGTAACATTTGTCTATTTCCCTTCTCAAGCAGGAAAAACTTGTAAGATTTTTTGTGAAGGTAATACTTTCACAGGATGTCTTTAATGCAGCAGCTTCCCAAACTCTACACTTGCGACATCCATCATGTATTGCATAAGAAAAGCTTAATGGAAAAAAAATCCATACATCAGAATGTCAGAATTTATAAACTGTATATAAACTAACACTAAAACACTTGTTTTGGACAAATTTCGATGTGTAAAAATGTCAACAGTACAATTGGCTGGTATACTTCATCACCAGATAATTATTATCCAGCTGCAAATAAGTTTAGTAAAACAGGAGGTAAGGGTGTTACTTGTCTATATCTATTCCGTGTTACAGCTTCTTTTCATAGCTTGTCAGGTCATTCCGTTGAACACATCGTTCAAAAAGGCAACTCCTCAGCTGGAGAGTCGAGCTGCAATTCCATTTGTACCCAGGGACAGTACGAAGTCATTTTGGAAGAACATTTCAAACCAAAAAATAAAGTACTTAAAACGCTTCCGTATTTCTACCTAGCGTATTTTGGGCTCAAGCACAATTTCGAGGTTGGCGTGAAACGCAGATGCAGTCACAGAAACCCGCAAATATCTGCACAGACGCACAGCCGCTCCAGACATAAACATTCACAGTAGCAGTCTCACACAGTCTCGGTGTCTCACACACAAATAGGCACACAATCATTTCTATTCGGAAAAATCCAACATCTTTCTTATTTGAATGTTGAAAGTTAAGAAACATGACGTCTCTCATTTTTAGGGTTATTTTCGCACCAAAAGCTTTGTAAACCCCAATATCAGTCCTGCAACTAACTTTCAAGTTCGGAAAACATTACATTGATACGGAATTAATGTCTATATTGGTCCCACCGATGTATTGAAAATTATCTTTATTTCGGCTCTTTGTACTGAAGCAATGAAGAGAACTGAACAGCTTTGAACGGAATGTATAATCTGAGATTCCAGACGCCCACCGTCTCTTTCCCACACAAAGCAGGACCCCAACCATCTCTCTAACCAAGACATACCACTCTTACTCCTCATATCCATCACATTTCTCTTCTCTTTAGCTCTGAAGAAGAGTCATACGGACTGGAATTGTTAACTCTCCCTCTCTCCACAGATGCTGCCAGACCTGCTGAGTTTTTTCCCGCATTTTCTGTTATTTCAGATTTCCAGCATCCGCGGTATTTTTGCTTTTATCTCATTCCCCATCTCCCTTACTCACAAACAGCGAACCCCAGCCAATGACTCCTTCACCCACACACAGAGACCATCACTCACTGTGATGTTGGCCTCATTGACACAAAGCAACACCCCCGACCACCGTCTCCCTCACTGACACACGGAAAGACCCCCATCCACCGTCTTCCTCAGCCACAAACAAGACTTGCCCAGTCCCCCCCACCCCACACCCCCCTTCACCCACCGTCTCCCTCCCCACACACAAGACCCTGCCTACCGGCTCCCCCACCCACATACAGACCCTCACCCACTGTCCCCCTCAGGCACACACAAGACTTGCCCAGTCCCCCCCTCCCCACCCCCCTTCACCCACCGTCTCCCTCCCCACACACAAGACCCTGCCTAGTCTCCCCCACCCACAGTAAGACCCTCGCCCACTGTCCCCCTCAGCCACACACAAGACCCTGCCCAGTCTCTCCCTCCCCCACACAGTAAGACCCTCACCCACTGCCTCCCTCACTGAGACACAAGAAGCCTTTATTTCTTGTGGGAGTATTTGCCAGTGGTTCGAGGTGGGTGGGTCCACCAGCCCAGTCTCAACAACCGTTAAGCGCGATCGTGCTCGGAATTCATACCTACGGTCCAGTAAAGACTTATTGGCGATTGGTTGAGTATTTCACACGTGGCCCAGGCTGGGAGCTTTTAAGTTTATTCGGACGGCTGCAATCTCCAAATGAACTGCAAAACTCACAGATACTTGTGAGAAAGAGAAGGACGGTGAGAAAAAGAGGAGACATACATCATGAAGCAGTTGTGGAGTGGCGTTCTCTGCTGTGTCCTTATGCTCATCGTCCAAGTTCGGGGGATTAATTACCGTTTTTACAGGGTCCCGACCCAGAGAATTCGGATCCCACCGCCGGTCAGATACACCAAACCAGCTCTTCCACAGCGCAGTAACATTGTGCAAGGTACATTGAAAAATCATAGAAAGCTTCGCTCTTTCACCTGTACGCTAGAAAAACAATAGCAAACTCTTACTAGTCACTCCCTTGATTGGAAAAAAAAATCATATATGATTTTGTACAAATGGTTTCTTATTGCAGTTCTAATCGTTTGAACATGATTGGTTCAAACCGTTTTCATTTGACCCTTGTAAAAACGTTTTCGCGATTTATCTGCGAGGATTGGTGATTGCCTATTCGACAAATAGATCCCGGAAAATAAACAAACATCACAAGGCAAACTATTCGAGAAACACGTTGAAATAAATCATAATTCCATCAAATAGATGTAACTGGCTTAATTTCCCCTATTTGGCCACGGCAGGACACATCGACCAATATCGTTTTTGAGAAATAAATATGATTTCAATTCGAACTGAAACAAAATTATTATTATTCTGAGTTTCACTTTTTCCCATCTATAGTCCTGATTGGACAATTTTGTAACTGTAGTTACAACACACTTGGCTTCCATTGTATATTTTTAAAAATAATTTATCATCAGTCGTATTTACAACTGTGCATCAATTGGTCATTTTTTAAAAAAAAAATAATGTGCATAATTAACAGAACACAACAGAATGCAAAGAATCAGCCGGTAAAAGTGTTAGAGTGCAAGGATTTGTTGGGAACTTGGGTTATTACCCGGAGTCAAATATGTCTAAGCAGACACTGTGCTTCACATCATCCTCGTACTCTATTCTCTTTTCTCCATCACTTGTAACTCATTTGCATTTCCACTTGAGGTCCTACTCTCCTACTCTGAATTTTGGCTCCTGAAATTATTGGTCACCATCAAAGTTTCTGTAAGTAAACGATAATTATTCGTTCAAGTGAAAGAGAACAGGTCGCTTCCGAGCACTGTGATAGTTCTCGAGATTCTGCACATTCTTTCTTGACATCTTAAACTTCTCATTTTCCTGATCAGATTTAATGAAGCAGAGGCCAGATTTTTTTTAAGTTTAAATGCAAAAACAAATTTAAACTAAATTCTTTCCCACATTGCCCTATATTGCAATAGAAAAGCTAGGGCAATCCTTGCAAACTGTTGGGGGTGGGGGTGGGGGGTGGGGGTGGTGAGTGGAGTGACTGTTTTCTGCACCACTTCTGTAATTAATTTCTGATGTCATTCGGGGATAAAAGTGCATAATTCTTCAAATCCACAGAACCTAGCCTCGAGATACAGCGTGTGCGAGTTGCAGAAGGGTTGTTATTTCCCCAGTAACCTATGTATTCGTGCCGAGTTATAGTGCACCTTATGGTGTCTCGGTGGCCGGTGCCGGTGCCAATGTGCGATAAATTGCTTTCAGCTTTAGGGAAACCTGGAACCCCTGGTTTTGGAGAGGCAGCTCACGCACCGTCAGCTGGTACATATTCGTGGCGGTGCATCTCCAACCTTCCTGCTCTTAAATTTTAGACACGATTTACAAAGACCCCAGCCTTCTGCTAAAGTTTACATGATAGCCAGTTGGTTAAAACAGAAATAAAAAAAACCCAGAAAATGTTGGGGATACTCAGCAGATCAGGCAGCAGCTGTGGAGAGAGAAACAGAGTCAACGTTCCAGCTCAATGACCTTTCATCAGAACTAAAGATAGAGATGTCAGATAAAAACAAAAAACTACTGCGGATGCTGGAAATCCAAAACAAAAACAGAATTACCTGGAAAAACTCAGCAGGTCTGGCAGGCATCTGCCAGACCTGCTGAGTTTTTCCAGGTAATTCTGTTTTTGTTTAGAGATGTAAGAGTTTTTTTAAGCCAAGAGAAGGGGTTGGGGGAATGCAGGAGGATCACAATGGAAACTCGGTGATAGGGTGAAGGGCAGGAGAGATTAACTAACAAAATATTTCGTGATGCAAAAGACTGGTAATAGTTAAAGGTGCAAAGATGAGGCGTGAATGGCTAAACATCTGAATGTCACATGAAAGGATAGCGAGAGAGAGAAACAAGGCAGCAAAGGCCTCAAGAAACGACATAGAGCAAAATGGAGGCAGAGGTTATGGTCTAAAGTTATAATCTGTATCTGTATCCCCAGGCTCCTCTGCTCCATTTAGACTCCTATTATCCAAACAGTGTATGGTCTTCTTATTCATGAAGTTTGTTTTTAAATTACCATTTTTGCCCTGACCATACTTGTAGCACTCTCTTATGACTTAATGTAAATTCAGAGAGTATAAATGTCAAAAGACAACATTTGAGCACCTTTGTTAGCCGGTGACATGAGCTTGGAAAGAAAAAACTGGTTCACTTCCACACTCTCGTACTTTCCCTTGGACTAAACATTTCCTTTGTATTTTCCTCCATAACTTTCCGTGCTTTCCTCTCCTCTATGCAAGAACGGTGAGAGAATATGGAAACACAAACCGGCCCGTTGCTATTTCCTAGTCAAGTTCTGTGGGCACAAAGCCAACAAGGAACTAACTGCAGGGATCAGCACCTAGTGAAAATTAATCTGATTTTTGGTCGATTTGCATAAATGTTTTTTTCGATTGGCTTTGCATGTTTTTTTA
This sequence comes from Cetorhinus maximus, assembly GCF_964194155.1. Taxonomy (NCBI): domain Eukaryota; kingdom Metazoa; phylum Chordata; class Chondrichthyes; order Lamniformes; family Cetorhinidae; genus Cetorhinus; species Cetorhinus maximus. The sequence goes on along the minus strand of NC_135883.1, from coordinate 13,004,324 downwards.
AAAATAAATTTAATTGCCAATCGCTCCCTTTCTCTCTATTGGACTCTTATCCTGTCTAACTCATCACCACCAGGCGTTGGAATACCTTTTTTTTACAATCTTGTTCGTCGTTTGTCTTTCTCTCCTTATCTCTCTGACCGGCTTTTATTCCTCTCATCGATTCTACTCGCCGCCCTCTCAATCCATACCAGGGTGTCCTCACATGTAAAACTAACCGGTTACTCCGCAAAGACCGATTCTGACATTATTTTGTATTCTTCTCGCCAGCTTTAAAAAAAACCCGTCGGGAAAATGCGGCGGTTAACCAGATAAGCAAGATTGATGATCGCCGTGCGAGTAGGGGCGGTGGTCTTGTGGCACCGCCGTGGGTAGCGTCCCTTGCCTTACATGAGCTAGTGGGTACTGAGTTCCAGTCCCACGCCCAGGGCTTGATGGCCACTGAAGCTGTGCTTGTAACAGGCTTGCGACAGGTTGATCAAGAGGTGGTTAGCTTTGTTGATTTTCTTAATAATATTGGCTCCTATATTAGAAGGTATTAAGTTACTAGGCAATGTTGCATAAAAAATGTTAAAATCCTGTAAAAGCCATTGTACAAAAGGAAGGGTGTTCTCATTGTATTCCATATTTTACTAATACATAGAACTTTTTGACCTAGTATCACTAGTACTATTGATAAATGGTGGACTGGTACCCCTTAAGCCTCTCGTAATGGGGCTAAAAGTTAAATACTGTGGATGCTGGAAATCTGAAAGGAAAATGCTGGGGAAAAAACTCAGCAGATCTGACAGCAACCGTGGTGAGAGAAACAGAGTTGCTATTCCAAGTCTGTATGACCCTTACCTCCTATAGAGAAATGTTTCTTTGTTAAAGAAATAAATCATTATTAACTGTGGTCACCCGGCTTGGCACTGACCCAACTCAGCAGTGGTAAAGGAAGACAGACACATTTGACCTGACTGGTAGTCGAAGCTATTGCATGGAGATTATTTAACAACAAAAACAGTGGCTGCACGAAAGTTTCTGTTTCCTTTTGATATGAGCAGAACCTTCCCTTTGTGAATTTCCGCAGGGGTTCTCCAGCTTGTCCTCTGAGCCTCCGGTGGAAGAGGGGCCTGAGCCCAGTATAAATATATCTCTAGATTTTGCTGTTGGCGGTGAAAGAATGGGCTCTTGTAACTTTGCCAGGCTTTAGAATGGAGACAAAAACAGAATTACCTGGAAAAACTCAGCAGGTCTGGCAGCATCGGTGCAGAAGGAAAGAGTCGACGTTTCGAGTCCTCACGACCCTTCAACAGATGCTGCCAGACCTGCTGAGTTTTTCCAGGTAATTCTGTTTTTTTGTTTTGGATTTCCAGCATCCGCAGTAGTTTTTTGTTTTTATCTTTAGAATGGAGACATCCTGACAAGGGGCTTCCGTTGCAGCACACCTGTCATCTCCAGGTGTCTGTGGACAGGGCATGACCTGGCAAAGCTCTTTAACCAATCAGATTGAAAGAATCCTCACCGAGTTCAAACCAGGAAGTATAAAGCAGTACAAGTTCACAGTATCTTTACAGTGCAGAAGGAGGTCATTTGGCCCATTGAGTCTGCACTGGCTCTGTGAAAAAGCATTCCACCTAGTCCCATTCCCCTGCCTTATCCCCGTAACCTTACACATTCTCTCGTTTTAGGTAGCAATCCAATTCTCTTTTGAATACCTGCCTCCACCACCCTCTCAGGAAGTTTGTTCTAGACTCCAAGGTCATCTTCTGGGTGAAAAAAAATTCCTCACATCACTATTACTCCTTTTGCCAATTATTTTGAATCTGTGCCCCCTAGTCCTTGATGTTTTCTTGAGTGGAAACAGTTTCTCACTATTTACCCTGTCCATACCCCTCAGGATCTTGAATACCTTTATCAAGTCTCCCCTGAGCCTTCTTTTCTCCAAGAAAAAAAGTCCCAGCCTCGCCAATCTATCCTCATAGCTACAGTTCTTTATCCCGGGAATAATTCTTGTGAATTTCCTCTGTACCGTCTCCAATGCCTTCACATCCTTCCTCAAGTATGGTGCCCAGAACTGGATGCAGTACTCCAGATAAGGCTTAACTGGTGTCTTACACAAGTTCAACGTTACCTCCTTACTCTTGTACTTAATGCCCCTATTAATAAAGCCTAAGATACCATATGCTTTATTAACTGCTCGCTCAACATGCCCTGACATCTTCAATGACCCATGTACATATACACTGAGGTACCTCTGTTCCTGCACCTCCTTTAGAGTGTCTCCCTTTATTTTACACTGTCTCACCATATCTTCCTGCCAAAATGAATCACCTCACTCTTCTCTGAATTGATCTTCATCTGCCACTTGTCTGCCCAATCCATCAACATGCCTATGTCCTTTTGAAGTTCAAGATTATCCACATCACAGTTGACAACATTTCCAATCTTTGTATCATCTGCAAATTTTGAAATCATGCTCTGCACATCACAATCTAAGTCATTAATATATATCAGGAAGAGCAAGGGTCCCAACACTGACCCCTGAGGAACTCCACTACAAATCTTCCTCCAATCTGAAAAAACAACCATTTATCACTACTCTCTGTTTCCTGTCACTCAGCCAACTTCTTATCCAAGTGCCTACTTTCCCTTTTATTCCATGACCTAGAATTTTGCTCACTAGTCTGTTGTGTGGCACAGTATCAAATACCTTTTGAAAATCAATATGCACCACTTTCCACCACATTTCTTTTGTCAAACTTCTCTCTTACCTTCTCAAAATCATCTACAGAAAGCAAATAAAAATTGTGGAGAAGCAGATTATCTTTGGCAGCAACTTCTGAATTTCCAGTCATTCAGATCAGAAGTTGCTGACGAATTTATCCTGTAATAACAGACAGCGCTGAAAGTCTAGGTGATAGTATTACAGTAAAATTCAAGCCATAAATTAGATTCATAGTATATGTAGAAATCAAGATAAAGATTGGGAAATACATATAGGACTGGGGGAGGGAGGTGGTGGAAAGTGGCATAAACAGAAAAAGTAAAAGACTAATCATTTATTTTCTTTTCAATCTGCAACATTAGCTTGCTTCTGAGGGAATGAGATGCCACACTGGCAAGGTTATTTTTATTCAGGGCCAGAGATTATGTTCAGCATAATTTATTCTGTTGTTAAACACTCACTTGCTATTAAGTGTACAAGCCCAGACTTTTTCAGTTGTCTTTAGTGAGGAACTAATGGGTAAGTACCCAGGTTTATGCCATTGCAGTAACTTCATTGCAGTGACTATAAGCAAAGACTGCAACAGTGCACTCTATGGAGGAGCAAGGTATCTCAAAGCAACTTCTGCATTTCTGCAATTAACTACATGTGTGCAGATGCCAGATGTTGCTGTCAGATTTACTCTGTAATAATGATGAGTGTAGATAGCCTCGCTGTTGTTACTACAGAAAAGCCTGGGCTAATAACTATTTATGTGGCCATATTTTCTAGCCTTCTATGGTGCATACTGGAATTGAAATGAGACTGGGGTATATCCTCACTTTTAAAAAGAATGTCAAACTGATTTAATTGTTTTAGAAAAGGAAGGCAAACATTCTAATGTTTTCCCCCTCTTTCATACTAATCATTGGGCAGGGCAGGAGATCTGACAGCTATTATATAAAGGTGTGGATTGTTGTCCTACAGTCTTGTACTTTCAATGACAAATTCCTAACTGTGACCTCTACCTCACATTCTGTTCCACAACATGTCCCCACCCATCACCCTGCCTTCACCAACCTCCATTAGCTTCTACTGAAGTGCACTGATTTCAAAATCCTCATCTGCATTTACAAATCTCTTCAAATTCCCTGCCATGTTTTGATTTTATTGACAATCCCTCCACGGGGGGTGATTTGTGAATCATTTCTGATTAAGCACAGTGCTTAAAGGTGAAGTGAGTTCGCATAGGTTTAGAATCTTATTCACCAAGGTGAAAATTGGTGTGTTCATGTACCAAACTACCCTTTCTGCTTTCCATAATGGCAAGGGACAATCAGTCGTTTGTTATCTCACTTCAGACCACTGGCCATGCCTTCCACTTGATAAGGTATCCTTGGCTACCCAGTAGAGGTTATTTGCTGAAAATGTATTATTTTGTTTGACAGGGTTACTAGTGAATCCCTGAAAGTGGAAAAAGTTAGAGAGACAATTTTCCCACTTCTGGTGAAAATTGGAGGGAAAAAGACAAAGAGATGCATATAATACAATGAGGTTTGCAAAGGGAATCTAGCTTAGCGAGTCATCTTAAGTTCAAAGCAGATCAGAATCAGAAGTTAACCGGCTAATAAGAACATAAGATAATAAGAAATAAAAGCAGGAGTAGGCCATTCAGCCCTTCAAGCCCTCTCCACCATTCAATGAGATCATGGCTAATCTTCTACTTCAATCTCATTTTCCTGCACTATCCCCATATTCCTTGATGTTTTTAACATGTAGAAATCTATCAATCTTAGCCTTGAACAACTGAGCCTCCACAGCCCTCTGGATCAGAGAATTTCAAAGATTCACTGCCCTCTGAGTGAAGAAATTCATCATCATCTCAGTCCTAAATGGCCTGTCTGACATTCTGGTTCTAGTGTGAAATAGTGTGACATGGTTTTAATTTTTTTTCTTTATTCATTTGGAAGGGTTTGAAATTTATTTAAATGAGTGGGTTTTGATTATGATTTATATTGTACTTTCATTTGCTGTTTATAAAATAAAGCAAGTTAACAACTTGCATTTGGCCTCCTCTCACGAAAGTGCTTTCAGCCTTCTTACTGCAAGAGGGGAGAAATCCACATGAGTATGTGTGAAAAAGACAAGATAACCAGTTTTGAATTACAAAGGGTTATTATTGTTATACTCTACCTTCATCTCCCCTAGTTTTGCTGTTGTACGATTAAATTTTGGGCAGTATGGACAACTCCTGATCTCCAGAGAATATTTAAGGAGGGATCAAAGGGCTGGATTTTAGGGTTTTCGTTGGGGTGAGGGAGGAGGGATGGAAATGAGTGGTCCGCTTGCTCCTACCCCCACGGCAAATCAAGCGTTGGATGGTCAATTAGCAGCCGCCCAGCAAGAAGGCAGCCAATTAATGGTGCGAAAGGGAGCTCCACGTCCAATCAAGTGCCTAGGCCGGTTCGTCAGGGGGGGAGAGGGGTTATGCCATGAACAGGAAGTTGGGTCACAGCCAGCAATTTGAAGCCCCTCCCCCCCCACCCTCTCAATCTCTCCTTATTTCTTACGGCAGCCTCAAAATAGTGAATAAATGAAGTCTAAAAACATACAAACACTGCCACCTTCACCAGCTGACTCTGCTGTGACATGCAGCCAGGGTCCTGTTGGAAGGCCTTTTCATCTGCCCTTGTGCCACCTTCTCATACCTGGTGTGAATCACTCCCAAACATTTTCCCATCCAACGGTCGAAAAATGGAGTGGGCAATGGAAAATTGCATAGAGTTGGGTCTTTGACAAGGTCAATAGATTATTAATTGGCTATGTCAAAATGGCGGGCAGGCTTCTGATTTCTTTGCCCACTCGCCTTCCGTTATACTGGAGACTGGCATGATAATGTTGGATTGCCGACTTGATGTTATCCCATCTTTTTTTACCATAGCACGGCGGCTGGGGGCAACATGCTCAATTTTCAGCCATAAAATGCAGCCCTAAATGTGTAACATATTCACCCCTCCCTACCATTTGGTACAGCCATTCATCCCAGCCTGTATCTTCAGTTCGGCGGGTGTGCAGCCGAATCGGCTGTGTGCCTGGCAAACTGTCAAAGGCCTATTAAGGCCAGTTAACTATCAATTAAAGCAATAAACTGAGCTGCTCGTCCAACCTTTAAGGTTGGCGGGGGGGCAGGCGAAGAGCCCAGGCGGCCTTCGCATCTATCATGAAACCTCATCCACGGGCAGGATGAGATTTCATGAAGGTTTTTTAAATCTTGTAAACATTCTTAATAAAATGAATAGACATGTCCCAGCTCATGTGACAGTTTCACATGAGGAGACATGTCGACATGTCTTTAAAAAAATTTATTTCCTTTATTAAATTTTTTTGAACTTAGACTAACCTCCCTGAGGTAGCTCTGTGCCTGAGGGAGATTCCTGAGCTTTTTCGTGCACATGCATAAAAGAGCACAGGCCCAGACTCAGGCAACCCCCCCGCTTCACAGGGACCGCTCAGCGCTTCTGGGCGCATGTCACAATGGGCGGGCCTTAATCGGCCTGCCCACATAAAATGGCGGCGCCCATCCAATCCGGGCCATTCTCCCCATGATGCCAACACATTATGGAGGAGGACCAAAAGAGGGAATATCTTTAATTTCTTTTAAATTTGCATAGGGCATGCATTACAGATCTTAATTCTTGTTGTTAAGATCTTGGTCAACTTTTCTGTCAACACTTAAGCATTGCAAACTGCTATTTTAACATTTTGCTGTTTCGAATTTTGCTAAGTCAAACGTCTCAAAGTAGTTGCAGATTCTGGCCAGGAGGTGATGCTGCAGAGTGAGGTTCTGAAGTCTCTCCCAAACCCTTTGCCACCTTGTACACAAAATAAATGCATCAACTGAACGTATACAGCGTCACTGGCAGCTTACCTGTTTTAAATAAAATATATAAGTACATTTCATTTCCACAAATGTGTATCTTTTAAAAAAAATATTTGCTACTTTTACAGAAGCACAATGTAAAAGTCGACCCCATGATTTGGTTTTTATCATCGATAGCTCACGTAGTGTCCGACCCCAGGAGTTTGAGAAGGTGAGAGTCTTCCTAGCTAATATGATTGACACGTTGGATGTTGGACCTGATAGCACCCGAGTGGCAATTATCAACTATGCAAGTTCTGTGAAGATGGAATTCATGCTCAAAACCTACAATAACAAGAAAGAAATGAAGCAGGCAATTTCTCAAATTGAACCCCTTTCAACCGGCACTATGACAGGTTTGGCCATCGAGAGTGCTATGAATGAGGCTTTCGTGGAGACTGCAGGAGCAAGACCTTCGGAACTTGGTATTTCCAAAGTAGCCATCATTGTGACAGATGGGAGGCCCCAGGATCAGGTGAAAGAAATATCTGAAAGTGCTCGGGCTGCTGGTATTGAGATCTACGCTGTTGGGGTGGACAGGGCTGACATGCAGGCACTCAGACTAATGGCCAGTGAACCACTGGATGACCATGTCTTCTACGTGGAAACATATGGTGTTATTGAGAAGCTGACTTCTATGTTCATGGAGACGCTTTGTGGTAAGCTATTTCTGGTGTCACTAAAATATGGGGATGTAAATTAAGTGAACAAAATAGCAATCTAATAATGTACTGTGCTTTTACACAACCCAAAATTGCCACAATACTTTGCAAGTTTTGCTATCTGGATTTTGTAGATCGTATTGGGTTGAATGAAAGAAAAAGGTTGAAGCAGAGTCTCAAAGAAAATGAGCGTTCTTCAGAAAAATGACAAAGCATTTTAAAAGCACCCATTTCAAATAGACGAAAAATCTAACAAAGCATTCAACACATGGTAAAATACATACACTAAACCACCCATCTCAATATCAATAGGAATAAGAAGACATCGGGGGAGAACTTCCATGAAGGTTCTCCCGTCATCAATCATAACTTTAGCAGAAGAGCCACAGAAATCTGAGAAAAAGCAAAGCAAATGGGTGAAATTAGAATGGACGGGTGGCAGATGTCATTGTCGTGAGCAACCCAGGAGAGAAATCAAAGGGGCCATAAAAATAACATTTAAAACATTTTCTTTGAACACGTTCGTCCATTAGTCATAAAAATCTCCGAAATTGAAGAAAAGCTGGTTTGATTGATTGTCATGAATCATCCAATCAGGTAATAAAAAGACCATCCACTTTCCAATTGGCTGAGAAAGTGGAGCACGGTGAGTATGATCGTGTTACATACGAACATACAAATTAGGAGCAGGAGTAGGCCTCAACTGACTACACAAATTCTAAATAAAAATGTGTAAACCAGAAACTCAGTTCCATCTGCTTACAATGTCTAACATGAATAATTAAGAACTATCCTTGCGTATCCCTTTAGTACTTTAACTGTGTGCTCATTTACCTAACCAAGTTCATCTAGAAAGTGCTCTCCAGTGGTTACAGCTTGGAAATCAGAAGGCTGCTAAGTTTCCATTGAGGACACTTCAGATGGCTGGTGTAACTCTGAGCAGATCTGGATCTTGAGCGCTCATTTGCCGCTGGACTTTGGCTGGGCACTCTGGGCCAGCTGGTTGCGTGGCACTAACAATAGCACTGATGGAGTGAATGCCATGGAACAGACGCTCTGTCATCCTGAGAGACTGCCATAAATATCTCTTCCACCAACGCAAAACATTGTGGAAGCCCCTGTCATTACTGGCCCCCACAGTCAAGGTGGCTGACCACTCACCCCATGTTGGACAGAATGGTTTCCATTCTAGGTGTGAAACCCTGACACAAGTTGGAGGTAGACCCTGCCCATCTTCTGAGCCATTGTGCTCAGGTTGACTGGCAGGTTTCCATTATTCAGTACCCGGGCCCTCAACGTCAACACCTGAGACTGTTGCAAGTGTGCAACCTCCAGCAAGCCTCCTGAATCCTGCACTCTTGTGATTCACCATTTGAAGACCCCCTTCCACTAGCCTTGCCTCTAAAGTATGCCCGGTTCCAATACCTGAGCTCTTGCTTGTGAGGGCACGACTGAATGATTGTGCATTGATAGAAAGGATGGCTTCTGCTCTCTGAAGTGTGCAGTGGGTGTCGACACTTTTAGGACACAAAACGAAAGAATGGGTCAAGGCTTAGATTTTCGTGTGAATGATAGCAAAGCTCTGGAAGCAGCTGCAGTTTGTCCTGTGGACTGTGGAAGGTGAGATAGAAATAAGAAGGTTAAAGAGGATAGGGAGTGAAGAACTCCCGCATAACATTTTTCTCCAGTGTTGCCACATGTCCCAGCCCCTGTCCATAAAGGCAAGCACGTTTCCTTCCACCGGGAAGAGCCTCATGCTGAATGTTGTGTGTGATGTTCTCCAAACAAGAAGAAAATGTGTTGTTGACAAGCTTGTGAGGTGATTTGAGGATGTCACTGCCATAGCTGAATAGTTTGTATGGTGTGCGGAAAATGTAAGGTATGGGGAAATGAGTTTCGCAATAGGGGTGAGGGTAGGAGGGGAAAATTAGGTGAGTGGGAGGGTAAGGAGGTGCAGTGATTATAGGACAGTGAAGGGGGACGTTGTGAGCAATCCTGGAAGCTATAGGCATTACATTTTGTTGCTCTGCAACGTCTTTCCACCATTGTTGGAGGCATTGCCAGGGGCAGAGGTGGGGGTGATGAAAGAGCAGGTTCTCCATCATTCCGTCCACTGACTGGACCAGGGCCATCAAAATGCCAGCGGCAAATCTGGGAGGTTGAACCCGCAAGTCTTGAAGCCACTTCTCTCTTTAAAAATGTTCCCTGTTATCTACAGCCAGAGCGCACCTCCCTTTTAAGAGGTGAATGGCTGCCTTTAATTGGTGTCAGTGAAGTTTGCGCCCAACCCCCAACACCTCCTAAATCAAATGGACAGCCAATGAATAGAGCAGACAGCACTGGTCATTACTCGTGCAGTTAAGTTTGCATATATCATCCATTATAATAATTTGCAATAGCTGACTGCCTACTGACAGGCAAATTAGGGACCAGAGAAGCTGGAATAGTAACAGAAATGCTGGGAAATACTCAGCAGGTCAGGCAATACCATTGGAGAGAGAAACAGAGTTAACAGGCTGGATTTAATGCAGCCTGTCACAGCAGGAAACATGGTGGCCGGGCCTGCGTCATCGCAGGAGAGGCCGCACATCAGTCACCCGGTGGCAGAAAATTCTCCTGTGGCTAAAGTTGGAGGTCAGAAGGGGGAAATTTGCTCGCTCCTGGTGAAATGTCAGTTAGGCTCATTACTGAGCCAATTGATACCAATTATCCCTGAGCCCACTGGAATTTCGTGGTGGCTCATGGATTAAATACCAGTGGCTCAGTTTTTCCATGTCTCCATAAGGTGGACAAGCAGACCCTCTTGGGTTTGACTGCAAACCTTCTAAGGGGACCCTTTCTCAAACACATTTATTGTCCGACTGAGGTATCCGACATGGGGGCGGTGGGGGGCTGCTGAAAGCCACATCCCCTCCACCCCGCTGGCTTTGCCTCCAACTCCCTTGTCCCCCTCCCACGAACCCCTTCAATCAGCCCCCATCCCACCTTAACTCACCTGATCCACCGCCAATCGCTGGTAAAGACCCTGGTGCATTACGGGCAGCAGGTTGCACTGCCAGCAAAGGAGAGCTGCTAGCCACTGATCGGTCAGTAGCTCTTGGGAGGCGGGATTTCCGCCCCTGGGGTCGGCCCACCGCTGGCCATTTAAGTACCTGACCTGGTCGTGCCTGCCCCAAAGAAGCAACTTGGCTCCCTGGCTTGACCCACATCAGTTACGTTAAATTCTGCCCAACTTTTGAGGTCAATGAACTTTCATTATAATTGGAGAAAATTAGAAATGTAATAGGTTTTAAGCAAGTGAAGAGGGTGGGGGATGTGTTGTGGGAGGGAAAAAACAAAAGGGAAAGACCGTGATAGGGTGGAGAGCTTTAATGACAAAAGGTTTCATGGTGTAAGGCCAAAGCGAGTGGTAGTGTAAAGAAGTAAACAAGTAAAGAAATAAACAACATGTCTAATGTGTCTAGAGGAGGTGTGAATGGCAGTAGGAGAAGAGAGTAGAATCAAAACTAGTAAAGAAAAAGGAAACAAAATGGGGCAGTGGTTACAGTCAGAAGTTGATCTCAGTGTTGAGTCCGCAAGGCTGTAGAGTGCCTAGAGAAGCTGGAATTGTTCTCCACAGAGCAGAGGAAGTTCAGGGGAGGTTTAATAGAGTTTTTCAAGATTATTAAGCATTTTGATAAAGTGACTAAGAAGAAACTGTTTCCGCTGTCAGGCGGGCAGATAACCAGAAGATATCGATTTAAGTTAATTGTCAAAAGAACCAGAGGGGAGATTAGGAGAATTTTTTCTACACATTGAGTTGTTATGTTCTGGAATGGCATAGCCTGAAAGGGTGGTGGAAGAAGACTCAAGAGTAACATTCAGAAGGCAACCGGGTAAATACTTGAGAGGGAAAATTGGCATCGTTATGGCAAAAGGACAGGGCAGTGGGACTGATTGGACGGCTTTTTCAAAGAGGCATGAGGTAAAGAGGCAAAGAGCCATTACAGGCATGATGGGCCCAACGCCTCCTTCTGTGCCATATTTTTCTATTATTCTGAGTATTTAATATTTGACAGCAGATATAACAACTCGGAATTGCCTGCTAGAAGTTGGATGATGAATATTGTGCAGTTTATTGATGATAATTGGTAAGTACTGGGTCAATAAATGCATCATTGCCATACCTTGCCAATAAACATTCATACTGAACATGCTCACATTCTAATTAAGATAATTATCACATGTCTCAATAAATGTTACAATGATAATTAAGAAATACTCTTTTAATACCTAGCATAAAGGACAATGGTTGAGGTTGTTGGTGGCCAATCATCTCAGCCCAGGACTTCGCTGCAGAAGTGCCTCAGGGCAAAATCCTAGGCCTAACCATCTTCAGTTCTTTCATCAGTAACCCTCCCTCCACCGTAAGGTCAGAAAGGAGGGTGCTTGATGATTGCAAAGTATTCAGTTTAATTTGCAACTCCTCAAATAATGAAAGAGTCCATGTCCACATGCAGCAAGTCCTGGACAACACTTGGACTTGGGCTGATAAGTGGCAATTATCTATCATATCACGCTAGTGCCAGGCAATGACTATCAAGAGAGAATTTAACAACCTCTTCTTGACATTCAGTGGCATTACTATTGCTGAATACCCGACCATCAACATCCTGGGGGTTATCATTGACCAGAAAAATAACTGGATGAGCCACATAAATACTTTGCCTACAAGAGAAGGTCAGAGCCTGGGTATTCTGCTGTGAGTAACTCACCTCCTGACTCCCCAAAGCCTTTCCACCATCTACAAGGCACAAGTCAGGAGTGTGATGGAATGCTTCCCACTTGCCTGGATAAGTGTAGCTCCAACAACACTCAAGAAGCTCGACACCATCCAGGACAAAGCAGCCCACTTGATTGGTATTCCATCCACCACCTTAAACATTCACACCCTCCACCACCAACGCACAGTGGCAGCAGTGTATACCATCTACAAGATGCACAGCAGTGACTCATCAATATCTTCAACAGTATTTCCCAAAACCTGTGATCTAGAAGGTCAAGGACAGCAAATGTATGGGAACACCATCACCTCCAAGTCATACATTTTTCTGTCTTGGAACTATATCACTCTTCCTTCACTGTTGCTAGGTCAAAATCCCAGAAATTCCTCCCTAAAAGCTTTGTGGGTGTACCTACACCAGATGGACTGTAACAGTACCAGAAGGCACCTCACAACCACCTTCTCAAGGTCAATTAGAGATGGGCAATCAATGTTGGCCTTCCCAGCTATGTCACATCCCATGAACAAATAAAGGAAAGACAAAAAAAAGAGAAAGAACAAAGATCATTAAATTATAAATCATTAAATGTAACTTACAAATAATTTTATGAAGATTGAATGGACGCAATATAAATAAATGAAAACTTACATTTCCCCTAATAGCATCATTTTTTTCAATTGTTGTACCTACTAACTCTGTAAAAACATGAAAAATCCCTTTTGCTAAAATATTATTGAATGTGTTACTCAAACAAGGGGAATGTGGTGAGAACACATTATTGCTTATTTATACTTACATAAAAAAGGGGGTTGCAGGTACCTTAGTTCAAATATACAGTGATTGATACCTTTTGTTGATCTAAGAGCCGTGGTTGAAACACTTACTAGATAAGGTTAGGGTTCATTAGAATGGACTACTCAACACTTGGTTAAGTTATATTTATTGTTGATATACCAATAAGAAATTAAGCTGTATCATCTGTGTTTTTAATACATGTTCTATTTCCATCTATTGTTGTTGTCAAAGCCTTTTAAAAAATTTGTTTCAGGTGTGGATATGTGTGCCATTGGAAATCATGACTGTCAGCAAATATGTGTGAGCACTACAACATCCTTTTACTGTAGGTGCCGTCCAGGTTTTACATTGAATGAAGACCAGAAAACCTGCTCACGTAAGCTACTTTTGCCATGTTTTGAAGGACAGGGGTTGTTCTGTGAGATTATAGTTGGTTGTAGGTGGTATGAACATGAATATTGCCTTAGTCCTTATGAAAATAATTATCAAACATTCTTTCCCCTTTTCACAGTTCTTGGCAAGATTTTATAACCTTTTTTGCACTTGCACTACGAATGTAGATACTGATAATTGTCCAATTTGCTGATAGGTTATACACAAAAAAGATATTGAATGAATTGCCCAAGGTAAGAAAATGGGCAGAACGTTCCCAGCTCATCAGTGACAGGCTGTGAGGTGGGAGGGCAGGCAAAATGGACGGTGAAGGTGTCAGGAGGGGAGCACGATGTCTTCTTGCTGCTATGTCATATTGCTAGCAGTGGGAAGATTGGCAGCTCTGTCACTTGCTAAGTGGCCAGTTGGGCCACTTAAGAGGGTAATTAAGGGTCACTTGATGCCACTGTAGGCATTTTGCCCACGTTAAGAGGGCCACTGTCAAATGGGGAGATTGCCAGGTAAATCCTGGTGGCCTCCCAGCTGGATATGGGGGGTCCTCTTTTTTGTCCCACAGAGGGCAACCCCACTGAACCAATGGTCACCTTTGCAGCAACGATGCTGCCAGTGCTTAACGATGCCCTCCCCCATTAGTCGGGCCTCAGCTTTCCCCAACCAAATGCATCACCAATGAGACCCCATCTCCTTGGTCATTCAGCCACAGCAATGGTCATTGTCCTCTTGATCGGTTGCCGTGGCAATATGCCACCCAGGTCCTGTTGCCGGCCGAAGCAGGGCCAGCTCCTGCTTTCAGCTCAGCGGTAGGACTTCATCATTCACCCAATGTATTTTTAGATACACCCCGATGGGAAAAATCAAGCAGTATAAAGCGTTAGGTTTGATTTCACATTAATACAATAAGTACAACAGATCCTACTTTCCCATTAAGTCTCTCAGAGCGGGTTATTTGCTGTTTTATGAATCTGGAGCCAATCGGGAAGATGGTTTGAGTGTGTCCTTTATATGGACCAAAAGAAGAGGATGAGTGAGATGGGTTAAATGTTATTTCTTCTAATTTCTACATTCTAGTGTTAATATAACTGACAATACATCACCAGCATTATGGGTATAGGTTTATTTTGTTCCCTTCATTTTTATGCAGCTTTTATTTTGCTAATGTATTCTCTGTCCAGAGACCACTCCACTTTACATACCCACCAAATATTAACAAAATCATCAAATCTATGTCTTCTGAATTCCTGCATCAGTCTGGATATTGTAATGCACCGATTCAGGGATTAAAAGAACATGCTGGAACTGCTGTTCTGATTTCTAATAAGTCTAGTGGTTCGGTTTGTAAATCAGTACGGCATTTCTGAAAACTGGGGATCATTGTCCGCAAGTTTCAGAACACATTCTCGTTGATATCTTGCGACCCAGACAACAATGACTATTCTCTGCAGCCTTTCACATTTATTCTTGTACTCTTCCTCTCAATGTTAAATTGATTCATAAAAATGTTAGTAAATCACTCATATGTAAGTAATGCCATATTCCACGTTCTTATTTTCCTCCAGTGGGACATCTCAGTGAAGATCTCTTACTTTTGCTTCAAGACATGAAAGGAAATAGTGAAACAAGTATTGCAGAATGGATATAAACATCTCTGCGTGATATTGTGAAGGTCATATATCCAACACAATACCCATGCTATTCAACAACAACTTGTATTAAGATAGCACCTTTAATGTACCAATACTCCCTAAGATGCTTCCCAACAGTGTTACCAAGTAGAATTTGTCATCAAGCCACATAAGGAGATAGGATGGGTGACCAAAAACTTGACCAAAAGGGTAGATTTTAAGCAATGTCTTGAAGGAGGATGTTGGTGGAGAGCTTCATTTAATTTTAGTCAAACACAACATGGTTGAGTTTTAATGGCCTCTGATGTGACCGAGTGAGCAACTCTCTGTTTTACAAATAATCTCTAAGAAGGACAATCATCATCCTCTCAGTGCACTAACTGTATATTTGGTCACGTCATCCCCTTAAAATATTTTTAGTAAAACTTCACATGACCGATGTTAGCATTTTGTTTGTGATTATCGCCACGATTAAAATACATCAATGAGTTTCAAGTTGCCTTTCTTCGAAGATTTTTATGGATAATATACATTAATTTTAATCCAATATCTCAGGTGAGAATATGTGCGCCATTGGAAACCACGACTGTCAGCAAATATGTGTGAACACTACGACGGGCTTTTACTGCAAGTGCCGTCCAGGTTTTATACTGAACGAAGACCAGAAAACCTGCTCACGTAAGCTACTCACTACTAGCGGTTTGCCATGTTATGATGCACATGGGTTTTTTCTGCAAGATCATAGTTGGCAGAGGGTGGTATAAGCCCAACTATTGCTTTGTCCTCACAATTTGAAAAATAATCACCATTCATTATTTTATTCGTACATAGTTCTTTGTGTGCAAAATTCATTCATGTAGTGCCACCTCTTGTGGTGCTACACAGGCCTTTCCTGCTTCCCCAGGGGCAGACAGCACCGTGGGCTGCGGGTTATCTGCGGGCTGTTCCTCAATGATTGGGTAGCAGGCTGCTGCATTCACCAGAACATGCTGAATTGCTGCTACCCTGAGGTCACACAGCCCAACATGCTGATGTGACGCCAGGTTTCCAACTTGGAACAATGCAGGTCCTGGCAATGCCTACATTGTCCATTCCCGAAAGAAAAAGCATAAAACAGCAAGATGGGCCCTGCGGCAGCATTATTTAAAGGGTCAGGCACCCTTCGCAGGTGAGCTAAACGTTTGGAACTTTTTCTGTTAGAAAGTATCTGAAAGTACTATGGACTTTTTGGGGATGTTTTGGTGCATTTGCCAGAGAGTGTTGCCGCATCCACGCAGGGATGTCAGAGGAACGGATGACCTGTCCACTCAGGTTCGAGAGCAGCTGTAGCATTGCCTCCTGATCTGCAGCATAACAGGGAAACGGAGCAGAGGCTGCAGGGAGGGCAAGCTCTGCACCTGTCGAGGTACAGCAGGACTCCTTTGTGTTTCTTGACTGATAGGAGGCTGTCTGGCAGGTCAAACAATGCACCCAGTATCTTGATGTGCATGGCCATCAATCAGTGCTGTCCCGTATGCTGCCCCATCAACATACTCATCCGAGACCTTTGCAATAGATCTCATTTATGACCTCACCCTCCAGTGAGCTGGCAACCAAACTATCCATTCACCCTGGCCTGGTTTTGGCCCACTCCTGCCCAGTGACTCACCACATGCTGATCACCACTCGCCTCCTAAGGTAAGTGCAATTCCATTGTCTGAGCTGATGGCTGCAAGTATCAGATCAAGTGACAGGGCCTCTGCGCTGTTGCTCCCTTTCCCTCTCCTGGGACTCCTGTGGCTGGGCAGATGACAGTCATTGGGTGTCTGAAAGTAGGGGTTCAGAAGAGGAAGGTTCGGCTGAGGGAAGGGGTCGTAGTTACTTCATCATCAGCGGTTTGTTCATCATGCCGGATAGCGCGTTGTGGGTGAACATAGAGTTAAGAAGCAATATAAAGCAGGAAGATGCTGTCATCCTCAATGTTCTCAGTGACATCGGATGCCGTGGGCCCTGTCACAGCCGGCTCTGTGATGCTCAGAGCCATCCGTATTCAGGGGATGTAAACCTCTTTGTCTCCCCAAATGTTCTGCTCTGCTCCCTTCTATGCTTTTATTGTGTGCCGCCTTATCCAGCAGGAGAGAGGACAGGATGTCAGTGATTGTGTGACACTGTGCTTTGATGGTAGCCTGCCATAGCTGAATAGCTGGAGGTATGTGGCGGCAGTGAAAGGTGGGTGTGAGGCTAACAACATTGGTACGTGTGTGAGGATGAGGTGGAATATCTGGATGTTAGGCCTGAGTCCTGAGTGCCAGGGGCTGGTGCTGAGTGAGTGATGGGGGTCTGGTGCATTGAACAGCATGAGAGGTGGGTGCTGCAGTGGGTAGGAGATATCAACGTGAAGATACATTCACTGACCTTGACCACCCATACTGAGGTCATTGGATTTCTTCTGGCACTGCTGCCAGGTCCTTAGGTCCAGACTCCAGTCCTGGCTACCTGCTCTTACTCCCTTCTGAGGGTCTCCATGTGGGTCCCTTAGCCCTCCGCAAGACCATGATGACTCTCTTCCTGTCTACCTGCATCACTAATGCCTCTAGCGCCACAGCTGTGAGTCCCTCTGCCTGCCCTCGTGTTTAGCCTTCAACAATTTCCACTGCAGCAATCATTTTTTTCCGGCTTCCCTTTAAGGCGAAGCCTTCTTTAAGAGGAGCAGGCTATCTGTTGCGTGTAGTCTGCAGCAACGCGCCAGTGCTCCTGTCAGGTACACAGTTCACCAGCAGAAGAGAGCACTAGGTTAAAAGCAAAATACTGCAGATGCTGGAAATCTGAAACAAAAACAGAAAATGCTGGAAAAACTCAGCAGGTCTAGTAGCATCTGTGGAGAGAGAAACAGAGTTAACATTTTGAGTCCATATGACCCTTCTTCAGAGCTGAAGAGAAGTGGAAATGTGATAAAATTTATACTGTTTAAGGGGGATGGGGCAGCTGGACAGAAGGCCAACGATAGGTGGGGACAAAGGAGGGATTGACAAAGATGTCATGAACTAAAGGACAAAGGGAGTGTTAATGCTAAAAAAAAGGTGCTGATAGTGGCATAAAGGGAAGAAAGCAGAATGTGATAATAGCAGAACAAGGGTAGCATTGTGTGAAAGAACAACATGGAACAAGTAACAGACAGCTCTGTAGGGAATGGGGTGGGTGGGGGAGAGAGGGCGGTGGTGGGGAAAAAAAGGATAGAAAATGGGATAGAAAATGGGATAGAAAAGGGGATAAAAAAGGGGATAAAACCACAGATAAATGAATAAAAATAAAAATAAGTGAATAAAAAATAAAAATGAATGTAAATAAAAAGGGATTAAAAAAAGGGGGTGAGGATGGAGGAGAGAGTCCATGGTCTGTAGTTGTTGAAATCAATGTTAAGTCTGGAAGGCTGTAAAGTGCCGAATCGGAGGATGAGGTGCTTTTTCTCCAGTTTGCGGACTGGAGGAACAGCACCTCAACTGCTGATTAGGCACTTGACAGCCTTCCAGACTTAACATTGAGTTCAACAACTTCAGACCATGAACTCTCTCCTCCATCCTCACCACCTTTTTCTAATCCCCTTTTTATACATTTTTTTATCCACTTATTTTTATTTTTATTCATTTATCCGTGGTTTTATCCCCTTTTTTATTCCCCTTTCTATCTCATTTTCTATCCTTTTTTTCCCCACCACAGCCCTCTCTCCACCCCCCCACCCCATTCCCTACAGGGCCATCTGTCACTTGTTCCATGTTGTTCTTTCACACAATGCTACCCTTGTTCTGCTATTATCACATTCTGCTTTCTTACCTTCATGTCACTATCAGCACCTTTTTTAGCACTAACCGCTACCATTAGTCCTTTAGTCCATGGCAGAAGAGAGCAGCCTAGAGGCACAGGATTTTGCACAAAAATCATTCAAATGAGGCGGGGAGACAAGTTTTGATTCTTACCCACATAGATCAGAATGGGCACAAGTTCACCACAAATTGTAAACCCCTTGCCTAAAAATTAGGGCAAATGAATTTGGTTGCCTTTGTCTCTTTCTTTGTTGTCACATCTGAGTATAGGTACTGATAATTGTTTAATTTGTTGATAGGTTATATACTAAAAATAATTTGAATGGATTGCCCGAAGAAGGAATATATTTATAGATACTTCCTGTAAGTTATTTGCTCTGCCAACATAGGAAAATGTCAAGAAGTATAAAGCATTAAATTTGCTTTCACACCAATAGAAAAAAATAGAACAGAGAAGATAAAAACAAGGTGTGTGTGTCCTTTACATGGAGCAAAATAGGGGAGTGAGTGAGATGGGCTAAATGTTATCTACTCAATATTTGTGATAATATCGTTGAGAATACACAAGTTTTTGGCATTATGGATATAGGTTTGTTATGTTGTATTCCTTTCATGCAACTTTTATTTTGCTAACTTGTTCTCTGTTCAAACCTCCACATGCCGTTCCATTTAACACCAAATGTTTACAAAGCCATCAAATTCATATCTTCTGAATTCCTGCAACAGTCCTGATGTTGTAGTCAACTGATTCAGGGATTGCAAGTAAATACTGGAACTGCTGTTCTGATTTCTAATAAAACTAATTGGTTCAGTTTATAAATCAACACAACATTCCTGATAACCAGAAATGATACTCTACTAGTTTTAGAACACTATTTCGTTAATATTTTGTTATTCAGGCAACACTCACTATCCTCTGCAACTTTTCACATTTATTCTTATATTGACTTTTGCTGTTCCTCTCATTGTTAATGTTGAAAATCAATTAAATTGATTCATAAAAATGTTAATGAGTCATTTATAATTCCATTTTATGCATTCTGTATATATCTGCAGTAATGTATTTCAGTGAAAATTCCCTAGTTTCACTTCAGTGCATGGGAGGAAATCGTGAATCAAATTCTTCAAAATTGAAATTAAAATTTTAGACGGCATTGTGAAGTTGAAATACTCGGCACAATACCCATGTTCAAATATGACAACTTGCATTTACACAGCACCTTTAACATTGCAATATGTCACAAGGTGCTTAACAGGAACGCTATCAAATAAAATTTGTTATCGAGCTACATTAGAAGATATTAGATAGTTGACCAAAAGCCTCGTCAAAAAGGAAGGTATTTTGAAGGAGGAGTGAGTTGTAGAGAGCTTCATTTAACTCGAGTTAAACACTACATGATTGATAATTAATGCCTTCTGAAATAGCTTAGCAAGCAACTTAGTTTTACAAATAATCTCTAAGAAGGTCCATCACCACTTTCTCAGAGCATTAATTGTAACTTTGCTTACATTACCCACATAAAATACTAAGACATCATTTTATCTGGACAATGTTAACATTTGTCTTGTGATTTCAGTCACCATTAAATACAGCAATACATTTCAGGCTGTATTTCTTCACCAATTTTTATGGATAATATACATTAATTTGAATAAATTATTTCAGGTAAGGATATGTGCGCCATTGGAAACCATGACTGTGAACAAATATGTGAGAGCACAGCAACATCCTATCACTGCAGGTGCCGTCCAGGTTTTATACTGAATGAGGACCTGAAAACATGCTCACGTAAGTCAGTTACCATTGTGTTACCTATCCAAAAGTGCATAGGCCAATCATCTTAACACGCCCACCAAATACTAACACAGTCATCAAATCCGTCTTCTGAATTGTTGCATCAGTCTGGATATTATGATATACAGGTTCATACATACATTGAAAGTAAATATAGGAACTGCTGATCTGAATCCTCATGAAACTAATGGTTCAGTTTATAAATCAACATTCCTGCCAATTGCGAATGATATTCTACCAGTTTCAGAACACATTCTCTTTGATATTCTGTTATCCAGGTAACTCAGTATCCTCTGCAGCTTTTCACATTTATTATTTTAATTGAGAGTTGCTCTTCCTGTCACTATTACTGTTGAAAATCAATTAAATTCATTCATAAAAATGATAATAAATGACTCATGGGTACATAACTCCAAATATGGTGTATTTTCCTTCAATAGAACATCTCAATGAAAATCTCCTAACTTCACTTGGGTGCATGGGAGGAAATAGTGGAGCAAATCCTTCAAAATGGAAATAAGCATCTCTAGATGACATTATGAAGTTCACATGTCCAGCACAATACCCATATTCAACAATATCAACTTGCATTTATATAGCAACGCTAATGTATTAACACGTCTCAAAACACTTCACAGGAGCATTTTCAAAAAAAATTGTTATCAGGTTACATAGGAACATATTAGGACAGGTGACCAAAGTTTGTCAAAAAGGTAGGCTTGAAGGAGGAGGCAAAGATGGAGAGCTTCATTTACTCTAATCAAAGGCAACAGGGTTGGTTCTAAATGCCCTCTGATCTAGCCTACTGGGCAACTCAGTTGTACAAATAATCCCTAAGATGGACCATCTCCATCTTCTTAGGGCACTAATTGTAGCTTTTCCCGCTTTATCCACGTTAAATATTTTTAAGAGTTTTGCATGAAACATGTTAACATTTTGTTTGTGATTATTGCTACCATTAAAACACAGCAATGAATTTTAGCTTGTTTCTCTTCATCAACCTTTAAGGAAAAGATATATTAAATTTAATCCAATATTTCAGGTGAGGATATGTGTGCTGTTGGAAACCATGACTGTGAGCACATATGCGTGAGCACGGCAACATCATATTACTGCAAGTGCCGTCCCGGTTTCATATTGAATGAGGACCAGAAAACCTGCTCACGTAAGCCAACGACCATTAATGTGTTCTTTATCCAAACTTCCACAGGCCACTTAACAATCCCACTGAATACTAACAAAATCTTTTGCTTTTCCACTCATTGTTAATATTGAAAATTGATTCATAAAAATATCAATTAATCACTCATAGGTATGTAATTGCATATTTAGGATATTCTATTTCAATAGGATGGGGTGGTCTTGTGGCAGTGTAGGTAAATGTCCCAGCCTCTGAGTCAGAAGCTCCAGGTTCAAGTCCCACTCCAGGATTTGATGACTGAGGAAGGTGTATTCATAACGCAGCCAAACAGGTTGAGTATCAACCTGCAAATCCTTCCAACAAACGCCACTGGCAGGTAAGATTAAGAGAGATTCTTGCTCAGCCAAATAGTGAGAATAGAGTTGGAGCCTCAACCATCACTACCCAAAGCTCCAGTCTACAATACGCATCTGAAAATGCATGTTGTACAGCAACTTGGATTTCCTGAAAAATCTGTAACACATCACCACCACCTCATTAGGATTTCACGGTGAAGGTCTCCTAATAGGTTAAGATGGAAATTACTATTTTTGGGTGACGTAAGTTCACATATCCAGTACAATACCCATATTCAGCCATATCGACAACTTGCATTATGTAGCACCTCTTAAGATAGTAATACATTATAAGGCACTTCAGAGGAATGTTGTCAAACAAAATTTGTCACTGAATCAGCAAAGGACAGGTTACCAACAGCTTAATCAAACAGGAATATGGTGAAGGAGGAGACAAAGATGGAGAGCTTCATTTAACTCTAATCAGGGACTACATGGTTGGTTCTAAATGCCCTCTGATGTAGCCTACCGAGAAACTCAGATGTACAAATAATTTCAAAGATGGCCCATTTCCATCTTCTCAGGGCATTAATTGTAGCTTTTACAACTTTATCCACGCTAAATATTTTAATAGTTTTGCATGAAACATGTTACCATTTTGTTGTGATTATTGCTACCATTAAAACACAGCAATGAATTTTAGCTTGTTTCTCTTCAGCAAATTTTAAGGAAAAGATATATTAAATTTAATCCAATATTTCAGGTGAGGATATGTGTGCTGTTGGAAACCATGACTGTGAGCACATATGCGTGAGCACGGCAACATCATATTACTGCAAGTGCCGTCCTGGTTTCATATTGAACGAGGACCAGAAAACCTGCTCGCGTAAGCCACTTACCATTAATGTGTTCTTTATCCAAACTTCCACAGGCCACTTAAAAATCCCACCAAATACTAACAAAATCTTATGCTTTTCCTCTCATTGTTAATGTTGAAAATTGATTCATAAAAATATTAATAAATCACTCAAAGGTATGTAATTGCATATTTAGGATATTCTATTTCAATAGGATGGGGAGGTCTTGTGGCAGTGTAGGTAAATGTCCCAGCCTCGGAGTTAGAAACTCCAGGTTCAAGTCCCACTCCAGGATTTGATGACTGAGGAAGGTATAATCATAATGCAGCCAAACAGGTTGAGTATCAACCTGCAAATCCTTCCAACATACGCCACTGGCAGGTGGTAAGAGTAAGAGAGATTCTTGCTCAGCAAAGTGATGGGAATAGAGTTGGAGCCTCTACCATCACTATCCAAAGCTCCAGTCTACAATACGCATCTATAAATGCATGTTGTACAGCAACTTGGACTTCCTGAAAAGTCTGTATCTCACCGACACCTTATTAGGAATTCGCAGTGAAAGTCTCCTAATACATTAAGATGGAAATTGCTATTTTTGGGTGACATAAATTTACATATCCAGTACACATTCAGCCATATCGACAACTTGCAATTTATAACACCTCTAACATAGTAATACATTATAAGGCACTTCAGAGGAATGTTGCCAAACAAAATTTGTCACTGAGTCAGCAAAGGACAGGTTACCAACAGCTTAGTTAAACAGGAATATGGTGAAGGAGGTGACAAAGATGGAGAACTTCATTTAACTCTAATCAGAGACCACATGGTTGGTTCTAAATGTCCTCTGATCTAGCCTACTGAGCAACTCAGATGTAAAAATAATCCCTAAGGTGGCCCATTTCCATCTTCTCAGGGCACTAATTGTAGCTTTTACAACTTTATCCGCGTTAAATATTTTAATAGTTTTGCATGAAACATGTTAACATTTTGTTGTGATTATTGCTACCATTAAAACACAGCAATGAATTTTTGCTTGTTTCTCTTCAGCAAATTTTAAGGAAAAGATATCTTAAATTTAATCCAATATTTCAGGTGAGGATATGTGTGCTGTTGGAAACCATGACTGTGAGCACATATGCGTGAGCACGGCAACTTCATATTACTGCAAGTGCCGTCCCGGTTTCACATTGAATGAGGACCTGAAAACCTGCTCACGTAAGCCACTTATCATTAATGTGTTCTTTATCCAAACTTCCACAGGCCACTTAACAATCCCACCAAATACTAACAAAATCTTTTGCTCTTCCTCTCATTGTTAATGTTGAAAATTGATTCATAAAAGTCTTAATAAATCACCCATAGGTATGTAATTGCATGTTTAGGGTATTTTATTTCAATAGGGTGGGGAGGTCTTGTGGCAATGTAGGAAAATGTCACAGCCTGAGTCAGAAGCTCCAGGTTCAAGTCCCACTCCAGGATTTGATGACTGAGGAAGGTGTATTCATAATGCAGCAAAACAGGTTGAGTATCAACTTGCAAATCCTTCTAACATACGCTACTGGCAGGTGGTAAGAGTAAGAGAGATTCTTACTCAGCCAAGTGATGGGAATAGAGTTGGAGCCTCTACCATCACTATCCAAAGCTCCAGTCTACAATACGCATCTGAAAATGCATGTTGTACAGCAACTTGGACTTCCTGAAAAATCTGTAACACATCACCACCACCTCATTAGGAATTCGCGGTGAAAGTTTCTTCACACATCAAGATGGAAATCACTATTTTTGGGTGACATAAGTTCATATATCCAGTACAATACCCATATTCAGCCATATCGACAACTTGCATTAGATAGCACTTCTACCATAGTGATACATTCCAAGGCACCTTAGAAGAATTTTGCCAAACAAAATTTGTCACTGAGTCAGCAAAGAACAGGTTACTAACAGCTTAGTTAAACAGGAATATGGTGAAGAAGAAGACAAAGGTAGAGAGCTTCATTTAACTCTAAGTCAAGCTCTACATGGTTGGTTTTGAAAGCCCTCTGAAGTGGTTGCTTGAGCAACTCAGTTGTACAAATAATCCCTAAGAATATCTATCCTCACCTCTTTAAAGCACTAAATGTAGATTTGCTCATGTTACTCACTTAAAATACTTTTAATAAAACATTTTATGTGGGCAATGTTGACCTTTTTGTTTGTGATTATTGCTACCATTAAATCACAGCAATGAGTTTTAGCTTCTTTCTCTTCAGCAAATTTTAAGGAAAAGATATATTAAATCTAATCCAATATTTCAGGTGAGGATACGTGTGCTTTTGGAAACCATGACTGCGAGCACATATGTGTGAGCACGGCAACATCATATTACTGCAGGTGCCGCCCTGGTTTCACATTGAATGAGGATCAGAAAACCTGCTCGCGTAAGCCACTTGCCATTCATGTGTTCTTTATCCAAACTTCCACAGGCCACTTAACAATCCCACCAAATACTAACAAAATCTTTTGCTCTTCCTCTCATTGTTAATGTTAAAAATTGATTCATAAAAATATTAATAAGTCACTCATAGGTATATAATTGCATATTTAAGATATTTTATTTCAATAGGATGGGGAGGTCTTGTGGCAGTGTAGGTAAATGTCCCAGCCTCTGAGTCAGAAGCTACAGGTTCAAATCCCACTCCAGGATTTGACGACTGAGGAAGGTGTATTCATAATGCAGCCAAACAGGTTGAGTATCAACCTGCAAATCCTTCCAACAAACGCCACTGGCAGGTAAGATTAAGAGAGATTCTTGCTCAGCCAAGTGATGGGAATAGAGTTGGAGCCTCTACCATCACTATCCATAGCTCCAGTCTATAATACGCATCTGAAAATGCATGTTGTACAGCAACTTGGACTTCCTGAAAAAGCTGTAACACATCACCACCACCTCATTAGGAATTCGCGGTGAAAGTTTCTTCATACATCAAGATGGAATTTACTATTTTTGGGTGACATAAGTTCACATATCCAGTACAATACCCATATTCAGCCATATCGACAACTTGCATTAGATAGCACTTCTACCATAGTGATACATTCCAAGGAATGTTGCCAAACAAAATTTGTCACTGAGTCAGCAAAGGACAGGTTACTAACAGCTTAGTCAAAAAGGAATATGTTGAAGAAGGAGACAAAGGTAGAGAGCTTCATTTAACTAAGTCAAGCTCTACATGGTTGGTTTTGAAAGCCCTCTGAAGTGGTCGTGCGAGCAACACAGTTGTACAAATAATCCCTAAGAATATCTATCCTCACCTCTTTAAAGCACTAAATGTAGATTTGCTCATGTTACTCACTTAAAATACTTTTAATAAAACATTTTATGTAGGCAATGTTGACCTTTTTGTTTGTTATTATTGCTACCATTAAATCACAGCAATGAATTTTAGCTTCTTTCTCTTCACCAATTTTTATCAAAAGATATATTAAATCTAATCCAATATTTCAGGTGAGGATACGTGTGCTTTTGGAAACCATGACTGTGAGCACATATGTGTGAGCACGGCAACATCATATTACTGCAGGTGCCGCCCTGGTTTCACATTGAATGAGGATCAGAAAACCTGCTCGCGTAAGCCACTTGCCATTAATGTGTTCTTTATCCAAACTTCCACAGTCCCACCAAATACTAACAAAGTCCTTTGCTCTTCCTGTCATTGTTAATGTTGAAAATTCATTAAATTGTTTCATAAAAATGTTAATATTTCACTCATAGGGATGTATTTTCATATTTAGGGTATTTTACTTCAATAGAATATGTCACTGAAAATCTCCTAGTTTTACTTCAATGCATGGGAGGAAATCATGAAATAATACATAAGGTAGAAATGAATATTTTTGGGTGACATTATAAAGTTCACATATCCAGCACAATGCCCATATTCAACCATATGGACAACTCCCTTACGTAGCACCTCTACTACAGTAAAACATTCCGGGGCACCTCAGAGGGTTGTTGCCAAACAAAATTTGTCACTGAGTCACCTAAGGACAAATTACCAAAGCTCAGTCAAAAAGAAACATTTTGAAGGAGGAGGTAAAGATGGAGAGCTTCATTTAACTCTAGTCAAGAACTACATGGGTTGGTTCTAAATGCACTGTGGTGTAGTCTCGCACACAACTCAGTTGTGCAAATAATCTCTAAGAAGACCCATCACCTGACCTGGAACGGAACCAATATTCTTGCAGGGAGGTTTGCTAGTGCTGTTGGGGTGGGGTTTAAACTAATTTGGCAGGGGGGTGGGATACAGAGTGGAGGTACAGTTGGGGGTGATGCACAGCCAAGTATAGACAAGAAACTAAGTCAGCCTGGAATGCAGAGCAAATATAGACCTGTTAAGGCACAAAGGAATAATGGAAGGCTGGATCGCATTTCTTTTAACACAAGGAATCTTACAAGTAAGGCAGATAGATTGAGGGTGTTGATTAACACATGGGAATATGATATTGTTGCTATCACAGAGACATGGTTGAGGGAGGAGCAGGACTGGCAGCTCAATATTCCAGGGTGTAGAACCTTCATGCGTGATGGGGTGGGGTGTGTAAAAGGGGAGGTGGCATTGCACCATTGATCCAGGAGTCAATTACTGCAGTAAGGAAGGATAGTATCTTAAAAGGTTCCTCAAATGAGGCCATATAGGTAGAACTTAAAAACAAAAAGGGGGCAATCACTTTGCTGGGAGTGTACTATCAGCCTCCAAACAGTCAAGAGGAGATAGAGGAGCAGATATGTAGGCAAATCTCAGAGCAGTGTAAAAATAATAGAGTAATAACAGTAATGGATTTCAATTTCCCCAATATTAACTGGGATAGTCTTAGCATGAAAGGCTCAGAGTGGGCAGAATTCTTAAAGTACATCCAGGAGAGCTTTTTGAGTCAGCATGTAGAAAGTCCTACAAGAAAAAGAGCAGTACTGGACCTAATCTTAGGGAATGAAGCCGGGCAAGTGGTAGAAGTGTCAGTGGGGGAGCATTTTAGGTATAGCGACCATAACTCTGTAAGATTTAAGGTAGTTATGGAAAAGGACAAAGATGGACTGGAAATAAAGATCCTGAATTGGGGGAAGGCCAATTTCAATATGATAAGACAGGATCTGGTCAAGGTGGACTGGGAGCGGCTACTTGTAGGAAAGTGTACATCAGACCAGTGGGAGTCATTCAAAAAGGAAATAGTGAGAGTTCAGGGCTACCATGTTCCCATAAAGGTGAAGGGTAGGACCAACAAGTTCAGGAAAACCTGGATGTCAAGGGATATAGAGGATTGGATAAGGAAAGAAAATGAGGCTTATGGCAGATACAGAGGGCTAAAAACAGTGGAAGCCCTAGAGGAGTATAGAAAGTGTAAATCTGAGGGACAGGATTAATCTCTACTTGGAGAGGCAGGGATTAATCAGGGATAGTCAGCATGGCTTTCTGAGGGGGAGATTATGTCTAATAAATTTGAATTTTTTGAGGAGGTAATTAGTTGTTTAGATGAGGGTAGTGCAGTTGATGTAGTCTACATGGACTTCAGTAAGGCTTTAGACAAGGTCCCACATGGGAGAATGGTCAAGAAGGTAAGAGCCATGGGATCCAAGGCATTTTGGCAAATTGGACCCAAAATTGGCATAGTGGTGAGAGGCAGAGGGTGATGGTCGAAGGTTGTTTTTGTGATTGGAAGCCTGTGACGAGTGGTGTACCGCAGGGATCAGTGCAGGGACCCTTGTTGTTTGTAGTGTACATTAATGATTTAGACGTGAATATAGGAGGTGTGATCAGTTAGTTCGCAGATGAAATGAAAATTGGTGGTGTTGTAAATAGTGAGGAGGAAAGCCTTAGATTACAGGACAATATAAATGGGCTGGTGAGATGGGAAGAGCAGTGGCAAATGGAATTTAATCCTGGGAAGTGTGAGGTGATGCATTTTGGGAGGACTAACACAGCAAGGGAATACACAATGAATGGTAGGACCCTAGGAAGTACAGAGGGTCAGAGGGACTTTGGTGTACATGTCCATAGATCCCTGAAGGCAGCAGCACACGTAGATAAAGTGGTTAAGAAAGCATATGGGATATTTGCCTTTATTAGCCGAGGCATAGAATATAAGAGCAGGGAGGTTATGCTGGAGCTGTATAAAACGCTAGTTAGGCCACAGCTGGAGTACTGTATGCAGTTTTGGTCACCACACTATAGGAAGGATGTGATTGCACTGGAGAAGGTGCAGAGGAGATTCAGCAGGATGTTGCCTGGGCTGGAGCGTTTCAGCTATGAAGAGAGACAGGATAGGCTAGGATTGTTTTGCTTAGAGCAGAGAAGGCTGAGGGGGGACCTGATAGAGGTATACAAAGTTATGAGGGGCATGGATAGGGTAGATAGGAAGAGGTGTCAATTACCAGGGGGCATAGATTTAAGATAAGGGGAAGGAGGTTTAGAGGGGATTTGAGGAAAAACTTTTTCACCCAGAGGGTGGTTGGAATCTGGAACACACTACATGAGGGCTTGGTAGAGGCAGGAACCCTCATAACATTTAAGAAGTATTTAGATGAGCACTTGAAACGCCGTAGCGTACAGGGCCAAGTGCTAGAAAGTGGGATTAGAATAGATAGGTGCTTGATGGCTGGCACAGACACGATGGGCTGAAGGGCCTGTTTCTGTGCTCAATAACTCTATGACTCTATGACCACCTTTTTAAAGCACTAATTGTAGATTTGCTCACGTTACTCACTTAAAATACTTTTAATAAAACATTTTATGTGGGAAATATTAAACTTCTTGCTTGTAATTATTATTACCACTAAAATATGGTAATAAATATCAGATTGTTTCCTTCACCCATTTTTATAGATAAGACACATTAAATTTAATGAAATATTTTAGGTGAGGATATTTCAGGTGCACCATTGGAAACCGTGACTGTGAACACACGTGTGTGAGCACAGCAACATGGTAATGGTGATACCATTTACTGCAGGTGCTGTCCCGGTTTCATATTGAACGAGGACCAGAAAACCTGCTAAAGTAAGCCACTAACCACTGGGGTTTTGCCATGTTACAATGGACATAGGTTATTCTGTGTGGTTATGGTTGGTTGTAGGTGGTATGAGCCTAAGTGTTGCCTTTGTTCCTATGATATTAGAAAGTGATTATCATAGATTCTTTGACCTTTACATAGCTCTTGGAAAGATTTTTTTTTCATTTTGTACCCATATTGAATATAGATACTGATAATTGTTCTATTTGCTGATAGGTTAGACATTAAAAATATGCCGAATTGATAACCTATAGAAGAAAAAAATGTTTTAAGATCCATTCTGTAACTTAATTGCTGTTCCATGATAAGCAAACTTTGAACAGTATGAAGCATTAGATTTGCTTTCACACCAATACACAAAATACAACAGATCCCCTTTCCTGTTCAGGCCTTAGAATGGCTTCCTTTTTATTTTATGTATCTAGGCCAATAGGAAAGATAAAAATATTTGAGTGTGTCCTTTACATGGACCAAAGGAAGATCGTGTGTGAGATGGGCTAAATGATATTTCTTCGCGTTTCTACCATCTTGTGATAGTATTGTAAATAGTAAATGAGTTTGTGTCATTATGGGTATAGATTTATTTTGTTGTTTACCTGAAAATTTTACTTTTCTAATTTGTTTTCTGTTCAAAATTCCCACTCCACTTAACACATACATCAAATATCAGATCCATGATTTCTGAATTCAATGAAATTGTTCTTCTCCTTATAATTGAAGCCTTTTCCTGTCCAGTTCAAATTTCTTGGCTTCCCTTTCTCTCTGCCTTTCTCTTTCTCTTCCTTTTGAAATTCTAACACAAGTTTTCACATTTCTCTTTCTTTCCCAAACTCAAACTTTTGCTTTTCTCTATCTCTTTTGAGTTAATGGCCTGGGCGCACTGCTGCTGCCTGTTAAGACTTTACTGACCCGATGCTGCTGCCCATTTCTTCCTGGACCTTCCAACCCTGGCTGACACATAAATGGGCAGCACAGCAGCTCCTGTCTAAACCTATGAGCGGATTAGAGTTGGGGGAGGGAGAGGACACAGCCCCTTTTTACGGCACCAGCTGCCATATTCAGATAAGTTTTTAAAGATGCAGTCTTTTAATGAATGAGTATGGGTTAGCGAATGGATGAGTGATTGGATGAGTGGATGAATGGGTGAATGGATAGGTTGGTGAGGTGGATGGGTGGGTTGGGTGGGTGAGGTGGGTAGCTGGGTGAGGTAGGCAAATGGGTAGCTGGGTGAGGTTGTTGGTGGGTGAGTGGGTAGTTGGGTCGGAGCATAGTTGAGTTAACGGGGGGTGGGGAGTCATTGGATAGGGACAAGTCGTCGAGGGGGTGCAGTCAGATCTGGTCATAGGATTAGTCGGGTTGGGTCGGATGGGTAGTTGGGTGGTCGGGGTGGGTAGTTGGGTGGTAGCTGGGCCGGGTTGGGGGAGTAGTCGGGTGGGCAGGGAGAATTCGTCTAGGGTGTAATTGGTTGGTCAGTGCATGATCAAGGGGGTTGGTTGTGGAGTTACCCAGCTGTTAGAGCAGGTATTAAACTGTCTAGCATTTCCTTGGTAAGTTCCGTGTATCTGGCCCAAAGCTTTGCTCGTGGCTCAGGGTTGGAGACATTTGTGGAGTGTCCCGGGCAGCAGGGAATCAACCCAAGAAAAGTTTACACTTCCTGGGAAATTCCCACATATGTCCACACAGTGTCCTGATACATATCTCCCACCATACTTCCAGTCTCTGATGATCTGGGGACCGGAAGATTTGGGCCCAAGTTTTTTTTCATTTCTGTTTCTTTTTTCCCACTCTTTTGAGTTCAAGTTGCTTCATTTGTAGCTGAATCCTAGCCAACTCAATCTGTGCCTTTTCTGGATTATCTTTTCCTTCCTCAAGATTCAAATGTTGAGCCAGTAACCTCAACTATTTCTGACTTCTAGGCACCTCTCCCAAATCTATTTCTAACTTTTCTGCCCCACTCTTAAATTAACCTTTGCTAACCATTGGAAAGCACTCAAAGACAAATCCTCTCTTTTGAGAAAAGCTTCCACAATAGACTTAACTATTCAATAATTACAGTAAAAGTCACTGTGATATTTTGTTCACTTAAACTTTAGCAAATCCCAATGCATCTTGTGGATTTCTCACAAAAGGCCCCAGTTTTGTTACGATTTCCATAGACACTGATAACTTTAAAAAAGAGATTCAAAATCCCAGTTGCTACTTACAAGAATGAGACAGTGAGATTTTACACCACCAACTCTCTACCACCCGCCCAAAACTGCCTGCAAACACGCCAGTGGGGGACCATTAAATTCTGCCCATAATCTCTAAGAAAGTCCAATACCAGCTTCTCAGGGCACTAATTGTAGATTTGTTCACTTTACCCACGTTAAATATTTTCATAAAACATTTTACATTGAGGTGTTAACATTTTGTTTGTGATTATCGCTGCCATTTAAGTACAGCAATGAATAAGATATATTAAATTTAATGGTTTATTTCAGGTTTGGATTTATGTGCTGCTGGAAACCATGACTGTGAGCAAATATGTGTGACCACCACAACAGGGTATTATTGCAGGTGTCGTCCAGGTTTTATATTGAATGAGGACCTGAAAACCTGTTCACGTAAGCCACTTACCACGAGGGCTTTGCCATTCACGATGGGCATGTGTTGTTCTGCAAGGTCATAGTTGGTTGTAGCTGGTATGAACCTGATGATAATCGCCACATATTCTTTCAGTCTTACACAGTTCTTGTAAAGATTTAGGTTGCATTTTACCACCCTGGAAGGGACCAGAATGAAGGCTGGCAGAAAAAAATGGCCACAGTATCGCATGGCCGACACTTCCACCTCTGTTCCCTCCGCAAGCGTCTTGCATGAGGGCGGGGTTGATTGTGGGCCTCGGGATTTACCTACCCTTATTAAGAGGCCAATTGAAGCACTTAAGGGATTAGTAAAAGCCAATTTTTCAGATGGTTTGTGACTTTTCCAAAGGCAGCTGGACTTCACCTCAGTGCTCAGACACGGTGAAGATAGGAGAGTAGAACATCATCAATGAATCAGCAGGCTAGTGGCAGGCCATCTTATGTGTGAAAGTGCTCACTTCCTGAAGTTAAATGTTGCAGGAGCATGTCAAAGGAAGGGGAGGGGCCAAAAGGCAGAACTTTGTCACCTCAGTGGGTCATCAATCTCCTAGCATCGCCTGGACATTGGGTCACTGATTACTGACCAAGGTTGCCTGGACCTCACCTGACCAACAGGTAGGGCAGCTAGATATGGGTGCTGCACCCTTAGAAACAGGGGCTATTGAAACTGTGGAGCAGGAAGAAACCCCAGGCATCAGGAGACCATAGTAGAGGGATGGGGGACACAAGCAGAAGGAGATACTACCCTTAGGATAGAATCTACCAGAACAGGTGAAGTTACTTGGACATAACAGAAAACCAATGCTGAAGGAGACGGTGACTCTCCAGGCAGATGTTTACATACACCAGTGAGAAACTATAGCCACACCCTCCCAATATCAGTCAAGATAATTATGGCCTTGAATTTCTTCACTGCTGGATCCTTCCAAGACTCAGCTGCAGACCTCTGTGACATCTTATAGTTGACTGCATGTTAATATGGCAATCATCTTGTTAAAATCAATTATCAGTTAAACAGGTGATGGCCATTAATTATCCCATCTAAATAGAATAAAAAAGTTACAGCTGGAACTCTTTGTGTGGAAGCTATTAGGAAGTTAGTAGCACTGAGGAGTAGCCTTGGGAATAAACCAGCTTTAACCTGGATTAATTCTTCCACCACAACCTCTTATTGTGAGTAACATGGTAGCAGAGGATGAACTTTAAGCTTTGCTGATTGATTGCCGTAAATGAAGATTTCTGCCTCAGTCCTCTGAGGGAAAAGAAGTGTGCTGTTGCTGACAATTTAAGTTAGGGAATGGCGGAAGAATGGTGCAAAATTGCAAGTTTTGACTATCCACCAATTTTTTCTGGCTCTGAACCTTATCAGCAATGGAAGGCTGAAGCTGAAATGTGGACCCAGGTTACTTCTATACCCTGGAAGAAGCAAGGTATGGCTTTGGTGTTATCATCACCAGCCAAAAGTAAGGTAAGGAGTAATGTCTTTTCAGAGTGGAAAGTGGATGATTTGGATCATGAAGAGGGATTAAACCGTCTGATACAATTTTTGGATAAGTTCTACAAAAAGGATGTTATTGGAAGTGTATGAAGCTTGGACGATCTTTGATAGGTTTAGGAAATCAGATCAGTCCATGGAAGAATATATCATGGATTTTGATAAATGGTACAGGAGACTACAGTGACTTGAACTTAAAATTCCAGAATCGGTATTGGCATTTAAATAACTGGTCTGTGCTCGCATTTCCCATGTTGATTGTCTTTTAATACTAACAGGGGTTCAGTTCCGGGGGAAAGAATTTCCCTTAGAACAAATGGCTGCTGCCCTAAAAAAATTCTTGGGGAAACAGTTGTTCCCTGCCACTTTTTTAGCAAATGCGAACAACTATGCTGGAAAACAAAGGATAGAGGATTCAATGGTAACCGAATTTTGTGGTTGACCAAATATTAGATGAAGACTCCAATACAAAGTTGGGGTTAACGACAAGAGGTCTGAAAATGGTCGCAACCCTAGCCAATTTGAGAGTCGGGACAAAAAGCGTGTCCGGGATGGTGACTGTAGACGTTTAAACCCAAAAAAACGCAAGGGGAATGGTTAATCGGTGTGATTCCCGGTACCATTACGCAATGGACTGCCCACAGCGAAGGAATTGTGTTTTTGAAGTGACCCACGAGATGGATTCATCTGAAACTGAAAATGATGATGGTGACTGCCATCATGGAATTGTATTGATCACTGAGTTTGAATCCGGTGATGAGTATCTTGATGGTAGATTCCTTCAACTGTGCAGTTCTGGACAGTGGTTGCACTTCTATGGTGCGTGGCATGGATTGGCTTGACTGCTATCTGGAGTCTCTCGATGCGGCAGACCGGTGGAAGGTTAAGGAGTATGAAAGCTCTACCTGCTTCAGGTTCGGAGATGACAATACATTAGCATCCTCCAAACAGGTGGTCATCCCTTGTAAGATAGCAGAGATCAATCTGTTTATCAGTACTGATGTGGTTTCTAGTGAGATACCGCTACTGTTGAGTCGATCTGAGATGAAGAAGGCTCAGATGATGCTAGATATGAAGCACGATAGAGCAACCGTGTTTGGGGAAAAAATGTGGATCTACATTCTACTCGGTCAGGCCATTACTGCTTGCCACTAAGGAAGCCAGAGATTTCTGATCAAAAATTTTATGAAGCTTTGTTAACTGCTGAGAATGAGAATCTGGTGGACCAGAAGAACATTTGGAAATTACATAGACAGTTTGCACATCGAGCGCCACAGAAACTGAAGACTCTACTTCGAGATGCGGGAGTGGTCGATAAAGGATATCATGACCTTATTGAACAAATCACTGCTCAGTGTGAAATTTGCCTTAAGTATCGCAAGACACCAAGTGAGCTTGCCACTAGCCAGGGAGTTTAACGATGCAGTGGCAATGGACTTGAAAATTTGGGACAAGGATAGGGTTTTTTTTTTACTATCCTTCATGGATATGGCAACCAGATTTAGTCTATCCACTGTGATGCAAAAGGACCATTGTCGATAAGGTCATGGAGAAATGGGTAGGAACAGGATTAGGAACACCAACAAAGTTCCACACAGATGATGGTGGGGAATTCGCCAGTGAGGAATTTCGAGATATGTGCGAAAATTTAAACACACTGCAGCTGAGAGTCTGTTTAGTAATGGTCTTTGTGAAAGAAACCATGCAGTAACAGATGACAAGTGACATAAAATATTAGCCGATCAACCAGGTTGTAAACTGCAAACAGTGCTAGCATAGGCAGTGCACGCCAAGAACTCTCTGCAAATGGTTGGGTGTACAGTCCGTATCAGTTCGTGTACGGAAGAAATCTAAAGTTACCTTTGGTGTTGTCAGATGCTCCCCCTGCTCTAGAAGGGACTAGCATTAGCTCCACTTTTCTGCTCATCTGAAGGCAGAAAAGCTTTCATTAAAGCTGAGGTTTCGGAGAAAATTCGGCAGGCCCTATGGCACTGCATAAGACCATCAGGAATACAGTTTAGACAAGGAGACATGGTATATTATAAAAGGGAAGGCCAAAAAGAGTGGAAAGGACCTGGCAAGTTCATAGGGAGTGATGGGAAAGTAGTAATTGTGCAACACAGTAATCAAACTATTAGGGAACATTCTTCATGGTTAATTGGTACTAACTACACCTTTACAGGTTCTGAACAGGACATAGAATGTGAGGAGGCACCATGCACTTCACATACACATACATTGGGTAGTTATGAGGAGCAGACGACAGCAGATACAGGGTTGACTGACTATGAACAAAGTAATACTGAGGTACAGGACAACGCTGTTCATCCAAAAGGGCAATTACCTAAAGTAGGAACAAAGGTAACATACATGCCAGAATGGACCAGTGCGTAGAGGGATGCCACCATCATAGGGAGAGCAAGAAAGGCCACTGGTAAATACAAACATTGGCTAAATGTGCAGGATGAAGGACAGGAGACAAGACCTATCGATTGGCAAAACCGAGGTAAAGATGTGAAAACCCAGAAAACGCAGTATGAGTTCTGACAGTGGACCAGAAAGTGGTCGTGACCCTAGAAAAAAATCATGGACTTACGTAAGGAGTTCTGTTCGCATGGAGGATGATCATATAGTAGCAGTCCAGAAAGGGAGAGGAATGTGAGTAGAGGCTGTAGCATAACAAGGAGGACTAGAGAGCAAGCTAGCAATCTCAATTGAAGTAGAAGCCCTTATGACAGAGATTCTAGTAGCTGCTAATAAATTGGAAAGTAAGCTGATGAAGGAACCCAAACGGAAAGAGCTAGAAGGAATTTGGGGTATTTTCTGAAATACCTGACAGAGGACAGCCGGCTTTATCTCACAGATGGATCTGTACAGAAAAGGTACTCCCAGATAGCACATATAAGGCCAAAGCGAGATTAGTAGCCCGAAGCTTTGAAGAGAGACTAGGAGATCAGGGTGTCAGAGTGGACTCGCCTATTGCGGGGAAAGTGAGTTTGAAGATTTTTTTAGCTATTTTGGATCCTATTCCTGGGAGTGCAAATCGATTGATCTAAAGGCTATGTTTTTACAGAGGGAGAAGTTTCAAAGGGATGTGTTTGGAAACCACCAGAAGAAGCCGGGGATGTAGAAGGAAAGCTATGGAAGTTGAATAAGTGTATTTACGGGTTGAATGATGCATCAAGAGTATGGTATTTTTCTGTGAGGTCTGTCTTGTTGAAAACAGGTTGCATTCAGTTAAAGGCAAATGCCGCAATGTTCTACTGGTACCATAAGGAGAAACTAGCTGGGATCTTTACCATGCATGTTGATAATTTCCTGTGGGGAGGATCTGTAGAATTTGAACAATGGGTAACTGAGAAGATAAAGAAGGAATTCCAGGTTGGAAGTCAGACTTCTGGGGCCTTTAAATACATAGGTTTAGACATTAAGCAGAGCAAGTTAGGAGCGACATTGAATCAACAATCTTATCTAGAAAATGTTAATTATATCCCAATAACTCCTGGTAGATTCTCACAATAAGAGGATCCTGCTACCAAGGAAGAAATGGAACAGTTGAGAAGTTTGATTGGGCAGTTGAGCTGATTGTGCAAACTAGGCCTGACGCTAGTTATGATGTGTTGGAGCTGAGTACCATGATGAAAAATGCTACAGTTGAGCAAGTTCTGAGAGCAAATAAAACACCTAAAATTAAATTCTGAGAGATGTGTGCTCAAGTTTCCAGCCTTGGGTGATCCAGGAAATTTGAGGTTGGTCATTTTTAGTGATGCTTCATATGCCAATCTTTCAGATGGGTACTCTAGCACTGCAGGGTTCATCATATTCTTGGTGGGAAAGAACGATAAATGTTGCCCACTGGCTTGGGAGGCCAAGAAAATAAAAAGGGTAGTGAAAAGCACCTTAGCTGCTGAAACATTAGCCTTAGTAGAAGCATTAGATATGGGGGTTTACTTATCCAAGATATTGACAGAAATGTTATATAAGGGGCAATGTGGGAAAAGTTTGCCCATAGAATGTTACTTCGATAACTGGTCCCTTTGGGACAATGTTCATTCCACGAAAAGTGTCACGGAAAAAAGGCTACGAATAGACCTAGCCAGCATAAAGGAGATGTTAGAGAGATAAGAGATCTCTAAGATAAAATGGGTCGACACAAGTCACCAACTTTCAGAATGTTTTACAAAAAGAAGTGCCTGCTCTAAAAATTAATTAAATGTGTTGGAAGAGGGGTGTCTTATAATGATGCAATGAAAAATTGTTTTTATTTTATAATTGCGCGTGTGTGCGCGTGTGTGTGTGCGTGCGTGCACGTGTGTATATATGTATGTATGTGTGGCAAAAGAAATTTGGGAATTATAGATGTGGAAATACGTGACATTAAGAAAAGAGGGGAATCTGTAAATATGGCAATTATCTTGTTAAAACCAATTGTTAGTTAAACAGGTGATGGGCATTAATTATCCCATCTAAATAGAATAAAAAGGTACAGCTGGAACACTGTGGAAGCTATTAGGAAGTTAGTAGCACCGAGGAGTATCTTGGAAAGAAACCAGCTTTAACCAAGAGACCAGCCTGGATTAATTCTTCCACTACACCCTCTTATTGTGAGTAACACTGCACACCACTTTATCACCCGGGTGACAGATGCCCTCTTTGCCAAGGCTAGAGACTACATAAGATTCCCAACCGATGTTGCTTTGGAGGTCACTGGGTTTTGCTGCCATTGCCTGATTTCCCCCAAGTCCATAATTGACTGCACCCATGTTGCCACAAGGCACCCACTGACCAACCAGAAAGGTTAATTAACAGGAAGGCTTACCGCTCCTTGAATACGCAGCTGGTCTGAGACCACAAGGAGATCTTCCTTCGTGTGTATGCATGCTTTCCTGGTAGCTGCCATGATGCACTCATTCTCCACCAGTTAAAGTTTCAGCAGCTGGTTTATCTCACCCCCTCCCAACCCCCTCCTGACTATGAATGCAAGGAACAGAGGCACTGAGGTCTTACAATGAGAGCCATCTGCTCACCAAAACCCTAACAGAGCAGTCTATCAGGCTGCTAAAGTTGTGCTTTTGCTGTCTGGACTGCTCAGGTGGTGCCCAACAATACTTGCAAGGGTCTTGTAAATGATTGTGGTCCGTTTGCCCTTTACAATATGGGCCATCAAAAAGGAGTGATTCTTGAGGACGCAGACGCAGTGGGCTGAGCTCATCAGAGGAAGAGGAGGAGCAGGGCATAGGAGAGGAGGGGCAGTGGACACGGAGGGGGAACCTACTGCTGCGTGAGGTGGTCCGACTGAATATGGACCCAGGCCTGGGGTGTCAGAACAAAGTCTTTGCAGGAAGCATGATAGTAAGAGATCATCTGATCCAGCAGAGGTTTACCCGAGGCCTGAGGGACTTAGTACAAGGTCGTGAATGCTCCAAGCCTGTGCTTTGACACGGAACGGCAACTCTTCCTCAGTACTGTGCAATCTTATCCTCTTGGAGATCTGAACTACTGCCCAGAGTCTTCACTGTCACTCCATTGGTGAGGAGTTAACATTTTGTTCACATGCTGTTATTACTGTCTTGCACAAAGTTAATATAATTATGCATCTCATGTTGCAAAAGCTTTTCCTTTAAATTCTTGGCCCATTAAGAGAGGAGACATTCCAGTGTGTATTTCAAACAAACTGCAGCAAGGAGAGGCAGCAGGAAATTTTTTTTAACTGCCTTCCACACACTTGCCAGCACTTCAAGCAGAGTTCAAAACAGCAACCACAACAGTGGCTACTGAGGTGGGCCTGTAGTCTTAACCACTCTGGGGTTAGCCCATCTCCATTCCTGCCTCCTGTCTCCCTGCTCGGGTGGCAGACATCATCTCAAGCTCAAGATGTAAATATGCTTCTCAGTGATATTATGACGTTCACATATACAGCATATTACCCATATTCAAAACAACAGCTTGCACATATGAAGCACCTTGACCATTGTAATAAGCCACAAGGCATTTCACAGGAGTGTTACCCAATACAATTTGTCACTGAACCACTAGGAGATATTAGGACAGGAAGCCGAAAGCTTAGTAAAATAGTAGACGGTAATGAGTGTATTGAAGGATAAGAGAGGGGTAGAGAGCTTAATTTTACTTTTGTCAAACACCACATGGTTGATTCTTAATGTCCTCTGATGTGGCTCAACCTAGTTGTACAAGTAATCTTTAAGAAGGCCCACTTCTCAGGACATTATGATTTGCTTACATTACCCACACAAAATACTTTAATAAAACGTTTTACATGGAACACTTGAACATTCTGGTTGTGATTATTGTAGCCCTGAATTTAGATTGGTATCACCAAATTTTATGGATAAGATGCATTAATTTTAATAAAATATTTCAGGTGAGGCTATGTGTGCATTTGGGAACCATGATTGTGAGCAAATATGCGTGAGCACAGAAACAGACTATTACTGCAGGTGCCTTACAGGTTTTATATTAAATGAGGATCAGAAAACTTGTGCAAGTAAGCCACTTACCTCTGTCAAAATTTGCTTCCTTCAGAACACTTTTCCAGAATATTACACTCCCCATTATTTTACAAGATACTGAGCAATTGCATCGTCTATCCTTGGTCCTGGTTCTACTTGGGTTATTGCTGGCCACATATTTTCATTGTCATGTTAATTTATTTGAAGGGTGTGTTCCTGTTGCGCCAATTAACTTTTACCTTGAATTGGAATCTCCTGAATTCTTTGACTGCATTCTTTGAATTAACTTTCCTGACACTCGCCTTTCTTTTAAAACGTTATTGTCAAACAGAATTTTACTGACCGTTTATATGTGAGTGAATTCTGATTTTAATGAATACCATTTACTTTGCCATTCTTACATGGATAATTTTCATTTGAAAAATATTGAATGATTTGCTATCCCATTTTACAAAAGCAGTTAAGCAGTTACTGAAAATAAGACAAATCATAACCATGCATATAATCACAGAATAGGATTTTACTTTGCAGAAGAAGCTCAGAGAAAAATCACTATTCAAGATCCATGCAAGTGTGAAGCTCTTCTTGATTTCCAAAAGGATGTCCAATCTAATTTTCAAGCACTGGCCGGCAAAAATATCCTTTTTCATACTTAATTTGTTATTTCCATCCAGATTATTTGTTGCAGATTGCTTAATGTATTTTTGTAACTAGTTTTCTTTGCCTCTGTAAATCTATCCAAAGTGAAAAAACAGTTGCTGAAGAAACAGAATACAGTAAGCTGAATGAAGAATGATTTGTCCTGGTTACTGTTGTTACAGTACCCCCCACACACACACGCACGCACACCACATTTTGAGCAGCCTGATAGATGTAGCAAACAACTTTACTCTCGGAAGGAGGACATTTGGCTGACCTCTAAGGAAAAGTTTAGCTGGC
Organism: Cetorhinus maximus; assembly: GCF_964194155.1. NCBI lineage: Eukaryota > Metazoa > Chordata > Chondrichthyes > Lamniformes > Cetorhinidae > Cetorhinus > Cetorhinus maximus. The sequence continues at coordinate 12,962,975 of NC_135883.1, read as the reverse complement.
ATTGTTAAATAGTAGTGGAAAAATTTAGCACTGATTCATATCCTTCCGTTCTATGGATGATACAGATGGGTACAAATAGAGCATATATACTATCCCACTGTCATGCCTATAGGAAAGGATCAGGAAAATCATTAAAATTAGAATAGATTGAAAGAACAAAAGAAATAAAATTTAAGAATATGCCTTTTTTATGTATAGATAATGAAAGATTCAGTACAGTAATATACAGTCCATAACTATTGTAAAGTCATTTTGAACAACTTAATGTCGTAATCCTTAACTATTTTATACTAGCTCGTGTAACAAAACAAATGCAAGCATTTGAATACCACCTGGGTCGACACTGAAGATTGTGCAAATACTCTGTTTAAAGAGTGCATGCACTACTATTAGGCTAACCATCCATTTTATTGAGCATAGTTCTTTCCAAGCTTTTACTATAATCTTGATCTGACTAGTCACTTTTACTTCCATGCTGCAACTATAGGTTGTAAGAACTATAACAAGGCATAGAATATTAACATATGCCATGAAGCAAACTGAAGCCATTCATTCGGGTGTTACTACATATTGGCTCAGCTGCTGAAAGTGTTGATTTTACTACTGTGACATATTGCATAAGTGCTATATATCAATATTTGTCTTGACTGTATAAACTTCACAAATAAGTAAGTTGATAGATAAAATAAATTAGGGGTAAAAGAATGCTTAACTATATTATGTATGAAAATCACTACCTGATTCATCGAGTTTATTTGTCATCTATACCATTCTCTGAATTTAACTGACCATAATTTTTTATCACTGAAAAATAGTGATGCTATTGACAAGAATATTCATAATGTATATTTGAATTCAACTTTCATGTATTCTATTTTCAAATCCAGTAAAATGTATATTTGACAGTAAAGAAGTTAAATAAATTGTGTTTTGTTCTATAATATTAGTGTTCCCAATCCAAATATAATTTGTAGCTTATACAAGAGTATGTGAAGGTTCTGATTCAGTAATAATATGAAAATGCACCAAACCGCTAGTTTTCTGTTCATTCACTTCCACAAACATGCATTAAAACTTGTCTTTAATTTTATTATATCGTCTTTATTCAATCACTTTGCTTTTGTACATTGAGCTGCACTTTCTCATGATCTAACACTTACCCGGTGATAGAAAACTAAATATTACCTTATCTCCTTTCAAAAATCAAAGTCTCAATTATTTAAGGCATTTCTTAGCAAAAAAAAGCCCCATAAAATGTAACAAAACATGTCCATTCTCCCAAACTGATTCTTCCTGTCATACATGTATATCAGTGTATCAATTCGTATTACCATCATCATCGGCAATCCTTCATGTTGAGGATGATTCTTCCTTGCGGATGGCTGGGTTTAGGTGAGATGTCAGTGTTGGCTGTGGGTTCACAGATGGCTTATGAGCTCTATCTTAGCCTTACAGACTCTGTAATTACAGGCCATAATGAGGACATTGGTTATCGGCCAACAGGGGTGGTGGTGGATTATTGGCTCAAGAAGCTGCCCTCGCTTTCTGTTCCCCTCACTGTCCTCTCTCAGTGGCTGCTGTTGTTGACTGAAAGGTCTTGATACCATTTTCAATGATAGATTTCTATTTTGGTCACAATTGGGCATCTGCTTCCCAAATTTTGATGTTAACAGAACAAACCTTCATGGAGGCTTGTCTTTGAAACTTTTCCTTTGCGAATGAGCTCCATTGTGTAGCTCTGAGCAGAGCACCTGTTTGGGCAATCTTGAGTCGAGCATTCTGATGACATATCCTGTCCATCTCAGCTAATGTAAGATTATCATGGCTTCTATACTTGGCATGTCTTTGTCTTGGAGGGTGCTCATGTTTGTTCTTTTGTCTTCTCACTTGATTCACAAGATTCTTCTAAGACAGCACTGATGATGTTCTAGGGCCTTTGTATGGCATCTATAAGTTGTCCAAACTTCAGCACAGTAGGGAAGTATGAGAATAACCTGCCTGATAGACAGTGTTGGGTCTGACACTACTTCGTATACAAAAAATGTATTCCCCCAATACTGTTCCATCCATCCATATATTTCAAAAAAAGACAACAAAAAAACCATTGTATAACTAGATTATGATTGGTATGCATACTATAATTTGTTTATTATTTGCATCAGATTTCATGGTGATCCTGTTCAAGTATCCTTCACTTAGCCCCTTACCCTTATGGACCAAACTTTGCTATTGCAGGGCACCTAACAGCATCTTCCATTAATTAGACTTGACCATGCACATTTAGAATTACACAGAATAAACAGCACAGAAACAGGTCATTCAGCCCAAGTAGTCTGTGCTGATGTTTATAAACCATGAGTCTCTTCCTATTCCAACCACATCATCTCAGTCTTTCAACATAACTTTCTATTCCCTTTTTTCTCATGTAATCGGCTAATTTCCTTTTGAAAACATCTAAACTACTTGCTCCAACCATTCCCTGTGATAGCGAGTTCTATATTCTAACTATTCTTTCAGTAAAAAAAATTCTCCTTCTTTCCAATTGGATTTACTAGAATCTATCTTGTATTTATGGCCCCTTGTTTTGGATTCTCCCATAAGTGGAAACATTCTATCCACACCTACTCTGTCCAATGCATTCGTGATTTTAAAGATCTCCATCAGGTCTCCTCCAAATCTTCTATTTGCTGAATAAAAAAGCCCCAGTCTGTTGAAGCTTTCCTAATAGCTCAAAGATAGAATCTCTAAGCTCTGGTGCCATCCTTGTAAATATTTTCCTCACTTTTTAAATTTATAATAGAGAGCAGAACCGTACACAACTGTGGCTTGACCATGGTCCTAAACGTTTACATAACTTCGCTATCTTTCAATTCTAAACCACTAGAAACAGCTCCCCAGTGTTTTACTAACATTTTTAATTGCTTTGTTTACTTGCAAATCTGCTTTTAATCATTTGTTCACCCATATCCCTAGATTGCTGTGCTATTCCAGGCCATTCAGTTTCCCATTTTCAAGATATAGATGATATGCTTTTCCTACCAAAGTGCATCACTACACATTTAACTATGTTAAACTTGGCATTCGGCTGCTCAGTTTGCAAGTTTTCTAAAGTCTTCTTATATTATGTTGTATTTTTGCTCAGTGCTAGTTCTACCTCCTCCAATATCATCCACAAGTTTTGACATTGAGTTACTTATTCCTAAATCCAAATCATGAATGCAAATTACAAATAACTGGCTCCAGCACTGATCCTTCTAGAACACTGCTTCCTACCTTCCTCTGATCTGAATAACGATCCTTTACCCTTTCTCTTTGCTACTTTTTTGACAATTTGTTCTTCATTCATGTTTCTCCCCTGGCTCCAAATGCCCTAATTTTTGTCATGAGCTGATCAAGAGGTATTTCATCAAAGGCCTTTTGACAATCCCAGTATATGACATCAACTACATTATCCTTGTCTACTCTTTCTGCTGCCTCTTCAAATAATTCTATCAGGTTAGTTAATCATGACTAAGCTGTCTGGAATTCATATTCACTGTTTTCTATTATATTTTCTGTCTCTAGATTCCCTATCACATCTACTCATGTAGACTTCAATATCTATTCCTACCTTTGATATTAGGCTGACTTGTCTTTAGTTCCCAGGTTTTGCTCTATCCTCTTTTTTGCAAATGGGAACAATATAAACTGTTCAGCAGTCCTTTTTTCTATGGAACATTCATACGGAAACTAATGCCTCTGCTATCTCGTCCCTGCTATTCTTGAGTATGCATGGATGCTCACACGTGGGGTTTTATCCTCTATTAATTTTGCTAGTCAATTATTTTCTCCCTTTCCATACTAACTCCATTAATATTATTTTTAAGCTTATCCTCTAGTGAACTGCCTATTAGTAAAAGCTGAAGTGAAGTTGTTATCTGATACTTCTGCCATTTCCCTGTCAGTATATCTGAGTTTATCATGCTCATCTTTTAGTGGCCCTACCCCTACTTTAATTTTACTTGCGTTATTTGTGTGCTTATAGAACATTTTATGATTTCTTTTTATATTCCTTGATAATTAAGTTTTAAATTTTTTCACTTGTCAAATTTCTAAAGTGAATTGAAAAATGTTGCAGCAAGGGAAACCAAAGGCAGGATTTTTCTTTCAACATAATTTTCTATTCCCCTTCTATCTTAGAAAGGGAAACCGACGATGTTCTGGAGAGGGTAAGTAGACTCAACCAGCAGTTTTCGCAAAGGGGCTGCTAATTGGCTGGAGGGCACCTTGTGCAGCTGACTGGCGGTCAACATATGGGAATGGAAGAGGGACTGCTCAAGTGTAGGCCTCATTTAAATACACCATCATAGCCATTACTGTGGATACCATTTGAAGAAAAAATGCAAGCACTGAGGATTGAGGGAGAAAGGCAGAAGCCTGACACCCTGGTGAGCAATGTTATGGAGAACACAGCAGACCCTTGCAAATGTGTATTGTCAGGTGCCAACCAGCCAGTCCAGGCACTGGAACCGCACTGACCTTCAGATGCTCAATGGCCTGCTTGATGATAGTCTTTGCATGCAGAAGGCTTTGGTTGTAGCACCTCTGTGCCTCTGTCTCAGGGTCTCATAAAGGGGTAAGTAGCTACCCCTTCAAGGGGTAACCTTGGTTCCTTAGAATCCATCATATAGGTTGGGGGTGGATTAAGCACTGCGACAGCCTGGATTGCTGAACAATGAAGGAGCAGCTGCCAGGAAAGCATATGCATACATGGAAGAAGCTGTTGTTGTCATTGCATACTGTCTGAACATTGAGGGAGTGGAAGCCCTTCCTATTGATGGTCACATGGATGCAATCCATGATGTCATGCGTCTGGGGGAATCCAGCATTGGAGGCAAAATCACTGCCCTCTGTGTCTGAAAGACCTGTTCTGTTTGAAATTGTATGTAACATGCAGCTTTCACAAACAGAACATCAGTGGCCTGTAAGATGCCGTGGTATGCAGCCAGTTATGAGATGACACCAAGGTCTGCAGTTAATCCTTGGAAGGATCCAGAAGTGAAGAGATTCAAGGCATTGTCACTTTGATGGCTACTGGCAGAGCATGGTGAGCAGTGCTCACACCAGTGAGGTCTTACACGACAAGGGCACAAATCCCAGTGACTATCTGCCCGATTAGGCACAGTCTCCTGTGACATGTCCAACTCCCATGGTCTTTGGTAGTAGATCCTATGCTGAGGGCACAGCCTCTGTTGCGTTCCTCTCCTCTGCCCTCCTTATGTCTGGGGCTTTGTGTCTGCTGCTGAAGATGTTGATCCTCAGTGCCCAATATCTGAAAACCATGCTCCCATTACCAGCTGTTGCTTTTCCTTTGCTCAGCTGGACTCCTGATAATGTCTCAAAGCCTAATTCCCTCCTCTTCTGATCTCTCAAGCTAGATGAGTCACAAACCCCTGCACAGCCCAAGTGTACAGATCACTCTCCCTGCAACATGTGTGCACCCGATGGCACCAGCATGCCAATAGCTGACTGCCTCTCTCAGCCATGATCCCTCTTACGGGCTCATCTAAGTTTATGGTACAGCCATGACCGGATCCCCGCTGTGTTGCCACCTCCATGTACCTGATCTGTCCCTGATCCAGTGTGCAACCCATGTGGCCCCACCAAAGTTCCAAACTGGCCTTAATGAGCTGACAATTAGCTACTTAACAGGATTAATTGGCTTAATCCTCAACTGAGTGGGCTTTCAGGGTCCACTTTCCCCTTGAGGGAAATCGCTGGTGGCAGGAGCGGTAATGTGAACTGGCCTACTGGCACACTGGCCTACGGTGTTATTTTTAGAGCTCTCCTTCCTCGATCAGGACCTTAAAAACCCCAAGTGTCTGGGACTTGAGTGAAGAGGAAAAGCTACTGCTTATATCTTTAATCAATCAGATGGAAGGATTGAGAAATAATTAGTAGAAGAACTAAGAAGGAAGTGTTAATGAGAGTGGGTGAATTCAACATCAAATCAGGTGCACAAAGATAAATAAAGAGAGGGAAATGAAGATTGGATGAAAGGGGAGGAAAAAGAGATAGAAGGGGAAAGAAAGAAAAAGTAACATTTTACGTTTTTAAAATCTCCAACAGTTAAAACCTGAAGGAATGAGGGGTCACATTTGTAACAGTTACCTTTTCAGTGCCAGTGAGGTTGATTGGCAGCAATCAACACTTGCTTTCCCCTTCTATTTCTTGTTAGAAGGGTACTTAGACTTGAAATGATTTGACCTAACTCCCTGTGACAAGTTTAGTTCTCTCTACCATGCAAATACAGCGACCTCATGCAATTTAAGGCATTTCATTGCTGAGGCAAAATTGAGATGTTTTTTTGTGAAGCCAACAGTGGAATGGCTAACTCAGCAGCCAATATTTATCAGATTCCAGAATGCTAATAAATTTAACCCCAGAGGCTTGTCACACTTTCCCCTAGCCCCAATATATATTTTATTTTTCGTGGCAATTTTCTCCCCTTTATTCTCTGTCCTGAAAGCTTGGTCTGTTCACAGAAATACGGTGCTAGACACCTTTTTGTACAAGGGTGTCGGCAGCTATTCAATTGTAGAAGAATCATAGTCGTCTCTGATCCTGTCTGCACCTGATATTCATATTTGCAGTAAGGATTACTGAAAAATGATCGGGAGTATGAATCCTAGATGATTTTTCCTTCCTGAAATTTAGGACACAGAGGCCAATTGGAGCTCTCCGGCTGTCATGCCAGATATGATTAACTAGCTCAGCATCGACTAGAAACAAATTATTTTCCATCCTGCATACCTATGTACTATACATAAGAAAGACGTTTATTTAGAAATAAAATATAAGTTTCTATTCAGCCTGTTGTTTCCACTTCCTTTCTCTCCACAAGGACACTAAACAGCCAAGATTTCTATTTCCTAGGACATACTCTGTTCCACTAGGCCCCTCACAGCCAGGGCTGTTAAACAGTTTATTCACTCCTGCCACAACAGCAATATTCCTTTAACAATATCTACACAAATACAATGCAAGTTTATCACTATCATGATTGCCTCATTCCAGGCACCAGTTTCAACATTGCAGCAATTTTACATTGTGCACTAAGGTAAAAGCAAAAAACTGCGGATGCTGGAAATCCAAAACAAAATTAAAAATACCTGGAAAAACTCAGCAGGTCTGACAGCATCCGTGGAGAGGAACACAGTTAACGTTTCGAGTCCGTATGACTCTTGAACAGAACTAAGGAAAAATAGAAAAGAGGTGAAATATAAGCTGGTTTAAGGTGGGTGGGACAGGACAAGTAGAGCTGGATAGAGGCCCAGTGATAGGTGGAGATTGCCAAAAGATGTCATAGACAAAAGGACAAAGAGGTGTTGAAGGTGGTGATATTATCTAAGGAATGTGCTATTAGGTGACATTAAGGGTAGAAAGCAGGATGAGCAAGGTACAGATAGCCCTAGTGAGGGTTGGGTGGGGGGAAGGGATCGAAAAAGGCTAAAAGACAGAGATAAAACAATGGATGGAAATACATTTAAAAATAATGGAAATAGGTGGGAAAAGAAAAATCTATATAAATTATTGGAAAAAAGGGGGATCGGAAAGTGGGTGGGGATGGAGGAGAGAGTTCATGATCTAAAATTGTTGAACTCAATATTCAGTCCGGAAGGCTGAAAAGTGCCTAGTCGGAAGATGAGGTGCTGTTCCTCCAGTTTGCGCTCCTCCCATCTCTGGGGACAAGGATGTCCCTCCTGGCAGCCCCCTCCTCTAGCAGGACAGCGAGGCACTCATCGGAAAAGTGGGGGGTCTGAGTGCCCACCTGACCTGCCCTCCCGCCTGGCGCTTGCTGATGCACTCAAGTGTATCGCCTGAATGGCAGCCAGACGTCCTTCCCTGGCAGCCTTTCTGGGCCTGCCTGGGCCTTGTTTATACTGGCTGCCGGGTCGGCATTGGACCCGGCGGCTAACAGGCCCCTGCCCCCTGCTTGGCCCTTCCTGGCCAGTGACAAGCCGCGTTTCACCCTGGGCGGGCCTGAGGTGGCCCAGCAGTGTGAAACCACAGTCAGGGCCTGATCGCGGGCGGTGGTCAGTTTCACAGCCGCTCCCGGGCCCGACCTCCGCCCCCCACCCGACGAGGGCAAAATTCAGCCCCACTGTGTGCAAACTGGCTGCTGCATTTCCTACATTACAACAGTGACTACACTTCAAAAGTACTTCATTGACTGTAAAGTGCTCTGGTGGTTGTGAAAGGCACTTTTTAAATGCAAGTCTTTTTGGCCAAGATGGAATGTAACAGGGAGAACTAAAGTAAATATTATAGGTGACATGGCAGCAATTTTGTTAACGTAAATGTGAACAAAGATGATAGAAGATTAAAAGGGCAGAATTTTACAGCCCCCTTTCGGCGGGGACGGGGCTGTTATAAACCCCAATGACGACAGCGGGAATGTAAAATCCCACTGTCGTAAAATTCTGCCCAAAGTCTTTTAGTGTGATGGCTTTCTTTTTAAGTTGGAACTGTGGTCCAGGAAATTATAAGTCCCTTAACTTGACTTTTACAATGGCAAAGTTATTGTGGCTTATCATGACGGAGGTAGTCTACGACATCGAGGAAAAGCAAAGGCAATAAATCCAAGTCAATATGGAATATAAAAAGCTGGTATTATCCATTGGAATTTTACAAGAAATTCCAGATACTACATCGTAACATCCTAAGATGTCACTTTAGGCAGTATGCCGTTGATGTAACAAATAGAAGGTTCAACTCAAAATGTTGCCAGTATGTTTTGTGCCAATCAGAATATTTTTCTGTTGTTAAATATTCTTCACCATATTGGTGTGACCTGCCATTTATTACACATGTGAGTACGCTGAACATAACGCACTTGCGTAATAAAGACATCCTTTCTGTTTCAAACAAATGGGGCAGGATTTTTACCTCGTCGGGTGGGAGTGGTCACAAAACCGACCACCGCCTGCAATCGGGCCCCGACCGCGAATTCATGCTGGCTGGGCAATTAACAGCCAGCCAACGTGAATTGCGCGCTGCAACGCTAAGCGCTGCTGGTGTGGGGCTGGGAGGAGGGCGCGCGCAAGTTTGTGCGTGCGTGCAGGTGTGCGCACTGAAAGCTCCCTGAAGGCACAGAGCTGCCTCAGGGGCCAGGATTTTGATGCCGGCATGCGGGGGCGGGTCCGACACGCCAACGCGTAAAACGACACGCGGAGACGTCAGCCGTGTGTCCCGACATCACCGCGTGTTATTCAGATCTCTCATTCGGCAGGCGCGCACCGGAGGCAGCTGCGTGCCCGCCGACCTGTCGAAGGCCTGTTAAGGCCATTAAAAAACAATTAAAGTACTTACCTACGTTGCCCGTCCAACCTTAAGGTGGGGGGCCGGCGAAGAGCCCAAGCGGCCTTCACGTTTTTCAGGAAACCTGATTCACAGGCGGGATGAGGCTTCCTGAAGGTTTTATTCAATAAATAAATAATGTTTGCACAACTCAAACATGTCCCAACTCATGTGACACTGTCCCATGAGGGGACATGTGTAAATAATTTTTATGTTTCTTTATTAAAAAATCTCAATTGGTACTTAATCTCCCTCAGGCAGCTCTGTGCCTCAGGGAGATTTTGGCGCTCTTTTGCGCACATGCACGAAAGAGTGCAGGCATTGACTCTCCCTCCTCCCACCCCCTCCCACCCCCTCCCACCCCCTGCAAAGGGAGCGCTGAGCGCTATCAGCCGTGCGTCACGCTGGGCGGGCCTTAGTTGGCCAGCCCACGTAAAATGGTAGCGCTAGCCGATCAGGGCAGCAATCGGCTCCGCACCCGCTTGCGCCCACTCCCAATCGGCCCGTCCGTCATTCAGAAAATTCTCCCCAGGGAGCTGAAGATTTTTAAAAACATAAAGAATTTAAAAATGTTAAAGACATGTCCCCTCATGTGGCCCTGTCAAATGAGCAGGGACTTGTTATAAATGAGATTCAAACATCTTCATTTTATTTTTAATTCCTGTTGGAAACCTCATCCCACCCGCAGATGACCAAAGGCTGCCTGGCCGATTCGCCTGCCCGCTAACCGTAAGGTTGGACGGGCGGTGGAAAAGTACATTTAATTATTACTTTAATGGCTTGAATAGGCCTGTTAATTGTTGGCGAGCGCGCTGCCGACTCCCGCACGTGCCTGCCGACCAAAATATCGCACGAGCGCGTGATGTCGGGACGCTCGCCCGATGTCATCGCGCCTCATTTTACGTCCGAACGGGTCAGGCGCACGCCCATCCCCTCAGTGAAACATCCTGCCCGTGGTTTGAAAATGGTCCACTGTCTGCTTAGCTTGGGCAGGACGTCTACATTCCCTGGTGATTGAGTCGGTTGTACATGGGAATTTCTGAGAATGATGAAGCTTTTCAGTCTATGAGGCGTGTTGTTAAATGACATTCATACATTATTCTGTTTCCTCTCCTTAATGTTTTAACTATTTTCCCATAAACTGTTTGGTTCCTCAGAGGTCAAGAAAATTGAGATAGAATATTGAGAAAGGTTAGGACAGAAGATAAACAGATATTGATATATAAGGCCACATTTTAATTCTATGCAAGTGGGTGGATTTTGAATGAGTTCAGTTCTCACCCATAAAATCACAGATAGAGTCAGAATTTAACAGTGCAAAAGAAGGTCATTTGGCTTATCATGTCTCTGCTGACTCTATGAAAGTGATCCAATTCAGCTCACTGCCCTGCTCTTTCCCTATAACCATGCACACTTTTCCTCTTCAATTATGTACCCAATTCACTTTTGATAGTTGTTATTGAATCTGCTTCCATCCCTCTTTCAGGCAATGCATTCAGATCGTAACAACTCACAGCATAAAAAATGCTTCATCAAGTCACTTCTGGTTCTTTGACCAATCAATCACTTAGTTCTGTGACCTCTGGTTACTGATGATTCTGCCATTGAAAACAGCTTGTCCTCATTTACTCTAACAAAGCAGTTCATAATTTTGAAGACGCCTATCAAATCATCCAATCTCCCTTTCGCCTTCTTTGCTCTAAGGAAAACAACACCAGATTTTTCCAGTCTCCCCATGTAACTGAGGTCTTTTATACCTGGTACTATTCTAGCAAATCTCTTCTGCACCCTCTCTAAAGTCTTAATATCCTTCCTAAAGCTTGTGCGCAGAATTGGCCACAACTCTCCAACTACAGCCTAACCAGTATTTTATAAAGATGAGCATAAATTCCTTGCTGTTGTGCTCTGTGCCTATATTAATAAAGTCAAGGAACCCATTTACCTTTTTAACCACCTTCACAGCCTGTTCTGTGATTTTTGGAAATCCTTCCAAGGCTCTGAAGCAGAGTAAGAGACAAACTGAGTGAATGAAAGAGCATGCTTACCCATGCTCCTGCAGTTGGGGAAAGTCTTGTGTATGAGATCATGATTTCCCACTTCCAAGTACTGTAAATTATGATCTCATCCCTTCATGTACTGTGCAAATAAATTCTGGCAATGTAGTTTGCTTATGATCTTTTACTTAGAAGAAGCTGGAGTGAATGGAATGATACTTAGAAGAAGCTGGAGTAAATGGAATGATAGGGCCTGTAATTGAAAGACTTTCAGTAATACCTTGAATGGTGATATAGTCCCAACTCCATGGTGTTCTCGTTCATTTTCATGAAAAATATTAACATGATTATGGCAATCACATCTGCACTTAGTTGGAGGGTGAAGTGAGAAAAATCTAAGACATAATGAAGAGAAAAAAAAACATTAAATATATTTGTGCCATATTTATACTACATTAGAAGATACTGTTTTGGCTCAATTTTTACAATAAACCTGGATTAAAATGCACTTATACCTCTGATGGGTACAGTTTACTGTTTTTGATCATAGTTATTGTTGCTGCAAGTTGATGTCTCACATCTGTGGCTTGATTTAACCAGTATTGCCTCCGCTGGAGCAATACAAAATGAAAGAGCATAATCTTAAAATGAAAGTAACGTCGTTTGTGAATAAGAAAGAAAGAACTTGCATTTAGATAGTGGATTTCACAAGCTCAGAGTGTCCCATTGAAGTACTTCTGAAGTGTAATTAATGTTGTTATTTAGATAACACAACAGTAAATTTGTGCACAGCTTTCTTATCCTTCCCATCCACCCTACCTAGGCCCCTCATCATTTTGTATGGCTCAATTAAATCTCCCCTCAGCCTCCTCTGCTCCAAAGAAATCAACCCCAGCATATCCAATCTTTCCTCATTGGCTAAAATTCTCCGTTCCTGCCAACATCCTCGTAAATGACCTCTATATCCTTCCCAGTACAATCACATCCATCCTGTAACGCAGTGACAATAACAGTACAGTACTTTAGCTGTAGTATAACTAGTGTTTCATACAATTCCAGTATAACCTCTCTCTACTCTACACTTGTATGCTCTACACTTCGGCCAATAAAGGAAAGCATTCTGTATGCCTTCTTGACTACACCACCACTTGTCCTGCTACCTTCAGGGATATGTGAATATGTGCTCCAAAGACCCTCTGTTCCTCCACGCTCTGAAAATCCTACCATTTGTTGTATATTCCCTTGCCTTGATTGTCCTCCACAAATACATGACCTCATACTTCTCCAGATTGAATTTCATTTGCCACTTTCCTGCCCACATACAAATTAGGAGCAGGAGTAGGCCACTCGGCCCCTCGAGCCTGCTCCACCATTTAATAAGATCACGGTTGATCTGAGTGTGGCCTCAACTCCATATTCCCGCCTGCCTCCAGTTACCTTTGATTCTCTTGTGAGTCAAGAATTTATCTACCTCTATCTTAAATATATTCAATGATTCTGCCTCCATCGCTCTCTGGGGAAGAGAGTTCCAAATACACATGATCCTCTGGGAGAAGGAATTTCTCCTCACCTCCACCTTAAATGGGAGACCCCTTATTTTTAAACTGTGACTCCTAGTTCTAATGTGATAGTGGGGTATTCAGCGATGGTAATGCCATTGAATGTCAAGGGGCAATGGCTAGATTCTCTCTTGTTGGAGATGGTCATTGCCTGGTGTGGCACAAATATTATTTGCCACTTGTCAGCCCAAGCCTGGATATTGTCCAGGTCTTGCTGCATTTGGACATGGACTGCTTCAGTACCTGAGGAGTCATGAATGGTGCTGAACATTGTGCAATCATCAGCGAGCATCCCCACTTCTGACCTTATGATGGAAGGTCATTGCTGAAGCAGCTGAAGATGGTTGGGCCTAGGGCACTACCCTGAGGAATTCCTGCAGTGATGTCCCGGAACTGCGGTGATTGACCTCTTACAACTACAACCATATTCCTTTGTGCTAGGTATGACTCCAACAAGCCGAAAGCTTTCCCCCCGATTCCCATTGACTCCAGTTTTGCCAGGGCTCCCTGATGCCACACTCTATCACATGCTGCCTTGATGCCAAGGGCAGTCACTCCCGCCTCAGCTCTTGAGTTGAGCTCTTTTGACCATGTTTGAAACAAGGCTGTAATGAGGTCTGGTGACCCTGGTGGAACCCAAACTGAATGTCAGTTAGCAGGTTATGGCTAACCAAGTGCTGTTTGCTTTGCAGGCTTCTTAAGTCCTCTTAACAACTTACTTTGTTACCTATCTTTGTGTCATCAGCAAATTTAACAACCATACATTTGGTCCCTTCATCCAAATCATTGATATAAATCAGAAATATTTGAGGCACCAGCACTGATCCTTGCGACTTACACTTGACACATTGTGCCAACCTGAAAATACTAATTTATACCTACTCCGTTTCCTGTTAGCTAACCAATCCTCTATCCGTGATAATGTTATGCCCTACGTGAGGTCTTTATTTGTGTAATAGCCTTTGATGTGGCACCTTGTCAAATACCTTCTGGAAATCTAAGTACGGCACATCCATCTGACCAATCCATTGATATCTTCCTGCAGTCTACAACCATCTTCCTCACTATCAATCAACAGATTAGAAAACTGCAAATGTTTCACCCCTACTCAAGAAATGAGGGAAATAGAAAGCAAGGAATTATGCAGTCTAACATCTGGCATTGGGGAAATGCTAGAATCCATCATTAAGGAGATAGTAACAGGACATTTAGAAAAGCATAAGACAAAGTCAAGATGGTCTTGTGAAAGGTAAATCGTGTTTGATAAATTTATTAGAGTTCATTGAGGATGTAACAAGCAGTGTGGATAAAGGGTTACCAGTATATATAGTGTATTTGGATTTCCAAAAGGCATTCGATAAGGTGCCACATACAAAGTTACTGCACAAGTTAAGAGCTCATGGTGTTGGGGGTAATATATTAGCATGGACAGAGGATTGGCTAACTGACAGGAAACAGAGAGTCGGGATAAATTGAGTCATTTTCAGGTTGGCAGACTGTAAGTAGTGGAGTGCCATGGAGACCAAAACCAGGGCCTCAACTATTTACAATCTATATTAATGACTTGGATGAAGGGACCAACCCTATTGTAGCCAAATTTGCAGGAAAGCAAGTTGTGAGGAGGATACAAAGAGTCTGCAAAGGGATAAAGATAGGTTAAGTGAGTGCAAAAATTTGGCAGATGAAGTATAAAATGGGAAAATGTAAAGAAACTTTAGTAGGAAGAATAGAAAAGCAGAATATTATTTAAATGGAGAGAAACTGCAGAATGCTGCAGCACAGAAGGGTCTGGGTATCATTGTACATAAATCACAAAACATTAGCACGCAGGTACAGCAAGTAATTAGGAAGGCAAATGGAATGTTGGCCTTTATCGAAAGGGGAATGGAGCGTAAAAGTAGGGAAGTTTTGCTACAATTATACAGGACATTGTTGTGACTGCATCTAGAGTATTGTGTACAGTTTTAGTCTCCTTGCATAAGGAGGGATATACTGGAAGCAGTTCAGATAAGGTTCACCAGGCTGACTCCTGGGATGAAGGTGCTTTCTTATGAGGAAATGTTGAGCAGGTTGGGTCTATACTCATTGAAGTTTGGAAGAATGAGAGGGGATCTTATTGAATCATACAATATTCTGAGGGGACTCGACAGGGTAGATACTGAGAGTATGTTTCCCCTCACTGGGAAATCTAGAACTAGAGGGCACAGTTTAAAAATAAGGGATCTTTCATTTAAGATGGAGATGAGGGGGAATTTCTTCTCTCAGAGGGTCATAAGTCTTTGGAATTCTCTTTGGAATTCTCTACTACTGCAAGCAGTGAAGAGTGACCATAAGACATAGGAACAGAAGTAGGCCATTCGGCCCATCGAGTCTGCTCTGCCATTCAATGAGATCATGGCTAATCTGATAATCCTCAACTCCGCTTTCCTGCCTTTTCCCCATAGTCCTTGATTCCTTTACTGATTAAAAATCTGTCCATCTCAACCTTGAATATACTTAACAACCCAGCCTCTACAGCCCTCTGTGGTAAAGAATTCCACAGATTCACCACCCACTGAGAGAAGAAATTCCTCCTCATCTCTGTCTTAAATGGGCGACTCCTTACTCTGAGATTTTGCCCTCTGGTTGTAGACTCTCTGAGGGGGAAACAGCCTCTCAGCATTCACCCTGTCGAGCCTTCTAAGAATCTTACATGTTTCAATAAGGTCGCCTCTCATTCTTCTAAACTCAAATGAGTACAGGCTCAACCTACTCAACCTCTCCTCATAAGAAAATCCCTCCATACCCAGGTTCAACCTAGTGAACCTTCTCTGGACTGCCTCCAATGCCAGTGTATCTTTCCTTAGATAAGGTGACCAAAACTGTTCACAGTATTCTAGGTGTAGTCTAACTAGTGCCTTGTATAGTTTTAGCAAGATTTCCCTATTTTTATACCCGATTCCCTTTGAAATAAAGATCAATATTCCATTTGCCTTCCCTATTACCTGTTGAACTTGCATGCTAGCTTTTTGGGATTCATGCACGAGGGCTCCCAAATTCCTCTGTGCAGCAGTTTTCTGCAGTCTTTCTCCGTTTAAATAATATTCAGCTCCTCTATTCTTCCTGCCAAAGTGCATAACCTCACATTTTCCCACATTATATTCCATTTGCCAAGTTTTTGCCCACTCATGTAACCTGCCTATATCCATCTGTAGACTCTTTTTGTGTCATCCTCACCACTTGTTTTCCCACCCACTTACGTAAAAAGCAAGAGGTTAGCCAGGGAAAGGGTAGGCCCACTCAGGGACAGAGGTGGGAATCTGTGTGCGGAGCCAGAAGAAATGGGAGAGATACTAAATGAGTACTTCTCATCAGTATTCACCAAAGAGAAGGACTTAGCGGTCGATTTGTCTAGGGAAGAGTGTGTAGATAGCCTGGATCATGCTGAGATCAAAAAAGAGGTGTTAGGCGTCTTGAAGAATATTAAGGTGGATAAGTCCCCAGGGCCAGATGGGATCTACCCCAGAGTACTGAGGGAGGCAAGGGAGGAGATTGCTGGGGCCTTGACAGAAATCTTTGTTTCCTCACTGGCTACAGGTGAGGTCCCAGAGGACTGGAGAATGACCAATGTTGTTCCATTGTTTAAGAAGGGTAGCAGGGATAATCCAGGAAATTACAGGCTGGTGAGCCTTACGTCAGTGGTAGGGAAATTACTGGAGAAGATTCTTCGTAACAGGATTTACTACCATTTGGAAGCAAATGGGCGTATTAGTGAGAGGCAGCATGGTTTTGTGAAGGGGAGGTCATGTCTCTCTAACTTGATCAAGTTTTTCGAGGAAGTGACAAAGATGATCGACGATGGAAGGGCAGTGGGCATTATCTACATGGATTTCAGTAAGGCCTTTGACAAGGTCCCTCTTGGCAGATTAGTACAGAAGGTAAAGTTGCATGGGATCAGAGGTGAGCTGGCAAGATGGATACAGAATTGGCTTGGTCATAGAAGACAGAGGGTAGCAGTGTAAGGGTGCTTTTCTGAATGGAGAGCTGTGACTAGTGGTGTTCCGCAGGGATCAGTGCTGGGACCTTTGCTGTTTGTAGTATACATAAATGATTTGGAGGAAAATGTCACTGGGCTAATTAGTAAGTTTGCAAACGACACTAAGGATAGAGGAGTTGCAGATAGTGAAGAGGATTGTCAAAGGATACAACAGGATATAGATCATTTGGAGACTTGGGCAGAGAAATGGCAGATGGGGATTAATCTGGACAAATGCGAGGTAATGCATTTTGGAAGGTCTAATACAGGTAGGAATTATACAGTAAATGGCAGAATCCTTAAATGCATTGATGGGCAGAGGGATCTGGGTGTACAGGTCCACAGGTCACTGAGAGTGGCAATGCAGGTGGATAAGGTAGTCAGGAAGGCATATGACATGCTTTCCTTCATCGGCAGGGGTGTTGATTATAAAAGCTGGGAAGTCATGCTGCAGCTGTATAGAACCTTGGTTAGGCCACACTTGGAATATTGTTTGCAATTCTGATCGCCACATTACCAGAAGGATATGGAGGCATTGGAGAGGGTGCAGAGGAGGTTTACCAGGATGCTGCCTGGTCTGGATGTTATTAGTTATGAGGAGAGGTTGGAGAAACTTGGATTGTTCTCACTAGAGCGACGGAGACTGAGGGGCGACTTGATAGAAGTTTACAAAATTATGAGTGGCATGGACAGAGTAGATAGTCAGAAGCTTTTTCCCAGGGTGGAAGAGTCAATTACTAGGGGACATAGATTTAAGGTGAGAGGAGAAAACTTTAGAGGAGATGTGCAGGGCAAGTTTTTTATGCGGAGGGTAGTGAGTGTCTGGAATTCGCTGCCGGAGGAGGTGGTGGAAGCAGGTACGATAGTGGTGTTTAAGAGGCAGCTTGACAAATACATGAATAGGATGGGAATAAAAGGATACAGACACCGGAAGTGCAAAATGTTTTAGTTTGACAGGCAATATGATTGGCACAGGCCTGGAGGGCTGAAGGGCCTGTTGCTGTGCTGTACTTTTCTTTGTTCTTTGTATCATCCGCAAACTTGGAAATAGTACATTCACTTCCGTCATCCAAGTCATTAATATATATTGTAAATAATTATGTCCCCAGAACTGATCCCTGTGGCACTCCACTTGTTACAGGTTGCCAGCCTGAAAACGCCCCCCTTATCCCAGCTCTCTGTTTTCTGTTGGTTAGCCAATCCTCTATCCATGCTAATATACTACCCCCAACACCATGGGCTCTTAATTTTTTAAATAGCCTTATGTGCGGTACCTTATCGAACGCCTTTTGGAAATCCAAATATATTACACCTACTGGTTCCCCTTTATCTATCCTGCTTATTACCTCCACAAAGAATTCTAATAATTTGTCAGACATGATTTCCCCTTCATGAAGCCATGTTGACTTTGCTTGATTATATTATGCATTTCTAGATGCTCTGCTATTACATCCTTTATGAAATTTTCCCAATGATGGATGTTAAGCTAACTGGCCTATAGTTACCTGTTTTTTGTCTCCCTCCCTTTTTGAATAAGGGTGGATCATTGAATATATTCAAGGCTAAGTTAGACAGATTCTTGATCTACAAGGGCATCATAGGTTATGAGGGGTAGACAGGACAGTGGAGTTTAGGGCACAATCAGGTCAGCCATGGTCTAATTAAATGGTGGAGCAGGCTTGATGAGCCAAATGGTCTACTTCTGCTCCTATTTCTAATGATCTTAAGATCAACTGGAGTATTGTGTCCAATTGTGGGCACCACATTTTAGGAAGGATGTGGAGGCATTAAAGATGTTGCAAAAAAGATTCATGAGAATGGCTCCAGGGATGAGAAACTTCAGCTAAGTGGATAAAGATGTTGGGGCTGTTCTCCTTGAAGAAGAAAGATTCAGAGGAAATCTGGTAGAGGTTTCAAAAATCATGAGGGGTCTAGAAAGAGTAGATAGGGAGAAACTGCTCCCAGTGGCAGAAGGATCAAGAACCAGAATCCATTTAAGCTGATTAGCAAAAGAAGTAACAGTGACTCGGGTAAGGCTTTTTTACACAACGTGTGGTTAGAATCTGGAATGCACTGCCTAAGAGTCTGCTGGAGGTAGATTCAACTGAGGCCTTCAAAAGAGATTTGAATAATTAACTGAAGCGAGGAAGTTTGTATTGCAATGGGGGAAAAGGTGGGGAAGTAGGACCTGGTGAGTTGCTCTTGCAGAGCCAGCATGGAGATCTTGGATGGAATGGCCTCTTTCTGTGCTGTCATTATTGTCAGCTGTCCCTTGATTCAAGGATGCCATCTATTCAAGGCTGCAAATTTCTGCCATGGGTCTTCCTGTGGCTGAGCAGGCTGATTTTCGACCCAGCGATAATTGGGAACATGGGGCAGGATGTCCCATGACGCAGTGGGATCTGGAATGCCAGATTTGCTTCCTTATCTTTCCTTCTCTGCCACCGCTCTGCCTCTTCATTAAGGTATTGGACTCAAAGCATGATGCAGCTTGATGGACAAGTTGTTATCACTCTAAGTGACTGACAACAAGCTGTTCCCAATCATTAAGGTCAATACTGCCGTGCTTCGAGGAAAGTTTCAGAGTGTCTTTGAAGTGTTTTCTTTGTCCTCCATGTTGACCATTTGAGAGTTGAGAGGACAGGACCTGTCCGGGGGGTGGGGGAGTGCGGGGTAGGGGATGATTTTCAGTTATGTGGACGGAGTGGCCAGTCCACTGAAATTAACTGGGTGCAGATTAGGGAACAACACTGCAATCATCCACAAAATATGGAACATGTACATCCATGGGGCAGAATTTTACAAGTCAGCGAGCGGGAGTGGGGGCGGGGCCCGCTCGCTGAGGCATAAAACGACACGCGGTGACGTCGGGGGGACCTCCCGATGTCACCGAGCCCAATTTAAATTTTCAGGAAGGTGGGAGCGCAGCAAAATCAGCTGCGCGCCCGCCGACCTGTCAATGGCCAATGAGGCCATTGACAGGGTCAATTAAGCAATTAAAGGACCTGCCCATCCAACCTTAAGGTTGGCGGGCAGGCCAGGAGCCCCGGCGGCAACTATAAAAAACATGAAACTTCATCCACGGGCGGGATGAGGTTTCATGTGGGCTTTAAAAAATTTTAATAAAGATTTTGTAAAAATTATGGACATGTCCCAACTCATGTGGCATTGTCACATGAGGGGACATGTAAGGGAAATTTTATTTTTCTATTTTCATCTTTTTCACATGTACAGCCAATCTCCCTGAGGCTGCACCTAGCCTCAGGGAGATGAGTCGCTCTTTCGTGCACGTGCGTGAAGGAGCGCAATCTCGATTTTGGGATTCTCACCCCCGCCCGCACAGGGAGTGCATAGCGCTTCTGTGCGGACATCATGCTGGGTGGGCCTTAATTGGCCCACCCACGTAAAATGGCGCCGCGCCTCCGAACAGAGGCGCTGATCGGAAGCACGCCCGCCCATCAACTGTCCCCCCGATGGGGGGAAAATTCAGCCCATGGTAGCCAATGTATAGTTTGGACATGGAGGTGACCGAGTTTAAAGAGTTTTCCACCTATTGACACCAGAGGGCAGTTTATCTTTGATGAGGTGAATAGACACGTCAAGTAGATTGTGAATAATTTAGGCGCTATCACACAGCCTTGCTTAACCCTAGTTCGGATTTTAAAGAGGAATGTTTCAGATCTCCCACCGAAGACAGTTGCAGTCATATCATCATGAAGCAACTGTAGGATTGTGATGAAGTTTCTTGGACATTCAAATCTTTGGAGCTCAATCCACAGAGCCTTGTGATTTACTGATTCAAATACATTGGTCAGGTCGATGATTGCAATGAAACGTTCCTGATGTTGTACTCGACATTTTTCTTGGATTTGTCTGACAACAAAGATCGTGATGGAGGAAAGTCTAAAGCCACACTGTCTCTGGGTGGATTTCCTCCCAGAGTAGGAGATTCAGGAGAATACATGTCAGGATTTTCCCTGCTCTGGACAAGAGGGAAATATTTCAATAGTTCCCACAGCTTGATTCATCTCCCTTCTTGAAGGCAGTTACAATGATCACGTTTCTGAACTGATGGGGGCTGTGAGCTTTTCCTTCCAAATCTGTAGCTCGCATGGAGTCTTGATGTGAGTAAAAATCCGCCAACTTTGAAGACCTCAGCTGGAATACCAATGCAGCCGCAGGGTTTGCTATTTTTCATCCGTTTGATTGCTTCATGCAGCTTTCCCATCGATGATGGTTCACCCACAGATTCTGCCACAGGGTACTGGGGGGTAGCCTGGAGAGTATCAGCTGCCTTTGTGGATTCACAGTTGAAGAGTTGTTCTTTCTGCATTGATGGATGACATTGCCATCTTTAAGAAGGGGACACCATCACGTGAAGGAAGGGGAATTTGTCCATTTGACCTGGTCTAAAGAAGGCCCTAGTGACTCAAAAAAGCTTTGCTTGTGATAATGATCAACATATTGTTAGATCTCTTGGGCTTCCTCATCTCACCACATGTCCATTATCATCCGGGTTTATCTAATGGGCATGAGCCTTGAACTGTTGGTATGCTGCCTTCTTTAGTTCCGACCTTTGGTTGTTCTGCTAGGCAATAAAGGTTGCTTGCTTTTGTTCCAGGACGACACATATTAGTGTCATTTTTGTTGAACCAGTCCTGGTGATGGAGATGATCAAACTAATGGTCTTGTTTTTTATTACTTCTTGGGATGTGGGTGTCGCTGGCTCGGCCAACATTTATTGCCCATGCCTAATTGCCCTTGAGAAAATGGTGGTGAGCTGCCTGCTACAGTCCATGTGGTGTAGGTACACCCAGTGCTGCTAGAACAGCGATAGATTTCCAAGTCAGGATGGTGAGTGGCTTGGAGGGGAGCTTCCGGGTGGTGTTCCATTGTGTCTGCTGCTCTTGTCCTTCTAGATGGTAGTGGTCGTGGGTTTGGAAGGTGCTGTCTAAGGAGCCTTGAGAAGTTTCTGCAGTGCATCTTGTAGATGGCGCACATTGCTGCCAGTGTTCATTGGTGGTGGAGGGAGTGAATGTTTTTGGATTGGGTGCCAATCATGTAGGTGCTTTGTCCTGGATGGTGTCAAGCTTCTTGAGTGTTGTTAGAGCCACACTCATCCAGGAAAGTGGTGAGTATTCCATCATATGCCTGACTTGTGCCTTGTAGATGGTGGACAGGCTTTGGGGAGTCAGGAGGTGAGTAACTCACTGCAGGATTCCTAGTTTCTGACCTGCTCTTATAGCCACAGTATTTATATGGTTAGTCCAGTTCAGTTTCTGGTCAATGGTAACACCCAGGGTATTGATAATAGGGGGATTCAGCCATGGTAATGCCATGGGGAGATAATTAGATTTTCTTTTGTTGGAGATGGTCATTGCCTGGCACTTGTGTGGCGCGCATTTTACTTGCCACTTGTCAGCCCAAGCCTGGATATTGTCCAGGTTATACTGTATTTGAACATGGGAGTGCTTCAGTATCTGAGGAGTCACGAATGGTGCTGAACATTGTGCAATCATCAGCGAACATCCCCACTTCTGACCTTATGATGGAAGGAAGGTCATTGGTGAAGCTGCTGAAGATGGTTGGGCTGAGGACACTACCCTGAGGAACTCCTGTAGCTATGTCCTGGAGCTGGGATGATTGACCTCCAACAGCCACAACCATCTTCCTTTGTGCTAGATATGACTCCAACCAGTGGAGAGCTTTCCCCCTAATCCCCATTGATTCCATAGGATCATAGTCATAGTGTTTTTGCAGCACGGAAAGAGGCCCTTTGGCCTATCGTGTCCATGCTGTTCAACAAGCCCTTATTTACTCCAATCCCATTTTCCAGCACTTGGACCATAGCTTTGTATGCTATGGCATTTCGAGTGTTCATTTAAATACTTCTTAAATGTTGTGAGGGCTCCCGCCTCTACCACCCTTTCAGGCAGTGAGTTCCAGCTACCCCCCCACAACCCTCTGGGTTCAGTTTCTGGTCGATGGTAACACCCAGGGTATTGATAATAGGGGGATTCAGCCATGGTAATGCCATGGGGAGATAATTAGATTTTCTTTTGTTGGAGATGGTCATTGCCTGGCACTTGTGTGGCGCACATTTTACTTGCCACTTGTCAGCCCAAGCCTGGATATTGTCCAGGTTATGCTGTATTTGAACATGGGAGTGCTTCAGTATCTGAGGAGTCACAAATGGTGCTGAACATTGTGCAATCATCAGCGAGCATCCCCACTTTCCTCAAATCCCCTCTAAACCTCATGCCCCTTACTAAAATCTATACTCCCTGGTTATTGACCCCTCCACTAAGGGGAAAAGTTTCTTCCTGTCTACTCCATCTATGCCCCTCATAATTTTGTACACCTCAAACACGTTCCCCCTCAGTTCTTCTAGAGCTCCTTGATGCCACTCTTGATCAAATGCTGCCTTGCTGTCACTCTCACCTCACCTTGGGAGTTCAGCTCTTTTGTCCAAGCTTGAGCCAAGGCTGTAATGAGGTCAGGAGCTGAGTGACCCTAGTGGAACCCAAACTGGGCATCAGTGACCAGGTTATTGCTACGTAAATGCTGCTTCATAACACTGTTGATGACCCCTTCAATCACTTTACTGACGACCAAAAGTAGGCTGATGGGGCAGTAATTGGCCGGGTTGGATTTGTCCTGCTTTTTGTGTACAAGACATACCTGGGCAATTTTCCACATAGCCGGGTAGATGCCAGTGTTGTAGCTGTACTGGAACAGCCTGGCTAGGGGTGCAGCAAGCTCTGAAGCACAAGTCTTCAGTATTATTGCCGAATATTGTCAGGGCCCATAGCCTTTGCAGTATCCAGTGCCTTCAGCCATTTCTAGATATCAAGTGGAGTGAATCAAATTGGCTGAAGACTGGCATCTGTGATGCTGGGGACCTCCGGAAGAGGCCGAGTGAGATGCTTTTGACACAGTGAGATGCTTTTAAGAGTAACAAATAGATGCTAAGAAAAGCAGTCAGGTTTTTGGAAGCAGAATGCTTGAGAGGCAGCTATGAAAAAGTCTGTGAAAGACAGGAGACTGCGGAAAGAATGTTTCTGTCTTGGGTTCTCAAATACAATGGGATGTTTGGCAAGGACATGGAGATCCTTGATAGGATGCAGAGGAGATTTACCAGAATGGTTCCAGCGATCAGGGAATTTAACTACAGAGTGAGGTTGGAGAGACTGGGGCTGTTCTCCTTGGAGCAGGGGGTTGAAGGGAGATTTGCTAGAGGTGTGCGAGATTCTGACAGGTTTAGATATGCCAGTCAAAGAAAAGCTGATCCCAGGTGTGTAGATGAGGGTAATGCCGTTGATGTAGTTTATATGGATTTCAGCAAAGTCTTTGACAAGGTCCCACATGGGAGACTTATAAAGAAGGCAAATGCACATGGGATACAGGGTAATTTGATAAGGTGGATTCAAAATTAGCTTAGTTGTAGGAGACAGAGGGTGATGACAGAAGGATGCTTTAGTGAATGGAAGCCAGTGTCCAGTGGCGTACCACAGGGATCTGTGCTTGGTCCCCTATTATTTGTAATTTATATAAACGATATAGATGACTATGTGGGGGGTAGGATTAGTAAGTTTGCGGATAACACAAAGATTGGCTGGGTGGTTAACAGTGAGGTTGAGTGTCTTGGGCTACAGGAAGATATAAACGGGATGATCAAATGGGCAGATAAGTGGCAGATGGAATTTAATCCTGAAAAATGTGAGGTGATACACTTTGGAAGGAGTAATTTGACAAGGAAGTATTCAATGACACTAGGAAGTTCTGAGGGAAAAAGGACCTTGGTGTGTGTGTCCATAGATCTCTGAATGCGGAGGGGCATGTTAGTGGGGTGGTGAAAAAGGCATATGGGACACTTGCCTTTATCAATCGAGGCATTGATTACAAAAGTAGGGAGGTCATGTTGGAGTTGTACAGAACCTTGGTGAGGCCACAGCTGGAGCACTGCGTGCAGTTCTGGTCGCCACATTATAGGGAGGATGTGATTGCACTGGAGGGGGTGCAGAGGAGATTCACCAGGATGTTGCCTGGGATGAAACATTTAAGTTATGAAGAGAGGTTGGAAAGTCTTGGGTTGTTTTCATTGGAGCAGAGAAGACTGAGGGACGACCTGATTGAGGTGTACAAGATTATGAGGGGCATGGACAGGATGGATAGGGAGCAGCTGTTCCCCTTAGTTGAAGGGTCAGTCACGAGGGGATATAAGTTCAAGGTGAGGGGCAGGAGGTTTAGGGGGGATGTGAGGAAAAACTTTTTTACCGAGAGGGTTGTGACGGTCTGGAATGCGCTGCCTGGGAGGGTGGTGGAGGCGGGTTGCCTCACATCCTTTAAAAAGTACCTGGATGAGCACTTGGCACGTCATAACATTCAAGGCTATTGGCCAAGTGCTGGTAAATAGGATTAGGTAGGTAGGTCAGGTGTTTCTCACATGTCGGTGCAGACTCGATGGGCCGAAGGGCCTCTTCTGCACTGTGTGGTTCTGTGATTCTGATTCTGTGATTAACTGATAGCAAGAACTGAGGGACAAAGATTAAAGGTTTTGGGCAAGAAATACAGGGGGATATGAGGAAGAATTTTTTTACACAGGTAATGATTTTGAACTCGCTGCCTATGAGAGTGGTGCAAGTGGAAATGATGAATGATTTCAAAAGGAAATTGGATGGGCACTTTTGAAGGAAATAAACTTGAGGGGCTACAGGGATAGAGCGGCGAAAGGGTTTGACTGGATGGTTCTACAGACAGCTGGTATAGACTTGATTGGCTGAATGGTCTCCTTCTGTGCTGTATTTTGGTGGCATGTCAAACCACAAGGACTGTCATCTTGTTACTGTAGCCTTCTTCCGTCTTCACAGCTGGTGAGACACAGTCTTCCTTTACCTGTCCCACTGTTGAGGATTTTTTTGGACTGCACCTCTCCTCTGACCTTGCCGCCAATGGGTGGTCCTACCAGGAACAAAAACAGAACAAAAACACAAATACCTGGAAAAACCCAGCAGGTCTGACAGCATCTGCGGAGAGGGACACAGTTAACGTTTCAAGTCCGAATGACTCTTCATCAGAACTAAGGAAAAATAGAAAAGAGGTGAAATATAAGCTGGTTTAAGGGGGGGTGGGACAGGTAGAGCTGGATAGAGGGCCAGTGATAGGTGGAGATTGCCAAAAGATGTCATAGACAAAAGGACAAAGAGGTGGTGATATTATCTAAAGGAATGTGCTAATTAAGGGTAGAAAGCAGGATCAGCAAGGTACAGATAGTCCTAGTGAGGGTGGGGTGGGGGGAAGGGATCGAAATAGGCTAAAAGGTAGAGATAAAACAATGGATGGAAATACATTTAAAAATAATGGAAATAGGTGGGAAAAGAAAAATCTATATAAATTATTGAGAAAAAGGGGGATGGGAAAGGCACTGCTTAAGGGCTCTTGAAGGACTCTAAATGTTACACAACAACAAAAATTGTTGGAAAAACTCAGCAGGTCTGACAGCGTCTGTGGAGAGAGAAACAGAGTTAACGTCGACTCTTGTCTTCCTCTCCACAGATGCTGTCAGACCTGCTGAGTTTTTCCAGCAATTTTTGTTGTTGTTTCAGGTTTCCAGCATCCGCAGTGTTTTGCTTTTATCTGATTGCTCAAGGGAATCACTGCAACGCACACACCTCTCCGCCAAGGTGGTCAGAGACAGGAAGGTTCTGCGCTGGGACCCATGCGATGAAATCCCAGGGCCCATTGCGATGCCAGCGCTGCCGATCGCCGATTGGCTGAAGGCTCCCTTCACCCCCCCCTCCCCCATCCTAGATTGGCTGAAAGCAGCACGCCGCGGATTGGACGAGCGGAGTGTTCACTCAGTGATTGGCCGAGAGCCGCTGCTGGCCGTGGTTACCAGGCGACGCGGCCCGTTTGCTTACAGCAGCCGAGGCGAAGCGGGGTAGAAGGGGGCGGGAGGGGGGAGAGGAGGAAAAGAAGCACCGATAATTCGCCTTTTCCGTGGTCGTGCGAACGACGCTTTTTGAACCATGTTCATTTATTTGAGTAAGAAGGTGAGATAGTCGATGGTTCTTACAGATTAGGCCTCTTGAGCTCCGCACGGTTTAAACCACAACGGACGGAGCTCGAGGCACGCAAGTCCGGGGAGATTGTGGCGCATGCGCACGACCCTCAGTCACTCCTGTAACTGCAGAGCTTCTTATTGTTAAAGAGGGGGGGTCATCTGTGCAAAATAGTTTTGTTTTAGTCACTTTTTAATTGACGAAGTAGCTTTCGTTTGTTTTAGTTGGTAATGGTTATGGTTTTAGTGACCACAGGGTAATTTGTTTTTCAACGCCAGAGCTACTCCCACTATCTAACTCCCACTTCCTCTCCAAATCCTTTAACGTGTCCCTCATATTCCACCTTTTTAGCAAACAGCCCTCAAATTCACCATTAAAACAGTTTATGGAGTCCATCCCTTCAACATGAAGGAATGTCCCTCCCCCCCCCCCACTCCTGAATGTGAATGTGCATGATCCTGCTTGACTGGGCAGATGTTTTGTTTTAACATAGCTGTACATGGCCAAGCAAAGAAACTGTTAGAACTAAGTGCAGAAGGGAAAACGTACAGATTTAAAAGGTGAACAGTGGACTAGAGAATGGGAAATAGGTGTGGTTCCATGGGATTGTTTTGGTTCTTACAGGAACTTTTAAATTAATCCTGTACCGTAATCAATATTTGTAAAAATAATGTATAGTCAGGACCTTGAAACTAATAACTTCTAAAAAAAAAACATCTGTTTACAACTATCCCTACTTTGTGTATGAACTCCCACTTGCCAATATCAGTTAGAATTGACATCAGTGTATATTTATATTTTGTATTTGGGGGAAAAACAAAGGAAACTGATGCTTAGCTAGTTGTTAGATTAAGAAGTGGTAACTGAAGAGTTACATGTAAAGAGGTTTGAGAAGGTTTTTAAAGACGCAGGGAGAAAGTAAGGTAATGATGGCATTTAGAGTTCAAGACAGTGAGGGCTGAGATGTCTGAAGGCACTGCTCCTGATTATGAGAAGTGATTGGCATACTAAAGACTGCAAACCTGGACATCACAGCAACAACTTATATTTATATAACGCTTTTAAATTATTGAAACACCCCAAAGGCACCTCAAAGGAGCATTATAAAACAAAATATGATACTGAGCTACATAAAGAGATATTAATTCAGATGATCAAAAGCTTGGTCAAGAGATTTTAATGTGTGTCTTGAAGAAGAAAAGTGAGATAGAGAAGCAGAGAGGTGTAAGGGGGCGGTGGGTGGTGGGTGTGTATTTCAGAGCTTAGGGCCATGGCAACTAAAAGCACAGCCACCAATGGTGGAGCGATTGAAAGCAGAAGTGTCCAAGAGACCAGAATTGGAGGGGTGCAGATATCTTGGAGGGTTATGGGGCTGGAGGAGATTATAGAGATAGGGAGGAGCAAGGCCATGGAGGGATTTAAAAACAAGGTGAAGAATTTTACAATCAAGACATTGCTTGACCAAGGCCAGTGTAAGGTCAATGAGCTGACGGGGTGAAAGGGGAATGGAACTTGGTGTGAGTTAAGACATAGGCAGCAAAACTTTGGATGACCTCAAGTTTACAGAGTGTAGAATGTGGGAGGCCAGCCAGGAATGCATTGGAATAGTCGGGTCCAAAGGTAACAAAGGCATGAATGAGGTTTTCAACAGCAGATGAGTTGCAAAATGGGAAACATTGGGTGATGTTACAGAGGTGGAGATAAGTGGCCTTAGTAATGGCATGAATATGAGGTCAGAAGCTTTTTCTCCAATTAAAATTGAGATTTAAATGCAAGTTCAGGACAAATATTTATTAAAGTTTAGAAATGATAGACTTGTAACTTACTGAGGGAAAAAAATTCACACACTCATTCTAACAAACAACAATGCCCATTTTTTGGCTTTAGGGTATGGTGGGATATTATTTGTGAACAGGAATATCATTTATTGGAAGTTCATGCTTCTGCAAGTAATGAGTCGGTTATGGCACCAAATAAGAAAGTAATTCCTTAAACTACTTCCTGTTTATTCAGTTATTAGATTGGCCATTGGAATAACTGAGGAAAATTGGAGCTAATGTTGTTGAAAACTAGTTACTTGGCAAATTCCCAGCCAGTATTATGGTACACAGGATCACAGAATTTTTACAGCGCAGAAGGCAGCCACTCAGCCCATCGTGTGTTCTATGACTCTTCGAATGAACCATTCCCTTAGTGCCATTCTCCTGCCTTATTCCCATAACCCTGCACGTTCTTCCTTTTCAGATAACAGTCTAATTCCCTTTTGAATGGTTTAATTGAGCCTGCCTCCACCACACCCTCGGGCAGTGCATTCCAGATCTTAACCACTTGCTGCATGACAAAGTTTTTCTCATATCACTTATTTGCTCCTTTTGCCAATTACTTTAAATCTGTGCCCTCTCATTCCCGATTCTTTCATGAGTGGGAACAGTTTCTCCTTATCCACTCTGTTCAGACCCCTCATGATTTTAAATACCTCTATCAAATCCCCTCTCAATCTTCTCTTCTCCAAAGAAAACAGTCCTAACTTCTCTAATCTATCTTCATAACCAAATTCCTCATCGCTGGAACCATTCTCATGAACCTTTTCTGTAGTTTTCTATATAAACTATAGTGATAGTTTTGGTGACTCACTGATGTTGCTGCATGTGAGGATTTGGAGGCATTTTTTGCTGCACTGGTGTGCCACGGTTTCTATGATTCTTTGAGCAGCAGGCAAGAAATGGATGAAGAAATAAGCTGAGTTTGAGACTGACTCCCTGTTGTTAGCTGGGTAAGAGTCTAGAATAAGATGGAGTTTGTATGTATCAGCTGTGACAGTGCATTCTTTTCAGGAATGGGGAGAAGAGCCTTGAATAAATTTGCAGTTTAGTGCACTGCACATGGTTGCAATTTTACCCTTAAAGAATGTGTTTATTACTTATGTATTTAAAAATCATGCATCTGATTTTAAGTTATCTGTGTTTATGTACAATGTTATCTTTTGTTATTTGTTTCAGATTGCTATTCCTAATAACAATCAGCTGAGATGTGTTTCATGGAATAAAGATCAAGGATTTATTGCTTGTGGTGGGGAAGATGGCCTTTTAAAGGTGCTGAAACTTGAAACACAGACAGGTAAGGAAAAACTTAGAAAGCCAAAATGTATGTAGTGTAATTTTGAAGAATTTTTGCATATATTTTATGATGCATTTCCAAAATGCATGCAAAAGATGTACATCCTGACCAGTGTATTGTATCTGGAGAACTGTGTACTGTTCTGTTTTCCATGATATGGAGGGAGAAAGAGGTTGCAGAAAGAGAAAACGGACTATTACATTGATTTAGAGTCATCAACTATGAAGAATGACTTGATTCAGCCTTGAAAAGAAAGAAAAACTTGGATTTATATAATGACATGCCAAATGTTATAGAAGCTTATGAGATAGTTAATGGGCTAGAGAAAGTAAATCTGGAATATATAGGTCAAGGAAATAGAACAGGACATAAGCAAAAGATTGTGAAGGAAATATTAAGGCCAGATTGGATTGATTTTAAAAAGCAGTGAGATGTTGTATTGGGTAGTTAGTAGAGCTGGATTTTTGGATTCAAATCAATCTTGTGACCTTACAGGTTGTAGGCCCATCTTTAAAATATATTGGCTAACGACTGCATTCTAATTCCTATTGTTTTGAAAGAAAGAAAATCTTCTATTTATATTGTCTATTATGTTTTCAGTATGTCTCAAAGTAATACATTTGCTGCACTTCAAAAATAATTCATTGGCAATGTTAATAGCTGAATAAATGTGACAGTTAATTTTTACACATCAAAGTTCCAAAATCAACAGTGAGATTAATGACCAGATATTGGCCCAGATTATGTGGTGGTTATGAGAGTGAAACTGTCAGTGTTCATTGTCATTACTCCCCTGAAACTGACTTGGCGTTCTGGAGTCTACACATCTGCGGTTAAATGGTAAAATCTGGAAGTTGCTGTCAGTGATTCCGCACTTTTCCAGAGGATGTGCTGTTGAGGCCCTCTCAAAACGCAATCAACTAGAAATCAGTGAACTGATGCAAACTTCCACTTTTGCACTTTTAGTATTGCTGTAAAAACCCTTGCAAAAGTTACCCCCTGTTGAGTAATATGCTTTTAATGTGTGCTAAGTTCATAAATTATTATTAAGCATCCTCACTAACATTTTTAAAGTTTATGATATTTTTGTTTCTACTTTAACTTATGTGCATATCCCAATCATTTATTTCACCGTCTGTAAAATCTCACAAACAAAAGTGAATGGATTCAGTTTTTTTTTAACTTCCTGGTTGCTTTAAGTGTTAATACTTCAGTGTGATTGGCTGTGTACCTTACTTGATGGACACCTAGGGCAGAATTTTGCCCTTGGCATGCGAGCAGGGCGGGGGCGGTTGGGAAGCTGACCACCACCTGCGATCGGGCCCCGAAGGCAATTTCACGCTTGCAAGCCAATTAAGACCTGCCCAGCATGAAACATGAATGGCAGCGCTGAGTGCTGCCTGGGCAAGCGGGGAGAGGAGTGCGAACCGGGTGAGGGCGACCTTGGCGCATGGGTGCAAGTGCGCGCTACATAATCTCGCTGAGGCGGAGAGATGCCTCAGGGAGATGAACTGATTTGAAAAAGAAATAAAGATTTGATAAATGTTATGAAACATGTCCCCTCATGTGACTTTGTCACATGAGCAGGGATATGTTAATTATGAAAAATTAAAGTTTTTATTTAATTTTTATTTGCTTTTGGAAACCTCATCCCACCCGTGGATGAGGTTTCCAAAAGAGTGCAAAGGCCGCTTGGCCTTTTTACCTGCCTGCAAACCGTAAGGTTGAATGGACAGTGAAAATTTTACTTCAATTACCTTTTAAATGGCCTGAATAGGCCTTTTAATTCTCAGCAGGCGTGCTGCCGACGAAATATCGCGAGAGTGCACGATGACGTCAGGACACACGCCTGACGTCACGCATCATTTTACTCTCGGTTGGGTTGCATGCCACCTGCCGTGCTAAGAATTTTACCCCTGGAGATCTCCTTGACTTGGCACCAGGTTCAGATTGTCTTCAGGAAAGGGGAAGCTTGTGCCACAGAGATCACTAGATCTTTGTGGGCAGCTTTCTTTGATGCAAGCTACCAGTGCTATTGCTTTGCAGCTGACTGCACAGTACAGTCCAATCTGTTTTCTTGGTGTTTTTTTGAGCCTTGGCACATTTTAAGTCCTTTTGAACTGCTAGATGATATCTTGTTTTAACATCTCATGCAAGAAACAACACCACTGCCTCAGTGCTGTACTGAAGCATTACCTAGATTACACGGTCAAGCCTCTGATATGTTACTTGAATCCATAATCTTCTGATTCGGAGCTAAGATTCAGATTAACGAAAGTCTGTTTTACTATGGTGGGGATGTTGAAATGATCTCATGATTGGGGGGAAAAAAATCTAAATTGACAATAGTGACTATTTTATGAACATTTTCTGACAGTTGTTGTTTCATATAAGACATTTCAATGAGTATTCTCCAAACAGGAGAAACATCTTCAAGTCAATAATAAAAAATTCTTCTACTCCTGCTTGCAATACTTTAGTTGAAATATGACAAGCAAAGTGAACACAAGTGACATTGTAGGCAAGTGTGACCTTGACATACTATCACATGAAATGTCATAGAATCATGCTCTGTAGCGTAATGAGGGCTGATAAATAAAACGTTTTACTACATCTTTATTTAATGGAAGCTGATCAGTAAGCAGTGAAATGTAAGTTTTTCATGCAGGGTGAATCTGCTCTGGAGTGCTACAATCCATATGTGGCGTGGAGCCAATCACATACTTTGTGGTTTTGTTTGGGTTCAGATGTGCGCAGGGAAGAAGACTAAAACTAGTTGGGAAAGGAGGAGAATAGAAAAATGAGAAATGGACCCTAATGCAGATAAATTGTAAATTAAACGACCTTTGCTGCAGCTGTGGTGGGAGCGGTACAATTGGCCTTCATACTTCTTGCTAACGGAGGAGGAGGAGAAAAAAAATCACAAGGATTCCTATTTGACACCTGCAGGAGGATGTGCACATATGGTTATTGGTGGGCATATGATTTAACATTGCAATAACCAATGTATTGCCCCAGTTTTCTGACTTGTTTTCAGCTCAGTTGACCATGGGTTGCACTATCTTATGAAATAAAATCAGAAAATGTTGGAAACACTCAGCGTATCAGCTAGTATCTATGGCGGGGGACAAATTAGGAAGCCAAATGGCATAATATACAGCTGTTAATGTGTAAAGACGCAGAGTTATACAGGGATGTGATCGGGTTGTGCTCTGTACTCCCACTGTTAAATGGCTCGTCAAGATTTGACTCAAATGAAGAATTCCTACACGGCTTAAGTACTTGAGGTCTGTTTGTGTAGTTGTACATAGCATGAGGGGTTGGCTTGGAATTTCCTGGATACCTGCACCCAGTGACATGTGCACTTGGGGCACATTTCAAATGCGTGGCCTAAAAGGTAACTGTATTTTGGTCCTGTTGAGTTATGCACAAGTATGAAATGCTGAAATTGCAATCTTTTATGTTCTAACCCATCTCCCTCATAATAATTGCCCCATCCCCAAACTACGGAGGCTTATGTGGAAGTTTCCTGCAATTGCTTTTGCTCAGACACCCGCTTACAGTTAGAATCCGATTACCAGCACAAAACCATTTTTCTGGTTTTTCATTTCAATTTTTTGAACATCATCTTAAAATTTTTTACCCTCACTGAGATTTGTACTATTTTGTCTGTATTTTGGAATACATTTCATGGCATCACGTAAGTTACGTTAAATGCTGAAATGTTTCCCTGTGGCATATTTTTAAACATGCTGTGTCTAATATGCATTAATGAAAGTTAAATGAGTTGAACCATTTTCATCTATGTACCTGAATTTATGATGTGAGTTTGGTGCTTTCCTTATGCTTTGGTTATTTCTGCTGATTTCTGCAATTTTACTTTTGGATGTGTTCAAATAATATTCCCCAGAAATTTGAGCTTAACTTGATATCAGCAGAATAAACCTTAGAATTAGTGCTTTTAGGCTAAGCTTCTGGCCTACACCCACAGAGGGAATTATTACAGGCCACTGATTCAGGAAAGTAGGGTGGGGAGGAGAAAATTGGTTTCGGGAGCTATACTATTCTGGCACTTTTGATCTTACTCTTCTAAGTTTTTTCTTAAGCATACCTGCTTTGTATTTAAAGCAACAATAAACAGCATCATGAAATGACATTTAAGTTTAGGTTCTAATTGACCACTGTGGATTTCTGTAGATGATACAAGATTAAAGGGACTAGCTGCACCCAGCAACCTTTCCATGAATCAGACACTAGAAGGGCACAGTGGTAAGTTTTTGTTTTATTCTATATATCTGCTCGATTAGGAATGCGCTATGTGGCTACTTTAGTTGTTAGCTATTGGCCACTAATTAAAATTGAATCAGTTGCTGCTACTGCTATGGTTACTAAACTGTTTATATAGCATTTAAAATACATAACTAGAATTTATTGACCTGTCTATCCTAAAGCAAATTGTAATCAGTTCTTTGTATTATAATAGGCTCAACACCATTGTATGATAGACATTATAGCTGTGTGAAGATGCAACATGTTGTGATGACTGGGAGGGGGTCAATAAATTCAACCCTTTGAGTCATTCTGTTAACATGCATAATTTAGTTGTTGCTTAAAATTAAAATTGCTATATAACATTCACATTAATTACTTACTACCAAATGTTTGGTGTAGATTCATTATATGCTGAAAGTTTGTGGGAAACATCCTGTAACCTACACGAGGTGCTGAACTTCATTTATTTGCAACTTGTCCATTGAGCTATTAGGTGTGCCTATCGATGAGCTACAAATCGTGTCTCATAACCTCCTCATGAAGCTATGCAGAAAGTAGAGATTGGTTTCTCTGGAAGAATACTTATTTTTAAACACTTTTTTCCCCCTTTTATTCTTGTTCATTTGTGCATCAGTTATTTTAACAAGTTGAGTGGCATTTCCTGGTTTCTACCAAGGTAGTCATGAAGTGACTGCTAGGAGATGTACAACGTAAGCATGTTTCCCCCAACCTTTTTCTTTATGAAAAACTTTCTTTCACCAACTGTTTAATCCCCCGGCAACCCCCACCCTCCAATAAGGCAGTGTCTGGCTCCTACATGGCAATGAAATGTGGTAACCAACCTTTTTGGTTGTACTTTGAATTTGTCTCTGTTATGGAAGAATATAGTTGGCGTCATGATAACATGTGACTACTTTAAGAAGTATGTTAGCTTATCTTGTTAATCTTATTCACCTGAAGGAGCGGACTAACCTCCAGAGGTGACCCAACTTTCTTCTTTTTTGCTGAATTTGCTTTTCCCAAACTGGAAATGCAATCTAGAAAGTAGACACATTAAACAATGTAAATGCACAGCCATGTGCTTCCCCCATATGTATAGCTTGAATATGATAAAGTTCCAATCAAGTTCCACTACAAATGATTCTCTCCTCATGCTTCCAAATAATCTGATAAACAGGTGGTATATTCAATCCCTGGTTAACCACATTATTCGAAGCATTACTCTTCAATGCCAAAATATTTACTTTTATATTGTGTTTAGCATTCTTTTATTTGTTGCACTTTATATTTCCTAACAATTTCACCTATTACATTTTTTTTCCAAAATGAAAGCGTTCACTCTCCTCTCGCCTGTATGTCTCTTTCATTTCTATGGGCCATGTCTGATTTACTAATTGGATCAGTTTTTGGAAAAGTTTAATTTGATACAAACTATAAATTACTTTTGGCATGAGTAATAAAGGAACTAGATTGAAAATTATCTTCTGTTGGCCAGTTATCTTCATTAAGCTATGTTTGATCAGGTGCTGTACAGGTGGTGACTTGGAATGAGCAGTACCAGAAGTTGACAACCAGTGACCAGAATGGTCTCATTATTGTGTGGATGTTGTACAAAGGTCAGTTAACTCTTCTAGGGGTAAGCAGTAAAATTGATTTTGATATGAACAAAATATTTGCCGGGCAGCATTACAATTTGTTAAACCGATTTTCGTAGTTGGGATCAGTTGATTTTGGATATAAACCACAGAATGTAGTGTTTGTTTGTTCAAAGTGAACTGACTTATAACTCACATCACATAGGATATATGGCATAGAAACAGGCCATTCAGCCCAACCAGTCCATGCTGGTGCTTATGCTCCACTCAAACCTCCTCCCATTTTTTCCCATCTAAATTAACCATCTATTCCTTTCTCCCAAATGCTTGTCTACCTTCCTCTTAAACTCATCCATACTATTCACTTCAACCACTCCCTGTAGTAGCAGGTTCTAAATTCTTACTACTCTTTGGGTACAGAAGTTTCTTCTGAATTCCCTATTGGATTTCTTGATTACTATCTTATATTGATGGCCTCTAGTTATGCACTTTCCCACAAGAGAAAACATTCTTTCTCTACCCACTCTATCAAAATCGTTCATAATTTTAAAGGCCTCTATTAGGGTCACCACTCAGCTTTCCTCTTTTGAGAGCAAAAAGACACAGACTGTCAAACCATCCCAGAAATGTGTGTACATTTCAGGAATTACCCTTGTAATTCTCTGCATCCTCTTCAGAGTCTCAATATCCTTTTTATAATTTGGTGATCAGAACTGCACGCAGTATTCTATTGTAGTCTAATAAAGGTTTGATACAAGTTTAGCATAACTCTCTACTTTTTAATCTGTGTATAACTTGACAGGCTCAAGCTAAGTATTGTTGAGTTGTTAACTTGAGCTGTGTATCTGTGTGGAGTCACTGGGTCACACATGACATTTCTCCAAAGTGACAGAGAAGCTGATATCAGGCAGACCCTGCAGATGTCCTTGTAGCCAACTTAAATCTAAGGAGCATATTTGCCTACCCTTATGGCAACAGTTGGTCGTAGAGTCATAAACGGCACAGAAGGAGGTCATTCGGTCCACTGAATGCATGCTGGCTCTTGAGAACAATTCATTCTGTCCCATTTCGTTTGACCAGAGATGATGATTAATATGTCATCTTTCATTTCTCCAAAGGAATAGGGCAGTGGAGTGAATGAGAGAACACCAATCAGTTAGAGGTAATTGGAGGCACGGTCTTATTGTAATTGTAACAGAAAGAAACATTAAAAAAATACTAAAACCGCAAGGTGAAAATAAGGAGGAAAAAAAACATGGAGGGGGCAACATGAGGGAGCAAAATTAGAGCAAATGGTAAATTATAAGTCGAGAGTATACTTTTATCTTAGTCAAATTTAAAAGAGAAAATGTGATAAATGAGAGAACTAATTAAATTGTTATAATTAACCCCACTAGTTCAGAATTATATCAATGCATTTATTTAGGAAAAAATGGAAAAAAAAAATCAAAGTTCCTGTACATTATAATTGAAGGTGCTCACAAACAGCAGTTTTCAAGTTCTTCTTTGAACAAGATTGGAAACAGTTAGTTAATTGTTGATTTTTTTTTTATTAGACTCAATACTTATCATTTGATCACAGGTTCTTGGTACGAGGAAATGATCAACAATAGAAACAAATCTGTGGTTCGCAGTATGAGCTGGAATGCTGATGGACAGAAAATCTGCATCGTGTATGAAGATGGTGCTGTCATTGTGGGTTCAGTGGACGGTAATGTATTTTGAACTGAAAACTTATGATATGAATTAGATTCTGACATTCAGATATGTAGAATTTTTTTACGGACTTGCAATTTAATAAAATTCCTTGTCAATTTCAATATAAAATACTCCATACATCAGTGATGTCATTGTCTACTATAAACCTATCTTCCAAACATAGTGAGCAGAATTTTGCCATTGACAGGCGGGCTCGGCAGGGGCGATCGGGAAGCTGCCCGCCGCCCGCAATTGGCACCACAATGTGATTTCACACTGGTGGGCCAATTAAGGCCTACCCAGTGTGAAACACAAGCGGTGGTGCTGAGCACTGCCTGTTCTTGGGGGCAGGAGGTGGGGGGGGGGTGTGAGCCAGCCAAGCACGTACTTTGTGCATGTGCACGAGTGAGCGCTGCATAATTTCCCTGAGGCACGGAGCTGCCTCAGTAAGATGCAGAGATGTTAAAAAAAATAAAGGCAATAAAAATGTAATAGAACATGTCCTCTCGTGACAGAGGACATGTTATTAATGAAAAGTTAAAATTTTTATTTTATTTTTATTTGTTTTTAGAAAGCTCATCCCGCCCGTGGATGAGGTTTCCAAAAAAATGCAAAGGCCGCTTGGCCTTTTTGTCTGCCCGCCAATCGTTAGGTTGGATGGCAGGAAAAAAGGAAGGAATTGATAACATTAATTGAAAGATTCACTTTAATTGATTACGTTAATTGACCTTAACAGGCCTTTTAATTGCTGGGCGTGCTGCCGGTTCCGGCGCCCGCCGACCAAACTATCGCGTGACTGCGTGTTGATGTCGGCACACTCGGTTGACGTCAATGTGCATCATTTCACGCTCGAGCGGGTTGGCGCGCGCCCGCCCGCTGAGCAAAATTTCCTGCCCAGTGTTACAAAGCCATGCTTTATATAAAATAAATGACTTATGTATTTACTGATGGAAAATCACTAAGTTTTAAAAGGACTAAAACAGTTAAGATGGCCGTTGAAGGTGAGGTGACTTTTTTCATTTCTACCGATGCAGAATTACCTCAAGTGTCCTGAATGTTCTTAATTAAATGACCCGGGGTGTGGTGCCTTGCCTTGACTGGACACGCTGAAGGGAGCCCGTCTGTAGAATTCGCAGTTTCTATAGTCTGTGGGCTTCAAGACTCAAAATCCATTGACTCAGACTCATTGGCCGGAATTTTCCAGCACCCCTGCGGCGCATTTCCCTGTGGTGGGGTGGGCAAGCCATTTAAATCTCCATTCACATTTGCGGGACCAGAAGACCCCGCCGGCGTGAGGGGCTGGAAAATTCCGGCCGTTGTCCCTGAGCTCGAAACTGAACAAATAGAGCTGTAGAGAAACCGCTTCATCATAAGTAGTTGTGAATAGCCACCATCCATTCCCCATGGCGTAGCAGTGGCTTCTAAGTTTGAATTATTTAAGTGGACAATGGAAGTATTGATCAGGTGGTCACCTGGTTGAAACTGACCTTGGATAACCAATCTTACTACAAGCATCAGGGAAATACAAGCCAGTCTGAAATGAACAGCACAGC
This sequence comes from Cetorhinus maximus, assembly GCF_964194155.1. Classification (NCBI taxonomy): domain Eukaryota; kingdom Metazoa; phylum Chordata; class Chondrichthyes; order Lamniformes; family Cetorhinidae; genus Cetorhinus; species Cetorhinus maximus. The sequence goes on along the minus strand of NC_135883.1, from coordinate 12,923,772 downwards.
AGATCCCTGTGTGGATCTCTCTCCCTCTCCCAACTGTTTTACAAGCTCGAACCCTGACTGCTGTTTTTGCCGATCCATGTGCCCAGGCAGAGATGATATTAAGGAAGTCACCCCAGCAGCTGCTGTCTCCCAAAAAATAGATAAATCGCCCATCTACACCTTTAAACTGCCGCGATACCAAAACTAGAAGGACTACTGAACCCAGCCTGGATCCATCCAAGTCATCAACCTACAAGAACCATATTACTTTAAACTTTATTGACTTTTAAGATATCACTTAAACTATCCTCCCACTTTGTAATCTACTTTACGTGTGAACCTGAGCATGTGTGTGTGAATGTTGGAGTGTTTCTATTATTTTTCTTAGACTGGGTTAACTAGAATAAATCCATCCTCTTCACTTTTAAAGAAACTCAAGGAAACGTGTGGAAACGTTGCTTTTTGCAGTCAAAGCACGTAAACAGTTAAACCCCCCCTTTTTTCTTATTCATTTTTATTTTTTAATTAATTAATTTATTTCCCCCCCACTTATTTTTTAAAAATGTATTCTCATTTTTATGCATTGTTTAATCCCCAGCTTTTAGCCTTTTCGATTTTTTTTTCCCACCACTGTCCCCTTTCCCCACCCCACCCCCACTAGGGCCATCTGTCACTTTCCAGAGTGCTCACCCTGGTCCTGCCATTATCACATTCTGCTTTCCACTCTTAATGTCACCATTAGTACCTCCTTTAGCCAGCACCACCACTATTAACAACCCTTTGACCTTTTGTTGATGACATCTTTCGCAATTTCTCCTTTGCCTCCACCTATCACTGGCCTTCTATCCAGCTTCACCTGTTCCATCCATCTCTCCCCCCATTAAACAGTATATATTTCACCACATTTCTACTGCCCTTTAGCTCTGAAGAAGAGTCATATGGACTCGAAACGTTAACTCTCTTTCTCTCCACAGATACTGTCAGACCTGCTGAGTTTTTCCTGCATTTATTGTTTTTGTAAACAGTTAATTGCTCACCTAATTGGCAAGGATTAAAAAACCTGCTGTGGTCAAACGAGGAGTGGGGTAAAGAGGGAAGCCATTCAACCACTGCTCACCTGATTGTAATAGAAATATTGTTGATTATTTATTTTAATATAGGTCATTGTATATGTTAACATTTTTGCAACCACGACCTTTCTATTATCCATAAAACTATTTGCTAACTGCCAAATAATATTGGCTTCTTGCTTTTTAACTTTCCTTAAAGGTCTCATGTTTTCTGTATTTTGTCAGGTAACCGTATTTGGGGCAAGGAATTGAAGGGCCTCCAACTGACTCAAGTTGCATGGTCGCCAGACAGCAAGATTCTTATATTTGGCATGGCTAATGGAGAAATACACATATATGACAGCCAAGGAAATTTTATTGTAGGCATATAGATTTTTATGATAGTTTTCAAATTAGTGAATTTTCTTGCCATTTTCATAGAACCTCTGGATCTACTTGCATGTTAATTCTCAATAAATATGCGAGAATGTAATATTTAACCAGTGGCAATGATTTGAGACCATTCAAAGTTGCCTCAGATTTGCAGGTGTACATAAAGCACTTTTAAGTATGATTAACACTCTTGTATGTATATAGGGAAGGGTGAAGCAAAAGAATACACTTTTGAAAATTATCAGTTATGAAGACCTCTTAAGGAAGAATTACAATTTTAAAATTCATTTCTGCTTCAGCACAGCAGATCCCTGGCTCAAATCTTCTGGCCTCCGGATCATCGGAGACTGGACGTAGGACCCAAGATGCGCATCAGGACCCTGCAGAAATCCTGATGCGCTTGCCTCCTTGGGAATTGCCTAGGAAGCTTGAACTTGCCCATTGCAAGGGCTCTCTGCAGATGTCTCTGACTCTAAGTTAGAGTCAGAGACTTCAGATTTGCTGTGGGGCTTACCTGAATAGCTATTCAGGAAATGTTAAACCGAAAAAACTTAGTTTAATTCCTGGGCAACTATACAACTGACACCACCCCTCCACCCCACCGACCCAACTCTCTGACTACCCCTCCTGACCACACTACACCCCCTAACCAGACATCAGACATGACTAGCCCCCTGACCAGAGTTGACTGCACCCAACTAACCCTCCAACCCAACCTGACTAGCCCCTGACCTGACTACCCCTATTGATATGATTCATTTTAGGAGCTGTTTGATATTGTGATTAAAACCTTTCCAATATGGTTATCTGTAATCTAATTTTGTATGAATTGAATATATCTTTGTGCTTTTTAGGTGAAGCTGGTGCTGCAGTGTCTGACTAATGTAACTGGTGCCGTTAGCATTGTTGGTATCCATTGGTATTCTGGAAGTGAAGGCTATGTTGAACCAGACTGTCCCTGCCTAGCTATCTGTTTAGACAATGGCCGATGTCAAATAATGCGTCATGAACATGATGAGAGTGAGTATTGTCACTGTATAAATTTGGGATAGATTCAGGAATTTTATTTTCTTTTAGTTTGTTCATCATTGCACACCCATATCTGAAACCAGTGCAATCTGTTACAAACCACATGAATATTGTCAATTTTAGTGTCAGCCGTGGCTCAATTGGCGGCACTTCCAAATCCACTCCAGGACTTGAGCACAAAAATCAAATCTGACACTTCCAGTCCAGCACTGAGGGAGTGATATACTGTTGGAGATGCAATTTTTTAGAGGAGACATTAAACTGAGGCCCAGCCTACCCTCTCAAGTGGACATAAAATATCCTTTGGCACTATTTCAAAGAGGAGGGGTGAGTTATCCCTGCTGTCCAGGCCAATATTTAGTCCTCAATCAACATCACAAAAACAGATGATCTGGTCATCATCACATTACTGTTTGCAGGAGCTTGCTGGCTATTGTTTCCTACATTACAATAGTGACTAAACTTCAAAAGTACTTCATTGGCTGTGAAGTGCTTGGGACATCTGGTGGTCAGGCAAGACCAGTCTTTTTATTTCCTTTATCTCTCCACAATTGACCAACGGGAGGCAGATTTTAAATTGAGTTGAATATAGAGGGGATTAAATTAGACAACTCTGAAAACAGGTGTGAGGATCACGGTATACAATACATCACAATGAACGATTGTGAGTTAAGCAGTATGTTAATTTGTGCTGCTTTAAATGATTGCTGCATTTTTAAAATTCATTTACGGCTGGCTAGGCTAGCGTTTATTGCCCATCCCTAATTGCCCTTGAGAAGGTGGTGGTGAACTGCCTTCTTGAACCACTGCAGTCCCTGTGGCGTAGGTACACCCACAGTGCTGTTAGGGAGAGAGTTCCAGGATTTTGACCCAGCGACAGTGAAGGTACAATGATATAGTTCCAAGTCAGGATGGTGGGTAGCTTGGAGGGGAACTTCCAGGTAGTGGTCTTCCCATTGGTCTGCTGCCCTTGTCCTTCCAGATGGTAGTGGTTGTGGGTTTGGAAGGGGTCGTTGGTTTGAAAGGTGCTGTTTTGGTGAGTTCCTGCAGTGCACCTTGTAGATGGTACACACTGCTGCCACTGTGCATCAGAAGTGAAGGGAGTGAATGTTTGTGGATGTGGTGGCAATTAAGCAGGTGCTTTGTCCTGGATGGTGTCAAGCTTCTTGAATGTTGTTGAAGTTGCACTCTTCTAGGCAAGTGGAGAGTATTCCATCACATGTCTGACTTGTGCCTTGTAGACAGTGGACAGGCTTTGGGGAGTCAGGAGGTGAGTTACTCGCTGCAGGATTCCTAGCCTCTGACCTGCTCTTGTAGCCACAGTAGTTATATGGCTAGTCCAGTTCAGTTTCTGGTCATTGGTAACCCCTAGGATGTTGATAGCAGGAGATTGAGTGAATGTAATGCCATTGAATGTCAAGGGGTGATGGTAAATTCTCTCTTGTTGGAGATGGTCATTGCCTGGCACTTGTGTGGCGTGAATTTTACTTGCCACTTGTCAGCCCAAGCTGGATATTGTCTAGGCTTTGCTGCATTTGGACATGGATTGCTTCAGTATCTGAGGAGTCACGAATGGTGCTGAACATTGCACAATCCCCACTTCTGACCTTATGATGGAAGGAAGGTCATTGATGAAGCAGTTGAAGATGTTTGGGCCTAGAACAGCATCCTGAGGAACTCCTGCAGTGGTGTCCTGGAACCGAGGCAGTTGACTTCCAACAACCACAACTATGTTCCTTTGTGCGAGATATGACTCCAACCAGCAGAGTTTTCCCCCGATTCCCATTGGCAGCAGTTTTGCCAGGGCTCCTTGATGCCACACTCCATCAAATGCTGACTTGATGTTAAGGGTAGTCATTTTAGCTCGCCTCTGGAGTTCAGCTCTTTTGTCCATGTTTGATCCAAGGCTGTGATGCGGTGAGTGGCCCTGGCAGAACCCAAACTGAGCATCAGTGAACAGGTAATTGCTTGGCAAGTGCCACTAGATAGCACTGTTGATGATGCCTTCCATCACTTTACTGATGATCGAGAGGAGACTGATGAGGCGGTAATTGGCCCGGTTGGATTTGCCCTCGGGCAATTTTCAACGTTGCCAGGTAGATGCTAGCGTTGTAGTGATACTGCAACAGCTTGGCTAGGGGAGCAGCAAGTTCTGGACTTCTGTACTATTGCTAGAATATTGTCAGGGCAGTATCCAGTGCCTTCAGCTGTTTCTTGATATCACGTGGAGTGAATTGAATTGACTCTGTGATGCTAGGGGCCTCCGGAGGAGGCTGAGATGGATCATCCACTCAGCACTTCTGGCTGAAGATTGTTGCGAATGCATCAGCCTTATCTTTTGCACTGATGTGCTGGACTCCCCATCATCAAGGAGTCTCATCCTCCAGTGAGTTGTTTAATCGTCCACCAACATTCAGGACTGAATGTGGCAAGATTACAGATCTGATCCATTGGTTGTGGACTCGTTTAGCTCTGTCTATCACTTGCTGCTTTTGCTGTTGACAGCAAGTAGTCCTGTGTTGCAGTTTCACCTCACTTTTAGGCATGCTTGATGCTGCTCCTGGCATTTCTTCCTGCATTCTTTATTGAACCAGGGTTAATCCCCTGGCTTGGTGGTGATGGTACAGTGGGGGATATGCCGGGCCATGAAGTTACAGATTGTGGTTGAGTGCAGCTCTGCTGCTGCTGATGGCCACAGCGCCTCATGGTTATCCAGTCTTGAGTTGCCAGATCTGTTCGAAATCTATCCCATTTAGCACGGGTGGTAGTGCCACAGAAAACAATGGTGGATATCCTGAATGTGAAGATGTGACTTCATCTTCACAAGGACTTTGCGGCCGTCACTCCTACTAATACTGTCATGGACAGATGCATCTGTGTGAGGATGAGGTCAAATTTATTTTTCTCTCTTGGTTCCCTCACCATCCGCTGCAGACCCAGTCTAGCAGCTATGTCCTTTAGGACCCAGCCAGCTCGGACTGTAGTGGTGCTATCGAGCCACTCTTGGTGATGGACATTGAAATCCCCCATCCAGAGTACATTCTGTGCCCTTGCCACCCTCAGAGTGCTTCCTCCAAGTGGTGTTCAACATGGAGGAATACTGAGTCATCAGCTGAAGGGAAGCGGTATGTGGTAATCAGCAAGAGGCTTCTTTGCCCATGTTTGACCTCTTGCCATGAGACTTCTTGATGTCCAGAGTCATTGTTGAGGACTCCGAGGGCAACTCCCTCCTGACTGTATACCATTATGCTGCCACCTCTGCTGGGTCTGTCCTGCTGGTGGGACAGGACATACCCAGGGATGGTGATGGTGAAGTCTGGGACATTGTGTGTAAGGGATGATTCCATGAGTCTGATTATGTCAGGCTGTTGCTTGACTAGTCTGAGAGATAGCTCTCCCAATTTTGGCACTAGCCCCCAGATGCTATTAACGAGGACATTGCAGGATTGCCAAGGCTGAGTTTGCTGTTATTGTTTCTGTTGCCTAGGTTGATGCTGGGTGGTCTGTCTGGTTCCATTCCTTTTAGACTTTTTAGCGCCTTGATACGACTGAGTGGCTTGTTAGGCCATTTCAGAGGGCATTTGAGAGTCAGCCACAATGCAGCAAACACTATCTGCATTATTCATTGGTTGCATACATCAGCAAGAGGTCTCATACCTCATCAAGAATGGCATTTACCTGACAATGTGGAAAATTGCCCAGGTATGTCCTGTCCATAAAAAGCAGGACAAATCCAATCTAGCCAATTAGTGCCCATCAGTCTACTTTCAATCTCAGCAAATTGATGGAAAGGGCTGTCAACAGTGTGATCATGTGGCACTTCACAGCAATAGCTTGTTCAGTGATACTCAGTTTGATTTGAACTCGAGAGATGAGCTAAGATTGACTGCCCTTGGCATCAAGGCAGCAATTGACTGAGTGTGGTATCAAGGAGCCCTGGCAAAATTGAAGTTAATGGGATTTGAGGGGGGGGAAAGTTCTCCGCTGGTTGGGTCATACTTAGCACAAAGAAAGTTGATTGTGGTTGTTGGAGGTCAATCATCTCAGCTGAGGACATTGCTGCTGGAGTTCCTCAGGGTAGTGTCCTAGGCCCAACCACCTTCACTGCTTCATCAGTCACCTTCCCTGCATCATAATGTAAGAATTGGGGTGCTTGTTAATGATTGCACAGTGTTCAGTACCATTTGTCACATTTCAAGACATTGAAGCAGTCCATGTCCATATGCAGCAAGACCAGAACAACGATTGGGCTGCTAAGTGGCAAGTAACATTCGCGCCACACAAGTATCAGGCAATGACCATCTCCAACAAGGGAGAGTCTAACCTTCTCCCCTTGACATTCGGTGCATCACCATCATTGAATCCCCCACTATCAACATCCAGGGGGTTACCAGAAAACCAGAAAATTAACTGGACCAGCCACACAAATACCATGGCTACAAGAGAAGGTGAGAGGCTGGGAATTCTGTGATGAGTAACTCATGTCCTGACTCCTCGAGACCTGTCCATCTGCAAGGCATAAGTCAGGAATGTGATGGAAATACTCTCCACTTATCTGGATGAGTGCAGCTCTAATAACACTCAAGAAGCTCGACACAATCCAGGACAAAGCTGCCTGCTTGATTTGCGTGCCATCCACCACCTTAAACATTCATTCCTTCCAACGCTTAGGCAAAGTAGCACCAGAGAGTAGCACATACAAGATGCACTGCAACAACTTGCCAAGGCTCCTTCGACACCACTTTCCAAATTCGCAACCTCTACCACCTAGAAGGACAAGGGCAGCAGATGCCTGGGAGCACCATTCAATTAACATACCATCCTGACTTGGAATTGTATCGCTATTCCTTCACTGTTACTGGGTCAAAATTCTGGAACTCTCTCCTTAATAGCACCATAGGTGTACCCACACCAGATGGATTGGAGTGGTTCAAGAAGGAAGCTCACCTCCATCTTTTGAGGGACGTTAAATGATGGGCAATAAATGCTGGCGTTGCCAGCAATGCCTACCTCTGATGAACAAATATTAAAAAAATGAACATGTATTATGAGCAGCTCCATTGAGGTCTTTTGGGCAAATGACAGATTTGGGCAAGTGATCAAGGATGTCCACATAGTGAACAGCATGAAGGGCATAAGAAGGAACCTTTTGTATGATGTATTCTCCTTCACAGTAATAAGTAACAAAAAATGGGGGATAACTGTTTCCCTGGTACATTTACCATGGCGAAACCTCTACCAATCAGAGTCCACTTGCCAACCAATCAGCACCATTTTCTCATGCGGCATAAATTGTTGTTCCCTTTGAAATTTGGTATTGTTGCAATTCTGTCTTGAGGAATGCAAGACAAAAAGCTTCACCAGCATGTCTTTTTTCAGCAATTCTCAAGTTCTGTACTACCAAACAACTATTAGTTATAAGTTTTGGAGGGAAAAAAACCAGGCCATTTTTCCTCATCTTAACCTGTAAAGGAAGGACTTTCAGTTTATCAGGTGATCAAAGCATAGCCTGAATTTTTAGTATACTGCTAATTGTACATGTAGATTAAGAATTGAAGAAATTACTTATCCAAATTGACATTTAAGGCAACATCTGACTGAGCGTGGTAACAAGGAGTCAGGGCTTCATGGGGACAATTCTCCACTGGTTGGAGTCATACCTAGCACAAAGGTTGTAGTTTTTGGTGGCCAATCATCTCAGTCCCTGGAGTTGTAGGAGTTGCTCAGGGTAGTGTCCTAGGCTCAACCAACTTCAGTTGCTTCATCAGTGACCTTCCCTGTGTCATAAGATCAGAAGTGGGCGTTGCTTGCTGATGATTGCTGATGAAGTCCCATTTGCCACTTTTCAAGATATTGAAGCAATCCTGTGTCCATATACAGCAAGACCTGGAAAGCCATGCAGGCTTGGGCTGTCTTTGTTGTGCTTTGAATTTAGTATGTAGAAAACTGCTTTGTTTTCTCTGACTTGTTATGATGCAAGTACTGCAAAACTGAGGAGCTGTTCCAAAACAGGGATAGATGCACAGTTGAATGAATATAAATGCTTGTAAAAGTATTAAGCTTTTAAAACGACCAGGGCACTGCTCTAATGAATTTTCTCCAGTGCCGTATACATGGGAGAAATATGTGAGTTTGAATATGAAGATTGTGTGGCATTTGAATAACGAGGAAGACTGTGGGGTTGAGTTCCACTTCTTTTTGCTAGTTTGTACCAGATTCCAAAGCTAACAGCTGTGCCAGTACAAAAGGTCAGAGAATCTTAAACATAGGTGAGTTATGAGTTATGCCCAAAACCACTTCCTTTATGGTTTTCCAAACCTTTTATTTTGGATTAAGATTTGATATGCCAGGACCAGCTTTGACAACAAAACTGCTCATGTCCTCAGGTCAACATTGCAAGTTCCTGCCCATTTTGGGAAGGCAATTCAAGTTGCTTTCTCAGGCTCACAGGTACATACTAAATGTTTTTAGTCTTCAAAAAATATTTAATTTACTAAGAAACTGACTAGTGTTCACCAATGTAACTAGTAATGATTCAATATAGTTTTTAAAAATCATTTTTCAGCAATTTTAAAATCGGGTTACTTACGGATGAAGGACTAAACTCTTCTATTAAAATGCTTAGGGCTGGAATTTACAGGGTGCCATGGTCCCTGTCACCCTTCAGCCCTCACTAAAATGTCAGAGGGGAGTCTGCCCCCACTCCGGACAGCTGCATGGACCCATTTAATGGTGTGAGAAATGTTAATTAGCCTGAAGCAGGTTTACGCCCATGCCTGGTGATGAAGTCCTGCCACAGAGCTGCTGGCCAATCAGATGGCTGGCAGCTTTCTGGTCCCACCAGGAGCGGTGGCCACTGCTGAGACTGTATCCAGTCCCAATATCAAGGTCCCAGTCCCAGTATCAAGGAGCCAGATGCAAGGTAAATACTGGGGGTGGAGTGGTGGTGGTGGGGGGGGTACCTATCACTGGAGACAGACCTGCTGGCCCTGGTGAGGTGGCTGGGGGGCCAGGATGGGTGGGGTGTACGGTGTTGGGGGGGGGGTGCGGAGAGCGAGGGCCTCTGATTGGCCCAGGCGTCCCATAAAGGAGCTCCCCGCTTTGCCCACCACCAGCCCCCATAATTAAAGCTGCTGAGCTTTTAACTCTGAGTCAACCAACTAAACTAAATTAACAAAATCAGGGACAAAATTAACACAGCCCCTAAATTAGGGAACTGTAAAACCAAAGACAAAATTTAAAGGAAACTTACAAACATCAAACCAAAATGTGATTAAGAGGGTTGATAAAGCACCCCAGCCCCCGTGGTGCCCACTGGGCATGGAAGGCCTCGATGGTGCCAGCAAACACCGCGTGCTCCCTTTCCAGGGACACCTGGCCGTGAATGTAGCCGCGGAAGAGGGGCAGACAGTTGGGTTGGACGATCCCCTCGATCGCCTGCTGCCTGGACCTGTTAATGGCAAACTTGGCCAAGCCCAGGAGCAGGTTCACGAGGAGGTCCTCCTCCCTCCTGGCCCCCCCTCCGCACCGGGTGCCCATAGATCAGGAGCGTGGGACTGAAGTGTAAACAAAACAGCAATAAAGAGTTTTTTAAATAACTGAAAAGGGGGTGCAGCCTACAACACCCTATGTAAACATGGTCCATGGACTCCACAAGTCCACAAAAAGGGCAAGTGTTTTGGGAGTCCGTGAACCTACACATTCTGTGGGTGTACGGAACTGCTGCATGCAACACCCGATGGAAAGCGGGAGGACACTTCTGTAGAGGGCCCCCCAACGGTGACCTCCACTGCCGATGGCAACAAGGCACGCCAGGGCGTGTCTGGACAGCGGGCGAGGGCGAGGAAGTGAAGGGTGTGCAGCAACAGCCCTTACAGGAAACCCCTCCGCACCATGCTAAAGGGCACAGAGGGCATTTCTGCGAGGCGGCTCATGTTGCGGGGCACCAGCTCCCGAGGGAGGGTTCGGGGCTTGGGGCCAATGTGGAATTCCGTCCGAACAGGGGTATGCTCAGACGGAAGACCACTGCGCACCCTGCTGGGCTTTTACATGTAGTGGTGGGATGAGGCTCTTAAGTCGCCACTAATTGGCCACTTAAGGGCCTCAATTACCCGACAGCAGGAGGGCCACCGAATGGCTCTCCCACAGCACGTATAATTGCAGAGGGGGCAGCAGCATGTGGATAAGCGGCAGACACGCTGCCCACTGGATTTTACACCCCCACCTCTAACTTCAAACCCAATGGAAGGTGAGTGTAAAATCCAACTATTTGTGATAAATCCATTTTTAAGCTATCTTAATAAAATTGCACCAGTTTCTATTAAACACATCATTGAATGCACAACAATACCAAAGGAAATATGTTGTATTACACTGCCCGATTATACTGCTTTGTGGAAGATTTTAAGCTTGTGATTATGCAAGTATATCTTAGTCAAAGCTTGAACTGTAACTTAACTAGCACAGTTTTGAGCTGATGGTTGCAATTCCCTGACTTGCGGTCAAAGTGGAAACTCCACCCCAAACCTGGAGTGAATAATGCAATCTTCTCATTTTTCATGCTAGATCCTGTCCTGATTGATACTGGTATAAATGTGGTTGGCATTCAGTGGAACTATTGTGGGAGTGTATTGGCTGTTGCTGGTTCTCAAGTGTCAGCTGGTCAAGACAAGCAAATCAATGTTGTGCAGTTCTACACTCCTTTTGGTGAGGTGAGAGTTTTTTTGCTCTATTTTTTTGATTGGTGGGAATTTCAAGTCAGCTAGATACCTCATTGCATAAAAACCTCAGTTTTTTCTTAAAAGGAGAGGAAAGGGTTATGCTTGTTCAGAATCACACAGCCTGAAAAACCGAGATGCTATTCTAAGCAGTTGAACGAAATCAATCACTAGCATAGTGTAAGTAAGCTAATTTCTTGCTGTGTACAAATTGTCTGCCATAGTAGCCAACAAAGCAATGAGCATGCCTTAAAGTAATTGGCTGTGAAATGCTTTAGGATGTTCTGTTACAATCACAGCTGATGTTATTTGCTGAGCAAACCAAATCCTGGAGTAAAACTTGTTGTACTGATCATAACTTTTTTTTTTGTATTTTGAAAACAAGAGGAGAACTACTGATCTCAGAAACATAGAATCCCAGTAATACTTTTAGGATTTTAAAGTTAAAAGATTTAGTAACAAGAAAAAGAAACAAACACACAGGATTAAAATTAGAGTTTAAACAGTCTTACAAAACATTTCCCAAAACCCTACTTGGTCAGAACACACAAACTACTTGGCAACAGTTCCCTTAAAGATTTTAACCATAAAAATCAGTAATATTACCCAAGGCAAAACTGCTATCACTTCAGTAAAAGGTATACCACACAACTTCTCACTCTCCTCCACTGCTGTGGAAAAAAACAAGAAGTTCAAGAACAGACTGCTTTCTGAAAGCAAAGACTTCTCTGGCTTTAAATTGCACGGCTGCTTAAAATTTACAACTTTTCTGAGCAAAGAGCTAGTTTCAGGACATCTCCCCCACACAGCCAACACAACTCAACTAAACATCTTTTCTTAAATATCCTTTTCCTCTTTGATCTTTAGACTCCATTGTTCTAAGCACCTCTTTTGAACTCAATTTTTCTAAAATATAAAGATCTTTCATGTCTTCCGATTGCCTCCACTTTCAGGTAAAATAATATTTTATAATCTTGTTTACCTACGAAACCTTTAAGTTGTAAAAGTCCTTTATCATTTCTACACTCCCTTTGAAACTTAACAGGTGAAAAGTCAAGTTCCTACTTATCCTGTAAGGCAAATTTCAAACCCAACCTAATTACTTATACATTCAACTTCACCATAGCCTATCATTACAAATGCATGCATCTAGCAATTTTACCTTTATCTCTCTGCTCCCACAGACAAGCTGTTTTTACTAACCTTTCTCTATATAATGTATGTGTGTGTGTGTGTGTGTAATATATATATATATATATAAAATATACACACACACACACACACACACACACACACCTTTCTTTACAGAATACCACCATATTCCCAAAAATATTTCTAAAAATCTATCTTCACAGTTCAAAATAAATAAAGAATACCATCTAAATGCTAGTCTTTTTAAAATTTCTTTACCAGCAGAGTTTAAAGAATTATAATGATTCCTTGTGTGCAGCTTTTAAGTCAGTTAGAATACTAAATCTAAAGTACATGAAATAATCAAGATCAGCGTCAATTTAAGACAGATAATGCAATTGCTAAATTTGAGGTATGTTGTCATATTGTGTGTTACATTCTTGGTATTTTCAGAATTATAACCTAGATATTTCCCTCACTTTGCCCATTTCTTCAAGCATTTGCGCACATTAAAAGTGTCTGGCAAGCAAATGTATGCAGCATCGTGGGAAGGAGGAGGGTTGAGAATTGCCCTTGCTGTTGATTCTTTTATTTATTTTGCCAACATCAGACCTGATTACAAGGTAAAACCTACCAGCATCCCTAAATATTTTTTTGTATTCTGAAGATAAGTAGGTGTTTTTTCTTCATGCTAATTGTTCACATTTGGTGTAGTTAAGAATTGTGCAGTTAGAGATCCTGCTGCCTTCCCGCTTCCCTCTGATTAAGTGTGGAGCAGGAAGGCTTGCGGTCAAGGCCCTTAACTGGCTACTTAAGGGCTTACCCTGCTGCTGGTATTCAACCAACGGCGGGCAAGGGACTTGACATCTGGGGAGGCTGTCCAGAAAACCCCATTGGGGTTTCTGGGGGTGGCCCCTTGTTTTTGGGCACTCTGTACCTGATTGAAGTACCTGGTATTGGGAAGGATAGCAGGGGTAGGGTCTACTTCCATCTCTGCTATATCCCCTGTCTCTGCTCTTGACTCAGCTCATTTGATGCTGAAACTCTCTTCAATGTCTTTGTTACCTCTTGACTCGGCTATTCCAATGCACTCCTGGCCTGCCTTTCACCTTGCACCCTCTGTATATTGGAGCGCCTCTAAAACCCTACTCCCCGTCTCGTAACTTGCACCAATTCCTGTTCACCCATCTCCCTTGTGCTGGCTGAGCTATATTGGCTCCCAGTTTGGAAGTGCCACAATTTCAAAATTCTTGTTGTTTTCAAATCTTTCCATGACCTCACCCCCTCCTCCTTATCTTTGTAACCCCCTACAAGGCATCTCTGCGTTCCTCCAATTCTGGCCTCATCTCTGATTATAATTGCTTCATCGTGGTGGCAATGCCTTCAGCTTTAATGGATTTAAGCTCTCCAATTCCCTCCCTAAACCTCTCTCTCTTTTCCTTTTAATCCCCTCTTTAAAATGCACTTCGTTGTCCAAGCTTTTGGTCAGCAGTCCCTAATATCCCTTTGTATGGACAAATGCAAATCACAGGCAGGATTCCTTATTCTAAAACTGTGCCTCCTAGTTCTAGATTCCCTTACAAAGGAAAACATCTTCTTAGAATCTACCCTGTCAAGTCCACTCAAGATCTTGTATACCTCAATAAGATCACTTCTCATTCTTCTAAACTCCAATGAGTATAGGCCCAACCTGCTCAATCTTTCCTCATAGGATAACTCATTTATCCCAGGAATCAATGACCCTTCTCTAAACCACCTCCAATGCAAGTATATCATCCTTTAATGAGGAGATGAAAACTGCATGGAGTACTGCAGATTTGGTCTCACCAACATCTTAGATAGTAGTAGTAAGACTTCCCTACTTTTGTACTCCGTCTCCCTTGAAATAAAGGCCAACATTTCATTTGCCTTTCGAATTACTTGCTGTACCTGCATGCTAACGTTTTGTGGTCTGTCATTTTAATGATTTATGCGATCAAAAAAGTACATTTTTTTATGAAACAATATCCTTTTTTATTTTAAGCAAACATTGTGATCCAATTTTTGTCTTTTGGCAGTGGGGTTATTGCTCCAACACAGTAGTGTATGCATATACCAGACCAGATCGATTGGAATACTGTGTAGTCTTTTGGGACACCAAAAACAATGAAAAGTATGTAAAATACGTAAGGAGTCTGCTTTCAATAACTACATGTGGAGACTTTTGCATTTTAGCAACTAAAGCTGATGAGAGTTCTCCGCAAGTAAGGAATTATTTTCACTATTTACTACATTTTGTATTAGTACTGTAACTGAAATATTTAGTCAACTGTTGATTCAGCATTTATCTCAAAACTGACATTAATAAAATGCTTACAAGACTGAGATCAATAGATCTTTGTTCCCTAAGGATATCAAAGGATTTGTTACAATAACAAGTAAATGAAGTTCAGATACTAACCAACCATGATCTAATTGAATGGCAGTGCAGGCTTGATGGGTTGAATGGTCTGCTTCTGTGCCCAGCTTCATATATTTCCTTGACAGGAGATTGGTGAATTACAGAAGTATTTCAGTAAGATGCTAGGAAGGGCGAGGATAAAACATAAGCTCCCAGAAAATGGCACATTGGACACACATAATAAAGTATATACACCTAAAGCACACTGCGCCTGTTTAGGCCCTCAGGTCACCAGAGGTTCCTGTCCTAAGCTGCACCTGCAGATGCATGTTAGGCCCCAGACATCAGAAATGGATAACCAGAAAGTTTCCGTTCCATCTAAAGATCTTGTGGGGGTGGTAGGCACTACTGCAGTTTAATCAAATGGTTTTATTTTCATTGTTTGGTCTGACCCTGGAACTCTCGTGGGTCCTTTGTACTATAGTAGTGCAAGGCTACAGCATCATGTTCTCTGGGCCCCTCCATTCAGGCACCCAGCTAGTGAATGATCTGGAAAAGGAGGTGGGAAGTTAACACCTAACTTACATTTCTGCTTTTGAGCCTCCACCCCTTTAATCTGACCTTTCTGTTTGGAGGGGAAACGGTCAGGAAAATTGGCTCCAATTCCTCCTTTTTGTAATCAGCTATTTCCTACTTCTGTAATTCACCAATCATCTTAATTTGGGAGGAAAATACTAAATTTCAATATTCTCCCCACTCACACTTCTATATAATCATAATCTAGCTAAATCAGAATTTTGAGAGATACAACCTTAACTTCCTCCACTATAAGCCCTAAAATCAAAAGTTATTAAATGTATTTTCTAAAAATCACAAACATGTTAATTTTTTTTCCATGAGATTAGTTTTAACAGCTTATTCCCCTATTCACAAGCAGCAACTGTACCTCTTTGAATTTGTTAGAATTTTAGACCACAAATAAATCAACCTTCAATAGGATCATTTTACATTTGTCTCTACATATATATCCAGGACTGCATTTCCCAGAAATTATCTTGTCCTTTAGTAGAGTAAATCCCATGTAACTATTTCCATCATCCCCTGAATAAGTACTAATACAGAAGTAAAATACTACTGATGCTGGAAACCTGAATTAAAAACAGAAAAATGCTGGAAATACTCAGTATCTGTGAAGAGAACCAGTCTCCTTCCATCTCGCTAGTCTCTGCATTCATCATCCACCATTTGCACCACATCGAGTGTGATGTAACCACCAAACACATCTTCTTCCCTTTCAGCATTGTGAAGGAGCCGTTCCCTCCCTAATATCCTGGTCCACTCCTCGGTTAATCCAACATGCCTTCCCCTTCCTGTGGCACCTTCCCATGCTAGTACAGGAGATGACCTCTTTTACCTCCTCCCTTTTCCTCGTCCAAGGCCCCAAATAGTCCTCGCAGGTGAAAATGATTTATGTGTACTTCTTTCAATTTATTGTACTGTATTCACTGCTCATGATGTGGGGGTCTCCTCTGGATTAAGGACACCAACAACGGAGTAAAAGACAAATGAAAAGGGAGAGGATAAGGAAAAGCAATATGTAAAAGAAGCAGTTTATGATGACTGAACACGCAAAGTTATTTATAATCATGATATCAGCTCAACTGTTGATTTGTTCAATTTCTTTTGTTATTTTTGTCTTTAATGCACCTTGTTCCTAACACATCAATTACTGTTTCTTACCTCTGCTTCTATTGGTACGGCCTGCAACACAACTCCCTCAAGTTGGAGGGGCACAAAGTGGCTGAAACCATCAAGGACAGACAAATTACTGTGTTCTATTAGCAGAGGGGTTGAACACTAATCAAGAGGTGGTGCATTTGTAGAATACACTGGTTAAACTCCATCTAGACTGCTTTGTGCAGCACCTTTTCAAAAGAATTATAATTGTATTAGTGTACAGTATAAGGGGACAGAGATGACCAGCTTCCTGGAATTGAAATAATGATAAGATTAAGAAAATAGCAAAAGAGTAAACTTCAAGGTTATCTAATAGAGTTCACAGCTGGGGTATTGACTGAAATTCAAGGGGCAGAATTTTCTGCCTACCGGGCGGGCGGGCCTAACCCAATCTCCGGCTGGCGGGGAGCCAATCCCCACCGGAGAAGCAGGCCCCGCCGCCATTTTACGTGGGCGGGCCAATTAAGACCCGCCCAGCGTGACGTCCGGTGGGAAGTGCTGTGCACTTCCTGGGCGGGCAGGGGGGAGATTCCCCAAAAGTGAGTGCACGCTCTTTCGCGCATGCGCATGAAAGAGCGCACATCTCCCTGAGGATAAGTGCTGCCTCAGGGAGATCGTCGACAGTTTTAAAAACGTTAAAAATAAAAAATAAAAATCCTTAACATGTCCCCCTCATGTGACAATGTCATGTTCATAAATTACACTAAAACTTTATTGAACTTTTTTAATCCCTACATGAAACCTCATTCCGCCGGTGGATGAGGTTTCATGTTTTTTCTATTGCCCGCCGAGGTTCCTGGCCTGCCCGCCAACCTTCCTTTAATTATTTCAATGATCCTGTCAATGGCCTCAATTGACCATTGACAGGTCGGCGGGCCCGCAGCTGATTTTGCTGCGACCCCGCCTTCCTGAAAATTTAAATGGGGCGGGATGACGTCGGGGGTTCCCCCTGACGTCATCTTGTGTCATTTTACGTGACGGCGAGTGGGCCCCACCCCCTGCTTGCCGATGGCAAAATTCAGCCCAAGGGGTATGTTGGGAAGGTGGGATTGAAGTGAACCAAAAGGAGTAAGCTAGTTGGTCAAATTACCTTTTCCTTTTCATTCTTTAGATTTATTCCATCTCCATGAGAACCTGTAGTGGAATTGGTAGAATAGTGGCTATGTTATTGGATTAGTAATCCACAGGCCTGGATTAATGATCTGGATACATGAGTTCAAATTCCACCACAGCAGCGAATGATTTTAAATTCAATTAAATAATTTTAGAATAAAAAACTAGAATCGGTAATGGTGACCATGAAACTACCAGATTATTATAAGAACCCACCTGGTTCACTAATTTCCTTTGGGGAAGGAAATCGGCTGTCCTACTTGTCTGACCTATATGTGACTCCATGCCCAAAACAGTGTGATTTACTTTTCAATTTCCCTCTGATATGGCCTAGCAAGCCACTCAGTTGTATTCAAGAAGGTGGCTTACCACCACCTTCTCAAAGGCAATTAGGGATGGACAATAAATGCTAGCCTTGCCAATGAGGCGCTCACCCTGTGAATGAATAAACAAAACTGCCCAACTATCTTGTGAATTTATACAAAATTCACATAAATAATTATATACAGATTTGTATTTTACAAACAAGAACTTGAGGTCAAGACTAATGTAATCTCATTTACGTATGAACATTTTAATAACTTCATCTTTATCTTATTACTTAATGTGTTATGTATTAACTTTGAAAAGTAACTAAAATATTGTCAGCTTATTCTGTTTCGTCACTTAGTTCTTGTCACAGGTTAATTTGTTTTTCTGTTTATGTGCTGCATTTGAAAGGATGAGAATGAAATGGAATCTGTAGTTGCTATGGTAACCATTTCTAGAATTTATTTCACTGCTAATGGGGGGAGTTTTGCCAGGCTCTTTGAGATGGCATTAGAGGTGAGGAGGCAAGGAAAATTAGAAAAAAATAATGTTGTACGTGAAAGCTGACGTGTTCCTGCCCTCTCCGCTTTTCCCAGTGGTGCTTTCTGTGCAAATATGACAACCCACCTGGCAGAGGCAAGAAGCCAATTGAGGTTGTGAATAAAGCAATTAGCAGTCTTTTTCAGAGGACAATGGAATTTGACCTGTGGCACATGGGATCCCAGCAGTGTTTGCAGCTCACAACAGGCGGGTGTGCAATGGGAGGTCAGAGCGTCATAAAAATGATATGTAATCTGCACGGCAAAGGAGCAAGTCATCAAACCTCAGGTTGTTGACCGGCAGAGGCTTCCATTTGCATGATTATCGTCAAGAGACTGTTGTCACAGATAGTGCTAGTGTTGAGGAAGTGGCTGCCATTTCCCCTAGCCATTTCGCACTTCCATTTAATTCTGCCCTCTCTCATCTCAAATATCTCAGCAGCATTCTCATTATTGACACTCTGAAGGCTGCTGGCGCCCTTGCAATCGCACATGCTGAATTGCTTTTCCACTTCCTCAACCCACTTGCTGACTCTAGTCGGACGATGATCCCAGAGGCACCTTCTTAATTGGGTGCTTCCTGGAAGATTGTACCAACAGGCCCACTGCTGCGACATTGGGCTTACGAACCAAAAATGACCCTGCTGTCCAGAAAAACCTAAGGTGGGAATATTCAGCTCAGTGTATGTGTTTGTAATAATTTGAACTGCATGCCAATTAAATTATAGGCTACACAATGCTTTTTTAAGATGTATTTGATTATTTTTTAATTCATTGTCATAACATCCTGTAATTTTCTCCTGTTTTAGTATGTTCTTGTGTTGTGTAATTCCATTGGGACCCCCTTGGATTCAAAATATATTGACATTGGTGAGTATACAAGTTTGATTTATGGATGAAAATATGAAAATTCTTGTTTTAGGTAGTGATTTGTATTCAGAATGTTAAAAAGAGTTGCAGTTTGTTTGCTTTGGCCAGTTTCTTCTGATGTGACTGATACATCTTCCTTATACATAGACTAACGTGGCCGTGGTGACGAAAGACACTTATTTGTTTGCTCAATTTAAAAAAAAACACTGGTCGGAATTTTAAGGCCCCAGGGAGCGGCTGGATGGCAGGGGGAGGCACAAAATCAGCTGGCATGGTGAAAAATTACATTAGTTTTGTCCTTAAGTGCCATGCCTGTCGCCTTCCTGCCACCACTGGGATTTTATGAGCAGCAGGGTAGGTGGCAGCAGCCTACCTGTCCTCAGGCCAGTTGACATCCTTAAGTGGTCAAACAGGTGGGAACCTCGCCAGACAGAGAGGTCTCAAGATATACCCTAATGACTACTTCATGGGGATGTGGGGGAGTGCCCTCCTGATCAGGCACACTATGGTCCATGGAGGACCCTGCTCCCCCAGCGGCAAGTGCTCTCCCTGCTGGAAGACCACTTCCCTGCATTCAGGATTGCAAACCCCCCCATCCCCAACCCACTTGCCCTCACCAGGGACTGCCTGCTCTCCACACCTGCATTCTGCCCTTAATTGCTACTGCTATGGGACCTGCTGCAGTACCAGCAGTGACACTGCTGTGACTGAAGAGCTGTTGTTAGCCATACAATTGGCTGGCAGCTCTTGCCAGGGGAGGGTGCGAGATATCCTCTTTTAGAGGGGTGTTATGGCCCAGCAGGGAATCTTTAAACAACTGTCATAACCTATATTTTCAATTGGTATGTTTGAGATGCAGCTCTGAATTTCAGGAATAAAACCGCCAAGCCTCAGGAGGTTTTTCATAATAATTAAATCAAACATTTATTAATTTAACACCAAATTTAAACACACATGCTTGTCTACAAATTACTACCATAAGAACTTTTAAACAAACCCCCAAATTAATCACTCCCAGGTAATTTTCCCCAAGGCAACAACAACCCATAGGTTTTAAACAGACACCAGGCAAAGCACATTTTATCTTACAAATTCAAAATGAGGTTCCTTCCAATTTGTTCCTTCACACAGTTGTAGGCTTACAGGTGGCTTAGATCCCACATGCCTCTCACTTCCATACACAAAACTCTTCTGTATATACCTAGCCTTCCTTCCCTTTGAATGTAAATTCTCATTGTATCACCAGGCCCTTTGAGCTCCACCTCTTCTAACAATTTAAAACCCCTTTCTTAGTACCAATTTTATTAGTAATATAGACATATTGCTTGATGTCTCCTAGCTAGGTACAAGAAATCACCCCCAGTCTTTGAATGGTTTATTTAACAAAATGCAAATGTCTCCTTTACCTTACTGTTTAACATCTCAAAACTACTATACATCAAAGCACCCAGACTAGCTGTTTTTAATCCAATTAAGAGACGCACAGACACAGACCCTACTCCAAGTCCAATTTTAAATAATTTTCTATAACATTATATACACTAATGTCTTCCTGACAGGGCAGAAGCCATGACTGCTGGAAATCCATTGCATGATCAATGTAAAATTCAGTCGGGTTTCCATGACTGGTGGAGGCGAGGTTGCTCCTGACCTTCAGGGTGGTGGATGGGGCCACCACAGCCCTATAAAATCCCAGCCATTCAGTTTTGTTATTGCAGCATAGGTTTACTTGAATGATATCTGAACTCCAAGGGTTGAATTATGAGGAGAGATTATATGGACTAAATTTCCTGGAATTTGAAGGTTAAGAGGTGACATAATGAACATTTTCAAAATCTTAAGTGGAACAGATAACCATAGCTTGAGAGAAACAATTTCCACAAGTTGGGTAGTCTAGGACCAGGGGTCAGAGTCTAAAAATTAGAACTAGACCTTTTACGACTGAACTTAGGAAACACTTCACGCAAAGGGCACTAGAAGTTTGAAACACTTCTTCAAATAGCAATTGATGCTAGACCCTGGATATTGGTGGATAGCAGGACAGTGGACTCCACTGTTAATCTAGCCATTTGTTGCATATTTTAGGAAAGACCATAATCAAAAGAGCTGTTAACTTTGTTGTCCTTGTTCAACAGTCTGCTTTCAGTATTTCTTAGAAAGGAGTGTGTTATAAAGATCTGGAGTGTGTTATAAAGATCTGGAATGTGAATATTTTCAGTGATTCAATAATTTTCTGTAGAATTTGTTCATGTGTATACTTTGATAATTTTGCTGCTTGACCAGAAAATGGCAATGTTAATATTAGGCTAATACTCCATGAGGCTACTTGGCTGATATTTTAATTTGTTTCAAGTGACTGATTTAAAAACCCTTGACAGGATAAGTAACAAAAGGGTTACCTGAACCTGAACATACGAAGCAAGAGAAATCTCATAACTGGATGTGTCTTTCAACTGAGGATTTTGTTAGTTGTAGGGTGATGGCCATGTAGTACAATATAAAAGTAGGTGACTAGAAAAATAATCAAATTAACGTAATGTAAATGGTTCTAGGATATTGCGTGTGCTGAATACCTGATTCACTGCACTGATTCACAGAATGTTTTACTTAAGGGTGGGAGGATGCTGAGGACACTGCAGCAGAAATGTGCAGAGGCGTCTATCTTCCTAATTTCTATAAAGTGAACAATTTAGGTTATTACACTTTTTTAATATTGGCGATGCAGCAATTGGATTGACACTTTTTTTATTTGAGAGTTATGTATCTATTTCCAATCATGTATATTTGAGAATATTGGGGATTTGAATGATTAGACTCAACCTAGGGAAACCTATATATAATTTGATATTTATGTATGAGTGCAGTCTTTTGTTCTGTTGTATACTCAATTGCATTATTTCGTCTGCTTTGAAAAGCAATTGAGTTTTTCTGTGATGCTAACCATTGCTATTACTTAGCTATAGCACTACTTAGCTATAGGTATTTCAATAATGAATACTTTTAAATTGATTGAAGGGTAAATATGGTTGAGGTTGTTTTTAGTCTTGGTTCTGAATGAGTTCTGTTGTCTCACTAGCCTATGTTTTAACAGTGAAGCCTTTCATCAGTACGTTACAGATGCAGCCAAGTATTCTTCTCTTTTTCTGTCTCAATGACATCCTGCAAAATTCTTTTTCAGTGTGGTAAGCCTTCCATACACAGGAGCACTAGGATGTTGAGAAAATTTAATGCGTTTAACTGACATAATGCTGGAAATAAAATGGTGTAAAGTTTATGGAGTTCTTAGCCACTGTACTTTGAAGTCTAGCCAATTTCTCCATTCAGACATACTTGGTGTCCAGCAAGCTGGATAGTATCTAACAGTAACTTAAAGTTTGCTAGAATTCTATAATTGATGACACACATTCAGTAAACTTTATTGTACTGATTTAAGCCTGAAAGCATTAACACTTGACTTTACTATTGATTCATTTTTCCTATGGTAGAAGATTTGTAATAGGGATCAAGTTCTTTAAAATGCAATATTCTAAATATAATGTCATAAAAAGATGCTAATTTTATGTGTGGGTTTATTATTTTGAATTCTTTTTTGGATTTGCAGAAAAAGAAACTTTTTAGTTTAAATTATTATACAAGAATTAACACATATTTCTTAAAACAAGTTTTCAGGATACAAAACGTTTAAGAAATGTCAGTCAACCCTTGACTAACAAAAATACTGTCAATTTAAAATGCCTCCCAAGCATGCAGACATTAATATCTTCACGCCTGAATTTCCTAAAGCACCTCTATAAAATGACTCTCATCTAGAGAACTTTCATTGTCTGTACTTCCTGTTAACTTTATCTCTCAAACAAGCTTTCTATAAATTTCAATATTATTGTTTTCACCAGTTTTTCAAAAATTTGAATTTTTAGCATTTCTAATTACTTATTTGTAGCAATAATTCTAACCTTGGAGCATCCCAATGTAGATTTGTGAGCCAAGGAGGCCAAGCCTTTATTTTGTAGTCTAGTCTATAAAGGTAATGTAGTGATGGATGAATTGGGATCTTTTGTAAGGCTGAATGTTTGGATAATATTGTAACCATAAGTATTGCCAAATAAATCTTAATTTTAAAGTTAATTCAGCACAAAAACAAATTTGTAACAGTTTTATATTAAATCGTAGTGATGGCTACGAGATATCTCTATTTAATAGGCTCTAGACTAACTGAAAAAGTCCACCACACATTACATTATGCATTAAAGATATAAAATATGGCTTCTCATAAAATATGAAAGGTAGAATGAAATTGCTTTACTGCATTGGGTTTGTAATTGTGATGAATACTTTCTGTCAAGCGTTGTTGGGGAATGTGATACAAATTCTAGCATGATTACCTGTAACACACATTGTTACTTGCAAAAGCTGACCCTAAAATGTACATTTCGCTTACAGGATGAAGCTAGACTCCTTCGTTTTTGGCAATGTCATAATTTTTAGATATTGAAAAATATAGTAAAAGGTAGTCACACAAAGTATCTTGGGAGTTATTTGAGGAAATGATAGAAAGAAGCTTGTATACTGGATTATTTACTGACTTGCAAGTTTAGCTCAGTGGAATGGCAACACATTGTGAAGTACTGCACCAATGCTTGAAGCCACGTCTTTAAATAATTTAAAAGCAGGCATAGCTGGGATGTCTCCATATCAGCAGAAGATCAGGAGCCTAAGGCAGC
Organism: Cetorhinus maximus; assembly: GCF_964194155.1. Classification (NCBI taxonomy): domain Eukaryota; kingdom Metazoa; phylum Chordata; class Chondrichthyes; order Lamniformes; family Cetorhinidae; genus Cetorhinus; species Cetorhinus maximus. The sequence continues at coordinate 12,899,805 of NC_135883.1, read as the reverse complement.
CCCTTCTGCAGGACCTGCTTACAGAGTTCTAGAACCTGGAGCCTCTCATTAACATCAGTTACCATCATCTACTTAGCTCCTGTCAGAGGCCAGCACTGAGAAGAAGCAGGAGAATAGACAGGAAAGGGACAGTGCTTATTCAATAATCAGAAAGATAAGCCTATTTGATAATAATTATCATTCACAGTTGTATTTTATGTTAATAAAGCTTTGTTACAGTAAGTACATTGTGCAATTTTCTTTGATTTGTGAGATCAAAGTAAGAATATTAGGAAACTAACAGGTTGGCCCTGATTATGGTGTGGATTTTGTTAGATTACATTGAATGGGAATGATTGTAGGAATTGATGAACCGGGAAGGCTGGTGAGTAATCAAGAAAATGCTTGATCAATCAAAGTTTCATTCACCTTTGCGTATGACATTGGGCCACTTGCGCTTTCTCCTGGACCTCTTCAACCGAGATAGGAGTACATAGGATATATGATACAGGAATAGGCCATTTTACCCAACCAGCCCACGCCAATGTGTATGCTCCAATCGAACCTCCTCCCACCTTTTCTCATCTACCATCGTAACCTTCTATTCCCTTCTCCCTCATACGCTTGTTTAGTTTCACCTTAAATGCATCTATACTATTTGCTTCAACCGCTCACTGTGTTAGTGAGATTCACATTCTTACTACTCTTTTAGGTAAAGAGGTTTCTTCTGAATTCCCTTTTGGATTTCTTGGTGATTATCTTATACTGATGGTCCCTAGTTATGCTCTTCCCCAAAAGAGGAAACCTTCACTTTGCACCCATTCTATCAAAACTTTTCATGATTTTAAGGACCTCTATTAGGTCACCAGTGAGCCTTCTCTTTTCAAGACAGAAAAGATCTGGTTTGTCAATCCTTCCCTGATACATATACCCACACATTTCTGGTATTATATTTGTAAATCTTCTCTGCACCCTATCCAGTGCCTCCATATCCTTTTTTCATAATATGGCGACAAGAACTGCACGCAGTATTCTAAGTGTGATCTAACTGATGTTTGATACAGGTTTAACCTAACTTTCCTACTCCTCAATTCTATTCTTATAGAAATAAAACCTAGTGCTTTTTTAAAAATCTATTTGTACTCCAAGCCCCTTTGTTCTTCTACCTACTTAGACTTGCATTTTTCGAGTAACAAATAACCTCCCTATTTCTGCTACAGAAACCTCCGACCAACTCATATATCTGTGTTGAGCTTCATTTGCCAATTATTTACCCGTTCTGCAAGCTTATTAATGTCCTCCTGTATTTTATTACAGTCCTCCTCAGTATTGACTATTCACATCCCACCCCTTCCAATTTAGTGTCATCCGCAAATTTAGAAATTGTATTTTTGATTTCAAAGTCCAAATCATCAATGTAAATTGTGAACAGCAGTGGTGTCAGTGCTGACCCTTGTGGAACACTGCTTCCCACCTTCTGCCACTCTGAATAACTACTCTTTAATCCCAGTCTCGGCTTCTGTCTTGAAGCCAGCTAGCAATTGATTCTGCCAATACATAACAGAGGCGCAGTAGATTCCCTTAAAATGAAGGCATCATGTGAACTGGGAGGGAATTTTCTAGTTCATTTGAGGAGTGCAACGCATGTAGGAAAAGCACAACGTGCAGACCCAATGCTCCATGAGGCAGTTAATGCTGTTGGTTCTGGTGATCAGTGCATTAATTATTTGCTGAATGCACGAACCCAATGCTCCATGAGGCAGTTAATGCTGTTGGTTCTGGTGATCAGTGCATTAATTATTTGCTGAATGCACGAATGAAGTGGCAAAGGACGAATGCTGGGAATGTAAGCTGAGCGCATCGCACCCACCCCCCAGCCCTGGGAATTCCCCTACACAAGAGTAATTGTGATGACCTTGATACCCACTGGTACTCCATCCCAATAATGCCTCCCTGCAAATAAATCACAAAGCACCTGATTTACCTCCCTACAGAACCAGACCCTGCGAAAATTCTTCTCTGTTGGATAGTTTTAAAAGAAGTGTTTTTTTATGGCCAATTATATTCTGCTGATGGGGTAACAGCATAAAGTTGCCTTCCTCCTTTCTTGATGTCTCACCTCCTTGGCATCCAAGAAGCCCTTCTGCTTGTCCTCCTTTTCCTTCCTCTAAATCTCAGATGTCCCAAAATAAGTTGGCCAGCAGAACAATCTTTGAGGAGAAGTTACCTCCTTGGCCCAATGCACAGTAAGTTTCACAAATGAATTGAAGTGGTTTAGCAATGAAAGTCTCTCTTTTCATTTGGGATGTGGTTATTGCTGGCAAAGTTGGTATATTGCCCATCCCTAGTTGCCCTTTCAGATGATGGCGTGCTTTCTCCTTGAACTGATGCAGTCCATGGAATATAGGAGAGTCATGTGGAAGTGGGCATAAAGATCTCCTTTTATTGTGAATATGATGAGAAGTTTTATAAATACAAGTTCATTTTTTTTTTCTTCCTCAGGATTTAACATATTTATTATCTTTTCTCACTGCACATATCCTTCACACTCTGTTTAAGATTATTAGTAATTCCTACTTTTTTTTTGGCAGTTTATTTTATTTCTTCCTGTAGACATTGCCTCACTGATCACACTCGTTTGTTGTGTGGTTATATGTTCATATTTTTCCATTTTCCATATCTTGTGCTGATTACCACTTACCGCCCTCCCTCAGTTGATAAACATTGAGGGTAGCAAGGGCACAGAATATACTCTATGTGGGAGTCTTCAATGCCCATCACCAAGAGTGCAACACTACTGACTAAGCTGGCTGAGTCTTGAAAGACATAGATATCAGACAAGCCTGCGGAAGGCAGTGAGAGAACCAACATGAGATAAAAACCTGCTTTCCCTATCCTCACCAATCTATCTATTGTAGGTTCATCTGTTCATGACCATTTGGTAGGAGTGACCACTGCACAATCCCTGGGGAGGGGAAATCCCTTCTTTACATTTAGGGCACCCTCCATCACAAGGTTAGAAGTGGGGATGTTCACTGATTATTGTGCAATGTTCATTTTCATTCACAACTGTTCAGATACTGATGCAGTCAGTGTTAGCATGCAGCAAAACATGGACTAAATGCAGACAAGTTCATGCCACACAACTGTCAGTCAATTGCCATCCTCAAAAAGAGAGTCTAACCATCACCTTTGACATTTCCCCCACCCACATCCTGGAGGCCGCCATTGACCAGCCAAATACTGTGGCTACAAGAGCAGATCAGAAGCTGAGAATTCTGCAAGTAACTCACTTCCTGACTCCCTGCAGCCTTTCCACCATTTACAAGGTACAAGTCAGAAGTCTCCACTTGCTTGACTGCCTACCCGCCAACACCATTCAGGAAGTTTGACACCATTCAGGACAAAGCAGCCCTTTGATCAGCACCCCCATCTACCACCTAAAACGTTCACTCCCTCCATAACTGGCACACCATGACTGCAAGGTGTATGACCTATAAGATGCACTGCAGTAACTCTCAAAGGCTTATTCCACAGCATCTCTCAAAACCCAGCCACTGAGAAGGACAATGGCAACAGATGCACGAGAATACCACCACTTGTAATTTCCACTCAAAATAACACAGCATCCTTAGTTAGAAACATATTGCTGTTCCTTCTTCATTGCTGGATCAAAATTCTATAATATTGCTATGGTTCATGAAGATGGCTCACCACCATCTTTTCAAGGCAATTAAGAATGGACAATAAATGTTAGCTTTGTCAGTGACACTCCCATCCCATGAATGTATTGGAAGAAAAATCCATACAATGGTTTTTCTATCCCTTTTATCTCTAGTGTTTAAATATTTTATCACCAAAGGTGAATGTATTATTATACCATTGTTTCACATATATTTAGCTTTACTTGTATTCTAGAAATAGACTAAATTCTTTCTTAGTGAAATTATTTGAACAGATTTCCACACAACAATTTTCAGGCCATTGCATTGGTTAAAAATGCCCTAATGCTCTTTTTTTCCCCCTTTTACTGTTCTTCTATAAATAGATGCAAACAATCTCAGCATTTAATTAATTTCATCAAATTTTTAAAAAGACAATAATTCCTTGATATTATAAAAGGTAGGCTGTAAGACTTTTTGAAATATTTGAGTTTAAAATGTTTTATTTATATTTAATATTTTGAAATTTTGTTATATTTCTGTTGCTAAATTATATCATTGCAATTTGCTACTTAGGAGTGATATTTCCTTCAAAGCGTAATTGAACTTTTACAGAGAGAAAGTACATGCATTCATAGAGACCGTTGTTGCTTTTGTTGGCAATATCTCAGTGCTTCATTGTGAATAAACTACTTTGAATTGCAGTTACTAAAGTACATATATGCAATAGCCATCTTTGTTACAGGAAGACCTCAGAAATGGATTGAAGGAGGACTGTTGGCCAGACATTGTGAAACTTTTTGTTCTTTAAATGGCTCTAAGGGATCTTTACTAATTTTGGTTTAGTGCATTTTCCAAGGTTATTGTAACCATTACTAGATCATTGTACCTTTTAGGATATTGTGGCAAATGATAATCGAATATGATTTATATTTTGCATTGCAGACTGTTTATGCATTCTACTTTTATATTTTGACATTAGCTCATGATGGACAGAGAGATAGTGACAGGATTGCTGAAGAAATGCTCAATACGGTCTTGTGAATTTTTAATATGTTTGCAGTAAAATCTTCTGGAAAAATAATTTTATTAAAGATTTTCTATATATGAAAGATTAAACATGTACTAGGCAAAGCAAAATACAATTGTACTGGCGTTGTAACATTAGATTTATAATGGTTTTACTGCCAATCATTTTTGATTCGCTTTTAAACATATTAAATAAAGCTATTATTCTTGTTATAGATCCCTTATTTATAACCATGACAAAAACACACGTAATTGTGGCCTCTAAAGAAGCATTCTATACCTGGCAATATCGTGTAGCAAAGAAACTCACAGCAATGGAAATCAACCAGGTGGCACGAACAAGGAAAGAGGGGCGGGAGAGGTTAGTATTATCAATGGTTAGAGAAACAAAGTTTTAGCCAGAGTTACACGGGCTCAGAATGTTAACTCTTTATTTCTTTCTCCGCACATGCTGCCAGACCAGCGTTTTCAGTTTTTATTTTATATCATGTATTATTATTATTATGATTAATCATAAAGTTTTAACCAGCTTGACAGAAGGATGAGTGACTGTGACTGAGAAAGGCAACAACAGCCACAGTTCCCTTTTCTGACCAGTGCCCCTGCATGCATTATAGATGTTGACTAAAGGCAGGATTGGGTTTGGCTGTGAATCCTGCTATGATTGCATTCTCTCTGCTGGCAATCACTATGCACACTCACGCACAAAGAATGACCCCTTTTGGGGTTGAGGACACCTGTGGAACTGTAGCCCAGCGTGAACTTAGGAACATAGGAAATAGGAACAGGAGTAGGCCATTCTACCTTTCGAGCCTTCTCTGCCATTCAATTATATCATGACTGATCTTCTACCTCAATGTCTTTCCTGCACTATCCCCATATCTCTTGATGTCTACTATCTAGAAATCTATCAATCTCTATCTTGAACATACTCAATTACTGAGTCTCTGCAGCACTCTGGGGTAGAAAAATCCAAAGATTCACCACCCTCTAAGTGAAGAAATTCCTTCTCATCTCAGGCCTAAATGGCCTATCTCTTATTCTGAGACTGTTCCCCAGTTCTAGGCACCCCAGTCAGGGGAAAAATCCTTGCTGCATCTACCTCGTCGAGCCCTGTAAGAATTTTATATGTTTCAATGAGACCGCCTCTCATTCTTCTAAACCCTAGAGAATACAGGCCCAGTCTTCTCGTAGGACAATCCCACCATCCCAGGAATCAGTCTGGTGAACCTTTGTTGCATTCCCTGTAAGGTAAGTGTATCCTTCGGTAGGTAAGATCAAAACTTACGCAGTATTCTAGGTGCGGTCTCGCCGAGGCTCATACAATTGCAGCAAGACATCTTTATTCTTGTACTCAAATCCACTTGAAATAAAGGTCAACGTACCATTTGCATTCCTAATTGCTTGCTGCACCTGCATGTTAGCTTTCAGTGACTCATGAACAGGACATCCAGGTCCCTTTGGATATCAACACTTCCCAATCTCTCACCATTTAAAAAGGTACTCTTCATTACTGTTTCTCCAACCAAAGTGGATGAGTTCACGTTTTTCCACATTATATTCCATCTGCAATATTCTTGCCCACTCATTTAGCCTGGCTAAACCCCCTTGAAGCCTCTTTGCATCCTCCTCACAATTCATATTCCTGCCTAGCTTTGTGCCATCAGCATGAGTTGGCCCCTTTAGCAGAGGAGTTGTATCTCTGTTTTTAAAATAAAATGAAGACCAAGCTCTGATCTTATTGTTAAATTCACTTTAATAGTATGTGCAAAATGCTTTAGGGTCAGAGAATTATGATTCTACTAAGCAGGTTGCCTATATTGTTTGTTGTCTCCTTTAGACAGAGCACTCGAGGCCTTCTTCAAAGTGAGCTTTCAATGCCACTTATCTGGGAAGAGATGTGTAAGATCATCTGATGCAAGATAGATGTCTCTCTTAGAGGCAATTTCCCAGTGCGATGTTTTCCATTTCCTCACCTTCCCCAACCACACTTCCACTCCTCTTTCAGCCATGAGATGCAGAGAATTGCACTCTGTATTTGGATATTGAATTTCAATTAAATAATACATTTACTGGCCTCTTGTAAAATTAAATTTGATAAATGCTTTTTGGTTGATATTTTAATAGCTCAATGGAGGCTTAATAACCAAATTGATTATGACTGAAACATTCATACATTAATCCCATTTGAATTTAATTGTAATATAATGTCGGTGATTGATTAATGGAGTATTTTTTACTATTTATAAAATAGTATTTGTACCTTCGATATTTTGGTATTCTTGAATCTAATATTTTACCAAAAGTGGGTGAAAATATTTTAGTATGTGGGTTTTTAAGTTGTTAGACAAAATTGCTTTCTAACAAAGAAACTTGATTTTTATCTTTCCTGCTAACAGAATTTATCATGTCGATGATGAATCAGCTGTTGGAGGAGACGGTACACTAGATTTCAGTAAAGCCTTTTCCGTAAGTGTTTCTTTTGTATTTAATGAAACAACTATGCATGTTTCTGTTGCTAATTTTTTTTCAGGAGATTGATAAATCCTGCAAAACGCTTTACTAACCTGCTGCTCATATGCCTGCTGCCATTTTTATTTTCCGTCTCTATGTCCCATCTTTGAAGGGGGAACTTGATTATCATATTTAAATCAGACTCCTACAATATAATTGGGAGTCTGATTTAAATGTAGCAGCTGGAAAACCTGACAGTGAATTGAAAGCAAGAGGTGTCAGTTGTAGTAGGTCAGTACTTTTTTTTATAGTATTCCTTGTGGGCCGGGTCGAGTAAGAGTTCTTACCCTGGCCACTCGAGGAAGCCTTTGACCTCCATTCTACTTATGGCGACCTGTCCTCGTCCTCGTTACCACATTCAGTGATCTTTCCCTTCCCCTCTATTCCATGGTATGTAGCTGATCTATAGCCATCGATACAGAATTATAAGTGCTAATTCAGAGTATTTGTTATGAAAGCTGTTCCTGAGTTAGGACGTCGAGCAAGGGAGGCTGTGCTGTAGAAAACCCTTGAGTCTGGATGAAGCCCCTGACCTACACCTTTTCTTCCAACACCATGGCCAGGATTTTATGGCCCCCTCCACGGCATGTCTCCCCATGGTGGATGCGGCAAGTCATTAAAATCTCCATTCAGTTCAGCGAGACTGTAATATCCCGCCAGGCGGGAGGGGCAGTAAAATCCTGGCCCGTTTTGTCTATTCTTCAAGATCCAGAATCTCATAATTCATAAGCAGTTAGATTAGGTGATCCCTCTGGTTCATGTCCTGTGTGCAACCTTTTCCTATATGGACCTAGAAAAATGGATATATGTTAGAATAGGGAAAATTTATATTTTCAAAGTGCCCCATCCAGCAGCCACGTTATGTGAGCGTGTAGCTTGCAGTACTTTGTATTGGTAGAATACTTATGGTGTGAAATTCATTTGCTTTGACTTTTGGGCATGGGGGCTGCGAGTTGCAGCGTGTTCACGCTCTTTGGAAACGAGGTGAGTAAGACACAAATTTTGCCTACCCACCTCATTTCCCTGATAGTGATATGGCCACAAATGACAGCTGTACTGCCCCAGATTCCTTTGTGCCACAGGCATCTTCTGTGCACTGCAGAGGGGTGAGTAGCATTGTGAACAAACCATGTGCTCCAGGCAGCCTTCCCTTTTTAAAGGTGCAGCCCTTATGAAAGGGAAGTTGCAGGCTGTTGGATAATTACATTTTGACACTGAGGGATAAGGGGGATGGTATCCCAGGCGAATCTGAGGACTCTCCATTTCAGTGGCACCGAGAGAGGTAAAAGCCAGAAAGGAGGCCATGTTTCCAGTGGTGGCCAGGGGGAGGGCTGGAAGCTCAAGGCTAAGCCTTCAGAGGGAATGGGAGCCCAGAATATGGATCCCTGAACCTGGCAGCCCCATACATATTGATGACCTTACCTGTGTGGTCAAAGTAAATGAATGTATCTGCACATTATGGGTGGAATTTAACGCTTCCCGGAGGCGGGCTATTGGGAAGGTGGTGGGGAGTGGGGGGGTGGGGGGGCGGGTGGGGGGTGCATTTTATGGGATGCGAAGGTGTGGCATGAAGACACTGTTGCCTTACCCATTTCCTGCTTCCCCCACCCAAGTAAGTCCAGGGTGGGAAGGGTTGAGGATGGGCTTCCCGCCCGGCGGCCAATTGACGCCACTTAAGAGTCACTTTAGGACCTCATTCTACCGCCACTGGTATACAGCCAATGGTGAACTGGGGCCTTGTCATGTGGGCAATCCATCAGATAAACCCTGGCGGGCACCCCTGTGACTTGGGGAGGTCGATCCCTCCTACTTTGGCACCCCATGCCCAACAGAGCCACCCCAGTGGCAAGGGCTGCCCATGCACGAAGAGTCCTACCTGGCTTTTAAGCTGACCCCTGCCCCCCCCCCACCCCCGGCCACTTTGCCAGCGCCACCCTGACTGGCCCCACAGGGGATTTATTTTATTTTGTATTGCTGGATAAAGCTGTTGAGTGAAGGTTTTTGCTGCTGACCTTTAAGTTATGTTGACCAAGAGGATTTGTCATGGGTATCTGAAATGGATGTATTATTAAGGAATGGCGGGCTTTGGGAAGTTGCCTTTAACTGAAGAAAAGCCTCACAATGCGGTCCCATTTGCTCTGTCCAGTTGCATGTGTGGATGTCATCATCTCATCCTCGTCATTGTCCTCCTCCTCCTATTTCCGTTTATCCTTCCAAGGTGGCCTTCAGATCCCTGGAGGTAGTGGCTAGGCCTTAATAGCTATGACACATTGCTGATGTTGCTTGCTCCTGCCAATAAGGATCTAGAAAAAAAGGGTGATGGTGACCATCACAGCCACTGGAAAGGTCACCCTCATCCTGTCTTGAGGCTCCAGGTTATCATGAAGGAGGTAGAGCAGCTCTCTTTTTGGAGCTTAGCCTCCTAGGACACTACTCCTGGCTCATTGCAATGTAGAAGTGGTGCTCCCAAAAAAACCCTTTTGGCTTCTTAAAAAAAGGCCTCCTCCTGCCTCCTTACAGAGGTTCTGCTCCCTGCCTCCACCCCTGCAAGGCCTGCTCAAGTGGCATTTCAAATACAGCCCCACCCATATCTATGCAAGGAAATGTTATTTTCTGCCTTTGTGGTCAGCAAAAACTCCAAATTCGTCCACTCACCATAATGCTTTTCCCAATTTTGCACGAGCATAAGTAGGTTGAAAGTACCTTGGCTGCAACATGTCGAGTGGCGCTTTTAACAGTGCCAGAGTGTCCTAGTAATTGTTATTTCAAGAGTAAATAAGGAAGCTGTTGTCTGCACATTCATTGACCAATTTTGATATCCTGGCCTGTTAGCATCAGTAACATCATGATCACCCATATTCAGCATTTTCTGGTACACACACAGCGCACCCCTGTGTGTGTTACTCGAGTTGAGTTATGCCATGCAGCTGGACAGGAAGATGCAGTGGTTCCTTGCATGCTGTAAGTTATCAGGTAGCTCCTCTTTGCACGATTTTTGCGCCTTAGCAATTGTTCTGTGCCACATTTAATGGGTGATGGGGTTAACACATTGACATGGGATGAATATAGAGTGCAGTTGTGAAATAACTTGATTGCATATGCTCTTTAATACTTGGATAGATTTTGAAGCTTTCAGTCTTGTATTAGAAACCATCTAAATCTGAGATAATTTTATATTTTTTGGGGATGGGGGAGTGGGTGTGGGATTAGAGACATGACATTTTTTATGTGTTGTTTAATTTCAAATGGGGCTAGAGTGAGGTTCACATTTCATTTTGTACTCTTGTGTTTTTCTTCCCTTAGACAACAAAGGATGCGATCTGCTGCATCACTGCATCTGATAAAATATTGATTGTGGTAACTCCATTTGTTCATTTAACTTAGAAGTACCTGTTTAATGTAAGATTATTTTAATTAATATTTTGCTTTGAGAGGTTTATTAATATATTTGCACGGATGTCAGTGTGGACTAACTTCACAGCTCTGTTGCTAGATGAGGCCTTTGCATTCCGACGGTTGATTCCTGTTTTCCGGGTGCTAACCAACCTACTAAAGCTCCAATATGATAGGTACGAAGTGTGCACACATTTCTGTCTGGAGCTATGTGGCCCAACATAAAGGAAAGCTGCTGGCAACAGGAACACATGTTGGCAGTATTAAGAGTGAAGAATAAGTCAAATAAATTAGGGTTCTGCACTTCTTAAAGGACCAGTTACAGATTTTCAATGACCTCCGTGCTTCACTTGCCACACGTTGAACTTCACAGCACAATGTGGCGCTAATTGGCAGAAAGGCTTCTACGCTTACTTGAATGGGGAGTCAGAATATTCTACTGCTGCTACTTTGTTAGATTTAAAAGTCTTTCACCAGACTGAGACACATGTACCCAGCTTGCAACATTCTAGTAGTTCTGACTCAATTTGGGACGTTCCATGGGCTTTTTACAAGTTGGTGCCTGATAGTAGCACTGTAACCCTCCATGTTTTTACCTTGGCCTACAGCTTGAACTTAGAAGAATCCTTTTAGCAATTTTAGTTGATGTGTGTTGCCAGATGTATCTGTTTATTCACCACAAGGATCTCCCTCTTTTTATGGCAGATGCTGCTGGATTAATCTCCAGTGGTGTGTGGAGGATACTAATTGAAGAAAAATTATCCACATGTGGGCTGGTCTTCATTCTTTGAAACTTACGTGACCTTCACACATCCATTTAACCATCTTCTTAGGCCTTGCACAGGATTCACATAATGTTATCTTCTTAGCCTCTTTATATTATTGCACTCTGGAGTCTTATACTATTGCAGGGGGAGGGATTCTCGTGAGTTGACAATATTTTGGGATCTTCTACAATTCTTCCACAGAAATTGCATGATGCGTTGGCACAAGTTTTTTTTTAAAAGGGTAGAGTGGAACTAGGTGGCTAAATGAAATATTAATGGCTTACGGTTGTCTCACTAAAGAAACAATTTATCAGCCTGACTTGGCAGATAATAAACACCACAAACCCACTGTGTTCAGAACTGTCTGGTACCTTTTTGGCTGTGGAGATTAACAAAAGAGGCAGCGATACCAGAGGCAGTGAGGTCCAGAAAATCTTACAAGTGAGTTGGAATACAGGACAGAAGTTAGAAGTTATTTTTTAAATTAAACAAGATGAACTCTTAATGTAAAAGCAAGTTGTGTTGATTGAATTAAGTAAATCTTATCAAAACTGGTGCCCTGTATGTTCAAAGAAGGAACACTTACATTTATACAGTGCCTTTCATGATGACCGGACATCCCAAAGTGCTTTACAGTAGTGAAATACTTCTGAAGTGCAGTCACTGTTGTAATATAGGAAATGTGGCAGTTACTGCACTGGAGTGCCAACCTACATTGTTGTGCTCAAGGCCTGGAGTGGGATGCAACTGCTGACTCAGAGGTGACGCTGTTCACTTGCTATGAAATAAAAGTTCAATGATTCATATGTGGCTTTATTTTATCAAGTGTTTTATTGGTCTGCCTTTAAAAAGATTGAAGAAAGGCATGTGCAAAAGCCCAAAATCCTGTTGAGATCATTGGGGAATATTTTTCTTACATAGCTGGCTTAGGCTATTCTATAGCTGGATATCAGGCCACTTGTTGGAGTCACTACTTATGTTGTACCCAAGAGAATATCTAAGACAAGGACCTGAACTTGTCCGCTAACACTGGCTGGTTGTTGCATCAAAATATTACGATGAGCTGGTGCTTTTCACGTGGCTCTCACCTATTTCCAATTCTGAAACGTGGTCCGATTTTTCTGGTGTCTTAGCTCATCTGCAACTGAAACCCTCAATCACGCCTTTGTTACCTTGAGCCTAGACTATTCCAATGCACTCTTGCCTAGTCTCCCACATTCTACCCTCCATAAACTTGTAGCCGTCCAACACTCAGCTGCACATGTCTTAACTCACAGCAAGCCAGGTTTTCCGATCACCCCTGTGCTCACTGATTTACATTAGCACCTGGTCAAACAATGTCTTGACTTTACAATTCTCATCCATGTTTTCAAATCCCTCCATGGCCTTACCCCGCCCTACTGTGTAATTTCCTCCAGTCCTGCAACCCTACGAGATATCTGTACTCTAATTCCAGCCCTGAACTGATTATAATTGCTCCACAATGTTTTCAGTTGTCTAGGCCCCAAACTGGAATTCCCTCCCTACACCTCACTAACTCTCTATCTCCCACTCCTCCTTTAAGGCATCTCTTAAAACCTACCTCTTTGGCCAAGGTTTTGGTCACCTGAACTAATATTTCCTTTTGTGGTTCGGTGTCATACTTTGTTTTATAATACTACTGTGAAGTACCTTGGACATTTCATTATGTTAAAGGTGCTATATAAATATAAGTTGTAGTAAGTTGAACACAGTTCAACTTAACTCAACTCCGGCAATGTGTAAAGGATGCCTCATAAATGAAGACTAAAGAAGATCCACCACAAACTAGAGAATCTTTGTTTCCATTACGTGCACCTCTTTTCTGGTTATTTTGATCATAGGAATGACCCTTCATTTCTCGAGCTTTTCTGGTTATGTGGGTAGGTGGGGTGTGGTTGGTGGCAAGGGATAGTCTATAACTTAGAATTAATAATACCAAGCATGCTAATGAGAATATTGGTGATAAAAAGGTTTTGGAAAATTTTGACCAATTATGTGCAAAATGAGTTACATTGATTTGTATTTTGTAGGGTCGAGAATCAGGGAAAATTCAGAAATATAGTTTACCAAATGTTAGCCTGATGCAGAAGTATCTGTTCAACTGCAGAAGTTATCAGTTATCGCTGAACTGTAATTCCAGGTGAGGTATTTTCGTAAAGTAACAAAACATGAAATTCTGTCCTTTTTAAATATCTTTTTCTGTAAATAGACGCTCTTTGAATCCAAATTAGTTATACATTTCTATATGTAGGGCTGCCACTGTGAGAAGTGCTACCATTATAATCCCAAATGGCAGAAAGGATAAATAGGCTGGATATCTTTTTATTTATTCATCCATGGATGTAGGCATTGCTGGCAAGGACAACAATGAAGGCACAGTAATATATTTCCAAGTAAGATAGAATGTGAACTTGGAGGGGAACTTGCAGTGAACTTGTTGGTGTTGCTATGTGCCTCCTGCCCTTGTTCTAGGTGGTAGAAGCTGTGTGTTTGAAAGGTGCTGCTGAAGGAACTTTGGCAAGTTGCTGCAGTGGATCTTTGTAAATGGTGCACACTGCTGCCACTGTGTGCAGGTGGTAGAGGGAGTGACTATTTAAGATGGTGCAAGGAGTGCCTATCAAGGGGCGGGCAGGTTTGTTCTTGATGCTGTTGAGTTTCTTGTTGGAGCTGGACTCATCTAGGCAAATGGAGAGTATTCCATCACACTCCTGACTTGTGCCTCATAGATAGCGGACAGGTTTAGGGAGTCTGACGATGAGTTACTCACTGCAGAATTCTTAGCCTCTGATCTACTCTTGTAGCCACAGTATGTGGCTGGTTCAGTAAGTCTCTGGTCAATGGTAAGGTAACCTCCCAGGATGTTGATAGTGGTTGGGGGGAGGAATGATTTAATGATGGATTAACAATGTCATTGAACATAAAGGGGAGGTGGTTGGATTCTCTCTTGTTGGATATGGTCATTGCCTGGCACTTGTGAATGTTGCTTGCCAGTTATCAGCCCAAGCCTGAACATTGTTCAGATCTTGCTGCATGCAAGACTGCCTCATTATCTGAGAAATTGTGAATGGAATTTAACACTGCAATCATCAGTGAATATCCCCATTTCTAATCTTATGCTGGAGGGAAGGTCATTGATGAAGCAGCAGATTTTTAGGCCTAGGACACTGCCCTGAGAAACTCCAGCAGTGGTATCCTGGGTATAATAAACAAAGATGGGGCGTGAATGGCTTTACCACAGCCACCTGAATGCAACATGAAGGGATAGAGAAAGAAACAAGCCAGCAAAAAGGACCTAAAAAAAAAACAGAACAAGGTGGAGGCAGAGGTTATGATCGAAGGTTGTTGAACTTCATTGAGTCCAGAAGGCTAGCGAATGCCAAGAAGAGCTTGGCCTAAGCTTCATTGAAACATTGTAGCAGGCCATGGAGAGAAACATCAGAGCGGGAGCAAGGTGAAGAATTAAAATGACAGGCGATAGGAAACTTGGGTTCACGCCTGCAGAGTGAATGGAGGTCATGTCAGCTTGTTTCTCTCTTTACCCCTTCATGGTGCATTCAGATGGCTGCTGTATAGCCATTCACGCCTCATATTTGTATCTTTATTATACCTATCACCAGTCTCTTTGGCTTTTGCATCATGAAAACATTTGTTAATCTTTCCTGCCCACCACCCTATCACAGAGCATCCATTTTTTTCTTCTTGCCCCCTCTCCAATTCTACTGGTTTATAAACTCCTACATTTCTATGTTTCTTCAGTTCTTATTAAAGGTCATCAACCTGAAAAGTTAACTCTGTTTCTTGCCACAGATGCTGCTTGACCTGCTGAGTATTTCAAGCATTTTTGTATTTAATTCATTTAAATGGACTTGATTGGATATAATGGCAATCTTAAGCTTGCTGTAGAAATATCCAGTGATAATCATTCCTTTTAATGGAGACTGCTTATTGTTATGATGTGGCAGGCGATATGTGCCAGGCGGACCAAATCCACAAGGGAAGAATTGAGTCCACTAACACCTTTAGTGTTGTAAAGTTAAGTTAAAACATTTATTAACAAAAGGAAAAAAACAATAAACACACACACACAAGGTTACAATTACATGGTTAATTAGTCTTAACAGTTCCCAAAGTTCTTAATTAAACAAGCTTCCTACTACACACCCCCTTTAGGGCAACGTCCAAAATAGATTTGAAATTATAAAATCAACCCAGCAAGGACACCGCAGAATCCACTTGACAGTGCGAGTGCTTGTAACACAACTTTAGTTACTAGACACAACAGACTTCTGCTAAAGTGGCTGAAGGCTTTTCCCCAAGGACTGCTCTCAGCAAAGGACTCAGTTTCATACCATTACGCCTTCACCTCAGTGAATTCCGGGCTTGGCATGATGCTGAACTCTTCTGAGCCTTCGTCACTGTGCTCACTTCTTTGGGCAGAAGTCCTCTCCCCGTTCTACGGATCCTTTCACTCGCCTCCAGTGTCCTCCCTCCAACTGGACCCCTCCCTCTGGCCTCTTACCTGCTCTTGATCTTTTCATTGAGAACTGTTGGTGTGACATCGGTTCTCTCAATTTCTCTGCTCCTCTCACCCACTCCAACCTGTCTCCTTCTGAACTTGCTGCACTCCGTTCTCTCAGGTCCAACCCTGTCTTTGTTATCAAACCTACCGACAAGGGTGGTGCTGTTGTTGTCTGGCGTACTGACCTCTACCTCGCAGAGGCTGAGCGCCAACTCGCAGACACTTCCTCCTACCTCCCCCTGGACCATGGCCCTGCCACTGAACATCAAGCCATTGTTTCCAGGACTGTCACTGACCTCATCTCCTCTGGAGATCTTCCCTCCACAGCTTCCAACCTTATAGTCTCCCAACCTCAGACAGGCCGCTTCTACCTCCTACCCAAAATCCACAAACAGGACTGTCCCGGTAGACCGACCATGTCGACCTGTTCCTGCCCCATGGAACTCATTTCTTCCTATTTTGACTCCCCTCTCTCTCCCCTTCCCGCCTACATCCGTGATTCCTCTGATGTCCTACATCATATCAACAATTTCCAGTTCCCTGGCCCCGACCGCCTTCTCTTCACCATGGATGTCCAATCCCTCTACAGCTCCATCTCCCACCAGAATGGTCTGAGGGCTCTCTGCTTCTTCCTTGAGCAGAGACCCGAACAATCCCCATCCAGCACCACTCTCCTCCGTCTGTTTGAACTTGTTCTCTCACTGAACAATTTCTCCTTAAACTCGTCCCACTTCCTCCAAATAAAAGGTGTGGTTATGGGTACCCACATAGGCCCCAATTATGCCTGTCTCTTTTTGCGGTATGTGGAACATTCCTTGTTCCAGTCCTACTCAGGCCCCCTTCCACAACTCTTTCTCCGGTGCATCGATGACTGTTTGGGTGCCGCTTCATGTTCTCGTCTGGACCTGGAAAAATTTTATTAATTTGCTTCCAATTTCCATCACTTTCACATGGTCCGTCACTGACACTTCCCTTCCCTTCCTTGACCTCTCTGTCTCAATTTCTGGTGATAGACTGTCCACCAATATTCATTACAAGCCCACCGACTCCCACAGCTACCTCGACTACAGCTCCTCACACCGTGCTTCCTGTAAGGACTCCATCCCATTCTCTCAGTTCCTTCGCATCCGTCGCACCTGTTCTGATGATGCCACTTTCCAAAACAGGTCCTCTGACATGTCTTCCTTCTTCCTTAACCGAGGTTTCCCACCCAGGGTGGTTGACAGGGCACTCAACCGTGTCCGACCCATCTCCTGCACCTCTGCCCTCACACCTTCCTCTCCCTCCCAGAACCATGATAGGGTCTCCCTTGTCCTCACTTTTCACCCCACCAGCCTCCACATTCAAAGGATCATCCTCCGCCATTTCCGTCAACTCCAGCATGATGCCACTATCAAACACATCTTCCCTTCACCCCCAGTGTCGGCATTCTGTAGGGATCGTTCCCTCTGGGACACCCTGGCCCACTCCTCCATCACCCCCAACACCTCAACCCCCTCCCACGGCACCTTCCCATGCAATCGCAGAAGGTGCAACACCTGCCCCTTTACTCTCACCACCCCCCCCCTCCTCACCGTCCAAGGGCCCAAACACTCCTTTGAAGTGAAGCAGTTCTTAACTTGCACTTCCCTCAATTTGGTCTACTGCATTCGCTGCTCCCAATGTGGTCTCCTCTACATTGGAGAGACCAAACGCAGACTGGGTGACCGCTTTGCAGAACACCTTCGGCCTGTCTGCAAGCGTGACCCAGACCTTGTTGCTTGCTATTTCAACACGCCACCCTGCTCTCTTGTCCACATGTCCGTCCTTGGCCTGCTGCAATGTTCCAGTGAAGCTGAACGCAAACTAGAGGAACAGTACCTCATCTTCCGAGTAGGCACTTTACAGCCTTCCAGACTGAATATTGAGTTCAACAACTTTAGATCATGAACTCTCTCCTCCATCCCCACCCTCTTTCCGATCCCCCTTTTTCCAATAATTTATATATATTTTTCTTTTCCACCTATTTCCATTATTTTTAATTTGTTTTATCTCTACCTTTTAGCCTATTTCGATCCCTTCCCCACACCCCACCCCCACTAGGGCTGTCTGTACCTTGCTCGTCCTGCTTTCTACCCTTAATGTCACCATTAGCACATATCTTAGCTAATGCCACCACCGTCAACACCTCTTTGTCCTTTTATCTATGACATCTTTTGGCAATCTCCAGCTATCACTGGCCCTCTAATCAGCTCTACCTGTCCCCCCCCCCCCCCCTCCTTAAACCAGCTTATATTTCACCTCTTTTCTATTTTTCCTTAGTTCTGATGAAGAGTCATTCGGACTTGAAACATTAACTGTATTCCTCTCTGCAGATGCTGTCAGACCTGCTGAGTTTTTCCAGGTATTTTTGTTTTTGTTTTGGATTTCCAGCAGCCGCAGTTTTTTGCTTTTATCTAATTTAATTAAATCAGTCACACAGATGACCATAAACCCACAATAATATTATGAAAAATATGATAGTTTCATGACATTATGGCCATTACTGGAGATAAAAATAATTATCTGAACAGAAAATGGTAGAAATGCTCAGCTGGTCAGGCAGCACCTGTGGGGAGAGAAACAGAATAAATGTTTCCGGTTGATGGCCATTTATCAGAGCTGGAAAACAATAGAAATGTAATGTTTTTTTAAACAAGTACAGAGGCTGGAAAACTAATAGAGAGGAAAGAACAAAAGGGAAAGTCTGATGGGGTGGAAGGCAAAATAAATTAAATGACAAAAGGGATGAGTAAAAGCAAAATGCTGTGCTGGAAATCTGAAATAAGAACAGACAATGCTGGAAATATTCAGCAGGTCTGGGTAGCATCTGTGGATAGAAATTCAGCCAATGGGCAGAATTTTTAGGTTGGCATGTGGGTGCACGCCTGACCCGATCGGACGCAAAATTCACCCTGCGCACGTGATATTTTGGTCAGCGGGCGCGCAAGTGTTGGAAGTGCGCCCACCAACAATTAAGAGGACAATTAAAGTTCTAATTGTCCCTGATTTTTTGTGGCCCATCCAACCTTACTGTCAGCGGACAGGCGAATCTGCCAGGTGGACTTTGCATTTTTGAGGAAACCTCATCCAAGGGCAGGATGAGGTTTCTGGTATTAAATGAAAGAAAAATAAAAATCTATGGACAGAATTTTTAATATGTATATGTTCAGGTGACTGATTGTGATGCTTGGACATTTATTTTTACTGATTTTAAAAACTTTATTTGATTGTTTTGAAGTCTTCAGCTCCTTGAGGCAGCTCTATGACTTCAGGGAGCCTTCATTCAGCGCTCGGCCGTGCCCTTACTTACAACAGCGCCCACCCTCCTCCTGCCCCACCCCAGCAGCGCTGAGCCAACATGAAATTGTGGTCGGGGGCTGATCGCATTCAGTGGTCTGTTCCCCGGCCGATCCTGGGCCCGCGCTCACCTGCGGACCTAAAAATTCAAGCCAATGTTTCAGGTCTGTCAGAAAAGGTCACAGTCTTGAAAGGTTTACTCTGTTTCTCTTTCCACAGATGCTGTCAGATCTGCTGAGTATTTCCCGAATTTTCTGCTATATTTCAGATCTTCAGCATCTGCAGTACTTTCCTTTTGGAAAAACTTTTCCGGTTGTCAGAACTGATGATGATGGTGCAAGTTCCATTCTGATGGGAGATTGTTGACCTGAAACATTTGGCCAGATTTTTGCTACAGAGGTGGGTTGCTGAAGCTGGGAAATTTTCTGACTTGACAGACCCGCCTTGGTAGAAAGTGTCCCATCAGACCCATTTTTGTTTGGGGGGAGGGGTTGTGGGTGGGAGCTGTCACTCCCAGAAGCAGATTGGAGACAACTATAAGGGAGGTTGAGTGCTGAGGTGGGTTGGTTAAAAGGCCTCTCCAGACCTCATGCCAGACCACCAACCACCCTTGGCCCTTACACCCATTACCTCACCCACAGTTGGTACAGAGGGTGTATCACCATGGGCAGACCTCAGGAGCCATGTTGAGATGAAATAAAATAAAGTTCTAAAAATGTAATTCAGCCTTCACTATAATGAAAGGAGCTCCCATTCATGAATGCCCATTCAGTCCTTTAAAATCTTCTCAAGTGGTTAATGTCTTAGATAAACAAACTTCTATTTGTAACCCCACATCAAAAGACATCTAATCATTTAATAACCTCTTCGAGCTGTCAGTCAGACTGTTAACTTTGAAATCCCCATGCTGAAATAATTCTAGCTTTTGGAAGTTTGCCAGGCATTCAAAAAGAGCCCTTAGGGAAATGTAAACAAACTGCTATTGTAACTGCTAGAAGAGTTTTTGTTTACCTCTTTCAGACACCGGCAGCCTGTTTTTATAAGCTTAAAGAGGGCGTATTTAAAAAAATAAATCTTCACATCATGACAATTATACAGATCTTATCCACCCTTCACTGGCCTTTGCGTCTACTCCATAAATTCATGACTCTTGCACTGTGGGCCAAGTCCCTTGCAGCAGCCAATATGTGGTCTGTTTGAACTCAGCACTGACTTCAAATTGTCCTGCTAAGTTTGAGTTTCCCTCATGTGTGATTCATGTCCTGCCCACTTACCTCTACTGCCAAAAACGGGATCTGTCAGAAATGGGAGCAGGACTTCCAAAACAGGTCCTATCTGCCATTTTGGATGCTCTGCGGCGTCATCAAGGCTCTGTGAAAATCCAGCTCACTAAATCTGTTTCTAACTCCACAGATGTTGCCTGAGCTGCTGAGTATTTCCAGCATCTTTTGCTTTTATTTCACATTTACAGCATTTGCAGTATTTTGCTTTTGCGCGCACACTGTCTAGTTAGAATCAATTAAGACATTTACACTAGGTAATATGGACAAATTAAACTATATTCAATGGAAGTACTAACAATGTAACTTTTTGTATTATCTGTTTAGCCGCCTTGCCATCATTGATATTGCAGGTGTCCTGACGTTTTTTGACCTTGAGACAAGAATAATGGACAGTACAGGGCAGCAAGTGGTGGGTGAACAGCTGAAATTTGAGCGTAAAGATGTCTGGGATATGAAGTGGGCAAATGACAATCCAGATTTGTTTGCCATGATGGAGAAGACAAGAATGTACGTTTTTAGAAACTTGGATCCTGAGGTGAGGTTTGCATATTTCTTGAATTAAAACTAATATGGTATTTCAAGAAACAAAAACAGAAAATGTTGGATACATTCATCAGGTCAGGCAGCATCAATGGAGAGGACAGAAGAGTTATTGTTTTGGTATGAAATCTGTGTTGAAGAATTACAGATAAACAACATTTTTAAAAGGGTGGAAAGGAAATGTGAATGGTTGAGGAGATGGGGATGAGGCAGATAGAAATCAAAGTTTGAAAAATTAGTAGGCAACAGCATCCTGGGAGAAACAGAAGTTAGGTTTAACTATGGATTCAGACCTATCCACTTAGACAGCAATCCTTCCCCTTCCCCCAACCCAACATCCTGCCTCAAAAATGCTAACACACCCAATTCCACACCACCAGCACTTGCTGCTGCAAAAAGTATGGGAGCCAACGCTTAAAGTGATTAGACAGACCAGAGGACTGCAAACCTCCTAAAGCTGTTCCATGAACCTGCATTAAACTTTGAGACCAAGTAGATGGCAAAGACATATCTGTTAGAGTGGGTATGAGACAGAAAACTAAAGTGGCAGGTGATATGGAGCTTGGGGTCACATTTGTGGAGAAAACAAAACTGCTCGACTAAAGAACAGTTGCCCAGTAGAGGGGGCAGAATTGAGAGCAGTGAATACAGTATATTTGGAAGAATACAGTATATTTGGAAGAACACAAATTGTTATCTTAACCTGGGTTAAGATATTTGGGGTATTTGGGGCCCTGATCAGTAGCACAACAGTATGGATGGGGCAGGTATTGTATGTCTTTCACTTACATGGGAAGTAGCCAAGGGAAAAGGGGTTAGGTGGTAGGTGTGGTGAAAGAGTGAATTAGGGTGTTTTATTTTATTCATTCACGGCATATTCGCTTTACTGGCTGGGCCAGCATTTATTGCCCATCCCTAGTTGCCCTTGAGAAGGCGGTGATGAGCTGCCTTCTTGAACCGCTGTAGTCCATGTGGTGTAGGTACACCTACAGTGTCACAGAAGGAATGACAATTTTTGCTTGTTTATTTATTGAAACGAGCCCTGAATTTTAACCTGGAAATTGAATGGTGGCCTGTACGCTGGGCAAATCTTCTGTCATCTTCTAATTCGCTCACCTGCTACATGTACTAGTTACTGAGGCTGCTATTGCTTGTCTTGTGTCAAATCAAACTGGCAATAATGGCACCATAATAAACTGTAGGAGCTTAATGAGAACTGGTAAGGCAAAAAAAATTCTCGTGAAGAAGTAATCTGGCAAAGTTGCTGGCAGCCGGGGTAGGTTAAAGCCACAACTTACATTTTGAAAACAGGTTTATTTGGAAAGTCTGATGTACATTTTAGTTTTATGATGTTTACCATAGTGGTGCTATTTAGCTATAAATTTTCATTGATATATTTGGGAACATGATGTAATTTTGGAGCTCATGCTTGTATTCATTTGTAATGGAGATAGTGTTGAATACTGTGCAGTAAGTTTTACTTTGAAACCAGTGTTGTGCTACAGTCATTTTTTTATGCTTTTAATGCTGGAATTTTCTATTAATTTTTATAGGAACCAATTCAAACATCTGGGTATATATGCAATTTTGAAAATTTAGAAATCAAGTCTGTACTTTTGGATGAAATTTTGAAGGTAATTTTGAATAGAATGTTTATCCTTTGTAAGAAATAAATATTGGAAGACTATTTGCTCAGTTAATGTTGGAAAAAGCCATTAATCAGGTGCATTTTAATGTTGTTTATACTTTCATAATTGATTTTCTTAGCATTTATCTATAAAGAATCTATATTTTATTCTGTAGCTCATCTGTGTAATTGGTCCAGTTATTTTTGAATGGTTTTGAATTGAGCTAAAATTGATCTGATGAAATCTATATTTTGCTAGGAGTCCTATGTTAAAGTAGTTTGAACAGGCTCCACCCAGTTCCCAGAGTACGGGGCATCACAAATCTGTCCCTCAACATTGGTATTCTTATCATTTCAATGAGCATAAAAATAAATCATTTTTTAATTAAGACAAACAAGTGATCTCTATTATTGTAGTTAATTTTGTGTGCAAGTCAGTAGCTTATTTCTGAGTTCTGTTTTCTTCATTGGTGGAGATATTTGTGCTTGGTTTACTATTTTTGGCCTGGAGTGAATCCAAGTTACACAAAAATAGGTTAAAGCAATTGGAATTTAAGAATCCAGTCCCGTCTGTGCTGGACAAACAACATTATGGTGGTCTGATTAATAAACAATCAAGAGCATTTCCTTGTCTGGATCACTGGCGTCTGAATCACATAGGCACCTTTATGACCAACATCTGAAAGGGGTGATCAATTTAGTGGCTAGGTCCTCTTGATACACACATGCTATAACATGATTCATTGATTTCCAGACGGTGAGTTGAATCTGTCTGCAGTTTGAGTAACTATTGGCACTCAAAGTACAATTCTAAAAAGTGATAGGATGGCTTGCCATTTTCTTGAAGTCACAGATGATGTTTAGTTTAGTTTGGTTCTTAATCATTAAACTACCTCACAATGTAAAAGAGAACTCATAATTAAGTGCACAGGTCTGTTATTTTCAAACACAGCCGTCAAAAGAGTCAGTTGAATGCATTTTGCATTGTTTCTTCCTTCCTGTAGGTGAGAAGCCGTTGTGAGAGGTAAAAAGTTGCTTCTCAGCACTGAATTTTAACTTTTGCACCCGGTTACACCAGGCAGGCTGTCACTGGGTCAGGAACCCTAAAGTGTGTGGAGTGGGTTTTGCTGTGGCTTTTTAACTCAGCCATGGCATTAGCACGGTGTTTCCAGGTTTACGGACCAATTGAGAGCAGGCGGGCATGATCCCGACCTGTAGCCAACTTTTCAAGCCTATGTTTCACTGAAATGGAACCTTTTTAAAAGACAAGCTGATGATGCATCAGATTAACATATTAAATCCAACCTAGCCCACATTACCATAAATTTACTATGTTGGCAACAATAGCAAAACCTTATTGTTTTTGCTTTATATCAAAAGTTGTGTAAATGTCATAGAACTGCTGATGTTTAATTGCAACTTTCCCTAACTTTACGGGAATAGTATTGTTCTATTATGAAAAGTAAGAAACTTCAATATTTGCTTCTAATTAATGTCAATCATTCATATAAATAATATTTATGTATCTTAATTGCATTTTTAACTAAAGTTGAATTTTTTAAAAAGTGTAGTTTATCGGTGGTGTGCTGATTCCTTTGGGGCATGAAGGGCTTGTTGGTGTGGATGATTGGGAGGCCTTCTGTTGGGGGGATGTGGGGTGAAGGGGAGGCTTGGGGAGAGAAGATTGGAGCCCTGGCTGAGAGAAAAGGGTTTGGAGGCCTCGTAATAGGATTGGAGGCCTTGGAGGGAAAGGTTGTGGAGGGGGTGCCCGGTCAGGCAGGCACCTATACCCAGGAGGTATATGTAAGGTCTGCCAAACCTTCCATCAACAAGGCTGCCTGGTTTTCTAATGCATGGGAAGTCCGACATACAAGAGTTAAAGTTGAAAATCTGAATTACAAATGAGGCTCGTAACCTACTTATCATTAGTTCCTGCCTGTTTCCTTGGTGTGTGTTGGTCACTATTCCAATTTTCAGCCTGAGTTATAGCTGGAAACGAGTGGGTTGGAGCTGAGTTTTGGTCAGGAAACAGTTTTTTCAGATCCCCACCTGAACCAAACTGCCTATCTTTTTTGGTTAAAATCCCACAACTATTTCTGTGGCTGAATTTTCAATTAATCTGACACTCAAGGCAACATGGGATTAAAGGGACAATAGCCCTTAGAGTAGCTGTTTTTCAAACCAGAGGGAAGTATATGGTGGTGTTCCCCAGGGGTAAGGACCACATGCTCTTTTTGATATTTATGAATGACCTGGACTTGGGTATACAGGACATAATTTCAAAGTTTGTAAATGATTCAAAACTCTCAAACATTGCAAACAATGAGGAGGATAGTAGCAGAGTTCTGAAAGACATGGGCTGGGATTTTCCGGCCTTGTCATGGCAGGACCTGTGCGGGAAAACTCCATTGACCTTTGGCAGGACCAGGCGATCCTGGCGGCAGCCGGAGCCAGAAAATCCTGCCCATTGACTGGGAAATTGAGCAGAAACATGGCAGATGAAATTTAGTGCAGAGAGGGTACTTTTTGGTAGGAAAAATGAGGAGAGGTAATATGAACTAAGTATTTTAAAAGGGATACTGGAACATTGAGACCTTAGGGGTATATGTAAACAAATCTTTTGAAAGTGGAAAGAGAAGGCTGTTAAAAAAGCATAAGGGACCCTTGGTTTTATTGATTGCAATAATATCTAATATTTACATAGCGCCTTTAACATAATTAAATGTCCCCAGACATTGCACATAAGCATTATAAAATGAACTTTGACACGAGCTGTATAAGGAGATAAATATTAGGTAGATGACAAAAGCTGTTTACTTTGGGTGCAGTGCTGATTGTTTTTTAATGTTGCTCAGTATATTTGGTTTCTATTTATGTTTGGAGATATTCCCTGATAATCCATACAAATGTCCAGTATCGCACCCATCTTCCCTGGGTGACCTAAACTAGTAGGCTGATACAAGAGATTCGAGGTTTATATGACCTTTCCTCAGTGTGAAGTCTGCTCCTGTTTGCCCTCTTTGCAGTCCACTGGTGTGGCTGCTATTGGCCCAACAAAATTTCACTGCAACATGCACACTATGGTCAATTGCAACCTAATATGGGAAAAGGGCCTGAAATCATCATTAGGCCTTGATTTTCAGCTGGAAATGAGCCTAGTGCTAGTTTCAGGTTTGCAACCATGATGACTCAAGATGCCCTTACCAATTTGGCAGTGTTTTCCTGGTGCAGAATAGACGCATTCACCACATATTATATTGGACCCATCATCACTTGTTAATTACCAGGTTCCTAGGTCCATGACTTAACCTACAAATGCATTGTTCCCTGGATCGAAATTTGTTCTATAGTGTAAGACTGTTTATAGCAAATAAGACAATGTAAATGGCTTGCACTGTACTTCAGTTCTTTTTCTGTATTTAAAAGACTTATTAATTTATCCAGTCTCATATTTCCGGACACATGATAGTCAAATAGTCTCCAAACTTTTGGTTTATTTTTGAACCAGTGATAGGGGTCCAAGAGAGTTTAACTTAAGGGGAGCACATTGGCCTGGACTTCGCACCGATAGCTAGTCTAAATCCAGAAACTGACTTTGTTTTGAATAAATGTGTTCAATTCATTGGTTACTAGCTACAAGAATAAATCCTTTGCATTGCCTCTCTTGGTTACTGCAGTCCCAGTACTATTATACAGGAATGTGTGACTTTTACATTTATGAAAAAGATTCTATTGATCATTTAACTTGTGGATTAACTTTAATGAAGATGATGCATATTGATTTTTCTCTTAGGAGCCCAGCCAGCCTAACAAAGACTATATAATTAATTTTGAAATTCGTTCGCTACGTGATAGCCGAAGTCTTATAGAGACTGTTGGGATTGAAGATGCCTGCACATTCATTGAAGAAAACCCTCATCCTAGACTTTGGTAAGAAGTATATCTGGATAACGCATGTTTTACTTCTGTTATTTTATTTTCAACTTGTATCACATTGTCCCAGCTTTTCAGCTGGTTGGCAAAATCTCAGTGTTTCCTATTTAATCAGTCTTCACATACAAATGAACTTTGCAGTCATCCCATGGAGGAGAGAATACTTGCTTGTGATGCTTCAAATGATCTTCACTGTCCCTGCTATACATAACGGCTGATCCTCAATTGGATTCTGAGTTTTTTTTTCTGTTGTCTTCCATGCCACAAAAGGGTTTGCATTAATTTATGAAGATTTTTCTTGAGTATTGTTATGACACAGCAGTTGGTAAAGGCTGAGTTATTTAAAATCCCAGAGGGAAACTTTAACAACTGTCATAACCTATATTTTCAATTGGTACGTTTGAGATGCAGCTCTGAATTCAGGAATAAAAACCACCAAGCCTCAAGAGATTTTTTTAATATACGTTAAATTAAACATTTAGTAATTTAACAAGGAACTTAATACATACACATGCCTATAAATTATCATATTAACTTTTAACCAAGTCCCCAAATTAATCACTCCCAGGTAAATCTTAACCAAGGCAACAATAATCCATAGGGCAGAATTTTGCCCTTGGCA
This sequence comes from Cetorhinus maximus, assembly GCF_964194155.1. Taxonomy (NCBI): domain Eukaryota; kingdom Metazoa; phylum Chordata; class Chondrichthyes; order Lamniformes; family Cetorhinidae; genus Cetorhinus; species Cetorhinus maximus. The sequence goes on along the minus strand of NC_135883.1, from coordinate 12,872,598 downwards.
TGCCGGGGCGGATGGGCACTGCAATCGGCAGTGTGCCACGATTTTACGTGGGCGGGCCAATTAAGGCCCGCCCAGCGTCAGACGCGGTTGCGGAATGAGTGCGAAGGGGCGGGCAGGAGCGGGTGCTCAATGTCTGCCGGATCCAATGGCAACCCAGCGGCCGATTCAAATGTGGCCTCAGCAACCTCTGCAAGGCTGCCACCGAAGGACGTGGAAGTCGTGATGGAGAGTGTTGTGGGTGGACACGGCTGGCAGGAGGGCAGGTCAGCGGGGCATTTGGCCCTGCGTTTCTCCGATGAGTGCCATGCTGCCCTTCTGGAAGAGGTGGCAGCGAGGAGACAAGTCTTTGCCTCAGGGACAGGAGGAGGAGGGCCCCCCACCTCACCAAAAAGGCCTGTGAGGAGGTGGCATTCAAGGTCAGCAGTCGCGATGTGGTGAGCGCACTGGGTACAGTGCCAGAAGCGCTTCAACAATCTCCTACGATCGGGAAGGGTGAGAACTATGTTGGCATGGGTCGATTTGCAGAGCAGTTAAGAGCTGCCCATCCCCCCCCTGTGAACCTCAGAGATGTTAAGAGTGTGAGTGGCAGGATCTGAGCAAGTGGGTGAGCCCTGGCTGCTTGGACTGAGTGCCTTGCGGTTCCAGAGTCTCAAATTGCTGAGCCCTGCAAGGTCGCCTTCAAGTAGAGTTGGCCAGGCTGCAGCAGCACTGCAGGTAGAGAGTGGACTAATCAATGCTCCTCTGTCCTTTCAGGAGAAAACATCCCATAACAATGCAGAGAGGACGCGTGATGGTGGGAGACCACCACACCTAATTCTCACTCATTATGAGCAGTAGGCTCTGGAGCTGGAGCGGCGCCATCTGCCTAGGTCAAGTGGCCATGGTGAGGTTGTGGTGCCGCAGGGAGGTACGAGTGTAGAGTGCTGAGATGAGAATGTTGGTAATTGCAACCATTCCACTGTAGTCCCTATATTGATGTGAGCTTCAAACCCGGAACCCCCATTGATAATGGAAAGACCGAGGGTACCCTGATCTCTGTCTCATGAGGCTGCCAGGAACGCACAGTAACAGTGTGACGACTTCAACTAATCTCATGTCCTGTTCCTTTTAGGCTCACCACCAGCGCTTCGGGATGAAAAGCCTGAAAGACCACCCCTGACCCCTGAGGACAACACTAATCAGAATGCACCTGCATCACACCCGCTCTCTCAAGCAGGCACCAGCACAGATACCAGCACCTCGGTGGGCATTAGATCACCGGCCACTATCTTGGTGCACATTGGCGAGGGCACTTCACACTTGCTTGAGGTGCAGTCGGAGGCATATAAGTTGAGGGCCACTGTGACCTTCAGCGCCACTGGCATGGGGTGTTCACCCACACAGTCGGAGCTGATCTTAGGGCTGATCCTCTGACAGATGGAGGGCACTGTCTTCCTCGAGAGGCAGAGCCTCCTTCGGCATGGCACCACAGACATTATTGAGGTAGCTGCATCGCGCCTGTAAACCCTGGCAGCAGGATAGTGGCGTCTTCTGTGGCCCCTTCTGCCTTAACTTCCTGTTAGCCTTGTGCCTGCACCTCTCCTCCCATAGGTCGCTCCCCTGGAGGCTGAATAGGAACATCTGGCCTCCTCTCCCTTCTGGCCCTCTCTTCCTCCTCAGAGGAGGTGCCTCCAGCGGAGACCACAATCCCCATTACCAGGGTAAGGGAAGGCTGTCTGATACCTGGAAGGCCCCAAGTGGTATGATTCCTCCGGGGGCCTGGAAAACAACACTGAGCCCTGAACTGAAGCCTCTTATTTCTGTCAATGCAGCCCTGAAGCGAGATGAAGGTGTCCTGTTTACACAAGCAAGCAGCAGCAAGTTACATCCCAAACGACAAGCAACTCGCATTTACAAGCCCACTGACCCCTCTTATCCCGCCCGTGGATGAGGTTTTTGAAATTGTGGCCTGCCTGTTTAGCCAGTGTGACGGCCTGAAAATCGCATGGGCTGCGTAAAGTCCGAGACAAATGGCGTCTCAAGGGGCCTTAACTGGCCATAAATTAATGGTGGGCGCGCCTCTGTCTTCATCGCGCACCTGCCTACTGAGATATCGCGAGAGTGCGCATTGACGTTGGCATGCCGGATCAACGTCAACGTGCTTTATTTCATGCTCGGGTGTGTTGGGTGCATGCTTGCACGCCGAGTCAAAAATTTTGGCTTTAAACGTTAAACAGACACAGCACATTTAATCTTACGAGTTCAAAATGAGGCTCCTTTCGATTTGTTTCCTTTGCAGGCAGTTGTATGGCTTACAGGCTGTTTAGTTCTTACAGGCTTCTGACCTGCACGCACAAACTCCTCTTGGGTTATACCTAGCTTTCCCTTTGAATGTAAATTCTCAATGTAGGTCTTTGAACTCCACCTCCTCTACCCATAAAACTCCTTTCATAGCATGAATTTCATTCGTAATATGAACACATTTCCTGGTGTCTCCTAGCTAGGTGCAAGATTTTACTCCCTTCTTTTCAATGGTTTATTCAAAAAATGCAAATGTACTCTTTACCTTACTGTTCACCCAATAACCCCAGATTTTGTCAGATGCTCAGGTGGAAGGATGTAAAAGGAGTCTGTTTCATCTGTATGCTAACTCAGATGAATAGTCAAATCCACCCCAATGGCCCTCAGAAATTCCAACTGACTTCTACAAAATCTCAGGTTTCAACAATTGTGGTACTGTGAAGTTCCAGAAAGATTTCTTTAATGGCTTGCAGCATTAAAAACAAATAATTTGTTTTCTGCTGTCAAATGCAACATCCGGATGGAACATGGAAGCATTTTCACCTTTAGAAGCTGCTACTTCTGGAACTTTTTCCAAACTTATGAACAGAGGAAATAGGAGTAGAAATAGGACATTCAGTCCCTTGAGCTTGCTCTGCCATTCAATAAGGTCATGGCTGATCTGTTTGTGTTTCGAGTTCTACATTCCTATCTACCCTCGATAACCTATCTATATCTGCCTTAAAAAGTGACCTCGTTTCCACTGCCTTCTGGGGCAGAGTTCCACAGTCGCACAACCCTCAGAGAAAAAATTTCTCCTCATCTCTGTCCTATTTTAAAACACTGCCTCCTAGCTCTGGACTCACCACAAGAAGAAACATCCTTTCCACGTTCATCTTGTCAAGACCATTCAGGATCTTATAAAACTTGCTGAGAGTCTACTGCTTTTGCCTAACAACGAGCTCCGATGGCTACATAGAGGGAAAATAACTTATTGCTACAATTTATGAAACACGCCTGAACAATATACAAGTTAAATTTTGTTCCAAGCAAGCCAGCATCAGGAAAAAAATATGGATTGTTTTGAACTGAAGTATTGTTTAACTCAGAATAGTCTGCTGACTTCTGTGGCAGGAGATAGTGAATGTTTGCACATTATAAAACCAACTTATCCTTTTTTCCCATGCAAGGAAGATAATTCATAAATCCTATCCTGCATAAATCCTATTCTTCATAGTGTGCTCAATGTTGTTTGAGTTTCACTTGCCTCACAAAGTTATCACTAAAGTGACATCCACTTTTTCATATTACTGCCACTGAAGGTGCTATTGAGTGGACAATTATTATCACTGACGGTGCCATCTAGTGGATGTGTGAAACCTGTTACAGTTTATATCCTAGCAATGTAACATGCTAATAATTGTGAGCATTACTATGTGAACACTTTGCCAAAAGTAACATAGATAGTGGAATATATGTTTGTGTTGCTGTTGACCAGGGAAAGACCCAAGAGGGTTAGAGCTCAATAGTTTTTTTGCCAACCTGCCTTACAGCACCTTGTGAGGCCATCTGTATGGCAAACCCTACTAAAGAAGGATTAAATTAAGGGGTGTAACACCCACTTATTGGGTGCTACGCAGCCACATCAGGATTGAAAGTGAGGACCGAGATGTGCACGTACACTTAGACGGGATGTCCTAGGCCCAACCATCTTCAGCTGCTTCATCAATGACCACCCTTCCATCATAAAGCCAGAAGTGGGGATGTTTGCTGATGATTGCACGATGTACAATCCATGACTCCATCATCCATGACTCCTCCAATACTGAAGCAGTCCATATCCAAATACGGCAAGACCTGGACAGTATCCGGGCTTGGGCTGACAACTGTCAAGCAATATTTGCCCAACACACGTGCCAGGCAATGACCACCTCCAGCAAGAGAGAAGCTAACCATCACCACTTGACATTCAGTGGTATTACCATTGCTGAATTCCCCCACCATCGACATCCTGGAGTTTACCATTGATCAGAAACTGAACTGGACTAACCACATAAATACTGTGGCTACAAGAGCAGGTCGGAGGCTAGGAACCCTGTGGCGAGTGACTCCCCAAAGACTGTCCACCATCTACAAGACACAAGTCAGGAGCGTGATGCAATACTCTTCACTTGTCTGGAGGAGTGCAGTCCCAATAACACTCGAGAAGCTTGCCACCATCTAGTACAAAGCAGCCTGCTTGATTGGCACCCTTTCCACAGCATTCACTTCCTCCACCACTGACAAACAGTGACAGCAGTGTGTACCATCTACAAGATGCAATGCAGAAACTCACCAAGGCTCCTTAGGCAGCACCTTCCAAACCCATGACCACGACCATCTGGATGGACAAGGGCAGCAGATACATAGGAACACCACCACCTGGAAGTTCCCCTCCAAGCCACCCATCATCCTGACTTGGAAATATATCGCCATTTCTTCACTGTCGCTGGGTCAAAATCCTGGAACTCCCTCCCTAATGGCACAGTGGCCGTACCTACACCACAGGGACTGCAGCGGTTCAAGAAGGCAGCTCACCGCCACCCTCTCAAGAGCAATTAGGGATGGACAATAAATGCGGGCCTAGCCAACAACGCCCACATCCCGTAAATAAATTTTTAAAAAAGTGCACAGCATGCCATCTTTGTAAAGGGGTTTGAGCATCTGAGCGTGGGTAACAATCACAGTCAACACGTAGAGTAGCAGAATGATAATGCAAGTCAGTATGCAATACTGATTTAACACTGGCATTGCCGTTTTCAAACATGTACTCTATCTAACATTAAGTCTTAACCTCACACAGCTGAACACAACAGTAAATGGAAGGAACACCCCCACCATCTCCCAACCAGCACTATTTAAAGGGAGCATTAAGTACTTACTGGTTAGCTGCTGGATTGGTGCAACTGTACATATTTTGCATCTTTTTGGAATTTTCCTATGTTTGATCTGCTTTCCTGTTCTATTTTGTTTTGTCATTCTAAACCCCAGAGCGCACACACATCAGTTGTAACAACCACATAATAAGTTCATGTTAAACAATCTAACATGAGCACTCATAAATCATATTACACTGTTCTAATATGATTATATGATTCCCTACTATTGAGTTCATGATTCAACGTGTGCTCAGGTACATCACGCTTCACAATCCAATGTGACTACAGCACACACTGGTTTACTCAAAACACTTATACTGATTCCACCTTTGATCTCTATATTCCATGTATATTAGTACTAAACTCCAATTTATCAGAAGATACACAATTCAGACATCAGATATACATGGAGACAAGAAGGTACAATTCTGTCCTCAATCTCTTCTAATATTTCCATGGGAACTCCATTGCCTGGAAGTTCTGCTCCAAGTCACACACCATCCTGACTTGGAACTATATCATAATTCCTTCACTGTCGCTGGATCAAGGTCCTGGAAGGCCCTTTCTAACAGCACATGGGTGTAGTTGCACCACATGGACTTACAGTGGTTCAAGAAGGTGGCTCACCACCACCTACTCGAGGGCAATTAAGGCAATAAATGCTGGCTGTGCCAGTGACATTCGCATCCCATTAACAAATAAATTTTTAAAAATCTCACGTGTCCCATTCTACCTCTTTTCACACGTTCCATTCTAACTCTCCTCACGCATCCCATTCTATCTCTCCTCTGCTCACGTTCTCATTCTGTTCTCTCTGTTCTGATTCTATAATTTTTCACTACTCTAATTCTACCTCTCAAGTCATGGCCCCATTTTACCTCCCTCACAATCCTAAACCACTCTTCCTCACATCCATCCCATTCTACACCACCTCAGGAGGACAGAGGAAATGCTACAAAGATACACTGAAGCTCGCTTTGAAGTGCAGAAGCATTGACATTATTGACTGGGAGGAGCTTGTTACCAATTGTTCAAAACAGTGATAACTTGTCCATCAAGCTGCATCATGCTTCGAGTCCAAACGCCTTAATGAAAAAGCAGAGCGGCGGCAGAGAAGGAAAGAAAAGGAAGTAAATCCTACATTCTGGATCCCATTACCTTGGGGGACTGTCTCCTGTACCCAAAGATCTGTGGGTCAAGAATCGGCCTGTTCAGTCACATGAAGACTTGCAACCTTGAATAGATGTCATCCTCGAATTGAGGAACAGCCAACGATGACGATGATGATGACCAGCGGCCTCTCCTGAACTGTTAACTCCCCTTTCCCAACATAAGAATTCATACTTTCCGGAGAAGAGATGAAATGTCGAAGGAACAGCGAAGATGCACACAGCTTGCAAGTCTGAGCTTGGATTATAAACAACCTTAAAAATCCATTTAGCTTGCCAAACAATGAAATTGAGGCTCATACACAATGGACTCTCATTCATTATCCATTAACCTAGAGAGTTTCAATTAATCTGCTGTTTCCAGGTTAACATATGTGGCTCAGTCAATGTGGCTCATTGGCCATGCTGTATTGATATGATCAATATTCCAGTAAACCTGCCTAAAAGAAAGCATTGAGACTAAATCCAGACTAAATCCATTGTTCAACTTCATTCTAGGTTGTGTGTTATCTTGCCACGATGGGCCTTGTCCATTGGGTTTGTGACCTTTTAGTTGTTGAGAGTTTTCCAGGGCCTTTTGGCTCCAGGAAGAATCCTAGATAGTTGAGAGCTCTGAATAAGAAGCGGTCCCAAGTCTCGCTCTAATCCAGGGTATTCATCACTTTCATCCAGCTCAGCCCTGCTTCTCCATTCGTCCAGCTACCAGTGAATTTTCCTGCTATTCTTCCTCTCCCACAACCCTTGAATGATTATTCTGGATGCTCTCGCCTCCAGATGCTCAGTTTCCCTGGTGGCTCTGAGACCTTTTCTGGCTGCTTGCCCCCTGCTCTTCTTGCTGTGCACTGCTTTCTTCTGGACACACCTTCCCCTCTGCCCACCACCAGCTCGAGCTTGCTGTTCCTCCAATCACAAATTTCTTCTTTGCTGCACTTGCTGCTGCTCCAATCACAGATTCATTTCTCCCACTCTCTGTCACTCACTGGTGTAAGCGGCCTGTTTATTTCAATATATGGTAAATTCCAGATATCTGCGTCACCACTTAGTCACGCTCCTTAGAGGGATGTTGCTTTTATATAATTTGTTCCTCTTGCTAACTTGAAATTACTTGCTATTGTGCACTGTTGAAGACTTTTTTATGTTTGTTCTCAGGATGTGGGTGATATTGGCAAGGCTGCAATTTACTACCTATCCCAACTGCACTTCTTGCACCACTAGAATCCTCAGTACTGCTGCTATCACAATCTGATGGACCTGTTTTGCCACAGTCAGTCAAAAGCTTCCTATCTATGGCATTCAACTCTATCCATGTTTGGATCATGCCTGCATTAAATTTTTGAACTGAGAGATTCTGGAAGAACCCGATCTGAGGAGATTATTGATAATTAGGTGTTGCTTGATGGCATGTGTAAAGTTCCACCCACCATTTTACTAATGTTTGGGAAGAAGCTGATTTATTCTGTCTTCTGTAGCTATGACAAAGCTGGGTAATCTTCTATAGTGGTGAGGTGTTAGTCAGTATCATAGTATATCAAAACAATCTGGTTAAGGTGGCTGGTGAGCTTTGGTATACAAGTCCTTAGCACTTAGTTGGGATTCTGTTGGCTTCCATAGTCTTTGCTATCCTGTCCACTGTTATGACATATGAAGTGAAACACGTTGGCTGGATACTGGCATCTGTGTTGCTGGAGATCTCAGGAAGATGCCGAGTACAATCATTTAATTAACAATTTAGGCTGAAGTTGCAGGCGAACACTTCAGCTTTGTCTCTTGCACTTATGTCCTGGCCTCCACCATGGTTGTGGAAGAAGTTTAAGGAGCCATTTCCTCATAATTGCTTGGCTGTCCACCACAGTTGCTGGATATTGTAGGGCTAGTAAACTTTGATCTGTTGATTATAGGGTTGCCTACTTGTCTATAGCCTACTTTTTTTATGTTTAGCATTTAGATAATCCAGAATTGTAGCTTCATTAGGCTGTTAAGCCATTCTAAGTTGCCTGCTGCTGCACTTGGCATCCCCTTGTAGTCTCCAAAAGTTTCAAGAAATGATATGCCATTATTTTCACTGCACGAAATCACTTGCATCATAAATTATTGGGACTTGTACTGTTTAAAACAAATTCTGCAGGAAATTCTGGGTCATTATTATAGTCTTGTACGATAATTATTATATGAAGTCGTTTGACATTTATCATCCCCTATGTCATAATGCTCATGGAAGATATGAAACGACTTTCTTCCTTACATGATATATCTTGAAATAATCCCAGTTTCTCATTGGCCTTAACCAAATGAGAAAAGCCAAATCAAACAAGGAGCTGAATAAATCGGGGATGGAGTGGAGAGAGGATGATCCCCGCGCCCCACCTCTCATGTTGGCTCCACAACGAGCAGCCACGCAGTCACACCCTCATTGGGGTGCAAGCCCTGCCCTCTGGAGCTGCGGGCCAATCGGATTGGCTGGCAGCTCCATTAGCCCTAACAGTGCCAGGAAAGTGCCAGTAGCCGCTGCCTGGACTGAAGGTGAAGAGTGGAGCCCAAGGCCTCGTATCCCTGGAGAAGGTAAGTCCGGGGTCTTGGGCCGGGAGGGTTTGGGAGTGTTAGGGACGGGCAATGGGTGGGGGAGAGGATGGGTTTAGGAGACAGAGTAGGTAGGAACAAAGGGGGGGGTTCAGACTAAGGGGGGGGGCCATCCTGCGATCGCCAAAGGGCAGCCCCCGAAGAGCGACCTCCCCCGTGCCCCCCACCCCACCCCCACACCCCTACCCCCACACGCTTCCGTCATGCCCTTTAACCATTTCAGGTTAAAAATCGGGCTTCCCATTCCCGCCCTGACGCCCATGCCAAACATATTATGGGATGGGCAGCGTATTATTAGCGTCAATACACCTGATAAGCCTAATTGACCCTTAAGTGGTCATTTTAATATGGCAGTCGAGCATGTCAATTCCGGTGCCCGCCCCCCCTAGTATTATGGGGAAGAGCTCCAGGGTGGGCGGGAAGGTGGTGGGATGTGCCCCCCCCCAACCTCCCCCCGGCCTTGAGCACGTAAAATTCAGTCCATGATTTCCCTGAGAAATAGTGCCTTTGACACACAACCTTAAACCATCAAATCTTTTAAAGATACAACAAGCACATTCCAAGGCACTATGCGAAGGACAAAATGTCCATAACCGCTGCTTCACTCAGTGGCAGAAATGTAATAATTTATGTATTTGTTTTGTAAGTACTGAAAAGATTGATGTTGATAGGAACTACATACTAATTCAGATGAGGTTTGAACTACCCATTCTAATTTTGACATGTAAAGCAAGAATTTGAGTTTATGGTTGAGGTTTGCTGTAAATTTTGAAGGAATCCTTTTTGGTTGGAGCATAGCTTTCTGGCCTAATAATTACAGTCAATTATGGTGCTTAATATTTTGAAAGATTTATACCTTGCTACCAATTGCAAATGCATGCTAAAGTTCTCGTGAAACTGTCTATCTTGCAGTAATAAAGACAGAATTATCTAATAACCTATTGGATGGCAAATGTTTAATAGAGAAAATATAACAATCTGAATTAAGCCTGAATAGTAGACCCTGAAATGTTAACTCTCTTTCCCTGCTCACAATGATGTCTGACCTGAGTATTCAGAGCATTTTCTGTTCTTGTTATTGTAAATAGTCGTCTGCATTTTGTCACAAAATTGGCAGCCTCTGTTAATCGCATGTGAATATGCAGGGGGATCTTGCATTGTTAAACACTAAGCTAGGTATGTGATCTATAGGTATGGGGTCAGTTGTATAAGGTTAAGAGCTGTTACGACTCCTGTCAGAATGGGAGTCAAGTAGCACTCAATCTTACAGCAGAAACCTGTGTGTATAATATTTCACAGGTGAAAGCACTGACTTATGGGTCAAGAGCCCAAATAAGTGAAAATTAAATGGGCTAAATTTGATAACCGCTGAAAATGGATGTGGGAATCATGATTTCGGTTTAGCCTGCTCCCATTGCTTCCGATCTGGGCAGCACACCAACTTCATTCTGCTGCTAATGTACATGATGGCAGCATGCAGTTCTTGCTAACTGCCCTGTTGTTTAACTGCACATCTCAGCAATGGGCTCAAAATTGTGAGGTTAGTACCAGTTAAAGCTATTCTTAAATGATATTTTGGCTGGAACAGGCACTGGAGTCATTCCACAACTTATTCTGATGTGGAAGAGACACAAGAATGGCACACCATGGAGAGTGCAGGCTCCAAATTTTTCTGACAATGAGCTGGAGACCTTGGTCAAGGAGGTGCAGAGGAGAGGTGTGTTTTATCAACAGGGGGCCAGAAGGCCCTCCCAGGCAAACTTTCAGAAGGCAGTAGGACCAGATAGCCATCACAGTCATTGCCAGGAGTCAAGTCCTGAGGAACTGGATGCAGTGCTTCAAAATGTTCTGTGACCTCACATGAGTGGTCTAGGTCAATGAATGCATCTTCAAATGCCATAACCTACCAACAGTGCCACTAGCCTAAGACACTGCTCAATGCACCACAGCTCCCCATCACTCACCTATCAACAACCTCTATCAGAACTCTTACCTAACATTTATAGCTTCACCCCACCCTCACACACGTAGCACCGTTGCAAGCCTCACACCCACATTTCGCAGCTTGCACACGCTGTCAGCTGTTCAATCATGACAGTCACATCACCTAAACGTATTAACACACTTACTGATGCACTTTCCTTTCTCTTGTAGGACAAGATCGTGAGCAACTGGGGGCAGCAGGTGCTACCCAGATTTAGACTGGCATGGCTGTATGCCTTTACCCCAGTGGAGGGGATGGTGCTCGGCATCATTAGAAGGGCCAATGCTGAGGGCTGAAACGCAAGATGATGACAATATCCTCATGCATAATCTTACCTCCCTCTCGTTCCACATTCTCTCAAGATCTAGAAGCTGAAATTGGTGTAAGCTTGCACTCCTTACTTAGCCTGCTCCAACAGCTGCCTCTGCCACAACCCGATACTTGTGTCTTTGCCCTTTCAGATACCAAGAACTGGAACTTGGCCAGGCAGTGGTGAAAGAGCAAGAAGATAATGATAAAGAAAAAACACTGTCACTTGATCTCACACTCGCAACCATTAGCTCCAACACTGACACTGCGTGTACATTAGAACATAGCTTGGAAGTGGAATATGCAAGTGGTGAGACACCGGGCACATATGGCTTGCAGCCAGGGCAGGGAACAAGTGTTGCCAAAGTGCCAGCTCTTGGAGAGTGAGACTGCACACGAGTTGTGCTGCAAAAGATTGAGACGAGCACTACAATAGGACTGGCTACAAATGAAAGCTGGTGAGCGTACATAATGAAATGCTTGGTGTTTTGGCAGGCCTGCTAAAAAGCCTGTGTCTCATGTCAAGTAGCATGGAAGAGTTCCCCTCCAACTTTACACAGGGCTTTGCAGAGAGCTTGAAGCCCATCCTTTTCAGCATGGAAGGACTGACCAACTCCATTAACACACTTGTGAACCTTACCATGACAACACCTGATGGATGGGCAATTCCTTAGCTTCTATTGCAACACAAACAGAACCCCCAATGTCTGGGTGCTGCAGTTGAAGCTCAAACTTCAATCATGCATGACCAGCTTGCTGCCATGGAAGCTCAGACTGCTCTCATGCCAGCACAGACTGCTACCACCATGGCTGTAGATACCAGTATTCAAAGGGGCTTCTAGGCTGTCACAGCACTTTGGCAATCTGCCCTCCAACAGATTACAACAGAGGGATTGCTGAGACACCACCCTAGTGGGTAGTAGTGGCTCTGTGGAACATGAACCTGCTGTCCTCTCTCAGGATAACAACATTCGTCCTCCCAGCACAGGCACTCTGCCAGGGCCCTTGCTGTTGCCTGTTAGCCAGCCCAGTCTGCTCTTGTCAACATGGTGCAGTCTAAAGTCAGGCCTTCTAGGACCAGAGTTTCTGAAGGTTGGCCTCTAAGGCCATCTGCAATCTGGTCCACTGAAAGGCAGTAGCCTTCCATCAATCTTACTGCAGCCACTGAGGTAACCCTGTGCAGGGGCAGTAGGGCAGGCAGAGGCACATTGAAAATAGACACTAAGGGAATTACTTGACATTGTATGCAATGTGACATGCCTTTGATTTATAAAGTTGGTTTGGGATGTTCATTTTGTATTGGTTTTTATTTTCGTATTCTAGCAAAGTGAATGACGTAATACTAAGTGACAGATGGATGGTAAGGTGTGGGACTTTTTGCTGGGCATATAACTAAGAGTGGTTGATCTTTACACTAGATTTCTGAAGATTTCCATTCCTAAGTACCAACACTAATCACCTTGATGAGCACAAAAATTAGGGAGAAAATATCTCCTTTTTAAATTTATTTTTATCCTTTGCTTCCAACTGACTAATACCTGCAGCCATGAGTGCAAGCTGCTGTCCAATACATTCAATAGCAAGAGGTGCTAGAGATTTCCCAGAAAAGCCTTTCTCCTAACTTTTCTCTTTCCTACTGAGGGACCTTGCCAACTTTGTTTGGTACCTTTCAATTTGACTTTGTCAATGTCAGCAATTGAATGGAATGTGTAAATTGATGTCTATTTGTTCCTACTTTGTGATAGTAAGTAATCTTATGTTAATGCTCAGTACCAGCTAAGTTATGTCATTTAAAAAAAAATCTTCACAATGAATAAAACTACATTGTATTAACATACCATATTTCCTGATGCTTGCAATTGCTAAATAAATCATTAACTGCTGTTTGGTATTAATGACTATTTTAAAAACAGAATTTGAATGTAATTCTTGACTATTGATGAAAAATTGTTCACCATTTCTGTCAGTAAGTTGTGTTCGCAAATGTAAAGAATCCCAAACTTAAAAAAAAATACAGTAGAACATTATGGTGTATTGTATACACTGTAATGTTTTAGATTTGTGAATTGTTTTAAATAATTTTAATTATAACAGAATACAATATTTGTTTTTAAAAATATTAATCTAAATTTTCTCTCACCCTGAATAAGAGAAGTTCTGTGAAAAGCATGTTTAAAAAATTAGAAAGGGGTAAGAATAGTTGCACGAAAATTATGGCAACCAATCTTGCTGTTGCCTTGGGAAATTTTACTACATTAAAAGTGCTATATCAATATAAGTTATTGTTATGAGGTCAAATTAGTTACGAGCATTCCCTCCCCCATCATTTTTTAAAATTTCCTGTCTTGTATATACTGTCTATAAATAATTACTGTACATACATAACTATTTTTCACAACAGAATTATTTAAATATTACTTTATCTATCCTGATGACACTATCGCTACAGATTGTGGAATTACAGGATAACTGCACCTTATTTAAGTATACAAATGTTGTGATGGTTATTTGTTTCTTTTGGCTGTCTTACTTTTGAAGTTGACAAAAATTGGTGCACTTTTTTGTTTTTAAATATGATCAGGGATGAACTTTTACTCTACTAAGATTGTGCAGTCAATCTTTTAATTTGTTTAGTTTCTTTCATGGATGTATTCTATCCTTCTAGCAAATTTTTGTTACGTCTATTTCACCTAATATCTAATTTCCTAGAAGTAAGCTACACTTATACTGCAAGACATTGATGTGAGGGTGGTAACACCTGTCTGTGACATACAGTTAGCAATTTCTTGCCAAAAAGCAGTATGACCTCCATCTAAAGAACAATAAATTGTAACAGAGCTATGCACATACATACTTTCATGTATTTGTAGTGATGGTTAATTTTCAATATTGGGAGAAAGTGGCCGATTTGTCCTGAAATTTTACAAGTTTGTAAAAGCTGCAATGAAATGCTTTGTCAGTTTTAAAAAGTGGCTTTGCACTAGGGTAGAGTTACATTGCAATGGGTGCAAACATGGAGTGGTATGACACAGACTCATACAGTTATCTTGCACCATTGGGCTATACTCTGATTAAGTTATACCTAACTTACACTGACACATTTCACTTATACCACTTTGTGTTGCCCTCAAAACTTGAGGTATCAATTTTTTTTTTAAAGTGGCATAACTAGCTGAATTCTTACTTGCTAAGGAAGTAGTTTATTTTGTATTTTAGGCGATTGCTTGCAGAAGCTGCTCTCCAGAGACTTGATCTTAAAACAGCGGAACAGGCATTTGTCCGTTGTAAGGATTATCAGGGGATTGAGTTTGTAAAACGTCTAGGAAACCTTCAGAGTGAACCCATGAAACAGGCGGAAGTTGCAGCTTACTTTGGAAGATTTGAAGAAGCCGAGAGGATGTATCTAAACATGGATAGAAGGTGTTCATAAAACTTATGTATATTCTTCAGCTGCTTTAGACTAGAAATTGCATGTGGTGCTTTGTTTAATTTTAATTAACAATTTTTTTATCGTTCGAAAGTTTAGATTTTTACAAATTTCTGTCTTTTAACATTTCTAAGCTGCTTTCACATGGGCTGAATGAAATTTAAGTTCTATTGAGATGTGGGTGTGAGGATGAGGTGTGTGAGATGTGTGGAGCGGAGAATGAAGCCAAAAAGAATGCAAAAGCAGAAGGGCACAAAATATGCCTTCAGTGTTTTGACATCTGTGATAATGGCCATTTTGCTATCTTAATTTTCTTTCCATTCCCTCTACTGTTAAATACAAACCACAATAGGAACTGTTTGATTTTCTTCCCACAGTATTGTTGAAGGGTTCCTGTTTGACATGACATGGATTTGTACTAGATTTTTTGGATTTTCAGCTCACTTCACACCCTGACCCTTGAGCATCTAGAGCTATTGCTCAAAATCAGATTGGCCATTAGATGGATTCTGGTCAAATTGATCAGTGATTCTGCTCTTAGAGTCTTTGGACACTGTTTGTGTATATTGGCACTAATCATTCTTGTTTTGTTAGTTAGTTCCAGTGAAGTTCCCATAGAATCCAGTCAACACTAATCAGTTGATGAGAAACTAAAGGAGCTCAACGTTGTTGTATATAGAGTGGTTAAATTCTTGGTGCTAGGCAGGACCTGGGATGCTCCTTTATCCCAAAAATAATAGGAAGCATTCTGCTTTGCCTCTTGAAGAATCATTTGGAAAGTATTTCTCCTTTCCTGATTCCAGGACTTGGCGCTCTAAGCTTTAGAAGAGGCTTGTAAAGCTTATGTTCCTTATTAGGGAAAAGATTATTGAGCAGAATCTTGATCTAGGTGTTTAAAATGCTTAATGTTGTTGATGTAAGCTTGTTATTTGACTCAATATTGAGCACAGAACTAGAGTTAAAATTATTAAGTGTGATAAAGGTTAGAAGAAACGTTTGGGTTGATTTTAACACCTCTATCTGGTGGGAATGATGTAGGCAAGGCATTAAGATTTGGGGGTTGTCATGCAAGCATCCCCCACTATGTGTTACCACCCACTCCATCCCACTAGCTTTACTTTAATTTAATTAATTCAGGCACCAGCAGACCATCCACCCCTAGCAAACAGGGCCTATTTACATTAAAAAGTCCTGACTTAATAACATAATCAGCAACAGAATTTTAACTTTTGGATTCGGGAAGTCCTCATAGGCCAACCCTGACAGCAGAACCAGGGCAGGAGTCACGGAGAGGTCAAAAGAGGTCAAGGTAAGTTTATTAATATCAATTATGCCCCGCAAAGTGTCGTTAGACCTCTCCAGCCCCGGTATTGCCTCTCCCTCCCACTACTCGCACCATCTTCCAAAGCCCCTACTCAGCACTTAATATATGCAGTGGATTGGGGTGTTAGGGGGCTTGCCTTGGGCACTAATCTTCCTTAGATTTCCAATCCAATTTTTGCTTCTGCCTGCCAGCCATGACGTCACTCCAGGCAGGAAGATATCTTGGCATATTTAACTGTGGCTGGGAAGTTAAAGTTGCCCAGGCTTCTCATTATGCTCTCCGTGGGGTTTTCCATTTGCCCTGTAACCATAATCGCTTTGAGAGTGCTGCTGGTTAAAATTAGCCCATTTTCTTCACATATCCTCCAGTCGGTGGGTATAGATTCCCAAAAAAAGTAGTTGAGGCTGCAATAACAAACTTCTTTAAACGTGAACCATTAAATATTTGGCTGGGACTAAATTTCCTATTCGAACAAAACTTCCATAAAAGCGAACAATTGCTGTGATGCTTGGGTTGATGGATGGAGGGTTGACTGTTAATAAAAAGTCATCAGACTAGAGTTTACTGAGAAGAATATAAGGATGTCTGAAAGAAGTGCAGAATTATTTGATTAGCTCTGGGAAATAGCAAGTAATATTTATGCAGGATGCGCTTGGATGAGGTAGAGTTCATTAGAGAGTAAACTGTATATGGTCTGTGGAAGATGCAAATAAAATGTTTTGGTTTTATAATGGCTTTTAGTTCTATGTGTTCAGAATTTTTTTTTTCTTTTCTGCTTATAGAGATCTGGCTATTGATCTAAGGATCAAATTGGGAGATTGGTTTCGGGTGTTGCAGTTGCTAAAAACTGGTTCTGGTGATGCTGATGATGCTCTGCTTGAGCAGGCTTATAATGCTATTGGAGACTATTTTGCAGATCGTCAGAAGTGGTAAGTAATAGCATCATTATGCAAGATGATTGTAATAGACAATAGGAGGCCCTGAAGTTCCACGGGGATTCTTCCAGTTTCTTGTCATAAATTTGTGGGAGATTGATGGATGATACCTTAGAGAAACAATGAAATCAGCCATTTAAACCATTTCTGTGCCAGTGGAAAGCTGTGACATTTTGAGGCCAGTAATGTTTGGCCAGCAGAAGACCATTGGCCCATATAACCTACTCTCCAAAGCACCTGTCTGTTTCCTTATTGTGATTCTGGAGTGAACATCCCTGTATTCCCTTTCCCGGCAAAAACATGTCCAGTCATTTTTCCCTAAATCCTCCATAATTTTCTTTTCCATCGCCCCTGCAGAAGTCTTATAACTCTTACTGAAAGCAAAAGTTGCCTACATTTCTAATTTTCTTTTAACACCAAGATTGAACTGTCTACCCTTGAAAGAAGAAGAAAGAGCTTGTATTATATGGCCCAAATTTTCTGTTAGGTGGGCGGGCGGAGCTGATACTTACGTGGGCCGCGCCGCCATTTTGCACGGGTGGGCCAATTAAGGCCTGCGCATGAATGTTCGCGCACTGGAGGCGGCCAGGCCCAGCTTGTCATCTTGACCCATTTTGAACGGGAGATCCTGGAGCTACAAACACGCTATGTGCCCAGGCCCACAGGTGTCGGTGAGGCTGGGGTGGAGCGGCCAGGTATTTGAGGCCCACAGTCCCATCCGCTCTGTCTTCCCACCATCCAAAGCACTGATGATTGTTGCAATTGTTAATACAGCAACACTGCTCATTCACAGACTGATAGAGTCAGATGTGTGGGTCATAGATAAAGGCCCCTCGGCCCTTCGAAGATGCGCGTGTCCAGCACCTTCCAAAGTCACCTTATCCCATTTCTGACCACTATCCTCATGACCTTGTATGCCATGTCATCGCTACTGCACATCCAAATACTTATTACACCTTAGGAGGGTTTGTACCTCCACCACCCTTTCAGCCTCTGCGTCCCACATTACTCTGTCCAAAAATTCCTAATCACCTCACCTGTCAACCTCATGTCCCTTACCTTAAATAAATGCCACCAGGTTAGTCATCCCTCCACCAAGGGGAAATGTTGCTTTCTGTCCATCCGATCTATGCCCCTCATAATGGTATGAAGCTCAATAATGTCACCTGTCAATCTCCTGTGCTCCACGGCAAATTTCACCAGTGTATGCTATGTTTCCTCATAACTCCAACTCTCCAGACCAGCATGCATCCTGGTCACGAACCTCTGCACTCTCTCCACCCCAATGCCATCCCTCCCATGAAGCGCTGATCACAACTGAACGCAGGAGTGTAGCTGTGGCCTTGACAGCGTTTTCTGCACTTGCAACATGACCTCCCTGTTCCTACATTCTATTCCTCGGCTAATAAAGGCAAGTATGGCTCTTACCTTTTTAAACGCCTTATGTTCCTGTCCCGCTACCTTAACGGGCCTGTCGACATCCCCAGCAATGTCCCTCTAATCGTCCTTACTTTCTGTGGTCCTACCATTCCTCGTGTATTCCCGTGCCTTGTTGAAGTCGCTTCGGACCTCCCTGCTCAAGTGCATCACCTCACACTTATCCACATAACATTCCATTTGGCATTCCTTAGCCCATTTGACCAGCCTGTCTGTATCCGCCTGTAATGTTTGGGCCTCCTCCTGACTATTTGCCACCCCACCAATGTTTGTCTCCTTAGGTTCTGGAAGGTTGAACGCATTATGAGCCTGGGGGAAAAGGATGAAGTGTGTCACTGAGTGCACACTAACTGATCCACTGTCCTTGTTAATTTCAGCATCATCAGAGCATGACTGCCAGGAGATGCCCCCTCTCACATCTGAGGGGCCTGAACTGTCACCTGTGTCACATCATTTCAGCGAGGCAGGCACCAGTGCAGAGACTAGCATATCAGTGGGAATTATTACATGGGCCAGTGTCCTGGGGCACAGTGGAGAGGGCACTTTACAATTGCTGGAGGAGATGGCAGAGACAGAGAGTGCCGATGGCGCCAGCAGCCGGAAGACTGCAGGGGACCAGGCACATGCTGAGTTGGGCCGTGATGATGTGCCTCTGGAGTCATCCGCTACGCAGCAGCTGCAGGAAATGAGGCCGGGTGAGCAGGAGCTTCACTTGGTCTCCGTCGTGGTGGAATCCACGCGGAGCGTCAGTGATGCCATGAATCTCATGCCAGAGCGTCAGGCTTCCTCCATGGAGAGATTGGCAACTCTCCTGGAGAGGGGCTTCCAGCAGAATAACCAGCTTCTCCTGGGGATACATTCGGACCTGCAAGCCCTTACAGCGCCAGTGACCATAGCTGGTCATTGGCAATGTGGGAGATGGCCTGGGCACCAAGCGTCCCAGCTCAGTGCCCATCCATCTGCGGTGAGCAGGGAGGTCCGAAGCGACTTCACGTCGGCACAGCAGCTGCCTGTCGTCTCTGCGAGCTCCTCTCGGAGTTCCGGATGAGGGCAGCAGCTCCTCTGCCCCTCTGCCAGTGACTGTTGCATCCATTGAGGCTGCGATGACTGGGCATATGCCAGCTGTGGAACTGGTCACTCCCTCCCAGGCGGGGCCTGCACAGGCTCCATGGGCCAGAGGACATCTGCCAAGGTCATTGAGGCCAACAGGACAGCAGAGTCAGCAGGCTGTCTCAGATGCCACTCTGAGAGATGAGGCGGCACCTAGACGTAGCACCCATAAACATAAGCATCAGGCACCTTAGGCACACCACGGGTTTCTCACTGGTGCTTTTGTGTTGATTCGAGATTAGGGAATTTTTATTTTTTGACGTCGTAACAACGTTAGGAATTAATTTTGTTGGACCATATGATGGATCAAAATAAAATCCACGTGTGTTACCATTGGCTGAGAGTGGCTCCTTTGTGCTGCATTTATATGTTTCACAGACATATGAGTGTTTGAGTGGACATTGAGGTTTATGTACTAAGCCCTTAGTTGCAGCTAATGAAGTGGCAGATGTAGCACTTAAGTGCCGCGTATGGATGCGCCAGGCAATGCTGGTCCTCCAGATCCATTTGTGGGGAGCTAGCTGAAGGTTCATTGGATTAAAGTCTCCCGGGTGTCCCTGCTTCCTTGTTGTAGTTCCGGGTCAGCGTTCAGCCCCTCATCATTTCCCTATGCTTCCTCATCCTCCGAACCACGGCTGGATTCATCGTGTGCAGCTACATCTGCTGCGTCCCTCCTTTCCAGTGCAAGATTGTGCAGAGCGCAGCATGCTACCACTATCACAGAGACATGATCTGGGGGGTACTGGAGTGCGCCCCCTGAGTGGTCCAGGCATCGGAAGTGCATCTTGAGAAGACTGATGGCTCTCTCCCCCACAGTCCTTGTGGAGCCGTGGCTCCTATTGTACTGCTGCTCAGCTTCTGTTCTTGAATAGCAGAGAGGTGTCATGAGCCACCTTCTGAGGGGATAGCCCTTGTCACCCAGCAGCCATCCATCCAGCGGGGCTGGAGCACTGAAGAGCCCTGGCACCTGGGAGTATCTGAGGATGTAGGCGTCATGGGAGCTGCCTGGGTACCTTGCACAGACTTGTAGAATCTGCATCCTGTGATCAAACACTATCTGCACGTTCATGGAGTGGAAGCCCTTCCTGTTGACGATGGCACCAGACTCACCTGCTGGCGCCTTGATGGCCACATGTGTACAGTCTATAGCACCCTGGACGCGGGGGAAGCCAGCAATGGCCGCGAAGCCTCTGGCTCGTTGTGCCTGACTTGCCTGGTAGTGGATGAAGGTCAATGCATGGCTGAACAGAGCATCTGTAACCTGCTTGACACAATTGTGGACAGCTGATTGGGAGACACAGCAAAGATCACTCACTGAGCTCTGGAAGGAGCCAGAGGCATAGAAGTTGAGAGCAACTCTGACCTTCAGAGCCATTGGCATGGGGTGTTAGGAGAGATCTCAGGGCCAATCATCTGACAAATATAAAACAAAAACAGAATTACCTGGAAAAACTCAGCAGGTCTGGCAGCATCGGCGGAGAAGAACAAAGTTGATGTTTCGAGTCCTCATGAGCCTTCAACAGAACTAAGTAAAAATAGGAGAGGGGTGAAATATCAGCTGGTTTTTTATCTGACAAATATAGTTGACTGTCTCCCTTGAGACCGTCTGCACCTTAGTCGTATTGAGGTAGCTGCTTCTCCACCTGTATTCCCTGGCAGCAGGATAGTGGCATCTTCTGCGGCTCCTTCGACCTTGGACTACCCTCTTGGCCCTGTGCCCCTTGTGCCTGTGCCTGTACTCCCAAAGGTGGCTCCCCTGGAGGCTGATTGTCCACTCCTGGGCTCCTCCTTATTCTAGCCCTCCCTTCCTCCTCAGAGGAGCTGCCTCCAGTGGAAATGTCAGAACCCATACCCAGGCTAAATGGAGACCTCCGGAAAGCTGCAGGCCCAATTAAAGATTACTGACTGCAGAGTGCTGAGCTGAACGGAAGCTGCTGGGATGTGTTCTGAACTGCTACAGATCACACAGGCAAGTTTAAAAAATTTTCTGCAATAAATACTTCACAGAACAGATTGACAACCCCACTGAGCCCACATATCCCGCCCGTGGATGAGTTTTGTTGAAAAGTCACTTACCCATCTGCTCGTTGCGCCCGTGCGCCGAGCCGAAGATCGCACGGGCGCCTGAAAATCGGTGTTGATTGCCAAGTTAAGGGCCTTAACAAGCCCTTTAATTAATGGCGGGCGCACGTCGCACTTCATCGCACGCCCGCCCGACTAAATATTGCGGTGACGTCAGGACGCTTGCCCGACATCACCGCAAGTCATTTTACTTACCCCCCGCACGTCATCCTGAAAATTCAGCCCTATGGTACATTTCACATACTCAATGTCCCTTAGCACTTCACAGCCAAATACTTCTCAAGTTAGTCTTTTAAGCAAATATGGCAGCTAATTTGTATATAACTAGGTCCTTCAAAGAACAGAAATAATGATTAGTTTATCTCTTTTGTTGGTTCTCTGCAGAGATATGTAAAAGGCTACACCTTCATTTATGTAAGTGCCAATCAGGAAGCAGTTTATGCAGACAGTCTTTGTCTCACATAGGTGTGCAAAAGAATCACAGAGCACGTATTTTGTGTTTTGCGGATTAGCAAGGCTTGTTATTGGTTGTGTAACATTGTATATATCTGTATCTCTATCTGTCTCTCTCATGCACTAATACTATATGTGTGTATATATAGATATAAGAACATAAGAAATAGGAGCAGGAATAGGCCATTCAGCCCTTTGAACCCGCTCCACCATTCATTAAGATCATGGCTGATTTTCTACTTCAGCACCATTTACTGGTACTATCCCTGTATCCAAGGAACATTGTTGTTCCATTACAATCAACCCCATCTGAAGCCCGCATTGCCTTGTGGAAAGACCGGCTTGCCAGTCTCGAACAACCCCCAGCGATGGAAATTCTACCGGATGAAAGCCTTCCCCCAGGAGCTAATTGCAACTGGGCAACCTGGAAGTGCCTTAACAGACTTAGGACTGGTGTAGGTCGTTCAAAGGTGTCACTAAGCAAATGGGGATACACAACCAGCCCGACAACTTGTGAATGTGGAACTGAGCCACAGACTATGCAACATCCCCTGCAATGCCTATCGCTAGAGGAACCCTGCACTGTTGCAGATCTTGCCGAATTCAACAACAAGGTGCAAAAATGTGTCCAGTTCTGGCTGGGCCATGTATAGACTGTCCGTGGACACGATAAGAAGAAGAACCTGGCTTGGAGATGAAGAAGGAAATTCACCAACCACTGGAAGCTGAAAAAAAGTAGAAGAAGTAGCACCTCTTTGCTCCTCTGACCCTAATTCCCACTTGAACCAAATTCCCAACTCCTCACTCTATCTATATCTCACTCAGGCATAGTCTGGTGTCCACGCCCATTTCTGCCAAGGGTCCAGTTAACTCAGTTGGCTAGATAGCTAGCATGTGGTTCAGAATAACACCAACAGCATGGGTTCGATTTCAGTTATGGCTGAGATAGACTTGGGACCTGCCTCCTCGCCCTGACCCTGAGAGTAGAAGGCAATGTCAAACCACCACAAACAGGATGGCTGTTGACTCCAGAATGATATCAATGGTTTGGTTGAGTGGGTGTAAAAGTGGCAAATGGAATTCACTCCAGAGCAGTGTGAGGTAGTGCATTTGGGGAGGTCAAACAAAGCAAGGGAATATATAATAAACGGGAGGATATTGAGAGAGGTAGAGGAAGTGAGAGATCTTAGAGTGCATGTCCACAGGTCTCTGAAGGTGGCAGGACAGGTGGACATATGGAATGCTTTCTTTTATTGGACAAGGCATAGAATGCAAAAGCAAGGATGTAATGCTGGAACTGTATAAAATGCTGGTTAGGCCACAGCTGTAATTTTGTGCACACTTCTGGTCGCCACATTACAGAAAGGACATAATTGTTCTGGTGAGAGTACAAAGGAAATTTACAAGAATGTTGCCAGGGCTTGAAGGAAAGATTGGATAGGCTAGGGTTGTTTTCCTTGGAACAGCGGAGGCTGAGGAGTGACTTAATTGAGTGTATCAAGATTATGAGGGGCCGAGATAGAGTAGACAGGAAAGACCTGTTTCCCTTAGTGGAGCGGTCAATTACCAGGGGGCACAGATCTAAAGGAGGATTAGAGGGGACATGAGGAAAAACTTCTTCACCCAGAGAATGGTGGGTGTCTGGAATTCACTGCCTGATTTGGTGGTGGAGGCAGAAACCTTCAACTTATTTAAAAGGAACCTGGGTCAGCACCTGAAGCGCTGTAACTTGTAAGGCTACGGACAAGGTGCTGGAAGATGGGATTAGAATGGGGGGGGGGCTAGTTTTAGACACTTTATTTTTTGGCCAGTGCAGACACAATGGGCTGAATGGCCTATTTCTGTGCTGTAACTTTTCTATGTTTCTGTGGCTCTAAAACAACTGCCAAGAGAAACAGCCAGGATGAAGCATCAGCAGACAATGAGGCAAGGACCATGGAAATGGATTGGAACATATGTATACATATACATAGACACACAAAATTCTTCCGCCTATGAAACTTTTAATTTAAAATATCAAAATAATTTAGGATTTCCAAACTCTACTATATAAACAAACCAGCACAAGATTCTTCCTAAAGTAACTTTCCTGATGTTTGTTCTACATATGAAACACAAACTATTCTGCCTGACACTTAGCAAGAGCTGTTTCAACAATTTCACTACCTGCATTAGCAGTACTACACCTAACAATCAACTGGTACAATCTATAGCCATAGGGCAGAATTTTCAGGTCAGCATGCGGACCCGCGCCCGACCCCTTGAGTGTAAAATAGCGCGTGATGACATCGGGCGATATTCCGCTCGGCGGGCACACACAGAAGTTGGAAGCGCGTCCGCTGACAATTAAGACGGCAGTTAAGCCCATTAAAGTTGTAATTGTCTCCGATTTTTCGTGGTCCATCCAACCTTACGGTTGGCGGACAGGTGAATTGGCCAGGCGGCCTTTACGTTTTTCATGAAACCTCATCCAAGGGCGGGATAAGGTTTCTGTTATTAAATAAAAAAAGTAAAAATCTATGGACAGAATTTTCAAGTCTTCAGCTCCCTAAGGAAGCTCTCTGCCTTCAGGGAGCTTTCATTCTGCGCTCGCCCATTCCCGAGCTTACATCAGCGTCCGCCCTCCCCCTGCCCCCACCCCAGAAGCATTGAGCATTTCAGCATACACTTCATGCTGGCTGGCCGTTAATTGGCCAGCCAGCGTGGAATCGTGGTCCATCATGTCTGTGTTAGCTCCTTCAAAGAACACTCCCCAACTCTTTCCAAAGATGCCTGCAAGTTTTTTTTCCTTCAAGTGTTTATCTAATTCATATTTGAAAGCTACTATTGAATTTGTTTCCGCAAACCTATCAGGCAGTGTATTTTGAATCCTAATCACTGGTTTGTAAAAAGGATTTTCCTCATGTCACCTCTGGTTAATTTGCCAATCACCTTAAATTTTTGCCTCTCTGGTTACAGAGTCTTGAGCTGCATTAGAAACAGATTATCTTAATTTATTCTAAACCCTTTCTGAGTTTAAACACTTCCATCAAATCGCCCCTTAATCTTTTCTGCTCTAAGAAGAACACCCCAGCTTCTCCAGCCTATGCACATAACTAATCCCTCATCCCTAGAACCATTCTAGTAAATATCTTCTATACCTTCTCCAAAGCCTTCATGTGCTTTCTAAAGTATAGTGCCCAGAATTGGACACACTGCTCCAGTTGAGGCTGAACTAGTTTTATATAGGTTTAGCATAACTTTCTTTTTACCCTACACCTCTATTTATAAAACCCAGGATCCCAAATGTTTTATTAACTGCTTTGTTAATTCAAAGATTTTTTGTGTAATGTACCATTTACCTTGTATTGCCATTCCTTATTCTTTCTCCAAAAATTTATCACCTCACTTATCTGCATTGAATTTCATCTGCCATGCGTCCATCCACTCTACCAGACTGTCTATGTCCTCTTGAAGCGTATTACTATCTTCCTCACTACACTTTACTACACAGCAACAATGAATTATATTTATACAGTCCCTTTAAGGTAATAAGATGTCCCAAAATGCTTCACAGGTGCATTATGAAAGAAAATATGTTGCTGACCCACATAAGGAGATATTAGATAAGGCAACCAAAGGTTGGTCAAAGTGGCAGGTTTTAAGGAGTGACTTAAAGGAGGAAAGCAAAGTAGAGAGATGGAGTTGTAGGAAGGGGATTCCAGGGTTTAAGGTCTAGGCAACTGAAGGCCACCAATGGAGCAATTAAAACCAGGGTGGATCAAGAGGCTAACATTAGATAAGCATAGATATGTCAGAGGATTTTGTGGCTGGAGGAGATTGCAGAAATAGTGAAAGGCAAGGCCATGGAGGGATTTGTAAATGAGGATGAGAATTTTAAAATCAAGTTGTTGTTTGACCAGGTGCTAGTGTAGGACAGTGAGCACAGGAGTGAGACGTGAACAGAACTTGATATGAGTTATGACACTGGCAG
Organism: Cetorhinus maximus; assembly: GCF_964194155.1. Lineage (NCBI taxonomy): Eukaryota > Metazoa > Chordata > Chondrichthyes > Lamniformes > Cetorhinidae > Cetorhinus > Cetorhinus maximus. The sequence continues at coordinate 12,846,641 of NC_135883.1, read as the reverse complement.
CAGAGTTTTGTAAAGAGGAAGTAGATTAATTTTTGAAATATTGGGGAGTTGAGGGCTATGAGGAGCTGGCACGAAAGAGGAGTTGAGGCCTGGGGCAGATCAGCCACGATCTTATTGAATGGTGGGGCAGGCTTGAGGGGCCGAATGGCCTACTCCTGCTCCTATTTCTTATGTTCTCATATTTTAGAGGTGGAAAAATGTGATTTTACCGATGGCGCAAATATGTGAACAGAAACTTATCTTGGGATCAAATATGAAACCATTGTTACGAACAGTCTGGTTTAGCCTGAGACAGATGCTGGGGTGAGGCTAGAGTTGATAGCCAGGGAATGGAGTTTGGAATGGAGACTGAAAAATGAATCTTTGGTTTCCCTAATATTCAGCTACAGGAAAAATATTTTCATCCGGTGCTGGATGTTGGATAAACAGCCTGATAAGTTAGCAACGAAGGAGTCATCGAGAGAGATGGCGGTGTGGTAAAGCTGAGTGTTGTCAGTGTAAATGTGAAAACTAATGCTTTGCTTTCGGACTATGTTGCCGTGGGCAGCATGTAGATGAGAAATAGGAGGGGCAAGGAGCTTCAACAGAGGTAATGATGAGGGAGCTGGAAGAAAAGCCAATTGTTAGTGATACTTTGGCAACGATTAGATAGCTAAGAATGGAATCAGACAAGAGCGGTCCGAACCTTTGGAGGAGGATAGTGTGGTCAACAGTGTCAAAGGCTGCAGATGGGTCAAAAAGGATGATAAGGGATAGTTTATCTTTGTCACAGTGACATAGCATGTCATTTGTGACTTTGATAATAGCTGTTTTGGTACTGTGGCAGGAGCAGAAATCTGATTGTTGGAATTCAAACATGGAGTCCTGGAAATGATCGGCATGAATTTGATAGGCAATACTTCCACATTTTATGTCATCTTCACATTTCAAAATTGTGCCTTGTACCCCAAGTTCATCATTAATATATATATCAATAACAGAATTGACTTAGTACTGAAATCTAGGCTACTCCCACGATGTTTTCTATCCCTTAGGCAATTTTATATTCATTGGCAGAATTTTATAGTCTTCTGCCAGCAGGCGGCAGGAAGACCACCCATGGGGCGAGGGGGTGGTGGAGCCGTAAAGTATCTCGGGTGGCTATCCCACCACCCTCCTACCCACCACCTATTCATTTGCACTTTCACATGAGGTTGTTGAGATCAGGGCGAGCCAACTGCCCTCGCCCCAATTAAGGCCCTTATGTGGTTAATTATTGTGCACTTAAGGGCCGCACCCCACCCGGTCTCAAGTTTGAGGGGGACGAGGAGGGGAAACCTGCAGGTCACCCTGCTCAGGCCTCAGGCAAAAACGCCCATAATAGTGGGGTGCAGACGGTGCCAATCACCGGGGGCTGGAAGGCCCGGGCTCATTGTCCGAGTAGCCTGTCATTCCAGATGATCAGTGTTCAAACCAGCCAATCTGGCGAATACACCATCTGGATTAACGGGTTACTCAGCCAATGATTGCTGCTGTTCAGATCAACAGCAATCATTGGCCCAGTAAGCCATACCAGATTCTCAAGCCCCTCCTTTTCCTATCCACCTCCTTGTGGCTTCTGTTTTTGTGTTGTCAGACGCATGTGCTGCTTTCTTCCCAGGCTGGAGTGCCTTTACATTTACTTAACCTGCGTGCCCCAGCCCACTGAAGACCATTCCCCTCCTGACCTCTTCTGAGTCCTGAAGTTGTTCCCCTAGTTTAATCCATCAACGATGGTGTCTCACGTCTGTGGCCCAGCACCCTTCCCCTCCCGATCCCTTCCCTTCTGAGTCTTGAAGTCACCCCCAGTCCGGTCCTTTCATGGTGGTGCCTGTGACCCAGGGCCATTCACCTCTTCTCTGGGATCTCTTCTGAGTCCTCCCCCCGTCCCTCAACGCATCGTTGAGCAACTGGGGGAGGACTTTTGTCCATCGGAATGGTAGGGTGCTGCTTCGATTTTCTACCAACAGGAGAAGATGCCTTTATTGCATCTCTACAGATATGTGCCCTCACGCCAATTATTAAAGGCTTGGTTTAGTGGCAACTGGCAATACAATCCGGCCAGAATGGAAATGATTGGGCCATTCTCCCATCAATCACACCTGGAGTCTAGCAATTCTGTAAGCAGCTAGGTTTGATTTTGTGTGTCTAATTTGCATTAGGTAGCTATCCTTCACTTATTGTATTTTGCTGGAGAAATAATCCTGCTGCATACTGTTACTTTACTCGAGTTCAAAGGCTCCCAAGTCCTGCCTTGCCTCCAACTTGCTAGCTGACACAGTAGAGTCAATATTCTGTCTGAATATTAAAATAATCCTATTCCTGGGTTTTTGGATGTGGTCAACAGCCTAGGCACCTGACAGCCAGGTCTTTCCCCTCTCACTTCTCATGGTAGAGTGGTAACCCAGTAATTTTAGGCACATACTCAAGGGTACAATACTGCTATGTTCTCATCAGTGCAACCAACAAGGATCCAGGGTGGAGAGTGTACAGTTTATTAAATGATGGGAGTATCTCAAGTTGCCACGGTGTAGCTCACACAGGCTGAACCCGGGTTATCCTCCGTGCAGCCGTAAGATTTCTGTAGATTTGAATGAGTGGTTATGAATGTCCCAATCTGATCGCGGCGTGTGAGAATATAGTGCATGAAATATTACAATGTTGACATGAATGTGTGGGGTAAAGTGCTGACCCCACCCAGATACTGACTGCAGTTGAAAGCCAGGCACTATGATAGGCTCTGAATGCAATAGTTTCTATGACAAGAGAGGAAAAGCTGGAGTGGGATTGATCAACACAGGAGTGGCTCCCCAGGTGGAACCTAAACCCAGGGCTGTGGCTGGCACCTGGGAGCCAATCGTGGGGTAAGAAGCACCAGCCGCACCATACCCCCTCCTGCCCACTGCCTTGGTCTTCTGGTCTCAGTGGGAGGGGAAGGCTGTGAGCACAGTGAAGGCTGTGTGGAGTGGGGATCCAGAGCTGGTCTGCCAAGGTGTGTTTCTGTGTAATGGATAGATTCTATATCCCTAGCAGCTCTTCCTTCCCTCCCTCCCCAGCCGGCAGCAGGGTATAGTTCCGCCTGACTGGCTTCCCCCTCCCTCTCTCTTTGAGCAATGCAGCCCTATGCCATCAGTGACATGGTGGGGTCGGCGGGCAGAGGTGAAGCAGTGAGCCACCTCATTGGCTGCTCCTGTCTGGGGAGGATAGAGGGAGGTCAGGTGGGACCATCCTTTCAAGTCCTCCCCTCCCTCTCTCTTTCCTTTCTACAACTCTCCAGCAATTAAACAATGCGAGCTGCAACATGGAGACAGGTTTTTTTTTCTATTCAGAACAGGTAGTCGCAATATAAAACACAAGCTGATCGTTTTCTTGCAATCTGGTTTGTAAGTATTAAATCTTTCTCCGAGATATGAATTTTCTGTTCTGATGAAAACTCTTTCCCTCCACAGATGCTGCATGACCTGCTGAGGTTTTCTAGTATTTTTTCTTTTTATTTCAGATTTCCAGCATCTGCACTATTTTAAGAATTTACTGCCACCGTCTATGCAGCAATGTACAGAACATGTTAATGAGGCAATCACTGAATTGCGTGCACAGTGTTATAAAAAGCTAGTGGGATAGTTTCCTGTCAGATTAGCAATATTTTACGATGGGGTTAAGTTAAAATTTGTACTCTCTGGTTTGTTTAATAGTCATGGTGGAATCACCTACAGGGCGCAAACAAACAAACACTGCGTTACATTGTTGCTTCTCCTATATTACTGCATATATATCGGACAATATTTGTAACCAGATGCCAACAGTGCGCATTATCATTTTACTAGGACTTTCCTGTGATTGTTTGGGCAATTGATTGGTGAATCTTGAAAGAGGGAAAAAATAACATGCACAATTGAGGAGGCGGGCTCCAGGAGAAGGTGCCCTGTCGGGCAAGAAGGAGAGGCATCTCCCTCAAGGGCCCCCTTTCCACACTGGGTGCTCTCCCACAAGATCTGACCCTGCAGGTGTCCCCCCCCCCCCCCCCCCCAACCTCTGCATCGACCCCCACTCCCTTTGGCTTCACCTCCCCTCCCCCTTGAGACCCACCGCTCTTACCTGGTCCTGGTCTCCTGGAGAGTGTTTTTAATGCCAGCCCTAGCCACTGCTGGCACTGGCGCTTCTGGGACTACAGAGCTGTTGGCCAATCTGATTAGCTGTTAGCTCTCTGATGAAGGAGCTCTGCCAAAATAAGTGGCGGAAGTTCCGTCTCCAGTCAATTAACGCTCCTCAGATGCATTCCCCATTGACTCTTCGGGTGGTGCGAGAGGAAATCCTGACATCAGAAAAATCTTACCCCGTGTTGCTGTTACCTCTTTTATCCCCCCATGGGCTTCAATTTTGCTAACAAGTCTATTATGTGATACTTTATCAAACATTTTTTGAAGGTCCATACGTACAACATCAACTGCACTCATGAACCCTCTCTATTACCTCATCAAAAAGTTCAGTTGTGTTTTTGCACATAATTGCATGGGTGATTCATCGCAAAGTGAACAGCATGGAATCTTCAGCAGTTTTGAAATTCCTAGGCCTAGGGACTTTCTAAAGTTTACTTCTTGATGAAAAAGATTTGCTCCATCATTAGTCTACATGTACCAATCAAAAAGCAGCTTTGTCTAATCCTCAAGAAAGTTTGGACAGGCAGTCTTCATTAGTCATAAGCGTGCACAAATGCATTGAATTGGTATCTTTAAGGACTAGCCAACAGCTCTGCAAGACAAAGAGTATTAGCAACAAAGAAATGGCTGTAAAGTAACAAATAGTTGAAGGTAGGGAGCAATAATGACAGCAGAAAACTTATCAGCAGCTAACTGGCAGGAGATGATTTAGACAGCAAGGCCTTGGGCCCACAGCTGGAAGAGCTTCAATAAGCCAGAAGCAGGCCAATTTGGGTAATAAGATATAAATGAATAGAACAACTGCACAATACCTTTAACCAAATACAAGAAAATAAAGGAATGTTTTACAGTAACATCATATATGTATAAATATAAAATGAATGAAATAATTAAAACTAAAAATTCAGAAGTACTTGCCTCAATTCAGCCAGGGAGGCTGAAAAGCTGGTTGTGCTTTTAAATTTATTATACGTGTACAATTTGCTTTGGCTATTTAATTATCAGTTTGATACCAATTTTATAGAAAGTAATTCTTACCTGTTGTGATATTTTGAAATATGTAAAGGGATCATTTTTAGTGATCCTGCTCAGAGTGTTCTCTAATGTGGTTTAGACAGGGAAAAACAACACTATATCGCTGATTCCTCAAATCAGACTAATTGCTGGAAGCACAGAATTGCTAATTGACACTATTAAGGACTTAAATAATTAACAAATATATTGTCATTGCATCTTGTTGTTTTCACATTGTATCCAGATATATGGATATAATGGTCTATAATTAAATTTTCAAGTAAGATAACATATTCAGACTTGTATGATCATGTTGATAGTTTTGGATAATTACTAAATAGATATTGTGCAGAAAATTCTGATACCAAAGAAAATAATTCCGAATAGATGGGATTTAAAATCTCTATTGCATTTGCAGGATGAATGCTGTTCAATATTATGTTCAAGGTCGGAATCAGGAGCGACTGGCAGAGTGTTATTACATGCTTGAAGATTACGAAGGTTTGGAGAAACTGGCAAATGCCCTACCAGAAAATAACAAACTGCTTCCTGTAAGTGGTGGGCATAACATATTCTCATTGGAATGAAATGTTGAGGTTCATCTCCCTGTACAAGTAGGACAAAATAGATCTGCATCGTGAATTCTGTTTAAAGTTGTGATAAATTGTAGAGGAAATGTTAAGGGAATGAAATTTAACTATGCTAACTAGTGAACCAGATTAACTCATTCCACAATAGTTCAAATTATCAATCAGTTTGGATTTGGGTGGCATTTCAAGTTTTGATAACAAATGATGAATCTCCCAAATTAGCTGAAATCTGGTTGATACATATATAGGTTTGATTAATAATTAGCATTTGTTAATTAAATCCAACCTAATGGTTGAGTTAGCTGATTTCAACTCCTTTATGCACTATAGAACTAGTGTTACTGTTAACTTTATTAACTCGACTGATTAATATTGAACCTGGGCCAGTGCTAGTAAGAGAAGCTTGCACATAAGTGGGATTAAATTGGATAGCCCCCCCAAAATGGGTGTGCAGTTATCCTAACCTCATTCAGTGTGATGCAGGCAGCATACCAGCTTCATGCTGCCTGATAGTTATGATATTTACATGCTGTTCATTGGCTGCACTAATCATCAGTGGAAGCCCAATATCATTACTTCCTAGCACTACTCAAAACTAGCCTGTCATACTTAAAGTTAGCCTGCACCTCTTAGAAGTAGAGGTGCATTGTGACTGCTGAGGGTGCTGAGATTATTGCAAATAGTGCTGTGCAACAATCAACCATGATGGAAAGGAGGAGTAAACCGAGATTTTCAAATACTGCACTTGGAGATAGTAGAGAGATGTCCTGTGTCTGCCAGGGGTTTGGGTGGGGTGGGGTTCAGGGTGGCAACTCCATGGTGAAGTGTCTGATAGCTGATATCTTGGCTTCCATTGCAGCACAAGCAGCTGTAGTCACAAGTCTTAAGTACTGCAGTAGTAACTCAGTCTAAATTGTGCAGGGTCAGTTTGCTACCATGCAAGTTCAGACTGCTGCTATCATAGCTCTGGGTGTCAGTGTTCAAAGGGGCTTGAAAGAGTCATAGCAGTCCAGCAACCTGTCCTCCAACAGATTACTAGTATTGCTGAAGTACCACATCAAAGGAATGGCAGTGGTTTCATGGAGTACAATCCTCTCTCAGGATGACCGTTTCATGGTGTTCCCCCATCCCTCCCACTGACATTTCACCGATGCTCTTTCTGTTGATGTCAGCCAACCTACCCAGACTGCTGCTTCCCATGCCTAGATGGTGCAGACCGAAGCCAGGCCTATTAGGCCCAGAGCTGTTCAAAGTCATCCTCCAATGCTTTTTTGCAGTTTCCTCCACTGAAATTCAGCTTGTTCTGCCAGCCAAGACCACAATGTGATGGTCACCAAGAGGGAAGGTAAGGATTGTGGGACTGCTGGTGAATGGAGAACTGGGGTTACGGTTCCTGGTATCTTCACAGACAGGCCAGGCAGAAATTACCAGTCGTGGTTGCCACCTTTCTTCCTTTTCTCCTCTTCCAATGCATCTTCGTCCCCCTCCCTCTTCTAGCAACTTGTTCTGCTTTGCATGGCCTATATGGATTCTTCCAGTCATGTGCTATTTCAAGTGGAAGGCCTACACCTGTATGTCAGCAACTGTTTTTTGCAGAAGTCATGAATTCAGGAAAATGTTCTTCAGCACTTGCCACCCCACTCCTTTGTAGACAATGATGGAAAGGACCAAACACTTGTAGAACAGTCAGAAGAAATCAGCCAGCAACTAACCTGTAAATAGTTGAGGGTCCCTTTAAGTTGTGCTGGTAGAGGATCCTTCCTGCTGCTTAATGTGCACTCAGCCGTGTGAGTTTGAGAGGTTGTTGGCGAGAGCATTGAGCTCTGAAACAGCAATGCTGGCATAAAATCAATGTTGCACGCTGATTGACATTATGATCTGCCTGCTCTGCATACTTCTTGGTAGGCATTAGCTCTGTGCACACTAACTTCTTTGCCAACATGGTGTCTGATGTGTGCATCCAAAACCATCTTGGTCTGGGAATGGTACCCATAGTGCCCAAACAAGAGGCACTACTGAGCCCAATTCCAATCAGCTGCTGTGACCATGGGAACATCTGTGGAAGGTAACTGACCAGGGTTAAGTGATGTGGAGAGTAATGTTGAATTTATATTCTGGAGTTTTATTTCATTATTTGTTATGCCAGGGAGAAATTTCAGAATGTTATCATCTTGGGCATTCTACCTGTGGTTATTCACCTCTTCTGTTAATTTATTATGTTGGGAGAGTACTTGATGGTGCATGCTATATAAGGCTTACTAGGAGGAGCAAGTCTAACGAACTGAATGGTCCTTTTCTTGCTAAATTTCTATTTGTTTTTAGGAGGGCACATTTAAAGAAGCAAATATGCCAACAACTCTTAAGGTTGGTTCTTTAGCTTAGATCACTTCCATTTTAATAAAATGTTCTGCCCCAAATCAAAGATGGTAAGTGAGCAGATCAGCCAGCTTTTGTATGGTAGCTGTCACTCAGTAAGGTGGCAATGAGCACATTTCTGGTCAAAAAGGAGATCCTGTGTATTGTACCCTTCGAGACCTTGTAAGGTCTCAGGAGAACTTTTCGCCTGCTGTGAATATGAAGCGTTCTACTGACATGTTTTGAAAGTCCCCAACCCTTCACTAGACAATGTAATTGATGCTGGGAATGGCTGATCAACTATTTAAAAATATGACCTGCTTTGTTAGGAAGCAAAAATCAAGAAAACCTCCTGGGCCCTCCTGCCAACTTCAAAGCAATATGATATCCTGGACCAAAACCAAGAGGCACATAGACACCATTCCTGGGAATTTTTTTTAAAAGTCTTTCACTGTAGGCATCACTGGCTAGGCCAGCATTTATTGCCCATCCCTAATTGCCCTCAAGAAGGTGCTGATGAACCATCTTCTTGAACCACAGCAACCCATGTGGTGTAGGTACACCCACATTACTGTTAGGAGGGGAGTTCCAGGATTTTGACCCAGCGACAGTGAAGGAACGACGATATAGTTCCGAGTCAGCATGGCGTGTGGCTTGGAGGGGAACTTGCAGGTGGTAGTGTTCCCATGCATCTGCTGGCCTTCTAGTTGGGTTTTGGAGCTGCTGTTGAAGGAGTGTTGGTGAGTTGCTGCAGTGCACCTTGAAGATGGTACACACTGCTGCCACTGTGCGTTGATAGTGGAGGGAGTGAATGTTGAAGGTGGTGGATGGGCTGCTTTATCCTGGATGGGGTTGAGCTTCTTGAGTGTTGTTCGAGCTGCACTCATCCAGGCAAATGGAGAGTATTCCATCACACTCCAGACTTGTGTCTTGTAAAGATTGGACAGGCTTTGGGGAGTTAGAAGATGACGTGCAGAATTCCAAGCCTCTGACTTACTCTTGTAGTCATGGCAATTATGTGATTGGTCCAATTCAGTTTATGGTCAATGGTAACCCCCCCAGGATGTTGATAGTGGGGGATTCAATAATGGTCATGCCATTGAAGGTCAAGGAGAGATGGTTAGATTCTCTCTTGTTGGAGATGGTCTTTTCCTGGCACTTGTGTGATGTTATTGTTACTTGCCACTTATCAGCCCAAACCTGAATGTTGTCCAGGTCTTGCTGTATGTGGACACGGACCACTTCACTATCCGAGAAGTCGTGAATAGTGTTGGACATTATGCAATCGTCGGCGAACGTCCCCACTTCCGACCTTATGAGGGATGGTCATTGATGAAGCAGCTGAAGGATACTACCCTGAGGTACTCCTGCAGCAGTGTCCTGGGACCAACAATCATAACCATCTTTGTGCTAGGTATGACTCCAACCAGTGGAGAGTTTTCCCCCGATTCCCATTGACTCCAGTTTTGCTAGAGCTCCTTGATGCCACACTCTAGCAAATGCTTCATTGATGTCAGAATGTCTAGAAAGACACCTCAACTTTGTGGGACGTGGGATCTGCTCTGCCACTTTTCTGCTGATGAAATGCCCCCAGAAGAATCTTAGAACTTATGTTGGCACCAATTTCAACAACAGCAGAATTTTTTCCCCAAAATTATTGGTTTCAAGGCTACGCCATTCCTTTTGAAGCAATAACTTTGTCATTTAAACTACTAGTTAGCATACGTAGAAGCACATTTTTTGGAAGTTTATGTACAAATTTTTAATTCTAGTTTCAAGTTTTAGTTGAATCTATTGTTCTGTTAGATAATGAACTGATATTATCATGTATTATTCACTAGACTTGTTTATTAGCATATCTGTGATTTAAAGAATGACCAGCATCACATCTGCTATTAGAAGAAATTTATTTCTATTAAACAATTCATTTTAAAATCAGCACACTGCCACAGAAAGGTCTCATTAATAATTTCAAATTGGATTTCATTGAGAACTATTTTAAACGGAGCTTCTTAAAATATATTCCACTTATTACAAGAAAAAACTAAATCTCTTGAAATTTTCATTGGCAAGTTGAACAAAATGAGCTTTCACAGTGAGAAGTTTGTCTTTGTCACCTTTTCCATTGGGAATTCCTCCAATATTCGGATGCCGGAAAGAATTTTCTTCAGCCATTTAGAGCTATAGTGGTTCCTTTATACAGTTGTTAAGACTTTTTGACACAACAGAATTTTTGAATGCTTTAATTTTTTTTACAGGAAATAGCTCACATGTTTGTTACTGTAGGTATGTGTGAGCAGGCTGTAGCTGCATTCCTGAAATGTAACCAAGCCAAAGCAGCAGTTGAAACTTGTATACATCTGAATCAGGTAGGATAATAAAGAAGAGAAATGTACAATTTTATGCAATAGTTCTCTAATGTGTTTCTTTTTATTTATGAATTCATAAAATATGGAATATATCTCAGTCGACCCCGAATAATCACAGAATTATATAACAAAAAAGAGGCCATTCAGCCCATTGTGCTTATGCTGGCTTTTTTAAAAGAGCTATCCAATTAGCCCCTCTCCCCAGCCAGCATTTTTATCCAATTCTCTTTTGTATGTTACAATTGAATCTGCTTTCACAACCCTATTAGGCAGTGCATTAGACATCAAAACAACTCACTGCTTTTAGTTATATTTCCTCATGTTGCCTCTGGTTCTTTTGTCAATTACCTTAAATCTGTGTTGTCTGGTTGCCGACCCTTCTGCCACAGGAAGCAGTTTCTCCCTATTCGCTCCATCAAAACCTCTCCAAGATTTTGAACATTTCTCTCAAATCTCCTCTTAATTGTCTCTGCCTTCGGGAGTACAGCCTCAGTTTCTCTCGTCTCTCTACATAACTGAAATCTTTCATTCCTGGTACCATTTTATTAAATCACCTCTGCACTCTTTCTAAAGTCTTGACATTCTTCCCAAAGTGTGGTGCCCCGAATTGGCCAGAGTACATCAGCTGGGGTCTAACCAGTATAAAGTTTATCATAAATTACTTTCTTTTATACTCTACACTTGAATTTATGAGGTCAAGGGTTCTGTTTAAATTTTTAATCGTTTTCTCAACTTGTCTTGCCACCTTCAAAGACTTGTGTATGTACACCTTCAGTTATCGCTGTTCATGTACCCCCTTTAAAATATGACCATTCAGTTATTAAAATGAGTCAAATCACACTAATTTTTACTATTTTCTCAAAATATTCCAGTGGAATAAAGCTGTTGAACTGGCCAAGAATCACAATATGAAAGAAATTGGATCTCTTCTGGCTAAGTATGCGTCTCATTTGTTGGAGAAGAATAAAATTTTGGAAGCGATTGAACTTTATCGAAAGGCTCATCATTTCCTTGATGCTGCAAAACTCATGTTTAAGGTACAGCAATAGTCACCCCATATTGCCATAATTGAGTACATCTTTGGATTTCTTATAGATGGGTAAAGCATTTTGCACCTGTCTTTGTCATTTGGATATCTGCCCATAAGAATGTCTGAAATCTGCCACTGAAATTTTAAAATTGGAAGTGTGGTAGCAGGTGAATTTCTACAATTGGTTTTGTAACTTTTATCCTATAATTTTACTGTCCAATTAAAGTTTGAAGTGATTTGGACCTTTGGAAGGGTTTGATACTGGCTAGTCTAATATAGCAAATTTTAAATTAGTTATATTTCATTATGAATAGCAGTTCACTGACCAGCTATTGCACAATCTGTTTGTACCTGTGGTGCATATGAATTATGGATCATGTGATCATTGGAAAATAGTTAGTAACACAGTGTCACAATTTAAATTCAAATAATTTGACCATGTATTTCCTAACTTTCCCATTGACAAATAAGTCAGTCTGCAAAGATATCATTTATTATTTTAACATAAATTTAACAGTGATTTATAATGATAGGTATTTCTGTCATCAAAAAAAAATTGCAGTAGATTAGATGATCAGATTGAAATGCAAGATCCTGTAATCCACAAGAACTACTAAAAGGCGATATTCTCTGACGGATGTAATAAAAGATTGATGGATATAATGGCCCAGATTTTGCTATAGGTGTTCATTGTTGCTAAGGAGTAAATAGGAAAGCAACTTCTGATACCTGAACACAGGCAGTTAAATGTGGAAATCAGGAAATTGATGTCCGAGTTGTCCTGCTCCTCCAGAAACTTCATTACATTGGTGCCTTTCCAAGAGATTCGGCATTCAAATACATGAAGGATGTGGAGTTTGGCTACTTGCCTAATAAACATGCCAGAAAATGTTACGGCTTGTCCATTCAAGTGTAAGTGAATTTTTAACAGTGTGTTAAGTCTTAATTACTCCCAAACAATCTACCTGGCTCTCAAAATTTGCTTAAAATATATAGTGTCTCATTCGTTCTGATTTTAATTATTGTTAGAGGTTTTAATTTTTTTTTTACCACTTTCTGCCTCTTTTATCTTTCACTGTGATAGCATCTTTCTTTTACTCTCCTTATTCCTCCCTGTGTTATGACCCACAGTTGGTAAAGCTGAGTTCTTTAAAAATCCCAGAGGAAAACTTTAAACAACTATCATAACCTATATTTTTAAGTGGTATGTTTGAGATGCCACTCTAAATTCAGGAATCAGACCAACAGTTCTCGATAAGTTTTATATCAAACTAAATGAAACATTTTATTAATTTATACAAGTTAATTATATACACATGGCTACAAATTGCTACTATCATAGCTTTCAACAAATTCACAAACTAATCTCCATTAAGGCAACAGCAACCCATAGGGCAGGATCTTTAGGTCGGCGAGTGGGGGGGTGGGGCCCGCTCCCCGACGCGGGATGACATTGGGAGCTCCGCCCGACAGCACCCTGCGTCATTTCAATTTTCAGGTCAGTGGGGGCGCAGCTGAATCAACCTGCCTATTGAGGCCATTGACAAAGTCATTAATCTTATTAATGGACCTGCCCGTCCAACCTTAGGGTTGGCGGGCAGGCTGGGAGCCCTGGCAGGCTTCAGAAAAAGCATGAAACCTCATCCACGGGCGGAATGAGGGTTTTTAAAAATTTAATTTATGTATGATTTAAAGTGATGGATATGTCCCAACTCATGTGACAGTGTCATTTGAGGGGACATATCAGGAAAATTTTATTTTTGCACCTTTCCCATTTTTAAATTTGGCACCAATCTCCCTGCGGCAGCACTTAGCCTCAGGGAGATGAGCGTGCTCTTTTGCGTGCTTGCGCAAAAGAGTGCACTCTTGGCTGAGGGTATCCCTCCCGGCCGCACAGGGAGCGCCTAGCACTTCCTGGCGGATGTCACGCTGGACGGGCCTTAATTGGCCTGCCTTGTAAAATGGCAGCACGCCCCCAATCAGGGGAGCCGATTGGAGGCACGCCTGCCTGCGCCCGCTCCTGCACTTCCCCCGGCAATTCTTCCCATAGACTTAACCAGACACCAGGCAAAGCATTTTCACCTTACAAATTCAAAATCAGGCTCTTTTCACTTTGGTTCCTATGAAGACAGTTGTAGGCTTACAGCTGCTTTGATTTTACGTTGTCCCTGCCCCCCACACACACAACTGCTATCGGTTATATCTCATTGAATGTAAATTCCCATTGTATCACTAGCCTCTTTGAACTCCACCTCTTCTAACAATAAAATCCCTTTGATGGTACCAATTTGATTAGTAATATAAACATATTGCTTGGTCTCTGCTAGCTAGGTGCCAGATTTCACCCTACTTCTTGAATGCTCTATTCAAAAATGCAAATGCACTCTTCCTCTCTCACACCTCAAAACTAATACACATCAGAGCACCCAGATTGGCTGGCTTTAATCTAATTAAGACACACCCACAGACTAAACTTCTATTTTAAAAGAAAAACATTTTCCAACAATTATTATATACATTAATAGCTTCATGACACGTGATTTGGCTTTGAATTAAATATTCCTTACATCTTACACCTCCTAGTTTAGGCTCTGCAGGGGACATTTTGGTGAAAGGGTGAAAATAGATACTAACAATACACACCCGTTTGAAGTTTGGTTTTATCTTAATTGCTGATTACTATAATTTGAACTTGCCTGAAGACACTAAAACAAACACCTGCATGTTTAACATTCAAGTGCTGATGAGGTACAGTCTTTGTGGAGCAGTATATGTCGGCTTCACACATCCACTACTACTTAAGGTCTAGTGTGTGCTGGCTGGCACACAGAGGCGGGTTCAGGACATCATGGACTGAGGGAGAAGATGTCTTGATTCAACATTGCAAGTTCCAGAGGAGGAGGGATACCCTGTATCCACAGCAGGCGTGCAGTTCACCCTCATGTCCCCCTCTTCTCTAGCAAATGGTGCTGTTCTACCTAGTTTTAAGTACTCATCCTATTCTATAGACTAAGGGGAATCTTTAGCAAGATGTCCATGACCAAGCGCTTCCTTGCTGCTGATTACAATAAGGCGCCCAAGGAAGTGGAGTAGCACAGCACTCACTCTGTTTAGGTTATGTCCGCATGGAATTTACAGAATAAATGTTGATAGATTGTTGGTGAAGTCTAGACAAAATATCCCACAAAGTCTCCCAATGTGTTTCAGCAGCAAGTGAAAGATAAAATGTGATATTTCTTTGAGTAGTGCTTGAAATTCTGAGCAACGACTTGTTTACCCCCAATCAGCTGGTTGCTGTCGGGAAAGAGCATCCATCAAAATGGTGTGCCGCCTCATGCTTGAGAACTAGCAGGTAATTTAAGCAGGCAGTCAGCTCTTCAATGCTTTTCCAAGCTACTGTTCTCAGCCTCAGCTTCAATTCCTTTACTAAACTGTTGTCTCATGTCAAACATGGGCTAAATCACTGTTTCAGCTCAAGACCCCATCCTCGCCAGAAGCTCTTTAGTGCTTTAAGGAGCTGTCGAAATTTGCCCTGTGCATATTTCAGTAAAAATTCTTCAAACTGCGAGTCAGTTGCCCTGTTTACACAAGTACCAGATCCCTTGTAGAGGACACCTTGCTGTTTCAGCTCTTTAATTACCACAAGTGCCAGTTCTAGCCTGGATTTTGCTGTCAAAATAATGGCGAGTTTAATGTTGCTCACCATTATTACGTATCAATAGTTCATCTGTCTTGCGATGGGAAAGAAATATCCTATGAATTGTGACTCTCTGAAATAAAGAGTTAGGTCTTAGCATAGTTGATTCAATGTTATAAAATGATTAAATGTTATACAGTGTTGTGGTTTGGGAATATTATCTGTTGTGTATATTTTTTCATCCTCTCTTCCTGAAATCAGCTATATTGTATTTTTGTTTAGATTGCTGAGGAAGAAGCAAAAAAGAGAACCAAACCGTTACGTGTTAAAAAACTTTATGTGCTGGCAGCACTACTTGTGGAAGATTACCATGAACAGATAAAGAACACCCAGAGAGCAAAATTGAAAGGCAGAAGATCAGAGGTATTGCATATTAAAAATACTTTCGATTCTTGACTTTGATCAACTTCTGATTTCACCAATGTAAAGAACTTGAACAGTTTCTAGCTATTAAAAAATAATGTCGTTTTTAGTTTTCTGAGTAAGAAATAATGATATTTTTAGTGTATAGATGTTTTGTATCTCCTATTCAACTAGAGACAGATACTGGGATGCAGTTCCATGGCTACTGGCTTCATTATATTGCTGAAATGAATATTCCTTATGTTTGAGTACACATATTAAGAGCTGATTTTAACTCTATTGGCTTGGGTGGAAACTGAGCAGGCAGGTAATTAAAATGACCTGTGGGACTAGCCTACACCATCCCATTTTTTCTGATCTAAACCTACTGGTCTGAGCTGGAATTGTACTCTAGCACATTTTAGTTTATAGAATGACTTAATTGGTTTATTGTAAATTAAAATATTGGAAATATGCAGCACATCAATTAACATCTGAAAAGAGAATGATTTACAAATATTTCAGGTGTAACGGGATATTTTATTCAATTTTGAAATTAATTCTATAAATTTCTATTAATTTTAAGCATATGGTGCAATAATGCGTACTGTATTTCTTTTGCATTGTTTCAGGCTACAACAGCTCTAGCTGGGTTACTTGAAGAAGATGCTTCTTTGTCAGATAATCGTATTATCGACAATGCTTGGCGTGGGGCAGAGGCATATCACTTCTTTTTGCTAGCACAGCGTCAGCTTTATGAAGGCTATGTAGATGCTGCAATGAAAACAGGTATGTTTCATTTGGTGCACAAAATAAATAAGCTTAGAAATTCTGCTCTGTTTTTGGCATGAATTTAGAATTATTTTGTGCAACAGGGCAGGGTGATGGCTTGGCAGAGAGTGAGGTTGGGAGGATAGATGTGCAGCGGGATTTTCTGGCCCCGAGTATTGTTGCGGGTGGGACGGGAAAACTTGGAGAGCTGTTCAAAGTCAATGGCTCTCCAAACTTTTCTGTCTTGCTTGCAACGATGCTGCTGGTGTCGGGGCCGGAAAATCCAGCCCGTGGACATAAGAGCCCTGGCAATGAAAAGAAAGCTGTTTGCCTCATGCAAGGAGTTGTACAGTGTATTGAAAGGCCTGCTGAAGAGCTGTATTTATAGAGGAGTCAATTTACTGTTGGTGTATTGTCTTCTCACATAGCATCACTACTCTGCAATCCATCTTGGAGTTTGTGATCTCCTCCAGGGACACTCCACAGGGCCCTCATAATATGAGACTATGTCTCCAGCCTTTAGATAGAAAGAAAGATAGCTACTTGGTTTATTGAAAAATGATCATGGCAGCAAGTGCCAAATTGTGATGATGATACAAATAAAACAAGTAAGCATGATTCGTGATATAGCTACAGACAACCATTGAAATAAAAATAACAAATAATAAAGGATTGTACAATTATGATCATTTTAGCACACATAACTGCAATAGGTTGCAAAATGCAGGTCTTAATTTACAGATTAGAAATGCAACTTGTTGGAAGCTCTGATGATTGCTGTCTGGACTCTGGGCTCCACTTTAGAGAGACTGGTAGATGTAATAGATAGGGGCTTTTAAGCATCTGCATTGATATAAATGTTAACTGGTTTAAATAATTAAGGGAGTGGTAAAGAGGGTAACAAGGACAGTTAATGCAGCGGGGCTTTGTGTAACTTTTCTGTGGAGGGTAATCTGCAAGTCCTTGGAAGTGCTGTTCTATTAACTGATATCTGGAGCAGAATTTTAACTGCCAAGTGGATCCAAGTGTGGACGGGGTGAGGGAGTTATAGCTTCAAAGTGCTATTAGGTCAGAAATATGACACGATCCTGCCCACACCTGGGTTTAACC
Source organism: Cetorhinus maximus (assembly GCF_964194155.1). Classification (NCBI taxonomy): domain Eukaryota; kingdom Metazoa; phylum Chordata; class Chondrichthyes; order Lamniformes; family Cetorhinidae; genus Cetorhinus; species Cetorhinus maximus. The sequence goes on along the minus strand of NC_135883.1, from coordinate 12,829,188 downwards.
TGGGCGGGTTTGGAGGTGATCAGGAAATTCCTGTACAGCTAACAGGCAACTAATTTCGGTATAGATATGGGCAGTTAATGGTGAATTTAACTCCATATTTAACTTTAACAGCCAATGCATGGGCTTCCTGAACTGTGTGGAATTCACCAGGGTTAACAAGGCAAGAGTACAGTGGAGATTTATTGCTCAATGAAAATGACAGGCCAGAAAGCCTTTAAAGAACAAAATTGCGTAGTTCCTGGCAAGCCAATTGAGGAGCCACAGTAGCAGTCAGACATATATCAGCAGCAGGATCAGCAACAACGCCAACAGCAGCTGCCTACACCACAAAGCTCTAGGCCTAGGGAGGTGGTGCCCTAGCACAGGGTGCACAGGCAGAGGGTCAGTTTTCTGGATGTGATGGAGCAACAGTGCCTCAAGAGACTCAGACTTTTGCTGTAGGTCATTGCTGACATCTGCAGGCACCTGGAAAAAAATGGCCTTCCAAAAGGGCTAGGTGGGCACACATTGCCAGTGGCCATCAAGGTCACCACTACCCTGAATTTCTTTGCCTCTAGCTCCATCCAGAGGTCAGCTGATGGCATCTCCAGGATCTTGATCTGCTGCATCCCAGGTCACCAATGTCTTTGCCAAGGCCGCCATTTATATGCACTTTGCCATGGATGAGGCCAGTCAAACACAAAGAGCTGTCAGATTTGCTACAGTGGCTGGATTCCTACAGGTGCAGGTGGCCATTGATTTCACACATGTGGCATTCAAGTTGTCCTCACATCAGCTTGGAGTGTTCGTCAATTGCTAGTCCACTCTTAATGCTCAGCCTGTTTGTGTTTATTGGAAGGTTATCATATATGTCTGAGCAATAAAGCCTGGAAGCTGCCATGATTCATTCTGTGGCAGTCACATCTCCTAAAGGCTTTTGCACCTCCAATTAGCATCAGTGGGTGGCTGCTTGAAGACAAATATTCTCTGAGGAATGGTGCACAGGGGAGATACAACAAAAGCCACATGACCACAGCAGTTATCATCGGTTGCTGAAGATGTGGTTCAGGTGCCTTAACAGATCTGGAGGCACCCTTCAGTATGCCCCATCAAGGGTCTCCAGAATGGTTGTGGTCTGCTGTGCATTGCACAACATCACATTGCAGAGAGGAGTGGAGCCGCAGGAAAAGCAAGGTGCAGAGTGATTGGCATTCTCCTCCTCTGAGGAGAAGCTAGATGTGGCCATGGTGTCTGCAGCTGCTCCCAGAGAAGTCCGCACAATTCATTCCAACATTCACACCCTTTCCTATCCAAGGTCAGTTTGGGATGCAACAAATTAGAGGCCAGGAGAATGAAGAGTTCAAATAAAATGTTTTATTCATTAAAATAGACAATAGACATGAACATTGCTGAACACTTCCAAGTGAATCTTCTTGTGCACCTATTATGTCAATCCCATCTGCTTCCTATTTTTCCTACATGGTGCAACTCATATAGCTTTAGCAGAGCTAGAGGCAGACTGCTCGGTCACCTGTTCTGACAAATGAGATGCCTGTGGCAAATGTCTTCTGGGATTTGGAGCCCATTATGACCCCGCCAAAGACTGCCACACCTGCACCTCTGCAAGGACAGACTGTTATTGAGGTGCATATGGGGCTCTGCCTGTGGTGGGTGGAGTGAAGGAATGAGAAAAGTCCCCACTGTCATGTGCCCTTTCTTCTTTTTCCCTATCATGCACTTCCCTGCTAGCCAAGAGCTGGAGAGCATATAGCTGCATTTCAGTGAGGTGTTGAGCCACCAGGGCGAGGCTTTCCTCCATCCTTTGCTTCAATGAAGAGTGCAGGAAGGCATGCCAGGAGCAGCACCAGGGATACCTAAAAAAGAGGTGTCAACCTGGTGAAGCTATAACACAGGATTACTGTGCCAGACAGCAGAAGCAGCAACTGATAGACAGAGCTAAGCGATTCCACAACCAGCTGATTGATCTAAGCTCTGCAGTCCTGCCACATCCAGTCGTGAATGCTAGTTGTCAATTAAACAACTCACTGGAGGAGGAGGCTGCACAAATATCCCCATCCTCAATGATGGGGGAGCCCAGCACATCAGTGCAAAAGATAAAGCTGAAGCATTTGCAGCAATCTTCAGCCAGAAGTGCTGAGTGGATGATCCAACTCTGCCTTCCCCAGAGGTCACCAGCATCACAGATGCCAGTTTTCAGCCAATTCGATTCACTCCATGTGATAACAAGAATTGGCTGAAGGCATTGGAAATGGAAAAGGCGATGGGCCCTAACAATGTTCCGGCAATAGTACTTAAGACTTATGCTTCAGAACTTGCCGCTTGCCTAGCCAAGCTGTTCCAGTACAGCTGCAACACTGGCATCTACCCAGCAATGTGGAAAATTGTCCAGGTATGTCCTATACACAAAAGGCAGGACAAATCCAACCGGGCCAATTACCGCCCCATTAGTCTACTGTCAATCATCAGTAAAGTGATGGAAGGGGGCATCAACAGAGCTATCAAGCAGCACTTGCTTGGTAATAACCTGCTCACTGACGCTCAGCTCCTGACCTCATTACAGCCTTAGTTCAAACATGGACAGAAGAGCTGAGCTCCAGAGGTAAGGTGAGAGTGACTGCCCTTGACATCAAGTCAGCATTTGACCGAGTATGGTACCAAGGAGCCCGAGCAAAACTGGAGTCAATGGGAATCGGGGGAAAACTCCTCACTGGTTGGAGTCATACCTAGCACAAGGTAGATGGCTATGGTTGTTGGAGGCCAATCACCCCAGTTCCAGGACACCACTGCAGGAGTTCCTCAGGATAGTGTCCTAAGCCCAACCACCTTCAACTGGTTTCATCAATGACCTTCCTTCCATCATAAGGTCAGAAGTGGGGATGTTCGCTGATGATGTTCAGCATCATTCGTGACTCCTCAAACACTGAAGCAGTCCATGTCCAAATGCAGGCAGACCTGTACAGTATCCAGGCTTGGGCTGTCAAGTGGCAAGTAACATTTGCACCAAACAAATGCCAGGCAATGACCATCTCCAACAAGAGAGAGTCTAACCAATCCCCCTTGACATTCAAAGTTATTACCATCATTGAATTCCCTCACCATCAACATCCTGGGGGTTACCACTGACCAGAAACTGAACTGGACTAACCATATAAATACTGTGGTAACAAGAGCAGGTCAGAGGCTAGGAATCATGCGGTGAGTAACTCACCTCCTGACTCCCCAAAAGTCTGTCCACCATCCACAGGGCACAAGTCAGGAGTGATGGAATTTCCCCACTTGCCTGGATGAGTGCATGTTTGAATCCCTCCAATCAGGGATGTCACAATACCAGAACAGCTCTTGTGAAAGTCACAAATGACTTCTAATGTGACTGTGCCATAGGTAAACTATCACTGCTGGTTCATCTTGACCAGACTGCATCACTTGGCACAGTTGACCACAACACCCTCCTTCAACATCTCTCCATTGTTGGTTGGGACTTCACTCACCAGGTTCTGTTCTTACCTATGCACTCATAGTCAGAGATCAATCTCGTCCCACTCCAACACCTTTACCTCTTGTGTCCTCCAAGGATTTATCTCTCCTCTTTCTTATCTACATGCCCTCGACGACATCATCTGAACATACGTCAGCTTCCACATAGAAGCTGACGACACCCAGAAGAACCTCACAAAAATTCTCTTGACCTCACCACTGACTTTAACTTGTCAGATTGCTTGCCTGATATCCAGTACAGGATGAGCAGAAATTTCCTCCAACTAAAAAAAGCCATTCTTTCTGATCCCTGCCTCAAACTGTTCCCTGGCCACTGGCTGCATTCCAGTCCTTGGCAACTGTCTAAGGCTGAAACAGACTATTTGCAATCTTGGTGTCATATTTGATTCTCAGATGAACTTCCAATTACATATCCACCCCACCACCTCAGTGACATCACCTGACTCCACCCCTGCCTCAGCTCATTGGCTACCAAAACCCTCATCTTTACCTTTGGTACCTCTGGATTTGACTATCCCAATGCACTCTTGGCCCACCTCCCATTTTCTACCCTCTGTAAACTTGAGACAATTCAAAACTCTGCTACCCATGTCCTAACTCGCACCAAGTCCTGTTTGCCCATCACCTGTCTGCTTGCTGACCTACATTGGTACCCAATTAAGCAATGCTTGATTTTAAAATTTTCATCCCTCCATGACCTCTCCCCTCCCTCTCTATAATCTCTTACAGCCTTACAACCCTCCCAGCCCCACAACCCTCCAAGATATCTGTGCTCCTCCAACTGTCTTGATTTTAATGGCTCAACCATTTACCTTCAGCTGCCGATACCCTAAGTTCTGGAGTTCCCTCCCTAAACCTGTCTGTCTCTCTACCTATACATATATACAAACATACGAATCAGGAGCAGGAGTAGGCCATTTGCCCCCTTGAGCCTGCTTCTCCATTTGATAAGATCATGGCTGATGTAATTGTGGCTCAACTCCACTTTCCTGTCTACCCCTGATGCACTTTGACTCCCTTGTCCATCAAGAATCTTGTCTAACTCAGCCTTAAGAATATTCAATTACTCCACCTCCACTGCTCCCTGGGGAAAAGACTTCCACAGACTAACAACCTCTGAGAGAAAACATTTCTCCTTATCTCAGTCTTAAATGGGAGACCCCTTATTTTTAAACTGTGTTCCCTAGTTCTTGTCTCTATCTTTCCACCTTTTAAGGTGCTGCTTAAAACCTACCTTTTTGGCCAAGCTTTTGGTCATCTGCCCGAATAGCTCCTTATCTAGCTCGGTGTCCAATTTTGTTTGATTTTTCTTCTGAATGGAGTTGATCACATTTCCTCTTATTGATCAAATCTTTGTATTTTTCAGCCAAAACAAAAAGCAAATCTTTGACCGCCACTTAAGATGAGAATTAACATTCTAGACCAGTCAATGTCATTTAGAATGCTGACCCTCATCTTGCACGTCTAAATTCTCTCCTTACTGGTAGTCATTTGATAGCTTTTCACTTAAAGATGTGGCATTTCACCTGTTCCAGTTCCAGCTGATCTTGGCATAGGATATACAAATGCATCTTTGTATTTTCAAATTGGATCAGCTTCTGTTAGAAAATGGATCAGCTGAATTTGAAACAGCTGATCATGCATTCCTGGTCAAATGCGAGTTGGGTTGAGTTCTCCTGAATATTTTCAGGTCAGGTTGGCGTCTGCTTGAAAGCACCGTTCTGCCTAAGAGGGGTCAGGAGAGAAGTATATTTTTATGTACAGTTACATGTATTTCTCACCTTATGTGCAAGTACATATGGTATATGAGCAAGACAGCGATGAATGAAAGAGTGAGATGTTTTAAATGGTTTGGTCAGTTCCAAAATATGCAGTGGTATCTATCTGAAAGGGTTGTTCTCGGATGAACTGTCATATTTGGTTAGCAATATTCCTTTTCTGCTTTCAGTACATTCTACAATACTGTCATGCTGTTAAACTTATGTAGTGGTACCACAGTGGAATGTCTAGTGCATCTTTTATCAACTGTTCTATTTTATTCTGGTAAACCATCATGGAGACACCGATTTATTTTATTAAGCTGTCTGTTATATTTTAGGTTGCTACAACACTGCCTTTTCTTGTAAAGTAGCTTGCAGCACAGTTTTGAGCATTGAAACATCTGGTTTTAGTTTACATATTTGTCAATCATAAATGCTTGTCTGTCACCCACTTGCATTTATTTTGTACCTTCCATGAGCTTAGGATATCCCAAATTGAAGATGTGATAAATAAGTGACAGTGTTTTGATTTTTTTCTAAAATTATGAAATGTCTATCAAGAGCATTGACAGTTCTCAGTGTATCTTCCTTCCATGTATTCATAATAAAACTTGAATGAATGGATGCAAAATAATGAATATAAAGTTTTGCAAAATAGAAGAGCTATTCAATATTTATTGTTTTGTTGTGGCTTGTCAGTGAAACCAGAACTTCTGTTTCTAAATCTTCAGATTTTGTGCTGTTTTAAAATTTGTTTTGGTCAGCCTTTAGAAATGTATAGTTAAATAGGATCGTTTAAAATTGGAGAGCCTGTCATTATACATTTTGTTTACAAGAGTTACAGCATACAAGATTAACAGCGGAATTGTGTGCTAGAATAAGTAGGAAATAACCATCCCTCGGTATTCTGAAATCTTCTCTGGATGTTTAAAAAAATAAACATTTTAATTAGTTAATTCTAACACAATTAAGGACACAATAAAAGTCAGGATGATTATGGGGAGATGGTGGCATGTCACTGGTAATGTTCTGGACTAGTAGTCCAGCAGCCCAGACTAATGCTCTGGGACATGGGTTAAAATCCCACCATGGCAGTTCCATCTTTTAATTTAGTAAGAAGGAAATCTGCCATCCTTACATGGCCTGGCCCATATGTGACTCCAGACCCACATCAATATGGTTAACTCTTAACTGCCCTCTGAAATGGGCTAGCAAGCCATTCAGTTGTACCAAACCCCTTCAGACACCAGATGGACTATAGAAGTTCAAGAAGGCAGCTCAACACCACCTTCTCAAGGGAAATTAGGGATGGGCAGCAAATGCTGACCTCGCCAGCGATGCCCACGTCCCTTGAAAGAATAAAAGAAAAACTATTGCAGTTTACTTCTAATGCATTAAACTCTACTATTGTGGCATGTAATTGTATAGCAGACAACCCAAGTTTTTGCCCCTATTGTCTTTCTTAGCATCATTCTTTGACCAAGAATATTTTCCTGATATCTATAACACATTTATCAATTTCCATGCATGACCATTGGTCTGTTATGGCACAGCAGTTAATAAATCTGAGTTATGTAAAAATCCCAGAGGGAAACTAAACAACTGTCATAACCTATATTTTTAAATGATATATTTGAGATGAAGCTCTAAATTCAGGCATAAAACCCCCAGTTCTCAACAGGTTTTTATATCAAACTACATGAGAGTTTGATTTATTAATTTACACACATTAAATATATACACATGGCTACAAATTACTACTATCATAACTTTTAACAAATTCCCAAACTAATCTCCATTAAGGCAACAACAACCTCTAGACTTTAAGCAGACACCAGGCAAAGCATTTGCACCTTACAAATTCAAAATGAGGTTCCTTTCACTTTGGTTCCTTTGCAGACACAGTGGTAGGCTTACAGCTGATTTGATGTTACATGGCTTTGTTCTGCACGCACAAAACTGCTATCTGTTATACCCAGCACATCTCATTGAATGTAAATTTTCATTGTATCACCAGCTCCTTTGAACTCCACCTCTTCTAATAATAAAACTCTTTCCATTATACCAATTTTATTAGTAATATAAATATTGCTTGGTCTCTGTTAGCTAGGTGCCAGATTTTGCTCCTCTTCTTGAATGCTCTATTCAACAAAATGCAAATGCACTCTACTGTTCACATCTCAAAACTACTATACATCAAAGCTCCCAGACTAGCTGGCTTTATTACAATTAAGACACATCAACAAACTAAACCTCTATTTAAGAAAAAATAATTTCCAATAATATTATATACATTAATAGCTTCATGACCAGTCCTACTTTATTGGCTAACTTGAAGTAATAATCTGTATTTACCTTGTATATTCTTTCTACTTTGATATATCTCTTAACCATCTTCTTTCTGCATTAAACCTTTAACTTCTTTAATTTTTTTTCATAGCTCCTTTACACTTTAGATAGTATTATTACTCTTTACTATTTCTGTGTACCAAAAATGAACTTCGTCCTCCTGCCCGATTAGGCTCCACTAATTCTATACATATAAATGCAAGCCTTTCTTTCTTATATTGCACCATTATGAGTTCCGGTTGTCCCAAAGGGCTTTATAACGAGTGAAGTAATTGTTGTAATTGCACAGATTTTTTTGCTTCTGTGCAGTACTTTACCTTTATCAGCATTAAATTCGATTTGTCATATGTCTGCTCAATTGCAAAACTGATCTGGATTCTTTTGCTGCAATCTCTATCTTCCCACTCTTCCTATTTTTGGTGTCAGCAAATTAGCGCAATTCCAGTTCATGTTGGACTTAGAAATAGTGGGCGGAATTTTCTGCACCTGCCCGCTGCCGGGATCGTCCTGTCCTGCTGCAAGTCAATGGACTTCTGGATGGGGCAGGTCCCGCCTGAGATGGGGCCAGAAAATCCCAGCCAATGTCTTGTGTGAGACTTCATTGAACACTCTGTGTCTCTTTATCTCTTTCCATCTCCCATTGCACCTCTCAGAAGTACTGTTTCCTATTCTTAACCATTTTCTTAAGCAGGTTTGATTTGTGCTGATCACATTTTCTCAGGCAGTGGTTTTCAAATTTTTTTGTATAAGGAACTACCTGTAATATTGGCACATGTGCAAGGACTTCCTGCAGATATCGGTAGGGCCACCTGTCCTTGCTGCTGAAAAATATTAGCTAACCAAAAGAAGCAATTGTAGAGTGGAAATGACATGCTTATAAACCAACAAATCTAGAAAAATTAGAAATAAACCTGACAACTATGGGGACTTCGCTGGAACCACCTTGCAGGGTGCTGGATTTAGGGCCTCCAATGCTCCTCAGATAATTTCATTTTGGTTTTGCTTATTTAGATGTTAAACTTTTGCATTCTATCCCTAGGATAGAGATGTTATGCATGATACATCTCAAGTTTAGCAATTATTTTCGATCAAGAGTCAGTAGCAGACTCTGCTATCCCCTAAGTCATGTCTTGATACAGAAAGTCAATTACCCAAGAGGATCATCCTGAGCCACATGAGTGAGATTCAAACCATATGGATCACAATTATCAAAGCAAATACATGTATAGTGTTTCATTAGTTTGGAAGTTGTCCTTTGATTAGAATCAGTCTTTTAATTATATGTGCCTATTATAACAAGTTTGTCATGAAACCAAATATAAATTCATATTGTAAATTTGCAGCACTTCATTTGCGGGACTATGAAGACATAATCCCATCAGTGGAGATTTACTGTTTATTGGCACTCTCTGCATGTGCTAATCGCGCTTTTGGGACATGTTCCAAAGCTTTTATCAAGCTTGAGTCTTTAGACATGTTGACTTCAGAACAGAGACAGCAGTATGAAGACCTGGCCCTCGAGATCTTCATCAAACACAGTCCCAAAGATGGCAAGAAATCTGATTTGGACAGTCTCCCAGAAGGGTCAGTACAAATTGCTTGATTTGTTTTTAATATTGCAGAAAAGTTTTGATAAAGTGTGTTTAGTAGTAACAGCTAGAAGCCTTAACATAGTAAAACTTTCCAAGATGTTTCAGTGAGGAAAATGAACACCATGCAATAGTAGAAGAGTTAGGGGAGGTGCTAAATGTATAGCCAAAAGATGCTAAGAAGGATTTTGACAGTGGAATAAGAAGGCAGATAAGGAAAGCATTGCATTGTAGGGCAACAAAATAGCTGAATACTGTGACCACCAAATTGGAGCAGGGACAGGGAATGTAAATGTAGTCAGATGGGAAAGAGCAGAATGTACATGTTGGCACTTGAGCCGAAAGGTTCTTAGAGGAAAGGAGTGATGAGGGTATGAGGAACTTGTAGACAAGGCTAAGGATCTGGAATTCAGTGCACTAGAAAGTGTGAAGCAATGAAAGGTGGTGGGGATGGGAATAGGAGGCGAGAAGGGCTTAGTGTGGGATAGGATGTGGCAAGTTAAAGTTTATATAGGGTGGAGCTAAAAAAACTGTTGAAGGAGAGCTTGAAGATGTGAGAAGCATGGATGACAGTTTTGCTGGTGGTGAGGGAGAGATGAGAGTGGTGGCAGATAATGGTTTTGAGGTGTAACTAGGTGACCTTGATGATGGATACGATATGGCGTTTTGAAATTCTATGTCAAACAGGACACCAAGGATACACACAGTTCAATTCAGTCTGGGATAAATGGATGGAAAGGGTGGGGGTAGTGGTAAAAGTGGAAACTAGGTGTAGAGTTTTTGCTAGGGGCCAAAATAGATAGCTGCAATTTCACATATATTAAATTAGAAGTAGTTCTGGTTTGCCCATGGCTTGAAGTTAAATGTGCAGTGAGAGCACAGTGGTGATTATGGACTCAAGCACATAGAAGTAGAGGTTCAGGCCATCAGCATACCTATGGAAGTCAGTTCATGCTATGCATTATTCTGCGAAGAGCCATTGTGTAGATGTGAAATAGAAAAGGCCAAGGATGAATTCTTAGCATTATTATAGTGACTATGTGGTTGGGTGAGAAACATTGTCAAACCTTCTCACAGTGCTTGTGAATTAATTCCTGGTAGAAACTGATCATTTGCAACTAAAAGCAGCAACATAAACTTGGAAGAATTTCAATGAATAGAAATTGGGCTGAACTCCACCAGAATGCTCTCTAGCATTGGGATTTATGCGCAAAAATAGCTACCACATCTGCTTACAAAAGCAACTGAAGTCCAAGCAGTAATTGAAGTTACAAAATGCTTTGCGATGTTTCTAGGAGATGTGATAAGCTGTTATATAAGTGCTTTCCTTTACTTTAAAAATTGCACTTTGGTGACATACTATCACACAAATTTAGAGTATTAATAGTGTGAATCATCTCAAATTGAAATCAGACTCTCATCATGGTAGCTGTTGTTAGGAATTTTTACAAATAAGGCCACCTCAACCATGCTTGTTATTCTCTTGGCTTTGTTCTTCATTTTGAATGTCAATAGACTGGCTTGAAGAGCTGATTAAAACAGACTTTTTTATTTATTTGATTTTGCCTCCTCTAAATGGATTACAGCAATGTAATCTTATATTGCAAGGCATTTGTTATAAACTTTGTGCTGATGAAAAATGTGTAATTTTCTCATTTCGTTCCAGCAGAGGAGAAGGGAAGCTTCCAACTTGTGTTGTGACAGGACGACCAATTGCAGACTATCAGTTCTGGATGTGTGGTGTCTGTAAACATTGTGCTCATGAACAGGATATAAGCAACCACAACTTTTGTCCTCTCTGTCATAATCCTGTGGGATAGATCAGCAAAGGCTAAAGTAAACTTTTATAAGCAGTGTTGGTTTCGAAATAACTGCTGGGCTTTATTGTTGCATTAAAACTATTTTTAATGAATTGCCTCCACTTTAACATTTTATGAATTTGTCTTTTTCTCTAAATCTCATTGAGCTAATATTAGAGGTGAGGCTTACAATATATTCCATTTCAGAAACATGTGGATATAAAAGCATTCCCAGGTCATCTAGTGTGTAGTTTACCAATGTGACATTTTTCCATTTCTATGTATAGAATCAGCCCTCTTGGGGGCTTATCTAAGTGGGATTACCAATTAGCATCAAACTCGTGCTATTTTTTGGTATTGGACAATGTACACTCGGAACAGTTATAAATCTGTCCAAACTCGCTTTCACAAAGAATGTTAATAACTTGCATACAGAGGAGACTTTCATCTCGTTAGTCTGGTCTAAATTCAAATCCAAGTCTCAAGATAAAAAGCCAAATGTTACTTTTAAGTTTTATATGACTATCTCTAACTACTTGTATCCCTCACCACTGACATCCCCTTACCTCCTTCCAACCCCAATGCCTTTTGTAACCATCGCTGGAAACAAATCTCCCCCAAGTCATTTGCTGTGCATTATGAAGTGCAAGTTTGTCTAGCCTTTGGTTCTCAATTTGCTACAGTATTTCTACCACTGTAAATTTACTCCCCTATTCCCTCGCTTACACTTTTAATACCCTTTTCCTCAGCAAAACCTTGATGGCCTCCCATCCTGGGTGTTCCTTCAGATTGATCCCTAGCTTTGCTTCCTCAAGTTTAAGGTCTGCAGACTATAGTGTATCTGGTATACAGCTGGCTTAGTCATCTATCACTAGACTTGGTGGATCACATGAGCACCATTGCGGTGCATTTTCCTCTGCCAAAACCACTCACCACTCCAGGATCATCCTGGAGAGCCCTAGGCTTCTTTCTTTCTTTCTTTTCTTTTTTATTTTATTTCTGTATTTCCAAATGTTTCATTAAACCTCTTTGTTTTGCTTCTCTATCTCCAATAAGAACTCATGTCTGTCTTGTCACTAAGATTGAGACCATTTTTTTTAGCTGTCTCTGCTGCTACCCCCCCTTACCCTTGAGCCCATTTGTCCCTCTACTTTCTTTTTTATCTTCTCTTTGAAATCATCTCAACGCTGTACATAACAAAAATCGAATTACCTGGAAAAACTCAGCAGGTCTGGCAGCATCGGTGGAGAAGAAAAGAGTCATGTTCCCTTGACTGTTTTCCTGCTAAACTGCCGACTATCGAACTTCCTTTCTTGAATCTCATGCTAGTTGCTTCTCTCATCTACAGTCTTGATTCCTTTCAAAATCACCAACATCACCCTGACTAAAAATAAACCTAATTTGTCCATGCTCACTGCTGCCCCATTTCCAACCTTACTTTCCTTTCAAGTTGATGAACATGTTGCCCCTCTCAAATCCATATCCATCTTTTGCACAAATCCCTATTTGAACCTCTCAAACCATGTTTCTGCACCTGTTACAACCCATTGTAGTTGCTGTAACCAGAATCACAAAGGACCCTCTATAACTGTGACTGCCCATAAAACCTTACAGTACAGAAAAAGGTCATTTGCCCTTCATGCCTGTACTGACTCTTGGAAAGAACAGTTGTAATTAGCCCCACCCCCACTTTTTTGTCCATAACCCTGTAAGCTCCCCAGCTTCAAGTAACTGTCCAACTCCTTTTTAAAATTATTTAAGGAACCAGCTTCTATCACCATTTCAAGTAGAATATTCCAGACTTTGACAACTCTGGGGCAAAAAATTCTTTACCTCCCCTCTAGATTTTTTGCCAATGATTTTAAACCTATGACCTTGGTTTATTGGCCGCTCACCCAAGGGAATAGTTTTACTCCAGCTACTCTAGCTAACCCTGTCGTCTTCTTGAAACATCTATTAGGTAACCTTTTAACTTTCCCTGTTCCTAGGTAACAGTCCTATCTTTACAACCTCTCCTCATAACTGAAGTCACTTATCCCTGGTAGCATCCTAGTAAACCTTTCTATTCCGTTTCATAAAGTCCTTACAACGCAGAAATAGGCCATTCCGCCTATCGAATCCATGTCAACTCTCTGTCAAGCAGTCCCATCAATCCTACTCCTCAGCCTAACCCTTTTCTAAGGTATTTCCCTCGAGTGTGGTGCTCGGAATTGTCTACAGTACTCCAGCTAAGGCCTAAACAATGCTTTATAAAGTTCTAGTATGTATGTTTGTTTTGTTTTATATTCTATTCCTCTATTTCTAAACTCAAATAATCCATATTTTTAAAAAACACCTTATCAACTTACTCTGCCACTTTAAGGATTTGTGTATCTGGACACTAAGGTCTGTCTGATCATTTACACATTTCAGAATTGTGCTATTTATAGTATACTATCTTTCCATATTAGTTCTATCAAAGTGCATTACTTCATACTTTTCAGCATTGAATCCCATCTGTAGTGTTTCTGTCCAGTTCACTATCCTGTCTGTCTCATCCTGAAACCTGTAACTATCCTTGTCACTATCCACACCTCTGCCAAGTTTTGTATTATCTGCAAACCTTATGTTCCCTACCCCCGAGTCTAGGTCATTTAGAAAAATTGCATAGAATAATGGACCTAAAACTGACCCTTGGAGAACATCACTGCAAATCAACACCTGGTCTGAAAAACATCCATCCACACCAGCCTTTACTTTCTATCACTGAGCCAGTCTCATATCCAGATGATCCCCTCCCCCATCAATACCATGAGCTTCCATTTTCTTAAGAAACTTTCTGTGTGGCACTTTGTTGAATGCCTTCTGAAAGTCCATATGTACATCTACTGTACCACCCTGGTTAACTTTCTCTGTTACCTCATCAAAGAATTCAACCAAATTAATCAGGCCTGATTTGCCTTTAACAAATCTATGCTGGCTCTTCTTGATTAAACCATGTCTTTCCAATTGAAAGTTTATTTTGGCCCTAATAATGATTTCCAATAACTTCCCTACCACCAATGTTAGGCTGACTGGCCTAGGTTTATCCCTCTTCCTTGTCTTGAATAATGGTAAACATTACAACCCTCCAGTCCTCCATACTTCTATCTCCATAATATTGTAACTCAGCCCATCTGCTGCTGAAATGCTTATCCATGCCTTTGGTATGGCTTGTGCGTCCCCCACGACATAAATTTTAGTTCATTTGGAATTCTGCTTTCCAAATCCTGTCCCACACCATGTTCTGCTCTATCATCTCACTATTGGTGGCCCTACCTATAGCTGCATAGGCCCTGGGAGATTCCATCCCTAAATCCCTCTATCTCTCCTCTGCCCTCTCCTCCTTTTAGGGACCTCTTTCAATCCACTGCTTTGATCAAATTTTTGATCACACCTACTAATCTTTTGCTTGGGTTCCATATTTTATAATACATTTCTGTGAGGCACTTTCAGATATTTTTCTGTGTTAAAGGTACTATATAAGCATCAGCTTTTCATAACAGTTTAGTATATACAAGTAGCATTTAGTGAGTTGTCTTCATAGCTTTTCCAAAGACAATTACATTATTTTAATTGGATTTTGAGGAAAGATGAGATTTACGCACATTACTTTTTTACTACAGGTAAATATTTTGGCAATTTAACCACCATAGTTATAGAAGTTAGTTAATGAATCAAGTTGTACACAATAGTAGTTGGAAAGGAGTATTAAAAAGCTCAAGAGATCTAGAAATACCCTAATAAATGAATATTACCTACTCCAACTCAACCACTTTATTACAGAGTACTTGTACATAATAGGCACTAGTGAAGTTTGTTATTTACAAAATGAAGTCCAGTGAGATCACAAACAACTGTGTTCCTTTCTCCTGTCACTTTACTCTTTTTACCATAGTCGGCTATTGATCAGGAAAATGTTGTAAAGTTGTTTTTTTTAATGTAAACTTTCATTTAACTTACCTTTTGCGATTGGTACAATTTATACTGTATATAATAGTGTTGTCTTGAGTCTTTGAAGCAGACTATTTTTATAATATGGCTTAACTGTGGTAATTTACTTTCCTGGTGTCTTTCAATAAAACATTGAATTTACACTTGCATAAATGGACTCTTCACTACCACTGTAAACATAATGGCCCGTAACTTCCGCGCTCCCCAGCATCTGATTTGGGGGGGTATCCCAAAGATGTGTTGGGAAGTTCCCAGGTAAGGGTTTGCACGGCAATTGCCCAGAAGTGCACACTTCCTCTGGACAATTGCGCTGTGCTGGCAACCATCCAAAAATGCGGTTTAAATCGCTAACTTTGGATGGTTCCGCCAGGGTTGTGCCAATAGTTACTCAGAAAAAGTTAGAAGAATTAAACACTAAGATAAAAGCAAAATATTGCGGATGCTGGAAATCTGAAACAAAAACAAAAATAGCTGGAAAAACTCAGCAGGTCTGACAGCATCTGTGGAGTGGAAGACAGAGTTAACATTTCGAGTCCATATGACTTTGTATGGCCCTCTATCCAGCTCTACCTGTCCCACCCCCCTCAACCAGCTTATATTTCACATCATTTCTATTTTTCCTTAGTTCTGATGAAGAGTCATGCGGACTCGAAACGTTAACTGTATTTCTCTCCGCAGATGCTGTCAGACCTGCTGAGTTTTTCCAACTATTTTTGTTTTTGTTGTAGAAGAATTAAAACCCCTTCTAACTTCTGAGTAACTATTGTAAAGACCCAGACCAACCCCATGGGACTCCCCCATCCCTCGACCTCCAACAGTCCCCCAGCCCCCCGCCTCTGACACCCCCGACCTCCGACACCCCCCCACTCCCCGACAATCCCCAACTCTCCCCGAACTCTGACACCTCGCACCCGTCCCCCGATCTCTGACACTGCCCACCCCCCAACCTTCAACACTACCCACCCCTCAACCCCTGACGCCTCAGACCTCCGACCGACACCCCCCCCCCCCCCCCCACCCCGCCCCCTCCCAAAACACCTCCGACTGACCCCACGCCCCTGGACCTACAAGCAACCCTCCCACCCCCTGCACTGTCCCCGGACACCCCCACCCCACAAATCCTATGCACTCACCTTGGACCCTTATCTTTTCCCTGGCCCTTTAAACTTACCTGCTTTACGACAGCAAGTGCCGTAAAAAAGAGGGCATGGCCTCCTTGAATCCATTGGAGCTACACTTCGCTGGGGCCTGTGAGGAGTCTCTCGATGCAGGCCCCAAACAGCTCCGGCGAACGGAAGTGGCAACACAATTTTCAAGACTAGGTAAATAGGTATTTATTTCTTCTAGTTCCTGCGGGTCAGCACTTTCTGAAGCTAGTCGGAGGTTACGGCCCATTGTTTTTAAATGTGAAGTTATTTAGAAATGGCTTTAGGGCAATTATTTGCTGCAGGGGTTCTACCACAGGACTTCAGAGCTCTGCAATTCCTCTGATCTTGGGCATCATCTTCAGGTACCAAGCCTAAGAGGGCGTTGGCGACCGTGGACTTCTTGGTGCATGCTTATGCTTGGCAAGATCCTGCAGTGGTTTACTGTTGCCTTCTCCAAACACATGGCTGACCAGGAATCTCTCCCGCTCTTACGGCCCACCGTTGGCATTTGTTGGAAGGATTTACAAGTTGATACTCAGCCTGTTTGGCTGCACCGTCCTTGTCCATGAAGCCCTGGAGCTGGAGTTGAATGCTGAGCTTCTAGCTCAGAGACAGGGACACAACGACTGCGCCACAAGATCTCACGATCCTGAATGTACTGGAAAAAAAAAATCAGGTAGTCAATTAAAAGTTGTTCTCATGACCTTTATTGAGTATACTAGAATATAAAGCATGGGACAAGAATTCAACCATTTTCATCACAGTCCCTTCATGGACCTCATCAAATCTGCTCAATCTCTTGCAAAAGGTAACTACACCAAACCTCCAAGAAGTGTGAAATTTCTCCCTGATCTCCAAGGCTAATTTGAAAGAGCTTCAAATTTATAATTTACACTTGTCTAGTCACATTTTGTGGATGATTTGTCTAAGATCTCAACATCACTGAGTTACAAACAACATTCAATTATCTGTGCATACACCCTTGCAATATGCAGCCCTGCTCTTGCACTGTTTTATCCAAATCTTTTGTTAAAGGAATTAATCAAAATAGCATTTGCTGGGAGTATTTTCTATATGCACATTATTTTGTAGAATTTCTGATGATTTCTAGGCATAATTCAGGCTTGCTTTTTTGTTATAGGTCAAAAATTTAGATTCTGAGATCTGACGAGCACAGATTGTGGTTCAACTTTTAACTTTTCCTCAGATCCTCTGTCTAAAGCATGGAAAGACAAATATGACAGTGTCAATAGATTGAAATAGCTCTTGAGATGAACACGATCTGAGGAGGGAGATTTTTACCTTCAATAGAAAATATCTTTTGAACTTGAAAGATCTCATATACCTAATTCCAAATGTAACTGACTGGCTGTATGGTATCATAATTGAAAAGGTCAAAATGGGTATTTACATTTCTAAAATATGTCATGACCTTCAACCTTTGCTGAACCAGTATCAAAGCTGGTTATATTAGTGTATATAATGACTATTTTACCATCATTTCTACCTTTTAATACCATAGAAGGATAGAATTCCTTGGATTTTTTTCCCCCTGAATTGATCTGGGATATTTTCTTTTCCTGGTAAAACAGAAATTAGATGGTAAAAAAAACCCAAAAATACCTGGAAAAACTCAGCAAGTCTGGCAGCATCTGCCGAGAGGAACACAGTCAACGTTTCGAGTCCGAATGACCCTTCAACAGAACTAAGTAAAAATAGAAGAGAGGTGAAATATAAGATGGTTTAAGGGTGGGGGGGGGGGCACAAGTAGAGCCAGTGATAGGTGGAGATAACCAAAAGATGTCGCGGACAAAGAGGTGTTGAAGGTGGTGATATTATCTAAGGAATGTGCTAATTAAGGGTAGAAAGCAGGACGAGCAAGGTACAGATAGCCCTAGTGGGGGTGGGGTGGGGGGAAGGAATCTAAAAAGGCTAAAAGGTAGAGATAAAACAATGGATGGAAATACATTTAAAAATAATGGAAATAGGTGGGAAAAGAAAAATCTATATAAATTATTGGAGAAAAAAAGGTGGGGGGATCGGAAAGGGGGTGGGAATGGAGGAAAGAGTTCATGATCTAAAATTGTTGAACTCAATATTCAGTCCGGAAGGCTGTAAAGTGCCTAGTCGGAAGATGAGATGCTGTTCCTCCAGTTTGCGTAACCATTATGCCCATTCCAGTCGTTGTAAAAGATCCTGTGGGACTATTTTGAAAAAGGAGGAGTTCTGCCTGGTGTCCTGGTCAATATTTATCCCTCCACCAACATCAGTAAAAGATGGTTTGGTTATTAATTGCTCTTGTGGGGTCTTGACAACCAGACTTCGCAAGAAGCTTGTGACTAATGAAGTACATTTGAAGTGTTTGAACTGTTGCAATGCAGGGAGCACGGCAGACAATTTTGTGCACAACAAACTCCACCAAACAGCAATGTGATAATGTCAGATAATCTGTTTTCTGATGCTGATTGGGGGATAAACATTGACCAGGATACTACGGTTAACTCCCCTGCCCTGCTTTGAAACAGTGCTGTGGGATCTCCCACGTTACCTGAGAGAGCAGACAGGATCTCAGTTTAATGTCTCAGCTAAAACGTGGCACCTCCACCGGTGCAACACTCAGAACTGGACTGAAGTGTTAGCCTATGCAAATTTCTGCTAGACTGTACGCAAATTGGCCCAGGTTTAAGTCCCACTCCAGGACTTGATAGAGAAAGCCTTCACCATACAGTTCAACAGGCTGTTGTTCAGCCTGTAAATTCTTCTAATACTCCACACCATTCTCCAAGGGGAGAAAAGAATTTGAAGATACATAAAATAAACAAGCATTTGGGATGTCCGCCATACAGCTGCGAAAGGGGAAAGAGTGACATTAGTGATAAACAGCAACCTCACCCAGTTGCAATAAAACCAGTGAACTGTAACTCAGGCTTCTATTTTACAGAATCACCCCTCTTACTTCACATCCAAAATTATTAAATGATACTGGTTTAGTAGTCCACTTGAAGGGCATCTTTGCCCCCTTATAATAATCATTGTTTGCCTTTTTTTAAACCAAATTGCTGTTACTTGTACTTTTTTCAATTTTAGTGTACTGTATTTGCTGCTCACGATTCAGTTTCCTCTACATTGGGGAGACCAAACGTACATTGGCAAATGGTTTTGCTGAACATTTTCATTCAGTCCACAAGCCTGACCCAGACCATCATTTTAATTCATCATCACATTCCCACTCCATCCTCAGTCTCCTATACTTTTCTAATGAAGCTGAACAGAAGCTCAAGGAGCAGCACCTTGTCTTTTTGATTAATTGCTTTACAATTTTGGGATGGCGCTATACCAATGTAAGTTCTTTCTTTCAGCCATTTATATCTAGGGTTTAACAAGTACTGTTGGTGAGTGGGAGAACCCTCGTGGAAATTGAGCCCCATAGGTTTTTTTGTGCGCCGGTGGGATTAGACCTCAAGTACCTTGGTCTCTGATTTTTATGGACCGGAAAGGATCTGGCACCCTCCCAGTGGGTTGGCACAAGACCGCACAGTAAAGCAGTTTAACGCATTTTAACATGACCAATTAATTGCGAGGTTTTAAAATTAAAATGCAACATTTCGGGCCTCTTTCCCTGGATTTTTCAAAGTAACAAATACATTCACTTGCATTATTCATAGGGGTAAGATCCCGCCCACCATGATGCAATCCCGGAACAAGGTCTGTCTATTACAGGAAGGGAGAATATGGACTGTCGTGCCGTTTTGAGAGAAGCAGACTTTCAATTCCAGAAGCAGAACTTCAGAACCGCAGAAGAATTCTACACCAAGTTCATTCATATTTGCACGGAAGGGGAATGGAAAAAGTGAGTCTGGCCCTTAGACGCAGCCACGAGCACTTGGATTGTTAGCAAAGATTTTATCGCGGCCACGGAACCTTCCACCGCACAGCTGCATAAGGGGAAAGAGTGACATTAGTGATAAGCAGCAACCTCACCCAGTTGCAATAAAACCAGTGAACTGTAACTCAGGCTTCTATTTTACTGAATCACCCCTCTTAATTTACATCCAAAATTATTAAATGACACTGGTTTAGCAGTCCACTTGAAGGGCATCTTTGCCCCCTTATAATAATCACTGTTTGCCTTTTTTTAAACCAAATTGTTGTTACTTGTACTTTTTTCAATTTTAGTGTTCTGTATTTGCTGCTCAGGATTTAGTTTCCTCTACATTGGGACGACCAAACGTATATTGGCAAATGGTTTTGCTGAACATTTTCATTCAGTCCACAAGCCTGACCCAGACCATCATTTTAATTCATCATCCCATTCCCACTCCATCCTCAGTCTCCAATACTTTTCTAATGAAGTTGAACAGAAGCTCAAGGAGCAGCACATTGTCTTTTTGATTAGTTGCTTTACAATTTTGGGATTCAACAGGGAGGTCAACAATTTCAGATCATAACCACTGCTCCAGTTTTTTTTTCAGACAGGTAGCACTAGTAATGATTCTGCAGGTGCTCTTTAGACCAATCTTTTGTTTCTTCTGTTGTCCCTTTACCAATGTCTTTTGTCTTACACATCATCTCTTTTGTCATTTAATCTCTCCTGCATACGCCTATTTCTTTTTGCTCTTCCCTGCCCCAGCCTACATTTTCCTTGCCTCTGTACTTATTTATAAACTTAAATCTCTATCTTCTTCCAGTTCTGTTAAAAGGTCACAGACTTGAAATGTTAACTCTGGTTCTCTCTCCTCAGCAGCTGGGTGAACTGCATTTTCTGTTTTCATTATTTGTTACCATTGTTTTTGTTTTCTACACTTTCCAATCAAATAGTTGTTCACCTTGAGTTTCTGTTGAATATTTATACAGCAAGTTGAATTTTTAAAAAGTAAATAGAATAAAACAATTAAAATCCCATTTAATTTATATTTCTAGTCTTCATCTGTGCAAAATAGAGTTAGATATTTCCTGATTGCAAGTACAATCGCTAGTACTCCGCTTCTTAAAATCTAGTCAGCTCTGCCTCGTCAAGAGGGCACATGTTGCATTTGATCCTGAGATAAAAGTGGGAATTTTTTGAGTTGTCTCACCTGCCAAAAACACATGCTAAAAGTTTGGCCACATAGTGCATCTGATTTTCCAACCCATTTATTGCAATTTAAAGTCAGAAAATTACTCTGTAGCACGTAAGATTGATGCTAATAATGTCTTAGTGACGAATAATACTTTTTTTCTTGTTCAGCAAATGCTGTGCTGAGGACCTGGCTAATGCATACAACAACAGAGGCCAAATCAAGTACTTAAGAGTAGACTTTTATGAAGCCATGGATGATTACACATTAGCAATTCAAAACAAAGAAGATTTTGAAGTTCCTTATTATAATCGAGGACTGATACATTATAGACTAGGTAACATTTTGCTTTTACAGTTTCCATAGTAGAATATTGAAATAAAATCAATCTTGTCAGATTAGATTGTTAGTCATATATTTTTGATATCAACTGTTTTAGATTCTGCCTTTAAAATATGTCTTACTATACTTTTGATCATACTGGCAGTATGGCATTGGTAAAGATGTCCTATGTCCTTGAAAGTCTTTGCCCTCCACCTGCAGAGTTTTTACTCTACGTCATATTTGCCTTGGTTCTGACCTAACGTCGTTCAGAGGCTACCCGCATGGGCCTCAGTTATGCCTGTCTCTTTATGGGGTATGTGGAACATTCCTTGTTCCAGTCCTACTCAGGCCCCCTCCCACAACTCTTTCTCCGGTGCACCGATGACTGTTTTGGTGCCGCTTCATGCTCTCGTCTGGACCTGGAAAAATGTATTCATTTTTCTTCCAATTTCCACCCCTCCATCGCTTTCATATGGTCCATCGCTGACACTTCCCTTCCCTTGACCTCCCTGTCTCAATTTCTGGTGATAGATAGATGTCCACCAATATTCATTACAAGCCCACCGACTCCCACAGCTACCTCGACTACAACTCCTCACACCCTGCTTCCTGTAAGGACTCCATCCCATTCTCTCAGTTCCTTCGCCTCCATTGCATCTGTTCCGATGATACCACTTTCCAAAACAATGCTTCTGACATGTCTCCCTTCTTCCTTAACCAAGGTTTCCCACCCAGGTTGTTGACAGGGCCCTCAACCGTGTCCGGCCCATCTCCTGCGCCTCTGCCCTCGCACCTTCCTCTTCCTCCCAGAACCATGATAGGGTCTCCCTTGTCCTCACTTTTCACCCCACCAGCCTCCACATTCAAAGGATCATCCTCCGCCATTTCTGCCAACTCCAGCATGATGCCACCACCAAACACATCTTCCCTTCACCCAGCCTGTCAGCTTTCCGTAGGGACTGTTCCCTCCAGGACACCCTGGTCCACTCCTCCATCACCCCCTGCACCTCAACCCCCTCCCATGGCACCTTCCCATGCAATCGCAGGAGTTGCAACACCTGCCCCTTTACTTCCCCCCCTCCTCACTGTCCAAGGATCCAAACACTCCTTTCAAGTGAAGCAGTGCTTCACTTGCACTTCCCTCAATTTGGTCTCATGCATTCGCTGCTCCCAATGCGGTTTCCTCTACATTGGAGAGACCAAACGCAGACTGGGTGATCACTTTGAGGAACACCTTCGGTCTGTCCGCAAGCATGACCCATACTTTCCTGTCGCTTGTCATTTCAACACACCCCCCTGCTGTCATGCCCACATGTCCGTCCTTGGCCTGCTGCAATGTTCCAGTGAAGCTCAACGCAAACTGGGGGAACAGCACCTCATCTTCCGACTAGGCACTTTACAGCCTTCCGGACTTAACATTGAGTTCAACAACTTCAGACCATGAACTCGCTCCTCCAACCTCACCCCTTTTTGATCCCCTTTTTTCAAATATTTATTTTTAAATTTTTATATATACATTTTTCCCCCACCTATTTCTATTATTATTTTTAAAATTTATTTCCATTTATTGTTTTATCCCCACCTTTTAGCCTATTTTGATCTTTTCTCCCCCCATCCCACCCTCTTAGGGCCATCTGTCACTTGCTCATCCTGCTTTCTACTCTTAATGTCACCATTAGCACCTCCTTTAGCCAGTATCACCACCATCAACACCCCTTTAACCTTTTTTTTAATGACATCTTTTGCAATCTCTCCTTTGCTTCCACCTATCACTGGCCTTCTATCCAGCTCCACCTATCCCACCCCCCCATAAACAGTATATATTTCACCACATTTCTACTTCTCTTTAGTTCTGAAGAATAGTCACCTGGACTCAAAATGTTAACTCTGTCTTTCTGTCCATAGATACTGTCAGACCTGCTGAGTTTTTTCAGCAATTTTTCTTTTTGTTTCAGATTTCCAGCATACGCAGTATTTTGCTTTTATCTTAGTCGTTCAGAGGCTGTTTTGATACAGAGGCCCAAGAAGCAGCTCCAGCGATTGAATGAACCCATCAACACCAACACACTTCCCTGAACAGAAAGACCCTTTGTCAAAGATCTTCCCTTTGGAGGTTTCCTGAAAAAAATAGTTTAGAGTTGCATCCTAAGTGTTTGAAACGTCGCTGGAACTTATGGTTAGCTTGCCTATTCAGCCGCCACTCTAACTTTTAGAGACAGCACTAGCTGAAGCAGGGTCATCTCATTGGGCCTCAAGCTCAGTACAAGTTCAGGCTCCAAAAGTGTACAACACGAATAGCACCTAATGGGGAGATGGTGGCTTAGTGGTAATGTCACTAGGCTAGTAATGCAGAGGCTTAGGGACATGGGTTTAAGTCCCACTACAGCAGCTGGTGGAATTTAAATTCAATTAATCAAAAGCCTGGAATTGAAAACTAGTTTCAGTAATGGTGGCTATGAAACTTTGATTGCTGTGAAAACTCATCTGGTTGACCAATGTACTTTCGGGAAGGAAATCTGCAATCTTTACCTGGTCTGGCCTACATGCGACTCCAGATCCATAGCAATGTAGTTGAATCTTAACTGCCCTCTGAAATGACCTAGCAAGTCGCTCAGATCAAGGGCAATTAGGGATGGGCCACAGATGCACATCCATGAAAGAATTTTTTTAAAAAAACTAATGCCCCAGGTGACCAAGTCACCTGAGGCAGTGGTTACTTCAGAGACATGTTCCATCCTCTTCGAAGAGGAAGAGGACAAAAAGAAAAAAGGAACTATGGAGAAAGACATTCACGCTTCAGGTCATGAATTAGCAGGCATTAATATGAGGGTAATTTCTTCAATGGATTTCCTCTGAACTTGAACACAAAGGACCCCAGGAAAAATCAAGAATACTATCAATGATCTGGTAGACAGTTCTGTCGGTCATATTTTTTGCAGAGTTTTAGTGGCCATTCTTAGATCTTTAGCAAAAATAATTTGGTGCAACCAGTGGATGATCTCAGGTGGTCTGAAGTTAAGTACGGTTCTATTGTCTACTTGGCTGCTCTTGTAAGGCCGTG
Organism: Cetorhinus maximus; assembly: GCF_964194155.1. NCBI lineage: Eukaryota > Metazoa > Chordata > Chondrichthyes > Lamniformes > Cetorhinidae > Cetorhinus > Cetorhinus maximus. The sequence goes on along the minus strand of NC_135883.1, from coordinate 12,804,634 downwards.
CTCAAGTACTCCAGTGAGAATTAAGGTAATTGTTGATACTTGTAAATTGGTGAGGTCAATTAGAGTCAGTAAATTGCTTATAACAGTTATACTCTATAGATCAGAAGAGTGGGTGAAGAGTACACATCTCCACTGAAAAGATTTGGAAAGGAATTTGTAAGAGATCTTAGAAACAATAAAGTGTTTCCTCTCTTACCATGCCCCTTCTATATCACAAGCTTAACTAACAGCTAAGGGCAGAGCCATTAAAGGTACTATCTCTTTGAATCGCTCTATCCTTCTTTCTCCTTCATCAGTTGAAATTCTTAATTTTTCTGTCTCTAACTGGAACTGGAAAATGGGATTTGAATAGATAGGTGCTTGATGGCTGGCATGGACACGATGAGCCAAAGGGCCTGTTTCTGTGCTGTAAAACTCTGTGACTCTACTCATGTCTCCTTGCTGAACCTGCCTCCAAAAAGTTAGTATGTTACATTGTTCCAAACACTTGTTTTCCTTCGACAACTCTTAATTCTTCACAAAGCCTGGATCGATCCAAGACTTAAAACACTGCTCTCATATCTATGGAAGTATCTCCCAAAAGCTGACTTGTACTTCTGGACAAGATAAAGGCTAAAACTTGTCTGATAGTTGATCCTTCATTCACCTCTAGCCTCCAACGTTTCACAATGTCTTTCTCTACTTGTTGATTTTTCTAAGAGCAAAATTCCTCTGAACATTTGTCTCATTCCATATAAACTCTAAGTCTATTCTATATGCTCTTCTTCATCCCTACGTTTCCAGTGGGTTGAGAACATGGCACAGGTTTGTGCTTTAATTCACCCCTCCCTTCACATTTGTGAAAATCTAGGGCTTTCCTTTCACTTTCCTTTCCTTTGGCCATTTAATTCTTAAATTAGGAGATTCCAAATCACCATTTCCTAACTTACTTTGTTTTCTCTTTTACTCTTTTCAGCTTTGGTTATGTCCTATACTATGGCTCTTGGTGCTTTGTTCCTTATTGAGAAACCAACATTCAAAAAGATCCCTAAAGGCTACTTCCTACTCTATTTCTCTTTCTTTTGGCTGAGACTGTTAATATTACTCTAAAGATCAGTGTTAGCTTCTGTAAAGTAGCCCTTTAAGGAGAGTGCGCAGTCTACCATCTAGTGGCTAGGCAGAAGTGTGTTATCACTCATCCAGTATGGGTAGGTGAGTTGAATGGCAATGAATGCTGAGATTTATACTGCAGCTCACTTTGATTAAGGCCATCGTGCCTTTTTTTACAGACATTTTATTTGCTTGAAAAATATTTTGATTGAGATGAAAATGTTTTGTTTATTTTCCATTTTGTTGCAAAAATGTCACAATTTTATCATATTTTGTTATGATTCCTATTTGCAAAATCTTTCTACTATATCTTTTTAAAATTAATTTATGGGATATGGGCTTCGCTGGCTGGGCCAGCATTTATTGCCAATCCCTAATTGCCCTTGAGAAGGTGGTGATGAGCTGCCTTCTTGAACTGCTGCGGTCCCTGTGGTGTAGCTACAGCCCACAGTGCTGGTTGGAAGGGAGTTCCAGGATTTTGACTCAGATTTTGAAGGAATGATGATATAGTTCCAAGTCAGGATGGTGAGTGGCTTTGAGGGAAACTTCCAGGTAGTTTTCCCATGTGTCTGCTGCCCTGTCCCTCTATACGGTACTGGTCGTGGGTTTGAAATGTGCTGCTTAAGGAGCCTTGGTGAGTTTCTGCAGTGCATCTTATAGATGGTATACATTGCTGCTACTGTTCATCGGTGGTGGAGGAAGTGAATGTTTGTGGATGGGGTGCCAATCAAACGGGCTATTTTGCCTGGATAGTGTCAAGCTTCTTGAGTATTATTGAAGCTGCACTCATCCAGGCAAGTGGACAGTCACACTCATCACAATCCTGACTTGTGCCTTTTGATGATGGACAGGCTTTGGGGAGTCAGGGGGTGAGTTACTCGTCGCAGGATTCCTAGCCTCTGACCTGTTCTTGTAGCCACAGTATTTATATGGCTAGTCCAGTAAAGTTTCTGGTCAACGGTAACCCCTAGGATGTTGATAGTGGGGGATTCAGCGATGGTAATGCCATTGAATGATAAGGGGCAATGATTAGATTCTCCCTTGTTGGAGATGGTCGTTGTCTAGCACTTGTGTGGCTTGAATGTTACTGGCAATTTGTCAGCCCAAGCCAGGTCTTGCTGCATTTGAAAGTGGACTGCTTCAATGTGTGAGGAGTCGCGAACAGTAATGAACATTGCACAATCATCAGCGAGCAGCCCCATTTCTGACCTTATGATGGAAGGAAGGTCATTGATGAAGCAGCTGAAGATGGTTGGGCCTAGGACACCACCCTGAGGAACTCCTGCAGTGATGTCCTGGAGCTGAGATGATTGAACTTCAACAACCACAGCCATTTTCCTTTGTGCTAGTTATGACTCCAACCAGTGGGGAGTTTTCCCCCGATTCCCATTGACTTCAGTTTTGCTAGGGCTCCTTGATGCCACACTCGTCAAATGCTGCCTTAATGTCAAGCGCAGTCACTCTCACCTCACCTCTTGACTTCAGCTCTTTTGTTCATGTTTGACCAATGGTTGTAATGAGGTCAGGAGCTGAGTGACTCTGGCAAAATGCAAACTGAGCGTCAGTGAGCAGGTTATTGCTAGGCAAGTGCCGCTTGATAGCACTGTTGATGACCCCTTCCATCGCTTTACTGATGATCAAGGGTAGATTAATGGGGTAGTAATTGGCTGGGTTGGATTTGTCCTTTTTCTGTACTGGACATATCTGTGCAGTTTTTCTCATTGCCGGCTAGATGCCAGTGTTATAATTGTACTGGAACAACTTGGCTAGGGGCACAGCAAGTTCTGGAGCACAGGTCTTCACTACTATAGCCGGAATATTGTCAGGGCCCATAACTTTTGCAACGTCCAGCGCCTTCAGCGTCTCTTCATATTGCGTGGAGTGAATCAACTTGGTTGAAGACTGGCATCTATGATTCTGGGGACCTCTAGAGGAGGCCAAGGTGGGTCATCCACTCGGCACCTCTGGCTGAAGATTGTAGCAAATGCTTCAGCCTTATATTTTGTGCTGATGTGCTGGGCTTCCCCATCATTGTGGATAGGGATATTTTGTGGAGCCTCCTCCTCCAGTGAGTTGTTCAATTGTTGACAACCATTCAAGACTGGATGTGGCAGGACTGCAGAGCTTAGATCTGATCCGTTGGTTGTGGAATCGCTTAGCTCTGTTTATCACTGGCTGCTAATGCTGCTTGGCACGCAAGTAGCCCTGTGTTGTAGCTTCACCAGGTTGACACCTCATTTCTAGGTATGCCTGGTGTCTTCATTCATAGGTTACACCTCCAAATTCCCTTTCAGGTCAAACGCTGTGCTTACTTGGACATATATTATTGTTCCTCCATTGTTACTGGATGAATATCCTGGAATTCCTTCACTATTGTGGGCCTACCATCGTCATAAAGTCTGCAACAGTTCAAAGAGAGCCCACTGCCCCCTCCTCATGATAACTAGGCATGGGGCTATGAATACAGCTTTGCTGTGTCACTTTCAGCCTGTGCAAATTTTTAAAAACCGTAGATAAGCTCTCTCGTTATTTCATTTTTTGTGACATAATGCTGTAAGGGATTTCAATTAATTAACCACTTTTAACACTATAGAGTTTCACATTTTCTGTAACATAATACTAATTTCTAAAGTTTACAGTAGTTTTATCAGATATGGAAAAAGAAAACCAGCACATTATTCACAGATTTTATCTAATAGAAAAACAAAATGATGTGCTATTTTTTCCTTTTCAGGATTTTTTGACCAGGCATTCGAAGACTTCAAGAAAACATTGACCTTGAATCCAGATTTTAAAGATGCCAGATTGAGTCTTGAACAGACACTAATAGATAAAAATGAGAAAGAAAGTAGAGGATACTAGGTTATGGCAGCTGGATTATAAACGTTGGTTTTGTGAGTGTACTATTTGTTATGATGTGGCAGCTAGTATTTGCCAGGCTGACCAAATTCACAAGGAAAACTTGGCCACGCTATCACAACAGTTTTGCAATTTGTATTTATTACGCGAAGGCTTGTGCATGAAGTCAGAAGTAATGAGTCCACTATCACCTTTAGAGATTTTAAAGATTAAATTAAAACATTAACACACACAATATTACAGTTACGCAATTAAAACAGTTCCCACAATTTCTACTTAACCAGAATCCCAACTACACACCCCCTTTAAGGCAACAGTCCAAATAGATTCCAAATTTATAAAGTCATCCAGCAATACCACCACAAGCACCCAGTGGACAATGCGCTTCCAAAAGCTTTTAACACAACTTTGGTTACTGGAACAGCAAACGTCTTCAGGATGGTTAGAGGCTTTTTCTCCAAGTCTGATTCATATAGCCACCTTTCAAGGTTTCACTCGGCCACACCTCACGCAGCCTTCCATCCCTCTTGAAATAAATTTCTCCCTTTTTGATTTGTAAATCCCATTGTTTCTACTTGTCTTTAGAAGTTACTTTTCCCAGAATATAAAAACCTTTCATGTTAGCATTATGGCCAGCACTTTTGAGAAAAATCAACAACCTTGCCTTATTTATCTTGCCAGTTGTAAATATCTTCCATGTCCCTTTGAAAATCAGACACTTCTCCACTTATCTAAAAATGCAAATTTAATTCACACCGTATCTGCTGACCTCACCCTAGCTCTACTCATCTCCATTTCAAATGCCTGTTTTACACCTCACTTCTTCAATAATTTAAACCTTGCAGTCTAACCATCTCTAGTTTAATTAAATTAGCCACACATATAGAACCAAACATGCACACACGTAAGCCTGCTTTAAAGTATCCCACAATAATATTAGGAAAAATATGATAGTTCCTTGACACCTCCATCTTTTTGGAAAAATGGACCATCATAATTTTAAAAGACAGTTTCAGTTTATCAACCCATCTTACATTGCTTACTGTATTCATCTATATACACAAAACTATTACACTACCAGGTACATGCATTTACATAATATATACAAATCCTTTGTATCAACAGAGACATCCGCAATTAGATTTTCTCTTCCAGCCACATGTATAACCTGTAAAGTAAACAGTTGCAGCAATAAGCTCTTTCTGAACAGTTTTGCACTTCGGTCTCGAAATTTGTCTAGAAATTTTAAAGCATCTTGGTCTGTATAAATAATTGTTTCTGAAGAATTGTTTGGAACATAAACCTCTAAATGCTGCAACACTAACACCAGACCTAGAGTCTCTTTTTCGATGGATGAGCGTCTTTTCTGATGTACATTCAGCTTTCGTGAAAAATATCCTACTGGCTTTTCAATTCCTGTTTCATCTTCTTGTAACAACACAGCACCAATACCCAAATCACTTGCATCAATTGCCATAATTGGCATAATTAGGTGCTGCCAAAACTGGTGTAATGGTGAACACAGTTTTTAAACTGTCAAATGCATTTTGACACTCTTGTGTCCATTGAAATTTCTTGTTCTTTTTAGTGCCTCCATCAATGGTGCAACCACACTGCTAAAATTTGGTACAAACTTCCAGTAAGATGCTCCCTAGGTTGGAGCTTTTTACGATTTACATCAATGACTTAGATGAGGGCAGTGAAGACATGGTAGGTAAATTTGCAGATGACACAAAGATAGGTAGGAAAGTATGTTATGAAGAGGATATGAGGAGGTAGCAGATGGATATAGATAGGTTGAATGAGTGGGCAAAGATCTGGCAAATGAAGTTGAATGTGGGAAAATGTGAAATTGTTCACTTTGGCAGGAAGAACAAAAAAGCAGAGTATTACTTAAATGGAGAACGGCTGCATAATTCTGAGGTGCAGATGGATCTAGGTGTTCTAATGCATTAGTCACAAAAAGTTAGTATGCAGGCACAGCAAGTAATTAAGAAGGCTAATGGAATGTTATCCTTTATTATGAGAGGGGTTGAACATAAAAGTAAGGATGTTATGCTTGAGTTAAACAGGACATTGGTAAGACCGCACCTTGAATACTCTGTGCCGTTTTGGTCTCCTTATTTAAGGAAGGATGTAAATGCATTGGAGGCAGTTCAAAGGAGGTTTACTAGATTAATACCTGGAATGAGTGGGTTGTCTTATGAGGAAATGTTGGACAGACTGGGCTTGTTTTCACTGGAGTTTAGAAGAGTGAGGGGTGGTTTAATTGAAGTATACAAGATCCTGAACGGCCTTGACAAGGTGGACGTCGAAAGGATGTTTCCTCTTGTGGGTGGGTCCAGAATTAGGGGGCACTGTTTTAAAATTAGGGGTCGCCCATTTAGAACAGAGATGAGGACAATTTCTTTCTCTCAGAGGGTTGTACGACTTTGGAATTCTCTGCCTCAGAGGGTATTGGAGGTGGGGTTGTTGAATGTTTTTAAGGCAGAGGTAGATAGATTCTTGTTAGGCAAAGAAGATTATCGGGGTAGATGGAACGTGGAAATCAAAACACAAGACCAGCCTTGATCTTATTGAATGGTAGAGCAGGCTCGAGGGGCCGAATGGTCTACTCCTGTTCCTATTTCTTATGTTCTTATTCTCCTCAACCTTCTCTTCCTGCACAATCTTTTCAAACACAGATCCAGCTAGTTGGATGTCAGCATCCTTCCCCTGCCTTTTAAACTCCTCCTCCTGTTTCAACCTGTGAGTTTGTGATCTCATTACTACACAACCTGGAAACAATCCAGGATGTACTTTCTGCAACATCTCTGTTGAATGCATCTCCACAGGCCACTCAACTACTGTAGTCATCACCAACAGCTGTGACCCAGCTATATCATTACCTAAGATAATTGAACCCCTGTAATGGGCAATTTTTCCACTACTCCAACAATCACCTCACCTGTTTCAACTTACTTTTTAAATTCACCTTCCACAATGGAATAGATTTAGCATCTCCATGAATTCCACTTATTACCACTCTTTCCTGCAATAGTCCCTCTGGACAACAAATAGCACTATCCCATAACTGACTAGCATCTGTATCCCTTAAAATTTTAACATCTTTGCCTGCTCCATCTTGTACACATGGTAACTTTCCCTTCACACACAAAATCTTTAAACATTTCTGTGCCCTTTAGAACTCCCATGGGTAAATTGCGAATACGTTCCCACTTTTTACCTACCACTGATTCTTCCTGCTTCAACTGTACACAAACCACTGGTTTTCCTTGCTCCTGGACCTCAGAACCCACAGTACTCTTATTTCCGGAACGTTTCTGCGTTCCAACCACAGTAATAGGTTTTCGCTGTAACCTCCAACACATTGCCTTTGTTTTCCCCACCTTATTACAGTGAAAACATTTAAGTCTTTGAGTGTCACCTCTACTGTCAGCACCTTCCTTTCTGGTCTGAGGAGAAACTCCCTGATAATTTCCGCCTACTCCTCTTCCCTGACTACCTGCCTTCCTTTCACCTTCCCACTTTCCATCTTTCTCAGATTTAAAAAGGTGACACAAAATAGGTTTAGATCTATGGACTAGCTGATAATCTTCAGCTATCTCTGTTGCTTGCCTAGCTGTTTTAACCCTCTTCTTCCACATGAGTTCTAACTACTGAAGGAATTGAACCTTTAAATTCTTCCAAAAGAATTGCATCTCTAAGAGCTGCATATGTTGCCTTTAATGCCTGTATCCACTGGTCAAAATTACTTTGTTTTACTCTCTCAGACTCAATATAAGTCCGACTATGCTGTTTCCTTACATTCTGAAATTTCTGCCTGTACGCCTCAGGAACCAATTCACATGCACTCAAAATAGCCTTTTTTTTTACTGCCTTATAGTCTACCGATACTTCTGACAGTGATGCATATACCTCATGAGTTCTACCTACCAACCTAGACTGTAAAAGCAATGTCCAGATTTCTTGTGGCCATTTCATTTGCTTGGCTGTCTTCGCAAATGAAATAAGGAATGCCTCTGCACCCCTTTCCTCAAACTTCAGAAAAGCCTGTACAAATTTGAACATCTCCTCTCTGGATTTGGAGTTGGATGTGGTTGTTTCACCATCAGGACTTACCTCAGCATCTGAAGTCTCTTCTTTAACTTCCAGCCTTTCAAGCTGATATTCTTCTTCGCTTTCCTTTTCTCTTTCCTCCATTGCTAGCTTCTCCCTCTGGAGGTCACGTTTTCTTATTTCCATTTATCTTTGAAATGCTCCCCCTTTTTCCTCCTCCTTTTCTTCTGCCTCTAGCCTTTTCAATTCCAATTCTCTTTTTCTTTTGCTTCTAATTCAAGTTTTTTCATGTGTATTGCTTGTTCATGTTCAAGTTTCTTCATTTGTAACTGAAGTCTCACTACCTCTTGCAGTCTAACTGTCTCTAGTTTAATTAAATTAGCCCCACACACACAGCCATACATATGCACACACATCAGCCTGCTTTAAAGTATCCCACAATAATATTAGGAAAAATATGATAGTTCCTTGACATATTTCTAAGTAAAAAAAAACCGCAACCCTAAATAATCTTTAATGGCAGTTCAATTAGTGCAGACATGTCTCAGAAATTAGAGATTTACACCTGTTATGAAATGTTATGCCATAAACTTTTACTAAATTTAGCCCACAACTGGTCATTTTTATTTTTGCTGGTGCTTGTGAAGTTGTTGCAAAACAGTTTCTACTTCAGAGGTGAAATATATCTTGGGAGTCAGCCTGCATGCAGGCTGGAATATGAATCCAACCTACCTAACCAGGGTGGAAACCAGATCACCAGTAAATCATGTTGCAAAATGACATGTTGTCAAGTGCGCCCAGACTGTGTTGTCACATCGGTTCTGCCCAAAGCAATGGTTGACACATTTCAGTTGTTTTCTCTCAGCGGTGTTTTTCTTGCAGCTTTTGTTTTCACTCTTTTACTCTACTTTGCATGAAATTTTGGAACATTTATTTCCTTACCTGTTTATTATAGCTTTATTTTTAACCTCAATCAATTGCTTTTAACAGATGTAATGCTTGCAAAACTTCCTAGAAATTTGAATGTGTGTTGTATCCTTTCTTCCTTAAATTCACACATAAACTTTGTAAACCAGATGCTAGTGTGCTATGCGCTTGCAAACATGAATATTTAGGGTCATCAGCAACATCCCTCTCTTCATAAGACCATAAGACATAGGAGCAGAAATTAGGCCATTCGGCCCATCGAGTCGGCCCTGCCATTCAATCATGGCTGATAAGTTTCTCAACCCCATTCTCCCGCCTTCTCCCAGTAACCTTTGCTCCCCTTACCGATCAAGAACTATCTATCGCAGTCTTAAATACACTCAATGACCTGGCCTCCACAGCCTTCTGTGGCAATGAATTCCATAGATTCACCACTCTCTGGCTAAAGAAGTTTCTCCTCATCTCTGTTCTAAAAGGTCTTCCCTTTACTCTGAGGCTGTGCCCTCGGGTCCTAGTCTCTCCTACTAATGGAAACATTTTCCCCACGTCCACTCTATCCAGGCCTTTCAGTATCCTGTAAGTTTCAATCAGATCCCCCCCATCCTTCTAAACTCCATCGAGTATAGACCCAGAGTCACCTTGCACACTTCTGCTAAGTGAGCCACTGCTTTCACAGCTTAAAGTTCACCACCATGGAGGGGCAGTATGATTACTTTCCTGCTGCACGCTAACCCTTAAATAGACCTACCATACAAGGCAAATGTATGTTTGGGTAAAAAAAAAATTACATAATTGCTGGGGTTTTCTGGCCCCTCCTGCAGCGGGAATTGTTGTGGGTGGGACAGAAAATGTGACGGACAACCAAAGGTCCGTAGACTTCGGGCAGGAATTTTCAGTCCTGCAGCTGGGCAGGACTGGAAAATTCCAGCCTATGTCAGTAGAATGGGAAAGAAGACTAATTGCTTCACCTATCAGATATATGGCAACAATTCCTTCATACAACACAGTTGTCATAAGTACATAAATCACTTTGAATGCTGTGTGGCTTATCCAGCATCCTCTTAAGTTTCTCCCGAATTCTTTCTTGGATTTATTAGCGACTATCTTATATTTATAGCCCCAACTTGTGGACTCCCCCAAAGTGGAAACATCTTCTCCACATCTATCCTTTCACACCCTGAATAATTTTAAAGACATCTATTAGATCACCCCTACACTTCCCTTTTCTAGAGAAGAGAACTCCTGTCTTTTCCAATAGCCAGAACCTCTTAATTCTGGCATCACCTTCTGAGTTACACAGAAAGATTGGACACGTTGGGACTGTTCTCCTTGAAGAAAAGAAGGCTGAGAGAAGATTTGATAGAGGTATTCAAAATCATGAGGGCTCTGGACAGAGTAGCTGTGGAGAAACTGTTCCTGTTGGTGGAAGTATCGAGAACCAGCTGGCATACATTTAAGGTAATTGGCAAAAGGAGCAATGGTGACATGAGGAAAAACTTTTTCACGCAACGAGTGATTAGGATCTGGAATGCACTGCTGGAGAGTGGCGGAGGCAGGTTCAAATGAGGGAATTCAAGAGGGAATTGGATTGTTATCTGAAAAGAGAAGAATGTACGGGACTATATGGAGATGAATTGCTCTTTCAGAGAGTCAGCACAGACACAATGGGCCGTATGGTTCTATGATTTGTTTTTGCAACTTCTCCAGTGCCTCTATACAACTGACATCATCTTATTGTCAGGCACACAGGACTTTTAGTATGCAGCCCCTCTGAAGGCTGATGAGCAGGTATTGAGTCAGCTTTAAGGAGGCTGTGGAAAACAAACAGTGAAAATGTTTGGTCTACTCATCCATATGTGAAAAATCAAGTAGAGTATTTTTTAAAATAACATCGCTAGTCTGCACCATATTAAACTGTTGCTAATGAAATAGCCTGTTTCCATGGTTCCACTTACCAGGGCCACTAACGTGTTAACCCCATCATATAGAGTTCTGAGTGGACTGAAATGATTAATCAGACAATCAAAGATATTTTCCTAATTGACTGAAAAAGCAGCCCTCACCATTTAAAAAAAAATCATTCAAGGGATGTGGGCACTGCTGGCTAGGCTAGCATTTATTACCCATCCATAACTGACCTTGTTCAGAGGGCATTTGAGAGTCAACCACTTGCAACCAGAAATGCAATCAGAAATTACTGAGCAAAACATACTACTAAAATGCCTCAATACTTTAAGTTCTGGGTTGAAGAAGCATGCATTTGTTTTTAAATAGCTTAGCACTGTTAGGGCACCTATCTTGACCATCTCCATGCTTCACTATTGTAATCTTGAACAGTTTAAACTTTATGACGCATTAGCTGAAATCTTAAAAATAAAGCAAATGGTTGGGACAGGACATATGAATTAGGAGCAGGAGTAAGACCAGCAAATCAACCCCTTGAGACTGCTTCAGTGTTCAACAAGATCATGGCTGATCTGTTCGTCATCTCAACTCCACATTCCCACTTACTCCCGTTTAACCTTTCACTACCTTGCTTATCAAGAATCTATCTAGCTCTGCCTTAACAATATTCAAAGACTCTGCTTTCACTGCCTTTTGAGGAAGGGAGTTCTAAAGACTCTCAGCCCACTGAGAAACTCTTTTCTTCTCCACCGATGCTGCCAGACCTGCTGAGTTTTTCCAGGTAATTCTGTTTTTGCTACCTCAAGCTGCTTTGAGGTGGTTCTCTCCTTGCAATTGCTCGAATAAACGATCGTAACCTGTACCTGAGCCTCCTGTGGTTCGTTTGTCAAAGATACCACAACAGGCCCATAGACAACTCCCACTAATGTTTTACGACCTTTATTGCATCTTAGCTCCACCCAGACTGATGCTACAGCTAGATTTTCTGAGCCAATATCCTTTCTCACGATTGCACTGATTTCACTCTTAACTAAGAGTGACTGTGACGAGAAGAGTGACTTACCCTGGCAGAGTGGAGGAGATCATTCATCCTCTTGTGGCACTGGTTGGCTGTTCTCTTTTGCAGGGTGTTGGCGTTGACCACTGCTGTCACTGCCTCCCATGCCGGATTGGTGATGTTGCTGCCCATCCTGCAGCCAGAGTAGGGGATAGAGGACATCACAGCGAGCCTCCACTGCATCCAAAAGATGCTCGAGGAATGCGTCATTGAACCTGGGGGCTGCAGTCTTTTTGCCTTTCGGGGCCATGTCTTCTGTGCAGCAGGCCTGGGCTGGAAGCACTGAGAGGTGTGTATGCAGCTGCACTTTAAATATGGCGCCCAGCGTGATGAAGCGGCGAGGTGATGGCATGACCGGTCCACCATAGAAACTGCGTGTTTCCTGGGAATACATAATTAATGCAGCGGGGTTGGGTTGATATGGCATGAAAAGCCGCCATTGCAGACGGCAGGTAAAAGTGAATATCTGGGACGATTACACCCAGAGTGTATATAAAGCCTTTCAGTGGACTGCATGTGACCTTGCTTATACCTGGCCTGAGGCTCCATGAGCATTATTGTCAATGTAAAGTTTGTTTTAGAACTAAATCATAAATCTGCAATGAGATGAGATCACAGACAGGAGGAGGGATAGCCTGGGCAAATTGATATCCTAGCTTCAGTAAACAAAACAATAGGAGGGGAATAGATAGAGTGGACAGGATAAAATTGTTTCCCTTGGTGGAGAATTCTAGAACCAGGGGACATAGATTCAAGATAAGTGGCAGAAGGTGTAGGGGGGACATGAGGATGAACTTTTTTTACGCAGAGGGTAGTGGGTGTCTGGAATTCGCTGCCCAAGTTGGTGGTAGAGGCAGAAACACTAAACTCTTTAAAAAAGTACCTGGATCTGCACCTTAAGTGCTGTAAGCTGCAGGGCTATGGGCTGGGTGCAGGAAGGTGGGATGAGAAAGGGCACCTGGGTGTCCTCAGGCTGGCATGGACAAGATGTGCTGTAACTTTTCTATGGTTCCTTGATCCCAATTAATAAACAATTCCACATTGAGATGCTTAAAGCCTCAAATGTGAATTCTAAAATAAAGTGAAATAATCAATGAAAAGTTATTGAAATTGTGCAAGTAAATCCAACACAGGGACCACACTGTGTTATACACATCATTGTCAGTACAGACACTGGAGTTCTCATTCAGGTAGGTAACGGGGAGAGCCTGGGAGCAAGAAGTGTTGCATAGGTCTGGGGGGGGCACGTGTGGGGATAAGAAGGGTGTCGGATATTGGCGGCGGGGGGGGCGATGAAGGGGGTCTGGATGTCGGACAATTCGCGGTGTGGGGGTGGGGAGAATCTGGGGGAGACAGAGGACAGGGGTTCTGCAATAGCTTGGGGGATGGGTCTGGGGATGTTGGGGTGTTTGGAGGTGGGGGTCTGAGTGTGTCAGATGACTCGGGTTTGGGGGAGGGGGCGGGGTCTGCAATAAAATAACTACAGTTTAAAAAGCCCCGATGGTAATAATAACTAGTTCTAACTTAAGAATGCTGTTAAAAAGTTGGCATTCTAAACATACAGATCAAAGGGTAAACCTAATGCATAATTAAAACAGCGCAGAGCTGGAAACCTGAAATAAAAACGGGGAAATGCTGGAAATACTCAACAACCGGTCGACCAAAAACAAAAATCAGAAAATATTTTATATTTTTAGACCTAAAACATTAACTCTGCTTCTCTCCACAGATGTTGGCTGGCGTGCTGAGCCCGTTTTGTTCTTCTTAAAGAATAAACCCGTTCCTTAAGTGAAAGTCGCTGACTCCCACTTAATCCCTTGGAAAATATAAAGTGGCATTGTTCTTTAAACCTGTTGGTGTGACGGTCGGATGAGAGAACATGGTGACAGTGTGTTGTTGGAAACGAGCTCACCTTGTTCGAGCAGGGAGTTGGTGCCCGCAGCCATCCCGGGAGAGGGAGCAGCAAACAGATTGTCAGAACATTACAGGAGCTTGCCTTGGAGCGGCGATTGGTATTCTCACCCTGGGAGCTGTTTTCGCTTCTTGTTGCCGAGATCCCGGCTATATTGCTGGCATTTTACCACTTTCCGGTTGTTCTTGATTTGAAGGACACTCGCTTACCTGAGGTATCAACTTGAGAGCCCAACCATCCTTCTTGCAAAAGTAATGTATCTTAAAATCTGTACACTTAATTTACAGACACTTTCCGTTCATTTCGGATAGATTATCATATTTATAATCCGTGTATCTTTAAATTGATGCCGGGAAACTACAGTGTGTCGTTCGCTACGTCTGATGTGCTTCATTGTTTAGAAAGAGTGATTAATGCTTTAGGAATTATTAAGGGGAGAAGTTCAAAAGAACGGTCATTTAGATCTACTTGCAAATAATAACCGCCATACTAAGTTTCATACTAATTGCTTTAATCAAAGATTAGAAAGAAATTCTTGCTTTATACAGCACTCTTCACCAGTCCAGGATGTTCCGAAGCACTTTACAGCCAATGAAGCAGTTCAGAAGTACTGTATGGTTACTGTTTTAAAGTACAAAATGTTCATTTAAATATGTGAATCATGGTATTGGTGTAAAAGTGTATTAATTCATCTGATTTCCATTTGTATTGGTATTTGAACTCCTAATTATCCATAGTACTAGCCAACCTCCCTTGATGCTGCACTTGTCAGAGAATATGATCTCATTTATCTCTTGTATTCCTTCTGCTGTTTCTCTCTAACTGGTAGGTTTGGCTTTTCCCTCTTTCACCCTTTTCTACCTCTCTTTTCCTAACTTCTGTTTTGCTTTCCTCTCACTCTCAGCTGCTCTCTCTTTGGGTGGAGGTGTTATGTAATATGGCTTGCTGTGGTGTGGCGAGGAAAGGGGCCACTGATGACTTTCGGCCACATATGGGATGGGATTTCTGAAGCGAATGTGACCTTCAGTGGCTCTCTTTCCAGTCCCCTTCATGCTTCTCCCAGCCCCCGCTCCCACTGTGCGAAGCTGACGAGCCACAATGTTGTAGTGATATTATCCTGGGATTGCGGAGTCTGGCTGTTGGCTTTCCACAAATCAAAATTCAAAATGCTCCCTTTAAAAATAGAGATTCACTTTGAATAAAAAAAAAATATTTAATGTCCAAAATAAGGGTTTAAAGAGAATGTACATATTGAAAAATTATATATTTCAGCAGAATATTATTGAATGACTCACTGAGGCACAGCTGACACCAGGCATATGACCAAAGCACTTGGCTGATGATTGGACTATTTTATCTCATGGTGATAAATATTCACTATATTATCGTAGCTATTGTGTCATACAGTTTGGCCCTTTTGACATTGAAAAGGTTTATCACAGTTCTACCTAAGAAGCTTCAATAAAACAAAATGTATTCTGTATATAATTGATAAAAATTGTTTGCAAGCATACATAAAGGAGTTACAAACATTACAGACCCTGAACTGGCTCTTTCTGGACTTTATGGATCTCTCAAACCTCTCCTTTTGCCTATTAGTCACATGTTCACTCAGATTTGGTTCAACTACTTGTCCTGTGTCACCTCATGCTGGCTTCGATCATGGGATCAGAGTGCCCTTTGCTGCGCTTATACTGAATTTTTGGTGCGTGATGAAGTTCTCATGATTTTGTCGTTCTTGTTCTTCTGAGGGTAAAGGTCACACAGCTGGGGGGAGGGGGGGGGTGCAGTTGAAGTAAGCTTTTTGCATTGCTAATATGTATCATATATAGAAGAAATAACTTTCATTTATATGGTGCTTTTCTGGATCAAAGTTCCTCTTTCAGCATAATATAGTTGGAATTTTTAAGCTAAATGCTGTTTGTACTAACTCTCAGGCTTGTGAGGAGCATGGAAGACTGGTGCAGATGCTATTATCTGAATGAAGAAACAATTAATCTCTTAAAACATCGTGGTCTTTCCACAATTGAAAGCATAAAGAACATGACGAAAAATGACATTGACAACCTTAACATAAGTATTGGTCAGAAAACAGTGCTGCGACATGTGCTGCGCTCAGAATATGCTCAAACATGGATACAGGAAAATAAGTAGGTTCTGCATTATTTACATGAAGCATGAGCTGAGAATTGAAAGAAC
The DNA here is from genome assembly GCF_964194155.1 of Cetorhinus maximus. Lineage (NCBI taxonomy): Eukaryota > Metazoa > Chordata > Chondrichthyes > Lamniformes > Cetorhinidae > Cetorhinus > Cetorhinus maximus. Next base: position 12,788,627 of record NC_135883.1, on the reverse strand, counting down.
TGAAGGAAGTTTTGCCATTCACTTTCCAGTGTATAGACTAGGAGAGAAATAAGACTATATATGTCCAGCAGGCTGAAACAAAATAGCCAAGCACACGGCAGGGAGCAAACTTGAAACACTTTTGTTGTTGTGCAGTAAGTTTAGTCCTATAATAAATAAACTCGGACAAATTTAAGTGTAGTGACAGAAATGTAACCAGCCAAGCTTGGGCAAAGATAAATTGTTTCTGGATAAACATCAAACTTAAGAGAGAAAAAAAAATCAAGAAACCAGCCCCGCCCACCGGCGAGATTTTCCGCTTCCGCCGAAGTCAATGAGCTTTTTTTTTCGCTGGTTCGGCGCATCCCGCTGCGCCGGGGCCGGAAAATTCCGGCCAGAATAAAGTTTTCTGCGAAATTAAGATCCATTATAGAAATAACACTCTTAGACTTCAAATTCTGAAATCTTAAGAAAAGGAAAAACGAAGGTTCTTCAGAAATGAAACCAATAATCCCCCAAATTTTGGAGTGGGAACCTCAAAACAAATTTCAATATCCGTACTTCGCAAATCCATGACTAACTTTATTCGAGAATCAAAATGGAAAGGATACCTAGAGTTTGAAACTATACTTCATAAAAGTGCAGAACAAAATGAATAGAAATTTACATAGTAAATACAGATTTTTTTTAAAAATTACAAATTTTTTTTATTTGAATTGTTCACCATCCTTAGGCTAAACCTACTAAAAATCAAGAGAATTAAAAATCCCATAATCAGTCCTAGGGGGGAAACATTAAAAAATGTAGAAAATTCAGCCTCTGCCACGATAAGCTCAATGAGAGACATGGATGGGGTGGATAATCGTTGGGATGAGGATGTGGGACAGAAATGGGCAAGCCCCCAATTTCCCACTGCCAGCATGTCGATCTGCCATCATGGTCCCACCTTCATCGAGCCTGCATCGGGAATGAGAGGGAGGTGAGGAGTGATGGTCACCTGCTCGCCAGTGGCAGCCCCTTGCTAAGGCCAAAATCCGGCCAATGAATTGAGGTGGCCTCCCGTTGGCAGACAGGGGGGTGAGGGCATCAACGCTTCTTTAATTTTAACTTTTGGAAGGTTAGCATGATTATCCATAAATAAGTGAAAAAGATCTGCTTTGAATCTTCCTCTTACTTTACAATCTTAAACCCCTTCTTAAATTTGTATGTATTGGGCAATAAGTCATGTTGTATTAAAGATATTTTCTTCAAATTGGAATAATGCTAGTCACACTTATCTATTTTTTATATTTCAGAATTCTAGAAACAGATGATATTGATTTTGGATGGATACACTACATTACAGAACTCGTTATTTTGTAAATATTGGTAACTTATTATTTTTCCAGATTATCTACAAACATACAAAATAAAATGACACTGAAATATAGAATCACTAACACAGGTTGATTTTCAAGTTTCTTTACTGCTAATATGGAAAGACAAATAGATACTGTGAATGTTACAAGTTTGGGGTCATGCCTTAGATATTCCCTTGATTATTGCAGGCCTCATCACTTCTGTAAGTAGGTTGAGCATTATATGGTTAGGAGTGCACCTATACTGCCCAATGTGGCTATATGATTATTGGACCCCTTGGATAGCTCTTTTGGAAGTGAAGGAAGCACAATCCAGAGTAGATTTAAAATGGAATTGGATAAATATTTTAAATACATATGTTCTTTAAAAAGCTGCTAGTCACCATAATGGGAAGAGGAACTGTTGGGCAGAATTTAATGCCCTCTCCTGTGGCAAGTTTGATGGCTGGGGGCATTTAGTCAGGCAGGAGGGTGGCAGGTGGGAACCCCGCTGCTTTCCCCCCTCCACCCTGATTCAGTCCGTGAAGGAAAGGCCTGTGGATGGCCTTCCCAACCCATCACCAATTAATGTCCACTCAAGGGCCTCATTCCGCTGCTGCTGGTATTCACCCAGCAGGGTGCTCGCTTTGTGGGAAGCCCAAAATGCAAACCCTGTTGGAGTTGCATGCGGGTTCCCAGGGGAGTCACTCATTCAGTGCCTGATTGAGGGATCAGGCTTCAGGAAGGGGGAGGCTTGTTGAAAACCACCCCCATGTCATTGCTGCCAACACACCTCCCTCATGACACCCCTCCCGCCATCACTCATGTGGCCTGGGGCCTAGCAACAATACCAGGCTTCAGCTGGTTGTCCCCAGTGGTTCAGAAATTGAATAGCATCTGATTGGCTGGTAGCTTGCAGCAGGTAGGACTTATGCGCCAATGTGCTTGAACCAGGGAAAGGTCCGCCACTGTCCAGTTAAGTACCTGAGAGGCACTTAATAAAGCGGGCCTTCCCTAGAAAAGGCAACACGGGGCTCTAGTCAGCTCTCCAATTGGCTAGCAAGCCCCCCATCATCTCTATTAAAAACCTCCCTCCCAATGTGTCTCCGTAGATGAATAGTTTGGCCTACATAAAAAAGGCTACCTAACTGGAACAGAAAATTGTGCTGGAGATGTTTTGCCAATGTGTAATGGCGAAGGACTGGTGTCTTTCTTATTTCATGAGTGGGCTTCCAATGAGCCTCTGTCACTATGATGGGTTTGATTTGTCTAGTAGCAATAACAGTTTGGGTATGCAAAGCTGCGTCTGGTTTTAGGATGATATATCCAGACCATCATTCCTCCAAATCTCTGTCTGGCAGGATCACATGTTCCTCAAGACTGACAAAAAAAGCTTTTGCACAGGCCAGAACCGAATGTTCTTGTTAAGAAATGAAGATTTTACACTTGTAGCACCATTTTCTTGTTAGTTAAGGTCAATTGAATTGATAAAATTGATAAATAAATAAAATTGCTCTTAATATATATGTGCTTAAGAGGCAAAAAACCACTTAGTAAAATAGTAACTTGTTGATAACTGTTCAAGAAATTGTTCAGGAAAATATAACAATTAAGTAATAATTTGTGCATAATTATGGCTGTAATTTCTTATGACAGCATAGCCTTATTGTATGTTATTAATAGTGAACTATGTTCTTAAAGAATTTATAGAAACAGCAGTTTAACCACATGTAGAATTTAACAGTGCTTTCTCTTTTTCTGTGGTCTAAAAAGGTGTGATGGTTGTGGAAGAGACCCAATTGTGGGCACCAGATTTGTTTGCACTCAATGTGATAATTTTGACTACTGTACCATGTGCTTCTACACAAGAAGTCATAAAAACCACTTATTTAGCAGAATTGACAGTCCAGGTATGACCATTAGCATTCTGGATATGTGCCCAACATTATATACACATTAAGCCCCGATATTTATTCAGTTTTCAAGTACTTGGAAGAAATATTGCATGGAAGGAATTTCAAATCCTGAAAACATTCAAAATACTGACTGATAAAAGAAGGGATATTTGCTTTTAGATTTCAATAATGGGATTTAGCGGTGGCGGGGTTGGTGGGGAAGGGTTGTGGGGAGCAATTGACCCAGGTTGAAATATGCAGGTTATCCTCTTAAAACAATCAAATAGCAGCACAATCTGATCACCGATCAATCTAACTCTATATTTATAAGTTAGTCTTCCCTCCTGAAAAAGATTTGATGTTTATTTATTTCTTTTTACATTGGTACTGTACCAATTACAAGACCATAAACAACAGATTAAAGGAAGTAGTGTGAAATCCCTTGCTAATGTTTACATTGTTGTTTTGGAGTGATGTTAAATTACTCCTGGGCCTGATTCTGCTTGACTAATTTTTGGGGTGAATCTGGGCTGTAAAATGCACTCTTAAAGGCACCTTAAATCCACCACAAAGATAAAAGGAATGTATTGCTGGCTCAAGAAAGTACGAGGTATCTTTAAGACTCACCACAAACCTACTCTGCCACCATTAAATGGGGTCAAGGGGACAGGTAATATCTTTACCCTTTCTGCCCAAATAATTACTGCCACTATATCAACAACAATTTGCATTTAAATAGCACCTTTAAAGTAGTAAAACATCCCAAGATTCTTTGCAGGAGCACTAACAAACAAAACAAAATTAAAAATAAAAATACCTGGCAAAACTCAGCAGGTCTGGCAGCATCTGCGGAGAGGAACACAGTTAACGTTTTGAGTCCGTGAAACAAAATTTGATACAGAGTCACATAATGAGGTATTTGGACTGTTGGTCAAAAGCTCAGTCAAAGCGGTAGGGGAATGTACAAGAGGCCAAAATTATGGGAACACAGAGATCTTAGAGGATTGTAGGGCTGGAGGAGGTTACAGAGATAGGAGGGTTGAGACCATGAAGGTCACTTTTATGAAGGAAACACTGAGGGTGTCACAGAGAGGAGGGAATGTGCTGCTACTGCTGAGGGTTGGAGTTTCTTTATCTGCATAATGATTTAAAAATATATATTTTGGGGTTAAATTCAACACATTTTGTTGCTAGCTTTATCCAGTTCTACTCAAAGACTGCAGCACATGGACATGGATTTACAATGGGAAGATGCTTATTTTGATGCTATGAAGAGGAGAAGAATAAATATATGGAGGAGGCTAGGTTAGGAGCTCTTAGAACTTTGTAATCATAGAATTGTCACAGCACAAAAGGAGACCATCGTTGTGTCTGTGTCAGCTCTCTGCAAGTGCAACACAGATAGTCCCACTCCCTTACCTGTACCCTTGGCCCTGCAATTTTTTTTCCCTTCAAATAACTAACCAATTCCCTTTTGAAAGCCATGATTGAATCAGCTTCCATCGCACTTTCAGGTGGCGCATTCCAGATCCTAACCATTCGTTGCATAAAAACGTTTTTCATGTCGCTGTTGATATTTTTGCCAATCATCTTAAGAGCGCCAGAAATTAGGGACTTCACTTCTGTGGAGTGACTGAAGAAACTGACACTTTTCTTCTTAGAGCAGCCAACGCTAAGGAGGGGTTGATGAGAATAATCTGGAGTATCTGTTTTCAGTGACACAGGAGTTGGTAACCAAAGGACCCATCAAATGAATAGCCAGCATGGGAGGGAGAGTAGTGCTTGAACAACTTTGTTGAATTTTTTGAAGAGGTAACAGGGAGAGGGCGTAAGTTATCAAAATTTTCAAAAGATCTTCAGTGAGGTACCACATAATAGACTAATCAATGTCAGAGGATGTGAGGTCTGGGGACAAGTAGCAGAATGGATAGCCAGCTGCCTTCAAGACTGAAAATAGAGAGTATGGGGTTAAGGGTAATTATTCAAAGTTACAGAAGGTGGAAGTGGCATCCCACAAAGATCAGTGTTGTGACCATTGGCGTTCACAATTTGTATTAATGATTTAGGCTTTGGAATCAAAAAGCACAATTTCTAAATTTGAAGGTGAGATAATCAATACTGAGGAAACCGGCAACATTTCACAATATTAGCTAATTTGCAGAATGGGTATAATTGGCAAATGAATTTCAACATCAATGTGAGGTATTACATTTTGGCAAAGAAAATAAGGAGATTGCATATTACGTAGAAAGTAAGAACCTAAAGGTGGTAGAGGAGCAAAGAGATTTGGCAGAACAAATACACAAATCACTAAGAGTAGCGACATAGATTAACAAGGCCACAACAAAAGCAAATCAAGCACTAGGGTTTATTTCTAAAGAGATAAGATTGAAAGTAAAGTTCTACTAAGGGCAGAATCATCCCAGATTTGCACTAAGTGTGGTAGGGGGCGTGAAAAACAACATTTTACCTGCCGGCCACAAAGGCAGATTTTATCGCCGTATCTTCCCTTTCCGATGCGTCCCAACTCATTAATAACGCTTTCACCAGAAACACTTGGTGGGTGGGCTTTGATTTGCCCACTGCACTGTGACCTCAGCACTTCCATGCTCTGGGTGCCATATTTAAAGTGCACCAGAGCGCAGCCTACTTCATGCCCACTGACCAGGGCTGCTCCAGGCAACAGATGCCCCCAAAAGCAAAGGTGATGGCAGTCCCTATCTCTGGGGCGCCTGTTGGATGCAGTGGAAGGCCGCCGTGAACTCCTCTGCCCCTGCTCTAGCTGCAGGAGGTCCACCAGAGTCACCAATCTGGCCTGGGAGGTAGTGGTAGCAGTGGTCAGCATCCACGGAGCATAGAGGATGCCATCCATCCAGTGCAGGGAGAGGATGAATGCTCTCATCCGCTTCACCAGGGTAAGTCAACCAGCTCATCACTCTGAACACACACTCCCAAACCCACCACACATCCACAGGGATCTCACACCTTAAGGGACAACACCACTAACTCTCACACACACCCTCACATCTCCATCAGACTCATATACTCTGGAGCTCGCGTCCTCATCCTGTCCAAGGCTCTGCTCACCACACAAACATGTCACGCCATCAGTGCCATGTGTCCTGCTCAAACCCTCTCCATCTGTTTCCATGCAGGAGAAGCTGGCTTACAGCAGCAAGGAGAGGTCCCAGACTGGGGGTGGAGTGGCCCACATTAGGCCCCTCACTCACTTGGAGGAGCATGCATCGCGCTGACTGGTGAGGATGTGGACCCTGCCTGCGGTGACGGTGAGGTAGCAGCGAACATCCACCTGAGGATCCTGCACCAGATCTTCCCTCTCCCAACGTAAATGTGAGTGCTCTCTCTCTCCTGTTTTTGACTCTGCTGCCATGCACTCATTATCTCTGCTTTGGTTCACAGGGAGCTCTGCCGAGGGACCGACACCCTCAGCCAGCCAGTCCCTCAGCTCCATTCAGGTCCTCACCTCCAGCCAAGAGGACACCTCCTCCATTGAAGAGCTGGAAATAAGCAGCCTGAAAGACCCATCACAGAGCCTACCCACACCCTCCACCAGCGCAGAGACACACACGCGGTGGGACGAAGATCTCCAGCAGGCTTGGTTTCACATTCTGGTGGTCAGTGCACGGACACGGGTCTGCAGCAGGAGGGGGCAGGTTCAGCCGAGTTCCTCAGCTCCTGGAAGACTGCTGGGGAACAGGCATCTGTGAGGTCCGAGTCAGATGATGAGCCTCTGCATCTGGCCTTCCAACTCATCCTGGAGAGTAGGCAGAAGGTTGGGGAAAATCATGCAGAGCTGTTGGAAGCCCTCAACAGAGTGGCTTGCGAGTTGGAAGAGTGCGTCCGCCTGCTCTCTGATGAAGTGGTGCCCACATGTGCGCTTATGGAGGTCTCCATGGGGAGGATGGCGGATGTCATGGAGACCCTGGTCCAGCAGAATGTAGGGATCCACGCAGACCTGCACTCCATCGTGGGAGCCGTGGGCGAGTTCCTGCAGTGACAATGCGAGAGGGCAACAGGGCACCTCGACATCCCTCCAGGTGCTCCTTCTCCTCAAGGAGTCAGGCCGGGGCCCTCGGGTGCCCGAAGGAAGGAGGAGCGGTGGCTAGACATCCCTGGGTCATCCACTCAGGAATCTCAGAGGCTGTCTGCTCCCTCTGAGCCCCCTTTGCCTGTGGCCCCCTCAACCTTGTCTTCTGTCATCATAGAGGGCAAAATCTGGCCCAGAGGAGGGCAGCCAGAGTAAACTGGGACCCTCAAGGCCTCGGCTGTCCAGAGCACACACGCCAAAGTCATCAGAGGCAATAAGGCCAACCATTGCACAGGCTGTCTCCACCCCAGCTGCAGATTTTAAGGCAGCACTTATAAGAAGTGGTAGGCCTAGAAAAGTTAAGAAATTCTGGTCACAAATGGTTGCATTGGTGAACAAATTTGTCACTTTATAATCTGAAAATATATTCACTTTCACTGAATAATGTGTAATGGTGTCTTTTAGCTTTATTGACAGACTTCGCAAGTCCTCCCCCCTGCATCCTTGCCTAATAGCAGTTTAGCCGCATGCAGCTGGACCACGAGTGATTCTGGAGTGTGTGGCAGGGCCTTTCAGAGCCTCGTGCAAGCACACACACACTCCCACGCACATGGAGCTATCATCCACCACACTCATCTCACTGACCCGAGCATTTTCAATGCCACCTGCTGAGAGTTCTCTTTCAGTTGTCCATCTGAGCTGACCTGCATCTCCACCCACCCACTGAGCACACCCCCATGCAGCACCTGTGCCCGGACAACACAAGGCTCCACTCACCTTTGGTTTGAAAAACACGGTCGAAGTCAAGTTTTTGATTGGCTCCCTTGTCCTTCCCACACCTCCCCCCCCCACCCCCCAACAAGTCACCTATGTGCTTTGCCCCATCACAGTCCACCCGCACTGGCATCACCTTCCACCTCCCCAACGTTACCCTACAGCCCAAACCCTTGTCATTCCAGGACATTCAGGTGAACGTGTACATTCCCTACCTTCCTGAAAATCCCACACACATCTATTGGCCTCCTCGACCTCCTCCTTCCCACCCCCAGGGTCCGTGTTTGCATCCACGTCCCCACAAACCACCCTCACCACCTCTTCTACTGTTACTGACAGACTCTCCCCCTCCGACCCTACTGGCTCCCTCGGCCCCTTCTCACAATCACCACCTCTCTTAGGACGCCTATCCTGAGTTTGCACCCCAGGAGCAGTCATTGACTGCACAGATTCCTCCCTTGGACATTCATCTGGACATTCCATCACCCCCCTTACTCCTTCCTGCACCCTTACTCCTCGCCCCCCCACCCCCCCGCCACCTGTGCTTCCTCCCCCCTCCGAACTCCCTCCTCTTCCTGGACACCTTCCCCCCTCTGAACTCCCTCCTTGCCCCGCCCAACCTCACCATCTGACACCTTCACCCCCTCCCCAACCTCAGCCTCCCTGACACCTTTGCCCCCTCCTTAACCTCACCCCCTGACACCTTCAACCCCCATCCAACCTGAACCCCCCGACACCTACACGTCCCAACCCCCCAACTCCCGACCTCGCGTCCCCACCCCCCTCCCTCCACCTCCATCCCGGCATACCTTCCTCTCCCACTCACATAGACCTTCCACTCCCCTCCCCCCACCTTCACCGATCATCCGTACCAGCCCACGACAAAGTTTGTGAAGTTCTGAAGCATCAGCGGGGACCATGGAAGATGGTGCAAGCCCACAGCGAAGTCCTTGAAGGTTCACAGCCTCAGCGCAGTCGAAGCTGGTGTGTGGAGACCTCCCACCTTCCGAGAGCTGCTTTACAGTGGAGCCATGTGCGTGAGGATCCACCCAGCATGAGATGCATGTGTTCCTCAAGTAGCTGTAGGGCTCCAGCATCTTCTTCCCCTCAGATGTCCGCGATCTAAGCAGGGCCCTAAAGGTAAGTCCTGACTTCTGCACGTCACACAGTCCAGGCGTGTTTTGGGCCGGTGTGTTTTCCCGCTGGCATAACGGTAAATCTGGCGTGGGGGGGGTGATGATTCCGGTCGGGCCTTACTTTGTATCCCATTAGCGGGATGCAAATCAGGTTCACGCCGACCTCCAGCGGGATTCGCGATCCGGACACCGTCGGATGATCCCGCTGTGATTTCACACTGGCATGAAACCGATTTCTGCCCCTCATGCCCCCTCCCCCACCCCCATCGGCCATGATGCCCACCGCAAATGTGCGTGGACGATTCCACCCTAAATGTGGACTGAACCTCGGTTAGACAACACCCAGAATGCTGCATACAATTCTAGTCGGCTTGTTATATATAAATAGATTTACAAGGATGATACCAGAAATGTGAGGGCATATACATCAGGATAGGGTGAACAGGTTGGATCTCTTCATTTAAGAAGAGAAGGCTGATGGGTGATGTCCTAGAGGTCTTTAAAATGATGAAAGGTTTGGATCATTCTAAATACAGAGAGAATAGTGGAGAAGAGCATGACTAGAGGTCATCAATATAAGGTAGGCACTTAATCTAATAGGGAATTCAGGAGAAACTTTCTTACTCAATGAGTGCTGAGAACGTAGAACGAGCTACCACAGAGAGCGGTTGAAATGAATAGTATAGATGCATTTAAAGGGAAGGCGGATAAGCATGAAGGCAAAGGGACTAGAGGGTAATTCTAACAGATGAGGAAGGACAGGAGGCAGCTCAAGTGGAGCATAAACTAGTTGGGCCAAATGGCCTATTTCTGTGTGGTAGCACAGCAAGCTGATGGGGGAGAAGTTCCTCCAACCCATTCCACACAGCTGAAGGTTCTTCAAAGAAATGGAAGAGTTTCAGGTTAACAGTCATTTGACCCACCACATTGCAAAGCTGCTGATAGGATAATCCAAGTTCTAGTTGAGTCACCAATTATAAATGTTCTCCCATCACAAGAATATGCTAGTTGCGGATTGGAACATTTTTAACCATGTATCCTAAATGTTTATCCCTTAAAGTATGTGATCATGAAAGATCAGTGTTTAGTAATAACAACTGAGGTGCAGGTTGTTGTCCAAGGATGCTTGATGTCTGAGATAAATTATTGAACTAAGCTCCTTAAAACTGTGGTAGTTAAATGACAACCTTGTGTGTGTTCAAGAGAAACACATGCCGGCTATGTCAAACCCAGCTGTGGGTTATACCTGGTCATATCACATTCCTGTTTGAGATCTTACTGTGCACAAATTGGCTGTTGTGTTTCCTACATTGCAGTGACTGATACTTCAAAAAAAATGTTCATAGTTCTGAACAGTGCTCTAGGCCATTGTGAGGCTGTGGGAATCAAATAAATGTAAGATTTTCTATATTTGCCAGTTCAATGAGAATTGTTTTTTTTAAAAACCTATTATTCTTCCTCAGGCACAACACCAATTTATGCAGGAAGATCAGGGAAAGGAGGACTACTTGAAGGCAAAGGATTTTACTAAAACACCAAGAATGTTTATCAATGTTTATCTTTTCCTTTTAAGGTCAAGATCACTTGGAGTTTCATCTCAACATGGATAATTTTTAGGAAACGTTCATTAGTTGTTTGCCACATCATCTAAACAAAGCTGGTTCAGGTTTAATAGTGATGCTTTAGAGGGCTTATTGTAATAGCCCACCACCACTGATGGAGGAAGGAAATAGTTCAGACATTTGATATTTTGGATTAATTTTCAAAATAAAAATTTCTGCACTTTTTTTTTGTAAAAGGAAGCAACAATACACCCTAGGCCTATTAGCATTGAGCTGGAGGTCTCAGGAGTGGAAGATAACAGGGATGCGAGTTAAGGAAGAGGTTAAAAAAAAGGTTGTGAGAAAGGTAGTCAGTTAAGTAGCATCAGACATGTTCACTCCCACCATAGAATCACCTTCAAATGCCTTTCAAATGATGTGAAAATGTAGATAAATAGTAAGGAAAGACCATTAGCAATAAGAATGAGGTTAAATTACAACCAAATTGGAAGGAACAGACAGGAAAAGTGGGAGCTGTTTCCTTCAATATTATAACTCGGGTACTAGTTTCTGAAGGGGTTGGTTAGAGTACTGTAGAGGGCAAAGAAAGGAATGGAAGCTCAATAGACCACTTACAGACTGATACTAAATCTTTGCTGTGCTATCATCCAATCCAGATGGAAAATATCACCCAAATATCGTAGAATTATTTTAGGAGCAGTTAATTGAGCAGAGATTTAGGCAGAAAATTTTAAAATTGTACATCAGCAAAAGAGAAAACAGCCCTTTATTTGATGTAAAAGATTGGATATTATGCAAGAAAGTTCACTAGTGTGAATACATTCTACACTGAAATCACTTGATTTTCTATATAGTGTTGCACATTGGTCAAAGAAACAAAATCTGAAATAGAATGGGTGGAGATGGCTGGAAGACGCCTGTGCTGCTTTGCTATGTAACTACATTGGATTGTAAAGTTATACATTGTCATGAGATTAATAAATTCAAGTCTTCATGCTTCCACTACAAAAAATCAGAGCTTACATCTACTGTAAAACCTTACTGTATAATTGTAAACAGCAGTCTCTATCTCCTTCCAGCCATATTACAATGGCAATAGTGCTATGGAGTGGCAGCAAAAGAACTACCCTCCTGATTTACTAGGCTGCTCCGGCAACTGCCTAATCCCGTGGCTGGCCATTTCTACTTGTAGGCTCTTTCATTACATTTAAAGCCCTTTACTTACGCTTTTTCATGCAGGCTGCAAGAGTTTCCATTTTGTCACTTTCCTTTAGGTGCCACTCCACCTTTAGCAGGTTCCTTGCCCACATCTAAAGATCAACTAACCTATAAAAAATAAATACGATTAGCGATTTGTAGAAACTCAGCCAACCATTCAGAACCAGGCTACAGAGAATTTTTTTGGTGGTTTGCCAAGGGGGTGGAGGAGAAACAAGTGGAAGTGTCAACAGGAGGTGTGGAAGACAATATTCAGAGCTTGAGGTTTTGTTTGTCTGTGGTGGAGGTAGGGGCGAGGGTGATGTGGAAACTGAAAGAGGTTGCATATGAAAAGAATTGAGAGAATTGAGTTATTCGTGTCATTACTTCTTTGGTGAACTGAAGCCATTTATTGTATAGACCAGAAATCAAATCATGTATGAGCTGGGAGTCAGCAAGGAGTGCTCCACAAAACAATGATTGGAGTTTGCAGAACTTGATCAGCATTGAATAGTGTCATAGCACCACCTACAGGCACAAAAGAATGTGGAAATTATGACTTGAGGCTGTAATCCCATCTACCAAAATAGATTTGGAAGCTTAAGTTTGTGGGAGAGTGTCTAACTATTCTGGTAACCATTAATTTTATTTTTATTTGCGGCACCGCACGCTACAATAGTTCCATTATCCACTCCAAAAACTGAGCATTTCAGTTTTGGGATCCAAGTACGCCCTACAAGTTCCGAGGGGACTCAAGCCAATCCGTTGAGGTGATTTTCAACCATGTTTAAAAAGAATTGGCATCCACAAAGTTAATAGCGCATACCAACCTAGTTCAAATTCAATCATTTTTATTCGCTCAGTGGTCCATGCGCATTTTGATGTTAGTGCAAGAATTAAAGAGATTGCTGAACAGCTTCTTGGCGCCCACAGCCAATAAGAGGACATTGCTCCACCTGAAAAACAAGAAACAGATCATCAGGTAAATGTGAAGGATGGAAAACGCTACTTAAGCACATTGCTAACCCTGCAGAACTAACAATATTCTCACTTGAGAAAGTTAGGTACACAGGGAACTAAAGCAAGTCTGGTCTGAATGAGAAGAAACTGCACATGGCCACATTTAGTGGCCCTTGTGGGAAAACTGCACGGCCAGTGCAATATCACAAAGAGGAATCAATAGATTCCCAACACAGTACAGACTCGGGCTGGTCATTTGATCAAGGCTCTGTAACAGTGACTTGTCCATCTTCAGGAGACAAGGTTGTGGGGACTTGTTGAAAGGTGGTCCCCATTTCTGACTTGTCTATTCAAGGCCAGAACATAAGAAATAAGAGCAGGAGTAAACCATTTGGCCCTTTGAATCCGTGCTATGCTATTTAGCAACATCATGGCTGATCACCTACCTTAACTGCACTTTCCTCAACGATCCCAAAATTAATGCCCAAAGATCTATTGACCTCCTTCTTGAATGTGCTCTCATTGACGGAGCAGCCGGGGCACTCTGCAGTACACCATTCCAAAAGATTCGCAGTTAGAGTGAAGACATTTCTCCTCATCTCAGTGCTGAATGGCCGAACCCTAATTCAGAAACTGTGACTCCATGGGCAGAATTTAACATTCGGCGTGTGGGAGGTGGGCCCGACATGCTGGAACGTAAAATGACGCGCGACAACTTCGGGCGCATCTTCATGCTGTCTTGTGATATTTTGTTTGGCGGGCGCGCGCCGGAGTTGGCTGTGTGTCTGCCGATAATTGAAAGGCCTATTAAGGCCATTAATGTACTAATTAACTCCAAATTTATGCTGCCCGTTCCTAAAGCTGATACTGATTATATAAAAACTTCATTTTGAAAATGAAAACATGTCCCATCTCATGCGACACAGTCACATGTTTCATTACATTTTTACTGGTTTTAATAATTTCTTTAAAAAAGAAATCTCCCTGAGGCAGCTCCGTGCCTCGGGAAGAATAAAGCGTTCTTTTGCGCACGTGCGCAAAAGAGTTCTGGACCTGACTCTCCCTCCTCCCTTTGCCCGCACAGGTAGCGCTCAGCACTACCGCTCGCGATCCATGCTGGGCGGGCCTTAATTGGCCTGCCTGCTTAAATCGTGGTGCCGAGCAGATCGGGGGCAGCAGTCAGCTCCGCGGCCGCCCCGCCTGCTCCCACCGAGCCCGCCCGACTAATGTAAAATCCTGGCCCATGTTGGATTCTCCAGCCATTTGTTTAGCATCTACCCTGCCAAGTCACTCAAGGATTATGTTTTGATAAGATTGCCTCTCATTTCTCCCATATTCACATTCCAGAGAACACAGGCCTAGTCTCAATCTCTCAGTTTAACAAGATTGTTATGAGCTGGACAGGGATGATCCCTTCCCAATTACTTACCACAAGGAAGGTTACAAAGATAATGTTAAGAGAACAACCAGAAGTCAGATTAAACCAATCAGTATGAAAACTATACTTCCAACTGGGCAGTGATCTGGCCAATTAGGCAAAATAATCACATCTCTCACTTTCTTCATTCCTTGTTTGTTCCAGCAGCACGTGACACTTCTCCAAGTGATACATAAATCAGATTCAAAAAGTCATGAAACTAGTTTGCAATCGTCTGCTCTGCCCGTCAATGTTGGGCCACGTTTCCCGCTGTCGGACGTCGGGAGCCTCATTGTAATACATCTGCATGTCATTATAGGGCCAGCCCGCCGGAATCATCCCTCCACGCTGGATCGTCCACCATTGTCAGCAAGAAAACACACCACTGCAGAACCTGGGCGGGATGAGGTTTCCAACATCGAATAAAAATAAAATAAATTTTTAACAATTTCATTTATAACATGTCCCTACTCGTGTGACAGAGTCACACGAGGGGACATGTTTTATAATATTTTTAAAAATCTTTATTTCTAATTTTTAAAACTCTTCATCTCCCTGAGGCCACTCTGTGCCTCAGGGAGATTTTCAAACGCTCAGTCACGCGCACGGGCGAAGTTCCCTGCTTGCCCTCCCTGCCCTGCTCGCACAGGCAGCGCTGAGCACTGCCGCTGGCGTATCACGCTGGACGGGCCTAGATTGGCCCACCAGCACAAAGTCACGTTCTGGACCTAATCGCGGGCGGCGGTCGGCTTCCTGACTGCCCCTGCCCAGCCCTGATGAGCCCGGCCGACAAGGGCAAAATTCTGCCCATTGTGGTAGCGTGGGCCAAGTTTCCCTTGTGGCTTTGGTCAGCCAGGCAAACACCACCTGCCATATCGTGACAGTCGAAATCCAAGTTATTTGTACCTATTGAGGCAGAAATTTACCATTTTGCACAGGGAAATGAACAGATCAAAAATGTCGTGTGTCCAACTTACTTCGGTAAATCCTTGAACGTAGATTCAAAGTGTTTCTCTGGGCTTTTTGAGTTCTAAGATTGAAAAAAAAGCTGCTGTATTGTTTCTGCATGATAAGAATATCAAGACGGTTAGCTGCAGGCTTAACCAATCTACTGCCTTGCTCACAATAGCCCACATATTCAGATTCCATGCGCTTGTTCTAAAAACAATAGATTTGCTTCAGAAGCCACCCACCTCTAAATAGTTTGTACGGTTTAATTGCTTTTTATGCATTTTAATGACCTTGCTAATTATCCATTGTAAAGAGTAAAAAGACAAGTTTATTGAAGTGAATTGTTTACCCAGCATACAAATTCAGTTTATTCAAAATAACTGGCAAGGTAGTAATGTGCATCAATTTTAAAATAGCTTTACAATGAAAAGTTACTGTCAAAGCTAAGCTGAAAAAGTATACTAAATATTACCGTTAACAGAATTCAGACCAACAGGAGATTCAGTGCATGCTCACCTCTCATTATTTGCAAACCATAGGCTATCGAATTATGACCACTGTCTTTCTGGTATCCTTTCACAAGTCCAAGAACCAAGGTATTATTTATTTTTTACAGACAGGAGACAGTTAACCTATTGGGGAAAATAAAGCAGGCTTTTATTACCACATTTTATTTTGTCACAGGATCCAATGACCCTCAGGCAATACCATAGGGAGGAAAGAAAATACTTCTTTCTATTCTGTTCATAGAAACACAGGTTTTTAAAAAAAAAATACTCACCAATATCTGGCACTTTATGCGTTATTTCAAGATGTTGGATAAAGAGTTCATTTTCTGGAATGATGGTGAATGCGTGAGTGATATTTAATATGTAGCATCTGATGTCAGAATGTAGATGCTGGAAGTAAAAAATGAACAAGTGTCCACTTTTTGTAGGTGCTATTGTAGCTAGGCATATGATCATTCTCTGGATAGCCTGAAGATAACAATTCACTCCTACCCCATGTCCATACGCATATCCAATTTTATTAGAATCTTCAGGTCAGGTCATGATTCTAAACTTGTACTGTCTTCAACAATCCTTCAACAATATGCCACCTTCTTAAATAGAGGAAGAGAATTGGGACTATTTATCTCCATATTTTTATTGGGCACGGGTTACCCTTAGATTAACCATTACCAGTAAGCAGAGAATGAATGCTATTGAATTACACCCAACATATTCTCTAGCTTTTAATCTTCATTTAAATTGTTTGAAAGAATGCAGAACAATCTAAAGGGTGAGTCATTTATTTTTCTTTAAAGGTTTAATTTAAACCTTTGAGTCAGGGAAGACTATCTACACAATCTGAATCGCCTCAGGTGAAAGTGACAACTAATTCAGTATGAAAACCATGCAGCTGTTCTGGAGTTTTGCCAGAATATTTAAGAGTTCAGTTCTACAATTACAATGTGTACTAGAAAGAACACACTTATTATCTAGGCGCAACATGACTTCTTGCAACTTACTATTGATGTTGGGCATTGGATACAACAAATAAAGGAAACCAGAGTTGCTCAAGTATTTCAATCAGCTGCTAACATTTCTGAAGTATTCTGCTGAATCCGCCATTGTCACCCCATCCCCAAAAGCAACAATTCAACAAGACTTCAGGCCAGATTATCTAGTCCAATGTTGCAGACTGCAAAACAGTAGTATAGACTATTGTTCCAACCTGGCTGGCTACTATGTCCGACAGATAGTCCATAAGGTTCAACTTGGCAAGTGGATTTAGGAACAACTTGGCAGGTTGTTAAATATTAATGTTTCAGTGCTCAAAGGGTTCAAATTTGGATTTTTGTGTTATCAGATTAATAAAGTGTTTACACACTTGTCAAAAAAGATAATGGATAATTTAGTGCTAAAGCTCATCAGTTCGACCAATGTTTTGGCATAGGTGTCACTGGTTTGGGCCAGTGATTAGCATTTCACTTCAGCAATGACCAAACAAATGTGGGATCTTAATAACTAGCTCTTGTTTCATTGTGAAGTCAAGTAATGATACCCTAGCTTCTATGACATAGGAAAGGTATGACACTAGTCAGTTGAAGCTAAAAATATCTTCTGGTCACATCCGTACATTTACAGGATACAGAGGAAATTCAAAAGCAAAATTTCAGTACACAGGTTAGACTGTTCACTTTACCTCTTGCCTCACATTTACATTTCCAAAGAGAACTTCCAACATGAAGGCTTTAGCATTGTTAGTCAATTTAGCTTCATAGATTTTAAATCCCATCTTTTCTGCCTGATCCACTCTGACCATCTGTGTGTCCACAGTTACAAGCTCTATGTCAGGAAGGAAGTTTCCTAAAGTGACATTGAACAATCTGTTTGCTGGAATTGTAACTTGGAAGAGAGGGAAAAATATCCAAAAGTATTATTCCAAATAAAAAGCAAGCAAGTGTCCTACATTTTACTTACTATTGGTCACAATTGGTGGCTAAGACATGAAGACAATAGCGACTGGATGAATCACTGTGCACTTTGTTAGCTTCCATTGATGTTCTACAACTAATTTTATGGTACAAAATGCCGTATTGTCCATGGGCTATATGGCTCCTAAAAAGTCATTAAGCAGACTGCTGCAACCGATTTGAGTTGTGTAATTCATAGGATTTAGCTATTGACAACACCACTTATTAACACCTTATAATAACCACCTTCTGCTCCAATGGGAATGGTAATAACAATGTTTGTATCATTGTGTGTCAATGTATAATTCATTGTAGCTATTGTTTCTGTGTTCAGTACAGTCTCTGATAACAATATAATCATCATGGAGGTGTTCTTTGGGGAAATTAAGTGATGGGATTCTTCTTGGGTTTCTCAGATAATCTTATTCTCAGTGAAGGTAGTTCTATCTATTAGCATCAATGAGATTAACATTTGCCTCAACTTTCAATTAAAAGCCATAAGTGCAAGTTCTTAAACCCGACTATTCCTCCACTGGGTCTCAAGATGTTTCGTAAAGTGCATTTTGTAATAAATTAGTGGTCAGACCCAATACAGAACTTTAATTTATGATTATAACCATGAGACTTTTAAAATGAAACATTAATACAAAGGAATCAATGAAATAAAACAGCTGATGAAACAAACTTTAAAACCACCGCAGGGCGGAACTTTCTGAGGCCGCTGATGGTGGGTGTGATAGGTGGGCGTGTGCAGAAAATATGGCAGGACCCGCTCCACGACAGCGTGAAGGAAGGTCGCGATCTTCCGCTCAGCCCACTGACGGCGGGCCGCATATCCCACCATCGGTCGGCGGGGAGCTAATTGTATTACATCAACATATAATGAAAAGGTCATCCCGCGAGCTCATGGAGCCCGGCCAAAAGGTCCGTCCACGTTGGAGGGAAAGCACCCCGATGTGTTTCACAACAGCTCGCAGCCGATGTGCACTTGGCGGCCTTCACTTTGGGG
This sequence comes from Cetorhinus maximus, assembly GCF_964194155.1. Classification (NCBI taxonomy): domain Eukaryota; kingdom Metazoa; phylum Chordata; class Chondrichthyes; order Lamniformes; family Cetorhinidae; genus Cetorhinus; species Cetorhinus maximus. The sequence goes on along the minus strand of NC_135883.1, from coordinate 12,769,904 downwards.
GAACTGAGGTGAGTGAACAGCAACGTTCACCACAGCTCGTTTGTTGTTTACAGGCCTCAGGGGCACTGGGGGTGGGGGGGGTGGTGGGGGGTGGAACTGATGCCTGGCCCTGCAGGCGACTGCTGAGGGGTGGAAGTTGTCTGGGGACAAGTGCTAGCCAGCCACGGAGGCGACTGCTGGTGGTGGGGCGGGGGGAGGGGTGGGGGGGGGGGGGGGGCGGTGGGGGGGGGTCAAGTGCTACCCTGATGCTGCGTCCCGTGCATAGGTGGGGGCAGGGTAAGCGAGGGAAGTGGCCATGCATAAGGGAGACCTGTATAAACTGACCATGCCTCAGCAACTAAGACAGATCAGGCGCAGCCACAGTGATATGGTTAGGGTCAGGCTCCTAGCCACTCAAGCATTGCAGAGGCACCAATGGGCCACCAAGCACTCCATACCTTACCCCCACCACTCCCCCACCCCCGGCACAGACTTCGAGTCCGCCACCACTTTCTTGGACCGCGGAGCAGTTGGACTGCACATGCTGTACAATCTCCTCGCCAACACTGACCATGTAACAGTCACTGCTGGAGGAACTCACAGTCCCTTCCAATCTCAGCAGCCCGGTTAGGAGCTGTCTTCCCCCATGTCGCAGGTTGACAGGGCAGCCATGCAGCGCACGATTCTCTGGCCATCCGAGGGGTGACCACTACTCTCCGGGAAGCATTAAGGGCCGGTCACACAGGGCCAGGAAAGGTGCTAAGAACACCCATGATAACCACGTCTCTCTCTCTCTCTCTCTTTCATGCTGCAGGAGGATCACATCAGGATCATGGATCCTAGTGACCCAGCTGTATGCCTGATGGCCTACAGAGACCATAGAAGACGGAGGAGAGAGCAACTGAGGCACCTGGCCATGCAAAGGCAGGAGCAGCAACCTCATTAAAAAGGGGCAGCAGGGGCTCCCGCACACGCTGCCCAGGAGCGACAAGCCATGGCGCCTAGCGACACCCAGGGCCTATAGACACCGCCTACCATTCCTGCAAATGACTGAGAACTAGTGTCACCAATGACTGCGCATGACTAGGGACCTGGTGGCTCACATCTGTCACTTACTGCAGGACTTAGCGCCAAGGGGACATGGAGGGCATCCACTGCCAGTGGCTGTGAAAGTGACTGTGGCACTCAATTTCTATGCCAGCGGCTCCTTTTAGGGCTCCACAGGTAACCTCTGTGGGATTTCACAATCCACCACCCACAAGTGCATCCATGAAGTCAAGGATGCCACCTTCTCCATGGCACACAACTTGGTGCATTTCGCCCGGGACCAGGACAGCCAGGATGCCAGGGCCATTAGATTTGCCCTGATCTCAGGATTCCCACAAGTGCAGGGTGCGATTGACTGCACTCATGTGGCACTCAGGTCTCCTTCGCTACACACGGTGGACTTCATTAACCACTGAACGTGCAGCTGGTATGCGACCACCAGAAACACATCCTGCAGGTGTGCGCACAGTTTTCAGGGAGTGTGCATGACGCCTACATCCTGAGTCGCTTGCAGATCCCGAGATTCCTGGAGTCTTTCAGAGTCCACAGAAGCTGCAAGAATGGCTCCTTGGGGACAAGGGCTACCCACAGAGGACGTGGCTGATGACACCCGTGCGGCGGCCTCAGACTGCAGCAGAGTGAAGCTATAATGAAGCTCATGCAGCAACTCGCAACTTAGTGGAGCAGACCATCGGGATGCTGGAGATACGGTTCCAGTGCCTGGATCGGTCTGGTGGAGCCCTGCAATACAGACCGCAGAGGGTGTCACACATCCTCGTCATCTGCTACACCCTTTACAACGGGGTAGGGGGAGTGGTGGGGGGGGCTGATATTTGGGCAGCAGCAAAAGGTTTCCTTGACCATGTTTGACCTTATGCCATGAAACTTCATGGGGCCTGGAGTCAATGTTGAGGGCTCCAGGGCAACTCCCTCCTGAATGTGTACCACTGTGCCACCACCTCTGCTGGTGGTGCCTGGGACATGATCTGTAAGCTATGATTCTGTGCGTAGGGCTGTGTCAGGCCGTTGCTTGACTAGTCTGAGAGACAGTTCTCCCAATTTTGTGCATTGTTAGTAAGGAGGACTTTGCGGGGTCGTTTTGCCATTGTCATTTCTGGTGCCTAGGTCGATGCCAATTGGCCCATCCGATTTCATTCCTTTGAGCGGATTGATATAACTGACCAGGTCAGACCAGGTAGAGGACATCAGTAAACCAGATGGGTTTTTACAATAATTGACAATGCTTTCATGGTCATCATTAGACTTTTAATACCAGATTTTTCTTGAACTCAGATTTCACCATCTGCCATGGCGGGGTTTGAACTCAGGTCCCCACAGCATTACCTTGGGTCTCGAGTCCAGCGATAATACCACCACCACCTGCCCCCACTTATCAATGTGTCACAAACGCTTTAAAAGCTGTTTCCCCACAGTTGCCAATGAAGAATATGTTTGTATGTGTGTGTATTATTTTATCAGTGGAGTGAGAAATTCAGTTTATAATAAGCCAACAGCAAAGCATTTTACTTAAAAAAGGAAAGGTTAGTTTATTTCACACTATTGCTCTGGAATTTACTTAAGGCAAGATAAAGTTGCTAACACGTACACATACAAAGATTGATCAAAGATGAAGGTAAAAATGATACTTATCAACGTGAACCAAGTTCAGTCTGTATTGTTCGATGCAGGCCTGGTAGCTTTTGAAGTCGAAATGTGTTGTCTGAAGTGAAGGTTCTGCAGCTGTGATGACTTCCACTGTCAAATTGCCAGAGGTTGCTTTAACAGATAAGCTTGCCGGGTGGAATCAGGTTTAGAGGGAGGAGAGAAGGTTTCTTTCTTCTCTGGTTCTGCAGGTATGGCACTTTCAAAACCACCCAGTTACTTACAGCAGAGCACCAGCTGTTTCTGCAATTCTCTCCCTCTCTCCCTGGGTTGAAGGTCTTGTCTGCTTCTCTGAACATGTTTCTCCGTGGATTGTCTGGAAACAGGCTGAGGAGACCTTAAACTTTATGCCTTGTGGTTTGGTAAAAAGGCTAGGTGTTATAGCCAGGTTTCTGCAGTGCTGCCTCTTTCTGCAAGCAAGCAAGTCCCATAATAAAAAGGCTTTTAAATGAAAGATTTTTGCTCATGTGATAACTGGCCATTGATACATGATGGGAAGTAATCAATAGTTTATTCATTTTAATAAAGTAGCTTCTGCCTCCCAGGATCAAAACCATCAACACACAATTGAGGCAGATAGGAGCCCTTAGCATTTCCGTGTGTAAAATCAGTTTCGGTAGCTCCCCTTTGTTACCCAGCAGTTCTGGGGACAGGTCATCTGAGGCTTTATTGTTCTTGCTGTTTTTGGGTGAGTATTAACAATGGCAGGTGGGCATTCTACAAGGTTGTGGTCATTGGAATCCACTGTTAGAAGCTTCCAGAAGCTTGGCCAACTTGCAGTTCCAGAGTCAGGTGATCTGTAGCAACAATTTTAAAAGTCCAGCAATGTCCATTTTTAAAAGAAAGTACAGTTTTTAACAATTTGTAATATTCTCATGTCTCCTTGGCATGACTGACAGGATAGCTGCCATCCAGCCTTCATTATGCTCATTTTCAATTCTTGGTATAATTCTTTGAACTGAAACAAATCCAGTGCCAAAGAGAAAGTAAAAGCCATTTCCAATCTAGAACATTATTAGTGAAATAAGGCAAGTAATGATACAAAATCTAGACTTTCCGAATTACTAACCAAATTTCAGATATTGATTCTACAAACACCAGCTGTAGCATGACCACTAGATTTAAATTCAGATGTGCAGTTTAAGTTACATTAGTGGCTACCCAACAGCTGAAGCATCCTTAACTTTTGCACTATTGGTGAATTCTGATTAAATGTGTAGAATTGGAAATAAATAATTTAAGTGCAAGATAATAGTTCTTGCCAACCCAACACTCTAGCCATGAGTGCTCCAACTCACTGGCCATTCACCTTAGTGGGGTTGATGCTTACAACACAGGGCTCTCTGTGATAATTAGGGTCACAAATTAGGTCACAAATCTGCCACTAATTTTCAACTCTCAGCACAAGTGCCAATCTACAGCTGCTGGGAACCCGTCACTGATTCCTTTGCCTTCATCCTGAAAAGTCTAGAAGGGAGATTTCCTGGTAACATTTTCTTGTAGTAAGTTGCGTAATTACATGGAATCAAGCATCTTTACAGTGCAGAAGGAGGCCATTTGGCCCACTGAGTCTGCACTGGTTCTCTGAAAGAGCATTCCACCTAGTCCCACTCCCCTGCTTTATCCCCGTAACCTTGCACATTATTTCCTTTCAGGTAGCAATCCAATTCCCTTTTGAATACCTCGATCGAACCCTGCCTCCACCACCCCCTCGGGAAGTTCGTTCCAGACTCCAACCGCCCTCTGGGTGAAAAAAATTTTTCTCTCACATCACATTTACTCCTTTTGCCAATTATTTTGAACCTGTGCCCTCTAGTTTTTGATGCTCTCGAGTGGGGGGAATAGTTTCTCACTATTTACCCTGTCCACATCCCTCAGGATCTTGAATACCTCAGTCAAGTCTCTTCTCAGCCTTCTTTCCTCCAAGGAAAAGAGTCCCAACCTCTCTAATCTATCCTCATAGCTACAAGGCCCTGTCACTGATCACACCCAAGAGGCTGCTTAGGATTGCAGGATTTGCTGCATCAGGGCCCCAAGGCAAATGTCTGCCCTATTCCCACCAAATGCGCAACAGGAATTACCAGAAGGACCTTTTAAGCAGCTTAGCTGAAGTTGAATTGACAGTTTAGAGAAATAATGCACTCGTTCACTGCACTCTAAGTTTATTTAACTTAGTTGGTGCATTTTTAGTTATCAAGGTATCCGCAAATGATTCTACTGCTTTTATCTGGCAAAAATGTTCAAAGATAATAACAGTAAGCAAGGTTCAAAAGCTTCATCCAAAATACAGCTCCATATTTTTTGATGTAAAATGGAGAATCTGCTTTTGGCAAAGCTTTTAGCCACAATTAGAATAGTATATGCCCATCAAGATGGCATTTGAAAATTTAAAAAAACACATTTCACTGGTGTACAATTTGTGAAGAACTGAATTAAATCTGAAAGTCTGAATAGAGAATGACATTATATTAGCCCTAGTGTCTTTTCCTCTCAACTGGAACGCTACCCCCATATAAGTTCTGTTCACGCTGGATCTTTCTTGCCAGCCATGGGGACATAGGAACAATTCACGGTAGCAAGTAAGTTGCTGCCCTTTCCATGTGACCGACTGCAGCAAACCAAATTCGTACAGTCAGCCTAAGTAGGTCATTGCCCTGGAATTGACAGGAAGTTGAGCTTAAAACCGTTCTCGTAGAAAATCTGTCATCCCAGCACTGAATGAATCCGTCCAGATTCAAAGAAAATCTCATTTTTGCTGTTAAAAAAAAAAACATGCTGTCATCTGCATTGTAAAAACCTTTGACCAGGAGTAATGGTTGGTTAAACCAGAAAAGCAGTTTGAAAAAAATTCTGATTCTACTGAGAAAAGTACAAAAATTACCATTTCATTTCTTGCTTGGCATTAGCTCTCCCTGCCCCAATGTCACTGTAAAATATCCTGAGGTATTGTGCATAAGTGTGAGTGTCAGTGATTTAAAAAAAAATGGCCTGGACTTTGCTGTTGTAACAGCCAGCTTTCGGTCATTACTCTGAAACTGATAGCAACTATATATGTGCAGTTAGTTGCAGAAATCCAGAAGATAGAAGTCAGTGATTCCCCACTCCTCCAAAGGATACAGTTAATTGATTTCCATCTGCAAGGATTCACGATCGAGTCATTTATAGCACAGAAGGAGGCCATTACAGCTCATCGAGTCTGACTTATGCCAGTTCTGTGCCGAGCAATCCAGTCAGTACCACCTTTCCCCTGCTCAATCCCCATAGCTCTGCAGGTTTATTTCCTTCAAATGCACACCCAATTTCCTTCCAAAATATCGATTGTTCCCGTTACCACCACCCTTGTGAGTGGCAAGGTTAGGTCATTACCACTTGCTGTGTAAAAAAGTTCTTCCTCACATTCCCCCTGCATTTCTGCCCAATATCTTAAATCTGTGCCCGCTAGTCCTTGTACCATCAGCTAGTGCGAACAGCTTTTCCCTCATCTAAACCTGTTATAATCCTTTACACTTCTATCAACTCTCCCCTCACTCTCCTTTGCCTCCAAGGCGAACATCCCAGTTTCTCCACCCTAACCTTGAGACTAAAATCCCCCAGCCATTCGGGTAAATCTTTTCTGCACCCACGCATCCTTCCTAAAAATCGTGACCACCAGAACTGGACACAACAGTTCCGTTGGGGGCCTAACTGGAGGCTTGTAAAGGTTCCGCACAACTTCCCTGCTTTTGCACTCAATGCTTCTATTTATGAAGCCCAAGAGCCCAGATGCTTTGTTAACCTGCAGTGTCTCAATATGTCCTGTCACATTCAAAGGTTGATGCACATCAATCAGGAGTTAGATTAGGGGAGCCAGTGGCCTAGTTGTAATATCACTGGATTTATAATCCAGAGGCCTAAACTACTCCACAGACATGGGTTCAAATCCCATCAAGCTGGTGAAATTTAAATTCAATTAATAAATCTGGAATTTAAAGTTAGTCTCAGTAATGATGACTATGAAATATACTGTTGATTGTCATAAAAGCCCATCAGGGTCATTAACTCCCTTTAGGAAACAAAATCTACCATCCTTGGCTGGTCCAGTCTGGCCTGGCCTTCATGTTACTCCAGATGGGCAACAAATGCTGGCCTCGCCAGTGGCACCCATGTCCCGTGAAAGAATACAGGTGCATTTGTTCACTTTGTTCCCACACATTCTTTAGAATGGTGCCATTAAGACTATATCGCCTCTGCCTAACCCTTGCACTAAAATGCCCTACCACTCACTGCTCTGTCTTAAATTCCATCTGCCACTTGTCTGCTCATTCTGCTAGCCTATGTCATGTTGCAGGTGATTCATATCATCCTTGCCACTGCAAGTTTGGTATGTATGTAAATAATGATACTTCTAACTTCCATCTCAATTGCATATGTCCCAGACTTTTTTTCATTGTTAAGCCATGAAAAAAAAAGGACTGGTAAAAGCTGTTGGCTTGCTGTCTGCGACTTTGTTACTGTTTTGACCAATTAGCCAGTTTCATAACATTTTTATTGCTGGAGACAAGAAATCACTTTAGATGGTTCCAGGATGAAATCAAGAAAAGGTGAAATCTGCGTGTTCACTAAATCTCAGATTATGGCAAACACTTTTCCTTCAGCATTGACTGAAAAGCCCAAGCCAGCAGAATTAAATCTATTCATTGTGAAGCAGTTGCCAATTGGTTAGAAGCCTCTTCAATACTCTTCCACTGCAGCTCGATAGGAAATTTGAATTGTAAATCCCACCTACTACACTTTTAGCTGAAAATTTGCATTACCAGGGATTGTTGAGTAACCAGCATAAGTAGCAAGACAAATATTTATTACTTATTAATGCTGCAGCATGAACATTTGTAAATAGTGGCCCAAATCTTCAGGTATTGGGATTGTTTAGATTGGACGCAAGTTGGGAGATGCCTTGGGGAAGTTCTAAAGCATACACATGCACTGAAATTGTCCAGGGAGTTTAAACTTTTGATGGGCTGATTTGCACTCCCTGGGACCCTCCACAAAAGTCTGACCACTAAGCTCAGGGTTTGGCAGTGAATTGTTAGCACTTATCATCATTACCATTCTGAAACTGACTTCAACATCAGGATTCAAAAACAGAAAATGCTGGAGTACTCAAGTTAGACGGCAATCAAGAAAACATTCGAGATAAAAACAAGCCTACCGACTCCCACAGCTACCTCGACTATAGCTCCTCACACCCCGCTTCCTGTAAGGACTCCATCCCATTCTCTCAGTTCCTTCGCTTCCGTTGCATCTGTTCTGATGATGCTACCTTCAAAAACGGTTCCTCTGACATGTCCTCCTTCTTCCTTAACCGAGGTTTTCCACCCACAGTATTTGACAGGGCCCTCAACCGTGTCCAGCCCATCTCCTGCGCATCCGCCCTCATGCCTTCTCCTCCCCCCCAGAAACATGATAGGGTCCCCCTTGTCCTCACTTATCACCCCACCAGCCTCTGCATTCAAAGGATCATCCTCCGCCATATCCACCAACTCCAGCATGATGCCACCACCAAACACATCTTCCCTTCACCCCCCCTGGCGGCATTCCGTAGGGATCGTTCCCTCCATGACATCATGGTCCACTCCTCCATCACGCCCTACTCCTCAACCCCCTCCTACGGCACCTCCCCATGTGAACGCAAGATATGCAACACCTGCCCCTTCAATTCCTCTCTCCTCACCGTCCAAGGGCCCAAACACTCCTTTCAAGTGAAGCAGCATTTCACTTGCATTTCCTTCAACTTAGTCTACTGCATTCGTTGCTCCCAAATGTGGTTTCCTCTACATTGGAGAGACCAAACGCAGACTGGGTGACTGCTTTGCAGAACACCTTCGGTCTGTCTGCAAGCATCACCCAGACCTCCCTGTCGCTTGCCATTTTAACACTCCACCCTGCTCTCTTGCCCACATGTCTGTCTTTGGCTTGCTGCATTGTTCCAGTGAAGCTCAACGCAAACTGGAGGAACAGCACCTCATCTTCCGACTAGGCACTTTACAGCCTTCTGGACTGAATATTGAGTTCAACAATTTTAGATCTTAAACTCCCTCCTCCATCCCCACCCCCTTTCCGTTTCTTCACCCTCCTTTTTGTTTTTTCCAATAATTTATAAAGATTTTTCTTTTCCCACCCATTTCCATTATTTTTCATTTATTCCACCGATCATTTATCTATACCTTTTATGCCCTTTTAGTCGTATTTCATCCCACCCCCACTAGAGCTATCTGTACCTTGGCTGTCTTGCTCTCCATTCTTAATTAGCACATTATTTTAGATAATATCACCACCTCTTTGTTCTTTTGTCTGTGACATCTTTTGGTTATCTCTTCCTATCACTGCCTTAAACCAGCTTATATTTCACTCCTCTCCTATTTTTACTTAGTTCTGTTGAAGGGTCATGAGGACTCGAAACGCCAACTGTACTCTTCTCCGCCGATGCTGTCAGACCTGCTGAGTTTTTCCAGGTATTTTTTATTAAGAAAATATTCCCCTCAGATCTGCTGACTGTTTCCAACATTTTCTAATGTTGTTTTAGATTTCATGCATCTATTTTCATTTTTTGCTTACAACTTAATGAAAATTGATTCAGGCAACTTTGTCTGAAATACAAGGTATTTGTAATTGTTGCAAAACTAGTGTTTCACATCAGTGCAAACTGTTAAGTATAACGGGCCTTTAAATTGTTGTGGCTTTTGTTAATCCTATATCTTAGTTTGCAGAGACTTCTCTTCTTTAAATTGTTCATGATGTCCTCCCTGTCCTTGCTTCAAGGCCTGAACATAAATTCATATAACAATCGAGTGGAGTACTGCACTGTCAGTAACTTCTGTATGATATGTTAAACTGAAGCCCCAATCAGCCAGGACACCTGAATAAGGAAAGCTCTTTGTAGGGCATGTTACAGGGAGCCCTACAATCAATAAGCACCCTTGGATTACACTAGTGTTGTGCAGACATGCTGTAGGTGAGACACAATTGCAAATAGGATCATAAGATCACAAGAAATAGGAGTAGGTTGGCCCACTGAGCCTGTTCTGCCATTCAATAAGTTCGTGGCTGATCTGATTGTGGCCTGTCTCCCATAAGCCTCAACCCCCTTATAGATCAAAATCTGTCCAACTTAGCCTTGAATATATATAATGACCAAGCCTTCACTGCTCACTATGGGAGAGAATTCCAAAAAAGAGAAAGATTCCTCACCATCTTGAAAGGGGAGACCCCTTATTTTCAAAGCTATGGCCCCTAGTTCTGAACATCTCTCAGATTGTGAGGGGGCTCAGGCTAGATGCTATGTTTCAATAAGATCATCTCCAATTCTTCTAAACTTCAACAAGTATAGGATCAACCTTTCCTCATAAGAAAACCCCTTTGCCCCAGAAATCAACCTAGTGAACCTTCTCTGAACTGCTTCCAGTGCAATTATATCCCTCCTTAAATAAAGGAGACCAAAACAGTACACTGTACTCAAGTGCAGTCTCACCAATGCCCTGTACAGTCTGGGGGAGGTAGTGGCAGTCACTGGACTAGTAATCCAGAAACTCAGGGGTAATGCTCTGGGGACATGAGTTCAAATCCCATCGTGGCAGATGGTGGAATTTGAATCCAATAAAAAAAAATCTGGAATTAAAGTCTAATGATGACCATGAAACCATTGCTGACTGTCGTTAAAAACCCATCTGGTTCACTAATGCCCATTAAAAGGAAGAAATCTGCTGGCCTTACCTGGTCTGGCCTGCATGTGACTCCAGACCCACAGCAAATGTTGTTGACTCCTAAATGCCCTCTGAACAAGGGCAGTTAGGTATGGATAATAAATGCTGGCTGAGCTAGTGATGCCCAGATCCCATGAACAAATAAAAAAGACCTCTACTTTATTGCAAGGGCATGGACTATTAAAGGGCAACATATCCTTTTGCCTTCCTAATTGCTTGCTGCACCTGCATGCTACATTGTGATTCATGTACAAGCATACACCGCAGTTCTCCATTTAATATTCTACTTTCCTATTCTTCCTAAAGGAAGACCTTATTTTCACATTAGACTCCACCTGTCAAATTTTTGCCCACTCATTTAACTTCTTATGCAGACTTTGTATCCTCAACTTACTCTACCTATCTTTGTATCGTCAGAAAACGTGGCTACAATGCAGTTGGTCCCTTTAGCCAAGTCATTATAGATTGTAAATAGTTGAGGCCCCAGCAATGGTCCTTGTGGCACAGTAGTGCCATCCTGAAAATGACCCATTTATCCTGATGCTGTTTCTTGTTAGCCAATCCTCTATGTATGCTAATATATCACCCCAACACCATGAACCTTTATCTTGTGCAGCAACCTTGGCATCTTGAATGCCTTTTGGAAATTTAAATACACCATACTGACAGGTTCCCTTTCTCCACTGACAAATTTTAGTTATTTGAAGATGTAATGAGCAAAGTTTCCCTTTCACAAATCCATGTTGACTCTAGGATTGTATTATGATTTTCCAAAAGTGCTGCTCCTATCTCCTCAATATTGGCATTTTCCCAATGACAGATGTTAGTCTAACTGACCTATGATTCCCTGCTTTGTCTGCATCCTTCCTTGATTGTTACATTCGCAGTTTTCCAATTCACTAGGATCTTTCCCGAATCTAGGAAATTTTGGAAGATTATAACCAATACATCCACTATTGCTACTGTCACTTCTGAGACCTGAGGGTGCAGGCCATCAGGTCCAGGGGACTCAGCTTTAAGTTTAGTACTTTTTTCTCTAATGATTGTAGTCATGTTCCTCCCTCCCTTTTGCCCACTGCTTTTCTTTAGATGCTCTGACTTTTGTGAAGAGTAAACACCTGTTCAGTCTCTGCCATTCCCTTTCCCCCCGATTAATGCCCCAATCTCACCCTTTAAAAATGTGACACTCCTTTTAGCTACTCTTTTCCCTTTTATATACTTGTATAAGCTGATATATTTTCTATCTCCTATTTTTAGTCATCCTTTGCTGGTTTCTAAAAAATTGTCCCAATCCTCTAATCTTTGCAGCATTGTAGGTCTTTCAGTTTGATACCAATCCTTAACTTCCTGAGGAACAGCACCTCATCTTCCGACTAGGCACTTTACAGCCTTCCGGGCTGAAGATTGAATTCAACAACTTTAGATATTAAACTCCCCCTCCCCCCATCCCCACCCCGTTTCTCCCCCCTCCCTTTTTTTTCAATAATTTATATAGATTCTTCTTTTCCCACCTATTTCCATTATTTTTAAATCTAAAATTTTGTTAGTCTTTCCACCCCACCCCCACTAGAGCTGTACCTTGAGTATCCTGTCTTCTGTTCTTAATTAGCACTTTTCTTAGACAATATCACCACCTTCAACACCTCTTTGATCCTTTTGTCTGTGACATCTTTTGATTATCTGCTCCTATCACTGCTTGCTTATCTCCACAATCACCACACCCTCAACTTCTCTCTCCGCCCGCCCCCCCCACCTTAGACCAGCTTATATTTCACCTTTCTCCTAACTATACTCAGTTCTGCCGAAGGGTCATGAAGACTCGAAACGTTAACTGATTTCTTCTCCATCGATGCTGCCAGACCTGCTGAGTTTTTCCAGGTAATTCTGTTTTTGTCTTAACTTCCTTAGTTAGTTACAGATGGGGCATCTTTTTGACCCTCAAACTCCCATCAGCCATTCTGACACAAGTGACAAATGAATTGAAGTTGTAGGGGTGGGGGTGATGGGTCACCTGTTACAAGATAATGTAAACTTACACCAACTTGGATAATCCTGTTACTGATCAGAGCCTAGCTAGAAAATGGTGGTAGGCCTTCCTATTTATAAATAGGTTGGCTGTTTTTCCAGGTGCTTTGATGGCAAAATGTGCAGTCATGCCATGGCTGCCAGAAATCCAAGCTCGTCTTGACCAAGATAGTCAATTAGAAAAGGTTGCAAGCAAACCTGGATGGTAGATTTTAGTCTGATGCGACCTTTTAGGGGGTTTTCATTATAGTCACTATATTAAGCTAACAAGGTCAACATGCCAGGACAAAGCAGCCTGTCTACAAATTTACTCCCTCCACCACCAGTGGCAGTGTGTACCATCTAGAAGATGCACTGCAGCAACACACCAAGGCTCCTTAGACAGCACCTTCCAAACCCACATGGTTATCTAAAAGGATAAGGGCAGCCATCACATGGGATGGTTAGTGGCTCGGAAAGGAGCTTCCAGGCGGTGTTCCCAAATTGGAAATTTCACTTCCTTCTGTCACTGGGTCAAAATCTTGAAACTCCCTAACAGCACTGTGGGTGTACCCGCACCACAGGGGCTTCAGTGGTTCAAGGCAGCTCACCACTTTCAAGGGCAACAAATGCTGGCCTAACCAACAACATCCACTTCTCATGAATAAGAAAAAAAAATCCATGCTAGTGTTAGTGGCTGTCATCCAGCACCATATTGAGCAGCCCACAAAAGGTTGTTTTAGCTAAACTTGAGAAGCAAGTTTGTCCTAATCTCACATGCCCGTATGCTGCAAGTAGGCACAGACTGGCAAAATTTCCAAGGGAGATTAGACCATCTTTCAGGAATCATACCCCAAATAAAATATGAGAACCAGGAGGACAATGATTAGTTTAAATTTCTTTTGTCAATGAGAAATTTTAGAAAACATAGCAAGTGGTCAGGATCTGCAACATACTGCTTGAGTATGTGGTGGAGGCAAATGCACTTGTGGCAAATAGGGAAATTTGTTATTGGATATGTGCCCAAAGAGAAAAATTGCAGAGGTAAGGGCAGGGGAGTTGAACTAACCAAGTTGCTCTTGCAGACCACTGGCAGGATCAATAGCCACCTCCTTTACTGGAACCATTATGATTCTATAACATTAGGATAGCAAGAGGAAGCATCTATGTCCATTGGAAGCTCCCCTGAAAAAATGATCACAAATCTCCCCTTAATTTCAAAGCAGCAGCTCTGATTTCTTTGACCAGAAAGAGATTTAAGTCCAAAAAAAAAGTGTTAAATTTAGCAACCTTAAGAGTTATGAAAATACAGCCAAGTAGCGTTAAAGTTCTACTCCTAGCAAAGCAACTGTTGAAGAATTCAAAAGTGATTAAAAATTGCCATTGACACGCTTAACAGCTTTAGATGGTCAGCATTTGTTGGAAACTTTTCAACCATGCACCCACCTACAAAGCTTAAAACATAAATATAGTAAGCTGACTAATCAGACATCTCATTACCAACACCATTACCAAGACGAGTTAATTGCCAAGTCCCTTACACCAATTGCTTTGGGACATATCTTGGAACTTTTGGTTGCAGGGTATGAGAGCCAGAAACCTGTAGGTTTTCTGCAAAGCAGCCAAAAACAAAGGACATCAAGATTAATTGGATTAATCTGCTTACTCCTGTATTACAAAATGATGTCATTGGCAGCAAGTAAATATAATCAGTTTTAATTTTAAAAGTTTACTGGTTGAATAAAGTGATCAAACTGTTCATGTTTACCTTGATGCCCTAATTTGCAACTGGCTGAAGTAGCTGTTCTGACTTGAAGCAGAAGAGAAATATAAAACACCTAGTTCACATCACAAGGAGATAGGTACTATTTTTACCCTGATAGCACTGGTGGAGAGAAAGACAGTTAATGTGAGTCCATATGACTCTTCAGAGCTCTGAAGGAGTCATATGAAGTCTAAATGTTAACTCTCTCTCTCTACAGATGCTGTCAGACCTGCAGAGTTTTTCCAGCATCTGCAGTATTTTCCCTTTTAACTATTTTTACCCTGTTGGGCTACAGAAAAAGGTAGCTTGTAGGCCAGTATGCAGCTTCCAAAGATACATAGACTGCTGTGTAGACTGCCACTTAACCAAGTCAACATGAACTGTTACATGCAACACCCTAGAAAAGGTTGAGATTCTGACCTACTTAAATGTGCAAGTGTTAACTCAATCCAAGGAGGGTTAATTTGGTTGAAAAGTGTGGTGCAAACTACTATTGAAATGAGCCAGTTAGTACTACCTCATCATGATCAGGCTTCTGACTTTAAAAAAATGCATTTGCACATGGTAAAATTCTACTTCACACTTTCAGCTCAATGGCTTAACCTGACATTGCAACATACTTCATTTGAAGCAATTTGCTTGGAAAAAAGACAGCTTTATACAGACTGAGAATGTAATCTACTGAAGATAGAAGTTCAGTTACATCATTATGAAAACAGACAAGTCAGACTTGGGCTTAGGTCAGCAAGATTCTGTGACAAACACTACTTCTTCCTCCCATTGCCCACCTTCAATACATTTCCTCAATATGGTTTGCCCTATTTCAACACTAAGTACCAGCAAGACTGAATTCCATGAAGTACACAACCACACTGCTAGCAAAGAAAAAAAAACACAACCTGAACAAAAAGAATGCCAATGATATGGCTATGCTAGTATCCTTACGGCAGGCAGTTGAGGAAGAGTAGCAGGTCTGCAAGTTCAGTCAGGGATTAAAAATACGTTTGTATTAATTGGGTATAAATCAATCAATCAATCTCTTGCTCTTATGGTTATTGCCTACCAACTCCTTTCAATGTTAACTGGGATTAAACTGAAGTTCAAAGATATAAACAAGTAAAAAACTCATTTTTTTGAATTACTACTGACAATTTACTCAGACCATTATAGCCAAAGCCAGAAATTGTGCAATTTGCCATTTTACCTTGAAACTCATTAAAATTCACTATTTGAATAAGAGTAACTTTTATTAAAGTTTAGTACAAGGAATTCATTTGACATTTATGACCAACTATTCCAAATGCAATTAAAGTAGCAGTTATTGCCAAGCCTCCAATCAGCATCAATACCCAGGAATAGGCCTTCATGTAGTCTTCATCTTTAAAAAAAAAGCAAGTCATTAATATTTCAGTACCACTGAAGAATCATTCAACTAATCCAAATAAATTCTCCACCTTTCATAATCTTGTTTTCAACAGAAGGGAATTCTGTCAAGATCACCACTGCTCCTGATGATACATATCCTTGCAGGTGGCGCTCTGCATCAGCACTCCGACCTGCAGTTGCACACAGCTGGTCAGTATGTTACAGGCAACACCACAAATTTTACTCTAATTGTAAATGCCTTACCCATTCGTTGTTTGCCTGGTACACATTGACCAGGACAGAGGAGCCCATTTACCGGTTCCTTCCCGCACAAGATTACACTGCAATGAAAATACACCTAAGGAAATAAAAGGACACTATCATAGCAGGACATTAGGTAGAAAGCACCAAAGCATGTTGTGCTGAAGCAATCCTCACCTGCTCCAAGATATTAACATCTCCCAAGATAAAAGCAAACATCTTGACTTCAAACCTTTTGAAGTGACTAGGATATCTGACCCTCTCACTCCTTGTTACTGGATGGAAGGTGGTCATATACAGATCAGCCTCATTCTCACAGCTATAAACAAAAGTTCCTCGTTACAACAGAAGTAAATCAGTAGCTTGCCAACTTTAGAAAGCAGCAGTTCATTACTTGCCTGTTGACAACAACTGGCCACTGTGGAATGCCCCGTCTGTCTTGTGATGCAGTTGCCCAACAATCTTGCAGGAACAATTCAATTTGTGGATCTTCATTACGCAACAGTTGCACTTCAAAGTAGAGGGGGTCAGTCAGATACTTCACTACTGGATAGTCACTGTGCTCATACAGGTCAGAATACGACACATCTGCAAGCATCCAAGCAATGTGGTTGGGAAAGAAATTACTCATTTCAAATTGATCTTGCCTAGTGAGTTACAGATGATCACATACTGCACATTTGCTTTAAGGCTATTTTATATGGAGCTGGTGTGAAGTCACTAGCTGAGTTTTACCTTTGGCAAGTTGCATAACTAAGACTAGAGGTCCATATCCAGGTGCAATTATTGAGCATTTATTTGGTGTTCAAACTGAAGATGCAGCGAGTCATTTACATGGTAACGACATGATATTGCAAGCCTAGGAGGAACAAGCAGTTACTTAACACTTCATATATCGACACCAAAAAACCACCTTTTCTCAGATTCTTACCGATATATTGGATCGCTAGGTGCTGATTTTCTGAAGTATGCCACTTCATTCTCATAGATCATGTAATCCTTCTCAAACTATTACAAGAGAAGCCAAATTAGTCAATTACTAGATGCCTGCTGAGCCCTTACTGCAGACTCCAGCTCATTTTTCCAAATAGAAAAAAAAATGTTGGCTTACCCTTCTACTTGTTCCACATGAGTCTGCAGAAAATTCAAAGGTGGCTTTGAATTCTGTACTTTCCTTGGGTTTACAGGTTTTATCTCTCACCATCATTTTGCCATTTACTCCCAACAATGCTTCAAGTTTTAGAGCAGTAATGACAATTCTTCCATTTGGGAAACAAGCTAAGAAAGAAAAGTAGTCAGTATGCCAATGCTATGCAAGAGGTCAGGTTATCAGAGTGAGTGAAAGTCAAGAGCTTACTTAGGAGGTTGGTTGTTGGAAAGCTACAAGAAACAGAAAAGTTGACTAGCACATCTAGGGTTTTATTATCCCAGAGCTTGAAGTCAAATCTATTGCGAAGACCTTGGTTATTTATTGCCTGTAACAAAGCCACAATTAATTTAGGATCCAATCAAATTAAATCAAGCCAAGACACTAGTTAAAAGCAACTTACTTCATGGACAACACGAGCTGCATCATGTGGAATTACGATTACCGAGTGGGTACTATTCTCTCTCAGGATATAACCATGCTGCTCAGCAGAATGAGGGGTTAGCTGTACATTACCAATGAAAGGAATCCAGTAATGATCCAAGGTGTCATGTGTCACTACCAGTGTGATGTTCTCTTCATCACAAAAACCATTTGCCACAGGAAGTTCTAAGGAAACATTTTACATTACTTGAAAGCATTTAAATTGCCTTCTAGTTTGCACAAGGAGAAAAATCACCTTACCTATTTCATGCTGATATATTAAATGAGCCACATGTGTGAATGTTAGATTTTCTGGTACCACTGTCAGTGTGTAGATGATATCAAGGGTATATTGTTCAACACCATCTCCGATATACTGAAAAAAGGAACGGGAAGAGTTAGCAACATGTTCAAGCAGCCGTGTGGAAACACAATTAGCCCCGATATTCCATTACCTTTCTATCTACAACTGGTGACTCCATTGGAACTTCAAGGATGAAGATTCTATTTAGGGCTGTTTCATTTGTGGTAGTCCCATTGTACACATTAAACATTGTGTTTTCTTCATCCACAGGGAAGGATCGAGAGTCCAAGGTGAGTTTTCTAAGTTCTACATCAGGAAGAAAGTTGCCCAGTGTGACGTTGAACAGCCATTGCTCAGGAATGGTCTCTGGAAGACATGAAAAAGCTGAATTGTACACTGGAATCCATGTATGCAACAGCATAAACCAGCTACCGATGTTAATTGGCAGCAAATGCAGCCCGATGAAGTGCCACACATGCAGTTCTTATGTTGCTGTGCCATGTTTGCTCTTTTAGAAAGAAAAAAGTCTATTTTTGGGAAAGGTCATGCATGGACATTAATGGGTATATTTTTCCCCCATTTCAACCTCATTGAAATTTCTATTTCTAAATCTGGAGTGGGCAGGGGAGTTGTGTGGCAGAGTGCATGGGACCTACAACATTTAAATCTGTGGCATTGAACATCTAAAATGCAGTCATTCCTACAGGTTGTTTGTGATTAAATACATTCAATTAAATTTACACTTGTTGCAATGTAGGGTATTAGTATGTTACATTTTTCCTTCTCAAATTTCCGGTTAGATTATGAATCAAGTCTGTCCCAATTACTCAATACTAAATGTATTCTGACCCATCATCTTGTTTGCTTGGAATTTATTGTAGCAGAATGATATCCTGTGGGTAATCAAGGCATTAACTGCTTCTGATGGAGCCGAGTGATATCTGCTTAGACCAGCATGCGTGTATTGATGACAACTGTGTTGTCAGGAGGCAACTGCTTTCATCTGTATAGGCAGGTTAATTGCCTGTGTAGCAAACAGTTCAGGTTAAGGTTCTACATCTGCAATCCACTGCTATCAAGTCAAACAGAAACAATGAATAGTTTGTTAGAACAGTTAGAAAGGTATGATCATTTGTGACTTAGACTTAAACTCTAGAATGATGGACTTGCTGTTTAAGAGAAGCAGTGTCTCTCTGGAGCGGTTTTAACATGAACTCTGTTCTTGAGCCAGAAAAAAAACCTTCCTCACCTGTAGCAGGACAAGACAATAAAAAAGGGGAAAGGGACAGCACTTATGCAGACCACATTTTAAGTGCTTCAATGCCTTCAATCTAAAATGTTAAACCAAAATATACACAAGTAGGCTGCTTCCTCTGGGCCAGATTTCATTAGCTGAGTGGCAAAGAACCCCTTTTACAAAATATGCCGGCTATGCCATGTTTAACATAAAAATGACAGTACATACCATCAGTGAGAACCAGCAGATGAGGAATAAAGGGGGTAATAACTGGATGGATCACATTGATCTTATTCATTCCCCAAGTCTCATCTTCCCACAGGTGCTCCAAGAACAGATTGATACTGTACTTGATACCATACTGTCCATCCACCACATAGCTCTGAAAAAAAGTGAAAGGCAACAATTACTGATCAAGTACTTGGAATTGGTTATTCTATTTTCATGAATTCAGATTCTTCGACAATGTTAATTGTTAGTAAGATACTTGCATCCCAAGTTGAGTTGTTTTAGTTTTGAAATAATTTTAAAAATTGAATTCCTCACCAACCTTATAGTAGCCATCCTGTGCTCCAATTGGGACCCTTATAGCAAGAGCTGTATCATTTTTATCAAGGGTATAGTTTCTTTCTGCCATTCTTGTGGGGTCCAACTTTATGCCATTTATTCCCATGGAGGTGTTGTCTTGATGAACTGCACTGGTTACAATTGGAGTGAAGATTCTTGGCACTGTCCATATGATAGTGTCATCAATGAATGTAATACCATCTAATGAGTAACCAAAATACCATTGATAAGTCAGCAATACAACTTTGGGTCACAATTATTCTAGTTAGAATGGAAATGGAACAGAAATAAAATGGATGGCTCCCCTACAGAGGGCACCACTATAAAAAGGACAAGATTTTTAGATAGTTATAGAAAGTGGTTAGCTAGTCTACAGTTAAAGCAAACATTTTATTCCTGGTTAATTGTTTAAGTTAAACAATGGTATCAATTTGAGATGGTTTGATCTATTCACTTCAGTCAGGGCAAGCAAATGAAAGATGGCTGTGCTGTTGAGAGCATAATGCTTGTAACATTTGATTTCTTACCAACAGGACAAGCCATTGCAGTGTCAATTAGCAAAATCATCCAATGTTCTTTGTAAAAGCTTGTTGACCGGATTACAGTCAAGGGAACACCTTGGACCTAGTTGTAAAAAAGGAAAGACTAAATTTATATGCAAAGCCAAAACATCCAAACCTTATTTATAAGAATGCTTCAAATTGTACCAATGCCACCTGGTATACGATTAGTGAACTCACCAAAACTATTTCAGCCTCATTTGTATAATATGGAGCACGGAGCAATATACGAGACATTGTAGTATTGATTCCATAGTTCATTTCATGCGCTTCTTTCACAGTCATGCTTCTTTTGCCACCAGGGGTGAGAAATACCACTTGCCATATCCCACTTTCTGCACTAGTTGCCTAATAGAACAGTGAAGGCCATTACAACATTGTTACAACAAGCATGACAAGTTCTGCAAGATTCAGGGTGAGTTTTAAAAAAGTCATTCTCCAACATTTGAGATTTAACGCATCTGTGAGCAATGCCATGGAAGGAGGAAAGGAGGGAAAAACAAGACAGGAAATGTCATCCATATATTTGATGTTACAGATGGTGAGAGTCTGAAGAACCATAGAACACTACAGCACAGAAAACAGGCCATTCGGCCCTTCTAGTCTGTGCCGAAATATTATTCCGCTAATCTAAAGTAATGTAGCTTCTGAAGTTCAATCTATTGGTAGAAATGAAGCCGCAAACAAAATTTAAGTAATTTATACAAAAGGACAAGTTGATAGATGTCCAAAAGCAGATGCAAAATATAGATTATAGGGGCATGTTTTGCTGATTAGACCATTTGTACATTAGTTAAAGGTCATAAAAAATCTCAATGTAACAATTTAATCTGCAGACATGGCTCAATGGATCCAATTAATAATAAAGAGCAGTTTTAAATTTAACTTCCAGAATTTTATTTCAGAAATAAGCAGAATTTGATATATGGAGAATTCTAGAAATTACTAATGGAGATGCAAGTGTATGAGCAGCATTGAAAGTTCAATTCCCCCATGATATCTTACTTCTGGAAATACTAGTGACCAGTCTTGAGCATCTTGTGCATAATCCTCCTCAATTGGTGGTATGCTTCTTTGTACTGAGACCTGCACATGGAGCAGATTCAATGCATTACTCAGTAGTTATTAAAATGATACACAAGTTGCATCAGTGTGAAATGGCAGATTTGCAGCACAAGCATTTCAGACTCTACAATTTATTGCTCAGGTATCTGATATATGTTAAGTGTTAGATTTATGATTATTCTCCTAAACATCTCAATTACTGATGTCATTAGTCAAATTCAACATTTGGCATACAATGCTAATCATAATACTGGCAAAATGTGCTATTTACCTGCATGTAGTTTTCTTCACAGAAAATTTCCCTTGCAGCCCATGGTGAGTACGTACAAGATAGAGTTTGAATATATGTTGAAGCCACTGTTGTGTCAGTTCCTACATGTATTTGTACAGTGAGGTTGAACTGTTCATCAGCCTGCAAACAGAGTGCAAAAGCAATAACTGCATGCTAAGGTCACCATTTGGATACACTGTCATTCTGTACACAATTGCTTATCCTGCATTTACTATTACTTTCTTAGTACTTCCCACTATTTGTCTATCAAACATCTCCATACAGATGGAGAGGGGTCTATTGTTCCACTCATTGTAGAATAGAGCCTCAAAACATCAGACTCTAGTTAAGGGGTTGTTTTTCCAATTACAATGCATAGAGCCCTATACTCTTTCTCCACCACCTCACCCCAAGAGAAGTCAACAACTACTCTTTCCATGCAGGCACTTAGAATAGCATTCATTTTAATTTTTCCTGTTTCCCCATGCCACAGCAAGGATGGTTAGATCTCCTGTCTAGTTTAGATGTTCTATTAATTCTCTCTATATTATCTTACCACAATATGTACACAACAGCCAAGGACGGAGGCACGGAATTCAACATTATTCCAGGAATCCACTGCAATTGTATAGCCACACTGAGAAGCAAAGCTTGGTGTAACGAGATAGATATTGCCAGCCGGATCTGGAAACAGAAAGGCTGGAGTTAGCTTCTAACTGGAATTCAAGTTAGAGTAAGATAGTTTATTGGTGCAACTATGTAAACAAAAAAAAATCCACCTTGCTTTCAGCTGGGAAAAATCTTTGCAAGGCCCAGCAGGTGCATAAGTAGGAACGTGTCCAGCCCAATTCACTGTTACAAAACCAAAAAGCAATATGTATTTCTGGTGCAGGTTCAAAATCTAGATAGCATGATAATTAACAGGATTAACTAAACCTAGGCTATATGCAATTGGCAAAAGAAAAAAAAAAGTCACTTTTAGGATAGTGAAACAGTCAAGTGGTGTGGCATGGCATGAGAACAATGAGGGGTAGGGCAATATCACCTGCAATTTAGTTATTGCTCAAATTAAAGGGGACAATACTTGTATTCGGTGATTCAATAAATCACACCTACTAATTGGTTTTCTGTATTTTCTCCAAAAAAAAAGTGACTTAACTCATCTGGGTGCACCTAAAAAAAGTCAAGGCAAGAATCAATAAACTCATTGCATCTTTTCATTTTATACAGCAAGGAAAGAAAAAAAATCACACTGCAGTATCACAAAAGCATAGTTTTAATGCAAAAAAACTGCAGTTAACTTGCTACTGTGACCTGTTGCTTTCTGTTTTCATGTTTATTTTCCATTAGTGAAGAGGCAGTTTTCAGCCAGCAAATCCTGGACTCTAGAATTATAAGAGAAACCTCCACACTATTGTTGTTATCTCCCTTAATATCCTTGCTACCATAGCATCTCCGAGAGTACCTGGAGGATATTTCCCAATGCCAAAAGTGCTTAACTGCAAATTGAATTGAGGGTGCCCACATTTTGGAGAAATGCATGACTGTTCCACTTTAAAAAAAAACAGCACCACAAGACTTGTGTGCCTTGAATTATAAATTCAGGTCAGGATTCAACACATGCACATTGAAGTTAGGAGACAAAGCGCTTGAAAAATCTAGTTTTGGTTTTAAGATTCGTGAGGTGGCAGAGAGTGTTTGAACAGGTTCTTGCTCACTGAAGAAATTATTTCACATCCCTTACTCGTCAGCCATCACCATCACTGCACAGAGAAAGTAACAATGATCCTCCCATTAGAGTGCAGTGAAAGAGCTGGAACGCCAGATCGCAGGACCCAATAGCAACATCACATCAGCACTGGAGTCAGTAACAGAGGTCAACTTACCAACAACGCTAATCTGCCAAAACTTCCCGACAAGAAAGTGCTTATTTAGTCCAACCCAAAATACACTGTCGCGGCATTCAGTCTTCAGGAAACCTACAGAAACGGATCAGAGAAATTCCTTCAATATTAAACCATTGGCGACGACACCACAACAATAACAACAACAACACCGGCGTCGCACAAACGCCGACCTGGAGGCGCAGGTTGCATCGGGACTTCAGGGGCTGCCGCAATCACCGACAATATCAAGCTGCTAAAAACAAACAGAGCAGCCATTAGCAAAAAAAACATGATGAGGAAACTTCCTCCCAACTTTCCCCCCATTGCAAAGACTTACCCAAATAACAGGGCAGGCGCCATGGCTCGGACTCTATCCCCAAACTGCCCAGACCACGTCTTTAGTGGCTTCCCCCACAACATAACTAAAAAAAAAGCAGAGAGTCTCCCAGTGGAATGGTGAAAGGGGTAAGAAGGCGCGCGCAATTTAAGCCGGGCTCCGGGCTCCGGGCTCAGGGTCACGCGCTCATCATCATCATCATCAGCAGCAGCGCCCGCACCTGGTGCAGGTTACAGCGGCATCAAACGAGGTGTCAGCTGTGGCTCAGTCCATAGCACCCTCGCCTTTGAATCAGAGGGTTGTGGGTTCATGTCCCTCTCCTGGAAAACCAAGAACTGTGATTGTACTCGAAAGAGTTGCAATCTGTGACTGTTGATAACTCGAAAGACTTTCCCGGAAACCAAGAACTGTGATTGTACTCGAAAGAGTTGCAATCTGTGACTGTTGATAACTCGAAAGACTTTCCCGGAAACCAAGAACTGTGATTGTACTCGAAAGAGTTGCAATCTGTGACTGTTGATAACTCGAAAGAGTTACAGCGGCATCAGTCGGCAGCCGAACATTGTCCATAGGCGGGCGTCACCAAAAACTCGAGAGCACCCACAAGAACTATATATATATATACAGTCCAGTCGTACACACAATAATTATAATTCTATAATCAAGGGCTTGGCTCCAATGCCAGAGTTTGGGGTGCAGGCTGCTGCGGGCAAGGCTGCCAGTGATGGGGATAACAGTGAAACAAGCTGCTCACCTCTCCTGCAGGAGAGAGTTGCCTGTGGTGTTTCACAGGGTGTGTCCTATGCCTACAATATGGAAACTAACTCATTGTGGGCGGTGTGACCAAAGGGGAGCAAACGTCGACGAGGAAGAGACGGGGCCAAGTGTATCTCACTGGGAGAGACCCTGGAAATAATGGTGCTGGGGGAGGAAGAGAACGATTGTTGGAGATGCCCGGGCTACATCTGGACAGGTAAGAATGGAACCAGGCACGGGTGGTCTGGCTAAGCTGGAAAATGATGGAGAAGCGTTGGGAAAGGATGCGGATGCAGACTGTCTCAAGGACTGTAACAATTAAACACAAGGAGGGATAATGCACCAGAGTCAAATAGGATAATGTGTCTTTGATTTAGGGTCATTTTGGTGCTATGACCAGGGAGAAAATGCTTGAAATGATTCAAAGGGAGTTGTTGGAAAAAGGGCCACAGATTTGAAAAGGGACGGGGTGTTTGGGTGACACCATGTTCAAGGATTTTATAGAGAAAAATAAGATTGGAAATGGGGCAGTAAACATAATGGTGCTGGGTTTTATGTGGAGGGGATGATTTTGAGTGACACTACCCGTGAAGTGGAAATCTTTACAATCGCAACTTTTACCGGGACCAGGTAGTTGGTTGGACTGCACAGCAAAGCAAAAAACATGGCCCAAAAAAAAAACCAGTAGCGAGTTGTCCTCATCGGTTGTCCACATGCATTAAACTCAAGCTGAGGGAGGCACACTCTCCAGTGTAAGTTTGCACCTGCTAAAGTCGAGCCGCAGGTCGGTGTGAAATAACATTTCAAAAATGTCCAGGCAATCTGTTGAACCTCCTCTTGAATGGAATATTCCTAATGTGGGAGGTAAAAGAGCTGCTATTGCTTTCTCCTGCAAAGTTCCCTTCTGGAGTGGTAGTGAGTTATGTGGTTATATCAGAGTATTCGTGTGCAGCTCCAATGCTTATGCCCAGGTCTGTGTGTATTCTAATAAGGCTCTGCTGACTGCATCACAGTTAACGATGTCTAACTCATCATAATATAATCATTGCATGAACTCTTAGAACATAAATTTTAAGTGAAGTGTTTATAAAGGGACGTTACCATTGATCGTTTCCCACATTGAGGCTTGGGATGCCTTTTATTTGGTTTTTCTCTTACCATTAGCATCGGAATTATATTGCAGTCAAGTGAAACCCAAGCAGTAAGGGTACAGAACTTGTATTGATACAGCGTCTTTCACATCCTCAGCACATCCTAAACATTTGAAACGGAGTTCTGTTTTTGTTTTGGATTTCCAGCATCCGCAGTAGTTTTTTGTTTTTATATTTGAAATGGAGTCATAGTTATTAGATAGGAGAGACAATATGAAATAAAGGGTACAATTCTAAAAGGGGTGCAGGAGCAGAGGGACCTGAGTGCACATGTGCATAAATCATTGAAGGTGGCAGGAAAGGTTGAGCGAACAGTTAATAGAGCATACAGCATCCTCTGCTCTATTAATAGTGACATAGAGTACAAAAACAATGAAGTTATGTTAAACTTGTACAGAACACTGGTTCAGTCTTAATTGGAGTATTTCATCCAGTTGTGGGCTGTATACCTTAGGAAGAATGTGAAGGCATTAGAAAGAGTTTAGAAAAGATTCATGAGAATGGATCGAGGGATGAGAAACTTCAGTTAAATAGATTGGAAAAGTTGGGACTGTTTTCCTTGAAGAGAAGGTTGAGAGATTTGATAGAGGTATTCAAAATCATGGGAGGTCTGGACAGAGTAGATAGGGAAAAATTGTTCCCGTTGGTAGAAGGGTTGAGGACAAGAGGGCGCAGATTTAAGGTAAAAGAAGCAATGGCGATATGAGGGAAAACTTTCAGGCAGTGAATGGTTAAGATATGGAATGCGCTGCTTGAGAGAGTGGTGAAAGCAGGTTCAAAGGAGGCATTGAAGAAGGAATTGGATTATTACCTGAAAAGGAAGAATGTGCAGGGCTGGGGAGAAGACAGGAGAGTGGTACTGGGTGCATTGCTCCTTAGGAGAGCTGGGTCACGGAAACGACTGGCTGTAACAATTCTATGATCCTGTGAGGTAGAGAATGCAGCTACCAAATTGTGCATATGAGGTTCCGCAAGCAACAATGGATAAATAACTAGTTAACCTGATGGTGTAGATTGAAGGATACATCTTGTTGAAGAGAATCACCCTCGACATTCTTTGAATAATATCGGGAATCTTTTATGTCCCGCTGAACAGGCGGATGAAGCCTTCATTCCACCGGATAGAATATCTGTGGGGGATCTCCAATCTCCTGCCGCAGGTTCAACAGGAACCCGAGAAACGGCACCAATGGCCGTTGACACTGAAGTTATGATGTTACCTTCAAGAAAGATTACTCCCAACATCTCATCGAAAAGACGACATCTCTGACAATGCATCTCCTTTTCTCTGCACCCCACGCAAGTACTAGCGTAGATTATTTCCTCGAGTCCTGAAATGGGGCGAGTATCCGCAATCTTCGAAAGCAGAAGTAAAAGTGCTCCTGCTGAGCCAAACTTGACACTACTCGTGAACGCTGTTCAACCTTTCATGCTCAGCACAGTCGGCGGCCAGGTCGCCAACTCACCTATTGATTTATTTTTGAGCATTTGATACCTTGGCATATCGATGTAAGTACCACTGTGCTAACAGTTTCTTTTTAAACATAAAACAATATCAGCAATCGGGAAATAAATTTCCATAGCTAAACCAGGGCACTGCTTTCGTTTTCAGGGATAGTGGATATCTGTATTACATAATTAGATTCCCCGAATGCTGATGAAATCCCAGAATACTATACAATGAAATCGCTATTTGGCTTTGGCGCTGTAAACCAGTAGCGCTAGTAATAAGTGTGATTAAGAAAGCGTATCTCGGAAGTAATGTGAGCAACGCCATGGGAGTATTGAATATTCAACAGATAATTTGTTCTTAGCGGATACAGCATGAAATTCGTTCAGTTTTGCTCTGAAAAGATTTATTGAATTTGTCTTTTTTCCATTGGCAATGCACATGCCTCGATGTATTTCTTAATTTTACAAATATTACGGGTATGTAGTGTGAACTAGTTTTAAACGGTTAGTTGTAACGTGTATACTAAAATTTACATTAAACCGTGATTCAGCTGAGTAACCAATTAGTAGCTATACAAGGTTCTCCATATTTTCAGCAGTGGTCTATAACGAATATCGACATATACATCCAATATATTCAGTGTAGATTACCATTATGCAAAAAAACAGGATGCTTTTTTTGTAATAACGCCAAGCTCCGCGTTGGAATTCACAATGATCATTTTTATTCAAGTAGGTGTAAAAAAAATGAATCATATAGATATATAGGAAGGACATTGTCACTTTACAGGAA
Source organism: Cetorhinus maximus (assembly GCF_964194155.1). Lineage (NCBI taxonomy): Eukaryota > Metazoa > Chordata > Chondrichthyes > Lamniformes > Cetorhinidae > Cetorhinus > Cetorhinus maximus. Next base: position 12,742,133 of record NC_135883.1, on the reverse strand, counting down.
ATCATTTTGTTTAAATCTGCTAGTCCTTTATGAAAAAAAAACATTTTAAAGCCTCTTTTTACCGACTGAAAAATTTATCTTATTCTGGGTCAACAGCAAAAGGAGACCTTTAAAGACCAAAAGTAGTTTTATGAACTCTTTCCAAATTTAAAGACTAGAACCAAGTCATTATAAATTCAGTTGTATTTTATTATTCATTCATGGGAGGTGGGCGATGCTGGCAGTCGGCATTTATTACCCATTCCTAATTGCCCTTGAGAAGGTGGTGGTGAGCTGCCTTCTTGAACCACTGCAGTCCATGTGACGTAGGTACACCCACAGTGCTGTCAGGGAGGGAGCTCCAGAATTTTGACCTAGTGACAGTGAAGGAATGGCGATATATTTCCAAGTCAATGGAAACACTTTGTAAAATTAAACCTCCTGGCATTGCTCATTTATGATGTTGGTAGCATATAAGTCAACCTTTCAAAGAGTAAGAAATAATAAAAAAACTACAAGTTGTCCAAAAGCACAAAACTATGGACACTGGAAATCTGAAATAAAACCAGAAAATGCCGGAAGTAGGGGCATAAGAACAGGAGTAGGCCATTCAGCTCATCAAACCTGCTTCACCATTCGATTAGCTCATGGCTGATCATCTACTTCAATGCCATTTTCCTGTGCTATTCCCATATCCCTTGATATCATTAGTCTCCAGAAATATATCGATTTTTTTGTCTTGAACATGCTCAGCAGGTCAAGCAGCAGTTGTGGAGAGAATGTTTCAAGTCTGCCAAGTAAACTCTTTTAAACTGCAAATTGTGTTTGTCTGACTTGTCAGGCAGCATATGTAAAGAGAAAATACAGATTAATGTTTCAGGCTTACACACTTTGTCAGGACTAAAAATTGAAAAATAAGTCAGCATTTTAATAGGGTTGAAAACAGAAAGAAAAGGTTTCATACAACTTACCCCTTTTAATTCTGTGCCCGTTATAAGAAATTATAAATGGATACGAGTTACTTAAGACTTACAAAACTTAGGCATTGCAATGCATGAGTGAGTTCACTCCATCAAGCACAGAAACATGTCTCTTTATTTATTCTTTCATAGGATGTGGACATCACCAGCAAAGCCTGTATTTGTTGCCCATTACTCCAAATGAGTGGTTTGCTAGGCAATTTCAGAGGTCAGTTAAGAGTCAACCAGATTGCTGTGGGGTCTGGAGTCTCATGTAGAGCAAACTACTCTAAAGGACTTTAGTTTTACAATTGATGACAGTCACCATTACTGAGACTAGCTTTATATTGAACTTATATTCCACCAGCTGCCATGGTGGGATTTGAACTTATGTCCCTAGAGCATTTGCTTCTGGATTACTGGTCTAGTGACATTACCACTATGCTACATCTCTTGATGTTACATAATAGGTCTCCCTCTTCATCCTGGTTGTTTTGCCTGTCACCATGGAATTCCTTCATGCTAAACAGCCCAAGTGCTCATCCTTTACATACCAGAAAACGGAACTGCACACAGCCTAATCCAATTAGTATGTAACATGCTTACTTCCCTTGCTCTCTTTCAACCACTGGGTATACATGCATGAATTATACTCCTGATCATGTTTGGTCTTCCTAATATTGTAGCTGAGGTTTGTTTCAATTTTAACAGCTGATCACTGCTCTTTATACAATAGCTGCTAGTTAATTCCTGCTCTTGTTAGTTATAAATGGTGCCACCAAACTTTCGTGCAGATTAACTCTTTCTCACAGGTAGAACCTGCCTATTCAACAGTATGACTTCAAGCTATACTTGGAGCTGACCTGGTCCTTTGCTTTACATCACGTTTTTTGTTCAGCACTTTAATGAAAAGCATTTTTCCACACAGGTATCAAAGACTCTTTGATCTCAATTCTTAATCCTTTATTCCCTTCCTTCTCACCCTCTCTACTTCTAAACTTGTCTTTGAATGTGGTAATCTTTCCCTCTAATAATCCTTCCGACACTAAATGCTTTCCCTTTACATTATGCTGAGTTTTTTCCACATGTCAGCACCTCAATGACTTGAGATTGAATTGATGGAGTTCTTCTATGATCTTTGTTTTTGCTCAGGAGACTTCCCTCCTCAATAATGCTGCCCCCTTCCCATCTCCAGCCTTCTCAATCTGCATCCTTCCCTCCAGCTCATTTAATTTTCTTGGTCTATTTGAGAGCTGCCACCATGATATTAGCTGCCTTAGTTTTTCTATTAATGCTACTTAATCTATTAATTTATAAACTCATCTCTCCCCAGTCTTAATTCCAACCCTATTATCAAACCTGTTGACAGAGGGGCACTGTTCTCATATGATGGAGGGACCGCTGTCTGGTTGAGGCTGAATGCCAACTATTGGATGGTCTGTTATTTCTCAATAGATTTTAACCTTAATACCAAAAATTTAAACAATAATTTCTCAGACTGTTATCAAAGCTGTTCCCAAGCTGGCTGTTTCTGTGAGAACTTGCACTCATAAACCCAAAACAAACTGGCACCTCCCTGCATTACCTATTCCCATAGCAATGTGGGATTACCATCACTAAATCTCCCATTATCAACATCCTGTGGGGTTACCATTGACCAGAAACTGAGCTGGACTAGCTATATAAATACTGTAACTCAAGAGCAGGTCAGAGGCTAGGAATCCTCAACGAGTAACTCACCTCCTGACTTCCCAAAGCCTGTCCACCATCTACAAGGCACAAGTCAGGAGTGTGATGGAATACTGTCCACTTGCCTCGATGAGTGCAGCTCCCACAACACTCAAGAAGCTGGACACTGACCAGGACAAAGCAGCCTGCTTGATTGACGCCCCATCTAGAAACATTCATTCCCTCCACCACCGACACACAGTGGCACCAGTATCTATGAGATGCACTGCAAGAACTCACCAAGGCACCTTAGACAGCACCTTCAAAACCCATGACCATTACATCTAAAAGGACAAGGGCAGCAGACTCATGGGAACACGACTGCCTGGAAGTTCCCCTCCAAACCAATCACCATCCTGACTTGGAAATATATCTCCGTTCCTTCACTGTCGCTGGGTCAAAATCCTGGAACACTCTCCCTAACATCACTGTGGGTGTACCTACACCACATGGACTGCAATGGTTCAAGAAGGCAGCTCACCACCACTACCTTCTTAAGGGCAATTAGGGAGAGGGCAATAAATGCTGGCCTAGCCAGTGATGCCCACATCCCATGAAGAAATCAAAAAAAAATCTGGGATGTTTCAGGTAGAGATACAAGCCAATTAATTTTACCTGTTTTTCCTATACCTGTTATGATTCTCCTCCCAACAGGAAATCTCCATCACCGGATTCCACTGACACTTCGTTGTTTTGCAGCCTTACTTCCTCTTGAGGACTATAGAAATAGACAGATTGGTGTTTCAACTCACTGCTGTCCCAAACTAATTTCGCATTTTACCCATTACAATGATGATTGTGTTGATACTCTTGCTATGATCGAGAATTAATTAACAATCCTCCCAAATTCCACTATTCCCTTATGTCAGTCCATCTTTGACTTCTATTTTCCCACATGCTATTTTGGTAAAGGGCCAAACTGCCTGTGTTATGGTTCTTATTGTATTTGTTTTTCCAGCTAATTTGTTCAGAGGGCACCACTTTTCACCAGAGTTTCTGAAATGTTTTTCCTCAGACGAGATTTTCACACCACAGATCACAAGGATAAGGTATCCAGTATCTAAATTCACCAACAAACTTTTCAGTTCAATCTTCAGTGGTCAATAACAACTATAATCATTTATGTCCCCATTTTCTGTACCTCTGTTGTGACTTAATTTAGTTCATGAAGATGAAAGATGTCACTTTGTGCTCACCTTCCATCACTCTGGCCTCCACATTCATCAAATTATCTTCTGCAAGCTCCATGGCCCCATCATCAAGCATAATTTTTTCCCTCTTCCCCAACATCCAGGAGCTGGGGAGGGGTAATACCCAGTGTTATGGAAATGTCTATTTTCATGATTCATATGTTTTTAAGAGTATTACTTTTGGCTTGGGGATTGAGATTTTTAAATGTAAGATAATGGAAGCAACTGGTTTGAGAGGCTGGTAAACAGACCCAAGATAATTGCCAATCAAAGGATAGTCCATGTTTACGGTCGGAGACGAAGGAAAACACAAGATAATGAGCTAATAAACCATGATTTCAGAGCCTTGGAGGAGATGTCTACAGTTTTCTTCATAAGGGATTTAAATTATTCATGAGCCCCAGAATCAAAAGGGTGTGTTGAAGATAAATTAATTGGCTTGGATCTCTATCTGGAACATCCCAGGTATGCCACATTACTGTAGAAATTGTTTCTGTGAAAGGGTACTTCCCTACATAATGTGACAGCTTGGGAGCAGCTTTGCAACAGGTCATTTACGTCTGAAGCTGGAATAGGCAGAGAATTTGTCTGAAGCTGCAAAGGACCAGGATCAGAGAACTGTCAGAAATTAGGGGTACTTCTGAGTTGATGGCACTAGGCAAGAGCGCAATGAAGCTCATGCTTGAACTGGGGTGTCCACAATTGAGGTACTTAAGGGAAGCTGGAGGGTTGTTTAGCTGGATGCTAGTGAAAGGACCCCAAGAAATCTCATAAGCTGGAGAAAAGCCAGAACAGGGAGGAAAATCAAAGAGGATTCCAGAAAGCTACAGTACACCTTGGTTTGGTTCCAGAAGTGGAGAAGCCAGGGCCATTCAGCTCCTGACCTCATTACAGCCTTGACCCAAACATGGGCAAAAAGAGCTGAAGAGGTGAGGGGAGAGTAACATCCCTTGACGTCAAGGCAGCATTTGACCAAGTGTGGCATCAAGGAGCCCTAGCAAAACTGAAGTCAATGGGAATTGGGAAAAATCTCTGTGCTAGGTCTGACTCCAACCAGTAAAGGGAGATGGTTGTTGGATATCAATCATCTCAATCCCAGTACATTGCTGTAAGAGTTCCTCAGGTAGTGTCTTAGGCCCAACCATCTTCAATTCCATCATCAAAGACCTTCCCTCCATCATAAAGGTCAGACATGGGGATGTTCATGGACAATCAAACAATGTTCAGCACTATTTGTGACTCCTCACATACCGAAGCAGTCAATATCCATATGCAGGTGTCTATATGTGGCAAGATCTGGACAATATTCAGGCTTGGAGCTGACAAATGGCAAGTAACTTTCATGCCACAATTGCAAGTCAATGTCCATCTCCAACAAGAGAAAATCTAACCATCTCCATGACTTCCAATGGCATTACCATCACTGAATCCTCCACTAATATCATCCTGGGGGTTAGGATTGACCAGAAACTGAACTGCCACATAAACACTGTGGCTACAAGAGCAGGTCAGAGGCTGGGAATGCTGCAGCGAGTAACTCCCCTCCTGATCACACTACCCTCCCTAAGCCTATCCACAAGGCACAAATCAGGAGTGTAATAGAATACTCTCCACTTGTCTGGATGAGTGCAGCTCCAATAACATTCAAGTAACTTGACACCATCCAGGACAAAGCAGCCCACTCAATTGGCACCCCATCCACCACCGATGCACAGTAGCAAGTGTACATAAAGTGCACTGCAGCAACATACCAAGGCTTCTTCCACTGCACATTCCAAATGTGCGACCATGACCTCTACCACCCAGAAGGATAAGGGCAGCAGGTGCATGGGAACACCACCACCAAGTTCCTCAAGCCACACACTGTTCTGACTTTGAACCACAATCGTTGTTCCTTCACAGTTGCTGGGTCAAAATCCTGGAACTCCCTCCCTAACAGCATTATGAATATACCTACACGGTTCAAGGCAGCAGCTTACCACCACCTTCTGAAGAGCAATTAGGGATGCGCAATAAATACTAGCTGAGCCAACGACACCCACACACCCACAACCTGTGAACAAATAAGTCTGCAGAACTCTTTCAAGTAAAAGTAGAATGGGGAGTGCCCTGTTGAGGTTTACATAAGAGTGTTAAGATAGGATTTGCTTTGTTTAGCTCTTGTACAGTAAAGACTTTTTGTTTAAAATGAAGTCTTTCAGTTCACACCTAGGTGTTCAAATTTATTTTCAAGTGTTAATTGGCTCCCTTGAGATCACAACAACTGGGACTGCAGACATTTGCAATTTGCACAGCATTTTGACAATAAATACAAGTATTTGAATTGCTAAGTAACAAAATGCTGGTAAAACCGCAGCATCTGTATAAGATAACATTTCAAGTCAATGACTTAAATCAACACTAATTTCTTCCAGTTCTGAAGAGTTTTTTATTTCTGAGATTGAAGAACTGCTGTATCTTGCTTTAACATAAATGAAACCGCTACATGGACAGGGTTACAAGAACGCAACTCTCATTATTCAGATCTTGTTCTGGCTTCTGGTGCAATCGTATTGCAGATGACACAAATGATACCCAAAAGAAAGAGTTGTGTGGGGGGACTTGAAGGAAAGCCAACAAGAAAAGGAATACAGTATTACTAGATGTGAACTACAGGAAGAGCATTTATAAGTTAAGATTTACCAATTACAGATGTTAATTTCAAACATCATGAAACATGTAAGTGAGAAGTCACTTGCTCCATGTCAACTTTGACTTGTGCACTGCAGCTTGTTGTTAAGTGCCCAAATCATTTGTTTGGCTTCAAGTGAAGGACAGATTACAAGTAGCTGCCCATATCTGTAGCAGAAAGAAGATCCTACATTTGTATGGCACTTTTGAAAGCAGGATCAAAGTACTTCATTGTTAATTAAATGCTTTAGAACTAGTCTTTATTGCAACATAGGAAAAAATAATTTTTGTGGAACACAAGTACAAACCTGGAAGAAAAAAAAATCAGTCTTTGTAAATAATACTCAAACAATGGAGCTTATGTACATCAGGATAGGTACACCCGCAGTGCTGTTGGGGGTTTTTGAGGGGGGGTCCAGGATTTTGACCCAGCGACAGTTAAGGAACGGCAACATATTTCCAAGTCAGGATGGTGAGTGACTTGAGGGGAACTTCCAGATGGTGGTGTTCCCATCTATATGCTGGCCTTGTCCTTCTAGATGGTAGAGGTCCGTTGATTTGGAAGGTGCTGTCCAAGCAGCCTTGGTGAATGCTTGCAGTGCATCTTGTAGATGGTACACACTGCTGCTACTGTGCAATGGTAGTGGAGGGAGTGAATGTTTGTGGATGGGGTGCCAATCAAGCGGGCTGCTGTGTCCTGGACGATGTCAAGCTTCTTAGGTGTTGTGGTATCTAAATCACTATCTTTCCAAAACTATCTTCAACCACCGAAGCCACACAGGGTCCACCCCGGTGCTTTAGTGCATACAGCACATCCACGGCCATCACCGTCTTGCGCTTAGCGTGCTCAGCGTAGGTGACTGAGTCCCTGATAACATTTTCTTATAGGGTTCTGCGAACCTCTTTGTATACAAGACCAGCGATGCGCTTGATGGCTCCACGGCAGGCCAGTTGCCAAATGGCCAGCTTCATGATACCCTGGGTATTATCGTGAAGGACTTTATGGTGCTTCTTGGCTCTGCCTTTGCCCAGCCCCTTACCACCTTTCTCTCTACCCATGATTTACACCCACTGACAAACAAGCCTTGGGTGTTGTGGTAGCTGGACTCATCCATGAACGTGGGGAGTATTCCATCACCCTCCTGACTCGTGCCTTGTAGATGGTGGACAGGCTTTGGGGAGTTAGGTGAGTTACTCATCACATGATTCCTAGCCTCTGACCTGCTCTTGGAGGCACAGTATTTATATGGCTAGTCCAGTTCTGGTTCTGGTCAATAGTAACCCCCAGGATGTTGATAGTGGGGGAAATTGTGATGGTGATACCATTGAACATCAAAGGGCGATGGTTGGAGATAGTTATTGCTTGATACTTGCGTTGTGAATGTTACTTGCCACCCCAAGCTTGGATGTTGTCCAGGTCTTGCTGCATTTGGACATGGGACTGCTTCAGTAGCTGAGTCGTCCCATCTGGTGCTGAACATTGCTGATTGCACAGCGAATATCCCCATTTCTGACCTTATGGAAGGAAGGTCATTGATGAAGCAGCTGAGGACGGTTGGGCCAAGGACACTACCCTGAGGTGCGCCTGCAGCTGAGATGACTGACTTCGAACAACCACCTTCCTATGTGCTAGGTATGACTCCAACCAGAGTTTTCCCCCCCAATTCCCATTGACTCCAGTTTTGCTAGGGCTCCTTGATGCTACACCCGGTCAAATGCTGCCTTGGATGTCAAGGGCAACCACTCTCACCTCAAGTTCAGCTCTTTTGTCTATGTTTGAACCAAGGCCGCAATGAGGTCAGGAGCTGAGTGGCCCTGGCTGAACCTAAACTGAGCATCAGTGAGGTTATTGCTGAGCAAGTGCCGCTTAATAGCACTGTTGATGACCCCTTCTATTACTTTACTGATGGGAGTGTAGATTGACAGGCCAGTAATTGACCAGGTTGCACGTGTCTCACTTTGTGTACAGGACACACCTGAGCAATTTTCCACATAGCCGGCCATCTGCCGGTGTTGTAGCTATACTGGAACAGCTTGGCTAGGGGCATGGCCCGTTGTGGAACAGAAGTCTCAGTACTATTACTGGAAGATAGTTAGGGCCCATAGTCTTTGCAGTATCCAGTGCCTTCAGCCCTTTCTTGATATCAGTGAATTGAATTGGCTGAAGACTGACATCTATGATGCTGGGAACCTCCAGAGGCTGAGATGGATCGTCCACTTGGCACACCCACTGAGAGAGGGTGGTACATGGTAACCAGCAAGGGGTTTCTGTGCCCATGTTTGACCTGATGCTTCGAGACTTCATGGGGTCTGGAGTCTAGAGTCCAAGGGCAACTCCCTCCTGACTGTATATCACTATGTCATCACATCTGCGGGGCCTGTCCTGCCTCTGGGACAGGACATACCCAGGGATGGTGAAGGTGGTGCCTGGGACATCGGAGGTCAGGCTGTTGCTTGACTTGTCTGAGACAGCTCACAATTTTCATACTACCCCCCAGATGTTAGTACGGAGGACTCCGTGGGGTCGACAGGATTGAGACTGCTATCATTGTTTCCGGTGCTTAGGTCAATGCAGGGTGGTCTGTCTGGTTTCATTCTTGTCTTATTTCAACTGAGTTGCTTGCTAGGCCATTTTAAAGGACATTTAAGAGTCAACCATCATGTGTAGGCTAGAACAGGTAAGGATGACAGATGTCGTTCCCTAAAGGAAGTTAGTAAAGCAGATGGTTTTTAAAAACAAATCAATGGTCATGTGGGTATTAACTTTAATTCTAGATTTCAAACCTTATGGCAGGATTCAAACCCAGGTCCCTAGTGTATTATCCTGGTCTCTGGATTACTAGGCTAGTGACATCAGTGCTATGTCATTGCCTCCCTACAATAAATTAGATATTTGAAACCAAGGACAAATGTCCATTAACAGATGCAGTGACCTATCTCAAATTATTTCTTTTGAGAATGCCTTCAACACCAGTTTAAGGAAGTATTTCCTCTGGGTGAAGTGCAAAGAGGCAAAACCTTTAGGTGAGAGCAAGGCCATTGAGGCCCATGTCATGAAGCACTTCAATTTGTCTCCTCTTCCCCCAAAGAGATTTGCAGTGGGATTGGTTGAAGTTTTCCACTGACCATTCTGCAAAGTGGAGATTGATTAATTGGAGTTAGAGCCGAGGTGGTTTGATGCAGTAAATTAACAAAACAGCCCCCACTTAAAGTGCAGAACAGCCTCCTTTTGTAGTTTAAATTTTTTTAGAAAAGAGTAGATCTGAATTTTAAAAGAATCCAAGTGTTCCAATTGTGCCAGATTGGAATGAATTGTGGAGTTGGTCAGTATGCCGAACAAGAGTTATAGGGCCAGCCAGCATGTTTACACAACAGGGGCTGTGCTGCAATTTACTACAGACATTGTCGGCCAGAAAATTCCATACTAATAATTGACATAGGTAGAAGTCTAGCCAAGATCAGAGTGATCTGAAAGAGTGCAGTACTCAAGCAGGAAAAGGTGGGAATGCAGACTATTGGAGTCAACCAAAATTTTGCTTTGGGTTTGTCTCAAGGAATGGTGCATGCACTGTAATCAAAGGGGGTACTGAACTTCAAGAAGTGCAAGTAATCAGCCAGTTAAAGAGCTTTGTATGATATATGTCTTCAAGTAATGTTTGGCCAAGTTAAAAAAGGTACTAATGGGCAAACCTGGAGGTGGCTTGGGCTACCACTAATTGGACCAATAATAAAACAGTGTTGCCAAGTGTCAGTCTTCCTTGTATTACAAGCTATGTGGCCCAATTATTATTTTGAGCATCTTTCAGTTAAAATGTCCCATTTCAGTAACCCTTAAACTCCCCAAGCCATGATACTTGCAAGTCAGACCCAGTATCCAAGCCTAGCTTGTGTTATTTAATTTTAACCCTGTGGTTCCATTAAAAAGGTTCCAAGAATTGGTACAGAATAAGGAAAAGCTCATTAGGCACTGATTGCCAGACAAATCATTGAATGGCCAGAATTGTAGCTCAAGACTTGCCAAGCTTTTATGGCATTATCTAGAAGATAACAAATACATGGATAATTATGAATAATTAGCTTTTAATTAAAGCTCAAATTGATCTGTTCATTTGACATTTGTAACCAAACATTCCAAGCACAATAGAAACAATTATTGCTGATGCTCCAAACAATATCAATGGCCAATAGGACATCACTTGGGTATCTAAAAGAAAACAGTAAACACATTTCAGTATCAGTGATTGGATAGCCCAAGAAGGATTTCAAAATAAATTAAAAAAATTTTTCACCTTTCACAATCTTGTTTTCAAGAGTAGGGAATTCTGCCAAGATCACCACTGCTCCTGATGATACATATCCTTGCAGGTGGCGCTCTGCATCAGCACTCCGACCTGCAGTTGCACACAGCTGTCAGTATGTTACAGGCAACACCACAAATTTTATTCTAATTGTAAATGCCTTACCCATTCGTTGTTTTCCCGGTACACATTGACCAGGACAGAGGAGCCCATTTACCGGTTCCTTCCCGCACAAGACTACACTGCAATGAAAATACACCTAAGGAAATAAAAGGACACTATGATAGCAGGACATTAGGTAGAAAGCACCAAAGCATGTTGTGCTGAAGCAATCCTCACCTGCTCCAAGGTATTAACATCTCCCAAGATAAAAGCAAACATCTTGACTTCAAACCTTTTGAAGTGACTAGGATATCTGACCCTCTCACTCCTTGTTACTGGATGGAAGGTGGTCATATACAGATCAGCCTCATTCTCACAGCTATAAACAAAAGTTCCTCGTTACAACAGAAGTAAATCAGTAGCTTGCCAACTTTAGAAAGCAGCAGTTCATTACTTGCCTGTTGACAACAACTGGCCACTGTGGAATGCCCCGTCTGTCTTGTGATGCAGTTGCCCAACAATCTTGCAGGAACAATTCAATTTGTGGATCTTCATTACGCAACAGTTGCACTTCAAAGTAGAGGGGGTCAGTCAGATACTTCACTACTGGATAGTCACTGTGTTCATACAGGTCAGAATACGACACATCTGCAAGCATCCAAGCAATGTGGTTGGGAAAGAAATTACTCATTTCAAATTGATCTTGCCTAGTGAGTTACAGATGATCACATACTGCATATTTGCTTTAAGGCCATTTTATATGGAGCTGGTGTGAAGTCATTAGCTGAGTTTTACCTTTGGCAAGTTGCATAACTAAGACTAGAGGTCCATATCCAGGTGCAATTATTGGCTGAGCATTTATTTGGTGTTCAAACTGAAGATGCAGCGAGTCATTTACATGGTAACGACATGATATTGCAAGCCTAGGAGGAACAAGTAGTTACTTACCATTTCATATACCTACATCAAAAATAAAACAACTTTTCTCAGATTCTTACCGATATATTGGATCACTAGGTGCTGATTTTCTGAAATATGCCACTTCATTCTCATAGATCATGTGACCATTCTCAAACTATTACAAGAGAAGCCAAATTAGTCAATTACTAGATGCCTGCTGAGCCCTTACTGCAGACTCCAGCTCATTTTTCAATAGAAAAAAAATTGTTGGCTTACCCTTCTGCTAGTTCCACATGAGTCTGCAGAAAATTCAAAGGTGGCTTTGAATTCTGTACTTTCCTTGGGTTTACAGGTTTTATCTCTCAGCATCATTTTGCCATTTACTCCCAACAATGCTTCAAGTTTTAGAGCAGTAATGACAATTCTTCCATTTGGGAAACAAGCTAAGAAAGAAAAATAGTCAGTATGCCAATGCTATGCAAGAGGTCAGGTTATCAGAGTGAGTGAAAGGCAAGAGCTTACTTAGGAGGTTGGTTGTTGGAAAGCTACAAGAAACAGAAAAGTTGACTAGCACATCTAGGGTTTTATTATCCCGGAGCTTGAAGTCAAATCTATTGCGAAGACCTTGGTTATTTATTGCCTGTAACAAAGCCACAATTAATTTAGGATCCAATCAAATTAAATCAAGCCAAGACACTAGTTAAGCAGCTTACCTCATGGACAACACGAGCTGCATCATGTGGAATTACGATTACCGAGTGGGTACTATTCTCTCTCAGGATATAACCATGCTGCTCAGCAGAATGAGGGGTTAGCTGTACATTTCCAATGAAAGCAATCCAGTAATGATCCAAGGTGTCATGTGTCACTACCAGTGTGATGTTCTCTTCATCACAAAAACCATTTGCCATAGGAAGTTCTAAGGGAACATTTTACATTACTTGAAAGCATTTAAATTGCCTTTTAGTCTGCACAAGGAGAAAAATCCCCTTACCTATTTTATGCTTATGTATTAAATGAGCCACATGTGTGAATGTTAGATTTTCTGGTACCACTGTCAGTGTGTAGATGATATCAAGGGTATATTGTTCAACACCATCTCCAATATACTGAAAAAAAAAGGAACGGGAAGTGTTAGCAACATGTTCAAGCAGCCATGTGGAAACACAATTAGCCCCGATATTCCATTACCTTTCTATCTACAACTGGTGACTCCATTGGAACTTCAAGGATGAAGATTCTATTTAGGGCTGTTTCATTTGTGGTAGTCCCATTGTACACATTAAACATTGTGTTTTCTTCATCCACAGGGAAGGATCGAGAGTCCAAGGTGAGTTTTCTAAGTTCTACATCAGGAAGAAAGTTGCCCAGTGTGACGTTGAATAGCCATTGCTCAGGAATGGTCTCTGGAAGACATGAAAAAGCTTATTGTACACTGGAATCCAACTAGAGATGTGGGAATTGATTTTTCATGGTGTTTATTGTCCATGCTGGGCAGTTTGTCAGCAGAGTTAGAAGGGCATTTCAATTTGTCTAAAAAATTCCTAGACGACTGAACTTATTTCACCAATGTTCAGCTGAAATAAACAGAAAATACTGAGGTTGAGCAGCATCAACCCAAAACCCCTTTGTTCTCTCATTAGAACTCAAGCTGGAGAAACAAGACATGCATAAATAGCACTACTGATCATAAAAACATGGCATTTTCTCAGAGCTCATCTATTTTGTTTGCACTATGAATTAACTTTAGTTGATTCCATTTGCTTGGTAATCACCTCATTCACCATACCAGAAATGGATCTGTAGACTTAGCAACACCAAGGCTCCTTTGGAAGCACCTCTGAAACCAGTGACCCTTGACAACTACAAGAGTTGAGGGCAGCAGGTGAAAGGGAACACCTCCTCCCAAAGTTTACATCATCTGGACAAACATTATAAATCCTTCATCAGAAACCAATGAATTATGGAAGCACTTACTTCATGGACTTCAGTTGTTCAAGGCAGCAACCACCTTCTGTGGGCAATTCTGTGGTCAATGTCATTATTTCAATGACAGCATTAGAGTTTTAATACACAAAGTTTCTGCACATTATCTAGACCATATTTCAATTTTAAAATGAAAAGCCTCTCACCATTAGGGAGGGATGTGCTATTAGTACATACCATCAGAGAGAATTGGGGGTTGAGGAATAAAGGGAGTAGTAACTGGATGGATCACATTGATTTTATTCAGTCCCCATGCCTCATCTTCCCACTGGTGTTCCAAGAACAGATTAATACTGTACTTGATACCATACTGTCCATCCACCACATGGCTCTGAAAGTAAGTGACAATTCAGCTATTAGAACCAAGAACTTCAGAAATGGAACAGTGGCATTTTAAATTTGTGCCCAGTTTCTTCAGGTTCAGTGACACATAGCCAAAGAATTAAAAACAAAAACCTAATCTACACTTGCCTGCAATGTCAGATTGAATAAAACTCCTAACATGCCTTAGTAAATCAGGTACATCACAATGTAGCAGACTGCAACCAATGTACATGGGACTAGACAAGATAGGATTTAAACCATGAGGGATGGTGGTAATGTAGTTAAATGTTTATGGATAATTTTGCTCTAAATCTAGAGTGACCTTATTGACATTAAGAGCTTGAAAAAAATCCTGAAAAGCCAAACCAATGTGATATTGGATGGCTTACCTTCAGACAATTGGAATGTCAAGCATATTGATTTTCAGAATGAAAATTTTATAACTCCTTTGAAACAGAAGCCAATATCATGACTGCTTTTGAATGGGTTTGTCTCTGAACTTGCATAAAAACCTGTAACATGGATAATATGGAAAGTAAAAGAAAAAATCCAATTCTTCACCAACCTTATAGTAGCCATCCTGTGCTCCAATTGGGACCCTTATAGCAAGAGCTGTATCATTTTTATCAAGGGTATAGTTTCTTTCTGCCATTCTTGTGGGGTCCAACTTTATGCCATTTATTCCCATGGAGGTGTTGTCTTGATGAACTACACTGGTTACAATTGGAGTGAAGATTCTTGGCACTGTCCATATGATAGTGTCATCAATGAATGTAATACCATCTAATGGGTAACCAAAATACCAATGAATGTAATACCATCTAATGGGTAACCAAAATACCATTGATAAGTCAGCAATACAACTTTGGGTCACAATTATTCTAGTTAGAATAGAAATGGAACAGAAATAAAATGGATGGCTCCCCTACAGAGGGCACCACTATAAAAGGACAAGATTTTAGATAGTTACAGAAAGTGGTTAGCTAGTCTACAGTTAAAGCAAACATTTTATTCCTGTTTACTTGTTTAAGTTAAACAATGGTATCAATTTTAGATGGTTTGATCTATTCACTTCAGTCAGGACAGGCAAATGAAAGATGGTTGTGCTATTGAGAGCATAATGCTTGTAACATTTGATTTCTTACCAACAGGACAAGCCACTGCAGTGTCAATTAGCAAAATCATCCAATGCTCTTTGTAAAAGCTTGTTGACCGGATTACAGTCAAGGGAACACCTTGGACCTAATTGTAAAAAGGAAAGACTAAATTTGTGCGCAAAGCCAAAACATCCAAATCTTATTCAGAAGAATGCTTCAAATTGTACCAATGCCACCTGGTATACGATTAGTGAACTCACCAAAACGATTTCAGCCTCATTTGAATGATATGGAGCACGGAGCAATATACGAGACATTGTAGTATTGATTCCATAGTTCATTTCACGTGCTTCTTTCACAGTCATGCTTCTTTTGCCACCAGGGGTGTGAAATACCACTTGCCATATCCCACTTTCTGCACTAGTTGCCTAAATGAACAGTGAATACCAAAGGTTGGCAAGTCTTTCCATTTGACTGAATTATATTAGGAGTTCACTTTTCCCTAATCTGAATGTTTAAAAGATTAGCATCAGTAATTGCAGTAGGTGTTCCACTAACAAGAATCTGCCAACGTACAGAGTATAATGTTATCTGGACAAAGTTGGAAACAATTTAGAGAAAGCAAGTGTGGATGAACAGATCCCATTGCAACATTGCAATGAGGGGATAAATGTGTAATTCTCGAGTTAAGTTGGATGGTGGGCAGGGATGAAAGTGTTTAAAAACTACATCTTAAAATTAAATAGGAAGAATCTAATGCAACATGGCATGAACAAATTCTAGGCTTAAATTTTCTAAGAAGTTGTTAACTGGGCTTTCCCAGTCCTGTGGATTGCCTTGATGAAGCATGTTAAGAGTTGGAACAGCTCAAGTCAGTCACATCAGCAAACTCAGATGGTGATAAGAGATGACCACCTTAATTTAGATTTCCTCAGGGTATTCAAGTGAAGTCCATGCATCCATTTTCTAGAATGGTGGAACTCCCATAACAGGTAAAACCCTTTAAAACCAAGGTGCTCACATGGCATCTTATTCTAGACTGTAGAATATTTTTTCATGGTTGGGAAATAACAGTAGTCATGTGCCTTAATGGATTCAACAGCATTAAGTTAGGCTGTTGTTCACAAACAAAAACCCTACACAGATTGGTGTTTTTTGGCCCTCAAAAAAGGTAAATCAGCCAATAGTCCACGAAAGACCATAGGCATCTGCCTCCATTAGAGACAACTGTTCACACCACTCCGCTAACATGGGGTAAGGCAGGGAGGGAGGTCTTCACTCCCACTACCTGATGTGGTAGTTCAAATTGCACAGTGGGTGTCATTCTGCATCGCACTCTAGCCTGCTGAGTTAAACACCCTATCCCTCATCTGATCCTTCAGAATTGGAATCTGCACTAAAAACAGCTAATCACAGAACATTAATTACTTCTATAATTAATATACATACCAATTGTGGTGTGGCCTGGCCCTGTGTATGGAGTTTCAGGTGGAAGATAGAAAACAGGTGAAAGGAGAACCCAAACTAAAGATATTAAGAACTGTGCAACACAGGTGTGGAGAAAGACTTGGTTAATTTAGGTCAAGATAAAATTTTTTGCTAGAAGTAGCAAGGTCAACAAATGAATTAAACTGCAGAAGTGCTTGCATCAGGGAATGCCAGACTTCCTTGTTAAAGCCAACAAACATCTCCTCTAAGCCATGGAGATTAACAAAGTGGAGGCAAGCATGGCCTTGGAATTCATGCAAGGGACCCAGCCAGGAGACATCTGGAGAAGGGTGTGAACCCATTGACTTATTGGAAAGGACAGTGAGGTCATGGTTTATGGCACCAAGGCCAAAAAGTTTTTTTTTAAAAAAAAAATAAAAAGCACAAAGACATCATTGCTGCAGTGGTTAAGGTGACCTGGTCAGTCACCCTTGGAGGGCTTGTCAGCAGATTGACCAGAGATAGACTCTGGCTCAAAGCAACCGGTATTGTCAAGAGTCTGTATTAGTAAGTGTAGGGGTACATAAAGTTGTGTGCCATTTGATACCCAGAGTAAAGGCTAGTACAGGTAGAGGATCCTCAGGAGAACTGCTGAAATCCTATATTGATAAAAAGGATTGCAGATTTATTTGCGTTATTACAATTCAGCACTTAGATCTCAAAACAATCAATTCTCTCCAAGTACCAGCTGATTAGCTGAGCTTTAGCATTGAGTTTATAATGCCAGGGTCACAGGGAGAGTTAAAGGGTGTTGTTAGTGTTCATTCTTACCATTTAATCTAATGAGGCCAATACAGATTTAATAAAAGTCCTTAAATGTCATTGGTTGTCATCTCTACATCTGATCAAACTATACTGCACTTCATGCACATATATGTTTACATCAATCACAATGCCTCTATTTTAATATTGGGAAATCTCTTAAAGATGGCCAAGAAACAAATACTTACTTCTGGAAATACCAAAGCCCAATCTTCAGCATCTTGGGCATAATCTTCAATGCTTGGTATACTTCTTTGTACAGAGACCTGTGCATGATTGCAAGATTAAGTTTAGTGCATTTTTAATGGGGTAACACATCTTTGCACTATTAGCCACTGAACCAAGTTACATGCCTACATTTTCAGTAGGATCAATAGAGAAAAAAAAAGGACAGGAACACAGACCTTAGCCCATCAGATAGGGGCTAGATTTTTTGCTGAAAAGACTATCCTAAAGAACCCACTGGATACACCAGTAAAAACAGGAATAGATGACTTGGTGGTTTTTTAAAAAAATATAAATTAACTAAACTACATTCCTTAATGTAGAAAGGCATCAATCCTACAAGGATCTCAGTACAGTCACACCTACCATATGCCATAAAGGTATAGATACAGATCCCTAACTGGTTAGGCCAAATGGTGTTTGTGCTGTATATCTTATGTCAATCTCCACTCAGTCTGAGCAGCTATATTCAGAATTGCTGTTTTTACCTGCATGTAGTTTTCTTCACAGTATATTTCTCTTGCAGCCCATGGTGAATACATACAAGACAGCCTTTGAACATATGTTGAAGCTTCTGCATCAGTTCCTGATACTTTTATTTGTATAGTGATACTGAATTGCTCATCATTCTGCAAAGAAATTGGAAGTGCAATAAATGATAAAGATGAAACATTCTGATCATTCGTTCTCAGGCACCAAGGGCTGAGTGCTATAATCCTGAAAAGCTTCCTATTGTGCAATTCCACATAAGACCCCATGTGACTTCCATTCAATAGCCTCATCATGATGCAGTATATTAAACTTTTGAACATCTGATCCCAGCTGGGAGCACATTGCCCCATTGGTTATCCCTCCAATCCCTCCCACTCACCCATCCCCATTTCTGTTGTTCCAAGAAACCATGCTCCAAACAAGATTGCAAAATTTGGATCACATTTAGAAATGTTTCAAATGTCAGCCACCATGTATCCTAAAAAAGTTACTGAAATATTAACATAAGCAATATTTGTATCTTACTGGTTCAACCTTTGGTCAAGGCAAATATTTAAAAATTGTCCCTTAAATCAGTTCCCATACTAAAAGCTCAGGACTACTTACCAAATTATGGACACAACAGCTGAGGACAGAGGCACGGAATTCAACATTCCAGCGCTCCACTGCAATTGTATAACCACATTGTGATGCAAACTTTGGTGTAATGGGAAAGATATAACCAGACTGATCTGAGAAAATAAAACAGCGAGTTAGCATGCAAACTGAATTAATTGTGCTTGCTGTGGACGAATATTCTCACTCTGCAAACAATCGATGGTCAAGCTTTTCCTTCTTGAGAATCCATGTTGCAGGGCATTTCATTTGTACAGGGTGGGGTAGAAAGAAAGAGGAAGAAAAGTTCACCCATTAGCTGTTTCAGGTTATTAAAAAAAGTGGAATGGCCCAATTTTTTTAATCACAAGAAATTAAATGTTAGTTGTGTCACATGTGGTGCTTACCCAAGTTACTAGATCGATGTTTGAAAGGGCCTTGAATTGGATGGAGATGACTTTTCCACACACGAGGGGCTGAATATTCATGCATTACAAAGCTACAATTGCCAGGAACAGATTAGCAATCTGGTTCAACATGAGGTTGGGATTGGCAGGCAAAGTGTCTTGGTGAGGGTGCACTCCATAGGTAGTGCAGGGTATGGAATGGAAAACTGTTGTATCAGGAACTCAAGATGCCTTATCTCCAGTCACAAAATATTGTGCAGACAATGTTGTCAACTTGGGAGGTGAAGTCACACTTTGGATAGCCAACCAAGCTCCATCTTGAAATAACAGTTAGGATTTGTAAAGCAATACTTCAGAATACCTATTGTAAACAAACTAATGCTAATTATGCCATGAATGGCATTTACACTATTGTAAATAATTTAATTTTGGCTCAGGCTTGTCAAACTAGACAATTTGCAACTTATGACAAGCTTCAAGAACCAGTGACCAGAAACAGTAAGGCGACCTTACCAAAGAAAGGGATTATCTTGGTTCCTGGTTCTCTTCAGTGGAGAAGGTCTTGCTAATTCCCATTCTTACTTCCCAACTGCTCTTCAGGATAAAGGACATTTTTGATGCTATTGTTCATATTCAGCCAGAGTACACTGCTCTTTAAATGCCCCTGGGGATTGATTTGCTGGTATACAAGAGGTTAATGTCAACCTAGATCTACGTTGCACATGGATGACCACCTGTAGATCTGGTCCGATTACTTTAGATCACACCATTTATTGCTCCCAGTTGAATATCTGCACCATTCCAGAACCCTTAAAGGCTTAGGGTAACTTGAGCAACTTCTCCTTGTTACTTTATATCATGCCATGTACAGAATACCCTCCCCCATTCTGAAGTGAAAAATTATGACCCACTCCCTTAACCTTCAACTCTCAGCTTAAAGCTCAAACTACTTCACCTCATACATAACACCAACCTATTTTTAAAATAGAAGGGCATCATTCTAAAAACATTAGACATCATCCAACATCTAGTATTTGAATACCCACCATTGAC
The DNA here is from genome assembly GCF_964194155.1 of Cetorhinus maximus. Taxonomy (NCBI): domain Eukaryota; kingdom Metazoa; phylum Chordata; class Chondrichthyes; order Lamniformes; family Cetorhinidae; genus Cetorhinus; species Cetorhinus maximus. The sequence goes on along the minus strand of NC_135883.1, from coordinate 12,721,879 downwards.
TTCTCTATTGGCCACACTAGCTCAAGTTGTCAACTGCATATTTATGTTTCCACATCCTGTCAGGAGTTAACCATTTTACTCCTCCCCCTTTCCTACTCATACCAATGCCATCCAATATCATAAATATCTACTTAAGCAGTAAACTTGTACCACCTCAGCAATATTGCCACAAAAGCATTGCCCATATAAAACATAATTTTACTAGATTATTGCCTTTTGGATTTTGAGTCATGAGTTGGCTAGATATTTAGTTAACACACCAAAGGCCAGATCAATCTAGTTCCCACTACCAAAACTGCGGGATATACAACCCATTAGTTTTAGGTTACACTTTCCAACTATCTCTTACTATCACAAGATCACCCACGACAACACATCTTGGTTCCAATTTTATGATGTGGGGCCATGGAACGCAACTTACTTCACTTATTCCAGCTCCCATGTCACAAATGGGGTGAAGAGGAGAAGGGAGCCAGTGGGACATGGAATGTGAAGTTCGGCACATAAGAGTTGGAACTTCAGATCAACATCCCGCCGGCACTGAAATTAAAAACCGAGTCTCGTTACATGGACACGGAAAACTCACCAACAACGCTAATCTGCCAAAACTTCCCGACAAGAAAGTGCTTATTTAGTCCAACCCAAAATACACTGTCGCGGCATTCAGTCTTCAGGAAACCTACAGAAACGGATCAGAGAAATTCCTTCAATATTAAACCATTGGCGGCGACACAACAACAATAACAACAACAACACCGGCTTCACACAAACGCCGACCTGGAGGCCCAGGTTGCATCGGGACTTCAGGGGCTGCCGCAATCACCGACAATATCAAGCTGCTAAAAACAAACAGAGCAGCCATTAGCAAAAAAAACATGATGAGGAAACTTCCTCCCAACTTTCCCCCCATTGCAAAGACTTACCCAAATAACAGGGCAGGCGCCATGGCTCGGACTCTATCCCCAAACTGCCCAGGCCACGTCTTTAGTGGCTTCCCCCACAACATAACTTAAAAAAAAAAGCAGAGAGTCTCCCAGTGGAATGGTGAAAGGGGTAAGAAGGCGCGCGCAATTTAAGCCGGGCTCCGGGCTCCGGGCTCAGGGTCACGCGCTCATCATCATCATCATCAGCAGCAGCGCCCGCACCTGGTGCAGGTTACAGCGGAGCCTGGTTTGCATTATTGGGCCACCCTCAATCCTCACCCTCTGCTTTGCTTGTGCCTCCGTTGAATCCAAAAAATCAGGTCTGGGCACCAGCGGGGTCTGGGGTGTTTTATCGACCCTCTCGATCACATTTTGATTTGATGTTTGTAAGTTTTCTTTAAACTTTGTCTTTTGGTTTTACGGCTAACCTGACTTAGGGGCTGTGTTTACTTTATCCCTCATTTTGTTGATTTGGTTTATTAGGTTGGCTTTAAAAAGAGCTACAAAAGTCAAGTCTGATACTCCAGGGCAAATACTGAGGGATTCTATACGTTCCCAGCGCTGACGTTCAGATGAGCCCTTTAAACTCTCTGAAGAAAAGAAAAGTAATCGGCCCGAAACGCTAACTCCTGTTTTTCTCCACGTTTCCAGCATTTTTTTGTTTTTGGTTTTTTTTTCAGACTTCCAACATCCACAGTATTTTGCTCATGTGACTGACTGTCTGCTGTCTCAGTTGCATGTGTAAGATCCCATAACACTATTTTGAAAAAGAACAGGGGAATGAACCCCAGTATCTCGGCCAATTTCTATGCCTCAGTCAGCATCATAAAAGCAGATTATCTGGTCATTATCACATTAAAAATTTGAAAAACCTCCCTGATTGAGGTTTTTAAAGATAGTGTACCTGATGTGCATGAGTGATGGTCCAATGAGTCCAAACTAAAATTTTCATGCTTAAGGGAAGTTTATGGTTCCCATAGGATTTCATTGTTTAGGTTGATTTATGCACATTTTAATTTTGAAAATGCCCTAACGATATCAGGAAGATACTTGTGTAACCTAATCGGCAAAATGGACCCAATATTGGACACATTTCCCTCCCTGTATCTCATTACATTGCCACTACTGGAAGAACGGTATAATTACAATGTAGGGAGAATTTTATGCACCCCCCCCCGCCCGCCATATTTGAAAGCAGGGGGCATGTAAGATAAAGTGAGTGGCCAGCCCACTGCCTTTCCCCTTACCCCTGTGCTGTCCCCCATATTATTGGAGGGTGGATAAGGTGATGGGAAATCTGCCTGCCCTTAGGCCTATTGAGGCCCTTAAGTTGACAACTAAAGGCCACTTAAGGACCTCACTCTGCCTCAGCCACCATGATACATTGGGCAGGGGAAGGTGGCCAGCCTGCTACTCTGTTTTTATGCCCCCCCCGCATCAGGTACAACTCAGGCTAAAATGTGGAAAGGAAGGTGAGTACCTCCTGTGGGGGACTTCCCCCCCAAGATGGTACACCCGCTTTGTGCCTCCTGCCCCGGCCTCCGACACACTTCTTCACCCCTCCCCACAGCCCCTCCTTCTTGTTAGGATCCCTGATCCCTCCATGATCAAAATCCCTGGACTGATACCATGAAGTGCAGTATCCATGTTCTTTCTTTTCGGGGAGTCCTTGCAGTCCCAGCAGTGGGCACTACCATGTTCGGGCACTGATGACTCAGCTGTCTGCTTGGCTGCCAACTCTTCAGGGCGGGAGTGGAGGGGTGGAGGTCCCACCCTCACCTTGTTAAGGCCGCATCCAACTTATTATTGCTGCAGTGAAGCCCTTTGAAGTTGGCGAGGTGCTGACTGACTTTTCCGAGGGGTGGGATGCTGCGAGGAATACACCCCCATCAAAAATTCAGCCCGCAGTGTCTCAATTTTGAGACTCCTAGCTCCTCAGCATATATATCAGAGAAACCCCTGTACAATTCTCTGCTTCTGAAATTGAAGTCACTTTTGCGATGTAACTATAAACATAATATAAATCTAAATTATATAAGAATACGTCTGTGCCTGTTTCCATGTTGTAACTTCTGTGCACCTGAGTGATACTTTGATGTATTGGATTCCATTCTCATAGGTAGAACCTTTCCATCCTGATTTTTCCTTTCCTCCAACCGTGCACAACCTCAGTTCTAGTTTTATAAGCAATTATTTATGCATACAGCAGCAATGCAGTTTTTGGGGGCTTTTATGCCTATCCAATATTTCAATTTATACAATTATTATTATGCATTGAATATAGATGCAAGCTTTAAAACATATTTTGTAAATTGCAGTAATCTCAGTAATTACTTAAGTTTACTGATATTTGTGTGCATACTTGTGTTAAAAAGCTAGCCCTGGGCAAAGGTTTCTGTAGCTGCTGACCACAGTGAGTGTTACATTTACTAGAAGTATGAAATTTAGGGGAAAGTTTGCCACCTAGTGTTGTGACTGCTTTGTTAATTGAAGCATTCTAAAAGCAAATATTCTGTAGTGTGTGGCCAGAGAAACTGTTGCTTTCAACCTATCTCCACATCATTAAAACTTCAGTATGCTCTGAAGTGTCTGCTTGAACAGTACAAACATGTTCAATGGTAAATAGTTATGAGGAGTATTTTGAGCTTCATAATACTGTTTATGATCTGAAATTCAGCTATTTGGCTCCTATGTTGGGCACATTTTTTATCCACGGTGAAAATGTTTCCAATTCTCTAGGCAAATTCTGATTATCTCCATTTTTATATATTTTCTTTTAGATAGAAATTCATTTTAAATTCACAATAGGTTATTCTATTAATGATTATTAGTTGGCTGGATATGTTTTTTTTTTATTCATTCATAGGATGTGGGCATTGCTGGCTAGGCCAGCATTTATTTCCCATCCCTAATTGCCCTTGGAAAGGTGGCAGTGATGGTGAGTTGCTTTCTTGAACTGCTGCAGTCCATGTGGTACAGGTACACCCATAGTGTCGTTAGGGAGGGAGTTCCAGGATTTTGACCCAGCGACAGTGAAGGAACGGCGATATATTTCCAAGTCAGGACGGTGAGTGGCTTGGAGGGGAACGTCCAGGTGGTGATGTTCTCGTGTTGCTGCCCTTGTCCTTTTAGATGTTAATGGTCATGGGTTTGGAAGGTGCTGTTTAAGGAGCCAATGTGCAAACAAGTGAGACAATACATATCTGTGTGAAGTGTTACGACCGGTCCCCGGGCGAGGTCCCCCAATTTGTTATGATCCCGCACGAGGTACCCCAAATTGTTATGCTCCCAAGTGCGGAAGGATGAACTGGCTCCCCTTCTTTATTCAATCCCATCTGTTGGTCACAGCAAAGTTAGCTTAAAAACGATTCCTTCCGTCATGTGCACCTTTTCCCTGTCCAAATGTATTTATCTTTAAACAGAGACAATTTAACCAGGCTTTCTTGAATTAAAGAAAGAGTGAGTTTATTAGTTACTAAAACGCAGGAAAAAATAATAAAAACACAACACACATACACACAGATTAGAAATGAGAAATTGAGTCCAAAAATAAAAGTTCAAAAGATATATGAATCAGTCCTTTGGCTTGTCCATGAGGAATGGATGGTGAAACGTTGCAGCTGTTAAGTTGGGTGATTCCGGTAGAGCTGACTTTGGGCAGTTGAGCAGTGGGTTTGGAGATTCTTGGTTCTGCAGGTTAGCTGAAAGCAATTGTCCTGTTTTCTTTTCGATTGTGGCTTTGCTGACTTGTGACTTGCTTCCAGTAATCAGAGAAAGGACATTTTTACCTGCAAGTGCAGGGATGACTAGTTGCTTTTCTTCAGCTTTGATCTTCACAGCGTACACTAGCATCAGAACAGAACACCAGAGCTAGCACACAGAACTAGGGTTGCAGTTGGCTTTTTAATCCCTTTTCTTGTGTATTTCTGGAAGGGATAAAACAAACATGCCTTTCACCCAGATCTGCTTTCTTTTCAACTCAGTTCATGTCCACAGTCTGGGATATAACTCAACAGGAGATGGCTTCTGCTGAGATGGTAATCAATTTTCATTATCTCCACTAGCACAGCGGATTACAGTTCAGTTTTTGCATTGCATCTTTTCCTTTGAAGTGCCTCTATCTGAAGCAGGCCTTGTCACACCTTTTTAGTTGTGACATTCCGTCCTCTCTGGGCTAGTTGGTCAAGCAATGCACATAGGACTTTTTCAGCAAGTGCTTACTTTACAGTCTCAGCCAGCTTTTGCTTGTAGGTCCTTTTTCTAAAAAAAAACATACTTGAAAGTTCAATATGTCCGTAAGTAATTCAGGACAATGATGCGTGGTCATGACAAAAGGTCACTCGTAGTTTCTTAGCCAGCGGACCACCTGGCTTCCTGAAGTAATTTCATTACATGCACCTTATTTGTATCTAATGACATTATGCATTCAACATTAGTATTTAGAAATGTGAAAGGTGCAGGAGCCTGTCAGCCATTCTCAGGTTTTTCTCAGCCACAAACCCACAGTTGACTAAGACACTGTCACACTATCTGGATAGTAAAATTGATAAATTATTTTCATGCATATTTGAAAAAGAACTGCTTTGATCTATGCTGTCAAAAGAAGCTGACATCTACTTTAAAGAAAGCCGTAATTATATGTGCACAGCAGTCTTATGAATGCTCAGCAGCTAATTTGTGTGCCTATCTTTTACAAAGATGAACAGGGCTTAAGCACCTGCACAAAAGGATATTAGGTATGGATTCTACTTTCTAAATAGTTTAAATAATGATGTAAGACAAGCACTGAATTGCTATTTGTTTGGTATATTGTATTTCTTCCATGTAATTTTATTCACTATAAATAGAACTTTGCAATTTTAGCCTGAATGATAGATGGAAGTGTTGAATTTTCAACCTATCAAAGTGGATGGGGGTGCTTCATGTTTCAGGATTTATGAATGTTTCAAAAGGAATCTTAGTATGGCTTACATGAAACTATTACATTTAAGTTAGATTTTGTTCTCAAGCAGGTTAAATGCTCTGAAAGGAAAAAGAAGGCTGGAAGCTCGGTATTAAAGCTAGATAAGTCAGTTTGTGGAATAATGCTTCTTGCACAGAACTCCAGCTTGAGAGAATAGGAGTTATTATTAATGTCCTAGATAAGTGATTGGGTTATTATGCAGAGATGATCTTCTCTGTGAGCCATCCAGGCTCATTATATCTGGATGGTCTTATTTGAAATAGCAGTTAATAGTTTTTAAGGGCTGCACTTACAGGGCTGGTTTAATTGGCAGCCCTAATTATGAACCTCCCCAAGAGCAAGTGATTCAAAGGTCAAACTCTTTGTTCCCTGTCGACCATGGAAAGGGCAGACCCATATGATCTGTGCTCAGATGTGTAATATTTGATAAGTGGAGTAGACAGGAGGCAAGTAGTCCTGAACTGGTTCAGAATAAACCATAACCAGGCGTGCTAATAGGAGCAATGTGTCCAGTTCTTAAATTGTATTTGGGATGAAAGATAATACAGAATCAAGTTGAAGTGCGGTAGAATTTATGACAAATTTTCTTTATCGTCCATTTAACATTGCAAAATAAACTAATTTCATAATTTGTTTTAACCTCATCTGATTAAAGTGTAAATCAGTGTGCCTTTTGGAAGACTGGAGAAGTGCATGTGGAGACAGAGGACAGGTTTTTCTGGTCGGCGAGCGGGGAGGAGCGGGGCCCACTCGCTGACGCGTAAAATGAGGCGGGGATACATTGGGCGTGCGTCCCGAAGTCACCCCGCGTCATTTAGATTTTCAGTTCGGTGGCTGCGTACCCGCCGAACTGTCAACAGCCTATTAAGGCCATTAAAAAAACAAATTAACATGATTGATGGACCAGCCCGTCCAACCTTAAGTTTGGCGGGCAGGGCGGGAGCCCAGGCGGGCTTCAGAAAAAACATGAAACCTCATCCACGGGCGGGATGAAATTTCATGAGGGTATTTAAATTTTTATTAAATATTTAAATAAAAGTTATGGACATGTCTCAACATGAGGGGACATGGCAGGGAATTTTTTTAATCATCATTATTGAAAGTTTTAAATCAGAGCTGATCTCCCTGAGGCAGCACTTTGCCTCAGGGAGATCTGTGTGCTCTTTCACGCGCATGCCTTAATTGGCCCGCCCACGTAAAATGGCAGTGCGCCCCAGACTGGGGGGTGCCGATTGGAAGCCCGCCTGCCCGCGCCCACTCCCCCCCCCCCCCCCCCCCCCCCACAATGGGGGGAAAATGTTGCCCATAGAAGTTGTTTATTGCAAATACCCGAAATGCTGAAACTGAGAGAATATCTGGAGCACAGCTGGAATTTGTAACAGTGAGCATATGGTATAGTCATTAGTGTGAAATACTGCAGTAAAAGGGTAACTATTAATCTTGTGGCACACTGCTCTTATTCATGGCACGCATGAATTGTAAATTTCATATTATAGACATGAGTATGTATATTGAAATTTTATTTTGCTGTGAACTTGAATAGTGTTCAGGGATATTCTGTAATGGTTTTCAGTGATTATTCCATAATTCAGTTTTATATGAGCATAAAGTCAAAAGCTAAAATTAACAATACCAGATTTTCAGCGGTTGGAAACCAAGGGCTGAATTTAGCCCTTGACGGGCGGGCGGGCAGCCGAACGCCGCTGCCAAAATGGACCCCGCCACCATTTTATGTGGGCGGGCCAAATAAAGCCCGCCCAGCGTGACGCCCGATGGGAAGCGCTATGCGCTCCCTGTGCGGGCAGGGGGATTCCCCAAATGCGAGAGTGCGCTCTTTCGCACATGCGCACAAAAGAGCTCAGATCTCCCTGAGGCTATGTGCTGCCTCAGGGAGATCGCTGAAAGGATTTCAAAGTTTAAAAATAAAAAAATCATTAACATGTCCCCCTCGTGACAATGTCACACGAGATGGGACATGTTAATAAATATCACAGAAACTTTATTAAACTTTTAAAAAACCGACATCAAACCTCATTCCGCCGGTGGATGAGGTTTCATGTTTTTTCTATTCCCCGCCGGGGCTCCTGACCTGCCCGCCAGCCATAAGGTTGGACGGGTAGGGCCTTTAATTGATTTAACTAGCCTGTTAATGGCCTCAATTGGCCATTGACAGGTCGGCGGGCGGACAGCTGATCGCGCTGTCCCTCCGCCTTCCTGAATATTTAAATGGGGCGAGATGACGTTGGGGGTTCCGCCTGACGTCATCCCGCGTCATTTTCATGTTGGCGAGCAGGCCCCATCCCCAGCTCGCCGACGGAAAAATTCAGCCCCAAATTTCTGTTCCGCACCCCCAGTGGCTGAGACTTTCCACTGCAAACATAAAGTTATAAAATCACCCCATATTTAATTTACATATTGGTCAGTGTACTTCAAAGTGAGTATACATGAAGCACTTTAAATCATTTGAGAGTTATGTGTTCAATATAAATGAAAGGCTTTTCCTCTAATATGTTAAAAATTTCCAGGTAAGGTGTCGGACCCTCACGGCTTCTTCCCAGTATTTTGAATTTATATTTGTCAACATATTCACCAATGAATTGGTGTAGAGGGTTGAGGCCAAGTCAGAAAAGATTTTGCAATCTATCCCAAGTAATATTTCTTCATCTTCCATGCAACAGTTGGTCTTAAGTGGCAAGTATTGTTTATTTTGCTTTGTTTAGGAAAGGGAATGCTACAGTAACTTTCTCATGATCTCCCATGCAAGTGACTATCTCATGGCATGTTTGAAAAACAAAAGTGTGTCAGACATTATTTACTGAGGCAGTGTCCTTTAATGAAAGGAATACAGGCACGGTAACAGCTAAAAACTGACTTCCTAAGGGGTGAATGATATTCATCAACAACACTTTAGACGTATAAAATTAGTCAGGATAAGAATGTTACTCCCTAGTTAACCTAGTGCAATGTAAGCAAAATAATACCACTCTTGACAAACTGCAGCAAGTTAAATTTCCTATTGTCAGGTAAAACAGAGTGGGACTTAGAACAGAATATTATAGATAGTATCATACATATATTTTGAAATGAAAGAAAGAAGTAAAATTTCACAATCTCAGAACATCCCAACATATTTTACAGCCAATGAAGAACTTTTAAACTGTAGTTACTGTTCTAAAATAGGAAACTCAGCAGCCAATTTGCAAGTTTCTACAATGTGATATGGATCAGATAATCTGCTTTAGTGATGTTGATTGAAGGAGAATTATTGACTAGAACATCAGGGAGAACTCCCTGCACCTCTTTGAAACAGTGCCATGAAGCCTTGTACATCCACCTGAGAGAGCTGATGGTGCTGTGTTTTTATAATGATATAAAGGAACCAATAACTCATAAGGGATTGTGTAAACACATTATGAGTTCATTTATTGAGACTAGGCACATGAGAACAGGTATGAAGTTTGAAGACACCAGCAGCAGAGCTGCCTGTGTATGTGTGCTCTATTCAAGCAAAAGTGAAGCTTAAACCAGATCAAATGACACACTTCCCTTCTAGTGATGTCATGTTGCAATCCCTTAAAGGCATATTACAACATCCCCCTTTCTTTTTAATGATACTTCCCCCTCCTAAAGAAGGATAATTATTTACAATACATGTTCATGTTTCGTTGCTATTACATAGGCGTATAGAACTGATTAATGTTTGAGTCTAAAGTGTAGAGATAATCTACTGGTACATCCAGATCTTGTAATAGTAACCTTGTCTGGAGGTTTCTTTAATTGTTCACAGTGATCTGCTGGATTGTCATTCTTGGCTGTTGTTCCTGGTTGCATTTGGGATCTTGTCTGAGATGCAATAAGACTGTATGGTGGTTGAGGATCTGAAATGCATCTGATTTGTCCTTGGTTATGCCTCACCGTCGTGCCTTTATGTGCAATGACTTCTTGGTTCTGAACAAATCCTTGTCACCTTGGCTGGTTGCTGCAAACCTTCTGTGGATCCTATATGCAAACTTGTTGTCCCAACTGTAAACTTGGCAATTCTGTATCCGCATTTGCATTATGCAAATTGGTCATCTTCTCTTGCAGTTTTAAATTTTGTTCTCTAGTTTCTGAGAGAGCCGAATAGGTAAGAGTAGGTAGATTGGTATGCACCTGTCTGCCAAACATGAGCTCTGTTGGTGATGGAGTAGTTTCACTTAAAGGTGTTGCTCCCAGATATAATATTGCAATGTGTAGATTTTGCTTGGTCTGTCTACATTTGAGAATTAGGGATTTCGCCATGTGAATCATTCATTCAGCTAGGCCGTTAGATCTAGGGTAATGTGGGTAAAGAACTAGTGTGATCGATATTCCACTTCTCACACATAGCCTGAAAATAAATTGCGGACTGTTATCTGTAATAATTTCTCTAAGCACACCAAATATACTGAAAATAGCACTTAGAATGTGCATGACATTTGTGCTTGACGTATTGTGCACTTATCAAATAATGGGGCACTTGGTAAAGTACTTGACAATGACAATGAAGTCAGCGCCATGGATGTGAAAGAGGTTGGATGCGAGTTTGGACCAAGGGTGGGTAGGAACTTTACGTGGAATCAGTGGTGCTTTGTGCTGACTTGGCAAATGCACTTGACATGCCTTGTACTTCTTGATGATGACTTCAATGTCATTGCTCATACCTGGCTAATAGACCATCTCTCTGGTGTGTCCTTTCATCCGATTTATGCCCAGGTGTGAGTGATGAAGTTATTTTAGAATATCAGGTTGCAAAGGCTCTGCTATGATGACCTGCCTGCCTTTAAAAATGACTCCGTGGGAGATGTCTAGTTTGTCGTGATAAGGCCAAAATTGTCTCAAGTGTTCGGGGACATGCTGAATTGAATCAGATCATCCTTCAGTGATGATTTTCCACAGTTTCTGTAGCGTGGAATCTTTCGTGGTTTCTTCTTGTAGCTGCTGGCAATTGCGTTGTGCAAAATATACCAGATCAGTTGACAGACTTGCATTCGCTTGCAAGCAAAACATTGCTGCTCTCTTGAAACTGCCAATTTTGTTGAAACATTCTGGATATTTCGATATTAGGTCATGAACTGAGACAATAGTGGTAGTTTGTGAGGTTGATCTGCCATATGAGGCCTGACTGATTCCATGCATGGTCATGACATGCCGGTAGACCTACAATCTTAGTCTCCACGATGTAGAACATCTGTGACACCCAGGAGGGTTGATCGTACTTGCACTCCAGGACTATGGGACCTGTTAATGGAATTAGTGAACCATTGCACACTGAAAGCTACACAGCAGTAGGTTTCGCCAGGGCCCTTCATGTCTGTGGATACATGCCTTTTAGAATTTGCAAGGGTAGCATATTGGCACTTGCCCCTGTGTTAATCTTGGCCAATAACAAATAGTTACCAAATTTCTTAGGACTGATCATTTTAATCTTGGCAAACACTTCAGATGGTGTGAAAGCATCTATGTTTTCCACGAGATTGACGGTGTGAAACCTGTGCTCACTGCTCTTCTTCTTCTTGTGCACATCATCGTAATTTTCTGGTTTGTCAATCACCTCATGTATATGTTTCTGACAGGTTACCAGATGGTCATTTCTATTGGGTGAAGGTGCCCATTGTGTATGGTCTGTATGGATCAGTGCATGGTTCTTTGTAGCTACATCAGCCTTTACTCTAATGCACTGCTGCTGCCAATGGCCCTTTCTGCCACATGCCTTGCAGAATTGCTGGAAAGCTGGGCATTTACTTGGTGCACGCAGAAGGCCACACCTTCCACATGCCTTGCTTTTGATGTCATGCAGCAAATCTCTTAAAGGCATATTACAACAGTTGGAGCCTCGATTTAACATCTCATCTGAAAGATGGCACCTTTGACAGTGTAGCACTGCTTCAGTGCCGCAATGGGAGGGTCAGCTAAGATTTTTATGCTTAGGTCTCTGGAGTGGGACTTGCATTACTGCAATTACAGCTATAGCAATCCCCATTCAAAGGATGGCATTCCATCAGTACTGCACTGAAGTGCCAGACAATTTTTTGTGTTCTCTGAACTTGTGCTTGAACCACAACCTTGTGACCCAGAGGTGGAAATGCTTAGCCACAGCTGACAATGATTTTCTGTTTTATTTCACTATTTCTGTTATACACTAAACACTTGGATTCATTGTAAACTGTTGCAATTCACATCTGATTCCAAACTACAAGGCACCATTGAATCTGAGGAGGCAGCTCAGAAATGAGTTATATAAGTAGCTGGAGCAAAGACTGATGAATTTAATATTGACAAGAATAACATACGAAAATACATGAAGGATGTATGTTTGCCATGAATGGCACTGAATTTGTTTCAAGGGTAATGTTGAAAGAGTTCAAGGGGGTGGTGTAATCTATATGCCCAGCATGACCAATCCTGCAGAGAAGCAACCAACAAAGCAAATAAAATGACCAAAGTAGAATACACATTTGAGAAAGCCTGACATGCATAAACTTGTCAGTGCCTTGGAAGACTTCACTTTGAGTACACTGCCAAGTACTGAGCACTCATCAAGGCAAAAGGAAGACATTCAGAGTTTGAAGGTACTTCAGAGAAGTGTCACAAGATGGATTTCTTATTGTTGGACAACTGAGTTGCAAAGAAGGACTAGAAGAACTTGACCTTTTCAGCTTTAAACTGAATGACTGAGATGCAATATTATATTGAACAGAAAGGTATATTAGTTCAAATTAAACCATGTCAGTAGAACAAGGTTTACAATCCCCGGCACTAAAAGGCAAATATAGCACTGACATTCTGAAGATTTTCATACAGAGAAGGACCAATACTTCTGGGATAGACATTTGGGTATGGTAGTGGAAACAAAAAGCATTAAATCATTTAAGTAATAGTTGGACACTGTGCCGGAGGGATCATTCGAGTCTTGACGGATAATTTAAGGCGAATTCAAGGAAATTCCTCATTTATTTATTTTGTGAAGGAGGAAAATTGGTGAGGTATGGGGATAATTTGTAATGAAATGAGATAATATCCCATCTAATCTCAGGGTGATGTTGTAAAATATTTATTTCCTTTCAGTACCACTTGTTCTTTCTAGATATTTTTGAAATATTATACTTGTCTTTCTCATCTGTATATTTAATTTCTGTTTCCTTTCTTCCTTTTAATGATTTTTAGTTTCTGTTGGTATTGTTTACATTTCTTATTTAAATTAAGTTTTCACCATTAAGATGTAATATCAAAGTGATTAACTGTAACTTACACTTCAAGTACACATTTTAGCTCTGATGACTTTTATTATAATGGAGTAGGCTTGTTAATTTGTTTTTGTAATTTCTTTACAAACCTCAAGAGGGAGACAAAACATTTCTGGCTCTGGAATTCTCTCCTGGGCAAAATAGGACTCCAGTATGTGGAGCTGTCATTGTTGAACAAAGGCTACTTGAACAAGGTTACGGAAAAGCTAATATGACCATTGATATATTAAACAATTTCTCCCACTCTTTTTGCACGTCTGTGTCCATTAAGGTCAAAATTATGTCATTTGCATTTATTACAATTGTTTCTGACCTCTCCCTGATGCTGCTGTGCTAAATTTTCAATCTATCTGTCTGTCTGTCTGTCTACCCACACAAAATTTATCCAGTGGACACACAGAATATTGATTGGCTCAAGTATCTTTTTCATTCGGTATTGGGACCCTTGCATTTCCTGATATATATTAATGATCTAGATCTTGGTTTGCAGGGCACAATTTCAAAATTTGCGGACGATACGAAGTTTTGGAGTGTTGTGAACTGTGAGGAGGATGGTGTGGAACTTCAAGAAGGCATAAACAAGTTGGCGGAGTGGGCAGATAGGTGGCAGATAAAGTTCAATGTGCAGAAGGGTGAGGTGATACATTTTGGTAGGAAGGACATGGACAGACAGTGTAAAATAAGGGGTGAAATTATGAAGGGGGTGCAGGAACAGAAAGACCTGGGTACATAGATCATTGAAGGTGGCAGGACAGGTGGCGAGAGCAGTTAATAAAGCATATAGTATCCTGGGCTTTATTAATAGGGGCATAGAGTACAAGAGCAGGGAGGTTATGCTGAATTTATATAAGACACCCATTAGACCTCAGCTGGAGTATTGTGTACAGTTCTGTGCACCATATTATAGGAAGGATGTGAACACATTGGAGAGACTGCAGAAGAGGTTTACAAGAATGATTCCAGGGATGAGAAACTTCAGCTATGAGGATAGATTGGCAAGATTGGGATTGTTTTCCCTGGAGGGAAGAAGGTTAAGAGGAGATTTGATAAAGAGGTTCAAACTCATGATGGGGCTGGACAGACTAGATAGGGAGAAACTGTTCCCACTTGTAAAAGGATCAAGAACAAGAGGGCACCAATTTAAAGTGATTTGCAAAAGAAGCAAATGTGACGTGAGAAAAAACTTTTTCACATGAGTGGTTCGGGTCTGGAATGCACTGCCTGGAAGTGTGGTGGAGGCAGGTTCAATCAAGGCATTCAAGAGGGCATTAGATGACTATTTGAATAGAAACAACGTGTAGGGATACAGGGAAAAGGCAGGGCAATGGCACTAGGTCATAATGCTCATTTGGAGAGCCAGTGCAGACATGATGGGCTGAATGTCCTCCTTCTGTGCTATTAAGATTTGTGATTCTGTGATTCACAAAAAGGATCCTTGTCTGGAATTTCCACTGGGTGCAATTAGCAGTTTGCATCTAGAATGTGCTGAACACTTTGTTAGTTTGCCGAGGTGAAGTTATGCTCCCACACAAAACTCAACACTACATGCCCGGATGTAGAGTCTCCCATGAATTAATATAACAAAACAGCTTCAGGAGTAGTCATCATCCGAAGATACAGTGTTAGTTTTCACATGTAAGATGATGCCATGAGCTCTACCTCACCATCACCTCTTTCAACTCCTGCACTGTTGCTACATAATCAGACTGTTTATTTGACATCCAGTACTGTTGAGTAGAAATTTACTCCAATTAAATATTGGAAAGACTGAAGCCATTGTTTCAAACTTGGTTCTCAAGCTACTGACTCCATCCCTCTCCCTGACAACAGCCTGAGATTAAGGCCGTCTGTTTGTGTTGTTGGTGTCACATTTGACCCCAAGATCAACTTCCAACCTCAAGTTTGCTAAGACCTCTTATTTCCGCCTCTGTAACGTTGTCCGATTTCACTACTGTCTCAGCTCATCTGCTGCTGAAACCCTCATTTGTGTTTTAATTACCTTTAGGCTTGATTATTTCAACACACTCCTGGTTGATCTCCTACACCCCACTGTCTGTAAGCTTGTGGCCATCTAAAACTGGGCCCTAGCTTGCATCAAGTCCTGTTCACCTACCATCCTTGTGCTCGCTGACCTACATTGTCACCCAATTAAGCAATCCCTCGATTTTAAAATTCTCACCCTTGTTTCCAAATCCCTCCACGGCCTCGCCCTTCCCTATCACTGTAATCTCCTCCAACTCCTCAATCCTCTGAGATTCTATAATTCTGGCCTCTTGAGCATGCCCAATTTTAATTACTCCATCATTGGTGGTTGTGCCTTCAGTTGCCTAGGCCCCAAGCTCTGGAATACCCTCCCTACCCCTTGCCACCTCTCTGGCTCACATTAAAATATTCCTTAAAACCTACCTCTTCGACAACACTTTTGGTCAACTGACCTAATATCTCCTTGTGTGGCTCGGTGTCAAATTTTGTTTTATAATGCTCCTATGAAGCATCCAGGGATGTTTTATTACATTATAGATGTTTTGTAAATATCAGTTGTTGTAGAAAAGTCAGAGGAATGGAATTGTCCAGATTGGAGCCGTTTTTCAACTTGTTAAACAATGTTTTCTGCAGTAGGACATAGCTGTGGCTTGAACTGACTGCTGATCTTCAATTAGCTAATTGATATTTCTGTAGCAGCAGTGAAGACATGTGGCTTGAATTGACTATCATTGTCTGTGATCTAACCCTGGATCCATGGGACTATGAGTGCCTGTGTCCCTGAGAATCTGGTGGAATATGAGGGCTCCCTCAGATGATGGAAATTTGGTGGAAACCTATCTTTTCAATCTGGGGACAAGGTCAGATTTGTGGGCAGGAACTGCGTGGTTAAGGGACTATTTAAACTAGCATAAAAGGTTGCAGGTACTAAGAGTGTAAAGTAGTCATAGATGCAACTTGCTTATGCTTAAAATTCAGCAATCTTTTCTGCTGTCTCATTTGATTTTACACAAGTGCAGTTGTTACTTGGCTGGAAATTATGCAAAAACTTGAGGCCTCTTTCTGTAAAACTATTTTCTCATTGTCTCTATTTTTCCATTCACCACAACGTGGCCAATAAAAAAAATCACTAACTTCCCAAAATTGGCCCAAATTGGTGCAAATATTTATTTTTTAAAAATCTGAAAAGTATCACTAAAATCCCCCCTGAACTTGCCTTCTGGTTCATCTATTATTCAGCTTTGTCTAGGACCTTGATATTTATTGGGTCTCCATCTCTGGGTCCTGTAGGTCCAATCTACAGACTAGGTGGTGATACCTGACATACATGCCCACATTCCTGTCCCCAGAGCATGCTTGGAAATTAAATATTATTTCCTGTGTTTTATCAATTTCCTCAAGGGGATAGCTAATGATGTATTTCAGTATCTTGAATTCCTGACCTCCCACCATCCTTTGTGAGAGCACAAGTAATGGCCAGTGTTCTCCATCACATTCTATTTATATGGAACTAAGATTTAAACAGAAAGGTTGATGTATTGAGTTTTTTTTTACAACAAGCTATAAATCCCAAGCTAAGCTATATACGTCAATACCAGATCAATTATAAGCTCCAAATTTAAAGGAATCCTTAAGTTTTCCTGCTGACAGAGATCAAAGATCTGTACTTCTCTGTTCCACTCGCTAAGGCCATTCCCAGACCTCTGCTATGTTTCAGTGCCCAGACCATGGTCCTCACCCTTGCTGGGAAAGATTTGGGATATAAAATCAGAATAGCTGGGTATTACAGAGGCAATGCAGAAATTTTATAAGGCACTAATCAGATTTCACTTGGAATATTTGGTGCAATTCTGATGCCCATAATACCAATTGGCATATAAGCATGGAAAAATGAATAGTAACAAGAAAGATACAGCACTATTTCTTTAGAGTTAACGAGTAGAAGATGGGATCCTGTCCTGCTGGGTGTTTATGAGAGACCCAGAAAATGGGAAGGAGATGGAAAAGCAATGTGCACACTAATTTCAGAAAGATGTAAAAACAATAGTGTAGTGATATTGGGGGACTGTAATTATCTTAAAATAGACTGGGAACAAAATAATGTAAAGGGCGAGGATGGGGAGGAATTATTGAAACGTGTATAGGAGAACTTCCTTATTTTCAGCCAATGAGGAAGGAAGCAGAGCTAAATCAAATTTTGGAGAATGAATTGGGGCAAGTGGAGCATTTTTTTAGGAGAATGTTTGGGAAACAATTATCACATTATGATTGGGTTTAAAGTTATGGAAAAGGACGCTGAACAATCAAAGGTGAAAATACTCAATGGAATGGGGTTAGTTTCAGTGAGTTGAAAAAAGTATCTCGTCCAGGTAGAAACAAAAATTGGCACATACAGCAGTAAATAAGCAATGGGAAGCCTCCAAGGAGGAGACAGTTCTGGTAGAGTCTAAGCACATGATGGGGAAGCGTATGGCATTCAAAGCAAGAGCTCCTTGGGAGATTGAAGTAATTGTGATTAAAATAAGAAAAAAATAGGCTTATGATAAATGTTAACTGTAGAATGTGGCAGAAAATTAAGCACAATAGAGAAAGTGCAGAACCGACCTAAAGAGCGAAGTAAGAGGGGCTAACAGAGTGAAGGAGTTAGGTAGCTAATATAAGAAGGAACACCAAAGTCACTTCCAAGTACACAACTTGAATATTGCTGAAAAGAGAGACATGTTGCTGCAGCTTTTTGTCTTGCACTCATCAGGACAAATGCAAGAATGCCAAATTTCAAACAATCACCACAATTTATACTACAGGAAAAAAAAGGTGTTGATTGGTACCTGTTGTGATCATTTGAAATTTGGTATTCTTGTGTTTGTCCTGTGAGTACATGACAAAAAGTTTTGGCAACATGTCTCTCTTTTCAGCAATAAACACCGAAGCCTTTATAAACATACAAAAAGTGAAAGAATAGTCAAAAGAAGGAAGGGGCTGATAAAAGATCCAAAAAAATTTCTTGTAGAGGTAGAGGACATGACGGGCAGACACAAAATGAGAACTTTGCATCTTTCTTCACAAAAGAGGAGGATTCTTCCAGTGAAGAAACAGGGGCTAGAGAAATTAAATAAGGTACAAAAAGATGAAGATAATACACTAATAAGGTAGGCAATACTCGAAGCAGAAAATTTACTCGGTCCAGATGGGAGGTAGCTAATTGAATTGACAGTGAAAATGGCGTAGATTCTGGCCACAATCTTCCTTAGAAATGGGAATGGTGCCAAAGGACATTTGGGTTCAAAAATGGGGACAGGGATAGACCCAGTAAATATAAACCAGTCAGCTTAACTTTGGTGGTGAAGTAACTATGCAATACTATAATGTGGGACCAAATTAATTGTCATTTGGAAGAACGTGGTTAAGTAAAAACAGCCAACATGGATTTGTTAAAGGAAAATCATGTTTGACAAACTTGACTAGGTTTTTGGATGAAACAATGGAGAGGGTTGATGAAGGTAGTCTAGTTGATCATATGTAAAAGGATTTTCAAAAGGTGTTAAATGATGTGCCACATAATTGACTTGTTAGCAAAATGGAAGCTCATGGTGTTAAAAGGGCAGTGACAGTGTGGATAGGAAATTGGCTGTGAGACAGGAAGCAAAGTAGTAGCGAATAGTTTTTTTTATCAGATTGGAAGTCTGAAGAGAGGTCCCTGGCTCTCTTTTCAATATTTGTGAATGACTTGGATTTCAGGCAAGATTTCAAAATTTAGAATTGCAGTAAACAGTAAGGAGGAAATTAGCAGACTTCCAGAGCACATCAGCAGACTGGTAAAATAGGCAATTGCATGACCACTAACATTTAATTCAAAGAAGTGTAAAGTGATACATTTTGGAAGGAAGAAGGAGAAGCAATATGAACAAAATGGTACTATTTTAAAAGGGGTGCAGGATCAGGGAGAGCGGGGGATTTACATGCACAACTCTTGGAGGCCAAGTTGATAAAGCTGCTGAAAAAACATATGGGGTAGAATATTCCCCCTGTTGGGGGTTTGTGCGGGGGTGGGCGCGGGCGGTGTGGACCTGATTGGCGCCCCCTATCGGGTCCGCGCTGCCATTTTATGTGGGCTGGCCAATTAAGGCCTGCCCAGCGTGATATGCACCCGGAAGCGCTGAGCGCTCTCTGTGCGAACGGCGGGGGGCGGGGGGGTGGGGTTGGGTTCTCTGAGTCGGGAGTGCGCTCTTTCGCGAGAAATCTCCCTGAGGCACAGAGGTGCCTCAGGGGGATTACTTTCACTGATGAAACATTGATTACAGAAAATTTTAAGGACATGTCCCCTCATGTGAAACTGTCACACGAGCTGGGACATGTCCATTAATTTCATTAAAAACTTTTAAAACACTTTAAAAACTTTCATGAAACCTCAGCCCGCCCGTGGATGAGGTTTAATGATAAATGCGAAGGCTGCCTGGGCTCTTCGCCTGCCCCCCCAGCCAACCTTAAGGTTGGACAGGCAGCCCTGACAAGTACTTTAATTAGTTCATTAATGGCCTTATAGGCCTTTGACAGTTTGGCGAGCGTGCAGCTGATTCCAATGCACATCCGCCGAAATACAGTGACATCAGGACGTACGCCCGACATCGCCACACATCATTTTACGCATCGGCGTGCGGGACCCACCCCCCGCATGCCGAACAGAAGATTCTGCCCGTCAAGTACAAAAAACAAGGCAGTTATGCTAAACCTTTATAATTCACTGGTTTGGCCCCAACTGGAACATTGAGGCCAATTTTGGGCACCACACATTAGGAAAGATGTGAAATCCTTGGAGAAGGTGCAGAAGAGATTTACTCAGAATGAGAGACTTCAGTTATCTGGAGGGAATAGAAAAGCTGAAATTGTCTTCTAAAGCATGAAGAATACCAGGAATTTTAATAGAGGCATTCAAAATTATGAAGGATTTTGATTTGAGTAGATTAGGAGGTTGGTAGGGTCGGTAACCGGGGGCACAGATTGAAGGTGATCGGCAAAAGTACTAAGGGGACGAAATGAGGATTTTATTTTCGCAAAATGAATGCACTGCCTGAAAGGGTAGTAGAGACAGATCCAATAGTAACTTTCAAAATGGAATTCAATATATACTGGAAAAGGCAACAATTGCAGGGTTATGTGGATAGAGTGAAAGTGAGATGAATTGAATAGCCCTTTCATAGAGCTGACACAGCCACAATGGGTTGAATGGCCTCCCCTGTACTGTGTGTTTCAAAGTTTCTCTTTAAATATAAATGGAAACAGAGCCCAAGCATAGAAAGAATGAATGGGGGAAAAAAAACTATGAAACACTAAGAGAAACAGAGTTTTTGTTTATTTATGAGCCTTTCCATGGGGATCCACTATACTGTATACATATGCTATCACAAATGTGAATAAATTAAGATAATAGTTTAGCTACAGTATACTCTGAAAGTGGGTTTTGGTTTATTAATGCCTGATTTAATCATATGTTGTGAAAATACTTGATTATATATAATACCTAAAATCCTAAATATAAAGATGACACCTTTTTTTTGTAGAAATCTTTTGGTTATCAGTCAGTAAACATGCAGTGATTATATTACAGTCCCTAACTAAACAAAAAAAAAAAATCTGTCATCTAGTGCCCATCGCAGTCAAACATCCAAAATATCTTTCACCCAAAAATACTGTTATATCCATTGATAGATTGACTCAAATAAAAATAATTTAGAAATTAACATTAACGGAATAATGCTGACTACATGCAATATGAGTATACAGGTAAAAAAATTAACAATGAATAACTACCATGCAGTTGATAAGGGGTATCCATAAACAACTACTAAGAGCTAAAAAGCTATCAAAGAGCAATGAGCAAGCACCACAAAACCATCCAGTGGAATGAGTAGGTAGCAATTTCAGATGCAATTTGTTGCCTGTGTTTTTGCCTTAAAATTTTTAGATATGTGACCTCTGGTCTAATATACCAACCCTGGGACCAATTATTTTTCAGATCAGTGGAGTTTCCTTAGGTTCTTTAATGTTTTACTTGATTCAAAATGGAATCTTCTTCAACTAAGAATGTGGGTACACAGAAACAACTGAAACCAGGCAGGTCTGGGGATATCTGACTTCAGGGAGTCTACGGAGCTTACAGTATTTTGGTTGACTTAGGAGTTGCCCCAGTATCACTTGACAGAAGAATTAAAATATTAAGACAAGTGCCTTTGGGTAGTAGAAATATGATAAATAATAAATATCTATGTGTAATACAGCGACTTTACACAAGTAATAATTAGTTGATAATATGATTGTATTGAATACTTCTCTGTACCCTGCTGTCCCGCGGCTACTCATTGTGAAATGGATGCTGAGGCGCCAAGAGCTCCATTGAGTGTTTTACTGGAATTGGCTGTCTGGAATTTGATTAGTCTGGTTACATGGCTAATAAAAGCATATGATTAGCCAATCAGCAGTGCAACAGCCACTCTATAGTCATACACTATATTCTTACAGAGTCAAAGTTTTAGTAGTATAGGCAGATTGGAAGTATGAAATGATATTACGCATATACCACAATACTTAGTATGACAGTTGCAGCTTCACTTAATAGGTTCATGCTCACCATGGCCCTAAAAATTACATGCTGTGGGGCAAATACATAAATACTTATTGCGTTTGGACTTCCTCACCACGATATATGTATTAAATAAATGAATTGGGAGTTCATTTGATTGTCACTCATGTCTCCATGGTTAACATTTTCAGCAGATGTACTTATAATCAACTAACAAACTAACATTTAGTTGTTTGGTAGTACAGAATTTGAGCATCGCTGAAAAAAACATGTCAAAACTTTTCGTCTTGCACTCATCAGGATATTCACGAGAATACCAAATGTGAAGGGAACAACAATTTATACTTCATGAGAAAGAGTTCTAATTGGTTGGTAAGTGGACTCTGATTGATAGAGGCATTACCACAGAGAATGCACCAATTAACTGATGACTGACAGTTAACTGCCAAGCTTTGTTTAAATTCAAACCAGGCAGGTTGACTCAGATTGGTCAAGGCATTGCCCTGGGGAATTAACCAAAGAATGGCTGTTGCCTATTTTGTTCAGTTGAAACAGGCACAATGTGTGTACATATTCTTTCTGTCTGCAAAGAACAGGACTCTATGTATTATTTATTATACATAGCTTCTACATGCGCAAGTGTGCCATACTGTGAGCCCGACTGGTAATCTTAAATTGGATGACAGCATATCAAACAGCATGTCCCTTTGGCTGTTCGCAACAGGCAAGGTATTGATCGTACCAACCAGCCCATGCTTGCAAAACACAAAACACAGTGTCCAACATTAGATGTGATTCTGTAATTGGATAACATTTGCTAGACAATCCTGAGTGCACTAAGAATTACACACACAGAGACCTGTTCTTTGCAGATAGAAACAACATGTACACACATTGTGCCGGTTTCAACTGAACAAAATAGGTGACAGCCATTCTCTGGTTCATGCCCCAGGGCAATGTCTTGATCAATCAGAGTCCACCTGCCTGGTCTGAATTTAAACACAGCTTGGCAGTTAACTGTCAGTCATCAGTTAACTGGTACATTCTCCATGGCAATGCCTCTACCAATCAGTGTCCACTTGTCAACCAATCAGCACTCTCTTCTCTTGAAGTATAAATTGTTCTTCCCTTTACATTTGGTATTCTTGTGAATGTCCTGATGAGTGCAAGATGAAAAGCTTCGACATGTCTTTTTTTAGCGATACTAAAAAACGAGCATCTTACTATTTCCCAGTATGGGGGCACAAGGCTGTATATCGCTGTATCACAGAATAGAGTCACAAAATTGTTATGGTACAGGAAGAGGCCATTTGGCCCATTGTGTCCATGCTAGCTCTCTCCAAGACCAACACAGCTATTTCCTTTATCCTGTCCTATCCCTGTCTCCATGCAATTTTTTTCTCTTCAGATACTTATCAGAAAATTACCTTTTGAAAGCCACAATGGTATCTGCCTCTGCCACACTTTCAGTTAGTACATTCCAGATCTTAACCACTCACTACATATAAATGTTTTTCCTCATGTCACCATTGGTCTTTTGCCAAACACCTTAAATCATTGTCCCCTGGCTCTCAGTCCCTCTGACAATGGAAATAGTTTCTCTTTATCGACTCTGTCTAGACTCCTCATAATTTTGAACACTTCTAATAAACCTCCTCTCAATCATCTCTTCTCCAAGGAGAACAGCCTCAGCTTCTTCAGCCTATCCAGGTAACTTAAGTCCCTCATCCCCAAAACAATGCTGGCGAATATTTTCTGCACACTCCCTAAAGCCTTTGCATCTTTTCTAAAGTGTGGTTTTCACACAAGTGAGATTATTAAATGATTGGGTATACTTTTAAATTATTGTTAGGAAAGTGTGATTGTAACCAATAACGTTGCTACATGTTCTCTGTCAAACACAGCCTCAGAAGCAAATATCATTGTCCTACTTAGGTGAGCCTACTGCACATTAGCTTTTCAATGTTCCTACAGTCGGCACCTTAAATTAGTAAAATAAAATTTTATTTTGAATTGTGTGCAATAATATTCAATGGTTAGCCTTCAATTACAGTACCCCATAGCTGGATAACCTTTGCTAATTCTACAAAACAATACCATTTCCATTTTATTTTTCTAAGTCACTGCATTTTCTGCTTTTTTGTATGGGGCCATTTTTGCCAATGTTGTTCAGTTTCATTTCTGTGGCATTGAAACTTGAGGAACTTAGGTCACAAAGATAGATTGGAGAAGCTGCGTCTGTTTTCCTTGGAGAAGGGAAGATTGAGAGGAGGTTTGATAGAGGTATTCAAAATCATGAGGGGTCTGGACAGAAACTGTCCCTACTCACGAAAGAATCATGAATGAGGAGGGGGCACTATTTAAAATAATTATTTAAAGCAAGAGCAGCAAAGGCCACATGAGGAAAAATATTTTCACACAGTGAGTGGTTAAGGTACGAAGTGCACCGCCTGAGATTTGAGGGGAGGCAGGTTTAATTGCGGCATTCAAAAAGGAATTCGATTGTTATCTGAAATGGAAGAATGTGCAGGGTTAAGGGGAGAAGAGGGGGGTTATGGCACTGGGTGAATTGCTCATTCGGTGCGGACACGATGGACCGAATGGCCTCCTTCTGCGCTGTAACCATTCGATGATTCTGTGAAACGTTAAACTAGTTACCAGTAACCCAATGACATTTTCAACTATAGAATAGATACGACAGGGGTTTTTTTTCTTTTCATGTTGGTCAGAAGTGACAGCGATCTAAAAGTGTGCCAGTCACAGCAAACCCAAGCCTTTATAGTTCGGATTGTAATTGCTACACATCGCATCGGCTTTTCTTCATAAATCATCTTAGATTTAGAACCAGCGTGATTTCGTTCTTGCCCACTGGACAGTTTGCCTACTTTTGCGCGTCTAATCGTGGTTCATTATTCGATTCATTTACATTGCCAAACACATGTAAAACGAACTATGTGCATTCCTAATGGATTTGTTGTTACGCTTGGCTGTTTGCCAGGGCACACTGGGTTGGACAATCCCCCTACTTTCTAATCCAGTCTGACGATAAGAACAACACCGTTCCTTTCGGATACGCCGAGCAAACTGATGAAACTATTCAATACAGTCCTTCCGGCGATATATATATTTTTTTTTGCAGTTCCTTTTGGGAATCGTTGCAACAAATGGCAGTTTGCTGAAAGGAACTGGAAACGTTTCGTTTTACACCATTTCAATCAGGAGGGACAGAGAGAAGGGAGGGAGAGAGAGAGAGAGCGATCCGCCAATCAAACCCAGCAGAAAGGTAAGGGCCAAGCCAACCAGCGAGCGAATGGGCAAAGTCCCGCCCCCAGATATAATTCAGTGCCCGGACTGCAACCGGCAGCAGCGCTCAGAGCTTGAAGCGGAATATGGGGAGCGACCACCTTCTAGTCACATACACTACATTTCAATTAAAACCACCCAGGATGGACTTCAAAGGATTTTCTGTGTTTTTGCAACGGCATGGCGAAAGTGTACTTTGGGACACAAGCTATAATATCAAAAGCCAAAGAAAGGTAACAAACGTACGCACGCATTCTTATATTTCAAAGTTATCAATGATTGTGTGCACATGCTCCTTAGCTAACTGCTTGGTTTGTCAATTTGGATGAATTTTTTTTATGTAAGCAACAATTGCAAGTTTTCGCGGCATGAAACTTAATCTAACATAGGGATGGATGCTACTTTACAGGTTTAAGATTATGTTAATAGATTCCACGAGATTCCAGCTCCCAAAAGTCTTGACAACACCCACCCACCTGCATTGTCATGTTCTGTGCCTTGGGTTGGGTTTCCAGTTAAAAGTTTTGTTGCAGTTCCTCCGCTACTGGGTTCACGCCCACCATTTAACGTGTTACCCATGTGAGATGGGCCTTGACATTCCCTCAGCTTTTCGAAGTAAACCTCAGTATGGGTTGGCTGTCGTATCCGCAACGTATTATAATAATAATACCCCGTCGCGTTATCACTTTGGAACCGTTAGAATTGTTAGGATGTAAATCAATTAAAAGTCTTCTTAAATCCTATGTCACCTCGATAGTGATTTTTAAACTCTCCTCCACACTTTCTTGGAATCATCCACACCGTCCGTTCCTCATTTAAGTGCATTTTTTCCCTGAGGCGTCATTCTTTTCACATTCTAATTTTGGGATTTGCCTCGCATTTGTATATCTTCCAGTACTTTACATTCTTTAATTCTGGAGGCCGCTTGTAACTTAAAAAAAAACACGCATTGAAAATGATCTTGCAGTACGATTGATCTGTTATGTCAAAATGTTGACATCCACTCAATAGTTAAGCAGTTGGTCACCTGGTGTAAGATTTCAAATTCAGCCTTGTTATGCAGATATTCGTACATGCTTAATATTATGTTGTTATAAGTTCACCGAATTTCAAAACCCATATAACGCAATAATTAGTTAAAACTTGGCGTTTATCCTTTGACATTGTCCTTTGTCGCATGATCAACAATCGACAAATCCTAACTTGACAAGTTCAGAATAGGTATGAGAAAGCGATCTTGAGACACTGAAACAGCGAGTATTTGAACTTGCAGAATTGTGCCCACACGAGTGTTCTTTTTCACATCGTGTCCGGTCACCTCCGGTACCTCCACGGACAGTTCGCTCGGACGGCCGAATGGGCGAACGTTCTTTAGAGCAACATGACAGATCGAAAAGAAGTCATGCCTCCTAAACGAGCGAGCCAATGGCCCGGACAACCAGAGGTGCCTGGAAAGTGAGGTCCTTTCGTTATTACCGCACAACAACGATGCAGAAAACTTAAAACAACTGTGTTCGATAGGATTTCGAGGTCATATTTACCGAAAGAGCTGGAGTTGTAATGCTAAATTGTGAGTTTAGCTATTCGGCATTGGTTCATTCTCCGACGCAGCTCAACGTATTCAATTTTGGTCCATTACAGCCATTATGTTTATCCATGGATGTATCGTGGATCCAGTGTGATGCTCTCAGGGCGAGGTTTATGGGCGCTTATTGATTTTTCTCCTGATGTGCCCGTCGACTTCTTTCAAGGGGAGGTTCGATTTAAGCAACAGCGGTGAAAAACGGCCGTTTCACTATTTTGCTACCGTGCCATTTATCAGCCCGCGTACAAATCCGCCTTTTTAACAACTTATTTTAGAAGCAGCGCTGTTTATAAACTTGACAAGCAGTTGTTTCAGGCGGTTCGAAGAAGAACGATCTGTTTCCCTTTTAAATACTGATCATAATCACACGGATCCCGTTTTCCTGCCAGGAAAGGCATTCCATTCAGTTGGAGAATATCTTAAAAGAGTTAATATTGCACAACTTTAGAACGGTGAGTATTAAGCACTGCCTTTAGTTTATCCCAATCAATATCTAATGGCCCAGAATTTGCTTGGAGGGGAATAATGGCGAGTTCACAGGGCACATCATTGTTAGTCGGTGAAATTTATGCAAGATAGATGGATTCGGAAGAATTAAACTCATTATAGAAAGTTAGGGCTGCTTTCTCAAGGCCAAATGAGGTGATTTATGGCCCTGATAGGCCACTGAATGCTGGAGGCCCAGAGAGGGAACACATTAAACTGTGAACTCTCACCCTCGCAGGTAGTACATTTTTGCTCCAAGCTTTTACACTTTTTCTTACTTTTCCTTTCTGACTTCTCCCTCCCCCCCCCCCCACCTTTTCTGAATATATTTCTTTCTCTCTTTTTAATTTGATTAATTTGATTAATTCACACTCTTTCTTTCCCCATCATTTGCCCTGTTTGTTTCTCTGTCCTTAACATTTAATTAGTTAAGGATTGTTGGTTGCATTCTTTGCCAAGGTTCCAGATGTGGAGTTCAGCTCCCCTTCCTGTTCAGCTCGCACTTCCAGCAATAACTGGAGGAAAAGATGCAACTCATGGTGCTTACCGCCAGATGCCCCTCCAGCAAATTTTGGACCAATATAATAGTAAACAAGTCAGTTCTGTCAAAAGATCATTAACTTAAAAACTTTAATTGTTTCTCTCTCTGCAGACGCTGTTCAATATGCCAAGTATTTCCGTTTTAAAAATTATTTTCTGTTTTATTTCAGACTTTCAGCATCCCCAGTATTTTGCTTTCATGTAATAGTGAATAGGACTATTCACTAGTCACATTGCTTGGTGATCTGTCTGATAATAGTACAATGTATTAACCATATCAAAACAAAATAATTCCAAGAGATTGTCTTTTGTCGACCTTCTAAGGATATTGCTCCAAGTAGGTATCTCAACATCGACCACTTTTTAGGACCAGCTACAAAGTGCCAATCCAAGCATCTTTTATTTTGTTCTTTTGAATTTTTATTGTTGTATAATAGGAGGAGTTTTGGGAGCTGACATTGCAAGCCAACAGGATTAACATAAGTATTCACAGTCAGTAATTCAGACTGCTTCCCATCTGCGTGGTTCATTTGTTCACTAATTAAACTTGCTCAACCAGAGCTAGCCATATTTTGAGATTTCAACTGTGATTCTGAAACAATCATAGTACTATAGTAATAATGCTATTTGGATGTTGGAAATATATTTATTACTGTAACATTAATATTTTACAAGAACAAACAGTTTCTAATAAATGGTTTCTAATATTCTGTAACTTTTTTTGATTCATTTGTGCACTTCTATGGCTTCACTGTCTACTTTAGAGCTAGGATAAATGTCATCAGTATTGGCTGCTAGCTAAAAAATAATGCTAAATTCTAATTTATCAGCCAAACAAGACTTACAACATTGCAGTTTTTTTCAGTCTGCCACATTGAGTTGATCAGGATAAACTTTTGATTTCTTTATTATAGGAAAACATTAGATGCAATGGAAATTCTTAGAACGCCAGACAGCACCCATGGAGAGAGAAACAGAATTACTGGGTGGAATTTAATGCAGCACAGATAGCAAGTTTGGAGTTGGGGTGGGGGGGTGGGGGGGGTGGTGGTAGGGGTGTCATTTAATTGGCCAGGAGGCTGCTGGGTGTGGTCTCTGCTGCCTTTCTGCCTCTGCACAGTTAAGTCCTGAGCGGGAAGCATAGTGTCTTAAAAGAGGTGGCTAATGACGTAGTAGATGCATTAGTGTTAATTTTCCAAAACTCTCTAGATGCTGGAAAGGTTCCGTCTGACTGGAAAGTGGCAAATATAACCTCTCTATTCCAAGAGTGAAGGAGGTAGAAAGCAGCAAGCTATAGGCCAGGTTGCTTGACGTCTGTCGTGTGGAAGATGTTAGAGTTGATCATCAAAGAAGTTATAGCTGGGCACTTAGAAAAAAAACAAGGTAACCGGGAAGAGTCAGCAGGGTCTTGTAAAAGGGAAATCATGAGCAGAATATTCCCCCCGTTTGGGTGGGGGGGGGAGTTTAGGAGAGGGCGTGTGGAGGCGCGCCTCCGATTGGTGCTCCCGATTGGGGGTGCGCCACCATTTTATGTGGGTGGGCCAATTAAGGCCTGTCCAGCATGACGTCCGCAAGGAAGCGCTATGCGCTCCCTGTGTGGGTGGGATTCCCTGAGCCGAGAGTGTGCTCTTTTGCACATGCGCACGAAAGAGCACACTCACCTCCCTGAGGCTAAGTGCTGCCTCAGGGAGATCGGCTCCTGTCTGAAAAAATTTTTAAAACAGAAGAAATAAATTTCCCTGACATGTCCCCTCATGTGACACTGTCATATGAGTTGGGACATGTCTATCACTTTGACAATTTTATTAAAAATTTTAAAACCTACATGAAACCTCATCCCATCCGTGGATGAGGTTTCATGCTTTTTCTTAAGCCCGCCAGGGCTCCCGGCCTGCCCGCCAACCTTAAGGTTGGATGGGCAGGTCCACTAATTCTGTTAACTACTTTGTAATGGCCTCAATTGGCCATTGACAAGTTGGTGGGTGCACAGCTGATTCTGCTGAGCCCCCGGCAACCTGAAAATTGAAATGAGGCGGGGTGATGTTGGTAGTTCCGCCCAACGTCATCCCGCGTCATTTTACAAGTCGGAGTGTGGGCCCCGCCCCCCCGCTCACCAACCGGGAAATCCTGACCCATGTTTAACCAATTTATTAGAGATCTTTAAAGTAGTAACAGGTAAAGGGGATCCTGTAGATGAACCGTACTTTTTATTCATTGATGGGGTGTGGGCGTCACTGGCTAGGCCAGCATTTATTGCTCATCCCTAATTGCCCTTGAAAAGGCAGGGGCAAGCTGCCTTCTTGAACCGCTGCAGTCCCCTTGGTGTAGGTACACCCACAGTGCTGTTAGGAAGGGATTTCCAGGATTTTGACCCAGCGACAGTGAAGGAATGGCGATATATTTCCAAGTCAGGATGGTGAGTGGCTTGGAGGGGAACATCCAGGTGGTGGTGCTCCCATCTGTCTGCTGCCCTTGTCCTTCTAGATGGTAGTGGTTGTGGGTTTGGAAGGTGCTGCCTAAGGAGGCTTGGTGAGTTCTTGCAATGCATCTTGTAGATGGTACACAGTGCTGCTGCAGTTTGTTGGTGGTGGAGGGAGTGAATGTTTGTAGGTGGGGTGCCAGTCAAGCGGGTTGCTTTGTCCTGGATGGTGTCAAGCTGCTTGAGTGTTGCTGGAGCTGCAGTCATCCAGGCAAGTGGAGAATATTCTGCTACACTCCTAACTTGTGCCTTGTAGATGGTGGACAGGCTTTGGGAAGTCAGGAAGTGCATTATGCACCACAGGATTCCATGCCTCTGACCTGCTCTTGTAGCCACAGTACTTATATGGCTAAACCAGTTCAGCTTCTGGTCAATAGTAACCACCAGGATGTTGAAAGTGTGGGATTCAGCAATGGTGATGTCTTTGAATTGTCAAGGGGCGATGGTTAGATTGTCTCTTGTTGGAGATGGTCATTGTGTGGCACGAATGTTACTTGCCACTTGTCAGCCCAAGCCTGCATATTGTCCAGGTCTTGCTGCATTTGGACATGGACTGCTTCAGCATCTGAGGAGTGGCGAATGGTGCTAAACATTGTGCAATCATCAGCGAACATCCCCACTTTTGATATTCCGATGGAGGGAATGTCATTGATGAAGCAGCTGAAGATGGTTGGGCCTGGGATACTACCCTGAGGGACTCCTGCAGTGATGACTTGGAACTGAGATGATTGACCTCGAACAACCACAACCATCTTCCTTTGTGCTAGGTATGACCCGAACCAGCAGAGAGTTTCCCCCTGATTCCCATTGACTCCAGTTTTGTTAGGGCTCCTTGATGCCACACTCATTCAAATGCTGCTTTGATGTCAAGGGCAGTCATTCTCACCTCACCTCTTGAGTTCAGCTTTTTTGTCCATGTTTGAACAAAGGCTGTAGTGAGGTCAGGAGCTGAGTGGCCCTGGCGGAATCCAAACTGAGCATCAGTGAGCAGGTTATTGCTAAGCAAGTGCTGCTTGATATCACTTGATGACCCCTTCCATCATTTTACTAATGATCAAGGATAGGCTGACGGGGTGGTAATTGGCTGAGTTGGATTTGTCCTGCTTTTTGTGTACAGGACATATCTGGGCAATTTTCCACATTGCCGGTTAGATACCAGTGTTGTAACTGTACCGGAACAGCTTGTCTAGGGGCATGGCAAGTTCTGGAGCACAAGTCTTCAGTACTATTGCCAGAATATTATCAGGGCCCATAGACTTTGCAGTATCCAGTGCCTTCAGCCGTTTTTTGATATCACGTGGAATGAATCAAACTGGTGAAGACCAGTGAGATGCTGGGGCCCTCTGGAGAAGGCTGACTCTTGGCACTTCTGGTTTAAAATTGTAGCAAATACCACGTTTTTTGCACTGATGTTGAGAATGAGGGTATTTGTGGAGTCTCCTCGTCCTGTGAATTGTTTAATTGTCCACCACAATTCACGATTGGATGTGGCAGGACTGCAAAGCTTAGATCTGATCCATTGATTGCGGAATCATTTAGCTCTGTCTACCACTTGCTGCTTATGCTGTTTTGCATGTAAGTAGTCCTGTGTTGTAGCTTCACCAGGTTGACACCTCATTTTTATGTATGCCTGGTGCTGTTCCTGGCGTGCCCTCCTGCACTCTTTATTGAACCAGTGTTGATCCCCTGGCTTGATGGTAATGGTAGAGTGGGGGATATGCTGGGCTATGAGGTTACAGATTGTGTTTGAGTACAACTCTGCTGCTGCTGATGGCCCATAGTGTCCAGTTTTACGTTACTAGATCTGTTCGAAATCGATCCCATTTAGCACGGTGGTTGTGCCACACACCACGATGGAGATTATCCTCAATGTGAAGACAGGATTTTGTCTCCACAAGGACTGTGCGGTGGTTATTCCTACCGATACTGTGATGGACAGATGCATCTATGGCAGGCAGGCTGGTGAGGATGAGGTCAAGTGTGGTTTTTCCTCTTGTTGGTTCCCTCACCGCCTGCTGCAGACCCAGTCTAACAGCTATGTCCTTTTGGACTCGGCCAGCTTGGTCTGTAGTGATGCTACCAAGCCACTGTTGGTGGAGGTCATTAAAGTCCCTTGCCCAGAGTACATTCTGTGCTCTAGCCACTCCCAGTACTTCCTCCACATGGTGCTCAACATGGAGGAGTACTGATTCATCTGCTGAGGGGGAGTGGTTCATGATAATCAGCAGGAGGCTTCCTTGCTCATGTTTAACCTGATGCTTTGAGACTTCACAGCATCCTGAGTTGATGTTGAGAACTTCCAGGGCAACTCCCTCCCAACTATATGCTACTGTGCCACCACCTCTGCTGTCCCACTGGCAGGACAGACCCAGGGATAGAGATGGTGGTGTTGGGAACATTATCTGTAATGTTTCCGTGAGTATGATTATGTCAGGCTGTTGCTTGACTAGCCTGTGAGACAACTCACCTAATTTTGGCACTAGCCCCCAGATGTTAATAAGGAGGATTTTGCAGGGTCGATAGGGCTGAGTTTCCCATTGTCATTTCCGGGACCTAGGTCAATGCTGGGTGGTCCGTCTGGTTCCACTTCTTTTCGACTTGTTCATGGATTGATACAACTGAGTGGCTTGCTAGGCCATTTAAGAGTCAACCACAATGCTGCAGGTCTGAAGTCACATGTAGATCAGGTAAGGATGCCAGATTTCCTTCCCTAAAGGGTATTAGTGAGCCAGATGGGTTTTTACAACAATTGACAGTGGTTTCATGGTCATGCAGAAATTTATTGAATTCAAATTTTATCATTTGCGGGATTCAAACCTGGGCTCCCAGAACATTACCCTGGATTACTAGCCCAGTGACAATACTTCTACGCCACCGCCTCCCCACTTGGATTTCCAGAAGGCAGTTGATAAGGTGTCACATCAAATGTTATCGTGGAAAATAAATGCTCATGGTGTCGTGGGTAACATATTAGCCTGGATAGAGGATTGGCTGGCTGGCAGAAAACAAGAGTATGCATAAATGGGTCTTTGTCTGATTGGCAGGCTGTGACTAATGGAGTCCCACAGGGGCCTGTGCTTTTTACAATATCAATGACTTGGATGAGGGGAGCGAAGGCACATTAGATAAATTTATGGATGACACAATGATAGGTAGGAAAGTTTGTTGTGAAGAAGACATAAGGATTTTGCAGACGGACATAGATAAGTTGAGTGAGTGGGCAAAAATCTGGCAAGTGGAGTATAACGTGGGAAATGTGAAGTTGTTCACTTTGGCAGGAAGAATGAAACAGAAGAGTATTACTTAAACAGAGAACCACTGCAGAATTCTGAGGTGCAGAGGGATGTATGTGTTCTCGTGCATTCTGAGAGGAATTGAACATAAAAGTAAGGGTGTTATTCTTCAGTTATACAGGGCATTGGTGAGACCGCATCTCGAACACTGTGTGCAGTTTTGGTCTCTTTATTTAAGGAAGGATGTAAAAGCTTTGGGGACGGTTCAAAGGAGGTTTACTAGATCGATACTTGGAATGAATGGGTTGTCTTATGAGGACAGCTTGGATAGGCCGTTTCCACCAGAATTTAGAAGAGTGAGGGGGCGACTTGATTGAAGTATATAAGATCCTGAATGGTCTTGACAAGCTGGATGTGGAAAGGATGTGGGTGAGTCCAGAACTAGGGGGCAGTGTTTTAAAATTAGGGATTTAGGACAGAGATGAGGAGAAATTTTTTCTCTGAAGATTGTGAGACTTTGGAACTTTACCTCAGAAGGCATTGGAAGCTGCCTTAAAATATTTTTAAGGCAGAGGTAGATTGATTCTTGTTAAGCAAGGGAATAAGAGGCTATCGGGTGTAGATGAGAATGTGGAACTCGAAACACAAACAGGTCAGCCATGATTTTATTGAATGGCGGAGCAGGCTCGAGGGGCCGAGTGGCTGCTATTTCGTATGTTCGTAAGGCTTGTGAATGGCTAACCAATGCCCACTGAAGGGCCTGATCCCACCGCCACTGGCATTCAACCAATGGCAGGTGAGGATGGGGGGTTGCTGCATTGCACACCTGTCAGATTTGCTTAAGGTGTCCCAGGAAGGTCCCTCTTTCTCAGTGATTGATCGAGGGACCTGGCATCGGCAAGGCGGAGGGCCCGCTGAAAGCCAACCCTTGCCTTTGCCTCTGACCCCCTTAGAATCATAGAAAGTAGGAGCAGGAGTAGGCCATTCGGCCCTTCGAGCCTGCTCCGACATTCATCATGATCATGGCTGATCATCCAACTCAATAGCCTGCTCCTGCTTTCTCCCCACATCCTTTGATCCCTTTCACCCCAAGAGCTATATCTAACTCCTTCTTGAAAACAGACAATGTTTTGGCCTCAACTACTTTCTGTGGTAGCGAATTCCACAGGTCCAAACTTTAACCCCTGGTTCTGGACTCCCCCACCATCAGGAAAATCCTTCCTGCATCTACTCTGTCTAGTCCTGCTAGAATTAGGTTTCTATGAGATCCCCCCTCATTCTTCTGAACTCCAGCGAATATAATCCTAACCGACTCAATCTCTTCTCATATGTCAGTCCTGCCATCCCAGGAATCAGCCTGGTAAACCTTTGCTGCACTCCCTCTATAGCAAGAATATCCTTCCTCAGATAAGGAGACCAAAACTGCACACAATATTCCAGGTGTGGTCTCACCAAGGCCCTGTATAATTGCAGCAAGACATCCCTGTTCCTGTACTCGAATCCTCTAGCTATGAAGGCCATTTGCCTTCTTTACCGCCTGCTGCACCTGCATGCTTACCTTCAGCAACTGGTGTACGAGGACACCCAGGTCTCGTTGCATATTCCCCTCTCTCAATTTATAGCCATTCAGATAATAACCTGCCTTCCTATTTTTGCTACCAAAGTGGATAACCTCACATTTATCCACATTGTACTGCATCTGCTATGCATTTGCCCACTCACTCAGCTTATCTAAATCAAACTGAAGCATCTCTCCATCCTCCTCACAGCTCATCCTCCCACCCAGCTTTGTGTCATCTGCAAATTTGGAGATATTACATTTAATTCCCTCATCTAAATCATTGATATATATTGTGAATATCTGAGGTCCCAGCACCGATCCCTGCGGTATCCCACTAGTCACTGCCTGCCATTTGGAAAAAGACCCGTTTATTCCTACTCTTTGTTTCCTGTCTGCCAACCAGTTTTCTATCCATCTCAATACACTACCCCAAATCCCATGTGCTTTAATTTTACACGCTAATCTCTTATGTGGGACTTTGTCGAAAGCCTTCTGAAAGTCCAAATAAACCACATCCTTTCGTAAATCCATGCTGACTCTGTCCGATTCTGCCACTGTTTTCCAAGTGCTCAGCTATTAAATCTTTTATAATGGTCTTGAGAATTTCCCCCACTACCGACGTCAGGCTGACTGGTCTATAATTCCCTGTTTTCTCTCTACTTCCCTTTTTAAATAGTGGGGTTACATTAGCTACCCTCCAATCTGTAGGAGCTATTCCAGAGTCTATAGAATCTTGGAAGATGATCACCAATGCATCTACTATTCCTAGGGCCACTTCCTTAATTACTCTGGGATGTAGACTATCAGGCCTTGGGGATTTATCGGCCTTCAATCCCATCAATTTCCCCAACACCATTTTCCTACTTTCCCCCCCACCCTCCCCACTCCTCCCAATATCCCCACCCTGTGAGCCCCATCCTGGTCTTGAGCAAGCAAGGCAATCCTCAAGGTGGAAGGTGACACTTGGAGACTTTCTTGGAAGGGGGGGAGAGGAGGCTGAAAAGTAATGCAGGGAAGGTTGAGTGCGACTGAGGGGAGGTTGAGTGTGACTGCGCGTAGGTCGGTCACTGAAAGGAAGACAAGGATGAGCTCCGCAAAGACCAGGGTCAGCTCTTTAAAACAGGTGCAAAGTGTTTATTGAAGGCCTGACCATTATTGAAGGCCACACCCTTGCCCAGGTTCTTCTCCCTGCTGAGTGTCTGCAGGCAAAATGAGTTTCATCCACCCAGTGCTCCTGGAACCTTAGGCGGAGGAGAAATGGCACAGAGGAAGAATTGAACTGGGTGTAGTCAAAGTACGGCCAGAAGGCCAACAACGGGCACCACCTGCAGCAGGACCGGAGGCTGAGTTTCCTTTTTTCACTCATGAGTCCTTGTGAAGCGTGTGTTCACTTCGACCGCTATTTTTCTGATGGTAACAATTTAAAAAAGATTTCTGCTGTTGAAATTTGCAAACATTTTTTCCATGAGTGTCCTGCCTCTCAATCACAATATATTCTCCTAAGCTATCGTCTTGTATTACCAACATGTTTGTATAACAGTATACGATGTGCACAGTACAAATAACACTGGATAAAATAATAGATAATACCATGAACGATATAACATGGAACAGGACCAGATTGGTAACACAATCCATGGAAAAATGAATACATGAGCAAAAGAGTTAGGTTAAACATGTTATAAACACCAGATGCTGGCTGTGATTATGACGCATTTGCTGCCATTTGTGGAGTGTGATGTGCAGCTGATAGAGTAGAGTTATACCCCAGACTATGGATCATTGCAGGTTTTACTGAAGTCAGCGATAAAGCGCTTCTTTGCATGTGTGGGTCAGGAGTGTGCACATCCTGTGCTGTGTTATAGGGCAATTTAATAACAGTAAAACTTAATATGAATAATGTATTTTTAGAGAGGTTTGTAATCATTGTTCAAATTCACAGTCATGGATATTTTCCAGGAGGTTTTCCTGATCTCCTGCGATAATTTCTCCAGAGAAATTAAACGAACGACTGAATTTGAATGTGCCACTAATCTTCCACCAAAGGCACAGTGGAGTATCAGGAGAATCTAGCAGAAAACTCGTGGCACAGCTTGGCTTTTATTTAGCGCTTTTCCCAACTTCAGGATGTCCCAAAGTGCTTTGCAGCTCATGAGGTACATTTTGAACTGTAGTCACTGTTGTAATAAAGGAAGCGTAGCAGCCAATTTATGCACAGCAAGCTCCCACAAATAGCAATGTGATAATGACCTAATAATGGGGAACAAATTTGTTTGTGACACAGACTTGCATTGATTCCCCAAGGGCAGGGAGTGCTGTGAGCTGCCATTTAGATGGCCTGTGCAGCATTCTTCAATGATAGTGATGTAAGTATGCTTAGTGCAGCTAGCGGTGGTGCTATGCAACCGAATTTCTCCCCCCAGTCTGCTTTTGTCATGTTGATTGAAGGATAAATATTGGCCAGGATACTAGGGGAAGAATTTCTCATCCTGTGGGCGGGCGCATGCCTGCCCGAGCTGAACGGGAGTAAGATATTGCGCGATGATGTCGGGTGAGGGTCCCGACATCATCGTGCACATGCGCGATATTTCGCTCGGCGGGCGTGCACGGGTGCCATGCCCTGCCTGCCATTAATTAACAGGCCACTTAAGGCCCTTAACAGTCCAATTGACTGATTTTTCATTGCCCGTGCGATTCTCTGCTCATCACACGGGCAAAATGGGCAGGCGGCCAGCCGACATTTTCACAAACCTCATCCAAGGGCGGGTTAAAAAGGGTCAGCAGCATTGCCAGTGTGAGTAGTGAGGAGTTTTGGAGATAGCTTGCAGCTGGTTGCTTAATGGTACTTGGCAGCTTCGTCTCTGTTCGGGCTTCATTCTTAGCATTTCCAGGTCTCATTTCAGGACTCATTGCTGTCTGCCAGGCCCCCGGAGGATTCAGACAGCGTGGACCCTTCCAGGCATCAGACAGCCTTCCTTTGCCCTGGTAATACGGATTGTGGTTTCAGCTGGGGGCACCTCCTCTGAAGTGAAGGAGAGGGGCAGAAGGGAGAGGAGGCCAGGTGTCCCAATGCAGCTTCCAGGGGAGGGACCTGTGGGAGGAGAGGCGCAGGCACAAGGGCGAAGGGCCAACAGGTAGTCCAAGGCGGAAGGGGCCGCAGAAGACACCACTATCCTGCTGCCAGGGTTTATAGGTGGCGATGCAGCTGCCTCAATATGTCTGAGGTGCAATGCCAAAGGAGGCTCCGCCTCTCAAGGGACAGCGTGACCTCCATTTGCCAGATGATTGGGCCTGAGATCCGCTCCAACTGCATGGGTGGACACCCCATACCAGTGGCGTTGAAGGTCATAGTGCCCCTCAACTTCTATGGCTTCGACTCTTTCAAGGGCTCAGTGGGGGATCTTTGTGGAGTCTTCCAATCAGCTGTCCATAGTTGCGTCAAGCTGGTGACAGAAGCTCTGTTCTGGCGGGTACTGACCTTTATTCTTTACCATACGGACGAGGCCAGCCAGGCTGAGCAAGCCAGAGGCTTTGCAGCAATTGCCAGGTTCCCTCGTGTTCAGGGTGCAATCAACTGCACACGTGTGGCCATCAAAGTGCCAGTGGGTGAGCCCAGTGCCTTCGTCAACAGGAAGGGCTTCCACTCCATGAACGTGCAGATAGTTTGTGATCCAGATTCTGCAAGTCTGTGCAAGGTACCCAGGCAGCTCCCATGATACTTACATCCTCAGATACTCCCAGGTGCCGAGACTCTTCAGTGCTCCAGCCCAACTGGATGGATGGCTGCTGGGTGAGAAGGGTTATCCGTTGAAGAGGTGGCGCATGACGTCTTTCAGCTGCCCAAGAACAGGGGCAGAGAAGCTTTACAATACGAGTCATGGCTCCACAAGGGTGGTGGTAGAGAGGACCATTGGTCTTCTCAAGATGTGCTTCCGATGCCTGGACAGTTCAGAGGGAGCACTACAATGCCCCCCAGAGTGGGTTTCATTGATAGTGGTCGCACGCTGTGCTTTCCACAATATGACACTGGCAAGGGGGGACCCACTGGAGGAAGAGGATCTTGACACAGCTGCACAGGCCACAGATGATGAGTCCAGTGGTGAGTCCGAAGATGAGCATGGTGAGGAGAACGCTGAGGGCATGGAGACAGACCACAGTAACCTCCAGGGAGGCAGGGACACCAGGGATGCCTTGATCCGATGCTCCTTCAGCTGGGCTGCCAAAGATCAGCTTCAACCACATGCCAGGGCTGACACCTCCATCCCGGGTGTTTGAAATGGCCCTTTCATTTGAACACAAAGAACATTCAGTGCCTGTGCAATAAAGTTCAGAGCCACTTACGGTCAGCATTACATACTGGCGTTCCCCGCACCAATAAAATAAAAAGGTGAAGCATTCTCAGGCCAAGACGACAGAAACAAAATTTATCTCATTTGGACAATTCCAAACTATTTACATAAACTTCTCTGGTCTTCATTCCCAGACCAGTATAGATAAAGTAAACATAAATGAACATACAATCACCCGTGACCTGTCTCTCTTGTGCTCATGGTGCCTTTAACTTACATTTACGGGTGCTACGTCTAAGTACTCCCCCCCCTCGCTGGCACCGGCATTGGAGACAGCCTGCTGACTCTGCTGTCCTGTTGGCCTCGATGACCTTGGTGGTCGTCCTCTGGCCAGTGGAGCCTGTGCTGGCCCCACCTGGGAGGGAGCGGCCAGTTCCATGCCTGGGTCTCCCCAGTCGCCGCAGCCTCATCAGATGTGACGGTCACTGGCGGAGGAGCGGAGGAGCTGCCGCTGTCATCCAGAATGCCCTGAGAGGAGCCCACGGAGATGACAGGCAGCTCGTGAGCCAAGTGAGGTCGCTCTGGATCTGCATGCACACCATTGATGGACGGGCACCTAGCTGGGATACTGGGTGCCTCATCCTTCTCCCACACGGACATTGACCACCTGACGTCACTGCCTGTGTGAGGGCTTGCTGGTCTGAGTGCACCCCCAGCAACCCCTCATTCTGTCCCTGGAGCTGCCTCTCCATGAGAGTTGCCACTCTCTCAATGGAGGAGGCAGTGCACTCGCCCATAATGGTCAACGCAGTGCTCACGCTCCACATGGACTCCTCCATCATGGAGATCATGGCACGCAGACCCTCATGGATCTCCACCTGATCCTCCCGTTCATTTCGCTGGACATCCAGCATCTGCCGCCGAATGGATGACTCCAGAGGCTCATCATCAGCCTTCGACTGAGCATCGTCCTGGACCCCAGCAGTCCTCCCACTCTCTGCCTCTGCCTGTACCTCAAAGCGACTGTGAAGTGTCCTTACCAATGTGCACCGAGATAGTAGCCGCAGTTCTAATGCTACCAAAGTGCTGGTATCTGCGCTGGTGCCTGCTTCAGCGGGTGTGACGTAGGTGAAAATGACACCTGGTGGTCCTCCAGTGTCAGGGGTGGCCCTTCGGGGCCTGCAGATCGGACACCTGCTGGCAAACCTAAAAGGGAGAAGGAGGACATTTCATGAGTTAAAGTCATCTTTACTGTCACTGCACATGCCAGGCAGACAGATGAGTCAATGGAGATGTGCATCACGGTGCCATCATCTTTCAATGATCAATGGGGACTCCAGGTTCGAGGCTCACATCAATGAGGAGACCACACTAGAATGGTTGCATGATCTGAAAGTCTCACCTCTGTGCATTGCATTCTTACCTTCATCTGGCACCGCTGCCTCTCCACACTTGGTCGCATGGGGAGCGTCCCGGCTCTTGAGCTCCAGGTCGTCCTGCTTGAACGGGAGAGCAGCAGCAGGTTGGGTGGGCCTCCGCCTGTATGTGCCCTCTTGGCTTGGTTATGGCTCATCTTCTACTGAAAGGACAGAAGAATATTGATTAGTCCACTCTCTAACTGCAGCGCCATTGCAGCCTTGCTAACCCCGGCTGAGGAACACCTCACAGGGCACACCTGAGTCATGGCCCTCGAGCCACAAAGCACTCAGTCCAAGTAGCCAGGGCTCACCCCCATGGCCAGCTCTGGGGTGATTGACAGTTGGCACTCAGACTCTAGCACCCATGGGGGGACGGCCAGATCTTTAACATTTCTCCACACTGACCCATGCCAACATGGTACTCACCCTGCCTGAACGCAGCAGGTCATTGAAGCACTTTCAGCACTGCACCCATGTGCGCCGCACCACACCATGGCTGCTCAGCAGGGCTGTCACCTCCTCCCATGCCCTCATTGTGAGATCCGGTGGCCTCCTCCTCCCATATCTGGGGACAAGGGTGTCCCTCCTGGCAGCCCCCTCCTCCAGGAGGGCAGCGAGGCATTCATCAGAAAAGCAGGGGGACCGAGTGCCCACCCAACCTGACCTCCCGTCTGGCTTTTGCAGCCACACTCGACTCCCATCGTTACAACGGCAGGTGGACATCTTTCCCTGGCAGCCTTTCTGGGGCTGCCTGGGTGGTTTTTAAACCGGCTGCCGGGTCGCCATTGGACCTGGTGGCCGACAGGCCCCCTGCCCCCGCTCGGCCCTTCCTGGCCAGTGTGGAGCCCCGTTTCACGCCGGGCAAGCCTTAATTGGTCCACCAGTGTGAAATCGTGGTCGGAGCTCGATTGCGCGTGGCGGTTGGTTTTGTGGTCGCTCCTGAGCCCGCCCGCTGCACCCGCTCGACAAGGGAAAAATTCTGCGTTAGGGATAACTTCCCTACTCTTCTTCAAAATAGTTCCACGGCCAACTGTGAGACAACGGGTGGGGGGGGCTTCTGTTCAATGTCTAATCCAAAAGAGGGCACCTCTGGCAGTGCAACATTATCTCTTTACGGGACTGGATTGTCAGTCTGGAATTTTGTACCCAAGTGTCCGAAATGGGACTTGAACTCACAATCTCCTGACTCTTGGGGTGGTGGGGTGGTAGGGTGGAGGGTGGATTGGGGAAGAGTGTTATCAATTTAGTTTACAGTGGATGTGAGGCCCAGATCCTTGTCCTACAACATGGGGTGCTCGTTATACAGTAGACACACACAAGTGGACAGCACCAATATATTTACAAAATTCCAAAGTTACTTTATCCATCAGCCCTTAGGGTGAACTGCTGAGCAGATTAGTTCTTCTCTGACTATCTCTTCAGACATGTTGAAATGTTTCTTTCAGTCAAGCTCAGAAGCACTGGGTCTTGAAATGTTGCTGTGAGATAGTAGAATGTAATTTTTAACATGTTCGTCTGAAATTCATCTGTCCACTATTTCCGCATGGGATAGCAATGCTGCTAAAATGATTGACAAATGGTTGGAAGATTTATATGTTAGTAGCCCGCAGTGTAATTTCAGAACTCAAGTTTGATCTAGAAATAAATAGTTGCTTTTTTATTAACTCCCTTTCCCCACCAACCCCCTTGCAATTTTGTATTAATTATATTTAACTGGCCTTTAAGGGGACAGGCAAGTAAACACAATTAACTTTTCTGAATTAGTTTTGAAAGGAACAATAACAACTCGACTACTATTACGATTGTAAGGTGAGAAAAATATATAATGGGTTGTCTAGTTGACAATCCATTTGATGGTTTCCCAGATGCTGAGTGGCTAAATGAGGTACCTCCTGCAACAAATCATAGTGGGCCGGTGATGTGATGTATTCCATAGTCTGGGATTTATGGCCACAATTGCACTTTGGGCCATCCCTCACCCTCCACTTGCGGACTAGTGGCCACATCATCCATGTCCTGTACAGATTCAGTTGAGCATTGTCTGCAGTCTTCAAGGGATACCAAGGCCAGGGATTGGGTCAGTGATGAGGTGCTGGTTCTTTGCTACATGCATTCCATGATTTTGTCCATCTTGATAGTGGGTTGTTACCAGCTGCATGACTATCAGCTGCTTTTTCCCAGAATGGTTGGCATGATCAAGCACTTTCATGGTAGATTTTCAAGTCATTGTGAATGGGAAGGTTGATGTTCATCATGACCTTTTCCATCTGGCGGAGCACGTTGGCATCATGGTGAATGGCAGATGGGGCAATGTGGGAAGGCGCTGTGAACCACTCAGTTGGATTGGACTTTGGTATCCCTGACACAGACCTCATGGTGTCATTTGGTTGCACATCCACAATCTTTGTATGCCAGCTGCAGGACCTGGAAGCAGAGCAGTATCCTGCAGCGTACACTAGGTCCACTGTTGCAGTATGGAGTGTTCTGGCCGTGCTCTCTCATGATTTGGCAGTGAGTTTCTGGACCCTGTTGTTTTTATTTTCTGGCCACTGTTGATGAAGTGAGACCAATAGGTGAGAGTCCTGTCCAGGTTGATGCCCAGGTAATTTTGGGTGGGGCTCATGGGCAAGTTGTTTTCCAGCAATAAAGAACAAAAACAAAGAAAAGTACAGCACAGGAACAGGCCCTTCGGCCCTCCAAGCCTGCGCCGATCATATTGCCCGTCAACTAAAACGTTTTGCACTTCTGGGGTCCGTATCCTTCTATTCTCAACCTATTCATGTATTTGTCAAGCTGCCTCTTAAACACCACTATCGTACCTGCTTCCACCACCTCCTCTGGCAGCGAATTCCAGACACTCACTATCATCTGTGTAAAAAACTTGCCCCGCACATCTCCTCTATAGTTTTCTCCTCTCATCTTAAATCTATGTCCCCTAGTAATTGACTCTTCCACCCTGGGAAAAAGCTTCTGACTATCTACTCTGTCCATGCCATTCATAATTTTGTAATCTTCTATCAAGTCGCCCCTCAATCTCCGTCGCTCTAGTGAGAACAATCCGAGTTTCTCCAACCTCTCCTCATAGCTAATAACCTCCAGACCAGGCAGCATCCTGGTAAACCTCCTCTGCACCCTCTTCAATGCCTCCATATCCTTCTGGAAATGTGGCGGCCAGATGTTGAGTTTTGTCCCAGTGGCATTGTTGTTTGGATGGAATGCTGACACAACTGTCTTCTCTGAGTGGGGTGGAGGCATCAGGTACAGAAGTAACATACCAGTAGGTCCAGGTTGCTTGAGAGAATCTTACTTGCTGTCTGTAGCATTGATGCTTGCATCAGCAGTGGTACGCCATCATTAGAGATGAACTTTCGGGATTTGCTGCAGGGTATATTTGCCTTATACATGCTGAATAAAGCTGGTGCCCTGTGACAGTCCATTGTTGAGCATCTGTGTTTGGCTGGTCTTGTCACCAAGATAGATACAGAACTTACAGTTGCTCATTAGAGTTTGTTAACATAGTGGTTATGTTACTGCACTAGTAACCCAGAGGCCTGAACTAATGCTGCAGAGACAAATCCTAGCACAGCAGCTGGTGGAATTTAAATTCAGTTAACTCAATAAATTGGGAATAAAAAGCCAGTCTTGTAATGGGAACCATGAAACT
Source organism: Cetorhinus maximus (assembly GCF_964194155.1). Classification (NCBI taxonomy): domain Eukaryota; kingdom Metazoa; phylum Chordata; class Chondrichthyes; order Lamniformes; family Cetorhinidae; genus Cetorhinus; species Cetorhinus maximus. Next base: position 12,677,610 of record NC_135883.1, on the reverse strand, counting down.
ATCAGATTGTTGTAAGAACCCATCTGATTCATTAATGTCCTCCAGGGAAGGAAATCTGCTGCTCTTACCTAGTCTGGCCTCCATGTTCCCACAGCAATCTGGTTGATTCTTAACTACCCTCTGAGAGGGCCTAAGAAGCCACTCAGTTGTTAAGAAAGTGACCCACCAATGCCTTCTTAAGGGCAATTAGGGATTGGAAATAAATGCTAGCCTTGCCAGTGATGCCTATATCCCATAGATGAATGAAAAAAGGGTGTTGATAAGCCTAAAAGTTTTGTGGTATTGATTGATTGTTCAAGGCTTCAGTAATAGGCCTTCACACCAGACAGTGTTGCATGCCATTGACAAGTCTGTGAATGTAGCTCAAGTCTTTAGCAGCTTATGGAACCCTGCCTCAGTGTTGGTAACAAGGTCCGCTCAGGGCAGCATCTTCCTTCTCTGAAGCCAACTTACTGGTTTGGAGAGTAGCTTCTAAAACCAGTTTTAACTGGTTAAGGCTGAGCCATTTAACCACTTTGTAGACTGTAGATAGAAGGGCAATGGGACAATAGTCTTTGGTATCATTGGCTGGTTTTATTGCTCTAGGATGGTAATGATTTGGAATTACACCAAACCTCCGGGATTACCCCAGTGTCAAGGATGTTGTAGGTGAGTATGGCAAGTCACATCCATCCAATCGGGGTCCTGGTTTTTGAGAAGTTCTGGGTATATGCCATTGATCCCAGTGGCCTTGCAGAGTTGGTGATGTCAGTGCTATATCCACTTCTTTAGAAGTAAAGGTCACTGAAAAGGTGGTTTGCTGAGCAGTCTTTTGCAGAGAGAGTTTAAGCAGCATTTTCACTGTTTATTTTCACTTGTTGGTTAGAAGGCAGGCTGTAATGGCATCTGCACTGATATTTGACATCTCAGTCAGGCAGCGCGAAGATGTCAACTAGGATTTGATGACTAAGTACGCATGTGTGTACCAGTTCATTGAGTACTTGCCAGTTAATGTCATCCAGAAGATGACTGAATGCCGCAACGTGACCTCCTGGTCTGAAAAGCATGAACAGATTGAAATTGCACTTATAAAGCTACTTTCAACACAGAAGAAGTTTCCAAGGCAGTATTCAGAGGCTAAAGCAAAATAAAAGATGCTGGGCGGAAACTGATATTAGGTGGGGTGATGAAGGATTGATCAAAGAGATGGGTTTTAAGGAGGTGGTTTTTTTAAATTCATTCATGGGATGTGGACATCACTGGCTAGGCCATCATTTATTGCCCATCGCTAATTGCCCTTGAGAAGGTGCTAGTGAGCTGCTTTATTTAACTGCTGCAGTCCCTGTGGTGTAGATACACCCATAGTGCTGTTAGGAAGGGAGTTCCAGGATCTTGACCCAGTGACAGTGAAGGAACGGCGATATATTTCCAAGTCAGGATGGTGTGTGACTTGGAGGAGAACTTGCAGGTGGTGATGTTCCCATATGGCTGCTACCCATGCCCTTCTAGATGGTAGTGCTCGTGGGTTTGGGGGGTGCTGTCTAGGGAGCCTTGGTGAATTCCTGCAGTGCATCTTGTAGATGGTACACACTGCTGCCACTGTATGTTGGTGATGGAGGAAGTAAATGTTTGTGGATGGGGTGCCAATCAGGTGGGCTTCTTTGTCCTGGATGGTGTCAAGCTTCTTTCACTCATCCAGGCAAGTGGAGAGTATTCCACCATTCTCCTGACTTGTGCCTTGTAGACGGTGGACAGGCTTTGGGGAGTCAGGAGGTGAGTTACTTGCCACAGGATACCTAGGCTCTGACCTGTTTTTGTAGCCACAGTAGTTATATGGTTAGTCCAGTTCAGTTTCTGGTCAATGGTAACTCACAGGATGTTGATGCTAGGGGATTCAATAATGCCACTGAATGTCAAGGGGCGATGGTTAGATTCTTATTGGAGATAGTCATTGCCTGGCACCTGTATGGCATGAATGTTACTTGCCACTTGTCAGCCCAAGCCTGAATATTGTCCAGGTCTTGCTGCATTTGGACATGGACTGCTTCAGTATCTCAGGAGTTGCAAATGGTGCTGAACATTGTGTAATCATTAGCGAACATCCCCACTTCTGACCTTGTGATCGAAGGAATATCATTGATGAAGCAGTTGAAGATGGTTGGGTCTAGGACATTACCCTGAGGAACTCCTGCAGTGACTCCTGGAACTGAGATGATTGACCTCCAACAACCACATCCATCTTCCTTTGTGCTAGGTATGATTCCAACCAGCAGAGAGTTTTCCCCCTGATTCCCATTGACTTCCAGTTTTGTTAGGGCTCCTTGATGTCATACTCGCTCAAATGCTGCTTTGATGTCAAGGGCAGTCACTCTCACCTTTCCCCTGGCGTTCAGCTCTTCCGTCCATGTTTGAACCAAGGCTGTAATGAGGTCAGGAGCTGTGTGTTCCTGGCTGAATCCAAACTGAGGGTAGAATCTTCCCAGATTTGCACTAAGCGCAGTAGCGGGCATGAAAAAAGACATTTCACCCGTTGACCACAATGGTGGGTTTTCATGCCATATCGCCCCCTCCCCGCCTCATAAATGATGCAGTCATGGGAGTCGCGCGTGATTGCTGGCGGGTGGCCTCCAATTTGCCTCCCATGCCGTTTACCTTGCCACTTTCTCACGCTGGGCGCCATATCTAAACTGCAGTTGTACGCACACGTCTCAATGCTTGTAGCCCAGGACTGCTCCAGTGAAGACATGGCCTCCAAAGCCAAGAAGACCACAGCTGTCCCTGATCCTGGGACACCTTCTGGATACCGTGGAGGCCCTCTGTGAAGTCTTCTACCCCAGCTCTGGTGCCGCAGAAGGCCCATCTGTGTCACCAGTCCGGCTTTGGAGGTGGCACAGGTAGCCAGTGCCTGTGCTGTACCCAAGAGGTTGGCCATCCAGTGCAGAAAATGGATGAATGATGTCATCCATGCCGCCATCTATCTCATCAATCTCAACTCACATGCTCACAAGTCCACCATACATTCACTGGCATCTCACTCACTGCCAGCTCAGGGGACATTGCCACTCACTCTCTCACATACACCCTCACATCTTCATCTGGCGTCACCCTCTCTGGAGACTGCCTTCTCAGCCCTCACCACCTTGAGGCTACTTGCACAGATCAACATGTGACACCCCCCCCCCCCCCCCCCCCACCCCCACCACAGACCCTGGGATACCCACCCACTTCCCCAGCACAGCCCTTGCCCTGCAGCCATTGAAAAGCTACCCCCACCTTATGGCTGATCTGATAGGCAGAGACCTGCCCATGAGCCCCCCTAAAAGTGATGTAATGCTGCCTGTGAAGCCTGGCGCTGATGACCTGCCTGAAGCAATGTAGGACTCGAAGCCCCGAGCGAAGTGTAGCTCCCTTATGTACGTGTCCAGGTGACCCAGCTTGGGTGGGGGGGAATGATTCCGGTGAGCAGGGCTTATAATGAGATGCTAAAGTATTATCTAAGGTTCCCAATGTGCGGCAGCAGGAAATGTGGCCCAACATTGATGGTTAGAACGGACGACTGCAAACTAGTTTCACATCGGCGAATATTAATTTTTGGTCTTCTTGGCATATTGCCTGCTCACGCCCACCATGATACCTGTCAACAATGGGACCGGATGATTCCGCCCTGAGTGTCAGTCAGCAGGTTATTGCTAAGCAAACGCTGCTCGATAGCAGTGTTGATGGCTCCTTCCCTCACTTTTTACTGATGATTGAGAGTGGAATGATGGGGTGGTAAAAGGCAGGGTTGGATTTCTCTTGCTTTTTGTGTACAGGACATGGCTGGGCAAGTTTCCACATTGCTGGGTAGATGCTAGTGTTGTTGCTGTGCTGGAACAGCTTGGCTAGGGGCGTGGCAAGTTTTGGAGAGCACGTATTCTGTACTATTGCCGGAATATTGTCAGGGCCCATAGCCTTTGCAGTATCCAGTGCCGTCAGCCATTTATCGATATCACCTGGAGTGAATCGAATTGGCTCACGACTGGCATCTGTAATGCTGGGACCTCCGGTGGAAGCGGAGATGGATCATCCACTTGGAGATATCGAAGTTCTGAGATGGATCACTGACCTGAAATGTTAATCCTGTTTTTCTCTCCACAGATGCTACCACATGTGCTGAGTATTTCCAGCATTTTCTGTTTTTATTTCAGATTTGCAGCATCTGCAATATTTTGCGCTAGTTGGAGGAGGTTGCTGGGTTTAGGGAGTGAATTCCAACATGTAGTGCCTCGATGGCTGTAGTCACTGGTACTGATGGTGAGGTTATGGCAGGGCGGATTAAAGCAATGGTTTACCTTGCTTAGGCAAGGGCTATAGGTGCTGAAAAGGCTATGGGCACTGACAATATGCCGGCAATAGTAAAGAAGACTTGGGCTCCAGAACTTGCCGCTCCCTAGTCAAGCTGTTCCAGGCAAACATGGGAAGGTCAGGCAGGTTTGTCAGGTGCTGTCAACAGATTTCAATGCACGGTGGAGGAGTCTCTCCGTGTTCTTCCTCATGACATTGTTCTAACATGCCAGTTCATCAAGGTCAACGCTAGTAGGATGGCGACTGTCATGGAGACCTTGGTCCAGGACATAGCACCTGATATACGGCAGGACTGGCACTCCATCGCTCTAGGCACAAATAGGATCCATCAGTGGCTAAGCAAGAGGGGGGCAGAGCACCTGAAGGAGCCAGCCAGAGGCCTTAGGCCACCCATAGGGTCGAGGACCAGCAGCTGGAACCCTAGGGCCAAAATCCCAGGTGACTCCAAGAGCGTCCAGCCAATCCCAATTCCCTCTGCCTCTGATCCCATCAGCTCCAGCTCAACAGGCTGAGGAGGGTGCATGTGCCCCACAGCAGGAGACCCCAAGCAGGCTGGGGTTCACCAGGCCTCGGCCCTCCAGGGAACACAAGTCAAGATAATCCCAGACAACAGGGCATAGCAATCTGCAGGCTGCCTCTACCTCTGTTGTGGATGCTGGGAAAGCACCAAGATGTAGCAGTACGGTTAGAAAAATTAAGTTAATTTAAGTTGGCTTTTGACTCTTCCTAACGTGTCTCAGCTGTGCCTTCCTCTCAATTTGGAAAAGCAGAAGTTAATTGGGCACCCCTTCAATCAGCCCACAAGTGCAGTGGTCGATTCCTTCCACAAGTCCTGAGAGCTCATCCCCTGGCATTTTCATTCCATGTCTGTTTTTCAATTACATCATTAGATCAGCTTGGAGAATGGAAGTGCTGAGGTTTTACTACCAGACCAGCTTCAACAGCCACCCCCAAACCCAGCGTGACTGTCGAGATCCCTCTCTTTGTGCTGAAGGAGCACCATGTTCAGGTCTCCCTGCCTCCAGTCACTCCCCTTCCTCCCCCTCTCATCCTTGATCCCATCAGGATTGATGTTGATAACCCCGCTGAACCATTTGATGATGATGTCCTGATGCCCCCCATTGACCTGACCCCTCCCCATCTTCAGGCCCTTTGCACTGTGACTTGCAGAGACCTTTCCCCCGCCCCTCGCAATTAGACCATTGAGTGCTCACCCCTGCATTACCTCTTCCCCCACCTACAGGCTGTAGATGCCTCCCCTGGCTGTAACTGTGCCACCTGCGGCCTAGTATGAGGCCACAAACCCGCAGGCCTGATGTGCGTGAGGGAATGACCATGCCCTGCAGACCATGCTGGCACAACTGACAAAGGACTGACAGGCCCACCCCTTCCCTGCACTGCGACCAGGGCAGGCGTGCCAAACACAGCCTTCTAAATTGTGGCGCGGATCCACAGGGCTGCCCAAGCTTTGTGGTTCCGAGTGTATCAATCCCTCACCACCCCAGCTCACCTCCCGTGATGTATCTGTGTGCACCCTTCTCCAGTCTTCCCCTCTCCTCCAGCCATATGTCTGTGTGCACCCTTCCTCAGTCTTCCCCGCTGCCTGCAGCCTCCAGCCCTCCAGCCCCTTCCCTTGCCTCCCCCCTGCCTTCCCTCTAGTCTGAATGGTAAGCCTTAGCTCAGAGACCCTCATGCCTCCCCGCGGGTCTTGCCTGCGCAGCCTGACATGGAGTCAGAGCAGCCACGAGCGCAGCGCAATGAAAGGTAGGCAAAGGTATCTCGGGGTCATGAGTGAAGTGATGCTCACCAGGTGCACATATATCCAGTCGTGAATCACGCCGGTCTAATTAGCTGACTTTATAATGGATATTCATGATATTTTCAATGAATGCAAGTGGGTGTTCCCGACCTAGTGTGGTGAGCTACCTGACCACCAGCAGAGCAGGGAGCGGACAATCACAAGCTTTTTTTTAATGCCGGTGGGAAGCCGACTTTTGGCCCTCCTCCATACTTTCCCGTCTCACCCACCATGACCCCCCCACCGCTGACAGGACCAGAAGATGCCGCCTATGGCTTCAGCCCCCCTGAATTGCCATTGTCTTCATGCTTCACTTTCACTGTCAAATTCCAAGAAGCCCCAGAAACCTGTGAAGTCAAAGTTAAGCTGCAAAACCCATGTCAATATCGCTCTAGTCGTCTAGTTCTCATATTGAAATTGGCGACCCGTCTGTACTGACGAGGTTGCTTGCATGTAGCCTCATGCACCGGAGTAAAATACAGAAGTCAGCAGACTGAAGCCAGTTTCCCAATGCACTCCCATTTTTTCTGGCTTTCACCCCCGCATCTGAACCAAACCCACGCGTTCACCCTTATTAAAGCTCACCCCATAACAGTTTAAAGCATTAGATGTTCCAGCCGCTGTTCGTAATGGGCAGGGTACAGTCTCCCAATGCCTGCAAGACTCGAAACAGTGATTCTATGAATGGACAACATTTGCTAAATAATCCCCTGTGTGCTAAGAATTACGTTGACAACCAATTTATGATTGTCAGTCAGGCTCAAATTGTGTGGTATTCTGTGTACTGGAAGCCACATATATTAATACACAGGGCCCTGCTCTTCCCATGTCTGTCTTTGCAGCCCCAACACCTGTGAGAATGGGACAATTCAGGGGGCTGAAGCCATGGATGGGTGCACACAGACACATGACTGGAGGAAGGGGGGGAAGACTGCACCCAGATACATCACAGGGGGTGAGGGGTGGGGTGGGAGGGGGGTGGGATTAATGCACTCAGGGCCAGAAAGCTTAGGCAGTCCTGTGGATCCGTGCCACAATTTAGAAGGCTGTGCTTGGCATGCCTGCCCTGGTTGCAATCCAGGGAAGGGGCAGGCCTGTCAGCTCTCTGTCAGTTGTGCCAGTGTAGGGTGCAGGGCGTGGTCATTCCCTCACGTACATCAGGCCTGCGGGTTTGTGGCTTCTTACTGCACCGCAGATGGCACAGTTACAGTCAGGGGAGACATCTGCAGCCTATAGGTGGGGAAGAGCTAATGTAGGGGTGGGCACTCAATGGTCTAATTGCAGTGGGGGGAGGGTCTCTGTAAGTCACAATGCATAGGACCTGAAGATGGGGAGGGGTTAGGTCAACGCAGGGCGCTGGGACATCAACATCAAACAGTTCAGGGCGGTTATCAACCATAATCATGATGAGATCAGGGATGAGAGGGGGAGGAAGGAGAGTGATTGGAGGGAGGGAGACCTGAACATGATACTCCTTCAGCACAATGGGAAGGATCTTGACAATTGCAATGGGGTGGGTGGTGGGGCATCGAAGCTCATCTGGTAGTAAAACCTCAGCACTTCCATTCTCCAAGCTGATCTAATGATGCAATTGAAAAACAGACGTGGAATGAAAATGCCAGGGGAGGAGCTCTCAGGACTTGTGGAAGGAATTGACCACTGCACGTGTGGGCTGATTGAAGGGGTGCCCAATTAACTTCTGCTTTTCCAAATTGAAGGGAAGGCACAGCTGAGACACGTTAGGAAGAGTCAAAAGCCAACTTAAATTAACTTAATTTTTCTAACCCTACTGCTTCCCCAACGTCCACAGCAGAGGTGGAGGCAGCCTGCAGATTGCTATGCCCTGTTGTCTGGTATTACCTTGCCTTGTGTTCTCTGGAGGGCTGAGGCCTGGTGGACCCTGGCCTGCTTGGGGTCTCCTGCTGTGGGGCATGTGCACCCTCCTTGGCCTGTGGAGCTGGAGCTGATGGTGTCACAAGCAGCTTGTGCCTTTTTACCTCTTTGTGCTGGTGACTGTCAAAGAGAGATGAGATTATTAGTGATTGTCTGCATAGTCACCAATATAACAAAGCACTCGCAGTTTTGCCAGCTGAATGGCTAGATGGTGATGGGCCGTCAATGGGTTGGGAGATGCTGATCTCATTGTCAGTGCAGGTATGGTCCCGTTTCTCGCTGGCCTCCTCTCCTGCCCGCCCTCGAACTCTGCGAGGGGCCCGAGTTCAGGCATCCCCACTCCCAGCATTTCTCCCTGCTGTTCTGGGTGATCTTGTCCTGCATAAAGACGGAGCAGGACAGACGCCAAGGCAGATGATAAGGATGCCTGTCTTCTGTGGGTCCTCAGTGGACCTGTGTAAGGGCTGAGGATGTGAGCTGCACAGAATGTGAGAAGCGATGAAGATGTCAAATGTTTGAGAGAGTCAGTGGTAATGTTCCTCGTACTGGCAATGTGTGAGATCCCTGTGGACTATAACCTTGCGGTTGCCTGAAGGGCCTGTGAGAGTTGAGAGTCAGGAGAAGGTTGAGATAATTCATCATTTTCCTGCACTGGATGGTCGTTCTCCTGTGAGCCACATTGGTGCTGACCGCGCTGGCAACCTTCTCCCAAGCTAGAGTGGTGAGGTTGGTGGACCTTCCATCACTGCAGTAAAGGACGTCCTGGTGAGTCTCCACCACGTCCAGAAGTACCTCCAGCACTGTGTCACTAAACTTGGGGGTAGTTGGCTGCTTTCTTTTGGGGACCACCATTCGCCACGACCAGTTCTGGGCTGCAGAGAGTGAATGATGTGCACGGGTGTGGCTTAAACATGGTGCCCGGAAAGATGATCCAATGAGGTCACGACAAGGCAGATGAGTACAGCCCGCCCTGCCACGAGATCTGACGTGGATTGTGTTCATGCATATACAATGAGCTGAAAAGCAGACGATCTGGTGCGCAAACCCTCCATTCCAGCCAGCAGGAGACACTCTGCTTTTCCCGTCCGCCACAGCATTTAGTCTCCGGAGTGGAAAATTCTGCCCCATGGAAGGGAAATATGCCAGTTAGCACTGAGCTGCTCTCTTTCTTGCTTATATGGAAGGGTTTGTTCACAATACTTGCGCTGAGAGGTTAGTTTATACACCTTGGAGATGATTTTACATCTCCATCTTTGAAGGTGACTTTACACACTTGGTGGCGTAATCTGCACTTTGGAATTCTGATTTATTTGATCAACATGGGCGCTGCTGGAATGTGTTACTTTGGACTTCAAATGAGGATCAAGATGACTGCCAGCATCACCATCATCATCATCATCATCACCAGCAGCAGCAAACAGGAGCAGCAGAAGCACCTGCAGCAGGAGCACCTACACCAGTAATAGGCTGTTGCTCAGAGACCTCCAAATCCACAGGCGAGAGGGGGACAGCAGAAAGGTGCAGCTTACAGGAGGCCATACTGGCACGGTGTCTACAGGCAGAGGATAATCTTCCTCAGCATCTTTGAACACTGGTGTCTCAAGAGGCTCAGCATGTTGCATCAGGTCGTGGCAGACTGCTGGAGTAAGACCTGCTGCCGAGAGGTTCTCTTGGCCATGCTTCACCACCACCACTCTCAACTTCTTTGTCTCTGGATCCTTCCAGGATTCATCCCATCACATTTGCAGGATCTTGCATTTGGTGGCACAAAAATTACACAAGTCAGGGGATTGATAGCTTCTTTGCCGGGGCTGGCAATTATATTAACCTTGCCTGTGATGACATCAGACAGAATGGGCAGGCACTTGGGTTTGTGGCTCTGACTGGCTTCCCACATGTGGCAGTTAAGACACCCATAGATCACCAGGAGCACTTGTCAACCACAAGAGCACCACTCTGTCAGTGTGCAGACGGTATGCAACCACAAAAACATGTTTATGTAGGTATGCACAATGTTCCCAGGTAGCTGCCATGATGCTTTCATCCTGCATTTGTGCACCCACTGTAATCTCTTTGCACCTCAAAGCAGGTTCATCGCTGGCTGCTTGGAGACAAGGGATACCCAAAGAATGAGACCAAAAAATGAGACAATGAATGTCATATGACCACCATATGGATCATTGAACAAGCCATTGACATGCTGAAGGTCCACCTCAGGTACCTAGGTAGATCCAACCAGGGGGTTCAGAATGACCATGCTGTGCTATGCTCTGCACACCATCGCGTAGCAGCAAGATTTGGACCTGTAGGAGGAACAAGAGCAGAGCACAGGCTTTTTATGGATGATTCTGAGGAAGGAAGGGAGGAGGAGAAATTGGAAGGTGATTTGGGCAGTGCACCACGAGTGGAACACATTGCTGCCTAGGATGTCCTCATTATTACGAGGCTCACTTAGGTTCTACCAATTCATCCATTTAACGACCACATGCAAAAGCCATTTTTGTTCTCCTGCACGATGCCACTAACACACAGCCTACAAACAACCAAACCTTAATTTCACAACCCTCAATTTCTCGGTGTCAATTCACGTCTTACCATTCATCATTGCACAACTGAAAAGGCCACTTGCCGGTCAGTAACCAAGAATGGAGGAGATGGCAAAGTGGTACAAAACAATAATATTTATGTGGCTCACATATGAAACAGAAACTTATCACTCTAACAATAAGTAACACACTCATGTGCATACCCTTGGACAATTACAAATCTTTTCTCTTCATTTCCTACCACCAAGTGGTGCAACCCCTGTGACTTCATGAGAGGTAAAGGCAGGCTGCTCAGGCTCCTGCTGGGACTGTTGAGATGCTCTTCGCTGACAATTCCCTGGGCTTTGGAGCCCATGAGGGCCCCAGCAAAGATTGTTTCACCTGCACATGGGCAGACTTGCCATCAGATCATGAGGCAGCATGTGGGGTACTGGAGAGGGCAATGGGTGAGAAATGGAAGAAGTTCTGAAGAAGAGTTATATTCAACTTGAAATGTTAAGTCTGTTCCTCTCAGCACTCCAGACCTGCTGAGTATTTCCAGCATTTTCTGTTTTTATACCAGAAAAGACTAGTGTGCTTTTATCTGGCTAGTCTAAAAGTTTGAAAAATACCTCAATGTACTCTCGAAAACATAATTAATTATTTTGCAAAACTTATCTAGCTCCCTCTTAAATTTGCCATGCTATCCATTCCAAAAACTCCTTGGTCAGTCTGTTCTAACAAATCACCACCCTCTATGATGAAGTACTTGAATCCAAACCTATTCCTACCATTATCTGATATTTTTATATATGTCATTGCTTAGAATTTTCAGTTGGTGATATCAGTGGATAAATGCTTAATACAATCAATGACATTCCCCAATTTTAATGGCAATAATTCTGTATTAAAAAGTAAACAATGTTTCAACTGCTAATTTAACCAATAGATAAATTTTAGGCTTATATCTATATTTTCTTTTCTCTTATTGACATACTGTAAACTTCATGTCCAATCATCAATTATGCTCCAAACTATGGAACTCTCATCTCCATTGATAGATTGGCTAACTGTTCTGGAAGATAAGCTTTGAACCTTTGGGTCCAATTTTAACTCTGCACAATTGGGTGGGTTTTGAATGTGTTAAAATCTCTCTTTAGTTCATTGGATTCTGGGATACATAGTTATTTTGCAGTCTATCCTGATATCATGCTTCATAAATAATGAGTGAAAGTAAATGTTCTGAGGGAATTTCAGTAAATACTGTAAATCACATTACAGGTAAATGCTTATTGTATCATGCACAATTTACACTCATGCACAATTTTATGCATTTTTTTTAATATCGTGTGTATTCCATGACCTTAATGTTTTAGAATGGTAGTAGTTATTTCTTATAATGTCCTTTACCTTTTCAACTGTATAATGCTAAGTAACAATTGTTGTATTTTAGGTGTAAGATGTCTATTATTTGGAAACAGTAAATGGAAGCAACAAAGCGATAAGGATTCATCGACATGGTTTACGGGCAGATATTCGAAAGGACAGTGCCTGATCATGAACTTATTAATATAAACGTGGGAGGATTCAAACAGAGAGTCGACCAGGGTACCCTGCTGCGGTTTCCTCACACCAGGTTAGGAAAACTACTGAACTGTGACACTGAAGAAGCTATTTTAGAGCTCTGTGATGATTACAATGTTGTGGACAAGGAATATTACTTTGATCGGAATCCCTGCTTGTTCCGGTACATTTTGAACTTCTACTACACTGGGAAACTGCATGTCATGGAAGAGCTTTGTGCGTTTTCTTTCAGCCAAGAGATCGAGTATTGGGGAATTAATGAAGTTTTCATTGACTCCTGCTGCAACAACAGGTACCAAGAGAGGAAGATGGATAAAGATTGGGAACAGAAAAGTGATGAAAGTATCGATTCCTCCTTTGAAGAACTGTCAGCTTTGGATAAAGATTTGCATAAATTTGACAATATGTGGTGTGGAAAAATAAGAAAGACTGTTTGGATCAGGTTAGAAAATCCTGGACACTCACTCTTGGCCAAAATCTTGGCAGTTTTATCTTTAAGTGTGGTCCTTACGTCCATTGTGGCTATGTGCATTCACAGCATGCATGAGTTCCAGGAATTTGATGAGGATGACAAAGAGATAGTTAATCCTGCACTAGAAGGACTAGAGATCGCATGTATAGTTTGGTTCACCGTGGAGTTCATTGCAAGGTTCACAGTCACGCCATCTCTAAAGAAATTCTTCAAAAACCCCTTGAATATAATTGATTTTGTATCAATTCTACCATTCTACTTCACACTGGGCGTGGAGAAAATGGATGAGGACAGCGAGGAGTTAGAAAACGTGGGTAAAGTGATTCAAATCCTTCGTCTAATGAGGATATTCCGTATCCTGAAACTGGCCAGGCATTCAGTGGGGCTACGGTCATTGGGAGCCACACTCAGGCACAGCTACCATGAAGTTGGGCTCTTGCTCTTGTTCTTGACAGTTGGGATCTCCATATTCTCTGTCCTTGTTTATTCTGTTGAAAAAGATGAAACTGAATCAGGGCTTCATAGTATTCCTATGAGCTGGTGGTGGGCAACCATCAGCATGACCACAGTCGGGTATGGGGACACCTATCCTGTCACTCTATTAGGAAAACTCATTGGAAGCGCCTGCATTATATGTGGGATTTTGGTAGTTGCTCTCCCCATTACTATAATTTTCAATAAATTTTCCAAGTACTATAGTAAGCATAAAATGGCGGACATTGATTGTTGCAATGCAGAACTTGTAGAAGATTGTTCCGATTTACCTTACATGAATATTCGAGACGTATATGCCAAAAATATGCACTCTCTCATGGCTAGTATCTCTTCCATGGTTAGCACCAATGCCAGTGACCATAGCACCATAGATGCCTCTAGCATCCAAGGTCTAGAAATTGTTCAGAACACAACAACACTTGAGAACTGTTCAGCAAAATAGAACATTATTTTATTGGCTAATCTCACTGCTTTCCAATCAAAGTTCTGTTCTATGATTATTTATTTGTTGCATTTTAAAATACTCAGGGTATATATGTTTGACATACAATAGCTACTTAAATGATTGTAGTATCAAAGTGGAAATGAAAGAAGCATGTGAATTAATTTCCTGACTTCTACTTTATGCAAGTATACATGTTGTTAGTGTTTTGTCTGTTTCTAAAGTAAATGACAATGCAATATAAACTCAGTCAAATGAAAATATATGATACTGATTGTACGCCTGCAGGAAAACATGAATTCATTTGTTATTCATTTTGGGAACTAGATGCAAACCAGCAGAAATTATAACTGCATCAAGTTTAGGAATAGTTTCCATTTCTTAAATGCGTGCAGAAAAGACTGCATGAAAAGAAAGAATATAGGCTTTTAAAATATACATATATTCTGTACAATGGTTAAAGTAATAAAGAACTTAATAAATATCCATTTAAACTACTTAGAGTGTTTTGACTACAATAGTATGTGTTGTAATGAAGATGATATATTATTCAAAATACACAGACTATTAAGTTAACAGTTAAAATGATAAATTTTTAAAAAGTAATCATCTCCACTTAAAAGTCAACTCAGGAAGTTTTACATTTATTTGGAATTTGCAGCAGAATTCACCTTAGTCGAACTTATTTTGTTTTTAGGGTCAGCTCACCCAAAGCTTGACTTTGGACTTTGAAGGTACTTGGAGAAGGCTGACTATCATTGTTGTCAGCCTTGGCTCAGTGGTAGCAGAAGTTGAGAGTTCAAGTCCTACAGATTTGAACAGATAATTAGGGTAATGTTTCAGTGTGGTACGAAGGAAGTTGTCCTTCAGATGACGCACTACACCAATGGCACAATGACCTCACAGGTGGATGCAAAAGATCCCATGAGACTATTTGACGAAGAACAGGGAATTCTCCTGGTGTCCTGGCCAATATTTATCCCTCAACCAACATCACTAAATCAAATTGTCTTGTCAATGCTGATTGTGGGACATGCTGTGTACAAATTGGCTGCTGCATTTTCCTACATTATGATGGTGATTACTTTATAGATGTAAAGTGTTTGGAATTTTTTTTTAGCACCAATCTCCTAGCGCTTCAGAAAGAAATCAAAAACTTAGTTCATATTTGGAGTGGCCAAATGAGAATTGAGAATATGCATAGGCTTTCCCAATCTTCTCAGTATAGCCTCCTGGGGTTTCACTTAAAATTTGGATTATTCTAAGCCAAATGGAACACAATCTCTGGAAGAATGAAAGTGTGAATCAAGCTTAATCCTGCTAAAATAAGTGTGATCCATTTGTAAAATATTTCATTTTTAATCATGGGATTAATATTAGGAATTTCTTAGCCCGCTCATCTCAGTGTTTTGACCCTGGTTTACAGCTATTAGATTGAATAGAATCAAGGTCAAAGACTGAAGTCAACATGTGGTATGTGGTTTATTAGCTCAATCTCAGCAGTAAAAAAAAATCATAGTTTACAATTGAAAAATGAGATTTCACAACATCTATGGCTTTATCCTTTACACTTTAACAAATGTATTGTGATCTGTAGCAACTTTGGGTGGTATTTTATGGCCCGTCCCACTGGCAGGATTTTCCGGTCCCATTGAAATCAGTGGACTTTTGAACGGCTCGTTGCATTTTATGGCCTCACCACTGCTGTAAAACTGCAGGGCTGTAAAATTCCACACTTTGTTTGGAGACTTCGTCCTTAATGCACCTGAGTAGCCATTTCAAGTACTAATAAGCAGCTATGGAGAGGATGCAAACGGAATATAGGATTGACTACAAGCAGATCATAACCTGTTCAAAACAAGGATTCTGATTTCTTTTTATGAAAAGATAAAAATACAATTTCTAACTAGTTGAACTTGGAATATGAATAGAGCTATCAGTTATTATAAAACTAAATAAGTAGTTTATTTTTAAATGGAAAATAGAAAATGAAGAATAATGCCATATTGCATATATGCAGTGCAGTACATCATCATATTTTTTCCAGGTTAAAAGTAGACAGTAATACAACAAAACATTTATCTCAAAATAAAATGAGAATTCTGTGACTAACAGTCTGAAACTTCAAATTTGAGTAACTACATGAATATTTTTAAACAGCAAATCCTTGAAGCTTGAGAGCCAAAAGCAACAAGTAGTGAGAATGGGAACAATGGGCAGAATATTCCCGTTGGCGTACGGGGGCGGGACTCGCAAGCCGATGCATAAAATAACGCACACGGTGATGTTGGGTGAGCGTCCCGACGTCACCGCACGCCATCGCGATATTTCGGTGGGCGGGCGCGCGATGACCTCTGATGCGTACCCGACATTAATTAACGGGCCACTTAGTGTCACCAATTGAGGCACCAATTGACGGTGACTTTTTGGGGCCTGTGCGATCTTCAGGTCGTTGCACGGGTGCAATGGGCAGGCGGGTAGGAGACATTTGTATAAACCTCATCCACGGGCGGGATAAGAGGGCTCAGTGGGGTCGCGAATCTACTCAGTCAGATATTTAATTTGGAAAGTTACTGATGCTTGCTTGTGTGAGCTGCAATACTTCAAAACTCATACCAGCTGCTTGGACAGTACTCACAACCTTCAGGTCAGCACTCTGCAATGAAGATCCTTTTTGGGGCCTGCAGGTTTCAGGAAGCCTTCCCTTAGCCTGGGAATGGGAGCTGAACTCTCCACTGGAGGCACCTCCTCTGAGGAGAAAGGGAGGGCTGGAAGGGGGAGGAGGCCAGGAGCGCACACTCAGCTTCCAGGGGAGCCATCTTTGGGAGGAGAGGCGCAGGCACAAGGGGCGCAGGGCCAGCGGGAAGTCCAAGGCAGAAAGGGCCGCAGAAGACGCCATTATCCTGCTGCCAGGGTATACAGGTGGCAAAGCAGCTACTTTAATATGTCTGAAGTGCAGTGCCAAAGGAGGCTCCATCTCTCAAGGGAGACAGTCAACTCTATCTGTCAGATGATTGGCCCTGAGATCTCCGCTAACTGTGTGGGTGGACACCCCATGCCAGTGGCTTTAAAAGTCACAGCTTCCCTCAACTTCTATGCCCCTGGCTCTTTCCAGGGGTTGGTGGGTGATCTTTGCGATGTCTCCCAATCAGCTGTGCATACTTTTGTCAAGCAGGTTACAGATGCTCTGTTCAGGTGTGCATTGACCTTCATCCACTACCGCTGGGACCAGGCCAGCCAGACACAGCAAGCCAGAGGCTTCGCGGCCATTGCTGGCTTCCCCTGCATCCAGGGTGCAATAGACTGTACACATGTGGCCATCAAAGCGCCAGCGGGTGAGCCCGGTGCCTTCGTCAACAGGAAGGGTTTCCACTCCATGAACGTGCAGATAGTGTGTGATCACAGGATGCAGATTCTACAAGTCTGTGCAAGGTACCCAGGCAGCTCCCATGGCGCCTACATCTTTGGACACTGCCAGGTGCCGAGGCTCTTCAGTGCTCCAGCCTGGCTGGATGGATGGCTGCTGGGTGACAAGGGCTAACCCCTCAGAAGGTGCTCATGACGCCTCTCCGCCATCCAAGAACAGAAGCTGAGCAGCGGTACAATAGGAGCCACGTCTCCACAAGGGCTGTGGTGGAGAGAACCATCGGTCTTCTCAAGATGCTCTTCCGATGCCTGGACCGTTCAGGTGGTTGCATGCTGCACTCTCCACAAACTTGCGCTGGAAAGGGGGGACGCAGTGGACGATGAAGACGTAGGCGCAGTGTCTGTGGCTGCACACGATGAGTCCAGCAGTGAGTCCGAGGATGAGCACGCACAGGGAAATGCTGAGGGGGTGGACGCTGACCCGGGCATACTCAAGGGAGGCAGGGACACCCGGGAGGCTTTAACCCAATGAACCTTCAGCTAGAACACCACAGATGGACCTCCAGCAAAAGCCTGTGCTGCAGGCTCCATACTCGATACCTGAGTGCTAAATCTGCCTGGATAGGAACATTAACTAAGGGCCTTGTCAATAAAGATCAATGTGACACAACTCACTCATAACATCATGGGTAACCATCCACCTGCAGCGGAAAAGAGTCACCCTCAGCCATGGTCACATGTCTAAATTTAATGATATAACAAAATGAACTTAAGGAAACAAAATGACAAAGGTGTTAAACAGCACACCAAATAATCATGACCTCATTGCGGGGCAACACCAAAGCACTAGTGAGAAATCCGTGGTGTGCCTTAAATTTACATTTTTGGGTGCTACATCTAGGTGTTGTCCCCTCACTGGCACTGGCATCTGAGACAGCCTGCTCACTGTGCTGACCTGTTGGCCTTGATGACCTTGGCGGCTGCCCTCTGGCCCGTGGAGCCTGTGCTGGCCCCGCCTGGGAGGGAGCTGCCAGTTCCGCAGCTGGTATCTCCCCAGTCGTCGCAGCCTCATCGGATGCAATGGTCACTGGCAGAGGGGCGGAAGAGCTGCCGCCCACATCCAGAGCGACCTGAGAGGAGCTTGCAGAGACAACAGGCAGCTGCTGCGCTGACGTGAGGTTGCTTTGGACCTCCCTGCTCATCGCAGATGGATGGGCACCGAGCTGGGAAACTTGGTGCTCAGATCATCTCCCACACTGGGACTGACCAGCTGAGGTCAATCCGACTTGAGTGCTTGCTGGTCCGAGCAGATCCCCAGGAAGCCCTGATTGGTCTCCTGGAGGAGCCTCTCCACGAGAGTCGCCACTCTCTCCATGGAGGAAGCATGGCGCTCGGACATGAGGCTCATTGCATCAGCGATGGTCCCCGAGGACTCCTCCACCACGGAGACCAAGCCAAGCATATCCTCATGTATCTCCGCCAGATCCTCCTGCACACTCTGCTGGACGCCCAGCATTTGCTGCCTCACAGACGACTCCAAAGGCACATCATCAGCCACCGACTGCTGGCGCCATGGGCACTCTCTGTCTCCACCAGCTCCTCCAGCGACTGTGAAGTGGCCTCACCGTTGTGCCCTGGGACACTAGCTGATGATCTAATTCCCACCGAGGCGCTAGTATCTGCGCTGGTCCCTGCCTGGCAGAGAGGGTGTGACGCTGGTGGGTCAGAGACTTCAGGGCCCTCAGGTGTGAGAGGGGGCCCCTGTGCCTCCTCCTCCTGGCCCTGCTCCACTGATGCTGAAAGGAAGAACAAGGACATTGGATCAGTTAACGTGGAGACAATGTCAATCTGCATCCCTGTCCCCGGATCATTATACGCTCATCCTTCCATAAGCAATGGTCAAGCCATGTTGCAAACTTCAATCACTGAACATTCAGCACTGCCATGGATGCTGGGACACACATGGTGACCTGAATGCTTGCCAAACATACCTCCCCGTGGCACCCCAGCCTCAGTGACACCGGTGGACCTGGGTGCATGGCATCTCTCCAGATCGAGGGCCTCCTGCTTGAACCTGGTAATGATGGCCAACTGTGCCGGCCCTCCACCAGCCCTCAACCGCTCAGCAGCATTATGAGCATTCTTCTCCTGAAAAGGAGAGAATAGCATTGAATAGTGCAACTTGTACCTGGATTCTCTTTGCTGCCGTCCCAACCCAGCCAGAGAGGGACATTGCAGGGCTCCACTACCTCCTCACCCCGCTGCTGCTGAATACTCACACAAAGATGCCAGGCCTGTTCCCCTCGCTCTTGGCCAAATGCTGCCTACATCACATTTGGCACCACACGGTCCAACCTTGCATAGTAAGGAGGCGCAAGCACATGGAGAGCAGACGGCAACAGATGGATTGGTGCCCCACCACCTGGAAGCTCCCCTCCCAGCATCTCATCACCCTGCCTTTGACATGTCTTGGAGTTCCAGCACTGCGCCTGGGTGCAGCTCCTCCAGGTTGCCCCCAAAACAATAATGTGGGTCTCAGTGTACCACATGCTGCGGGTGCAGAACCCATCTCTTCACCACCCTCTCAGGGTGACCTTGGCATGGGCAATATCTGCTGGCCCACCCAGCGAAGGACACATGCCGCCAATGATTCAATGCAGTCACTGCACTCAGACTTGGCGGGGGGTGGGGGAGACGGCCGGGCGGGGAAAGTCTACCTGCTGGGTTAAGTGACCAATGCCAACATGGTACTCACCTTCCCCGGGTGGAAGAAGTCATTGAAACGCTTGCGGGACTGGACCCAGGTGCGCCGCACCACGTCGTGGGAGTTCACTATCTCTGCCACCTCCTCCCAGGCACATTTGGCCAGGTGGGGGGGCCCCCTTCTCCTGTCCCTGGGGTATGAGGACCTCCTGCTGTGCTGCCACCTCTTGGAGGAGGGCAGGAAGGCAATTGTCTGATAAACGAGGGGCACAGTGCCCCCCTGCCCTACCCTCCTCTTGGCCTGCTCACCAGCAGCGCTCTGGGGAGCCCTTCTGCTGGCCATGTTTCACAACCTTTGCAAGGCTGCAGGAGCTTTGTTAAACAGGCTGCCAGGTCGCCACTGGATCCGGCAGTTCTGCCACCGCCCGCCCACTCCCGCTGTCCTCGGGAGACGTGTTTCATGCTGGGCGGGCCTTAATTGGCCCCCCCCGGGTAAAATGGCGGCGCGGACCCGATCGTGGGTGACGATTGGGTCCGCACCCGCCTGCACCCTCTCCCACACAGGCCCCCCCCCGCCCCAAAAGGCAGAAAATTCTGCCCAATAGTTCAAATCATAGGTGACTTATAAGAAATATTTTTCACATCCTCCACCCAGCAGGAGTGTGACTAAGAGATTTGTGCAGCAGTTTCTTCCCTTTTCTAGATAATAGGCAGGTGCCCACCATTTAGATTGAGACCTTGAAATGGGTGACCCTGGCACCTGCACTAAATTGGTGGTTACAGCCAGTGGAAATTGGGGTCCTTTGATGTAAATCGGACCCTAGTGCAATTTTGAAGTACTAATGGTTGGTGTGTATGCCCACATGCTCCCTCCACCAGCACTTGGCATTGAGCAGCTAAACTAATGGCCCTTAACAGACTTGTAGCCTACTCAGAAAAAGATGAGAGAAGTTTGTAAACAAATGTTTGTGGGATTAGGAGGTCCAGCCCCACCCCCACTGACTTGAAGCCCAATTCGTATGGTTACAGCACAAAAAAGAGGACATTTGTCCCGTTGCGTCTGTGCCAGGTCTCTGTAAGAGCTACTTAGCTAGTCCCACTCCCCCACCTTTTCCCCATAGCCCCGGAAATTGTTTCTCTTTCGATAATTATCCAATTCCATTTTGAAAGCGACCATCAAATCTGCCTCCACCACACTCTCAGTCCGTGCATTCCAGATTCTAACCACTTGCTGCACAAAAAGGTTTCTTCTCATGTTGCCTCTGATCTTTTGCCAATCACCTTAAATCAGTGTCCTCTGGTTCTCGACCCTTCCACCAGTGGGAACATTTTTTCCCTACCTTCTCTGTTCAGACTCCACATGATTTTGAACACCTCTATCACATATCTGAACCTTCCCTTCTCTAAAGAGACAAGCCCCAGCTTTGCCAATCTATATCAACATGACTGATGCCTCTCATCTCCGAAACATTCTGTTGTACCTTTTCTGCACTCTCTCTAATGCCCTCAAAGGATTGAACACAATACTCTAGTTGAGACCAACCCAGTGTTCTGTAACGTTCATGATAACCTTCTTGCTTTTGTACTCTGAAGTCTCTACTTAGTCACTTCACACTTCTCTGCGTTACATTTTATCTGCAACATGTCTGCCCATTCTGCCAGCCTGTCTACGACTTCTTCAAGTCTGTTACTATCCTCACAGTTCACAAGACTTCCAAGTTTTGTGTCATCAGAAAATTTTGACATCGTGCCCTGCACATCCAAGCCCAGGTCATTAATACAGATCAAGAAAAACAATGGTCTAATACTGATCCCTGGGGACATCACGTTATACCCACCTCAAGTTGAAGAAAACACCCATTCACCATCACTCTCTGTTTCCTGTCATCCTGTCAGCAACTTCTCTGCTGCCCTGCCCAAAATGATCACCTCCCTGCATTAACTTTCCCGGGCTGACTGGGCTCCAGGGTGGAGTTGCTGGGTTTATGGCTGTTCAAATTGGGAAGCTGCTCAAAGTGTGTGAACAGTTCACCGCTGGAGTGGCCCAAATACAAAAATTAGCTGGGCTCAAACCAGGCTGGGGTGGGGAGCCTGGGGAAGGCAGCGAGTTTCTTCCTCCTGCTTCTTGGTTGATAGAAACAATTACGTGAAAACATGCCCCTCAGAATCTATGGTCTGAATTTTAACAGCTAAACGTGAGTGGGATGGTGATGGAACATTTTAAAAAATCTGAACCTTGACTGCAATCCAGCTGCTTCTGGGTTTAACAGAAGTGGGGCAAAGAATGGGTAGCCAACCCACTCCCAGCAGGCAGGTTGGCAATTTAAATATTGTAAAGAGACTGGTAGCCTCTGATTTAAAATAAAAACAAAAACTGTTGGAAAATCTCAGCTGGCCTGGCAGTATCTATGGAGAGACAAACAGCGTTAAGTTTAGAGTCCATTACAGCTCTTCTTCAGAGCTCGAAACATTAACTCTGTTTCTCTTTCCACAGGTGCAACACTTTCAGTTTTTATTTCAGATTTCCAGCATCCGCTGTATTTTGCTTTTATTTTAGCCTCTGATTTAACTTGCTTTGCAGGTTTTACAGTGAGTGGCTGCATTTCCCAACTTTGTGTAGCCTGACAGTCGAAGGGAGATGAGGTGAGCTTTGGGGAGAAGGTAAGTGCCTTTAGAAGCAGGGTTGCTTCCCCGCCCTCTAAATTCCTCTGAACTATCAGAGTTCTCTCCCCACCCAACCAACATGCAAAGACCATCCAGAGTTGGGGATTGGACCACCTCTCCTGGGATCGGACTCCCTCTGGGGTCAATGATCCCCGCCAACAGTTGGGAAACCAGAGCCCGGCCAGATCCATTCTCTCCCAGGGTCGCGGATTGGACCACCACCTCCAAGGCTGAAAACCAAACCCCTGCTGTTGGGGATCAAATCACCCTACCTCCACCGAACTAGGAATCAGATCCCCACCCACCGCCAGGACCAGCCTCCCAAACCACCACCCTCCATTCCCTCAACTGGTTGTGGATTGGATCTACCTAACGCTGGACCCTGCTCCTACAGCTTGCTTTGTGTCCTGGAAATTAAGGTTCCTAATCAGGCTCACTTCTGGGTGAAGAACCTGTCAATGACCAATGATGCACACTTCGGAGTTAAAGCGTGCAGGGAAATCTCTGATTTCCTATTCAAACTTCATCACCACCTCCACCAAGAACTCCCCCTCCCCACCCACCCCAATTACATAATCCTTCCCTGTTAATATCCAGGCCAATATATTTGATCTGTAAATTTTTTAATAGATCTAATTTAATCATAGTGTCCAAAAAAAACATTTGATGTCAATTTTATTTCTCTCCATTTGGCCATGTATTGGTTCCAAAGTCTTAAATGTTATTATAAATGCTTCTGTTAAGTAATATTTATGGTGTTCTAATGTACAGCTGAGGAATTGTAACCTGTCTTCAATATAAAAATGGGGTTGTAAGGCAACAATTGTACTATCGACAAATATTTTCTCTTCTTACGCTATTTCAACCTTGTTTTGGTACAATTCAGTATTTTGACTTTTCTGGGTAGGTTAATTGAAGACTTAGAATACCACATAATATTTTAAAGTATTTTTAAATATTCAGTGTAAAGAATAGCTGACAGAAAGCATGGTGCTGAATCCCAGCTGGCACAACTGGCATGCGTTGGCCATGATTATGCAGCTGGGTTGGATGTTGCCACTGAGACCAACGCCAGAGAAACATTAATAGGATAGTTGATGCAGAGAGTACAGTTGACACAGCTGGCAGCGGCTACAGTTCATGTAGGTGCAAGGAGACAATTTTGATTGCTTGATATACAGAGTCTGCATAGATGTAACACATGACATTCATCACAGTAGATACTGTGATAGACACAAATGATGGAATGAGGTCATCAACAATGCTATCAAGCAGCACTTGCATAGCAATAACCTGCTCACTGACGCTCAGTTTGGGTTCTGCCAGGGCCACTCAGCTCCTGACCTCATTACTAACTTAGTTCAAACATGGACAAAGGAAGTGAACTCCGGAGGTGAGGTGAGAGTGACTGCCCTTGATATCAAGGCCGCATTTGACCAAGGGTAACATCAAGGAGCTCTAGCAAAACTGGAGTCAATGGGAATAAGGGGGAAAACTCTCTGTTGGTTGGAGTCATACGATTGCACAAAGGAAGGTGATTGTGGTTGTTGTGGTCAGTCATCTCAGCTCGAGGACATCACTGCAGGAGTTCCTCAAGGCAGTGTCCTCAGCCCAACCATCTTCAGCTGCTTTATCAATGACCTTCCTTCCATCATAAGGTCAAAAGTGGGGATGTTCGCTGATGATTGCACAATGTTCAGCACCATTCGCAACTCCTCAAATGCTCATGCAGTCCATGTTCAAATGCAGCAAGACCTGGTTAGTATGCAGGCGTGGGGTGACAAATGGCAAGTAACATACGCGCCACACATGTGCCAGGCAATGACCATCTCCAACAAGAGAGAATCTAACTATCACCCCTTGTCATTCAATGGCATTACCATCACTGAATCTCCCATAATTAACATCCTGTGGGTTACCATTGATCAGAAACCGAACTGGACTAGCCATATAAATACTGTGGCTACAAGAGCAGTTCAGAGCCTAGGAATCCTGAGGTGAATGACTCAGCTCCTGACTCCCCAACGCCTGTCCACAATCTACAAGGCACATGTCCGGAGTGCGATGGAATACTCTCTATTTGGCTGGATGAGTGCAGCTCCAATAACACTCATGAAACTTGACACTATCCAGGACAAAGCAGCCCACTTGATTGGCACCCCATCCACAAACATTCACTCCCTCCATCATCAACGCACAGTGGCAGCAGTGTGTACCATCTACAAGATGCACTGCAGAAACTCACCAAGCCTCCTTGGACAGCACCCTCCAAACCCACGACCACTACCATCTAGAAGGGCAAGGGCAGCAGACACATGGGAACACCACCACCTGGAATTCTCCTCCAAGCCGCTCACCATCCTGACTTGGAAATATATCGCTGTTCCTTCGATGTCGCTGGGTCAAAATCCTGGAACTCCCTCCCTAACAGCATTGTGGGTGTACCTACACCACAGGGACTGCAGCGGTTCAAGAAGGCAGCTCACCACCACCTTCTCAAGGGCAATTAGGGATGAGCAAGAAATACTGGCCTAGCCAGCGAAGCCCACATCCCTTGAATGAATAAAAAAAAACTTGTACAAATTAAATGGATACACTGAAAGAACACTGCAATGTGTAGAACAACTCCTCTTAAAGCAATACAAGTGCACAGATTAGTGAGAAGATAAAAACACAATTATATCAAATGTTTGAGTATTGCATATGCACATATATAAAAAAACGTGGAACTAAAAGTTGATGAAGTCTATTCCTTCTACACACAATATGGAAGAAACACCTTTCCTTACGTTCATCCTCGACCTAGTGCTTTCCTTAATATAAAAGTTATATAGTTACATAGGAACATAGGACTTAGGTGCAGGAGTAGGACATTCAATCCTTCGAGCCTGCACTGCCATTCAATAAGATCGCAGCTGATCTGCTTGTGGTCTTAACTCCATTTTGCCATTTGCCCCCAGTAACCCTTGACTCCCTAGTCTAACGAAAATCTGCCCTCATCCCAGGAATGAGTCAAGTGAATCTTCTCTGAACTGCTTTCAACACAATTATATCTTTTTTTAAACAAGAAGACCAAAACTGTACACAGTACTGCAGGTGTGGTCTCACCAATGTCCTGTACAGCTGCAGTAGAACTTGCCTATTTTTATATTCCATTCCCCTTATAACAAATGCCACCATTCTATTTGCCTTTCTAATCACTTGCTGTACCTGCACACTGTGCCTTGAATAAATTCAATGACCCAGCCTCCACTGCTTTCTGGGGAAGAGAATTCCACACACTAATGACCCTTTGAGAGAAATATTTCTCCGCTACTTCGTCTTAAACAGTGGGCCTCTTATTTTTAAACTGTATCCCCTGGTTCCAGTCTCTCCCACAAGCAGCAACATCCTCACAGTATCTACCCTATCAAAACCCCTCAGAATCTTATAAATATATATATATTTATATAATATATATCAATAATATCGCCTTTCATTCTTCTAATCTCCAATGGATATAGGCCCAACTTGTTCAACCTTTCCTTGCATGATAAGCTCCTCATCCCAAAGGGATGGGTTACGTGAACCTTCTCTGAACTGCTTCTAACACAATTGTATCTTTTTCAAATCAGGAGACCAAAACTGTACACAGACGTCTCACCAATGTCCTGTACAGCTTCAGTAAAACTTCCCTACTCTTATATTCCATTCCACTTGCAATAAATGCCAACATTCTATTTGCCTTCCTAATCATTTGCTGCACCTACACACTAACCTTTTGTGATTAATGCATAAAGACACCCAGATCCATCTGTACCACTGAGCTCTGCAATATCTCTCATTTAAATAGTATACTGCTTTTCTATTTTTCCTGCCAAAGTGGACAAGTTCACATTTTCCCACATTATAATCCATCTGCCAAAATTTTTGCCACTTACTTTACCTGTTTATATCCCTTTGCAGACTCTCTACCTCCTCTTGACAACTTACTTTCCTACCTATCTTGCTGCATTTGGCAAATTTAACTATCATACATTTGGTCCCTGCATCCAACTCATTGATGCAGATTGTAAATAGCTGAGGTCCCAGCACTGATACCTGTGGCACTGCACTACTTATGCTTGCCAACCTGAAAAATACCCATTTATCCCTCCTCTCTGCTTCCTGTTAGCTAACCAATCCTTTAGTCATGCTAATATGTTACTCCCTACACCATGTAATCTTATTTTGTGTGGTAACCTTTGATGTGGCACCTTATCAAATGCCATCTGCTATAACCTCCTTGATAATGGACTCTAGCATTTTCCCTATGACAGATTTAGGCTAATTGGCCTGTAGTTTCCTGCTGTCTATCTCCCTCCTTTCTTGAATAAAGGTTTTACATTAGCTATTTTCCGATCCATTAGGTCCCTTCCAGAGTGGAAAGAATTTTGGAAAATTATAACCAATGCATCTACTATCTCTGCAGCCACTGCAGATCCTAGGATGCAGGCTAGAAGCTATTTAGAAACTATTTTGATGAACAAAGGTGTTCAGTCCTCTGTACTTACCAACGTACCCTCCCATGCATCGTCAACTCAATATTTACCTGGCTCTTCATTCATTTGTAGAACTTGATTAAAGAAACTTTAAGTGCTTCTCCGGAGACAATATCCCATATATTTATTACTCTTCTAGAAAAAAAATCACCATCTCATTTTACTTGATGTTTGTTTATTTTATATTTATATCCAATGTTGCACTTACATGCTCCTTCCTACATTAGCTGTTTTTTTTTCAAAATTATAAAAACATACAGTATATCCCTTCTCATTTTCTAATTCAATGTAAACCAGTTCAGCTTCAAATTTCTTTTTATAATTTAGAGCCCTAAAGCTCAATTTCATCTGTGCCACTCTTATCTCAACCCTTTCCAAATCATCAATGTTCTTTATAGCAGTTCTGGAAACTGCACACAGCCATACAGATATGGCCTATCCATTGAGCTGTATAAGCTCAAAATAACTTGATTTGGTCGATACTCAAATGTTCTTGAGATGCATTCTGAAATGCCTTTGTACATATAGCTTTGTACATTGCCAGGAGACTTATAGCAAATGATTGATAATAACTTTCAAATCATTTCTCTCTTCCATTTTAACTAATGCACCCTTTTATCCTTTAAAGCTATCTCATTAGGCTGATTTATTGATTCTTTGGTCTAATTGCTGGCTTCTACAGAGTCGGTGGCCCGAGCTATTCAACAAGCAGACAGGAGCTGTAATACAGTAAAGTTCAAAGCTGTCACTCGCCTTTTCAGCTTAGCCGCATGACCTCCCGTTGCTTTCCACACTCAGTCAGTCACAGAGTTACACTTGCTTGCTTCTGCCTGTGCCGAGTCGGCGTGTAGACATCCTTGGTCCACGACGTACTCCCTGCTAAAAGTTAAGGTTAAAGGACGCTTTGGGCTCACCATCCGCCCCTTTACTGTTTGGTGGCATCGATCCAGTGGGTCCAGGTCTGTGTCCCCAGCGTCTTGTCTCCACAATCGCCATTGTTGCTTCAGAGGAAGAGGGAGATCACAACCCTAAATTCTATTTCTACAACCCCATCGGGAGTCATGACCCACAGTTTAGGAACCACTGCTGTAAGGTATGCTTCAATGAGTATGACTATATCAGGTTGTTACTTGCCTAGACTGTGGGACAGCTCTCCCAATTTTTGTACCGTCCTCCAGATATTAGTAAGAAGGATTTTGCAAGGTAGACTGGACAGGGTGTGCCTTTGTTGTTTCTGATCGATTAATGCTGGGTTGTCTGTTTGGTTTTATTCTTATTCATATTTTTTGTCATGGTTTGATACTGCTGAAGGGCTTGCAGTACAAGATTTATTAGTTGAATTTAAATTCCACCAGCTGGTGGTTTGCGAACTCAGATCTCCAGTGCGTTAGCTCGGGCCTCTGGATTACCAGTCCAGTAACATTAACACAATGCTTCCCATAATTATATCCCACTTTTCATATGAAGCATAATTTTTGGAATGCAATTGTATATCATAGAACTTGCAGCCATATTAATTTCATAATAATTTTGAAGTATCAATGCTATTTTCAGTGCAATGTTTAATTAAAACATTTCAGCGTGTGATTATCCTCTATTATTACTTATTGTCGTGCCAGAGCCTTGCTATTTTAGATTCGACATTAGACATTCAACTAGACAATGGCAATATTGATCACCTTTGATTAGATATATGAATTTAAATCATAAAAGCATATGGGCAGCACACAATAGGCCTGAAGTCAGGTTACATTATTATGGGGATTCGGCTGTGGCATGTAAGTATTGGCCCCAATAAAAGCTCTAAAGCGTGTTTGGAGTGATATACAGTGGGAAACCCAGAAGAAGTTTCAGTGCATTGGTTGGTGTAATTTTAACAGGGTCACTTCATTTAACATTCTTTCTGGATTTGGGATTGAATGCACAACAGTAGGCATGCTGTGGGCCTGCAAGATGCAATCTCAACTCGGGCATTTAAAGAATCAATCCAAGGATGGAATTTGGAGGAGCTAGGAGTTGCAGCAAAGTGAGGGAGAAGTGTTGTGATGGATTCAGAATGGTTCCCGGCTGCACCAAGGTTTAATAATGCATCCCTTGATCCACTACTGGGTGCAGTGAAGAGTCAGAGAGAGATTATCTTCCCCAGCAACAGGATGAAGAAATCTGCTGCTGCAACAAAAAGGATGTGGTTGGGTGTAGCCAAGGAGATTAGCTGCAGGAACATTGTGTTATCCCCCTGGGTTCACAACAGGAAACAGTTTAATGCCCAAACCAGATCAGGAAAGGTGAGTGTTTTTGTTCATTCACTTACACCCTGCTGTGTGCATCACCCCGCTCACTCAGCCTTTTCAGTCGTACTCCGTCACATGCTCCTCATACCTTGCAAGCGCATGTATTGTTCTCTTTCTATGCACTTCTTCACATCCTCATTTATCCATCCACCACTCCCACTCACCCTGATCCTTACTCAATTTGATGCCTCCCCGATAGACAACCTCATCAAATGCATGGCATCAATTGAATGGACACAACCCATTACATTCCTAGGTCACACATTGTGTTACAATCAGGTGAGGAGGGGTGGACCGACTCCCCTCTTTTTCCCGCTCCTCATTTGACCACAACAGGTTTTTTCAAAAGTACATGCCTGTCAATTCAGTGAATGTTTAACTGTTTGAGTGCTGTGGCTGTAAAAGACAAAAACAATCAAGTTTCGTTGTAAGTTTTAAAGAAGAAAATAATATTTATTGTACACACACACATATAAGTTACAAAGTGGGAGGATAGGTTAAGCAGTTTTTTAAACTCCAAAATCCCTAGGATGGATAGAGAGAGAGAGTGTTCCACTCAGTCTTGCTTCTTTGGTGTCTTTTCACTTCTGTTTAGTGGCCTGGAGAAAAGCATTTCCTTAAACAGACAAGATTAATGCACTGGGGAAACATGGGTTCAAATCGCACCTCGGCAGCTGGAGGAGTTTGAATTCAGTTTTTTTTATTCATTGGATGTGGGTGTTGCTGGCTAGGCTAGCATTTATTGCTTGTCCCTAATTGCCCTTGTTCAGAGTCAACCACATTGCTGTGGGTCTGGAGGCACATGGAGGCCAGACCAGGTAAGATTTCCTTCCCTAAAGGGGCATTGGTGAATCAGGTGGGTTTTTACAACAATCAGCAATGGTTTCATGGTCATCATCAGACTTTTAATTCCAGATTTTTATTGGATTCGAGTTTCACCACCTGCCATGGTGGGATTCAAACCCAGGACCCCTGAGCATTACCCTGGGTCTCTGGAATACTGGTTCAGTGACAATACCACTATGCCACTGTCTCCGTTAATTAATTATAAAGCTAGTTTATGACAGCTATCATCAATTGTTGTAAAAACCCATCTGATACACTAAGGAACTTTAGAGAAGGAAATCTGCTGTCCTTACCTGGCCTGGCCTACATGTGGCTCCAGATCCACAGCAATGTGATTGACTCTTAACTGCCCTTTAAAATGACCTAGTAAGCCACTCAGTTCAAGGGCAATTAGGGGTGGGCAACAAATGCTGGCCTTGCCAGTGGCACCCACATCCTAAAGAATTAAACATTTAAAAAAAAAAATCCAAACACTGTTGTAGCAAGTTGATTCCAGGTCCATGCTGTTGACATGATTAGAATATGGCTGGACAGGTTCTTTTCTTAGCCAGAGCCCAATGTCTGAAGTCATTACGTCTAATGGCTTGGCCCCCACCCAATTAAATACCCAGGTGCTTTCTGGATGTTTTGTGAATGGGACAAGAGATGTGGCTCATTCACATTCCTTTGAGGTATTTATCTTGGATGGATTCTTGTAGACAGCCTGACTCCGTTTTAATAAGTTTGAAATTTATGAGGTATAGTGATGCAAATGTTCAGCTATCTTAGCAGATGCCGTTTTTAAGTCATTGGATTGTAGTTTCCCCCTTTAAAAACTCAACCACTGGTTTTTAGCCCAATAAATACATAAAGTCATTTTCAATCTAAAGCATGGCTTTATAACACCTGTTACAGAAGAGAACACAAAGCACGGAAGAGGGAGAGAACTGGAAGTGGCCTTACACAGATTTCCCAGCTGACAGATGCAGAGGAGAAAGAGATGGACATTAGTGATATTTTGGCAGGCCTGACCATTGGAGATGGGAAAATGGGACTTTGCAGCTACCTGTTGATGAAATTAAATTTCAGTGACTTGATTTCAACAGCGAGAGAAATATAATCATCCTCTGTTTACCAGAGCTTCCAGCCACCCATCATTTTAAGTCTCCACCGCTCCCACTCTAACCTTTCTGTCCTTGACCTGCTAGAGTGTTCCAGTGAAGTTCAACGCAAGTTCGAGGAACAGCAATTCATCTTTGAACTGGGCAATTTACAGCCTTCTGGATTCAAAACATTGAGTTCAACTAGTTTAGATCGTAACCTCTGCCCCCATTTTGTTTCATTTTTCTTTTCTAGTTTGTTTTTTTCTCTGTTGCTGCTGTATCATTTCCCTTTATTTTGCTTTCAGTAGAAAGTAGCTCTCAGAATCCTGCCATTCACAACTCTTATAGACTGAACTGTAGTTTCTTTACTACTCACTTCAGCCTTGCACCGTGAAACCTTTTGCCATTTAATCTCTTTTGCCCTCCACCCTAACACAGAACTTCTCTTTTGTTCCTCTCCCCATCCTCCCTGCTTTCAATTGCTTAAACCTATTACAATTCTAACTTTTCCCAGTTCTGATGACTGGTTCACTGACCTGAAATGTTAACCCTGTTCCTCTCAGCACGGAAGCTGCCAGACCTGCTGAGTATTTCCAGCACTTTCTGTTTTTATTTCAGATTTCCAGCATCAGCGTACCTTGCTTTTGTGTTAACAGTGCTACTGTGCAACAGTCTTACCTTGACAGTACTAATTCATATCTTTTCTCTTTTCTCTCTGGTAGGACCTTCATGTATGCCTCAGCAGTTGGTGGACCTCCCAGATGATGGATTCTCAGAATAGGTGCTTCTCACTGATGGTGCACTGTTACAGTACTCACGCTAACCAGTTCAGCTCAGCCACATGTACTTTGGTGGGTCTGGCTGAGTAATTGGTTGGGTTTTCACCTGGTGACTGACAGTGCACAAGATAGAAGGAACAAACAGTGGAGACAGGGACAGGGATGGAGACTCCGTGTTGGAGGGCTTAGCCCTTTCCAGGCTCTGCTCAGCTGGATCCAGATGTTGCCTCGAGCACTATCAATAGAAATGATAATGATTGAGTAGCAGCAAAAAATCTGTGATGTACTGGCAAGCCTTCCAAACACACTGTCCCTGGTTTCATAAAGAATTGAGTCCATGGCAAGCATGAATGAATTGATGTCACAGAGCATTGTGATGATGTCTTCTTCCATGCATAGAGTGGCCAACGTTGTGGAACATCAATCAAGATAATCAGTTAAGTCCCTGCAGGCCTTGACCATGCCAGTGCAGACTCTGGAGGCCTTCTTTGTGTAGTTACAACAGACACTTTAGATGTAGTCTTAGTGTCACACTGATCTGCACCTTGCTGCTCTCCAGCAGAGTCATTGGGAATTGTGGCTGACTAATGAGAGAGATGATGGTGAAGGGGGAGATGGAAGTGGGAAAACCACTCAGAGCACTCCTACTTCTCACCCATTGTCCACCCCATCCATGACTCCTCAGTCAGCACCTGACATACCTTATGTGCCAATGGCCAAGTCTTCCCCTACACATGTGTAATTGGGGCAGGCTTCAGCAGTCAGTGGTTGACAGCCAAGAGCATCTCAGCAGTCGGAGGAGGGATCTGGGCAACCTACCTCTACCTCCCCTGAAGCCACAGGGGTTTCACTAGATAAGAGCAGTAGGCAAAGCTTTGTAGTTCTTTGTAGTAAAGCTTGTAGTAGCTTTGTAGTAAAGCTTTGTAGTTCTTGTGAAAATGCTACATTGCTAAGTTGGTAACTTTCCATTGTTTACTGGAAATACATAAACTTTGCATGACTTTCCTGTGTTGCTTGTTCTTGGCTTTCAGGTGCCAGCTTGCCTATTCATTTACTTGTTGATCAATTGGAATACATGAATTGATAGGACATAATAAGGGGAATGTGTAATGGGTGGATTACAGTATAATGGCAGTGAGATTGAAGGATGGTAAGGAGAGACTGGCTATTGAATCTGATTGTTACATCAGTATAGGGGAGGTAACTATAAGGGATGTTGTGATCACTTGTGGTTTGGCTTTCTTGTGTTTGCCCTGATGAGTGCGGGATGAGGAGCTTCAGCAACATGTCTCTCTTTTCAGCAATATTCAAATATAATACTGTTTTCTCTTTTACTGCCATTCCAGGCTTGATTCGCTCTGAGAAGCCTACAGCATCCCCATCCTACTCTCAGACCAAACTTCCTGCCCAGCATTCCCAAGGGTTCTAATCTTGTCAATCTGCCTCTCCCCAACTCACCCCTCCCACTGCTGACCCTGTGGACTCTGCCAGGTGTAACTGCCCCTCTCCACATTTCCCTCCAGAATGTCTGTTCATTATGATTGAGACCATCTGATCAGCTGCTTCTGTCACTTCCTTTCATTGCCCTGGCTAACCAGGCCAAACTTCCTCTAAAGTTCCCCCATTCCCCAGCCCTGAGCTCGCATCATTCTCTAGCTCCTCTCTTATCTCCCCTCATACCCTCTTAGGGCTCATCTTGTCCATGAGACTCACCTCCCGCTTCCTTGACCTTATTCTGACTAAACCGCTGACCATTCAACTTCCCTTCCTGGTTCCATGTTAACTGATATTGGCTGGAATTTCCTGGCCCCGCCTGAAATCAATGGACCTTTGGCTGGTCCATCAAATTTTCCATCCTGCCCGCAACGATTTCCACCACGGGTTGGACCGGAAAATCCCAGCCATCGTTAATAGTTCTCCCTCTTCAGGTATTGTCCTTCTTTCCTTCAAATCTGTTCTCATCAACTCTCACCTCAAAGAACCATTGGCCCAAATGTCCTTGCAAACTACCACCCCATCTCCTGCACTTTTCCTCTCCAAAATCCTTGAATGAATTTGTGCCCATCTTTCATGCTAGAATCCTTCCAATCTACCAAAGTATCAAAATGGCTCTTACAAAAGCCTGAAATAAAATCCTATGTGATGAGACAAAGGTAAGCTAACTTTCCCTGACCTTCTCGAACTGTCTGCAGCCTTAAAAATGGTTGACATACCGCCCTCCTCCAATGCCTCTTCGTCATTGTCCAGCTGGGTAGGACTACACTTGCCTGGTTCCATTCTTTTGTGTCTAATTATAGTCAGAGAATCACCTGCAATGGCTTCCCTTCCAGCTCCCCCACACATTTCTCTGATATCCCCCAAGGATCTATCCTTGGCCCTCCCCATTTCTCATCTACATGCTGCGCCTTGGTGACATCACCCAAAAACACAGCATCAGTTTTCACATATATCCTGATAGTACTCAGCTCTATCTTACCTTCACTTCTATCTGAGTCATTGAATATGTTCAAGGCTGAGTTAGACAGATCTCATATTGACAAGGGAGTCAAGGGTGATGGGGGAGGGGTGGTGGGGGATGGGGGGGTGCAGTTTCAGGCAGGAAAGTGGAGATAAAGCCACAACCAGATCAGTTGTGATCTTATTGCAGGGGCTGAATGGCCCACTGCTCCTATTTCTTATGTTTTTATGCTCTTATGTACCCTGACATCCAGGGCAGCAATGTCAGTGGCCGATGCTGCATTGGCGCACCCTATTCATCCACTGCCTCCTTCTTGTTCTTCTTATCCTCTTCGTTGTATTCACTGACAGATAATGTGTGCTCAGTGTCCTGCTTCTTCTGCAGCGCAAATCTTCTCACTGTGCAATGTTGCACAGAGCATAATACACCCATGATCATTCTGGATGCCCTGGCTGGTGAGTACTGAAGCACATCTCCAGATCTGTACAGGCTCCTGAAGGGCACCTTGAGCATGCTAATCGCTTGCTCTATGAGACTTTAGTGATCAGTTGGCTGTCATTGTTCTCTGCTTGGTGGGATTTCTCACTGGTGCCATCAGCCCAGTTTGAATAGGGTATCCTCTGACTCCACTCAGCTGTTTCTGCATCCAGGTCCACAGATGTCAGGGAGCTTGGACTGCCACAGATGGAAGATTCATGGCAGCTCTCCAGGAATCTGGTGCACACCTGCATAAACCTTTTTTTTTGATATTGCACATCAGCTGCTTATTGATGGATGGAAACCTTTACAGTTTTTGAACACTCTTGGTTGATCTGAGGGTGTGCTGATTGCTAGGGGTTCGGTCAATGATGCCCTGTGCCTGTGGGAAACTAGCCCGAGGTGTAAACCCACAGGTTTGCTTGTTCTGACTGATCATCACAGGTGAAACTGACATAATTGCCAGCCCTTAAAAGGAATCCATCCATGACCTGCCTGATCCGCTTATACGCAGCTGACTGGGAGATTCCAGATGTGTCTCTGTTGGAGCCCTGGAAGAATTTGGAGACCAAATATTTTAGGCCATTGATCACTTTCACAGTCATTGGTAATGTGTGATCAGCAGGTCCAGCAGGGAGCAGGCCTTTTAAGAGGCTGCAGGTATGTGCCACCAGCTGACACTGATAACCTCAGCCTCCAAAAGCACTGCTGTCCTGAAAGATCAAGGAAGCAGAACCTCTGCTTGCAAAGCATGTTACCTCCTGTGACCTTGACCATTATGCTGCTGTGTTCTGACCACCTGCAGGTCTCTCCATAGCAGGCTGTTGTTGATGCTGATGGTTATCTTGTTCCTTTTCCAAGGCCCAATCTAAAGGAGCCTTGGCATCACCCATCCTGATCTTAAGACAGTAACATAAGAAATATAAGCAGGAGTAGACCATATGTCCCCTTGAGCCTGCTCTGCTATTAAATATGATCATGACTGATCTTCAGCGTCAACCCCGCTTTCCTGCCAGCTTCCCATATATCTTGGTTCCCTGAGAGACCAAAAATCTGTCTACCTCAGCCTTAAATCTAGCCAACAATGGAATATCTACAAACCTCTGGGTTACAGAATTCCAAAGATTCACATCCCTCTAAATGAAGAAAATTCTCCTTGTTTCAGTCCCAAATTATTGACCCCTTATTCTGGGACTGAGCCCCCATATTCTAGATTTCCCAACTAGGGGAAACAACCTATCAGTTGCTATCCTAATCAAGCCCTTTTAGAACCTTCTGTGTTTCAATGAGATCACCTCCTCATTCTTTTGGACTACAAAACAGTATAGGCCCAATTTTCTCAGCTTCTCATCAACCCTTTCACCCAGAAACCAATCCAGCGAACCTTCGTTAAACTACCTTGAGCCTCAATATCTCCAAAAGTACAAAAAAATTGCCTCTCAACACAAGGAGTCTCAGCAAGCCCTTTTCCAGTGGGAGATAAGAAAGCAGCCATGAGCACTGAGTGTTTATTGACGTTCACATGCCTGACTTTTAATGAATCACATGAATTTCTGTTCAATCTTCTCACTTTCAGTTCAATAGCGAGTTTCAGGGAGCTCAGAAAATACATGCATATGAAGTTAAGTTTAAATGTCAGTCGAAATCTCATGAAAAGGGGCTCATTTAAAATCCCGAATGGGGTTACACACAAACATTGAAACACACGTCAGTTAAACCCAGAAGTTGATGAATTGGAGGCATTTTCCAAACATGCTGACCTGTTTGCTGATTTAAAACAATCTCCTGAACTGAAACCCAATTTTGAACAATATTGATCAAGAGAGCACAGCCTTCATAAGTAAATAATACACTTTGGGGAAGGCGAACTGGTAAATTCATAGCGTTGACAAAATCATGCATCACAATATAATATATTTAGTAAATGGATGAAAAAGCTTGCTCAAGATGATTTCATGAAACCATGTTTTTTTAAGTAAATAATTGGCTAGAAAGCTGACCTAAGTATAAATAATGCAAAACAAGACTTTGATATTGATTTTAGGCTTCATTGTCTTTCATGGTTAAAAAGCTTTAAGCAACAGTGTTGAAAATCTATGGGTAGTGTAACTGGAAGTGTAGGGGAAACAGCATGAAATGAACTTTGATGTATTTGAGACCCATTGGCTGTGAGTCAAGGGGTGGAATTTTCTGCTCCGGATACGAAGTGTGGTAGCAGGCGGCAAAAGCGATGCGTTTTCCACTGCCTGCAATGGCGGTTACCCCACCAGACCGTCACTGTTCAGCTCATTATATAGGCATGAACAGGAAGCATGCCGTGGTCTCATCGGATCATCTTGCTGGGTGCAATATTTAAATAGTGCCCGCGCACATCATTCATTCTCTGCAGCCCAGGGCAGGTGCATGGGAGTGATGGCCCCCCAAAGGCAAAGAAGCCGAGTGCCTCCAAATTCAGTGACGTAAGTATGTAAGAAATAGGAACAGGAGTAGACCATTCGCCCCCTCGCGCCTGCTCCGCCATTCAATAAGATCATGGCTGATCTTCCTGTGTTTCGATTTCCACATTCCCATCTAACCCCGATACCCTTTGATTCCCTCGCCTAACAAGAATCTATCTACAAAGATAAAAACAAAAAGCTAAAAGCTACTGCGGATGCTGGAAATCCAAAACAAAATAAAAACAGAATTACCTGGAAAAACTCAGCAAGTCTGGCAGCATCGGCGGAGAAGAAATCAGTCAACGTTTCGAGCCCTCATGGCCCTTCAGCAGAACTGAAGCATAGTTTCAACAAGGGAGAAATATAAATTGGTTTAAGGTGGGTGGGGGGGAAGAGACACATTGAGGGTGTGGTGTGAGCAGATAATCAAAAGATGTCAGAGACAAAAGGGTCAAAGAGGTGTTGAAGGTGGTGGTCTTTGTCTGAGAAAAGTGCTAATTAAGAATGCAAGACAGGATATTCAAAGTACAGCTCTAGTGGGGGTGGGGTGGAAAGACTAAAGGTTTTAGTTTTAGATTTAAAAATAATGGAAATAGGTGGGGAAAGAAGAATCTATATAGATTATTGAAAAAAAAGGCGGGTGGGGGGGGGAAAGAAACGGGGTGGGGATGGGGGGAGGGGGAGTTTAAGATCTAAAGTTGTTGAATTCAATATTCAGCCCAGAAGGCTGTAAAGTGCCTAGTCGGAAGATGAGGTGCTGTTCCTCCAGTTTGCGTTGGGCTTCACTGGAACAATGCAGCAAGCCAAGGACAGACATGTGGGCAAGAGAACAGGGTGGAGTGTTAAAATGGCAAGCGACAGGGAGGGCCCCAGCTATGCCTGTCTCTTTATGGGGTATGTGGAACATTTCTTGTTCCAGTCCTACTCCGGCCCCCTCCCACAACTCTTTCTCCGGTACATCGATGATTACTTCGGTGCTGCTTCATGCTCTCGTCGGGACCTGGAAAAATTTATTAATTTTGCTTCCAATCTCCACCCCTCCATCATCTTCACATGGTCCATCTCTGACACTTCTCTTCCCTTCCTTGACCTCTCTGTCTCAATTTCTGATGATAGACTGTCCACCAATATCCATTACAAGCCTACCGACTCCCACAGCTACCTCGACTACAGCTCCTCACACCCCGCTTCCTGTAAAGACTCCATCCCATTCTCTCAGTTCCTTCGCCTCCGTCGCATCTGTTCTGATGACGCTACCTTCAAAAACAGCTCCTCGGACATGTCCTCCTTCTTCCTTAACCGAGGTTTTCCATCCACGGTCGTTGACAGGGCCCTCAACCGTGTCCGGCCCATATCCCGCGCATCCTCCCTCACGCCTTCTCCTCCTTCCCAGAAACATGATAGGGTCCCCCTTGTCCTCACTTATCACCCCACCAGCCTCCGCATTCAAAGGATCATCCTCCGCCATTTCCGCCAACTCCAGCATGATGCCACCACCAAACACATCTTCCCTTCATCCCCCTTGACAGCATTCCGTAGGGATCGTTCCCTCCGGGACACCCTGGTCCACTCCTCCATCACCCCCTACTCCTCAACCCCCACTTATGGCACCTCCCCATGCCCACGCAGAAGATGCAACACCTGCCCCTTCACTTCCTCTCTCCTCACCGTCCAAGGGCCCAAACACTCCTTTCAAGTGAAGCAGCATTTCACTTGCATTTCCCCTAACTTAGTCTACTGCATTCGTTGCTCCCAATGCGGTCTCCTCTACATTGGAGAGACCAAACGCAAACTGGGCGACCGTTTTGTGGAACACCTGCAGTCTGTCCGCAAGAAAGACCCAAACCTCCCTGTCGCTTGCCATTTTAACACTCCACCCTGTTCTCTTGCCCACATGTCTGTCCTTGGCTTGCTGCATTGTTCCAGTGAAGCCCAACGCAAACTGGAGGAACAGCACCTCATCTTCCGACTAGGCACTTTACAGCCTTCTGGGCTGAATATTGAATTCAACAACTTTAGATCTTAAACTCCCCCTCCCCCCATCCCCACCCCGTTTCTTTCCCCCCCCCACCCGCCTTTTTTTTCAATAATCTATATAGATTCTTCTTTCCCCACCTATTTCCATTATTTTTAAATCTAAAACTAAAACCTTTAGTCTTTCCACCCCACCCCCACTAGAGCTGTACTTTGAATATCCTGTCTTGCATTCTTAATTAGCACTTTTCTCAGACAAAGACCACCACCTTCAACACCTCTTTGACCCTTTTGTCTCTGACATCTTTTGATTATCTGCTCACACCACACCCTCAATGTGTCTCTTCCCCCCCACCCACCTTAAACCAATTTATATTTCTCCCTTGTTGAAACTATGCTTCAGTTCTGCTGAAGGGCCATGAGGGCTCGAAACGTTGACTGATTTCTTCTCCGCCGATGCTGCCAGACTTGCTGAGTTTTTCCAGGTAATTCTGTTTTTAAGAATCTATCTACCCCTGCCTTAAAAATATTCAATGATCCCGCCTCCACCACCTTCTGAGGCAGAGAATTCTAAAGTTCCACAACCCTCTGAGAGAAAAAAATTCTCCTCATCTCTGTCCTAAAAGGGCGACCCCTAATTTAAAACAGTGCCCCATAGTTCTGGACTTACCCACAGGAGGAAACATCCTTTCAACATCCATCTTGTCAAGGCTGTTCAGGACCTTGTATACTTCAATCAAATCACCCCTCACTCTACTAAACTCCAGTGGAAACAAGCCCAGTTTGTCCAACCTTTCCTCATAAGACAACCCACTCATTCCAGGTATCAATCTAGTAAACCTCCTTTGACCGCCTCCAATTTATATCCTGCCTTAAATAAGGAGACTAAAACTGCACACAGTATTCGAGGTGTCCTGTATAACTGAAGCATAACATCCTTACTTTTATGTTCAATCCTTCTCGTAATAAAGGATAGCATTCCATTGGCCTTCTTAATTACTTGCTCTACTTGCATACTAATTTTTTGTGACTCATGTAGTAGAACACCCAGATCTCTCTGCACCTCAGAATTATGCAGCCGTTCTCCATTTAAGTAGTACTCTGCTTTTTTGTTCTTCCTGCCAAAGTGAACAACTTCACATTTTCCCACATTAAACTCCATTTGCCAGATCTTTGCCCACTTACTCAACCTATCTATATCCATTTGCAGCCTCCTCATGTCCTCTTCACAACATACTTTCCTACGTATCTTTGTGTCATCTGAAAATTTAGCTCCACGTCTTCACTCCTCTCATCTAAATCATTGATGTAAATCATAAAAGTTGAGGCCCCAGTACAGACCCCTGTGGGATTCCACTCCTGCCAATCAGAATCAGAAAAAGACCCATTTATGCATACTCTCTGCTTTCTGCCAGCCAGCCAATCTTCTATCCATACTAATAAGTTACCCCCTACACCATGCACTTTTATTTTCCATAATAATCTTTGATGTGGCACCTTATCAAATGCCTTCTGGAAATCCAAGTACATTACATCTACAGGTTCCCCTTTATCCACTGCACATATTACTCCTTCAAAAAGCTCCAATAAATTGGTTAAACATGATTTTCCTTTCTCAAAACCATGCTGACTGTTCCCAGTTGCCTTGAGCCCTTCTAAGTGCCCAGCTATAACCTCCTTAATGATCGCTTCTAATAACTTGTCTACGACAGACGTCAAGCTAACTGGCCTATAGTTTCCTGTTTTCTGCCTCCCTCCCTTCTTGAATATAGGGGTTATATTTTTTACTTTCCAGTCTGATGGAACCTTTCCAGAATCTAGCACATTTTGGAAAATCAACACCAGCACATCAACTACTTCATTAGCCACCTCTTTTAAGACTCTTCTGGGTGCCATGGAGGAACAACGGGACGTCCTCTACCCCGATGATGGGAGAAGGAGGTCCACCAACTGCACCGCTTTGACTTGGGAGGAGATGGCCAGTGTGGTCAGTGCTAACTCTGCACACAGGAGATCCATCAAGTGCAGAAAAAGGAAGAATGATCTCATCCGTTCCACCAGGGTAAGTCAATCTTGTTCTCACTCTCAGCTCACACACTCACAAGCCCATCAGATATTTGCAGGGTGACAATCCACGGGGATCTCACACAATGGACACCACCCCTGACTCTCTCACACACATCTTGACATCTTCATCTCCTCTCACATCTAGTGTAGCTTACATCCTCAGCCCTTACACAGGTCTACTCAGCACCCACACAAGGCAGGCATCCATATCATCTGCCTCAGCATCTGTCCTGCTCACTGTCCATCTATCTTTATGTAGGAGAAGCTTGCTCACAACGAAGGAGAGAGATCCCTGACTGGCAGGGGGTTGCGTGAGCTCAGGACCCTCACAGAGTTTGAACAGTGTGTGGCAGAGCTGGCCGGACAGGAACTGGAACCATGCATGTTGCAATGGTGAGACCGGCACCTCCTAACCAAGTGAGGACCCAACAATAATTGTGAGTGCTTTGGAATGTTATTGACTATTCAGCCAATCACAAATAATCTGTTCTCTCTTTGACAGGCAACGGTGAAAAACGCAAGAGGGACAATGGCAGCCAACCCCTCAACCCCAGCCTGCACACCACCTTGGACGAGGATCCTGAGGAGACACTAGATGAAGATCCATCATTCAGCATTCAATCGCACCGTCCACCAGCACAGAGACGTACACTTAGGTGGAACCAAGTTCTAGAGCAGGCTCGGGGTCTCAATCTGGTGAGCACAGCACAGACTCTGGTCCACAATAGGCGAAGGCAGAGACATCCAAGGCCTCTGCCACTCGGAGGACTATTGGAGACAAGGGTTCTGCAGAGTCAGATGAGGAGCCTCTGTACTTTCCCCTTCGCGCATGAGTTCGATTGTGATAGTTTTTGGGCTGGGTCAGCTGATCAGGCAAGAGAAGTGTGGATGCCTCCTCCTCATACTCAGTGCTCATCCTTTAATACCTCCTGAGGACACAGTCATTCACGGTCATTCATCACTCTCAGTGAAGGATGTGGGGCTGCAGTTCACCTGACCTTTCAGTTGATCTGGAACGCTTCACGGGCACCGTATTCTGATACCTACGCACCACTCTGGAACACGCCTCCTCTCGAATCTCCAAACTCAGGATATTTAAATCCATGCAAATGCCATTGCCAACAGGTCACAGCAGGACACCCGAGCTGCCATTAAAGTCAGAAGCGGACAATTGCGTCCTGTCCTTACGCCGGTGGGAAAACCAGACATTTCACCCTCCTCCTAATTTTCCGGACCTGACCGCCCTTGCGCCCGACGCTGGCATAACCGGAAAATCCCACACAAGAGGGGGAGAGAAGAGAGGTAAGGCCTGAACTTTTAGGATGGCAGAGCCTCGGCCCGTCTGAAAAGTTGGCGGGGATCACATCCCTGCCAACTCCAGCAGCCCGGGTGCCATTCTACGCTCTAATGAGCGTTGATTGGCATCAGGCGGGACCTCCACCCTTACTCTCCTTGGGGAGCTGCCGGCCAATCAGATTGCAGTCCCTCCAGGCACAGCGCCGCAGTGGCTGAAAGAGGCAAGGCAGGGAGCTGCCCCAGATCCCAGAGGACAGGTAAGTGGCAGGGGTCCCAGGGCGGGGTTGGGTAGGTCATGCCTGGGGGGGGTTACCGGGGGCAGGCGATCGGTGTCTTGGGGGATAGGCTCGGGGGGGGAGGGAGGGCTGGAGGTCACTGGGCCATAAGGGGAGGACACCCCCCCCCAGTCAGAAGGGGCCTTCTGGTGGAGGCGCCCTCCCCCCACCCCTCTTCCTGCCTGAGATTGAATTCTGTTTATTCCTGTTCTTCCCCCCCGCCAAGAGCTGTCATCCGCCTGCCAACCTAAAAATTGAGGTTGGGCGGGAAAAGGTCCAAGGGCCTTAATGGGGAAAATGGCGGGCTTCCCTCCCGAGGTCCTGCCCGCTCCACTGTATAATCACTACCAGGTCAGGGTGGGCAGGGACCCAGAGGGAATCCCATCCATGTCATTTCACAGTCACGCTACCCACCCCCCCCACCCACCGCCAGCTGCCTCCCCACCACCCTGGAGGTTGGAGGGTGGGGGGAGTGTAAAACTCCGGCCTAAGGGAGGACAAAAAAATCAAATGAATGACTGTATTTATTCACAGTTTGTTTGTGGGTGACACTGGCTAGGCTGCATTTTATATCCATCTCTAGTTGTCCTAAAGTGGTGTTGGTAGGCTTTTTGATTGAACTGTTGCAGTCTTTGTGGTCCCTTGGTGATGTTAAATAGGGGAGTTAAGTATCTTGACCCAGCGACAATGAAGGAAGAGGCGTAACACGTATCTACGTAGGGAAGGTGTGTGACTTGGAGGGGAACTTGAAGGTGGTAGCATTCCCATAATACTACTGCCCTTTTAACTAGTAGGAGGCCACAAGACGGCAGATATTGAATGCTTTCACAATTGGAATCTTCCCCAAATTCTGACTCCCCCCCACCCCCCCACCACCATCCTCACCCCCGTGGGAAGCAGGTTTTCCTCCTCCTCCAGCCTTATTCGATGCCAGATAAATAATCTGTTATTCTGTGCTCAGCTACAAACAATGGCATTATTGCCCTTGGAATTGTACCCAAGCTATTTTATGGATCTGATAAATTGTACCAGCTGCTATGGTACGCCATTATGTACTTAATAACTACCATCACCAATTCATTTATTTCTGGGGGAGGGGGGTTAATGCCAAATGATAAAGAAACATTTTCCCTGGCATGTTGGTCTGATAGATCCATAAATATACTACAAGTGTGCGCAAAGATATGAGTTAGAGTAATGGATGTTGTATTCACCTGCTGCAGCTTTAATCCTGGAAGCTAAATTGAAGCCCAATGTGGATTGCTGATATTAAAATCTCCTGTCTTTTTGGTTGAAGTGTCCAAGGTGAAATTATCCCCTGAATATTTTCAATTCAGTTTGTATCATATGATCATTGCGCGCAACGGCCTGAAACTTGACGGAAATTCCCAGTAAGTT
This sequence comes from Cetorhinus maximus, assembly GCF_964194155.1. Taxonomy (NCBI): domain Eukaryota; kingdom Metazoa; phylum Chordata; class Chondrichthyes; order Lamniformes; family Cetorhinidae; genus Cetorhinus; species Cetorhinus maximus. Next base: position 12,633,444 of record NC_135883.1, on the reverse strand, counting down.
GGGAATCTGGCATTCAGAAATGTTAAATATAGTCAGCTTTGGAAATTGAAAAATTAACAGCGCTGCTCCCTGCTGATGTTGAGATTCAGGCCCACTGGGCAGAATAGAGCAGCTTTTCCACCATCAGTCCATGCTGTACCTAGTCACTGACTACAGGTATCAGAAATGTGTTTCATTTTTCAGCATCAACTGCACTACGAAACTATATTTAGCGTATACAACACGAAAATTAATATAACGCAAAATAGCCATGCAAAGCCTGAGCAGAAAATGAAAATAAATAGGGCTAAAAAATTGGTTTGCGGCATTTTTGGGGCATGGGGGTGTCATTCTGCGTTGGTTTCAGTGGAGGTAAGCAGCATGTAAATTTCATGCTGTCAGCTCATTTACCTGATTGTAGCAAAGGGCCAAACATTCCCTGCATTGCCTGCTGCCTCTGGGGGTGCTAATAGCACATGGTGTAGCCGGCCTTTTATTCTTAAAGGCAGTATATCCCTTTCAAAGTGAAGCTGCATTGATTACAGGAGGCTGCTGAATACTGTTGCTGCAGTTGTAAACAAGGAAATGAAACACTAGGGCAGAGAGAGGGTTCCAAAGTCATGGATGAGAGTCTGGAGACTCTAGTGCTGGAGGTAGACAGGAGGAGAGACCCCATGGTTCCATGGTGGGCCAGAAGGCCCACAACAACCATCCTCAGAAACGCCTGGGAGCAGGTAGCTAGGGAGGTCAGTTCCTGGTGCCTGGCCCTGAGGACCTGACAGCAGTGCTACAACAAGACTAATGACCTCATGGGGGTGGCCAAGGTCAGTGAGCGCAACTTGACATGACATCTCCCACTCATTGCAACACCAGCCTCTCACACTGTTCAATGTACCACACCTCCAACATTCATCCAGCACCAGTCCATGGTACTCTGGACCCATGCCTAACATACAAATACCCCACCTCACCATCATGCACCTACCAATGATGACAGCCTCATACTTATCTCTTGTTGCCTCTGCATACCTGCAGCTATTCAGCTATGGCAGGCACATCACCCAGTGCTGCTCAATCACTCACATTATGCCAGATGTCTTGCAGGACAAGATAGCACACAATAGGGGGAAGCAGAGCAGAACCAGCAGGGGACAATTTAAGGATGCCTGCACCTCCTGAACCCTATGGAGAAGATGGCTCTCCGCATCACTGGACTGTCTGCACCAGAGCGCTTGGCATCTGACATCACTGAGGACATTGAGGATGATGTTCCTGTCTTATGCCCCTTCTCAACTTCCAGCTCTCCACAATTGGTTACCAGGCATGATGAATGGGTTTCAGATGGTGTGACCATGGACCTTTTGGTCTCCATTTCTCTCAACTCAATCTTGCTTTCTGATTTTGTGGTTTTAGATATGCAACAAATGCTGTCTGCACAGCCACAGGAGCCCTAGGAAGAGGGAGTGAAGCAGCACAGCACTGACGAAGAGGTCCTATTATTGATTGGAAATTCACAGCCACCAGTTCAGATACTGGCATTTTAAAAAAAATTAATTCATGGGATGTGGGCATCACTGGCTAGACCAGCATTTATTGCTCAATCCTAATTGCCCTTGAGAAGGTGGTGATGAGCTGCCTTCTAGAACTGCTGCAGTCCCTGTGGTGTAGGTACACACACAATGTTGTTAGGGAGGGAGTTCCAGGATTTTGACCCAGTGACAGTGAAGGAATGGTGATATATTTCCAAGTTAGGATGGTGAGTGACTTGGGAGGGGAACTTCCAGGTGGTGGTGTTCCCATCTATCTGCAGCCCTTGTCTTTCTAGATGGTAGTGGTCGTGGGTTTGGCAGGTGCTGCCTAAGACATCTTAGTGAGTTTCCGCAGTACATCTTGTAGATGGTACACACTGCTGCTACTGTTCGTTGGTGGTGGAGGGGACGAATGTTTGTGGGAGGAGTGCTGATCAAGCAGGCTGCTTTGTCCTGGATGGTGTCAAGCTTCTTGAGTGTTGTTGGAGCTGCACTCATCCAGACAGGTGCAGAGTATTCCATCACACTCCTGAATTGTGCTTTGTAGATGGTGGACATACTTTTGGAGTCAGGAAATGACTGTAGGACTCCTAGAATCTGACCTGCTCTTGTAGCCACAGTATTTATATGGCTAGTCCAGTTAAGTTTCTGGTCAATGGTAACCCCCAGGACTTCGATAGTGGGGGATTCAGTGATGGTTATGCCATTAAATGTCAAGGGGCGATGGTTGGATTCTCTCTTGTTGGAGATGGTCATTTCCAGGCACTTGTGTGGCGCGAATGTCAATTGCCACTTGTCAACCCAAGCCTGGATATTGTCCAGGTCTTGCTGCATTTGGACATGGATTGCTTTAGTATTTGAGGAGTTGCGAATGGTGCTGAACATTGTGCAATCATCAGCGAACATCCCCACTTCTGACCGTATGATGGAAGGAAGGTCTTTGATGAAGCAGCTGAAGATATTTGGGCCTAGGACACTACCCTGAGGGACTGCACATACCTTAGAGGCTAATATAACTTGATTTTCACCTGTCTTTGTATCGTCAGCAAATTTGGCTACAATACACTCTGTCCCTTCATCCAAGTCATTAGTATAGATTGTAAATAGTACTTCCAGAGACTTTGCAATAACACAAGTTATTCAAAATTACCTTACCTGCAAGCTGGGTGCCTGGCCCTTTAAATAGCACTAGTGTTGGGCTTCTCTTGCAACTTAATGCTTGACCTAAGGTTAATGACAAGAGAAATCGTTCAATGGACCTGCATAATTCGAATTTGGCATTTGGGCACCATATAGTCAGTGGGATTATGTGGCATCATGATAGGATCAGTTTAGTTGCTTCTGGCATGCCCGGGTGCCTGCTATCCTCTCAAAATGGCACGCTGCACAAGCTGCAGATCAAGTGACTAATGACGCAGTGTGCACTCTCAGGTGGGTGTTTTCCTTCCTTAGCACCGTCTCCAGTGGTGCTATGGATCTGCATTTCATGCCCTTAGTTAATAAGCACTGTCAGAATTCTATTAATTTACTATATTATGTATGAAAAACTCTTGCTAGTATGACACGATAGGTTAAATTTGTTTACATAGTTTGGCAGAAGATTTTTCGGTCTTAATTATTAATTCTCCTATTTATTTTTGAAGAAACTGATATGTAAAGGTTCAGTCATGTAATGGACCCTATTTTGAATGCTAGGTTGGATGTTCGTTAGCAGGCTTTTGGAAACGGTTTTATTGACTATATCATGATAAATGTTTATTTTCACTTTAAGCATAAGTGAAGAACCTCTCAGGGTTACTTGTACTCAGACAGGCACGTTAATAGTTTCAGTGAAAATCCCAAAATAGTGATTATGCATCTGATCTGAAAGGAAAGCTTTAATCTTTATAAGCTATGACATTAAGATGAGAGATTTTGTCTAAGCCTGGGGAAGTTTGATGGGGAAAGAGGTCTGACAGTAGAAATTTGAAGGTATAAGAACGTTTGGAATGTTAGTAACGCGAGCTTTGACAAATGGCCCTTTGGGATTTGGTCCGCTTTTTGGGAGGCACGTGTTTGGGATTTGTGCCGACTTCATTTGAAATGTGCTGGCCAAACTGGAATTTCTGTCGTCAACATAACTATAATAACACAAAGGAGTCCCCAGTCTGTTTTGGGAATGACAACACGAGCTCAGTGGTTGGGGGAATCACAATCCTTAAAAATTTTGCTCGCCTTCAAAAGGGCACTAAGTATTTCATAGATATACTTTAAAAAAAATCTTCATTCATTCATCTGACAGTTTGCCTCTATCTACTCTGTCCCATCCTTTCATAATTTTAAACATTTCTGTCACATTGCCCTCCCTGTAATCTCGGTTCTTTTAATGAAAATAGTCCAAGACTTTAATTCAATTAGACTGGAGGATCAGAGGCTCTAAGCCCTTAAACTCTGTTGCATGATCGATACTAATAATACCTTAAAATACCTGTGTGTTATAGTAAGATCTGAACTTTCGCTTGTCCTTCTTTATCATTCATGTCAGAAAATCTTTACTCTTACAAAAACTGTCCCCGAATGAAAAAAAACCTTTCTTTTCTCATTATTATAGTAGACCACATGTGAGGCATGATCACCTCTGTTTAGCTCTTATAAGCTAGACAATGTTGTATAAAAAGAAAGTCATCATAAGAGGAACATATGAATTTGCTGCTAAATGCCAGGTGCTTGCCTCTGGGGCAGCATCTAGGGATTATAAATCTAAATTTCTGCCAAATCAGTATTGTTTCCCTTCAGTTCCTGGAAACACATCATGAGGCCTGGGGAGGAATATGAAGGAGTGTACTTTCCACATTTGCACAGGCGTGGATGCATGGCTGCTTTTCCTGCAATCTACCGTGGACTACATGACCATTTTTGTGCCATCTGCAACACAGCCCTCAATAGTGTAGGTAGTAGGAACAATGGAAAAATCTCTCTGAAGGCTAGAATGTGGTTACAGAAGCGTTGGGCTCAAATCATAAAGATTAACGTTGAGAAAATATAATAAGCCAACTTGATCGCAGAGATCGACAGATGTCATTGCTACATGAAGTTCTGCTGTAACTGAGTGAAAGAGGAAAGATGCATGAGCCATTTGGCTTTTGAAACTTCTGTATCTGCGATTGAGGTATAACTAGGGATGTCAACTGTGATTGAATGTACCCCTGGAGGTTTCGTCACATGACTTTCCCCCATGCTCCAGCCATTAGTCAGCCAATGCCTTGTGATGCACAGAAGTCCGACACCAATTGGATAGCAAAAAGACTCATTACCCAATTGGATGATTCTTGACTCTCAGCCCAGCAGCCTTTTTTCCCCCCATTTTCAGTATTTTTATAAAATGTAAAAAAATGTTCAAAGAAAATGACAAAGCAAATCTTTTTTAATTTCCTTATGACTTTTCTCCAGGATGGCACACAGCAGTGTCCTGGAGATTGATCTTCAGCTCCCAGGGGTTCCGGGCCTATCCTGGAGGGTTGGTAACTGTAGGTGCAACTTTAAAAAGTTATATAAAATGTGTCAGAATAACCAAGGCAGGGGGATATAGCTTTATGAAATCATTGACCTTATTTACCTTTAACAAGGAATAATACGCGACCTGCAAGGATAAAAAGGAGGGAAATAGGTTGGTTAGAGGGAAGTTAGGAAAGGATGGGATTCAGTGTGAGTAGGCTGGGAAGGGATGTCTGTTACTGTCGTTGATTGCTGCACTTTAGTAGATCAGTGCCATGAATGAGTAGACCTCATTTGTTTCAAATTGTAGTCTGCATATTTAATTGACCATAGTGTGTTGGGTTTGCTTCAGCTCCTTAGAACATTTGAGACTGCTTTGCAACAGTGTCATGCATTAGTCATGGATGGGATGGCTGATGCATTTATGGATCATCAAACATCCTGGGCAACTGGCATTAGTGATATCAGAAAACAAGCAGGACAAGGCAGACACCAGATCAGGACACTACTGGTGCAGGACATGGCTGACTCTGAAGCAAGGCCTTAACAATGCCAATCACAAAGAGGTCTAAGGACACTAGAATCCTCTTGTCCAGACTGTCATGAAACCCTGGAGCCTGTCAGTACACTTACTCCTTTAGACGGTAATCAATTGGAAGAACTAGGAAGTTTTAGGTGTCAATCCACCAGCACAAAGGGGAAGCATATTTGTAAAACAAAATGTGGTATTTGCGAACTGCAATGGAGAGTGTAGGTGGAGGTGGTTTTGGGAAGGTTTATTTGCAGATCTCGTTTACAACCATAAGAAATTGAACAACATTGACACTTGTTTGAAGACATTGTGATTAATTCTTGGTGTTTCAGTCTTCCTCACTGCAAGGCTGATTTAGCAGCCGGTTCCTCATCACTTGCAGTTTCCTGCTGTGCCATGGGTTTTTCATCATCCAATTCTTCAATCTCCGTGCTGAGGTCCCTTTACAGGGTGAACTTATGTAGAATGTAACGGATGACAGTTCTTTGTGGAACCCTGTGGAAAGAATATGCATGATGGATGCTGCCAAGAGGTAAAGACATATCCAAGTTGTTTTTAGTATGTTTTGAGAATTATTCTGCTTGAGCTTTGCTGCACTTGCACTCTGGCTCTTCCATGGTTGGCAGTAGGGTGTGTTCAGCCATGGTTGCCGAGGGAAGCCTTGGTTTTCTAGGATTATTGCTTCAATCTTCCTTCCCCTTCACATAAGGGTGTCAGAGCTGACTGTATTGAAGCACAGTTTGAGCACCAGGCAAGCTTGTATTCATAAAGATAATTTTATTCTGATGGTTACATACCAGATGAACATTGAGGAAATATTTTCTTTTTAGGTTCAAGTAGAGTACAACTCTGTTTTGAGTGGCAACCTGGGAGCAATTAATAACTATCTGAACCTAATAAATGCCAGTGGATTTGCAGGATTGAACCACCCTATCATGCTGCTCATGTTGGTCAGTGATGAAAGAGATGAATCTTTATCCTTGCCTAATAATATTCCTGTGATCTCTCTGATGCATCCGATGACCTTCTTGATAGCAAACTTGCTGATGCTGCACAATAGTAGGTTTCAAGGAACCAGATGCATAATAATTGAGCGCTGTAGTGATTTTGGCAGTTTCTGACAGTACTATACAGATAATTGATCTCATCTGCTGTGCTTTTAAAGCTGCTGGTGTCGCTTGCTTGCCTAGCCTCGGCCTCATTCGGCGCATTTCTTTTGCCATTCCTTGGTAGTTGTCTGACTTGTAGACTGGCTGTATCGCATATCCTGATGGTATGGCTTGTGCCCCATAGGACAGCATCAGCAGTTCTTTCTTTCTCTCGCTGCTCCTCCTTTGTTGTTCAGTGCTGATTATAATCTCCAGAGGATCCAGACAAATCAATAGCTTTCAGCTCAAGTATATAGCATTTCATCTGTGAGTACATGGGTGGGGAACCTTTCCTTATCAAGGACCACTCACACATAGACAAAATCAGTCACAGGCCACACATATATAAAATCCAACTTTTTTTTAAGAGATAATAGAGAAATGTTCAACTCACCTATTGCTTTAATGTGATGGCTGAGTTTGCTTTTCCTTAATGAGCCTTGATATTCTATGCTGTTCACAATGACTGGCATTTCAGTCTGCTTCACTGCTGCTTCCAAAACCTCCTGCCCATCACTGCCATGTTTGCCAGTATCTACTCAATGACAGCAGTTGCCTTAGATAGGTAAGCATCGGAGACCAGGACACCTCTCACCCGAGACTATCCCGGGGCACCTCTCACCCGGGGCACCTCTCACCCGAGACTATCCTGGGGCAGCTCTCACCCAGGGCACCCCTCACCTGGGACTATCCAAGAACATCACTCAAAGGAGTTTAAACTGAAGGGGGATTGGACCAGGAATGGTTCACTTTTTGCCCTTGTGTTGGTTTCAATCTTTAACTTCTCGGTGTGGTCAATCCCTTAGATTGTGGGAGCAATTGTACAATGTGTTTAAGATTAAAAGGTAGGCCTCCATAAATGCTGCACTTAACAACTCACAACTATGTACTTATTTACAGTAGAAGGTACAGGCATGGAGCTGACCCCATTCTAGGTCTTAACCTAACTGTTTCCATCTCCAGATGGACCCTGGCTCTGGATCAGGTGTTTTCTTACATCACTGTGTGGGCAGTACTGTAGTCAGTCCCATATTAACCCTTTATGTACCAGACCCTTCTACTACACCTCCCCCCCCCCCCTAGTTTTTATCCAATGGTTATAGAGTTACTTTAGTTTACTTCCAAGTCTTACATTGTTATGCCTTGTACATTAACCTTATTGTTACAACCTTGATGCTTTTCTAACATTACTGCCATTATAGTATTAACATTAACAACATTCTCAGTACCCCATCTCACCCCTCCAAGTCCTTGAAGTTAGAGGTTCAGGAGACCTGGAGGCTTTATAACCCTTCCACTCTGGTGTTTGGATATGGTTTCATCCATTTCTTCCATTGCTTGAGGTTAAACCATACCCGGTTGGTCTGGCTGGTTTGGCTGTGTAAGGCTGTTGTTACACTTGACCGCTTCTTGCAAGGTGGACGAAAGCGGTGTCTGCCTGTCTTGGTGGTGTTTTTTCTTCTTTCTTCTCCATTTAGGCCACTGAGGTTGAGGAAGAGTGTTCCTGTGGCAAGAAGAAGAAGATTGAGTAGCATGCTCACCTCTGCTTTTTGTTAATAGTGTGCAACTGCTATCAGCTTCCAGCACCCCTTGTGGTTTTGGCACTCAGGCTGGAAGTTGCAGTGTGTGCACATTAGTTGGTGTTTCTACCAACTGTGCTATCATTGTAGTTGGAGTTAGAGGCTATTCAGGCTGTTGATCCTTCTCTGGTACCACTTCCACTGGGGGTGCAATGGTAATCCTGTGTTTGGTAGGTTGGTCTGATCGTTGGGACTGTCCAGGACCTGGAATGAGGATGGGGAAACCTGCTCCACAGAAAGAAAAGAAAGATCACAGGTGAAATCAGTGTCTGAATACTCTTTAGTGTTTGGGACTCAGGACCATTCTGGCTGAGTGACAACTGTGGCAATCTTGACATCTTCCACTGGCTGGATAAGATCAAGGGCTACGAAGGCATCTCTGCTCAGAAGAGAGAAAGGCTGATTGCGGACGACATACATCATCTCAAAGATTTGTTTGTCACCATACCTCAGTGGTTCAAGAATCATGCCAATGACCAGGTATTGGACTCCCCCTACTCCATACAATGGAGTGTCTGTCAATCGAATCCAATGACCTTGGAGCCATGGTTCCTCGGCTGACAGGACTGTCATGCTGGCCCCTGAATCTAATTTAAAATGTGTTAGATGACCATTTACCAGGATTTGAGCATTCCAAAATGAAGAACTGCATTTTCCCCCAAGAAGAATAGCTGTGCACCTTCGGGGCCTTCGGTCTTGACCTGATGTTTGTGGAAGGGGTGTCAATCAAGCAGGCTGCTTGTCCTGGATGGTGTCAAGCTTCTTGAGTGTTGTGGGAGTTGCACTCATCCAGGCAAGTGGGGAGTATTCCATCACACTCCTGACTTGTGGCGTGTAGGTGGTCGACAGGCTTTGGGGAGTCAGGAGGCGAGTTACTCAATGCAGGATTCCTAGCTTCTGATCTGCTCTTGTTGGTGCCTAGCTAGACCCAGGGTCTACAGACAGCAATTGTCATTCATGCAGATGACCGAGAGCCGGTGTTGCAGAAGATTGCACATGTCCAGGGAACAGGTCAGTCACATCTGCCAGCTGCTGCAGGATTTGGTGCTATGGAGACATGGAGGGCATTCACTGCCAGTGGCCGTGAAAGTGACTGCAATGCTCAATTTCTATGCCAGTGGCTCCTTCCAGGCTTCACAGGTGACCTCTTTGGGATATCGCAAGTCTCCACACACAAGTGCATCCAGGAGGTCATGGACGCCATATTTGCAACAGCACACAACTTTGTGCATTTCGTCAGGGATCAGGAAAGCCAGGAAGCAAGAGCACTGGGATTTGTGCAGATCTCAAGTTTCCCAAAGATGCAGGGTGCCTTCGACTGCACTCCTATGATGCTTAGATCTCTGTAGCAACAAGCAGTCAACTAAGTCAACCGCAAGGGCTTCCACTTGCTGAATGTTCAGCTAGTGCGTGACCACCACAAACACATCCTACAGGTCTGTGCACGATTTCCAGGAAGTGTACATGACAGCTACATTCTCACTAGGTCTCAGATCCCTGATGTCTTCCAGGTCCACAGAGGCTGCAGGGCTGGCTCCTTGGGAACAAAGGATACCCGCACATGTGGCAGCCTCAGAGTGCAGCAGAGAGAAGGTACAGTGAGGCTCATGCTGCTACGTGCACTCTGGTGGAGCAAACCATTGGGATATTGGAAATGAGGTTCTGGTGCCTGAACCAGCCTGGTGGAGCCCTGCAATACAGTCCACAGAGGGTGTCACGCATCGTCGTCCCTGCTGTGCCCTTTACAATCTGGCGCTGCAACGGGGGAAAGAGCTGGCTGAGGGGGAGATGGAGGAGCTGCACGTCTCCTCCAATGTCGACGGGATGAGGTCCTCAAAGTCAAGCAGACGGTGATGAGGCCATTGCTTGTCCAGACAAGGCATACGCGCTTGGGAGGCCTTCATAGCCACAAGATTCATGGAGGGTGATGACAACATGCAGTGAGGAGACTCCATAGATCCTCACATTGCATCTGTGAACATTTGACTCCTGTCTAGCTGATGGCAGCGCGAATACCCTCTGTGATAAGGCTCCTGTCATGGAGATGCAACGGATGCCCATAGTCCCTCCATTCCAAGAGGATGATGACGACATGCAATGGGGACACTCCATAGATCCGCATATAGCTTATGTGAATGTCTGACTCCTGTCTAGCTGATGACAGATCGCTTACACTCTGTGAACAGGTTTATATCATGGAGATGCAGCAGGGAAACTTTAACTTCTCCTGATCCTATGGCATCCTTTGTGAGCTGAACCCTTCAGGACCACACTGTCACCGGACACAGATGCTGATGAGATGGGGTGGCCTCAGAGTGCAGCAGAGAGAAGGTACAGTGAGGCTCATGCTGCTACGTGCACTATGGTGGAGCAAACCATTGGGATATAGAAAATGAGGTTTCACCTCCAAAGGTGCTGAGAGCACACAGAGAGAATAAGGGAACGCTGTGCCTTTGGTCCAGGACTTTCTGGCAGCAATGATAAGACCCATTGAGGTGCAGGCATGACTGAAGTGTCCAGTGACTGTGAAGGTGTACTATTAGTATGCTGGGAAGCATAGGGAAGAGCCCCTGGACTGAGACCCCTGACTTTATCTTGTGCAGGAACACTCGTTTCACATCTGAGTGACATGAACACTAATCATTATAACAAGGAGACATAGGCAAGGAGACATCCTTGGAGGTTAATTTACAAAAGTGAACATTAGGTCCAAGTGATTAGTGCCTATGCCCCGGCTTTGTAACTATACCTTCTTAACCTTCCTAACCCTGCTGCTACGTCTTGGTGCTGCCCCAACATCCAGAGTAGAGGTGGTGGCAGCCTGCTGACTGCTATGCCCTGTCTGTGCTGACCTTGACAGGGCGTCCTCTGGAGGGCAAAGACCTGGAGAGCCTGGCCTGCTTTCGGGGTCCTGCTGTGTGGCAGTGGCACCCTCCTCAGCCTGTGGAGCTGGAGCTGCCGGGGTGACAGGACGAGGAGCTTCGGATGGGCCAGACACTCCCAGAGTCACCTGGGTGGATGACCCTGGGGTGTGCACCTGCTGATCCTCCTCTCCTCAATCATCTCAGTCCCAGGATAGCACCACAGGGGTTTCGCAGGATAGGGTCTGAGGCCCAAGCATCTTCAACTGCTTCATCAATGACCTTCCTTCCATCATAAGGTCAAAAGTGGGGATGTTCGCTGATGATTGCACAATGTTCAGCACCATTCGCAACTCCTCAGGTACTGAAACAGTCCTTGTCCAAATGCAGCAAGACCTGGACAATATTCAGGCTTGGGCGGACAAGTGGCAAGTAACATTTGCCCACACAAGTGCCAGGCAATAACCATCTCCAACAAGAGAGAATCTGACCCTTGGCCCTTGACATTCAATGGCATTACCATCACAGAATCCCCCAGTATCAACATCCTGGGGGTTACCATTGACCAGAAACTGAACTGGACTAGCCATATAAATACTGTGGCTATATATGAGCAGGTCAGAGGCTGGGAATCCTGTGGTGAGTAACTCACCTCCTGACTCCCCAAAGCCGGTCCACTATCTACAAGGCACAAGTCAGGGGTATGATGGAATACTCTCCACTCACCTTGATGAGTTCAGCTCCAGCAACACTCAGGAAGGTTGACACCATCCCGGACTAAAGCAGCCTGCTTGATTGGCACCCCATCCATCCCCAGCAATGCCCACACCCCATCAATGACTAAATGAGCTTGGTGGCAGACGGAGAGACTAAGCCTTGCAATTGACTTGTGTAGCTGTTACACCTTACTCAACAATAAATTATAGCTGCATAAACTATTTACTTGCTATTTAATCCTCTTTTTACTTCAAGATGTAATGCAGGGCAGACATAAGCTTCCATCTAATTTACCTTTGCAATGCCTCTTTCAACCATTGCATTGCTTCTGTGTTGTCTTTCTGCTTTGCTGATATCCAGAACTTTCTCCAGTTTAGCATAGATCAGAGCTGTCCTTTTTAGTCCCTGCCACAAGTTCTGTACCCTTCCCTTCATTTCTGGACCACTGCCCCAGGCTGATGCCAACTGTTTGCCATTTCACTATCCTATTCAACTTCGGGCTGAAAGTCCGAACCACATATTCTCTCCATCTCTGCATACTTCCAACTCCATAATATCGCCTGCTTCTATCCATGCTTCAGCCTTTCAGTTACTGAAACCCTCACCCATGCCTTTGTCACCTGCAGATTCAAATAATCTCAATACTCCCAATTTCTAAACCTTCCTCCTCTCCACCTCCCTGTCCTCCTTGATTAGACCACACCTTGAGTACTGTGTTCAATTCTGGGCACGACATCTTAGGCAGGATGTATTGTCCTTGGAGGGAATGCAGTGTAGATTTACTAGAATGCTATGTGAAGAGATTACAGTAACTAGGGATGCATTCCCTGGAGATTAGAAGATTAAGGAGTCATTTGAACAAAGTTTTCATGATATTAAGGGGAACTGATATGGCGCAGGGAATAGGGAGAAGCAATTTTCATGATTGGGGAGTCTAGGACTAGGGCAGGGGTTATCAATCAAGAGTCTGTGTGAAGATTTGAAGGACTCTGTCTGTGGCTCCTTGTCTCTACCGTGCATACGATTTAAAGTCACATTAATGCCGATCCCTGAATGTTACTCTATCCAGGGCATTCATAAAGTGACCTTCCAGACCCAGACACTAATCAATACCAGCATGGTATTATTTTACACCCTGGGCCAGACCCCACAATGCGATGGTTGGCATTCACAGCAGGATATGAGGAACTGGAAACTACCCCAGGGGCTTATGGTTCTTCTGCTTGGCTTATTATTAATACACAAGAGGAAAAGCAAGAGCTGAAATGGCTTTCAATACCATCAGTCTCATCAGCAGTCTATTAGCTTTAGTGACAGTCTACTAACCGCAGAGTGACAATCTACCATCCTCAGACTGACAGTTTACCAATCTCAGAGTGACAATCTACCAACTTCAGAGTGACAGTCTATTGACCTCAGAGTGATCACTCTATCAATCTCAGACTGACAATCTACCAACTTCAGAGTGACAGTCTATTGACCTCAGAGTGATCACTCTATCAATCTCAGACTGACAATCTACCAACTTCAGAGTGACAGTCTATTGACCTCAGAGTGACAATCTGTCTACCTCAGAGTGACCAGTCTATCAGTCTCAGAGTGATCAGTGGTAGAAATTTGGAACTCTCCTCTGCAAATCACAGTTGATTTAATTGTTAATTTTAAATCTGAGATTGATAGATTTCTGTTAGCCAAAGATATTAAGGGATATGGGTCAAAGGCAGGTATATGGAGTTAGGTCGCAGATCAGCTGTGACCTCACTGAAAGGCACAACAGGCTTGTGGAGGGGTATGGTTGTGAGCTAAATGACATACTCCTGTTTCTGCATTCTATTAAGATCCATTAAGATTAAAATACATAAAGCTTGGTCAAAGGGATAGATTTTATGTCACTCTACCTAATATCTCCTTTGGCTTGGTGTCTGTTTGTTATGGGTACGTTTGATGACGCACTGATGAGATCTTGAGACTTGTATGTTTAAACATGAACCATTTATTATTAACCTTTAACTATGTACAGATCCCAGTTAATGCCATGCAGGGTGATGCTGCCATGCAGGTAGGCTGCTTCTACAGTGTTCGCTCTGTCTATTATCATGTGACTCTATACCTGATACTGTGAGTGGTGCTATTCTTCAGTCCCATGTTAACCCTTGCTCTGCTGAGCACCTTTTCATTACAACGGCATGCAGGCACAGACAACATTGTACAACAGTGTCCATTTATAACTGATATGTGAAGCGCCTTGGAACATTTTTCCATGATAAAATCGCATTATAATTACCTCGATCTTGATGTAATACTGTTTGGCACCTTAAAAGCAACAGTCAAAATGCAGCCTCAAAAAATGGCACCTTGGCTTCAAGGACTTCTAAGCAAATGGGTGGCCTCCCCGCCCTCTTTTTATGCAGGAACTCGGGGAATGAGCAGCTGTGCTGCATAAGGCTAATTTACTTTAATTATAATAATTTTTTGGATTTAATGAGTCCGGTGATGCCTGTAGCATGGCTTCCAAAATTTGAAAATTTTACCCTCTCACTGCTGTAACCTATTTTCCTGGTTCTGTTGGCCTTGTATGCTCCAAGCAGGGTGCTTTTCCCTTAACGCAACATTAGGGAATTGGCTCTTCTGTACCCTTTGAAATAAAGTGTCTATTTTCTGAGTAATGCTGAGCTTAATGACTTAATGCATGTCTCCTGTGCATTGGCACACAGAAATCACTTCTTCCATACAGCAGTTTGGCAGCAAATGATAAATAGTCAAGAATTGTAAGCCATAACATATCTCAGAAATACTGATCTGGGGCCATTTATCATTGCAGGGGCTGCAATTAATGATGTCACTAATTTCCAAACTGAAGAACCTGTAGCTGGTTTCAGTGCTTTTTAGGCAAGATATTGCCCATTTCTTCAGAACCCCATCTTTCACTACCCCGACCCCCAACACCAAATCTATAAGATGTTAAAAGAGATTCAAGGAGCAACATTTGGTCACAGGAGTTTTGTTGGCATTCACAGCAGGGAAGTACTGCATATACATAGTGAATTAATTCAATGCTGCATAGCTAGCTCATGAAATATTAAAATGCATTACATATACAAATCAATGGATAGTAATAGATGCATGAAGCAGTATGTTAATGCACTAAAAATATGTCCGGATGTCAAAATACATTGATTGACATTTGGAGCAAAGTGGAGTATCGCATCAAACACTTTGGCACTATGTTGAGAATGATTTCAAAAGCTAAAATATTACCACAAATTATTTCCCAGCATTTAAATAATTTTATCTAATTATCACATGAATACGAATCCAATGCTCCTCATAAATTTCTACCAATCAGATGAGAAGTTTTTTTAATGTCATAAATCTTATTTAGCATTGCTTTTAATATCATGTGCAATAATTTGATATATTGTTATATTAGCTATTTTGCTAACTCATCAATCACTCATAATGAGGATAATTCATCCTACTACTTGGGCGGTCAATGAGTAATTAGTGTTGATTTCTGATTGGGTACACCAATTTACTGTTAGAAAGCTGGCAAGCCTTATCAGCATAAGTGGGTGGATATCCATTAATTTAGTTTTCTGCCCAGTTTTTGCCTTTCACTCATTTCCATAGGGCAGAGTGGTATATGAAGTGCCTGCGTATAATAGGCAGCCACTTGATTTAACTATTAGTTTTGTCTTTTCGTCAATATGCCAAAATGGTTTGAGTTGTGTAATGTGTAATCTGAGTACAATTAGCCAATCTGTGACAGTTTACGTTTATACCATTGTCCAACTCAGTAACAGACTTGTCTGTGATCATATAAATTTTGGAAATAACATCAAGAGAGATGTAAAAAGGTTCTTCCGATAAGCTGTCACCAGTTTAAACCATTGTACAAAGTCAGGATCTACTTCCGCTTGACTGAGGACAGCAATTTCCTTATCCTCTACAGGCTTTATTAATTCTACTAAGTTCCATCACTTAGGCCTGATTACTCCTCTGAAACTGAAAGCAACTTCTGGAGTCCACACATGCACAACTAAATATAGAAATCCACAAGCTGCTGATGAAGTTGACCCAAAATGCAATCAAGTAGAAATCATTGAACTGATGAAAACTTCCACTCATATGATCTTGGTCTGACTGTAAAAACCTTTTAAAAAAAAAAGTTGCACCTGGTTGAATGAGGTGTAACCGGGTTTTTAACTGTGTACTATAATTACTGTTAAACGGAATCACTAGCTGTGAAACAGTAATTGTTTATTTGTTGACTATCAGATTTTTCCATTTTGATAAGAATTACACAGGCTGGGCGGAATTTTCCGACCCCGTCATGCTGGGGGCGGTGCCATAAAATGCAATTCAAAAGTCCATTGGCTTCGGCGGGACCATAAAATCCCGTCTGTATAAAATTCTGCACGCTTTTAATTTTTCTTTCCATAGCTTGTTTCGCTATCTGTAAAAATTTGAAGTTAAAAGTGAAGGGATTCAGTAGTTTTCACTGTCTGTGCGTCTGTGAGAATACTTTATTTGGGCTGCTTATGTTTCTTGATGACATCACTATTGTTGCCTGCCTGGAGCTCCATTGACTTTGCGCCAGATCAGTCTTGGGAAAGGGGAATCCACACCAGAGAGATTGATAGACCTTTGTGGGCAACTTTCTTCAAAGTCAACGGCTTTACCACAAACCTCAAAACCGGGACGTCATTTTTTCATATTTGGACAGATGGCTAGAGCTCTGATATCTGTTGTTTTCCCATAGCTTGGTTTAACCATCCTCAAGGTCTCTGTTTGTTCGCAGTCCCTTATTTATTTTCTTTTATCAATTTTCTCAAATTTTTAACTACTTACATGTCTTCCTATAAGATGGCAGTTTACACATCAAAATTTTGGGTTTCTTTCTGTCAGCAATGCCCTCATTTCAATCTTGTTGGAGTCTGTTATATCAGCACAGCTAGCATGGGAAACTGTCCTTTCTAATTTCACGTGGGAACCTAACCTTTTGCTCATATAGTTCAAGCTTAATTTTAGTGAGCAGAGCACAATGATTCATAATAAACACATACATTTGCAAGGATAAACAACAACATGCCAGATTTTTTTGTAATATGCCTTTAAGGGATATCATATCTTGTGCAGTAAATAAGCCCATTGTATTATCCAATTATAATAACACGACATGGTGATCAGTAGTGGTAAGACAGGCGGCAGAAAGATTAAGTACAGGTACGACAAGGTGAACAGCCTTAGATACTGCTGCATGGCATACGAAGACCCTCAACATTTTGGTCAGACTGCAGTAAAGTCACAGTGTCAGAGAATGTTGAGAACGCAGCATGGTGACTGCAAAGAAAAGCCCTGGAGACACAGTGCTGAGATAGTGCTCAGATAAAGAGCTAGTAGGCAGATGGATCCCTCATGGTGAGATTGCAGCCCCATTAGTGGGACAGTGCATTGAGAGGGCCAGCACCGGGCTATCTAAGTTGGGAAATGCGAATAACCAGAGTATGGGCCACATTGATAGTGAGGGAGGGAGAAACAAACAAAATAAGCTTTCAAAAAAAGTCATAAAAAATCGGCCAGAGAAGGTTGTGATTACAATGGGTGGTTTCAGGAGTTGCTGCATAACAACTTGAATAAACAGTAAAGACACTATTACCCCATGGTGCATTCCCACCACAACTCGTCCTTATGGGTGGAACTTCAGAAAAGCGTGCAAAAGAGGTTACAGTGACACTCATCCCAGGTACTACAGAAGAAGGAAGGTGAAACGGGTATTCTGTCAAAATGTCCGCAACATTCCTCAGTTTGAATTGGGATGCAGCTGACCACCTATCCGAATTCGAAATGTTTAAACAGCGTACAGAGCCATATTTCAGGTGGGTCTGAACCAGACAAACAAGCCATAAATATTTACTTAGAAATTGGGAATTAAGTTCTACACAGGTTGAACACATCAGTATTAACAGAAGAAGAGCTAAAGGATCCCCACAAGATATGGATTACATTGGAAGACCAATTGGAAGAGTTCATGTCATTTCGACAACAGTCTACAGAATCCAAGGCAAATGCTGAGGAAAGGTAAATAACTGTGGTTTTTTAAATGCCGAGCTAGCAGATAGAATTATTGAGTTGGTGATCGCATCTACTCCCACGGAAGCGTTTCAGAAAGATCTGAAAGGCCCAAAACAGATAGCATCAAAGAGCTACTCAAGGATGGATGTAAGTGTGAAGCGATCCTCAAAGGCCCATTACACTTACAGGCCCTAAGTACCACCCCAATTGTTGACACACTCACTAGAAAACTCACACCCAGCAAGCCATGTGGAAGGTGTAGACTTCTTTATTCACCAAGGAAATGTCTAACATTTCATCAATTCTGCAAGACATGCGGCAGAAAGGGTCATTGGCAGCAGCAGTGCACTAGAGCAAAGGCTAATGCAGCTACAAAGAGCCATGCACTGATCCAACCAGACCATACACAACGGGATACCTTCAAGTAACAAGAATGTCCATCTGGTATCCCTTCAGAAACATATGCAAGAGGTGATTAACAAATCAGTAAAGGACTGTGATGTGCAAGATGAGTTGAAGAGCAGCAACCACGTATTTTACACTAAGATAAAAGCAAAAAACTGCGGATGCTGGAAATCCAAAACAAAAACAGAAATAAAAATAAAACTCTTCTGTTGAAGAGTCATACGGACTCGAAATGTTCACTGTGTTCCTCTCTGCAGATGCTGTCAGACCTGCTGAGTTTTTCCAGGTATTTTTGTTTTTGTTTTATATATTTTACACTGTCAATCTCATGGAAAACATAGATACCATCACAACGTTTGAAGTGTTTGCCAAGATTCAAGTTATCTTTCCTAAGAAAGTTGGTAACTATTCATTATTGGCCAAGATTGACACAGCAACAAGTGCCAACATACTACCTTTGCGAATTCTAATGACATGTATCCACAGATGTGGAAGGCCGTGGCGAAACCTACCATTGTGAAACTTTCAGTATACAACAGTTCACTAATTCTATGTGCAGGATACATAGTCCTGGAGTGCAAGTACAATCAATGCTCTTAGGTGTCACAGATATTCCATATTAAGGAAACTAAAGGCCCAGTGATTGCAGGTCTACTGGCATGTCATGACCACAGACTTGTAACAATCCATGGAATAATTCAGACGTCACAAGGCAGACCAACCTCAAAACTAATCAGTTCATGACCTGACATTGAAATATCCAGAATGCTTCAACAAGATTGGCAAATTCAAGGGAGCTGCAATGTTACACTTGCAGGAGAATGCAGGTCTGTCAATCGATTCACCACATAAGTGCAGCATCCATATACAAGACAAATTGAATGTTGAGCTAGACAAAATGAAGAAAGATGGAATCATTAGAAGTACACAAGAGCACACAGATTGGTTCAGCTCAATCACCTATGTTATAAAGAAGGATGGATCATTGAGAGCATACCTCGATCCACTGAATTTTAAATAAAGCTTTGAAACATTGTCCTTATAAAATACCCACATTATAAGCATTAAACCTGAGATTTACAGGTGAAATATTTTTCTTGAAGCTTAATGCCAAGCATGGTTACTGGTCAGTACAGCTTGTGGAGAAGTCCTGAGAGCTTATTACATTTCATACCCCATTCAGATGATACTGTTTTCATTGACTTCCTTTCAAGCTATCTATTAGACAAGATCTCTTCCAAGTTCACATGAACTGCATTACATACAGTGTGCCAGATCGCAGATGATATCACTGTTGTGGGAAGAAAAAAGCAAGAACATGACCATAATCTGCATTTATTGATGCAAGCAGCATGGAATGAAGGATATGTGTTCAACAGTCTGAAATGTGACACCAACGTGCAGCAGATCAATTTCTTTGGTTCTATTTATTCCAGTGCTCAGGAGGGCAGTGGAAACGCTTCAAGGACACCCTCAAAGCTTCCTTGAAAAAGTGCGACATCCCCACCGACATCTGGGCCCAAAACCGCCCAAAGCGGAGGGAAAGCATCCTGGAAGGAGCTGAGCTCCTTGACCCTCATTGCCAAGGGCCAGATGAAACCAAGCGTGGACAGCGAAAGGAGCGTGTTGCAACCCAGGCACCCCACCCACCCTTTCCACCTACCACTGTCTGCCCCACCTCTGACAGAGACTGTGGGTCGCGCATTGGACTCTTCAGTCACCTGAGAGCTCATTTTTAGTGTGGAAAAATGTCATCCTCAATCCCAAGGGGCTGCCTAAGAAGAAGATAGGAATGCCTCACAGAAAGGCCTGGGAGCATGCATACTACGGGAAGGCAAACCAATTGCATTTGCTTCAAAGTCTCTCCAATTGCTCCAACATTGAGTGAGAAACATTAGCTTTAGTGTTTGGAATCATGTGTTTTCATACCTATTTATTTAGCAAAAGATTTGTGGTAGAGTCTGACCACAAGTCTGGAGATGATTTGGTGAAAACCTTTGACCAGTGCACTGCCAAGATTGTAACATCTCTTAATAAAGACTCAAGGTTACGACTGTGAGATTAGATACCTGGCAGGTAACCTGATGGTCTCAAAGGATACATTTAGCATATGACCTTTGCACTTTAGAGACTCATAGATTCATCAGTACTGTGCACCTGTGTAATGGTAGCTAAGCATGAACGTGTCTTCTAAACAGTTACACTTCAGAAGGGGGAAAGTATCTTTAAAAAGAAAGGGGGATGTTGCAAATGTCTTTAAGGGATATCAGCATGACATTAACGGCAGGGAAATGTGTCATGTGATCCAGTTTAGTTTTACTTTTGCTTTAAGCAGAGCACACACAGTTCTGATGTCTTCAAACTTTATACCTATGTATAACTGTTCTCATGTGCCTAGTCTTAATAAGTGAATTCACAATATATTTACTCAATCCCTCAGGAGTGATTGGTGCCTTGTGTCTTTTTCAGTAAATAAGCCCAAGGTATTATATCATTATAATATCACAACAGGGTTAGTCACTATTGGCAGTATTGGGAAACTAATTTAAAGGAAAAAGTTGTGTATTTTAACCATTTCTTGACTGTTTTTCCGAAGATTTTAAGGTTCTCTTCAATTGATCTGTTTCCAGACACAAATCCCAATCAAAGGGCAGTTTTGCTGCATAGGTATAACTGGATCATGCAAATAAACCAACCCACCAAATGTTAACACTCTGAGTCTTGGACAGGCGCAGAGTACTTTGAGCTTGTCCAATGCCATGTGTGCATGTGTGTGTGCATGGTGCTTGGAGGAGAATATTAGTGCCATATTGTCTTTGATGCTTTGTGTTAACATTCATGCTGCATTTGCTAATTTTCTTATTTTAAAAATGAATAACCAAAATTTATACCTTACTGTGTGGACTGAATGATTATGATCTATTTGGGGGTTGGGGGGTAGGGGTTTGGGGGGTGGAGTGGAATTCTCCCAGAAACTAGCTCAGATTTCAATTCCTCAAATTACACCTTGCATGATTTACACACGTACACGTCAGGCAGATGATAGCAGCCTTTTCTGTTTTCCTTATGTTCGCATTTTCCATGAATTGTAACTATTTAATTTGGAACATCCATTTCTTGAAGACTGTCATTACAATGTTAAGCAATGAAAATTCTGACACAGTTT
This sequence comes from Cetorhinus maximus, assembly GCF_964194155.1. NCBI lineage: Eukaryota > Metazoa > Chordata > Chondrichthyes > Lamniformes > Cetorhinidae > Cetorhinus > Cetorhinus maximus. The sequence goes on along the minus strand of NC_135883.1, from coordinate 12,611,978 downwards.
TCTATTGAGCCAGTTAGCCAACCCCAAAACAGAATTCACATGGCATCACATGGGTGTGTCGCACAGTAAATAACTCTGCATTATCACGAATGAAGGAACCATGTGGTTTAATCTGACAGAAAGCAGATTTGCTCCTTTCTTGGATTATCTGGATGGTGTTCAGCGAGGATTATCAGGCTCATAATGGTCAGAAAGGTCAGTGGGCTCCATTGCAAGTGTATGCAATCCACCGGCTTGGTTTTCTTCTATATGCTCTGCTCAGGCAATTATTTTTGTCCAAGTTCAATGTTTTCACAATTGACAAAGACTGATGTCTACAAAAGGTAAATTACTGTGGGCAGGAACGAAGGGAAAGGAGGATACTATAAGATAAAAGCAAAAAAGCTGCGGATGCTGGAAATCCAAAACAAAAACAAAAATACCTGGAAAAACTCAGCAGGTCTGACAGCATCTGCAGAGAGGAATACAGTTAACGTTTCGAGTCCAAATGACTCTTCATTAGAACTAAGAGAACTAAGAAAAGAGGTGAAATATAAGCTGGTTTGGGGGGTGGGTGGAGTGGGACAGGTAGAGCTGGATAGAGGGCCATTGATAGGTGGAGATTGCCAAAAGATGTCATAGACAAAAGGACAAAGAGGTGTTGACGGTGGTGATATTAGCTAAGAAATGTGCTAATGGTGACATTAAGGGTAGAAAGCAGGACAAGCAAGGTACAGATAGCCCTAGTGGGGGTGGGGTGGGGGGAAGGGATCGAAATAGGCTAAAAGGTAGAGATAAAACAATGGATGGAAATTATTGGAAAAAGGGGGATCGGAAAGGGGGTGGGGATGGAGGAGAGAGCTCATGATCTAAAGTTGTTGAACTTAATATTCAGTCCGGAAGGTTGTAAAGTGCCTAGTCGGAAGATGAGGTGCTGTTCCTCCAGTTTGCGTTGAGCTTCACTGGAACATTGCAGCAGGCCAAGGACGGACATGTGGGCTTGAGAGCAGGGTGGAGTGTTGAAATGGCAAGCGACAGGGAGGTCTGGGTTATGCTTGCGGACAGACCGAAGGTGTTCGGCAAAGCGGTCACCCCGTCTGCGTTTGGTCTCTCCAATGTACAGGATACTACAATGCCTTCTTCACCCATGATTAGACTTCACGGCTGCTATTGCAGCTCACTGGGACCTACCACCTCTTTCCCCATGGTCGCCCTAGAAACCAGTGATAATATGAATGTATTGGAAGGAAATCCACCAGGGATCCAGGCTGTGTCTTCCTGGGCCACCATTCTGTATGCACCAGGTGAGTAGGGAATTACCAGAAGTCATCCTGGCAGAAATTGAGTGAGTGAAATACAAATGAAGTCATTGGAAAATGGGCTGCTGAGTCGCTGTTGCACAAAGTCAAGATTTACCCCTCTGAATTTGATCTGATCTATGAGTAACGCCTGTGGTTAAGGTCTTGAATTTCCTTGATCCTTTCTAACTTTCCTCTTGGGAGATCTTGGTGGCAGAGGGGTGGTTGGAAACATCTATATCTATATTTGAGCATTGCAGATTAAAGAAGGATGAGTGGTGACGGTGGAACTCCTGACTGATGAAGTTCATGTAGGAGTGCCACATTCCCTGTGTGTGATGAGGAAAGGCAATTGGATAAGCGCCCGAAAGAGAAAAAAATGCAGAGCTAAGGGGAAAAAGTGAGGGAGCGGGACTAGCTGAGTTGTTTTTACAAAGAACCGACACAGACATGATGAGCTAATTGGCCTCCTGTGCTTTGACGATTTTATGAATCTATAAATGTATGATATTTTCACTCAGGTGTTAATTTGCTTGTTTATATCAGTGTACGCAGAAATACGGTAAAGGGTAAATAAATGATTGTCAGTGAACTTTACTGATTGGAAAGGGTATGCAAAATGGGGTGTGAGTAGGTAGGCCCAGTTGAGCAGCTGACCTTGGCAGTTGCAATAGACAGAATAGTTGTGGGTGCTGCAACTTTCATGATTTTATGCCTGAGATCCTTTGATTGAGGAGAACAATGCTGTTGGATGGTGAAGAAATGTAGGAATTACTTTGCTCTGTTTTTATAGGATTATTGTTTTTTTCATTGTTATAAAACATTGCAGGGCTGTTATATTTTTTTTAAAAAGCTGAACTTACACAATCAGAGCTGCTACTATTATGAAAATTTCTAATTGATAGTGCTGTTTCATTCAGCATTTCTGCCTCCGATATGGCTCATCAGTGTATCTTGTTCCATTCAGGCTGGTAATGGGCACTTTGGGGCCTGTGATTACCATGATATATGGTATTCAATTAAAACGTTATACCTATATAGAGGATGCATGAAAGATATAGAAATGATTTGTATTGGACTGGCGTCTTTGAATATTATTGATTTTCTTCATGATGAAATGGGGCAAACAAATATTACCCCTGAATAAATAGACTTACATTTCTTTAAGCTAAAATGTGTATAACTAAATAAATATCCCTGTAGGATCTACAATAAAATATAAACAAAGTAGTCAGCAGAACAAATATAACTAATGTACCTCTAGCTAAACAGTCTTGCTTTACTCTTTTATTGTTGGATTGAAGTCAGCATCCTGACAATGAAGGTAATTCTAAGCTTTCTATTTTCATTCCTGTTGTTGTACGGTCAAAAATTGGGAAAAAATATATCCAATCCAGGATGCAAATTTAAAATAATGAATGCCTATAGTAATCCTTTACCACCTTTTCATATTTTGTTAGCCCAAAGGTAATGTTTGAATCTCAAAAACATTTTGGCTTGAATAGTTTGAGAAAGGAGTGATGCCAAGCCATATGAGGGGCCGAATAGGTTAAACATCACAGCTCAAGTCACCTTTTACCAGAACAAAACAAACAAAAATTGAGATAATGAAAGAAGTCACCATTAGCTGGGAGGAACTCATTTTACAGATAATCATATAAATGGATACTCAACTTTCCAGGGGGCATTTGCTAAGCAAAGTGAGAAGCCTAAATGATTCAACAAATAATGTTTTTCAAATTTAAGATATTACATTTGGTTTGACAAGAATATTTGAAGGTAATAATGGAATAAAGTGCATTTATTTTATTAAACTTTTGCCCTGCATTGGATATTATGCTTTGTTTATTTTTGCTTGTATGCCAACTGGAACAGAAACAGAACCTAGAGGCTCTTTAAAGCCTTGGTGAAACAGAAAGAGATAATTAAAAAAACCCATCACTTTAATGCATGAATTCTTTGCAGACTACTTTAAGATCTATATGGATAATACTGGACTCATTTCATTGTAGATGTTTTTCAGTCATGTTTTCTGAATCAATGGGCGGAATTTTCCCATAATGAAACTAAGGGCAGAATTGTCCCAGATTCGATGATGCTTCCATGGCGGGCAGGCTCACATTCGCCCACCCACCATCACCTCACCGCTTCATCATGTCGGGCGCCATATTTAAAGTCCAGCCTCATCTCAGCCTTTCCAACTAACGACTGCTGCAAGGAAGATCTCCACAAAAGGCAAGAAGACTGTGGCCCCCAGGTTGAGCGACACATCACTGGAACGCCTTTTGGATGCTGTGGAGGCCCACCGAAACGTCCTCTAGCCCCGGTCTGGCCATAGGATGGGTAGCAGCAATGCCAACCAGGATTGGGAGGTGGTGGTTAGCGCCAGTGTCCTTCAAAAGGGGACAGCCACCCAGTGCCGCAAGAAGATGAATTATCTCCTTCATTCCACCAGGGTAAGTCACTCTTCTCATCACTCTCAACTCACACTTTCACCAACCCATCGCACATTCACAGGGCCCTCACACACTGCCAGTTCAAGGGAAATCACCATTCACTCTCTCACACTCACCGTCATTGCCCTCATCCTGTCCATGGGACCACTCACCACTCACACATGCCAGGCATACATAACAACCGGTCTGGCAGGCATCTTGCTTACACTCTCTCCATCTCTATTCATGCAGGACAAGCTGACACACAGCAAGAGGGAGAGATCACTAACTGGTGGAGGAATGCCTGAAATCAAGGTCCTCATGGACTTTGAAAACAGAGCCATCCAGCTAGTCGGCGATATTTGGACCACTCCTGCACTGACATGGGAACATAGAAAATAGGAGCAGGAGTAGGCCATTCGGCCCTTTGAGGCTGCTTCGCCATTCACTATGAACATGGCTGATCATCCAACTCAATAGCCTGCTCCTACTTTCTCCCCATATTCTTTGATCCCTTTCACCCCAAGAGCTATATCTAACTCCTTCTTGAAAACATATAATGTTTTGGCCTCAACTACTTTCAGTGGTAGCGAGTTTCACAGCTCATCACTCTCTGGGTGAAGAAATTTCTCCTCATCTCAGTCCTAAATGGTCTACCCCGTATCCTCAGACTGTGACCCCTGGTTCTGGACTCCCCCACCATCAGGGAAATCATTTCTGCATAAGACCATAAGACATAGGAGCAGAAATTAGGCCATTCGGCCCATCGAGTCTGCTCCGCCATTCAATGGCTGATAAGTTTCTCAACCCCATTCTCCCGCCTTCTCCCCGTAACCTTTGATCCCTTACCAATCAAGAACCTATCTATCTCAGTCTTAAATAGACTCAATGACCTGGCCTCCACGGCCTTCTGTGGCAATGAATTCCATAGATTCACCACTCTCTGGCTAAAGAAGTTTCTCCTCATCTCTGTGCTAAAAGGTCTTCCCTTTACTCTGAGGCTGTGCCCTCGGGTCCTAGTCTCTCCTACTAATGGAAACATCTTCCCCACATCCACTCTATCCAGGCCTTTCAGTATTCTGTAAGTTTCAATCAGATCCCCCCTCATCCTTCTAAACTCCATCGAGTATAGACCCAGAGTCCTCAAACGTTCCTCATATGTTAAGCCTTTCATTCCTGGGATCATTCTCCTGAACCTCCTCTGGACCCTCTCCAGGGCCAGCACATCCTTTCTGAGATATGGGGCCCAAAATTGCTCACAATATTCTAAATGTGGTCTGACCAGAACCTTATAAAGCCTCAGCAGCACATCCCTGCTTTTATATTCTAGTCCTCTCGAAATAAATGCCAACATTGCATTTGCCTTCCTGACTACTGACTCAACCTCCAAGTTAACCTTAAGAGAATCCTGGACTAGGACTCCCAAGTCCCTTTGCACTCCAGATTTCTGAATTCTCTCCCCATTTAGAAAATAGTCTATGCCTCTATTCTTCCTACCAAAGTGCATGACCTCACACTTCCCCACGTTGTATTCCATCTGCCACTTCTTTGCCCATTCTCCATACCTGTCCAAATCCTTCTGCAGCCTACCCGCCTCCTCAATAATACCTGTCCCTTCACCTATCTTTGTATCATCTGAAAACTTAGCCAGGATGCCCTCTGTTCCTTCATCTAGATCATTAATGTATAAAGTGAAAAGTTGTGGTCCCAACACTGACCCCTGCGGAACTCCACTAGTCACTGGCCACCATCCTGAGAAGGACCCCCTTATCCCCACTCTCTGCCTCCTGCCAGACAGCCAATCTTCTATCCCTTGCCTCTAACACCATGGGCTCTTATCTTACTGAGCAGCCTCCTGTGCGGCATCTTGTCAAAGGCCTTCTGGAAGTCCAAGTAGATAACATCCATTGGCTCACCTTTGTCTAACCTACTCGTTACCTCCTCAAAGAATTCTAACAGATTTGTCAGGCATGACCTCCCCTTGATGAAACCATGCTGACTTTGCCCGATTTTATCATGCACTTCCAGGTATTCTGAAATCTCATCCTTAATAATGGACTCTAAAATCTTACCAACGACCGAGGTCAGGCTAATCGGCCTGTAATTTCCCGTCTTTTGCCTCACTCCCTTCTTAAACAGGGGGGTTACATTAACGATTTTCCAGTCCTCTGGGACCCTCCCTGACTCCAGTGATTCCTGAAAGATCGCCACTAACGCCTCCACTATCTCTTCAGCTATCTCCTTCAGAAGTCTGGGGTGTAATCCATCTGGTCCAGGTGATTTATCCACCTTCAGACCTTTCAGTTTTCCTAGCACCTTCTCCTTGGTAATGGCCACCATACTCACCTCTGCCCCCCGACTCTCTTGAACTTTGGGGATGTCACTTGTGTCTTCCACTGTGAAGACTGACGCAAAGTACCTATTCAGTTCCTCCGCCATTTCTTTATTCCCCACTACTACTTCTCCAGTGTCATTTTCCAGCGGCCCAATGTCCACTTTTGCCTCTCTCTTACCCTTTATATATCTAAAAAAACTCTTGCAATCTTCTTTTATATTACTGGCTAGTTTACCCTCATATCTCCCTCCTTATTTTTTTTTTAGTTGTCCTCTGTTGGTCTTTGTAGGCTTCCCAATCCCCTGGTTTCCCACTGCTCTTCGCCGCATTGTATGCTTTCTCTTTAGCTTTTATGCTGTCCTTGACTTCCTTGTCAGCCATGGTTGCCTCGTCCTCCCTTTAGTATGCTTCTTCTTCCTAGGTATAAATTTTTGCTGTGTCTCCCAAATTACTCCCAGAAACTCCTGCCATTGCTGTTCCACTGTCTTTCCTGCTAGGCTCATGTCCCAGTCAATTCTGGCCAGCTCCTCCCTCATGCCTCTGTAGTTGCCTTTATTCAACTGTAATACCGTTACATCTGATTCCAGCTTTTTCCTCTCAAATTGCAGGGTAAATTCTATCATATTATGGTCACTTCCTCCTAAGGGTTCCTTCACCTTAAGCTCCCTTATCAAATCTGCCTCATTACACATCACTAAATCTAGAATTGCCTGTTCCCTAGTGGGCTCCACCACAAGCTGCTCCAAAAAGCCATTTTGTAGACATTCCACAAATTCCTTTTCTTGGGATCCACTACCAACCTGATTTTCCCAGTCTACCTGCATATTGAAATCCCCCATGATCACTGTAACCTTGCCTTTCTTACACACCTTTTCTATTTACCCTGTCTAGTCCTGTTAGAATTTTATAGGTTTCTACGAGATCCACCCTCATTCTCCTGAACTCCAACGAATATAATCCTAACTGACTCGATCTCTACTTATATGTCAGTCCCGCCATCGCAGGAATCAGTCTGGTAAACCTTTGCTGCACTCCCTATATAGCAAGAACATCCTTCCTCAGATAAGGAGACCAAAACTGCACACAATATTCCAGGTGTGGTCTCACCAAGGCCCTGAACAATTGCAGCAAGACATCCCTGCTCCTGTACTCGAATCCTCTGGCTATGAAGGTCAACATACTATTTGCCTTCTTTACCGCCTGTTGCACCTGCATGCTTACCTTCAGCGACTGGTGTATGAGGACACCCAGGTCTCATTGCACATTCCCCTCTCTCAATTTATAACCATTCAGATAATAATCTGCCTTCCTGTTTTTGTTACTAAAGTGGATAACCTCACATTTATCCACATTGTACCGCATCTGCTATGCATTTGCCCACTCACTCAGCTTATCTAAATCACACTGAAGCATCTCTCCATCCTCCTCACAGCTCATCCTCCCACCCAGCTTTGTGTCATCTGCAAATTTGGAGATATTACATTTAATTCCCTCATCTAAATCATTGATATATATTGTGAATATCTGGGGTCCCAGCACCGATCCCTGCGGTATCCCACTAGTCACTGCCTGCCATTTGGAAAAAGACCCGTTTATTCCTACTCTTTGTTTCCTGCCTGCCAACCAGTTTTCTATCCATCTCAATACACTACCCCAAATCCCTTGCGCTTTAATTTTACACGCTAATCTCTTATGTGGGACTTTGTCGAAAGCCTCTGGAAGTCCAAATAAACCACATCCACTGGCTTCCCCTCATCAACTCTATTAGTTACATCCTTGAAAAATTCCAGTAGATTTGTCAAGCATGATTTCCCTTTCGTAAATCCATGCTGACTCTGTCCGATTCTGCCACTGCTTTCCAAGTGCTCAGCTATTAAATCTTTTATAATGGACTCTAGAATTTCCCCCACTACCGACGTCAGGCTACTGGTCTATAATTCCTTTTTTAAATAGTGGGGTTACATTAGCTGCCCTCCAATCTGTAGGAACTGTTCCAGAGTCTATAGAATCTCGGAAGATGAAATACATCCACTATTTCTAGGGCCACTTCCTTAAGTATGTTGGCATGTAGGTTATCAGGCCCTGGGGATTTATTGGGCTTCAATCCTATCAATTTCTCCAACACCATTTCCCTACTAATACTGATTTCCTTCAGTTCCTCCCTCTCACTAAACCCCTGTGTTTTTTGTGTCTTCCTTTCTGAAGACAGAACCAAAGTATGTATTTAGTTGGTCAGCCATTTCTTTGCTCCCCATTATAAATTCCCCTGTTTCTGATTGTAAGGGACCTACATTTGTCTTCACCAATCTTTTTCTCTTCACATACCTATATAAACTTTTACAGTCAGTTTTTATGTTCCCTGCAAGCTTACTCTCGTACTCTATTTTCCCCTTCTTAATCAATCCCTTGGTCCTCCTTTGCTGAATTCTAAACTGCTCCCAATCCTCAGGTCTGTTGTTTATTCTGGCCAATTTGTATGCCTCTTCCTTGGATCTAATACTATCTCTAATTTCCCTTGTAAGCCATGGTTTGGCCACCTTTCCTATTTTACTTTTGCACCAGACAGGAATAAACAATTGTTGCAATTCACCCATACGCTCTTTGAATGTTTGCCATTGCCTATCTACCGTCACCTCTTTAAGTAACATTTCCCAATCCATCATAGCCAACCTGCGTCTCATACCATTGTAGTTTCCTTTATTAAGATTCAGGACCCGAGCCTCAGAATCAACTGCGTCACTCTCCATCTTGATGAAGAATTCTATCATATTATGGTCGTTCATCCCCAAGGGGCCTCGCACAACTAAATTGCTAATTATTCCTTTCTCATTACATAATACCCAGTCTAGGATGGCCTGTCTCTAGTTGCTTCCTCAACGTATTGGTCCAGAAAACCATCCATATACACTCCAGGAATTCCTCCTCTACGGTATTGTTACTAATTTGATTTGCCCAACCTATACGCAGATTAAAGTCACCCATAATTACATATGTTCCTTTATTACATGCGTCTCTAATTTCCTGTTTAATGCCATTCCCAACATCACCACTACAGTTTGGGGGTCTATATACAACCCCCACTAACGTTCTTTGACCCTTAAAGTTTCTCAGCTCTCGCCATGCAGATTCCACATCGTTAGACCTAATATCTTTCCTCAATATTGGTTCTGTCTTTAACCAGTAATGCAATTCCACCACCTTTTTCTTTTTGTCTATCCTTCCTAAATACTGAATACCCCAGGATGTTCAGCTCTCATCCTTTGTCACCCTGCCGCCTTGTCTCTGTAATCCCGACTATACCATACCTGTTTACATCTATTTGCGCGGTTAATTCATCCACTTCATTGTGAATGCTCCTTGTGTTAAGACATAAAGCCTTGAGGCTTGTCTTTTTAACATTACTTGTCCCATTCCCACTATTTTTCACTGAGGCCCTGTTTGATTCTTGTCCTTGATTTCTCTGCCTATCTTATTATTCCCCTTTCTATCTTTTGTTCTTGTCCTTGATTCCCCCTCCTCTGCCTCCTTGCATAGGTTCCCATCCCCCTGTCCTTTTAGTTTAAACCCTCCCCAACCACTCTAGCAAATATTCCCCCTAGGACATCAGTCCCGGTCCTGCCCAAGTGTAACCGGTCCAGTTTGCACTGGTCCCACCTCCCCCAGAACCGGTCCCAATGTCCCAGAAATCTGAAACCCTCCCCCTCATACCACCTCTTCAGTCATGTATTCATCTGATATATCCTGCTATTTCTACTCTGACTAGCACGTGGCACTGGTAGTAATCCTAATATCACTACCTTTGAGGTCCTACTTTTCAACTTACTTCCTAACTCCCTATAATCTGCTTTTAGGACCTCATCCCTTTTTTAACCTATGTGGTTTGTATCAATGTGTACCACGACCACTGGCTGTTCACCCTCCCCCTTCAGAATGTCCTGTAGCCACTCTGAGGCATCCTTGACCCTAGCACCAGGGAGGCAACATACCACCCTGGAGTCTCGTTTGCAGCCTCAGAAATGCCTATCTATTCCCCTTACAATTGAATCCCCTATAACTATTACATTCCCACAGTTTTTACTCCTCCCCTGTGCAGCAGAGCCAACCGTGGTGCAAGGAATTTGGCTGTTGCTGCTTTCTCCTGAGAGGCCATTCCCCTCAACAGTATCCAAAGTGGTATATCTGTTTTGCAGGGGAATAGCCACAGGAGATTCCTGCACTGCCTGCCTAGTCCTCTTGCTCTGCGTGGTGGTCACCCATTTCCTTCCTGCCTGTGGACTCTTAGCCTGCGGTGTGACCACCTCTCTTTATGTGCTACCCACAATACTCTCCGCCTCGTGGATGCTCCACAGTGTCGCCAGCCACCGCTCCAGCTCCGAAACCCGGGCTTCCAGGAGCTGTAGCTGGAGACACTTCCTGCATACATACTGGCCCCAGGCGCTGGAAATGTTCCCAGCTTCCCATATAGAGCAGGAGGAGCACACCACGGCTTTGAGCTCTCCTGCCTTGACTTACCCCTTTAAATTAAATTAAATCAAACCTTTTGGAAGATACTTAATATCAAATAATATCAATTACTCTAGGGCCCTTCTTCCCTGCTCCTCATTGTTACAGAATATAGCCCTTAAACAATGAACCACAAAATAAGACCTTAAAAACTATAAGTGATAAAAGTAGTAAATATTTACCTGGCCGTACTCATGGTACTCAAAGGATCACCTTGTTTCCTCCTCACTGAACTCCCTCATTCACCAAACTACAACTTAAGCACTCTACCACAACCCAAAGCAGCACTCCAGTGCAGACAAAGTCAGCACTGTAAGATGGGCTGTTTTTATACTCTCTGAATCTAGCCTCTGAAAACCTGTTTAAGCCAGTTATCTAATTAACTCGTTGTAGCTGCAAGCAGAGCCTGTAGAAACCCTGTTTTAAAGCTGGCCTAAAACTCATCTTCTTCCACCCCAAACAGCAACTTTTAGTTAATTACTAAATTAAAGAATGACTAGACTTTAGATAGAAATTAACTCTTAAGTTCTCTCAGTCACCAAACTCCAACTTAAGCACTCTACTGCAGCCCAAAGCAGCACTCCAGTGCAGACAAAAAGATGGTGAGGTCGGTGGTGCTCTACTAAGTGAGGATCCAGCAGTACAACATCTATCAGACAACCATGCTGTGAGTGATGTGCCCTATTTCACAGGCTACTGCCATGCACTAATTATCTCCCCTTGCTTCCGCAGGCGCATCTGGGAAACAGCCAACGGAGTCCATGACCCAGGGACTCCAGTCAAGCCTTGATGAAACCTCTGAAGAGGAATCTGGAGGCACCCTCCCTGAAGTCACATCACAGCACTCACCTACACCCTCCACCAGCGCAGAGACACACAACTCAGTGGGACCTAGCTTTAGAATAGCCCCAGGATCACAATCTGGTGAGCATATCACCACACTATCTGATCCACAGCAGGTGGCGGCAGGGACTTCCCTGATGTCCGGCACTCGGAGGACTGTTGGAGGCCAGAAATTTGCTGAGTCCGAGTCAGATGACGAGCCTCTGGACTCGGTCATGTCACAGTTGCTGGAGCTGCAAAGGCAAACTCGGGAACATCAGGAAGGGATGTCTGCTGCACTCCTTAGATTGCAAGGCATGATGGAGGAGTCCATCTGCCGTCAGGCTGAGGTGATAGTGCCAGCATACCAACGCACCGAGGTCAACACTGGTAGGATGGCAGCCACCATGGAGACCTTGGTCCAGGACGTTGCTCCTGCACTGCTGCGTGGGCTTAACTCCATCGCCGATGCCATAGTTGGCCTCCAACAGTGTGTACCCGAGAGTGCTTGATCTCACTCCAGCTACCCCTTCTCCTCACAGAATCAGCCAGGGGCCCCTGGGCACCCATAGGAAGGAGGATCAGCAGGTTCCACACTCCGGGCCCATCCATCCCGGTGACTCTGGGGGCGTCCGGCCCATCCGAAGCCCCTCTTCATGTGACCTTGGCATCTCCAACTCCACAACTTGTGGAGGGTTCCACTGCCACACAGCAGGATCCCAAAAGCAGGCTGCGACCCTCCAGGTATTGGCTCTCCAGAGGATGCCTGCCAAGGTCATCAAGGTCAGCAGACTGCCTCCACCTCCACTATGGATGGTCGGTGAGCACCAAGATGTAGCGGCAGGGTTAGGAGATTTAAGGTGTAGTAGTTGCACAGCCTGGGCATGGGTGTGAATCAGTTGTACATAATGTTCACTATTGTCAATAAACTCCCAAGAAAGTCTCCCTGCCTATGGCTCCTTGTTCTGATGAGCAGTGTTCTTGTCACTCAGATGTGAAACTTTTCTGCGCAACATAAAGGCAGCTTTCTCAGTCCAGGGCCTCTTCCCTGTGCTTTGTGCAGCCTTCAGACCAAAGTGATTGGGCGGCCTCACTCTTTGTGAGTGTGTGAGCTGGGAGTGATGAGAAGAGTGACTTACCCTGGCAGAACGGAGAAGATCATTCATCCTTTTGCGGCACTGGGTGGCTGTCCTCTTCTGAAGGGCGTTGGCGCTGACCACCGCTGCCACCGCCTCCCAGGCCAGGTTGGTGACATTGCTACCCACCCTGCGGCCAGAGCAGGGGTAGAGCACATCCCGGAGGGCCTCCACGGCATCCAGCAGTTGCTGGAAGGACCCGTCATTGAAGCGGGTGTGGGGGGGTGGGTGGGGGGGTGTGGGGGGGTGCTGGCGTCTTTTTGCCTTTACAGGTCATGTCTCTCGGGCAGCGGTGGTGAGCTGGTGGTGATGAACGCTTTGCTGGCGGCTGCCTTTTAAAGATGCAACAGCGGGGCGATGGCGATGGTGAGCTGGCGTATGAGAGCCCATCCGCCGTGGAAAGGGTGTGTTTTGCAGGAGTGAATGTATAATGAAGCGGGCTTGGGAAGATACAGCGTGAAAACCCGCCATTTTCGTCGCTCGCTACCGCACTTTGTGCAATTCTGGGAAAATTCAGCCCTAAGTTACTAACGTATACGCACTCAAAGATTAGTCACAAACGAAGGTCAGGTGAAGATATAATACTGTATGGGCTGATTTATTTGGGTGGTGGGCTGGAAAGCAGTGAGTGGGTGAAGGCATCAAGAAGGGTGCCCGATGTCTTCCCGCTGCCATGTGGGAAATGTGGTGGCGTGGCTGCCCGCCTGGTGGCCGCTTACGTAGCCAATTAAGAGCCACACCCTGCCTCCTTTGGCATCTTGCCCATGTTGGGTGGGCCTGCCGCTTGCCAGGGGAGACCGCAGAGTGAAACCTGGTGACCTCCCAGTGAGTTCTGGAGGGAGCCTCTCCTTTATGCTTACCCCGAGGCCCATGGGTTGGCCCCAGCAGCAATGGCTTCCCTCATGGCAATGGCACCCCCACGATCACCCAACCCTCTCCCTGGCGTTGCAGCCTCTGCAACGGCCGCCACCACTCTTGGGGACGGGCCACCATCCTTCTTTGCTCGGCAGCTACCTCTTAATTGGCCACTGTCACCGATACGCCGCCCCAGTTCATGCCGCTGGCCGAATCAGGATCATCTCTTGTTTATGGCCCCGGTGGTGGGACTTCTCTGATACCAGCAAAATTCAACCCTGTGACGCTAATAATAAAGCCCAGGATCCTTTCTGTTTTTAACTGCTTTCCCTACCTGCCCTGCACCTTCAGTGATGCCCGCACAAATACTTCTAGGCCTCTCGATGTCTGCACTCCCTTTAGAATTGTACCCTTTTTTTATATTGCCTCTCCCTGTTCCTCCAACCAAAATGCATCACTTTGCACTTCTCTGCGTTGAGTTTCATCCATGTGTCCGCCCATTCCACCAGCCAGCTTGTACCCTCTTGAACGCCTTCAACATCCTCCTCGCAGTTCACTACGCCTCCAAGTTTTGTGTCACCTGCAAATTTTCAATTTGTACCCTGTACACCGTCACCCAGGCCATTAATATATATCTTGAAAAACAGGGTCCCAATACCGACCCCTGGGGAACGCCACTGCTTGCCTCCCTCCGGTCCAGAAAACAATCCTTCCTGTCGCTTAGCTATTTCATATCCATGCTGCTAGTGCTCTTTTAATTCCATGGGCCCCAATCTCACTGAAATCACCTTCAGATCCCGGCTTTACTAAAAAATAGCAAAATTAGCTACCAAACAAAACATGAAAAATATTGGAGAGCGCTGATGACAAGTGAATTCATGAAAATCTCTGCTTCGGAGTACTTGCAACACTTCACCCGTAAGAGCAAGTTACAGGTGGACAGGAAGTTAAAGGCATGAGGGAGAATATTTGCAAAGAAGTGCAGTGGATAACTTTTTAAGCATTTAAATGATGAGCAAGTTGATTGATAAAATGTACCATGTATTTTGAGAGGAGAGGAGGTTTCTCTGCTGCCAATATTGCCTTAAATTATCTCAGCAAGAAAGTACTCAAAGCTTTTCTGAGCCATCGAAATTGTCCTAAGTGCACATCAATTATACAAGATGCAACTCTCCAAGGTGTACAGGGCAGTAAATAAGGAGATGAAGGAAAGTCTGGATTCAGTATTGTCTGCTGAATGTGGAACTTTAGGATGCTTTTAATCTACTTTTGCCTTCTTAGAAATGTAGCGATATCTACTTACCACCCCTTGGACTGATTCCCTAATTTGGTGCTCATCGCTGTTCACAGGAAACTCTGATTGGAAACTCAGGGGCCCTGATATTTATGGTGAGGTGGGGAGGGTGCAGGGATAGTGCAGTTGCAAGCGTGAAAGCCAATTTAATGGCAGGAACTTATTATTTTTTATTCTATTTCCTGCATGGTAAGCAGCTAGATTGACTGGTTGGCTAACTAACTGCTGGACAGGAAATCCAGTAGAAACCTTAATCTATGGGAAGGTCAATGATAGTATTATATTAGGAAAAAAAGTGACACCCTTGTGCAATAGAAATGACCAATGCTTGGCCTAGAATCTAGGGCCAAAATCTAACTGTACTCAAGATGTTCAGCGATGTTAATTATTTCCTCACTTTGTGCACTGTGAAACTCTGCTAGATGTGCGTGGGTTTGAATTTTTGTCACAGGGCAGGAAACAGGAGCTTGGCTTGTTTTTTGCACCTCTCCCTCCGAAGAAGAAACTATTTCAAGTTAAGGTTTTCCATTGAATGAGCTCTTAATGGACAGGGAGATGGGGTCCCTGATTAATTATGGGTGGCTCTCAAAGCTGGAGGGACAATCAGAAGCCTTTCAGCTTCGGAGGAGCTGCAGTACAAGATAAGTAACTGGGAGGGCGCCTCGACAAGAAGGTGCCCTCTCAGCCACTCTTTAAAGACTTCAGTTAAAAAAAAAGCACAAAAAGCAATCAGGCCATCATGGTGGAGGCGGAGTGATGGCATGAGTGACGGTGGGAGATGATCTCCACAGGGTTGGCTTTGGCTGTAGTCCCCAGGCATGTAGTAAGGGTTTGTGGCCCTGCCAGGAGCACTCGGACTCTAGCCTGCCACTGGGTGCCCACCTTCAGACAGTTGATCCACTCCCCGTCACATTGGGAAACTGAAGGCCGACTGAAAAAAATCCTAAATGTACCTAAAGTCTCTTAACAAGCTTAATTGCCTGCTTGCCTTGTGGGTGCGGACAGTCTTCCCAGGCCCTGAACTCGCCTTCCCTAAAAAAGAGGGGTGCTGCTGTCCCAAGATTGACACGTTGGCTGATGCTGGTATTTTTGGTCCCTGCTTCCTCTGCCTCAATTGCTGCTCACTTCAGGAATACCCAGCTCTGGGCTCCCAACAGCAGCTGCAGCTAGAGCTTGATGGTTTATTATTGCTGTCCCAGTTATTACTGCTGTCATCCCCTCCAGCAGGAGGAGGAGAAGCACCAGCTACTTAGGCCTGGCTCACGAGGATCTGTACGCTTCCAGCTTGAATCCACCTTAAATTCCAATTTGTCCCTGGCGATGAGCACCATTTGACTGCCTCCTGAAAAGCTGAAAATGTACTTTACTCCTTCTTCCTCATTTCAATTATAAGCTCTCTCTTATTCATTAATGTTCCTAATATGTGAGTCTCAAAGTGATTTAAATTATTGTGACTTGATTTTGGTGTGGGCATTAGCTGGTTGCCAATGAAAGCAAAGGTAGACACACTCTTATTGAGGCTCGCTGGGGTGGTGGGGAGAGACGTTTGGCGTGTGACAGCGTGGAGAGAGGTGAAAATTGGGGGCTGGAGTGGTGTTCAGTCAATTGCAGCAGTGGGGAGAGGCTGCAATCAGTAGAAGGGCTGGGGTGGGGTGCGGGAGGGGATGGGGTGGGGGAGAGCAGGTGGTGGAAGCACTGTTGTTCATCCTGTCTCACGAAGAGTGCTCTGTAAAGCATTTAGCTCCCACCCCCATTTAGCTGCCGGGTTATCCAAGACCTTGGAACCCCAGCCAGCCAGCATTATATTTGATTCAGGCTCCCAGTTGAACTATGTAAAAATGGTGGTAGGCACATGCGCAAGGGTTGTTGTAATGTTGCGAGATTTTTACCCTTTAACTTACACCGACCTCCAACACTCTCCTATGCATAATTGGGGGGAGGGGAGGTTAATTTTGACCCCTATGTATTCTCAGCCTGATTTTCTGTCTAACTGGGCAATTGGTTCTTATGTTTTCTCATTATTATACCATGTTTTTATTATATATTTCTCATGACTGTCAAATAATCTTTATATAGTTTCATGATTTTCATTTTGACCACAATCCAGCTTTCATTGTTCTTATTTCTTTTCAAGTGGGTGGTGGTTCCCTGGGGGAGTCACTGTGGGTCCTGATCCATTTCAGCTTGGGGCCCTCTATATCTTGAGTTAGGGAAAACCTATTGAAATAGAGTGAGAGAGAGAAAGAGAGAGACAAAAATGCAGTTGAGGCTGGTATCTTTGGCCCTGCTGGGAACTGACTGTAAGATGCAAGGTCCTGGCTATTGGTGTATCCTCTCTGATAAGCCCCCTTCCAATCATTCTCTAACACATGTCATCTGATGTTTCCTGATAGCTCCAGAGCACTGAACATCACATTTTGAGCAAAGAAGAAAGAACATTAAGAGCAGAAACATGGGGGAGTGGAGGGGTGGGGGTGGGGGGGAAGTGGGGTTTAATTTTCATAATCTGCTTGGAGCCCAGTGGCGTGTGTTAGTGGGCAGGAAACCTGGAACTTGGAGTTCCCCTGCATGCTGCGGAGGTTTGACTCCATAGCATGTGTGTGGCATTACAAACAATTTTCTGCCCAGAAACCAACCTGATTTTCTTTTATTCATTTATGAGATGTGGGCATCACTAGCTAGGCCACCATTTATTGTCTGTCCCTAATTGCAGGGACGGTGGTGGTGAGCTGCTTTCTTGAATTGCAGCAGGCTCTGTAGTGAGGAAGGGGTACCTGATCCCAAAATGAGAGGGGGAATCCTTATTTTTCCAGAGAGGTCCAATTCCAAGGTCCTCGAATGGGAGCGGTAGGTTCCGAGGTTTTGTTTGGGGTGGGCAGAATCAGAGGCCTTGACGGTGTTAAGGGAATTCGAGGCCCCTTGGAGGAGGTTGACGAGGGATTGAAAAGTTTGGAGGGTGTGTCTGATCACAGGAGTTTGGCCAGGCAGGCACATTGGACCATTGGGTAAAGACACTTACCTCCTGATCCAGCAATCCCTCGCTTCAGTTTAGCTGGTGGGTTTCCCACGGCCTGGGAAATCCAGCTGACCAGAGTTAAGTTTCAAATGGTGAATACAAACGAGATAGGCAGCCTCATTATAATATTTAAAGTGCCAACCCACTTCCTTGGGATAATGATCCACCCTCCTCCTGTCTGACCTCCATTAAAACAAGAAGTAAATGGGTTGGAGATGGGTTGGGGGTCAAGGTTCAGACTTTTAACATTAGAACGCTTCCCCCTCCCCCTCACCAAACTAAAATCCACAATTTTTGTGAAGTTAAAATTCTTCCGTTATTCGTGTGTTGGTAAAATGAATTGGTACTTCCTGAACCAACATTTGCAAACTGTAAATAATAGTGAAATACTGAAGTTGTGAATGTTGACATAGAGGCGTCAATTTTAACTCTCCCTATTTGGCAGCCACTTCCCACCGAATGCCTGGCATCTGGGAAGTTCACAAGTGGCATGTTGGTATGGCCTGGCTATTGAAATTGCCTGAGCCCGCCCACTTCTGCTCTCAGATGGGCAGACAAATTTGTTGTGTTCCCATCCAGAAGTTAAAATAGAGCCCTCTCATATCATTACATAATGGCTAACCTGTGAATTGCCATGGTCATCTAGCAGCCCTCACACATATTAATGCTGTAATCACATGTGACAATACCACAACCCAACACCTAAACTATGGCATTACTTTATTTCCTCCTCACAAATGAAACAAAATATTACTCTGAGGCTCATGAGTCACTTAATTAGCAAATCAACCGTAGAACCAATAGCATATTTAGTCTTTATGTCTTGAGAGAAAGAATCAGGTTTTGCCAGGTTTACAAGGTAACTGATGACCGAAGTCCCGCTGGACAGAGATAGAAATGATTAAACTTGATGATACTTGAAACCAATGAAAATTTAAATACATTTTAGCCTGGCAATTGTTGTCTTAAAAATATAGAACTTCCCATTTGAACCAAAGAGGCTGAATATTCATTTGGAAAATATATTTGCTGATTTAGTATTTCTTCATCTGAGCAAAACAACTTTCATGCGGAAACTCAGAAGTAGACCCTCAACTTGAAGTATTAGCCTGATTTACCAGATGATGATGGTCCTACTGGGAATGTTCAGCATTTCTTGTTTTTTTATTATTCGTATAGATTTCTAACCAGACATATTAAATTCACAATGATGAGGAGTGCAATCGTATTGTAGCAAAAGATATATGGTTGATTCCCTGGACTAATGCAACGTAGGCTGAGTAGAAGGCTT
This sequence comes from Cetorhinus maximus, assembly GCF_964194155.1. Classification (NCBI taxonomy): domain Eukaryota; kingdom Metazoa; phylum Chordata; class Chondrichthyes; order Lamniformes; family Cetorhinidae; genus Cetorhinus; species Cetorhinus maximus. Next base: position 12,593,014 of record NC_135883.1, on the reverse strand, counting down.
TTTACAACATTGACATCCAATTCAGAATAATTTGCAACAAGGAGGTAGATATCATAATGATAAAGGCTTTGCACATGAATCAAGAAAATCAAGTTAATAAATCTAGTAATCTATGAAAATGGCATAGCCTCACTCTATTTCCTTTGGGTTGTGCATGCTCCATCTACCACAAATCCAATTTACATTGTCACAATGACTGGAAGCTGTGACTGATTGAAATCTACCTACAACTTCACCAGCTAACCACAGATGTATTGAACTGTTTAAAGAAGATCTTTAAAAAAAAATGTAAAAACACTTCTCAAAAAAGGGCTGCCATGCGGTACCTGACATCTGATACTGTAAATTGGCCACTTTTCTGGAAAGTTTCTATATGACTTGCACTGCAGACCTGTTACATGGAATTTCATACCTGGGGGTGGGGTGTCAAGGTTCAATTCAAACAGGGGCTCTCTTGAAAGGAAGGCATTAAAAATAAAAAGTGCTGGACTTTAATCAGCTGTTGTTCTATCAAGACAATGGGAACTGCTAACCAGCCAAAAACTCATCTGACATTCAAAACCCCCTGTGGAGGATGAAAAAGTCCCATTTCCTATTGATTTATATCTTGAAATGTATCAAAGGTTTTGGAGATGAAAAGATCAAAAAATGGGACTACTTGGTCTGTAACGATGACTGAAAGACATGCAAATCGGATTCCTTTCTGGGAATATATAGACAGGAGTTATAAAAACTGGTTCTGCCAAGCAGAATTGGTAGGAGGAGGAGAAAGAAACATCACGGTCATCTAAAAACATAGCTGTAAGAGAGCAGTAAAGAACTCTTCCCCCACCCCCCGCTCTCTCTCTCTCTGTACCTAAAAGACTGTCTTAAACAAAGTGCAGGTATGAACCAAGTCAGCTCTAGAATTCTACAGGAAACCAATTAACTTCAAACAGCTGCAATGTTCAACCATCTACGCGTCAAAGACAAGCAAAGGACTTAATCATATATTCTTTTAACTTTTTATTGGACTCTAACTTTCCTACTTCTGATATCTGTGTGTGTGTCTTTATTTTTTGGGGGGGTTTAGTAACTAATAAACTTACTCTTTGACTCAAGAAAACTTTGGCTCCTTATTAACAAAAAATACATTTGGATTGGAAAAGCATTTATGGGAAAATAAATTTTAAAAACTTTGTTGCGATCAACCAAGGGGGCTGAATAGAAGGGGAGCCAGCTCACTCCTCCTCACTGGGTCATAACAACATTTAACAACAACAATTTATATTTATATAGCATCTTTAATGTAATAAAACATCCCAATGTGTTTCACAGGAGCATTAGAAAGCAAGTATGATTCTGAGCCACTTAAGCATATATTGGGTCAGATGACCAAAAGCTTAGTGAAAGAGGTAAGTTTTAAGGAGAATCTTAAAGGAGGGAAGTGAGGAGAGAGGCAGAGAGGTGTAAGGAGGGCAGTCCAGAGCTTTGGCAACTGAAGATGAAAACTGTCCCCAGTAACTCTCTGCTTTGTATCATGCATGTACCTGTTTGATCTAAATAAAGGAGACTAAAATCATGTTGTTACTCATGATATATTGCGATAAGTCAGTGTACAACATTCAGGTTCAGTGATCTCTGTATTACCGAGAAGATTTACCGAGAAGATATTGACCAGAAGTTTGAGGGGAGGCAGTGGCATAGTGTTAATGTCACTGGACCTGTAATCCAGGGGCCCAAGCTAATGCTCTGGGGACACGGATTCAAATCCCACCATGGCAGCTGGTGAAATTTAGATTTAATTAATAAATCTGGAATTAAAAGCCAGTCTAATGGTGACCATGAAAGATTGTCAACTATTTTAAACCATTTGGTTCACTATAATGCCCTTTGGAGAAGGAAATCTGCTGTCTTTACCTGGTCTGGCCCACATGTGACTCCAGACCCATAGCAATGTGGTTGACTCTAAAGTACCCTCAAAAATGGCCTAGCAAGCCACTAAGTTGTATCAAACCACTATGAAGCCTGAAAGGAATGAAACTGGATGGACCACCTGACATCGACCTTGGCACTGGAAACGACAACGGCAAACTCAGCCCTGTCGACCCTGCAAGTTCTCCTTCCTAATATCTCAGGGTTTTTGCCAAGATTGGGAGAGCTGTCTCACCGACTAGACAAGCAACAGCCTGTCATAGCCATACTCACAAAATCATGCCTTACCGACAATGTCCCAGCCACAACCATACTGGGTATGTCTTGTCAGAGCCAGGGAGAGAAATCATGCTCCCTGATGTTTCTGCTCTTTCTGCCCACTCTCCCCCACCCCCCACCTGCACCACTTAGCTCTCCCCCCAAATCACGCATGATATTTTCCCACCTTCCAAGATTCACCAATCACAGAAAGGTACTAGTAAAATTATGACGCCCATTGTTGGCATCTGGTTACAAATATTATCCGATATATATGCAGCATATGTCATTAACAGAGCAGCAACGATGTAATGCAGTGTTAGTTTGTTAAGTCCATCGAATGATTCTACCACAACTATTAAACAAAGCAGAGAGTACAAATTTGACTTTACCTATTGGTTATTTATATCACTTTGCAGACGATAACACTAATTTTGGTGACTGCCTCAGACCTCATTAACATGTTCTGCACATTGCACCATATGAACACGGTGACAGTAAATTGATATTTGGAGGAAGGATTCAATACTTAGAACACAGATGAACGCCACAAGATCTTTTCCATTCTGTAGAAGAATTAGAAGACTTTCTCCTGCCTGAGTCCATGATATTATTCAATATAATTATTTCATAGAAGGGGTGTAATTGGATTCTATTTTATCAGTAATCTCACAAGAGATCAAATGAATCCTGAGCAACAAAGTGGAATGATTGAACAATATACATCTTCACTATCAGTGAGAAGCATTGGAGTCCTCAGGTGTCTCTGTGCAACACAACTTTTAAGAGGCCAGAGGACAAAGACTGAATGCTTCACAATTGTATCTGTGTTTTCTTGATCAGCAAGTCTGAAGACTCTGCTGATTGCTGCTTCTCACTATGATATATTTTCAATATCTACTATGCAACACAGCTTTATCACAACATTTCAATACCTTAAAAATCTCATTAAAGCACCAAGAGTGGGATAATAGGTAAGTAGACAAAAAGATAAGGTTGAAGTAAATGGAAAAGACTCTTGAGAATCATATGCAGGATAAAACAGGTTACTGATTCACTATGAGCCCATTACACACTCCTGTCCAGGCAATTTCACCTCACAAAGCCAGCTCACAGTAAACTTCCATCAGCAACAAAATAAACAGAACTCCAGCCATAATTCCACCCTCCATTCGCAAGATAATTATGGATGACAAAGGCCATCTAACCCAGCTCATCTCATCCATCCAGAATGACATACAAACATACACATTAGGAGCAGGGGTAAGCCATTCGACCCCTTGAGCCTGCTCTGCCATATGATAACATTATCTACATTATACCAGTGACCACAACTCAAAAGTGTTTAATTGGCTGTAAAGCGATTTGAGACATTGTGAAAGATGTTATAAATGTAGGTTTTGTCTTTCTTTCATTATATCTGCGTGCAATAGGCAGTGACTGTAGCAAAGGTGAAATTGGAGGCCCAAGGCTGATTCTCGAAGGATAATTAATCACAGAGCAAGCAACTGACCTTAGGAAAGTGGCTACAAAGAAATCACTATATTTACAAAACAATTGAACTTTGTAGCTAACACAACCTTACTATTTTGACTTCTCTGGCACCAATCCGTAATATAACATAAATGGTATTTACATCTTTTATATTAATAACACTATCCCCAGGCTTTGCCACTCAGACATCTACCAGCAGCTTAAGAAAAATGGACAGTAGATCGAATTGCTGACCTGAATTTTTCAGAGGAGAATGTTACAAGGAACATAGATGGCTTTAATTCAAGAAATGGATTGTTTCCTCTTCCCCCAGAGACTGTCACACACATTGTGTTGTACACTGTGAATTTACAGCCTAAAATGGAAGATGTAATTAGTAAATAAGAAACTCCAACAGCAAAAAAAGTGGCACCACCCAACCCCAAGCCATGCCACCCCTGCCACCCCATCCCATGCCAGCCCGGCCACCCACCACTCCAACAGTCTCCAATCTCCCCCACCCCTCCAACACTCCCAAAACTACCTCCCACCCCACCAACAGTGCCCTGACCTCCACCCCACTCCTCCAACAGCCTCCGACTTCCCCTCAGCCCTTCAACACACCCAACCTAATCCCCCGCCACCCCCCCGACCTACCTCTCACCCCTCTAAGGGTGCCCAACTTGCCTCGATTCTCTAATTCTCTCCAATCTCCCCCTACCATCTCGCCCTCCGGCCTGCATCCAGTTGGCTCTAAAATAGAGATTTGACTTACCGTTTTTCAGCCAAGAAGTCACTCAGTTGCTGCACTGCTGCTGCCGCTGGCCTTCAGGCAGCTTCGTGGTTTTTTTGGTGGGCTTTTCAAAATAAATCAGAACCACAAAGCTGCCCGAGGGTTGGAAGCAGCAGCAGCAACTCAGTGAAATTGACCTGACACTGAAGACCAGCTTTATAAAAAAAATAATCAGAACTCAGCCTGAAGGCTCCGATTTATTTTTCTCAAAGTCAGTCTTTCAGGCCTGCAGCTCTGCCTCTGGCTGCTCAGGCTAGGGGCCAACAAGAAACTCCATATAGAACAAGGCACTCAGGCCACCCCGCCCCCAGCCCTGGGCCCCACTGTTTGGCACATCTGCATCCCCCTCTACCGGGCCCTGTATCCAGACCCACTGGCAGGACAGACCCATGAGAGGTGGCAGCACAGTGGTATTCAGTCGGGAGGGAGCTGCCCTGGGAGTCCTCAGCATCGACTCTGGACCCCATGAAGTCTCATGGCATCAGGTCAAACTTGGGCAAGGAAATATCCTGCTGATTACCACGTACCACCCTCCCTCAGCTGATGAATCAGTGCTCCTCCCTGTTGAACACCAATTGGGAGAAGCACTGGGGTGGCAAGGGCACAGAATGGACTCTGGGTGCAGTAACGTCCATGTTGATCACCAAGAGTGGCTCAGTAACACCACTAATGACTTAGTTGGCTGAGTCCTAAGGGACAGATTTGCTAGACTGGGTCTGTGACAGGCGGTGTGGGAACCAACAAAAGAAACAAACCTACTTGACCTCTTCCTCCCCAATCTGCCTACTGCAGATGCATATGTCCAGGGAAGTAATAGTGGGATTGAGCACCACATATTCCGTCATGTTATGTGGCACTACCACTGTGCAAGAGGGGATAGATTTTGAACTGATCTACAAACTCAAAACAGAGCATCCATTAGGAACTGTGGGCCATCAGCAGCAGCAGAATTGTATTCAACCACAATCTATAACCTCTTTTCCTGTTTGTTCATGAGATGTGAGTGCCGCTGGCTAGGCCAGAATTTATTTCCCATTCCTAATTGCCCTTGACAAGGTGGTGGTGAGCTGCCTTCTTGAACCGGTGTAGTCCATGTGGTGTAGGTACACCCACTGTGCTGTTAGGAAGGGTGTTCCAGGATTTTGACCCACCACATAAAAGGAACGGTGATATATTTTCAAATCAGGATGGCGAATGGCTTGTAAGGGAACTTCCAGATGTGGTGTTTCCATATGTCTGCTGCTTTTGTCCTACTAGGTGGTAGAGGTCATGGGTTTGGAAGGTGCTGTCTAAGGATGCTTGGTGAATTGGCAGTGCATCTTGTAGATGGTATACACTGCTGCCACTTTGCATTGATGGTGGAGGGAGTGAATGTTTGTGGATGTGGTGCCAAACAAGAGGAATAGTTTGTTCTGGATGGTGTCGAGCTTCTTGTGTGTTGTTGGAGCTGCACTCACCCAGGGGAGTGGGGAATATTCCATCACACTCCTGACTTGTGCCTTGTAGATGGTGGACAGGCTTTGGGGAGTCAGGAGGTGAGTTACTCACTGCAGAATTCCTAACCTCTGACCTGCTCTTGTAGCCATAGTATTTATATGGCTAGTCCAGTTCAGTTTCTGGTCAATGGTAACCCCCAGGATGTTGACAGTGAGGGATTCAGCAATGGTAATGCCATTGAATGTCAAGGAGCCATGGTTAGATTCTCTCTTGTTGGAGATAGTCATTGCCTGGCACTTGTGTGGCATGAATATCACTTGGCACTTGTCATCCCAAGCCTGAATACTGTCTAGGTCTTGCTGCATTTGGACATGGACTGCTTCATTCTCCAAATAAAAGCCATTATTCCATTTGCCTTCCCTATTACCTGCTGAACTTGTATGCTAACTTTTTGTGTTTCATGCTCGAGGACCCCCAAATCCCTCTGTGCTGTGGCTTTCTGCAGTCTTTTTCCATTTAAATAACATTCAGCTCCTCTATTCTGCTGCCAAAGTGCATCACCTGACATTTTCCCACATTATATTCCATTTGCCAATTTTTTGCCCATTCATTTAACCTGTCTATATTGCTCTGTAGACTCTTTGTGTTATCCTTACCACTTGCCTTCCCACCTATTTTTGTGTCATCCGCAAACTTGGCGATAGTACATTCACTTCCATCATCCAAGTTGTTAATATATATTGTAAATAATTGTGGCCCCAGCAAGATCCCTGTGGCACTCCACTAGTTACAGGTTGCCATCCTGAAAATGCCCCCCTTATCCCAACTCTCTGTCTTCTATTAGTTAGCCAATTCTCTATCCATGCTAATATACTACCCCAACACCATGGGCTCTTATCTTATTAAGGAGCCTTATGTGAGATATCTTATCGAACACCTTTTGGCAATCCAAATATATCACATCTACTGTTCCCCTTTATCTATCCTGCTTGTTACCTCCTCAGAGAATTCTAATAAATTTGTCAGGCATGATTTCCCCTTCATGAAGCCATGGTGACTCTGCTTGATTATATATTGTATTTCTGAATGCTCTGCTATTACACCTTATAATAGACTCTAACATTTTCCCAATGACATATATTAAGCTAACTGGCCTATAGTTACCTGTTTTTTGTCTCCCTCCCTTTTTGAATAAGGGTGTTACATTGGCATTTTTCCAATCCTCTGGGACTTTTCCAGAATCTAAGGATTCTTGGAAGATTACTACCAGTGCATCCACTATCTCTGCAGCTACTTCCTTTAATATCCTAGGATGCAACCCATCAGGTCCAGGGCACTTATCGGCCTTTAGCCCCATTAGTTTCCCTAGTACTTTTTCTGTAGTGATAGTTATTGTATTTATTTCCTTCCCCGCTTATGCCCCTTGATTACTTAGTATTTTTGGAATACTATTAGTGCCTTCTACTGTGAAGACTGATGGAAAGTATTTATTTAACTCCTCTGCCATTTCCTGGTTTCCCTTTATTATGTCCCCAGCCTCATTCTCTAAGGGGCCTACGGCCACTTTGGCCTCTCTCTTCCTTTTTATGTATTTAAAGAAGCACTTATTGTTAGCATTTATATTACTTGTTAGTTTACCCTGAAAGTTTATTTTCTCCCTCTTTATTATTTTTTGGTCATCTTTTGTTGGTTTTTAAAACTTTCCCAATCCTCTGGTTTACCACTAATCTTTGTCACATTGTATGTTTTTTCTTTCAATTTGATACTATCCTTAACTTCCATGGTTAAACATGGTTGGCCTATCCCCTTCCTAGGATCCTTCTTCCTCACTGGGATATATCTTTGTTGTGAGTCATGAATTATTTTCTTAAACGTTTGCCATTGTTCATCAACCCTCTTTTCTGCTAAACTCCTTACCCAGTCCAGTACAGCCAACTCTGCCCTCATTCCTTTGTAGTTATCTTTACTTAAGTTTAGCACAGTTGTTTCCGACCCAAGTTTCTCATTCTGAAACTGAATGTTAAATTCTACAATGTTATGGTCACTGCTTCCTAGGGGATCTTTTACTCTGAGCTCATTTATTAAACCTGCCTCATTATACATTACCAGATCCAAAATAGCCTGATCCCTGGTTCAGCTCACAACATATTGTTTTAGGAAACTGTCCCAAGCACACTTTGAGTTCTTCCTCGTGGCTACTTCTGCCAATTTGATTTTCCCAATCTACATGAATTATGATTAATGTACTGCCTTTTTTACATCTCCTTATTACCTCCTGATTTATTCTCTGTCCGACAGTATAGCTACATTTATGGGGCTTATAGACTACTCCCACCAGTGTCTTCTTCCCCTTGTTATTTCTTACCTCCACCCATATGGATTCTACATCTTCCGATCCAAGATCATTTCTTGCTTTCGTACATATTCCATCTCATACTAACAAAACTACCCCACCACCCTTTCCTTCCTGCCTGTCCTTTCGAAAAGTCACATATCCCTGAATATTTAGTTCCCAGCTTTGATCTCCTTGTAACCATGTCTCCATAATGGCTATAAGATCATACCCATTAACCTCTATTTGTGCCGTTAATTCATTAATTTTGTTCCGAATATTACATGCATTTAAGTAAAGAGCCATTAATTTTGCCTTTTTGCCATTTTTTTTCTCTCTTTGACCCTATTTGCTGCTTTTTTTATGTTTATACACACTGTCCCTCCCTGTCACACTCTGAGTATCATTACCTAAATAGCTGCCCTGCAAGGCTGCCATATCCTTTTGCTTTGTAAGCCTACGTATCCTCGCCCCAGAAAACCCCCACCCCCGCCCCTCTATTTAGTTTTAAACCCTCTCTAAAGCCCTAGTTATTCGATTCACCAGGACACTGGTGCTAGCATGGTTCAAGTGAAGCCCGTCCCACCAGAACAGCTCCCTTCTACCCCAGTACTGGTGCCAGTGTCCCATGAACTGAAACCCATTCCTCCCACACCAATCTTTGAGCCATGCATTTAACTCTTTGACTTTATTTATACTATGTCAGTTTGCCCATGGCTCGGGTAGTAATCCCGAGATTATTACCTTGGAGGTTCTGCTTTTTAATTTAGCTCCTAACTGATCAAATTCTTTCAGCAGAATCTCCTTTCTAGTCCTATCAATGTCGTTGGTACCAACGTGGATGGCGACAACTGGATCCCTCCCCTCCCACTCCAAGTTCCTCTCCAGCCCTGAGGAGATGTCTTTAGCCCTGGCACCCGGCAGGCAACACAACCTTTGGGTCTCACGCTCACTGCTGCAGAGAACAGTATCTATCCCCCTAATTATACTGTCTCCTAACACTACTACGTTCCTATTTTCTCCCCCCACTTGAATGGCTCCCTGTACCGTGGTGCCGTGGTCAGTTCGCTCATCCTCCCTGCAGTCCCCGCTCTCGTCCACACAACTTGCAAGAACCTCGTAACTTTTGGACAATTTCAGGGTCCGAGGCTCCTCGAATGCTACCCCCGGGTCCCCATACCTGCCTCACCTGCAGTCACACCCTCCTGTCCCTGATCACAGACCAAATTTGAATTACCTAACCTGAGGGGTGTGACTGCCTCCTGGAGCAAAGTGTCCAGGTAACTTTCCCCCTCCCTGATGTGGCGCAATGTCTGCAGTTTGGACTCCAGCTCCTCAACTCGGATCCGAAGTTCCTCGAGCTGCAAACACTTACTATAGAAGTGTTTGCTCCGGATCACCTTGGTGTCCAGCAGTGCCAACATGCTGCAGAAGCAACACATCACCCATCCTGCCATCGCTATCATATTTTATTTAATTTCTTAATTAATTACTCTAGTATCCCTGCTCCTTATATTTTATTGTAGTTAATTTTTTACACCAGTATCGATCTTATACTTAAAAAGCCATTTTTAAGAAAAAGAGAGAAAAAAAAGACCAGAGACCTAAACACAAACTAAAGACCTTCCTTTTGCTTTAAAGAAATACTCACCTTCCCTGCTCACCAATCAGCTGCTTTCCTTGCACCCGCGTCGCGTTGTGGTATGTGACGTAACTTTGCCACTGGTCTCACTGCAGATAGGCCTCTCGATCCGTGCCTATTATCCTCCCCCGCTCACCTCTTGCTCAAAATATACTATTTTGAGCCTTAGGAATGGAATAAACCTTAATCACTTAACAGATACTCACCAATTAACGAGCTTCTTCTTCTGTAGCAGAGCAAGATTCAATTCCTGGAGGCTGAAAAAGTTTTTAGGCAAAAGCAGCCAAACACCTCTTTCCCTTCCTCTGCTTAACTCCCTGAAGCACTCAACTCTGGCACTCTATTGTAAGTCACACTCAAGTGCTAAGTCGTACTAAGTTGGTTACCTATATATATACCCCTAACACAAAAGGTTATGTGGTGTAGGTACACGCTGTGGGTGTCCTACACCACATAGATTGCAGCAGTTTAAGATGGCAGCTCACCACCACCTTCTCAAAGGCAATTAGGGATGGGCAATAAATGCTGGCCTAACCAGCGATGTCCACATCCCATGAGTGAATATAAAAAAGGAAATGGCACACCTGAGAGGAGACACAGGGTCTGCTTACTGGAGTGGCTGATGTTGTTGAACCTGAATGAAGAAGTGCAGAAACTCAATAACATGACAATGGTAACAACTAACTGCATTGGAATTGTTGATGTTAATTTGGGGAAGCTGGATGTAATTACTGCACATTCTCAAATTTCCAGCTTAAAAATATTGCAGTGATAGGAGCGATATCAATCCTTAATGCTAAACTGATCAATAAGCAATTTGTTTTACAAAATATCTCCCCATCAGACTGGCTGGGGCCATGTTCTTAGAGAGGCAGGACTTCAGCCATATTAAATCACAGTAATTGGGTTTCTTGGAACATTATTGCAAAAATCGTATTCACCCTGGATTCTTCTCTCCCTGTCAGCCATATTACTGCTTACAGAAAACTTAAAAAGACTCCCTGCCAGGAGCTGAGCATGGCTGTGTACTAATGGAGTTTAGACTTTTACTTTTAGAAACTTTGTCTTTTTGACAGTCAGTTTTGCGTCTGTTCATTTCAATGAATTGGACGTCACCTGGTTGAAAAAAATTGAAGCAGATGTGGGAAATTTAGATTGAAAATCAAATCAAAAGTACTAGAGAATTGAACAGGTTTGTGCAAAATGCCCTAACATTCATCCCATTTATTACAATTCAACACTTTGGGCCAGATTTTCATGGAGGAGGTGGGAAGTTTATGTTGGAAAACATTCTGACCTGGCAGGCCCATCTCCTTAAGGCCCCCATCCGCCCTACTTTCACTCTTGGGAGACAGGCCGGGATGGAGTTGGGCCCATCGCCTCTGGAGACAGGCCCAAGGCGACAACTGACATGGGCAGATGGCCAAGCCAGCAGGCTGGTTGACCCACCTCTCTTTACTAGGGCATTGGCCTAGTTTAATGATGAATGTCAGGCCCTCAAATACTTATCCCTCACCCTGTCATCCCCACCCACCTCATGCCCCCTCCATGCCCTCCACATCCCCCCGCCAAACTCCATGCCCCATGCTCTCCATAGCCCTCAAGCTACCTTCATGCTCCCGCATATTCCCCATGCTCCCTCCTTGCTCCCCCCATGCCCTCTCCATGCTCCCCATGTGTCCTCCATTCCAATGCACCAGGTATCCATCCCGTCCCTGCTTCCCCAGAAAGAAAATATGGTGGGCAGGAACCTTTTTGAAGATGAGTCTATCGGGTTGTGAAGTTTCCTGACTTGACCTTCCCACCTCCTCCACAAAGTTCTGGCCCTGAGTGCCTGCAGTCTGACCAATGTATTGGTGTCAGCAATGACTGGAGACTGTAGTAAAAGAACAATTAGCAGCAGGCATAGACAAGCTGATTGGAAACAGAAATGCAGAAGTAGGCTATGAAAAATAAAATATATGTTTGAAGTGCAATGCCTGCTGTTACGTAGGCAATGCAGCAATCACTCTGCAATGTCCCACAAACAACCATGAGATTAATGACATGCTGACCTTGTTTTTATTGGCATTGGCTGGGGATGAACTGTTTAGGCCAACAGTTGCCTGTGTGCAGTTATTAGTGTATGAGGATAACTGAGTTCCTTTGTACATCAACACTTCCCAATCTATCACCACTCAGATAATACTCTGCCATCCTGTTTTTCCTATCGGAGTGGATAACTTCACACATATCCAAGTTATATTGCATCTGCCATGTATTTGCCCACTCACTCAATTTGTCTAAATCGCCTTGAACATCCCCCTCACCTCTTACATTCCCGCCAAGCTTTGTGTCGTCAGAAAACTTGGAAATATTACATTTGGCATTCCCTCTTCCAGACCATTGATAAATATTGTGAAAGCTGGGGACCAGATACTGATTATTGCGGTACCCCACTAGTCACTGCTTGGCAGTCCAAAGAAGTCCCATTCATTCCTGCTCTCTGTTTCCTGTCTGCTAACCAATTCTCAATTCATGCCAATATATTACCCCCAATCCCGTGCGCTTTAATTTTGCACACTAACCTCTTATGTGGGACTTTATCAAAAGCTTTCTAAAAATCCAAATACACCACATCCACTGATTCTCCCTTATCTATTCTGCTAGTTACATCCTCAAAAAACTCCAGTAGTTTTGTCAAACGCAATTTCCCTTTCAGAAATCCATGTTGATTTTGTTTAATCCCGTTGATATTTCTAAGTGTCTTGTGCCAGGCAATGACCATCTCCAACAAGAAAGAATCTAACCATCACCCCTTGACATTCAATGGCATTACCATCGCTGAATCCCCCACTATCAACACTGTGGGGGTTACCATTAACCAGAAACTGAACTGGACTAGCCATATAAATACTGTGGCTACAAGAGCAGGTCAGAGGCTAGAAATCCTGCGGTGAGTAACTCAACTCCTGACCCCCCAAAGCCTGTCCACCATCTACAAGGCATAAGTCAGCAGTGTGATGGAATACTCTCCATTTGCCTAGGTGAGTGCAGCTCTAATAATACTCGAGAAGCTTGACACCATCCAGGACCATCCAAAGACCACTTGATTGGCACCCCATCCACAAACATTCACTTCCTCCACCACCAACGCACATTAGCAGCAGTGTACCATCTACAAGATGCTCTGAAGGAACTCAGCATGCCTCCTTAGACAGCACCTTGCAAACCCATGACCACTACCATCTAGAATGACAAGAGCAGAAGACACATGGGAACAAAAGCACATGGAAGTTCCCCTCCAAGTCACTCACAGTTCCTTCACTGTCGCTGGGTCAAAATCCTGGAACTCCCTTCCTAACAGCACTGTGGATGTACCTACAGCACATGGATTGCAGTGGTTCAAGAAGGCAGCTCACCACCACCTTCTCACGGCAATTAGGGGTGTGCAATAAATGCTGGCCTAGCCAGTGACGCTCACATCCCATGAATGAATTAAAGAAAAGAAACCAGGGAGGAAATATTGGAGGGTCTGACCACAATTTTCCAATCCTCACTGGATACAGGTGAGGTGCCAGAGGATTGGAGACCTGCTAACATTGTATCTTTATTTTAAAAATGGAGCAAGAAATAGACCAGATAATTACAGGCCAGTCAATCTGACCTCAGTAGTGGGCAAATTATTAGAATCAATTCTGAGCGACAGGATAAACTGTCATTTGGAAAGGCATGGATTAATCAAAGATAGTTAGCATAGATTTGTTAAGGGAAGTTTGTGCTTGACTAATTTGATTCAACTCTTTGAGGATGTAACAAGGATGATTGAAGGGTGGTGCAGTTGATGTGGTCAACATGGATTTTAGCAAGCAGAAGGCTTTTGACAAGGTTCCACATGGCAGTCTGTGTAAAAAAAAATCAAAGCCCATGGGATCCATTGGAATGTAGCAAGTTGGAAACAAAATTGTCTCGGTGGCAGGAAACAAGAGTGATTTTTGATGGGCATTTTTTGCGACTGGAAGGTTGTTTCCAGTGGAGTTCCGCAGGGCTCAGTACCAGCCTGCTTTTTGTGGCATATATTGATGGTTTGGACATAAATGGAGGAGGAATGATCAAGAAGTTTGTGGATCACACAAAAATTGGCCGTGCAGTTGAGAGCAAGGAGGATTGGTGTAGACTGCAGGAAGATATCAATGGACTGATCGAATGGGCAGAAAAGTGGCAAATGGAACTGAACCCAGAGAAGTGTGAGGTGGTGCATTTGGGGAGGTCAAACAAGGAAAAAGTTTACACAATAAATGGGAGGATACCGAAAGGTGTAGAGGAAGTGAATGCCCAAAGTGAACCTTGGAGTGAATGTCCACAGATCCCTGAGGGTAGCAGGACAGGTTTATAAGGTAAGGGAAAATCTATATGGAAGGCACAATATCACAATTTGTTGGTGCATTTTTTCAGGATATTCAAAGGGATGATCCCTTGTAAAACTTCGCATTGTAACATTAAAAATGATTTGCATTAAAGGTGATGCATTCTTTCAGTGGTGCTTTTTTTATTTTAAAAAAGGAAGTAAAGAACATGACTTTGGATTTTATTTGCTCTCTGTATGTGGGCAATGCTGGCAAAGTTGCATTTGTTGCCCATCCCTGGCTGATTTGAGGTGGAGGGCCTTTAACAGATGAAGCAGATCATCGCTTACCCAAAAGTCGTCTCATCAGTCAATTTCCCACCTTGTTCAACACCCCCCCCCCCAAACTCCCCCTCAATCACCCCAGTTCTCAGGCATTTTAACCCTTTCGGAGTCAGTTCACAGAGTGACTGACTGGAATTTTACATCCCTCTGAGAGCTAGCTGGCAGGAGCATCATGTCCATTGCCTACCTGCTTCTGATGGAATTCTAGCAGGGGCATGGGAGGTGTTGGGAAGCTTGCCTACCATGAAGTTACCGACTGGTTGAATACATTTCTGCTGTTGCTGATGGCCCACAGTGCCTTGTGGATATTTTGAGTTGCTAGATCTTTTCTGAATCAATCTCATTTTGCACAGTGGTTACCACAAAGTACAATGGATGGTACCTCATTGTGAAGTGGGGACTTTGGTCTCCACAAGGACTTTACTATTGTCACCCCTGCCAATACTGTCATGGATCGATGCATCTGCCAGATGGTTTTGTGAGGGTGAGATCAAGTAGGTTTTTCCCTCTTGTTGATTCCCTCATCAACAGCCACAGGCCCAGCCTAGCAGATTTGTCCTTCAGGACTTGGTAAGCTTGATCAGTAGTGATGCTACTGAGCCACTCTTGGTGATGGACATTGAAGTCCCACATCCAGAGTACATTGTGTGTCCTTGCCACCCTCAGTGCTTCTTCCAATTTCTCAGTGCTTCTTCCAATTGGTGTCCAACATGGTGACATACTGATTTATCAGCTGAGGGAGAGCGGTAGAGAAGCAGATGGATTTTTATGGCAATTTGATAGTTTCATGGGACTGAATGAAATGAAATGCAAGATTCCCCCCCTCCACATAAAATGTTGTGGGGGAGGGGAGCCCACCAAGGGCAACACAGGTTGTCCAATCTTTCCCGGTAAGATAAACACCCCCATCCTATGTATCAGTTGAGTGAACCTTCTCTGAACTACTAATGCATTTATGTCCTTTCTTAAATAAGGAGGCCAAAACTGTGCAGAATACTCTAGATGTGGTCTCACTAATGCCCTGTACAACTGAAACAAAATATCCCTACTTGTATATTCCATTCCCTTGCAATAAATGACAACATTTCATATGTCTTCCTAATCACTTGCTATATCTACATACTAATTTTTCCTGATTCATGCAAAAGGACATCCAGATCCCTTAGAACTCAGAGTTCTGCAATCTCTCTCCATTTAAATAATATGCTGCTTTACTATTCTTCCTGTCAAAGTGGACAAGTTCACATTTTCCCACATTATCCTCCATCTGCCAAATTTTTGTTCACTCACTTAACCTGCCTATGTCCCTTTTCAGACTCCTTATGTTCTCTTCACAACTTACTCTCCTATCTGTCTTTGTGTCATCAGCAAATTTAGCAACCATGCATTCGGCCCCTTCTTCCAGTCATTGATATAAATTGCAAATACTTGAGGCCCCAGCACTGATCCCTGTGGCACTCCACTCATCAAGTCTTGCCAACCCAAAAAAAACCTTTTTGGGTCTTTTTGGGTTGGCAATATGTGACGGGATCAGTGCTGGGGCCTCAACCATGTACAATTTATATCAATGACTTGGAAGAAGGGGCCAAATGATCCACTCCTCTCTCTCTCAAACTGAATGTGAAATTCATATTATGATGACTGCTACCTAAGGATGCCTTCACTATGAGGTCATTAATTAATCCTGTCTCATTGCACATTACTAGGTCTAATATAGTCTGCTGTCTGGTTGGTGCTAAAACCTGCTGCTCTAAGAAACTGTTCCGTAAACCCTCTAATGAACTCATCCAGTCTACTTTTGCTAATCAGATTTGTCCAATCTATATGTAGATTAAAATCATCATGATTATCACTGTTCCTTTCTCACAAGCCCTCATTATTTCTTCATTTATACCCCATCCCACAGTTAGGGGGCCTATAAACACTCCCAGAAGTGGCTTCTTACCTTTACTATTTCTCACAAAAAGATTAAAAAAACATAGTTTGTGCACCATGACAAATACACTGGTGTTGAGAAAATATGGTAAAATTAAACTTTTAGTTCCAGTTCATCAATTTCTAAATTGATCATTGAACTAGAAATTACAATCACAGTTTTAGTAACACCCAAAACATTGGTTAAAAATTTTAGAAACTCCCATAATCTCTCGTGGTAAAACAGAATTTGACTTATAAATTAATGAAATTATAGACAGCCCTTCCCAAAACACTGGTTAAGATATTTGAATCACATATAATGAAAATAGCATTTGACTTATTTAGTTATCATAATATCATTACTCTGGTTACAATCAATAATCACATTTAGACATTAACTTTGTGGGAAAATATTTTATGGACCTTTCCAATCTTTGCTTGGGGTTCCAACAATTTCCTTATGATAGATGTTAAGCTAAAAGGCCTGCAGTTCCCTGTTCTCAGTCTCTTTCCTTTTTGGAATGGAGGAGTAATATTTTCCAACCTGATGGGACCTTTTCAGAATCTAGGGAATTTTGGAAAATTAAATGAATGCACATACTATCTCAGCAGCTACTTCTTTTAAGACTCTAGGATGAAGTCTGTCAGGATCTGGGGACTTGTTAGCTTGTGTGGGTGAAATTAAACAATTATATGGCTCAATTTGAAGAAAAACAGGGATTTTTTTTCCTGTATTGAAGTAAACCTTCCTCCCTCAACCAACATTACCAAAGACAAACTAATTGGTTAATAATCTCACTTACTGTTTGTGGGACTGTGGTCTGTGTAGATTGGCTTCCATATCTGCTGTGCTTTGGAAGTAACATATTGTTGGAGTACTTTGGGATGTTGTAAGAATGCTAAAAGGAACAATATGAAAGCTAGCTTTTCCCCTTTGTTTCCTTAAAAACGTCTGATGCAATAACACGAAGCACATCATTAAATTTTGCGTGTGAGCTGTAATTGAGATGAGACGGAGACACAGCTCCTTAATCCATACATTCATGATGTCAATGCCCCTTTAAAAATGAGCTTCTAAAACTACAAACATTTAACTATTCTTTTTCTAATAGAGGTTTGGCAAGCCAAAGTTGAGCTGTTCCTCATTTGTCAAGCTATCCCATGCCCTATAACTACATTTGTCATATTTGAAATACAGGAAATCTGCACGCAAAATGAAATATCGGATTGGATAACCATCTCAGCATGGGTGATATAAATATCTTTTATATCATTTGTGTGGTGTTTAATCTGTATATTAAAAATATTGCACACAACACAAACTTCCAGTCCACAAACTTACTCTTGTCTTTTTAATGCTGTTTGGCCATGTTTTAGTGTTGTAATCTACCATTGTAACATTTCCAATTCCATTTTCTCGTGTCAACTGCTATGATGTAGTTGGAGGCTCTGATTATGATGTGACTCTGTGGGGCAAATTTCTTTCGATATCTTATAAATGTAAAATAAATCACATTCATCAATCGACCGTGTGCAACAATAATTTGTTAGTATTTTATATATATTATACAACTGAAATATATTATATATATATATCTTTACTGTCTCTGATCTGCACAGAGGACTCTTCATTGAGCATCTAAAGGTCCCAGCATTTAGTTTAGTGAACTGAGTTCAAATAAAATTGTGACAATAGAGCTATTTTTGAATAGAGGGGATGTCAAATCAAAAATCAAACTAAATGAGAGCAGAAATGAATATTTCTGTAAAAAGATACAATTCTGAAGAAGAAAGGATTAACTCGCCACTTTATTTGAACACCTCTCTGAATATTCATATCGTACAAGGAGTAAATTAATGAAACTTATCAAAAAAGAAGGGTTATTTGCTTGGTAAAAACAATCATTGGAAAGGCATGCAAAATGATGCGGCATTAGAACATTGTTGAAAGCATGTATTTCACGCACAAGTCAGGCTTGGTATTAGAGAGGGGAAGAAATGATTATTCCTTTCAAATGCAATCTTTCTTATTTCTGCCTTTTATTTATTTGTTACGAATTAACTGCAGAGCTCATTGTTACACAGATAAAATTGGAATTTTCAGACAGAAACTGCACCTCAGAGGGGTGATCGTGGAAACAAAGCTGCAAGCAGACCTCCAAACATTAAGATTTAAAATATGTACTTTAATAAATGCCAAAGACTCATAACATCAATTTAAAAGAAGAACAATGTTTCCTGCATTTAGTAATGTTTAACTGCAATTTGCACCTTAACAATTTACCAGTGATTTATGCATTGGTTTTTCACAATGGTCCTTGCAGTTAGTTGAGGACATTCATTCAAGATGGCTTCAGTGAGTCAGCTCCCCGCTGAGCTCCTTACTGAGCATTCCTTGGTTACCTGTTTGATCTTATATCCCCCAACCTCCTCTCTCCCACTGTTTAAGTTGCCCTGCAGGCACTAATAGTGGGTGCAATGTAGCCCTAACTACATTAAGTTAACTGCTGTTTAAACTGTCACTGCCCATCCCTCAACCACCACCACCTCCCCCACTCCCGCTTTTAGTCAGCATTGGATCTTTCCTCAAATTTGTCTTCCAATTTCCTGGAACCTCAGGACATCAGGACTATGCTTTTGCACTGAACCACACCAAAAGGTACTGTGTCTCTGATCTGTTGCTCCATAGCTTAAAATTTAAAGTGATTTTAAGCAGCTAACTGCTCACCACTGCTGTTTCCTGGTGAGCCTGGAACTGGACTACTACTTTCACTGCTTTATCGCCTTCAGCTACTCTATGATACCTCACCAGAGATTCACTACAATAGAATAAAAACAAAAATTGCTGGAAAAGCTCAGTAGGGCAGGCAATATCTGTGGAGAGCAAAACAAGGTTGACGGGTAGAACTTTGGAAGCCCACCGGAGGCAGGAACAGAGGCAGGTGGGCTAGGAAATTCCCGCTGCTGGCCGTCATTGCTGGTTTGCCAGCACAGTCTAAGTTCTCAGCCATTTGTAAAGAGGCTGGATCATAGGCAAAATGGCTACCCACCCCCAAGAAGTGGGTAACCAGTCGAGGCCATGAAAGGATCTATTAAGGCCCCACTCCCACTCCAATGTTAGGCTCCCAGTCAGCAGGCAAGCCCCCTGCAGTGGCCAAAAAAAGGCCAGTGAGAGGAGGTGGCCTCCAGGCGTGAGGGGCCAGCGCTCCCACTTACAATGGCTGCAAGAAGAGGGTTGCGTCTCCACAAAGGTGGAATGGCAGCATTGTACTCTCAAAGATTTTTAAAGTGCTAAGAGGGAGCCTCAATCTTAAGGCATACTCTCTCTCTCTCACTGGAAGAGGCAGGCTGCAGCTTCTCCCTGTAGGAGGCTTCCTCTCGGCCCTCCACTGCTCAGAAACTGGAAAAAGTTAGAGATGTCAAAGAGGGAAAAGGGTGAGTGGTGGGGGTGGATGGAGAAGGTCAAGAGAAAACCTTTGATGGGGTGGAAGGCAGGAAAGGGTAAATGACAAAGGGGCGCGAGACAAAAGGAGATAGAATGGGACAAATAAAGAAACAAAAGATGGATTGATAGGAGGTGTAAATAGGAAAAGAAGAATCAAAACTGATCAAAAAAATTGCTGCCTGACCTGCTGTGTTTTTCTCGCATTTTCTCTTATTATTTCAGATTTCCAGCATTCACTGTATTTTGCTTTTGGATCAGATAATCATTCTACAGGGCCAAAGTATATTTCTCTACTGCTTTTGGATCTTACTGTGAACTCTAACTTTCCTACCGTTTTTTCTGTCCACAGCCAATTCTGCATATCTTCTGGATCTTCATTCCTACAGAAATACCTCTATCAGTGCAGCCTCTGACACTGTACCCTTCAAATAGCTCCTCAACTTCACTCGCCCGTCACTCATGTCTCCGAACTTGTGCAAGATATTGTTGATACTCTATGCCACCTCCACCATACCTATCCAACTTTACCCCACTATTGGACCTTGGATTTTAACTCTGGACTGCCTCCTATTGTCTCCTCTCTATTCCCTGATTGCTATCAGGAGATATGTATCTGCATAATTGCTATGTAATTCCTCTGGAACTTAAGCTTTCTTTGTGTCCACTTGCATTGGCATTTTGGCTATCGTTCTGTCTCATTTTATTACTGCCTTTTTCCCACCCCTTTTTGACTTCTATTCTCTTCACCCCTTCTCTCCGTCAATATGCCTCCTTTCATTTCTTCCGACTTGGGTACACTGCTCTCCAAAATCCCAACATCTAACCCCCCACTTCCCTCTCCAACCCTATCCCCATCTGTGTCCACCTCTAGGGAAAAAAAAAAACCCTTGATCTCTCCATCCATTCCATCGACCGCCCCATCTCCAACCTCCCTTTCCTCTCCAAAGTCCTTGAACGTGCTTTTGCCTGCCAAATTCGTGCCCTTATTCCCTGGAACTCCATGCTTGAATCCCTCCAATCGAGTTTCTGCTCCTGCCATATTACTGAAACAGCTCAAAATGACTTTCTATGTGACTGTTACAAAGTCAAACTATCCTTTCTCGTCCTTCTTAAGCTGTCTGCAGCGTTTTACATGGCTGACCACACCATCGTCCTCAACATTTCTCCAAAACTGGATGGGACTGCATTCGACTGGTTCCATTCTTATCAGTCCAGTCATTGCCAGACAATCACCTGCAATGGCTTCTCCTCCAAAACCCAGAGCATTACCTCTGGTGTCCTTCAAGAATCTATCCTTGTCCCTCCTCTGTTTCTCACCAACATGCTACCCCTTAGCAACATCATATGAAAACACAGCGTCAGTTTCCACATGAACACTGATGCCACCTCATCACTCTTGACCCTCCACTGTCTCTAAATGGTCCGACTGCTTGTCCAATATTTGGTACTAGATTAGCAGAAAGTTCCCCCAACTAAACATTGGGAAGACCGAAACCATGTTGGTATGACATAGAAAATGAGATGCACAAAGTGTGACAGACAGGAAGTACTGTATTTTTTTATTCATTCATGGGATGTGGGTGTCACTGGCTAGGCCAGCATTTATTGTCCATCCCTAATTGCCCTTGAGAAGGGGGTGGTGAGCTGCCTTCTTGAACCGCTGCGGTCCATGTGGTGTAGGTACACCCACAGTGCTGTTAGGGAGGACCTACCAGGACTTTGACCCAGCGACAGTGAAGGAACGGTGATATAGTTCCAATTCAGGATGATGATTGGCTTGGAGGGGAAGTTCCAAGAGGTGGTGTTCCCATGTGTCTGCTGCCTTTGTCCTTCTAGATGGTAGCGGTTTTGGGTTTGGAAGGTGCTGACTGAGGAGGCTTGGTGAGTTCTTGCAGTGCATCTTGTAGATGGTACACACTGCTGCCACTGTGCATTGGTGGTGGAGGGAGTGAATGTTTGTTGATGGGGTGCCAATCAAGCGGGCTGCTTTGTCTGAGATGGTGTAAAGCTTTTTGAGTGTTGTTGGAGCTGCACTCATCCAGGCAAGTGGGGAGTATTTCATTACACTCCTGACTTGTGCCTTGTAGATGGTGGACAGGCTTTGGGGAGTCAGGGGGTGAGTTACTCATCACAGGATTCCTAGCCTCCGACCTGCTCGTGTAGCCACAGTATTTATATGGCTAGTCCAGTTCTGTTTCAATGGTAACCCCAAGGATGTTGATAGTGGGGGATTCAGCAATGGCAATGCCATTGAATATCAAGGGGAGATGGTTAGATTCTCTTTTGTTGGGGATGGTCATTGCCTGACACTTTTGTGGCATGAATGTTACTTGCCACTTGTCAGCCCAAGCCTGGATGTTGTCCAGGTCTTGCAGCATTTGGACATGGACTGCTTCAGTATCTGAGAAGGAATGAATGGTGCTGAACATTGTGAAATCATCAGCGAACATCCCCACTTCTGACCTTATGATGGAAGGAAGGTCATTGTCGAAGCAGCTGAAGATGGTTGGGCCTTGAACACTTTCCTGAGGAACTCCTGCAGTGATGTCCTGGAACTGAGATGACTGATCTCCAACAACCACAACCATCTTCCTTTGTGCTAGGTATAACTCCAACCAGTGGGGAGTTTTCCTCCTGATTCCCATTGACTCCAGTTTTGCTAGGGCTCCTTGATGCCACACTCGGTCAAATGCTGCCTTAATATCAAGGGCAGTCACTCTCACCTCACCTCTGGAGTTCAGCCCTTTTGTCCATGTTTGAAACAAGGATGTGATGAGGTCAGAAACTGAGTGACCCTGGCGGAACCCAAACTGAACGTCAGTGAACAGGTCATTGCTAAGCAAGTGGCATTTGATAGTACTGTTGATGGCCCCTTCCATCACTTTACTGATGATCGAGGGAAGACTGATGGGCCAGTAATTGGCCGGGTTAGATTTGACCTGCTTTTTGTGTACAGTACATACCTGGGCAATTTTCCACATTGCTGGCTAGATCCCAGTGTTGCAACTGTACTAGAACTGCTTAGCTAGGAGCACAGCAAGTTCTGGAGCACATCTTCAGCACTAATACTGGAATGTTGTCAAGGCCCATAGCCTTTGCAGTATCCAGTGCCTTCATCTGTTTGTTGGCATCACGTGAAGTGAATTGAACTGGCATCTGTGATGCTGGGGACCTCTGGAAGAGGCCGAGATGGATCATCCACTTGGCACTTCTGGCTGAAGATTGCTGCAAATATTTCAGCCTTATCTTTTGCACTGATGTGCTGCACTCCCCATCATTGAGGATGGGGATATTTGTGGAGTCCTCTCCTCGTCCAGTGAGTTGTCAATTTGTCCACCACCATTCACGACTGAATGTGGCAGGACTGCAAATCCATTCGTTGTGGAATCACTTAACTCTGTCTATCATTTGTTGCTTATGCTGTTTGGCATGCAAGTAGTCCTGTGTTGTTGCTTCACCAGGTTGATACCTCATTTTTGAGTATGCCTGGTGCTGCTCCTGGCATGCTCTCCTGCTCTCTTCATTGATCCAAGGTTGATCCCCTGGTTTGTTACTGATGGTTGAGCGGACGATCTGCTGGGACATGAGGTTACGGATTGTGGTTGAGCACAATTCTGCTGCTAAATAACCCACAGCGCCTCATAGTTGCCCAGTCTTGAGTTGCAAGATCTATTCGAAATCCATTGCATTGTGCTAAATTGTGGTAGTGCTTTGCAACACAATGTGAAGATAGGACTTCGTCTCCACAAGGACTGTGCAGTAGTTACACCTATCAATACTATCAGTCTGTTTTTGATGTATGACAGATATCTAGAAAGATTAATACCAATTCATCTCATAAGGCAACCCCTGGAACAAATGGATGGATTTCCAACAATAAAAATTATTAAAGTTATCACTTTAAGATTAAATCGATTTCAAACACAAATGTTATTATTAATTTTAGTGAGGAACTGCTGAAATATCAAGTGTATTTAGCATAACAATTTAGATTTTATGACTAATTGAATTAATTATTAAATAGTAGCAATAAATAGTTAATTATTTAATGAATTATTTACTTAATTAAATATACATTCAGCAAATTAGCTAATTAAATTTGGTGATTTAATCTATTATGAATAATTTTGGGGATTGTAATATTAAGTCAGTAACTTTAATAAAATTCAGTGAGTAACTTTGTGACAGTTTTGTGGCTTCTGAAGGCTGTATATAAAATGCACATCAAATAGCGTGAATGGATTCATTCTAAAATGCAGTAACCTACTGAATAGTGAGATCACTGGGTATTGCTGTAGGAACTCAGTGAGCAATGTTCCACTGAGTTCTGCTGGCAGAGTAATTATATTGCTGTCTTTTAGTGGAAAGTGCATGTGTAAAAATACTGCAGTTTCTTTTAATGGGTCAGTCAAGGGAAATGACGATAAATTTTCAATGAATCTGTAGATGGGAGTTCAGCAATAAGGGCCTAATGTTTTTGATGGCACAGTAGCAATAACTGCAAGTGAAAATAGTCTCAGTACAGTAAAGCCACATTGAATTGACCAAACGCATGATTGCATGCTGAAACTAAATGAAAACTATGAAAGTAATTAAACAGCACCGCAAGGTCCCAAAAATAAACTAGCAATGAGCAGCAGAATGTAAAACTTATTATATATAAGTTGAACAATTTTTGGCGATATATGTGTATTAAAGCACACCACAAGCTTAGTAAAGGTCCCTGGGAAAGGACATCCAATGTAGCCTTAAACTATATATCAGACTTCTCCTAAACTTGCTGATCTTCAAAGCAGGAATGTAAATGCCCAAAAGTACAAAAGATTATTCTTTACATCATTAATATGTTAGTATGATTAATTCTTTATACATTTATTATGTTAAAAGCTTTATTTTCCATGGTACATACTTCAATTACTAAGCAAACAAAGATGGCAGGAAAAATTATTTTTACAATTATTTGGAACAATTTGGCTGATTCAGCTCCCTCTTTTTATTGATATATTTTATTGATTGCCCGTGGCTGTTTTCAAATTTATACTGATTCCTTATTGGAAGTTTATCTACACCCCTTTTTTAACATTCTTTCATACATTCCTTACTGCTTTAGTCATGTTGCTCTGTTATGAATACGTGTTCAGCCAATCCGTTCTGGGTGTGGCCCAGAAATTATTACCTGTTCAGAAATTGTGCCAAAATACAAATTAATTGTAAAGCTTTTAGAATATATTATGGGCGGTTTTCCTTCAGCATTGGTTACAGTGTGCCAGAAAATATACACTTTTATAGTTATTCGATATAATGCAGAAAATCAGGGACACAGATAAGTGGGGTTTGATTCATTCATGTTCTGTTTTCATTACATGGTGTTCTGGGGTTTTTATGAGAGCTTCGGGGAATGAATTCTGTGAATCTCTTCTTTATTCTGTAGAAACCATAAATAAGCGGTGATTACTTTATGCATATTCTTTTTTTATTTATAAGATATTTCTACATTACATTTTCTTAAAGCTGGTGATATACTGCAAGATGATATACAAAATGCATAATTTAGAGAACACTATCTGTAAATAAATGTGATCTGATAGCCGTTACAGAGACATGGCTACAGGATGACATAGATTGGGACCGGGATATTGAAGGGTACGTGACATTTAGGAAGGACAGGAAGGTAGGAAAAGGTGGAAGGGTGGCTCTGTTAATTAATTATGGTATTAGCATGCTAGAGAGGGATGACCTAAGTT
Source organism: Cetorhinus maximus (assembly GCF_964194155.1). Lineage (NCBI taxonomy): Eukaryota > Metazoa > Chordata > Chondrichthyes > Lamniformes > Cetorhinidae > Cetorhinus > Cetorhinus maximus. The sequence goes on along the minus strand of NC_135883.1, from coordinate 12,567,390 downwards.
CAGGAAACCAGGATGTAGAAGCATTTTGGGTAAAGATGAGAACTGATAAAGGCAAGAAATCATTGTGAGAGTGGTTGACAAGCCCCCGAATTGTAACTACATGGTAATAGGGAAGGAAGGGTTTAAGTTGTACTGAGTGCAGTCATGGGAATTTATAGCGCTCAAGGTATAAAGAATATAAGAAGGCGTAGACCATATAGTCCCTCAAAACTGGTCCGCCATTCAAAACAACCATAGCTCATCTTAGACCTCAACTCAACAACTTATCTCAATGGCCTATTTGAAGCCGGAGATGGGTCCCGCAAAGCCTGACGTGTCTCCAATATTAGGATGGGTAGGGAAGGCATTGCTTGGCCCGCCTGCCTTTAGGCCTCCACCACTATTTTATTTGCGGCAGGAGAAGGCCAAGGCGAGGCAGGTAGCCTGGTAACTTTCACTCTGTGTGTGCTGCTGTCGGGCAGAAAGGGGCCTTGGCAGGGTCCTCTGTGCCCATTAGAGGCACCCTCCCCCCAAAGGTCTTATCCTTCCTTCAACCCTCCCCTCCATCCTTTCAAACCTGACCCCTCACCCCGCTCCTGCCCCTTACTGGGGTCTGCCCATCCAAATCCCAGACTTACTTTTAATTCTGGGTTCCATGACTCTCCTAAGGAATCAATGAATAGAGAGAAGGCAAGAGAGAAAGGTACTATTATGGGAAATGACAGAGACCTTGATAAGAAGGGACAGAGAGTACAAACCTAAGAGTAAATCAGCAAATAAGATTAGATGTTTCAAAAATAACAAAAGGACAAAACGTTTTAGGAAACCTCATCCAAGGGTGGTATGAGGTTTCCTAAAACAAATGAAAATAAAATAAAAAATTTAAAATTTAGTTAATAAGATGTCCCTGCTCATGCGACAGGAGGGGACATGTTTTATTGCATCATTCATTTCTTTTCTTTCGAAAGTGCTTCATCTCCCTGAGGCACAGAGGTGTAGAGGTGCCTCAGGGAGATTATAAAGCATGCACTCACGCGCATGTGCGAAGGCTGAGCTCACCCTGCTCGTACTCCACCCCCCTGCCCGCGTAGGCAGTGATGAGCACTGCCGCTCCTGTTTCACGCTGGCCGGCCTTAATTGGCGCCCCCCCAGCGTGAAATCGCTTTCCAGCCTCAATCGCGGGTGACAGTCAGCTTCCTGACCGCCCCCGCTGAGCCAGCCCGACAAGGGCAAGATTCTGCCCCTGGTATTGTGAAACAAGGTAGGATTAATTGATAACCTCATAGTGAAGGCACCACTGGGTAGCAGCAATCTTAATATGATTGAATTTTACATTCAGGTTGAGGGAGAGAAAAGTGGCTCCATAAACTTAAAGAAGGGCAATTAAGAGGGCATGAAAGCAGAGCTAGCTAAAGTGAGCTGGCAAATGAGGTTAAGCGATAGGTCAATGGAAGTGCAGTGGTAGACATTTAAAGGGATATTTCAGAATACACAGAATAGATACACTCCAATGAAAAAGAAAAATCCCAAGGGCTGGACCCCATCTGTGGTTAAATAAGAAAGTTAAAGACAGTATCAATCTTAGAGAAAAAGCATATAATTGTACAAAGATGGGTGGCGAAGAACAGCCAAGAATGACGAAAAGATTAATAAGGAGGGAAAAATTAGAGTACAGGAGAAAGCTAGCTAGAAATATAAATACAGTTAGTAGGAGTTTCCATAGATATTTAAATACGAAAAGAGTTAACAAAGTGAACGTTGGTCCTATAGAAATTGAATCTGAGGAATTGATAATGGAAAAAAAGATGACAGATTGATCCGGTATTTTGCATCGGTCTTCATTGTAGAGGGTACGAGTAACATTCCAGAAATAGCTGTAAAATCAGGAATTGGAAGGGAGGGAGGGACTCGGGAAAATTACAATCACCAGGGAAGTGGTACTGAGTAAATTGTTGAGGCTGCGGGCTGACAAATCCCAAGACCTGATGGGTTTCATCTTAGGGTCTTAAAAGAAGCAGCTAGTGAGATAGTTGCTGCATTGGTTTTAATTTTCCAAAATTCCCTAGATTCAGGGAAGTTTCCATTAGGTTGGAAAATAGCAAATTATTCAAAAAGGGAAGCAGGTAGAAAGCAGGAAACTACAGGGCAGTTAGTTTAACATCTATCATAGGGAAAATGTTGGAAGCTATTATTAAGATGTTATGGCAAGGCACTTGGAAAGATTCATGGCAATCATGCAGGGTCAACATGGTTTTGCGAAAGAGAATCATATTTAACCAATTTAATGGAGTTCTTTGAAGGAGTCACATGTGCCGTGGATAAAAGAGAACCAGTGGATATACTGTACTTAGATTTCCAGAAGGCATTTGATAAGGTGCCACATCAAAGGTTATTGCAGACAATAGAAACTCATAGTGTAGGGGTAACATATTGGCATGGATAGAAGATTGGCTAGCTAACAGGAAACAGAGAGTAGGCATGAATGACTCTTTTTCAGGTTGGCAGGATGTGATGAATGGTGTGCCACAGGGATCAGTGCCGGGCCCTCAACTTTTTACGATTTATATTAATGACTTGATTGAAGGCACTGAAGGAATGGTGGCTAAATTTGCTGATGATACAAAGATATGTAGGAAAATGAGTTGTGAAGATGACATAAGGAGCTTACAAAACGGCATAGATAGGTTGTGAGTGGGCAAAAGATCTGGCAAATGGAGTATAATGTGGGAAAATGTGAAATTGTCTATTTTGGCAGGAAGAATAAAAAAGAAGTATTTATCTAAATGGCGAGAGATTGCAGAGCTCAGTGATTCAGAGAGATCAGGGTGTCCTAGTGCGTGAATCACAAAAGGCTAGTATGAAGGTACAGCAAATAATTAGGAAAGCTAAAAGAGTGTTATCATTTATTGTGAGGGAAATGAATATAAAAATAGGGAGGCTATGCTTCAGTTGTATAGGGCACTGGTGAGACCACACCTGGAGTACTGTGTACAGCACTGGTCTCCTTATTTAAGGAAGAATGTAAATGCGTTCGAAGTAGTTCTGAGAAAGTTTACTAGACTAATGGGTGGGTTGTCTTATGAGGAAAGGTTGGACAGGCTAGGCTTGTATGCGTTGGTGTTTAGAAGAGTAAGAGGCAACTTGATTGAAACCTTTAAGATCCTGAGGGGTGTTGAGAGGGTGGATGTGGAGAGGATGTTTCCTCTTGTGGGAGAATGCAGAACTAGGAGTTGATGTCTAAAAATAAGGGGTCGCCCATTTGTGACAGAGATGGGGAGAAGTTTTTTATCTCAGTGGGTAGTGAGTCTTTAGAACTCTCTTCCTCAAAAGGCAGTGGAAGCAGAGTTTTTGAATATTTTTAAGGCAGAGGTAGATAGATTCTTGAAAAAAAAGGGGGTGAATGGTTATAGGGGGTAGGCCGGAGGTTACAATAAGATCAGCCATGACCTTATTGAATGGCGGAGCAGGCTCAAGGGGCCAAGCGGCCTGCTCCTGCTCTTAATTCGTAAAGTGGTATGTTTGTTCACATGAACCACAGAATCATAGAATTGTTACGGTGCAGAAGGAGATCAGTTGGCCCATCTTGTCTGCACCAGCTCTCCGATTGAGCAACTCACCCAGTTCCATTTCCCCACCTTCTCCCCATAATCCTGCAGATTATAACAGGTAACAGTCGAATTCCCTTTTGAATGCTTCAATTGAACCTGCCTCCACCACACTCTCAGGTCGTGCATTCAAGACCCTACACACTCACTGCATGAAAAGCTTTCCCTCATATCACTTTTGCTTCTTTTACTAATTACATTAAATCTGTGCCTTCTCATTCTTGATCCTTTCACACGTGGGAAAATTTCTCCCTAACTACTCTGTCCAGACCTGTCATGATTTTGCATACCTCTATCAAATCTCCTCTCAGCCTTCTTTTCTCCAAGAAAAACGGTCCTAACTTCTTCAACCTGTCTTCATAACTGAAGTTCCTCATCCCTGGAAACAGTCACATGAACCTTTTCTTCCTCATTGACTGCCTGTAGTCCCAGCAGTGACCACCACGCGACCCTGGCGCTGCTGGCACCGATTGGCTGGCAGTTCTCTAGGGCAGGACATTCTCCCAGAGAAGGGCGGACGTCCCACTCTGAAACAATTAGGGTTGCTCCCAGCATGATTTCACTGCGGGGCAGCTGGGTTTTGGGTGGGCGGGCTGATGACTGAATTTTCAGTCGGGTGGTGGAGGGGTGGGTGTGGGGGTGAGAAATACAGCACCCCATAAAATCCAGCCCAGTGTTCCCGCTCGCTCCCCATATCCCTTTATTCACTGAGCCAAAAATCTGTCTGTATCAGCCTTAATCGCACTCAATGATGGAGCAAACACAACCCCCTGGGGTAGACAGTTCTAAAGATTCACGATCCTTTGAGCGAAGAAATTTTTCCTCATCTTAGCCTTAAATGATCAATTCCTTATTTTGAGACTGTACCCCCGTGTTCTCGAATCCCCAGCCAAGGAAGCAACCCCTGAGCGTCTATCCCTTCTGAGTTTTACATGTTTAAATGAGATCAACTTTCATTCTTCTAAACTCTAGAGGGTATGACTAATTTCCTCAGCCTCCCATCATAGGACAACCCTCTCAGCCCAGGAACCAATCTAGTGAATCTTTGCTGTACTGCCTCCAGCGCAAGTCTATTCTTCCTTAAATATGGAAACCAAAACTGTGCACAGTACGCCAGGCGTGGTCTCAGCAAAGCAAGACTTGCTTACACTTGTGCTCCAATCCCCTTGCAATAAGGCCAACATGTCATTTGCCTTCCTAATTTCATGCTGTATCTGCTTGCTAACTTTCTGTGTTCCTTGTAGGAGCTAACCCAAGGCTCAATGAACATCAACATTTACAAGTTTCATAGTGTCGAAAAAGAAATTGCTTTTCTATTCTTACTACCAAAGAGAATAACCTCACACTTCCCCACATTATACTCCATCTGTCGCTTAATTGTCTATGGGCAGAATTGTCCCAGGTTTGCACTAAGTGCGGTAATGGAAGGGAAAAACAACGTTTTAACTGCCAGCCACAATGGTAGCTTCTCAGACCGTATCGTCCCAGTCCTGCCACATTAATTATAAATTCCTGGGAAACACGCTGTTTCACTATCGGGCAGGTTCTCGTTCGCCCTCCATGCTGTCACCTTGCCGCTTCCTCACGTCAGCCACCATATTTAAAGTGCATCTGCGCACACACCTGTCAGTGCTTCCAACCCAGGACTGCTACATGGAAGAGATGGCCCCAAAAGGCAAGAAGACTGCAGCCCCAGCGGTTTAATGACCTATCCTTCGAGCACCTTTTGGACTCAGCAGAGGCCCGCCGTGATGTCCTCTAGCCCCGCTCTGGCCGCAGGAGGGGCAACAACATCACTAATCCAGCATTGGAGGTGGTGGTAGTGGTGGTCAGGGTCCTGCAAAAGAGGACAGCTGAGTGCCGAGAGAGGATGAATGATCTCCTCCGTTGTGCCAGGGTAAGTCACTATTCACATCACTCTCAACTCACGCACTCACAAACCCATCACACACCCACAGGGATCTCACTCACTGCCAGTTCAAGGGACATCACCATTCGCTCTCACACACACCTTCATTGTCCTCATCCCATCCATGGGACCACTCACCACCCACACAGGCCAGGCATATTTATCATCTGGCCTGGCAGACATCCTACTTACACTCTCTCCATCTATTCATGCAGGACAAGCTGGCACACAACAAAAGAGTGAGGTCACAGATTGGTGGAGGAATGCCCGAAATCAAGGTCCTCATGGACTTTGAAAATAGAGCCATCCAGCTGGCTGGCAAGGATCTGGACCGTTCCTGTGCTGACGGTGAGGTAGGTGGTGCTCTGCTAAGTGAGGATCCAGCAATGCAGTATTCATCAGATAACCATGCTGTGAGCGATGTGTCTTGTTTCCCAGGCCACTGCCATGTGCTAATTATCGCTCCTTGCTTTTGCAGGCACATCTGAGAAACAGCTGAGGGGGTCCACAATACAAGCCCCGAGTAACCTCTGAAGAGGAATTTGAAGGCACTTTCATTGAAGTCCCATCACAGCGCTCACCCACACGCTTCACCAGTGCAGAGACACACACCTCAGGGGGACCTAGCTTTACAGTAGCCTCGGGATCACAATCTGGTGAGCACATCACACTATCTGATCCACAGCAGGTGGAGACAGGGACTTCCCAAGTTTCTGGCACTCGGAGCATTGCTGGAGACCAGGAATCCATTGAGTTTGAGTCAGATGATGAGCCTCTGGACTCGGTCATGTCACAGTTGCTGGAGCCGCAAAGGCAAGTTCGGGAACATCAGGAAGGGATGTCCGCTGCACTCCTCAGATTGCAAGGCACGATGGAGGAGTCCGTCCACCTTCAGGCTGAGGTGCTAGTGCTGGCATGCCAATGGACTGAGCTCAACAAGGGTAGGATGGCGGCCGCCATGGTCCAGGACATCGCTCCTGCACTGCTGCGTGGGCTGAACTCCATTGCTGATGCCATAGTTAGCTTCTAATGGTGTCAATGTGAGAGAGGCCTGGAGCAGCTCGATTTTACACCAGCTACCCCTTCTCCTCAAGGAGTCAGCCAGGGACTCTCAGGCACCGACAGGGAGGAGGATCAGCAGGTGCACTCCCCGGGGTCATCCACCCAGGTGACCCCAGGAGCGTTTGGCCCATCTGAATCTCTTCTTCCTGTGACCTCAGCAGCTCCGCTCCACAGGCCGAGGAGGGTGCCACTGCCACAAAGCAGGACACCGGAAGCAGGCCGGGGCCTTCCTGGTCTTGGCCCTCCAGAGGAGGCCAGTCAAGTTCACCACAGATAGGGCGGAGCAGGCTGCAGTCTGCCTCCACCTCTGCTGTGGATTTACGGGGAGCACCAAGACATAGTGGCAGGGTTAGGAAAGTTAAGAAGGTATAGTTGCACAGCCTGGGCAGGGGTGTTAATCACTTGTACTCTGTACTATACTTGCTCACTATTATAAATAAACTCCCAAGAATGTCTCCTTGCCTGTGGCTCCTTGTTCTGATGAGCAGTGTTTGCCTCACTCAGATGTGAAATCTTGGTTTCTGCGCAAGATAAAGGCAGGTGTCTCAGTCGCTGTGCTTTGTGCAGCTTTCAGACCAAAGTGATAATCCAGCCTCACACTCCCTGGACACATTAGTGATGCCTGCACCTCGATGGTGCTGGTCATTGCTGCCAGAATGTTATGGGCAGGCGTCACAGAGTTCCCTCATTCTCTCCGTGTGCTCTCAGCATCTTTAAGATGGGGCTGGCCCCATCTCTTCAGCATCTGTGTCCAGTGATGTTGTGCTCCTGAAGGGTCAGATGCTGAAGGCGGACCAAGGATCAGATGCTTTAAAGTTTCACGGCTGCGTCTCTATGATATGAACCTGGTCACAGAGCCCAAGCGAGCTGCCCTCAGCCACACAGGTTTCAGACATTCTCAGCGGCTATGTGAAGATCTATGGAGTGTCCTCACTGCATGTCGTCATCGTCCTTCTGAATTCAAGTGAGTATTAGGGCCTCCGCTGCATCTCCATGACAGGAGCATTATCACAGACGGTATGTGTGCTACCATAAGCTAGACTGGAGTCAAACGTTCACCGATGCAATGTGAGAATATATGGTGTCTCCTTACTGCATGTCGTCACCATCCTCCTCAAATCTAGCAGCGATGAGGACCTCCTGAGCCTGCCTGCCTCGTCTGGCCAGTGTGAGGGCCTTATCACCATCATCGTCATCTTCAAGGACCTCCTCACCTTCATCCCCGTCAACATACTCATCGGAGGAGACCTCCAGCTCCTCCATCTCCTCCTCAGCCAGCTCCTCTCTCTGTCGCAGCGCCAGGTTGTAAAGAGCGCAGTGGACGACAATGATGTGTGACACCCTCTGCGGACTGTATTGTAGGGCTCCACCAGACCGGTCCAGGCACTGGAACCTCACTTTCAGCATCCCGAAGGTTTGCTCCACCAAGGTGTGGATTGCAGCATGAGCCTTGTTGTACCGTCACTCTGTTGTAGTCTGAGGCTGCGGCACGGGTGTCACCAGCCATGTCCTCTGCAGGTTGCCCTTGTCCCTGAGGAGCCATCCCTGTAGCCTCCGTGGACCCCGAAGACGTCAGGGATCTGTGAATGACTGAGAATGTAGCTGTCGTGGACACTCCTGGAAACCGTGCGCAGACCTGCAGGATGCATTTGTGGTGGTCGCACACCAGCTGAAACTTCAGCGAGTGGAAGCTCTTATGGTTGACATAGTTGACCGCGTGTTGCGGCCAAAATCTGAGCACCACGTGAATGCAGCTGTGGGAAATCTGAGATCTGGGAAAACCCAGTCGCTCTTGCATCCTGGCTTTCCTGGTCCCGGGTGAAATGCACAAAGTTGTGTTGCCCTCGCGAAGATGGCATCCGTGACCTCATGGATGCATTTGTGGGTGGAGGCTTGTGATATCCCACAGAGGTCACCTGTGGAGCCCTAAAAGGAGCCACTGGTGTAGGAATTGAGTGTTGCTGGCAGTGGATGCCCTCCATGTTTCCGTGGCGCCAAATCCTGCACTATTTGGCAGATGTGACCGACCAGTTCCCCAGACATGTGCAGTCTTCAGCGATGCTGGTTCTCGGCCACCTGCAGGAACAAAAGGCAGCATCTATAGACCCTGGGTCTAGTTAGGCGCTAACCAGCAATAGCTCACTTTGGCTCTTCGGCGGCGTGTGCGGGAGCCCCAGCCACCTCTACTTCCTGAGCGTGCTGCTCCTCCCTCTGTTCAGCCAGGTGCCTCCGTCACTCTCTTCTCTGTCATGTCCACTCTCTGTATGCCACGAGGCATACAGCTAGTTCACCAGTCTCCATGCTCCTGAAGTATTCCTCTTGCGTAATGAAAGAGAAAGACGCGTGGGTTAGCTTGAGTGTTCTAAGAACCTCTCTTGGTTAAATCTGAAGGCCCCTTTACGCATCCCAGATGGTGCTGGCCACCACTTGGATGGCCAGAGTTTAGTGAACTTTATGGCCAGAATATAGCTCCCCCTCCAAATTAAGCTCTCCGCCAGCGAGAAATTAGAACATTCGCATTCACTTTCACAATTGCACATAAGTGGCGTGCGCCTGGCAAGGTAGACTTCTTTCATGATTAACGATGAGATGCCGCTGCATTGTCCTCTTTGGGGAGAGTCTGTAAATGCCAGCCTATGCTTCAGGCTGGTGATGTTCTGCGCTTGGAGGATGATGAAGGAAGGGAGGAAGGGTTAGCAGGGATGGGCGGAGCAGTGGACAGACAAAGATGCAAGGGATAGTGCAGGCTGTCTGGGTGCCCATTAAATATGGCACCCAAGACTCTTACCCCCATGTGGTAACATAAGAACATAAGAACTAGGAGCAGGAGGAGGCAATTCAGCCTCTCGAGCCTGCCCCGCCACTCAATACGATCATGGCTGATCTCATTTTGGCCTCAACTCCAATTTCCCACCCTCTCCCCATAACCTTTCAACATGTTACTAATTAAAAATCTGTCTATCTCCTCCTTAAATTTATTCAGCGTCCTGGCATCCACTGCACTCTGAGGTAGTGAATTCTAGAGGTTCACGACCCTTTGTGAAAAGTAATTCCTCCACATCTCTGATTTAAATCTACCACCCCTTAGCCGAAAACTATGGCCTCTTGTTCTAGAATGCCCCACAAGGGGAAACGTCCGCTCCCCGTCTACTTTGTCTACCCCCTTTAGCATCTTATATACCTCAATTAGATCTCCTCTCATCCTTCTAAACTGCTCAATCTCTCCTCATAAGACAAGCCCCGCATCTCTGGAATCAATCTAGTGAACCTCCTCTGAACCGCCTCCAATGCAACTACATACTTCCTGAAGTAAGGGGACCAAAACTGTGCACAGTACTCCAGGTGCGGTCAGACCAATGCCTTGTACAGTTGCAACAACACTTCCCTATTTTTATACTCTATTCCTTTAGCAATAAATGCCAGAATTCCATTTGCCTTCCTTATTACCTGCTGTACCTGCATACTGGCTTTCAGCGATTCATGCATGAGGACACCCAGATCCCTCTGCACTGAAGCATTCTGAAGTTTCTCTCCATTTAAATAATAAGTCGCCTTTTTATTCTTCTGCCCAACGTGGATAACCTCACACTTATCCACGTTAAACTCCATCTGCCATATTTTGGCCCATTCACCTAACCTGTCCATACCCATTATGGTAGGGACAGCACCTTCCTGCCTGCCCCCGCTGCGAGAATTGGTGAGCTCCTTGCATACGTAATGAGCTGAACAGCGCATGATCATGTGTGGTCAGCCAGCCTGCCCCTCAGCTGAAATCACTCTCACTTCCGTGCCCACCACCAAACGTAAACTCCAGGACGGAAGATTCTGGCCCTGGTTTGGCACAATATCAAACATTAACTTCAATAAAAAACTTAAGGTAAGAAGAAAACATAAACAAATTGCTGAACAAAAAAAAAAATCAATGTCAAAGCCATAAACTGATCATTTTAAAAAATGAGTAATGAATAAAAATAACCTTTAAAAAGTGTCAAACAGCAGAGCGGACTAATAAAAACTAATAAAAAATAAGAACTTGAGAGACAGACTAGGCCTCAAGTCCTGATCACCAGGGGGAAGGGGACCGGGACCAAGATAAGGAGTTGGTTTTAACCGACACTGGCATGTGTTTGTCTCTAGTGATGCACACTCTGAGCTGGCCTTGGCGGAATTCATACAAAAGTTTGGATCGGAAGTGGGCTGCCTTTCAGTCTGGCTTTTCATACTCCCCCGGCCTGCATTGTGGATAGGTTTTTGGGGAGGGAGGATGAGGGGAAGGATGTGTGTGTGTGTGTGTGTCTCCACACTGAACGTTTTTGTGTGTGTGTCTGTATGATTTATTTAAGTTGGGCAAAGATTAATAGGAGACAAGATGTTTGGGGAGATTGAAACATGAAAAGGGCAGAGGTGTTAGGTTTGAGGTATAAGTAAATAAGTTAGATCTAACATTTGCATTTTTAGATACGTTGAGAGTTTGTTTGAATCTCAAAGGGGAGTCAGAGGTATGAAGAAACATGTTTGCATCTTGCAGAAGTTCCATAAGTAAATAGAAGCAAAGACAAGATGGAAATGTGCAATGTCTTATATTTGGAAGGGTTTGAGTTTCAAAGAGGTGTGAGAACAATGGAATCTGAGATGAAAAGGGAATACAGGTATTTTAGAATTACTGTGGAGAGCTTAGGGTAGCTATAGTTGGAGCTGCTGTTTGAGCTGTTGAGGTAGCAGCTTGAGCTGAGTTGGGGGCTGTTAGTTCTGGGCTGGGAGGAGATGCCATTTGAACGAGTCATCCAGTCAAGCCAGAAAAGTCTGGGGCTGCAATAAGCAATTTTATTCTGAAGTTTGGTTTCCACAGCAAAGTAGGAGAGAGTTGAGAGGTCATGTGGTATGCCTCTAATAAAGCTACAGCAGTTTGCATTGGGGGATATTTCTGGATTTCTTATGGTTAAACATTTATAAGGAAGTGTTGCCTGGAACTTGTGGGTCTGACCAAGTAAGGAGTCTTTTTGGGAGGAATGTTTGTGAGACTAACCTTAACTGTGCAACTGTAATCTTGTGTGTTTTTGTGTTTTCTTTTATTCTTGTTAACAAATCTTTTACTTTTAATTTTTAAAATCCCCAAAGTGGCACTGGACTTCTTGCTGCTGAGATCAGTACATCTTCTTCTTGTTTTCAGAATTCAGTAAAAAAGGCTATGGCCCGTAAGCCAGGTTTCCCACCTGGGATTTGGTTTGTGCAGCAATTAACACCGACTGTGGTCAGAACATTGCTGAGGAGGAGTTCGGGATGGCTGTGAAGGTGGCAAGATGCACTTTGTCTTTGCCTTGCCTAAAACTCCAACTGCCCTGGGTCTCGCTGTTGCTGCAATCGCCACTCCTCATGGTGTCCCCATCTTGACTCCTGTGGTCTTTTAGTGAGCTGGCACCTGTGCAGGAGGGCGAGAGTGCGGACAAGCATGGACCACAACACCCAGAATGTACCCTGGCTGTAAAAACAAATGGCTGTCCGGACGTGGGCTCTTGCTCCACAACAATTGGACCCGGAGCCCTGGAACTTTGTCCCAGAGTGGAGCGCCCACCGTGCCCTTGTGTCCGAGCACATTGAAGCATGAGGTGACCACATGAGAGAGTGATTAGCACAATGTGCACCCCCTCTCCTGGGCCCTGGTTGGGAAAATCCTACCCTAAGTTACTGTAATGGTGATTAGATCTAGAACGTTTCTCTCTATTTGTGCTGCTAATTCAGCAATCTTATTACGAATGTTCAGATAAATAGTTCTTTTGGCTTTTTTTATTGTTATTCTTTCCACGGATATTAATTGCTAATGCCCTGTTGCTGTTAAACTCTCAGCCCCTTCCGTCCCACTCTGCTAGTTTTTACCCAAACCACTACACTGCTCTATTGCACTGACTTTTCTCTTTAGATTTTTAAATCTTCTTTCAGCTGATTTCGCCCCCACCTCTTTTAGCTTAAAGCTCTATTCAAAGTCCTAGTTACACGGTTCGCTAGGCAGTTTAAATTGAGCCCATTCCAGCTGACAGTTGGTACTTTTGCCAGGGCCCCATGAATCAAAATCCCTTCTTCCCATATGACTCTTTGAGCCATACATTTAATTATCTGATCTGTTTCCCACCATGCTAATTGGCTGGCCGATCAGCTAACAATCCGAGGATGATTATCTTTCGAGGTTATGTGTTCTTCTAAACTTTAGTGGAAACAAGCTGAGCCTGTCCAACCTTTCCTCTTAAGACAACCCGCTTATTCCAGGTATCAATCTAGCAAACCTCCTCTGAACCGCCGCCAATGCATTTACATCCTTCCTTAAATAAGGAGACCAAAGCTGCACACAGTATTCGAGACGTGGTCCCACCAATGCCCTGTAACTATGCCATGCAATGCACCAATAACTGAAGCATAAGGTCCTTACTTTTATGTTCAATTCCTCTCGTAATAAAGGATAGCATTCCATTAGCCTTCTTGATTACTTGCTGTACCTGCATACTAACTTTTTGTGACTCCTGCATTAGAACACCTAGATCCCTCTGTACCTCGGAATTCTGCAGTCATCCTCCATTTAACTAATATTCTGCTTTTTTATTCTTCCTGCCAAAGTGAACAACTTCACATTTTTCCACATTATACTTCATCTGCCAGATTTTTGCCCACTCATTCAACCTACCTATATCTGTCTGCAAACTCCTATGTCTTCTCCACAACATACTTTCCTACTTGTCTTTGAGTTGTCTGCAAATTGAGCTACCATTGCCTTTGCTCCCATGAACTAAGTCATTTACCTTGGGCAGAAACCAAGGTTTCACATCTGAGTGACAGGAACACTGCTCATCAGACCAATGAGCCATAGGCAGGGAGATATTGTTGGGATAAAAGCAAAATATTGCAGATGCTCAAAATCTGAAACAAAAATAGAAAATTCCTTAAAAACTCAGCAGGTCTGGCAGCATCTGTGAAGAGAGAAACAGAGTTAATATTTCGAGTCCGTATGACCCTGAAGAAGGGTTATACGGACTCGAAACATTAACTCTGTTTCTCTCATCTAGAAGAACAAGGGTAGCAGATAGATGGGAACACCACCACCTGGAGGTTTCGCTCCAAGTCACTCACCATCCTGATTTGGAAATATTTCGCCGTTCCTTCACTGTCGCTGGGTCAAAATCCTGAAACTCCCTCCCTAACAGCACTGTGGGTGTACCTACACCACATGGACTGCAGCGGTTCAAGAAGGCAACTCACCACCACCTTCTCAAGGGCAATTAGGATGGACAATAAATGCTGGCCCAGCCAGCGAAGCCCACACCCCGAATAATGAATAATGAAAATGCAGGATGCCTGCTAGGCCAGATGATGAGTGTGCCTGGCATGTGTGGGTGGTGAGTGTTCCGATGGATGGGATGAAGGTAATGAAGGTGTGTGAGAGAGTGAATGGTGATGTCCCTTGAACTGGCAGTGAGTGAGGGCCCTGTGGATGTGTGATGGGCTTTGAGTGTGTGAGTTGAGAGTGATGAGAAGAGTGATTTAACTTGGCGGAATGGAGGAGACCATTCACCCTCTCTCAACACTGGGTGGCTGTCCTCTTTTGCACTGACCACTGCTGCCACCGCCTCCCAAGCCAGATTGGTCATGATGCTGCCCTTCCTGCGGCCAGAGCGGGGCTAAAGGTCATCACGGCGGGCCTCCACTGTGTCCAAAGGGTGCTCGAGGGATATGTCATTAAGCCTGGGGGCTTCAGTTTTCTTGCCTTTCAGGATCATGTCTTCCATGCAGCAGTCCTGGGCTGGAAGTACTGAGAAATATGCGCGCGGCTGCACCTTAAATATAGTGCCTGGCGTGAAGAAGTGGCAAGGTTATGGCGTGGTGGGTGAATGAGAGCCTGCCCACCATCATAATGGCGTTTTCCCCGGGAATGCATAATTAATGTGGCGGGATTGAGACAATGTGGCGTGAGAAGCCGCCATTGTGGCTGGCGGGTAAAACATCGTTTCTCCCGCCCACTACCACATTTTACTGCAAATCTGGGACGACTCTGCCCTTTGATTTTAAACAAAAGAGACTATTAATGAAGATACTCATAGACAAAAATGCAACTTTACAGTTGTTTAATTGTCATATTACAAAATATGATTTTGAAACTTTTTACTTTTCTCTGCTGTGGTGGTGTTTGACTTTGAGCCAATAAAAAGTGAAACAGGAAGTAATGCATAGCGCATGCCATACATAAGAATGTAATAATAGATAGAAATGCAACTAGATGTGTATTAGACAAAAGAATATCTCCCTGTCTGTATCCGGTTGTCCATTTCTAGCAATCTTATTAGTTAATTGGAATTACATGATCACCAATCTCTCCTGTTAGAGGTCCTAGTCACTATTTCTCATTACTTCCAGATGCAGCAAGACCTGGACAGCATTCAGGCTTCGGCTGAGAAGTAGCAAGTAACATTCATGCCTCATGAGTGCCAATGACCATCTCTAACAAGTGAGAATTTAACTATCTCCACTTGATATTTAACTGCTTTACCATTGCTGAATCACCACCCCCCCTCCCCCACCACCCCGCCATCAACATCCTGGGGTTACCATTGACCAGAAGGTTAACTGGACCAGCCATATAAAAGCTGTGGAACAAGAACAGGTCAGAGCCTGTATATTCTGCATGGAGTAACTCACTTCCTGACTCCCCAAATCCTGTCCACCATCTTTAAGGCACATGTCATGAATGTGATGGAATACTCTCCACTTTCCTGGATAAGTACAGCTCCAGCAACTCTCAAGAAACTCACCAACATCCAGGAGAAAGCAGCCAGTTTGATCGGCACTCCATCCACCACTTGATGCACTCATTCACTCACCACCGGCACATAGTGTCAGCAGTGTGTGCTATATACAAGATGCACTGCAGCAACACACCAAGGCTCTTTCAACAGCATCTTCCAAACCTATGGCCTCTACCACCTAGAAGGACAAAGGCAACAGATGCATGGGAATATCACCATCTGCAAGTTGCCCTCCTAGTCACACAGTATCCTGACTTGGAACTATATTGCCATTTCTTCGCTGTTCCTGGAACTCCCTTCCTGATAGCATTCTAGGTGTACCTACACCTCAAGGACTAAGATGGTTCAAGAAAGTGACTCATCACCACCTTCTCAAGGGCAATTAGGGATGGACAAAAAATGTTGGTCTTGCCAGCGATGCTCAGATCCCACAAAAGAGTGTATAAAAAAATACTGTGACCAACTGTCCACATTCAATCCCCTTGGGTACCAGGCTGACTGTTCCCATAGTGTGGCCATTGATCCCACATTCAGTCCCAGCAGGTCTAGGTCCTGTCTAAACCTCATTCTTGGCCTTAACTAAACTCTCACCTCTGACAGGCTATACCCATAACCTCGTCAACTCCACCACTTAAAGACCAGGCCCTGATAACAATTTCTGGCTGGGAAGTTGACCAGTACTTTTAATAAGATGATAGGCGGGTTGATTCACCTTTAAGTACTGAACTTGTATTGCTAATATTCTTGTTTGATAGTTCATTCTTTTATTGAATTCTCAAGAGCATAATTAATATTGTAAATTGCATTTATATTTTATGAAGCCATTGTACATTTTAATTGCATGGTGTTAGCAGGAAGAATGTATAGAAACATCCAGACTTCTAGGCATAACTTTGTTTTTACTGGGAGTATTGTGGATCTCAGGTTGAGGTAACTTATGTTGATGAGTAAGCGGGGCCACCCCCTGCTCAGACCCAAGGATGATAGATTTTGATTTGGCATTCTTACAAGAAGCTTTATTATTTAACTTTCTGCACATGATAATGAATGGATTAATTCTGTTTAATAAACCCCATTTCTGAGGTGGGTGGATAAATAAAATTAAAGGCTTTATGAGCTAATATTTCTAGTCTTGTTACTGATCATTTGATGTAAACAGAATCAATAGGAAACTCCAAACGCTGGCAAGCAGATATTCTAGTTACAAGTATTTCTTGATGCAAAACACCATTGATTAAATCAGTGCATTAACCTTGGTATGGAGTTTATAGAATGGTTGAATTAGTGCTGGATAAGTGTTTGTTCAATTTCAAGGTTCAGTAGGTTTTGTACGATATATAGTGACACCTGGTAAACCATCTGGCATGTTATACTCTTTAACAATAAAATAAATTGAATCTAGATTCTGCAGGCAGTGATAAGTCAGCTTGATATCTAATAGGAGGTACAAATGACTTATTTTCATCAGTTACTGTACTTCTGTTAGATTTTTGGCTCTTCAGTGCACACTGTACACTTGGAAGAAACTGTCACTCATATTATAACCTAGAAATCCAATATTGTAGCAAAATGTAAATCATAAATAATATTTGAATACAACCTGCACGGACTCTGTAGAGTATAAAACAGGAAAAAATGAGCACATGACAAATAGTCATTACAACAGATTAAATTATTGTCTTCAAAGTATACTAAAGTAAGTAGAAAATGTCACTAAAGTTTTGCTTGTCTGACTATCACTATTAAACAGCTGAGGATGTTAAGTGTGGATTTAGACCAGAACCCAGCAAGAGCAAGATAAGATGCTTCTGTTGAAAAAAACTTTGTGGGGAAGTGTTACAAACGTGACTTAGATTTTAACCCTGTGCATGTTGCATGATAAATATCACCACTTGCACTGGACATAGTGTAACTCCAGTGACTGGGTTTGAAAAGTGGTCCAGGTTAGTTAAACCTCTTGGCCACTTTGAGAAAGTGGATGCTCCTACCCAAGTTCATGAAACGTTTAAAATCTAATGTTTGGAAGTGGAGTTTGGAAGTATATGCTTACAAACTGCACACAGATCTGCCTCATGACAGCGAGGGTGTGATTCGTAGCCAGGCAATTGAGTTCAGCTGTTACCAGCTGTAAACCAGGTCCTACAGCTCCAGATCTCAGGCTGATAACACAGTACAACAACAGTCTTAGAGATAGTTATTATCATGGCTTGCCAGTTTTGTCATCCAGCTAGCCAGGTTAGATTTTGTGAGCTTTTGTTAATAATGGGCAATAAAAACATGATTAAGCTATAGTTTGAATAAAGATGGAACTAAGAAGGCTGATTTTGAGAGCATATTTGGATTGACATTGTAAAGCTATGTATGAAAATCTGTGTACAGATGGGAGAAGCACACCTGATGAATCTCCACACCACTGAGATAGTTCTTGACCCTTTGTGTGATAGCTCAGAATGTGTGATAGCAAATTGGCAGCCCGTTTCACAGGAGAGATGTAAAATGGGTTGCCGATTTGCTATTCATACATTACAACAGCAACCTCATTTTACAAGTGCTTCATTAGGAGCCGTGGGGCATCTTACTATGCTAAAGGCACCATAGAAATACAATTTGTTGTTGGTGTTGTTGTTCTATGTTATCACATTTTACACCCATTTTATATGATCACACAAAGCCATGATCTGCTCCAACTACAATTATCAAACTAATTATTTCTATAAAACTTTGAAATAATGCAGAACACGTTACATTTTCTTGTGTATTAAATTTACTTAAAGTGTAAATGAAAGTTTGGAATACCCCTAGATAATGGCATTCTCCTCTGAAAGGAATATTGTCCGTCTGTTCCGGTCAGTTGGAATAAGATTTTTAATTTCGCCCATTGTCCCTCGATGCTGATTTCATTCAAATATGACAGCAGCAAGATTGACACTACGCAGCGTTTTAATTCTTGTCCTTTAATATTTAATGCAGGAGGCATTGCTAATAATATGGATATTTTTGATCAGCTTAGAGTGACCTGAATAGAAAACTAGATTCAGCAAAATATGATGGTGGCCTAAGCGATTTCATCACTTTTTATATATTCGAAATAACATAACTGTGTGAATTAAGAAACTCAGTGAATAGAACATTATAAAATCATAATAGTGGCTATACTATGCCCAATGTTCTCCACTTACAGTTACTGGTCAGCATGCCTGTCCGTGTGGTAAACCCAGCTGCCACTATCTTTTTATTTGCAGGTTTGACATTGATTGTGCTGCAGTGGGCATGGTGCAGACTCACATTGTGTAATCTCAACTCCAGTGTTTAAAGATCCAAGCTAAAGATGGAATTTGGAGGAATTGGGAGTTGGAAGCATGAGAGGAAAAACATTGTTAAAATGGGCTGAGGACAGTCGAATATTGCACCCCCCTTTAAGGATGCCTCCCTTGTTGTGCTTCCATGGGCAATGGGAGGCCACGGAGATATATTCTTCCCCAGCAGCGGGAGGGAGAAAGCTGCTGCTGCCACAAAGACGTGGCTGAGAAGTTCAGCAGGAGTATTGTGGCACACACCTGGGGAAGGATTGTTTTGGATGGTGGGGTTTCCCGCTCACCACCGGACATCATACAGACATACAAACGTATGAATTAGGAACAGGAGTGGGCTACTCGTCCCCTCCAGCCTAGAAAGTCAGCGGGGAATGCGCCCAAACTCCCAATGGCTGCCCTGCTGCCATTGAACATTCTTTGGAGGATTAATTGAAGGAAGGGCCTTTCACTACCGTCTGGGGAGGAGACCCCACCTCAGTGAGCTGCTCCACCAGGAGGGGCCACAGCTGGGACTACATCCAGTGCCATGGAAGAAGTGGCAGGACTGGAGGAGTATTGGGGGGATCGGTTGGGGTGGGGGGGCGGGGGTTTCTTTTGGGAGGACTAGGGCAGGAGGTTCTGGGATGAAGGGGTGGTGGGGGAAATAGAGTCCAGGGTGGTGGGGGCCAGTTTCTAAAGGCCAGAGGGGCATGAGGGACCTGGATGAGCAGACTTGGGGGGGGAGGGGGGTGAGGTGGTGGGGAGGCCCAATTATGATGGAGGTTCCCCCCGCCCACTGTTGTCTGAGGCCGAGCATGCTAGTCTGCGAGCTTCCCCTCATCTCCGTCCCTCTCCAACTGGACTGAAAATTATGACCATGTGAGAAATGGCCATGAATAAATTATTCCAGACCTACCTTGCCTAAAATCTGGACCAATATACTTAAAAGTCCCACAAGCCTGACTTCCAATTTTAAATTCTACTCAAATCTTATTAATAACATATTTTTCAACTCTGCAGTACCACCCCATAAGAAATTATCAACTTGCATCATGAAGGTGTCTGAAGGTTTTCTTTTATGACACCAATAAAACTTTGCGGAATCTGCTTTTAGTTGAACACCTCTGATTTTCATCAAAAACAGATCTCATTGAAAAATATCCGACCCCGGGAGCATCATTCAGGCCATTTGTTTAGTTTCCATCGTTTGATTCAGCTGCCTCTTTGGGCAGCTTCAGAAACGCTTCTCTCTGTAAAGTGTCACTGCAGAAACACAGCCTGTAGCTCGATTGATCTACACTCCCAGCAATACGTGGCTTGAAGTGGTGAACTAGGTTTCCAAGATTACTTTTTCAGCTGTAGGAAGGTCTACTCTTAACACCTGTGTCGCTTAGTTACTCTTCAAAACCTCCAGCAAATAGCCTTGCTTTAGTCTAATAAATCCCACCCGCAGGCACTTTTCCAGTACAAATTCGCCCACGTGACACTTTCCACAATGGCTACTGGGATTGTAGTTTTCTGCCTCAATAATTTTTCTGAGCTTCCAACATTCACGGCTGTCTTATGAGGAAAGGCTGAACAGGTCGGGCCTGTACTCATTGTTGGAGTTAAGAAGAATTAGAGGTGGTCTTACTGAAACACATAAGGTTCTGAGGGGTTTTGACAGCGTAGGTATTGAGAGGATGTTTCCCCTCGTGGGGGAAATCTAGAGCTAGTGGGCATAGTTTCAAAAATAAATAAAGGGTTTCCCATTTAAGAAGGAGTTAAAGAGAGTTTGGAATTCACTACCTCAGAGAGCTAGGTAATTGAATATAATCAAGGCTGAGTTAGACAGATTTTTGATCTACAATGGAGCCATAGGTAGTGGGTGGGGGGTGGTAGCAGCACACAGGAAAGTGAAGTTAGACCACCGTCAGATCAGTCATGATCTTATTGAAAAGTGGAGGAGGCTCGAGGGGCCCAATGGCCTACTCCTGCTCCTATTCCATTTTCTGATGTGCTTATACGTATAGTCACCCATCCTCTGCTACCATGTTATACTCCAGAAAGACAGTTGGTGAAACATAGAATTGTAGCCAATCTTACTGAACTTTTATATTTATTTACAAAGTGACATGTTCCAAGCATACATCTCCTAACTCAGCAACCAAGGTTTCAGTCTGTGTCTATTTATAAGGATTTGAATAAATCATCAGTTAATTCCCAACACCTGTATACAGTTAAACACAATTAATGTATAATTATCACAGGGCACTGGCCTAACACCCCTAGTATCCTTCAAAATAGTGCGATGGGAATTTTTACATCCACCTGAGAGGGCAGAGACATTCAGCTTAATGTCTCATCCATAAGATGGTACCTCTGACAATGTAGGACCCTCTCACTACTACACTGGAGTGTCATTTGATTTTTTGTGTGCTGGTCCTGGGGCTGGATTTCATGTGCCCCATTGGGCATGTTTTCAGTGGTGGGGGCAGGGGGGCACAAAATATCGGGCGGGGGCACATAATATAGGGCGGGTGCCCAGCTCACCCCAAGCTCATCCCATAACATGGTTAGGTGAACAGTGCCAAAATCGGCAGCCTGCCTGCTATATGTAAATAAATAATTAAGGGTCAATTGAATTTGTTAACAAGCCAATTGACCCCAATAAGATGCTGCCCATGCCATGAAACAGTTGGCGTGGGCAGTTGGGTGGCAGTGGGCAGGCCATTCTTGTAAAAATGTTTTTAAAAGGGCGGGAAGGGAGGGGGTATACTAACTTCAGCGGGTGCCCTTTGTGCTTCTGGGGGCAGCCCCCTATGATAGTACTTCCCTTTCTTCTTATCCGCCTGCCCTCCAAAACCCACCGCCCCCAAACGCCCTGTTCTCCCACCCCTTAAGCTGGTCAAACCCTCCCTGCCCAATACCTTGTGCTTACCTCACTGCAGGGTCCATTGGTCCATCTCCTTGGGGCTGGTCGCAGTCCACTCATGAGGTTTTGGCGCTGCCGGGACTGCTGGATCTGGCCGGCAGCTCCCGAGGGCGGGAATTCACCCCAGTGAGGGATGGAAATCCAACTCTCCAGCAGCCTAGCACGCCCACATTGTGTTATGGTTCCAGCTGACTTCCTTCCTGGGGTTTGAGGCGGGGGCGGGGGGTTGCAGGGGGTGGGATGCGAGTTGCGACCCCCCATAATATGCAGCCCCTGGACTCGGCCTTGAACTCACAGCCTTCTAACTCAGAGGCAAGAGTGATAATACCAATTGAACCACAACTGACCTATCCCTTAGAACTTGCAAGAATTAAGTGCGCAGGTTGGCGCTGGTTTCCAGATGTGCTTGTCTTTATACTGATGTTTTTCCTGAAACTCATAACTCAACCCAAGTGCTACTCCATGTTAAAATTTCTTTCATTGCCTGAACTTTACCCTCTGTTGCGCCCGAGGTCGGTGCAGCTGGAAGTGGGTGTAAAACCTGCTCCCGGCTCAGATCGCACTGTAAATGCGATCTTACACTGGGTGGCCAATTAACGCCCGCCCAGCATGAAACGCGGCCGCCGCATTTGTTTTCTGTGGGTGGGGAACGCATCGGGCGCTGGGTCCAATGAGGACCTGGGTGGGGTG
The DNA here is from genome assembly GCF_964194155.1 of Cetorhinus maximus. Taxonomy (NCBI): domain Eukaryota; kingdom Metazoa; phylum Chordata; class Chondrichthyes; order Lamniformes; family Cetorhinidae; genus Cetorhinus; species Cetorhinus maximus. The sequence continues at coordinate 12,545,152 of NC_135883.1, read as the reverse complement.
CTCAATAAACAGAAGAGGCAGCTCCCTGAAGGCTGCCAGGAGTTGTGGGGGAGGCTGAGGGAGCTGTCTGGAAGCTGCTCAAGAAACATCCTGGTGCGCAGTCATGGCCTCAGCACCTGGTGGCCATGGAAGGTGGTGAGGGGGGTGGGCAAGTCGGTTGGACACTCTGCCCATCCCCGTTTCTCTGGTGAGTGCCTGGGAGTGCTGGTCGGGGAGGTCAGCACCAGGCGGCATATCCTAATGCCCAGGGGTGGCAAGAGAAGGCCGCCTCACCTGACCAAGAAGGCCTGGACAGAGGTCGCCACCCAAATCAGTGGGCACGACGTGGCGCACCGCACATGGCTTCAGTGCCACAAAAGGTTCAATGATCTGCTGTTGGTCAGCAAGGGTAAGTGCAGAAATGGCATTGACCTGTGTGGAGAACTTTATTCGGGTGCTGGTTTCTCAGAGCATTCAGGGGTCTAAGGTTGTGTATGTCAACTGGAACTTAAGCCTGCCCTGCCAAGGCTGGGATGTCAGCATGACTGGCCTCAGTGCATTGCAGGATGAGATGTGCCACAGTGACACGGCCCATCTAATGCCCAGGTGGGAAGGCAGGTGGGAACCAGGAAAGGGCTTTCAGGGAGATGGAGCAACAGTGAGGCTATTTTTCCCTGTCAGGAGAAGAGGAGTCATAACACTGCGGAGCGCCGCAGAACGGGTGAAGGAGTGCCAAATCTGTGCTACCTCACTAAGCATGAGAGCGATGCACTGGAGCTTGTATGCCACAGGCCAGCTCCCCTCTCCGGTCGTGGTGAGGTGGGGGTCTCGGATGAAGGTAAGAGTGTAGGTGGCAGATGTGTGTGTGGTGGGTACTGGAAACACAACCGGCCCCTCTCATCAGAAGCTGACTGTCATAGCCAGAGAGCCCATTGAAGCTCCAATGCAGATGTCACCATGCTGCAGGTCACCCAGGTGCCATCCATCCAATTGTACAGGAGCCATGAACAGCCTTGGTACCTGTGAGTGCCGCAAGATGTAAACATCATGCGAGCTCCCAGGGTAATGGGCAGAAACTTGGAGAATCTGTATCCTGTGGTCACAGACGATCTGAACATTCATCGAGTGGAACCCCCTTCTGTTTGCGAAAGCTCCAGGCTCACCTGCTGGTGCCTTGATGGTCACATGCATGCAATCTATAACACCCTGGATGTGGGGGAACCCAGCCATCGCAGCAAAGCCTCATGTTCCCCTCCGCCTGGCTCACCTCGTCTGTCCAGAAGTGGATCAAAGTGCAGACATGTCTAAAGATAGCATCAGTCACGAGCTTGACACAACCGTGTGCAGCTGATTGAGAAACACCACACAGATCCCTCACTGAGCCCTGAAAAGAACCAGAGGCATAGAAGTTGAGGAGCACTGTGACCTTCAAAGCCACTGGCATGGGGTCCGCCCAGGCAGCTGGGGGCAATTTCCAGATTTATCATGTCACATATTGCTGTCACTGTGTACCTGGAGAGGCGGAGTCTCCTGCGGCACTGGACCTTGGACATCTGGAGGCCGTTGGTGCGCTGTCTGAACACTCGGGACGCTGGGTAGTGGCGTCTTCAGCGTGCCCTCCCGCCTTGGCTTCCCTGCTGGCCCTGCACCAACTGAGTCCGTGCCTCTCCTCTTAAAGGTCTGTCCCTGAGATGCTGTCTGCACCCACCTGGCCTCCTCTCCCTCCTGCCCCCCTCTTGCTCTTCAGAGGAGGTTCCACCACTGGAATAGACTATCCCCATTAGATGGGATACAGAGGAGCAGTGCCTTGAAAATGCAGGAGCGCTGGGCTGCAATACTCAGGGGAACTTTCCAGGGAAGATGCTGAAAGGCAGGTTTAACAATCAAATGAGATGCCAAGAAACTCTGGGACAACTCTGTACCCTCAGAGCAATGAGCCGGCAATGATGGAGAAAGTGCTGCTGCCCTGGGGGCCTTTTATCCCACCAGTGGATGAGGAAATGATAAAAATGTGAATTCCGCCCACCCGTTATGCTCATGCGATGAGCTAAAAATCGCACAGGCAACGTAAAATTGGGATCAATTGGCTTTTTAATGGCCTTAATTGGTCCTTTAATTGTCAGCGGTTGCTGCTTTGACTCTCCCTGTGCGATAGACACCAGGACGCACACCCGATGTCTTTTTCTGTAATTTTACCTGCATTCGGGTTGGGCGCGCACCCGACCTTGGAACGCAAAATTCTGGGCCTGGGTTCAGTACGAATACCATTAGTGTTTGTGTCATACTCAAATGATCATTCTTCATGTGGCAGTCTTAACAGTGAGTAGCGCCAAGTTATTTGGTCAGGAGCGACAAAAGAGAAGATCCATGATCATACCCTTACCTGGACAACTAAATAGCCATCAGGAACGGGAACCTAGGGAAGTATTGTTAATCTCTACTATTGCCCAGGAAAGATCAGTTGACACAACAGAGAGCAGCATTTTAACCTGAGGTCTTCCTGGTTCGTATTACTCAGCTGACTAAGTCATGCAAAAAGTGCTATAGGAGCTTTTAAATATAGCTAAACATTCTCAAAATTAGGTCTATCCACCTTGGTAGTTTGTTTTCTCTCAGTTTAAACCTCCCCATGTTGTGCATTTTTTGAAACTCAGTGATCGTGGTTCTTGAAAACATGAAGTGCAATGTCCATGTTCAACCTGAAATAACTTCAAAATTGGCTGATAACACCAATAATCACCATTATAGCAAGCAGACCTTATAGTAATATGTGGGTGATTGACCGAAATTCTGGGAGATGGGGAAGAGTGGGACTTAAGCTTATTAAATTGATTGGCCAATGTCCTTTGCATCCAATCAGGACAAGGATATTGACTGTTAACTGATGGGGGTCAGTGAGTGAAAGTATAACATTAACAACCTCAAGCAAGATGAAAGATTTGTATAATCGATAGCAACTATTGCTGTGCAGATTCACATCTTCCAAAAAAAAAACGGTATAAAATAATTGGTTAGGAATAGAATTGTCAGTTATTATAAGCTCTCATATGAATGATCTGGTACTCTGTCACTTGATTATTAATGATTTCCTGGCATGACAGAGATGTCACACTAAGGAAGGCAATCAGTCAAGGATGAATAATGTAAGATAGAGTTGAATAAATGTATTACTTTGACGTTTGTAGAATTGCTCATACACTTTAAAATGCAATAAAATAGAAAGCAATATTTTCCACTCTGCTTAATAACTAACTAATCCATAAAGGTGTGATTTTTTAAAATAACCCTATCTATCAAATTGCTTTCTTTCTGAAAGGCAGCCACATTGTTTTCAAAACTTAGGGGAGAACTTCCCCCATGTCAGGGTGCCGGTTGGGAACAGGCGCGGAGCAGATGGCCGCCCGCAATCGGGTCAGTGCCGCCATTTTATGCGGGCGGGAAAATTAAGGCCCACCCAGCGTAATGTGCAACTCCTGAGGATGGCGGGAGTGGGCGGGCGGTGGCAGGAGTGCAATGACCGCTGGGTCCAGTGGCGACCCGGAGGCCTGTTTAAATAAAGCGCTAGCAGCTTTGCAAAGGCTGATCACAATGGCCAGGAGCAGGGCCCCCCAGGGCACTGCTGGAGAGCAGGCCAGGCAGGAGGGTAGGGCAGCAAGGCAGCGTGCCACTTGATTTACTGATGAGTGCCTAGCTGCCCTCCTGGAGGAGGTGGCAGCGCGGCTGAGGGTCCTCATTCCGAGGGATGGGAGGCAGAGGCCGCCCCACCTGACCATACCTGGGAGGAGGTGGCAGACATAGTCAGCTCCCATGACGTGGTGCGACACACATGGGTCCAGTGCCGCAAGCAATTCAACGACCTCTTGCGTTCGGGAAGGGTGAGTACCATGTCGGCAGAGGTCACTTCATACAGCAGGTAGGCTTTCCCCTCAGCCCCTGCCTCCCCCCACCCCCAACCTGCCTCCACCCTCCCCCCAACTCTGAGTGCAGTGACTGCATTGAATCATTGACAGCATGTTTCCCTCGCTGGGTGGGCCAGCAGATATTGCCCATGCCGAGGTCACCCTGAGAGGGTTGTGCTGAGATGGGTTCTGCACCCGCAGCATGTGGTAGACTGACACCCACATTACTGTTTCGGGGACTACCTCAAGGATCTGCACCTAGGCGCAGTGCTGGAACTGCGAGGCATGTCAAAGTCAGGCTGCTGACAGGCTGGGGGAGGGGAGCTTCCAGGTGGCGGGGCACCGATTCATCTGCTGCCCCTTGGTGTTCCACGTGCTAGTGTGTCCCTGCCTTGCAAGGTTAAACTGTGCGGTGGCAAATGTGATGGAGGCAGCATTTGGGCAGTGGGGTGCGACAGCCCTGGCTTCTTGGTGTGAGTGTGCGGCAACTGCAGGGTGACGATTCACTGGAGTCCTGCAATGTCCCACTCTGGCTGGGGTGACAGGGATGTGATGGGAATCCAGGTACAGGCCGGACTAATCAATGCTCCTCTCTCCTTTTCAGGAGAAGACTGTGCACACAATGCCCCCGAGCGGATGCGGACTGGCGGAGGCCAGGCCCTGTTGGCCATCGTGATTAGATATGAGCAGGAGGCGATGGACCTGGAGAGATGCCATGTGCCCAGGTCGACCGGTGGCGGTGAGGCTGGGGTGCCATAGGGAGGTATGTTTGGTGAGCGCTCAGGTCACCATGTGTGTCCCAGCAGCCATGGCACTGCTGAATGCTCAGTGATTGAAGCATCCAACATGGGTTTACCCTTGATTATGGAAGGATGAGCGCATACTGATCCGGAGGACAGGGATGCACATTGACATTGTCTCCACTTTAACTAATCAAATGTCCTAGTTCTTCCTTTCAGCATCACCGGAGCAGGGCTGGGAGGAGGAGGCAGAGGGGCCCCTCTCACACCTGAGGACCCAGAACAAATGGAATCACCAGCGTCACTCAATCTCTGCCAGGCAGACACCAGCGCAGATATTCGCACCTCAGTGGGAATTAGATTGTCGGCTAGTGTCCCAGGGCACGGCGGTGAGGGCACTTCACATTCGCTTGAGGTGCAGGCAGAGACAGAGAGTGCCCAGGGCGCCGGCAGTCGGAGGATTGCTGAAGACCGGGTACATGCTCAGTCAGTAGCTGATGATGTGCCTCTGGAGTCGTCCGTGAGGCAGCGAATGCTGGAAGTGCAGCAGGGTCTGCGGGAGGATCTGGAGGAGATACATGAGGCTATGTGTGGCATGGTGCCTGTGCTTGAGGAGTCCACATGGAGCATTACTCATGCAATGAGCCTCATGGCTGAGTGCCCTACATCCTCCATGGAGAGAGTGGCGTCTCTCATGGAGAGGCTCATCGAGGTGAACAATCAGGGCCTCCTGGGGTTGCGCTCGGACCAATAAGCCCTCACAGCGGCATTGACCTCAGCTGGTCATTGCCTGTGCGGGAGATGGTTTGGGCACCAAGTATCCCGGCTCGGTGCCCATCCATCCACGGTGAGCAGGGTGGTCCAAAGTGACCTTATGTCGGTGCAGCAGCTGCCTGTCATCTCTGCGGGCTCCTCTCAGGGGTCTCCAGATGAGGACGGCAGCTCCTCCGCCCCTCTCCCAGTGACTGTAGCATCTGATGGGGCTGCGAGGACTGGGGAGATGCCAGCTGTGGAACTGGCCGCTCCCTCCCTGGCGGGACCAGCACAAGCTCCACAGGCCAGAGGACGCCCGCCAAGGTCATCGAGGCCAACAGGACAGCAGAGTGAGCAGGCTGTCTCAGATGCCAGTGCCAGCGAGGGGTCAGCACCTAGATGTAGCACCCGCAAGCATAAACATAAGGCACCTTAGGCACACCACGGGTTTCTCACGGGTTTTATGTTGCTCCGCTATTAGTTCACGTCCATTTGGTGTGATCTGTAACACCTTTGTAATTATTTTTTTCTGAATTTCATTTCGTTAAATCATTACATTTTGATAGGTGAGCATTGCTCAGGGTGACTCCTTACTTCTGCAGGTGGACGGCAACCCTTGATGTTATGAGTGAGTTGTTTGACTTTGAGCTTTATTGACAAGGCCCTTAGTTAATGTTCCCATCCAGGCAGATTTTGCACTCAGGTATCGAGCTTAGAGTCTGCAGCCCTGGCTTGTGTTGAAGGTCCATATGTGGTGTGCTAGCTGAAGGTTCATTGGATTAAAGCCTCCTAGGCGTCCCTGCCTACCTGGAGTATGCCCGGGTCAGCGTCTACCCCCTCAGCGTTCCCCTGTGTGTGCTCATCCTTGGACTCACTCCTGGACTCATCGTGTGCATCTGGAGCAACCGAGTCTACATCTTACTCGTCCACAGCGTCGCCCCTTTCCAGCGCAAGATTGTGGAGAGCACAGCATGCAACCACTATCACCGAGACACGATCTGGGGGGTACTGGAGTGCGCCCCCTGAGCAGTCCAGGCATCGGAAGCGCAAGTTGAGAAGACCGATGGTTCTCTCTACCAAAGCCCTTGTGGTGCCGTGGCTCCTATTGTACCGCTGCTCAGCTTCTGTTCTTGGATGGTGGAGAGGCGCCATGAGCCACCTTCTGAGGGGATAGCCCTTGTCACCCAGCAGCCATCCATCCAGCCGGGCTGGAGCATTGAAGAGCCCCGGCACCTGGGAGTGTCTGAGGATGTAGGCGTTGTGGGAGCTGCCTGGGTACCTTGCACAGACTTGTAGAATCTGCATCCTGTGATCACAGACTATCTGCACATTCATGGAGTGGAATCCCTTCTTGTTGATGAAGGCACCGGGCTCACCTGCTGGTGCCTTGATAGCCACATGTGTACAGTCTATAGCACCCTGGACACGGGGGAAGCCAGCAATGGCCGCGAAGCCTCTGGCTCACTCGGCCTGGCTGGCCTCATCCCAGTGGTAGTAGGTGAAAGTCAACGCACGCCTGAACAGAGCATCTGTCACCTGCTTGACACAAGTGTGGACGGCTGACTGGGAGACTCCACAAAGATCACCCACCGACCCCTGGAAGGCATAGAAGTTGAGGGCAGACGTGACCTTCAGCGCCACTAGCATGGGGTGTCCACCCACACAGTTGGCACAGATCTCAGGGCCTATCATCTGACAGATGGAGGTGACTGTCTCCCTTGAGATTTGGAGCCTCCTTTGGCACTGCACCTCAGACAAATTGAGGTAGCTGCTTCGCCGTCTGTAAATACTGGCAGCAGGATAGTGGCGCCTTCTGTGGCCCCTTCCGCCTTGGACTACCTCTTGGCCCTGCACCCCTTGTGCCTGCGCCTCTCCTCCCAAAGCTGGCTTCCCTGGAGGCTGAATGTGCACTCCTGGCCTCCTCCCCCTTCTGGCCCTCCCTTCCTCCTCAGCAGAGGTGCCTTCAGTAGAGAGCACAACTCCCATTCCCAGAGTAAGGGAAGGCTTCCTGAAACCAGCAAGGCCCCAGAAATGATGTTTACTCAAGAGTCCTGACCTGAAGCCTGTTATTCCTGTCCAAGCAGCTGTGAAGAGTTTTGAAGTTTTCCTGCTCACACAGGCAAGTATCAGTAACTTTAACAATTAAATCTCTGACAAATAACATTCTTAACCCGCCTGTGCATGAGGTTTATACAAATGTCTCCTACCTGCCTGCCCATTGCCCGTGCAATGTCCTGAAAATCGCACGGGCCCCGAAATATTCCAGACAATTGCTGCCTCACGGGCCTTAAGTGGATCATTAATTAATGGCGGGTGCGCATCGGAGAACATCGCGTGCCCGCCCACCTAAATATCACGATGGCGCGCGGTGATGACGGGACACTCACCCGATGTCACCGTGCATTATTTTACGCGGGCACCACACGCCGACGAGAAAATTCTGGCCTTAATGTAAATTTAAGGACATAAGAGCATAAGAAGCTGGAGCAGAAATAAGCCATACATCCCTAAAACCTGCTCCACCATTCAATGAGATCATGCTTAAACTTCCACATCAACTCTACTTTCCCACCCTAAAAAACGTTCTGAAACATGTCCCTTCAGGTGACTGTCAGATGAGTAGGGACATGTTATCAATTAAATTTAAAAAAAATTTAATTTAATTTTTATTCGATGTTGGAACCCTCATCCCGCCCGTGGATGAGGTTTCCAAAAAATTGCAAAGGCCGCTTGGCAGGCAGCAAAAAATTTAAGTTAATTGATACTTTAATGGCCTTAACAGGCCTTTTAATTGTTGGCTGGCGCACTGCTGATTCCCGCACGTGCCCGCTGACTGAACTATCGTGCGTCATTTCACGCTTGAGTGGGTTGGGCTCGCTCCTGCCTACCGAAGTGAAAATTCTGCCCATAATCTCCCATTTACTGATATTTTATTCAATTTGCCACATTTTAGCCCATTCCCCCATTTCCCTTTCGCCTGCTAAAGGATTAACTGTGCCTCCGATTTTGGTATCTTTTGCAAATGTTGACCACACTCCCCTAAGCTTGAATCACATCGTTGACACGTGGTTAACAGAAATGTCCCGGAGCAGAACCCACTCGGACACCATTTTCCACTTCTGACCAATCTAGAATGCTGGCAAGACAATTCTTCATGTGTCGTGTATCTTTTGAATTCTGTTAAATTACGTTATAACAATCATTGTTTATATTTTAGACCTCAGTCTCAGCATCACCTGGCCGTTGCTTCAGCTTTGTTTTCAACTCTCACAGTATTCTGCACTTTGGGATTAATCCTAAACTTAGGTTTCTCAACCCTAAAAACAATTATTTAGTCTTCTGTTCACCAACAATAACAAACTACTCATAACTGTTTTAAGGCTGTAAATGACTGAGCAACATTAGCATTGAAGCAAAAACAGATAATGCTGGAAAGACTCTGCAGACCTGACAGCATCTGTGGAGAGAGAGAGAGAGCTAACGTAAAGAGTCCATATGACCCTTTTTCAGAGCTAAAGAGAAGTAGAAATGAGATGGAATTGATAATGTTGCAGGGGTGGAGCAGGTCAAGCAGAATAGAAGGTCAGTGATAGGTGGGGGCTAAGGACAGATTGACAAGATGTCATGGACGCAAGGCAAAGGACATGTTAATGGTAGTGGCGAAGGCTAAAGAAGGTGCTGATGTTGCTTATAGAGGCATAAAAGTGAGAAAGCAGAATGTGTTTATGGCAGAACAAGGGTCAGCCCTCTGTGAAAGAACAGATTGAACATGTGACAGACGGCTCTGTTGAGGGGTGTGGGGGCGGGGCGTTGTTCCTTAGCCCCCACCTATCGCTGACCTTCTATTCTGCTTTACCTGTTCCACCCCCCTCCAACAGTATAAATTCCATCTCATTTTTTACTTCTCTTTAGCTCTGAAGAAGAGTCATACGGACTCAAAACGTTAACCTTGTTTCTCCCTCCACAGATGCTGTCAGGCCTGCTGGGTTTTTCTAACATTTTCTATTTTTATTTCAGATTTCCAGCATCTGAGGTATTTTGCTTTTTGTTAACATTGAAGCCATTTTTTTGCAAATTGTTCTCTCCAGTCTTTGAACTGAGATGTTAAACCACTGAATTTGGAAGGTTGACAGAGAGAACAAAGTAGCATGAATGCATTTAGCACTCGTATGATAATATTGCTCACAGTAATGCCAGGCTATAGTTTCCAGTGACTACTGCCTGAAAAGGAACTTTCATGGAATCTTTTCATCTTCTCATAATGTATTTTACCGATGGAAGGAATGAGTGAAAGGAAGAAGACCTATTTAAAAGTATATTGATTGATTGGCTAATTGATTAGCTGGCAGTGTTGCTACTGAATTAATACATTAAGTCTTTCTTTCCTATAAAGCGTCCTCCATGGAAAGGTGTTCTTCACAGCCCCGACCTTGATTGTCAGTAGATCCATTTGGTATCACTGCAGAACACGTCAGCTCTTCCACACAATGAAAACTTTGATTATCAAAACACACTGTCAGTAATAAATGAGGTTTATCACCAATTAATTTTCTTATGCAGGAAATAGTGTGCAGGTGGTTAATTTTTAATAGAATTGTGCCTTTTAAAGGTATATTTACTCAGGTGACAAGTCTTTTCCTTATGTACTCTATATAAACGATTAGATAACTAGACTATTTGCTCGCATGAAAATGTTCCTATTAAAAGTAATTGTGTTGCATATTCAGAGTAATTACAAATGAAGCTTAAAACTTAGGCCGAAATTTTCCAGCCCCCCCCCCCGCCGACCCCTGGTGGGATCTTCCAGTAGATTTTGATTTCAATCAAAGACTATCCTGGAAAGCATATAAATCAATACATTTCAAGTTTCAATATTGTCACTAGCATCATGAAAGCAATTTCCTATAACAGGCAATGACCTTCAAAAAGTAATGGAGAAAATAATTAATATCAGTTAATTGTTTCACTACGAAATTAAATGCAAATGAACCATTTAAATGTTAAGTATTATCATTATCATTATTTATGAGTTTTTTGGTTGCCTCTTGTACATTTTAATTTAAGTGCTAAGCGCAATTTTAGTTCAGAGTAACTCCCTGTCCTGAAGACCAGTATAATATTTGCTGAAAACCTTTTACCAATTTAAGTTCAGTGAAACAGGTTGCACATTAAAAGTCAGTATTTTCCCATTTTGCATGAGTGTGAATTCAATATTTTTCACTATTTTTGGTGCCGTTTAAATTTGTTTCCTTATTTCTTGTAAAGCACGGTGTTTTCAAAATAATTTTTAGTGTTGCTCTACTATACAAGATAATAATTACCAAATTCAGAGATTTCACATGATATCCTATTAAAATAAGTTTTCCAAAACAAAACCTGCCAGCTGACTATTTATGCCATGAACTAGAACACTAACAATGATATTGCAGTAGCACTTGTTGTATTGGTTATCATTGATAAGCAAATGGAAACAAACCCTATGTTTGTATATGTTGCCATCAAGATGCAGCACATTGTTGGGGAATAGAAGGGACACTCTGAAGATTCACATATGGGTAGTTTGAGGGAAGAAGCCATAGGAAGGGATGAACTGACTGTCCTGGGCCAATTAGGAGTGGAATCTAGAGGGTAGTGCCATGGAGGTGGACCACAGAGGGGACTGGTTGAAGAGAATAGAGTGATTGAAAAAAACTCAAAGAAGATAAGAATAAGACTGTATTGAAGACTAGAGCTCATCTGCCGGAAGCCATTCGAAGTGAAGCATATTGAACAGATTTTCCTCCCTGGGTTTGCCGGTTTGAATTTGTTGCAGTCAGTGATGCCCTGTGTAACCTAAAAGAAAGAACATTGTACACAAGCATGCATGTAAGGAATACTTTTAACATCATGCATAGATATACATGGGCAGTAGTATTCTGGTCATCAGAGTACATTGCATTCCAACATAAGTGTAACTATTATCACCAACATATCCATTCAGTTTGCAAATGCGAGGTGAGAAAAAAACTTTTTCACACAGCGAGTAATTAGGGTTTGGAATGCACTGCCTGGAAGTGTGTTGGAGGCAGGTTGATTGAGGCATCCAAGAGGGCATTGGATGATTATTTAAATAGAAACAATGTGCAGGGTTACGGGGAAAGGGCAGGAGATTGGCACTAAGTTAAAATGCTCAGAGAGCTGGTGCAGACATGATGGGCCAAATGGCCTCCTTCTACACCGTAACAATTCTGTGATTCTGTGAGTTTTCTGGGCACAAGCCCACTGCCCTGATAAAATTAGGACTCTGTCAGTATATATGTAGTGTTATAAAGCTCTGTTTTCAAAAAAATAACTTTGTTTATTGAGTGGGCTGAAGCCACAGAATAGGTTTTAAAAAGACTCAAGCGACCTACACATCAAGCCTCAAAATGGCTGCCCATTTACATAAATTTACGCAGCAATTTAAAAAGCTATCAGAACAGAGTCAGGCTGTCTGGGCGTAGCCCACCAATGGGAAATAAGTTTAAATGAGTGTGAATGGCCCTCTCCTGAACTACTCAAAGACATTCAGACATAATCTAATTTTTCAGATTGGTGAGAACAAACTGTGAAATGCAATCACTTTGGGGATGCGACCCTGGTTGAGAAGAAGGCCTCACCAACCATTTTAATCTAATCACTTTAAACAATGGACATGGAATGAGCTTGTTATGACCATGTTTGGTAACTGGCTAGTTTGTCAAGGCAGGTCATGTAATAGCAAGCTAGCCCTCTGTGTTTTAGGAAATTGCTTTTCCAAAGTCAGCCAGAGACCAGAAAGGCCTTGGGCTGAATAATACAGCAGCGCATTGACGGCAGGTTCTGCACCCGGAAGTCAGTGACGTTGTGAGTTCAGAGCCCGCCATCACAGCACGCCCAATAATACGCAAATTGAGTGAAATTTCCTGTTTTTGAAACTAAATGCCACCGAATGGCTGGTTTACAAAAGGTAACTAAAGTTAAGTTACTGGAATTGGTGAATAAGTTACAATTGGGGTTACCTGCAGGGGCTAAGAAAGGAGATAGAACTGAAGATATATCACAGCATTTAACGTTGGAAGTGATACCTGACACTAGTGAGTCACAGCTAGAGGTAGTGAGACTTCAGTTAGAAATGAAGGGGCTTGAATTTGAACAAGCAAAGGAAAGAAAAAACTTGAGCTAGAGGCAGAAGAAAAGGAAAAAGGAAGAACATTTCAAAGGGAACAGGCAGAAAGGAAGGAGAGAGAAAGAAAGCAAGAAAGGGAATTAGAAATGGCAAAGTTAGAAAAGGAGGAAAGAGAAAAAGAGAGTTCCAACTTAAAATACAGGCAATTAAAAAAAAGACGCTAGTAGTGAGGAAGCACTTATTTCCAGATCAGAACCTAGTGGGGAGATGTTTAAATTTGTACAAGCCCTTCCAAAGCTTGAGGAAAGAGATGTTGAAGCATTCTTTATTTCATTTGAGAAGATAGCTAAACAGATGAAATGGCCACAGGAAAAATGGACATTGTTGTTACAATCCAGGTTGGTGGGTAGAGCTCATGAGGTTTATGCTTCACTGTCAGAAGAAATGTCGGTGAACTATGATGTGGTTAAAAAAAGGTTATTTTGAGTGCATATGAGTTGGTTCCTGAGGCAAACAGGCAGAAATTTAGGAATATGACAAAACAGCCTAGGCAAACTTATATTGAGTTTGAGAGAGTAAAATAAAGTAATTTTGACCAATGGATATGGTCATTAAAAATAGAGATAACATATACAGCTCTTAGAGAAGCAATTCTTTTGGAAGAATTTAAAGATTCAATTCTTTCTGCAGTGAGAACTCATGTGGCGGAGCAGCAAATTGAAATGGTAAGACAAGCAGCAGTGATAGCTATTGATTATGAGTTCGTTCATAGAGCGAAATCTTTTCTCGTCACACTTTCAAATCAGATAAGGATAGAAAGTGGGAAGGTGAAAGGAAAGTGTGTAGTGAGGGAAGAGAAGGAGTAGGTGGAAATTCCCAGGAAGTTTTTTTCTCAGAATATAAAGGAAGTTGCAGAGGGTAGAAGTGACATTTGAAATTTAGGTGTTTTTATTGTAATAAAGTTGGACACATGAAGTCAGTGTGCTGGAAATTACAGGGAAATCTGTTAAAATTATATGGGTGCAGAAAAGTACTGGAAGTAAGATTACTGTGGGTTCTGAGCTTCAGGTAGAGGAAAAACCAATGGTTTGTGTACAGATAAAACAGGAAGAATCAGTGATAGGTAAAGAAGTGGGAATGTGTTCACAATTTGCCCAAGAGAATTTGGGAGGAGCAGGTTGCAGAAATGTTTAAAGATTTTGCACGTGAAGAGAAAGTCTTTCCATGTGTACAGGGTGGAATAGGTAAGGATGATAAAATTTTAAGAGACACAAAGGCTAGTCAATCCTTAATGTTGTGGGATAGTGTTACTTGTTGTTCAGAGGGGGTACTGCAGGAACAGTTGATAATAAGTGGCGTTCATGAAGATGCTAAACCTATTCCACTGTGGAAGGTAAATTTAAAGAGTAACTGAGAAAACAGGCAAAGTAACTTTTGGAGTTGTGGAAAAATTGCCCATTGCAGGGGTTCAATTTATTCTGGGCAATGATATAGCTGGATCACAAATGTGGGTATGCCTATGGTAGTTGAGCAGTCTGGAGAGGTGTCTTCAACAGAAGTGTTGCAGAGAGAGCATCCTGGATTGTTTCCAGACTATGTGATAATGAGATCACATGCTCATAGCTTGAAACAAGAAAACATGAAGGGCAGGCAGTTCAAAGGCAGGAAGAAACTGTTGAAATCCAATTAGCTGACACTATGTTTGATAACATTGTTCAGGAAGAAAGGCTGGAGGACAATTCAGCTGAAGAATTTAATTCAAGGAGGTTGATGGAGTTGCAAAAAGGAGGATTTGCAAGTACAATGTTTATATCAGCAGCTTACTCAGAAACAGAGGCAAAATGTATTCCAGAATGTTATTACCTTAAGGGTAATATTTTAATGAGAAAATGGAGGCCTTATCATACTTCAGCAAATGAAAGCTGGAGGGAGGTACATCAGATTGTTATCCCATTTGGTTATAAAAATTAGATTTTGAGGATAGCTCATGAATTTCCAGTGGGGCATTTAAGAATTAGAAAGACACAGGCAAAGATACAAAAGATTTTTTATTGGCCTGGATTGCATAGGGATGTAGTCAAACTCTGTAGAACATGTCATACATGTCAGGTGACAGGAAAACCACAAGCAATGATTAAGCCAGCACCTTTAATTCCAATTTCAGCAGTTGAAGAACCTTTTATAGGGTCATGATTGATTGTGTAGGACCATTTCCCAAAGACAAAAATTGGAAATCAATACTTACTGACAATAATAGATGTGTCTACCAGGTTTCCTGAAGCAATACCTTTGAGAAACATTACAACAAAAAAGATTGTGGAAGAATTAGTAAATTTTTTACAAGATATGGTTTACCTAAGGAAATACAATCAGGTCAGGGTTCAAATTTTATGTCAGAGGTGTTTAAGGAAGTAATGAACAGTTTGGGGATAAAACAATTTAAGTCAACAGCTTATCATCCTGAGTCACAAGGGGCTTTGTAAAGATGGCATCAAAGTCTAAAAACCATGATGAAAGCGTACAGTCAGGATTATCCACAGGATTGGGTTAGGGGAATTCCATTCTTATTATTTGCCATTAGGGACGCTCCTAATTCATCAAATGGTTTTAGTCCTATCAAACTAGACTATGGTCATGAAGTAAGGGGGCCACTGAAATTGATTTATGAGAAATTGGTGAGTCAAAATTTAGAAACTACTCTCCTGGATTACTTATCAAACTTCAGAGAGTGATTGGACAGAGCAAGTGAGTTGGCTAGGGAACATATAAAGATATCACAGCAAGTGATGAAAGTGAAAGTCAAGGCTGCATTTGACCGAGTGTGGCATCAAGGAGTCCTAGCAAAACTGGAGTCAGTGGAAATCAGGGGGAAAATTCTCCGCTGGTTGGAGTCATACCGAGCACAAAGGAAGATGGTTGTGGTTATTGGAGGTCAATTATTTCAGCTCCAGGACATCACTGCAGGAGTTCCTCAGTGTAGTGTCCCGGCCCAACCATCTTCAGCTGCTTCATCAATGACCTTCCTTCCATCATAAGGTCAGAAGTGGGGATGTTTGGTGATGATTGTACAATATTCAGCATCATTTGCGACTCCTCAGATACTGAAGCTGTCCATATCCAGATGCAGGAAAACCTGGACAATATCCAGGCTTGGGCTAACAAGTGGCAAATAACATTTGCACCACACAAGTGTCAGGCAATGACCATCTCCAGCAAGAGAGAATCCAACCATCACCCCATGATGTTCAATGGCATTACCATCTCTGAGTCCCCATTATCAACATCCTGGGAGTTACTATTGACCAGAAACAGAACTGAACTAGCCATATAAATACTATGATTACAAGAGCAGGTCAGAGGCTAGGAATCCTGCGATGAATAACTCACCTCCTAACTCCCCAAAACCTGTCCACCACCTACAAGGCACAAGTCAGGAGTGTGATGGAATACTCTCCACTTGCCTGGATGAGCGTAGCTGCCACAACACTCAACAAGCTTGACACCTTCCAGGACAAAGCAGACCGCTTGATTGGCACCACATCCATAAACATTCACTCCCTCAACCACCGACACACAGTAGCAGCAGTGTGTACCATCTACAAGGTGCACTGCAGGAATTCACCATGGCTCCTTCAACAGTACCTTCCAGACCCATGACTACTACCATCTCGATGGACAAGGGCAGCAGATAGATGGGAACACCACCACCTAGAAGCTCCCCTCCAAGTCACTCACCATCCTGACTTGGAACTATATCACCATTCCTTCACTGTTACTGGGTCAAAATCCTGGAACTCTCTTCCTAACAGCACTGTGGGTGTACCTACACCACAGGGACTGCAGCAGTTGAAGAAGTCTGCTCACCACCACTTTCTCAAGGGCAACTAGGGATGGGCAATAAATGCTGGCCTAGCCAGTGAAGCCCACATCCCGTGAATGAATAATAAAAGAAAGAAAGCAGATGGGAAAGCTATAGCTCGGAATTTTGTTGCTGGAAAGAAAGTGCTAGTTCTGTCATCAGTACTGTGCGACCCATTAAAGGCAAGGTTTAGTGGGCCTTACAGGGTTGAAAAGAAACTGAGTGAAGTAAATTATTTAATAATTACTCCAGATAGAAGAATAAAGCAGAGTGTGTGTCATGTAAGAATGCTTAAAAAGTACTTTGACAGGGAAGAGGACCAAAAGGAGATGTTAGTGGTAGTAAATAATGAGAAAGGGGTAGAAATGCAGGATTCTGAAATTGATTTTCCTCTAATCAGATTTGATAATGGGGGAGGTACTTGAAAATTTAAATGTAATATTGAGTTGCCTTCCTGACAAGTCTCAAAGTGATTTGGAAATATGTTGTGGTCACACAAAGCTATTTGTGGAAATAAGTTGGGGAGGCAGATTTAACTATGTATGATGTGTCTGCTGAAGTTTCATCTTTGGCAAAGCAACATCGTTATATATTAAATCTGGCAAATGTATATCAAGTACAGAAAGAAATTGCCTTCATACTTCAAAACTATGTCATTGAGTCTAGTTGCAGTAACTGAAGTTCACCTATTGTACTGGTACCGAAACTGGATGGAACACAAAGACTGTGTGTGGGCTATCGAAAGGTGAATGCGGTAACAAAAGCGGATTCATATTCTATACTACAGCTGGAAGATTGTATTGAGAAAGAGGTACAATCAAAATTTATCACAAAGATTGACTAGCTAAAAGGATAATGGCAAGTACCATTATTGGAGAGAGCAATGGAGGTATCGGCTTTTGTGATGCCAAATGGACTATATCAGTTTAAAGTTATGCCATTTGGTATGAAGAACGCACCTGTGACATTTCAAAGACTGACAAACAAAGTAATTGCAGGGCTGAGCAATCGTGCTGTTTATATTGACGACTTGATAGTTTTAAGTCCTACTTGGGAGGAGCATTTACAACACCTGGAAGTTTAATTTACTCAATTACAAGAAGCTAATTTGGTGATAAACTTGGCTAAAAGTGAATTTGCAAAAGCGCAAATTACATATCTAGGCCATACCATTGGACAAGGCAAGGTGGCTCCAAGAGATGTGAAAGTCAAGGCTATCATGATTTCCTAGTGCCTTCAACAAAACGAGAAGTTTTGAGATTTCTGGGCATGAGTGGGTTTTATTGGAAATTTGTACCATATTTTAGCAGTGTGGTCGCTCCACTGACTGAAAAAGAACAAGAAGTTTCAATGAACACAAGAGCGTCAGAAGGTATTTGACAGTTTGAAAAAGAACAAGAAGTTTCAATGAACACAGGAGTGTCAGAAGGTATTTGACAGTTTGAAAACTGTATTAACTACGACACCAGTTTTGACAGTACCCAATTATGCCAAGCCATTTAAGTTGGCCGTTGACGCAAGTGATCTCGGCATTGGGGCTGTACTGTTACGAGAAGATGACACTGGAATTTTAAAACCAATAGGGTATTTTTCACGGAAGTTGAAAGCATAACAGAGAAGATATTCAACAATCAATAAGGAGGCTGTGGGTTTGGTGTTAGCATTGCAGCATTTTGAAATTTATGTGGCAAACAATTCGTCAGAAACAACTGTTTGTACAGACCACAATCCTTTAAAGTTTCTGGACAAATTTCGAGACAGAAGGTGTAATGCTATTTGGATGGAGTTTATTACTGCAACCATTTAATCAACAGATTATACATGTCACTGGACAAGAAAATCTGATTGCAGATGCTTTATCAAGAGTGTGAAGCTTAAAGGGAAAATTGGACATTTAAAAAAGCTGGACTCTGAACTAGAATGATTTATGTTGATGTGAAGGATTTGTGTATATATTGTTATGTTAATGCATGCGTCTGGTAACGAAATAGTGTAAGTATATAGATAAGTACAGGAGATAGTATGAGATGGGTTAATAAAAATGAAGCCGTCCTTTTAAATTATGTCCGTTCATTTTTCAATACAGAGGGGGATGTGAGGAAGATATAATAATTCTCATAATGCTATAGGAATTTCTTGTAAAATGGAGTAATAGTGGATTGTGTCTATGTGTCTACGGGTGTGTGTGTGTGTGTGTAAGACTTAATTGAATTAGAGGCAGCTAGTCTGTATGTTTTGAGGTAAGAAGGGAGGTTAGGTTTGAAATGTTAATTAGGTAAACAAGGGGAAGTTTAGAAACATAGACTAGAATATAGTGCACGCCCGACCCGGCCAAGCATAAAATGATGCGCGATAACATCAGGCAAGTGTCCTGAAATCATCGCACACTTGTGTGATATTTCAGTTGGCGGATGCACGTGGGAGTTGGTAGCACGTCCGCTGACAATCAAAAGGCCTATTAAGACCATTAACAATCCAATTGATTTAAATTTTTCACTGCCCATCTAACTTTACGGTTGGCAGGTAGGCGAAAATGACAGGTGACCTTTGCATTTTTTGCGAAACCTCATCCACGGGTGGGATGAGGTTCTGATCTGTTATTTAAAAAAAAAATTCAAACTAATTTCTAATATGTCCCTGCTCGTGTGACAGAGTCACATGAACGGCCATGTTT
The DNA here is from genome assembly GCF_964194155.1 of Cetorhinus maximus. NCBI lineage: Eukaryota > Metazoa > Chordata > Chondrichthyes > Lamniformes > Cetorhinidae > Cetorhinus > Cetorhinus maximus. The sequence continues at coordinate 12,526,122 of NC_135883.1, read as the reverse complement.
GTTAACATTTTTTAAAAAATTATATTTTATTTTAAGAACTGTTCATTTCCCTGAGGCGTGAAGTTTGCACTCACCCTTCTCCACCCCTCACACAAACAGCGCTGAGCGCTGCAACACACATTTCACACTGGGCGGGCATTAATTGGCCCACCAGCGTGAAATCGCGGTCTGGCCCCGATCGCAGGCAGTGGTCGGCTTCAAGATTGCCCCCGCCTGCCCCCGCTGAGCCATCCTGACAAGGTAAAAATTCTACCCATAAGTGTCAAGGGGACATTTCCATTTTTAAATATACCTGACTAAATTGTTTTCAATGGAGGGGTGAAATGCGTCACCTAGTCAGGTGAAGTTTAGAAAAAGTGTGTCTATTTTTCCCAAAAATTACTGGTAAAACTTAGTGCTATGAGAGGATTTTACTCTCAGGGAGATAAAGTCCAAACACATAGTGAAACAATGGGTATTTGTATTCAAAGAGGAAGATATGTATAAAGGAGAGAAGACTGTTTGTAAGGGGAGGCATTTTAAGATCTTACAAGTGTGAAAAAGTCTTCAGTATCTACACCCCAAGCTGCTGTCTTCAAAGACTGAAGTTAAGAAAACTCACTTTGAATTCGACTTGTTCAGGTTATCATGTTTCTTTGCCTGGGTCTTTTAAAATCTATGTGTCTTACTGTTGCCTTAAAGAAAGTGTAACCGGAAGTTAGATTGATTAGGGGATTTAGAAGTTATCATAGTGGTAATTTGTAGATCTATGTATGTATTTAAAATCATTCCTCTTATTAATAAGTGTTTAATCTAGTTTTGTAAAAACCTATAAAAATTGGTGGTCTTATTACTACTGAATTCAAGGCATGCATCTCAAAATTTATACAAATTGAAAATTAGTTGTGACAGTTATTTCAAGTTTCCTTCTGGGATTTGAACAGCTCAGCATTTACCATCTGCTGTGTCATAATAGCGGGATAATGTCGGGACGCTTGTCTGACCCCATGATGTGCTATTTAACGCTTGAGCAGGTCAGGCGTGTGCCTGCACGCCTAGCTAAAAATTCTGCCCGTGCAAACTTGTAACCTGCCTGCTCATGAACTAAAACTCTCTTCTCACTCTTTTAGGCACCAGCAGGTATTGGCAGACGAGGAGGGCCAACATAAGCCCCAGCCCCCAAACCACCATGGATGAGGAAGCTGAGGAAGGCACTGAGGGAGAACCATTACTGCGCTCACCTGCACCCTCCACCAGCGCAAAGACACACACCTTGCTTGGTCATAGCTCTGGATTAGACTTGGGGGTCACCTACTGGAGCACATCTCACTGCAACGCCCCCCCCCAGCACTCGGAGGCAGGGACAGCCCTGATCTCTGACACTCTGAGGGCTGCTAGAGAGCAGCCACCCGCTGAATCTGAAACATGATAAGCTTCAGTGAGCGGCTGCCAACTCAACGCTGGAGATGCAACAACAGGCGGCGGAACATCAGGCAGCGATTCAACGGTCTCTCAGCAGGCTGGAGCAAAGGATGGAGGAGTCCGTTCATGTCCTGTCTGATGTCGTGGCTCCCACATGCCAGTGATTCGAGATCACCATGGGAAGGTTGGTGACCACAATGGAGACCTTTCCCAGCAGGTCTTGCCGGATTTGCCCTGGACTCCGTGGCCGCACACACTGTTGGACACCATCAATGTCAATGTGAGAGAGGCCGAGGCACCTTAACATCCCTCTAGGTGCCCCTTCTCCTCAAGAATTCTGGGTGGGGCCCTCAGGCACCCACAGTGGGGATGAACGTCAGCCAGTCACCCTGGGGACCTCCATTCAGGACATTCCAAGGGTGTCTAGCTGCTTTGAATCCACTGGGCCTGTGACCCCATCCACTCCAGCTGCTTAGATTGAGGAGGGCGCTTCTGCCCCTGAGCAGGAGACCCTTATCAGGCCGGGGCCCTCCAGGCCTCAGGGTACCAGAGGACGTCCACCAAGGTCATCACAGACAACAGGACGTAGCAGTAAGCAGGCTGCCTCCACCTCTACTGTGGATGTCGGGGCTGCGCCCAGGCATAATAGTAGGGTTAGGAAAATTAAGGAATATTGATATCACTTTTGGGTCACGATTGTGCAACCACTGTAAAAAATATTGCACTTTTGTTAATACATTTGATGTTTATGTGAATGGCTCAGTCACCTGAAGGCATTGTGATTACATACATATAAATCCTCTTATTGCGAGGTTTAGCCATCCTCTCACTCAGTGATAGTCTCCCTTTGTGAGATTCACATTCATGTAACGTCAACCTCAGTAAAGATAGTTTATGCACCCTTGTGTGATGTCATGGAGATGTGTTAAAATCTTTATTGGAAGTGTGTGATTAAAGCGCTTGTAACTCTTTTTCCATAAAGCATATCATTTATCAACTGTAAAGGCTATCATTCCATCAATGTTTAACAGGTCTGCGATCATTGGAAGCATATAATGCACGTTTGTGCCAGGTACCCTGGGAGTTGCCATGACTCATACACCCTGAGTCACTCTCAGGTGCCTCAGATATTCAAAGGGCCTGAGCATCTACAGGGATGGCTGCTTGGGGATAAAGGATATACACTGAACCGCTGGCTTATGACACCCATGCGTCAGCCTCAAAGTGGTTTGGAGGAGATGTACAGCGTAGCTCACAGCTCCAAACAGTCGAGGAGACCATTGGCATTCTGAAGATGCGCTTCCGATGTTTCGACTGCTCAGCAGCCTTGAAGGATTAGGAGCAGTTGTGTCTCCTCAGTGGTAATGTCAAAGGACAAGACCTGGATGGGAGGATGATATCCCCAACCATGTCCTCACCTCATTGGCTGCTGTAATTTCTCGTTACTGTGGCTATAACTTCATCAAGTAAGTTGCCGCAGCGTTCTCACTCTTGTGTCAACTTTCACTCCCCAGAACGAGCACACACACGGGCACCACTGACCTTCTTAGAGATCATGGCCTGGTGAACCGTGAGGCTGGAAGGTGCAAGTCTGAATGCTGTCCTATGTCTTGATGTGAATGTTGGATATCCCTTTCAATGTAATGGAATGGCATTAAGGGACAGGAGGAAGTGGCCATCTCCCGTCGCCTTCACTTTATTTCTCCTGGAATATGGTAGCAATTAAACTGGTACGGGCACGATTCCCATGTTGTGCTTCCCCAATGGCATTGTCCTGTGGAAGCTGATGCTCATCTCTCTCTTCAGGTTCCTGACCCTCCTGCTCTTCTTCCTTTGAGGAGCTCTTATACTCCTCCATTTCTCCCTCTGGCAAGGGATCACACCTTTGTAGCGCCAGACTCTGAAGGGCACGACACACAATGATGATGTGGGATACCTTATCTGGAGTGTGCTGCAGTGCCCCACCTGAGTGGTCCAAACATCAGAAGTATATCTTCAGAATGCCAATAGCCTTTTCAATGAGGGATTGTGTGGAGCTGTGGTGTACATCTCCCCTGAACCGCACAGAGGCTGACGCACAGGTGTCATGAGCCAGCGTCTCCCTTATATCCCTTATCCCCAAGCAGCCATCCCTGCAGACTCTCAGGCCCTTCGAACATCTGAGGCACCTGGGAGTGACTCAGGATGTATGAGTCATAGCAACTCTCAGGGTACCTGGCACAAGTGTGCATTATATGCTTCCAGTGATCACAGAACAGTTGAACATTGATGGAGTGATAGCCTTTACAATTGATAAACATTAGGACTGCTGCCATGGAACTCTCAAAGCCACACGGGTGCAGTTGATTCTTGGGAAGACAGAGATAGCCTACCTGTTGCCTCCCAATCCATGTCTTATCTGAGGTTTACAGTACCAAGGCAGGATGACATGAAAGTCATTGGGACTCCCTCACCCTGTCTTTCTGCCCTCAGTTATTTGTGGCATGTCAAACAATGGACAGAATCTTCCGGTCCTGGTAGCAGCTGGAATCATGGTGGTGGGGGGTGGGTTGGGGGGGGGTGGGGGGAGTGGGGGGCACTTCATTTGGCGGGAGGTAAAAAATCTGCTTCATGACGGCGGGCTAAACTGTTGGAATTTTGTTCTCTCGGCTTTCAAGGCAGGTTAAAGGCAGGTTAAAGGCGCTACCCGATTAACAATGTCGGGGACCCCATTTGCATGTATTAGCATCTTGTGCATGCTCATTAAAAGGCCACCTTGCTGGAATTAAGTTTGTCCTCCAAATTAAACTGCCTGCCAGCAAGAATTGAGAACGTTCAGTTTTATGACTCTATATAAGTGGTGTGCACTTGGCAAGCCACACTTTGTCCATAACTTTGAGGTCAGTAGATGCCGCTTTCGCCTACTTGGGGATCGCACATAACTTCATTCGTATGGAGTGCTGGTAACAAAAGTTGCACCAAGGCTGGATACAGGCAGGTGAAAGCTGGAAGGGGTGGGGGTAGGGTGAAGTGAAGGCTGGACAAGGGAGGCAGGCTAAGTGGGGAATTATGTAGTGTGTCTGGCAAAGTGGGGTGGTGGGGAGGGTGGAAGAGAATGTCTTAGAGAGCAGGGTTGGTGGTGTTGCTGGTGGGGTCCTGGGGAGGCAAACTCAGGGTACTGGTAATAGGAGGGAACATTCACAGCCAGGGGGACAGTGGGATGCGGTGCACTGCTGTGGTGAGAATTGGCGCGACCATGGGTGTATCACCGGCAGTGTTCTTATCGAGAAATGACCGAAAGGCAATGCCGGAGGTGCCTTCGTATGCCCTGGGATGTGGTTGCTCACATCTGCCAGCTTCTCCAGAATGAGCTGCAGCTGCAAGGACTCTGGAGGAATAATGCGGAGCTGCTGACCTGCAATGAGTGAATCGCTGTCCGGGTGCCATTTAAATATGGCGCCAGGACCTTCAACCTCATGAGGTAATGGTCGGGTGGGCAACCTGCTGCCTGTCCCACCACGAGATTCACCACGCTCCTCATGGTTGCTTTATTAATGAGCAGAAAATTACACGTGTTCAGCCGCCCCACCTCCCCGGCAGGAATCACTCCGACTTCCCCGCCCACCTCCAGACTTAGACTCCAGAATGGAAGACTCTGCCCAAGCAGTGAGGTGACTGAGATTCCTGCAGTGTTGGGGGTTGGGTGGTGAGGAGAAACATATGAAGTGAAATTTACAAGGGTGAATCTGACAGTAGGCCCCATTTTTATGCTTCCCTGCTTCTTTATATCAGAATAGAATCCAAGCCTGTTTTCTTTGTTACGCACATGTTAGCAGGTGACTAGCTACATTCTGACACTGTAACTTCAAATCATATATCATTGTCTTAGCCTGATTTCAAAATTACAGAAATGTGACTTTAAAATCAGACTAAATCAATGTTAGGCAGATTTATTTTAAACTTTTTTTTTCGCTGGCAAGGACAAGTTAAGACATCTTAAGGAGCTTAATGGAAGGACAAGACCTACAACATTTTTGCTGACCAAACTGTCGTGCTTAATGGAGTATGAGCCGTTGAATTCATCTGTATGATGAATTGGAGAATCACATATGCTGAAGGTTAAGTTCGGTCATTTGTTGAGCTTTGTGGAAAGATATGAAGTATGATTTTTACAATGACATCCTGACCCCACTCCAGCATTTAATGAACTGTGTGATACTGAACTGGTTGATTTCGATGAATGTTTAATAAACTGATGGATTGGGATGAATAATTAATGGTTCACTATTTGCAAAGGTAGAAATGAGACCAATAATGTCCTGTTGAAATATGCATTATGTGTAAGGATAATAAGACTTTACATTTAATGAGAATTGCTCTATACGGATCAGTTTATACTTAAAGCAAAATTAAGAGTTGTTTGGCCATATAAAAATCTAAATGTGTAAACAGACTATTCATAAACGAGAAAGCTCTTATTAATATGTATCCATAACTATAGCCATTCATGTTTGCGCCATTAGTCTGATAAGATTCTAACTGAGATGACAATATAATTCCATGCATATTTTAAGTGCATTATTTTCTCCTTCATTCCTTAACTGTCCTTAGGTTGGACTCTCCAGTCAAGAAGGAAAGCTGGCGACATGAATCAGAGAGTCTACCAGTGCTGCTCTTAAACAGACAGCAAATTGTGCAAGAGCAGCCCAAGCACAACTTGGTTTGTTTTCACAAGTGGACTGTCTTCATGTGCTGATGCAACCAAGGCCAGGAACTAGTCAAGCAGAGAACTGGGGTTGAGTCTGTGCCCAGTACTCTAAAACGCACATATTTACCCCAAATAGAAAGCGTACTATGAAATAGATTTCAACAAAATGAATCAAACGACTGAGCCTACAAACTCCAAATAACAGTATATAATCCTCATGAGCAGGATTTTCCCCACATCGGGCTGTGGGCCCGGGAACGGATGCGCAACGGTTCACCGCCTGTGTTCGGGCCCCCGACTGCAATTTCACGCTGGCTGGCCAATTAGCTGCCGATAACCTCAGCGCTGCCGGGGTGGAGGCGGGAGGAGCGCGAGCGCTGAAGTCTGCGCATGCGCGGGGGGGTGGGGTGCGCTCAGTGAAAGCTCCCTGAAGGCACAGAGCTGCCTCAGGGAGCTGAAGGCTTTTGACCTGATAAATAAAGATTTAAAAAATAAGGAAAATATGCCCCCCCCCCAACCATGTAACTCTGTCACATAAGCAGGGATGTGTGAAAAATGTGTTTTAAAAATGTTTATCTTTTTTTTTTAGTCCCAGTTGGAAACCTCATCCCGCCCGTGGATGAGGTTTCACAAAAAATGCAAAGGCCACCCGGCCTATTCGCCTGCCCCCCCCACCCCCCCCCGCCCCAAACCATAAGGTTGGACGGGCAGAGAGAAATTCACTTTAATTAATTGACTAATGGGCTTAATAGCCCTCTTAATTGTCAGCGGGCGGGCTGCTGACTCTCGCGCGTCCCGCCAACCGAAATATCACGCGAGTGTGCGATGACGTCAGGACACTCGCCTGATGTCATCACGCGCTACTTCACGCTCCTGCATGTCGGGTGCGCTCCCGCACTCCGAGCTGAAAACCCTGCCCCATGTGATTCTACAAAACCACGTGAGCACAATGTGCAATGGCTCAACTTAATATATTTGTCTTTGCATATGCCACATGCTTTTTTTTTGTATACCTTCTGTATTCTTTTCATCGTTTTGCAAGATCCTTTTCTTGAGAAAATCGTACTTAATTTACTTTATCTTTTTGCCTCCTGGGTTCAAATATGTTGTTTGAAGGTGGAAAATGTGACTTTTGATGGGATGTAAATTGGCTCCACGAGCTGTTAATTTCTGGCACTAGATCATCTGTAAAAGTTATGGACCGAACCAGGTTGATAACTGATATATATTTAAATATCAAACAAGGACTTGCTGCTGCAGGATGAGCTATCATTTAAAATCTTTCCGCGCCCCCCCCCCACCCAAATTTCTTTCCTGGTTTTCTGCTGCTGTCTTACAGGTGGCTCGAGGCTAGGGCCGGAATTTTCTGACCCCATTGGTATAAGGCTTCATGGCGGGCTGGGGGCAGTAGGTGACAGTGTGGCAAGAAGGCCAAAAATCAGATTCGCACCGGCATGAAAGCACAGCGGGATCATCCGATGGTGTCGGCCATTACGGAATGCCAATCCCGCTGAGGGCCATCATGAGCAGGCGGGAAAACACACCGGCCCAGAACACGTCTGGACAAGTGTGACATGCAGAAGTTGGGAGCTACCGTTAGTGCCTTGCTCAGATTGCAGACAGCTGAGAAGCAGAAGATTATGAAGCCCTACAGCTACCGGACCCTGGAGGACTCTGTCTTATGAGCAGGGACGTGTTAAAAATGAGTTTTAAACATTTTTATTTACTGTCCGAAACCTCATCACCTGGCCTATTCCCCCAGCCTGTCCGCCAACTGAATGGTTGGACAGGCAGCTAAAAATTCGATTTAATTAATTGATTAAGGGCCTCAATAGGCCTCTGAATTGTCGGAGGGTGCGCTGCTGCCTCCTGCGCATGCCCGCTGAGCGAAATATCGCGAGAATGAGCAATGGCGCGGGACGCTCGCCTGACATCATCGCACGCTATTTCGCTCCCATTCTGGCCGGGCGCGCGGCCGCCCGCCCGCAGGACGAAAACTTCTGCCCAAAGAATCCTAAGCATTATTTCTCCTGTTGACTTAGGCAAACATTTATCCCTCACCCAATATCCAAAACAGACTATCTGCCTATATGTCTCATTGCTGTTTATGAGAACTTGCTGTGCTCTAATTAGCTATTGTGTTCCCCACATATTAACCGTGATTACATTTCAGAAGTGCTTCCTCGGCTATAAAATATTCTGAGGTCATGAAAGGCGCTATTCAAATTAGAACAATAAACTATTTTGATAACAGCAGAGAGAAAATATTCACTTCTTGTTCCCCTACTAATTTGAACGTATGTGTAGTGTAAATACATTATGCGCATTTATTCATTGTATTCAAATTATGGCAATAAACTGAGAAACTCTGAAATGGATATATTGACCATTTTATGTTATCAGTAGCTTTCTTTCTTTAATGCAAAATTCTAGCAGCACTAAACCTGCCTGTGTACAATATAGGTCAAGGGCAATGTTTAAATGAATTAAATGCTGCAGCAAAATGGCTGAATCATGGATAATTTCAGAAAGCAGGGAAGCTAAAAGCATATGACATGGTAGAATGATTATTTAATTACTTTGCTTCAAAGGCATTTGACTTTCTTTAAACCCTGACAATGATTTGTTTCTTTGCTTACAGAAATAGCAATCATGTAATGCCAATAAACTTAAACAATGGAGTGCGCAGGCATTATTTCTGCTGAGGTTTATATATAACTTGTTTGTACTTCATGCATAAATTCATGGCAAGAGTGATATTGTGGTGGTGATATATTACTGATTAAAAATGGTTGACTTGAAGCCTGTTGGTATATTGTCACCAACCTTGCAGAAAATGCAATTCTGTAATTAAAAGGGTTAGATTTTGACCTTATGCGATGGTTTAAAACCAGTAATAACCTTTTTTACATCTGTTCTGATTTTTATTTCCGTTCACTTAAAACGAGAACCAACGTTACATGCGTTAAGCTAGCATTAAATTACACTTCTCTTCACAAATACAAGTACAGATGAAGGAGTCCATTGTCCCTTAAAGGGCTGTGGATATAAGATCAATCAAGATTTTCAAGACTGTGGTTGATGGATGTTTTTTTGATTAAATGCATCAAACGATATAAAGTTGAGGTATGCGTGACAAAATGGTGGAAAAGGTTTGAGGGCTTAATTGTCTGCGCCTGTCCCTATATTCCTATGTTGTTATGTTTCATTCAGACTCCCCAGCAGAGCACCTAATTGCCTGTTGAATAATTCCAGAGTTTTTATCTTCACTTTCGTAGCTGGGAGACCATTCTTGCTGTTGTTTACTGTTACAATTATGAGTTATGTAAGATCGTTATGTTTTTGGACTGTGTCTTTAACTTAGGGTAAAATGAAGGGGTCTTGTGACATGTTCTGAAGCCTGCCTGATGACAGGCCTGGTGAAGGGGCTTTTAAAGATTAATGGAAAGGCCCAGATAGTTTTGCTGGAAAAAAGTCATGATGTGTTCACACTTGGAGACAATGGCTGGAGCAATTGTGTTCACAGTGGTTAGACTGCTAGTCTCCAAAGTCCCAGGAAGGCATTGAGAATGTCAAGGTTGTAAACAGTTATGCTTTAAACTATCTGTTTGTTTCCAAGATAAAAGATAATTGGGGCCTCAAGGTTAGGTAATCAGCATTTCTACCTGGATGCAATATTCATGTGATTCACTTTGTGATGGAGATGGGCTTTGAGAGGGGAGCGGTTTCTAAGATATCCCTGAAAAACTTGCAGAGACAGGCAGTCGGCCAGAGTCCGGGAGAGAGAAAGCAGCTGGAGGCAGAAAGTCTGTATGGTTAACAGCGCAGGAATGCATGTGGGAGTTTGCACTTGAATGGAAATGACCAAATTCATGAGGAATTAAAATGAGGCTGGAAGATTCACCTAGCTCGCACTGGAGGAATAATCTCCAGGAACACTCTCACTGTGAAGGACAGTTCTGGGGTTAAAAGTTATCTGGCAGGGAAAGTAAGGAACAGAAATAAATCCTTGGGAGCTTTGGACTGGTTCCAGGAGAACTAAATATCTACTTAAGGGACAGTGCAAATTATACTTTTGGTTGTTTTAAAAGTAAAAGGGGAAGTTCATTTCTGTAGTTTGAAGTATAAGTTGCCTACAAAAATAGTGTTTAATGAATAGTGCTTCTGGTCTGGTTGTTACAGTAAAAGTCTTAAAATGTGAAATCTTGCCATGTCATCCATTCAGCTACCAACTGGAAATTCAAACTTCTTTCTTTAAAGCTATCAGTCTGTACAGGGATTGTAAAATTACACTTCATGCAAGAGATGCTTTTTAACATCAGTTGTGAACTTGCCTTTTATCAGGTTTTCCCTACATCCTCTTGCCTGAAATGATAGTGTTCTATATTCTTTTCTACTCAAAATTAATATCTTAAATAATTCTGTATGATCTAATTTTGTTCATCAAATTTTAAGGGTGAGGAATTGGAGTTTATCCAGCTGTTTGACCTTGGTACCTTTATTGAGTTGCAACACTTCTTCCAAGCCTTCCTCCAGGCCCAGAATCTTTGAAACACATTCCAGATCTTGGAACCTTGATAACACTCACTTTACCTGCAGGAAAAATATTTGTGCTGCACTATTTACTGATAATGGTGATGATTGATGGTTGCTGGTCCAAAAAGACTGTCCCTTTTCTCTGGAGCTAAAGCAACAGTGGTCCTGTTGCTCTGCCTCGTTTATTGCTCTATTTCTAAAAGCAGAATATATAGCTACCTTTTGACCTTTGGATTTCTAGCACTTTATTTTTCTGTACAATGAACTAGTGTGTTAAAAGTGAATTAATTTTATTAAGTTTTTAAAGCGTTTGTGGTCCAGCACCATATTTGCTTCTCAGGTGTTATGAGCTTCTCTGTGTTGGCTACAGATGTAATCTCCTATTAAGGAGCACCCTTCAGTCATGAACTTGCCTTTGGATGGTTTTAAATGCTGTATAATTGCTCACTTGTAGACAGCGTGGCAGGAAAGATCAGTGTATGATATTGTATAATCATAGATATATGATCAGCACTGTATATATGTGTGACGCTTTGAACTTAACTATTTCTTCCTCAAACATAGTGACTTGTTTCTGAGTCATATGGTCTACAATCTTTTTTCAATTTGTGTCCACTGATATTTGTGAGTCTTGCCTTTAACATGAAAGCAGCAAGTGATGCAAGCAATTTACCCCATGGGAATTATTTCCTGCAGTTCATTCTGTTTCCCATCATGACATGTGTAATGTAATTTGTACTCCGACTGTCTCTAATACTACATTACTGCTAATGTTTTTCTATGTCAGTGAAATACACAATTGGATTGATGATTTTACATTTATGCTGGTTAAATGGCTGGTTAGTTGCTTAAGACTATTAAAGGATCATTACTGAAGATGTTCAAGGTTGCTGTTTTATTTTTTCCCTACAAGCACAATCACATTCTTAGGAGGTTTACAGCTTGAAACTCATGCTTCTACGATTGTGTTCACTGCTTCTAAACTATGATAAAAAGTGGACATTTCCCATGCCTATCGAGAAAAGAGGAAACAATGTCCTCTTGTGATTGCTTTGGACATATGTGAAATATTTTCATTGACAAGGTGCCACATCAAAGGCACTACACAGAGCTCATGGTGTAGGAGGTAACGTATTAGCATGGATAGAGGATTGGTTAGCTAACAGGAAGCAGAAAGTAGGGATAAATGGGTCTTTTTTAAATGAGTAGGGATAAATGGAGTGCCACAAGGATCAGTGCTGGGACCGTGATTATTTACAATCTGTATCACTAACTTGGATGAAGGCACCAAAGGTAGCTAAATTTGTCAATGATATCAAGGTAGGGTAGGAAAGCAAGTTGTCGAGAGTGGGTAAGGAGTCTGCAAAGGGATATAGATTGGTTAAGTGAGTGGTCAAACGTGAACTTGTCCACTTTGGCAGGAAGCATAGAAAAGCGGAATACCATTTAAACGGAGAGAGATTGGAGAACTCGGTGGCACAGAGGGATGTGGGTGTCCTGACACATAAATCACAAAAAGCCAGTATGTAGGTGCAGCAAGTGATTAGGAAGGCAAATGGAATGCTGGCTTTTATTGCAAGGTGAATGGAACATAAAAGTGGAGAAGTTTTACTGTAGCTGTACAGGGCCTTGGTGAGACCACGGGTAGAATTTTCTGCCTGCCGGGCGGGTGGGCCCGACCCAATCTCCGGCGGGCGGGGAGACGATCCCCGCCAGCGAAGCAGGCCCCGCCGCCATTTTACGTGGGCAGGCCAATTAAGGCGTGATGTCTGATGGGAAGCGCTATGCGCTTCCTGTGCGGGCGGGGGGCGATTCCCCAAAAGCGAGAGTGCGCTCTTTCGCGCATGCGCACGATAGAGCACACATCTCCCTGAGGCTAAGTGCTGCCTCAGGGAGATCACATCCACTTTTGAAAATATCAAAAATAGAAAAAAAAAATTCCCTAATATGTCACAATGTCATATGAGATGGGACATGTTCATAATTAACATAATAACTTCATTAAAAATTTTAAAACCCTATATGAAACCTCATCCCGCCGGTGGATGAGGTTTCATGTTTTTTTCTATTCCCCGCCAGGGCTCCTGGCCTGCCCGCCAGCCATAAGCTTGGACGGGCAGGTCCTTTAATTGTTTCAATGATCCTGTCAATGGCCTCAATTGGCCATTGACCGGTCGATGGGCGCACAGCTGATTTTGCTGCGGGCCCGCCTTCCTGAAAATTTAAATGGACCGGGATGACGTCGGGGGTTCCGCCCGACATCATCACGTGTCATTTTACACGTCGGCGAGCGGGCCCCACCCCCTGCTCGCCAACGGCAAAATTCTGTCCCGCATCTGGAGAACTGTGTGGAATTTTGGTCTCTTTATTTGAAAAAGGATATAATTCCATTAGAAGCAGTTCAGAGAAGGTTTACTCGATTCATTCCTGGAATGAAGGGCTTATGTTATGAAGAAAGGTTGAAGAGGTTGGACGTTTGCCCATTGAAGTTTGAAAGAACGGGAGATGATCTTATTGAAACAGATCCTGAGGGGACTCGGAAGGGTGGATACCGGAAAGGTGTTTCCTTTTGTGGGGGAGACAAGAACTAGGGAACACAGTTTAAAAATAAGAGCTTTCTATTCTAAGACAGAGATGAGAAGAGTATTTTTTTTCTCTCAGAGGGTTGTTAGTCTGTGGAATTGCCTTCCTCAGTGGAAGCTGGGTCATTGAATTTCTTCAAGGCTGAGTTAGATAGATTATTGATTGACAAGGGAGTCAATGGTATGTTGGGTTTGGAGGGGGGGTGGTGGTGGGGAGCAGTTAGGCAAGTGGAGTTGAGGCCACAATCAGATTAGCCATGATCTTATTGAATGGCAGAGCAGGCTTGAAGGGCCACATTGCCAACTTCTGCTCCTAAGTCCTATGTTCCTATGTTATACTCTACATTAGACAACATAGTTCTTCCTCTTAAATGTTTCATTTTACAGGTTGGGCCTATGTTAACTGGAGTTTATAAGAATGAGAGGCGATCTTATTGAAACATATAAGATTCTGAGGGGAGTTGACAGGATGAACACTGAGAGGATGTCTCCCCTTAAGGGAGAGACTAGAACTAGGGGGCACAGTTGAAAAATAAGTCGTCTCCCATTTAAGATGAAGATGAGGAGAAAATTTTTCTATTAGAGGGTTGTAAGTCTGTGGAATTTTCTTCGCCAGACAGCAGTGGAGGAAAGGTCACTGAATATTTTTAAGGCTGAGTTAGATAGGCAAATGCAGAATTGAGCCATCTGCTTGAAGAACACACTGCAGACCGTATGACCAAAAAAGTAACAGTCAATTAAATCCTCTGCTTTACAACTCTTTCTAAATCAGTCAGGATGGTAGACTAGGGACACTAATAGGGCTACCCTCATTTCAACAACTTGATGCCTCATGCCACGTCAACTGGCATACGAACATACGAATTAGGAGCGGGAGTCGCCTGTTTGGCCCCTCGAGCCTGCTCCGCCATTCAGTAAGATCATGGCTGATCTGATTGTGGCCTCAATTCTACTTTCCTGCCCATCCCTATACCCTTTGATTTCCTTGATAATCAAGAATCTATCTAAGATAAAAGCAGGACAAATGCAACCTGGTCAATTACCACCCCATCAGGCTCCTTTCGATCATCAGCAAAGTGATGGAAGGGGTCGTCAAAAGTGCTATCAAGAGGCACTTACTCAGCAATAACCTGCTCACTGACTCTCAGTTTGGGTTCTGCCTTGGACACTCAGCTCCTGATCTCATTTACAGTCTTGGTCCAAACATGGACAAAAGAACTGAATTAAAGAGTTGAGGTCTGAGTGACTGCCCTTGACATCCAGGTTGATTATGGTTTGACAGTACTGGTAGAAGTTTTCAAAATTGAAATCTTGTCCATTGATTCCTTTTGTCAGAGTTGTTTGGGGATTCCATTCTTTTCAGCTATTGGCCTCTCCAGGGATCATAACACAAGTTAGGAACAAAAAAAAACAGCAGAGCACTTGTCACAAAGACTTACAAAGCTGAAGTGTCAGCAACAAACCCAAATTAAGAAAATCGGCGCAGAGGTTACATTAAAAATGCTCTTTTAATCTTCTTACCATGCCCTTTAAATAGAAGTTCAACTGACCTAGCAACTCTGACTGCCCATAGCATATGGGTATGACTTTCACCTTGCGCTGTACTGGCATCATTTGACTATCAAAATAAAAGTATCATATTAAGTTCCCACCTGTTTCAGGATCAGCCTCCTTGCATCCTTCTGAGGCCCATCAGAAACAAAATGTATTGTGTGACAAAATTCAAAGCCCAGTGTCATGAGTCTCTCTCTCTCTCCTTTTTCAAGTCTGTTACATTCTGAACTGGAATGAAAATCATCCCTAGACAAGTCCCGGTTCTCCTGAAATGATGCTTCATTGACAGACAGACAAACTTTTCAAACCCCAGCAACAGATTAATGGCTCAAGAAGGTTTGACACTAACTAACATATTGAGCTCCTCTTTCAGTGACTTAGTACTTTTGTGATTCTTAGCAGTATGAAAAACCAGTTTGGTTAATCTAGACAGTTTATAGAAGGAGTATTGTTTATTTTGATGTAATGAAAGCAATTACATTTGTGTAGGACCTCATCATCCCCAAAACTCTTCAGGACCTTTATAATAGTTCTGTTGTTCTGTTAGTTCTGTTGAAGGGTCATGAGGACTCGAAACGTCAACTTTTCTCTTCTCCGCCGATGCTGCCAGACCTGCTGAGTTTTTCCAGGTATTTCTGTTTTAGTCTTCAGAACCTTTGCTGGGTCAAAATCCTGGAACTCCCTCCCTAACAGCACTATGGGTGTACCTACAGCACTTGGACTTGGTTCAAGAAGGCAGCTCACCACCACCTTCTCAAAGGCAATTAGGGATGGGCAATAAATGCTGGCCTAGCCAGCGAAGCCCACATTCCATGAATGAATGAAAAAAAAGAACCAATTGATTACTTCTGAATTATTGTCACTTACATAGGCAAACACAATAGTAGACCTGTATAGTAAATTCACATAAACTAGATGAATGACTAACCAGTTAATCTATTTTTGCTGGTTTAGGAATGTTGATTAGGACACCAGGAGAATTCCCTACCCTCTTTAACCAACTTATATTTCCTTTGCTGGCATCTCTGTGAAGACTTCTACCCACCTTACTGAACATCGTTATAACCAATCTGCATTTGGATGCACAATCTGTAGTGACACCAGGGATTTGGCAGGTATCTGATATGGCAAATCCCTGTCTCTGCCCAAAAATCAGACAGCATGTGTAGGAAAATCTACACTGGGGTTGTTTACAGGCAGCTCAATAGTCACACAATTTAATATCGCACCTGCAAAATATGACTTCTGACAATACAGCACTTCCTCGGTACAGCACTTGAAGTGTTAGTCTAATTTATTACTTGTTTAAATGCTAGAGAGGGCTTGACTCAGAAGCATAAATACTATCAACTGAGTCAGTGGGAATGCTATAAATGAAGGATTTTTCTTTGTTTTCGGGTGCAAGTGAGCAGATGGTTTGGTACCTTGTTTTTTCATTGTTAATCACATAAAACAGTAAGACATACAATGGGTGGAATCGTCTCAGATTTGCATTTAAGTGTGGTAGCGGGCGGGAAAAAGAACATTTTACCCACTGGCCACAATGGCGGCTTTTCACGCTGTATTGCCCTAATCCTGCCTCTTTAATCATGTTTTCCTGGGAAACCCACCGTTCTGATGGCGGGCAGGCTCTCATTCCCTTGCCATGCCATCACCTCGCTGCTTTCTCACGTCGGGCGCCGTATTTAAAGTGCAGCCACGCGCACACCTCTCAGAGCTTCCAGCCCAGGACTGCTGCACAGAAGACATGGCCTCGAAAGGCAAGAAGACTTCAGCCCCCCGATTTAGTGATGTGTCCCTGGTACGCCTTTCAGATGCTGAGGAGGCCCACCATGATGTCCTTTAGACCTGCTCTGGCTGCAGAAGGGGCAGCAACATCACCACTCCGGCTTGGGAGGCGGTGGCATTGGTGGTCAGTACCAACGCTGTAAGAAAAGGTTCTGCATTCAGTGCAGATAGAGGATGAATGATCTCATCCATGCTGCCAGGGTAAGGCAATCATCTCATCACTCTAAACTCACAAATTCACAAGGCCATTACACATTCATCTCACTCACTGCCAGCTCAAGGGACATCACCACTCACTCACACACATCCTCACATCTCCAACTGGCCTCATCTCCTCTGGATACCGCCTCCTCAGCCCTCACCCTCACCCTAAAAGTGATGCTGTGCTGCCTTCAAAGCCTGGCACTGATGACCGTGAATGCTGCCTGAAGCAAAGTAGGCAAACAAGCCTCAAATTCCTGAGAGAAGTGCAGCTCGCTAAGTGCGTTTCACTAATGTTCAGTTGTGAAACACGTCGGTGTGATTGCTCGGGTGATCCAGCTCGGGGGGGGATGATTCTGGCGAACTGGATTTATAATGATACGCGGATGTGTTAAAATGAAGTTCCTGACATGAGGTAGGGGGAAACGCGGCCCAACAATGACAGGTGGAGCGGACGATTGCAAATTGGTTTCATGACATCGTGAAACCGATTTTTGGCCTTCCCGCCATATTGTCAGCTCATGCCAGCCATGATATCCGTTAGCAGTGGGCATGGAAAATTCCGCCCAATAATTCTCAACGACATCTAATCATTGTGCTTCAGTGCCGCATGAAAATCTTGACTCTTGAATTAAACTTATTTGCTTCTGTACTTTTGGAGATCCCTTCTAGTCCAGAACCAGAGGAGATAAAGGAAGGTTTATTGAAATGAACTTGGGTAGCAGACTTTTGCTTATAACCACAAGAAGGAGCTAAAACCATACTTGCATTGCCTCCCTTTAATCCATCCTCTATTTGTAAAGGTCGTGTTAGTTACCAATTTTATTACCATGTTATTTCAGCTACAGAAGTTAAATTTTATTATTTTATAATAATATTAATCATCTAGGGAGTCAATCCACTTACATTTTAAATGTTTTTTGTTGTTATGGTTATGATAAGGAAAGTGCTCCCCAATGGCCTGACCAATACTGATTCTTCAACTAACATCACTATAAAGCAGATTGCCTGATCAGTTATTATGTTGCTGTTTGTGGGACCTTCACTGCACAAAGTGGCTGCTGCTTTTCCTACACAGCAACAGTGAGTACAATTCTAAAGTAGTTCACTTGCTTTAAGACACCTAGGGATGTCCTGAGGTCATGAAACTTATTTTTCCTTATTTATAATTACAGTATATAATTACAGAATAACTGTGTTATTACAGTACAGGGTATCAGATAGATCATCCGATTTCTTCAGAAATGAGTAGGGCTCATTCACGGCCAAGATTAGAAGTGTTTGCTTTAAACAGCAAACTAACAGAGCTAATAGTTTCACTTTTTAAAAGCAGAGAGTATAATGTGTTGCATAAATGTTGTAATTTTTACTGCCACCAAACAGACTAGAGCCATTGACTGATGGGGTTTCTGGAAAAAACAGATTAATGTTAGTTTCATTTTTTTGTATGCTTTTCACTGATTTACATTAAAAGCAATCTAATTAAATTAATCTCCAAGTTAAATGGCTTCTTCTAGAGTGACGATGATGCAAATTATTTTTTGTTTTGGACAGTATTGCAATTCATGTAATCATAATTTAATAGATTCTGCATATGATTAATCAAAAATCATAAGATCAGATTCTTCTAATGGATTAACCCTTTGCTTATTGCTATGTTTATTTATAACTATACAGTTTAATTTCACCTTTGAAATCTAGAGCAGGCAATGATAGGGCTGCATATAAAGCTTGCATGCTTTATATATTAATTATATTATTTAGTTCATGTGTTCGTCAAAATTCAAAATACAGTATTTGTAAAGAAAAAATGTTGCATTTGTCAGTGATTTTCCAAATAGTGTTAGGAACTAGATATGGTTTAAGCAAGTTGTATTTGTATTTGTGGGTGTTAAGAATAAGCTATAGTGTTAAGTTTAAGTTTCAGCTTTAAGTTTAAGCAAGTTATACGTTTTAATTGTTGGTTAAAAGGGTGAAACCTGGGTCTAGCTTCACTTCAAAGAATGTTACTCGAAAGTCTGTGTTTATTTGTATACCTGCATTTTTAATAAGGTTTTACGACTCTTGAAGTGGTTAAAACAAAGTAGAAAAACTGGACTGTTGCCTAGCAATGGGGTGTTGGTGGGGGGTGGGGGGCGGGGATTGGCACAGAAATAGAGAAACAGAAATCAGTTTGAGTTCAGTTGGGGATTGTGCTCTAAGATGAAGAAAACAGTTTAAGTCTCTTCCTAGCTGTACATACTAGCAGATGAGTTGCTCTAAAGTTAAAGTAACAGTGAGTACCGAGTGAGTTCTGGATCTCAAGGGAGGTACCAAGTTGTCAGCAGCGTACTGGGAGAGGGAACTGCAGGGAGCAGGTCCTAGAGGAAAGAAAGAAAGGTCCCAAGAAGATCTTTAAGTTAAATCAAAGGACAAGAACAGGAAGAAAATAGAATCATAGCATAGTTACAGTACAGAAGAAGGCCATTCAGCCCAGCATGTCTGTGTGGCTGGAACAAGATCCTATTCAGTGGAAGTGAAAGCAAGGAGCAGAGGGAAAGGTTGGGCATTAAAGACAGAAAGCTGCAGGAAGCAGACTCAAGGCAGAGTGGGCTTGCGAGAAGCCAAAGGAGACAGCCAAATGTTGGTGACTCCTTCCTATGGGCATGTGAAGCAATGGTGTTCTGTTGGCATGGCTGAGTATCTGAGAGAGAGTATGTGGAAGGTGAAGCTTGAATGCACGTGGTGATCCAGGGGAGAGGAACATCGGAAGCAATGTTCAAAATCCTGGAGGTGGACCCTTGTGGAAGGCATCAGAGAGGTAGCGTCGTTTGGGAGAAGATCCTAAAGTGAGTTCTTTGAGAGTGGAGATTGGAAACCCTCGTGTGCAAAATGGAGTTCAGGGCGACTGGTTAACTCACAGCATGACAAGCACCTGGGGGGGGTTGATAGGAGATTCATAGGACCAGATTGGGGTGGCATCTGTCACTTGGTTTCAGGGTGTGGTATGGGTATACCACACCCTGATCACAGGTCACCTATTGGTTTACAATTATTGTGTACTTACTGTGAACACTAGAGTAGAAGGCGGCTTTTCTAACTTGTGTTACTCTTAGAAATCTGTATATATCTAAAATGGTATAGGGCGGAATCGTCCCAGATTTACAATAAGTGCAGTAGCGGGCGGGAAAAACGACGTTTTACCTGTTAGCCCCAATGGCGGCTTCTCACGCTGTATCGACTCAATCCCACTATATTAATTATGCATTCCCGGGAAACATGTCATTTCAATGGTGGGCAGGCTCTCGTTTGCCCGCCATGCCATCACCTCGTCACCTTTATCACGTCACGCGCCATATTTAAAGTGCAGCCGCACGCACACCTCTCAGTGCTTCCAGCCCAGGACTGCTGCACAGGAGACATGAAAGTCAGACAGACCGCAGCCCCCAGGTTTAATTATGTGTGCCTTGAGCGCCTTTTGGATGCTGTGGAGGCTCGCTGTGATGTCCTCTACCCCTGCTCTGGCTGCAGGATGGGCAGCAATATCACCAATCCGGCTTGGGAGGCGGTGGTCAGTGCCGATGCCCTGCAAAAGAGGACAGCCACCCAGTGCTACAAGAGGATGAATAATTTCTTCCATTCTGCCAGGATAGGTCACTTTTCTCATCAGTCTCAACTCACACTCACAAACCCATCACACATCCACAGAGATCTCATACCTCAAGGGACAACACCATAAACTCTCACACACACCCTCACATCTTCCTCAGACTCATATCCTCTGGAACGCACGTCCTCATCCCGCCCATGTCTCCGCTCAGGAGAGGCGATGGTGTAGTGGTATTGTTGCTAGACTTGTAATCCAGCGACTCTCGGGATTTGGGGCCACGGCAGATGGTGGAATTTGAATTTTTTTAAAAATCTGGAATTAAAAGTCTAATGATGACCATGAAACCATTGTCGATTGTAGTTAAAAATCCATCTGGTTCACTAATGTCCTTTAGGGAAGGAAATCTGTCGTCCTTACCTGGTCTGGCCTACATGTGACTCCAGATCCACAGTGATGTGGTTGACTCTTAAATGCCCTCTGAAATGGCCTAGCAAGCCTCACTGTTGTAACAAACTGCTAGAAAGTCACAAAAAAGGAAGGAAACTGGACGGACCACACAGCATCGACCTAGGCATCAGAAACGACAACGGCAATCTCAGTCCTATCGACCCTGCAAAGTCCTCCTTAATAACATCTGGGGCCTAGTGCAAAAAATTGGGAGCTGTCCCACAGAATAGACAAGCAACAGTCTGACATAGTCAATCTCACGGAATCATGCCTTATAGATAATGTCCTAGAGTCTACCATCACCATCCCTGGGTATGTCCTGTCCCACCGGCAGAAGAGCCCCAGCAGAGATGGTGGCACAGTGGGAGGGAGTTGCCCTTGGAGTCCTCAACATCGACTCTGCACCCCATGAAGTCTCATGGCATCAGGTCAAACATGGGCAAGGAAACCTCCTGCCGATTACCACATACTGCCCTCCCTCAGCTGATGAATCAATTCTCCTCCATGTTGAACATCACTTGGAGGAAGAACTGAGGGTGGCAAGGGTGCAGAATGTAGTCTCAGTGGGGGACTTCAATGTCCACCACTAAGAGTGGTTCAGTAGTACGATTAATGACCAAGCTGGCCAAGTCCCAAATGACATAGCTGCTAGACTGAGTCTGCGGCAGGTGGTGAGGGAACCAACAAGAGGGAAAAACAGACTTGACCTCATCCCCACCAACCTGCCTGCCACAGATGCATTTATCCATGACAGTATCGATAGGAGTGACCACCGCACAGTCATTGTGGAAACAAAGTCCTGCCTTCACACTGAGGATACCCTACATCGTGTCATGTGGCACTACCACCATGCTAAATGGGATAGATTTCAAACAGATCTAGCAACTCAAAACTGGGCATCCATGAGGCGCTGTGGGCCATCAGCAGCAGCAGAATTGTACTCGAACACAATCTGTAACCTCATGGCCCAACATATCCCCCACTGTACCATTACCATCAAGCCAGGGGATCAACCCTGGTTCAACGAAGAGTGCAGGAGGGCATGCCAGGAGCAGCACCAGGCATACCTAAAAATGAGATATAAACCTGGTGAAGCTATAAAACAGGACTACTTATGTGCCAAGCAGCTTAAGCAGCAAGTGATAGACAAAGCTAAGCGATCCCACAACCAATGGATCAGATCCCTGCTCTGCAGTCCTGCTACATCCAGTCATGAATGGTGGTGGACAATTAAACAACTCACAGGAAGAGGAGGCTCCACAACTATCCCCATCCTCAATGATGGAGGAGCCCATCACATCAGTCCAAAAGATAAGGCTGAAACATTCGCAATAATCTTCAGCCAGAAGTGCCGAGTGGATGATCCATCTCGGCCTCCTCCCGAGGTCCCCAGCATCACAGTTGCCAGTCTTCAGCCAATTCGATTCACTCCACGTGGTGTCAAGAAATGGCTGAAGGCACTGGATACTGCAAAGGCTATGGGGCATGACAATATTCCGGCAATAGCACTGAAGACTTGTGCTCCAGGACTTGCCACACCCCTAGCCAAGCTGTTCCAGTACAGCTACAGCCCTGGCATCCACCTGGCTATGTGGAAAATTGCCCAGGTATGTCCTGTACACAAAAAGCAGGACAAATCCAATCCAGCCAATTGCTTCCGCATCAGTCTACTCTCGATCATCAGTAAAGTAATGGAAGTGCTATCAAGCGGCACTTGCTTAGCAATAACCTGCTCACTGATGCCCAGTATGGGTTCCCCCAGGGCCACTCAGCTCCTGACCTCATTACAGCCTTGGTTTAAATCTGGACAAAAGAGCTGAACTCCCGAGGTGAGGTGAGAGTGACTGCCCTTGACATCAAGGCAGCATTTGACTGAGTGTGGCATCAAGGAGCCCTAGCAAAACTGGAGTCAATGGGAATCAGGGGGAAAACTCTCCACTGGTTGGAGTCATACCTAGCCCAAAGGAAGATGGATTTGGTTGGTGAAGGTCAGTCATCTCAGCTCCAGGACAACACTGCAGGAGTTCCTCAGGGCAGTGTCCTAGGCCCAACCATCTTCAGCTGCTTCATCAATGACCTTCCTTCCATCATAAAGTCAGAAGTGGGGATGTTCGCTGATGATTGCACAATATTCAGCACCATTCGCGACTCCTCAGATACTGAAGCAGTCCATGTCCAAATGCAGCAAGACCTGGGCAATATCCAGGCTTGGGCTGACAAGTGGCAAGTAACATTCACACCACACAAGTGTCAGGCAATGACCATCTCCAACAAGAGAGAATTCAACCACAGCCCTTGATGTGCAATGGCATTACCAGCACTGAATCCCCCACTATCAACATCCTAGGAGTTACCATTGACCAGAAACTGAACTGGACTAGCCATATAAATACTGTGCCTGCAAGAGCAGGTCAGAGGCTAGGAATCATGCGATGAGTAACTCACCTCCTGTCTCCTCAAAGCCTGTCCACCATCTATAAGGCATAAGTCAGGAGTGTGATGGAATACTCCCCACTTGCCTGGATTTGTGCAGCTCCCACAACACTGAAGAAGCTGGACACCATCCAGGACAAAGCAGCCTGCTTGATTGGCACCACATCCACAAACATTCCTCTCCAAATAACTCACCATCCTGACTTGGAAATATATCACTCTTCCTTCACTGCCTCTGGGTCAAAATCCTGAAACTCCCTCCTTAACTGCTCCATTGGTGTACCTACACCATGTAGACTGCAGCGGTTCAAGATTGCAGCTCACTACCACTTTCTCCAGGGCAATTAGGCATGGGCAATAAGTGCTGGCCTAGCCAGCGATGCCCACATCCCATGAATGGATAAAAAAATTAAACTATGGGACACCGTTATCCAGCATAATACAATTG
Organism: Cetorhinus maximus; assembly: GCF_964194155.1. Classification (NCBI taxonomy): domain Eukaryota; kingdom Metazoa; phylum Chordata; class Chondrichthyes; order Lamniformes; family Cetorhinidae; genus Cetorhinus; species Cetorhinus maximus. The sequence continues at coordinate 12,502,456 of NC_135883.1, read as the reverse complement.
CCCCAGTTAAAGCTAGACTGCATTTGACATGAAATTGTTTGTATTAACATGGTCAATTTTAAAATCTCTTTGAGCTCCAGTGACTCTAAGGTGGGGTGACTAACTGTGCAATATCCTCATTTCACTTGGCTGGACAGAGCTTTCTCTGGTCACTTGATGTGGTCCATTAAGTTTAATTGCCTGCCTTGTTATAATTGTGATTCTTGAGCTTCAGTATGTGCTCTTCTGATATTGATGAATAGTTAGATAAATTCTATTACTGTATAGTTTAGCATGACTGAACCAGAGACTGTTTCTTATGCAATATTTTTCACTAAATAAATAGCAAGATTTACCTTTTAAATGGTTACTGATACATGCTGATATGATAATCATATAATTGCTGGAGGAAACTTTATTTGCCCTGTAAGATCATCTGATCTGGGGCACGATTGACTCCAACAGCTTCACTATTATCCTTTGCATTAAGTACATTATTTTAATGATTATTTTTATGATTTACTAAATTTTATCTCAAAGTCCGTTTTTATACATTTCTTTGGATGAGGAAGATCCAGAATGAATTAGGGGAGATCCACTAACTCATGTGTATGTTTTGGTGTGGAGTTGATGATGGGGAATAGTGGGTGCAGTTAGAAGGGTGCCCTTCCTCTTCCATTTAACTACGGGATTTTCAAACGCTCGCACGTTCGTGCCCTGGTGCGTGTGAAATTTGAAAATTATGGTCCTGAAGGTTGTCTCAGGATCCCAATCCCTCCGCGACCATTTGGAATTTTCAAAGGGTTGGTTTGGGTGGGGTGGGGCGGGTAGGGAACAGGAAATCTGCTCACCTCCAATTTATGGCTCTAACTCCTTAAGGAGTTTGATGAGGGGCCTGTCCCGATGAAAATGCAAATTTTTATCTTTATTTCAGTGAACCCAGTCTGGTATATGTCAATATCCAGCTGTCGGGTTCATTGTGGGGGCACCAGAAAGTTCATCTGACTCTTTGGAAGACATTAGCCTGCATCTTTGCCCCTGAGTCGGGAGCACAGAGTCAGGGGAAAGTGCTCCGGATGGTCTGATTTTCATTCCGGGGGTGTCGGTTTTAACATGAGTTGCGCCTGCTGACCCCAGAAGCAGTGCGGAGGCAGCCACAGAGGCTGCCAGGTGCAGAGGCGAGCTGTCTAAAAGGCCAGCCTCGGCGCTCTGGCACTTTGTCCCAGTTGTAAATAAAACAAGCAAACAGAAACAGTCCTCTATCCCTCAACCCTCGCCCCCACCCAACCCCCATACATTCCCCATGCCCCATCCAATCCAACCCATGCCTCCTCATGGCCCCTCAAAACTCTGATGCCAGCCTATGGCCCTTTATCCATCCCCATGTTCCTTTATATGCCAACTTAGTGCTAACATGCCAATCCATGACACCCTTAGCCCTTATACCCTCCATGCCAACTCACCCAGTATTCACCAGGGGCAGACCTCAGGACCCACCCTGACATAAAATAAAATAAAATCCTAATTGTCTATTGAGGACTTCACTATTTAACAATTGCACTAGTTTGATAAAAAAAACCCCTACATTTAAATTCCTTCAACTACTTAATCCCTTATAAAAAATAACGATTTTGTATTCATAACTCCCCCATCAAAAACTTTATAACCGCTTGGAGCTGTCAATCAAACTATGAACAGGCACACCACTGTGATAATGGAAGGTTGAAAAAGCAGTCATGCAGCATAAACCTTAAAATGATAACACTCATGCTTATGTCGACAGAGAGAAATAGCAAGCACTGATTTTATTTAAAACTACAGACTGCTTTAAAAAAAAATAAACGGCAAGAGATTTAAATGTCTTGACAACTTGACAGTTCTAAGGGGATTTAAATGCCTTCACAGCTTGATAGTTCCAATCTGTATATTCACTTTTTACACACATTCATGTCTAATTTTAACAATCCCAAAGGGCATTTGACCTCTTCCAAAAGTTGTCCTGGACACATTCAAAAGTGTACCCAACATCTCCAAAAGGACATCTTACCACTCCAATGAACTCTGGTAAGTTTAGGCTCTCTCTTGAAAAGTGTAAAGCATGTAACTTGTATTTTGGATGTCCCATGAACAAAAGTTGCATCTGTGAATTATGGATGTGTGAACTATAACCTTCCCCTGTTTGCGCCCTCCGACGAAAATGGTGGGTGCCGGGTTCTGGAGTGGGACTTCCAGGGTTGAGGTTTCGACACCATTTTGGCTAAACTAGAGACCCTCTCCATTGTTGTGAAAATTCAGGTCTTAGTTTGATGGGCCACCTGGAGATGGGGTTCACTGCTGTACCTTTTCTGCGCTTGCATGGCCACTTTCTTCCGTGCTCCAGTTCCTGACCTCCTGATGAGCTGCCTTCTCTATTCAACAAGACAGCAGCAGCCCCAACATTGATCGCAACAGACAGGCAACTCATGCCTCCTGGAGGGCACTAGGCACCACTAATTAGGCACTAAGCCCCACCTCCTGCAGAATGGTCTCATTTACATTTAAAAATGGCATTGCATTAATGACACAGTTGAGCAGTGGGGTTGAAACCTGGGATTCTTCCGGGTGTCAGGTTCCCACCCCCACTTTGAAAATCCAGCCCTACGTTTTTGCAGACATCTACCTTTGCAAATGGTTGACAATTGGAAAAAGGTATTTATCCTGTCAGCTGATTCTGAACTGTACATAATCAAATTACGGATCTTTTGAATTTTTTTCTTTGTCGGCTTGAAGAAATGGGGTTGATTTTGAACCAAGCAATATTAAGATGGTAGCTGTCTCATCCTTTAGGTTAAAATATGTTTTGCCTGAGTTAGGGTTTGATGGAAGGTTAGGAGTCTGCAGAAATTAAATGATGTACTTTGATGTGAAGATCAGACAGTTGTACCAAAAGCTGATTATGATTATGAAACTGTGTTTCTGGAAATCTGAAATAAAAACAGAAAATGCCGGAAATAATCTGTATGTCAGGCAACATCTGTGGAGAGAGAAACAGAGTTAATCTCTCAGGTCAATAACCTTTGATCAGTTCTGATTAATCAGGCATGTGACACTTAGGCAAGGTCTGATAAGTTTACATTACACTCCATACACTCCACTGTGTTCTTAATCTACCATGATTGACAGCCGTGTTTCTAGTGAGTACTCAAACTGAAATAAATGAGTTCATGCAGTTTAACTGTATTTCCATGTGCTCGTAGCAAGACAGAACTCCCATTATTTAAGTCAAAAGCTTAATCAATGGCTCAGTACAATGAGGTTAAAGGAGCTCAAGCTGCAACAGCATAGGGACCACTTAGCATTGGTGGCTCATCTTAATCTTTATGGAGTGGGTTTTCCTCATTTCTTTTGCAGAACTGTCCATTTGCTAGAGCTTTGAAGATATGGAACATTTTTTAGATTCTAGGCTCAAAGGAGGATTTGTCATATCTATCCTAGTTGTGCAGATATCTTGATGGTTCTGGTATCTGACACTCTTTGGTAGGATTTGCTTTGGTTTTTCTTAGCATCTCAGCATGTAAACTTCACTTCAATCCAAATGTTCGGCAGTTTCAAAAATTAATTCTATGCTTTGCTTTGCCTTAGGTGGCAATTTATCCCCAGATTCCCTCAATAAATTCTCTCATTTTCCTCTGGCTTATCAGACAGATAGATGATTTACCCCCAAATTTTATAACATCTTATTAGGAGCTTTCAATCTTGGTCACTTTCATTGCATTTAAATTGGGACCAGAGACTATCAGATCACTATGTCCTGCCAACATTGGCAAAGAATATGCATTTGTGTGTCACACAGTTACTTCATCTATGGTAAAATGTTACAGATTTTACATAAATTTTGCAACTATCTTCATAGAGTAAATTTTAACTCACCGGCCTGGTGGAAACTAGGTGGTGGGCAGATAAAATGCAGTGGAGGTGGGGGTTACCAACTTTGAACTACCCCATTTCTATCAACTGCTACTTTAAGTGAGTCCAGCAGGGGTCCTTATCTAATTATGCAAATCAGACTTTAATGACGCCATCAAGGACCAATCACCATTTTTACCTGAGGCCTGAGTGGGGAAGTAGTTAACCAAGGTACCTGGACTCATGCCATGTCTCATTCTCTCATCACCCTTGTGCTTGCCAACCTATATTGGTTCCCAGTCTGGCAACATCTTGAAATTAAAATTCACATTCTTGTTTTCAAATCCCTTCATGGCCTCGCTCCTCCCTATCTCTGCAACTTCCTCCAGCCCCACAAACCTCTGATACCTCTGTGTGCCTCCAATTCTGGTCCCTTGCACATCTCTATTTCTTTTTGCTCCATTGGCAGCTGTGCCTTCAGGAGATTAGCCTCTCTGCTCCGGAATTTGCTCCTTAAGCCTATGTGCCCTTTCACCTTTCTTTCCTCCTGTAAGGTTCCTTAAAACTTACCTCTTTGACCAAGCTATTGACTACCTGCCTCAATATCTCTTTGCGTGGCTCGATGTCATCACCTGAAGTCCAACACAGGTTTAATTATTAATTGTTACTTCAATTAAATCCATAATATTTATGCATGACTAAGAATTTGACTTGGATTTGCATTTAGACTGAAAAGATTCTCATCCTACAAAAACACAGTATTCTGTAAATTAATCAATGTAAATAATTCAATTTGTATATTAATTAATCTTGCATATCCACATAATCCACAGTACCAGATAAAAGTTCAGAGAAAACAATTAAGCACTAAATCCTCTTAAAAATATCTAATGTATCTGATGATAATTATTTCTGTGCCTGTGAAATCATAGTCTAGGCAAAGCAGATTTTGCCCCATCCCTGCTGCTGCTTCTGTTGACCTGGGTCACACTTCATTCTGAATTACCAACTGTGTTTGAGCATCGAAAGTCAAAATGGAAAAACACTCAATCTCCAGCATTGAGTGTTTTTGCCTCACTTCACAATACGTTCATACCGCAGAACTTAAATATCCAGTGATTTATCTTCTCTGAGGTTACTTATTTACTCTACAATAAAGCAAAAATGCAAGCTTAATAAGAGGCTATATGAATTGCTATGTATAGGGAATAGAGGCAAACTGATCTCCTTTATTTTTCTCACTGTGTGTCCGTAAGCAGAGGTGTTTTAATTTTCGAAATAGACTGTGGCGTGTTTCCCCAAACCCTCTGTTTGTGAAGTCAATTTTAAAGTGACTCGCAGCAAACTCTCTTTAGGATTAAATCAGAAGCATTGTTTATCCATACATTCAAACCCAGGGGATGGTCGTCACAACTACATACACACAGACAAGAGGACAAGGAGGAGATAGGAAAGAAAAGAGTTTTACAACTAGGAATAGCGTAGACTAAAGTAAAAACAAAAATAAGAACATTAATTCACATGAATGTTAGAGTCCTGTGGGGGATCCTTCACGTAAGAGTTAAAGTTCGGGTGGGTTCAGCTAGCTGAAATCAGGAATTGCCAAATTTCTTCAAGGTTAGCGATGACGGAGAAAGATGAGATTGATATACAGAAACTTAGCCCGCTGTACAGGAGATGGCAGCAATCTTCCAGAGAATCAGGCTTCGCGGAGATTTAGACTTGGGGCAGGATTTGTTGTCAGCCTGGAGTCCTGCTTTGGTATTGACAGGCTGGGTGCTAATGGCTGACTGCCCTGGGAGTTCAGGAATGTAACATTAAAACTTTCCAATAGCCAAAGGAGCTTAGGTCATGTGGTGTTGCCCATTAGTCAGTTTCAGGTTAACAATCAATTTCTATGTCTCTGGTCAAAATCCATTGTTCACCTTCGGAGATAAATGGTGGCTATTAGCACCTCCACAGATATAATGAGTTTCGATGGCTCTCTCTCTTTGTTCTAAGTCAAGGCTGGGGAGAGGGACCAACTGCTCCTCTCTTGTTTCATTGATTGTAAAGGATCCACGCAATGATAGGTGTAAGATTCCACAAGGATGAAGGTTGAGCTTTGTCCTGTAATTACTGTTGAATGTTTCCAGAACTGTTACTAACTTGCAAATCATGTGACCTGTAGCAGCCATGTTTTTTTGTTCAAGAAAGTCCATTTTTAAATAAACGGTAAGTAAGGTTTGATTTAAACAGTTTATGATCTCTTTAATGTCTTATGGACATGACAGAGGGAATTCCCCAATGGATCATTGGCGCGCTGTTAAAATGTCCAAGTAGGAGGATCCTAGATTTAATCGATGGTCTCATCATGCTAAGACAGCAGTGAAATCACTTCTAATGAAAGGCCACTGACCTGAAACATTAACTCAGTTTCTCTCTCCATAGATGCTACCTGACCTGCTGTGTATTTCCAGTGTTTTCTGTTTTTATTTATGTGAGGTCACTGAAGTTGGTCTCAGTGTTGTTCAACTTTGAAATGGAATAATTGTCCAACATTTTCCTTGGTGAGTGCTATCCAGTGCCCTAAGATTTGGGTGAACACATAGATGGAAATGACTCACAAACAGGATTAGGCTTGGCTATGATGCTCTCAGCAGTGCAATAGCTTCCTGACACTCAGGCTGAATTTTGATAGGGATTTTTCCAATCACCCACCGTCACTTTGAGGAAAATTTGTGTAAACTCTGGAGAAACAGCAAACACAGTGTTGATGCATTTTACCTGGGTTTTCAAAGATATTGCACTAATGTAATGGCAGAGAATTGGGGGAATTTCCATGGAAGTACAATCTCTCAATATTTAGGTTTAAACTTGAGGAATATTTTTCTGGCAAAATGCCTGATGGCACGTTGAACTGTTTCAGTACAAGTCAGCACCATCATCAGCTAAGTGAAGAGAACAAAAGAAAAGAAAAGTAAGTATGGAAGTGGCCGAGGAAGTCAGCAGCAGAAGTGTAGCCCCTCCAGTTAGGAGACAGTGTCCCAAGAGCATAGGAACTCAGGTTGCATGACAGGTGACTGGCATAACACTTTGAGGTGCCAAGCCCCAACACTCTAACTTTCCCATCATTCTCCTGCACAGCACTCCTCAGGTCAACACACCTTGCAACTCCACTCATTCCTCTCTCTCCAGGCCCCTCAAATCCCTATCTGAGCAGCCAACACTCCCACTCACTTTCATCCTATTTCTCTTTCACAACCATGCTTCACAGTCATCCGCCACAAATAGTGTCATTCTCTCCTCTCCATGTGGGATCTTGTGGTGCACTAGGTAGTGTTCCTGCCTCTGAGCCAGAAACTCCGGACTTGATGGCCACGGATGGTGTGTTCATAACGTAGCCAAACAGATTGATTATCAACATATAAATCCTCCCAATATGCCTATGGCAGACGGTAAGAACAGGAGAGTCTCCTGGTCAGCTTGATGCAGAGTGGAGTCCCTCAAGGTACACCCTCTGGTGACCAAGTTATAGCATCTGGCGACAGGCTGACGACCTGCTCCAGGAAAAACTAGCTTTGAAAATAGACATAAGCACATGCTTTGTCTGCCCCATGTGTCACTAGACATGGGAAAGCTCTAAGTATAAGTCTCCTCTCCACATAGAACATCATGAGCACACACACCCCTCTGGTTTCTCTCCTTAATAGGAGATGAGAGCACACAACTTGGTGGAGGCAGAGATGGTTTGGGGTGGGCTGCTCCTGGCATGACTCTCCAGTGACACCTTGTCGGCTATCGGCAATGTGTACCCAGCTGCCCACTGGGAAGAGTTTCCTGTTCCATGAGGTTGAAGATGTTAACAGCAGCTGAGATAATCATTTCTCTAGCTGAACATTGCATGAGTTTCTCCTGTGGTGCCGGTGCTCAGGTTTGTTGAGAGACTTGATCCCCTTCCTGTAGACCCTGTTGGGGGCCTCACCTCCTTCCAGTTGGATATCTTTGTCCATTCCGTCTGCTCTGTGGAGGGGCATGTGCCTTAGGAGAAGCAGCTGGTGCTGCTGCTGGAGTTGCTTCTAGTGCTGATGGCTGGTGTGCATGGCACTTGTGTGGCTAGGCTCTTGCCTTTCAGTAGAGGTGGAAGCTGCAGCTGCATTAGCTGCTCCCATGCAATGATGTAGATTGGCAGCAGGGAGGCGCAGCTCAAGGTGAGTGAAGCCCTACAAAGGTGAAGTGCCTTCCATGAACTTGGTACTCACCTTTCAAGTAGTGATAGCCCTCTCTGAGAGGAAAAGTGCTTTGAACAGCAATCTCCCAAATGGCCATGGCTGGAGTTCTTCAGTTTCACTGATCAAAGCCTTCTCAGGTTGTCCATCTGCCTGAAGAAGCACTTCCTGCTGTGCACTTGATTCTGCGACCCTGGCAAGTTGAGGACAAAGTGAGAACTTGTGCGCTGTTTGCAAAGAAGGATTTTATGGTTAAACGGCACTTAATTGCTTTAGTTATGTGCACTATGTTCCCTTTCTTATCAAATATATGAAAAACAGAGCTACTGTGTGCGTTTCACTACCTTTTGAATAGGACATCTCATCATAAAATTTTAGTTCTTTGCTTCATTTAAATGCATGGCTAGGAGTTTGATTTGAATATGTGCTTAGACTTAAAAGGTTTCCATTATAAGAAAGGAAAGTCGATAAACTGGTCAACAGACGGTGAAATGAATGTAAATAACTCAAATTGTTTATTAAATAATCTTGCATATCCACATAATCCACAGAACTGGACAAAGGTTCAGAGAAAATAAGTCAGCAATAAATCCTCTTAAAAATATCCAATGTATCTGATGATAATTATTTCCGTGCCTGTGAAATCATAGTCTAGGCAAAGCAGATTTTGCCGCATCCCTGCTGCTGCTCCTGTTGACCTGGGTCACACTTCATTCTGAATTACCAACTGTGTTTGAGCATCGAAAGTCAAAATGGAAAAACACTCAATCTCCAGCATTGTGTGTTTTGCCTCACTTCACAATACGTTCATACCGCAGAACTTAAATATCCAGTGATTTACCTTCTCTGAGGTTACCTATTTGCTGTACAATAATATGAAAACATGAAGATGAGCTTAATAACAGTTTCTATGAGGGAATTCCCCAATGGGTCAGTGGCATGCTGTTAAAATGTCCAAGTAGGAGGATCCTGGGTTTAATCGATGGTCTGTGTTGAGTTTGTTCATTGTGCCAAGGTAGCAGTGGGATCACTTCTAATGAAAGGTCACTGATCTGAAACGTTAACCCTGTTTCTCTCAACACAGATGCTGCCTGACCTGCTGAGTATTTCCAGCATTTTCTGTTTTTATTTATGTGAGATCATTGCAGTTGGTCTCCGTGTTGTTCAAATTTAGAATGGAATAATTGTCCAGCATTTTCTCTGGTGAGTGCTATCCAGTGCCCTTTGACACAAAGAGTTGAGTGAGCACAAAAATGAAAGCCACTGATGAACAGGATTAGGCTTGGCTGTAATGCTTCTCTGCAGTTCATTAGCTTCTCAACACTCAAGCTGAATTTCAACAGGGATTTTCTGAATCATCCACTGCTACGTTGAGGAAGATTTGTGGAAACTCTGAAGAAACGAACAAAATAGTGATGTGTTTCTCCTGGATTTCCAGGGACCTTGCACCAGTGGTATGGGAGATAATTGAGGGAATTCCCATGGAAGCACAATATCTCAATATTTAGGTTCAAACTGGAGGAATGTTTTCCGGTAAAATACCCGAGGGCTACTGTTGATATCAAATGAGTCAGCACTGTCATCAGCTGAGGGAAGAAAGTAAATGAAAAACAGGGCTGTGTTTGCATAAGATCCCTTAAATGTTTGGTCTGAATGTTCTTCAATTGTGATTGTTTTTCAGTTCACTTAAATACAAAACTTGTACTTTATTTATTCTGTCAAGAGTAAACAGTCGGATTATATGCCAGGCTGTTTTGTTTAAAATGAATGTTCACATGTCATTCGTGTTCACTACATAATATCTGGCTGATTAGTGACATGATGTGTGTTTGGATTCTTGTGAGCGTCAGGCAGGACAAGAGCTCATAACTTTGGTGGATGCTACAGCACAGCAGTACTGAGGGAATTTGAGGTATTCTCCTTTGAATGAATCATAACAAGCTGGACTTACCTTCAGGTGTGAGTTTGTTGCCTGCCATGGGCCAGGGGCAGGACTTGCTTTCATTGCCTCTGTCATGGTCCAGATGCGTTTTCTTGAATCAGTTGAGATTATTGATGCAGGTTGTGCTCCTGGAAGGACTCTGCCACACAAAAATTCCACCAGTTTTCAGGGACAAAAAATAATGACAGTGGAAAGAGTAGGGACACAACTTTAAAAGGGAAGAGCCCCATATATTTTTTTAAACATTGGAACTAAAGGCTATCCTTACACTGTTTCTGTAAAGGTGTGGTGATGGAAGAGAAGGACATGTGGCCGCTACCATGGCCTTGCCCTCCTTTGCAGTAATTCCTCCTCCGTCACTATATGTGGCCAGAGGTACAACAGCAGGAAGACAGGTAACTTGGACAGCTTCCTTGAACAACGTCTACTTGGACTTTCAGAAACCTTTGATAAGGGATCTCACCAGAGGCTTCTCTACAGAATTGAACCATGTGGAATTAATGGCGTATTGTGTTGGACTGAGAATTGGCTGAATGCTCAAAGGCAAAAAAGTTGTTATCAATGGATTTGTATCTGATTGGAGACTGCATTGCACTTGTACTGCAAGTATCAGTGTTAGGACATTTGCTCTTTCCTATTTTCATTAATGATCTGGTTGTGAGTGTTGGAGAATGATCTGCAGGTTTGCAGACAATACCAAGTTATGTGCAAGGGTTTGGACTGTAGGCGATGCACAACTACAGTAGAGAGGTCCCAATAAGCTTTGGTAATGGGCCATGCTTAAAAAATTCCATTTAACATGTTATGCTCATGTCAAGGTCTAATGCTAAGTTGCATAAACATTCCATGCAACAGAATTATAGCATTGTACACGTTGGTTTAATCTCAATTGAAATTCTGTGTCCAGTTTTGCTTTTAAACAGCCTGCATTAAAATGGCCGTATGCAACTCCAATCGATGGGTTAACAGCAGGGCAGGGTTTCTGCCTATCCATTTGGCCGTTCTGCACACCCACTGCTTTTTCATGGGATACCTCTAATCATGTATGTGAGACAGGTTTACAGTGGTTTACTGCGCTGAGGAAAAGGGAAATCATGCTTTGCCTCAGCATTAAAGAGTCATATGCTGCATGGATGCTGGAACTGCACCACAAGAAGTGAAAGACTGCGTGAATAATTAATGGAAAGCAAGCTTCGGAGGGAGAGTTCCAAGTTTTCGGATTCATGGCTCTTCTACTTGAAGTGCAAGCTGGAAGGAACGGATTCTTGGGAACTGAGAACAGAAAGTAATAGGAGATAAATTATGGAGAGAGGGCACAGTCAGTACCGCTTCAAGCATCCGACAAACTGCTGCACAGTGCAGAAAGAGGCTCAATAACCTCACAAAGCTGGCTAACAAGTGTTGGCTTTATTCCCCAAGCATATCCTGTAAGAATGAAAGAGACGTGATTCTTCGGCCTTACCCCTCTGCATCTAAAAGGAAATATGCACTATTCACAAGAGATCTCTAGAATTGACATGAAATATTAACTCTGTTTTGCTCTCTCTCCACAGATGGTGTAAGATCTGCTGAGTATTTACAGCACTTGCCATTTTTATTTCAAATTTCTAGCATCCAGAGTATTTTCCTTTTGAAAGGACCCTTATTAACTCCATGAGAACTCCCATTGCCTGTCATGATGCGGGGTTGAAGAAGCGTTTTTGTTTTAAGACAGGCTACACCTGGAATGATTGCACTCTCAGGGGGTGGAATTTTCCGGGTGTGCTTGGCGGCGTGAGTGGATAATATGGTGAGGAGGCCAGAAATCAGTTTCGTGACATCATGAAACCAGTTAGTGATCGCCCGCTCAGCTCATCAATGGCGGGCTGCATTTCCTGCCATCGGACATCGGGAACCTCATTGTAATACATCTGCATATCATTATAAGGCCAGCCTGCTGGAATAATGCCCCACCACTGGATCACCTGCCCACATCGGCACGATTGCGCGCTGGTGCAGAACACGTCTTGACAAACGTGACGTGAAGAAGTTGGGACTTACCGCCAGGACCTCGCTCACATCGCGGACATCCGAGGAGCAGAAGATGCTGGAGCATGTGACCAATGGCACACTGGAGGAACATCCATGGCATGCTGGGTGGATTCTCATGGACATGGCTCTGACACGAAGCAGCTCACAGAAGTTGGAAAGTCACCGTTGAGGGTCTGCTCACAATGGACGATGGTCGAGGGGGTGGAGAGGAAGGTCCAGCTGTGTTTGGGAGAGAGAGATGTACCGGTGGGTGGTAGAGGAAGATCTAGGATCAACTGGGAGAGGAAGAGGTGTCGGGGGTTGAGATTAGGAGACGAGGAAACAAAGTTGCCAGGGTGGGGTGAGGTTGGGAGGGGGAGAACGAAGGTGTCGGTGGGGGGAGGTTGGGAGGTGAGGAGGTTGGGATGGAGGGAGGAAGGGAGTACGGGGTAGGAGGGGGTAACAGGGATGGAGATGGCAACTGAGGAGGTAGGTGAAGTGGGGGGGTCAAAGGTGTAAGGGTAGGAGTCCAGGGGGAGGAAGGACTGCTGAGAGGAGAGGGAGTCCGGGGGAGGAAGGACTGCCGAGAGGAGAGGGAGTCCGGGGGGAGGAAAGAGGGGGGAGGAAGACTGGGGGAGGGAGGGGTGAGGAAAGGGGTGAGAGTAAGGCTGGAGGAAGAAGTTAGGGTGTCTGAAGGAGTCAGGAAGGGGGATGGAGTAAGCCGGCAGATGGGGGAAGGGAAAGAATGGCGGAGCGAATGAAATGCTGTATCACCACCATGCTGTCTAAATCAAAAGTGAAACGAGAGTCATGTTAGGCGAGATCAGGTGCTGCATGGGAGGGTGATCGTTGGGTGGGTGGAGATGCAGGTCAGCTCAGATGGACAACTGAAAGCAAATCCCAGCAGGCAGCATTGAAAATGCTTATTGAGTAACATGAGAAAACTTTTTCACACAACGAGTGGTTCGGGTCTGGAATGCACTGACTGGAAGTATGGCAGAGACAGGTTCAATCAAGGTATTCAAGAGGGCATTAGATGATTATTTGAATGTAAACAATCTGCAAGGGTACGGGGAAAAGGCAGGGCAATGGCACTAGGTCATAATGCTCATTTGGAGAGCTGGTGCAGACATGATGGGCCGAATGGTCTCCCTCTGTGTCGTTAAGATTTGGGCCCAGTCTACCAGCTTCCTATCGCCATTCCGAGGCCTGGGGCACATTTAAACAGAACTGGCAACCTGCCTGTGCCAAAATGGATATCCCAATGAAACTCACCAAATGGCATTGGCACAACAATGTGTGGCCAGTCTGGCAACAAGGTAAGTCCTGGAGTGTAGGAGTGGTGATCACATAACAGATGTAGCTTGCGACTGCAGTAACCCAGTTAATTTTTGCTCCCGGCCCCAAAAATAATTTTAAACTTCCTTTTCTGGGGTCCCTTCAGATATACCGCTCATAATACCGGATGGAACATGCACAGTGAGTGCTCTGTGTGGTTGTATCCTACAGTAGCAATGGAGTGTGTATGCTGTACACATTAAAAGGGCCTACTGGTTGAAATGTGGGTGTGGGGGTGGGGGTGGGGCACGCTTGCTGCCCAGTGGTAGCCTCCTTTTAGGATGGTGGTGACGGGATCACCAGCTATGTCCTGTCTAACTGTTTTAATTCTGCTACTGCTCTGTTTTCACACCGCGATATAAGTTAAAACCTACCCCACTGAGTAAAAATGAAAAAGTTCTTCACTCTCTCAACTCAAGGAACACAAATTCTTCTTTACTTCTGTTTAAAACTATTTTTTAAAAGATTCATAAACTCTGGTTAAGTGTTGATTCAACTAAAACTATGGAAACCCAACAAAATACAGTTATCAGCTATGAAAGCTAAACATATTTGGCATAAGTGACAGATGCATGTAATTTATATTTACATGTTGCATAATTTCTTAGAACACTTTCAGGTTCTGCAACAATATAGTTTTCTGACTCTTCTGTCCATTTTTATGCCAAAGTTGGTTTCCAGCCCACTTCATCTTATATAGGCTGGCTACAACAGTTTGTTGCACACATTATGCAAATAATATTCAATGATTGTTGATGCTTTGCCAGCTGTTATGCATTTCAATGGTAATTTAGCTTAATAAATGTCAGCTTTGGCTCAAAGGTAGTAATTTAGGCTCTGGGTCAGAAACTTGCAGGCTCAAGCCCTGTTCTGGAAACTTGACCTGGGCTGCTACTTCAGGCAGTACTGAGGGACTGCCGTACCCTTAGAGGTGCGGTACTTCGGATGAGATATTAATCCGAGATCCTGCTTCTCCCCTCAGATGAATGAAACTTTATGAAGAAGAGAAGCAACATTCTTTTGATACCCTGGTCAACATTTATCCCTTAATCTATATCACTAAATCAAATTATCTATTAATTTATTTCATTGCGATATGTGAGACCTTACTGTGCGCAAATTGACTACCATGTTTGTCTGCATTAAAAAAATGACTTCACAAAGTGCCTCATTGGCTGTCACGCACTTTGGAACATTGTCGGTGAAAGACATGCTTTAAATGCAAAGTTCTTTACCTTAGTGCCTTAAAATATTCTTTGTTGAAAATTTACAGCACTCTAAGATTTTAACATCCCTGCTTGGAGCAATATTTATGTAAGGCTTGTTAATTCATTGAATGAGATCTTGACTTGGACTTTTGATTTTATAATGCTTCCAGACTTTGTTTTCCTATAGTCATAGTTGAGTTGCAACTGACCATGTTAGATATGCTGCTTAGGCTAATCAGCCACAGACGTCTGTGGAAATGATGTCCCCAAGTAAGTGTGGGATATGCCCACTGGGGAGATTTGTCCCTGTCAGTAAAAGTTCCCTCCTTTATAATTTTGGCAAATGCCCGTGCCCCTAAGGATGCATCTCAAACACAGGAGAGGTTAGGAGTCCTGGCATATGTCCCGCTCTCTGGGGATGGGCTTCTGGAGCTTCACTGCAAAAATGTGGAGAGGCCAATTGATCGACTTTATAAGGAGGGTGGCTGGAAAATACTTTTTTTAAAAATCAGCATCGTTAAGGGTCCAAATCATGTCAGAGGCTTGGATTGCCAGTCATATTGCACTTCTGATGGATATCAGGGTGGTTTGTTTGCATTCATGGCAAAAACTGACCAAACCAACAGATTCAAGAAACCAAGGGCTTGATTTTCAATCGCTCATGGAGGTGATATCGAGGGGGTGGGGAGGGGAGGGCGAGAGTCGGCAACCCGCTCACCTCCAATTAACTGTCCCTTATGGTCCTTGACGAGCTTTTTTAATGGTCTGGGGAGGACAAGGAGCCATTTTTCAAAAGACGGATTGTGAAAACTGAACCAGTTACTGCCGTTGGGAGGAATGTGGGGATCCATGCAGTGATATTTCTGCAGAATTAAAATTATTAGAAAAAAATGGGTTGCTCACACAGAGCAGGGCTAGTAACTTTGCACTGACCGTTTGGCCACTTGTTTGTGCTATGAGGCTGCTGGCCCTCTGTTCGCCTGCCTGCTCCAATCTGCTAGACAGCAGCAAGCCTAGTAACGGCTGCCATCTGCTTTTGAGCATTGCACCCTGGAGTCTGTTCCTTCCTCTGAGCAGTGCCAGCCACCACTAATTGTGCGCTGAGCTCACCTCTGGACCAAGTAGGGTATTCGCATTTTCAGCAACACAGATATGGTGTGGGGTCAGGATCTGGAAATGATCCGGGGGGGTCAGTTCGCTGATCCTGGATTGAAAATCAAGCCCAAGGACACTGAGAATTGGTAGCGTAAGCTGAGGGTCTGCATACTTAGACCAATTTGAGCACTTTTTCTTCATTCTCTCCAGTGGGTATGTGCTGGAAATGCTGCTGATACTCAGCACAGTGCTTGTTTTTGGGTAGTGTTCTTTCTGAGGTTTGCTGTTGAGTGTTGAAAACATGAATCCTTATCTTTACAGTGATTGACTTTCTCTACAAAATAATTTGTACTGTTATCAATGCCCCTATTTCTTTTCACCAAGATCATTGGCTGCTCATGTGCATCCCTTTCCTAAAGGAAACATCATCAGAGTGTAATGCAATAGCTAATCTCGAGAGTTTGTAAAGAATCAGTAATGTTCATATTGCACAACCTGATTTAGTAAATAACCACTAATTCAGATCATAATTATTTCAGCCTTAAAACTGTCCAATAAATGTTGTCACGAAAACAGAAAATGCTGGAAGAAGTCAGCAGGTCTGACAGCATCGATGGAGAGAGAAACAGAGTTAATGTTTCGAGTCCATATGACACTTCTTCAGAGCCATTTTCCATACTCTGAAGAAGGCTGTGAAGAAGGGTCATACGGACTCGAAACGTTAACTCTGTTTCTCTCTCCACAGGTACTATTAGACCTGCTGAGCTTTTCCAGCATTTTCTGTTTTTGTTTCAGATTGCCGACATGCGCAGTATTTTGCTTTTTGCCAATAGGTGTTGTGTTGCTCTACTAATCGATATCTATCTTCAGCTGATTACATTAACCTGTATGAAGTCTGGAGCAAAATGCTTGCCACATTTAACCTATGGACAAAGTTAAGTGATCCCACAACCAATGGATCAGATCTAAACTTCGCAGACCTGCCACATCAGAAATGAATAGTGGTGGATAAGTCAACGGCTAACTGGAGGAGGAAGCGTCACTAATATCCCCATCCTCAATGAGGCAGTGCCCAGCACATCAATGCAAAAGACAAGACTGAAACATTTGCAACCATTCTCAGCCAGAAGTGCTGAGTGGATGATCCATCTCAGCCTCCTCCTGAGGTTTCTAGCATCACCGATGCCAGTCTTCAGCCAATTCAATTCACTACCTGTGATATTCAGAAATGGCTGAAGGCACTGGATACTGTAAAGGCTATGGGGCGTGATAACATACTGGCAGTACTACTGAAGACTTGTGTTCCAGTACAAGCTGGGTTCCTAACCAAGCCATTCCAGTACAGCTACAACACTGGCAGATACCTGACAATATGAAACATTGACCAGATTTGGATCGTCCACAAAACGCAGGACAAATCCAATCTGGTCAATTACCACCTCATCAATCTACTTTTCAATCATCAGAAAAGTGATGGAACATGCTGTTGACAGTGCTAGCAAGTGACAGTTACTCAGCAATAACCTGCTCATCAATAGTTTGGGTTCTGCCAGGGCCATTCGACTCTAGGCCTCATTACTGCCTTCATCCAAACATGGACAAAACTCAAGAGGTGAGTGGCATCAAGGCAGCATTTAATCAAATGTAACATCAAGGAATCCAAGCAAAACTGAAGTCTATGGCCCAAATCTGCAAGTTCTGCCCCCAAACGCAGCCTCTGCTATTTTTGCATGGGAGGCAATGGGAGAGGGTTCTAAATTGTACAACCGTGGTTCCTGGAGGCAGCTGCCCATGTAACCCAGTAGCTGCCTCCACTTGTGATTTTGGTGAGGTAGGTGCCTGAAACCTGAAGTGTGCAAATCAGATCTGGTAGGAGCAGGTTTGAACCTTAAGCATTTGTTTGGGTAGCCAAGGTACCCTTTAGGGATTATTAAATTTAGACATGAATGTGTGCAAAAAATGCATAAACTCATGGGAACTATAAAAGAATTGCCAAAGAGCTGTCAAGCTGTTAAAGGGCTATTAAAGTTGTCAAAGAACTTTCAAACTGTCAAAGAACTGTCAAAGCTGTCAAAGAAATGTCAAGCTGTCAAAACCCATTGGAACTAGCTGTCAAGGGATTTAACTCTGCTGGGCTTTATTTTTTTTAAATGTGAGTTTTTAAAAAATTCAGTGCTGGCTTCTATCTATTGACATAATCTTGAGGGTTATCATTAAAGGATTTGTGCTGCATGACTGATTTTACAACCCAACATTATCAGAGTATTAAGTGAGCAGTTTTATTGGCAGCTCCAAGTGATTATAGAAGAGATACTTGTTTTCATTAGATATTAAGTACTTAAGTGAAATGTTTGTTTCCATAAGAGGTTAGTTGAAGGAACTTCACTGCATTGAAAGATTTTTTTATCAATGAGAGTGCTTTTTTAAATAGTGATAACATCAATAGACACAAAACTATATTTTGTCTCAGCATAGCTCGTGAGCCCATGGTGGATACTAGGTAAGTTGGTATGGAGGGGGTAAGGGCAAAGGGTGGTGGGTGGGGACATGGGCTGGCATGAGTTGGCACTAAGTTGGCATAGAAGCTAAAAGGGCCATGGGGATGAGTGGGGGGGGAATGGGTTGACATGGTGGACATGAGGGGCCATGGGGGTTGGTATAAGGGCATAGGGTGGCATGGAAGGTATGGGGGTCCAAAGTGTGGTACAGGGGCATAGGTTGACATGGAGGGTATTGGAATCCATAGGGCTGGGCAGAGGCATAGGTCAGCATGGAGGGCATAGGGGATGGATGGGGGAATGAGGTTGCAGGGGTTAGCGTGGATGGGGCATGTGGAGTGTGAGGGGTGGGTGGGGCGGGTGTGAGGGCTGGAAGGATTTTTTAATTTTATTGTTTTTTTCAAGCTTTCACACAGTGCAGGTGCACAAAGACAAGCCTCCCGCCAGCCCGGCAGCCTCCACACTCACTCTGGGGGCAGCGGGCCCAACATCTAATCCAGCCCGTCCTACCGGACCAAAAATCCGAGCCTCTTTTTTCCGGGTCTGATTTGCGCAGACGGGAGATGTCTTGACTCCATACACCCAAGCCTGGAGGGAAAATCCGGACAATGGTAATTGTGGGGGGGAAGCTCTGCGCTGGTTGGAATCACACCGGCTTAAAGAAGAATGGTTGTGGTTGCTGGAGGCCAATCTCCTCAATCCCAGGACACCGCTTCAGGAGTTCCTCGGGGTAGTGTCCTAGGCCCAACCACCTTGAGCTGCTTCGTCAATGGCATTTCCTTCAACATGCCTCCGCTGCTATTTTACCTGCAGCAGAGGGTGGCCCATGTCAAGTGGGTAGCCCAGCAGCTTTACCTGTGCCGACTGGTGTCAGGCAAGGGGTGGGGTGGGGGGTGCGGTAACCTCCTTTAAGGGTCCTCTGTGCCCATTGGACGGACACCACCAAAGGTCATATACCCCTTTAACACCCACCCCACCCCCACCCCCCCTTCTGCCCTCTCAAAGCCAGGCCCTGCCGATATCCCAGGCTTACCTTCAGACAAGCCTCTATCAGCTCCTTTTCTTTGATTTCTGGCTGTAGTTCCAGCAGTGGCCACTGCTCACACCTAGTATTGTTGGGACGACAGAGCTGCCAGCCATCCGATTGGCTGGCAGCTTCCTAAGGTGGGACTTCCTCCCCAGATGGGGGCGGAAGTCTTGACTTTAGCCAATCACTCTCCCGCCAAATGTTAAATGGCTGCAGAGCAGTGGGGATCAGCAGGGATGCATTCCCCACTGATCCCTCAGAGGGCAGGTGGGGAAACCCCACCACCCAAAAAATCTCGCCCCATGGCTTGATCCTCCCTGGCTAGACCATGCCTCCACTTTGGACTCACAGTTTAGCCAGTCCCTGCTGGCCTTGCAACCCAAGCCCACGGCGTCAATTTCACTCAATCCGTGCATGTTACGCCACCACTTTAGACAGTCTTTCCTTGTTCAGACTTAGCCCACATTCCCAAGCCCAGTCAGTCAGGTTCTGCTGCCTTTTTAGTATGTTCCCTGGCCATTAGTAGCCATATGGAATCGCATTCATTAAATCATCAAACAGAAAACACGTGAAATGAATACAGGCATGGTGATGAACATGCTGAAGGGAATAGGCAGAGAGAGGGATCGATTTACTAGAAGTGTGTGACAGGATGACAACATCTTACTCATTCACAGAGATGGGTCAGATGTAAGATGTAATGCAACAGTGGGTAAGGGCTCTATAGATTGTACTAAAGCATACAAAAAAAGGAATTAAAGTAGAAGTGAAATGGAAACAGTTACAGCTAGCGAAAAATAATTTCTCTTTTATAGTTGTCTGAGCAATGGATATCAACTAGTTAACAACTAAAATCAACATAATTTTGTCAGTGAACAGTCTGCATTCATATCCTTTGAGTTGTAATAAGTCAACAACTGTCAATTTTTTACATGCACTTTAAGATGTTAGCGCTTAGAGAAGAATATCTACACAAAGCGCAGAATTTTGCCCGCGTCGGGTTGAGCGCGGTGGGCGGGCCCGGGAGCGGTTGTGAAGCCACCCACCGCCCGCGATCGGGCGCCTCCGACATGGATTTCACGCTGGCTGGCCGATTAACCGCCAGCCAGGGCGAAACGCGCGCTGCGGCGCTCAGTGCTGCCGGGGTGGGGGTGGGAGGAACGCGAGCGCAGAAGTGTGCACACGCACAGGGGTGCGCGCAGTAAAAGCTCCCCGAGGCACAGAGCTGCCTCAGGGAGCTGAAGGATTTTGAAAAATGAAAAATAAAGAATTTAAAAATGTTAATAACATGCCCTCATGAGCAGGGACATGTTAGAAATTAGTTTGAAATTTTTTTTAAAGTCACTGATCGAAACCTCGTCCCGCCTGTGGATGAGGTTTCGCAAAAAATTCCAAAGGCCGCTTGACCTTTTCGCCTGCCCGCCAACTGTAAGGTTGGACGGGCAGTGAAAAATTTCATTTAATTAGAGCTTCAATGGCCTTCATAGGCCTGTTAATTGTCAGCGTGCGTGTTGCCGACTCCCGTGTGTGCCTGCCGACCGAAATATCGCGTGAGTGCATGATGACGTCAGGAGACTTGCTCCACATCGTCGTGCGTCATTTTACACTTGTTCGGGTCGGGTGTGCGCCCAACCGATGAGTGTAATTTCCTGCCCAAAGACAGCAGTATTGAAAGACCATCTACCCTGACTTACCATGTGCAGTGCCACAGGCGATCATGTGAAACTAATTTTCTTTCTTTGTTACAATGTTAGAACTTACACTCTATTGTGTTTAGTAAAACTGAAGTTTTTATTTTTTCGATTTAACTTCAAAGCATTTCACTCTGAACTGTATTTTTTTGACATAAGCGGATTGTTCTGAAAATAAGGTGGTTCAGTCATAACCTATAGCATTAAACTGGGCCGCAGCCTGTTCTGTCTGCTTTGTTCACAGCTAACCTGATATAACTTTTTTTTTATTCATTCATGGGGTTGTGGGCTTCGCTGGCTGGGCCAGCATTTATTGTCCAAACCTAGTTGCGCTTGAGAAGGTGGTGGTGAGCTGCCTTCTTGAACCTCTTCAGTCCATGTGGTGCAGGTACACCCACAGTGCTGTAAGAGAGGGTCTTCCAGGATTTTGACGCAGCGACAGTGAAGGAACAGCAATATATTTCCAAGTCAGGATGGTGTGTGACTTGGAGGGGAACTTCTAGGTGGTGGTGTTCCCATCTATCTGCTGCCCTTGTCCTTCTAGGTGGTAGTGGTTGTGGGTTTGGAAGGTGCTATCTAAGGAGCCTTGGTGAATTCCTGCAGTGCATCTTGTAGATGGTACACACTGCTGCTACTTTGCGTTGGTGGTGGAGGGAGTGAATGTTTGTGGATGTGGTGCCAATCAAGCGGACTGCTTTGTCCTGGACTGTATCCAGCTTCTTCAGTGTTGTAGGAGCGGCACTCATCCGGGCAAGTGGGGAGTATTCCATCACATTCCTGACTTGTGCCTTGTAGATGGCGGACAGGCTTTGAGGAGTCAGGAGGTGAGTTCCTCGTCGCACGATGCCTATCCTCAGACCTGCTCTTTTGTAGCCAGAGTATTTATATGGCTAGTCCAGTTCAGTTTCTGGTCAATGGTAATCCCCAGATTGTTGATAGTGGGGGATTCAGTGATGGTAATGCCACTGAACATCAAGGAATGATGGTTAGATTCTCTCTTGTTGGAGATGGTCTTTGCCTGACACTTGTGTGGTGCGAATGTTACTTGCCACGTGTCAGCCCAAGCCTGGATTTTGTCCAAGTCTTGCTGCATTTGGACATGGACTGCTTCAGTATCTGAGGAGTGGCAAATGGTGCTGAACATTGTGCAATTATCTGCGAACATCCCCACTTTTGATATTCTCAAGGAGGGAATGTCATTGATGAAGCAGCTGAAGATGGTTGGGCCGAGGACACTACCCTGGGGAACTCCTGCAGTGATGTCCTGGAGCTGAGATGACTGACCTCCAACAACCACAACTATCTTCCTTTGTGCTACGTATGACTCCAACCAGTGGAGAGTTTTCCCCCTGATTCCCATTGACTCCAGTTTTGCTAGGGCTCCTTGATGCCACACTCAGTCAAATGCTGCCTTGATGTCAAGGGCAGTCACTCTCACCTCACCTCGAGAGTTCAGCTCTTTTGTCCATGTTTGAACCAAGGCTATAATGAGGTCAGGAGCTGAGTGGCCCTGGCGGAACCCAAACTGGGCATCAGTGAGCAGGTTATTGCTAAGCAAGTGCCGCTTGATAGCACTATTGATGCCCCCTTCCATTACTTTACTGATGGTGGAGAGTAGACTGATGGGGCAGTAATTGGCCGGGTTGGATTTGTCCTGCTTTTTGTGTACAGGACATACCTGGGCAATTTTGCACAATGCTGGGTAGATGCCAGTGTTGTAGCTGTACTGGAACAGCTTGGCTGGGGCGCGGCAAGTTCTGGAGCACAAGTCCTCAGTACCATTGCTGGAATATTGTCAGGGCCCATAGCCTTTGCAGTGTCCAGTGCCTTCAGCTCTTTATTGATATCATGTAGAGTGAATTGAATTGGCTGAAGACTGGCATCTGTGATGCTGGGGACCTCCGGAGGAGGCCGAGACGGATCATCCGCTTGGCACTTTGGGCTGAAGATTGTTGCGAATTCTTCAGCCTTATCTTTTGCACTGATGTGCTGGGCTCCTCCATCATTGAGGACGGGGATATTTGTGGAGCCTCCTCCTCGAGTGAGTTGTTTAATTGTCCATCACTATTCACAACTGGATGTGGCAGTACTTAGATCTGATCCGTTGGTTGTGGAATCACTTAGCTCTGTCTATCACTTGCTGCTTATGCTGTTTGGCACGCAAGTAGTCCTGTTTTATAGCTTCACCAGGTTGACACCTCATTTTTAGGTGCTGCTCCTGGCATGCCCCCCTGCATGCTTCATTGAACCAGGGTTGATCCTCTGGCTTGATGGTAATGGTAGAGTGGGGCATATGCCGGGCCATGGGGTTACAGGTTGTGTTCGAGTACAATTCTGCTGCTGCTGATGGCCCACAGCGCCTCATGGATGCCCAGTCTTGAGTTGCTAGATCTGTTTGAAATCTATTCCATGTAGTTCGATGATAGTGCCACACAACACAATGGAGAGTATCCTCAATGTGAAGGCGGGACTTTGTCTCCACAATGACTGTGCGGTGGTCACTCCTACCAATACTGTCATGGACAGATGCATCTATGGCAGGCAGGTTGGTGAGGATGAGGTCAAGTATGTTTTTCCCTCTTGTTGGTTCCCTCACCTCCTGCCGCAGACCCAGTCTAGCAACTATGTCATTTAGGGCTCGGCGAGCTCGGTCAGTAGTGGTGCTACCGAGCCACTCTTGGTGATGGACAGTGAAGTCCGCAGAACATTCTGCACCCTTACCACCCTCAGTGCTTCCTCCAAGTGATGTTCAAGATGGAGGAGCACTGATTCATCAGCTGTGGGAGGGCGGTATGCAGTAATCAGCAGGAGGTTTCCTTGCCCATGTTTGACCTAATGCCATGAGACTTTATGGGGTCCGGAGTCGATGTTGAGGACTCCAAGGGCAACTCCCTCCTGACTGTATACCACTGTGCCGCCACCTCTGCTGTCCCACCGGCAGGATGGACCCAGGGACAGTGATAGTGGAGTCTGGGACATCTTCTGTCAGGTATGATTCCATGAGGATGACTATGTCAGGCTATGTTGCTTGTCTAGCCTGTAAGGCAGCTCTCCCAATTTTGGCACGAGCCCCCTGATGTTAATAAGGAGGACTTTGCAGGGTCGACAGGGCTGTTGTCGTTTCCAGTACCTAGGTCGATGCCAGGTGGTCCGTCCGGTTTCATTCCTTTTTTGTGTCTTTGTAGTGGTTTTGTTACAACTGAGTGGCTTGCTAGGCCATTTCAGAGTCAACCACATTACTGTGAATCTGGAGTCACATGTAGGCCAGACCAGGTAAGGACGACAGGTTTCCTTTCCTAAAGTACCCAGTGAACCTGATGGGTTTTTACTTTTAATTCCAGATTTTTATTGAATTCAAATTCCACCATCTGCTGTGGCTGGATTCAAACCCAGGTCCCCAGAGCATTACCCGACGTCACTGGATTACTAGTCCAGCGACAATACCACCATGCCATCGCCTCCCCTTGAAATGACTGGTTGTAGTTTTCCTTATTGATGCACTATTTTGATTATAATGCCCAATTATTTTATATAGCAGCCTCTGACACTGTAACATCTTAAAGGGCATCTGGGAAAATGTTTCCTATATTCACCTTTGAGGGCTGATCTTCCCAATTCCAAAGATTGAAGCTCTGTATACTAAACTCGCAGGAGGAATATCCTACACTAAACCGGACATGAGCCATCTGTAACTACAGCTTGAGCTGAACAACTCATCGAGAAGTTATGTCACCGTAAACACGCACAAGTGCCTGTACCAATATACACACCTATCCTTCGGTGTGTCTTCTGCCTGTGCGATTTTCCAAAGAACCATGGAAAGCTTACTACAAGGACTTCCCCAAGTTATAGTGTACCTGAACGATGTCCTAATCACAGGATCCACAGAAGCAGAACATGTGGCAAACCGGGAAGAGGTTCTGAAGAGATTTTTAGAGGTTGGCGTTTGTTTAAAAAACAATGCACCTTCCAAGCAAAGGAAGTTGCTTATCTGGGTCATCGAGTGAATGCCCAAGGGTTGCATCCATTTGAGTATAGGTCAGGGCAGTCAAGGAAACACCCTTTCCTACCAACGCCACGGAGCTTAAGTCTTTTCTGGGCATGGTAAATGATTACGGTCAATTTTTTGCCCAATCTATCTAAAGTGTTATCCCTTGAAGAAGAACCACAGATGGTCCTGGAAGACATAGCAAGAGGAAGCCTTCACAAGAGTTAAGGAACTTTTATACTCATCGTGCCTTCTAGTGCACTATGACCCATTTAAGGAATTGATATTCACTTGTGATGCATCTCCCTATGGAGTGGGAACAGTATTGCCACAAATGATGGAGGATGAATCAGAAAGACTGATAGGATATGTATCCAGAACCTTTTCTGCAGCCGAGAAAGGAAACTCACAAATTGAAAAAGAGGGCTTATCTATCGTATTAGGAGTAAAAATGTTCCATCAATATTTGCATGGTCGACACTTCACCACAGTGTCAGATCACAAGCTACTGCTAGGTCTGTTTAGTGAAGATAAGGCAATCCCACTGATGACCTCTGCTAGAATTCAAAGATGGGTTTTAATTTTGTCGGCATACTAGTACACTTGTATGCACCGTCTGGATGTGCATATAACAAATGCAGACGCCCTTAGTCATCTTCCTTTGCCAGATAGTATTACACATGTTCCAGTACCTCAAGAGGTTGGACTTGTGTTG
The DNA here is from genome assembly GCF_964194155.1 of Cetorhinus maximus. Lineage (NCBI taxonomy): Eukaryota > Metazoa > Chordata > Chondrichthyes > Lamniformes > Cetorhinidae > Cetorhinus > Cetorhinus maximus. The sequence goes on along the minus strand of NC_135883.1, from coordinate 12,476,872 downwards.
AATTTCCTGGACTCTTCACAGTCTGTGCAAGACAGATAAAGAATTGGATAAATCAGGGTCCAATTTTAGCAAGAGTCCGTGAACAGGTATTGCAAGGATGGTCAAATACACAAGTCTCTGAAGAATTAAAGGCATCCTTTGTACATAGATCTGAACTGATTTGTCAAGATGGTATCTTGTTATGGGGCAAGAGTCGTTATCCCTGTGCAAGGAAGAGAACCGTTCTTAGAAGAACTTCATAGTGCGCATCCTAGAATTTTGAAAATTAAGATGCTCACCTGCAGTTATATCTGGTGGCCAGGTTTAGACCATGATATAGAAAAAATAGTGAAACACTGTCAGCAACAGCAGAAATTGCCTGTTTCAGATCCACTGCATCCCTGGGAGTGGCCCAAAGCACAGACTTTGTACAAGATTGAGTCTAGTATTCTCTAATTTAGAGGGGAAGGTGGAAAGAAATCAGAATAGTCAGAAAGTGAATCATGGCGTTCACAGTAACGGCTGAGAGTTTACTGCGGAAGAGAGAGTTTTTGAATGAAATTTTGCAACTGGACTGAGATGGGTCCCTGTAAAATCTTCTCTGAAACAGGGCCTTTACCTTATCAGGTAGAAGTGGAAAACAGGATTGTTAGGAAACATATGGATCAGCTCAGAAGTCGACAAACCCTCCAACAACCAGTTAATCATGCCAAAGTTGAAGCTTCGACCCCTGAGGTGCCAGATCGACAACGAATGGGCATACCTGATGTCTTTGTTGAAGTAAATAATTCTGAGCTGCCATTGTCTAAAGATGTCCCTGAAGTTGCAGTTCCTGGCCAAGTCGATCCAATGGAAGAACCTCCAGTTGTAGAGTTGTGACACTCTACCTGAATCCGAAAACCTCCTCAAAGACTAAATTTATAATGGCATGAACTGTATGTAATTATATATAACATGGGTGAAGGTGTTTTTGTAAATAAGAGGGTAAAAGAAAATTAAAGGAGGAGGAATGTAGTCATTGTAAGTTAAGCCATTTCTTACCGTGATGGGGATCATGTGACTGTACAGACGAATCAACCCTAAGCACAGGGAATCTTAGGGGTGGAGCTTCTTAGCCTTGGTCTTGGAACAAGCATGTAGCCTCTTCTGGAGTCTCTAAATAAAGTTTACTGTTTCTTACAAGAAACCTGTCCAGCACTCCAAGTTTATTATACTTATTCAGTTCGTTAAACTTTTTGTCCACATTGTGCAACTGTCTAGGAAATAGTTCTTAATGTTATCTTCCTCCAATGATGGCAGCCCTAGCCTCATATACCAAAACAGACCATTGCTCATTACCTTTGTGTCCTGCCAGGGTTCTTCCAACATACTGTCATTAAAAATGGTTGCACAACACCCAGAAGGATTGTTTCCTCAAATCTCTTGTTGCCTGGCACTGCTTGGCCCTTTAAGCAGGAATTTAAACTGACATGAGCACACTCAACGATATTTAAATGATCTGAAAACTCCACCCTTGTATTATGACCAAGCAGAAGACCTAGATCAGAAATTTCATAGCATGAAGTAGTAATGGAGTTCCATGCTCTTGTTGCCTCATCTATTTCGTTCTCAATTTCTCGTTAATTTTAAAATTAAAATTTGGTCCAGTTATCAGGTACCTTTTAGTCCAAGTTCTTGGTATGTATTTAATTCCTTGGCCAGAATTTTACAATCTCTCCTGCGCCCCCTGCACCCCCGCAGTGGATAATGAGGCATTCAAACATACGAGTTAGAAACAGGAGGGGAGGGCTGTGAGGTTCCCTCTGGGATCCCCCCCACCCCAACATCGAAGCAATTTTACGCTGGGACAGCATGGGAAGTCCGCCTTTGCCCCGATTGAGGCCCTTAAGTGGCCAGCTTCAATTTTTAGGCTGGTGGGCGGATGACAGCTCAGTGAGGGAAGGCTGGAAATACAGGTAGTTGGATCTTGGGCAGGAATGGGGAGGGGATAGGAATGAGGGAAGGGGGCACCTCCATCAAAAGCCCACTTCTGACTGGGCCGCCCTCTCCTTAAGGCCCGGTGACCTCTGGAACTTCTTCCCACCCCGGTCTATCTCCCGAGACCCCGGTCACCTCCTTCGCGACCCCCCCAGGCCTACCCTCTCCGCCCTGGGACCCCTGGCACTTACCTTGTGCTCTGGGTTCCAGGACTTAGTGCCATGCAGCTCTTTGTAGTGTCTCTTCTGGTCACTGCAGTGCTGTACCTGCAGGGACTGAAGAGCTGCTGGCCAATCATATTAGCCAGCAGCTCTTCAAGGCGGGGCTTCCTCCTGAGTGAGGGATGGAAATCCTGTCTTATGCCAATTAACACTCGTTAGAACGTAATATATTACTGGGGCTGCTGGAGTCAATGGGGATGTGTTCCCTGTTGACTCTGGTGCCCGCCATCCTGAAAATCCAGGCCCTTGAATTTCTTTATGACAGAAGGTTTGTTCTTGTCCACCCATATTATATATTTCCATTTGTGAATGCTGATTTAAAGTGTTTACTCAACATACTGACAATTCCCTTATCCTGTAAAATAGTTCAATCTGACTCTAGGTATGTAGCAAGAGCAGAATTCGAGATACCTTTACAGTGCATCTACCTGCTGCTTTGGTTGATCCATGGAGTGTTTTATCCAGACATTGGGCGCCATGGAAAAATACTTCATTTCCTAATGCTGACATCTCTTTGTCTTGGTAAAAAATAAAAGTTACAATTCCACAAATGTTTCCAGGAGTTTTTCCAGTGTTTTGTAAGTGGCAGAGCTTCTGGCTGTCCCAAGCAATTTAAATAATGGACAGAGGCAAGTTCAAAGGTAGGGATTTCCTAGGCCAGGAATTCCTACTTGAGTTGAGATCCAGCATTTGTGTGGCTGCCAGTAAGCTGACAAGTGAGTGGAGCCCATGTTGCCTAGAAACTCAACGGGTTAGCACCACCCCCACCACCCTTCTCTCCCCTTGGTCAGGGTGCCAATAGGAATGTTGGCAGAATTGGAATGGGGTCTAGGTAACTCTCCCAGCATAGGTGTTAGAGATGTGCCCAAAGTGATGCTTTCGCCCGCCTGTTCTCTGTAAATGAGATGGCATCCTGCTACTGCATGAGGATAATTTCCAAGGAATTTTGTAGTCCTAACTGGAAGCTATGCTTGAAGAAAGCATAGTTGAAGGAAGGGCTACAACACTGTGGCCCTGATGGTCTAACTGGCACACTCTTTGAGAGCAAATCCCCGCTGGGACAGCTAAATGAGTGAATATATCCAACAAAATACTGCATATGCTAGAAATATGAAACACAAACAGAAAATGCTCCCAATACTCAGCAAGTCAGGCAATAAAGGAAAGAAAAATGTTAACATTTCAAGCCCAATCTACAAACAAAAAGTACCCTTGGATATTATCCTTTTCTTATACAGCAGGTAATTAAGTCCTGATGATTTTATTTATTTCATATGTCATGTGGCAGTAGATAAAGAGCTGTTGTATTAATCTGAGTCAACAAATGATATATTACAGTTGAATATAAATGACAAATACTGGCTGAGGTATGCACCTGCTTAATGACTGAATTTGTAATAATCAGGTCTGTCAAAGTGCTGTTCAGAATTGCTAAGATTTTCCTGAGTGCAACTAGTATTCTTCTAATAATGCCTTCCTCTTCCCACCCGAGCAACACAATAACAAGACTAATAGTAGTTCACATTCTCGGCTGGTGTTAGGAAAAGCAAGAAAAACAAATTTTCAATCTTCCCAAAAAATGAAGGATCACGCACTTTGAATCTCCTCTCTTACCCCGATCCTTCCACTCTGCAATGCTAACAACTTCACTGGTCCCTTTAGCACCTCAATGATTGGTTCCTATTTGGGATTAAATGTAACTACTAGACTGTGGTTCTGCAGATTAAATTATTAAGAGAAATGAAACAGAATCTACTAGGAACACAATGTAATTACAGCTGGGTATTACAAATAAGTAGATTCCTCAGGGGTTGTACACAATTTTTCCTCACCCCTTCATATAAATATAAACAGAGCCTATTTTTTCGAGTGTGATGACATGTTCAATTTGTTCGTTTAATGCTGTGAAGAATCTCTTGTTATCTTCATCAAACAAGATGTTTTTTCCAGCTTGTTCAATAAAGTGTAGCAAATAAAGCGGGTAATTAAGTCCTGCCAATTTTGCTTATTTTGCATGTTATGTCCGACTTAATGGATAGCAGATATATTAACCTGAGCCAACAAATGATATATTGCAGTCTAATATAAATGACAAATACTGACTGCTTAATGACTTTATTTGTATAATCAGAACCATTCAATTCTCATTTGCATTTAAACAAAACAACATGTACAATGGAAGAGATTTTAGTGCTTCAATATTATTCATGCAATCTGGTCAGTCAAGTTGAATCAAAATCAGATTTCTGCTCTCACTGTGCACTTCCTTTTCTCAGTGGCTCATAGGCAGATGGATCAGAAGAACAATCCAGTAATGGATTGTCCCAATCATTCCAAAGTTGGCATTATACTAACATTGAAATATCGATAGATTGGTTCCTGTTTGCAAGCAAGTAATACCTCCTCTGTATTGCTTGCTAATAATATAATCCCCTAAGCATTATTTGCAGTTGTTATTAATCTTAATTGTATATTAGGCTGCAGGTTCTATTCTTGGCATATTTCACTGCCTTTATTGCTTTAATTATTTCCTGGTATAATTAAATATCTATTCATTAATGAAATTAGATGGGTCAAGTTCAAACAAATGTGTGCAAACACTGGTGAGCCAAAGATGGCTAAATCCATGAAAATCTGGAATAATAAAAATTATTTTATTTATTTTATCCTTATCGAGAAATTTGAGTCCCACACTAGTGTTCTGGAGTTAAACAAAGGTAACTACATAGGTATGAGGGCAGATTTGGCCCTAGTGGACTGGGCAGGAAGACGACAAGATAGTACAGTTGATGTTTAAGGAGATATTCAATTCCTCCCAAGTAAAATATATTCCAAAGAGGAAGAAAGCTGGTAAGAGGGGGGAAAAAGCATCCATGGCTAAGCAAGGAAGTTAAAGATAACATAAAGGCAAAAACTAAGGCATACCAAATTGCAAAGGTCAGTGGCAGGCTGGAAGATTGGGAAACTTTTAAAGATCAACAAAGGGTGACTAAAAAATTAATAAAAAGAGCAAAGGTAAATTATGAAAGAAAACTAGTGCAAAATGTAAAAACTGATAGCAAAAGCTTCTACAAGTATATAAAAGGAAAGAGAGTAGCTAAAGTGAATGTTGGTCCCTTGGAGGACAAGACTGGGGAGTTAATAGTGGGGAATGCAGAAATAGCAAAGACACTTAATCAATATTTTGCCTCAGTTTTCACAGTGGAGGACACTAGTACCACTCCAATAGTAACAGGTAGTGCAGAGGATATAGAGAAGGAGGAACTTAGAACAATCACCATCACTAGAGAAAAAGTACTGAGCAAACTATTGGGATTAAAGAGTGACAAGTCCCTAGGACCTGATGGCCTACATCCCAGAGTCTTAAAGGAAGTGGCAGCGGAGATAGTGGATGCATTGGCTATAATATTCCAAAATTCCCTGGATTCTGGAAAGCTTCCAGTGGCTTGGAAAAATGCTAATATAATGCCCTTATTCATAAAGGAGGGGAGGCAGAAAGTAGGAAACTATAGACCAGTTAGTTTAACGTCTGTCGTTGGGAAATTGTTGGAATCCATTATTAAGGAAGTAGTAATGGGGCATTTGGAAAGTCAAAATGCAATCCATCAGAGTCAGCATGGTTTTATGAAGAGTAAATCGTGTTTGACTAATTTGCTAGAGTTCTTTGAAGATGTGACAAGCAAAGTGGATAATGGGGACCGTATAGATGTAGTATACCTGGACTTCCAGAAGGCCGCACAAAAGATTAATACACAAGATAATATCACACGGAGTTAGGGGTAACATATTAGCTTGGATAGAGGATTGGCTAACCAACAGAAAGCAGAGAGTCGGGATAAATGGGTCTTTTTTCTGGATGGCAAGCTGTAACTAGTGGGGTGTCACAGGGTTTGGTCCTTGGGCCCTAACTATTTACAATTTATATTAATGACTTGGATTCAGGGATAGAAGGTACAATAGCTAAATTTGCAGATGACACCAAAACAGGTGGGAAAGTAAGTTGCAATGAAGAAATAAGAAATTTACAAATGGATATGGACAGGTTAGGTGAATGGGCCAAAATTTGGCAGATGGAGTTTAACCTGGATAAGTATGAGGTTATCCATTTTGGTTGGAAGAATAAAAAGCCAACTCATTATTTAAATGGAGAGAAACTTCAGAAAGCTTCAGTGCAGAGGGATCTGGGTGTCCTCGTGCATGAATCACTGAAAGCTAGTATGCAGGTACAGCAGGTAATAAGGAAGGCAAATGGAATTTTGGTATTTATTGCTAAAGGAATAGAATATAAAAATAGGGAAGTGGTGTTGCAATTATACAAGGCATTGGTGAGACCGCACCCGGAGTACTGTGCACAGTTTTGGTCCACTTACTTGAGGAAGGATGTAATTGCATTGGAGACGGTTCAGAGGAGGTTCACTAGATTGATTGATTCCAGAGATGTGGGGCTTGTCTTGTGAGGAGAGATTGAGCAGTTTAGGCCTATACTCGCTAGAGTTTAGAAGGATCAGAGGAGATCTAATTGAGGTATTTAAGATGCTAAAGGGGATAGACAAAGTAGATGTGGAGCAGATGTTTCCCCTTCTGGGACATTCTAGAATGAGAGGCCATAGTTTTAGGCTAAGGGGTGGTAGATTTAAATCAGAAATGAGGCAGGATTACTTTTCTCAAAGGGCCATGAATCTGTGGAATTCACTACCTCAGAGTGCAGTGGATGCCGGGACGCTGAATAAATTTAAGGAGGAGATAGACAGATTTTTAATTATTAATGGGTCGAAAGTTTATGGGGAGAGGGCGGGAAATTGGAGTTGAGGCTGAAATGGGATCAGCCATGATCGTAATGAATGGCGGGGCAGGCTCGAGGGGCTGAATTGCCTACTCCTGCTCCTAGTTCGTATGTTCTTATGTTCTTATTACAGAAAATGTTAATTGCATTCTGTGCATTCCTGACCTGTGGTGCATATGTAAAATGTATTGGGCCCTGTAATTTCTGGAATGGGGCAGGTCATAAGTCAATAATTTGGTGTTTTCAGAGTCGGGAATTTCTGTTGGGGTTGATGCGCTCTGGGTTCCCGCTGGAGAAAGTGACCCTGCCTAAATTCCACAGGGTTTTGTAGTGCACTGAAGAAGTGTCTGCCCTGCCAGGTGGAGTTAGAATGGGATGATGTGACCTGTATTAAATTTCATGACTTCTGACTTCCTATTTGCCTTTCAGAAGTGCACCGCAAGTTAAAAGGCACAATTTGACTGGACCAGTTCATCAAGGCCGAAGTATTTGGTTAAAGCACATTGTCCAACTGAGATTGCCTTCCAAAAGTTTTGGTTGTATCTTGGGATTCACTGCAAAATTCTGCATTATCCTTGGTAAGCATTATATTGGCAGAAAATTACTGAGTTAGTATCTGACAGCTACACAATGAGTTCTCAAATGTAAATGCCACTTTATAGGATCCATATTCTGGAGAGAGAAGAACAGCAGCAAGATGTAAGGAAATCCAGATTAATCAGACAGCACCACAAGAGGCCCAGACTATCCCAACACTATCCATCCGGGAGAATAGGTCGACTGAGGTAGACTTTCCAAGACATTCCCAGGAGTCCAGTCTCAGGAAGCTGCCCTTCAGTTATGAAGCTTGAAGAAACTGCTATTTGTTGCTGAAGTCAAGGTCGACATCATGGACAGCTCTGATTGTGGCACAGAAAATGACCACAACTCTCATCTTTTGTGAGAATTGCTGGATTTGCTGTATATCCCTCTATAAAGTAAGTTACCAATGCCATCTTTGCCAGAGCAGCTCAAATAGTACCATTTGACAATGATCTCAGGTGAGATGGATGACTGAGAGGAGAATCACATTTTCCAGAATTGCTCAACCTCAAGGGTTGTGGTGGTTATCGATTGCAAAACATTGGCACGTTCCAAATGTAAGCTTCCACATTTATAAAGCTGCTAATGCTCCTACTCCATAAGTGTGCAGATTGTTTGTTATGACAGGCAAGTAAATTAGTGGTATTCTGAACGCTGGCATGATGCTTTTATACTTTGTCACTCCAGTATTTCAGCTCTATTTCAACAATATGGGCAAAGGTTGCTGGGTGACGAGGGATACCTGCTACTCACGAGGCTCATAGCATCTCTTTGTAGGATCACCAACGCTGCAGAGGAATGTTGCAACCAAGCAGACATGAAGACAAAAATAAGAGTTGAGCAAGCCATTGGGATGCTGAAAGGAAAGTTCTGATGTGTGGATAGGCCTGGAGGTATATTGCAATATACATTCAGAACGTTCTCATGTGTCTGGTAGCATACTGTGTGCTTTGTAGAATTGCAATCAGAAAAGGACAAATTATAGTTGTCCCAGAGCAGTGATGAGACTGTTGATGCTGTAGACTCAGTCGATGAGGGTCAGGAAACCAGCAGTGGCAATGGTTGCTCGACAGTGCAAGCGAGAAACTCATTCCTGATATTGCCACAGAGGAATAGAGTACTATTATTTGGAAATCTCACTCCATTAAAGATCTGCCTTCTCTTACCAACCTCTCTGTGACCTAAGTGAAATCCACAGTGAATCGCCATTAGAATCACTGAATTGTTACAGTGCGGATGGAGGCCAGTCAGCCCATCATGTCTGCACCAGCTCTCTGAATGTGCCAGTGCCATTCCCCCACCTTCTCCCTGTAATCCTGCACATTCTTCCTGTTCAGATAACAATCTAATTCCCTTTCGAATACCTTGATTGAACCTACCTCCACCGCACTCTCAGGCAGTGCATTCCAGATCCTAACCACTCACTTCATGAAAAAGTTTTTCCTAAGGTCGTCATTGTTTCTTTTGCCAATTGCCTTAAATCTGTGCCCTCTTGCTGTCAATCCTTTAATGAGTAGGAAGAGTTTTTTTCCCTATCTACTCTATCCAGATCCCTCATGTTTTTGAATACCTCTATCAAATCTCCTCTCAGCCCTCTCTTCGCCAAGGAAAACTTCGCCAATCTATCTTTGTTACTGAAGTTCCACATCCCTGGAACCATTCTCATTAATCTTTTATGCAATCTCTCTAATGCCTTTACATCTTTCCTAAAGTATGGTGCCCTGAACTGGATGCAATACTCCACTGAGGCCATACCAGTACCTTATACAAGTTCAACATAACCTTCTTGCTCTTGTACTCTATGCCCCTATTCATAAAGCTTAGGATATTGTATGCTTTATTAACCATGCTCTCAACCTCCCTTGCCACCTTCAATGACTTATGCACATACACCAGGTCCCTCTGCTCCTACACCCCATTTAGAATTGTACCCTTTATTTTACATTGTCCCTCTGTGTTCTTCCTAGCAAAATTAATTACTTCACACTTCTCCACATTGAACTTCACCTGCCACTTGTCTGCCTATTCCACCAACTTGTCTTTGTCCTTTTGAACACAGTTCACATTGCTGCCAAGTTTCGTATCATCTGAAAATTTTGAAATTTTGCATAAGCAGATCCTAAACCGAAGCCTCAACATCTGTGCTGTACTTGTTCCCCATTGTCATACAATAAACAGCTGGACATCAAGTATTTCAGTCATCCATTCAACTGTTTACAAAGAAAAAACATTGGCCTACAAATTGAGTTGTGGAAGAATCAAGGCTCGATTGATGTCCTGCGCATGTTGCCTGTGTCTAATAGTCTACTGGCTCCCTTAGGATAATACTGGCAGGTTGTGGGCACAGTTTGAAACATCAGAGGCTGCTCATTGGTTGTGGAGGATGGGGGTAGGGTGGTGGCAGAAGTAAGATTAACCATCTCAGGCAAGCCTCACAGGAGTGTCCAATGAAGGGGAAGTAGGGTGGGCTGGGGGTGGGACTGATATGGGAATATGTGGTGGTGGTGGGGATATATGTTTAGTTAGAACTACCCGATCTATTAAGGCATTGTCTTACATGGATCTCTGGGGCTGAGTGGGTGGAATGCCAACACCATTGACAAGCCTGAAAAAAGAAAGACTTGCACGTATATAGCACTTTTCACCGCTTGAGGCTGTCCCAAAAGCAATAAAATATTTTTGAAATGTGGTAATGGTTGCAATGTAGGAAATGGATAACCAATGTACACACAGAGAGCTCCTACTCACAATGATAATGGCCAGATGATGTTTTTCAGTGGCATTGATTGTGAGATAAGTATTGGCCAGGGCACCGGGGATAACTCTCTTGCTTTTCTTCAGAATAATGTAAGAGGATCTTTTGGTCCACCTGAGAGGGCAGATATGCCTCGATTTAATGTCTTGTCTGAAAAACACCTCTCATAGTGCAGCACTCCCTCAGTATGACACTGGAGAGTCAGCCTAGATTTTATGTTCAAGTCTCTGGAGTGGGACCTGAATCCAAAACATTCTGACTCAGAGGTAGGTTTTCTACCCCTTGCGTTAAGTCTAATGTCTTAAGATCTCAGAAATGAGCCTGATGCCTGAAATACTGTGGAGCTGCCCAGTTCAAGTATCAGATTACAAAACCTGCCACAGAAGATTGACTCAGTTCCAATCTTCAATTTGTCATTTTAGACCTAAAAATAAATACTTAAATGGATTGCTTCATATTATAGTATAGTAAGTACAATTACAGAATCATAACCTATCGAACATTCAATTACTTTATGAGCAGAATTTTCTGCCTGTCGGGCGGGCGGAGCTGCTGTGGGCGCGGACCTGATCGGTGCCCGCGATTGGGTGCGCGCCGCCATTTTACGCAGGCAGGCCAATTAAGGCCCGTCCAGCGTATTTGCTGACTCCCGTGGATAGTGGGAGTGTGCACAGGCCGCCGGGTCCAATGGTGAACCGGCAGCCTGTTTAAGGAAGGCCTGGCAGCCTCCTGTAGGCTGCTCACAATGGCCACTTCCACGTCACACCGCAGGGGGTCGGCTGTGCAGGGCAGGTTGGAGGGAAGGGCAGAGGAGCAGGGCAGGCCTCAGGGTCTGCCACAGGAGCAGGCCAGGCTGCAGGTTAGGGCAGCGGGGGGGCCAATGCGCCCCTTGTTTTTCAGATGAATGCCTTGCTGCTCTCCTCCAGGAGGTGGCCGCACAGTGGGAGGACCTCATACCCCAGGATGGGAGGAGGAGGCCCCCCCACATGACCAAATGTGCCTGGGAGGAGGTGGCGGAGGTGGTGAGCTCCCACGACGTGGTGCGGTGCACCTGGATCCAGTGCCGTAAGCGCTTCAACAATTTGTTGCGCTCTGGAAGGGTGAGTACCATGTTGGCATTGGGCATTTAACCTGTAGGTAGCCTTAGCCTTTGAGGCCCCCCCACCCCCAAAGTCTTACTGTCGTGACTGCATTGAATCATATTGGCCATTTTTCCTACACTGGGCGGGCGAGCAGATAGTGCCCATGCTTAGGTCAGCCTGAGTGGTTCATGAGGAGGTGAGTTCTCCCCTGCACCATGTGTTACTCTTAGTCGCACATGACTAGTCTGGGGGCAACCTGAAGGAGATGCAGCTAGGCGCATACTCAGAACTCCAACACATGTCCTATTCACGATGATGAGACTGTGGAAGGGGAGCCTCAAGGTGTTGTGGCCAAGAACCATCTGCTGCCCTCGACGCTGCACATAGTTGCACCTCCTTGCTATGGGAGCAAAGATCATGTGTGTCCTAAAGTGATGGACGCAGCATGTGTCCAAGGTGGCCGTTGGGAGGGTTGGGAGCAGGCGTACTATCTTTGTGTGAGTGATCAGCAGTAGCAGGGAGAGGAGGCACTGGAGGCCTGATATGGGCCACTGTCGTTGAGGTGTGGAGTGTGTGTGCAGAGTCCATATGCAAATAGCCACAATGAATGGTGTTCTCTCTTTCTCAGGAGAAGAATGCTCATAATGTGTCGGAGCGTTCGAGGACTAGAGACAGTCAGGCTCACCTCATGATGTTAAACCACTTCGAACAGGAGGCCCTGGAGATTGAGAGGCGCCATGCACCCAGGTCAACTGGTGTCGGTGAGGCTGGGGTAGAACGGCCAGGTATTTGAGGCCAACAGTGAGACCCGCTCTGTCCTCCCAACATCCAGAGCACTGATGATTGTTTAATTTGTTATTGTTGCAACATTGCTCGGTCACAGAGTGATAGAGTCAGAGGTGTGGATCATAGAAAAAGGCCCTTCGGCCCTTCAAGGATACGCGGGTCAAAATCATTCCTAAGTCTCCTAATCCCATTTCCCAGCACTAGGCCCATGGTCTTGTATGCTGTGGCATCGCAGCTGCACATCCAAATACTTATTACATGTTAGGAGGGTTTCTGCGTCTACCACCCTTTCAGGCAGTGCATTCCACATTCCCAACACACTCTGTGGGCAAAAGTTGCTCATCACATCCCCTGTAAACCTCATGCCTCTTACCTTAAATCAATGCCACCTGGTTACTGATCCCTCCGCCAAGGGGAAAAGTTCCTTTCTGTCGACCCTATCTATGCCCCTCATAAGTTTAAAAACCTCGATCATGTCCCCCCTGAATCTCCTCTGCTCCAGGGGAAATAACCCCAGTCTATGCTATCTCTCCTCATAAGTCAAACTCTCCAGGCCAGCCAGCATCTTGGTCAACGACCTCTGCACTCTCTCCATTCCAATCACATCCCTCCCGTGAAGCACATTTCAGAACTGCACGCGGAATTATAGCTGTGGCCTAGACAGTGTTTTCTGCACCCCCCTGCTCCTATATTCTATGCCTCGGCTAATAAAGGCAAGTATTGCATTTGCCTTCTTAAACACCTTATGTGCCTGTCTCACTACCTTAAGTGACCTGTTGACATGCACAGCAAGATCTCTCTGATCCTCTTTACTTTCCACAGTCCTACCATTCATCGTGTATTCCTGTGCTTTGTTTGTCCTGCCCAAGTGCATGACCTCACACTTACCCACATTACATTCCATTTGGCATTCATCAGCCCATCTGACCAGCCCATCTATATCCACCTGTAATGTCAGGCTATCCTCCTCACAATTTGCCACCCCACCAATGTTCGTGTCCAATGGTTCTGGAAGGTTGAGTGCTTAAAAAGCCAGGGGGAAAGGGATGACGTGTGTCACTGTGTGCACGCTAACTGATCACTGTAAAACTTTATTCATGAACAGTGTTTCTGAGTAAGCACTAAAAACATGTTCTGTACAGTGTTAGTTATATCAATACCGTATCAGTGCAACTTGTGTACAGTATTTGATAACAGTGGTATATAGAAGTTATAACATCTCGGACCATGTTGGAATTTACCTTCCATGTGTGTAAATAGTTATAATCACATTTACCCGTCTGTTTCCATATCCCTTCAACCCCTTTTCTTTCATTCACCTATCTGGACTAATCTTGATTGGCCACAGCCAGGAAAATCGCCCTAGGGATAATGACCCACTTTCGGTTCTGGTGGCAGGATTTTCTGGGCTCAAATAAAATTCAAATCCTTGAGTCCAGAATGTCCTAATGCCAGAATCCACCACAGGTCCTTCGCCCGAGGGTGATTGGCGGTGACCAAATAAGATTCCGCTGCCAGGATTGCCGTCCGATTAAAGTCAGTAGCCTACAGTTCTCAGAGTTACTGGCCCCATTGAAGAGCCGGGAGCTCGGCAGACTCAGCAGTTCCACCGATAGAATGACTGGTGCTGAGGTTGCAGGGAGGAGGAGAGGACGCCTCCATGTTGTGGCGCCCTTGAAGGGCAAGTATGATTTTTTTTTTATGTGCCGGGGCCAGGCAGGCAGTCCTCATGATCAACAGGATGAAACCATCCAGCATCGGAGCACGGGATTGGCCAATGCCGCCAGTGGAATCTCTCTGTGGGCAATGGAGTGGCCAGGAGGACTGGTCTCCCCCTCGCAGCCTCTCCATGAGGTAAAATGCTGATAGGAGCAGAAAGTGGCCATTAATGAGTCATTAATTAAATTAATCGGCTGTCTACTTCCAGTTGGCAGACAACTGCGCTGCTGTCATTCTCACTTCTGGGACTATCCCGTGGCATTGGGAAGATGTCAGGTTTTCATCCCCAACGCCTACTGCTACCATTTTATGAGGCGTCTCACATCCTAGCCTGTCCCTGGAGAGCTGGTAAAACCCAGCCCAGAGTTTCTGTCTCTGCCATGTTCCTGGAAGTGTATCTCACAGCCTCACAACTCGCTAAGTCCTCCTGCCCTCTTCTACATCTGTTACATTATATTTTGTATCTATCATCCCTCATTCTTGACCCCTCAACTGCTGGAAACAGTTTGTTTCTAACTACCGTATCCCATTCTTTCATAATTTTAAGAATTTCTATTATATTGCCCCATAATCTGTGTTGATCTAACAAAAGCTTTTTCAAATCTTCCATCGCATTTGTACTTTCTCAAACCAGGCAGCAACCTTGTGTATCGACATTCTATCCTCAATAACCTTCCTATAGTTTTGAGCCTAATACTACATACGGCACTCAAAATAAGATCTTAATAAGCTAGTAAATATGTTCATCATAACCTCTCGAATCTTATGTTTTTACATCTTGCGATAAGGCCTTGAATACCATTAGCTATTTTTTCAGCCTTATCAACCTGAGCTGCTATCATTAATGTCCTGTGAACCCAAAACCCCAAATCCATCCATTTTTCCACAGCATTGAGTCTACTTCCATTCCTGTGTTTTTTCAACCAAAATATATCACTTCACATGCACTGCCATTGGATTCCATCTGCTAATTTTTCCCCATTTGGCCATCTTACTAATGTGCCTTTGTAGCTTTGATTTCCTGAAGATTTAACCATACCCTCCATTTTGGTATCAATTGCAAATTTTGACACCACTTCCTCTAGATCTATACTCTATATGGAACAATTAACATAATTAGGAGTTTGGAGGAAGCACAAAACTGCTGCAAATCTACAGAAAGTAGAAGTTGAGTTACATGCCACGTTCTATTTTGTGTAAATTCAATTTACTAGCATAATTGTTGCAAACTAATCACATTGATTACTAAAGACATAGGACTTGCATTAATGTTGTTGGTTGTAATCTACCTAGACTGGGGCATCTTCGACATGAGTTATTTCTGGTGTGTGCTACCATTTAGAAATTCACTTTGTTTTGTAAGTGAATGCTTCAGGCAACAGAATGAAAAAGCACGATGAGACTATCACTGAAGATTCTGCTTAGCTACAAGGGTAGAGTGGTTCTGCGTGGCATTTTAACAGTAGTCCATCCTGATAGTGCAGGAATTCTATAATTCATCATGTAGATACATCACCTTCAGTATATTATGCTTAGTTCTTATTGATCTTGTTACATGCAATATGGAAAGGGGTGAGATACTTACTACCTGACACTGGAGGATTTGCTGACTAGAATTTAGATTTCTTTAAACAATATCTGTTCTGCCATGAAGGTGCACAGATTCTCTCTGCTGCACCCTGATGTGGGTTGTTGTTCAATATCCTTAAGCTACTTTTCCAAATATCAAGAAGTATTTGAAAGGTCCCAATGTAATTCAGAATTATAATTCATGTCCTATTTGTTGCAACGTCAGTGTCTGAGGTCCACTTAAAGTAACTATGTTGTGCCGCAGCACTGTCATGGCCCAATTATACAGGTTACCGATAATTACTTTGTAGTTCTGTTCAAATTCCTATTGACTTAGATAAAAGCTAAAATGCTGCGGATGCTGGAAATCTGAAATAAAAACAGAAAATGCTGAAAAAATTCAGCAGGCCTGGCAGCATCTGCGGCGAAAGGAACAGAGTTAATGGGCGGAATCACCCCAGGTTTGCATTAAGTGCGGTAGCGGGCGGGTAAATCAACATTTTACCTGCTGGCCGCGATGGCGAGTTTTCACGCTGTATTGTCCCAAACCCGCCCCATTATTTATGCATTCCTGGGATATGCACCGTTTCCATGGCGGGCAGGCTCCGATTCACCTACCACGCCATCACCTCGCCGCCGCTTCATCACGCCAGGCACCGCATTTAAAGTTCAGCCGCACTTACTGCTTCCAGCCCAGGGCTGCAGCAAAGAAGACGTGGCCCCAAAAGGTAAGAGAACTGCAGCCTCGAGCGTCTTTTGGATTCCGTGGAGACCCACTGTGATGTCGTCTACCCCCGCTCTGGCCGCAGGAGGGGCAGCAACATTACCACTCCAGATAGGCAGGCAATGTCAGTGTTGATCAGTGCCAATTCTGCACAGAAGAGGTTGGCAGATAGAGGATGAATTATCTCATCCATACAGCCAGGGTATGGCAACCATCTCATCACTCTAAACTCACACACTCAAACCCATCACACATTCACAGGCATCTCACTCACTGCCAGCTCAAGGGACATTACCACCCATTCTCACACACATACCCTCACATCTGGCCCCATATCCTCTGGAGAGTGCCTTCTCATCACCATCTTGAGGCCACTTGCACAGATCAACATGTGCCCCCCCCACACACCCTGGGATACCCCCCTTCCCCAGTACAGCCATCATCCTGCAGCATCTTCCCTTGCCTGAGGCCACTTCTCCCCCTTCCCCAAGCAAACCCTAGCCCTGCAGCTATTGAAAAGCCACCCACATACGGCTGATCTGGTAGGTAGAGACCTACCTGTGAGCCCCCCTAAAAGTGATGTGGTGCTGTCTGTGAAGCCTGGCGCTGAAGACTGCGAGTGCTGCCCGAAGCAAGGTAGGCAAACAAACCTCGAATTCCCAGGCGAAGTGCAGCTTGCCAAGTGCACGCCACTTATATGCTGTTGTGAAACATGTCAGCGTGTTTTCCTGCCGATGTGGGTGGGAGATCCAGTGCGGGGGTGGAGGGTGAACAATTCCAGCCGGCAAGCCTAATAATGAAATGCAGATGTATTACAATGAGGTTCCTGACATCCAATGGCGGAATCGTTCACCCCCCCAAGCCCCCACACTGACGTGTTTCACAACAGCACATGAGCGACCTGCACTTGGTGGGCTGCACTTCTCCTGGGACTTCGAGGTTTGTTTGCCTACCTTGCTTCGGGCAGCACTCGTAGTCATCAGCGCCAGGCTTCACAGACAGCACCACATCACTTTGAGGGAGGCTCACAGGCGGGTCTCTACCTACCAGATCAGCCGTATGCGGGTGGCTTTTCAAGCAGGCGATGGCATACTGCTTTCACACCGTCGTGAAGCTGTCCGCTCGTGCCACCCAACACGCCCGACACCACAGGGCATGGAAAACCCTGGCCAATGTTTCAAGTCCAATACGGCTCTTCTTTGGAACAGCTGCACGGGTGCAGCCAGACCTGCTTAGTTTTTCTAGCGCTTTCTGTTTTCATTTCTTACTTACTTGGACCTACTCAGCACTTCTTTTTCATTACAGCTTTAAAAAAGGTGTGGTGGTAGATTTCTCCTTGATGTTTGTCAGTGGCATTGTGAATGTCCTTCCTCTGTTCACAATGGCAGCAGAATTGCAAACTATTCTTTTAGACACCAGATAAAAATCTTCCCTTGTTCTTTTTTTGTTTATTTGAGACTTTTTTTTTTAAGGTTGTTATTATTTTAGAGCTATGTTGGAATCAAAGGAAACAATGTGATCATGTAACTTTAACCTTGCTTGTCCATGTGGAACAGCAACGCACAAGCTTTAGATATTTCCTGCTTCACATGCTCCAGTGAAGCCCTGACATCAAACAGTACATCCACTTAGCTGACCTCAAGAAGTTGGGGCTGCCCCAAACAGGGAAAACAATCTTTCAAAATAATTTTTTTTAAGTAGAGAAATGTCATAAATCATCCATTTTCAGGAGGTCCCTAGACCCTGTGGGCTGATGGAACCGGGCTCCCAAGGTCATTGGATTTTTAACTCTGCATTTTCCGATCTTCTCTGTAATTGTTGAGTTGCTGGCACATACATAATTTATGGATGTAAAAGCATTCTCTGCATTATAGCACATGTGGGATTGCTCTCTTTTGAAAGTGAGGACAGAACGTCCAGAGTGGATCAAATATTGCAGGGAGCCCCACAACAAAGGAACATTTGGAATATACAGAACAGGTTGAAACTATTGAACTAAAAGAATACTGAAATTTACACATTGTACAACATCCGTTAGCTTTAGTTTTGTGAGCTTTCACTGCCCATTCTTTATTTAATATATGTCTAAGAATTCATATCACTTCATTTACAAGTTGTACATTCTCTTAAACCACATAAGAGTTTTGTAGTTATTCTATCACAGAAGCAGGCACTATGCTTATTGATATGAGAAAATTCAGCTGGTGCATGTTCAAAGTCTATTTTCTTATGCTTTAAGATAAAGGACATTTTTGGTTGGCTAAGAATTTAAAGCTTAATTCAGCTTCAGAAGATGAAGCTGGAGACTTTAAGGCTGCAAAATGTGGTTCTGACCACACCAGACGCCAGTTTGGTAAGAGTGTTAGTGCACATGCAGGGTGCATTTGCCGGAACTATGCAAAGTTAGTTAGATTGTGACGTCAGTCAGCAAGCAACACAGATTTGACAACAGCGCTGCAGTTTTGGAGCTCTACACTCCAGCCAAAACCATCTCTTAAACTCACACAGATGAATATATGTTCAACAGCAGGAAATCACCACCTCCACCCCCAACCCACCCCACCTCTGCCCAAACCAATGCTATTTAAAGGGATTGTCAACTACTTTCAGGTTAGTTGCCACTTGATTTCTACTGGTTGTTGTTATGACTGTGGAAGTGTTTTATAGTTCCAGAATTCTTTAAAATAGTTGAAGCCTAAAGGAAGTAGTGTGGCATATGCTGAAGGACATTGACCTGACATTAAGAATTCTGCGTAGACTACTTGCTCCCAGACATGGGTACAGCAGTTTGCATCCTCCTTGGCCTGCAGCATGAGAATGAGCAGAGGCTACACAGAGCAAGACAATTGGCTGTTGGAAAAGGGAAGTGGGAAGAGGGAAGGGGAGAAGGAAGCCATATACTCCATGAATGTTCAGGGAGCAATTCTCCTACCTAAACCTCAGTGAGAAACATTGGGCGGGATTTTCTGGTCCTGCCCAGCATCAGGATCACTCGGTCCCGCCGAAAGTCAATGGACTTTTGGCTGGGCTGCGAATCTCCCATGGCGGACCTCGCTACAGTGGGGCCGGAAAATCCTGGCCATTGTGTCAGACTTCTTTGCTTTACTAAGGAAGTCCTTATTGAAACCTGACACAACTACAGCCTCAGAGCAAGGTGGAGACAGCATGGCCAGTGTATGTGAAGTTGAACTTCTATATGTCTGGCTCCTTCCAGGCTTGCCAGTTTTCCCGGTTCACCATCCAATGTTGCATAAGGAAAGTCACTGAGGTTCTTCATTCCAGGAGGGATAAGTACATTTCATTCTCTATTGCCAGATAGCAGCAGGCAAAACAAGCCTAAGCCTTCATGAGCATTACAGGCTTCCCTATGGTGCAGGATGCCATTGACTGCACACATGTTGCTTTGTGGGCATTGCATGTTAACTCTGAGATGCACTGCAATCAGAATGGATTCGCTCTCTCAACATTCAGCTGGTGTGCGCTCATATATAATATATCAGATCAATGCCTGGCAACCCAACGGCAGTCATGATGTCTTCGTTCTGAGGCAGTCCACTGCACCATTTGCACTGTAACCACTACAACAAACCAGAGGGTGTCTACTGGGTGATGAGGGCTATCTGCTGACTGCAAAGCTCATGACTGTAGTGCATAACTCATGCACATGTTGACAGTATGCATCTAATGAAAGCCATGTTGCTACATGAAATGTGATCAGGCAGGCTGCTGAAACAATGCTTCTGCTTCTGGACCTCTTTGAAGGAACTTAACAGTTCTTAGCAGAACCCATGTCATGCTTTGTCATGGTCTGTTGCATCCTGTACAATCTCACCATCATGAGAGCCATCATAACCCTTGCCACAAGCCAAATGGTGACTAGCTGAGGTTGTCTGTGATAGTTTCAACCAGGTGCGGTACCAGTGGACACAATCCAATTCCTCATTCATCAACAGTCCCACACTTTACCTTCTCTCCATTACTGATCATCCCAGCATTCTCTTTGCCACAATACTGAATTAAAAAGCAGCACAAAACAAAAATTCCAACCCAAACTTATAAATCAGGCATTGCCATTTTGCATAAATAAGTCAACAAATCAGCCTTGTGCATTTTTTTTAGTGTCTGTTTTGCAGGTGCCTTTGCCTGCCCTAGTGCTCCTACGCAGTGCTACCCCAGTGGTTACAATATGGCACATGGGTGGCTGCTGACCTTCGGTGGTAGAGACTGCAGATGGCCCTGCAGGGTAACTTTGAGCAGCTTTGGACCTAATGGGCCCGACTGCAGCATTAGGGCATGGGTAACAGTGGCTTGGGCTAACTGGCTGACAGGTAACACAGTAAAAACTGCACTGGCAAAGTGGCATTGGTGCAAAGACATCCTGAGAGAGGCCAGCAGGTCCATGTTCCACAGAGCCAAGCTGCCAATCCCTCAGGGCGATGCCTCTCCAATCCTATATTAAGTCGCTGGAGGACAGGTTGCTGAGCTGCTGTGGTACCCTGCAAGCCCCTCTGAACGCTGATATCAGCAGCTATGACAACTACAGCCTGAGATTGTGTGGCAGCAAACTGAGCATTCATGACTTCAGTATGAGCTTCCATTGCAGCACGCAGACGTTGGTCAGTCTCTGCTTGTGTTGAAATGGAAGCTGGGAGAAAGGCCATCAAATACTGCATCACGGTTGGATCTGCAAGTATCCTCATCGCATTGGCCACCACTTCCATGCTGGAGAGGATGGAATCCAAACTCTGCACAAAACCCTGTGGGAAGTTGATGCTGAACTCCTCCATGTTCCGTGCTGTTGCATGTAGGTGACCTGGCAGGTCTGTCAATGCACCAAGGATACATCCATCAGCAGCCTTCCGTGAGCCAACCCATCAAAGTCCTCATCTGAGTCTTCAGCGGCAGGATTTCTGTGCAACCTTGCCCTCTTGCGAGCTGGCACCTGTGCTAGACTTGTCCTCAGCCCTGGCTGCAGGTCACTCGTGCCAATGTCACACCACAAGCAGATCCTGCCTCTATTCTACCTCCTAAAATACATGCAGTGTCATTTGGTGGCTGTGAGCGTGAGGGTAAGTGACAGAGTTTCTTTATGATCGTTGACTTGCTACTCGCCCACCTATTTCCCTTCCACCGCTGCCTGCCAAGGTGGCAGTTCCTGCATATCTAAAGGGTAAAAGACACAAGGCAAAAGCTGTGGCGAGGGGGTGGGAAAGCAAGAGGTGCTTGCACCACTTTCAGCTTGTAAATCAGAAAAGATTATGGGACGATACGTGAGTGGGATGTGAGGAGGAAGATTAGATATGAGCATACGATCATTTTCGATCATTTCAGCCCTGTAACTGGCCACTACCTCAGTCATAGCCACTTTAATAATGGTGATCACTGCCCCCTCCATTGGGGGAAGGAGATGCCTGCCATGCTGGTTAGGTGCAGCTACTTAGAGTTATAGAGTCATAGAGGTCTACAGCACAGAAAAAGGCCCTTCGGCCCATTGACTCTGCACCACTCAAACAAGTACCTAACTATTCTAATCCCATTTTCCAGCACTAGGCCCATAGCCTTGTATGTCATGGCATCGCAAGTGCACATCCAAATACTTCTTAAATATTATGAGGGTTCCTGCCTCTACCACCCTTTCAGGCAGTGAGTTCCAGATTCCCACCACCCTCTGGGTGAAAAAATTCTTCCTCACATCTTCTCTGAACCTCCTGCCCCTTACCTTAAATCTATGCCCCCTGGTATTGATCCCTCCACCAAAGGGAAAAGTTCCTTCCTGTCTATCCTATCTATGCCCCTCATAATTTTATACACCTCAATCATGTCCCCCCTCAATCTCCTCTGCTCCAAGGAAAATAACCCTAGTCTATCCAATCTCTCCTCAAATAAAACTCTCCAGCCCAGGCAACATCCTGATAAATCTCCTTTGCACTCTCTCTAATGCAATCACATCCTTCCTATAATGCGGATTCCCGAACTGCACGCAATACTCTAGCTGTGGCCTAATCAGTGTTTTATACAGTTCCAGCATAACCTCCCTGCTCTTATATTCTATGCCTCGGCTAATAAGAGCAAGTATCCCATATGCCTTCTTAACCACCTTATCTACCTGTCCCGCTATCTTAAGGGACTGGTGGACATGCACACCAACGTCCCTCTGATTCTCGGTACTTCCCAGGCCCTACCATTCATCGTGTATTCCCGTGCCTTCTTTGTCCTGCCCAAGTGCATCACCTCACACTTATCCGGATTAAATTCCATTTGCCTCTGATCAACCCATCTGACCAGCCCATCTATATCCTCCTGTAATCAAAGGCTATCCTCCTTACTATTTACCACCCCACCAATTTTCATGTCATCCGCGAACTTATTGATCAACCCTCCTACATTCAAGTCTAAATCGTTTATATATACCACAAACAGCAAGGGACCCAACACTGATCCCTGTGGAACCCCACTGGACATAGGCATCCAGTCACAACAAAACCCCTCGATCATCACACTCTGCTTCCTGCCACTCAGCCAATTCTGGATACAATTTGCCAAATTACCTTGGATCCCATGGGCTCTTACCTTCCTTATCAGTCTCCAATGCGGGACCTTATCAAAAGCCTTGCTGAAGTCCAAGTAGACTATGTCAAATGCATTGCCCTCATCTACACACCTGGTCACCTCTTTGAAAAATTCAATCAAATTGGTCAGACATGACTAATATCTGGTCATGCCTTGTCCTGCAAGAGAGAGGGAAGAGCACTAGTGAATCTGGTGTGATGTGTTTGGGTGACATGGCTGTCATGGTTGGATAGGTGGCATTGAGATATGGGTGTGAGGCTTGCAGCAGTGCTGAATGTGAAAGTGAGGTGAAACTATGAATGTTGTGTATGAGTCATTGTTGATAGAAAATGTTGTAGATGAGTGATGAGGACCACAGTGATTTGAGCATTGTCTGAGGCTACTGGTACAGTCGAGGAGATATGGCACTTGAAGATGCATTCACTGGCCTTGATCACCTGTGTGAGGTCATTAAGCTTCTTGCACCACTGAATGTAGGTTCCTGAGGCTAGACTCCTGACATTGACTGAATTGACTGGCATTGATTGAAGTTTGCAACATGGCTTGATCATTGCTTATGGAAGGATGAACGCATAATGATCCAGGGGACAGTGATGCACTTTGCCATTGTCTCCACGTTAACTGAAAGCTCAAGCCGTGGAGGGTGTGTTTTATGTGCTCTACAGGACCATCAGCAGCTTGAGACCAACTTGGGTACAGCTAGAGCTTTATTCAGCATGTCCATCACTTCTGCAGTGCTGTTAAACTTATCCATTCTATGGATCCATTTAATTCCAGCATCCTTCCTTTCAGCATCAGCGGAGCAGGGCCGGGAGGAGGAGCAGCAGATGCCCTCTCTCACACCTGAGCGCCCTGAAGTCTCACCAGCGTCACACCATCTCTGCCAGGCAGGCAGACACCAGCGCAGATACTAGCACCTCGATGGGATTTAAAACATCGGCTAGTGTCCTGGGGCACAGCGGTGAGGGCACTTCATAGTCGCTGGAGGAGCTGGCAGAGACAGAGAGTGCCCATGGTGCCAGCAGTCGGAGGACTGCAGGGGACCAGACACATGCTCAGTTGGTGCCTGATGATGTGCCTCTGGAGTTGTCCGCAATGCAGCAGGGGCATGAAATGCGGCCAGGTGGAGATACATGAGGCTATGCTTGGCTTGGTCTCTGGGCGGAGGAGTCTATGTGGACGATTGCTGAAGCAATGAGCCTCATGCCCAAGCACCATGCGTCCTCCATGGAGAGAGTGGCGACTCTCGTGGAGAGGCTCCTCCAGGAGACCCATCAGGGCTTCCTGGGGATGCTCTCTGACCAGGAGGCCCTCACTTCGGCATTGACCTCAGCTGGTCAGTGGCAGTGTGGGAGATGGTGCGGGCACCAAGTTTCCCAGCTCGGTGCCCATCTATCCACGGTGAGCAGGGAGGTCCTTAGCGACCTCACATCAGCGCAGCAGCTGCCTGGCATCTCTGTGGGCACCTCTCAGGGTGCTCTGGATGAGGGCAGTAGCTCCTCCGCCCCTCTGCCAGTGACTGTAGCATCCGGTGAGGCTGCGATGACTGGGGAGATACCAGCTGTGGAACTGGCAGCTCCCGCCCAGGCGGGGCCAGCACAGGCTCCATGGGCCAGAGGACAAACGCCAAGGTCATCGAGGCCAACAGGACAGCAGAGTCAGCAGGCTGGCTCAGGTGCCACTCCGAGTGATGGGGCAGCACCAAGACGTAGCACCCGGAAACGTAAGCATAAGGCACCATAGGCACACCACGGGTTTATCACTCGTGTTTGTGTTGGCCCGAGATGTGATCTTTATGATTTGCTTTGAATTAGAACACCCTTGTCATTTTGTTTCATTAAGTTTCTTTGCCTGTGATATTAAATTCAGACAAGTGACCATGGCTGATGATGCCTCTTTTCTTCTGCAGGTGGATGGTTTCCAATCATGTTCTGAGTGCTTTGTGGGACATTCAGCTTTATTAACAAGGCCCTGAGTTACTGTTCCTAACCTGGAAGATTTGGCATATAGGTATCGAGTATGGAGCCTGCGGCCCAGGCTTGTCCTGGTCCATATGTGGTGTGCTAGCTGAAGGTTCATTTGATTAAAGTCTCCCGGGTGTCCCTGCCTCCCTGGAGTATGCCCGGGTCAGCGTCTACCCCCTCAGCATTTCCCTGTGCGTGCTCATCCTCGGACTCACTGCTGGACTCATCGTGTGCAGCCCCAGCCACTGCGTCAACATCTTCATCATCCATTGCATCCCCGCTTTCCAGTGCAAGGTTGTGGAGAGCGCAGAATGCAACCACTGTCAGCGACACACAATCTGCGGGGTACTGGAGTGCGCCCCCTGAACAGTCCAGGCATCGGAAGCGCATCTTGAGGAGACTGATGGCTCTCTGCCCCACAGTCCTTGTGGAGGCGTGGCTCCTATTGTACTGCTGCTCAGCTTCTGTTCTTGGATGGCGGAGAGGCGTCATGAGCCACCTTCTGAGGGGATAGCCCTTGTCACCTAGCAGCCATCCATCCAGCCGGGCTGGAGCACTGAAGAGCCCCGGCACCTGGGAGTGTTTGAGGATGTAGGCATTGTGGGAGCTGCCTGGGTACCTTGCACAGACTTGTAGAATCAGCATCCTGTGATCACACACTATCTGCACGTTCATGGTGTGGAAGCCCTTCCTGTTGACAAAGGCACCGGGCTCACCTGCTGGCCCTTGTTGGCCACATGTGTACAGTCTATAGCACCCTGGACACGGGGGAAGCCAGCAATGGCCACGAAGCCTCTGGCTCACTGTGTCTGGCTTGCCTGGTCCCAACGGAAGTGGATGAAGGTCAATGCACACCTGAACAGAGCGTCTGTAACCTGCTTGACACAAGTGTGGACAGCTAATTGGGAGACACCGCAAAGATCACCCACCGACCCCTGGAAGGAGCCCGGGGCATAGAAGTTGAGGGCAGCTGTGACCTTTAGAGCCACTGGCATGGGTGTCCATCCATACAGTTAACGGAGATCTCAGGCCCAATCATCTGACAGATAGAGTTGACTGTTTCCCTTGACAGTCGGAGCCTCCTTCGGCAATGCACCTCAAACATATTGAAGAAGCTGCTTCTCCGCCTGTATATCCTGACAGCAGGATAGTGGAGTCTTCTGAGGCCCCTTCCGCCTTGAACTACCTCTTGGTCCTGCACCCCTTGTGCCTGCGCCTGTCCTTCCAAAGGTGGCTCCCCTGGAGGCTGAATGTGCACTCCTGGCCTCCACCCCATTCTAGCCCTCCCTTCCTCCTCAGAGGAGGTGCCTCCAGTGGAGAGTTCAGCTCCCATTCCCAGGCTAAGGGAAGGCTTCCATAAACCTGCAGGCCCAAAAAAGATTCCTCACTGCAGAGAGCTGACCTGAGGGTGAAGAGTCCAGACAAAGCAGCTGTTATACATTTTGAAGTATTGCAGATCACACAGGCAAGTTTCAAAACTTTGAAAAATCAATGCTCGAGAGAGCACACTCGCGACCCCACTGAGCCCTCTTATCCCCGCCATGGATGAGATTTATGTAAACGTGTCCTACCCACCTGCCCATTGCGCCGGCCTGAAGATTGCACGGGCACTGAGAAATCGGTGTCGATTGGTGAGTCAAGGCCTTAAGCGGCCAGTTAATTAATGGCGGGCGCGCAGTGGATATCATCGCGCGCCCGCCCAATGAAAAATCGCGCACCCCCACACGCCAATGGGAAAATTCTGCCCGTTATTACAATGCCTACCAGCACCTGCCCCAGACAAAATGCAACCCCCACCCCCTTAAAGAGAATTGTTAGAAAAAGAGAGAGATGAAAACTAACCATTGATCTAATCACATCCTGATCTCTTCACAATGTGAGATTGCTTATGTCAGACCTTGCAGTCATGGAGTTACCAGAGTTGTCACTGGGGTAAAAAAATTATTGTCAGACAGATAGGATAATGCATAGATGTCCTCCCAATAAAAGACATCCTTCCCTGCTTACTATCTGTATAATGATAGTGATTAATGTACTACAGAACATGGTTTCTACTTTTCATGAGCTGTTAGACTTTAACCCCATTGTTCCCAAGCATGAAAATTGATAATTTTGCGAAGAAATTTTAGATTGTGGATTTTGTACCTTAAAAAATACAACAGCTCTGTTTATAATCTACTGAACTCAATAACTGGAGCCGAATATGGTTCCACATGTCAAACTAATTGAAAAGGTGACAAAACTAGTGTGAGTAAAAATGACACAAGCATTAGAGATTAGATACCTGCTAAGTGTTTATTGATATGTTGTGATTTGCAGTTTAACATTAATAGAGCATTCATGCATTTTTGATCATGTGCCCAAAGGTCCTCCAGGGATCAAACTGGTATTTCACATATTTGTCACATATATTCCAGGCAACAGCAGGAGACTTGGCAAGGATGAGAGTGTTTGCAATGTACTGCTGTATTACCATGTCACTGAGACACTGTTTTGATTTGCTGCTGAACATTTAAATAATTAAAATCAGCACCTGCATGCAGCAGCACACAAGTGACAGAGTTTATTGAAAGATGTAATATTCTAGGGTGTAGGATAACATGAACTGCAATGTGCATGTTCAAGAAATTTTACAGTATTCCTTGCATTCACCAACAGAAAACAATTACTTTTCTTATAATTGTGCGTATTCTACATGCATATTGCCTTGCACCATTGTGCAACATATAGCAAAAACACTTTCATTTTACCAACTTTTTCTAGGGTATGTTATAGAGAACCTCTCCTGTTAGCCAAATATTAAAGCCATCATTTGAGTGCGACAAATTTAGGTGTAGGTCTTGTTTTCAAATGTACTTCTTTGTACTGTTGTAACATCGTAGAGACCGATAACTTTAAAAAAAGAAATTCAAACTACCAGTTGAGAGCTGAAAGGATGACACAACAAGATTTCACATTTTAAGACTGTTACTGTAACAAACAGACTAAAAGCACTTTTGACTAAACATTATTTTTGGAGGCGATTTTTACTTTAAACTATGGAACAGAACTTCCCCTTTTTACTTTAATCACAACCAAAAAACCCGCTCCATGGGTATACTTTACGCTGTCTCTTAAGTAGTCATTCATTTTTCCTGGACCCAAAGTTATTCTTAGCATCTGAGAATTATTTTCATTCCTTTCCTTTCCCAACATGGTATCTTTTAACAGTCTTTCATGGTGGAAGAGTTTACTGGTGATATTCCCTTTAGTGCAAGCTGCAAATCTTCTGGACTCATTTCAAATTTGGTCACGGATTTGGTTTTTTCGATCCGAGTGTGAGCTCCTACCCACATTCCTGCACGGTGAACCTTAGAGACTTTTGACCTCTAGCTCCCCCCTCTCTTCCTGATCCTGTGTCTGTGAGTTTCAAATCCCATTCCATGGCAATGTAAATCGCATAGGTCTTGTACCCAGGTAGAAATGCTGATTATCTATCCTTGAGATCCCAACTCATTTTTATCTTGAAAGTAACAGTTAACAGTCTAAAGCATAACTGTTTACAACCCGACATTCCCAACACCTTCTGAATTTGGACTTTGGAGAATATCAGTCTAACCACTATAAACACAAATGCTGCCGCCATTGTCTCCAAGTGCGGACACCTTTTATCAAGCAAACAACCTGGGCCTCCCTTCAATCTTTAACAATCATATCACTTGTTGTTAAGCAGACTTCAGAACAGGTCACATGACCCCCTTCCTTCATTTTCATCCAAAATTAAATACACAGTCCCAAAACATAATAATCTTATACAGACACATATTTGTAACAGAACAACCTATGCTGAATAGTCCTGCATGGGCCATAGTTTTAGCAGGAACTAACTGTTGAATGTATATTCAGTCTGGTATAACTAGTGAATCCTTGATTCCTTTACAATATGATCCTCATAGAATTCCTAGAAACTATGAAAACATGTTTGCCTGTGACATGTTATCTCTGAAACTCACATAGTCAGCTTGCACTAAAGGGAGAATCGCCAGGAAACCTCTCAGCATGAAAGACAATTAAAAGTTATCCTGTTGGGAAAGGGATGGAAGTAAACCTCAGAAGCTAAGAATCACTTTGGGTCCAGGAAAATCAAATAACTATTGAAGTTTGGCTAACATGAGATTCACTATAAAATATCCCAGAAAAAAGTTGGTAGAATGAAAGTGCTTTGACTGTGTGCTGCACAACATAGCCATGTTGCAAGCCAATATACGTGCAGAATATGCATAATTACAAAAAATAGCGTAAATGATGACTGAAGACAAAGGCGCTGTGCTAAATCACTACAAAACAAGATGATGAAGTAGATTTATTTAGAATGCAGCATTACATATGTCTGCCTCCTCCCTCACCAATACCCCCGCATCCCAGCAGTCTCTATTTATGGTCAATTGGTAATACAGAACTTGAATATTGCTGAAAAGAGAGTCATGTTGCTGAAGCTTCTCGCCTGGCACTCATCAAGACAAACTTTCTCCATGGCAACGCCTCGTCCAGAGTCAACTTGCCATCCAATCAGCACCCTTTTCTCCCGTAGAGTAAATGATGCAATTGTTTGAAATTTGACATCCTTGCAGTTGCCCATATAAGTGCAAGACAAAAAGCTTCAGCGACACCTCTCTTTTCAGTGACGTTCCAGCCTCCATAACGTCACCTGTTTTGAACCCAGTCATGTTGGTGCAGTTCTTGAGGGCAACTTTCACAATTGTTGCAATGTTGTAGGTTCCATCAGAATTTCATGTCCTAAAGTGAGAAATGATGAGAAACATGGTCCACAGGATGATGCTCCTGCCCTGCCCTGCCCATCAATGGATTTCTAGTCCATTTTCTTAACCACCTGGCCACGACTACAACTCCAGTCTCTATTTATATTCTTTTGATAATGTCAATAAAGTAAAATTAAAATTAAACAAACCAATTGAAACAAGTTGCCTTAAATGGGCACTGTAATAAAAACACAGAACTTACAAGGAACTTTACTTAGCTAAATTAAGATGTTGTTTTGGGGGTAAATGAAGCACTCCAGTACCCCTTGGTGCCCACTGGTTGCAGATGAATCTCTATTTCGCTAATCCCTGGAATCTCTAGCTATTTAATTAAAAAATCCCCTTCACCTGTATAACCTTAACCTTGATACTATAATTAAAAATCCATTAACACCAAGGATTTAGCAGAAGGTTATCAAGCTGCCTGGTCCTTTAAGCCAGCCTTTATGCTTAATTATATTTATATTTTTAAACCATTCCATAATGATACTATTTTGGTGCAAATCATTAAATTTGAAGGAAAGTTTAAGGTGATGTGTCTTTATTGAAAATGTCAGTGTAGTTGGCATGCGTATTTAATGTGATGTGCCATATTTCTACTCTAATAATCATACATATGGTTCTTCTGGAGGGGCGAGGGGTAGAGGTTTAAGGAGAGGTCTGGTATAAACTTGCTCACATTGATACATGGCCACAAACAGATGGCCTTGCCTACAGGCCAGGAAGATACAGCTATTTTCCAGCTATTGGAGCTTGCTTGCTCTTAAGGGCTGTTCAGGGCAAACTGCATACAAGGGCAGAATTTTACACTTTGCCTGTGGGCATGCGCCCAACCCAGTCGGGCGTAGAATAGTGCAAGAAGATGTCGGGTGAGCGTCCCTACGTCAACCAGCACGCGCGCAATCTTCAGGTCAGCAAGTACGCGCTGGTGTCGGAGCCGCGCCCGCCATCAATTAAAAGGCTTCTTAAGGCCATTAAAAAGCCAATTGATCCAGATTTTACGTTGCCTGTGCGATTTTGCGCTCGTCGCACGGGCAAAACAGACAGGTGGCCAGCCCATATTTTGCAAAACCTCATCCAAGGGCAGAATAAAAAGGGTCAGCAGCATTGCCAGTGTGAATAGTGCAGGGTTCAGGAGATAGTTTACTGCTGGTTGCTTATTTGAATTTGACAGCTTCATCTCTGTTCTGAGCTTCATTCTTAGCATTTCTAGGCTTCATTTTAGGACTTGTTGGTGTCTCCAAGCCCCCAGAGGATTCAGACTGTGTGGACCCTTCCAGGTATCAGATAGCTTTCCGTAAGCCTGGTGATGGGGATTGTGGTCTCCGCTGGAGGCACCTCCTCTGAGGAAGAAGAGAGGGGCAGAAGGGAGAGGAGTCCCGGTGTCCCTGTGCAGCTTCATGGGGAGGGGCCTGTGGAAGGAGAGGCACAGGAACATGGGGCGCAGGGTCAGCAGGCAGTCCAAGGCGGAAGTGGCTGCAGAAGACGCCACTATCCTGCTGCCAGGGTTTACAGGCGGCGACACAGCTACCTCAATATGTCCGAGGTGCAATGCCGAAGGAGGCTCCACCTCTCCAGGGAGACCGTGACCTCCATTTGTCACATGATTGTGCCTGAGATCAGCTCCAACTGTGTGGGTGGACACCCCATGCCAGTGGCTCTGAAGGTCACAGTGGCCCTCAACTTCTATACCCCCGGGTCTTTCCAGGGTTCAGTGAGGGATCTTTGTGGAGTGTCCCAGTCAGCTGTTCACAGTTGCATCAAGCTGGTGACAGAAGCTCTGTTCAGGTGGGTAATGACATTCATTCATTTCCATATGGACCAGGCCAGCCAGGCTGAGTGAGCCAGAGGCTTCGCAGCCATTGCTGGCTTCCCCCACGTCCAGGGTGCTATAGACTGCACACATGTGGCCATCAAGGCGCCAGCAGGTGAGCCCGGTGCCTTCGTCAACAGGAAGGGCTTCCACTGCATGACTGTACAGATAGTGTGTGACCACAGGATGCTGATTCTACAAGTCTGTGCAAGATACCCAGGCAGCTCCCATGACGCCTACATCCTCAGACACTCCCAGGTGCCAAGGCTCTTCAGTGCTCCAGCCCAAATGGATGGATGACTGCTGGGTGACAAGGGTTAGCCGTTAAAAAGGTGGCTCATGACGCCTCTCCGCCACTCAAGAGAAGAGGAAGAGCAGCGTTATAATACGAGTCATGTCTCCACAAGGGCGGTGGAGAGAGGACCACAGGTCTTCTCAAGATGTGCTTCCGATGTCTGGACCGTTCAGGGGGTGAACTACAATACCCCCCAGAGCGGGTGTCACTGATAGTGGTTTCATGCTGCGCTCTCCACAATCTGGCACTGACATGGGGGGACCCACTGGAGGAAGAGGATGTTGACGCAGCTCCACAGGCCACAAAGGATGAGTCCAGTGGTGAGTCAAATGAGGAGCATGGTGAGGAGAACACTGAGGGTGTGGAGACAGACCTCTGTATCCTTCAGGGAGGCAGGGACACCAGGGGCACCTTGATCCAACGCTCCTTCAGCCAGGCTGCCGATAATGACACAGCTGATGGTAAATGCTGAGCTGGTCAAATCCCAGAGGGAAACTTGAAACAACTGTCATAACCCATTTTGCAATTTGTATGTTTTGAGATTCAGGCTTTTAATTCAGTAGTAATAAGACCACTGAGTGGCAAGAAGATTTTATAAAACTAAATGAAACATTTATTAATACAAGAAAGATTGTAAGCATGTACATATGTCTACAAAATTACTAATATAATAACTACAAACATCCCCTAATTAATCTGACTCCTAGTTACACCTCCGTTCAAGTAGCAGCAAAACACATGGGGTAGAATTTCCTGCCTGTCGGCCGGGCAGGGTGAGAGCGGGCGCAGGCCCAATTATCACCTGCGAACGGGTCCACGCCGCCATTTTACGCGCGTGGGCCAATTAAGGCCCGGCCAGTGTAAGTCACGGCTCCCGAGGACAGCAGGAGTGGGCGGGCAGCGGCGGGTCTGCAGTGACCGTCGGGTCCAATGGTGACCCGACAGCCTGGTTAAAAAAGTTGCTGCAGCCTTTCAAAGGCTGTGAATCACAGCCAGTGGAAGGTCTTCCAGAGCGCTGCTGGTGAGCAGGCCAGGCAGGAGGGTAGGGCAGGGGGGCACTGTGACCCTCGTTTTTCTGATGACTGCCTTGTTGCCCTCCTTGAGGAGGTAGCACCACGGTGGGAGGTCCTGGTTCCCCAGGATGGGAGGAGGCCACCCCCACATGACCCAACGTGCCTGGGACGAGGTGGCGGAGATGGTGAGCTCCCGCGATGTGGTGCAGTGCACCTGGATCCAGTGTCGCAAGCGCTTCAACAACCTGTTGTGCTCAGGAAGGGTGAGTACCATGTTGGCATTGGTCACTTAACCCAGCAGGGAGGCTTTCCCCCCTGGCCACCCCCTCCCCCCACCAACTCTGAGTGTAGTGACTGCATTGAATCATTGGCAGCATGTGTCCTTCACTGGGTGGGCCAGCAGATATTACCCATGCCCGAGGTCACCCTGAGAGGGTGGTGAAGAGATGGGTTCTGCCCCCGCAGCATGTGGTACAGTGAGACCCACATTACTGTTTTGGGGACAACCTGGAGGAGATACACCTAGGCATAGAGCCGGAACTCCAGGACATGTTAAAGTCAGTGTGATGAGATGCTGGGAGGGGAGCTTCAAGGTGGCGTGGCACCGATCGATCTGCTGCCCTCTGCGATCCATGCGCTTGCGCCTCCTTGCTATGAAAGGTTAGACCGTGTGGTGCCTAATGTGATGTAGGCAGCATTTGGCCAAGGGGTTGGGTGGGGAACAGGCCTGGCATCTTTGTGTGAGTGTTCAGCAGCAGCGGGATGAGGAGACACTGGGGCCCTGCAATGTCCCACTCTGGTTGAGGTGGGCCGTCCGCGAAGGGAATCCAGGTACAATTAGCACTAATCAATGCTCTTCTCTCCTTTTTAGGAGAAAAATGCACAAAATACAGCCGGGCGGGTGAGGACTGGCGGCGGCCCGGCACAGTTGGCAATTCTCAGTTGCTTCGAGCAGGATGCCCTAGATTTGGAGAGGCGCCATGTGCCCCGGTCCACCGGTGTCGGTGAGGCTGGGGTGCCATGGGCAGGTATGTTTGCCCAGCAGTGAGGTCACCATTGTTCTCCCAACAGCCATGACGGTGCTGAATGTTCAGTGATTGAAGTTTGCAACATGGCTTGACCATTGCTTATGGAGGGATCAACGCATAATGATCCGGGGGACAGGGATGCACATTGACATTGTCTCCACGTTAACTGATCCAATGTCCTTGTTCTTCCTTTCAGCATCAGTGGAACAGGGCCAGGAGGAGGAGCAGCAGAGGCCCCCTCTCACACCTGAGGGTCCTGAAACCTCACTAGCGTCACACCATCTCTGCCAGGCAGGCACCAGCGCAGACACTAGCGCCTCGGTGGGAGTTGTAACATCGGCTAGTGTCCCGGGGCACAGTCGCTGGAGGAGCTGGCAGAGACAGAGAGTGCCCATGGTGCCAGCAGTCGGAGGACTGCAGGGAACCAGGCACATGCTCAATCAGTGCCTGATGATGTGCCTCTGGAGTCGTCCACGATGCAGCAAATGCAGGAAATGTGGCTGGGTGTGCAGGAGCATCTGGTAGAGATACATGAGGCTCTGCTTGGCTTGGTGTCCGTGGTGGAGGAGTCTACGCGGACTATTGCCGATGCAATGAGCCTCATGGCCGAGTGCCATGCTTCCTCCATGGAGAGAGTGGCGACTCTCGTGGAGAGGCTCCTCCAGGAAACCAATCAGGGCTTCCTGAGGATGCGCTTGGACCAGCAAACCCTCACATCGGCATTGACCCCAGCTGGTCAGTGCCAGTGTGGTAGATGGTCTGGGCACCAAGTTTCCAAGCTCAGTGCCCATCCATCCACGGTGAGCAGGGAGGTCCGAAGTGACCTCACGTCAGCGCAGCAGCTGCCTGGCATCTCTGCGGGCACCTCTCAGGGCGCTCCGGATGAGGGCCGCAGCTCCTCCTCCCCTCTGCCAGTGACTGTTGCATCCGGTGAGGCTGCGACGATTGGGAAGATGCCAGCTGTGGAACTGGCAGCTCCCTCCCAGGCGGGGCCAGCACAGGGTCCACGGGCCAGAGGACAACCGCCAAGGTCATCGAGGCCAACAGGACAGCAGAGTCAGCAGGCTGGCTCAGATGCCACTCCGAGTGAAGGGTCAGCACCAAGACGTAGCACCCAAAAACGTAAACATAAGGCACCTTAGGCACACCACGGGTTTATCACTGGTGCTTTTGTGTTGGCCCAAGATGAGGTCTTTATGAGTTGGTGTGATTTTTAACACCTTTGTCATTTTGTTTTCCTAAGTTCCTTTGCCTGTGATATTAAATTCAGACCTGTCACCATGACTGAGGGTGCATCTTTTTTTCTGCAGGTGGATGGTTTCCAAAAATGTTCTGAGTGTTCTGTGGGACATTCAGCTTTATTAACAAGGCCCTGAGTTACTGTTCCTAACCAGGCAGATTTTGCACTAAGGTATCGAGTATGGAGCCTGCAGCCCAGGCTTGTCCTGGAGGTCATCTGTGGTGTGCTAGCTGAAGGTTCATCGGATTAAAGCCTCCCGGGTGTCCCTGCCTCCCTGGAGTATGCCCGGGTCAGCGTCTACCCCCTTAGCATTTCCCTGTGCGTGCTCATCCTCAGACTCACTGCTGGACCCAACGTGTGCAGCCGCAGCCACTGCATCTACGTCTTCCTGGTCCATTGCGTCTCCCCTTTCCAGTGCAAGATTGTGGAGAGCGCAGCATGCAACCACTGTCACTGACACACAATCTGGGGGGTACTCGAGTGCGCCCCCTGAGCGGTCCAGGCATCGGAAGCGCATCTTGAGAAGACCAATGGCTCTCTCCACCACAGCCCTTGTGGTGCCGTGGCTCCTATTGTACCGCTGCTCAGCTTCTGTTCTTGGATGGCGGAGAGGCACCATGAACCCCCTTCTGAGGGGATAGCCCTTGTCACCCAGCAGCCATCCATCCAGCTGGGCTGGAGCACTGAAGAGCCCCGGCACCTGGGAGTGTTTGAGGATGTAGGCATCATGGGAGCTGCCTGGGTACCTTGCACAGACTTGCAGAATCTGCATCCTGTGATCACACACTATCTGCACGTTCATGGAGTGGAATCCCTTCCTATTGACGAAAGCACCGGGCTCATCTTCTGCCGCCTTGATGGCCACATGTGTACAGTCTATAGCACCCTGGACACGGGGGAAGCCAGCAATGGCCGTGAAGCCTCTGACTCGCTCTGTCTGGCTTGTCTGGTTCCAACGGTAGTGGATGAAGGTCAATACACGCCCGAGCAGAGCATCTGTAACTTGTTTGACAAAAGCATGGACAGCTGATTGGGAGGCACCGCAAAGATCACCCACCGAGCCCTGGAAGGAGCCAGATGCATAGAAGTTGAGGGCAGCTGTGATCTTTAGAGCCACTGGCATGGGGTGTCCACCCACACAGTGAGCAGAGATCTCAGGCCCAATCATCTGACAGATAGAGTTGACTGTCTCCCTTGAAAGATGGAGCCTCCTTCAGCACTGCACCTCAGACATATTGAGGTAGCTGCTTCTCTGCCTGTATACCCTGGCAGCAGGATAGTTGCATCTTCTGCAGCCCCTTCCGCTTTGGACTACCTCTTGGCCCTGCGCCCCTGGAGGCTGAATGTGCGCTCCTGGCCTCCTTCCCCTTCTAGCCTCCCTTCCTCCTCAGAGGTCGTGCCTCCAATGGAGAGTTCAGCTCCCATTCCCAGGCTAAAGGAAGGCTTCCTGAAACCTGTAGGCCCAAAAAAGATTCCTCACTGCAGAGTGCTGACCTGAAGGTTGTGGGTCCAGACCAAGCAGCTGGTATGTGTTTTGAAGTATTGCAGATCACACAGGCAAGTATTGAAAAATCAATATTTGACAGAGCACAGGTGCGACCCCACTGAGCCCTCTTATCCCACCTGTGGATGAGGTTTATACAAATGTGTCCTACCTGCCTGCCTGTTGCACCCATGCGCCGACCTGAAGATTGCACGGCCACCGAAAAATCGCCATCGATTGGTGCCTCAAGGGCCTTAAGTGGCCGGTTAATCAACAGTGGGTGCGCATCGGAGATCAATGCGCGCCCGCCCAACGAAATGTCACAATGGCGCGCGGTGATGCCAGGACCCTCACCTGACGTCAGTGCACATCATTTTACATGTGGGTGTGTGTGGCCCGCCCCTGCACGCCAACGGGAAAATTCTGGCCATCGATTTAAACAGACCCCTGGCAAAGCACACTCTGGACAGTCACTTTCAAAATGAGTTTCTTTCAGCTCTGGGTCCTTGCAGACAGTGGCTTGAGGCTTATAGGCTGGAGGCTTTAGATCTTAGAATCCCTCTCCCTTTTTAACCAACGGCCTTCTCTTCCTTTATACATATTTTCCTCTTTGAATGCAATATCATTGTATCACTATGTCTTTTGAACTTTACCTCTTCTAATAACAAGACCCTTTCATAACACCAATTTTATTAGCAAGCTTTGGATAAAGTAAACACATTGTTTGGCTTCTTCTGGCTGTGTGTAATATTTCACCCATTCTTTTGAATGGATTATTTAAAAATACAAATCCTTTTGCTGCAACTCAATTAACTGCCTTGAGCTAACTTAACCACCTCAGCTGCCTTTTCTTCAGCTGTGTCCTCCTGAACAAAGTTATCAAATACAGTGCCTGCTAATTGGATTTCAATAGCTTCTTCCTGCCTTTGAACTGCCTGTCCTTTCTGTTTTTTCTTGTTTCAACCTATGGTGCCTGTGACCTAATTATCACACAATCTTGAAACAATCCAGGATGCTCCTTTTCAAGAAGAGTTTTCAAGAAAAATAATATAGAAGTCAAACATGTTATAATACGTGTGCCCTCATCCCACCCGTAGATAAGGTTTCCTAAAAAGTGCAAAGGCCACTTGGCCTTCTCGCCTGTCTGCCAACAGTAAGGTTGGATGGGCAGTGAAAAGTGTAAGTTAATTGAGGCTTTAATGACCATAACAGTCCTTTTAATTGTTGGCGAGCGTAAGGCCGATTCCCACGCACGCCCGCCGACCAAAATGTCATGCAACTGCGTGTTAACATTGGGACTCTCGCCTGACATCAACGCGCATCATTTTACGCTCGAGCGGGTTGGGTGCTTGCCTGCCCGCTGAGGTAAACATTTTGTTTGATAACGTGCTTACCAAAACTTGCTGTCACGGCCACATCTCCTTCCTCAGCGACTGCCTCCAGCTCCGAGTTATTCCATGTGGATTCTAACTGAGGTTCCATGCCTCATGTTTCAAATCCAGCCAGGATTACAGGTATCTCCAAGGCATACAGCGATCCCCAGACTGCTGTTCTCAGCACATCCTGAGATCCACCCTCAGCAACACATGTACATACTCAACCCCTCCCTCCAGCAGCACTGACTTACCCTATCTCAATTCTGTCATGACCCCAGTTTACATTTAATTCTTCATCTCTCCCAGCACTTTAACAAAAATCTTTTTCTCTTCCTTTCAGGTGTTAAGGAATGAAAAATATGAATTTTGAAGAAGTACTTGAAGCATTAACTCTGTTTCCCTCTCCACAGACCTGCTGAGTTTTCCT
The DNA here is from genome assembly GCF_964194155.1 of Cetorhinus maximus. NCBI lineage: Eukaryota > Metazoa > Chordata > Chondrichthyes > Lamniformes > Cetorhinidae > Cetorhinus > Cetorhinus maximus. The sequence goes on along the minus strand of NC_135883.1, from coordinate 12,438,687 downwards.
TCCAATGCCTAGCCAGGAAGCGACCTGCAGTATAGACCCCAGGAAATCTCCAGATTCACTATATGCTCCAAACCTCATCATGCAAAAGGGCCAACCTGTCAAGTCATCTGAGGAGCAAGGTGTGGAGGTGGAGAAACCTGAAGAATAGGAAGAAACAAAGGAAGAGTGAGACAGACCAATCCTGTCAGTTGCAAGAGCTCTCCAACAGCAGGTCAGTGAGAAGACCTTTGACCAAATCTTCCCTATTTCCCTGCGCTAAAATCCAGCCCAGTATCAGTCCCATTCCTTCCACACTCCTGAGGACTGCATCAACCTAACAACCAGAATGGGTATTTTTGTCAAATCACATTGCCTGGTCAACAAACATTCATCAATTGACAATTAATAGAAAAACATTCAAGTGCCAATGGATGTAAGCCCCTTGTGCCTGTCTTAAGTGTCTCCGACTATACCCTTTAGGGTGTTCCACTATTGACTTCATTGTGAAGGTGGAAGGTGGAAGGCTGCTGTGTCTTCGAAGAGAACAATTGATGTAGTGATGATTGATGGCCTTTCGAAGCTCAGATTGAGAAGGCAGTTTCTTTACAGCAACTGGTTGCAAAGCAATCAGCTGCTGTAAGGAAACCAGTCTTCCTTAAAATAGCCTTGTTTCTTTAAGCGATGCGTCCCCTTTTGCCACTGGATGATTTAACATTGCGTTTGACTTGCTTCGTCTCTCACCACCAGCAGGAGACCTACATGTACCAAAATTGCTTGACTCCTGGAACTCTGAATCAGTCAGGTTCTTGATTTTCTAGCTGAGAAGAAATTCCACTCTGCTATTAATACAACTGCAGAATGGGATTGTCAATTTCTGGCCCCTCCATCCTTTTTGGGTGCCAATATTAATATAGCTTCAGTTGGCTGTGTTGCACACACAGACAGCTGAGCAAAGCTCCAGAGGGAAGCACTGACTGAGCCTACAGCTAATGATGCATGCAATCCCCTTTTAGCATTGTAATGTGTGTAGACAGAAGGCATTATGCATTGTCTATGCAAAGTACTGTACTCATTTCTTCCTGAATGGTTTTGCTGATTGAAACCCAAAGTTTTCTAATTCCGATGTATTTCACTTTCACCTAAATATTGAGAGATTTTTTTCACATTTAATTTCACGCGATGATTTTTTAACCTGCATTCAGGAAACAGTAAAGGCTAAAAACTGGAAAGCTGCTAAGTACTTGATGAGTTCGGCCGCTATTTTTCTGCAAACCTACATTGCTTTTTCGTTCTTTCTCTTCACGACTCACTCTGACAAAAGCTGTAAGCTGGCTTGCGGGTAAAACAAATGCAAACATAATTTATTTGCTTCTAATGCTTGGCCAATTAGTTCCAAATATAAAGAAATGGTATCAATGAGGCAAAACAAACGATTGTGTGTAATCTCTGTCATCCATCAAACCCAATTTCCTGTACAATTCAGATCTTCCTTAGCTCCATTATGATGCTTGAGGGGATTCCTCATATTATAGTTAGCTCGGAAAGCCCTGTGTGCTCTTTTCCCATTTCTTAATGTCGAATTTCACAACCTGTCACACTTAAATATTATTCCTTTAACAATTAACACAAGCTAAATTTCAGAATGAGTTACAAATAAAGCTAAGCTAATTTTCAACAAAACAGGTAATAAGTGGATGAGATCATTAGAGGCAGTTTGCTTTCAAAATAACTTTCCTTTGAAAAACGAACTCAATTACAAAGAGGAAAAAACAATGTTTCTCACAGGGCATAATATATGGTGCACCATGGTACACACTCACAAACCCATCACACATCCACAGGGATCTCACACCTTAGGGGACAACGCCACTAACTCTCACACACACTCTCACATCTCCATCAGGCTCATATCCTCTGGAGCTCACGTCCTCATTCTGTCCATGGATCCGCTCACCACACAAACATTCCACACAGTGCCATGTGTCCTGCTCATACCCTCTCCACCTGATTTCATACAGGAGGAGCCTTCACACATCAGCAGGGAGAGGTCCCAGGCCGGGGGTGGAGTGGCCCACATTAGCCCCCTCATTCTCTGCTGACTGGTGAGGATGTGGACCGTGCCTGCGGTGACGGTGAGGTTGGCGGTGAACACCCTCATGAGGATCCGGCACCACATCATCCCTCTCTCAGCACAAATGTGGGTGCTCTCTCTCTCCTGCTGTTGACTCTGTTGCCATGCACTAATTATCTCCACTTTAGTTCACAGGGAGATCTGCCAAGCGACTGACACCCTCAGTCAGCCAGTCCCTCAGCTCCATCCACGTCCTCATCTCCAGCCAAGAGAATACCATCCCCAGTGAAGAGGTGGAAATAAGCAGCCTGGAAGACCCGTCACTGCAGAGGGAGCAGCCGGCCTACGAGTGATTCTGAAGGGAAATGTGTGTGTGTGTGTGTGTGGGGCAGGGCCTTTCGGAGCCTCATGCACACACTCTCCCACACTCGCGGATTCTTCATATTTCACACTCATCTCAATGTCCTGAGCATTTTCAATGCTGCCTGCTGGGGTTCTCTTTCAGTTGTCCATCTGAGCTGACCTGCATCTCCGCCCACCCACTGACCACACTCCCATGCAGCACCTGATCTCGCCCACTACGACTCATTTCACTTTCGATTATGACAGCATGATGCTGATTCAGTTTTACTTTTGCTCCCCCATCCTTAACTCTCCGCCACTCATTTCCTTCATTTCCTTTCCCCCATCACAGTTGACACCGCCCCGCCCCCGGCATCACCTTCCACCTCCCCTCAGTTACCTAATAGCCCCCAACCCTTTTCCTTCGAGGATGTCCAGGTGGAACATGCATGTTCCCTTCCTTTCCGAAAATCCCACCCCCATCCCCATTCACCTCCCCGGCCTCCTCCTTCCCACCCCCAGGGCCCGTGTCTGCCTCCGGGTCCCCACCAACCACCCTCGCCATCCCTTCTATTGCTACTGTCAGGACTTACATGCCAGGACGTAAGTCCTTCCACCCTACCGCCTCACTCTGCCCTCGGTCATTCTCACCCTTCCTCCATACCATGCCCACCCTCAGCTCACTCCCCAGGAGGCAGACATGGACCTATCCGACCCCACCCGTGCACATCCACCTGCACCCACTTCCCCGTTCGCACCCCTTACCACCTGGAACCCCTTCACCCTTGGAACCCCTTACCCCCATCCAGTCCTTCCACCAACCCCTCCACCCTCACCCCCGGGCTCCCCCCCCACCACACCCTGCTTAGTCCCTCCCCCTTCCTGACTCCTTCCTCCACCTTTACCTCTTCTGCCACCTTAGTCCCTCCCCCATCCCGCTCCTTCCTCCAGCCTTACCTCTTCCTCCAGCCCCACTTATTCCTCCAGCCTTACTCTTACTCCCTTCCTGACTCCTTCCTCCACTCTTATTCCTTCCTCCCCTGGACACCCACCCCTCTCCTCACCCCTTCCTCCCCCTAGACACCCTCCCTTCTCCACACCTCTGCCTCCCCCCCGTCCCCCCCACCCCGGACACCCTCCCCTCTCTGCATCCCTTCCCTTGCATCTTCCACCCCCGTTACACCTGCCTCCCCTGTTGCTGTCTTCTCCCCCGTTACCCCCTCCTCCCTCCCCCCTCCCAACCTTACCCCATCCTCACACCTTCATTTCTCCTGCCCAACCTCAGCCCCCTTTTCCTCTCCCAGCCGATCCTAGCCCTTCCTGTCCCACCCCCTCAACCGTCATCCGTTGTGAACATCAATGGTGACTTTCCAACTTCCTTGAGCTGCTTCTCAGCAGAGCCACGTCCATGAGAATCCACCCAGCATTCATCCGATGTGCTGTCCAGGGTGCCAGGCTTCAGCATCTTTTGCTTCTCGGATGTCCGCGATGTAAGTCACACCCTGGCAGGTTAAGTCCTGACTTCTGCACGTCACGTTTGTCAAGATGCGCTCCGCATCGGCGGGCTGAGTGAACAAACGATTGCGAACTGGTTTCACTTTGTCGTGAAACCGATTGCACCTTATTGTCCGCTCAAGCCACTGCGCACGCCCGACGCCGGAACGCATGGAAAGCGCTGGCCATGGTTTTTGTTTGAGGTGAATATCACATGGGACTGCTTCTTCTTTGGTCAGATCAGTATCACCAAGTACTCCCAATGGAACATCTGTGTCCTGCTTCCTCTTCTTACCTATAGACCTGAAACTTCTGGTCGGCGTGCGGGGGCGGGCCCCACTCGCTGATGCGTAAAATGACGCGCGGTGATGTCGGGCGTGCGTCCTGACGTCACCGCACGCCATTCCGATCTTCAGTTCGGCGGGCACGCACCAGAGTGGGCTATGTGCCTGCCGAACTGTCAAAGGCCTACTAAGGCCATTTAGAAAATAATTGTAACAATTAACAGGGCTGCCCGTCCAACCTTAAGGTTGGCGGGGGGGTGGGGGGGGGCAGGTGAAGAGCCCAGGCGACCTTTGCATTTTTCATGGAACCTCATCCACTGGTGGGACGAGGTTTCATGAAGAGTGTATAAGTTTAATAAAAATTTTTATTAAAATTCATTGACATGTCCCAGCTCATGTGACACTAAATGGCCCGCCCATGTAAAATGGCTGTACGCAGCCAATCACGGGCACAGATCGGCTGCACGTGCCCACGTCCTCCCATCCCGCCCGACAGGGACAAAATTCTCCCCATACATCAGTACAGGCACTCATTATAAAAACAAAAAGCTAAAAGCTACTGCGGATGCTGGAAATCCAAAACAAAAACAGAATTACCTGGAAAAACTCAGCAGGTCTGGCAGCATCGGTGGAGAAGAAATCAGTCAACGTTTCAAGTCTTCATGACCCTTCGGCAGCACTCATTATGTCCCCTTATGTTAGTGATGTACTCACTTGATCATGTTAATCTGTGGGATCTGGCATGTGATCAGTGTCCAGGGCTGCAGGAGGCCAGTATGATCCTTATTTGGCTCTTTTCTGGTGGCAGAGCAGGGGTCTGGGAATTTCAGGACCAAAATTCCCCATTACATTACTGGTAACTTTTTCTATCTTTGGATAAGCGCAAGCCAAGAATTTTTGCATTTATAACTTATGCGGCTAATAATAAAATATTCCCCGGGCGTTGTTTCATCTTTCTTATTAATCTTGATAAATACACAACATCGCTCCTACAATGTTATAGGGATGAATTTTCTTGAGGTTTCTCCCACCTTGCTGCCGGAATTTTAGCAGAAGTTTGGCAGGAACCCTGTTATGTGTCAGTCGGGATTTCTGCCAAAGTTATGGTGGGAGAATATTCAGCCCCATTTTTTGTTATTCATTGCAGATCTAGTTTAAGCTTGTAACTCTATGGCATGTCACCCTCCTTAATCTGAGTGAAGTAGTGGCAACATGCTATCACCAGCAATGACTCAAAAGCCCAGCTTCATGCTTCACTTTTTCAGTGAATGCCACTCTGGTCAGATTCTCTTCCTATCCATCATAGAGTAACTAACCTTCACTGAGCTCCTGAAAAAAATGAACTGCAGCTATCTAAACAGCATTGAGAAAATGGAGGATATGATGGGGCCCACTGATTACCATACCTGAAGTCCTGATATGTGCTTCAGCAGGGCAAAGCTACATTACAGGGAGCATAAACTTTTAAACTTTCCCCTTACAGGGCTTTCCTGTATTATGCTAGATTGAGTCAACTTCACAAGAGAAGACTTCTATGTTTTATACCTAATATACCTATAGAGTACCACCTTGTGGGTTCTGTGACAATTCAATTCATATTTGACAGTTATTTCTCACACGTTGTAATATATTAGACATATTTTGATTGATTTATTTCAATAATTATATTTATACCCAATGTTCTGGAAATGCTAGATTTTGGTCTCCCGATGTGTAAGGCTAACTTTGTGTTCTTTCAAAGGGTTCCCATGGAGCAGTGATGAGTCTCGTCGGCTGGGTAACTTCATTCAGGCTGAAACTCCACCAGTTGCAGAGTGTGAAACCTGATGGAATCATTGGGACTCATGTTGTGCAACTCATAGGATCAAAAGTAAACTCTTCCAAAAAACTTGTATATGAGGAGAGAAAATGTATGATTAGATCTTGTTTATTTGATTTTCTTTTTAATGCGTAAATGCCACATATGAGGTATCATATAAGCATGGGACTCTAGTGCATAATAACTCCATTCATTCACAGATTATCCCCATCATATGTAAGAACTTCCATTGCCCAAAGTTCATTCAGCTATTTGGCAGAGTAGATGTGTTTTCCATGGCTGGAGAGGGGCCGTAGGCTCAGAATAAGGAGTGGACAACTTAGGACTGAGCTGAAGAGTGTCATAACCACAGATCATAGCCCCAAATTAATTACAGACATATTGAACTTTTAAGTAAGATGTGTTTTTTCTTAAAAGGACTTAGAAGCAAAAGCTGGCAGGGCCTATAAAGTAACCACTTGCTGGAAAATTCCTATGTGAATTACACTTGACCAACTAGTCCATAAAATGGAATGTCGCACCTAAAAAGGTGTCAAGGCCTACTTCAGACAGAGACACCTTAAAGGAAAAGATACAATGCAAAAATTGAATTGTAATCCCCTGTGGTTGCGGAGGTAAAGAAGGCTGATTACCATCTTATCAGGAAGCATCTCCTGTGATTTATATCCCAGACTGTGGGCATGATGTAAATTGAAAAGAAAGCAGGTCTGGGCAGAAGACATGTTTACTTTACCCTCCCAGGAATACACAAGAAAAGGGGTTCAAAGCCAAGAGCAACACGTAGTTGTGTGTGCTAGTTTTGGTGTTCCAGGCCTGGTGTGGGAGGGTGTGCTGTGAACGTCACAGCTGAAGAACATCAACTATTCATCCCTGTGCTTGCAGGTAAAAATGTCCTCTCTCTCTGATTTCTGGAAACAAGTCACAAGACATGTTGGGACAATGGAATTTTGCATTGTAAAGGGAGAAACATGTATAAAGGAGATGAGGTTATGTGTAAGGGGGAAGGCCTCCTAAGATCTAACACAAGTGTGAAAAGCCTCCCGCCTATGCGCATCGAGTTGCTGTCTACAGGAGCCGAAGCTAAGAAAACTCACTGTGAATATCACTATCCAGGGTATTGTGTAGCTTTGCCTGGGTCTCTTTAATCCTATTTGATTTTACTGTTGCCTTAACGGAGGTGTAACTGGGAGTCAGGTTAATTCGGGGAGCTAGCGTTATCATAGTAGTAATTTGTAGACCTATGTATGTGCTTAAAATCTTTTCTTTCATTAATAAATGTTTAATTTAGTTTTTTTTTTAAAAAAGCTCTACAACTTGGTGAAATTATTATTACTGAATTCAAGGCACACATCTTAAAATAAAATGTAAATTGCAAAACAGTTGTGGCAGCTGTTTCAAGTTTCCCCCTGGGGTTTGAGCAGCTCAGCATTTACCATCCACTGTGCTGTAACAAATTGGGGGTTCTTTGCGGAATATATTTGAAATTCCCTGATTGGTTTGGAGTTGGTGAATCTTTAGGTTATGAGTACGAGAAGCATTTTGAATTCAGGGAGTTGGTATGAGGTTTTTATTTTTTTGTTAAGTAGTGAAACTGCAATATGGCTTTGGAAGTTGCCAAGACTTGTCTGGGAGTTGAAGTTATAACTTTGGTTAGTTTACAAAAGGTAAATAAAGCTATGTTAATGGAATTGGAAGATAAGTCACAATTATGATTACATGCTGGGATGAGGAAATCAGACATAAATTAATGAATAGCACAGCATTTAAAGTTGGAAGTGATACCTGCCATTAGTGAATCAAAGCTGGAGGTAGTGAGTCTTCAGTTAGAAATGAAGAGGCTTAAATTTGAACAAGCAAAGAAACTGAGAAAACATGAATTGAGGGCAGCAGAAAAGGAAAGGCAGGAGAGAGAAAGAAAACAGGAAAGGGAATTAGAAGTGGTGAGGTTAGAAAAGGAGGAAAGAGAAATAGAGAGAGAAAGAGAAATCTTGCTTAAAGTGCTGGCAGTTAAAAAAGAGACACCAGAATGTGCGGAAGGACTTATTTCCAGATCAGAACCCAGTGGTTAAATTTGTACAAGCTCTTCCAAAGTTTGAAGAGAGAGAAGTTGAAGCATTCTTTATTTCATTTGAGAAGGTAGCTAAACAGATGAAATTACCACAGGAAAACTGGACATTGTTGTTACAATCCAGGTTGGTAGGTAGAGCTTATGAGGTTTATGCTTCACTGTCAGAAGAAATGTTGGTGAACTACGATGTGGTAAAAAAGGCTATTTTGAGTGCATATGAGTTGGTTCCTGAGGCATACAGGCAGACATTTAGGAATATGAGAAAACAGCCTGGGCAAACTTATACTGAGTTTGAGAGAGTAAAACAAAGTAATTTTGATCAGTGGATATGGGCATTAATGATAGAGATGACATGTGCAGCTCTTAGAGAAGTAATTATTTTGGAAGAATTTAAAGATTTAATTCCTTCTGTAGTGAGAACTCATGTGGAGGAACAGAGGGTTGAAACGATAAGACAAGCAGCAGAGATAGCTGATGATTATGGGTTAGTTCATTGATCTAAACTTTTTTTGTCACACTTTTAAATCAGAGGATAGAAAGTGGGAAGGTGAAAGGAAGGTGGGTGGTGAGGGAAGAGGAGTAGGAGGAGATTCCCAGGAAGCTTTTTTTTAGACTAAAGGGGAAGGTGCTGAGGGTAGAAGTGACATTCCAAGAAAGTTGTGGTGTCTTCATTGTAATAAAGTTGGACACACAAAGTCAGTGTATTGGAAATTCTAGGGAACATCTGTTGGGATTATTGGGGTGCAGAAAAGTTCTGGAAGTAGAAGTACTGTAGATTCTGAGGTTCAGGCACAGGAAAAGCCATTGGTTTGTGTACAGGTAAATCAGGAAGAATCAGTGATAGGTAAAGAAGCGGGATTATGTTCACAATTTACCCAAGGAGTTCTGAGGAGCAGGTTGCAGAAATATTTAAAGATTTTGTAAGTGAAGGGGAAGTCTTTCCATGCCTACGGGGTGGAGTAGGTTAAGATATTAAAATTTAAGAGACACAGGAGCTAGCCAATCCTAATGTTGTGGGAGTATTGCAGAAACAGGTGATAATAAGTGGGGTTCATGGAAATACTAAACCTATTCCATTGCGGATGGTAAATTTAAAGAGTAAGTGGAAAACAGATGAGGTGATTGTTGGAGTAGTGGTAAAATTGCCCATTGTAGGGGTTCAATTTATTTTAGGTAATGATATTACTGGGTTGTAGATGTGAGTGATACCTATGGTAGATGAGCAGCCTGTAGAAGTGTTTTCCACAGAAATGTTGCAGAGAGAGCATCCTGGATTGTTTCCAGATTGTGTGGTATCAATACCACAGGCTCATAGGTTGAAACAAAAAGAACAGGAAGTTAAAAGGCAGGGAGAAGGTGTTGAAGTCCAATTTGCTGACACTGTTTTTGAAAAGATTGCTCAGGAAGAAATAATGGAGGATAATGCAGATGAGGTATTTAGCTCAAAGCAGTTGGTAGAGTTACAGGAAAAGGATATGCAAATAAGACAGTTATATCAAATAACTTACTCAGAAACAGAGGCAGAATGTATTCCAGAATGTTATTACCTTAAGGGTAATATTTTAATGAGAAAATAGCAGCTTTATCATGATTCAGCAAATGAAAGCTGGAAGGAAGTACATCAAATTGTTATACCATTTGGATATAGAAATTAGATCCTTAGAATAGCTCATGAAATTCCAATGAGGGGACATTTAGAAATTAGAAAGACACAGGTGAAAATACAAAAATGTTTTTATTGGCCTGGATTGCATTGAGATGTAGTCAAATTCTGTAGAACACGTCACACATGTCAGGTGATAGGGAAACCACAAGCAGCGATTAAGCCAACACTTTTAATTCCAATTCCAGCATTTGAAGAACCTTTTACTAGGGTCATGATTGATTATGTAGTACCCCTCCCTAAGAGTAAAGGTACTTACTGACAATAATGAAGCGATACCTTTGAGAATTATTACAACAAAGAGAATTGTGGAAAAGTTGACTAAATTTTTTTTACAAGGTATGGTACCAAAAGAAATGCATTCAGATCAGAGTTCAAAATTTCATGTCACAGTTGTTTAACAAAGTAATGAACAGTTTGGGGTAAAACAGTTTAAGCCAACAGCTTACCATCCTGAGTCACAAGGGGCTTTGGAGAGATGGCATCAATCTTTAACAACTATAATGAGGGCGCGTAGTCAGGACTATCTACAGGATTGGAATAGGGAAATTCAATTCCTGTTATTTGCTATTAGCAGATACATCCTAATACATCAACTGTATTTAGTTCTTTTGAACTAGTCCATGGTTATGAGGTAAGGGGACCACTGTAATTGATCATGGAAAATTGGTGGGTCAAAATTTGGAATCTACTTTCCTGGATTATGTATCAAACTTCAGGGAAAGATTGGACAGAGCATGTGAGTTGGCTAGGGAACATTTAAAGATATCACAGCAAGTGATGAAAGTGAAGGCAGATAAGAGAGCCACAGCTCATTGCTGGGGGAAAAAAGTGCTAGTTCTGTTACGAATACTGGGTGACTCATTAAAGTCAAGGCTTAGTGTGTCTTACAGGATTGAAAATAAGCTGAGTGAAGTAAATCATTTAATGAAGACTCCAGGTAGAAGAAGGAAGCAGAGGGTGTGTCATGTAAATATGCTTAAAAAGTGCTTTGACAGGGAAGACTACCAAACTGGGTTATTAGTGGTGGTAGATAGAGAGAAAGAGGTAGAAATGAAGGATTCTGAAATTGATTTTCCTCTAATAAAATTGGATAATGAGGGGGTACTTGAAACTTTAAATGTAATATTGCGTTACCTTCCAGACAAGTGTCAAAATGATTTGGAGAAGCTATTGCAGTCACGCAAAGCTATTTGTGAGAATAAGCTGAGAAGGACAAATTTAGCTATTCATGATGTGTGGAGAAGTTTCATCTTCGATAAGACAACATCCTTATAGATTAAATCCGGCAAAGTTATCACAAGTACAGGAAGAAATTGAACTCATTCTTCAAAATGACACCAGTGAGTTTAGTTGCAGTAACAGGAGTTTGCCTATTGTGATAGTATCGAAACCAGATGAAATACAAAGACTATCAAAAGGTGAATGCAGTGATAAAAGCGGATTCATATCCTATACCACGGTTGGAAGATTGCATTGAGGAAGTGGGACAACCAACATTTATCACAAAGATTGACTTGCTAAGAGGATGTTGGCAAAAACTGTTATCAGAGAGAGCAAAGGAGCTATTGGCTTTTGTGATTCCAGATGGACCATATCTGTTTAAAGTTATGCCATTTGGTATGAAAAATACACCTGCAACATTTCAAAGATTGACAAACAAAGTAATTGCAGGAAGGTGCAATTGTGCTGTTTATATTGACAACTTGATAGTTTTCAGTCAAACATGGGAGGAGCATTTACAACATCTGGAAGAATTATTTTCTCAATTACAGGAAGCTGATTTGATGATGAACTTGGCTAAAAGTGAATTTACAAAAGCGCAAATTACATATCTAGGCCATACCATTGGAAATGGTAAAGTGGCCCCGAGAGATGTGAAAGTCAAGGCTATCATGCATTTCCCTGTGCCTACAACAAAATGAGAAGTTTTGAGATTCCTGGGCATGAGTGGGTTTTACTGGAAATTTGTACCAAATTTTGGTAGTGTGGTTGCTCCATTGACTGAACTATTAAAAAAGATCAAGATGTTTCAATGGATACTGGAGTATCAGAAGACATTTGCCAGTTTGAAAACTGTATTGACTATGTCACCAGTTTTGGTAGTACCCAATTATGCCAGGCAATTTAAGTTGGCTGTTGACATAAGCGCTATAGGCATTGGGGCCTTATTGTTTCAAGAAGATGACACTGAAATTGAGAAACCATTGAGTATTTTTCACGGAAGTTGAATGAACAACATAAAAGATATTCAATGGATACTCTGGGTTTGGTGTTAGCATTGCAACATTTTGAGACTTACATTGCAAACAATTAATCAGAAACAATTGTTTAAAGTTTCTGGACAAATTTCGAGACAGAAGTGCAAGGCTATTCAGATGGAGTTTATTGCTGCAACCATTTAATCTACAGATTATACGTGTGGCTAGATGAGAGAATCTAATTGCAGATGCATTGTCAAGAGTTTGAAGCTAAAAGGGAAAATTCAACATTTAAAAATCTGGACACTGCACTGGAATGATTTCTGTTGATATGAAGGATTTGTAAATATATATTATGTTAATGCATGCATCTGGTAATGTAATAGTGTGAGTATATAGATAAGTACAGGAGGTAGTGTAAGACTGGTTAAGAAAATGAAGCCTTCTTTTTAAATCATGACAATTTATTTTCCAGTAAGGAGGGGGCTATCATGAAAATATAATAATTTTCATAATATTATTGTGATTTATTGTAAAAAGTACTTTAATAGTGGAGTTTGGATTAGTTTCTCTATGTGTATGTGTGTGTGGGGAGGGGGGTTTAATTGAATTAGAGACAGCTGGTCTGGAGCTTTTGAGCTATCAAAAAGGAAACTAGGTTTGAAATGCTAAATATGTAAACATGGTTGAAGTTTTAGAATATGAGGTGTGAGGAACATTTGCATTTTTAGATAAACCAGAGTAGTTTGAATTTCAAAGAGATGACGAGATGCTATATCTAGCCATAAGAGGTTAAGCCAAACAGTGTGTTTATTTTTCCCAAAGGTTACTGATAATATGAGTACCATGGAAGATTTATATTATGGAAAAAGTAATATTGCAAAGACATATTGGGAGAATGGAATTTGCATTGAAAAGGGAGAAACATGTATGAAGAAGATGAGGCTATATGTCAGGGGGGAAGGAAATCTAAGATCTAACACAAGTGTGAAAAGCCTCCATCCTCTGTGCATCAAATTGCTGTCTACAGGAACCAAAACTAAGAAAACTCACTGTGAATATCATTGCCTAGGGTATTGTGTAGCTTTGCCTTGGTCTGTTTAAATCTATTTGTTTTTACTGTTGCCTAACAGTGGTGTAACTGGGAGCCAGATTAATTAAAGGATTTAGGAGTTACTATAGTAGTAACTTATAGGTCTATGTATGTGATTAAAATATTTCCTTTTATTAATAAATGTTTAATTTAGTTTTGTAAAAAAACCCTAAGTCTTGGTGGACTGGTTAGATTGGGCTTAGTATAATAAATTCTGAGATGTGGTGCCAACTGGAGGAGGGCATCTCAGCATCAGGCATCAGAAGGTGCTGTCTCCTCAAGCATCTCTCCAGTATCCCACTCACCACGGCAGCCAGGAGGAGGCAGGAGCTGCTCTACAATCCTCAGTGGACTCGTAGTTATTTGCCTTCAGTCTGACAAAGCTCCTCAAGGATATTCATCTCCAGCAATGGGACAACGCATTCTGTGTAACCCTGATGGGGAAACTGATGGGTGACACTTGGGTCAAGGCAGCTGAGGACATTCTGCAGGTGTTTATCCACTGTGAATCACTCAGTCCTCTGTGTCATCTTCATCTGCATCACATTGACATCTGGCGCATTCAGGGATGCGGGCTTGCATTTATCCTCACCTTTCTATGGATGTGGACCACCTGAGGATGATAATATTCCCACACTTGCTTGCCAGCCATTAAAATGCCTCCTCTTTAACACAGACAATCTGCCCTCTTGACCAGCCCTGGCCCTTGTGAACTCCAAAATGCTAAGACACCATGAAGCCCTCAAGGTTGTGCTTCACTGATAATGAAGACACAGTTTAGTTTCACTACATCCTCGTTCCTATCACATTGCTCTGCTCAGCATTGTCTAAAGCTACCATATACACTTCCAGAGCATGCTCAAAGGCTCCATTGACCACCACACCACCATTTGGATTTAACATCACTGACCTCACTGAGCGTTTAGGAGAGGGGAAGCTATGCAGAACATATGACTCAGCGTTGTATCCCAACACTGTGGCAAGAGCCTTGTGGCCACAATACAGACCACTGCAAAGTGAGAAATGCTCAAGGTCGTAGGTCCGAGTCCCAGGACAATAATGTGGCTGCGAGCGGCAGAGCACTGCCGCATTGAGGTGGCAAGGTGCTCACACCTATTGGTCAGCTTAGCGGATATGCACTCGGAGAGTCGGCAACACACAAGGCAGACAGGAGAGTACACGAGCTCTGGGTATGGGCTCATTGATTGAAAACCCTGCTAGATGACAGAGAGTACAGGGAGTTCCAGGATATGTGACTGCTCCATGTGGTAAAACATCTCTCCTTGTACACTACACCTTCGCCTTTCAAGAATGCAGACGAGATGGATGAACACCTCAGTCTCAATCATTAACAGCCAAGAATAAACTTGACATGACCCAGCAAAGCACGTGAACGAGGTTCATTCCACAAGTACACTAAACATTAAGGACGAGGCATCACTGATGTCGGAGGTGATCTGAGAATGGGCACACACTGCGCTGATATGGAAGCAGACAACGTCAACCAGTGGTACGTGATAGCGACATCTGCGATAAGTGGAGGCACGGGCCATGGTGTCACACCTGATTGACAACAACACAGCCTATCATAAAGAGGAGGCATACACAAGAGATGTGAAATGGGTGCAATTCTATTTACATTGGTGAAAATTATATACATGTGGTTAACACCCGTGACACCATTGTGCTCTTAGGACTTCTTAATTTTCCTAATCCTACCGCTACATCTTGGTGCATCCCCGACATCCGCAGTGGAGGTGGAGACAGCCTGCTGACTGCTACACCCTGTTGTCTGTGAGCACTTTGGCGGGGGTCCTCTGGAGGGCCGAGACCTAGAGGGCCCCAGCCTGCTTTGGGTGTCCTGCTGTGGGGCAGCTGCATCCTCCTCGGCCTGTGGAGCTGGAGTTAATGGAGGGGTCACAGGAAGAGGGGATAAGGATTGGCTGGACACTCCTGGAGTGGATGGTCCTCATCCCTATGGGTATCTGAGGGCCCCTGGCTGACTTCTTGAGGAGAAAGGGCAGCTGGAGAGGGATCGAGTTGCACTGCCTCCCACCCCTCACCCCACCACTCTGATGGATGCCACCACTGTCTACACTGATGAAGTGCAGCTCCTGGCGCAATTCAGGACCTATGCCCTGAACCATAAACTCCATGATGGCCACCATCCTACCAGTGTTGACCTCGTTGCATTGACCTGTTGGCGCTATTACCTCAGACTGAATGCGGATGGACTCCTCCATTGTCCATTGCAATCGGAGGAATGCAGCTGACAAACCTTCTTGATGTTCCCGTGATTGTCGCTGCAGCTCCACCAACTGAGTTAGGGCTGAGTTCGGAGCCTCTCATCTGACTCAGACTCAACAGAATCCTGGCTTCCGGCAGTCCTCCAAGTGCCTGCTACTTTGGGTGTCCCTGCCTCCACCTGCTGTGGACCAGATTGTGACCCTCGGGCACTTTCCAGAGGTGCCTATAAAAGAAAGTAGAGATAATTAGTGCATGGCAGGTGACTCAAATGCGCTCACAGTATCATGGTCTGCGGGATCAACTGGTGCAGGGTCCTCACATGGGTGTGCGCTGCCAACCTCACTGTCGCCACAGGCACGGTCCTGGCCCTCTCCAGCCAGCGTGGTAACATGCTCCTCATAGGGAGATAGGGAGTGAGGGGCTTAATGTTTGGCCACTCTATCCCCGGCCTGGGACCTCTCCCTCCTATTGTGTGCGAGCTTGTCCTGCATAAAGACAAATGGAGAATGTGAGCAGGACGCATGCCAAGGCAGACGATAAGGATGCCTGGCTTGAGTGGGTGGTAAGTGGAGCTGTGCACAGGATGAGGACATGAGCTACAGAGGATATGAGCCCAGATGAAGATGTGAAACTGTGTGTGAGAGAATGAGTGGTTATGTCCCTTGAGCTGGTAGTGTGTGAAGAACTTGTGGACGGCCACCCTGCGAATGCCTGATGGGCTTGTGAGTGTGTGAGTTGAGAGTGATGAGCTGGTTTACTTACCCTGGCGGAACAGATAAATCATTCCTCCCCTTTCTGCACTGGACTGCTGACCTCTTCTGTGCAGTGTTAGTGCTGTCCGCCGATGCCAATCCCTCCCAAGTCAGAGTGGTGAGATTGTTGGACCTCCTTCGGTCATGGTGGGGGGTAGAGGACATCCTGGTGGGCCTCGACACCCTCTAGCAGGTGGCCCAGTGAGGCGTCACTGAATTTTGGCACAGCATGCTTCTTTCCTTTGGGAGCCATGTCTTCAGTGGAGCAGTCCTGGGCTGCAAACATTGAAAAAGCTATGCAGGGGTGCCGTTTAAATATGGTGCCCGGAGCGATGATCTGCTGAGGTCACAGCAGGGCGGGGCAAATCAGAGGCCACTCTCCCGCCCGCCCGCAATTTGATGTGTTTCCTGCTGATGCATAATAATGAGGCAGGAAGCAGGCAAAATGGGGCGCAACCCACCATTCAGCCGGTGGGAAAAATGCCTCCTTTCCCACTCACCACCGTGCCGAGGGAAAAATCCCACCCTTTGTGTGTGAATATTACCTGACATCATTCTGGATCAGGTTTTGACCAGATTGCACCTATCTCCCCTTGTCTTGTAGCCATGGTTTAACTCTAAATAATGCTTTTGGTTAACATTTTCCATTACATTTAGTACCTTGCCTACAGCTGTCATTCACCTTTTTTAAAGACTGAATCGTCCAAGATTTTCTAACCTTTCCTAGTAACTAGGGATCAGCTTCATGCCTCCTCTTTGCACTGCTCCCAGGGTCTGGATGTTTTTTTTCTGCATTACTGACCAGGCATGAATGTTGTACACAAAAGGGTAAAATTTCCCTTTATATCCTTCCAACCTGGAACCTGAAAAGGGAAAGTGACAAACACAAAGCTTGTGAATTTTGGTTTACGTGTAAGCCAAAAATCTACCCGATCGTACAACTTGACCAAGAGCAAAAATTGATATCTTACAAGTTGCTTTGTTGAAGTGATGACTCTGTGTTGATCAGATTAATTTTCTAGGAGACTGCACCTTTGTTCTTACCTTCTCATTGCCTTACTGTGCTGGTGAAGATGGCTGGCCTCAAACAAGATAAATGGTTGGGAGGATTGAAATTCTCTTTTTGGTTATAAACTTTTAGAAAAAGTGTATAATTTTATACAATCTTCACTTTAGAAAATTCTTGCATTGCTTGAAATCCATGAGCTTTTCCTCAGCAGCCACCATGGAGCTGCATGAAAATCATGAAGTCCTGCTGTGCATCTTGTAGATGGTACACACTGCTGCTACAGTGCGTCAGTGGTGGAGGGAGTGAATGTTTGTGGATGTGGTGCCAATCAAGCGGATTGCTTTGTCCTGGATGGTGTCCGGCTTCTTCAGTGTTGTAGGAGCTGCACTCATCCAGGCAAGTGGGGAATATTCCATCACACTCCTGACTTGTGCCTTGTAGATGGTGGACAGGCTTTGGGAAGTCAGGAGGCGAGTTACTCGTCACACGATTCCCAACCTCTGACCTGTTCTTGTAGCCACAGTATTTATATGGCTAGTCCAGTTCAGTTTCTGGTCAATGGTAACACCCAGAATGTTGTTAATGGGAGATTCAGCGATGGTAATGCCATTGAACATCAAGGGGTGATGTTTGGATTCTCTCTTGTTGGAGATGGTCATTGCCTGACACTTGTGTGGCGTGAATGTTACTTGCCACTTGTAAGCCCAAGCCTGGATTTTGTCCAGGTCTTGCTGCATTTGGAAATGGACTGCTTCATTATCTGACGAGTCGCGCATGGTGCTGAACATTGCGCAATCATCAGTGAACATCCCCACTTCTGACCTTATGATGGAAGGAATGTCATTGATGAAGCAGCTGAAAATGGTTGGGCCTAGGACACTACCCTGAGGGACTCCTGCAGTGATGTCTTGGAGCTGAGATGACTGACCTCCAACAACCACAACCATCTTCCTTTGGTGTAGGTATGACTCCAACCAGCGGAGACTTTTCCCCCTGATTCCCATTGACTCCAGTTTTGCTACGGCTCCTTGATGCCACACTCGGTCAAATGCTGCCTTGATGTCAAGGGCAGTCACTCTCACCTCACCCCGGGAGTTCAGCTCTTTTGTCCATATTTGAACCAAGGCTGTAACAAGGTCAGAAGCTGAGTGGCCCTGGCGGAACCCAAACTGAGCATCAGTGAACAGGTTATTGCTAAGCAAGTGCCGCTTGATAGCACTATTGATGCCCCCTTCCATCACTTTACTGATGATCAACAGTAGACTAGTGGGGCAGTAATTGGCCGGATTGGATTTGTCCTGCTTTTTGTGTACAGGACATGTCTGGGCAATTTTCCATATAGCTGGGTAGATGCCAGCATTATAGCTGTACTGGAACAGCTTGACTAAGGGTGGGGCAAATTCTGGAGCACAAGTCTTCAGGACTATTGCCGGAATATTGTCAGGGCCCATAGCCTTTGCAATATCCAGTGCCTTCAGTCATTTCTTGATATCACATGGAGTGAATCAAATTGGCTGAAGACCGGCATCTGTGATGCTGGGGACCTCTGGAGGAGGCCGAAATGGATCAACCACTCCGCACTTCTGGCTGAAGATTGTTGCGAATGCCTTATCTTTTGCACTGTTGTGCTGAGCTCCTCTGTCATTGAGGATGGGGATATTTGTGGAGCCTCCTCCTCCAGTGAGTTGTTTAATTGTCCACCACCATTCACGACTGCAAAGCTTAGATCTGTTGGTTGTAGGATCACTTGCTGCTTATGCTGTTTGGCACGCAAGCAGTCCTGTGTTCTAGCTTCACCAGGTTGGCACCTCATTTTTAGGTATGCCTAAAACCCCACTCTTCATTGAACCAGGGTTGATCCCCTGGCTTGATGGTAACAGTAGCATGGGGGGGCCAGGCGGTATGCCAGGCCATGTGGTATACAGGTTGTTCTTGAGTACAAGTCTACTGCTGCTGATGGCCCACAGCACCTCAGGGCTAGATCTGTTTGAAACCTATCCCATTTAGCTCAGTGGTAGTCCCACACAACACAACGGAGGGTATCAATGTGAAGACAGGACTTCATCTCCCCAATGACTGTGCAGTGGTCTCTCCTATCAATGCTGTCATGGAGATGCATCTGTAGCAGGCAGGTTGGTGAGGATGAGGTCAAGTGTGTTTTTCCCTCACCACCTGCCACAGGCCCAGTCTAGCAGCTTTGTCATTTAGGACTCAGCTAGTAGTGGTGCTACTCTTGGTGATGGACATTAAATCCCCCCACCCAGAGAACATTCTGCACCCTTGCCACCCTCAGTGCTTCCTCCAAGTGATATTCAACATGGAGGAGCACTGATTCATCAGTTGAGGGAGGGCAGTATGTGGTATGCCCATGTTTGGCCCAATGCCATGAGACTTCACGGGGTCTGGAGTCAATGCTGAGGACCCTGAGTGCAACTCCCTCCCTCTGAGTTGCACACCACTGTGCCACCTCTGCTGGATGGTGATGGTGGAGTCTGGGACATTTTCTGTATGTTATGGTTCTGTGTGGATGATTGTGTCAGGCTGTTGCTTGACTAGTCTGTGAGACAGCTCTCCCAATTTTGGCACAGGGGATTAGTGAACCAGATGGGTTTTTAACAACAACTATCGACAATGGTTTCACGGCCATCACTGGGCTTTTAAATCCTGACTTTTATTGAATTCAAATTCCACCATCTGCCATGCCGTTTGAACCTAGTTTCCCCAGTGCATTATCCTGGGTGTCTGGATTACTAGTCCAGCGACAATACCACTACACCATCACCTCCTCCTGGCAGGAGTTCAAATAATTGGCTGAATTAAAATGTTGTTCTCTATTGGTGACTTTTCCTAGATGCCTGCTAGACCACTGCTTAAAATGCTTCAGGAGAGAGAAAGCGTGCAAGTCAGGAAGAATGGTTCTTCATCAGACAGTCACTTGCTGTTAACTCAATTGCATTGGAACTGACACAGGCCGTATAAAAGTTAATGACCCAACCTACCATTCCCCACCTGAAGAGAGAATGTTGCAGATAAAATGCTCACAGCAGGCAGGCCTAATTGTGAAGGGAAAAAAAGTAAAAGCAGAAAGCTTTTTGATCAGATGTTTTCCATTTTCTTTACAGAGGAAAAAACTTGTGGACCAAGTTGTAGTTAACATGACCAATATAGTTGTGTGCTGAAAAAACACTGGACTAGTGTTATGGACAATGTATATTAAGGTCTTGCAATAGCCATGTGGGTAAGGGCATTGCGTGATGTGGAACTAAGTCACACATATCAGAATATCCCAGGTTGATTCTTTACCTAAGGTGTTGTCAGAATGTGGAACTTACTGCCATGTAGAGTAATGGAGGTGACTATGATATATTCAAGGGGAAGCTAGATAAGTACGTAAGGAAGAAAAGAATAACAACATATGCTGATAGTGTGAGATGAAGTAGGGTGGGAGGAATCTCATGTGGAGCATGAACACTGGCATAGACACGTTGGCTGAATTGGCTTGTTTCTTTGCCGTAATTTCTTTCTAATCCCGGTATTCCCAGTCGGATGAGCACCGAATTAACTGATCAGATTTGGGCTGCGAGAATTAGCCTTGACTAGGAATTGAATAATCAAATGGGGTTCCTGCTACAGGTTGTTATCAAGTAACACGACAGAAGGTGAGAGCAAATCCGCACGGGGTAGCAATGGTTTTCATGGACAAACTCTATTCACCGCCTGAATTCACGAATGAAAAATGGCCTTTGAGTGTGATGCCATATTCTAGCAGGGGTCAGTGGGATGGATTTTAACTTTCATTGTAGGTGGTAGCAGATCAATGGAAGGAAAATAAGACGGGGTTGCATAATGAGCGGCTGATCTGCTGAATGCTAAAATTATCCCTCAGTGGCTTCAGGAGTGGTGTGGAATAAACTAGAAAATAGGTAAATACATAAAAATAAAAATCAATATTCTTCCTGACGGAATCGTTATTTTAACAGATCCGTGCACATTCAGCGAATTAAGACGACTGTTAGGCTTTATTTTGAAGTGACTTTTACTTAGCAATAAAGGTTTTAAGGGCATTTTGTAACTTATGGGTCAATAATATCTTGACAGTAGCAGATCACACTTAAGCATAAAGGCCTGAAAAAAAAAATGATGGTCAAAATGCCTTGTAAGAGTGGTAGGTTAAAACACAGAAATAAAAAATTGCATTTACATATTGCTTTTCATGACCTTAGGGTATCTCAAAGTGCTTCTTGAAGTGAAGTCACTGTGGTGATATGGGAACCATGTTGTCTTCATTTACAAATTTGGAGCAGTAAATGAATCAGTTTCAGGATTTTATTGTCTGTATAAATATTACCATCTGATGGCTCTGCTTAGAGCTCCTAAAAATTCTTAAAGTTTGATGCTCAGTGCATCATACTTCTGGGCGCCCAGGGTGTATGTACACACGTGCAATTTCCCCCACATACTACTCAAAGAAGACATTGAATAAAGGCCATGGTGTACAGGGAGTGTGGAAAAATTAGACAGAGGTAGAATTTTGCCTGAACGATATGGTGGTAATCTGTTGGAGGGTATCATGTATCCTTAAGAGCGCTGCTCAAATTTCATCCATTGAATAAAGAGTAGATGGGGGGCAATTTGCTTAACTCGATTGCTTTCCAGGCACTGGAGATAAAAATCTATCCCAGTCTCTTGTTGTGTTTTTAACATTCTCACAACTATTCCAAGTGCTGAAATTGAGCAACATTAATGAAAGCCAAAGATCACACCTCCCACTTGTCCTCTCGATTGTGGAAGGTGATGATGTGAAAAGGGGAGAATATGATGATAATAATGAAAATAATCAGCATCATGATCATCAACACAATGTCTATTCACAGATTGAACAACAGGCAACCTTAACTCCCACAGCTTTGTCGATATATGCTGAGGAGCCAAGTGCTCCATTTCTTAAGTTTTGGGCTTGTCTTCAATGAATGAAGAATCCTTTTGTTTTTCATGATTTAAATTTGATGTCTGCAGTGTCAGTATGAAAGCTCTTGTAGACTGTGATGGTGCTCAGATGGATCTATTACACTACGCTGTGAGGAAATACAAGTAAAGACCTACCACATGAATGCCAGCTAATTAGACTCACCTCTCTGGACACGACACAACACGTATTATTGACAAATATTTTTTTTAAGTTGGAAAAGAAATAGATGGTTGCTTGAAATTCTCTCAGTCCAGATTGGAAGATTAATTTAAAGACCAAAGAATACATTCTCAGCTTGTGAAAGCAATATTTTTATTGCAATTTGTTGAAAGGAGTGTGTCAAAGCATTTTATAACCTAAGGGAAGTTTCATTATATTACAACGTGCCGAAGTTTTATAAAAGTGATGTTTCAATTGTCTCATAAATGAATAGAGTGGAGTGGGTATGAGTTGGCACTAAGGTGGCATATGGGTTATAAGGGACCGTGGGGGTAGGTGGGGGGCATGAGTTGGCATACATGGGCATGGGGAGTGTGTAAGTGTGAGGGGTGAGAGCTAGAGGGCCTAATGTTTAAGAAAACAACTGGGACAAAGCCCCAGAGTACAAGGGTGGGCCTTTTAATCTGATAACCTTTCAACAAGCCATGTGGTAGGTCATTACATCATTACTTGTATTTCCCTGCAGCGTAATGTAATAGATCCATTTATGCATCTGGTGCAATGGGCTCTCAGCCATCCCGAGCCTGCCACCCACCCCACCCCCACCCCAGAACAAAGATCCCGCTATTTGGGGTAAATTCGCCAGATGTGGGTGAGGCGAGCTGGGGAATTTTCCAGCCCACCTCAGGAGATGAAATCCAGGCCTATGTGTCAATAAAGGGATTTAGTGTGTTTGAGCTTCTCAATGGCAATTAGGGGTGAACAATAAATGCTGGCCTTGCCAGTGATGCCCATATCCCAATAAAAAGAACTCCATGAAATTAAATTCTGGGGGTCAAATTTGTGGCATTGAGTGAAGACCAGGTGGACAATGGGTAGTGCGATCTTATTGTCTGCCCAGAGTCCTTGTGAAAGGACTGAGCTAATGACAAAAATTGGGTCACATTGTCTCACTTCACTATGCATGGTGAGTTGCGAATGCTGCATCGGTGTCAGAGGCAGCTTGCTGTTTTGAGGCTGTAGGAAATCGGGCTGCCAGAAATGATGAATAAAGCGGGGAAGCAATTGTGATTGGGAAGGGTCCTGGATAGGTAGGCAGCAAGGGAGAAAATGGTTGTGGGCACAGGTTCCCACAAAAATCGTTAAAAGTCTTACCTGCTCTAATTTTTCAGATGGCTTGCAGTGGTGCTGATTTAGGCTGCAGTACAGCCAATACTAATCTATGGTATGTGTGTAATACATGTTCTTCCCAACATTTGTCAAAATTGTGCTGGGGTCCTATTGGAATGGGGTTCCTGCCTGAAGCAGGCAATCACTATGGCCACCCTTGGGAAGGCCCTAAGCATGATGGTGGTCAGTAGATTGGGAGCAGGAATGGGCTAGTAGTGCATATCTGCAATTTTCAAAGCACTACTGTCCTGTTTGTGCATGGCAGAGGCAGTGAAAATCACGCACTTAAATTTAGACTGGATTTTCATGGAGATAGGGAGACTCAGTGAAGGGTTAAAAATGATGGGTGGAACCCGGATCCAGAAGTCCTGCCCCCATTCTCGGCATTTCCGATATTGACAGCTGGGTGAAAGGGGGCAGATTGTAAATCGCATATGCAGCAGCTACTAATCAGCCAGCCCATTTAACGAGATAGGACAGAATAGAAAGTCATGACTTTCACCCTCAAAACTTCCAGAACTCGGGATGTGTGTTATGTGAATTGGTGCTGGGGACGGGAACAGATCTGAAGGACAGGGTAATGGATTCAAAGCCTTATGTGGAGCTGTGTGAAGCAGCAGCTGCAAAGCTGAACTTCCCTGAGTTAGAGGCTGGTGTTTGCTGTCAAGGAAGAGGGGGCTGGGGTGTTTGTGAAAGACCAAAGGCTCATCCATGTGGGCTCCTGCTCATCACTCTTTGCTTCATCAGCCAAGTGGGTGACATTACAGACTACCAGTCTCACTGGGTTAGGAGTGTGTAGGCATGAAGGAAGGGAGTTTGCTGAAATGGGCACAGTACCTTCACACATGTGCCATGTAGAGGAAAGGCAGTAACAACAACATACGGCTAGAGACAGGGTACCCGGACATGAGGTAGCAGAGCCAACATTCAGACCAGTAAGAAGGAGATGGGTGAGATATTACCCGGATGGAAGAGTCCACAGGAACAGGCTCAGTTTCCTGGACATGACAGAGGGGCAGTGTAGGCGAAGGCTTAGGATGTCTCAGGATATGGTAAGGGAAGCCTGTACCATGTTGGAGGCAGACCTTACGCCTCGGACAACTGATGCATACACCCTTCCAATAACAGTCCAAGTCACCGTGGCCCTCAACCTTTATGCAGCTGGGTCCTTCCAGGCCCCTGCCTCTGACCTCTGTAGCATCTCACACTCATCCGCTGACAGGTGTAAAGCAGCAGTCACCGATGCCCTCTGTACCAGGGTGAGGGAGCACATTAAGTTCCCATCGGATGTGGGGTCCCAGAGTCAAAGATCAATGGGGCTCACGTCTGGATGAGTGCAGTTCCAACAACATGCAAGAAGCTTGACACCATCCAGGACAAAGCAGCCCGCTTGATTGGCATCCCTTCCATAAACATTCACTCCCCCCACCACTGGTGCACAGTAGCAGCAGTGTGCACCATCTACAAGATGCACAGCAGGAACTCGCCAAGGCTCCTTAGACAGTACCTTCCAAACCCACGACCACTACAATCTAGAAGGACAAGGGCAGCAGTCACATGGGAACACCACCACCCGGAAGTTCCCCTCCAAGTCACTCACCACCTTGACTTGGAAATATATCACCGTTCCTTCACTGTCGCCAAAATCCTGGAACTCCCTCCCTAACAGCACTGTGGATGTACCTACAACACAGGCACTGCAGCGGTTCAAGAAGGCAGCTCACCATCACCTTCTCAAGGGCAATTAGGGATGGGCAATAAATGCTGCCCTAGCCAGCGACACTCACATCCAGTGAATGAATAAAATAAAATGTCAATAGCAGGTTTTCCACAAGTGTAAGGCATAATAGATTGCATATACAGCGCCATTAAAGCACCATCACAGGAGGCGCACAGATACAAAGGGCAGGATTTTCTCCCCCTGTCGGGGATGAAGTTGAAGGTCGCGCCTCTGATCGGTGCCCCTGATCAGGGGCGTGGTACCATTTTACGTGGGCGAGCCAATTAAGGCCCACCTAGCGCAACGTCCGCATGGAAGCGCTGAGCGCTCCCTGTGCAGGCAGGGATCAGGGAGATCGGCTGTTCTGTCACAAATATTAGAAATAGAAAAAAAAGAAATTCCTGACATGTCCCCTCATGCGATGTCCATAATTTTTACAAAGACTTTAATAAAAAATTTTTTAAACCCACATGAAACCTCATCCCACCTGTGGCTTTTTTTAATTCGCGCCGGGGCTCCCGGCCTTAGGGTTGGATGGGCAGGTCCATTAATTAGTTAATGACTCTGACAATGGCCTCAAGTGGCCATTGACAGGTCGGCGGGCGTGCAGCTGATTTCGCTGCGCCCCCGCCTACCGGAAAATTTAAATGGGGCGCGGTGATGCCCGAAGTCATCCCGCGTCATTTTACGCGTCGGCGAGTGGGCCCCGCCCCCCTCGCTCGCCGATGGGAAAATCCTGCCCAAAGTCTTTTACTCCATTAATGTCCAGCTTGTGTGCAATCACATTAAGCTTTTTCTCCACATCTGTGCAAGATTCCGTAGAAGCTGCCATGACTCATTCATCCTGAGAAAATCCAACCTGCGCCACCTTTCTCAGCCTATACCCCAGGTCTGTGGCTGGCTGCTGGGCAACAAACGTTACCCATTGTGGAAGTGGCTGCTTACTCCATTGCGCCATCTGGAAACAGTGGCAGAGCGTCGTTATAATGCCAGTCATCATCATACCAGGGCAATAATTGAGCAAGCTGTTGGCATTTTAAAAATGCGTTTCCGATGCCTAGCCCACTCAAGGGGAGTGCTGCAATACTCCCCGGTGCTGGTCTCAAGGATAGTGGTGGCCTGCTGCATGCTGCATAATATGGTACCACGAAGGGATATACACATTCAGGATCCAGAGCCCGGTGAAGTAGACCACTCATTGGAAGAAGGAGAGGTGGGGTATGAGGTGGAGCCATTTACCTCTGGCGAAGATGGAACTGAGGAGGACGAGAAGGGTGAGGAGGGGGGACAATGGCGGAAATGTTGAGAGGTGTGCCTGGGTATTCAGGGTCAGCTTTGCACCTGATGCCATAGTCAGCAGGGAGGACCTAATACAGAGGCGCTACTCATAACCAACATTGAGGATATAGATGCACCCTCGGAAGCAAATGGCTGTCAATCCATTGATATATTAAGTGCCTGTGAGACCGTAGACACCCCACCTCTTCCAGGAGGTGCCCATTCCCCGACACGAGAGAAAATCTGCAAGTGTCCTTGAGACTCTCTTGCATCACAATGGCTGAAGTCTTCATCTCATAAGTCTGCATTCAGCCACATTGAGGGATTGACCTTGAGATGGCATGCAATGGAGGGGCCTGCACATGTACTTTGCATGCTGTGAAATACAGGGTAAACAAGTCGTCAAGTGACTAAGTGAAGCCTGACCCCTGTTTCAAGAGTGCGCCAATATGATTGATTGACCAGCTGAAACGCTGCAAATCAAGATTGTGCAGCATAAATTAACATTTTGCCATGTGTGCCAGGCAATTCTCCAAGAGAATTCAATGACTTCCCCTTGACATTTAATGGCATTACCATTTCTGAGTCCCTCACTATCAACATCCTGGGTGTTACCGTTGAACAGAAACTGAACTGGATCAGGTGTATAAATACTGTGGCTACAAGAGCAGGTCAGAGGCTGGTAGTGAGTAACTGACCTTCAGACTCCCCAAAGCTTATCCACCATCTACAAAACACAAGTCAGGAGCGTGATAGCATATTCTCCACTTGCCTGGATGAGTGCAGTTCCAACAGCTTTCAAGGAACACAACACCACCCAGGACAAAGCAACCCGCTTTATTATTACCACATTCATCATTCATTCCCTGCACCACTAACGCATAATGGCAGCAGTGTATACCATCTGCAAATCGCACTGCTGCACCTCACCAACGCTGCTTCAACAGCACCTTCCAAATATGCCACCTCAACCAACTGGAAGGATAATGGCAGCAGATGCAGAGTGTCATGAAAATCTGATTGCTGCCATGAATTACTTTTGGGCATATTGAACTTTTTAAGGAAGATTTGTGTGTTTTGAAAGAATTATAAACAAGGATGAGGAAAAGATGGCTGATAATGTAAAGTGACCGCTTTCTGGAAAATTCCTATGTGGATGATACTGACAGACCTGTCCTGAGAGAACATGGAATGTCGTGCCTGAAAAGGAGTCATGGCTTTCTTCAAGCAGAGACATTTTGGAGGAAGATAGGAAAGATGCGAAAGGCTGAACTTTGATCTCCTGTGGTTGTGGAGACAAAAGGCTGATTTGTACGTCTCAGCAGTCACCCAAAAAATCATCTCCTGTTGATTTATATCTCAGAATATGTAAATAGTTCTGAGATAGGTGCAAGACAACTATTTCCTCTCATGGAATACACTGGGAAAATGGTTTAAAAAGCTAGCTGTAGATCAGTGCAGTGTGGGTGTTGGTGTGCTGAGAGTGACAGCACAAGAAAACTAACTAGTCACCCCTGCCATTGTAGGCAGAGTCTCTCTCACTCTCTCTCTCTCTCTGTGTTGCTGGAGGCAAGGCTCAGCAGAATCCACAATCAAAAAGGAAATAGGACAGCCTCTTCAGCTACCCTGCAGAACCAAGTGTCTCCAAACCAACTGTGAAACTGTCAAAGTCAGCTCTACCAGAATCACCCAAATTAATGGCTGCAATGTACTGCCATCTATGCCTCATGGACAAACTTTTATTTGGACTCTTAACTTCTCATTTCTGATCTGTGTGTATGCATGCTGCGCTTTTATTATTATTTTCTCAGTTTTCACTAATGAATAAACTTACTCTTTCTTTGACTCCTGAAAGCCTGGTTATATTGTCTCCTAAAAGATAAATACATTTGGACTGGGAAAAGGTATCCATGGGGGGAAAGGGATCCCATTTAAATTAACCTTGTTGTGACCAACTGAGGGGATTGAATAAAGATAGGGAGCCAGCTCATTCATCCTCACCTGGGAGCATAACAAAATTAGGGCCCCATTTGGGAAGTTGACAAATTGTGGGACCTCGCCTGGGGACCACTTGTAATAATAGGGATACCACCACCTGCAAGTTCCCCTCCAGGCCGCACATCATGGAGACTTTGAGTGAAAATGCTGTGTATTATTGTTGGGTCGAAGTCCTGGAGCTCCCTTCCTAAATGCACTATGGGTGTACCTACACCACATGGACTGCAGTGGCTCATGAAGGCATCTTACCACCACTACTTTCTCAAGGACAATTCAGAATGGTCATCAAATGCTAACCTAGGCAGCAATGCACACATCCAGTGGTTGACTGTTATCAGCCGTGAAAGTATTACTGAGCCCTAACTTTATGATGGATGGTGAGCTTGCATGGCCACACCCTTCATATCTGTCAGGTGACTAAGAGATGGACATCTGACTCCAATCTTCACTGGCACTGGTAAGAACATGTTTAACCCCATTATCATATGTGCCACTCAACAAGAATAGACCAATACATTGATCCTTTGATTTCTATTCTGTATTTACAAACATTGGGAAAGGCATATAAAAGAGGTATAACACCACATGTAAACCCATTAATGATTGAGCCACTGTTTGTGGACACTCTTACCCAAAGCACCCCCTGCCCCCCCATGTTGTCTCAGAGGAGGTGGAGGCAGGCTGCTCACCTCTCTGCCTATGTAAGGCATTGAGGAGATTCTTGGCCGGCCTCTCAATGCAGGTACATGTTGTGGACCTACCTGAGACTGTGACACCTGCGATCCTGCAGGGGTCACTGGAGCACGCACTGCAGACGGTGGGTCTGGCGGAGGGGCCGGGGAGCCATGGAAGTTGAGTGTGCAGAACTGCTCTCAGCACCCTCATCCTCCTCTGCCACCTCCTCAGCCCTGGGTTAACATTCTGGTGAGTTAGAGGGGGTGGGCTACTGGAGCGCAGCAACCATTTGTGTCACCAGTGAGAACATTCTGTTAAGGGTACGCGGCTCCTCATGTCTTCCATGGAGGACAGTGCTCAAACTCTGTACCGACTGCTCCAGCTTTCTGAGTGAGTCTTGTTCTCTTTGCAGGATTTCACTCTGCTCTTACATCCACTCGGAATGATGCTACATGTGACTCCCCATGAGATTGACCAGTCTCTTGTGGTTGGAGCTCATACGATTGAGCCTCCGAGACAAGGTGGAGTTTGTCACCACGATAGGATCCTCCATTCACAGTGCATGAGCTCGCCTTGTCTCGGGGAACTCCACCATGCACCCGCACATCTGCTCTGCTGATGTAATTACTGTGCTCCGTCAGGTGACTCCTGAGGCCAACTTGAGCAACATCATCACAGCCGTCCCTCCTCCGAGGGGAGCTGTGCACAGATGTTTCTGACTCTATCACCTCCTCCTGCACTCTAGTGCACTGCCCTCCCCCACATGCAACCGTCTCTAAACGCATGGTACTTTCCTCCTCAGTGCTAGTATCTGTGCTGGTGGACTGTGGGTTGGTAAGATGGGATGATGCTCCTCGGACATCTCTTCCTCCTCCTTCTCCTGAAAGCTGAAGGATGTTCTGGCCCTGGGGGTTGTGCATGCAATGATGGGATCTGTGGGAGACACAACGGGATATGATCAGTGTAATCTTTGGTCAGTGGGAGAGCACATGCAGTTACAGGACAATATCAGAAATCACTTGAGCTGAACTATCAGCCTGATACCATTCCTTCATGCTCTACCATGCGCCGATTGTCCCTTATGCTGAATAACCATCACCCCCACTCCCATGCTCTAAGGTGCCTATAACACCACCTTTGGCACCCACACTGGGCGATTAACCATCTCTAACATTAGCCAGGGAGGGCGCACGTGCAATTTGCATGGCCCTGTTCTCCACTGGGTGAATCAATCTCAGCTTCTCACTCCCACCCCCCTGTTTGGACCACCTCCTTTGCATTTTGTGCTCTCCTGCAAGTAATCAATTAAGACAAGTTTAAGGACATTGACTACTACATTCAGGTATTAGCCTATTCTTTTTGGGAGTGTGTCAAAATAGGCATTCCATTGCCACCCAATGAATGCTTAGATATTCAAGAATGTCATGTTCATTCAGTCATCCCTGGCGATGGGGGTAACAGGTGCCAGCTGCATCCCACCTGTTGTCTCATTCATGTGGCGCCCAAGCCGTGATGAGCCATCTCCTACAGCATTAAGACCAGTTGGACAACCTTTTAACTTTCATTCACCTGACAGCTTCTGAAGTATCTTCCCACACAGCCTTGTGAACCCGTGACAATTTCCTCCCTCTTGCAGCGACTGACTCCCAGGACTGCCTTTTATGTCGGGCCCAAGTGTAGAAACACCCGTCTCCTAATTCGCGTACCACCTCTGCCTATAGGAAGTGTTTCTGGGGTCAGCCGCCCGACTGCTGCCAGCTCCCACCCCGCCAGCAATGAAGAACCATGCCTCTGGAGCCACTTTTTCCCAAAGGTGGTGCGAAAAGCCAGGTATTTTCCAAACTTTCATTACCCACCTCCAGGATGAAGATCCAGGCCATGGACTCAAATGTGTTAGGTGCCGAGCACCTTTAGAAATTAATTAAAATTACAGCATCAGCAGTATCTTTTAGAACCATAGAACACTACAGCACAGAAAAACAGGCTATTCGGCCCTTCTAGTCTGTGCCGAAATATTATTCCGCTAGTCCCATTGACCTGCACCCAGTCCATAACCCTCCAGATCTCTCCCATCCATGTATCTATCCAATTTATTCTTAAAACTTAAGAGTGAGCCCGCATTTACCACCTAGATGCTTTATGTCACTTGAAAGTACTAAGAATTGTTAAAAACTAAAAAGCATGCTAAAATAATGCAATATAAATTCACATAACACAGACCCTTCTGCACTGCACATTTTGTACCTGTCAAGTTACAGAATTGAATGGGACATTGCTATAAAATATTGGGACATGGATAGCACTCTTTTCTCTGAGTCAGATGGTTGTGGGTTCCAATTTTATTCCAGAATTCTAGGTTGACACTTCAGTGCAGTACTGAAGGTGTGTTGCACTTATGGAGGTGCTGTCTTTTAGATGAGATGTTAAACTGAGGCCCTATCTGCCCCTTCAGCTGGATTTGATATCCCATGGTGCTATTACAAAGGCGAACAGGGGAGTATTTTTTTACAAATATATTTTTCTTCTCCCACCTATTTTTAAATTTATTTCGATCTATCGTTTTATCTCCACCTTTTAGCCCATCTTGATCCCTTCCCCCCACCCCACCCCCACTAGGGCCATCTGCCACTAGCTTGTCCTGCTTGCTACCCTTAATGTCCCCATTAGCACATTCCTTAGATAACATCACCACCGTCAACACCCCTTTGTCCTTTTGTCTATGACATCTTTGGCAATCTCTTCTTTGCCTTCACCTATAACTGGCCCCCTATCGAGCTCTACCTGTCCCACCCCCCTTTACCAGCTTAGATTTCATCCCATTTCTCTATTTCCTTAGTTCTGATGAACTGACGGACTCGAAACGTCAACTGTATTCCTCTCTGCAGATGCTGTCAGACCTGCTGAGTTTTTCCAGGTATTTTTGTTTTGGTTCTAGATTTCCAGCATCCACAGTATTTTGCTTTTATTATAGTATCCAAAGTGTGTTGGCCAATACTTATCCCTCAATAAACATCACAAGAACAGATTATCTGGTCATTATCAAATTGCTTTATGTGGGAGCTTGCCATAAGCAAATTGGCTGCCACATTTCCTAGGTTACAACAGTGTCTACAATTCAAAAATCATTGACTATAATGCACTTTGGGATAGATTGTGGTGATGAAAGGCATTATTTAAATCTGAGTTTTTAAAAAAAATAACTTTCAGCTGGAATATCATAGAAAAAGTGAAAGGAACAAAACACAGGAGCTTCGTAAATATACCCAACTGTTTCTTTTTAAATAACTGGAAAATTTAAATTTTTATATTTTGCCACAAAATATTTCTTTATTTGTTCGAGTTTCCTACAGATACCGCATAAATCAGGAATAGTGAAAGAACATGGATTTTTAACTAAAGCGAGGGTTCAGCGGCTGAGCTTATTGATTTAACCGTCTCAGCAACACAAGAGCCTTTCCCAGTAACAGAGAATCAATACTTAGAGAAAGCTCATGGGTTCCTATTTCTCACGCAGTTGACAGATTCCAACATAAGTAAAAATCTTTTGTTTTTCAAGCTGTTTTCAACAAAGCAACTGTGAGCAACAATAAGTCATAAAAGTCCATTTTAACACTGCTATAACTAGAGAAGCTGGAATTGTTTCCCCAAGAGCAGGGGAGGTTAAAGGAAGATTTGACAGATGTTCAAAATCATGAGTAGCTTTGATAGAATGAAAAAGGAGAAACGGAGGGATGAATTTTACAGGGGTAGGGGGTGGGGGGAAGTGGTGGGGAAGGGGTGGCGGCCCCCAGTAGAAAAGTCAATCTGGAGCAGACTGATTTTAAAAAAAACGGCTGCCCTGCAGCAATAATGCACTGGGGTGGCCTTAATAAGCTGAGAGTGGGAATTCTGCCCCTCAGGGAAAGGAAGTCCTGTCCTCGAGGGCTGCAGTTGAATAGTCCCACCAGCGCCAGATCTTAGTAGTGGCCACTGCTGGGACTACAAGCAGTCCTGAAGAGAAGATCCTGGATGCTGGACTTGGAGGTGAGTCCGAGCATTTTGGTGGGGAAGGGATCAAAGACCCTAGCAAGGAGAGGGAGAGGGATGAGAGGGTCAGGTTCAGGGGGCCAGGTTGGGAAGCACAAATTGGGGGAGGGGGGTACAATCTTTTGGGGGGTGCCCCTGATGGACACAGGGAACCTTTAAAGGAGGTTCCCCCTCCCTTGTTTCCACTTTTACCCCAAGGTGGTGAAAAAGTAGTCTGGCTTCCTTAATTTTGCCGTCCCTAGCCACACGTATTATTGCAGTGGGGACGGAAACAAACCCTTAACTGACCATTAGTTGGTCAGTTAAGCGCGTTAGAATGTCTTAAGGGCAGGTAGACTTGTTAATGCCTTACCAGCCCACCGTATTATGGAGGACAGCGCATGGGTTGGCAGGAAGGTGGTGGGCTAGCCACCTGTTCTATGTAATGTGCCACCGCACCTGTAAATACATTGGCGGAGTCTGTAAAATTCCCCATAGAAACTGTTTCCAGTGGCAGAATGGCCAGTAGCCATGGGAAACAGACTTAAGATAATTGGCAAAAGAACAAGAGGTGAGGTGAGGAAAGATTTTTTTTTAAACACAGCATGTAGTTATTTGGAATGCTCTGTCTGAAAGGGTGGTAGAAACAGATTCAATAACAAATTTAAAAAGGAATTGGATAAATATTTGAAGAGGAATAATTGCAGGACTGTGGGGAAAGGGCAAGCTGGGGAGACTAATTGGATAGGTCTTTGAAGATCTGGCAAAGACATGATGAATTACATGGCCTCTTTCTGTGCTGTTCGTTCTATGACTCTATGAAGAGGAGCAGGATTAAAGGGAACTGAATTTTACTTAAGGCTTGAAAAATGTGTTATTTACTGACAAGTGTAACAATTTGCTAATTATGTGCGTTCTGAAACATCTCTAACAATACACAAGGTGGTTAAAGTTTTCTTCATGCAGTGCATTTTGTAGAATGACATTACTGTGGCCAGACAGTATGAGAGGATATGCTTTATAGCATTCCAGAGTTTTGATTCATAAATAGACATTTATTGTTAATGAAAGCATTTTAATGACTGATAATTTTAACAAATGCATTGGAATGCTTAAACAACAGAGGTGAACTAAATTTGAAACATTATGAAGTGAACTTAGGATCTGTATTGCTGATGGTGCTGATGCCAACTTGGAAATCCTGCCCCAGTAAAGATCAGTCCCTTGAGTCAGAAATTTGAGAGTGTAAGCCCCATTCAGAGCTTGAGCACACAGCCTAGGCTGAGAAATTGCAGTATTGAGGAAGTACTGCAATGACAAAGAAGCCACCCTTCAGAAGTGCATGCAAACGTTCACATGGTAAAGAGCAGGGATGTCTCCTGGTGTCCTGGCTGTTGTGTATTCACTTTGTTGTTGTATAGTTCATATATCTGATTTACCTCAGAGCAATGCAAGAAAGACACTAGTTTTAAGTCTACAACAGGTTTATTTACAGTGCTTTAAGATATCTCAGCAAGATGTCTCCACACAAGTTCACAATTTTGGGCCTCAGGTCTTTTCTCTGCAAACTTCTGTATAACGTCTGTTAAGCAATCAAGCAAGTATACATAGATTAGTGAACAGGCTAACATAACCACATGTAGATCAATTAAACCATTGAGCACTACATCTGTTCCCCCTTTTAACTAAAGACATTATTTGAAATTAAATCATCCTAAACAAAACGTAGACATCAAGTCATTTCTTAGAGTTCACAACAGCCAGGACACCGAGAGACATCCCTGCTCTTTACCACGTGAACATTTACATGCACTTCTTCTGAAAAATGGCATCTTTGTCAATGCAGTACTTCCTCAGTACTGCAATTCCTCAGCCTAGGTTGTGTGCTCAAGCTCTGGATGGGGCTTGCACTAACAAACTTGTCTGTTTTCTCTGGGCACAGAAATAGTCTTTGAGGTACAAAGTTATCTGAGGTCTACGATTAGAAATTTGAAATTGTCGTTCTGCGCAATTAACTTGATAGTGTGAACCCGCAATTAACTTGACCTTGCATTTATACTGATGAAGATGATTTGGCCATCTATAGATGCGTGGACGATGATCACCTGATCCTGACGTAGCTAACAATATAGTCAGCACTTGGTGATCAGTGCAGTGAGTGAACTTTCTACCATGGAAATACATGTGCT
This sequence comes from Cetorhinus maximus, assembly GCF_964194155.1. Lineage (NCBI taxonomy): Eukaryota > Metazoa > Chordata > Chondrichthyes > Lamniformes > Cetorhinidae > Cetorhinus > Cetorhinus maximus. The sequence goes on along the minus strand of NC_135883.1, from coordinate 12,403,502 downwards.
AATGTTCAGATGTGTAGATGGAGACTAATGCATCCCACTCTCCAGTAGATTATTTGCATTCAGTTTGAGGCCAATAGGCGTGATGCATAGGCGATTAGTCATTCGCTTCCTTCAATGTACTGAAAATACAGCTCCAATTACATTTCCTGATGCATCTGTTGTGACACATGTTTCTACATGTGGGTTGAAATGTGCATGGATCGCTGGAGATGCTATTTGCACTTTAACATTTCAAACAGTGCTTGCTATGTGATTGTCCATTCCCATTGTGCATCTTTGCTGAGTAGCTCCCGAAGAGACACTACAATCTCTGCATACTTAGGAATGAATTTCTGATAGAAGTTGGTAGTACTGAGGAATGATGCTAACTCTTTTCATATTAGACAGGGTTGAAAGGGCACGAATAGCTTTGACGTTGTGCGATAGCACCTGGTCTCCAACTATCTGGAGACCGGAAGATCTGGGCCATTCTATAAATATAAGAGTGCAAGTTTCTTCTTTCTTGTCCATTTGTCACTTGAACCAGGCAGTCCAAGAGTAGTAGGCAGGTAGTGCAGGAGTCCCCTGGGGTCCTGTTCACAAATCGGTTTTCCATTTTGGAAGCTAGTGAGGGCGCTGGTTCCTCAGAGTGCAGTTAGAGCCAGGTTTGTGGCACCATGAGTGCCTCAGCTGTACAGGAGGGGAGAAAGAAGAAAGGAAGAGCTATCATGATAGGAGAATCATTGGTTAGGGGAACAGACAGGTGTTTCTGTGGCTGTAGGCCTGACTCCAGGATGGTATGTTGCTTCCCTGGTGCCAGGGTCAAGGATGTCACAGAGCGGCTGCAGGACACTCTTCTGAGGGAGGGTGATTAGCCAGAGGTCGTGGCCCATATTGGTACCAATGATTTAGGTAGGAAGGGGGATGTGATCCTGCAATCAGGATTTAGGGAGCTAGGGAGAAAATTAGCAAGCAGGACCTCTAATGTAGTAATCTCCAGATTTCTCCCAGTGCCATGTGCCAGTGAGTACAGAAATAGGAGGATAAGGCAGATGAATGCGTGGCTGGAAAGATGGTGCAGGAGGGAGGGCTTTAGATTCCTGGGACACTGGGACTGGCTCTGGGGAAGATGGCACCTGTACAAGCCAGATGGGTTGCACCGTAACAGAGCCGGGACTGAGTTCCTTGCGGGTGCTTTGCTAGTGCTGTTGAGAGGGCTTCTGCTACTAAAGGGATTCTGCAAACTGCCTTCTGCCACTGAGCCCATGTCATAACCTAAATATCTGACTGCAAAGGGCCTGTTTTCAGCCTCCTAACCTTAATTTTTTTTATTAAGTCCTAATAATGGCTTTGATTTGAAATATTATTCATTCATTTACAATGGAATGCTGGTCCAACACAGGGTAGAGTTCAGACATTATATCCAATCAGGCTTCTTTGGCCAATGACCTCGCCCATTTAAAACCACATCACAATTTCCGTGGCCACAAGTGTGCCCCTCAGCTCATCCTTTACAGTTATTGGTTTGTAACTCCCCACCTTAAATGATGCCACAAGACCCTTGAAGCTTTCAGCAGCCACTGGGGTTTCTCCAGGAGTTGGAGGAGTCAGCTCCACTCGAGCATATTGCCAGAAGGTGGCCAGACATGGTTTAGAGTAATCAGCAGCAGCCAGGGTGAGCTTGGGGCCATCGGTCACCACTTTCTGCACCAACTGCTACCCCGCCTCCGCCATCTTCACAATGTCACCTCCGGGAAAGACCCTGAGTTGGACAGGAAGTGCACACTCATTAGGGGCTTGAAGTGCTCTGCTGCCTGTATTGCAGAGAAAACTCCATTGGCATCAACAAAAAGCAGAAGAGACTATTTAAATTAAGGCAGCGTGCTTCTTGCAAAACACAACATGGCTTTAAACATCAAGAAGGCCCCCTCAATAGTGCCATTTAAAGGGATCATACAGAACGTGCAGTTTAGTTGCTGATTTGCCACTTCGGAATCTGCTTAACTGCTTGATGCTTAGTTGTCTGTTGCATCACTCTGGAACATCCACTGCCTAAAGACTGAAAGATTTTGCTGTTGTTACTCTATTATAGGCTGCCTTGAAGATAAAGATGACTCAAACTAAACAACACAATGAAGTGTATTATATTACCCAAAAAACACATCCTTAGGTTATATCACCCACGTTTATCTTCCTCTAGGCAACCCAAAAAGTATTCAACTCTTCCAGATATACTTTAATTTACTTAAAATTCAAAACTACGAACTATGAATACCCAATAGTTACTGTCAACAAAAATATGTATAATTAATTAAAGAAATTATCTATCATACATTGGACAGACAAAGTGTGTAATATAGTCCAAGTTATTTAACTGAATGCTTTCTCTATTTAAAAATAAATCAAAATAATCATATGCTTATATTTGTCAAGATTCAAGTAGAAATCTAAATTGATTTTTGAACAGACCCTGTCTGAACCCTGGATAATTCTGCACAGTTAGCTTTTTCACACATTAGATAAGTGAGATGACTGAGCTATTATTCTCCTGCTGCACTGTCAATCATTGTGTAGACTGAGAGAGTCATATCTGTTGATTTGGAACAGAACAACTGTTTTTTTTACATAATTTATTTCCAATTGCTTGGCTTTTTCCTCCTGCTTCTAATGATTCTGTAAAATCAGGTAGACAATGACAAGAAATTATCAATGAAAAAGAGAATGACAAGCAAACTAAAACCTCCGAGGTATTTTTCCATCCTGATTGCAGAGTCACACTCCTCCAAATGGATATTATTTGAATTGGATCCAAAGTGAAACCACTGAATTAAATATTAAAGAAGTTGGGTAGTGGGCTTTCGTGAAATGAGGCCTCAATTATAGGCACTAAACCACCACAAAATCAAATGTTTTGGATGACTATGTACGCGCAGCATTATAAAGTAAATATGAAAATTACAAACCACCTGTAACTTCCTTCTGGTTGGCAACACAAGAATTCCTGGGAGAGACTTAATGTCATTGCCAATATAATCGTGGACATATGAAGATCAGCAGACAAAAAATACTACTGTGCATGCACACCATTTAATGATTGTGGAGATTCAAAGCCTGTGAACTCAACCACTCTCTGGTTTAACAAGCCACGCAGGGTACTATCCTTCTTTTCTTGAAGCTTCTAGGGGAAATTCGGAAGCAAATAACTTTTGCCTTTATAATTCTGATGTTTACATGACATTCAACCGAAGGCATATAATGCCATTGGTCAGTTGGGAGTGGGAGGGACAATTTTCAACGGGAGCCCGCTTTGCACCAGCCACCTGATGGCTCCTGTGAGAAGCCCGAGCCTTTCTCATGGTTGGGTATCTCCTATAACTGAGCTGTCAAACCATCTTCTGAGCAGACTCCAGCTGTCACTTCAACAACTGACATAGGGCACTACAGACAAAGGCCGCTGTCTGTTTCAGGTAGGAAAGTTAGCCACTCTTTTTGAGGCCTGCTCAAAAGGGCAGGGCTTTTGATTCAACTTTCAACAACCTGTCATCCCACCTTCCAGCATAAAATAGGTCACAAGTCACCACCAGACTTCCAAATACTCTGAACAAATCTGAATGATCCCACTTGGAGTCTACTAGTATCATTAATTTAGTTCATTGATTATGGTAATGACTTGACGTACCGGACAGGTTTCTACTTGGAACAGGTAACTTTGCTACAGAGAGCTTTCAGAAGCTACTTGCTTGAACCAGGTCCTCAACTAGAAAGCCACGCCCCCCCCCGGATTAGGCCTTATTGGTCGGAGTCGCCAAGAATAATCACATGGTCAATTTCTACAATTATCCTTGCTTATTAGTAACTTTTTCTTTATAATTTCTTTGCCATGGAGGATTTTCTATCTGGTTAATGTCTGAACAGATTTTTTATGGAAATCACAAATTTGGGTGCCAAGGTCAACAAACCATGCAGAGTCTGAAAAATCCTGAATTCCCACTATGCACATGTGCCTGTACATGAAACTCTGCATTCGTAAAATTAACCCTACAGTCTACATAATGGAGTTAAAACATTGCCAATTATAAATTCCATTACAGCTTTATGGCACAGTGGATGGTAAATGCTGAGCAGCACAAATCCCAGAGGGAAAATTGAAACAGCTGACAAAACGGTTTTTGCAATTTGTATAGTGTGAGGAGAAGTTCTGAACCCAGGAAATGATGTCCCTGACTACTTGTGGTGATGTTACAGTAAAGCAAACATTTAATAAAAGAATAAAGAGAAAACAAATAAAACACAATTACACTTAAACACATAAATGACTTCACACAGTAAATAGTACTTTAAAAGAGTTCCACAAATCTTAACTTAACTACCCTCAGAGCTAACCCTCCCATTTGCTGTTCAACTGTCCTTATTGAATTTAGAATCTATAGAAGTCCGGTACTTTTTTTACCACACAGTGCTTTTTCTTCGGGGTGTCTTCTGAGGCTGGCAGCAACTGGTTCTTTCAGTCTGGCCTTGTTCACACTGTCTTTTGGGAGATCTAAGCAACTGACCCCTCCACATAGGCTTCGGTACTTCCTTAAATGCTTTCCTTCCCTTTTGATCTCCCTATTATCTCAACCAGTCTCTTCAGAAATGCTTTCTCCCCAGAATCGATTGGACTATTCTTTACTTTAGCTCTTAGACTTGTAATAACAAACTTACCCCATCTTTACCTTACTCACACCTTTCACAGCCTCCATATATGAACCACAACAGCTCAATTCAAAAACACTCCTGTTATTGCTTTATGAAAAACTCTGACGTTCCTCTTGGTTCATTAACATATCAAAACGACTTCTTACTGTTGACTTTAGACCCTTGCCGTCACTCTGGCTCTTAATCCAATTATAGCCTGACTTCCGGTACATAAGAAAATATGCCAGGGTTATTACCAGAAGAAAAATATGACAATTTCTTGTTTTCTTGACAACAGCAAAACTAAATAAGGTGCTTGTTGAAGTAATTCCTGGGTGCCAGTTAGTAGTAACCTTGAGCTGCAAGTGATTTTCAAAGTATGTTCACAGTCCTTTCACTTTGGAGTTCAGGTTGGTGGGATGAAAGTTTTCTCCCCCCCCGCCCTTGCTGAAATCTTGAGTAAAATTGACTTGAAGTTTTAACATGGATAGTAAGGATGGGCCCAATACTCTATAAAATTTCTTATTATTATTTGCCAAATGACAACATTTTCTTTTCAATGGCAACACTGGGTATTGGTTCACCTTCTCATGCCCTTTCTGGATGTTCAAATAATATGTGACAAGCCAAGATATCCAATCCTCTGCTGTAACATTTGGGATCATTAGGCTGGAAATTTATATTTCTTCCCTATTTGTTTAGCTTGGTTGCCTGTGTTAAGTGTCTCTTTTACAAAATAAGTCACTTTATGATGCTCAAATGTTTACCATTCTAGCTGTTGAGTACGTTCTCTGCCCTTAATTGACAAAGTCAGTAGCTGGGTCATTGAACTCAATTTCATGTATGTACTGGGGCAAATCAGGTCTAAAAGGTTAAGAGCAAATCTCATCAGAATGGTCATGCACTAATAACACTTTGTTTTTATAGGCTGTTTAATTATTTACAGCTCCAGTTGAAGTTTTGAACATGTGCGAGGAATATAATAATATTGAAAATGGAAAATTTTGTGTCGTGAACGTTTAAGGCATGTAGACAATTAAAGGGAAATGGTACAATGGGGGTAACATTTCTTACAACCTTTGGAAAAACTCAAAAAGACATCTCTGCTCATTGGCAATCTTTAGGGATGCTGATCATGAAGAGGACTAAGAAGTTTTTTTAATTAATTCATGGGATGTGAGCATCGCTGGCTTGGTCAGCATTCATTGCCCAATCCTAATTGCCTTTGAGAAGGTGGTGGTGAGCTGCCTTCTTGAACCGCTGCAGTCCATGTGGTGTAGGTACACCCACAGTGCTGTGAGGAAGGGAGTTCCAGGATTTTGACAGCGACAGTAAAGAAATGGCGATATATTTCCAAGTCAGGATGGTGAGTGTCTTGCAGGGGAACTTCCAGGTGGTGGTGTTCCCATTTGTCTGCTGCCCTTGTCCTTCTAGCTGGTAGGGATCGTGAGTTTGGAAGGTGCTGTTGAAGGAGGCTTGGTGAGTTCCTGCAGTGCCTCTTGTAGATGGTACACACTGCTGCCACTGTGTGTCGGTAGTGGAGGGAGTGAATATTTGTGGATGTGGTGCCAATCAAGTGGGCTGCTTTGCCCTGAATGGTGTCGTGCTTCTTGTGTGTTGTTGGAGCTGCGTTCATCCAGGCAATTGGAGAGTATTCCATCACACTCCTGATTTGTTCCTTGTAGATGGTGGACAGGCTTTGGGGAGTCTGGAGGTGAGTTACTCGCCACCAGATTCCTGGCCTCTGACCTGCCTTTGTAGCCACAGTATTTATATGGCTGGTCCAGTTCAGTTCCTGGTCAATGGTAAGTTTCTGGTCAAGTGACAATCAAAATCCAATGACAAATTACTGCAAATAGAGGGAAAAACAATGAGAAGAAGATAGAGAAGAAGATGGAGTTCCAAACCCATCGGCAAATTTCAGAAATTAAAAAAAGAGCACCAATAGGAAGGGGTTTCAATTACCCTAATATACACTTGGAAAAAATCAGAGCAAAGGCCAGGATGGTGAAGAATTCCTAAAATGTGTGCAGTAGAGGTTTTTTAATCAGTTTGTTTGTAGCTTAACAAGGAATGGAACAATGCTGGATTTAGTTCTTGGGAATTAAGTTGGGCAAGTGGAATGAGTTTCAGTGGGAGAAAACCAGGATTCACCAGGATGTTGCCTGGGCTGGAGCGTTTCAGCTATGAGGAGGGACTGGATAGGCTAGAGTTGTTTCCTTAGAGCAGAGAAGGCTGATAGAGGTGTACAAAATTATGAGGAGCGTAGATAGGGTAGATAGGAAGAAACTTTTCCCCTTGGTGGAGAGATCAATAACCAGGGGGCATAGATTTAAGGTAAGGGGCAGGAGGCTTAGAGGCGATTTGAGGAGAAAATATTTCACTGGAATCTGGAACTCACTGCCTGAGGGGTGGTAGAGGCAGGAACCCTCACCATTTAAGAGGTATTTAGATGAGCGCTTGAAATGCCATAGCACACAGGGCTACGGGCCAAGTGCTGGAAAATGGGATTAGAATAGATAGGTGCTTGAAGGCTAGCATGGACACAATGGGCTGAAGGGCCTGTTTCTGTGCTGTATAACTCTTACTCTAATATCTGGAGGGGAACTTGCTGCCCATGACTTTTTTTTCCAGGATTAGAATCTATGCTTAGGTTCAACACTCTGAAACTCCCTCTCTAAGTCTCTCTCCCTCTCAACCGCCTTCTTCTCCTTTGGGCTGAATTTTCCCCCCATTGGGGGAGAAGTTGAAGGGCGGGTGCGCACAGGCGCGCTTCTGATCGGCGCCCCCAATCGGGGGCATGGTGCCATTTTACGTGGGAGGGCCAATTAAGGCCCACCCAGTGTGACATCCACACAGAAACACTGTGTGCTCCCTGTGCGGGCGGGGTGGGGGGGTGGCGGTGGGGGAATGCCTAAAATCGAGAGTGCACTCTTCTACTCTTCTGCCCATGCACATGAAAGAGTGCACTCATCTCATTGAGACTAAGTGCAGCCTCAGGGAGAACAGCTCTAAATGTAAAGAGCCTAAAAATAGAAAAATAACATTTCCCTAACATGTCCCTTCATGTGACAATGTCACATGAGTTGGGACATGTCCATAATTTTTACAAAAACTTTATTAAAATTTTTAAAAACCTACACGAAACCTCATCCCGCCGGTGGATGAGGTTTCATGTTTTTTCTAGTTCCCGCCGGGGTTCCCGGCCTGCCCACCAACCTTAAGGTTGGATGGGCAGGTCCTTTAATCACTTAATTGACTCTGTCAATGACCTCAATTGGCCATTGATGGGTTGGCAGGCGCACAGCTGATTTCACTGCGCCCCCGCCTTCCTGAAAATTTAAATGGGGCGCAGTGACGTCGGGAGTTCCCCCCAACGTCACCGCACGTCATTTTACGTGTCGGCGAGTGGGCCCTTTAAGTCCTTCCATAAAGCTGACATCTTTAATGCAGCCTGTACATTCTACTTATTCTGGATAGTCTGGGTCTCGGTTAATCAAACTGCATTAAGACTGATACCAGCAAATATAGCAAAAGGGCCAGTTGAGAGAGTGGAAAATAGCTTGATAATATTTGTATATATAGTATTTAGTTACAGATAATAATATGACACTCTTTTTATGTACAGAAAATTCTCATTTGGGACTTACAGAATATAGAACTTATGCCCAGTGGTAGGAATTTAGCACTCAAGAGCATTCTGTTTGTATGCAGTGCTAAAACTGTTGTACAATTTATGTATATGACAATGTTTATACTTGCACATGTGTATTATGAAGTAAATTCTGAAAGTCTGTACGCTGAAACGTATTGTGTAAAATTATTCACTCTACAAGCTGTGTTTTAAATAAAATACATCACTCAGCATTCTCATTATGAATATTTTTGATTTGAGCACTTTTTCCATGACACAGTAAATTGAATGTAATGACTAAAGCTGACAGTTAATTGCCTGCTCTGTGCCTCCTGTTAGCTGAGGCAAATTGACTTGTTCCTTTCGCTGATGGCACCTTTGCTAAAATATCGTATAAATCACTGTCACTAGCACAAGCGATGCAAAATGCTGTGCAGTGCTGATGAGGTAAGCTGTGACTTGCTCTCGTGATATAGCTAAATGTGAAAGCAATGAAGCATCTTTAAGCAACAGGAGTGCAGTGCTAAGTAAAAACTTTAACTCCTTAAAGATTTTGCACACACAGCAAATAATGATCTGTTAAAAAATCTATACTCATTTGTAGTTTTGGTATTGCTAAGATACAAAAATCAGTTAACCTACAGAACAAGAAACAAGAGATTCCATGAATGGGGGTGTTCCTCTATAATGAGGAAAGAGGCTAAAAAAGCTACTTGAAATTTAATTCCGTGATGTTATACATTCTGCGGAATTCTTTACCGAAAAGGGCTCTGGAGGCTGGGTCGTCAAGTATATTCAAGGCTGAGACTTTAGCATCATTAGTTTAATACTTCATTGCACAGTTGAATCTGTAACAATTTAATTGTATCCAGTAAACTGTATGTGGCAGTCTGTGTGAATAATGCATGCACAAATCAATAAGGAAAAATATTAATGTATGCTTCAGTTTTTCATACTTTTAATATTAATTGAAGTAAATACAGTGAAATTCCTCCTTTGGGGAAATGGCATGCCTTTTCTTTGTCATTAGTGAGCTGGTAAGAAAAATTACACTCAGAATTTTTTTTGCAGGGCAATGGGGTTGGTGTATTTTAGGTGTTAGTACAAAATGAACAATGGTGGTTACATAGTTGTTTTAACCAGCCCACCACCACACCCCACTCCCCAGCCCCTCAGTTTTCTTTTCCACTGAAGTCAATAAGGCCAACGCTGAGGAATTTTTTAGAGGCAATAATCCAGGACAAAATTAATTAGTATTTGGAAAAGTGTGCTCTAACAAATGAAAGTCAGCATAGATTTGTTAAAAGGAAATTCACATTTGACCAACTTGATTACATTCTTTGATAAAATAATGGATTGGGTTGATGTTGTGTACAAAAGATGTTTGACAAAGGACCATCGAATACTGTTTTAGCAAAATTAAATTAAATCAAAAAATTATACATGACATAATTTCAAAGTTTGTAGTTGATACAAAATTTGGAAATGTAGTAATTAATGAGAAATATAGTAGTACACTAATGATTGGTGAAAGGAGAAGACACAAGGCAAATGCAATTTAATGCAGAAAAATGTGAAGTGATATTTTGGTAGGAACAATGAGGAGAGGCAATTTGAACTGAATGGTACAATTTAAGGCGATGGGATGGGGGTTGGGCTGTGGCGTGGGGTGCGGTGCTGCAGGAAAAGAGTAACCACAAATCTTTGAAGTTGGCAGGACAAGTTGGGAAGGCTGTTTTTAAAAAGTGGGATCATTGGCTCTGTTATTGGAGGAGTAGAGCACGAAAGCCTGAAAGTTATGCAAAACTATTAATAATCACTGGCTTGATCTTAGCTGGAGTTTTGTGTTCTGAACAGTGCGCTTTACGAAGGTCTTGGAGAGAGTGCAGAAGAGATTTACTAGTATGGTTCCAGTGATGAGGGGCTTCAGTCATGTGGAGAGTCTCATGAAGCATCGTTTGTTTTCCTTAGAGCAGAAAAGCCCAAGAGGAGATTTGATAAAGGTGTTCAAAATCATGAATGGTTTTGGTAGAGGATTTTTATTTTTAGTGGCAGGAGAGGAGTAGAAATAATTGGACAGCTTATGAAAGGGCTGATACAGGTTTGATGGGATGAATGGCTTCCCAAACTGTATGATTCTATGAATAGAAAAGAAAATTGGGTAGCATGTAAAATGGACCGTCAAATCTCTAAGATTCATTTTATGTACTATTAATGAAGACCAATCTCACTTGTAAAATCACACCTACATAGTGTCATGTGTGGCCAAATGATTATAGTTAAATTGTCACAGTTTCAACTCTGCAAAATACGTTTAAATTTGTGACCTTGGGGGGCTAATTGCTTAGCACCTGATCACAGGTATGAAAAGGGCAGCAATACAATGACACAACCTGAAGAAGTCAGTGAAAAGGAAAATTTGATGGGGTGTATAACAGGCAGTCGAACTGTCGCCAGCAATATTCTCTGCCCCACTGAAGTTGAAAAGTTATCCCCTGTGGGAATGTGCATAGAGAAATAACAAATGTTCTCATTTTCAAATGGATGTGCTAGAGATGCTTTTGGACTTGAATCAGTGAAGCAATTCAAAAGATGGTGAGGAAATCTGGAGTGACAAACATGAGGTGCAGTTGTGTATATAATTCATTCTATACACGCATAGTTATTTTAGAATTAAAGAAACAATGAAGGTAATGTTAGGGGTAATTCAAACCCTGAGCGACAGATAGTATTTGGGGAAAATCTCTGACTGCAGTGGGTAGTGGTCATGGGCACAAACTCTCATGAAACATGACATAGTACAAATATCTTTCTATCCACTAAGAGAAAAAAATAAGGTGACAGTTCTGAACAGTGCTCTACTCCGAGCTTTTATCAAAAAGGAAACACATCACGGCTTATCCCAGCAGTACAGCTGAGCTACATTGAAAATAACAGCAATAAAGTATCAAAACGTTTGCAGCACATGCCTTCCACAAGTTAAGTGGTACAGACACCTTTCATCAAAAGGGGTTTTTGGGGTGGATTCTAAAATATTTGCATGCAAGTTATCCACCACATCATTAAAATCTGCACCGGTGAAGGGCAGGAATATGCCCTCCCACATCAGCTCAAAAACATTCCTATCTTCTATATCATATTGCCTGTACTTTATTTCATACAACTGGTACTGTGTCCAATGGATATTTTTAAGAATATCACAGGACATTTTGAGAGGTTTTCTGATGTGCAATGAGAATTCTCTAAGTAGTAAAACAGGATTAGAATAATTGACAGGGAGAAAACTGATAATATAAAGATGATCTGAAGTATTGTGTCAAGTTGTAATAGAGCTGGGAGTTCAATGGCATTGCCTCAGCTGTGCTGTGCTGTTACTGTGGACTACATTTATTTTATCTGTTTGACTGGGGAAGCAGTTATAGTTTGATGTTGAGGCTAACAATCCATTCAGTGGCTTCAGCTGATGCAGGTTGTGATGCCACCAGGAATGGGTCTGCCATGGACAGAATTTGTGTGTTTTCTTCTAGTCCATGATCAAAGTACTTTGTATGTGAAGTGTGTGTGCATTTTTACACTCAGGGTGGTTGCCCCAATTTAAATAATCCCAGCAGCAAGCTGGTTTGTGAGTTTTAAAAATATAGAGACTTATTTATTATGTCACAATCGCCCTGGAGGTTTAAAAACACAGTGGGCGGAATCTTCCATTCTGGAATATAAGGGCAGAATTTTCCATGCCCGTTGGTGGCGGGCATGCTTGGCGGTGTGAGCAGACAACATGATGAGAAGGCCACAAATCAATTTCAGAAGGTTGTGAATCCAGTTTGCTCTGCCTGTCAATGGTGGGCCGCATTTCCTGCTGTTGGATGTTGGGAACTTCATTTTAATACATCTGTAAACCATTATAAGCCCAGCTCGCCGGAATCACCCGCCCCAACACTAGAGCATCTGAGCACGTCGGCGTGCAATCACACGAGGTGTTTCACAACTGTGCATAAATGATGTGCATCTGGCGAACTGCACTTTGCTTGGGACTTCGAGGTTTGTTTGCCTACCTTGCTTCAGGCAGTACTCGCAGACTTCAGCACCAGGCTTCGTAGACAGCACCACATCACTTTTAGGGGGGGTTCATGGGCAGGTCTCTAGCTACCAGGCCAGCCATAAGGAATGGGCGGCTTTTCAACGGCTGCAGCGCTGGAGCTTGCTTGGGGAAGGGGGAGAAGTGGCCTCCAGGCAAGGGAAGAAGCTCAGGGCGAGAACTGTACTGGGGAAGGGGGAGAATCCCACGGTGCGTGTGGGGTGTCAAGAAACCATCATATTTTTGCTAATATTATTGTGGGATATTTTAAAGCAGGCTTGCTTGTGTGAATGTATGGTTCTGTGTGTGGGGCTAATTTAATTAAATTAGAGATGATTAGACTGCAAGGTTTAAATTATCAAAGAAATGAGGTGTAAAACAGACATTTGAAATAGAGATGAGTAAAGCTAGGGTGAGGTCAGCAGATATGGTGTGAATGAAATTTGCATTTTTAGATAAATGAAGAAGTGTTTGGTTTTCAAAGGGACATGATAAGATTTTTACAACTGACGAGATAAGTAAGTCAAAGTGATTATGTTTATTTTTTCCAAAAGTGCTGGCCATAATGATAACATGAAAGACAAGTTGAAACAATGGGACTTACAGATCAAAATGGGTGAAATATTTTAAAAGAAGGATGGAAGACTATGTGAGGTGTGTCTGTGTGAGATCTTAAAAGGCGACTGTGTGAAACAGACTTGGAGAAAAAACCTCTAGCCACCCTGAAGAAGTTTCGCTGTTCCAGTTACCAAATGTCTTTGGAAGTCTATTGTCCAGTGGGTATTTGTGGTAAAATTGCTGGGTGACTTTATAAATTTGGAATCTATTTGGACTGTTGCCTTAAAGGGGGTGTGTAGTTGGGAGTCTGGTTAAGTAGAAATTTTGGGAACTGTTATAACTGTGTAGCTGTAATCTTCTGTGTGTTTAAGTTCACTCTTTTTTTGTTAATAAATGTTTTAATTTAATTTAAAATCTCAGTGGACTCGTTACTTCTGATTTCAGTGCACAAGCCTCCTTATAGTAAATACAAAATTGCAAAATTGTTGTGATAGCGCGGCCAAGTTTCCATTGTGGATTTGCTCAGCCTGCGGATTCCCACCTGCCATATCATAACAGGGGGCACAAGTTGATTGTGCAAGTGGCTTCAAGATGGTGAGGGCTGAGGAGGCAGTCTCCAGAGGAGATAAGGGCCAGATGGAGATGTGAGGGTGTGTCTGAGAGAATGAGTGGTGATCTCCCTTGAGCTGGTAGTGAGTGAGTTGCCAGTGAATATGTGATGGGCTTAAGTGTGTGAGTTTGTGGTGAGACAGTTGTCATACCCTGGTGGCATGGATGAGATCATTCATCTTCTGTCTGCATTGGATGACCAGTGCAGCATTGGCACTGATCACCACAGCCATCGACTACCAAGCCAGAGTGGTAATGTTGCTGCCCCGCCTGCATCCAGAGCAGGGGTAGATGACATCACTGCGGGCCTCCATGGTGTCCAAAAGATGCTCAAGGGACACGTCACTAAACCTGGGGGTTGCAGTCTTCTTGCCTTTTGGGGCCATGTCTTCTTTGCAACAGTCCTGGGCTGGAAGCATTGAGAGGTGTGTGTGTGTGGCTGTACTTTAAATATGGCACCCGGTGTGATGAAGCAGTGAGATGACAGTGTGGCGGGTGAATCACAGCCCTCCCCCTGCCATCAAAAGGTGCGTTTCCTGGGAGTGCATGACTAATGAAGCGGGATTGGGACGATATGGCGTGAGAAGCTGCCATCGCAGCCAGTGGGTAAAACATTCTTTTCACCATCCGCTACCACACTTAGTGCAAATCTGGGACAATTCTGCCCTAAGCCCTGTGGCGGGCAGGAACGTTGGCATGATTCCTGCTGTGCTGTGGGATGGCTGGTCTTCCACTGTTCAGCTCATTAATTATGCCTCCATGAGGAGCACAGTTAATCCCATGGTGGAGCGGGCAGGAAGTTGCCTGCCACACTATTACCTCATGGAGTCAAAAGTCCCAGTGCCATATTTAAAGGGCACCCAGACACTGATTCACTCAATGCAGGCCAGGAACTCCGCACTACTCCTCCAGAGTCCTTGTGGCTGCAGCTTATACTGGAGAAGGTGGCAGATGTGAGCCAACACATCCCAAGACATTTGAAAGTGCCTCTTGCATTGCTTTTCACTTATTTCTAGATAAGAGCATCGTCTGTGCATCCTGCCCTGTTCAGGCCAATGCTTACTGTTGCAGTGGATCCTGTTTGCCAGCATCTTGACCTTCTCGAGAGCCCGTTGCCTCTCGCTGCTCAGGCCCTTACTCCTCCTGGTCCTTTGCCAACCTCCTTTCCCTCATCTAGATGAGAGCCATTACCAAGGCAGGGTTGCCTGCAGCCGGCATCATCGCTGCCTCAGTGGATCTGTGAATGAACCAAAGTGATACATTTAGTGAGCATGTCTCTTCCCTCTATCTCAAAGCCAGCAGACCAGTGCTTAGCCTTGCCTCCATCTTGACACATCATCCCCACCCCAGCCCACCTATTCCAGCTGAAGGACATCCTGGAGGACCAGAGATGGGTGTTCCTCCCATTCATACATGACTGCGCATAGAGACATTGCTCTTTGACCAGGGTGATGAGAGCCATATGCAAGAAGCCTCCCTCTGAGATTGTTCTGCTTGCCTCCACTACCCTTGAGACTCTCTATAGGGAGGTCATTACCTTAGCAGCATAGAAAGACTAACCACATGAGCCCTTGTCAGTCATGGCCATTCACCCAGGAGGATGGAGGTTTGGAGTTGCAAGGTGGCTGCCTTGCACCAGCCATGTCCCTTGGAGGCATCTACCTCACTCCCTCCCTTCACCCCTGCCTCTGAATGCAGCAGATGGCACAGAATGAATGGCAGCTCCACACCTTGCTGGGGTCTTGATGTTTGAGTCTGGAACAAACCTGCTGCCGTGTGGGCTTCACCATAGAAAGGAGAACACAACTGAGCATGTTTGACATCCAGTTGCCACATAATTATTAGGGTGTCCCTTTAGTCAGCCACTTGAACTCCACCCACCCAAAAAGACCCTCCTCCTACTTTGAGGGATCTCACTGCGTAGTCAAGGTCAGATTGAAAAATAGTGTGCGTCACCTTCCAGACTCAGTCCACCACCTCTTCCACCCACACCCCCGTCACCCAGCAACTTCCCCTCATTACCCTTGACCCACCCAATATCACCATTCGTTTCCCCTCAGTCACCCTTGAACCTCCCCCCGTTATCCTGGACCTTATCACGATCCACCTCCACATGCCTTCCCTTCCCTCAGAGCCGACATCCATTGCCATCCCCATGGCCGCCCTGACACTGCCCACTCCCGTTATCCCAACCAATTGTCTAGTCCCCCTCCATGATACCACCGCCCCCACCCATAACTCTTTCACCTACTAAACTCTCACCCTGGACCTGCCACCTTACCGCATCCCACTCCCCCCTCTGACTTGTCTGTTCCCTCCTATGTCCAGTACCCTGAGTTCACTCCCCAGGATCCCACCGTCGACACCACTGACCCTGCCCTCTAAGACACTCTTCCCCAGACACTCTCTCCCTCCCCCTTCCCTGAACACTCTCTCTCCCCCTTCCCCCAGACACTCTTTCCCCGTTCAGCCTGCCTCCCGTGTCCAGCCTTGACACAGCTTCTGATACCAGTACTCAATATGAGTGAAGTGCTGCAAGGTCCCCAAGGAGGTGAAATCAGCATCTACTGACCTCAAAGTCGTGGAAGAAGTGAAACTCACCATGTGAGTTATATACAGTCGGAAAACTGAACGTTCGAAACCTTTGCTAGTGTGGAATTTAATTTGGAGGGCGAATTTAATTCCAGCAGGGTAGCCTTTAAATGAGCATACATGAGAAGATAATGCATGCAAATCGGGTTCCCAACATTGTTTGTTGGGAAGCTCGACCGGCTTTTAACCTGCCTTTAAAGTCAGGAGAACAAAATTCCAACAGTTTACCCCGCTGTCAGGAAACAGATTAAGCGCCCCCGGCTGGCATGATTCCTGCCGCTGGTGGGACCGGAAGGTTCCACCTAATGTCTCACATATAGTATTACTTGCACAAAAAATAGATACAGATAGTTAAAAAAGCAATACAGTTACAATTTGGGATTATTTTAGGCTCCTTCATAGCCAGCCTGTAGTTTCTTAGATGAGTTGATGTTTTGACTGGAGTGAAGGTCTTAATGTAGAGGATTCTCAGTAAGCTGTGGGGCATCTTTTAGTTGAATTGTCAACTTGAAGTTGGAACTGGTTTCCTTCTCCCACTTTCGAGGTATGGCTGTTTATTATCTTGGCTGCCTAGTTGGCAGCAGCTGGTTCGATGGTTTTCTGCTGATATCTGCAGGTGTCTGCAGAGCTGATTCTTGCTATTTTAAAAGCAGGCAACAAACATGGCTGTCTCACCCATGTGACAAGTCCAAAGTCCTTTTCCAAATAAAGTGGTGTGTTAGGCCAATAAAGACTCTGTGTTGTGGCTTTTCACACTTTGAGAGTTTGAGGCAGCCAAGGTCTTCGTGTTTGGATGAGGGGCCATCACAATACAATGAATGGTCGATGGGATCCATTTCTTATTCATCTAACATATATGAAGCTTCAATGTTTCTTTTATCCATGGTGAAACATGGGAATCAGGTGTCTACAAACCCCATTGTCTGTAGGTTTTGATCCCTCCTTAAATGATGAGATGGGTATGAATTTCACAAGTGGCTGTGATGTTCCTTCACTCAGGTCCACATTTATTCAGGTGTTGGCCACAGACTCTACTGTCTGCAGTTCAAATGCCAAAAGTCACATGGTATGCTGCAGCCATCTTAACAGCCTTTGTGTTCACTTTTTAAAATATAGCTTTAAAATTTGCAATACCTTCCTGCCTGTACTGAGCATGACAGATCTCTCAGGGTAGAAGTTCAGCATATGGGCGAGGGTCTGATTTGGAAAGCCCACAGCCACAATTTGAACTGTTCCTGATGTTCCAATTGTGGAGCAAGTTGAGGATTGTCCAGATTATCCATGGAAGGTTGAAGCCTGGGCCAGTTACCAAATTGTGCTTGGTAATATTTGCAGTGGACCAGGAGGTGTGACATCAAGAGGTGGGCCTGTTGTCAGTTTGTAGGGTATGAACTGTGTTCCTGTAGGCACGATTGGATTTTGTGTGAGCGCATGGAGTTTTTTTGAGGTCCTGTGTCAATGGGAGGGCTTTGTTAGCTGTCAGCTGATGGTGTTCTTTGAGGAAGATGTTTTTCCTGCGGACGTCAGTTCAATGTGTGCTGACACAGAAAGCCATTCAGCATCCCAGGAATAATCCTCGTGGCTTTCTGGAGGTGGATATCTGCCATGCTTGTGTGGTGGCTCCTGAACCAGGTTGAGCAGCAGGACTCTTCTGTTGGGCAGACCAGGGTGCACAAAGCAGTACGTAGCGTGTTAGTTCTGCTGACCCAGGTGGTACCTGCCAGTTTTCATTTGTGATTCATTCTTGCCTTGACTCCGGTGTTCTGGAGGTATTGATGGTGGGCCAGTATATGGTCAAGAGTGATGCCAAGGTATTTTGGCATTGGGTTTTGCGTGAGTGGTCGGCCACAGAACTGGACATGGAATTCTTCCCTGGCCTTCGAGCTTTTTGGGGAAGGCTGAAATGACAGCCTTGGCTGTGTTTGGGCGAATTCTCCATTCTCTAAATTAGGTTTCCAGAGAACACAGATCTTCAGTGAATGTTTTCTCAATGTCTTGAAGTTCTTTAGCCTGGAGAGCCAGGGCCAAGCCATCAGCATATGCGAAGAGCTGTTACTTTATGGGAGGGAGGTCACTGGTATATATGTTGAAGAGGGCCAGTATGAGTACTGATCCCTGTGGGAATCTATTGTTAGTTATGCGTGGGGCAGCTGATTTGATCACCAAGGTGTGCACAGAATTGTTGGTTGCTGATCAGGAAGTTGATTAATTGTAGGGTTTTCACACAGCAGATGATTTTGGAGAGTTTCAGCAGCATGTGTGTGTGCTTCACATGCCTCATAGGCATGATAAGGGTCAATAAAGATGATTCCTTTTTTCAGGCCTTCTGGAAACTGGCCTCAATGTGTGAGGTCAGTGTCATTACCTGCCCGGAGCAGTTGTGGCCTTGTGTGAAGACTTGTCTGTTGGCAGTGGGTCACTGTTTCCAGGGTGGGAATCAGTCTGTTTAGCTGGAGGTGTTCCAGAAACTTATATCATATTGAAAGCAGGGTGATGGGGTGGCAGGTGCATTGGTCCTTTTGACTGGTTCCTCTGGCTTAGCAATGACCGATATCTTGGATTGGACAGGTGTTGAGAATGGTGCCTGTACTGTGAATATTGGTAAACAGATTTGCTAGCCACTTCCTTCTCCATGATCAGGAATTTTGGTTAAATCACATCTACTCCTGCTGCTTTGCCTGACTTGGTTGTCGTCAGGGCACTGTCCACTTCCTTTTGGTTTTTTAATTCATTCATGGGATGTGGACATCCCCACATAGGCCAGCATTTATTGTCCATCCCTAATTACCCTTAAGGTGATGGTGGTAAGCTGACTTCTTAAACCGCTGCAGTCCATGTGGTGTAGGTACATCCACAGTGCATTAGGGGGGGAGTTCCAGGATTTTGACCCAGCGATAGTGAAGAAATGATAATATATTTCCAAGTCAGGATGGTGAGTGGCTTGGAGGGGAACTTCCAGGTGCTGTTTTTTTCATGCATCAGCTGTACTTATCCTTCTAGATGGTAGTGGTTGTGGTTTTGGAAGGTGCTGTCTAAGAAGCCTTGGTGAGGTGCTGCAGTGTACCTTGTAGATGGTACACACTGCTGCTACTGTGCATCGGTGGTGGAGGGGTTGAACATTTGTGGATGGGATGCCAATCAAGCGGGCTGCTTTGTCCTGGATGGTGTCAAGCTTCTTGAGTGTTGTTGGAGCTGTACTCATCCAGGCAAGTGGAGAATATTCATCAAATGCCATCAAATGCCTATCGTGTGCCTTGTAGATGGTGGACAGGCTTTGGAGAGTCAGGAGGTGAGTTACTCACCACTGAGGGTGGCAAGTATGCAGAATGTACTCTAGGTGGGGGGACTTCAACATCCATCACCAAGAGTGGCTCGGTAAGACCACTACTGACCGTGCTGGCTGAGTCCTAAATGACATAGCTGCTAGACTGGGTCTGCAGCAGGTAGTGAGGGAATTAACAAGAGAGAAAAACATACTTGACCTCATCCCCACCAACTTGCCTGTCGCAGATGCATCAGTCCATGACAGTATCAGTAGGAGTGACCACCGCACAGTCATTGTGGAGACGAAGTCCCGACTTCACATTGAGGATACCCTCCATCATGTCATGTGGCACTACCACCATGCTAAATGGGATAGATTTCAAACAGATCTAGCAAGTCAAGACTGGGCAACCAAGAGATGCTGTGGGCTATCAACAGCAGCAGAATTGTACTCAAACACAATCTGTAACCTCATGGCCCAGCATATCCCCCACTCTACCATTACCATCAAGCCAGGGCATCAACCCTGGTTCAATGAAGAGTGCAGGAGGGCATGCTAGAAGCAGTACCAGGCATACTTAAAAATGAGGTGTCAACCTGGTGAAGCTATAAAACAGGACTATTTGCGTGCCAAACAGCATAATAAGCAAGTGAAAGACAGGGCTAAGCGATCCCACAACCAACAGATCAGATCTAAGCTCTGCAGTCCTGCCACATCCAGCCGTGAACAGTGGTTGACAATTAAACAACTCACCGGAGTAGGAGGATCCACAAATATCCCCATCCTCAATGATGGAGGAGCCCAGCACAGCAGTGCAAAAAATAAGGCTGAAGCATTCGAAAAATGTTCAGCCAGAAGTGCTGAGTGGATTATCCATCTTGGCCTCCTCCGGAGGTCCCCAGCATCACAGATGCCAGTCTTCAGACATTTAGATTCACTCCACGTGATGTCAAGAAACAGCTGAAGGCACTGGATACTGTAGAGGCTATGGGCCCTAACAATATTCCGGCAATAGTACTGAAGACTTGTGCTCCAGAACTTGCCGTGCCCTGAGCCAAGTTATTCCAGTACAGCTACAACACTGACATCTACCCGGCTATGTGGAAAATTGCTCAGGCATGCCCTGTATACAAAAAGCAGGACAAATCCAATCCGGCCAATTACCGCCCCATCAGTCTACTTGATCATCAGGAAAGTAATGGAAGGGGTCATCAACAGTGCTATCAAGCGGCACTTGTTTAACAATAACCTGCTCACTGATGCCCAATTTGGGTTCCGCCAAGGCCACTCAGCGCCTGACCTCATTACAGCCTTGGTTCAAACATGGACAAAACAGCTGAACTCCCGAGGTGAGGTGAGAGTGACTGCCCTTGACATCAAGGCAGCATTTGACCAAGTGTGGCATCAAGGAGCCCTAGCAAAACTGGGGTCAATGGGAATCAGGGGGAAATCTCTCGGCTGGTTGGAGCACAAAGGAAAGTGGTTGTGGTTTTTGGAGGTCAGTCATCTCAGCACCAGGACATCACTGCAGGAGTTCCTCTGGGTAGTGTCCTAGGCCCAACCATCTTAAGCTGCTTCATCAATGACCTTCCTTCTGTCATAAGGTCAGAAGTGGGGATGTTCGCTGATGATTGCACAATGTTCAGCACCATTTGCAACTCCTCAGATAGTGAAGCAGCCCATGTCCAAATGCAGCAAGACCTGGACAAAATCCAGCTTTGGTCTGACAAGTGGCAAGTAACATTTGCACCACACAAGTGTCAGGCAATGACCACCTCCAACAAGAGAGAATCGAACCATCGCCCCTTGATGTTCAACGGCATTACCATCACTGAATTCCCCACTAGCAACATCCTGGGGGTTAACATTGGCCAGAAACTGAACTGGACTAGCCATATAAATACTGTGGCTACAAGAGCAGGTCAGAGGCTCGGAATCGTGCCACAAGTAGTTCACCTCCTGGCTCCTCAAAGCCTGTTTACAAGACTCAAGTCAGGAATGTGATGGAATACTCCCCACTTGCCTGGATGAGTGCACTCCTACAACACTGAAGAAGCTGGTCACCGTCCAAGTCAAAGCAGCCCGCTTGATTGGCACCACATCCACAAACATCCCTCCACCACCGACGCACAGTAGTAGCAGTGTGTACCATCTATAAGATGCACTGCAGGAATTCACCAAGGCTCCTTAGACAGCACCTTCCAAATCTACGACCACTACCACCAAGAAGGACAAGAGCAGCAGATAAATGGGAACACCGCCACCTGGAAGTTCCCTTCCAAGTCACACATCATCCTGACTTGGAAATATATCGCCGTTCCTTCACTGTCGCTGGGTCAAAATCCTGGAATTCCCTTCCTAACAGCACTGTGGGTGTACCTACACCACATGGACTGCAGCGGTTCAAGAAGGCAGCTCACCACCAGCTTCTCAAGAGCAACTAGGGATGGGCAATACATGCTGGCCCAGCCAGCGAAGCCCACATCCCGTGAATGAATCAAAAAAAAAGGTTCCTAGCCTCTGATCTGCTATTGTAGCCACAGTATTTATATGGCGAGTCCAGTTCAGTTTCTGGTCAAAGGTAATCCCCAGGATGTGGATGGTGAGGGGATTCAGTGGTGGTAATGCCAATGAATGTTGAAGGGGCAAAGGTTAGATTCTCTCTTGCTGCAGATGGTAATTGCCTGGCACTTGTGTGCCACAAATCTTACTTGTCACTTGTCAGCCCAAGGTTGAATATTGTCCAGGTCTTGCTGCATTTGGACATGGACCGCTTCAGTATCTGAGGAGTCGCGAATGGTGCTGAACATTGTGCAATCATCAGTGAACATCCCCACTTCTCACCTGATGATGGAAAGAAGGTCATTGATAAAGCAGCTGATGATTTTTGGGTCTAGGACACTACCCTGAGGAACTCCTGCAGTGATGTCTTGGAACTGAGATAATTGACCTCCAACAGCCACAATCATCTTCCTTTGTGCTAGGTATGACTCCAGCCAATGGAGAGGTTCTCCTCTGATTCCCATTGACTCCAGTTTTGCTTGCGCTCCTTGATGCCATACTGGGTCTCGATGGCAAGGGCAGTCACTCTGACCTCACCGCTGGAGTTCAGCTCTTTTATCCATGTTTGAACCAAGGCTGTAATGAGGTCAGGAGCTCAGTGATCCTGGCAGAACCCAAACTGAACATCAGTGAGCAGGTTATTGCTAAGCAAGTGCCACTTGATAGCACTGTTGATGATCCCTTCCATCACTTTACTGATTGAGAGTAGACTGATGGGGCAGTAATTGGCCGGGTTGCATTTGTCCTTTTTTTTGTGCACAGGATATACCTGGGCAATTTTCCACATTGCTGTGTTGATGTCAGTGTTGTAGCTGTATTGGAACAGCTTGGCTATGGGTGTGGCAAGTTCTGGAGCACAAGTCCTCAGTACTATTGCCGGAATATTGTCAGGGCCCGTAGCCTTTGCAGTATCCAGTGCCTTCAGCTATTTTTGATATCACATGGAGTGAATCGAATTGGCTGAAGGCTGGCATCTGTGATGTTCGGGACCCGCAGAGGAGGCTGAGATGGATCACCCACTTGGCACTTCTGGCTGAAGATTGTAGCAAATGCTTCAGCCTTATCTTTCTCACTGATGTGCTAGGCTCCTCCATCATTGAGGATGGGGATATTTGTGAAGCCTCCTCCAGTGAGTTGTTTAATTGTCCACCATCATTCACGGCTGGATGTGGCAGGACTGCAGAGCTTAGATCTGTTCCGTTAGTTGTGTGATCGCTTAGCCCTGTCTATCACTTGCTGTTTATGCTGTTTGGCATGCAAGTATCCCTGTTTTATAGCTTCACCAGGTTGACAGCTCATTTTTAGGTATTCCGGATGCTACTCCTGGCATGCCCTCCTGCACTCTTCATTGAACCAGGGTTGATCCTCTGACTTGGTGGTAATGGTAGATTTGGGGATATACCAGGACAAGTGGTTACAGATTGTGGTTGAGTACATTTCTGCTGCTGCTGATGGCCCACAGCGCCTCATGGATGTCCCGTCTTGAGTTCTTAGATCTGTACAAAATCTATCCCATATAGCATGGTGGTAGTGCCACACACATGATGGAGGGTAACCTCAATGTGAAGACAGGACTTTGTCTCCACAATGACTGCGTGTTGGTCATTCCTACTGATACTGTCATGGACAGTTGCATCTGCGGCAGGCAGGTTGGTGAGGAGGAGGCCAAGTATGTTTTTCCCTCTTGTTGGTTCCCTCATCACCTGCCGCAGGCCCAGTCTAGCAGCTTTGCCCTGTAGGACTCAGCCAGCACGGTCAGTAGTGGTGCTACCGAGCCACTCTTGGTGATGGACATTGAAATCCCCCACCCAGTGTACATTCTGCACCCTTGCCACCGTCAGTGCTTCCTCCAAGTGGTGTTCAAAATATAGGAGCACTGATTCATCAGCTAAGGGAGGTGTGTGGGGTGGCGGTATGTAGCAATCAGCAGGAGGTTTCCTTGCCCATGTTTGGCCTGATGTCATGAGAAGTCATGGGGTCCAGAGGTTGTTGAGGACTCCCAGGGCAACTCCCTGCATACCACTGTGCTGCCACCTCTGCTGGGTCTGTCCTGCCGGTGGGACAGGACAAACCCAGGGATGGTGATGGTTGTGTCTGGGATATTAGCTGTAAGGTATGATTCCATGAGTATGACTATGTCAGGCTGTTGAGTGACTAGTCTGTGAGACAGCTCTCCCAATTTTGGAACAAACCCCCCTATGTTAGTAAGGAGGACTTTGCAGCGCCAACAGGGCTGAGTTTGCCGTTGTCTTTTCCGTTGCCTAAGTCGATGTCAGGTGTTCCGTCCAGTTTCATTCCTTTTAGACTTTCTAGCAGTTTGACACAGCTGAATAGCTTGCTAGGCCAATTCAGAGTCAACCGCATTGCTGTGGACCTGGAGTCACATGTAGGCCAGGCCAGGTAAGGATGGCCATTGACAATGGTTCATGGTCACCATTAGACTTTTACTTCCAGATTTTTATTGATTGAATTCAAATTATACCAGGTGCTTTGGTGGGATTTGAATCCAGGTCCTCAGAGCATTACACTTGGTCTCTGAATTACTGATTTACTAGTTCAGTAGCAATTCCACTATGCCACCGCCTCTCCCCAAGGGCTTGAGAAATTTCTCTGCTCCCGGACTAGTCTTGAAATGATGCATCAGGGCTGTTTCTGTCATCTGCTCCTCTTCCCTGCTGGTGGGTATCTTTCCGCTTATTAGGAGCTGTGAAGAGATGGCATCAGAATTGATTCTGGGCCGCTGGTGTTGTCCCGGCTGCTCCTAAGCGCTCCCTGAAACGGAGGCAGCGACATTCAAGTGGTTCCCCCCCCAGGTTAAGGTATAGATGAACCAAATGATTGAATACAAAAATATCACTTCTTAATGGTCTACTTGGAAAATGGAAGGGCACAAAATCCAGCTGTGAGCAGCTGGAAAGGAAAGGCTAAGGGGTGAATAACTTTACAAGGTCAGGGACAGAACCTTTCAGTGGGCAAACATTTTTTTTTTCTGGGGTGCTCAAATAGGACAATAAAATTAAGGGCTAAAGATAGAATAAGGTAAGTTGCTGGGAGAGCGATTGTATTTGTTCCAGTGATAGGAGGAGTAGCTGAATGGGTCATTTTGTTATTGCTTTTTCCTATTTTCGAGTTTGTATTTCTGGCACATTTGAAGGTTGATGGGGAAAACCCCATTTGAGTTAACCCTTTCCAAAACAGTTCTGTCCCTCAGGAGCTGACTTTAAATTTATATCTTTTCCTCGACAAAACTAAGTTGATCATAAACAAAAATTGCTGGAAAAAACTCAGCAGGTCTGACAGCATCTGTGGAAAGGAAGACAGAGTTAACGTTTTGAGTCCGCATGACTCTTCATCAGAGGAATAAGAAATGTGGTGAAATATAAGCTGTTTAAGGGGGGTAGGACAGGTGGAGCTGGATAGAGGGCCAGTGATAGGTGGAGGCAAAGGAGAGATTGCCAAAGATGTCATAAACAGAAGGACAAAGGGGTGTTGACGGTGGTGATATTAGCTAAAGGATGTGCTAATAGGTGACATTAAGGGTAAAAAGCAGGATGAGCAAGTGACAGATAGCCCTAGTGCAGGTGGGGTAGAGGGAAGGGATCGAAATAGGCTAAAAGGTGGAGATAAAACAATGGATGGAAATAATTTTTAAAAATAATATAAAAATATTTATTAATTATGAGAAAAAAGGGGATTAAAAAGGGGATGGGGATGGGGGAGAGAGTTCATGATCTGAAGTTGTTGAACTCAATGTTGAGTCTGGAAGGCTGTAAAGTGCCTAATCGGAAGATGAGGTGTTGTTCCTCCAGGTGCTGCACCTTATCTTCACCTACCCACCTACCCAGCTCCATCTGTCCCACCCCACCCCCTCCATTAAACAGCTTGTATTTCACCACATTTCTTATTCCTCTTTAGTTCTGATGAAGAGTCATACGGACTCGAAACGTTAACTCTGTCTTCCTCTCCACAGATGCTGTCAGACCTGCTGAGTTTTTCCAGCTAATTTTTGTTTTTGTTTCAGGTTTCCAGCATCCGCAGTATTTTGCTTTTATCTAAGTTGAACGTAAATTTGCTCGTTATTTTCTTGAGGGATGGTGCGTCCAGTTGTTGTGACACTTACTGACAAGTGGACATTCATGTGTAATACTAAGGGAATGCACAGTTACCATTTCCATTCTAATTTGTTCAGTCATGACGGCTTTGAACAATGTACAGACAAACAGGCACTCTGATTCTATTCTGTGGAAAGAAATTCTTTTTCCGCCGGCCTGCATTCATTGCTACTTATCAGAAATTATACATCATATTTTCCATATAGTAAATTTCGGTGTGCAAGTTAAATACGTTTTATGAAGATTCAGTAGAAAATAGCATAACATCATGGAATTTAAACAATCCGAAATATAATTTGAATGTCAAAATCTGTTACAATTTTATTTTTTTTAATCTGTACCTGAATTATTCTAAAATTGCAAAACTGGATTTCATTGTCATGCCACAGGCAGATAAGGCGCTAAGGATTTTAACCTTTACCAATGTGGCTGATGTATCTCTTTGTGTATAGATTGGAATATCTGCATAAAGTGTTGCAAAAAATTGTGTCACATTAGGAAAGCTGTTGTTATGAATAATATAAGATTAACAGTGAAGAAGCAAGGTTGAATTATTTTAACTTTAAATATTGTATTATTATCCTACTTTACAATCTTGAAATTACACTGTGAACATCAGTGTACAAAGGCTGAATACAATCATATGGAAATCCTTTGTCAGTTTAAAAGGGCAAGAGCTTTGCTTAAAGTAATGGAGGGAACAAAGGAACCTCATACGAATCCATTAACCATTTTCATGCTAACATTCACTTTTCAAGGTAATTTGTGATTACAAAGATTGACAATTATGAGGTATGTGGGGCTTGTGTGTAGATCAGGTTAAGACCAACAGCACAGGCTTCAATCTCCATTCAGGTTGATGTAGACTCAAGGCCTGCCTCCTCAGCCTAGCCGTAGTGAAACATCATGGCACTTAGCCATGGTTCAGTGAATAACTGTCAAGAACCTGCCTTCAGACCAAGAACTGAAGAAGAAGACAGTCTATAGCTGAAGCTCTGTCTTATAATGACTGGACCATAAAAACAGAGTTCGTTATAACATGGTTCTTCTACATATACATATACTCAGGAGAAATTGTATGATTGAGTTTATTTTTATGATTATCGTACTGATTGTGTTTAATTATTGTATTCTTAGGTATGTTTGCTAACATTTTATTCTGATTGCAATGCCACTGCAAGGCATGATGGGTAAGCTTAACTAAATGTTAAATGAAGTTTTGTGCAAGTGTGAGAATCGATATTTTTTAATATTTTGGGGGAATATTGTGTTATTCTGTGAAGAAGGGTGTGTGCATGTGTGTGTCATTTAATTAAGCCGGGGAAATGTTACTTGAAGCCAGGCTGTCTGCAAGGTTTAAAATATGAAAGGATAGAGGCGTTAGGTTTGAGGTACAAGTGAATAGGTTGGATCTAACATTTGCATTTTTTAGAGAAGTTGAGAGTTCATTTGGATATCAAAGGGAAGTCAGAGGTGAAAAGAAACATGTTTGCATCTTGCAGGAGTTCCATAGGTAAATAGAAGAGGACATATTACATTTTAATGACCTGAAAGCAGAGACAAAATAGAAACGTGTAAGATTTTATATTTGGAAGGATTTGAGTTTCAAAGCGGTGTGAGAACAATGGAACCAGCGATGAAAAGGGAAAAGGTATTTGAGAATTACCATGGAGAGCTCAGGGTAGCTGTTGGCTGTGAGCTGTTAGTTGTTAGTTGTAGCTGTGGGCTAGTGGTTGTGTGAGGAAGATGCCCAGTAAACAGCTCTATGCTGGGAGAAGATGCAGTTTGAATCAGCCAACCAGTCAAGCCAGAAAAGCCTTGGGCTACAACAAGCAGTCTTGTTCTGAAGTTTTGGATTTCCACAGCAGAGTGGGAGAGAGTTTAAGTGGTCATGTGGTATGCCTCTATTAAAGCTACAGATGTTTGCCTTAAGGTAATATAAGTGGATTTTCATAATTAAACATCTATAAATGAGTATTGCCTGGAAGGTATTTACTTGTGTGCCTGACTAAATAGGAAGTTTTTTTGAGGGAATGTTTTGTATGACTAATATTAACTGAGCAACTGTAATCTTGTTTGCTTAAGTTTTCTTTTGTTCTTGTTAATAAAACTTTTCTACTTCTAATGTTTAAAATCCCAAAGGTGTTACTTGCTGCTGAGATCACTACATTTTCTTCTCATTTTCAGAATACAAAAAAAAAGGGGTATGGTCCGTAAACCACAATTCCCTCTGGAATTTGGGTTGTGCAGCAATTACCATCTGCTGTGGTCATAACACTAGTGATGTGAAATGCCAAGAAGCGATGTAAAATGGTTAATTCAGTTAACGTAAAGCTTTACTGGAAATGCTTTAAACTGTGGACAGCCTCAGAGAAACTTCTGACCCTTTGTCCAGTAAAAGACTGTAAAATATACCCTATCTGGTAAAGATGTATAAAAATAGGCTCTGCATATATTGACCCTTTTAAACTCTCATTGTTAGATAAATGACATGACCACAGAGCCACGGCAGCAGGAGGTGTGACCTTTTGATCTAAGACCTGTGAAAGACAAAAGGCATAAGTTGCATAGAGTTAACAGTATCAAGAAAGTGTGAGACTGTGAAGCCCCTGCAACAGAGAAAAGGCCATATGGTAAGTGGTGGTGAGGATTTTGAAATACATGCCAACTCAAGGCATAGCCTTGTAGAACAATTAGGTAATTACCAACCAATCGTGTAGTTAGAAGAGGAGTTTTACCTCATATAGAACAGAGCGAGGGCTAGAAAAGGGTATAAAGCAAGAACTTGTAAGACCCCAAAGTGCATATCAAGAAATAGAGAAGCAAGACATCAGACAATGGAACAAGCGACAGCGCCACAATCAGCCGGAGAATCACAAGCCAGTGTTCCAGAGTGAATCAGCAGCTTTGCTAAGCCTTTGCTCAGTATTGCATTTTGTAATTATGATTAATTTAATAAATTCTGTGAATCTTGTAACAACATACTCATACCCAGTGTGGTTTGTAGCTAGTCTGAACTAAGGACCCCTCTTAGCTCATCAGCTCCCCCAATGAACTCAGCCTGACAATTGTAATTGATCTGAAATCTTACAAACTGTGTTTTAGGATGTGGTGCAATGTCATGAAAAGATTCAAAACTTAAAATGTAGATATTTTCAGAGGTTCAGCTCTGAGGAAATCTTGTTAAATATGTTGCACAAAGCTTGCTTCAGGTATGGCCAGGAGAAGCTTTGAATGTATACTGTAACACCTTTGCCAGTATTTTAAAAATATATCAAAGGACATGTATCAAAGAATATCCAGCTAGCAATTGCTTCAGAGAAATTCAAATAGTCCTAATATCAAATTACGTGATAAAAGCAAAGAACTGCAGATGCTGGAAATCCAAAACAAAAACAAAAATGGAAATACCTGGAAAAACTCAGCAGGTCTGGCAGCATCGGTGGAGAAGAGCACAGTTGACGTTTCGAGTCCTCATGACCCGAAACGTAAACTGTGCTCTTCTCCACCAATGCTGCCAGACCTGCTGCGTTTTTCCAGGTATTTCCATTTTTGTTTTTGTATCAAATTACGTGAACTTGTTTGTGAAATAATTAAAACTTTGAAACTGCCCTCTTCCATGGAGGAGCGAAATAAGCATGAGTCTTGTTCAGGCAGACTGCCAGAACACTCAGCAAGCTAACATACAAAGTGTAAAGACTGAAAATATGAAATAAAGTCAGAAAATGTTGCAAATGCACAGCAGATCAGTCAGCATCTATAAAAGAGAAAAGGCAAGTTACTAGATGTTGATGATTTTCCTCCTAATTCCGTGGTCATAGACAGCGAAACAGGTAGGGACTTTAAAACATAAATGCGAACCCAAAGGTGATTTAAGTTGTGAAAGCCTGGTTGCCATGGGAAACAGCCTTTTCAGGACTAGTACTTGATGGGATTTGACAGCTTCATGACTCTGGGGAGAAAAAACGTTCCAGAGTTGCCGTGAGGTCGACACCTGCACCTCTCGCATACCAACTCACCTAACCTTTCCCTCTGCTCTCTGTGCAGGACAAATCGGCTCTTAAAAGGCAGGAACATGTGAGAACTGGAGACAGTGCCCTCCACTTGAACCATCTCACTGAGCATAAGAAGGGCCTGCAGCTGCAGGGAAACCCTAGTGATGTACCCGTGGGCTAGGCATGTATCGGTGCTGCCAGGGGTGGTTCCACTGCCTCTCCTGTACAGCGATCGCCCAAAGATGAGATTAAGTGGAGAATATTGAAATGAAACAGGTGTTCAAGAGATTGGATGTGAAGAAACTGTTTACATCCAGGTGCAACAACAACTTACATTTATATAACACGTTTAGTGGAGTAAAACATACCAAGGTTGAATATTGCTGAAAAGAGACATGTTGCTGAAGCTTTTCATCTTGCAATATAGTCTGCCCAAGCATCCAGGTAATTCAAAAAAAGGTGCAAGGCTTGAACATGTTCCTCTACTTAGCAGAGATCAGGTCCCTGCATATGAATGTATATTGCTTCTGGCAAATGTAAATAAGCAATTTTACGAGCACTGGTTACCAGTGATTGGGCAGCACTTGCTTACAACCCTGAATGCCGTATTAACTACACTAATAACCCGTTTAAGATAATCAGCTGAATTACCTGGGAGCTTAGAGCCCATAGCTCCCCACTGCTTCCTCCATGGCAACACCTCGGCCTATCAGTCAACTAACCAACCAGTCAGCACCCTCTTCTCCTTATTGTTCAATTGTTGTGATGGTTTGAAGTTTGGCATTCTTGCACTTCTCCCAGTGAGTGCAAAAGCTTTGATAACATGTCTCTCTTCCCAGCAATATTCAAGTAGATGTTTTGTTTTGGCTTTTGCAAGCACAGGCTGGTTGAGTGCAGTCTGGCTTCTGCCTACAGCAAACAACCGAAGGAACGTGTTATTTCACTTGATCAGTCAATCGCTGGGATGTACAGCCTGGCATTGCATTGGCACTGAAATTCAAACACTACATTGTTCAATTGGGTGGTAGGCAGAACATCTTTTTGGACAGACTGCAGCACCCTGTTTTTGGAAAATACCACTTATATAGCTACTACGTAGTAGCAGTGTGAAATGGCTTCCTTAACCTGTTAATCAAATAATTTGCCTTTCCATGGTAATTTGAGGTAGACCAGGCACTTTTCAGGTCCAATTGCAAGATACGCAATGAACAATGATCTGATCAGTATAGCCATTGGCCCACATGATAGCTTTGATGCACTCTATTTCTGTGCCAAGCTTGCAAGGTAAGCAAATGGCGAGGGCCCTATTTACAAGATTGCTGATGAGGCCAATCTTACAGTGCCTAGAGCTATATAAATCTCAACCTCCAAATTAATTGCCCACTTAAGGGTCTCAATTGGCAGCACCGTGGGAAGGCTATCTGCAGGGATGGCATTAAATTCCCATCCAATGGCTTTGGTCTTCTCCATGCTTAATTGGAGGAAATTTCTGCTCATCCAGGAGAAGCAGTCCAACAATTTAGAGACAGGGGAGGTGTCGGGAGAGGTGGTGGCGAAATCGAGCTGGGTGTCATCAGCACACATGTGGAAATTGATGTGTTTTTGGATGAAGTTGTCAAAGGGCAGCAGGAGATGAGAAATAAAAGGAGGCCAAGGATAGATCGTTGGGGGGGGACACCAGAGTTAATTGCCTGGGAAAGGTCCAGTCTCAGGAGTGAAAGAAGCAAATAGAGAACGACAGCACTGAGAGTAGCTCCGACTTTCTGATAATAAAATGTTGTTATAGCAATCCTGATGGTTTTATTTTTGGAATCTCACATTTATGCTTGGAGCTATCGCAGCAGCTAGTACAGCTGGCCAAATAAAACCTCATGCTAGTATTTCTGTTCATGGTAGGTAATAGGTATAATGTATTGTACAGAATTATGCTTAGCTCATGGTCATGAACTTACACTTGTAGACCCTATTGTATTTTGAATTCATCTTAACCCCTCCTGTTTTTGCTTCTTCAGCAACAACGCCATTTCAATCACATGCACTAATTTTAGTAGAAAATGCCTTACACAATTTAGGTAAATATACTTTACATGCATATTTACAGAAGAAATATCTACCACTATTCAGTAACCAAGAAAACAAAGCACTCACAATAATTAAAAAAACACTTCACACTCTGAATTTTGCTTTAACATTTTAACCAACTAAGGCAAAAAAGGGGTGAAGCAGACATGTGTACAGTATGAGAATACACATACTGAGATCGCATCCACAATGACGGAAACTGTCGCTCTTTACTTAATTACTAATAAGAAATACATTTATGCACACATGGCCAATGGCTAACGTATGGAATATCATTGCTCTAATAGAAATAATTAAACTTAAAAGAATGGTCAAACATGTGATTAATTGCATTTTGAACAATTGAGCTAAAATATATCCTTAATGAACTTTTACACATCAATTCCTGTGGTCAATGCTCTTGACCTTCAAGCGAGAAAATAGCAGAAAATTGTTTTAACTACTATAGTTTTTATTGGCCTATTTTAATGCAATCATAGTAATAATAATAGGATCACGCAATTAATAGTAATATGTTGCTTAGCAATTAGGTGTAATGTAACTTAATTTAAAAAAGCAAAACTTGGATTTCTGTGTTTTTAAATAAATTATTTTGAAGAATCAGGTCAAATTAACTTTAATTGTTTTCTATATATATATATTAACATTAAGGGCAGCTTTATTAGCCTCAGTGTTTTGAATGAGGTTTCTGATTAGGTGAATATAGATAATGACATCAATCAATTCTGTCCTCTTGATCATTAGCAGTTATGAATAAGTGTCTTTTATCACATTGCGTAGATTTTAGTTTTTGGGCAGCTGACTAACAGAGTGCATGGCCGGCTGCCCAAGGGGAGGATATGCAAGGTTTTTGAGGCCCAGCCCTCATTTGCATTAGACTGATGAACTGTGCCAGCCAACTGGGCATCCTGAGGCAACTTGCCTGGTGTGGGTCACAGGATTGTTGCCCAGGTGTGATGCTGGCAGCAGCTACCAGTTGGACTTGGAGAGGGTGGGTAGGTGGGGATGAAGGTGGGGGAAACCTGAAGGAGGGCGAATCCTGGTTGTCAACCATATTGGTGCCTCCAGTATTACAGGGCACGGAGGAGCAGTCTTGCTCCTTCTCATCCCACAAAAGTAATTTAAAATTTATCTTCCAAGTCCTCACCTGCTCCATCACCAGTGAAATTGGTTAGAGAGTGCACGCTCTGCCCAATTCTATCCTAAAATGAAAATTGGGGTCCCATGTACACCAGGGAATCCTGATTTGCAAATTAAAATGGGCTCACTGCCTGAAGCAGGCTGTTGCTTCCACCACCCAAAAGGAGCCCCTTGTGGAGGGGTCAGCAGAATGTTCATTGGGGTTAACGGGCAGTAAGTCCACTAACTCCCTTAAGTCTTTACTGTCAATTTCAGCAGGTTAAAATTGACCCCAGTGACTTTAATTTGTTTTTGATATGATGATTTATCTCATTCTGGATGCCTGCTAGTCTGACGAAATAATTTCACCAGTGAACTGTTTAAGCAGGAAACATTACCACATGGGAAATACCCATCAGGAAAACTTGAATTGCTCCGTGTGTTATGATAGCCAGACCAGGTGATTGATGTTATGACTGTTTTAAAACCCTAAAATTCAGGCAGCAGCAAGTGATGCAACGCTTTTATAAAGCAGAGTTCCAACAGCCTGTAATGGTTAAAGCATACTTAATTAAGTATTATTCTAAACAATAAATAATTGCATAAGATGTTTGCTCACTATCTCCATTCAGTAAATAAAAATCGGCAGGCGTGGGGAACTGAGAATTACAAGGTTATCGCTAGAATACAGACAATCTGTAATGGTGGCTGAAGGATTCATATTATATCCACCTGAATTGTGAAAAGCACCAAATACTTTATAGATTATAGATCTATTGTGGTAAAGTGGAGTGCTATGTACCTTTAAGAGAATGTAGTTAGTTGACCATGTGACTGCATTGACCAATCGCTACACAGCGTGGGCTTCTTGGGTAACTGTAAGTCTAGAGCTGGAGGTGATTGAAGAAGCACACATGGTGTTAGTGCCCTGTTCTTCATTCCAATAAACTACCAGTGTTTGTTCAGTTAATGGGTTGCTCTGCCTATCTTGTTTCAAGCATCAACTAATGTGTTAATATCAAGGGCACAGCTAGCGTTTGCCAGACAAAGTGAACCTGATAGCCAAAAACATAAAATCTACATCTCAGTCTCCTCTCAGTGTCCCCCTACCATACTTTGTTTCTTAAACCTCCCTCCTCACATCTCTATCAGCACTGCCTTGAGGGAATGTTTTGAGTTATATAAACTGAGCTGAAATATTGGTGTTTACACAGGTCCCTGGTGGGAAGAGTTAGAAGTAAAAGAGGCAAAGGGAGCATATCATGTGAAAGTATAGTGGCTTAAATGTGATCTTTTTCTATTAGTATATTAAATTAGCCCAGTCACAACGTGAAATAGCAAGGGAACAATGGGTAATCCACAACCTGGAGCATGAAGCAGCAATGTCAGAGGCTGCATTATATTTTATTATTCTGATACTAGTAAATTTTAATTCTCTCCCCCGTGGTATTAATGCAGTGTTATCATTTCTACTTAACTAACTAACTATAAGGAAAATGTGAACATGTTTGGTATCATAAATCCATATTTTACCAGCTGAATTCAGACAAATTAAGAAAGTCATTTTCAGTTTGGTGACCGAATATACATGATGCAAAACACTTTGTAGAATGTCACTGGCCGGGATTTCCTGTCCCCCATCACGGGTGAGGCAGTGCCCCAGCCAAAGGCTCATTGACTTCTGGTGGGACCGGAAGATCACGGCAGGAGGTGGGTGTGGAAAATCCCACCCACTATTTTAAATAGAATGAACATTGAAAGGATTACAGCCAGCTAGGTGCAGTTTATATAACGGGATTTTCCCTGAAAGAGAGCAGTGTTATAGAAAAAGCAGCTACATGTTTCTCCTTAGCAACATGGGGCAGAATCTTCTGTTTGGCGTGCGGGGGGGCGGGCGCTGCACGCTGACAGGTAAAATGAGGCGCGGTGATGTCGGGCGTGCATCCCGATGTCACCGCGTGTCATTCCGATCTTCACTTCGGCGGGCTCTCACCAGAGTTGGCTGCGCGCCCGCCGAACTGTCAAAGGCCTGTTAAGGCCATTAATGAACTAATTAATGAACTAATTAAAGTACTTGTCAGGGCTGCCCGTCCAACCTTGGCGGGCAGGTGAAAATCCCAGGTGGCCTTTGCATTTTTCCATGGAACCTCATCTACGGGCGGGGTGAGGTTTCAAGAAGTGTTTATTAATTAAATAAAATGTTCTATGAAAATTCATAAACATGTCACATGAGGGGACATGTTGGAATAATTTTGTTTTTCTATTTTCCCATATTTATGACTGAACTTAATTTCCCTGAGACAGCTCAGTGCCTCAGGGAGATTTCTGCGCTCTTTTGCATGCAGGCCCCGACTCTCCCTCCTCCCCCCACCCGCACAGAGAGCGCTGAGCACTTCCGGGTGCGTGTCAAGCTGGGAGGGCCTTAATTGGCCCGCCCACGTAAAATGGCGGTGCGCAGCTGATCGCAGGCAGCGATCGGATCTGTGCCCACTCCCGACCGGCCTGCCCATTATGTACAAATATAATGACCAACCTTATGAGTTTGTGCTCCTGATGTGGACCTTCACCCATTGCAAGAATGTTCCCAATTAGCTGATTCTGGGATCCCGCACTCCCATATGAGAAACCATATTCATTTGCAGGTCAGGTCAGAGTTGGGGTTACAAAACTGTGCCCCAATCCTCTGATCTGTAATCACTTCAAGCGCAGACTATCGCTGAATCATAGGAAGCTCCCATCAGCAAGTTAGACATATCCTCCCTTCATTTTCTGCCCCATTAGTTTTAGAGCCTCAAAAGTCAATCTCCCGTGGTGTTGTATATGGGAAACATTTAAAGTTGGGTTACAGGCCTTCGAATAATTGTACCAAGGGACACTGAAATAATTCAGTCTCCATTTTAAAATGATAAATTCTGTTCTTAGTTTGGTATTATCATTATAAATTCCTATATCTATATTTATGATGGAAACTGTTGATGTAAACTCGTCTTGTTACAATTAAGTTGCTCTTTTTTCTCATCCTGTTTCCCGCTGACTTATTTTGCAATTCTCTCTCAACCCTCCCACCTCTCACTCCATTATGTCTCTCACATTCCTTCTTCTCTCTCACGCCGCCTTCTTTCTCACTCAAACACTCTCGTTCAAATCGTCTCTTCCACTTCAACCCTCCCTCTCTCAATTACCCCTGGGGTTGATTTTGACTTTGGGTATCATGACTGGTGTCGTGCACCAATGGGACATCTGTACCTGTGGTGCTGATCTTGATCCCGCATCTTTGCTTGTGTTGAGCTAGCAAGCGATGGGGCACCAAACTGGCATCCTGATACAACCTGCCCGATTAAAGCTGCCCAATATTGTGTCACTCTGCCCAGCCACAAGACAATTTTGGTGAAAAGAGGAGGGGATGGTGGTCCCGGGTATGGCAACAGCCCAAATTATTTGGCTATGCTCCAGTCTAAAATGACCAGCAGGATCTAGAACCCCAAACTGCATATGAGGAAGTCTACAGGCAAGCACTATTGGTGGCCTAGGCCTCTTATAAAAGGAGGCCTGCCATATGGTTGGGGATAATGGGGTGGTAAGTTTAGGCATCACTACCCCACTAATGCCAGGTGCAACAAGTTAAAATCTCCCCAATATCTTTTTTAAACTCTGTCTTACCTTGCTTGTACTCTTTATAAACTCTTGGAACCCGTCTCTCTCGCCTCACAAACTGTTCTCCCACCCACATTCAGTCTCTCAATCCAACCTGTTTCAAACTCTATGGGGAGAATTTTCTCCCTGTCGGGCGGGCGGTTCAGGAGTGGGCGGGTACGTAGCCGATTGCCACCTGGCGTGTAGCCGATCGCCGCCCGCGATCAGCTGCCCGCCACCATTTTGCGTGGGCGGGCCAATTAAGGCCCGCCCGGCGTGATGTACACCCGGAAGTGCTTAGTGCTACCTGTGCGGGAGGGCAGGAGGGAGGGGGGAGAGCCGGGTCCTGTGGTCTTTCGTGCATGCGCGTGCAAGAGCGCAGAAATCTCCCTGAGGCACTGAGCTGCCCTCAGGGAGATTAGTTTAATAATAAAACATCGCAAAAAATAAAATTACACAGACATGTCCCCTCATGTGACATTGTCACAGGAGCTGGGACATGTTTATGAATTGTCAGAACACATTTTATTTAATTAATAAACGCTTCATGAAACCTCGTCCCGCCCGTGGATGAGGTTTCACGAAAAATGCGAAGGCCGCCTGGGCTCTTCGCCTGCCCCCCCCCCGCCCACCTTAAGGTTGGATGGGCAGCCCTGAGAATCAGTTTAATTAGTAAGTTAATGGCCTTAACAGGCCTTTGACAGTTCGGCGGGCGCGCAGCTGAATCCGGTGCCCGCCCGTCAAACTGAAGGTCGGAATGACGCGCGGTAACATCAGGACACGCGCCCAATGTCACCCGCACGTTATTTTACGTGTTGGTGTGGGGGATGTTATTTTACGTGTTGGCGTGGGGGATGTTATTTTACGTGTTGGCGTGGGGTGCCCACCCCCGCACGCTCACCAGAAGATTCAGGCCTATGCCTTTTCTCAACCAGATGCTGCCTCTTAATCGTGTCCCTCAATCCATTCTCAGCCTCTCAAATTCAACTCTGTTTCCCAATCCTCTCTTTCTCTTAACCTTCCTTGCTCCGGGTAGTGTATTTCACAGTCGTAAAAACCCCCTATGTAAAAATTTCTCTTTTGTCCTAAATCTTACACATTTAGGCCAAGAATCTCCATTTTGGGAACAATCCGCTATCTGGGGCACAAATTGCATTAGGTTTAAGAAGCTTTTACTTCCCTCAGGTTTCTGCCCAAAGTAAATAGCATATCGCCGAATATAAAATCTGTGGTGAATCAGCATAATAAAGCAACCTTTTAGCATGTAATTTAAAAAAAATACATTAAAAGTATTCCTTGGTATATTTGGGAGTGGTAACCCACTACAAAAATATAAGCATTTTTAACTAGTGCCCAGTACACTTTCTGTGAATAATCTTAGACTCTAAAAGGCGTCAAGGGGTTTGGGGAGAGAGCAGGAGTATGGCGTTGAGGTACAGGATCAGCCATGATCATATTGAATGGTGAAGCAGGAAAAATATATAGGACAGAGTCTTGCCTTCTTGGGTGGGCTCGGTGGGGGCGGTGGGGGAAGCCGGAAGGCGATTTCATACTTGCGGGCCAATTGAAGCCCGCCCAGCGTGGAATGCCAGTGGCAGCGCTCAGTGCTGCCCTTGCGGGCGGGGGAGGAGGGCGAGTGCAAAACTTTGCGTATGCGCCCGAGGGCATACTTGATAACCTCCCTGAGGTGCAGAGCTGCCTCAGGGAGCTGAAGAGTTAAAAAAAAATAAAGAAATTAAAAAACGTTATAAAACAAGGCCCCCTCATGTGACCCTGTCACACGAGCAGGGACGTGTTGTTAATTACATTTTAAATTTTTTATTTTATTTTTATTTGCTTCAGGGAAGCTCATCCCTCTCGTGGATAAGGTTCCCTAAGAAGCGCAAAAGCCGATTGGCCTTTTTGCCCACTCGCCAACCGTAAGGGCAGTGTAAAATGCCAAGTCAATTGATACTTTAATGGCCTCAGCAGGCATTTTAATTGTCGGCGGGCACGCTGCCGATTCCCACGCTTAAATATTTTTAAAGGGTGCTTGATAATGTTCTTGGACCTAAAAATAAATTGCTGAATTTTAAGAGCCTCTTCCAAGGCTTGCTAATGAATGCAATTAGCATATATTTGATCTGTAGCTCTGGTCAGGTATGTGGGTGGACTGGCTCCCAGTGCAACATTTTCTAATCTAGATAAAAAGATCACAGAAAGTTGACGTTTGCCAATGTATTTTGTCCTTGAAATGTCTCGTTCTTTTGCACTGGTTTGGCCGATTCTGGGTGAACTGTACTGAAAAAGAACAACGCAACCTAGGGGAAGCTCCTGCCCCAGCCTTCCATACATTTCCTTGTAAAGGTTTTCTTCAATTCTACAACGTTCCATACAGTTCCATTCAACCTTCTCCAACAATAACAAAATAACATTTGAAGTTATGATCATCATAAAGATAACTGAACACATAGCTCAAGTACGTTCTGCAAAGGAAATAATATACTCCTTGTAATGGTATCAGATAAAAGCACTAACATTATGCAGTTGCCTGGTTAGACAAGCAATTTAGATAACAATAATACAAAAATAAAATACTGCGGATGCTGGAAAGCTGATTTAAAAAGAGCATAAAATGCTGGAAGTACTCAGCAGGTCAGGCGGCATCTGTCAGAGAGAAACAAAGTCAAGGTTTCAGGTCTGTGACCTTTCATCAGAACCCATTACCATTCTCTTTGGCCTTGTAACACCAACTCATTTATCATTTAATTTCTCAACTGCCCTCCACCAAATCACAGACCTCCCCCTTGAATTCTTCTTCCGATCCTCTGACATAAGTGACATGCTGCACTCACGAACAACAATCTTAAATTTAAATAAAGGCAATGACATAGGTATGAGGGGAGAACTGCTTAAGGTTAATTGGATAAATAGACTAAATGATATGCTAGTAAATAAACAGTGGGGAACATTTAAAGAAACAATTCAACATGTTCAACAAAAATACTTTCCACTGAGAACCAAAAACTCAGCAAGAGAGATATTTCTGTGGCTTATTATGAAGTTAAAGATAGTATTAAATTAAGAGTCTTTGTAATGTTGCAAACAATAGTAGCAAGCTTGAGGATTGGAGGAGATGGTGGCACAGTGGTAATATCACTTGACCAGAAATCTGAAGTTACAGCCTAATACCTTTGGAGCACAGATTCAAATCACACCATGGTAGCTGGTAGAATTTAAATCCAATTGATGATTTAATTTTTAAAAATCTTGAATTGAAAGCTACAAACTAACATTGATTGTTGCAAAAACCCGTTTGGTTTAGGGAAGAAAATCTACTGTCCTTTCCTTACCTGGTCTGGTCGGCATGTGATTCCAGAATCACAGCAATATAATTCTTAATGGCCTCTGGAATGGCCTGGCAAGCCATTCAGTTGTACCAAACCGTGACAGAAAAGACAAAAAGTTAAATACTTCAGCTATTGATGCCTTTGCTAATGGGACAGGAGATATCGGTCCTTCACACTCCCCTGAATTCACTATCTTTGATAGGTTTTGCAGACAGACTGAATGTATTGGAATGTGGAATATATGGTAATGCAAATTGGGGAAAGCCATCTTGGGCTGTGAATTAAAGTCACTTTAGTCTCTGCATTTTTAAAAAGTTTATTTTAAAAAAGTTCAGTGCAGGTTTCCAGCTGGTGGATTAAAAATCATTATTTGGCATAAAGCACATTATCATTATACTACAGAGTCTCAAGTTAAATGAGTAAACAAGAAAAATTGGCCCGGATTTTTGCAGAGTTGTGGATACTCCATGCCTTATCCACACTGGCTCCAGAACCCCGGATCCGGAAGTCCTGGCTGTATTTCTGACAGATCTTATTTTTGCTGGTGGGGAAAAGGGGGTGAGATGTGGTTCATACATAGGGAAACCCAAACCTAGCAGGGCCATTTGAATTCAATGCTTTGTTGGGGCGAGGTTCATTTCCTACAGTGTGTGACTTATGATTTTTAAGATTAGAGGTAAGTAGATGCTCAGAAAAAGGCAGATAAGGTCTGTGGAACTGTCAAGCTATCTTGCTATTTAAATCCCCTGCCCTTTAAATTTTGAAAAAATGCAGCCAGCTATGTCTGAGTTGAAAAAAAATTGCTGCTTTCAGTTTTAATAGCTGTTTGTTGACATCGTTCTAAGGGCTATCATTATAGTATTATTACTACTTGACTACTTCCACAACCTATCATCACAGTGGGGGGGCTGTAAATTCACAATTTGATTGACAGCTCAAATAGGTTATTAAGGGATGCCCTGATGTGGGGCTATGAATACAAATATTTGTTTTTATAATGGATTAAGTGCTTGAGGGGATTTAAGTGTATTGAATGGGCTTTTATCAACAAGTGTTTTTTATAAACTGAAGTCTATAATAGATATTTAGAATTTTATTTTATCTAATCTCAGCCCGGCTCCTGAGGTCTGCCCATGGTGGATACTGGGTGAGTTGACATGGAGGGTATAAGGGAAAAGGGTGGTGGGGCATGGGTTGGCATGAGTTGTCAGTAAGTTGGCATAGAGTCTATAAGGGGCCATGGGGCTGAATGGGTGAGGGTATGATGGGGCCATTGGAGTGGGTGGGCTCATGGGTTGGCATGAGTTGGAATGGATGGGGCTTGGGAATGGGTGGGGGTTGAAGCAGTGTGAAGGGGTGAGCGCTAGAGGGCCTAATATTTAACCACACAACTGGGAAGAAATCTCAGAGCACAGACGTTGGCTTTTTAACCAGCCTGCCTTGGCACATGGCTGCCTCTGAACTGTTTTCAGGGGTGGCAGGCCTGACTCCCTCATGCAATCGTGCCCCCCCAACAACTTCCCCCAAACATTCCCCCCTCCCCCATCCCCGGAACAAAGATCCTATTACTCGGGGCACTTTTTCCCCCCGAGGCGCACGTCACGTGTCAAGAAATTTCCCGACTCTGCCCCTTGAGAGCGAAAGTCCTAGCCATTGTGTTCCACACAGAATAATGGAATAAGTGTAAACAATTCCGGAAAAGACAGTTGATGTGTTATTATCAACCTGAAAAGAAATTAGATAAATACCCAGTAAGGAATGGTATTAAAATGTATAGCTTATGTACATTATAGCTGATTGAGATGATAAAATTGTCAACAGAAGTGGGGAATGGTGATTGCAAGCACTTAGATTTTGTTGTCTGTGGAGGCCAGGATTGATATTGGAAATGTGATGATGGCTGATTACTCTAGTGTTTGTTTCTTTACCTATCCTGGAATAGTGTAGCAAAAAAAAATCAGGAATGAAATCCCGGCCAATTTTAGGAATGAGCAATTAATGCTGGTCTTGCCAAGAGCAACAATATCCTGGAAATGATGTTGTTAATAATGACGCCCGCTGGAAATACATTTATCTGGATGCTGGGTCAGGGCAGGATTTGGTTATGGCGCCTTCCCAAGGTGGAGTATCTTACTGACGTTCATTGTCAAGGCTCACGCGTAAATAATCACCATTTTGTGAGGTGTTAGAGGCTGCTTGGTTACTGAGGGCCTGTGACCAGCAAAGGGACAACCAGCAGGATTTCGAGGTCCTACGGAGATCGGGAACGAAGGCAAACGGGAGCTGAAAATAGCCTTGCTGGCCAGTTACCTGGCTCCGTTCCCGTTCCAGGTCATTTTTATGGCGGCGAGCATGGTTGGGGCAGGTGTGGCAAGGCAGCCAACATGGTTCATTATGGCTCATAAAGGAGGCCAACTGGGATTTTCTGGTGCGCAGGCCAGTTTAGGTGTCTGGAGGTGGCCTCCTAGTGGCAGACTAAGGGATCAGTTTTACTGGTTGGCCTAGAGGTCCTCCCTACCTTTCTAGTTGTAGGAGCAGATGCAGGCTGTGAAGCCATTTTTAAATTTAAATGTAAAAAGGTTGGAGAAAGGGTGCCTCCATTTTGATGTGCTCTCTCCCTTTCTTGCCCTTTATTGCAACCTGCCGCTCCTTTGAATCTGGAAGGCCTATGATCTACTTTCCAACTACGAGAGCCTGCTAGATGGCCTTAATTGGATGACAAGCCCATCTCCAGACCAAATAAGGGGACGCCCTCATGAAACTCAGGGCCATGAGCTGTTTCCTCCCGGGAGTGTGTGTGGGACCCAGAAATGGTCCTGATCGCTCTTTCCTTTGCCCAAAGGGAAAATCCTGCCCAATGCGTTCAGAATAGGAAAGGAGGGAAGAAAATTGGCAAGAACCTTTTTTTAAATGTTAAAATATTTATTGCTGCTTGATATAAGTGAAAGAAGTGATAACTCAATTAAACGCTGCCCAGGAAAAAAAAGATGAAGGTGGCATTTTAGGCTGATTAGATTTTTCTCACCGTACTTCTGCAGTCAGCAAATTTTAAAATCAATAATACTCATTCCATATCTTGGTGTTACTATTTTTCAAAGTGGGTATAATGAGACACTAAAGTGCTTTATTGATTTACTGACAAGACCATGGATAAGTTAAATGAAAAGATAAAGGCACGACTTGTCAAAATCTGATGTCTCTATGTAAGTTGTATTGCTAAAGTAAATACTAGGACAATATTCTCTTAGCTTTGCAGAAAAGAGAAATTTGGCACTTTTAAAGTGGAAATGGTTATATAAATGCTGTAATTATGGTTGGCGGAACACTGGCTGTGAAGTTCGATAAGGCTGCAAAACAGATGTGGGGATCACAATGTGCATTTAACCAACGCCTGTTGCTTTCACTGCCGTTGGCAAGCAAATTTCAGGATTCCTGCTTATTTTAGTGATTTCTACACGCAGCCATTGTTAAGCATAACGTTAAGTGGCTGCATTCCTAAGCAGAGCCTGAAGCTAGCCTGTGCTACTTAAAACAAGCACTTAAAGGCAAGGTGCATTTTGATGGAGGCAGGTGCTGGAAGACTTTTAAGAGCGAGTTTTGTTCTGGGAAAGACATGAGAATGGCACAGCATGACAGAGAGTTGCATGTCCTCACCCTAATGGAGGTGCTCACCATCATTGCAGCAGCCATCACTGAGATTGTGCTAAAGTACTCGGATGTTGCACTGCTCCTACTGCAATGGAATCTGCAACGTTGGCCATCAGACGTTGCTTCATCGCGAGTGTTCTGACGGAGTTAGCCACCATTTCTAAGCTGAAAAGGATGGGGTCCAATCTCAATGAAAATCCCTAAGCAAAGTCAGTACTGAAATCTCCCATGCGCCTTGACAGTGGCCTGTATCCAAAAGCAAATTGCAGGTGCTGCAAATCTGAAATAAAAAAAAAACAGAAAGTGCTGGAAAAACTCAGCAGGTCTGGCAGCATCTGCAGAGAGAGGAACAGAGTTAACGTTTCAGGTTGTGATATTTCATCGCTACAGGAAACTGGGACTCTCCCAGTTCTGATGGAATGTCACAACCTGCAATGTTAATGCTGTTTCTCTTGCCACAGATGCTGCCGGACCTGCTGAGTCGTTCCAGAATTTTCTGCTTTCATATGTCCTCATATTCGATCCTCATTCTCGCATGCCACTTCACTCTAATCACACAACCTCTTCTGGTTTACAAGCTGCAGATGCTGTAAACGTGCACCTCTTACTTTCCACCCTTCACTGCATCCCAAGTTTGCAGATGATACAAAGATAGGTGGAGGGACAGGTAGTATTGAGGAGGTGGGGAGGCTGCAGAAGGATTTGGACAGGTTAGGAGAATGGGCAAAGAAGTGACAGATGGAATACAACGTGGGGAAGTGTGAGGTCATGCACTTTGGTAGGAAGAATAGAGGCATAGACTATTTTCTAAATGGGGAGAGAATTCAGAAATCTGGAGTGCAAAGGGACTTGGGAGTCCTAGTCCAGGATTCTCTTAAGGTTAACTTGCAGGCTGAGTCGGTAGTTAGGAAGGCAAATGCAATGTTGGCATTTATTTTGAGAGGACTA
This sequence comes from Cetorhinus maximus, assembly GCF_964194155.1. Classification (NCBI taxonomy): domain Eukaryota; kingdom Metazoa; phylum Chordata; class Chondrichthyes; order Lamniformes; family Cetorhinidae; genus Cetorhinus; species Cetorhinus maximus. The sequence goes on along the minus strand of NC_135883.1, from coordinate 12,358,685 downwards.
GAATATAAAAGCAGGGATGTGGTGCTGAGGCTTTATAAGGCTCTTGTCAGACCACATTTAGAATATTGTGAGCAATTTTGGGCCTCGTATCTCAGGAAGGATGTTCTGGCCCTGGAGATGGTCCAGAGGAGGTTCACGAGAATGATTCCAGGAATGAAAGGCTTAACATATGAGGAACGTTTGAGGACTCTGGGTCTATACTCGATGGAGTTTAGAAGGATGAGGGGGTATCTGATTGAAACTTACAGAATACAGAAAGGCCTGGATAGAGTGGGCGTGGGGAAGATGTTTCCATTAGTAGGAGAGACTAGGACCCGAGGGCACAGCCTCAGAGTAAAGGGAAGAGCTTTTAGAACAGAGATGAGGAGAAACTTCTTTAGCCAGAGAGTGGTGAATCTATGGAATTCATTGCCACCGAAGGCTGTGGAGGCCAGGTCATTGAGTGTATCTAAGACCGAGATAGATAGGTTCTTGATTGGTAAGGGGATCAAAGGTTACGGGGAGAAGGCGGGAGAATGGGGTTGAGAAACCTATCAGCCATGATTGAATGGCGGAGCAGACCCGAAGGGCCAAATGGCCTAATTTCTGCTCCTATGTCTTGTGGTCTTATAAGAACTGCAACTTAGTTAGGCAGCCACGCAGGAACAAGAAATGGAAAAGGGAGAATATAGTGATGATGAAGAAACATTGGCTGGGATTTTCCAGCCCTGTCATGGTAGAACCTGCCGTGGGAGATTGGGCAACCCAGCCAAAATACATTGACTTTAGGTGGGACCGGATCCAGGTTGGCGGTGGGGGGGTTGTGGGAGGGGGTGGGGGGGGGGTGCAGAAAATCCCACAAATCGTCACTCGCTCTGACACTTGTAATCACCAGCTCAGATACCAACACTGCAGATACTTTAGAAGGTAACATACTTCTGCATGTGATGAGACCCTGGGCACAAGCGGTTGGGCAGGGGGAAAGGGTAGCACAGGCGCTAGCATCCCGGAGGATGAGGACGCACAAGACTTCTGCTGCAGAAGATTCAGAAGAGAACTTCAGTAGAGTGGTTAGTAAAAGGCTGATGAATAGGCCTGCAGAAATGCTTGGTGCTTTCACAGGCCTGCCAGAAAGCCTGTGGTCACTGTCAAGGAGCGTGGAAGAGTTCAGTGCCAACTTGTTTAGGGATTTTCATTGAGATTGGACCCCATCCTTTCCAGCTTAGAAGTGCTGGATAACTCCACGAGAACACTCACGGGTCCAACCATGAAGCAACATCTGAGGGTCAACGTCCCAGATTCCATTGCAGCAGGAGCTGTGCAACATCTGAGTGCTGCAGTGAAAGCTCAGACTGAAGCCATGCAAGCTCAAGTTGCTGCCATCATGGCTGCAGACATCAATGTTCAAAGGCTATTGCAGGGTCTTACAGTCTTTCCTCCAACAGATTCTTAGGATTACTGAGGTGCTGTCCTGTGGAAGTGGCAGTGCCAATGACACTCTGGTGGATGGACCTATTGTTCTGTATCAGGATGACAGCATTCGCCCTCCCACCACTATCACTTCACCAGAGCCCTTGCTGCCTGTCAGCCGGTCAGCCCAGACTGCTGTCTCCCCGGCCGAGTTGAGGCAGTCTGAGTCAGTTTACTGAAAGTAAACCTTCCACTAGCCATGGTGCAGCCACTGGGATCACACTCATAGGGGCACTAGGACAAACAAAAGCACACAATAGGCAGGCACTAAGGGAATGCATAAGCGTGATTAGTCAACTTCCGAGTGGATGATAAGAGATGTGGTACTATTCTTAATGATGGACTGGGATTGCATTCGTTGGTACCACAGTCAAGGGAAGTGATGATGGACAGGCTGATTTTCCAGCCCTGTCATGGTAGAACCTGCCGTGGGAGATTGGGCGGCCCAGCCAAAATCCATTGACTTTAGGTGGGACTGGACAATCCAGGTGGTGATGGGGGGCGGTGGGGGGTGGGGGGTGGTGGGTGCAGAAAATCCCACAAATCTCTTTCCTTCTCCTCCTCTGCTTCTCACTGTATAACTGCAAAATAGGGCTGTACCCTCATAATGGCAAGGTTGTGCAGCATGTAGCAGACCATGGTGAATCGTGATATGTGCGCTGGCAAGTACCGCAGGGCTTCTCCAGAGCAGTTCAGGAAGTGAACTTGATGTTTAAACAGCTAAACAGTCTTTTGATGATATTTAAGAGGCAGCATAGCTCTTTATATTTATATGCTGCCCACACATGCATGCTTTGTGCACTAGAGCCATAAGTCAGCAGAAAACCATTGTCACCCAATAGCCAACGTCTAGTTTCTTGTGATGATTCAAATGCTGATGGTAGAGTGGACTGGCAGATAATGAAGGCATTATAACTGCAGCCAGGATACTGGACATTGGCCTATCTTATATTCTGAGTATGGTCACACACCAGCTGAACATTGAGGGAGTGGAACCCTTTGCAGTTGCAAAACATCTGGATTTACATACGGCATCCGGAAAGCAACGTGTTTGCAGTCAGTGGTATATTGCACCGGAGAGAATACCACTATTCTGATGAAGCCACTGCACTCTGCCTGCTTCTGTGCGGAAGAGAAAAGACAATGGCCCAGATCTTCTGGTCAGCAGTGGAATGGGAGTGCCTGTCACTGGCTGCTATTTAAACTGGCCTCTTACCTCCTTACGCTGGAGACTTAGGTCCTTCCAGTTCCGGCTTCAGTTTAAATCCAAGGATGAGTGGGGTCGGGAGGCCGAGTGACAAAGCATAATTCCAGTGGAGGCACACGTTTATTTCCACATGAACTGAAGTGATGCCCCTCAAGATTGGTCTTCAGTTCCTTGATTTGCAGTTTTTAAATGTCACTGTCAAACCCAGCACTGAACAGCCTAACCCGCTCTGACAATGGACACACGTGACAATGCTAACACCCTGACAATGCTCAGAGCTGACAATCCTCACACCCTGACAATGCTCATCCCCTGACAATGATCACACCTCAAAATGCTCAGCCCCTGACAATGCTCATACCTGACCATGCTCACCCACTGAAAAGGCTCTGACCCTAACAATGCTCACCACCTGACACTGCTCAACACACGACAATGTTTACCCCGTGACGATGCTCACAACCTGACCATGCTCAGCTCTGGCAATGATCGCCCCCGGCAATGTTCACCCTTGACAATACTCACCCCCTGACAATGCTCACTCCCTGATAATGCTCACCCTTGACAATGCTCTCACCCTGCCAATACTCACACCTGACAAAGCTCACCCCAAGACAATGCTCACTCCAAGACAATGCTCATCCCCTGACAATGCTCACTCCCTGATAATGCTCACCCTTGACAATGCTCTCACTCTGCCAATACTCACACCTGACAATCCTCACCCCCTGACAATCCTCACAGCTAACGATGCTCACCCCTGCAAATGCTCACCCCCTGACAATACTCACCCCCTGACAATGCTCACTCCCTGATAATGCTCACCCTTGACAATGCTCTCACCCTGCCAATACTCACACCTGACAAAGCTCACCCCAAGACAATGCTCACTCCAAGACAATGCTCATCCCCTGACAATGCTCACTCCCTGATAATGCTCACCCTTGACAATGCTCTCACTCTGCCAATACTCACACCTGACAATCCTCACCCCCTGACAATCCTCACAGCTAACGATGCTCACCCCTGCAAATGCTCACCCCCTGAAAATGCTCACCCTCTGACAATGCTCACCCCCTGACATTACTCACACCTGACAATGCTCACGTGTGACAATGCTCACCCTCTGACAATCCACACCCCCTGACAGTGCTCAACCCGTGACGTTGCTCATCCCCTGATGATGCTCAGCCTCTGGCAATGCCCTCACCTGACAATGCTCACCCCCTGACAATCCTCACCCCTGACAATGCTCTCACCCTATCAAGCTCACACCCTTACATTACTCACACCTGACAATGCTTACCCCCTGACAATCCTCACCCCCTGACAATCCTCACCCCCTGACAATGCTCACCCCCTGACAATGCTCACCCCCTGACAGTTCTCACCCCTCACAATGCTCTCACCCTATCAAGCTCACCACCTTACATTACTCACACCTGACAATGCTTACCCCCTGACAATCCTCACCCCCTGACATTACTTACACCTGACAATGCTCACCCCCTGACAATGCTTACCCCCTGACAATCCTCACCCCCTGACATTACTTACACCTGACAATGCTCACCCCCTGACAATGCTCACCCTCTGACAATTTTCACCCCCTGATAATGCTCACACCCATGACAATGCTCAGCCCCTGGCAATGGTCACACCTGACGATGCTCTCGCTTCACAATACTCATCCCCATGACAATGCTCACCGCTTGACCATGCTAAGCCCCTGACAAAGTTCACCCCTTGACATTGCTCACCACCTGGCAATGCTCACCCCCTGACAATGCTCACCCCCTGACAATACTCACCACCTGGCAATGCTCACCCCCTGACAATCCTCACCCCCTGACAATCCTCACCCCCTGACAATCCTCACCCCCTGACAATACTCACCACCTGGCAATGCTCAACTCCTGGCAATGGTCACCCCCTGACAATGCTCTCACCATGACAATCCTCACCCCCTGACAATGCTCTCACCATGACAATCCTCACCCCCTGACCATACTCACCCCCTGACAATGCTCTCACCATGACAATCCTCACCCCCTGACAATACTCATCCCTTGACAATCCTCACCCCCTGACAATACTCACCCCCTGACAATACTCACCCCCTGACAATACTCACCCCCTGACTATGCTCAACTCCTGGCAATGGTCACCCCCTGACAATGCTCTCACCATGACAATCCTCACCCCCTGACAATTCTCTCACCATGACAATCTTCACCCCCTGACAATACTCACCCCCTGACAATGCTCTCACCATGACAATCCTCACCCCCTGACTATCGTCACCCCCTGACAATCCTCACCCCCTGACAATCCTCACCCCCTGACAATGCTCAACTACTGACAATGCCCTCACCATGACGATGCTCCCGCCTGATAATGCACAGGCCCTGACAATGCTCAACTCCTGAAAATGCTCAACACCTGACCATGCTCACAGCTTGACAATGCTCACCCCATCAAAATACTGACCCCCTTACAATGCTCGCTCCCACGACAATGCTTAACCCCAGGCAATGCTCAGCCCCGGCAATGATCACACCCCAGCATTGCTCACCCTTGACAATGCTCACCTCCTGACAATGCTCTCACTCTGACAAGGATCTTACTCTGACGATGCTCACCCCCTGACAATGTTCATCTCTGGCAAAGCTCACCCCCTGACAATGCTCACCCCCTCAAAATGCTCACCCCCTCAAAATGCTGACCCTCTGACAATGCTCATAGCTGACAATGCTCACTTCCTGAAAACACTCACTCCCCTCCTCAACCACCCCTGACAAAGCTCACATCCTGACAATTCTCACACCCGACCTCAGACCCAACAATGCTCAACCCTTCTCGGCACACTCCCACCCCACCTTGAACAATGCTAATTTCATCATTCCCCCAACAACCCGGGCAATGCTGACTCTTCTGAAATTGGCCAGACAGAAGCCAAGGGTTCTGGAAGTTGACTCGGTAGACGAGGTGCAGGAGTTTGTGGAAGATAATATTGTTGGGAAGGGGGTGAGCATAGTCCGAAGGTTGTGGGGTGGACCCTGAACGTTGTTGGGAGAGGAGTGAATATTGTCACTTGGGGGTGAATATTGTCAGGAGAGGATGAGTATTGTTGGGAAGGGGTGAGCATTGTTGGGGAAAGAGCGAGCATCGTCAGGAGGGGGCTGAATCTTGCTGGGACATAGTATGCATTTTCGGGAATGGGGTAAATATTGTCTGAGGTTAGCATTGTCAGCGGCGTGAATGTTGCCTGGGATTGAGCATTGCTGGAAGGCAGGGTGACATCGTCAGCAGCGGGGAGTGAATATTGTTGAAAAGAGTTGAGTTTTCTCAGGATGGGGATGAGCATTTTTGGGAAGAGGGTGAACATTGTCGGGTGGTGCTGAGCTGTGTTGGGGATGGTGTTGAGATGTGTCAGGGTTGCTGTGGGTGTTGGAATGCCCTGAAACCGCAGCTGATTTACTTAAAGCTGCTCTCCTGAGCAGGCTTTATACTGGCCAGGAAACGTTCTAAGTAAATCCGTGTAAGAATCAGGGTGAAGGGTCCAAGTCTAAATGGTTATGGCCATCTCACTCCACTGTCATAGGGAATGGTGCATCAATCTGGAGGGTAAAATTGGATGTTTAAACTCTCCACGTAAGTACCATGCATACGCATGCATCGGGACTTCTTTAGGGTCCAGAGGCACATTAGCGACTTAAGTTGAACCATTCACTACTTCCCTTATTGGAAGATTCAACCTTTGAATCATTCAAAGACCATTCAACCATTCAAAGGGAACCATATTTCCCTTTCTTTGCATACATATATTTTTATTCATTTACAGGATGTGGGCAACTTTGCCTAGGCGAGCATTTATTGCCCATCCCTAATTACCCTTGAAAAGGTGGTGGTGAGTTGCCTTCTTGAACATCTGCAGTCCATGTGGTGTTGGTACACTCATAATGCTGTTAGGGAGGGAGTTCCAGGATTTTGACCCAGTGATAGTGAAGGAACGGCGATATATTTCCAAATCAGGATGGGGTGTGGCTTGGATGGGAATTTTGAGGTGGTGGTGTTCCCATGTATCTGCTCCTTTGTCCTTCTAGATGGCAGCGGTCATGGAATTAGAAGGTGTTGTCGAAGGATCCTTGGTGTGTTCCTGCAGTGTACCTTGTAGACGGTACACATTGCTGCCATTGTGCGTCGGTGGTGGAGGGTGTTAATGTTTGTGGACGGGGTGCCAATCAAGTGGTTTGCTTTGTCCTGGATGGTGTCAAGCTTCTTGAGTGTTGTTGGAGCTGCACTCATCCAGGCAAGTGGAGAGTATTCCATCACACTCCTGACTTGTGTGTTGTAGATGGTGGACAGGCTTTGGGGAGTCAGGATGTGAGTCACTCACCACAGGATTCCTAGCCTCTGACTTGCTCTTGTAGCCATAGTATTTATATGGCTGGTCCAGTTCAGTTTCTGGTCAATAGTAATCCCCAGGATGTTGATAGTGGGGGATTCAGTGACGGTAATGCCATTGAATGTCAAGGGGTGATGGTTAGATTCTCTCCTGTTGGAATGATCATTGGACGGCACTTTTATGGTGTGAATCACAGAATCACAGAATCACACAGTGCATAAGAGGCCCTTCGACCCATCGAGTCTGCACCGACACGTGGGAAACACCTGACCTACCTACCTAATCCCATTTACCAGTACTTGGCCCATAGCCTTGAATGTTATGACGTGCCAAGTGCTCATCCAGGTACTTTTTAAAGGATGTGAGGCAACCCGCCTCCACCACCCTCCCAGGCAGCGCATTCCAGACTGTCACCACCCTCTGGGTAAAAATGTTTTCCTCACATCCCCCCTAAACCTCCTGCCCCTCACCTTGAACTTGTGTCCCCTCATGACTGACCTTCAACTAAAGGGAACAGCTGCTCCCTATTCACCCTGTCTGTGCCCCTCATAATCTTGTACACCTCGATCAGGTCGCCCCTCAGTCTTCTCTGCTCCAATGAAAACAACCCAAGTCCATCCAACCTCTCTTCATAACTTAAATGTTTCATCCCAGGCAACATCCTGGTGAATCTCCTCTGCACCCCCTCCAGTGCAATCACATCCTTCCTATAATGTGGCCGATCAGAACTGCACACAATACTCCAGCTGTGGCCTCACCAAGGTTCTATACAACTCCAACATGACCTCCCTACTTTTGTCATATATGCCTCAATTGATAAAGGCAAGTGTCTCATATGCCTTTTTCACCATCCCACTAACATGCCCCTCTGCCTTCAGAGATCTATGGACACACACACCAAGGTCCCTTTGTTTCTTAGAACTTCCTAGTGTCATGCCGTTCTTTGAATACTTCCTTGTCAAATTACCCCTTCCAAAGTGTATCACCTCACACTTTTCAGCGTTAAATTCCATCTGCCACTTATCTGCCCATTTGCCCATCCCGTCTATAACTTCATGTAGCCCAAGACACAGCCTCACTGTTAACCATCCAGCCAATCTTTGTGTCATCTGTGAATGTTATGTGCCAGTTGTCAGTCCAAGCCTGGATATTGTCCAGGTCTGGCTGCATTTGGACATGAATTGCTTCAGTATCTGAGCAGTTGCGAATGGTGCTGAACATTGTGCAATCATCAGTGAACATCCCCACTTCTGACCTGATGATAGAAGGAAGGTCATTGATGAAGCAGCTGAAGATGTTTGGGCCTAGGACACTACCCTGAAGAACATCTGCAGTGATGTCCTGGAACTGAGATGATTGACCTCCAACTATCACAACCATCTTCCTTTGTGCTAGGTATGACTCCAACCAGTGGAAAGTTTTCCCCCTGATTCCCATTGACCCCAATTTTGCTAGGGCTCCTTGATGCCACACTTGGTCAAATTCTGCTTTGATGTCAAGGGCAGTCACTCTCACCTCACCTCTGGAGTTCCGCTTTTTGTCCATGTTTGAACCAAGGCTGTAATGAGGTCAGAAGCTGAGTGACCCGGGCTGAATCCAAATTAAGCATCAGTGAGCAGGTTATTGCTAAGCAAGTGCCACTTGATAGCACTATTGATGCCCCCTTCCATCACTTTACTGATGATCGACAGTAGACTGATGGGGCAGGCATTGACCAGGTTAGATTTGTCCTGCTTTTTGTGTACAGGTCATACCTGGCTAGTATCCAGTGCCTTCAGTTGTTTCTTGATGTCACATGGAGTGTATTGAAATGGCTGAAGACTGGCATTTGTGATGCTGGGGATCACCTCCCTTGTATAATAGTGGATGGTGAATGGTCAGATGTTGGAGAAGACTTCTGCTCCAGCCTGGAAGGAGCCAGTGTGAAGAGGTTCATGGCCAGTCACCTTCACAGCCACTGGCCGTGCCATCCTCTCCCTGCTCTGTAGCTGCAGGTCTGCCTGCAACAGGTGGCAGATATCAGATAGCATTTCTTTAGTGAATCAGAGACTTGCACACACTGTACTTGGCTTAGGCTGAGATAGGAGAATTGCTGCCTGAAGATCGAGGGGTGGATGTTACCTCCCGCTGAGGGTCCTTCTCCCCATCCTCCTCCTCCTCTCTCTTTGAGAAGCTTGTCTTCCTCTGTGGCACCTAGGCCCCTTCTCCCTGGAGTAAGCTCATTAAAGCCACTGTATTCCCCTTATCCGTCACTTCTTTAGAAAGCCATTGAACTTGCTCATCTTGACTTTCCTTAAATGAATCAATGTTTGTTGTCCTTGAGTTTCCCATGTAGTTTTAAATGCTCGCTAATTTGATGTCCAATTATGAATTGATTGATTTTTCTGCAGTTTATTCTTCTCCCTCTTCTTGAACGAAGCATTATGCTCTAGCTCTCCAGCACAGCCTGCATATCTGAGGAGGCTTGAAAAATGGTGGTTAGAACCTCTACTATTTTCTCACTGACTTGTCTCAATAGCCTCATGTGGATGACATCATTTCCTGGTGATGGATCCACCTTGAGTTCAGTGAAATTGTTTAGAACCAATTCCTTTTCTACAATTATCTCAAGGATTTGTTCCCTTTTTTTTTCCTAATGTACCTACATTCTCATTTCCAATTTATTTGTAAAACATGATGAAAGTATTTACTTTTAGCTTCCACGGCTAGAACTCCCCATGTTCCTGAGCTGTTGAATGTTTTTAATATGCATATAAGATGATTATTATTTTCTTTTATGTCATCTACTAGTTTTTTTTCTTTATTTTCCTTTTCAGCCCCCGTAAATTCCCTTCGCACCCTTCCCCTATATTCCTCCTGATTTTCCTTTGCATTTTCAAAGCAAATTTTATTATGTGTCTATTTTTAAGTTTCAGTTTAGCTTAAATATTTTTTATTGGGTGGAGAGGGAAAAGTAAAGAATCATAGCATGATACAGCATAAAGGAAAACCATTCAGCAACTCAGAGCTATCCAATTAATCCCACTCCTGTGCCCTTTTGACATATCCCTGCCATGTTTTTCCCTACGAGTATTCATCTAATTCCCTTTTGAAAGTTATAATTGAATCTGCTTGCTCCAGCCTTTCAGGACGTGCCTTCAAGATCACAACTTGTCTTGGAAGTTAATTTTGCCTCAGGCCACCTCTAGTTCTCTCGCCAATCTCCTTAGAACAGTGTCCTCTATCTTTCAGCCACTGAAAACAGTTCCTCCTCAATTATCCTGTTAAAATCCTTCATGATTAACGTCTCTATCAAAATAATTAATGTCCCATACGTTAGGATTTTCTGCCTCTGATCCATCATCCTGTTTCATTACTTTTCAAATAGAACTTCAACTTTACCATGTCCAGCATCCTTACCTTTGTCTTTTTTTAATTAAGTTCAATGTGAAAAGAGTAATAATGTTGTGGTCATTGTTTCCCAGCATTCTTTTATTCTCACACCAGATATTTAGCACACATCATTTCTCAGAACTAAGATAAAAGCAAAAAACTGCGGATGCTGGAAACCCAAAACAAAAACAAAAACACCTGGATAAACTCAGCAGGTCCGCGGAGAGGAACACAGTTAAGGTTTCGAGTCCGGGTCCGACTCTTCGACAGAACTACATTGAGTAATGCTTCTTTCCTTATTGAACTGGAAGCATGTACCTACAATTCTGTAGAGGTTCTCTGACGGGAAATTGTCAGAACCCCCAAAAAATGACAAAACAGCCAAAAATGGCTGGATGCAGTTTTTCCAGGATTTCTACCAAACCATATTAGAGAATGTAAGAGACACAAAGAGGGTATGAATGTAATTATAGGACATCCAGGAAAAGTGATTGTTAAGCTATCCCTAAATGGACAATGAGGCTGATTTTTCTATTCAAAGGCTTAATTGCTGTAATCAGTAGTTGGCACGTAGTGCTCTGATCAATATGGTAATGTAATCACTGACTCTTGTGTTATTCATGCTGATGTGAGCGCATTGGCCAAGCACAAAAATGTTAAAATATGCATATAAAGGTCATCATTTTTCAAATACGCATTGTCGACAAGGAATTATGTCCACCACGACCAGTGCTTGTTGGAAAATTACTGGCAGTGAAACCGTGATTGTTCAATATATGTTGGCAAAGTAGATGGTTCCTCATGGCTAACGCATTCTTGGTGTCACCCTCACACAGAAGCCCATGCTTTATGTTATCAGTTGTGGCTCAATGAATAGCATGCTTAGTCATGGGCTCAAAATCTATGCTGACACGGCAGTGCAATACTGAGGGATTGCTGCTATATGGAGGCGATGTCTTCTGGATAAGACATTAATGAGGCCCGACTGTCCTGTCGTGTAGATGTTAAAGATCCCATAACACTATTTCGAAGAAAAGTAGGGGAGTTCTCTCTGGCTCATGCTTTGTCCACTTGAGGAGTTTGAGGGAAGGATGTCTGCTATAGATGTATCGCTATTATATGACTGTTTCTTATTTGCCTGCACATGTTTTGAAAAATACATTTTCTAGATATTTCAAACTTAAACCAAGCCTAATATAATGTTCTACAGTTTTTGTAGTGAGAGTTCATAAGAGTATTATATATATTTTACATTCTGTTTCAAAAGAGCTATCTACAAAGATACCATCAAGTCGCCTTGATGGCATACTGATTGTAGATCAAGCAGGCTTCAGATAAACTGCCATAACTGTGATCGAGTTGACACTCAGCACCTACATCAAGAATGGTTTTCAGATTAGGCAGAAGATGGGTGCAATATTCCCAGATCTTACCACTGCATGTGATGTGATCTGGCATATAGGCCTAATGAACAAACCACCATTGGCCCTACCTCAATGGGTTTGTATTGCTGTGGAACTACTGCCGAGAGACCTCTGCTTCCAAATTTCACTTTGACAAAAATGCAACTCCCGAAGTCCACAACCAATGGTCTACCTGAGGACTTGATTCTATCACAGATACTTTTCACCCTTTTCATAAAAGATCTTCCCAGCACCACTGCTGGGCATTTTATCTACCCAGACAATATCTGTCCGATAATCACCTAAACAAATTCCTGAATGCAAACTTGAGAGAGATGTTCCACTATTGCAAGAGATGGAAACTTAAACCATGTGCCAGAAATACAGTTTCCAGCTTCTCTCCATCTAAATCACAAAATAGGCCAAGAAGCAGCTCAGGATCTTCCTGAATGAGTACAGGTTGGATGATGATGCAAAGCCTGTGGATCTGGGTGTTATACTGGACTGTATCTTAACTTTAAAGAATACCTCATTAGAACTCCCTGAAAATGAAGACAATTTGATCAACAAATTAGCTGGTTCACCCTCAGGAACCAATGCAAAGACATTAAGAAACTCTGGCCTTACCATATGTTATTCTGAAGCAGGGTATTGTATCTTAGTGTGGCTCAGTTCTTCTCACAGACCCTCAGCTCTAACAGACCCTCAGCTAAATGAAACCAGGCATGTGCCCAATGGGGCCAACCAGCCTTGCCTGACTGCCTCTGATGTTCAATGATGACCCTCTGCCATCATGCGACAGAACACCTTGCAGAATGTGTTTTTTAAAGTTCAAGATATGTCACTTTTAGCCCTGTTCAAAGATATGTTTAATCAACTAAGCCACCGTCCTAGCTCAAGTCACCCTGTGTGGACAATTCTTCCTAGCGTTCTAGATATCATCTCCAAATTATGTACTATATGACGAACAACAAATTTTAAACATAGCCAAGGTCCTGTTAGTGATATCCAAAAGTCCAGTCCCCAGTGTTGACATTCCACACCATCTGTTGGTAAGCATGGCCCTAATCTTTCCGCTGTAGCCAGTTCCAAGATATAGGTTGCATACTTGCAGACTGCATCCATTAGTAAGGACTGTCTTATTCCCTAATGAACTTGCATAATGGCTTTAACTCTTCTTAGGCAGTCTCTTGGGATTGAGGATGGCTTGCTTCCACTCCAGTTTGATGGGTTCTGAGGTGGCTGATAAGTCCAATGGGCGATGTGCAAATTCTGTCACATGAGAGGCAAGTGGCGCTTGAAGGGTTGGGTAGATGAGTTGTTTGGAGGTTTGTGTACTTCCTCTGATGCCCTGACTTCACCTCTACACATTCCCAATGAAGTCTCTCTAGGTGTTCAGTGCCTTCTCAAATGAGCCTTCTCCATTTTGGTCGGTCACAAGCCAGGGTCTCCCATGAGTCAGCAGGTATGTTTGACCTTTCCAGGGATACTTTGAGGACACATCCCTAAAACCTTTCTGCTGTCCTCCAGGGAATCTCCTCCTGCAACTGTGTTCAGAGTAGAGAAATTGCTTTGGGCATCTGGTGCCAGCCATATGAATGACTATTTAGCGGAGCTGGTTTTGGGGGTTTAGCCCTGGATGCAGGTCATGTTTGCTGGGGAGAGGACGCTGCTGATGGATTGTCTTTCTTGCCACCAGATTGGAGGATCTTGTGAAGGCACCACTGGTAGTACTTCTCCAGTGCTTTGAAATGTCTGCTGTAGGTTGTCCAAGACTTTGAAGCATATAGGAGCATGGAGATCACTGCTACCCCATAAACCATGACCTTAGTCTCAGGTTTGAAATCCTGGTCTTTAAATACTCTTTCCCTCAGTTGGCCAAAGGCTGAGTTGGCACATTGGAAGCGATGATGAATTTTGTCTTCTATGTCTGCCATAATTGAGGGGAGGCTCCTAAAAGGCTCCCATTTTCCATACCTTGGGCCTCAACTCAGCTATTGAATGTTTATGGCATTAACTAATGAATGATTTGGAGACTAACATGCATGCCGTCCCAATTAATACAGATACCATTGCAATAGAACAAGAGGAAGATAAGAGTATTCTCCTCTATTTTAGTGAAATCAGTTGAGCTAAAGCAATTTTGAGGTGCATTTCTAGTTCATATTTCCAACTAATGTGAATGTGGATCATCTGGAACTCTGGACCACAGTGTATGTCAGATTTATTAAATCAGCAAGTCAGACACACAGAGCTAACACATATATTGGACATATATTGACCATCTCTTGATCACTTCCATGCATCACCCCCTCTCCACACCCCAACGTCGGTAAAGTGGAGTGCTATGTACCTTTAAGAGAATGTAGTTAGTTGACCATGTGACTGTATTGACCAATCGCTACACAGCGCGAGCTTCTTGGTTAACTGCAAGTCTAGAGCTGGAGGTGATTGAAGAAGCACACATGGTGTTAGTGCCCTGTTCTTAGTTTCAATAAACTATCAGTGTTTGTTCAGTTAATTGGTCTCTCTGCTGATATTGTTTCAAGCATCAACTAATGTGTTAATATCAAGGGAGCAGCTAGTGTTCACCGGACAAAACGAACCTGATAACCAAAAGCATAAAACTGCCGACAATAATAAACCGGGTCAATTGACGACAATCAAGAAAGCCGCAGTGGGCCAGTTATGTTACTTCGCCACTACCTTGAAAGCTGTTTGAAAACGCAGTCTCCTTAGTCATCGAATATGCTGCAGTTTGGACATCTTCAACCATTCGACCCCGTTTCCAATGACTGGTCTCATCACGTCGAACACCTAGCGTTCTTCGTTACTGCTAACGACATTGCGTGGCAGGACAAGAAGACGGCGATTCTTTTGTCCACACGCTGGAGCAAAACATATGGGCTGATCCGCAGCCTCACGTCACTTAACACCCCCGATATGAATACTGTTAACGAGTTAGTAACATTGTAAAAAACCACCTGAAGCCAAAGCCCTCAGTCACTATGCAGCGTTTTAAATTCAATTCGAGAAATAGGCTTCCAGGAGAGACAATTGCTGGCTATGTAGCTGCTTTAAAGGAATTAATGGAATATTGTGAATTCGGAGCTTCAATTAATGACATGTTGAGAGACTGATTGATATGCGGAATCGGGAATGATGCTATTCAAAAGCGATTGCTATCTGAAACTAATCTAGACTTCAGTAAGGCATTAGGATTGGCAACAGCCATGGAGGATGCAGTTAGAGACTTGGAGGCAGTAAAAGTTTACAAAATGGCGCCGTCCATCTTGTAGGGCGGGAAGGGCCGGTAACAAAAAATGTGAAAACGTCAGACTCCGCAGAAAGGCAGGGAAACGCCCACTATGTACAGACCATTGAAGGACAGCAGCACTACAGTGAACACCCACAACATTAATGAGAGAAATGCACCCAGGCAGCCTGCAGGCGATCGACAGTTCAGAAGTATTGAATGTTTTTTCTGCCACTGCAATGATCACATAATGCGACACTGTCAAGGTCGGCTGAGACAGCGTTTTAAAAACAAAGGTAGAAATCGTGAAACCTGTCTCATTGAAGAACCAGAGGAAGCAGAATCTGACATCTATTCATTATACAACCTGAAAGTGGGTAGAACTGAGCCAATCCAGGTAGTCATTAGAGTCAATGAATTACCCATCAAGATGGAGGTCAATACGGGGCAACACACATTCAGACACTTGAATAAAGGAGTCTATCTTTTAAGTTTGGGAGAATTGGATACTAAATTTAAAACATATATGGGCGAAGAGATAAGAGTGAAAGGAATATGTCAAGTCCTGGTGCAGTATGGGAATCAGTCTGCAAATTTACCCCTTATAGTAGTAGCTGGGGCCGGCCCCAGTTTAATTGATCGCAACTGGCTCAGAAAGATTAAATTGCAATGGGCTGGGATTTTTCAAATCAGAACAACAAACTTACAGGAATTGTTACAAAAGTACACTTCCATTTTCAGTGACGAGCTAGGAAGGATTTGTGGGCTACAAGCCAAAATCCCACATAGACCCTAACGCAACCCCCAAGATTTATCAGAACCAGTCCCTATGCTCTCCAGGACAAGGTCAAGATCAAAACAAACAGGCTGGAAAAGTTGGATATCTTACAACCGGTGCAATTTTCTGAGTGGGCGGCACCCATAGTACCCATACTGAAGCCAGACCAAATGTTCGCTTATGCAGTGACAATAAGTTAACTGTACCAAACTTGATAGACACCCGATACTGAAGATTGATGAATTATATTCGAAATTGGCAGGGGGCATCACATATTCAAAACTCAACATGAGCCACACCTACCAGCAGGTAGAGTTGGAAGAGGGTCCTAGGGAATTCATGACCATCAGTACACATTGAGGATTGTATCAATATACTCAACTACCCTTTGGGGTCCCATTGGCGTGTGCTATTTTCCAGCGTACCATGGAAAATCTGCTTCAGGGACTGCCCCATGTCATTGTATATCTGGCTGATGTCTTAGTCACTGGACGAATTGACGAAGAACACTTAGCTAATTTGGAGGAGGTGCCGAAATGCTTCCTACAAGCGGGGGTGCGCTTGAAGTGAGAAAAATGTCTCTTCTAAGCCAAAGAGGGAATTTACTTGGGCCATAAGGTCAAGGTGCAGGGCCTGCATCCCGTGGGAAAAAATGTCAAGGCTATTCACGAAGCACCAGCACCGAGAAACACTACAGAACTAAGGGCCTTCTTAGACATGATAAACTACTATGGGCCATTTCTCCCAAGTCTATCAACTGTACTGGCTCCTTTATACATATTGCTTAAGAAAAACCATAAATGGATTTGGCAAGCTCCACACCAGGGTGTGTTTCCAAAGGTAAAGCAATTGTTAAGTTCATCGGCTCTACTGGTCCACTTTGACCCAAAGAAAGAATTGATTTTAAGTTGCGACACATCCCCTTATGAAGTAGGGTCTGTAGTTTCACATCGGATGGCGAATGTCTCCTATTGACCCATTGGTTATACATCTCGCACGCTCAGTGCTGCAGAGTGACGATATTCTCAGATTGAGAAGGAGGGGCTTGTCTGTTGTGTTAAGTGTTCGGAAATCCCATCAATACCTCCACGGTCGCCATTTTCACATTATATCCGACAACAAGCCTCTGCTGGGATTATTTGGAGAGGATAAGGTGATACCACCCCCCCCATCGCATCTGCTCACATCCAGAGGTGGGCACTGATATTGGCAGTTTACGAATACACTTTTATTCACTGATCGGGAAGCCAGATCGCACAAGCTGACACTCTGAACCGCCTCCCCCTGCCAGATAACAACATGAAGGTTCCAATTCCCCAGGAACTTGTCTTAGTACTAAAATTTATGGATTCCTCTCCTGTCCAGGCCAAACAAACCCGTGAGTGGAGAAGCCGAGATCCACTTTTATCTCATGTCTGGGAGCAGGTCTTGAATGGATGGTCAGGTCTGATGACATGAAGCCCTATTTCAATTGCAGATATGAGCTCATCTGCCAAGATGGCATATTGCTCTGGGGAGCAAGGGTTATCGTGCCCCCGAGAGGTCAAAGACCATTACTGGCTGAGTTACATAGTGCCCACCCTGGTATTAGTAGGATGATGATACTTGCGCGCAGCTACTTGTGGTGGCCAGGGATGGACACAGACATCAAATCCCTAGTCAAAAGTTGTCTTCAATGCCAGCAGGTACATAAGCTTCCCTCCTTAGCTCCATTACACACTGGGAATGGCTGGGGCAGCCATGGGTGTGCCTCCACATCGACTACGTGAGGCCCTTCTTGGGCATGATGTTCCTTATACTAATAGACGTCCACTCCAAGAGGATGAATGCCTACGAAGTCCGGTCACCCACATCTGCTGCCACCATAGACCGTTTGCGACGGAGTTTTGCAGTGCAAGGGTTACCAGAGATGCTCATGTCAGACAATGAGACTGCATTTACCAACAGGGAGTTCCACAGTTTTACAACCCTCAACAGAATAACTCATATCAATACCTCACCTTACCGCCCCAACTCTAATGGTTCGGCTGAGTGGGCGGTCCAAACTTTTAAGTCCAGGACGAAAAAGCTGGACGGGGATTCCATCAGCACCAGATTGCCACAGTTCCTGTTCGCATACCGGATGCACCACACACGTCCACCGGTTTTGGCCCTGCTGAATTACTAATTAAGAGACGTCTTCGCATTTGTCTAACTCTTATCAGGCTAAATTTAGGGGGGAGGTGGAGAGAAGCCAAGAGACCCAGCAGGCTAGACATGATGGCCATAATCATAAAAGAAATTTCATAGTAAGAGACAAAGATCTTGCCAAAAGCTTTGGAGATGGGCCCAATTGACTATTAGGTGAAATGAGTGCTGTAACAGGACCTCCCCCTGAGAATGTATCAGTAAACGGCCAGATAATTAGATGACTCGTGGATCATCTCCAGAGAAGAGAGACGATCCCACAAGAAGGAATGCCATCATCATTTGCGTATGAGTCTTCACCACATGTGGAAGAAATGCCACACGATTTGGAAGTACCGGTGGGGCCTATTGGACCTGAGAGGGTTGAAGACACAAACTTGCCCACTTCCACCGAAGAGCCTGGTGGACAGTTGACCCCTGAGAATGGGGTCTCGGAAAAGCCAGCTGAGGCCGTTGAGTTATGACGCTCAACACGTCTGAGGAAGCCTCCTGAGAGACTTGACTTGTAAATAATTATTCACTTAAATAGCTGAGATGTTGTGATGCTTGTCAATTGTACTTTCAAGTAAAGGGGAAGGGATGTGGTAAAGTGAAGTGCTATGTACCTTTAAGAGAATGTAGTTAGTTGACCATGTGACTGTATTGACCAATCGCTACACAGCTCAGGCTTCTTGGGTAACTGTAAGTCTAGAGCTGGAGGTGATTGAAGAAGCACACATGGTGTTAGTGCTCTGTTCTTCATTCCAATTAACCACCAGTGTTTGTTCAGTTAATTTGTCTCTCTGCTAATATTGTTTCAAGCATCAACTAATGTGTTAATATCAACAGTGCAGTTGGCGTTTGCCAGACAAAGTGAATCTGATAACCAAAAGCATAAAACCAACCCTACCTCCTGTATCTGTCCTGGAAAAACATCTATTCCCCAATTCACTTACAATTCACTTTCAAAATCCCAACTGTCAAGCCTATGGCTCTCAGTTCGCCATAACATTTCTGCAGCTACTGATTTGATCAACCCTCACCTCCACCTTTGCTCTACTAATCGGGATGCAGCTGGAGAACTGTCAATAAAACTGCAATAATAGAATTATGATGATTGAAACCCAATGGGCAATTGAGATTCACAACTGTGTAGCAGCTGGTCAATGTAATTAAAATGATAATTCTGTGCTAACACGGAAACTGAAAATGTGTGTTTACTCAGGAGAAGCTCACAATTAAGGTGTGTTTGCTTTTTTTTTCTACCATTCAGAGCCAATTCTAAGTAAGGACATTTGCAGGCCAGTTCAAGCCCTTTCTGTTGCTTCAAGCATTGGGCTGGACTAACATTTGTAATCACTGGTTGTATAAGCTAACAATTTTGAAGCATATTAATTTGCATGATATTAAGAATTATGGCACGTATTTATCAGCTGTAATAAAAATGAGACATGACGTGTTAGTAATTGGAAATTAAAAAGTGAGTAGGAGCAAATCTGTTAGAAGAAAAATCAGAAAAAATCTGCGGAAGATAAAAACAGAAATCAGTTAAGCCTTTTGAAAGAGTTTTCTCTGAGCTACATACTTAAGGGTGAATAGCATTATTGCAGGGATTACTGATTTAAACTAATTATTCTTTCCAATTAATGTTTTAGAACAAAAGACCATAGGAGCAGAAATTAGGCCATTTGGCCCATTGAGTCTGCTCCGCCATTCAATCATGGCTGATAAGTTTCTCAACCCCATTCTCCCGCCTTCTCCCCGTAACCTTTGATCCCCTTACCAATCAAGAACCTGTCTATCTCGGTCTTAAATACACTCAATGACCTGGCCTCCACAGCCTTCTGTGGCAATGAATTCCATAGATTCACCACTCTCTGGCTAAAGAAGTTTCTCCTCATCTCTGTTCTAAAAGGTCTTCCCTTTATTCTGAGGCTGTGCCCTCAGGTCCTAGTCTCTCCTACTAATGGAAACATCTTCCCCGCGTCTACTCTATCCAGGCCTTTCAGTATTCTGTAAGTTTCAATCAGATCCCCCCTCATCCTTCTAAACTCCATCGAGTACAGACCCAGAGTCCTCAAACATTCCTCATATGTTAAGCCTTTCATTCCTGTGATCGTTCTCGTGAACCTCCTCTGGACCCTCTCCAGGGCCAGCACATCCTTGTATCTCTATCTCTAAAGCTATCTCTATTAGAACTAAACTTGCATAAATGATTTTTGCTTGAGGAATAAAACTAGTACATTCTGTTTATACTCATTTTCTTCAAATATTTTAATGCTGTGTCTAATTGTTTTTAATAGAAGCTACTATGAGTGTAGAAGGTCCTCTATTACTGCTGCTGGTTTCCGTCTCCGGAGGTTATTGATTGTCACTGTCCTTTTGAACAGATTAATTATTAAAATAACAGAGGCCACTGGACTCAAATAGAACCTGAATCAGCTATGATTCATGGAAGGAAAATGCTAACATAATAGGAGACATGATTGGAATTGGAAAACAGTAGACGTGCATTTCTCATTTGGCCATGATACAGATATAAAACTCACATGCTAGGCTTATATTGCAGTGCTAAGGCTGTAACTCCCTGATATGAGCAGGTTTACGTCAATAGTACTTAACTTATTACCTGCCTGATGAGACTAAGTACAGATCCTGTTTATACAGCAGCAATGTTTAATTTTAGCATTTAAACATTATTTTTTACGTGAGTCCATATGGATTAATGGAGCTAAAAGCTGACCCTAGTTTTCAGACTCAATATTAAAACAAGTTATATTTATTGCTGTGGCATTCCTGTAAGGATGCCACAAAATTAAGATGAGTTTTCCTTTGAACAAAGTAGCCTGTTGTTCACTGTTGGACTGCAGCAGTTCAAGAAGGCAGCTCACTAACACCTTCTCAAGGGCAATAAAGGAGGGGCAATAAATGCTGGCCTAGCCAGCGATGCTCACGTCCCATGAACAAATCAAAAAATTAAGAGGAGATTCTGCCTGTGAGGAAAGGCAGTCCTCCCTCCTTCCTGCTGCCCTAAAGCTCTGCTCCACTATCTATAATATGCCAATCAGTGAAAAACTTGAGGATTTGAGCAGTAAATGTTATGCTATTAGCTCAATGAGCCAACCTTGTGAAAGGCCAAAAGGCAATTTTGCCTGTTATTGAATTGTCATATGGTACCAGACCATAAATGAGCGCACAGTGTTATAGCTATTGTCTGTTGCTGATGCACGTCACAGAATCACAAAATTGTTACAGCGCAGAAGGAGGCCATTCAGCCCATTGTGCCTGCACTGGCTCTCTGAGTGAGCAATTCACTTGGTGCCATTCTCCCGTCTTCTCCCTGTAACCTTGCACATTCTTCCTTTTCAGATAACCTGTAAATGAAACAGTAAGATTTGACTAATGTTAACTGAATCATGACTGGGTGTTTCAATTTTATGGCAACATAAACTGAGCCATGGATTGTGTGAGTTACAAGCTTCCTGTTTGAGAAGTAACTGTGCCCACATACTATTGGGGACTGCTTACGTAAATGTAATTTCTGCACAACAATTTATCACATCAATTGATGTAGATGTGATTATAATTTGCATTGCTCTTACTAATCATACATATTACTAATATTGGCAGCACCACAATATAAGTGCCAGTTGCTGTGTTGCTACGGGACTTGATTTGGAATTTGTGCCAGATGCATTTTCAGTTCAGAATTTATAGGGGAAATTTTCCACTTGGATGCATCAGGGGTGAAGCTGTGTTAATGTATTTCACACCCAGGACACATTAAGGGCATCACTCTGTACTTTCAAAATATCTCTTACTTTATGCAACATTGCC
Source organism: Cetorhinus maximus (assembly GCF_964194155.1). Lineage (NCBI taxonomy): Eukaryota > Metazoa > Chordata > Chondrichthyes > Lamniformes > Cetorhinidae > Cetorhinus > Cetorhinus maximus. The sequence continues at coordinate 12,336,809 of NC_135883.1, read as the reverse complement.
AGTGCAGGTTATTACACATGAGGGAATATGGAGGCCTGAGTTAGTATGTCATGTGCTACAGCAGCAGAAAAGAACCCTGCTGTGACTTAAAGAGGCACCTGTACTTTCCATGCTTTAAAAATGTAACCTTTCAAACTGTTTTCATTGGCATATCATATCACAGAATCACAGAATCACACAGTGCAGAAGAGGCCCTTCGGCCCATCGGGTCTACACCGACACCTGACCTACCTAGCTAATCCCATTTACCAGCACTTGGCCCATAACCTTGAATGTTAAGATGAAGATAGTGGAGCAGAGCTTTAGGGCAGCAGGGAGGAGGGAGGACTGCCTTTTCTTACAGGCAGAATCTCCTCTAAATTTTTTTGATTTGTTCATGGGATGTGAGCATCGCTGGCTAGGCCACCATTTATTGCCCATCCTTAATTGCCCTTGAGAAGGTGGTGGTGAGCTGCCTTCTTGAACCGCTGCAGTCCATGTGGCATAGGTACAGCCACTGTGCTGTTAGAGAGCGAGCTCTAGGATTTTGGCCCAACAACAGTAAGGAATGCAGATATATTTTGAAGCCAGGATAGTGAGTGACTTGGAGGGGTACTTCAAGGTGGTGTGTCCCACCTGTCGGCTGCCCTTGTCCTTCTAGATGGCAGTGGTCATGGGTTTGGAAGCTGATGTCTATGGAGCCTTGGTGAGCTCCTGCAGTGCATCTTGTAGATGGTACACACTGCTGCTACTGTGCGTCAGTGGTGGAGGGAGTGAATGTTTGTGGATGGGGTGCCAATCAAGCGGGCTGCTTTGTCCTGGATGGTGTCAAGCTTCTTGAGTGTTGTTGGAACAGCACTCATCCAGGCAAGTGGAGAGTATTCCATCACACTCCTGACTTGTGCCTTGTAGATGGTGGCAGGCTTTGGAGAGTCAGGAGATGTGTTCCTCGCCATAGGATTCCTGGCCTCTGACCTGCTCTTGTAGCCACAGTATTTATATGGCTAGTCCAGTTCAGTTTCTGGTCAATGGTAACCCCCAGTATGTTGATAGTGGGGGATTCAGTGTTGCTAATGCCATTGAATGTCAAAGATCGATGGTTAGATTCTCTCTTATTGAAGATGGTCATTGCCTGGCACTTGTGTGGCGCAAATGTTACTTGCCAATTGTCAGCCCAAGCTTGGATTTTGTCCAGGTCTTGATGCATTTGGACATGAATTGCTTCAGTATCTGAGGAGTTACGAATGGTGCTGAACATTGTGAAATCATCAGCAAACATCCCCACTTCTGACCTTATGATGGAAGGAAGGTCATCAATGAAGCAGCTGAATATGGTTGGGCTGCGGACACTACCCTGAGGCACTCCTGTAGTGATACCCTGGAACTGAGATGATAGACATCCAATAACCACAATCATCTTTCTTTGTGCTAGGCATGACACCAACCAGCAGACAGGTTTCTCCCTGATTCCTATTGACTCCAGTTTTGCTAGGGCTCCTTGATGCCACATTCAGTCAAATGCTGCCTTGATGTCAAGGGCAGTCACTCTCAGCTCACCTCTGGAGGTCTGCTCTTTTTCCATATTTGAACCAAGGCCGTAATGAGGGCAGGAGCTGAGTGACCCTGGCGGAACCCAAACCGAGCATCAGTGAGCAGGGCTATTGCTAAGGAGGTGTTGCTTGATAGCACTTGGTCTATAGTCAAGATAGCCCCTTCCACCACTTTACTATTGATTGAGAGTAGACTGATGGGGTGGTAATTGTCCGGGTTAGATTTGTCCTGCTTTTAGTATACAGGACATACCTGGGCAATTTTCCACATTGCTGGGTAGATGCCAGTGTTGTAGCTGTACTGGGACAGCTTGGCTAGGGGCATGGCAAGTTCTGGAGCACAAGTCTTCAGTACTATTGCTGGAATATTGTCAGGGCACTTAGCTTTTGCCCTCCTACACTCTTATTGAAGTGGCATTGACGCCCCAGCTTAATGCTAATGATAGAGTGGGGGATATGCTGGGCTATGAGGTTACAGATTGTGGTTGAGTACAATTCTACTGCTGCTGATGGCCCACAGTGTCTCTTAGATGCCCAGTCTTGAGTTGCTAGATCTGTTCGAAATCTATCCCAGTTAGCATGGTGGTAGTGCTACACAACATGATAGAGAGTATCCTCAATGTGAAGGTGGAACTTCGTCTCCACAAGGACTGTGCGGTGGTCATTCCTACTGGTAATGTCATGGACAGATGCATCTGCGGCAGGCGGGTTGTTGAGATGAGGTCAAGTATGTTTTTCCCTCTTCTTGGTTCCCTCACTACCCGCCACAGACCCAGTCTAGCAGCTATGTGATTTAGGACTTGGCTAGCTTGGTCTATAGTCATGATAACAAGTCAGTTTTGGTGATGGACATTGAAGTCCTCACCCAGAGTACATCTGTGCCCTTGCCATTCTCAGTTCTTCCTCCAAGTGGTGTTCAACATGGAGGAGTACTGATTCATCAGCTGGGTGTGGGGATAGCGGGGGCGAGGTGGGGGTGTGTGTTGGGTGTGTGTCGTATATGGTAATCAGCAGGAGATCTCCTTGCCCATGTTTGGCCTGATGCCATGAGACTTCATAGGGTCCAGAGTCAATGTTGAGGATCTGAGGGTGACTCTCTCCCTACTTTACACCTCTGCTGAGTTAGTCTGCCAGTGGGACAGGACATACACAGGGTTGGTAATCATGGTGTCTGGGACATTGTCTGTAAGGTATGCTTCTGTGAGAATGTCAGGCTCTTCCAATTTTGGTACTAGCCCCCAGATGTTTGTAAGGAGGACTTCACAGAGTTGATAGGGCCGAGCTTGCTGTTGTCAGTTCCATTGCCTAAAGCGATGCTTGGTGTTCCGTCTGACTCTGTAGGGGTTTGATAAAAATGAGTGGCTTGCTAGGCCATTTAGAAGTCAACCATATTGCTGTGGACCTGGGGTCACATGTAAGCCAGACCAGGTAAGGACAGCAGATTTCCTTCCCTAAAGGGGTATTAGTGAACCAGGTGGGTTTTTACAACAATTGATTCATGGTCATCATCAGGCTTTTAATTCCAGATTTTTATTAGATTAAAATTTCACCATTTGCCATGTTAGGATTCAAACCTGGGTCCCCAGAGCATTACCCTGGGTCTCATAATTATTAGGCTAGTGACAATAGCACTACAGCACCACGCTCCCTCTATACATCTGCCCTTGATCCCTGACTTTCAAACATTACTGAAGAAAACTCAGTTGAAGAGATGAATAATCTAATGTAATGATTCTACTACTGGAATAGTAGCCCAGAGCCCTGAACTGAGAATTCAGTGATTTGAAATCCTAGCTTGTCAATTTGAGAATTTGAATTCATCTTAAAAAATCTGACATTAACAAGTGATCTTGAGGCTCTTGGATTGTTGTAAAATCCTAATTGGTTCACCAGTGTCCTTGGGTGAGGAAATTTGCAGTCCTTATGGCATCTGGCTGTGTTTGACTCTAAACTGTCCTCCGAAATGCCTTCCCAAGCCATCCAGTTGTATCAAACCTTGGGCAACAAATGCCATATTTGTCAATGCTGCCACGTTCTGAGAATGAACTAGAAAAAATAGAAATCTTTATTCAAGAGCTAGTGGAGTGTTAAATCTAAATCAGTTTTATTGTTTGACAGTACTGCATGTGAATTCTTTTATTCAAAGCCATTTGCTGTGCAGCTCCTACTTCACAAAGCTGTAGTAAATCATAGCTGGGTAATCAAGAAGAGTGTCAAAGTAATGTAGCTTGCTTGTATTTTATTCAGACAATAATTGAAATCCACAAAAACACATGTATAAAACAAACCATTACTTTCAGATTGGAATCAGCTTAATCAAACCACATTACCTTTTTCAAGTTTATGCAATACAATTACAAATTTGGGGATTTTAGTTGTGTGTTATGAATCTATAAATTAATTTTTAAAATGGGTCCTGTCTTTAATACATTCATTCATAGCATTGTAAATTTGGCCAAAATAAAAGATGAAAGCGGCAACATGACAAGTCTGAATGTTGAAATTAAATCACTTGAAGTCAGTTTGTAACTGCGCAAAGGTGTATTTAATGGTAAAATCTAGCGGGTTATCAGAATGCGAGCATAGCAATAATTCATGTTTGCCTATAGCTGATTTGATCATTCTGTTTTGTATATGTGTCTTGAATCATAAAGTCATTGGTCATAGCACATAATCCAGACCAACAATTCAATGAAGGACTAAGAAATGCTGCATTGTGGGAGATGCCCTCTTTCAGATCAGAACTGGGATCCTACTATGCAATGCCATTTGACATTGGATTGGTGAACCACAGAAAATATGGGTGATGGGGCCTCACCATCCAACTCAGACTTCCTTTCCCCCCACTGGGACGGGTAGGCACTTCTGCTCTGCCCACAACATGCAAAGGGCGGCAGAGGAATTGGGCCTAGATCCTAGAGGATTTCTTGTCCACATGCCCAATTTACTGCCACTTTTTAAGGCTGTCATATGGAAGGGGTGGTAGATCTGAGGAACTGATAACAAAGGCCCGGAGTTTGCCTAATAGAAGAAGATGGCTTTGCGGATGACCTGTCTCCCTCCAAGTCAGGCTCAAAATTAACCTGTTGTAGGCCTTGGTCAGGAGCTCTAGTGTAAAATTTGATGCCAGCTTTGTGGTACTTCTGTTCCTTCCATGTCCCTTGCCACTTCTTCTAATATTGGCACTTACATTTACGGTGCAACAGTGCCAGAATCTACACCCTGCATTTGTAGGCTCCCTGTTGGAGACAGGAATTTTGCTCGAATCCAGCGTGCAGCACAACAGTCAACCAGGGAAAATAATTTGAGATTTAGGCAGATTTGGAGGGGCTGGCAGAAGTCCCACCCCTGCAGGAACTCTGTCCCACTGAGAAGAGCCAGCCAAGAGTATTCCATCACACCCCTGACTTGTGCTTGTAGATAGACAAGCTTTGGGGAGTCAGGGAGTGAGCTACTCTCTGAAGAATTCCCTGCCTCTGACCCACTCTTGTAGCCACAGTATTTATATCGCTGATCCAGCTCAGCTTCTGTCAATGGTAACCACCATGATGTTGATAGTGGAGAATTCAGTGATGGTAATGCCATTGAATATCAAAGGGAGATGATTGGACTCTCTCTTGTTGGAGATGGTCATTGCCTGGCACTTGTGTGGCACAATCATTACTAGCCACTTATCTTTTTTTTTAACTCATTCATGAGATGCCTGAATGTTGTCCAGGTCTTGCTGCATATAGGCATGGACTGCTTTAGTACCTGAGGAGTCGCAAATGGTGCTGAACATTGTGCAATCATCAGCTAACATCCCCACTTCTGACTTTATTATGGAGGAAAGGTCATTGATGAAGCAGCTGAAGATGGTTGGGCCTAGTTCACTACCCTAAGGAATTCCTGCAGTGATGTCCTGGAACTGAGATGATTGACATCCAACACCCACAACCATCTTCCTTTGAGCTAGGTAGAACTTCAAGCAGCGGAGAGTTTTCCCCCTGATTCCCATGACTCCCATTTTGCTAGGGCTTCTTGATGCCACACTTGGTCAAATGCTGCCTTGATGTCAAGGGCAGTCTCTCTCCCCTCACCTCTGGAGTTCATGTTTTGTCCATGTTTGAGCTAAGGCAGTAATGAGATCAGGAGCTCAGTGGCCCTAGGGGAACCCAAACTGATCATCAGTGAGCTAAGCAAGTGCTGCTTCATAGCACTTCCGATAATCTCTTCTATCACTTTGCTATGATCGAGTGTAGACTAATGGTGCGGTAATTGGTCAAGGTGGATTTGTCCTGGTGGACAGGACATACCTGGGCAGTTCTCCACATAGCCAGGTAGATGCCAGTGTTGTAGCTGTGCTGAGACAGCTTGGCTAAGGGTACAGCATGTTCTGGAGCACAGGTCTTCAGTACTATTGCCATAATGTTGTTAGGGCCCATAGCCTTTGCACTATCCAGTGCCTTTAGCTGTTTCTTGATATCACGTTGAATGAATCAAATTGGCTGAAGACTGGCATCTGTGATGCTGGGGACCTCCGGAGGAGGCTGAGATGGATCATCCACTTGGCACTTCTGGCTGAAGATTGTTGCAAATGCTTTAGCCTTATCTTTTGCACCGATGTACTGGGCTCCTCCATTATCGAGGACGCGGATATTTATGGAGCCTTCTGCTCCAGTTAGTTATTTAGTTGTTCACCATCGTACGTGACTGGATGCGGTAGGAATGCAGAGCTTAGACCTGATGGTTGTGGGATCGCTTAACTCTGTCTATCGCTTGCTGCTTCCGCTGTTTGGTGTGCAAGTGTTCCTGTGTTGTAGCGTCAAGATGCAATTCTAGACCTAGTCTTGGGGAACGAAGAAGGGCAAGTGGGTGAAGTGACAGTTGGCGACCATATCGGGGACACTGATCACAATTCAGTTAGATTTAACATTACCATGGAAGAGGACAGAGATAAGGCAGGAGTAAAAGTCTTGAACTGGGAGAAGGCAAATTTTGAAGAAATGAGAAGGGACTTGACTGAGGTGGAATGGACAGCACTGCTGGAGGATAAAACAGTGGAAAACCAGTGGGAAGTACTAAAAAGCGAGATCCTAATTGTACAAAGTAGACATGTCCCCTACAAAAATAAGAGTGGTACTGCCAAATCTAGACACCCCTGGTTGTCTAGAGGAATACAGGGGAGATCAAACAGAAAAAGAAAGCGTACGATAGGCACAAAGAACTAAGCACTGCGGATATCCTAGACGAATATAGGAAGTGCAGGGATGAAGTAAAAAAGGAAATAAGGAAATCAAAGAGAGGGCATGAAATAAGATTAGCAAGTAAAGTTACAGATAACCTAAAGATGTTTTACCAATACATTAATGCTAAAAGGTTAGTTAAGGAAAAAGTGGGACCTATCAGAGATGATGATGGAAACTTGTGTGTAGATGCAGAGGCTGTGGGGAGGGTTTTGAATGAATATTTTGTCTCCGTGTTTACAAAGGAAAGGGAGGATGTAGATATAGTAGTCCAGGAGGAATACTGCGAGATATTTGATGGGATAGTCATAAAGAGAGAGGAAGTACTCGAAGCGTTGAAATCCTTGAAAGTTGATAAGTCACGAGGGCCAGATGGATTGTTTCTGAGGCTGCTGAAGGAAGCTAGGAAGGAGATAGCAGATGCTCTGAGGATGATTTTCCAATCTTCACTAGATACAGGGGAGGTACCGGAGGACTGGAGAAATGCAAAGGTAGTTCCATTATTTAAAAAGGGATCAAAGGAAATGCCAAACAATTATAGGCTAGTTAGACTTACATCGGTGGTGAGCAAATTAGTAGAATCAATCCTGAGAGATAAGATTAACGGTCATGTGGAAAGGCATGGACTAGTCAGGGATGGTCAGCGTGGGTTTGTTAAAGGAAGGTCTCGCCTTACAAATTTGATTGAATTCTCTGAGGAAGTGACAAGAAGGGTTGATGAAGGTAGTGTAGTGGATGTGGTGTACATGGATTTTAGCAAGGCATTTGACAAGGTCCCGCATGGCAGATTGGTCAGGAAAGTAAAAGCCCATGGGATTCAGGGTAATGCGGCAAACTGGATAAAAGGTTGGCTTTGTAACAGGAAACAAAGGGTAATGGTTGATGGATGCCCTTGCAAATGGAAAGTTGTCTCAAGTGGTGTTCCACAGGGCTTGGTGTTGGAACCTTTGCTGTTTGTGTTATATATTAACGATTTGGACGTGAACGTGGGGGGCACGATTGGAAAATTTGCAGATGACGCAAAGATTGGCCGAGTAGTGGATAGTGTAGAGGATAGCCATAATCTCCAAAATGATATAGATGGGTTGGTGGAGTGGGTGGTAAAGCGGCAGATGGATTTTAACATAGAGAAATGTGAGGTCATACATTTAGGGAGGTCAAACAGTTACAGGGCTTACACAATAAATGGGAATATACTAAGAGGGGTAGATGAAGTGAGAGATCTTGGTGTACAAGTACACAGGTCCCTGAAGGCAGCAGTTCAAGTAGACAAGGTTGCAAAGAAGGCATTGGGAATGCTCTCCTTCATTGGCAGAGGTATAGGATATAAAAGTAAGGATATAATGTTGGAATTGTATAAAACACTGGTGAGGCCACAACTGGAGTATTGTGTGCAGTTCTGGTCACCACACTACATGGAGGACGTCATAGTTCTGGAGGGAGTGCAGAGGAGGTTTACAAGAATGTTGCCAGGGTTAGAAAAGTGTAGCTACGAGGAGAGATTGGATAGGTTGGGGTTATTTTCCTTAGAACAAAGAAGGCTGAGAGGTGACTTGATTGAGGTGTACAAAATTATGAGGGGAATAGATAGAGTGGACAGGATAAAGTTGTTTCCCTTGGTGGAGAATTCTAGAACCAGGGGACATAGATTCAAGATAAGTGGCAGAAGGTGTAGGGGGGACATGAGGAAGAACTTTTTTACGCAGAGGGTAGTGGGTATCTGGAATTCACTGCCCAAGTTGGTGGTAGAGGCAGAAACTCTAAACTCTTTTAAAAAGTACCTGGATCTGCACCTTAAGTGCTGTAAGCTGCAGGGCTATGGGCCAGGTGCAGGAAGGTGGGATTAGAAAGGGCACCTGGGTGTCCTCGGGCTGGCATGGACAAGATGGGCCGAATGGCCTCCTTCTGTGCTGTAAATTTTCTATGGTTCTATGGTCAACAGATTGGCACCTCATTTTTAGGTGTGAAAGGTATTAATTCTGGCATGCCCTCCTGCACTCTTATTGAACTAGCATTGATCCCCCAGCTTGGTGGTAATGGTAGACTGAAGGATATGCTGGGCTATGAGGTTACAGGTTGTGGTTGTATACAATTCGGCTGCTGCTGATGGCCCACAGTGCCTCATGGATGCCCAGTATTGAGTTGGCACATCAGTTGGAAATCTATCCCAGTTAGCATGGTGATGTGCCACACTGCATGATGAAGGGTATCCTCTATGTGAAGACAGGACTTTGTCTCCACAAGGACTGTGTTGTGGCCCCTCCTACCAGGTAGCTTGTTGAAGATGAAGTCAAGTATGTTTTTCCCTCTTGTTGGTTCCCTCACCCCCTGCCGCAGACCCAGTCTAGCAGCTTCGTCTTTTACGACTTGGTCAGTAGTGGTGCTACCGAGCCATTACTAGTGATGGACATTGAAGTCCCTCACCCAGAGTACATTCTGTGCCATTGCCATCCTCAGTGCTTCCTTCAGGTCGTATTAAACATGGAGAAATACTTATTCATCAGCTGAGGTGGGTGTTGGGGGGTGTCGGCGAAGAGGGGTTTCGGGGGTGGGGGTGGTGAAGAGGGGTTGGGGGTGGCAGTAGATGATAACCAGCAGGAGGTTTGCTTGCCCATGTTTGACTTGATGGCATGAGGCTTCATGGGGTCCAGAGTTAACGTCGAGAACTCGCAGGGTAAATCTCTCCCGACTGTATACCACTGTGCCACCATCTCTCCCGAGTCTGTCCTGTTGGTGGGACAGGATATACTCAGGGATGGTGGTGGTGGTGCCTGGGACATTGTTTGTAAGGTATGATTCTGTGAGTACGACTATGTCAGGCTATCGCTTGACTATGCAACAGCTCTCCCAATTTTGGCACAAGCCCCACATGTTAGTAAGGAGGACTTTGCAGGGTCGGCAGGGCTGGATTTGGTCATTTCTGATGTAATTTCCTGTGCCTAGGCTGATGTGAGGTAATCCATCCAGTTTCATTCCTTTTTTGTAGGCTCTGTAGCAGCTTAATACAACTGAGTGTCTTGCTAGGCCATTTCAGAGGGCATTTAAGAGTCAACCACATTGCAGGGGGTCTGGAGTCACATGTAGGCCAGAACAGGTAAGGACGGCAGATTTCCTCCCCTAAAGGACATTAGCAAACCAGATGGGTTTTTACAACAATCAACAATGGTTTCCTGATCACTATTACCAAGACTAACTTATTCCAGATTTATTAATTGAATTTAAATTCCAGCCAGTTGCTGTGGTGAGATTCAAACCCAGAGCATTAGCCTGGGTCTCTGGATTACTAGTCCAGTGGCTTTACAACTATGCCACCGCCCTCCCCCAAAGTAAGTATGTGTAAGTATACAAGAGAAATTTTTGAATTACATTGTACATATTATATTGTGGCAAAAGAAAATGAAAAGCACATAGCAAAAACCAATTCTTCCTGAACAGTAGAAAACAACCTCGAAATACTGAATTTAAATAACCATTTTCTTGGGGGAAGTCTAGTTAGTCTGTGTTCATTACTCTAGTCATTGACCAGAGAAACTGCAGCTGTTCATCTTAGAGTAGATATGTTGAGAGGAGCTTTGATGAAGGTGTTAAAATCATGAAGAGTATTGATAGAGTCAATATGGAGAAATTGTTACCCGCTAACAGGAGGGTCAAGAACAAGAAGATGGAGGTTTAAAGTAATTGACAATAGATCCAGCAAGAGGAGGAGAATTTTAATTACGCAGCGAGTTGTTCTGCTCTGAAATGCACTGACGGAAAAGCTAGTGGAAGCAGGTTCAATAGTAACATTCTTCCATCAATGGAATTAGATATATACTTGAAAAGGAAAATGTTCAAGGTTAAGGGGAATGAGTAGGGAAGTGGAGCTAATTGGATAGATCTTTTAAAAAGTACAATAGGTTGAATAGCCTCCTTCTGTTCTGTATGATTATGATTATGACGACGAATACCACCACTGTGCAATTAAGTAGTTACTACTCTTTTTACCCATTATCTCACCCATTACTGCTGCCAGTTATAGTATGGTTCCGCAGCAGCCAGGTTTCCTCTAAATTATTCCAACAATATTTTTAAAATCCTTACATGCCAAAGAAATAATAAAAAGCTCAGCTTACTGCACTAAAAATGAGATTTATATTTCACACAACAGCCACCTTTATAACATAATGAATAAGAGTGTCCAACTAATATCAGGTTCTGCATAATTTAATGCTGTGGGCTCGTAAGCATCTTGAACTAATTTGATACTTAACAAATTAATTATCGCTTATGACCCTCAAAAGCTGTAATATAGTAAAAATATAATCCCTTGTATCTGGACTAGTTTCAAGCCAAGATTCTGAAAAAGGAAGGCATGCTGTTTTACAGTATTTTCTGGTTCACCCCCATTAATAAAAAAACATTTTTCGGAAAGGTGGAAATAAATTGGCACCCACACTTATCTTTCGTTCACATTTAAAAATGGGGCTTTCATTTCATCAGCCTAGGTTGGATTTGAATCCAAACTATTGACGTGAAGGCAGGCTGCTTAAGTCATCACTTAGTCTTCAACTTTATAAACCTTATTTTCTTCTGTTTAAGACTATGTTAACATTTGTTTATAATCCGACTTTTCATTCATATATCTCCAGCTCTTTTAACTTGGTATACTGGGACAAGAAAATAAATAGAAGCTTAAAACAAGTTAATATGACTGGTAAATAAACAATGCAGTTTGGAGAGATTTCCATTGTTTACGGTAATTATGTGCATCGTTGGGGTAACAGTAACAGCTGCAGAGCTTCGGGGTGTGATGAATATGGTTCATGCATTCACCATTTCCATAAACTGTGTGTTATGGTGCATTCATAAATCCATTTCTGTAAACTAATATTTGATTGGGGAAAAGTGCATTGCTATTTACTTGAATTCCACAATCTTCTTGAATAGTGCTGAACTTTATCTGAACTTTTGATCAGGACCAGAGGGTTTTTGGACACAAAAAGAAGTATTCTAATTAATGGTAGCCACGACTTCCATCATTTCTGCTAACACCATACTAAATGATCTGAGTGAATGTAATTTTTGATATATTGCTTTATCGTGTATTTCATGTGAGCAAAATGTTCATTATGTTTTTTGCAATTAATTAATCTCTAGTGTAATTGAAACTGTAATTAAATCATGAGATGAAAACCTGCATCAAAATCTATGTGTAGTTCAGTGGATAAGCATAGTGAATGTTCAGTGCCGCACAGTTAAAGAGGGTTTGACTGGAAGTCTTAAAATTGTTTTTGTGTCGTTGAAACCTGGTTATAAAACATTCATCTGTAAGTGTGTGTCAGTTCTAACTTATTAAGAAGTGGTGAAAATCTCATTTAAAACGTGAGAGCGGCAATTCACCGGGGCACAGGGCGGAATTTAATACCTTCCTCCAGTCTGTTTGGAGGTGGGGGCATTTAATTGGGTGGGAGGGCACAAAGTGGGGACCCTGCCGCCTTCTTTTGTCCCGATTAAGTAGGAGGCCTGCTGCTGTACCACCCATTGAGGCCCCACAAAGGGGCACTGAGAGCCACCCCCTGCCCTTTCTTCTGACCCCTAACCAGTGATTGCCACTCAATGACCCCTATCCTGCTTCACCCACCTGTGGCCTGGGTCGCTAGCTGACCCTGGGGTTCTGCAGGGTGCATTGCTGGCAGCTACCACTGCTCTCTTGGCGGTGGTGCTGCCTGCAACGAAGAAATGCTGGTCTCTGATTAGTTAGTAGGTCTTGGGGGGGCGGGATTGGCACCCCCAGGGTCCTTAATCCCAGAGAAAGCCTGTCACTGACCACTTAATGTGGCAGGCCTTCCCTGAAGGAGGCGACGCAGAGGTCTTGCTGGCTCTCTAGGTGGCAGGTGAGACCCCCACCACCAGCACCACCCATCGCTTGGATTAAATTCCGCCCACAGTTTCTGGTCCAGTCACACCTCCATAATCAGCATACACATTCCGGAAAAATTAATTTCAGGAGATCTGCCTTGCCAGGCTTCAGGTAACATAAGAAAGACTGCTCTATCATTCATCATAGTCATGTCTGATTTTGGGCTTGAACTCCACTTGCCTGCCTGCTCCCTATATCCCCAATTCCCTGAGAAACCAAAAATCCATTTAGCTCAGCCTTTATTATCTTCAATGATGGGGAATCCACAACCCTGTGGAGTAGACAATTGCAAAGGCCTTTGAGTGAATAAATTTCTTCTTATTTCAGTGCTAAGTGATCGACCCCTTATCCTGACATTGTGCCCCATGTTGTAGATTCCCCAGCCAGAGGAAATAACCTTTCAGTATCTACCCTGTCAAGTCCTTCCAGAATCTTATATGTTTCAATGAGATCACCTCTCATTCTTTTAAACTCTAGAAAATATAAATCCAATTTACTCAGCCTCTCATAGGACAACTCTCTCATCCCAGGGACCAAGCTAATGAACCTTCACTTTACCACCTCCAATGTAAATATATCGCTCCTTAGATATGGAGACTAAAACTGCAAACAGTAATTCTAGGTGTGGTCTCACCAAAGCCCCATACAATTGTAGCAAGTCTTCTTTATTCTTACACTCCAATCCCCTTGCAATGAAGGCCAACATGCCATTTGCCTTCCTAATTGCTTGCTGTACCTACATGCTAACTTTTAGTGCTCCATGGGCGAGTATACCCAATTCTTTGTGAACATCAACATTTACAAGTTTCACATCTTTTAAAAAGTGTTCTCCTTTTCTCTTCTAATGACTGTACTGAAAACCTCATTCTTCCCACACATTATACTCCATCTGCCATCTTGGGTGGAATTTTACGCCCGTGGGATTTCATGTTCCTGCCGAAGTCAATGGGCTTTTGAATTGCATGCTGCATTTTACAGCCCTGTCCCCACCATGACGGGGCCATAAAATTCTGCCCCTTGTTGCCTATTCACTTAATCCATTGTTGTAGGGTGGCCGAGTTGAACTATTAATGATAGAGTTGATCTGCAGACACTTCTTGAGTGGAAACATTAAGTTTATTTACAATATAACTCAGCAGCAACTACACGTGTGCTTTCAAGTCCAACTCTATCTCTACACTGTCTGCTGAGGTAGCCTGCGCTGCTCTCCTATTGGTTATTACAGATCATGTGATCATGCCTAACACGTATTATTCTTAAAGGTACATTGCACACTAAATAAAACCATAATTACTCCATTATTCCCTCTTTAGCTCGGCTATACATATTATATTTATAAAGTACATATTTTTCAAGACAACATCATATTTACACTGGGTAAGGAATTTACAAGTTCAGTCTTTCAAGTGGTTTCCTGGTCTGTGTGGAACGTCGCAGCTCCACAACTTCAGATTCTTTGTCAGGAGACTCCTTTTCTGGAGTTTCCTGAACATCAGGTGCTTCGGTGGGCACTTGCAGTTCTGTATCCTCAATTCTTACAGGAACATCAGACATGTCAGTCCTGGATTGAGTATTCTTAACAGGAAACGCAGACCCGGTCATGATCGCTAGTGGACGCATATCTTGTTAACTTGTCTCTCTCTTCCTTAAATGGTCCACATGTTTATGAATGAACTGGCCTTCCACATCCACGTGGTAAGATGGAGGTCCAGTCGCCACATTTATTTCACCCAGTAGCCACTTTGGTCCTTCCCTGAAGTTCTTCACGTATACGGGCTCTCCCCAGTAAATTTCCTCACGTGACTATGCCAGTCGTGTCTAGTTTTCTGGCTTCCCTGACTTCTTTCCACCTTCCCCTCTAAATTCAGCATTATTAAGCTCAATCTCATTCTGAGACGGCATTTCAACAATAACTCCGCAGGTGTGACATCTGTTGTTGTGTGAGGGGTAGTCCTGTAATGAAAAAGAAAGTGTGCTGGTTGCCAAGGAATCACCAGTTAGCTTTTTCATGCTTGTCTTGAACGTTTGAACCGCCCTTTTGGCCAGGCTATTTGAGGAAGGGTGATAAGGTGCAATTTTCATATGAGTGATAACGTTGAAGCTGATAAACCATTGAAACTCAGCACTTGTAAATGCCGTGCCATTATCAGAAATGACTACTTCTGATAGTCCGTAAACGGCAAAACTCTGATGTGGTTTCTCAATTCTCGACAGTGGCCGACGATGGTGACTTCACCTCATCTATGTCCCCAACCATTTTGAATGGATATCGACAATGATTAGAAACATTGTTCCCAGGAAAGGTCCAACGTAGTTAATGTGTAACCGCACCCAGGATCTACCTGGTCACTCACATGGGTGTAACGGAGTTGTCACTGGCAGTTTTTGAAGTTGCTGACATTGCACACAGTTCTTTACTGAACTCTCTATTTCGCCGTCCATCTCAGGCCACCATAGGTAGCTGCATGCTGTGGTCTTCATTCAGGAAATTCCTGGTTGGGCACTGTGTAGTTCAATTAAAAGTGGCTCCCTTTCCTTTGAAGGAACTATCACTCATGCTCCCCACAATAAGATGCCATCCTGGCTGATTATTTCATGACTTCTGTTGAAGTACAGTTTCATTTCATCAGATACGGGCTCCTGTGACCAACCATGTAGCACTTGTTCTCGTATTTGAGATAGGACTGGGTCCCGATTTGTCCAGTGTCTGCCCTGTCAAGCACATACCGGCGAGGAATCTAAGAAATTTAACAGTAAAACAAGTTCCTGTGGAACTTGGACATGCTTATCATTTTCTTGTAAAGGCAAATGACTAAGGGCATCGGTGTTTGCGATTTGGTTGCCAGGCCTATGTGCGAAAGTGTATTCATACACTGCCAGAATTAAAGCCCACCATTGTATTCTTGCTGAGGCTATGGGTGGTATAGCCTTGTCCTCACTAAACAATCCTAGCAATAGTTTGTATCTGAAACGATTGTAAAATGACGGCCGTGTACATACTGGTGAAATTTCTTGACACCAAAGATTATGGACAGGTGGCCTTTTTCTATCTGCAAGTATTCCTTTTCCGCTGTGGTGAGCGTTCTTGATACATAACCTATTGTCCATTCCATGCAGTTGTCCATGAATGAGAGAGCACTGCTCCCACTCTGTAGGGAGATGTGTCACATGTCTGCATCAATTCTTTCATCTGGTCATAATGCACTAATAGATTGGACGAGTGCAACAATTGCTTCACCTTTATGAAGGCTTTTTTTTGGTGCACCTCCCAAGACCAATGTTGGTTCTTTTTGAGTAGATAATGTAGGGGGACCAGCACTGTAGATAAATTGGGTAAGAACCGTCCATAATAGTTGATCATTCCTCAGAATGATTTGAGCTCTGGGGCGTTCTTTGATGCAGATGCCTCTTTGATGGCTTTCATTTTCTCCTCAACCGGGTGGAGGCCCTGTGAATCTACTCGGTGAGCCAAATAGATTACCTCCCTCGCTTGGAATGTGCTCTTTTCTTTTCTTAAATGCACTCCAGCTTGCAAGAAATGTTTTAAGATTTCTTCTGAGTTTGCCAAATTCTCTTTTTCAGTGAATCCTGTCACCAATACATTGTCTAACTAGACTACAACCTGGGGCAGTCCCTGCAGTAAGCTTTCCATTGTTCTCTGAAAGATGGCACAAGCGCAGGAGACACCAAAGGGTAATCGTGTATATTGGTAGAACCCTTTGTGGGTATTAATTGTGACAAGTTCCAGGGAGGCATTATCCAACTCTAGTTGTTGATAAGCATGAATCATGTCAAGCTTTGTGTACATTGTCCCTCCTGCCAGCTTGGCATACAGGTCTTCGATTTTTGGAATGGGGTGTCTGTCTAGCTTAACTACTTTATTAACCATCAGTTTGTAGTCTCCGCAAATTCAGATGCTTTCATTGGGTATAAGGACGGGGACTATGGGTGTTGCCCATTCTGAGAACTGAACAGGTTGTATATTGCCCAGTTTCTCTAGTCCGTTCAGTTCAATGTTGATTTTTTCTCACAGGACATATGGCACCGTCTCACCTTCATGAAGCGAGGGGTTGCTTCCAGATCCACATGAATCTTGGCCTGCAGGCCCTGGATTTTCCCCAGTTCACCCTTAAAGATGGTGGCACACTTTCTAAGTAGCTGTGGTAGCCCACTTGCTCTCAACTAGAAAATTTCAGACCATTCTAACTTCATCTCCTTTAACCAATTTAACCCCAGGAGTCTCGGCCCTTCACCTGCGACCGTCATCAAGGGTAGCTTTGTCAATTGGCTTCCGTTATTGACAGTTACTCTGCTTATGCCTTTTACTTGAATGTCTTCACCTCTATATGTTTTTAGTTTGGCATCTGTTTCTTCTAAACTTAATTGATGTTCACCATTATTCAGGTATCTGAAGGTATGTTCCCCAATTACTGTAGTGGAAGTTCCTGTGTCCACTTCCATTCTAACAGGTTTGCCATTTACTTTCACTGTGACAAATATTGGTTCTGTCCTTTCAACTTTCAGATTAAACAATGAGTAAATGTCTGAATTTATTGTTTCAGGCTCTTCTACATTTCAGATTTCATTGGGCTTCTTCTTTTGTTTACAAGCCTGTTTGAATCTTTCCTTGCACTGCCTCATCATATGTCCATTTCTGTGACAATAGTAGCATTTGATTTTTTAAACTGCCAATTGCTAAAAGTCTGATTGTTTCCAGCTCTATTAAAATTATTCTTTGTTTCACTGCTAAGTTATTTTTCTTTATTCTTTGGATAGCAGGGGCTGTTTCTCACTTCTTAGCTGAATCTCACTTTGTCACGTCTCTTTCGGCTGGGGTTTCCTGTCCGATCAGGAGGACTGTGCCATTTTGCACACCCTGTATTGCTTTTGAATCTCTTATTGTGCTTTCCATGGCCAGCGCTATCTCTAGTGCCTTCTTGAAATCTAGATTCACTTCGGGCAATAATCTTTTCTGAATAGTATCCTCTTTCAACCACACACTAAATGATCTCCGAGCATGTCATTCAGAGTCATAGCAAACTCACAATGTTCTGTTAGCTGTTTCAAATTTGCCATGTAGCATGCAATTGTCTCACCCATGGCTCTATTTCGCAAATTAAACCTGAACCTCTGTATCGTGACTGAGGGCTTTGGTTGAAAGTGACCCTTCACAAGGCCCACCAATTCATCAAACTTCTTCGAATCTGGGTGCCATAAAATTTCAAATCAGACTGTAGGTTTTGCTCCCACAAATACTCAAGAGGATCGCTCATCTCTTCTCTTCCCCCGTAATTTCATTCGTTTGAAAAAAGAACGTGAGGTGTTCTATGTATTGAGACCAATCGTCTGTGACAGGTTCAAATGGATTTATTCCCCCAAATTGTGGCATTTTGAGAGGGGATAATTTCTTCAATTCTAATGGCGCTTGCTACTTACAATCACTGGGTGAGTTGCTTGATTTCTTCTATTCAATCCTGTTTTATCCTCATTGCCAGTTTGTTGTAGGGTGGTCGAGTTGTGCTATTAATGATAGAGTTGATCTGAAGACACTTCTTGGGTGGAAATATTAAGGTAACTTACAATATACTCAGCAGCTACTACATACGTGCTTTCAGCTCCACCTCTGTCTCTACACTGACTCCTGAGGTAGCCCGAGGTACTCTTATTGGTTACTACAGATCATGTGATCTTGCCTAACAAGTATTATTCTTAAAGGTACATTGCACACTAAATAAAACCATAATTACTATACCTATCCATATCTTTTTGCAGCCTCTCCATGTCCGCCTCTCATGCTACATTTCCTGCTAGAGTTATATCATTAGCAAATTTAGATATATTATTCTCTGTTTTTTTGTCTAAATCATTAATATAGATTGTAAATAGCTGAGGCCTCAGAACTGATCCTTGTGGCACTCCACTAGTCACATCCTACCAACCTGAAAATGCACATCTATGCCTAAACTTTGCTTCCTGTATGTTAACCAATCCTCTATCCATGCTAATATATTACCCCCAACTCCATGAGCTCTTATCTCGCATATTAGCCTTTTGTGTGGCACTTTATCGAATGCCTTTAGAAATCCAGGTACACTACAACTACTGGTTCCCCTATATTTACCCTACTAGTTACATCCTCAAAAGATACTAATAAATTTTTCAAAAATCTGCATGTCCTGGCCCATAACTTTGGTCTTCCTGCCGCTGATTGTCAATTCAAACTCTTTGCAGGCCCAGGAGAACCAATCGACAAGTTGTTGAAAGTGAATGTCAGTATAGGATGCCAACGCGGTGACATCATGGACTCATGGACTAGGGCATTACGTACTTAATGTCTCGGCATGCAGTCTTGCCAAGTTGAACAGTTTGCCGTCAGCTCTGGCATGCAGGTTGACACCCTCATTTGAGTCACCAAAAGCGTACAATAGCAGCATGAAAAAAAATGCCAAAGAGAGTTGGTGCCAGGTGCAGCCCTGCTTTACCCTACTGCTGATCTTGAAAATGTCTGATGTTGTTCCATTGTTACTGACACAACTGCGCATGTTCTCATGGAAAGAAGAAACCATGCCCAGGATTCCTAGGTAGGAAGCCCATTTTCTGCAGCAGTTTAAAGCGTCTGTCTCTGCTGACAAGATTGAAGGCCATGGTGTGAGCGACGAAGGCAATGTACAGTAGTCTGCGCTGTTCGTGGTGCTTCTTCTGTAACTGCCGACGTCAGAAAATCATCTCAACTGTGGATCGCCCAACTCTGAAGCCTCACTGAGATTCAGGGTAGATGTGTGATTCCAGGGTCTGCAATCTGGTCAGAGCAACGTGAGCAAAGACCCCCCCCCCCCATTCTAATTAATAAGGAGATGCCTCGGTAATCGTTGCAGTCGCATTGATCCCCTTTGTTTTTCTGCAAGGTGTATGTTTTTGCATCAGGCATGGTCATGAGCACAAATCTTTCATTCTAGCAGATGCAAAAGTTCATGGATAGGCTGTAGCAATGCCGGTTTTCAACTTCTGATGATTTCAGGTGGAGTGCCATTATTTCCTGGGGCTTTACTACCGGCTAAACAGTCATTGGCCTTGTTGAGCTCTACTATGGTGGGCTTGCTGTTCAGTTGACAAGAAGGTCTAGAATGGTGCTGAGTGATTCTTTAGTGATAATGTTCCCTG
The DNA here is from genome assembly GCF_964194155.1 of Cetorhinus maximus. NCBI lineage: Eukaryota > Metazoa > Chordata > Chondrichthyes > Lamniformes > Cetorhinidae > Cetorhinus > Cetorhinus maximus. The sequence goes on along the minus strand of NC_135883.1, from coordinate 12,316,995 downwards.
TTGCGTAGAGTTCGAGATAGTGCTCCACCCATCTTTCCACCTGCATGCTAGGTTCAGAGATGACCAACCCTGCCTTTGTCTTTAAGGGAGCCAATTAGTTGGCTGCTGTGCTTGTTGCAACATCCATCTAGAATCCCAGATTCAGCAGCAGATTGTATGCTGCTGCAGAGTTTGCACCAGTATTGACTGGTGCAGTGCTCAGCAGAGACTTGATTCTGGCAGTTCTGAGAGCATCTAGGTTTTGTTTGCTGGAGACTTACTTGCAGTTCACAAGGGCTCTCCTCTTGGTTGCAGTAACTGGCTCCATTTCAGTTCAATAGGACCTCAAACCAGTCAGCATTCCTCTGATCTCTTTTCCCATACGCAATCAATGCAGAATTAAAGATGGTAGTGCACAAATGACCCCACTTTGACACTGAACTCTGGCCTTGGGCATTGTTGTGTGAAAGAGCCTGGTGATGTGCCTCTGATCATTTCCAGCACCTGCAATATTTTGCTTTTACTTTAGTTGCAGCATGTCGGACAAGCAGCATAACAAATCAGAGATGATGGAGAGGTTGAAAGTGGTGGTGGTGATCAGAACTGGGTGTTGTCAGCATGGTTGTGGGTATGTGACATTGTGTTTTTGGATTATTTCACCAAGTGTGCCACATATAGATGAGAAGTAGGGGGAGGCCAAGTATATACCCTTGGAGGACTCCAAAGGTAACCATATGAAAATGGGAAAAGGAGGCATTGTAGGTGATTCTCTGGCCTCAAATGGATAGGTAAAAATAAAACCCGACCAGGGCAATCTCACCCAGTTGGATAATGGAAGACAGGTTGGAAATCCTACTCCCAAATCCCAATCTACATCCCTCAGACAGGATCATTAAGCCATGGTACTGACTACTAGTGACTACTGACTGCTTATTTATGATCAATTTAAAAGAGAATTTGATCAATATCTGTTGAGAAACAAGTTCAGCTTATGAGGACACTAATCACACTACTTCATGACTTCAGTGCAAATGGGGGAGAGGAATTTAGGATCAATGGTTGGTGGTAGGGAGGGGAGAGTCAAAAATTGAATAATCACATGGAATTTGGATGGCATGGTCATGATGGGTCAAATTGCTTTTCAGTTCTTACTTCTCAAATTAAGATGTCCAGTGATATATAATTATAATTGCTGGGATTAACATTATTAGAAGCACTTGCTCTAAACTCTAGTATACTTTTTGCTGCATATTGAGCACTATCCCATCAAGTAGCTCTGCATGACACCATGTCTCTGGTTCCACACTCTCTCAAATATGATCTTTTTTTTTTACCATTTACCTGCCACATCTCCCCATTCTTATAATTAGTGCTAGTTCTGCTAGCCAAGATTTGCTAACAAGGTCCAATGATGTGGAAATTTGCAAGTGTTCACATTGTTTAACCTTTATGTCTTAACAAGGTCTTAACAAGAAACAAACTACTTCTTGGAATTTTTAAATATTCTTTGTCTGCCATGTTTTCACCAGGCAAGGAATTTTAAGAGTGATGCAAATGGGTGAACACTCCATCATACACTGTTTCACTTTTACAATCATTTGTGCAATCATTGAATAGGGAAGAGGATGTACATACAAACATGCGAACAAGGAGCACGAGTGGGCCATTCGGCCCCTCAAGTCTGCTCTGCCATTTAATAAGATCATGGCTGACAATGATAGTAACCTGAAATCTGCATCCCACTTCCGGCCAAAGTCTATCCACCTCCGCCTTAAAAATATTCAAAGCCTCAGCTTCCACCGCCTTTTCGGGAAGAGAGTTCCAAAGACTCATGACCCTCTGAGTGAAAACATTTCACCTCATCTCTGTTTGAAATGGGCAACCCCTTATTTTTAAACAGTGACCCCTAGTTCCAGGTGTGCTTTCCAATGGGGTAAAAGTTGCAGAGTTGTATTTATTGTGCTTTGTTTGATAATTAGACCAGTAGTGTACAATGGAACGGACGCCCTGCGGTTTTCCATCTGCTGCTGGTATTCATGCTCACACACCCACATGAACAGTCATCAATCCATGGTTAGGTTTTAATGCCACAAGTCCTGCTACAGCTGCTTTCAAATTACTGTTATTTACCTTCAAAGAAAAACTATATAGGTCTCTGCTACATTTGAAACCATTACCTTAATTAAAAGCCCAAATTAAATGGCTTATTCAGTTTTAGCCGTAGATAACAATGTTGTAGAAGGCTCAGCTGATTATAGATTTAGCAGCGTTTAGACCCAGTGCTGAATCAGGTTAGCTGCAACCCAGAATTAACAATGTGACAAATGTTTCTCTTATCTGATGTCCATTAAAAATACTGAATAAGCGATGCCTATTATATCCCACAAAGGTTATTACCCCTAAACCTAAACAAAGACATCTTGGTGTTTTCAATGTGGTGATTCTTATAGTATTTTTTGACATTGGTTCTTACTGAGTGATGCAGCCAAAATAAATTTGCATGCATCATTAATTGGCCGTGTTAGCCTTCATCTGTAATTCCAAGCAACATTTAGTTGCATCAACTTTCAAGCAAAATAGCAATCTCCTATCCATCCACCTATATGAAAAAGTACACTTGGGTCATCACATATTGAAGGACCTTTGTTATCACACTTTCCTGATTAGCTTAACTGTTGCAGGAAAAGCACAAATTAAATTCAAAGGCAACAGACAGATAGCTATGTCTATATTAGAAATTAGGTTATCCTCTGGCTGAATGTCAGTGTAACTTCCCATTTGTACTATTTAATTTGACCTGCTGCTGAATTTCCACAATGGTGGCAGATCTGGAGAGCGGTCCTGAATTCCCAGCACTGACGAAGAACAATTAAAGAGATCTGAAATCAGAGGATCAAGCATGAACTATCAGCAAAGCCTAATCAAAGGAAAGAGAAACCAAACCAATAAAATTACCCCACATGTTTCTGAAAATAATTTTGGCCACCATATTTCTGAGCATTTACTACAGAACATAACATTCATAATATAGTAATTGTTGTAATATGCCTTTAAGGGATTGCAGCATAATATCACTAAAAGGAAGTGTCATGCAATCTAGTTTTAGTTTCACTTTTGTTTTCAGCAGAACACAGATACACAGCTCTGCAGCTCTGATGTCTTCAAGCTTTCTGTCCATTTATATCTGTTCACATGTGCTTAAGATTAGTAAATTAACCCACGTGTTTGTGCAATCCCTTATGAGCAATTGGTGACTTTATATCATTATAACACACACAACAGTAATGATCTCAAAATCTACAAAATGTACTAGAAACTTGTTAAATATACATTGCAATTTTTGTGCTTAAAATGATTACAATGATTTTTTATGGAAAAATTATTTTAATGTTTCATAGGATTGCCTGCAGTTCAGCTACTTCCACCTGTTTTACACACCTTTTACACCAAATGACTACCCCATGTGGAGCACAAATGAGCAGATACAGGAAACCCATGTGTAAACTCTCCAAGGCACCAGTGGGTGCAGCACTTTTAAAAGAAAAATGCAACGGCAACATAACTCACTTGGAGAAAACCCACCCACTATGATCTGAAAATAAGTGTTTTGTGTAAAACACAGTCATAAGGTTATTCAATTAGTTGCAAGTTTGCAAGTTTCTACCTAGAATTGAAAATGCTACATATAGTTCTGTTTAACAGATATTAGTCAACAGTTTTAGTGAGTTCAACCATGGAATGAAGAACATAACAACAGAATGCTTGTAAATCAAAACTGATATTATAAAGTAGGTGCTGAACAATACTTCAGGCAGTTTAATTCTGTAGATGTATTTTCAATGGAAATAGACTAAAGCTGGAAAAACTCATTCCAATTGTCATCCATTACAGGCCTCACTGAATCCCTTGTAAACACATTTCCTCTTTAAGCATGAGTCTGTGATTTCGGTAAACAATACTAGAAAACTAATTACGCTAACATCAGTGCATAATTTTTATTAGAATACATTCACGTCAGGAAAGCTGGAGTCTGATGATATCACCCGAAGATCATGCCTCTAAACTATCACTTTTGTTGTACTGTCCAACATGTTTCCGAAACAAATAATCGAAAGCATTTTATGATGCAATTTGAGTGTCATGGCGTATACACTTATACATCTATTGTACTGCCAGTCCATTTTCTCCTATAGCCTAAAGGAATTCAGTTCTCCAGATGAACATAAGTATTCATTTGATTGATTCATACTACTTTCCTATGATTTTCTGAACAGTAATTTTAGTTCTTTTTCATTAATTAAGGCAAGTGAGATGTGAAGTTCCCTCCTGTGAAATGTCACCAGTAAATCCTAACAATATTGCTCTTTTCTCTCTTGCCATGCTTTTGGAAAACCATCACAATCTGTATGTAAGTACAACCATGGGGTAATTTGGAAACGAATGCACTACCTAGGCACAAAACATCAATAGTAAGTTGCACAATATGGTTTAATTATCATTGCCTAGAAATTACTGTCTTAGTATTGGCTTACAGAAACTTAACTGGTTTGTATGGTTTCCCCCTGTCTTTTATTTTAATGAAGGCCTTTATCATTTTAAGATAATGAGGAAAAGCCGAGAAATTTGATGGTGCTGCGCATAATTTATCAGGTTGTAAATAGGGCCTAAGTCCGCAATATGGCAAGCTGAAAGTGCGTTTTCTGCCTTATTGATCCCATCAATAAAAACATGTTTAAGACCCTACACCTTAGGGTCTTTTCATATGCAAATAAGGGGCCTAGTGCCTGTTTGAGGATGCCAGTACAAAATTGAGTTGCCCTGAACGCAGATGGCACTGGACCAACTTCATGCGGGAAACCAGGTGTGCTTGCAGCCTAACCGGTGCCCTTAAAGGGTCACCTAAGGTAAACTTTAAAACATGCTTCCCTGATTGTGGAACTGAGAGGTGGAAGAAGGCTCCTTCTGGGTTCACATTAAATCCATGAGTTACTCAATCTCACTGTACTTTCCTCATGCTATCCTGATCACCCAATTCCCAATTGCCCTTTCCTGCTCATCCTCCGCTGAAACCCTCATCTATGCTACCTTTAAAACTATAATTATGTTTTCCAATGGCTTCTCGGACAGCCTCTCACATTCCACCCTCCATAACTGTAAGCTTTTCCAAATCTCTGCTGCCCGCATCATATATCACACCAAGCCCCGCTCATCCATCAGCCCTATGCTCGGTGACATAAAGTTGCTCCTGGTCTATTAAATGTATAAGGTTTTAAACAGGGAGTGTGCAGAGCTAAATAGAAGCAAAATGTTCCAGATGTTGGAAATCTGAAATAAAAACAGGAAGCGCTGGAAAAACTCAGCAGGTCTGGCAACATCTGTGGAGGCAGAAGCAGAGTTAACAGGCGACATTTAATCAGTGGCGCTGCTTTCCTGACAGCAGAAACGGAAGTGGGCGGCACTTGTGCTTTGGTGTTGAGAACCAACATCTGCACAACTTATATGAAAATTTAAAGGGCCACATGAAACATGCGTAAATGTATGGCGGGGTGGGTTTCCATTGAAGATCCCACCATCAGGTGACTGTCCCGCAGGTCTGGACGGGCTATAAAAGAGCCGCCTGGACAAGCAGGTAGGTTCTGCATCAACACCATAGGTTTCAGGTCCATCTCTGTTCATTCAGCAGCTTGGTCATTTTGTTTTTGCAACTCTTCATAACCCCTCAGCCTCCCTCAAATTTATCCCCCATCACTCCCCCGTCATTAAAATCTATTGTCCTGGGACTCCCCAATCCCTGTCAAATCCAAACACTTTACAAGTATGATTCTAGATGTCAGAGCAAAGACATAGACCAGCCCCACGGTTCAGTGACGCCTCCCTGCAGGTTCTCCTTCTGGCTGTCAGGGGGCAGCAGGAAGTGCTCTTCCCAAACAACGGCGACAGGAGACCCTCCTGCCTGACCGAGATTACAGCGGGACGTTAGCAACCCAAGCTCATGGGTTCAGTGCCAGAAAAGAATCAATGACCTCCTTCGATCCAGTGGAGTAATTGGTATGGTGGCATGGGCATCAGACTATGTATTTATACAATCATGCAGCTAGGTTAGGCAGGTGAATGTGTGATCAGCCTCAGGACCATGTGGTACTTGAAGCCAAATCTTGTGATGGCTTAGCTTGAGTGAGCTGGAAATATAACAGAGATTAGGGGAACATATGGGGCTGGATTTTTAGAATGGCGGGGGCTCGGTCCAGCCCTGCTGCTATTTTACGCTCTAAGAAGCATTGATCGGCATAAGGTGGGCCTACCGCCCCTCACTTAGGAGGAAGTCTTGCCTTGGAGAGCTGCTGGCTAATCAGATTGGCCAGTAGCTCTCCGTTCCTCCAGAAACAGTGCTGCAGTGGCCGGAAGAGACACTGCAGGGAGCTGCCTGGAACTAAGTCCTGGGAACTGAAGAAAAAGATGAATGTCGGGGAGGGTAGGGAAGGCCTGGGGTTTCGCGAGGGGCACGATTGGGTCTCAGGGGATAGGCCGGTGGGGGGGAGGGAGGTCCAGAGGACACCAGGCCTTAAGGGGAGGGCGCCCGTGGTCAGAAAGGGGCTTCTGATGGAGGCCCCCCACCCCCCCACCGACCACCTTCCCGCCTGAGATCGAACTTTCTTTATTTTCGGGATTCCCCCCTGAGTTTTCATCCACCCATCAGCCTATAAACTGAGGCTGGGTGGGAAATGGATCTTAAGTAGCCAGTAATTGGCCACGTAAGGACCTCGACTAGGGGAACAGTGGGCTTCCCATCCGAGACACTGACCTGCCCCAGCATAAAATTGCTGCGAGATCGGGGCGGGCGGGAACCCGGGAACCCGGAGGGAATTCCTGCCGACTCAATTCACGCACACCCCACCCTGGCCTCAGAACCCACCGGGAGGGGGTGGGGGGGAGTGTAACATTCTGGCCATGGGAACGATGCCAGTGGATATGTGCAGCTTTGCGTGGGGTATTGAGGAGTCCATGCATGTCCTGGCCTCTATCGTGTCTCAGGCATGTAAGCACATGGCTTCCTCCATGGAGAGGTTAGTGACCACCATGGAGAACCAGGTCGAACAATTGATCCATATGCACTCGGACCTGCACTCTGTCACTTTAGCTGTTGTCTCATACAACTGGTGGCTAGGCAAGAGGCGGTGGTGAGACACCTTGACCTCCCTCCAAATGCTCCTTTTCCTCAGGGAGACAGGGAGATGCCATTGTGCATCCAGATGGAGGAGGTGCACATGCCAGTTGCTCATGGGGCTTCCTCTCAGGACACCCCCAGGTCTTCCCCTCCGCTATTGACCCCATTGCCTCCAGCAGGCGTAGCTGAGGAGCTTGCCCCAGTACTTGTGTGCAGTACACCCCCAATAAGACAGAGCCCTTAAGATCCCAGACTACCAGAGGATGCAGGTCAAAGTCATCGCAGGCAATGGTGCATCACACTCAACACCTCAACTGCTGACATTGGATTCGCACAAAGACGTAATGGTAGGAGAAGAAAACTCAAGAAGTTATGGGGCAGCATTTTCTGGTCAGCAAATGGGGGCGGGTCCCACTGTCCGATGCATAAAATGATGCAGGGTGATGACGGGTGTTTGTCCCGATGTCACCCCGCGCCGTTTGGATTTTCAGTTTGGTGGGTGCGCAGCCGACCTGGCTACGTACCCGCCGACCTGTCAACGGCCTATTAAGGCCATTAAAAAAGGAATTAAAATGATTAATGGACCTGCCCGTCCAACCTTAAGGCTGGCGGGCAGGCCGGGAGCCCAGGCGGCCTTCAGAAAAAACATGAAACCTCATCCACAGGCGGGATGAGGTTTCATGAGGGATTTAAAATTTGTGTTACATTTTTAATAAAAGTCATTGACATGTCCCAGCCCATGTGACAGTGTCACATGAGGGGACATGTTGATAAAATTTTTCTCATCCTTTATTATTTTTTTAAAAGTAACACTGATCTCCCTGAGGTAGCACCTTAATTGGCCTGCCCATGTAAAATGGCGGCAATCGGGAACCCGCCCGCTCACACCCGCTCCCGCACAACCCCACTGACGGTGGGGGGAAAATGCTGCCCATGAAAGCACAAAGATGGCAAGGTGTTTTACAAAATTCATGACAGAAAAACAGCCAAACCTGCCCCGGTGGTGGGACAATGGCCATGTAGGTTCCTCAACCTCGGGTGAATCTCGTATATATGAAATTGTCCCTTGTATCCCTGGCATATCTCTCCATGGCCCTGGCATCCATTAGAGGCTCATCCATTCATATCCTCTTCCTGAGGCTCACCCATTCATCCTCTGAGCAGGAGTGTTGCTTCATCCTGACACAAGGCTTCACTGTGTTCCATGGCCTTATGGTGCAGTGCGCAACAGACCACAAATATCTGTGAAACCTTGGGTGGTGCGTACTGTAGAGTCCTTCTGCAGATGTCAAAACGTTGTTGAAGCAAAACCATGAAATAATGGACCTAATGGTAATTTTATATTCACTAATGCCCTTTGGGGAAGGAAAACTGCCATCCTTACCTGGTCTGGCCTACATGTGACTCCACACCCACAGCAATGTGGTTGATTATTAAATGCCCTCTGAAACGGTCTAGCAAGCCACTCAGTTGTATCAAACCGCTACAAAGTCTGAAAAAAGGAATGAAGCCGGACGGACTATCCAGTGTTGACCTCGGCACTTGAAACGACAGCAGCAAACTCAGCCCTGTCGACACTGCAAAGTCCTCCTTACTAACATCTGGGGGCTAGTGCCAAAACTGGGAGAGCTGTCTCACAGACTAGTCATCCTCACGGAATCATATATTATAGGTAATGTCCCAGACTCCACCATCACCATCCCTGGATATGTTCTGTCCCAGCGGCAGGACAGGTCCAGCAGAGATGGCAGCACAGTGGTATAGTCCTGGGTGGAGTTGCCCTGGGAGTCCTCAACATTGGCTCCAGCATCAGGTCAAACATGGGCAAGGAAACCTCATGCTGATTACCACATACTGCCCTCCTTCAGCTGATGAATCAGTGCTCCTCCATGTTGAACACCACTTGGAGGAAGCAGTGAGGGTGGCGAGTGTGCAGAATGTACTCTGGATGGGGGACTTCAATGCCCATCACCAAGGTCAGAATTTTCGCTCATCGGGCGGGCGCACGCCTGACACGAATGAGCGTAAAATGATGCGTGATAGCGTTGGGGGAGCGTCCAGACATCAGCGTGCACTCGGACGATATTTTGGCCGGCGGGTTGGCAGGCAGGTGAAGAGACCAAAGGGATTTTTTTTTAGGAAAACCTTACCCACGGGGCGGGATGAGGTTTCCAACAGCAATTAGAAATGAAATGAAAATTTTAACATTTCATTCATAACATGTCCCTGCTCATGTGATAGAGTCACACGAGGGGACATGCCCTGAGGCAGCTCTGTGCTTCAGGGAGCTTTCATTGCGCGCAATCGTGCGCATGCGTGAAATTGCATGCTTGTCCCCCTACCATCCCCCCCACCCCTCCCCCCCCCGTTCCCAGGCAGTCCTGAGCGCTGCAGAGCGCATTTCATGCTGGGTGGGCCTTAACTGGCCCATCAGCATCAAATCGCAGTTGCGGCCTGATTGCGGGCGGTGGTCGCTTTTGTGGCCTCTCCCGCTCGCCCCCGCTGAGCCCACACGACAAAGGCAAAAAATCCTAGCCCAAGAATAGCTCGGTAGCACCACTACTGACCAAGCTGGCTGAGTCCTGAAGGATATAACTGCTAGACTGGGCCTGTGGCAGATGGTGAGGGAACCAACAAGAGGGACAAACATACTTGTCCTCATCCTCACTAACCTGCCTGCCACAGATGCATCTGTCCATGACAGTATCAGTAAGAGTGACCACTGCACAGTCGTTGTTGAGGCAAAGTCCTGTCTTAACATTGAGGATCCCCTCCACTGTGTTGTCTGGTGCTCCCACCACACTAAATGGGATAGATTTCGAACAGACCTAGCAACTCAAGACTGCAGAGCTATGAGGCATCATTAGCAGCAGCAGAATTGTACTCAAACATAATCTGTAGCCTCATGGTCCGGCATATCCCCCACTCTACCATTACCATCAAGCCAGGGGATCAACCCTGGTTCAATGAAGCACACAGGAGGGCATGCCAAGAGCAGCACCAGGCATACCTAAAAATGAGGTGTCAACCTGGTGAAGCTATAACACAGGACTACTTCTGTGCCAGACAAATAAGCAGCAAGTGATAGACAGAGCTAAGCGATCGCACAACCAACGGATCAGATCTAAGCTCTGCAGTCCTGCCATATCCAGTCATGAATGGTCATGGGCAATGAAACAACTCACTGGAGGAGGAGGATCCACAATATCCCCACCCTCAATGATGGGGAAGCCCAGCACATCAGTGCAAAAGATAAGGCTAAAGTATTTGCAACAATCTTCATCCAGAAGTGCCAAGTGGATGATCCACCTCGGCCTCCTCCGGAGGTCCCCAGCATCAGTGATGCCTGTCTTCAGCCAATTCAATTCACACCATGTGATATCAAAAAATGGCTGAAGGCACTGGATACTGCAAAGGCTATGGGCCCTGACAAAATTCCGGCAATAGTACTGAAAACCTATGGTCCAGAACTTGCCGTGCCCCTAGCCAAGCTGTTCCAGTATAGCTACAACACTGGCATCTACCCGGCTTTGTGGAAAATTGCCCAAGGATGTCCTGTATACAAAAAGCAGGACAAATTCAACCAGGCCAATTATCGCCCCATCAGTCTACCCTCCATCATCAGTAATGGAAGGGGTCATCAACTGTGCTACCAAGTGGCACTTGCTTAGCAATAACCTGCTCACTGATGCTCAGTTTGTGTTCCGCTCAGGGCCACTCAGTTCCTGACCTCGTTACAGCAAACATGGTCAAAAAACTGAACTCCCGAAGTGAGGTGAGAGTGACTGCCCTTGACATCAAGGCTGCATTTGACCGAGTGTGGCATCAAGGAGCCCGAGCAAAACTGGGGTCAATGGGAATCAAAGAGAAAACTCTCCTCTGGTTGGAGTCATACCGAGCACAAAGGAAGGTGGTTGTGGTTGTTGGAGGTCAGTCATCTCAGCTCCAGGACATCACTGCAGGAGTTCCTCAGGGTAGTGTCCTTGGCCCAACCATCTTCAGCTGCTTCATCAATGACCTTCCTCTCATCATAAGGTCAGAAGTGGAGATGTTCACTGATAATTTGACAATGTTCAGCACCATTTGCGACTCCTCAGATACTGAAGCAGTCTATGTCCAAATGCAGCAAGACCTGGGCAATATCCAGGCTTGGACTGACAAGTGGCAAGTAACATTAGCACCACACAAGTGCCAGGCAATGACCATCTCCAACAAGAGAGAATCTACCATTGCCCCTTGAAGTTCAATGGCATTACCATCACTGAATCCCCCACTATCAACATCCTGGGGGTTACCATTGACCAGAAACTGATCTGGACTAACCATATAAATACTGTGGCTACAAGAGCAGGTCAGAGTCTAGGAATCCTGCGATGAGTAACCCACCTCCTGACTCCCCAAAACCTGTCCATCATCTACAAGGCATTAGTCAGGAGTGTGATGGAACACTCTCCACTTGCCTGGATGAGTGCAGTTCTAACAACATTCAAGAAGCTTGACACCATCCAGGACAAAGCAGCCGGCTTGATTGGCACCACACCCACAAACATTGACTCATTCCAACACTGACGTACATTAGCAGCAGTGTGTACCATGTACTAGATGCACTGCAGGAACTCACCAAAGCTCCTTAAACCACCTTCCAAACTTATGACCGCTATCATCTAGAAGTACAAGAGCAGCAGAAAGATGGGAACACCATTACTTCAAAGTTCCCCTCCAAGTCACTCATCATCCTGACTTGGAAATATATCGCCGTTCCTTCACTGCCGCTGGGTCAAAATCCTGGAACTCCCTCCCTAACAGCACTGTGTGTGTACCTACACCACATGGACTGCAGTGGTTCAAGAAGGCAGCTCACCACCACCTTCTCAAGGGCAACTAGGGATGGGCAATAAATGCTGACCCAGCCAATGAAGCCCATATCCTGTGAATGAATGAAAAAAAAAAGACCAGGGATTGAACCCAGGATGTTTCTCATATTTGTGGCTCAATATCACATCACATTAGCACAAGCATTTGTAACAGCAGAAGTTAACATAATAGCATTGTTGATATTTTCACTCTGCTATTTTCATTTCTCTTTATTTTAACAAGCTATACTCCATCTTCTATATAGCCTTAGACTTATAACCTTGAGTTATGTGAGGGTGTTTGATTGTTTCCTGGAATGTTGACATAATCACTGTTTTCTCTTCGTTTTTGCATTCAAGCAATACCTGTGATGATGAAACGGATTTCACGACTAAGGGAATATGTGTCTATGGATTTAATAATGTTACTGATGACAGTATTTTGCCTCTTATATTGAATTGCAGTAAATTTGCAGGCTTTTTCTGCCAACATTTTGTAAAATGTGTATTTTCAACATTTTAAAAATGAAACAATCCACCATTTAAACAACAGCTTCTTATATTTTCAAAAATTCACTGGATGGTAGAAGTCTTACAAAAATAGGACATCTGTCTGTATTTGTATCATTTTCGAACTCCTGAAAGTCTAATCCATACTCTTCACTGTCATTCGCATCTCAGTACCTGACCATCACCTTGTTTCAGCACCTGTTCATTTAAAGTGTGGTAGAATAAAACCTACGCTTTATTGAACAATCCACACTATTTTGGCTGAATGCCTCCATTAACACAAATGCCCTGTTACCTTGCCATCGACAAGCACTTGTATCAGTTGAGCATGTTCAAGTAAGGCCTAGAGGAGAAAAAAACAAATTAAATGTTTAATTTTACTGCTCTGTGAAAATGCTTGACTAATTTTCACAGTTCCATTGATAAAAGAAATAGGAAATCTATATTTTTTTTGTTCATTCAGTTGGAACTGCCTTTTTTAATGTTCCATATATGAGTCCAGCGGATGAAATTGAAATTTAATATTGGGCATCAACACACTGCCATAACACTATAAACGCCATCATAAATCTCTGTGTTGTGTTGTGTCTTAAAAGGCAACAGTTCTATCCAGCTGCCTAGGAGAATCTCTGCTTATTATTTCAACTTAAACTGTAGAATAGATCTGGAATTAAGACTGTGCTTATGGTTGCCAAGAAGGTCACAACACCAATCAATTTATTTTACAAATTCCAAGGTGCCATTGTTGATGTCTGTCACATCAGGCAATTTGTATTCAATATCAGCATAAAGTATTTCACAAATGCACTGTTTGCCATGGCTGCCGAATTGGTCAGATGTACATTAATGAATATACTATCTATTTCTACAGAATTGTAGGATTTCCCAGGGACCTTGGGGTAACTTACGGCACAGATGTGACTTTACATGCAGAGACTTAAAATTCTTTAACAATTAATTAACAGAAAGGGATTTCATTTCTTGAATGTTGTACTGATATGTTATTACAGGCATAGATTCTTTCATATCAGTGAAAGGTCTGCAGGCAGTCATCATGATGATTTTATCTCCTGGAAGCTGAGGATCCCTGCTTGATCTAAAAATGAAGGAAAAGTGCTAGCGTGGCTCCATAGAGACAAACGTGACCCTTACCCTTCTGGGCACCACCATGCAGGACCATCAGTGCAGCAGAAAAGAGATGCAATGATTCTCACTTAAAAACACAGATTATATTAAAGCTATCAATAGGCATGCTTAAAGGAAGATTCAGATGCTTAGATAAATCACAGATAGACCTTCAGCACCCCCGTTGGAAGAAGTCTACTGACCTGTTTTGTCACCACGAACTGGATGTGGGCATGAACCCTCCAATTTCTCTCACAGCTTGAGATGAGTTACTGTCCAGCATTTCCATTGCTTCTTTCTCACAATCCACTAATGGCTGGATGTCTGGAGGTTCTCTACCTGGACTATGCCATGCTATAGAATTGCTGCTACCTTATGCAAGAAGAAAACATGAATGTGAAACGTAAGAAGCTATTTTTTAACAAACTGCTAGCATTTAAAGCGCAGAAAGAAATTAATAAAAGCCCTGCACAGTGTTTGGACACTCAGAAGATAAACATATATAACAAGGTGTGAGAGTAATTTTTATGGAGGGATCCATGTGTGAGTCACACATGATACAGGAAGCATTACGCTTTGTGAAATCCTATAGTGCCTAAACACTGACGGCAAAACATGATGGTTGCTCTCTGAGTGTCTCACCTAGTAATCATAGCACTAGCTGTGTTACAGATGGAAGGGGAGTTAATTTAAACAGCACTAATTTCTCCTCTCATCACCCATCCATAAACAGAAAGATATTTTGATTTGTTTCTCTCTTTCCCAACCCCTTGGTTTTGGTGTGATCCAAGCATCTATTAATAACCCCACAGCAAACCCGAGATAGGATGAACTTAAAGGGTTAGTTTATTTGCACATCGCCAAAATGTGGAAGGAGGGTCACAATGTTGCCTCCAGAGCCAGACAGTAAAGAAAGGGATAGAAAGAAGTAGGATTTATAGTACAGAGTCCACAGAGAAAATAAATATTGGTTCACGTGAGTTCCAGAGTCCAGAATCAAAGTCCAATTAGGTTTTTCTTCACAGATGTCAGTGGGCTGAAAACTGATCTTATGAAATTCATTTTTCCAGTGGTGTTGAGCCCACACAATGAGATAGGCATACAGAGATGAATCAGTCTTGTAGACGGTGGTACATAAGTTCCAGCAGAAACAGTGTGAGCTGGATCAAGTCTTCTGGCAGAGCTCCTTTTCTATGAAGTTGCCAATCAGATGGTAAACAGCAGACTGAACACTGCAGATCAGCAAAGCAATATTACTTGTTCCACAAGCCTAAGACCCATTTCACATGACTCACACCTCTCCACACTGTCTTTGACAAAAGAAGTGTATCCCTTATCTGGGTCCCTAATAATGTTAAATGCCTCAACCATTAAGGATTGAAAGGAAGGTTGTGGGGCCTTTTGTCTTAGCCGATGAGCAGCCTCCTATTGGCCAGCCTGGGTTATGAAGTGCAGATGGCCTTTGTATAGCTTTCATTGAATTTGGCCTGTGCAGTCCACAGAGGGCCGTTAGTGGTTCCTCAGAGATAATGATGTGCAAGTTTCCCCATTACTGCCAGGAAGCTTCTTTTGTTTGGGGGGTCACAGACAGACATAGTTTCAGCCATTTCAAGGATCTTAGTTCAGTTTTTTTTTAAAAATTAGAAAATATACAGTGTGTAGTCTTAGTCTCTCACAGTTCTTTTAGCCTTGGAGAAATTGAATTCTGCTTCATTTTTTTTTAATATGGTCTTATGAAGGGAGAACAGGAATGAAGAAGTAAGCATTCATTCTCTCATTCACACAGCTTACAGGGGCAATGGCAGCTCCCTGCTGCATTTTCTTTTTAGGATTAAATCTGATTTAGTGCATCATCAGGACATTGTCATGCCCTAGGATGTGGAATGATTAGGTCACCTGGGAAGATTCAATTCTGTCTTTATGGGCAGTCTTGTTAGGGGTTGGAGTTCTGAATTTTTCTATGTTGGGGATCAGATAGAAGCAAAGCCATTGGTTTCAGAACTCTAAAATAAAAACAGAAAATGCTGGAAAAACTCAGCAAGTCTGACAGCATCTGTGGAGAGAGAAACAGAGTTAGCGTTTCGAGTCCGTATGACTCTTCTTCAGAAACAGCGAAGAAGAGTCATATGGACTCGCAACAATAACTCTGTTTCTCTCTCCACAGATGCTGTCAGACTTGCTGAGTTTTTCCAGCATTTTCTGTTTTTATTTCAGATTTCCAGCTTCCGCATTATTTTGCATTTATCTTAAGGTTTCAGAACTCTGCCTGTTCAACTTCCGATTAAGCGTCCTTCAAAGGGCCTGGGGGTTTTGCAGGATGGTCAACGCACAGCGGGTGAGTAATCCACCAGCTGCTTGGGGCCATCTGCAGGGAATGCCGGGTATCTCGCTCTGTGATGGCCTGATCCTTTGATCATAGAGCTAAGTAGCTGTGGTCCAGCTTAGCTCATCCCTGTCTACCTTAGTGACCTGTGGGTTCAGCTATTCAAACCAGGGACTGTGGTTAGGCTGATTGCCAGGAGACTGGGGTATTTTAATGGGGCTTTGGCCTCTTTTGGGAATTCCGGTTTAGTGTCCGGCTCAGGCGCTAGTACCACTGGGGCGCTCCAGTTACTGTTGCTAGGTGCTATGGGTTGGCATGGCTACGGGTGGACAATCTGCTCCTGAACTTGGGTCAGCTTTTCTGAGCCTGGATAATAGAAAGTCTGCCTTCTGCAAGGGGCCCCTCCTGCACCCACACTGGATACGGCTACTGTGCTGTATCCTGGTGAGTTGTTAATGATCATTCCAAATGCTGTAAAGAACCCTGTCAGTTTGCCTTGCGATTCTGCACAAAGGTGAGTAGGTATGGGATCCAGTCTGGTTGGAATCTCTCTGCTGGTCGGTTGGGTGATAGGCTCCATGACTTTTAGAGCACTACTGCCCTCTGGTGGATGGTCAGCTCTCACTGTACCTCCCTCTGGCTTTTTAACTAAGTGAGGCATCAACCTCACTATCTCTTTCCCTGCTCTGGGACTTCTCTCATCCCTGTTTAATTCTTGAATATTCTGAGAGTCTGTTTTAAATTCTATTGGCCCTTCCTGGACCCCTCGTGATTTTACTGGCCTGAATTTGGCCTGGTTACATTCAAACAGATCGTGCTCTATGATTATAGGTTTTCTTTCACGCTTTGGGGCCTCCAAATATTCCCCATCCTTCTGCAGTCCTGCAGATTTCACTGTCTGATGTTGGTGTCCTTTCTTTTGCTGGCTAATACTTTGCTGCCAGCCAGATTGTTTCCAAGGAGGAAATCGATTCTTGCTGCTGCTACTGATCAGAGACAATTCCTACCATGACAGGGCCTGAGACTAGGTCACACTCTAGGTGGGCCCTATGGAGGAGGGGTAAACACAGATTCTCCTCCCATTCCACTGGTCAGAGCTTTGGCCTTCAGGGAGGATTCAGGGGTTAGGTTTAGCTTTTCCTCCAACATTAAGGATTGAGTGGCCCCTATGTCCCGGAGCAGAACAACGGACTTGCTCACATTTTGGGATGGATGGGGTGACGTTGTTCCTGAAGGGGCAAAACTCCAGAAGCTCTCTGGGAGTTTGCCTGCCTCAGACACACGGGGTGCCATGCCCTCCAGGGGGTAGGTTTCTGTAGTGAGTTTCTGCTCACTCTGCTGCACTACCCATTGGGGTGTCCTTCTGGGGATGACTCATGTGGAGCCCTATTAGACCTGGAAGCTTTCCTCGCAATCTCCAGCACTCCTGGAATGGCCTATTTTATTACAACGGGAACACACTGGTTTCCGAGTGATCTTCTTTCAGGCTGCAGGGAGGCTTCTCGCATCTCCTTTTTGTTTTCTTTTCTGGGTGGGGGGGGCCTTTCCTATCTAGGTCACCTTGCTTATCTTTCCAATGCCCGTGGGAATGATTTGGAAGGGGTCGGCCTGAGTTTCCAGGCCTATGGGTGAGATCCTAGCTGTCTGCTGTGACTGCTGCATCCCTGGCTGTGAGGGTTCTCCGCTCCTCTAAGTGCATCTGCATGTTGCAGGGTAAGCAATTCTCGAATTCCTCCAAGAATACCAACGCCCGCAATCCCTCATAGGTGCGTGGGACTCCTAAATGCCTTACCCATCAGTCAAACGCGATTTGCTTCAGCCGTTTGAACTCAAGGTAGGTTTGTGTGGGTTTCTTAAGAGTGTTCCAGGATTGCTGGTGGTATGCCTCTAGGACTAACTCATAGGCACTTAGGATGACAGCCTTGGTCTGCTCATAATTCATGGGCACATCAGGAGTCAGCATGGAGTAGACCTCTTGCGCTCTCCCTGACAGCTGCCCATGAATTTAAAAGTCCAGATATCTGATGGCCATGGTAGCTGTCCTGTTACTTTCTCAAAAGTGGCAAAAAATGACTCCACATCACTTCATTTGAATTTGGGAATGAATCTAACATGCTTGAGGGCCTCAGAGAGCGGTTCTGGGTTAGGGAGATAGGGAGTGCTACTGGGTAGAGAGAGATTTTCCCTTACAGCTTCCAGCTGTCTGCTCTCTCTTTCCCTTCGAGCTATTAGCTCCACTTCCAAATTTTGGAGCAGGAATTTTCTTTCCCTTTCCATTTCCCTCTCCTGAGCCTCTCCTGCCCTCTCCTTAAATTCTACCTGTATTCTAAGCTTTTCCAGCTCGAATTTGGCTAGGGAAGGGCATTCAGGGTCATGATTGGGCTCTTCCTCTACCTGCTCTGTCGGATATGTGAGATCCAAATGTTCTACCAACAATTGGATGAGTTTGCTTCTCTTTCACTTTACTGAGTAATTTTAACTGTACCTCCCGACCTACCGCTTTCAGTTGCTCTGTTCTAAGGGGTGCTAATGTTTCATCATTCAATCTCCTTACTTGACCCACATCTTGGCATTAAAAGTTGCCATTTTCTTAGTGTTAGGGAAAAGGTATTTGCTCTGGTAAGCAACTTGCGTTTTAAAATTCATTCCAGCCATTGGGTCTTTCCTTTTGGTTTGCTGTTGGCTGTTTTATATCAGATTTGGCTCACGTCTTAACTTGGATTCTGGTCAAATTCAAATGGGTGATCCCGGATTTGAGCTCCGGATGGGAGGGAGGTTAATTTAAACAGCACTAATCTCTCCTTTTACTGCCCATGCATACACAGAAAGGTGTTTTGATTTGTTTCCCTCTTTATAACAATGTTTTTTTCCCAAACCCTCAGGTTTGGGGCGATCCAATTTCCTGATAATAACCATGCAGCAAACTTGAGATAGGATGAACTCAAAGGGTTAGCTTATTCGCACATACTCAAAATGCAGGAGGAGGGTTGCACCGTCGCCTCTACACTCAGACAATAAAGAGAGGGATAGAGAAAAAAAAGGTTTACAGTACAGGGACCATAAAGAAAATAATTATTGGTTCATGTGAGTCCCAGTGTCCAGAATCAAAGTCCAATGAGGTATTCCTTCACAGAGGCCGGTGGGCTAAAACAATGTTATGGAATTCACTTTTCCGGTGGTGTTGACTTCTCAAGATGAGATAGGCACACTGAGATGAATCAGTCTTGTAGGCAATGGTACAGAAGTTCCAGCAGAAGCAGCGTAGATGGGGCCAGGTGTACAACCTTGACAGAGCTCCTTTTCTGGGAGGCTGCCAATCAGTTGGTAAACAGCAGACTGACCTATATAGTTCAGCAAGGTAACATTACTTGTTCCACAATCCACAGGCCCATTTCACATGACACACCTCTCCACGCTGTCTTTGACAAAGGATGTGTATCTCTCCTCTGGGTCACCGAGATTATTAAATGTCTCAGCCATTAATAATTGAAAGGAAGGTTGCAGGGCCTTTGTCTTAGCAGATGAACAGCCTCCTGTTGGCCAACTTGTGTTATGAAATGCAGGTGGCTATTGTATAGCTCTCTTTGAATTTGGCCTGTGCAGTCCACAGGGGGTCATTAGAGACTCCCCAAAGATAATGATGTGTGAGTTTCTCCGAAACTGCCAGGCAGCTCCTTTTCTTTGGGGGTCAAGACAGACATCAATATAACCATTTTAAGGGCCTTTGTTCAGTTTTTAAAAATTTTTTAGAAATAGCCATGAAGGCATCTCTATATATTTTGTAAAAATATATGGTGCAATGTCTTAGTCCCTTACAGCTGACTGGTCACTTAATTTTACCATCTTGTGTCATGCTATTATGCCTCTGTCTAGGTTGCAGGGAATGGCTTTGTCTTCCATTGACTGTCACAGCCACCTCTTTCTAAATCATACAGCAATTATATTGGCAGATTTCCTGCCTCAAACGAATTTCACTCATGTCATGTATCATAATGTAGCTGGTTGCTGCCATATGGGTTCTTTTCACTGATATAGAAGCATTATATTAGATAGGAGAAGATAATGTCATGAAGGGAAAACACAGTGAAAAGAAAATTAACATCATTAACATCAAGCAAATTGATTGCACAAGGTTTCTCTTTCAATTTGTTTCACTTTAGTCCCAAGACTTCGTATGAGATGAACCACACATGGGGTCAGGATGATGCATATTCATGGCAGAGTTGTAACAGAGATCTTAGGTCCACTGTATGATGCCATTGTATTAGGCTTTGAGGAAGTGATGTAACTTAGTGACTTCTTAAATTCTCTGCCCAAAAGGAGCACTGCAATATCCACCATGGGCTGGACAAAGAGGCAGGTCTAGAAAGCACCCGAGCTGAAACATTGGGCAGAATTTTACAGCAGCGGGATTTTACATTCACGCTGAAGTCAATGGGGTTTTTAACGGCTCACCGCATTTTACAGCCCCATCCCCACCGAAACGGGGCAGTAAAATTCTGCCCAATGATTAAACCCCATGCTGTTAGCACCAATCTGACCCACACCAGTCATCCAGTCATCCAGCCAACTGGCCTCCAAAGGAGTCCAGGGAGAGAATTTTCTTCCCATCGGGCGGGCTGGTTGGGAGTGGACATGGGCAGGCACAGAAACGATCGCTGCCCGCGTTCGGCTGCGCGCCGCCATTTTACGTGGGCAGGCCAGTTAAGGCCCACTCAGTGTGTTGCACGCCCAGTAGCACTCAGCGATACCTGTGTGGGCAAGGGGAGCAGAGAGAGTCGGAGCCTGCGTTCTTTCGCGCGAAAGAGCGCAGAAATCTCCCTGAGGCACAAAGCTGCCTCAGGGAGATTAAATTCAGTGTTAAAAAAGTATTACTTTAATAAACCCTTCATGAAACCTCATCCCACCCTTGGATGAGGTTTCATGAATAATGTGAAGGCCGCCTGGGCTCTTCGCTTGCCCCCCGCCAACATTAAGGTTGGACGGGCAGCCCTGTCAATTTGATAAATTAGTTAATTAATGGCCTTAACAGGCCTTTGACAGTTTGATGGGCACGCAGCCGACTGCAGTGTGCACCCACCAACAGGAAGATCGGAATGACACGCAGTGACGTCGGGATGCACACCCCCCGCACATCGAACAGAAAATTCTGCCCCGAGTTACCGTGGCAACATGCACTTTTACATGCGTGTAGTAGTCCAGAGCTATGGATAGAATGGTAAAGGGTCCAATTTTCTTTCCATCACCTGGTTGACCAGGAATCTCTCCCGCTCTTACCACCTGCCACTTTTGCATGTTGGAAGGAATTTCAAGTTTATAGTCAACCTTCATGGCTGCGTTATGAATGCACCTTCTTTGGCCATTGAGTCCTGGAATGGGACCTGAACCCAGAGCTTCTGGCTCAGAAGCAGGGGCACTACCCACTGCACCACAAGACCTCCAACTTAGTGGCTATCCCGCCATTAAGGGTAGATGGCAAAGGCAGGTCTCTTCTTACATATGCAGTTGAAGTATGTGTGGGCTGTAGTCGGTGAAGGCAAGTGGGGTCTATTTCTTTCCTCCACAAAAGTCTCTTGTGTTCCCAAAACTAGAAGATAATGTTGTACCTAACCCAAAGTAATTCCTACACTAAGCATTTTTTGCTACTATTGTCAGCAAAACTGTTGTGGAAACAAGACATTTGTGATGCAAAAAGAATGCTAAAATCCTAGAGAAAGTAATTTAAATAAAGGTGACTAAAAGCCAATGAAAATTCCAACTTTAGACCTTGTGGCGAAATATACCTTTAAGAAGGAAACATCCAAAGACTAGAATATTGAATCCGAGCATCACTTATTTTATAGGGGTGAATAGTTCTAATGGAGTCAGCAGTTGAAGCACATTTGGTAACTTAGAGGCAAGGCCAATTAGTGTGAGATTGTCTTAAATTAGGAGCTGCAATGATACTTTCATTAGACTTCAATTAAGCACTCCAGCCAGTTCTCTCAATTCAAAATGTGAAGCTGCCAGAATACAGACTCTGCCCACCATTGCGTGCATCATTACTAAATCGAATATGTAAGATATTGAGTGACGCATGCACTGGGACAGTTCACCATAGAATCATAGAATGATAAGTACAGCACTGAAAGATGCTATTTGGCTTAACTTGCCTGCTCTCCAATTAATCCTACTCCCCTACCTTTACCTTACAAAATAAAACATCTGAAGAAGAGTTATTTGGTTTCGAAACGATAACTCTGTTTCACTATCCACAGATGCTGCCAGACCTGCTAAGTTTTTCCAAAATTTTCTGTTTTTTTTAGAATAAAACATCAATTGATCTTAGTCTTGATCTTAGGGACAAAGAAACCCATGAGCTCCTTGCACTTATTGTTGGAGATGAGGGTAGAAGAGACAGGGAGGGGGGTTAAAGAAGACAGTTTACAGTAGAGAAAAGAAGCCAGGGGCTACCCTTGCATTCCTGGATGATCCTGGAATAGAGAATGGTTTAACAGATGAGCACAGGAACTGATAGTGCTTTATGTGGTCCAGCCAAATCTGGCGGCCTGGCTGGCCAAACCAATTGTTTGCCCTATCCTTTCAAGTCTATCCTTGAACTTAAGATGAGGGCAGTGCAAGGGGGAACGGCCAGGCTGAGAGAGTCTCATGGTTTTCTTGGGGACTGGGACATCACAGGGGAAGGTGAAGGTACGGTTAAGCAACTCAGTAAATGTAGAAATGTTATAGTGAATCGAGGGACAAAGGCTAGGCAGTTGGGGTTCTGAAAGTGCAATTGTAAGTGAATCGGGGTTAGTTTATTCCAAGGACTGATGCAGAAGGAGGTTGGGTCAAAGTGTGGAAGGGGGATGAGGATGGAGAGTGATACAAGGATGTGATCAGAAATGACCTTATCTGTGACGAATCTGGTCAGGTCATGACAAATGGTTGTGAAAAGAAGTTCTCCTTTTCTTGCTTCTGGTTCTTTTGCAAATTACCTTAAATCTGTGTTCCCTGGTACTGCCCTTCTGCAATAGAAACAGTTTCTCCTTATTTACCTGGTAATAAAGAAAGCCAAGCATGATTTTCCTTTAACAAATCAGTGTTGGCTGCCAATTATTAACCTATGTTTTTCCCAGTGATAATTAATTTTGCCTCAGACTAAATATCATATAACTTTTGGAATCCTCCAGCCCTCTGATACCACCCCCATATCTAAGGAGGATTGAAAGATTGTGATTAGAACCTGTAACTATCTCCATCCTTGCTTCCCTCAGCAACTTAAGGTGCATTTCACCCTGACCAAGTGACTTTTACATTTTGAGGGCTGTCAATCTTTAAAGCACCTTCTCTTTATCTGCTTTTATCCTATCCCATTTCTCTACCAGCTCCCCCCTTAATGTGACATTGGCAGCATCCTCTTATATAGTGAAGGCAGTTGCAAAGTCTTCATTTCGCATTTTAGTTGTGCCCACTGTCTCCGTAAGATCTAATTTGGTAATTAGCCCTTACTTCCTTTGACTACTAATTTACTATTTATATGATTATAAAAGACATTTATCATTAGCCTACTTTTTCCATTTCATTTTAACCTCTATATTTTTCATCATCCAGGGCACTCTAACGTTTCCTGCCCTCCTTTTCTCCCTCATGAGAATGTGACCACTTTATACCTGAACCATTTCCTTTTTGAAAGTCTTCAATTGCTCCTTAGTGTTTTATCTCCCTATCTTTGATTCCAAAACGAGAACCATATAATCTTTCAACTCACTGAAGTTAATCCTCCACCAGCTGAGTGCTTTCACATTTGATTTTCTCCCCATCCCTTTTCCATAACTACTCTAAACCCAATGATATTCACTAAATGCACCTCCACTGAAACGTGCACCACTTGTCCGACTTCGTTTCTTAAGAACCAACAAGTTTCTTACTTCATTGTGCTGGAAAGATGTCGATCGGCAAAGTTCTCATTTAAGGAATTCCTCCCCCTGGTGATCCTTAGTTATTTTCTGAGTCTACATTGGGATAATTGAAGTCTCCCATTAGCAGCATTCTATAGTTCTTCCATCTTTCTGAAATTTGCCTATAAATTTGCTTCTCTATCTATTATGACTATTTGGTGGCCTGTGGTATACACCATGAAATACATAATGGGAAGAATTTTCCCCCTGTTAGGGGGGAAGTGCGGGAGTGGGCGCAGGCAGGCACACCTCCGATCAGCACCTCCGATTGGGGGTGTGCCGCCATTTTACGTGGGCGGACCATTTAAGGCCCGCCCAGCGTGACATCCGCCATGAAGCGCTATGCACTCCCTGTGCAGGCGGAGGTGGGGGGATTCCCTCAGCCGGGGGTGCTCTCTTTCGCGTATGTGTGTGAAAGAGCGCACTGATCTCCCTGAGGCTAAGTGCTGCCTCAGGGAGATCGACTCCAAATTTAAAAACGTTACGGAGACAAATACAAAATTTCCTTGACATGTCCCCTCATGACACTGTCACGTGAGTTTGGACATGTCCATCAGTTTCAGTGAAATCTTTATTAAAAATTTAAAAGCCCTCATGAAACCTCAACCCACCCGTGGATGAGGTTTCTTGCTTTTTCTTAAACCCGCCAGGGCTCCTGGCCTGCCCGACAACCTTAAGGTTGGACGGGCAGGTCCATTAATTACGTTAAGCACTTTGTCAATGGCCTCAATAGGTCGGCGGGTGCACAGCTGATTTGACTGTGCCCCCGCCGACCTGAAAATTAAAATGACGCGGGGTGACATCGGGAGTTCCACCCGACATCATCCCCATCATTTTACACGTCGGTGAGTGGGCCCGACCCCCGCTCGCTGACCTAAAGATCCTGACCAATAGGGCAGGTAAGAATTGTCATGTTGTACACATTTCATAGCAAGCCTAGTTCACACATGTTTAACTTACATTTTTGTTCTAAGACTTATCACTCAATGTGTTAATCATCAGAGCCAAAAGTGGAGGGAAGTGCTTTGGAAAGGAGTCATAAAATGATTTTACAATCACTGTCACTGATGGTCTTAAACATCTGAAAAATGTCAGATCCAGAATGGGAAGTAACAAAACCGAACCAAGCGTGGCACGTTTGTTTAAACACCGCTCGTCCTAAAATGTTGTGAACACACTTATTAGAAGAAGCCACCTGCATTTCCATTTGATCAATTTTTCTGTTAAAAGGATAATTAAGGCTGCACTTGTATGATTGAAACTAATATCCATGGAGCATGAGTTAGAGAGACTATAATAGCGACGATACATCATCATTGCATGTCATCAGGTTCAGCCACAAAGAAGCTTTGTTAATAGAGCAAAGCACACATGTAAAGTTACATTTGCAACCAGCTAGATTTTAATGTTCAAAAAGCAAGTGCAGGCAATAACTTTCTCCCAACATTAAAATGTATGTAGGCGCTTTTTAAAGTTCGAGATGGTGCAAAGTACTACCCAAACACATTGAAATGTTAAAAGCAAAATACTGCAGATGTTGGAAATCTGAAACAAAAACAGAAACTACTGGAAAAACTCAACAGGTCTAACAGCCTATGTGGAGAGAAAAACAGAGTTAACGTTTCGGGTCCGTATGACTCTACTTCAGAGCTTAATCCTATGCTAGAGTTACACTGCTGTACATGTGACCTCAAAGTGATATGAGTCGGGTGTCTGAAAGTGGTCACACAATGCACAATATCAGCTCCTGGTCCATCAATCTCTTCCTTCTTCCACAGATAGCATCTTCAATCATTTAAGGTCGCCGAACTATTATGGGGCAAGGTGAGGAGGCAGGCTCCACATTTTCTTCAGCCAAAACAGGGATTGAACCTTGTGCTGCTGGCATTATTCTGGACCACATGGTAGCTATCTAGCCAACTGAGCTAAACTGAGCTAAAATCAAAAATTGCTGGAAAAACTCAGCAGGTCTGACCGCATCTGTGGAGAGGAAGACAGAGTTAACGTTTTGAGTCCGTATGACTCTTCATCAGAACTAAAGAGGAATAAAAATGAGGTGAAATATAAGCTGTTTAAGGGGGGGTGGGACAGGTGGAGCTGGATAGAGGGCCAGTGATAGGTGGAGGCAAAGGAGAGATTGCCAAAGATGTCATAAACAAAATGTCAAAGGGGTTTTGATGGTGGTGATATTAGCTAAAGGATGTACTAATGGTGATACTAAGGGTAGAAAGCAGGATGAGCAAGTGACAGATGGCCCTAGTGGGGGTGGGGTGGGGGTGAAGGGATTGAAATGGGCTGAAAGGTGGAGATAAAACATTGGATGGAAATAAATTTTTAAAGTAATGATAGAAATAGGTGGGAAAATAAAAAAATAAACATTAAAAAATATATAATAATTATTAGAAAGAAGGGGATCAAAAAGTGGGTGAGGATTGAGGAAATAGTTCAGGATCTGAAGTTGTTGAACTCAATGTTAAGTCCAGAAGGCTGTAAAGTGCCTAGTCGGAAGATGAGATGCTGTTCCTCCAGTTTGCGTTGAGCTTCACTGGAACATTGCGGCAGGCCAAGGACGGACATGTGGGCATGAGAGCAGGGTGGAGTGTTGAAATGGCAAGCGACAGGGAGGTCTGGATTATGCTTGCGGACAGACAAAAGGTGTTCCGCAAAGCGGTCACCCAGTCTGCATTTGGTCTCTCCAATGTAGAGGAGACCGCATTGGGAGCAGCGAATGCAGTAGACTAAATTGAGGGAAGTGCAAGTGAAGTGCTGCTTCACTTGAAAGGAGTGTTTGGGCCCTTGGACGGTGAGGAGGGGGGAAGTAAAGGGGCAGGTGTTGCACCTTCTGCGGTTGCATGGGAAGGTGCCGTGGAAGGAGGTTGAGGTGTAGGGGGTGATGGAGGAGTGGACCAGGGTGTCCCAGAGGGAACGGTCCCTACGGAATGCCGCTAGGGCGGGATGAAGGGAAGATGCGTTTGCTGGTGGCCTCATTCTGGATTTGGCAGAAATGGTGGAGGATGATCCTTTGAACACGGAGGCTGGTGGGGTGATAAGTGAGGACAAGGGGGACCCTATCATGGTTCTGGGAGGGAGAGGAAGGTGTGAGGGCGGATGTGCGGGAGATGGGCCAGACCACAGTTGAGGGCCCTGTCAACCACCTTGGTTAAGGAAGAAGGAAGGCATGTCAGAGGAACTGTTTTGGAAAGAGGCATCATCAGAACAGATATGACGGAGGCGAAGGTCCCCTGGCCCAGCAATGTCTCGATTTTAAAACTTTAATCTTGATGTTCAAATCCATCCTTTGCATCATCTCTCTTTTTCTCTGCTACAGCTCTAGAATCCTCTGAGTACTCTGTGTTCCTTCAACACTCGCATATCCAACCCACCTTTGGTGGCCTTAATTCAGCTGTCTAGACCATAAACTCTGGAAATTCCCTTCCTCAATCTCTAAGCCTCTCCATCTCTTGCGCTTCCTTTAAGACACTCCTTTATATCCACTTCTTTGACCGAGCTTTTGGTGACTTGTCCAACTGTCTCCTCAGGCTTGATATCAATTTGTATCTTATTATGCTCTCTGGAATGTTTTACTACTTTGAAGTCACTATATAAATACAAGTTGTGGTTGTTGCTTGGCTCTAGATATGCTGAAGAATACATCTGGATCTAATTTCTAAATTATATCGGCACTTTGGCTCTAAAATGCGCCCTCTGGTGCTTTGCATTGAATTGGTATTGTAAGTATATCTGCATCTTAAGGTGGAACAACTTAAAATTTCCAGAAAGGTTTGGGGCATATTTTACAAATTTAAGTTCCATTGTGAGGCAAAATCATCGCTTGCCAGGAGCACAGATTGGAAATTCAGGTGCACAATCTACCATCCATTTGTTCTAATGGACAGAAAGCCTCAAGGGGGCTTTTGCCTCTGAATCATATTCGCTACTGGTGGGCAAAGCTCCAAGGTGGAGAGTGAATTTGTAAAATATGCCCTTACAATTATGAATGAATACAAAAACAATGTACTGACATTGAAATCTCAAACGCGGTCTCACACTTTCAGCAAGTATAAAATATTTGATCAGTGTACCACCAGGAATCAAATCTAGAAACTTCCTGCACGATACGTTCAAAGCTATCCAGCACCATACATTTGACCGAATGAACTATACTGTCTGTCACCTTTTCAATTATTCTGAGTGCGAATATTGTCATTGATTTTCTCATTGTGTTTTGTTGTACCTTATGCATGAGCTGAAAATATTTCCTGTTACTTTGACTCCTTTATTTTTAACCACTTGATGGACTTTGGCTTTACATCAGCTAACTGTAAAAATATAAAGCAACACCTATTTGCATTTGCACAAGCTGGAATATAAGGTTCTCACGGGTGCACATTTTCCTGAAAGATGTTTCATTTATGGCAGGTGCTGTAATACTTATTGGTTGACTTTGCAGAAGTATTTTGAGCTTGCTGTTTGCTTTCCTTGGCTATCTCGCTTTATTTGTATACAATTGCAAAGTAAGTGCCCTTGTTTTACCATGTTTGGGTATTCTGTTTTTTGAGGGATATTTTTATTATTCCTTCTGCTTTGTGAATTCTAATGAAATTTGCACGGCCACCGTTTCTTAGCTAGCGGGAATGTAGGCGACCTGCCCAAGGCCTTCTTTCTAATGAGCCACACGGATTCTCCCTCAGGTTTGCACCTCCCTCCCTGGGAGAAGGCACAGCCTTCACTTTGCAATTGGTGGCCAAGGTGACATGTTAATCACCATTTGGGAAACAGCAAGGGCGAATCTCAATTCTGCCAGTTTGCAGAACTCCCGACAGAGCTGAACCACCCCCGTGGCTGCTGATATGTGAAAGAAAACTGTGATTAAATGTGATTGGAAGAATGTATTGTTTAGGCCCCTGAGACAGAGTGAGTGCTGGAGGAATGAAGCTGTGACGTTGTACTGCAGCTGGATGTATAAAATATTGAAACTGTGTTGATACGATTCTAACATCTGCATGAGCGGCATGATAGAGTCCCAACAATCGTTGCTATGATATATTTTGTCGTTTGCGAAGGGAAGTGTTAGTTTTAAAGCTAGTTTTCAATCTGTTTTCCTAGACTGTGTTCAGTTTCTGAATGCGAATGAAGCTGAATGCATTTGTTTCAGTTTATCCAACTGCTTGTAATGTTCTTTCTATTCCTTCAACTGCTTTTTAGCTTGTTTATGGCTCTTTCTTGGCAGTCTCTTTATTTATTTGGCCTCATAATGTTTTTACCTTGTTTTCACATCAGTTGGGAAATATTCCTTTTGAAACTGGTCTGGCTGCATTATCATATTTGTTATTTTTGCTTTCAAGAGCTCGCATGTTGTGCTGTCTTTAAGTAATAAGTAGGAATAAGCATCACTGTTCTTCATGGTATACATTGCATCGTACTATAATTGGTTCTGAATCTAGTATGAAAATCAGCTCACATGGAATGTGTATTGTCCATCAGGGAATGCCTTGTTGGTCCACAGAAGCATGCATCTACATATAAATGTAGTTTTCTAAATTCATACTGACAGGGTTAACATTAACAAGGCCTGCAAGATTGGTATTTATTAGAAATTGCCATGAAATGTTGCAAGATACAAATTAATTGGAGATGAAAGACTGAAATAATAACTAAATTTAGTCAAAGGGCTATTAAGCAAGGCCATTCCTATATTTTTATGATTCCTCTGCTCCTACTCAGAACTTCTCCAAGAGGCATAGATTTTCATAGCATTACGAACTGTGACAGACACCTTACAAAATTCATGGCCAAGAAAAGAGTTTGTGCTGAATTTATTAGGGTAGAAATTTGTCACCATTGCCTTTGTTTTCTTATGGGAGGCAAGAATGACCAATTCCCCTAGGAACAGTCCTCGATCCCAAGGATGCCTGAAAAGCACCTGACACCATGATAAAAGCAAAATACTGCAGATGCTGGAAATCTGAAACAAAAACAGAAAATGCTGGAAAAAACTCCACAGGCCTACTAGCAGCATCTGTGGAGAGAGAAGCAGAGCTAACATTTCAAGTCCGTATGACCCTTCTTCAGAGCTGAAGAGAAGTGGAAATATGATGAAATTTATACTTTAGGCCAGCAATAGGTGGGAACAAAGGAGGGATTGATAAAGATGTCATGAACTAAAGGACAAAGGGGGTGTAAATGGTAGTGGTAAGGGATAAAGAAGGTGTTGATAGTGGCAAAGGTAAGAAAGCAGAATGTGATAATTGCAGAACTAGGGCCAGCACTCTGAAAAAAATAACTTGAACAAGTAACAGATGGCCCTGTAGGGGATGGGGGTGGGGGGAGCGGGCTGTGGTGGGGAAATAAAAGATAGAAATTGGGAGGGGGGATAAAAAAAGGGGATAAAACCATGGATAAATGAATAAAAACAAAAATAGCTGGATAAAAAGTAAAAACGAATGTAGAAAAAAGGGGTTTAAAAAAGGGGTGAGGATAGAGGAAAGAGTTCATGACCTGAAGTTGTTGAACTCAATATTCAGTCCGGAAGGCTGTAAAGTGCCTAGTCGGAAGATGAAGTGCTGTTCCTCCAGTTTGCGCTGAGCTTCACTGGAACATTGCAGCAGGCCAAGGACGGACATGTGGGCATGAGAGCAGGGTGGAGTGTTAAAATGGCAAGCGACAGGAAGTTCTGGGTCTTTCTTGCGGACAGACCGAAGGTGTTCCGCAAAGCGGTCACCCAGTCTGCGTTTGGTCTCTCCAATATAGAGGAAACCGCATTGGGAGCAGCGAATGCAGTAGACTAAATTGAGGGAAGTGCAAGTGAAATGCTGCTTCACCTGAAAGGAGTGTTTGGGGCCTTGGATGATGAGGAGGGAGGAGGTAAAGGGGCAGGTGTTGCACCTTCTGCGGTTGCATGGGAAGGTGCCGTGGGAGGGGGTTGAAGTGTAGGGGATGATGGAGGAGTGGGCCAGGGTGTCCCGGAGGGAACAATCCCTGCGGAATGCCGCCGGGGGGGTGAGGGGAAGATGTGTTTGGTGGTGGCATCATGCTGGAGTTGGCGGAAATGGCGGAAGATGATCCTTTGAATGTGGAGGCTGGTGGGGTGAAAAGTGAGGACAAGGGGGTTCTGGGCGGGAGAGGAAGGTGTGAGGGCAGAGACGCGGGAGATGGGTCAGACACGGTTGAGGGTCCTGTCAACCACCGTGGTGGGGGGGGGAAACATTGGTTAAAAAAGAAGAAAGACATTTCAGAAGCGCCGCTTTGGAAAGTGACATCATCAGAACAGATGCGACGGAGGCGAAGGAACTGAGAGAATGGGATGGAGTCCTTACAGGAAGCACGGTGTGAGGAGCTGTAGTCGAAGTAGCTGTGGGAGTCGGTAGGCTTGTAATGAATATTGGTGGACAGTCTATCACCAGAAATCGAGACAGAGGGTTCAAGGAAGGGAAGGGAAGTGTCGGAGATGGACCATGCGAAGGTAATAGAGGGGTGGAAATTGGAAACAAAATTGATAAATTTTTCCAGGTCCAGACGAGAGCATGAAGCGGCACCGAAACAGTCATCGATGTACCGGAGAAAGAGTTGTGGGAGGGGGCCGGAGTAGGACTGGAACAAGGAATGTTCCACATACCCCATAAAGAGACAGGCATAACTGGGGCCCATGCGGGTACCCATAGCCACATATTTTATTTGGAGGAAGTGAGACAAGTTTAAGGAGAAATTGTTTGGCGAGAGAACAAGTTCAGCCAGGCGGAGGAGTGTGGCGGTGGATGGGGATTGTTCGGGCCTGTGTCCAAGGAAGAAGCGCCTGGCACCATATTGGCCTCGGCTTATTTTCAAGCATCCTGGGCAGCCATGTTAATGCCTTGCCTATGCTACTGAGGGGCCTAACCTCTGTTTTAGGTCCTCTCTGAGAAACTTCGAGACTTACCTAAGCAGTGCAGCCGGCAAGGTTACCAACCCGCAACTCATCTAATTCTTCTCGGTCAGCTGCCTCTGGAGGCATGATAGATGTTGATGGCACCTTTAAACCATTGAAGTGAGGCCTTATGCCCAATTTTGGGCCAGCCTTGCACCTCATTGTTTGGGTGAATGCCCTACGCCTTCAGTTAAAGAATTCGAAAATGGACCATAACCAATTTGCACCCACTTTGTCACAATCTTGAAAGACTGGGTTTGGGGAGTTGAGTCTACTTCATTCCCAATGAAGAGATGGGATAAGTCGGGTGTATAAGGAAATTTCCAGAAGATCCTGTGCAGAGAGAAGGACAGTCGGAGGAATGGAAGGAAGTTGAAGTGCTGTTGCATTTGCTGCGTCTTATCAATGATTCTGCTTATTATTAATGTCACAACCAGGTTAGGAGAGGTGAGCTGACTCCTCTCTTTGTTCCACTCCTGGGTTGGTTATAACTGAGTTTGGATTTTAAAGAAGATGTGATTATTGCCAATTCAATATGTACTTAACTGTTAATAGCTCGGTGTCAGGATTAAGTCAGCCAGTTTCCTTGAATTAACAAGTAAGGAGTTAGTTTCATTACTAAAACTCACTCAGGTAAAGATACAGAAATTATGAACAAAATGTTTAAAATGTATGAATACGTCCAACTTCCCACTAATGCAAAAACACACACACACGACTTCCCCAGGCATGCACAAGAGAAATAAAACTTTACAGCGTGTCAGATGTTAAAACTTGGCCAACTAACAAAAAGGGTAAAGTCAGAAAAATGATTCACAGATTCTCCGAATGCTTGTTCACAGCGAGACTGTCACTTTCCATGGTGACTGCTGGTACTTTGGATACTCACTGGAGCTGTCGCTCTGCAGTTGTGGCTGGTTGATTTTTTAAGAACTCTCAGTTTGCAGAAATGAGGTCTTCTGGTGGGTTTTTAAACCACAAAAAGGGTTCAGGTTTGTTGTTAGGGGTTTCAGAGAGGCGGGGATGCTGGGGCTAAGGTCGTTGGCCCTACGGTCTCTATGGCAGTCTCTGTCTGTTAATTCAAAATAAAATATATTTTACACCCAAAATGGTGTCACATGACCTTACAGGTTTCAATCTGGGTCTTAACTTAGCCATTACCTCTGAGAGCTCTGTAGACTTTGAGGCCCATAACTTCCATTCCCCGGGGCGTTGTGCCTGGGGTGTAGTCTAAAGATATACTGGGGAACCACTGCACCCCCCCACCGCCCCTATCAGAAATCCCTATGTAAGGATTGCATGGCAATTGCCCGGGAAATTCAAACTTCTGTTGGGCAACTGCCCTGCAACGGGAACCGTCCGATAATGTGATTTAAATCGCAAACTTCTGATGGTTTTGACTGTCTAGGAGTAGTAGCTCCACAGCAAAAGTTAGAAGAATTAAAACCACTTTTAACTTTTGGGTAACTATAGTACTGAACATTCTCCTGACTCATCACGGGACCCCCCAACTACACCCCCACCTACCCCCAACTACCCCTTCCCCCGCCCCCCGACTATCTGACTCTGACTGCCACTCCATGGAAGCTCAAGGCCTGTGTCTCAATAAATTAGCTGTGACCTTCACAAATGCAACTTAGCTGCTGTAGACTAGTGTCCTTTATTCAGCACAAAACATTCTTTTCAAAAAGTTATATATATACGTACATACATATATATCCAGCAGGTAACAATACAAATTAATGTTCTATATAGCACATCTTCGTAACATTAACTACACTTTCTTCAATAAGTGTACCAGTTTGGGTTTTTGCCAGGGAGATGTGTTGAAGCCCCTGTTACCTGGTTCTCAATGTCAACGTGACAGAATAAACTGCATCTGAGAAAGGGAAGGCAAGCATTAGAATTGTGGCCTGGAAACCGGAACACAAGCGGAACTGGAATTGGCATCAACAATTCAGAAGCGGCTACAAATACCTGGAATAACAGAGAACACTTGAGCAAGTGACCGTCAAAAAAAAGGGTTAGGATAACAGCTAAACATCGCAGGCCCGCTGTAAACTCCACCCTGCCACAGGGGATTACAATGGGATTGAAAATACAACTCAAAAACATTGTGGCTTTATTAGAAGGCAATTTCTTCATTTTTTTTTGAAGAGACGACCACACATACTTAGCAACTTTTGGTATTCTTATCACTGGTATAAATAACTATACAGAAAGCTGATCGCTGATGTTGAAAAGGTCATGGGGCTGAAAAATACAAGGGGGAAAATGGCTCTCACCCACCCCACTGAAACAAAATCGACATGGGGCCTACATGCTCCATGCCAACCCACCCAGCAGCCACGAAGCACTGCAGGGCAGCTAAATGAGGGCACAAGCGGGACTTCCACCCCTTACTAGGGAGGAAGTCCCACTCTCTGGAGCTGCCAGCCAATCTGATTGGTTGGCAGCTCCATCAGTCACAGCAACGCCAAGAATGTGTTAGTGGCCGCTGCCGGGACTGCAGGAGAAGAAGGAAGGAGGCCCATGAGCCCCCGAAGCAGCTAAGTCCAGCATCTTGGGCAGGGAGCATTTGGGCAGGCCAAGGAGGGGTGGGGGGAGGGTACTTAACGTGAGGGTGGGTAGGAAGGAAGGTGGGGGAGGTTCAATCGTAAAGGGGGGGGGTGCTGCCCAACTATCAGCAAGGGGCAGCCCCCGAAGATGGAACCCCTACTACCTTCCCACCCATCGAAGAACTTTGTTAAAAAATGTTCTTGCTATTCCCTCCCGGCTGCCCACGCCAAACATTTTACGGTGTGGGCAGTGTATTATCAGGGTCAATTGGCTCGGTAACAAGCCTAATTGACATTTGTTTGCTTCTTTGAATACGGTAGACCATTGACTGATTTTGGCACTCACCCACACCCTGTATTTTGGGGGTGAGCTCGGGGCTGGGCGAGAAGGGGCTGGGCGAGAAGGGACTGGGTGAGAAGAGACTGGGTGAGAAGGGGCTGGGCACCCACACTATTTTACGGTTTCCCTCCACCAAAAACACAGCCAGTTGGGGGCACCTAAATTATAAGCCTATGGTTGACCTAATTGTGCTTAGAATCTATGCTTTTATGAGTCTATGGGCCGTAACTTCTGACTAGCATCGGAAAGAGATGGCCCACAGGAATTAGAAGGAATAAATATCCACTTAGCTGCCCATGAAAATTACGCTGACGCTTCCGCTCGCCGGAGCTGCGTGGGGCCTACATCAAAAGGCTGGTTGCAGGCCCCAGTGAAGTGCAGCTCCGGTGGATCCAAGGAGCCTACGCCCCCTTCCTTACGGTTCTAGCTGCAGTAAAACAGGCCCAGTTTAAGGGGCCCAGTTAAATTGACAGGCCAGGGAGCAGATAAATGTCTAAGGTAAGTGGATAGGATTTGGAGGGTGTGGGGGGATCAGAGGGTGAGTGGGTGGGATGTTGGGGCTCGAGGGGAGTTTGAGTGGGTTGGGAGTTGGGGGCAGGGCTATCGGAGGACAGGAGGACATTGGAGGATGGGGGAGGTTGGCCGGAGGGGGTCAGAGGTTTTGGGGGGGCGTGTCGGAGGGTGGGGGTGTCGAAGGTCAGGGGGTGGGGTGTGGGGTGGTCAGAGGTTGGGGCGGGGGATCAGAGGTTGGGGGGAGTGTTGGAGGTTGGCGGGGGTCAGGTCGGGCCCGCAGGGGTGATCGGAGGTTGTGGGGTGGGGTGGGGGGAAGGGGGGGGGTGGGGGGGGGGGGTGGGTGCAGGCTCGGGGCAGTGTAGGGGGAATCCTTGGGGGGAGTGGTTGGGTGTGTGTGGGAGTCCCTTGGGGGAGCGGTCGGGGGATGTGGGTGGAGTCCCGTGGGGATCGGTCTGGGTGTTTACAATAGTTACCCAGAAGTTAGAATAGGTTTTAATTCTTTTAACTTCTCCTGGGTAACTATTGGTGTATAACCCTGGTGGAACCATCTGAAGTTGGCGATTTACATCAAATTTTTGGATGGTTCCCAGCGCAGGGCAATTGTCCAGAGGAAGTTTGCACGTTTGGGCAATTGCCATGCAAACCCTTACCTGGAAACTTCAGACAGGGATTCCCCAGCGCAACTTTGGGGTACACCCCCCCCCACCACCAAATCCAACGCTGGAGAGAATGGAAGTTACGGCCCATATGAATCAATAAAGGTCACCTTTGCTTCGCATCAAATTGACCCAATCTGACTGTTATTCCTTGGCGTTGCTCTGATTTTGGATACTAAACAATTTGACTAATGCATCTGCTGAGCTGTTTTAATCAGTCTAAAATGGCAAATGAGCTGTGGTGGACAGATATTTCAGCCCACCGTGCAACTTCTATTTAATGGTTCTGCTCAACTCTGAGATGAGCTGTTTGCAATCTTAATACATCCAGAGACAAACATTATAGCCTTTTATCCTCAATAATTTGTAGTAATTCATCCGCAAATTTTCAAATTATTTGCTCTTTTGTAAATGATATTTTTGCGTTGCGTTACCATTTTAATTTCCAGTTCCCAATGAGGAGCAATAGGTTGATTTTTAACTCTGCTTTGTGTGAAGTGGGCGTATTGGCATTTGATTAAGTCGACGTTTGAAGCCTAGAAAGATCCCTCAAAAAACCAGAGTTGGCTTATACTGTGATTATAAAAGTGAACTGTGGGTGTGGGTGGTCGCCATCCTTGTCATGCACCCTGCAGAGCCTGCTCTGCGTGGCCTTGTCAAAATGGCATTTGCCTTAGAGAAACTTATCAGCCATGATTGAATGGCGGAGCAAACTGGATGGGCCGAATGGCCTAATTTCTGCTTCTCTGTCTTATGGTCTTATATTATGGTAGATGTTTTCAGCATATTCAAGCCGAGAGTTCTGATGAAAAGGCACCGACCTGAAGGGGTTAACCCTGTTTCTCTTGCCGCAGATGCTGCCTGACCAACTGGGTGTTTTCAGCATATCCTGTTTACATTTCAGATTTCCAGCATCTGCGGTACTTTTGCTTTTGTCCTACAGTTCAACGATGGTTCATTCTTTTTGTAAGTTGAGGGAGGTGCAAGAAATACTTTTTTTTTTTAAAGCTCTTTTATGACTGATTTTTCTAGAAGTGTATTTTAGCGTGCACCACCTTCCTAACATCAAACGGCTTTCTGTCTGGAGACTTTGATGTAATTGCTGTGCCAATGCTGTACAAAGAGAGAGAATCCCAAGACACTATTCCAAGTGAAGAATAATAAGCAGGCTTGGCCTTTGGGAATGGAATGTCAGATGAAATAGCGCCACGATCGTGTTCAAGAAAAGAAGAAAAAATGTTTGCTCTATTTTAATTTTACCAAATCAAACATAAGTATTAGTTGACGCGGCTAGCTTAATTTCAGGCTGTCATTAGTATGAGCAGATGTAGAGTTCAGTGAATTCAAACAACATAGGACATGACTGCAATAACAAAAGACATTTGACAAATGAAAACCTGCACAGCTGTAAACAGAACCACATTAAAAGCTCCATTTACTGGAAGCAAGGAAAGGACAGCAGTATATTTGATACCAAGGGTCACGTTTTACCCTGCATTTATTTTTACAACGAAATACATCTGGGCAACATGATGCTGGCAGAAAGTGATAATATCACTTTTTCAACCACTTGTACCATTACTCCGAGCGTGGTGCTACTATTCCTAAAATGGATTCATGGTAGAATTTTGCTAATTGAATACATGTGCAATCCTGAGACGCTTGGGAGGCAATATGCTGGAGCCGAATGAAAAGTGAATGGTGTACTCCACATCAAGCATGCTGTTTGTCAGTTGAAAATAGCTTTTTTGGTGCATGGCCTAGCATTAATGACTGTGATGGTTATCTGTTAGTGTAAATTTCTTATTATTATTCTCTTAGGGTCAGTTATCTAATCACGATGCAGGAGTAATGCCCAATAAGGCTCAACCTCAGTAGGAGGGCAGTGATTGAGATACACCGTCTGGACTACAAAGACCATAAGGGGATTGTCAAACATCTGACCTACACTACCAGTGGCAGTGAAATTCACCACTATACTCAAGCTTTTATGTCACAAGAACCTTTCAAGTAGCGATAGAGGACACTATTAGAGTCAGCTGTGCTTCTGTCCATCCATGCATTAAACCAGTAATAGCGTCTTTCTTCTTCATAAAATAAAATGGTGATTACACAGCTAACCTGGTATGTGCTGATTCTCAAAATCTTTAAATAATTTATAAAACTAAAATAATATGTCACGTTCATATTGTAACCTTTTAAATTTTCAGTTCAGTGATCCAGAAAATATGATTCACTTTCAATAAGACAATATAGTGAACATTGATATAGAGAACATGTTGGAATTTGCTGCGGTGAAGTAATACCTGAAGCTTTAATCTTCTATTAATTGGCATTTCTGTTCTGAACCTTTTGATCATAA
The DNA here is from genome assembly GCF_964194155.1 of Cetorhinus maximus. Taxonomy (NCBI): domain Eukaryota; kingdom Metazoa; phylum Chordata; class Chondrichthyes; order Lamniformes; family Cetorhinidae; genus Cetorhinus; species Cetorhinus maximus. Next base: position 12,278,768 of record NC_135883.1, on the reverse strand, counting down.
AATTACACTGACATTTGACACAAACCAGAACGTATTTCTGTGTTTTCTTCATATGCCAATTTATTTTAGAATAAATAAGAACTTGGAAGGTAATCCAGCCTGGTGGAACTTTTCTGTTTGTCTAATTTTCAATGCATTGGGCGGAATTTAGTGAGGGCGGTGGGAGGCCTGAAACCCGCCATAAAAACCGGTTGCACCCCAACCGACCCGATTTCCAGCCTCTCCGAGGGAATTAAGCTTCTAATTGGAAGCAGGGATGCTGCTGTGGGGGTCCTATCCCCATGGGGGACATTTAGTTGCAGGGCTTCCCCCAGTAGGGTAAAGATCACACCCCTGAGAGTTGCTGGCCAATTAGAGGCCGACAGCTCTCCATTGCCGACAGCACCACCCCAAGCGGTGACTGCTGCCGGTGATTCACATGGGCCTCCATCAGGGTTCACCGTGGGACCCCACCCTGGAGAAGCGTAAGTGAGGGCAGAATCGGGTTCCTGCGCTGAGTCAATTTGGAAGGATCGTCCATTGGAAGATTGCCCAGAAAAATCAGAGGAAGGGAAGTACGTGAGTGAAATATGGGTTCCGACCCTGAATGGAAGATAAGGGCCAATGTTTCACTGCATGTGAGACATAACTGCCCATTCTTAGTTTATTGTATTCCACCTAGCCCAAGAAGGTTAGATTTTATCTTTTAATTTCAGCTATACAGTGGTAAGTTGAAAACAAAAATTAAGTTGATACCACAAATGTAGGGAATTAGCTCAGAGAATCGTCCTTTTGGCCAATGAAATGAAAATATTCTTTTTAAAAAACCCATCTGTTCTCTATGTATGTGAGACATTTCAATAACCTATCAAGTTTTGTGAAAGCAGATTATACGATTGTGTATTTCATGCATTATTAACAGAGGCCATGATAATTATTCTTCTACAGGCTTAGTTGAATTGTAAACATTACACATATTTTCATTTAGAAGATTCAGCTTGTGCAATTTATCATAATCTCACAATCAATCATTTGATGCTTAATGAACTATGTAAATAGACAATTTAGTATCAATTTCTAACATCAGAAAAATCAGTTTTAATTATCTTCTTTCTGCTTTGCATTTTATTGTTCATTGTTAGAAAATAGATGTTGGAATTAAACTTCCTGGATTTAATTCTGTTGCTGAATTCTTAAGCAGGGCCTGGGCTTCAGAACAGGAAAGATCCGAGGGAATTCCTAGCCTGAGTCTGTCAAAATGTGACAGATCAGTTATGTTATGGAAGCTGGTACAAGTCAAGTATTACTGAGACAATTAGTGAGTGGCATATCAAACGTTTGTATTGAGCTGAAAAGCTAAACACTTCTATTACTGAGCGAGTTTGCTGATCTTACTGACAAAAACTTTGGGCTTGAATTTTGGCCCCACCAGGGCTGGGAACAGAGAAGGGCAGATGCTAAAAATAGCTCTGTTGGCCAGCATGTCAGTCCCATGGCTCCATTCCAGACCCAGGCCATTTTCATGGAGGCAGGAGGAGAGGTGCTGGCAGGGCTATTCACCCGCACTCAGCGGTTAGCCGATCCAACTAATTAACAGTCAATTAAGCCAATTGAAAGAATATAAGAATCAGAAGTCGGAGGAGGCCATTCGGCTCCTTGAGCCTGCTGCACCATTCCATAAGGTCATGGCTGATCTGATTGTGGCCTCAACTCACTTTCCTGTCTGCCCCCTTGACTCCCCTGTCGATCAAAATCTGAGTCCTCAATATATTCAATGACCTAGCCTCCACTACACTCGGGCAAAGAGAATTCCACAGACTAACAACACTCAGAAAGAAAAAATTTCTCTTCGTCTTTTCTCCTCAAAAGATCGCTAATTCTTAAACTGTACCCCCTAGTTCTAGACTACCCCGCAAGTGGAAACATCCTATCAGCATCTACTCTGTCAAGGCCCCACTGGATCTTATATCAGTCAATAAGATCATCTCTCATTCGTGTAAACTCTAATGGGTGTAGGCCCAACCTGCTCAACCTTTCCTCATAAGTTAACCACTTCATCCCAGGAACCAGTTGAGGGAACCTTCGCTGAACACTTCTAATGCAATGATATCCTTTCTTAAGGAGACCAAAACTGTACACAGTACTCCACATATGGTCTCAAAGACCCTATGCGGCTGTAGCAACACTTCCTTACTTTTATGCTTGATTCCCCTAGCGATAAACACCAGTATTCCATTTGCCTTCCCAATGACTTGCTGTACCTGCATATTAACCTTTTGTGATTCATGTACCAGGACATCAGGATCCCTCTGTACTGTAGAGTTCTGCAGTCTTTCTCCATTTAAATAATATATCGCTTTTTCATTCTTCTTACCAAAGCGGACAAGTTGACATTTTCCCACATTATAATCCACCTGCCAAATATTTACCCACTAACTTAACCTCTCAAAATCCCTTTATAGACTCTTTATGTCCTCTTGACAACTTATTTTCCTGCTTATCTTTGTGTCATCAGCAAATTTAGTTACCATACATTCAGTCCTTAATCCAAGTAATTCATATAGATTGTAAGTATTTGAGGCCCCAGCACTGATTGCTATGGCACTCCAATAGCTACAGCTTGCCACCTGAAAATGACCCATTTATCCTTGCTTTCTGCTTGGCAGCTAACCAATCCTCTATCCATGTTAATATTTTACCGCCTAGACCATGAACTCTTATTTTATGAAGTAATCTTTGACGTGGAAGCTTATTGAGTGCCTTTTTGAAAATCCAAATACCAATTCTACAGGTTCCCCTTTATCTACCTTGCTTGTTACTTCCTCAAAGAACTCTAATAAATTTGTCAAACATGATTTCATTTTCCCAAAACCATGTTGACTCTGCCTGATTGTATTATGATGTTCTAAATGTCCTGCTATTATCTCCTTAATAATGAATTCTAGCATTTCCCTATGACAGATGTTAATCTATCTGGCCTATAGTTTCCTGGGCCTGGAATTTCCAGTCCCACTCAGGACAGGTTGGAAAATTTGGTGGACCGGCCAAAGATTAATTGACTTCAAGTAGCAATTCTGGTCTCGGAGTGGGCAGGCCCAGAAAATCCCAGTCCAGATTTCTGTCACCTCCCTTTCTTGAATAAAGGTGCCACATTTGCGATTTTCTGATCTGCTGGTACATTTCCAGAATCTAGGAAATTTTGGAAAATCACAACCAATGTATCTACTATCTCTGCAGCCACATCTTTTAAGACCCTGGAGTGCAGGCCATCAGGCCCAGGATTGCTTCAGTATCTGAGGAGTCGCAAATGGTGCTGAACATTATGCAATCATGAGCGAACATCCTCACTTCTGACCTTATGATGGAAGAAAGGTCATTGATGAAGCAGCTGAAGATGGTTGGGCCAAGGAGACTATCCTGAGGAACTCCTGCAGTGATGTCCTAGAGCTGAGATAACTGACCTTCAACAATCACAACCATCTTCCTTTGTGCTAGGTATGACTTCAACCATTGGAGAGTTTTCCCCCTGATTCCCAATGACTCCAGTTTTGCTAGGGCTCCTTGATGCCACACTAGGTCAAGTGTGGTCTTGATGTCAAGGGCTGTCACTCTTACCTCACCTCGGGAGTTCAGCACTTTTGTGCATGTTTGCACCAGGGCTGTAATGAACTTTAGAGCTGAGTGGCCCTGGCAATACCCAAACTGAGCATCAGTGAGCAGGTTATTGCTGAGCAAGTGCCACTTGATAGCACTGTTGATGACCCCTCCCATTACTTTACTGATGATCGAGAGTAGACTGATGGGGTGGTAATTGGCTGGGTTGGATTAGTCCTGCTTTTTGTGTATAGGACAAACCTGGATAATTTTCCACATAGCCGGGGAGATGCCAGTTGTAGCTGCACTAGAATAGCTTAGCTATGGGTGGGGCAAGTTCTAGAGCACTAGTCTTCAGTACTATTGCCGGAATATTGTCAGGGTCCATAGCCTTTGCAGTATCCAGTGCCTTCAGCTGTTTCTTGATATCACCTGGAGTCAATCGAATTGGCTGAAGATTGGCATTTGTGATTCTGGGGACCTCTGGAGGTGTCCGAGATGAATCATCCACTTGGCACTTCTGGATGAAGATTGTAGCAAATGCTTCAGCCTTATTTTTGCACTGACGTGCTGGGCTGTTCCATCATTGAGGATGCGTATTTTGGTGGAACCTCCTCCTCCAGTGAATTGTCTAATAGTCCGCCACCATTCAAGACTGGATGTGGCAGGACTGCAAAGCTTAGATCTGATTTGTTAGTTGTGGGATCGCTTAGCTCTGTCTATCACTTGCTGCTTAAGTTGTTTGGCATGCAAGTAGTCCTGTGTTATCCCTTCACCAGGTTGATAACTCATTTTTAGGTATGCCTAATGCTGCTTTTGGCATGCCCTCCTGCACTCTTCATTGAACCAGGGTTGATCCCCTGGCTTGATGGTAATGGTAGTTTGAGGCATATGCCAGGCCATGAGGTTACAGATTGTGTTCAAGTACAATTCTGCTGCTGATGGCCCACAGCGCCTCATAGATGCCCAGTCTTGAGTTGCTAGATCTGTTCAAAATCTATCCCATTTAGCACGGTGGTAGTGTCACACAACACGATGGAGGGTATCCTCAATGTGTAGGTGGGTCTGCGTCTCCACAATGACTGGGCAGTGGTCACTCCTACTGATACTGTCGTGGACAGATGCATCTGCAGCAGGCAGGTTGGTGAGGATGAGGCCAAGTATGTTTTTCGCTCTGGTTGGTTACCTCATCACCTGCCGCAGAACCAGTCTAGCAGCTGTGATCTTTAGGACTCAGCCAATTTGGACTGTAGTGGTGCTACCGAGCCATTCTTGGTGATGGACATTGAAGTCCCTCACCCAGAGTGCATCCTGCGCCCTTGCCACCCTCAGTGCTCCCTCCAAGTGGTGTTCAACATGGAGGGACACTGATTCGTCAGCTGAGGGAGGGCGGTATGTGGTAATCAGCAGGAAGTTTCCTTGTCCATGTTTGACCTGATGCCATGAGACTTCATGGGGTCCAGAGTTGATGTTGAGGATTCCCAGGGCAACTCCCTCCCGACTGTACACCACTGTGCCACCTCCTCTGCTGGGTCTGTCCTACCGCTTTCTGGGACATTTTTCTGTAAGATATGATTCTGTGAGTATGACTTTGTCAGGCTGTTGGTTGACTAGTCTGTGGGACAGCCAGCTCTCCCAATTTTGACACAAGCCCCCAGATGTTAGTAAGGAGGACTTTGCAGGGTTGATAGGGCTGAGAATGCCGGTATCGTTTCTGGTGCCTAGGTCAATGCTGGGTGCTCCGTCTGGTTTCATTCCTTTTTGTGACTTTGTAGCAGTTTGATACAACTGAGTGGCTTGCTAGACCACTTCAGAAGGCATTTAAGAGTCAACCACACTGCTGTGGGACTGGAGTCACATGTAGGTCAGACCAGATAAGGACGGCAGATTTCCTTCCCTAAAGGACATTAGTGAACCAGATGGGTTTTTTACAACAATCAACAATGCTTTCATGATCATCGTTAGACTTTTAATTGCAGATGTTTTTTTGGATTAAGATTCCACCATCTGCCGTGGCGGGATTCGAACCTGGGCCCTCAGCTTACTGGGGTTAGGGGTGGGGGAAGGTCCCTCGTTGATAGGCACTCAGTGACCGATCATGGGACCCGGTATCTGGAAGGGGTGGGTGGACTGAAAACCATATCCCTGCTCTTGCATCCAACCCCCCTCACCTTTGGCCCCCCCTCACTCCGACACACATCTTGCCCCACTCACTTGTCCACAGGGATCCAGCAATCATCTCTAGTGAGGGCCTCAGAGCCATTACTGGCACAGCCCCCACTGTCTGTGGTGCTCCTGGCAATGGAGAGCTGCCAACCTCCGATTGGTCATCAGCTCCCTGGTTGCGATTTCCGCCCTACCTGAGCCTTGATTACAAGGCAGGCCCGATGCTGGCCAGTTAGATACCTGACTATACTTAAATACTGTGGGGCCTCCTGGACAGAAGTGATGCGGGGCTCCCGCCAGTTCTCTAACTGGTGAGCACTACCCCCTTCGCAGGACCTAGATTCTGCTGACAGTGGGACCCTCTGAAGCACATTTGAGCCTGACAATGGGGTTTAGAAACCTGCAGGGAAAATTCCGCTCCTTGCCTTCAATTGTAACCCACTTCACCCGAAAACTGGGAGGTAGTTGGGAATGGGATTATAATATCAAGGTTGGATCGCATGACCTCATTCCTGCCCTGTTAAGTTTTAACATTTCAGAAATAAAGCCATGGATGAGGCTCTTGCAGAGACCTGGCAGGGGCCTAATGAACACCACATTGAGGCTTGATCATTGGCACGGTAACTTAACTTTCATTGTAAGTGAAGGGGAGGCCCCACCAGGAATCCCGAAACCTGATCTGGGACGGAAGCTGTTTTTTTCCCCAGGAAAGCACTCCTTGTGAGTCAGAAGGAGGAGGAGTGCTCCCCCAAGACACCCTCAAGGAAGCCTCCGCGCTACCCCTAACTCTCATCGCAGGCCTTGCATCAGCTTTCTTGATAAAAATTAGCTTTTTCAAAGCACCAGCAATGCGTGGGCACAATGGGCTAAATGGTGTCCTTCTGTGTGGTATGATTTTATAATAATGTAATAATGCTGTTTACGTAATACTTCTGGATTTTTCGCAGCTTTTCCACCAATGCCATCGCAGACAAGTGGGACAACCCCCGTGGAAACTCATACAAAAACTGGGGCATCTATGGATCATCCACCAGGGTAGCAGTGAACAATTGCACAACTACTGCAGTCAATCCTTTTGACTTTCACAGCTCATTCAGATCAGTCCCTTCTTCTAGCTGCCTTGGCATTGCTCGAGCTTTGCAATGCTTTAGGGATGCATTGATTCTGGAGAAAGTTAACTCGTTACTTGTGGATTTCCATCCATTTGGCAAAGCCAGTAAAGCTAATGTATGGTTTTGTTCATAGCATCGGCTATAACAGCAAAAAACTAAAATAGCATTATCTAAAATAAACTGCCTTTTGTCGAGTGGTTTTCAGTCAAGCGATGCATTTTGAAATATTTATCCCATCTGGACCTAATCCCAACGGTTATAGTTTAAAGAAAATCATTTAACAGCTGAAAAGGACATGGCAAATAGCTTCATTTATAAATGGAACCTCTGGAGCAACTAAAGAAATAGATCCATATCAGCAATTTAATACCATTATAAATACTGTGGCTACAAGAGCAGGTCAGGGGCTAGGAATCCTGCAATGAGTAACTCGCCCCCTGACTCCCCAAAGCCTGTCGACCACCTACGAGCCACAAGTCAGGAGTGTGATGGAATGCTCTCCACTTGCCTGGATGAGTGCAGTTCCCACAACACTCAAGAAGCTTGACACTGTCCAGGACAAAGCAGCCCACTTGATTGGTACCACATCCACAAACATTCACTCCCTCCACCATCGATGCACAGTAGCAGCAAGTGTGTACCGTCTACAAGAAGCAATGCAGGAATTCACCGAGGCTCCTTAGACAGCACCTTCCAAACCCATGACCACTACCATCTAGAAGGACAAGGGCAGCAGATAGATGGGAATACCACCACCTAGAAGTTCCCCTCCAAGTCACTCACCATCCTGACTTAGAAATATTTCTTTCACTGTCACTGGGTCAAAATCCTTGAACTCCTTAACAGCACTGTGCGTGTACCTACACCACATGGACATCAGCAGTTCAAGAATGCAGCTCACCACCACCTTAAGGGCAACTAGGGATGGGCAATAAAAGGCCCAACCAGCGAAGCCCACATCCCTTGAGTGAATAAAAAATAAATAAATTTAATGCAAAGTATTGAGACTCCTTGGTTTTCACTGGTTAAATCATGATTTGAGCATAGCCACTTGGCATTTCACAACTATTTAAAACTAAGCCCAGTAACACACTATCAAAGTGTTCAGATCTAATTACAAAAGAAATAATTCAAGTCATGGCATATTCAAGTTAACGTAAGTTAATCGACATTTGATTTGATTAACAGCCAGCGTGAAATAAAAGAAAAAGCATGTTTCTAATTAAATTAAAATATTCTGCAGTAGATTTTCCTGCCTGGGCACCTACGATGAAGAAGTTGGATGTATTCACATTGACCAGGAAAATCCCTGATTTAGGCCTAAGCTCCTGACTAGGTCCTTTGCCCAAAAACGTATTATGTGAAACCTAAACAACTCAGAAGAGCACAACACAAAGCTTCAAACAGATGCTATTGGGTCCCAAAACCTGACAGGAAGTCAGGAAGCAACATAAAACTGAAAAACACCCTGAATAAAGTTTGATGACCTGCATCAGCCAGGACAGCTAAATAGTTACATTACTTTTAATTATGTGTTGGGGTCCCAATCCTGCAATTCAGTGTGTTTTTAAATCTAAACTTAAACACAATGATTGGAGGAAATTAAGTATTCAAAAATACATTATTTCTTTGCAGTGGTTTTTTTTCTTGGCTGCTGCTGAGGCTATAAGGAGCCCCAGCAAACCGGGGCCAGGCCTTCTAACCAACCTGCTTTGGGCGCTCGCCCACCCCTGGTGGTTGCCACCAATCTGCTTCCCGGGATCAGCGAACCCAACTTGATTTGATCTCACCTCCCTGGAGCAAATTTTAAATCGAGGCGGATCTGCCGGGTCGGGAAATGTCCCGACTCAAGCTACCGCCCCAGTCCCAAAAATCCTGCTTTTTCATTTAGAAAGGAAAATTTTATTCGTGTGCCCCTCACGGTGGGAAAAATATACTTGTCCAGCTTTTGCAGTCCAAGAAGTATTTTACTTCTTTTCAGAGGCTTTCCCAGATTCAGCATTAATTTTATTATCTAACCCAGCTCAGCATGACTGGAATGAATCCAATTATAGCATGATAGGCCAACTTGATTGAATATACGATGTACACATTAAACGCTCTAATATTTACTCACCCAAATATAAATGTCTGTGAATGACAGAAGGGAATCCTATACTATATTTCAAATTATGTTAAATTTTAGCCATTCTGAGAAAAAGGAAATGTGCCCCTTTTTAATTATGCGCACGTTTTCTTTGAGAAATCATACCTCAGTTTAAAGAAAATTCCCTGATGACTGTAGTTTACAAACACTCCCATCGAAAATAAGTTTTGCGTGATTTAATAATTTCACATGTGCACTGACCCAAATCCAATCTGCATTATTGTTTTATGTGATTCATTAGGATCACTATTAACTTGCCCGCAATGGGCAAGTGGGGGTAAAAAAGGGGGTTAAAGATTATAAATGGCAAAACCTGAATCCAATCTGCGCTATATGCCTGCTGTCACTTTTATGGTGGCGCTATAATGGTTAGTGGTTCTACCCCCCCCCGCCCCACCGGCAAGGTAAGCCAATTTCCTTGAACTTATTGCTAGCTTAAAGTCTCAACTAAAAGAGATTTTAAGCATTAAAAGAACATAGGGGGGAATTTTCTCCCTGTCCGGCGGGCTGGTCAGGAGCGGGCGCAGGCTGGCGTGGAGCCGATCGTCGCCCACAAATAACAGGCCTTTGACAGTTCGGCAGGCGCACAGCCGACTCTAGTGCGCGCCCGCCGAACGGAAGGTCTGGATGACGTGCGGTGACTTCGGGACACACGCCTAACGTCACCACACATCATTTTATGAGTCGGTATGTGGGGCCCACCCCTGCACGCCAAACAGGAAATGCTGGCCTTAGTCTTAGAGTGGGTCCTCAAGTACAAGTTCTCTCCTCCAGGTGTCTCTAAGCCCAAAAATGATCTTAGGATGGGACATACATTGAGGCATGTCTTAGTAGACCAACTTCTTTTAAAGTTTACCAATATCAGCTCTTAGAAACCTTATAAAGACTTCTAGAGTAATATGTTTATGTCGATTCTCGAGATAATAAACATTTCAGGCCATACGTTCTATCTGCTTCAAAAACATATACATTTTATTGAAGCCCATTATAGGTTATAGCTTATACATGATAAATGATAACTAAAGCTAAGCCATTAAGTTTGAGTGCCAATATTGCCAATAAACACGTCAATAATGTAGCCTTAAATACATGAAATTTATAAATCCACCTCATCAGCAAATCTTGTTGGGTAATTCAAACAGCAACAATTAAGAAAGATATTTACTCACAAATTCAATATGGTTATATTGAATTTTGATGTATCCCTGTCTCAACCCAGGGGAATTCTCAAAAGAGAACTCTGACCCTTTATGTTCCAGATGGCTGACTGGCTTAATGCAAATGGTGCGTATTTTAAAGGCAAGGTCTGCAGGAATGAAACATGCTCCCATTATCTATTTTATTAATAAATCTTATCAATTTAAGAATTATGGTAGGCTAAATGTTTTCTTTCTACCTTGTGTAATGGGGTGCTTAGAAACGACCGGATGGTTGGCTACCTTCCAAAAGTAATTTAGTTTCAAGGCTTAACTGTCTTGTACTGGATTATGTATTTTTTTTAAATTTTGCTTACCTGAAGTGATTTCATGTTCAGACCAACTCTAAGAACAGATGTCTATTTTGGCTGCATTCCAACTTCTCACTATCTGAAGGGTTCTTTTGTTTTATAAATACGTTGGCAATAATTCAATTCATCAGCCATCTGATGTAGCTAAAGTCAATTCTGCCATTTTATGTTGCTAACCTGATGCTGCTAACCCTAGGATTAACACCTGAAAATCTTAGATTCACCATCTGGTATGTAACTTTATTTACAGTGGCAATTTTACTGTTGCTTGCCTGTGTCCCAACTTGGAGAGCAAGAAACTTCACTATAATATATAAATCAGGGCCCAACATAGTATTTGGGAACCTGATTTAAACTTAAAGGTTGTTGCGGTATAAGGGTCTGGCACATATAGGGTTAACGTAGGATTGAGTACAGTACCGCCCATACCATGATGTAAGAGAACACATGACCCACACCTAGTGGTCAGTCTTGTGTTGAACAGAGCCATGAACCCAAGCAAGCATGGAGATAGTTCCTAGCTCAAACTCTTTACTGTAAATATGTACATAGTCCTTGTAGTTAATAATTATATACAGTTAACATATTTCAGACTACGTAGACTTCATTAAGACCTACTGAACAGTATTCAACACCCTGTAACAGTTGTCAGTTGGGTTTGCTAATGCTTAGGAAACAAGGCTGTTAAATGGAGAGGATCACAGCTGGATCAAGCAGGTAAGTGCTTCTTAGAGCACTGCTTTTGTGCCAGGAGGAGCAGGAGTGCTGCTCCCAGCCTCTCAAACAAAGTTCCCTACAATCGCGGCCTCTCCTCGCTGCTGCAATTGGGTGACCTCCCACTTCCCCTCACGATTGCTGGGTCCTAACCACCGCCTTGTGCTCCCCCCACAACAATGCCCCAGTCTTTCCCGATTGCCCAGGATCAACCACAATGTTGTCCTACTGCAATCTTTTGATGCTGGCTTTTCCACCCATCAGCCAGCGTGTCAATCAGTTTGACTGCCAGGGGGGGAAGTGGGCTAAAAAACAATGATAATGCGATCCAGCCACTATTTTTGACAGATTCTCCATGTCACAGAATTTCCAGAGTTCTCTGCATCAAGCAGTTCCCTGCTCCTTCCCCTATGAGTATTGGGGCCAATGTTTGCATACAACTGTCACAACTCTCAAACTCTCACTTCTGACTCCAGGTAGCTGGCTGTACACCCTAGCGGTCATATCCCAGGATCTCAACTTGGCAGTAGTGCAAAACTAAGTGAAGGGCCCATCAGCTTTGATTGGTGTGAATTGGCAACATCATCCCTTCTAATGTGCATGAAGCCTGGGAATGGCAGAAAAGGCTGAAGATCTTACTAGTTAGTAGAACGATGGCTCAGAAGGCAGAGACCAGCAAGATGTGTGATACACCCATGGGTACAATCATGATGCTTAGTAAGGTAATGCGGCCAGTCACCTGTGAAGAGTCTGAGACCTCACATAGTACAAACCGCATAGTTAGCCAAGGAAAATCATGGACAAAGAATAGGAGATATAGGGAGATGGGGCCCCTGCAGTCAATTCTGTTGTAAATAGCAACAGGGAAGGAGAAGCCCTTGCCCAGTGAGGAACCAACAGATTTATGACAAGGTTGACCTGAACTCACAAGAGAGATCAGCTTCTGAACCCGTTACAATGGAAGAGATAGCTTCTTGAAAATAGGAACATGGAATAACAGGACTTTATATCAGGTGGGAAAACTTTATAACTGCATCCAGATGAAATGGATTGATGCTGCATTGACAAACTAGGATTTGCCTTTGCATTCCTTTGTATACTAGGAATTGCAGAAATAAGATGGTTAGAATCAGATCACAAAGAAGAATTATGTGCTTTACTTCTTGGGAGGTGAGAAACATAGGAATGGGGTAGGAATCCTAGTAAACATAAGATACAAGAGATCAGCTTAAGGTTACTGGCCAATCTCAGAAAGAGTGACCATGATTAAGATTGAAGGAAAGCCTTTTGATCTGGTTGTCATGCAAGTTTATGCTGTGACACAAGGTCATAGTGAACAGGAAATAGAGGCATTTTATGATGACATCCTGAAGTGTTAAGATGAAGTTAAATCAGTTGATGTGATAATTGTAATGGGCGACTTAAACACTAAAATCGGTGAACGAACTTCAGGGCTGCATGTCAGTCAATATGGTATTGGATCGAGAAACGAAAGAGGAGAGAGGTTGATATAATTTTGTCAAGAAAACCATCTGATGGTGGCAAACACCTTCTTTAAGCAACCAAGAAGATTGTACACTTGGAGAAGTCCAGGCGATGTGTATAAAAATCGAACAGATTATGTTTAGTGAAACAACGTTTTAGAGACTGTATAAAAACATTCGTATGTATCCTGGCGTAGATACAAATTTAGACCATTGTCTCCTTGAGGCAAAAAATTAAGTTGAAACTGAAAATGCCGAAGAAAAAGACGTGTGATTATTTAGACCTTGATATGTTAGAGGATGAGAACAATAGAGAGGCATTCACTCTAAAAGTAAAAAACAAGTATGAATGTCTGGGGATTGAGGAATCAGAACAAATAGAGATCTCAGAACCAGAAATAGAAAACAAATTGAAAAACATAAAAGAGAGTATACAACGTGCTGCAAAGGACATTTTACCAAAACAGGAAAAGAAAAAGAGACAAGTTGGATGATAGAAATAGTAACAATGAGAATAGGGAAATGAAAGAAAAGAAACACACCTGAATAATGTGAAATTGAAAAGGAAATAAAGAATGCATGTAGGCAGGCTAAAGAGAAGTAATATAATGAGATGTGTGATGCAGTAATCACAAAATGAGAGTTATGTGCCAGAACGTGAAACCTGTGACAGATAGAAAGAAAGGGATAGCGGGTGCATAAAAGACAAAGATGGTAAAATATTGTTTGAAAGGGATGCAGTAGCAAAAAGATAGATACAAAATATAAGTGAATTGTACAATGAGCCAAATTAAGGGAGCTTCAAGATATAGAGGCAAATGATAGAGCAAACATTATGATATCAGAGGTAAAGAATGCTTTGAAATTGATGAGTATAGGAAAAATTCCAGGCATAGATGAAATAACAACAGCACATCTAAAAAAGCTCTTGAAGAAAGAAAATTGGAAGTGATAAGAGAAATTTGTGATCAAATATTCCAAAGGGTACATTTCAAGTGGCTTGAGACATTCATTATTCATTGTTACCTAAGAAACCTAAAGCCATGGAGTGCAATTATTTTAAAACTATAAGCTTAATGAGTCATTTCATTAAAGCGATCTTGAAAATTATAGTAGAAAGAATAATAACGCATTTGAAGCAGAAATTGGTGAAACGCAGTCAGGGGCTGAATTTTATACTGATCGGGCGGGCGTGAAATCGTGCGTCCTGACATAATCCCACGCTCGTGGGATATTTCAGTCAGCGCACACACGTAAAAGTCGGAATCGGTCCCGCAGACAATTAAGAGGGCAATTAAGCCCATTAATGGTGAAATTGTCTCTCATTTTACATAGCCCATCCAACCTTACAGTTGGCGGACAGGCGAATCGGCCAGGCGGCCTTTACATTTTTCATCAAACCGCATCCAAGGGCGGGATGAGGTTTCCGTTATTAAATAAAATAAAAACAGAGGTGTTGCTGAAATGTGACATTGACAGTATAGATGTGAGATTTATCCAAAGCCTATGGGACCAAATAGCAAGTATCAGGCTGGAAGAGGGTCAATCAGATATATTTCAAAGTGAAAAGAAAGGAGTATGACAAGGCTGTGTACTGTCGCCAAAATTATTCAATCTGTACACAGAACAAACATTCAGATAATTAGATATTCTTCCAGGGGTAAAATTTGGAGGCAAGAACATAACAGACGTATGGTGCGCTGATGATACAGAACTACCTGCAGTATCACAAGAGGACCTACAACATATTGTAGATCAAGTAAAATCTAGAAGTTTAGAATATAGATTGAATAAGAATGCCAAAAAGACAAAAACAATGTAGTGAGAAGGAATTGGAAGAAACTAGAGTGAAGATTGAAATGGATGGTGTCACACTGGAACAAGTAGGTAAGTTTGTATATTTAGGACAAATGGTAACAGAAGATGGCAGGTGTGATGCAGAAGTTAGAAGAAGGATAGTGATAAACAGAAGTAATTTTGTGAAGTTGAAGGATGTGTTAATAACATGAAAACTCAAGCATGTAACATGGAAACAACTCATGCCACATTTTATCCACTTTCCTGCATGCCTCAGAAACTTGGACAATAAGTAAATATCTGTGTAAGAAAATAGAGGCCTTCAAAATGTGCTAAAAATTCCATATTCAGACCGTAAGACAAATGAAAAGGTACTTGAAATAGCAAGAGCAAAAACAACTCTAAAAAGAGGCATCCAGAAAAGAAAATCTCAGTGTTTCAGCTCTCATAAGCTACAGGCGTCTCTTTAGAGCAAAATGTGGAGGGCAGTAGAAAGAGGGGTCGACCTAAGCCTAAGTGTAGTTGGATAATGGACGTCACAGAGTGTTTGCAGACAAGCTACAGTAGGTGTGTGAAGATGGTGCAAGACAGACGAGCGTGGCATATCATGACAGCAGATCTCCTGACAGGGGTAGCTACAAGCAGCAGCAACAGTGTGTGCATGGTTTTTACATTGAATAAATTTTCATCAGTCAAACAAATCACAATTTAAACACATGGGTGACACCTCACCCAGCCTGAATAGGGCAGTTGTGCAGTTAAATTAGCTTCTAAAAATGTTCCCACTCTATTTCTGTCTGCCACTGCTTTAAATGGGCCTTTTCTTTAACAGGCCTAAATGCCGGCCTGACTTGGACGGGAGCCTCATTAATGCATGAAACAGAGGTCCTCTAACGTTATTATGAACCTGATGCCATTTTAATCATTGGCTGAGCTGTTCTGACCTGCTGAATAAAGTAAAGGCCTTAAAAAGTGTGTTTTAAACTTATCTTTGGTAGAGCCAGGGAGTGCATGAGTGGGACTCTACTGCCCCAGGCTCTGCTCCCTTCCCATTCATGAGACCTTGCTAAACTCTCCAGGCTATGAGGCTGTCCAATCTTTGCCTGCCAGTGGGATGCAAATGAAAAAAAATTGCCCAAGCCTTGAACTGATGCCCTTGGGGCAACTGATGCACAGCCAATCCAAAAGCCACTCTCAGCTAGATCCTAATACTTCTGAAATTCCAAAATATAAATCAATATAGACTGTCTGTAAATTATCTGCCTCAGATACTTTTTCAAATATTGCCTTCTTCTGATCTGCTTTCACCATCAATTAAACCATTTGTCACTATTGCAGTGTTGCCAATAGCCTGCATTATAGTTCTTAACTCAACAACATGTTGGAATCACAGGAGTGTGTTTCAGATGAAGGAAGTGATTCGATCATCAGGGAGTGCGACTCAGAAAATTGCAGGTGCACAGCTCACAATTTTCTTCCATAATTTTAATGGAAAGGAAATTACAAGCTCTATGTTTAGGGTTTCCAAAGGTGTCAGTCACCAATGGAATGCTGATTCGTGGAATTAATCCTTAATAACTTCAATACTCTGATGTCATGCAGCCATTTTTATTGTCTTCTCCAATGGCTTATTCTATAAGTTTTTACTCCTTTAGGTGCAATGTCACCATACATAGTATGCTGAAAAGGTTGATCCTTAATATAGATAATGTGCTAGATAAACAAATGGAAGCACATTGTACCATTGTATATGGCTACTGTTATGGTCCCATGAAGATCAAAAAACCAAAAGAACAGAATTTACCAAATGACCCTAATGAGAAAACCAATGGACAAGGCTTCACTTTTTATAACATATACCTTAACAATCAAAACAAAATCAACATAAATTAAATATTAAATAACAGGCAAATTTCAGTCGGTATAAATCCTAAATTACACACCAAATAGCAGATACAGCAAAGGTATATCTTACGGATTCACCAGGCAGTCCGCTCAAAATATATGACACCAATTTCAGTCACAAAGTCCTTCAAAACTCTAATTTTCCTCAGCTAGACTTCTAGCTCCTTTTCTTCAAGGATCTAGCCAAAGATATTCATCCACCAGCAGCTCCCACTCAACCCGAGTTCTGTGTGTACAATCTTCAACAAAATGCTGTACTTCTCTAGAACCTCCTCAGCTCTGATCACAATGGTCTTGATGGTGTGGATCCACTAGTATTACCTTTACCTGAACGCTCAGTGACAATCCTGTGCACTGTGTGGCCGGTTCTGGTCAATTGGTTCCTATAATATAACTGGAGCAATGGCAGTAACCATATTTTTTCCATATCTCCACTCTCAGATACAGCCTTCATGTTCATTCTCTTTTCATCTGTGCCACAACCTCTCCCCTCTCCCAAAAACCGGGTCACGGTTTTCGGACCAGATGGTCAGATGGGTTCTGAATTCCACACACAGGCTTTGGGATTGCCGGTTTCCACACTTCATCAGAGGCCAGGTCAACAAGGAAAGCAAAAAGTACTGAAAAAATAACCCCCAACATGAGAAACGCCCCCCAACACAAGGCACATCCCCCCCAAACACAAGGCACAACCCCCAACACAAGGAACATCCCCCTCAACACAAGGCACATTCCCTCCAGCACAAGAAACATCCCCCCAACACAAAGAACATCCCCCCCAACACAAGGCACATCCCCCCCAAACACAAGGCACAACCCCCAAACACAAGGAACATCCCTCTCAACACAAGACACATTCCCTCCAGCTCAAGAAACATCCCTCCCCCCACACAAGGAACATCCCCCCCCAATACAAGGAACATCCCCCTCAACACAAGGCACACCCCCAGCACAAAGCCCAGCGCTCGCTCCCAGGACCATCACCAAACATAGGCCACTCGTGTACCTGAAACGCCTCAGGAGACGCAAAGCCCATGCATGCGCCCCTGCTGTGCCCACCTGCTTACCTAATCTGTACCTAATGACACTGGATACCATCACAGTAGCAGCTGACACTGTAAATGCAATAGGTAATTATGTGACTGAGGACATTTGTAACATAGCAACATTGCATCCAAAAGCTTTGAGTTACTGGCATGGATTATTTTGCAGATATGGTTGGACATTCTTGTAAATGGGTTGAGTGAACAATGAACAAAGGCTTCCTCAGCTAATTGATCTACTGTGTTTTGTCTTCAGACAGATAACAGGCAACTATGATCTGATGTTACAGGCGATCAGTGGTGAAAATAATGGATTTCTGAGGCCAGGACTAAATTTAGTTCTGATGCTTAGCATGAAAAAGCATACCACTAACCCTATGGCCTGGGCTCGCACAAGAAGAATGGCTAGTTGGATGAAATACTTGCGGACTGCCAACGTCAAAGAATTGTACCTTAGTGCAATTTAAGGGCCTGGAAATTCTATTGGGGTCTTACTGTAAATTCAAAAAGAGATTGATAGGAACCTACAAAGATTCCGCATCAAGGGCCAATAGAAGCAGTTCATGCCTTTTCTTCTGGAGTTATGCCAATTTCCTGCTGATGTTATGATGGCAATCCATGACAAACCTCTGCAGAATGTCAGGGCAATTGTCTGAAAGGGTAAAAATTTTTAAAAAAATACAGCAACAACAAATGACATTTCAATTATTCCAGGAAGGTTATTACATGAACATAAAATATAACTAATGATACCTGTTACAGTAAATGACTAACTGGATTAACACAACACTTGTACTTTTCATTGCAAGTTTGCCTTTTAATTTGGTGCTATTTATTTTGGTGTCAGTGACTGTCAATCATGCCATAACTTAAGAACATAAGTAGGAACAGCAGTAGGCCATTCAGCCCCTCGAGGCTGCTCCACTATTCAGTAAGATCATGGCTGATCTGATTGTGGCCTTAACTCCACTTCCCTGCATGACCCCATAACCCTTGATTCGCTTGTAGATCAAAAATCTGACTAACTCAGCTTTGAATATATTCAATGACACTGCCTCCACTGCTTGCTAGAGAATTCCAAACACTAATGGGCCTCTGACAGAAAAAACTCCTCCTCATCTCCCTTTTAAATGTGAGAACCCTTTATTTCAATACTGTGCCCCCTATTTCTAGATTCCCCAGGAGAGGAAACATCCTGTCAGCATCAACCCAATCAAGCTACCTCAGAATCCATTCTGTTTCAATCGGGTCACCTCTCATTCTTGCAAACTCCAATGAGTATAGGCACAACTTGATCAGCCTTTTTCCTCTTAAGACAAATCTTTCATCCCAGGAATCAGCCAAGTGAACCTTCTCTGAACTGCTCCTGGTTCTTGTTCTGTCTTTGCAATCTTGAAGTCATCCAAAACTCATTGTCTGTGCCCTAACTTGCACTTAACTCCTGTTCATCCATCACCCTAGTGCACACTGACTCATGTTGGCTTCTGGCTAAGCAATGCCTCAATTTTAAAATACTTATCCTTGGCTGGAAAATTATCCTCCTCAGTACCCATTTGCCTATTGGCTACAAATTCTGTTTTGACTTCAAAATGGTATCTACAGCCACACACACATTTGGCTGCGACTGCGAGTCACTCAGGATGATATTTTGGTGAGGTTGTTAGCACATATGCAGGGAACGGCTGCCAGAAGTACACAGAATAGACAGATTGTGAAACCAATTAGCTTATACCACCAATTTGACACCATTCAATGCTTCAGCTAAATATATGTTCAGCAGCGGAAGGGATTCCCAACCTGCACCATGTAAAGGGATCATCAATTATTTTCAGGTGAGCTGCTGATTAATTTTTGCTGGCTGTCGCTGCAATTTTAGATGAGTTTGGTGGTTTCTAGAGTTCTTTAAAGTTGCTAAAGTCTACACGGAGTGGTGTGACACGCACTGAAAGGTTTTGTCCTGACTTCAAAGTTTCTGCACAAACAACTTGCTCCTGGACATAGATACATTCATATGCTTTTCCCTTGGACTGCAGCATGACAGGGACAATGAGCAGAGGTGAGACAGAGCAGGACAAGCTGCAGGAAGATGGGGAAGGAAGAGGGAATGAAAGGCTCTCAGCAGAGGCCATATCCACACAATGTGTTCAGGGAGCAATTCTCCAACCTGAACCTCAGTGAGGGACAGTGTCTCAGATGAATTTGGTTCACTACATAAGCCCTCACTGAAATCTGCCGCAGCCACAACTGTAACCTCAGAGCAGGGCAAGGGCAACATTGCCAGTGGATGGAAAGGTGACCGTGTCCGTGAACGTTCATGCATCTGGCTCCTTCAGGTTGGAACAGGTGATATTTGCAATATTTACCCATTTGCCATGCACCATTGTGAAAAGGAGGTCGCTGAGGAGCTGCATTCAAAGAGAACTGAAATCCATTTCATTCTCTGTTGTCAGAGAGAAGCAGGCAGATTGAGCATACGGCATTGCTGGCTTTCCCTTGATGCAGGGTTCCAATGACTGCATGCATAGTGCTTTGCAAGCACTGCACGTCGATTGCAATAGTTACTGCAACCTGAAGGACTTACACCGCTGAACATCAGTTGATGTGTGGCCAATCACAGCAAATCATGCAGGTTAATACGTGGTACCCTGGTAACAGTCATAGTGTCTTCGTTCTGTGGCAGTCCGCTGCTCCATCTGTAATTGAGCCACCACAACAAACCTGAAGCCAACTATTGGATGACAAGAGCCATCTTTTGACAATATGGCTGATGACTCAATGAAAGCTATGCTGCCACACAAAAAGTGATAGAGCAGAGAATTGGGGTTGCTGCTCCTGATGAGCCCTGCAGTGCTTGGCGAAGCACGTCAAGATTCATTGTGATCTGCTACATGCTGAACATGCTTGCTGTCTTGAGGTCACCAACTATATGATGAATACCTGAGGAGCTGGAGGGGAATGAGGCAGAGAAGGAGGAAGGGTAAGGAGGAGGCAGCCAACACAGCCCTTTCTGGCCTTGCTGCCCACGATTGAGTCATCCAACTGTGGTACCAGTAAACAACAACCTGAACTTCTCATTCACCAACAGTCCCACAGCTTTCCCTTCCTCTACTACTGACCATCATCTTTGATGGTTTCACTTCCACCTATGGTCACACCCTCAGCTATGGCATCTCCAGTGCTGGTGGGCACTACAAATTCCATTAGGATAAGGTCATGCAGTCATGCAGGTCCCTTGCCGATTGAGTCAATCGAGGCTGTTGCCTCCAGTTATGTGCCACCTTGCCCTTCAAGAGAGAGGGTAGTGTGTAAGTACACGTGGTACAATATGTTTGGGTGATTTGGTTGTCATGGTTAAATGGCTGGCAGTGTGTGCAAGCTGTGTGTGTGATGCTTGCTGCAGTGTCTGAGGGTGAGGTGAAGTTTGGTATGAGTCATGATTATTAGGGATTGTTGGTAGGTGACTGATGGAAGTGTGGTACATTAAACAGTGTACAAGGCTGGTGGCATATTTGGTGGAATATGGTAATTTAAGGTACCTTGACCACTCATGTGAGGTCATTGAAATTTTATGCAGCATTGCATTCAGCTTCTTGGTGCTGGACTTCTGGCATTGATCTCCATATCTGTCTACTCACACTGCCATTGCAAAGTTTCTCTGGTGGGCCTCCAGTCTCCCTGTGGATAGACGGCATCTCTCCTTCTCTCCACCTTCTGCACCAAGGCCTCCATTGCAACATTGTAAAATCTTGGAGCCCGCTCTTTGCCATGTTAAGCCATTATTGAAGGTTCCCCATGTCAAAATCACTTTTAGAATGACCTCCAGCACCTGCTGCAACCACAATGCACCTCACCTTTAAGAGGTGCACCTCTGATTTTAAGTCGTGCAAGCTAGTAGCATAGTAGCCTCTCTCAATTTTGCACCCCATACTTAGGGGTGCAGCCACTCAACAGTGCACTTAGCGCTGGATGCAATATGCAATCAAGCTCCACAAATGCCCCCATCCTCAATGATGGGGAGCCCAGCACATCAGTGCAAAAGATAAGGCTGAAGCGTTTGCTACAATCTTCAGCCAGAAGTGCCAAGTGGATGATCCATCTTGGCCTCCTCTGGAGGCCCCCAGCATCACAGATGCCAGTCTTCAGTCAATTCAATTCACTCCACATGATATCAAGAAATGGCTGAAGGCACTGGATAATGCAAAGGCTATGGGCCCTGACAATATTCTGGTAACAGTGCTGAAGACTTGTGCTCCAGGACTTGCTGCGCCCCTAGCCAAGCTGTTCCAGTACAGCTACAACACTGGCATCTATGCGGCTATGTGAAATATTGCCCGAGGTTGTCCTGTTCACAAAAAGCAGGACAAATCCAACCCGGCCAATTTCCGCCCCATCAGTCTACTCTCCATCATCAGTAAAGTAATGGAAAGGCTCATCAACAGTGCTATCAAGCAGCACTTGCTTAGCACCTGCTCACTGATGCCCAGTTTGGGTTCCGCCAGGGCCACTCAACTCCTGACCTCATTACAGCCTTGGTTCAAACATGGGCAAAACAGCTGAAGTCCCAAGGTGAGGTGAGAGTGACTGATTTTGACATAAAGGCTGCATTTGACCGAATGTGGCATCAAGGAGCCGCAGCAAAACTGGAGTCATTGGGAATCAGGGGGAAAACTGTCCTCTGGTTGGAGTCATACCTAGCCCAAAGGAAGGTGATTGTGGCTATTGAAGGTCAAACATCTCCATTCCAGGACATCACTGCAGGAGTTCCTCAGGGTAATGTCCTAGGCCCAACCATCTTCAGCTGCTTCATCAATGACTTTCCTTCCATCATAAGGTCAGAAGTGGGGATGTTCGCTGATGATTGCACAATGTTCAGCACCATTTGTGACTCCTCAGATACTGAAGCAGTCCATGTCCAAATGTAGCAAGACCTGGACAATATCCAGGCAAGTGGCAAGTAACATTCACTCCACACAAGTGCCAGGCAATGACCATTTCCAACAAGAAAGAATTCAACCATCGCCCCTCGATGTTCAATGGCATTACCATCACTGATTCCCCCTCTATCAACATCCTGGGGATCACCATTGGCCAGAAACTGAACTGGACTAGCCATATAAATACTGTGGCTACAATAGCAGGTCAGAGGCTAGGAATCCTATGACGAGTAACTCACTTCCTGACTCCCCAAAGCCTGTCCACCATCTACAAGGCACAAGGCAGGTATGTGATGGAATACTCCCCACTTGCCTGGATGAGTGCAACTCACACAACACTCAAGAAGCTTGACCCTGTCCAGGACAAAGCTGTGGAGTAGATAGCTGTGGAGATCAGTGCCAGAAGGTGCTTTATTGGCACCCCATCCACAAACATGCACTCCCTCCACCACCGACGCACAGTAACAGCAGTGTGTACCATCTACAAGATGCATTGCAGGAATTCACCAATACTCCTTAGACAGCACCTTCCAAAACCATGACCACTACCTTCTAGTTGGACAAGGGCAGCAGACAGATGTGAATGACACCACCTGGAAGTTCCCGTCCAAGTCACTCACCATCCTGACTTGGAAATATATCGCTGTTCCTTCACTGTCGCTGGGTCAAAATCCTGGAACTCCCTCCCTAGCAGCACTGTGGCTGTGCCTACACCACATGGACTGCAACGGTTCAAGAAGGCAGCTCACCACCACCTTCTCAGGGGCAACTAGGGATGGACAATAAATGCTGGCCCGGCTAGTGAAGCCCACATCACCTGGATGAATAAAAGAAAAATCATTTTTGTTTTGTAACACACCTGCGAAGCATCTTTGGGTTTTCCTATGTTCAAGGTGGTACATAAAATGCTGTTAGCTGTTGTTGTTCCTAATATTGTTAATGGTTCACTCCTTTTGGGTGCTTTCCCCTTCACCTTCAAATCTGCCATCTTCAATCCTTTCCATGAAAAAAACAACCCTAGAAACTCTGCCCCTGCAAACTACCATCCCACTTCCAATCACACTTTCCTCTCCAAAGTTCTCCAATGCGTTGTTGCCTCCCAAAACCGTTCCCATATTCCCGGAACTCCATATTTGAATCTCTCTGATCAGGATTCCACCCATCCCACAGTAACAAAGTGGCTTCTATTCAAGTAACAAATGCCTTCCCATGTGACTGTGACAAAGGTAAACTACCCCCCCTCATTCTTCTCAACCTGTCTGAACCTTTGATGCAGTTAACCACACCATCCTCCTCCAATGCCTCTCCACTGTTTGTCCAGTTGGGTGGGACTGTATCTGCCTGCTTCTGTTCCTATCTATCTAACTGTAGCCAGAGAATCACTTGCAATGGTTTCTCTTCCTGCCCCCTCACCATTACCTCTGGTGTCCTCCGACAATCTATCCTTGGCCCTCCCCCTATTTCTCATCTACATGCTGCCCCATAGCAATATCATCCAAAAACAGTGTGCGTTTCCACAGGTACTCTGACAACACCCAGCCCCATCTCATCCCCATTTCTTTTCATTCCTCCACTGTCTCTAATTTGTCAAGCTGCTTGTCAGATGTCCAGCATTGGATAAGCAGAAATTTTCACCAACTAAATAGCGTGAAGACCAAAGCCATTGTTTTCAGTTAAGTCACAAACTGTTCCCCAGTCACCAACTCCATCCCTCTCTATGGAAACTGTGAGGTGTCATATTTGACCCTGATTTGAGCTTCTGACCACATATCCACAGCATGACGAAGACTGCCTATCTCCATTTATGTAACATCGCCTGACTCTGCTCCTGCCTCTGCATCACCTGATGCTGAAGCCTTTATTTATGCCTTTGTTGTCTCTGGACTGGATATTTCAATGCATACCTGTTTGGACTGCCATGCTGTACCCTTTCCAAATTTGAGATCATTCCAAACTCTGCTGCCCATTTCCTTACTCGTGTCAGGTCTTGTTCACCCATCACCCCTGTGCTCACCAACAGACAATGGCTCCGTTTAAGCAGTGCCTCGATTTTAAAATTATTAATCTTTTCAAACTCCTCCTTGGCCTCGTCCCTATCTCTGTGACCCTATCCAGTCCCTCCAAGGTATCTGCGCTCCTCTACTTCGGGCCTTTTGAGCATGCCCAATTTGGATCACTCCACCACTGGTGGCTGTACCCTCAGCTACGTAAGCCCTAAGCTCTGCAATTCCTCCCCTACACCTCTCTGCCTCTCTACTTCTGTTTCCTCCTTTAAGTGGCTCCTTAAAACCTACCTCTTTGACTTAGCTTTTGGTCATCTTCCCTAGTATCTCTTTAGGTGGCTTTCACGGTGCCAAATTTTGTGATAGCTTGATAATGCTCCTGTGAAGCACCTTGAGATGCTTTACTGTGTTAGAGGTGCTATTTGTTGCTGCCATTGTTATTATAAAGCAGGGACATAAGTTTCCCACTTGCTATTGCTGACATGCTGTCACTGAAGGTTTCCTCTATAAAAAAGAGTTGCTGCACGTAATTTTCTACATGGGTGCATGAAGCGGATTCAAGAGAAAATTATTTTGAAAGAAGATTTCATTTCAGATGGGCAATTTTTGTGTGCTCTGCTAACAAGGTATTGCATTCACTGGGATAGTTAAAATCCTATTTGCTGCTCAGCAGCAAACAATGAATATCAAGTGAAATATTAAATCATCTGGCCGACAGGCTTTGTGTCAGCATTTTTAATTTTTAATTTTCTTTGTTTAGCATGTTCAGGAATATCCCCTTTATATGTTGACACTGCAGATAAAGGTCTGTTCCAGTGTAATATTATCAAAAGTATTGCAGATAATATCTGTCTTGGTTAATTGGCAGTGAAATTTTAATAACTGTTGTAAATACTGTAATGAACTCTATTTTAGCCCAGCTAAGTACACAAAATCACAATGCTACAGCCAAGTCAAGCGGAATAGAGTGGGAGGCCCCTTGCATATGGCCAGTCATCACCCTTGTCAAAGAGTGACGTCTCCATGCACAGCCATGTATTGGGGTGGGGTAGGGGAAGACCCATCTTTGATGTCTCCCCCCCACCGCCCCAAAAGGGGTGGAGTGCATGTGAGCATTAAAGCAATTAGCAGCAGGATTGAATCCAGGAGACTTCCAATCATTGCAACATATAACATATATTTACCAGTGCAAAAGCTAAACTCCTGCTGGCGAAATAACAAATGAACAAATGGTCAAATTAACAAACTAACAGATTAAGTTAAAGTGATAGCCCTTTAATAGGGCACTGTAACAAAAAGGCAAAATCGTAAAGGAAACTTATCAAAATCAAATCGAAATGTGGTTTTGGGGGCTGACGAAGCACCCCAGCCCCCGCGGTGTCCACTGATAAGGGAAGGCCTCAATCGTGCCAGGGGACACGGCATGCTCCCTCTCTCAGGACACCCGGCTGCGAACATAGCCGCGGGAGGGGGGGCAAACGATCCAGCCAGTCGGCCGCCTTGACCACCCACTGCCTGGACCAGTTGATGGCCAGCTTGGCCAGGCCCAGGAGCCAGGCCGACAAGGAGGTTCTCCTCCCTGCCCACACCCCTCCACAGCGGGTGGCCAAAGATCAGGAGCGTGGGACCGAAGTGCAACCAAAGCGTCAGGAGTAACTCCTTAAGGAAACGACAAAGGGGGTGCAATCTACAACAATCAGCATATACGTGGAACCCAGACTCCTCAAGGCTGCAGAAAACACGGGCGGCCTGGGAGTCCATGAACCATCGCTGTCTTTGGTTGAGTGGAACTGCTGCATGTAACACCCTCTACGCCAGGTCCCCAATGGAAAGGAGGAGGACTCCCTGCACCGGGGACCCCCACCACCACCGGATGGCAGAACAGAATGCCATGGCATGCCCGGACGGCAGGCGAGGGCGAGGATGCAGCTGGTACAGGAAACCCCTCCGCGCTGAACAAAAGGGCATGGAGGGAATTTCTGTGAGATGGCTTGAAGTGTGGGGGCCGTGGCTCCCAAGGGAGGTTCCAGGGTTGAGGCCCACGTGGAATTCCGTCCGAGCAGTGGGGTACGCTCAGATGGGAGTCCACTGCGCAATTGAGCGGCCTCAAGACCATGTGTGCTGTCGGGGTCGAGTGCTGTAGTTTTAAGGTTATGGATGCCATTGGTGGCGAGCTGGACATCCACTGATATGCAACGCGTTGGTTCAAATATTCAAATGGTGCCATCCAGCCCACTCCTCTACCTCCCACCACATGCCCGACTCTGGTCACCCACCAGCCATCTGAAATGTATTGGTGGTTGTGTGGATTCCTGAGCAGGGGCTCCCTAACGACAGCCGCTATTCCTGATGGGAGAGAGCTCTGGCATGAGGCGGCAATGTTCCAGCCTTTGATCAGGTCCTGATAAAAGACGGTCAATATCTGCAAGGAGTATTGAAGACAAATAAACAAACAATAAAGAAATAAGCAGGAGCTGCACGTCATAATTCAGGCCGTCCACCTGGTGGATAAAATGCGTCACCAGGGCAGACCATCGGGGAGGGGGCTCGATGTACAGGTATTCCTGCAGGGCCTGGAGATGGAAAGTTGTCATTTGGGTGTGAACGCACACCAGTGCCTGACTGCCCTCCCTAAGCGACAGATACAGTACCTCAGCAGTGCATCCTTTTGTCCCAGAAGAAGTCGATGGGATCCTTCTGCATTTTTTGCGGAAAACCCTGGGGAGGGGTCAAAGTGACCAACCGGTACCACAGCATGGAAGTGTTAGTTGGTTTATGACCAACTCTCAACCCCCCCTAGGATAGCACTCAGAGCAGTCCTGCCCAGCACCCTAAGCAAGTGATGACTTTGGCCTCCAGCTCTTGCCAGTTCACTGGCCAGGATAATTTTCGGGTCTGGAACCCAATGCTTTGCATAGCTTGACTGGCAGTTGCCCTTTATCAGGGCAAACCAATTGACATCCCACTTCTGGACTCCCCAACCAATTAGGGAGGGAGGGCAGAATGAAGATTTCTAATTAAAGGGATTATTCCATGGGTAAGAAAAGTTCACCAGAACTTGGATTGTTGAGGCTGTAACAGCCATAGGGATGGAGGGGAGAGCTGGGAAGAATGCCTGGAGGTCTTGCTGTGCGATCTGAGAGGCTGCAGTGAGGTGAGCTCTCCCAAAGACAGGTAGAAGAGGACAATCTCTCCAACCAAGTGGGAATGGAGGTAGGTGACTGAGGAATGCAGCAGCAGAAATGTGATTGGCTCCAACCTGGAGACAATGCGTCTAGAGGATCTAGGACCACAGGAGGAAGAAAAGGAAAGAGGCATCCTTCTATAGAATAAGCTCAAATATCTCAAGTTTTTCTTTATAGCTAGTTTCTCAAACCTGTTCATTGTTGGTAAATTTACCTCTATGGGTCTAATGTCCTTCCTTTAATTGGGTGCTGCTATGATCCCTGTGGAGATCAACAAATCAAAAGAACTGAGTTTACTAAACAACTCCCAATACTGCTGTACAGGAGAATGCTGGGAAAGTCAGGCTTGGCTCCTTCCCTTCCTTGACTTCTCGGTCTCTATTTCTGGGGATAGGCTGTCTACTGATATTCATTAAATGTTCGCCGACTCCCATAACTTTCTCGACTACATTTCCTCACACCCTGCTTCCTGTAAGGACTCCAATCCAGTCTCCCAGTTTCTCCCTCTCCATCATGCCTGTTCTGATGGTGCTACTTTCCACAATGGCACTTCTGACAAGTTTTTCTTATTCCTCAACTGAGAGTCCCCCTTAACTGTGTCTGACCCATTTCCCTCACTTCTGCCCTCACCCCCTCCCCTCCCTCCCAGAACCACGATAGGGTTCACCGCGTCTTCACTTTCCACCCCACCAGCCTCCACATTCAAAGGATCATCCTCCGCCATTTACGCCAAATCCAGCATGATCCCACCACCAAACACAACTTCCCCTCCCCTCTCCTGGTTTGCATTCCAAAGGGACTGTTCCCTCTGCAGCCTTGGTACACTCCTCCATCACCCCCAATACCATGTCCCCTTCCCAAAGCGCTTTCCCATGCAATTGCAGGAGGTGTAACACTTGTCCTTTTACCTCCTCTCTCCCCTCTGTTCAAGGCCCCAAACACTCCTTCCAGGTGAAGCAGCACTTTACTTGTACTTCTTTCAATTTAGTATACTGTATTCGCTGCTCACAATGCAGTCTCCGCTACACTGGGAAGACTAAACACAGGATGGATGATCGCTTTGTGGAACACCTCCACTCAGTCCGCAAGCATTATCCTGACCTTCCAGCCGCTTGCAATTTTAACTCACCACCTCACTCTCGCACTCACATTTCTGTCCTCGGTCTGTTACAAAATTGCAGTGAAGCAAACTTGAGGGACAGCACCTCATCTTCGGATTAGGCACTTTATAGATCTCTGGCCTTAACATTGAGTTCAACAACTTCAGACCGTGAACTCCGTTCTCCATTTTTTTTGCCAAGTGCCAGTCTGTATCTTGTTTTTCTTTCATTCAGCGCTGTCCTTTATTCTGTCATTAACACTGACTGGAAGAATGCTTTGTTTCTTTATTACAACCATTACCACTTCCTTTGCCTTTCATTCCATGACATACGAATTAGGAACAGGAGTAGGCCACTCAGCCCCTTTATCCTGCTCCGCCATTCAATAAGATCATGGCTGATCTGAATGTAACCTCAATGCCACATTCCTGCCTACCCCTGATAACCTTTCACCCCCTTGTTAATCAAGAATCGATTTAGCTCTGCCTTGACACCTTTGTCATTTAATCTCCCCACACACTAATCTATCCCCGACCTTGCCTTTTGTAATACCTGACCCTCTCCCCTTTTCAACAACATAAAACCCATCATGTTTTTACCTGTCTTCAGTTTCAAAGAAGAGTCATCTTGGACTCAAACTGCTAACTCTCTCTCTCTTCACAGATGCTGCCAGACCTACTGAGTTTTTGCAGCACTTTCTGTTTTTATTTCAGGAGTTTAGCAGGGGGGTCATTATATAGTGGTCATGAACAGTAACCATAACTGATTTTCTCTGCCCTAAACGCCAGTAGCACTAAGATCAGTTGCAGCATTCATGCAACCAACCAGCTAAGACAGCCGTAATCAGACTGTAGTTTGAGCCTGCAACCACATTGGTCAGTTTGCTTTAGCTACACACTGGATAAAATCACAGGGCCATTGAGGGAGTCAAAAAATGCCATGTTTTTCAATAGTTCACTGCAAACCACCAACATCCAGCTCACGCCTATGACTTAACGAGGAGACAATATTGAACAAGCTATTGCTTTTTGAATTTTTCTATCATAAATCCCTGAGTCTGAACTGTACGTAATCGGAGTGCTGCTGTCAATATCATAATTGATTTCAAAGAGCAACTTGACAGCCAAAAACCAGGCTTTGTATAATAATTAAAAACACTTAGATTGTTGTAATTGATCATTTGATGCTGCTTTCTGTTCAGCTTTCAAAATTTCTATTTGACAAATTATATCTTCCCAGTGAAAAAAATCAGAAAATAATTATACTATTCAAAACCTTTCCGAACAAATTGAATTTCAATAAAACCCACACCTGATAATTTCAAAATGTTAAAATTAATTACCAGGCAAAGACTGCATTCCTTTAACAGTCTTCTCTTGCCTTTGACAGGCTAATTGGTCATTAAGGGGCAATGTTCTGCTGCCATACTATATAATTAGTTTAATGGATGGATGAGGGGGTGTTGTCAGACCTCTTACAAATACAAGACCAGATATCATGTACAATTATTTTAAATTTTATTTTACATGTCCATTTTTACAAAACAATTTATTCATGTGTTGAAAG
The DNA here is from genome assembly GCF_964194155.1 of Cetorhinus maximus. NCBI lineage: Eukaryota > Metazoa > Chordata > Chondrichthyes > Lamniformes > Cetorhinidae > Cetorhinus > Cetorhinus maximus. Next base: position 12,248,533 of record NC_135883.1, on the reverse strand, counting down.
TAAGTTCACAACACAAGTGGAGAATACATGATGACGAGGACAGGTTGTTCTGGCAATATCATTTTGACACAATTTTCATGGCTTACTTTAAACTGACTTTTAAAAAAAAGATGTTTTAAATTATATTATTTAGACACAGCCTGCTCACATTATGGGATACTGAAGCCTGTGGCCTCAGCGCACATGGTGTACCATGATCAGCTGGAAAGCACCGTGGCACTCAGTATGTACACGTCAGTTCTACACTAGGAATATTAAGGGTAAGAGAAAAAGGTGTTAATTAATGTTGGGTGCTATAACAGTGCAAAAGGAGTCTTGCCCTGGCTCCTAAAATTCTTGATCTCTGTGGAAGAATCCACTCCGCGTTCTTCACTTATTTTACTTGTTGTTTCAAAAACCAAATTACTGTCAACTTAAAACTACATTCTGTTTGCTAACTCTGCCTGTTTTGCCAGTGATATTTTATAGTGTACTGCTTCCATGGGTACCTTTCTGCACTTCCCTCCATTTTTGAAGGTTCTTGGGGAGGAGAATGGGCAACATGGGAAGGATGCCTGTCTGGGATTGGTCACTAGGCCCAACTTTAAAAAAAAATATTTCTTTGGAATGCAGACATTTCTGGCAAGGTGGATATTTATCGTCCGTTCCTAGTTGTCCTGAGGAGTCGTTAGGTGCTCCCAGAACGCTGCTAAGAAGGCAGTTCTAGGATTTTGACCCAACAACAATGGAGGAGTGGTGTTATAATATCTAAGTCAGGATGGTGTTGACGTGGAGGGGAACTCAATGGTATTTTATGCCCCTGCTGGCCTTGTCCTAGGTGGTGGAGGTTGGAATTTTGAGAGGTGCTGCTGAAGAAGCTTTGGCATGCATCCTGTAGATACTGTGCACTGCAGCTACAGTACTGGAGTGGACCATAATGGAGGGAATGGGCACTTAAGCTAGTGCACGGGGTTCTGATCAACCTTACTTTATCCTGGATAGTGCTGAACATCTTGTGTGTTATCGGGACTTTACCTAAACAGGCAAGCGGGGAGTATTTCATCATAGTCCTAATTTGTACTTGATAGGTGATGGAGAGGATTTAGGGAGTCAAGAGGTGAGCCACTTGCCATGGAATGCCTCATTCCTGATCTACTCTATTTTGTGGCTGTCCCAATTGCACTTCTAGTGATGGCTGACCTTCCGCCACATCCCCAGAATATTGATGGTAGGGTACAAGACAATGGTAATCCTATCGAATGTCAAGGAGAGATGATCATTGCTTATATGGCATAGATATTAATTGCCACTTATCATCCCAATCCTAGATGCTATCCATGTTTTGCTGCCTGACATAGCCTGTTTCATTAGTGAGGGATTGTGAATGAAACTGAGCACTGTAATTATCAGCAAACATCCTCACATCTGACATCATGATGGAAGGAAGGTTACTGATGTAGTAGCTGAAGATAGTTGATCCCAGGATGCTGCCCTGAGAAACTCCTGTCGCAATGCTCAGGAGCTGTGATGATCGACCTCCAAAAAATATAACCATCTTTCTTTGTGCCAGGCATGTCTCCACCATTGGAGCATTAACCCCGGAACCCATTGACTTCAGCTTTCTACTCCCTGTTAATGTTACACTTGTTCAAATGCTGCCTTGATGTCAAAGGCTGTCACTCTGCTAAAATAGAACCTGCTCTTACCATTAACTATCATTAATATGCACATAGCTAGATAACCTAGATACATCTAAAAACATCTAAATGCAGAGAGTACAGCCTAGAAGGTCCAGTGGTTAACTAATACATGCATTGGATCAAATTTCCATCCATCTTTCTAGTCTCATGGTGACCCTATCCCAAATCTCAAGGAATGGCCTAATTTAAATATTTGGAATGGACACTTAAAAAGTATCAGAACAGTTGTTAGATCTGTCTATTGCCACGCGGTGATGTTGCCTCATGCTTATAGTAATGAACTATTAAGGCGTTTTTTTTGGAAAAATGTACTTTATTCATAAAATATCTGAAAGAACATTATAAAACATTTCAAAATGGCCATCACAAAAAGTGCAATCCTATTCAAATTTTCCACATGGATCATGGACATTACAGACATTTCAACATGATCATTACAGACTGTCAGACAGTGCAATAACATTTAAGTTATCCATATAGATCATGTTACACTCTCAGGTGCTTCAATACAATTGTGATACATATAGTATTCACTGCATACATTCAGTGTGAGTCATGCAGCCCGAAGGGTCTATACAATTCCCAGCCCCTCGGTGCACTCTGACTGAAAGGTCTTAGACAGCGGCCTTTCCCCATTGCGCCTTTGCGGTGGCTGCCCCAAAATTTAAGTGCATCCCTCAGCACGTAATCTTGGACCTTGGAATGTGCCAGTCTGCAACACTCGGTCAGGGACAAGTCTTTGCACTGGGAGACCTACAAGTTTCGGGAATGCAACATGATGTATGTTGATAACTCCAATCCCATTGCACTGTCTGACTGTCTGTAATGACCATATTGAAATGACTGTAATATTCATTGATTGTATTGAAGCACCTTGTGATACACGTGTAAAAGTTGATTGCACTTTTTGTGATGGCGATTTAGAAATGTTTTGTAATGTTCTTCCAGATATTTTATGAATGAAGTATATTTTTCCAAAAAACAAAGTTTCGGGCAGACCAAAGCATTTTTTTTCACCGAGTTGATGATCCTCCAGCTGCAGTTGATGTTTGTCTCGGTGTGTGTCCCTGGGAACAGCCCGTAGAGCACAGAGTCCTGTGTCACAGAACTGATCGGGATGAACCTCGACAAAAACCGCTGCATCTCTCTCCAGACTTTCTTTGCAAAGGCACATCCCCAAAGGAGGTGAACAACGGCCTCGTCCACACCACAGCCACCTTGAGGGCAACGTGCAGAGGGGGTGAGACTCCTGGCATGTTGGAAGGATCTGACAGGGAGGGCCTTTCTCACCACCAGCCAAGCTACGTCTTGGTGCTTGTTGGAATGTTCTGGTGATGAGGCATTCTGCCAAATGACTTTGACAGTCTGCTCAGGGAACCATCCAACAGGATCCACCATCTCCTTTTCCCGCAGGGCCTCTAGGATGTTATGTGCCGACCACTGCCTGATGGACTTGGGGTCAAAGGTGTTTCTCTGCATCAGTTTTTCCACGGGTGACAGGTGGTACGGCACGGTCCAACTACTTGGAGTGTTCTGCGGCAGCGTGGCCAGACCCATCCTTCGCAACACCGGGGACAGGTAGAACCTCAGCGCGTAGTGACACTTGGTGTTTGCGTACCGAGGGTCTATGCACAGCTTGATGCATCCACACACAAAGGTGGCCATCAGAATGAGGGCGATGTTGGGCACGTTTTCCCCCCCCTTTATCTAGAAGTTTGTACATCGCATCCCTACAAACACGATCCATTTTCGACCTCCAGATAAAGCAAAAGATGGCTGGGGTGAATGCCACAGGGCAGGAGTGAGGAATGGGCCAGACCTGCGCTGTGGCGATCAGACCTACTTCTCCGCTTTGTTTCCTGTCTTCCTAAAATAATTTGAACCATTTCCTCCGGTAGCTCTTTAAGAACAACTGGCGTTGCATATTGCTGATCCCTGCATGCCTAAGATATACTATGTGCATGTTGGGAAAGTCAATGATTTATTTAAATGACCTCACCACATTTTATAGAGCAAGGTTAGCTCAGTGCTCTCATATTTCAATCTTCTCTGACTGAACAGTCAAAACTAAATTAGTTCCTCTGGAAATGAATCTCTGCTGCCATGGTTTATGTGTTTTGATAGTGAGAAAAGATTACTGGTAATCCCTATCTCAATGAAAGACACAGATTGGTCGTGTCCTGTATAAAACAACATTTTAGGCTTCTCTCGTCTCAGAATTAGCAGCTTAGCATTGCATACAGATCCTCCCTTCAACTAAGGAACTGTGATTACAGGCAATGTGAATGAATTATTCTTGTGGATATAACAACTCCATCATCAAATATTTCATTCAGATTTTGATACAACATATGACCAGATTGTATTAGAGATTAATGTTTTAACTTTGAGAACTTGTTCTCTCACAAGAATGAAAGTTGAAAACGTACCTGTATTTAGAAGCTGGAACAGAGGGGTGAATTTTCCCAGCCCTGGGTGGTGGCAGGAGTGGAGGCAGGGGAGGGGGGTCTCAGGAAGATGGAGGGAAACCATGTCAGGATGGCTCCCCCATGCATTCCTGCCTCCAGGGCATTCCTCAGCAGCGGCCTGCTTTTGGAGGTGGACAGGGAATTTAAATAGTCGAGGTCCCTGTTAGGGGTGATTTAGCCAGTGGCAAAGCAGCCTCCCGCTGCATGGGGAGGCCACCAGCTCTATAGAGAGGGCCTCTCTGCAGCAGTCCATGGGGCCACCGTCCTCCAAAGAGAGGGCCATGAGTAGGAAAAGCGTCCCTCATGACCATAACAATCCAACTTCAGGGGTTTCCCCTCCATTTCCTGGGGCCTGTAGCCTTGCCCCTTATTCAATATTCGATTACTTATTGTCCTGCGAGGGTGTCTCCATTTTTAGCTCTCCTCGCATTCTCAGACCTACCTAGCTCTCTTAATGGGACCGTTGAGGCCCTAGAGCAGCCAGCCCTGTGACTGTGCCATCGGGAGCCTGTCTGTCATCCTTAACAGAATGGAGAGCACCAAGGCAGCCACTTGGGAGGCTCCGTGCATGAAAATAACTCCCCTGGTCTGGATCCTGGCAAGTGCAGGCTTAGGACCCCTATTTGATCTGGATGTCTGGGTCCTAAAGGAAAATCCTGCCTAAAGGGTTGATATGTTTGTCAATCTGCCACGTTACTCTCCCAATAAAGTCAATAATCAGAAGTTGAAACAGTTTAAACATGTCAGAAGAAAGGTAAAAGCAAAATACTGCAGATGATGGAAATCTGAAATAAAAACAGAACTTGCTGGAAAAACTCAGCAGATCTGGCAGCATCTGTGGAGAGAGAAACAGATTTGCTGTTTCGAGTATGTATGGTCATACGGACTCAAAACGTCAACTCTGTTTCTCTCTCCACAGATGCTGCCAGATCTGCTGAATTTTTCCAGCATTTTCTATTCGGAGAAAGGTGAATTTCTGGTCTTATAAAACATGAAAGTCTTGAGATGTGTAAATCATTTAACTCACACTCACCATCTTATTTTTCATCAACAATTTCTATCTACTTCACCTCCATTAAGTCCAATGTTATATTAAAATAAATTTGACTCATTGATGTGGTGAGGTGAGAGTGACTGCCCTTGACATCAAGGCAGCATTTGACTGAGTGTGGCATCAAAGAGCCCTAGCAAAACTGGAGTCAATGGGGATCAGGGTGAAAACTCTCTGCTGGTTGGAGTCGTACCTCACACAAAGGAAGATAGTTGTGGTTGTTGGACGTCACTCATCTCAGTTCCAGGACATCACTGCAGCAGTTCCTCAGGGTAGTGTCCTAGGCCCAACCAGCTTCAGTTGCTTCATCAATGACCTTCCTGCCATCATAAGGCCAGAAGTGGGGATGTTCACTGATGATTGCACAATGTTCGGCACCATTCATGACTCCTCAGATATTGAAGCAGTCCATATCCAAATGCAGCAAGCCCTGGACAATATCCAGGCTTGGGCTGGTAAGTGGCAAGTAACATTCGCTCCACATAAGTGCCAGGCAATGACCATCTCCAACAAGAGAGAATCTAACCATCGCCCCTTGACATTCAATGGCATTACCATCGCTGAATCCCCCACTATCAACATCCTGGGGTTACCATTGACCAGAAGCTGAACTAGACTCTCCATACAAATACTATGTCTACAAGAGCAAGTCGGAGGCTAGGAATCCTGCAACCAGAAATACAACCCCTGTTTCCCCAAAGCCTGTCCACCATCTACAAGGCACAAGTCAGGAGTGTGATGGAATACTCTCCACTTGCCTGAATGAGTGCAGCTCCAACAACAGCCAAGAAGTTTAACATAATCCAGGACAAAACAGCTCGCTTGATTAACACCACATCCACAAACATTCACTCCCTCCACCACTGACGCACAGTGGTAATAGTGTGTATCATCTACAAGATGCACTGCAGGAACTCACTAAGGCTCCTTAGACAGCATCTTCCAAACCCACAACAACTACTATCCAGAAGGACAAGGGCAACAGACAGATGGGAACGCCACCACCTGGAAGTTCCCCTCCAAGCCATTCACCATCCTGACTTGGAAATATATTGCCGTTCCTTCACTGTCGCTGGGTCAAAATCCTGGAACTCCCTCCCTAACAGCACTGTGGGTGTACCTACACCACATGGACTACAGCAGCTCAAGAAGGCATCTCACCACCACCTTCTCAAGGGCAATAAATGATATCAAAACCAGTGACACCAACATGCCATAAATGAATTTTTTAAAATGTTAATTTTCAATTTAGCTCTTTAAATAATAGTCACGAAGGAAACCACAGATGTGAACAAAAATCTTAAACTGAAAAGTAAAAACTAAAAAACTGGTTGCATGAAACCTGACATGAAAACAGAAAATGCTGGAAACCTGCATCAGGACAGACAGCTTCTGTGCGTATAGAGCTACAGGGCAGGATTTTCCCCCTGTCGGGGGCGAAGTTGAAGGGGGGGGGCGCGTGCGGGTGCGCTTCCGATCGGTGCCCCCGATTGGGGGCGAGCCACCATTTTACGTGGGCGGGCCAATTGAGGCCTGCCCAGCGCGATGTCCGCCCAGAAGCGCTATGCATTTGGGAATCCCAAAATCATGAGTGCGATCTTTCACGCATGCGCACGAAAGAGCGCACTCATCTCCCTGAGGCTAAGTTCTGCCTCAGGGAGATCAGCTGTTCTGTGACAAATATTAAAAATAGGAAAAAAAAATTCCTGACATGTCCCCGCACGTGACACTGTCACATGAGTTGGGACATGTCCATAATTTTTACAAAAACTTTAATAACATTTTTAAAAACCTATACGAAACCTCATCCTGCCCGTGGATGAGGTTTCATGCTTTTTCTAGTTCCCGCCAGGGCTCCTGGCCTGCCCGCCAACCTCAAGGTTGGACGGGCAGATCCATTAATTAAAAACAAAAACAGAATTACCTGGAAAAACTCAGCAGGTCTGGCAGCATCGGCGGAGAAGAATAAAGTTGACGTTTCGAGTCCTCATGACCCTTCAACAGAACTGAGTAAAATTAGGAGAGGGGTGAAATATAAGCTGGTTTAAGGTGGGGGGTGGGGGGTGGGGGGAGAGAAGTGAGGTGGGGGGTGGTTGTAGGGACAAGCAAGCAGTGATAGGAGCAGATAATCAAAAGATGTCACAGACAAAAGGATCAAAGAGGTGTTGAAGGTGGTGATATTATCTAAGAGAATGTGCTAATTAAGAATGGATGGCAGGACACACAAGGTACAGCTCTAGTGGGGGTGGGGTGAAATAAGACTAACAGGGCATAAAAGGTATAAATTTAAAAATAATGGAAATAGGTGGGAAAAGAAAAATCTATGTAAATTATTGGAAAAAACAAAAGGGAGGGGGAAGAAACAGAAAGAGGGTGGGGATGGAGGAGGGAGTTCAAGATCTAAAGTTGTTGATTTCAATATTCAGTCCGGAAGGCTGTAAAGTGCCTAGTCGGAAGATGAGGTGCTGTTCCTCCAGTTTGCGTTGGGCTTCACTGGAACAATGCAGCAAGCCAAGGACAGACATTTGGGCAAGAGAGCAGGGTGGAGTGTTAAAATGCCAAGCGACAGGGAGGTTTGGGTCATTCTTGCAGACATACCACAGGTGTTCTGCAAAGCGGTCGCCTAGTTTGCGTTTGGTCTCTCCAATGTAGAGGAGACCTGCCCGTAGGGTTGAAAATTCAGTTCAATGGCTTTTCATCAGAATTTAAATATTTTAGATGAATAGTTTCTACAGGTAATGAGCCGGGGAACAGTAGGGGCAGGCAAAGAACAATTGGGAACCCTGTAACTGAGTGGAGGGTGTTTCATCTTGGGTTTGGGGTCTAGGTGGGGTTTCTTTAGGGTTTGCCTGTCACCCTGAGAATGCTTCAATAGACCATTACCCATTAGACCCATTCTTGTTTATCTACAGATCTATATACATCTCAGTAATCTACACGAGATTGTACTTCTACTTCCCACTCTGTCTTAGTCATGTGACATTGCATCATAGTTACATCAGTAGTTATCGTCAGTATCAAGTTCTCCTGATGTTAACCCTTTACTCTACAGAGGGAAGGAGATAGTTAAATAATCAAAGTGATGAATGATGGTGAAAATCAAACGGAAGTAATAATGAGGGAAATTAGAGGAACAAAAGATAAATCCAGAATTACAGTTACAACAGAATAGCAAAGAAGGAAGGAAGCCAGCAAAATGTCTCCAGTGGCAGAGGAGAGAGGTGAATGAGAAGCAGATCGAGCCCATCAGTAATGAACCCTTATCCTTCCCCATTCCCAGTTGCTCTGGTGTACCAATCCTACATTAATTGGCGACTTAAGGGCCTCAATTGGGACGAGGGCAGATGGGCTGCCAATGGCCTTGCCTGCGCCCTGTAGGATCATTTCCAGTTGTGGGGGGGTGGCTGGTAGACAGCTGGAAAGACAATGCAGAATTTTATGAGTTCACCCTCCCACAGCCCCCGCTCAGTCTGCAAACACAATGGCAGAGGACTTGTAAAATCTCGCCGCTGAAGTTATTAAGGTCAATGTTAACATCAGAATGTTCTAAAACGCTTAACAGAAAGATGTGCTGTTCATTAGCTTGCATTGAGCTTCATTGGAACAGAGTAGGAGGCCAAGGATAAAGAATTCAAAGTGGGATGGAGAATTAAAGAGGCAAGTGATTGGGAGCTCAGGGCCTATACTTGAAAACAGAATGGAGATAATGGTCTCTTTGGAATTTTGAAAGGGGAAGGGAAGGGAAAATGTTTTTGGTGGTGGGATAGTATAAGAGGTGGAGGTGGCATAATAATTTTCAGAATGTTTTTCTGGTTTATTGTGAAGTAGGTTTATGGATGTGATTATAGTTGGGTCTGTCGGTGTGATTTAATTATATTTGGAGTCAATTAGACTGCAAGCTTGAAATCATCAATAGAAGCTAGGCGCAGAAATGCTAATAAGTAAACATGGATGCTGGCTTAGCATGTAAAATGTGAAGAGAATTTGCATTTTTAGATAAATGAAGGGATTGTTGGATTTCAAAGGGATGTTAGTCTGTTTTTCAACAAGCCAGATGAGCAAGGGTAAGGAGTGTGTTTATTTTTCCCAAAGATTATTGACAAGATTGTCAACATGAAAGTTTTTATATTATGAGGAAGATACAGTTTCAAAGACATATGGAACTATAGAATTTACATATTGAAGAAAGAGAAACATATATAAAGGAGAATGAAAGGCTATGTGAGAGAAGGCCATGTGACATCTAACAGGATTGTGTGAAACAGCCTTCAAGAAGCTTGCATGCCTTTGTGTAAAGTAACTGAAGTTGGAGAAAAACCATTTGGAATTCCATTGTCAAGTGGGCACTGTGTTAACTTGCTGGGTTTGTTTTAAATCTAAAATCTATTTTGGACTGTTACCTTAAAGGGGGTGTATAACTGGGAGTTAGGTTAATTAGAAATTTTAGGATTTGTTTTTGTAGTAAGTAATTGTAGTCTTATGTATGTGCTTGAAATCTTTTATTTTGTTAATAAATATTTTAATTTAATTTTTAAAATCTCTAAAGGTCTTGGTGGACTCATTGGGCTGAATTTTTCCATCAGCGAGTTGGGGGTGGGGCCCGCTCACCAGGTGAAAATGATGCGGGATGATGTCGGGTGGAACCCCTGATGTCACCCCGCCCCATTTAAATATTGAGGAAGGCAGGGGGACAGCGCGATCAACTGTCCGCCCGCTGACCTGTCAATGGCCAATTGAGGTCATTGACAGGATAATTAAAACAATTAAAGGACCTGCCCATCCAACCTGAAGGTTGGCGGGCAGGCCAAGGAGCCCCAGCGGGCTTCTGAAAAACATGAAACCTCATCCACCGGCGGGATGAGGTTTCATGTCAGTTTTTAAAAAGTTTAATAAAGTTTTTGTGCACTTTATTAACATGTCCCATCTCGTGTGACATTGTCACATGAGGGGGACATGTTAATGATTTTTTAATTTTTCTATTTTTAAAATTTGAAATTCTTTCAGCGATCTCCCTGAGGCAGCACTTAGCCTCTGGGAGATGTGCGCTCTTTTGTGCACATGCGCGATAAAGCGCACTCTCACATTTGGGGAATCTCCCCCCCCGCTCGCACAGGAAGCACACAGCGCTTCCCGTCGGGCGTCACGCTGGGCGCTTAATTGTCAGGCCCGCCTACCCGTCAAGGGCAAAATTCAGCCCATTACTTCTGAATTCAGTGCACACATCTTCTTGTAATAAATAGAAATTGGAAAACTATTGTGATAACACAACCAAGTTTCCCTTATGGATTTGGTTCTCCTGGCACACATCATCTGCCATGTCATAACAAGGGAAATAGCAAGGGATAATCAGTTGAATATGAAGGCACGTGGGATAGAAGATGATGACAAAGGGAAGCCTTGTCCAGGTAATAAAATAGGCATGGTTTTGGGCCGGATCTATGAAAGTTGGTGGTTGTGGAAAATCCTGCCTGAAATAAAAGGAAAATCTTTTGGGAACTCTGGTGTGCAAGATGGTATCATCAAGGTAATCAAGACATGAATACTGGAAGAATGGAATTGTGTTCTTATTAGAAGTGAGCTGGGAAGAAGGATAATGCAAAGGGGAAGTCAAATATGTGCATGAGGGAGAAAGGAATAGAAGGATATATTGACAGGGTGAGGTGATGTAGGGTGGGAGGATAGTCATGCGGATCCTAAAGTATAGGAGTCTTCAGCCAAATAGCCTGTTTCTTGGTTGTAAAATTCTATGTAATACTTTGTAATTAAACCGTCTGTGGGAGTCAGGAGTGCATATTGGTGGATGTCCTATCCCCAGAGAAGGAGATGGAGAAGTCAGAGTCAGAGATGAATTATGTGGTGGAGGTTAGAAGCAAAGTTAGTGGGCAGAGTTTTATTGCCTCGCTGTGGCAGGGGTGGGCTGGGAAAATGCTGTGAGCTGTTCAAAGGTCCATTGACTTCGGCAGGAGTGGGAGGGGTCGTACAACTCTCCCATTGAAATCCTGTAGCTCAAGGTGAGAGCAGGGAGTGGCACAGACATAGTCATCTATGCACTGGAAACAGAGGTTAGGGAGAGAACCTGAGTAGTACAGGATCAAAGAGTACATACATACCACCAAAAAAAGACAAACGACAAAAGACAAAAAAGCCAGCATATGCGCCGTGTCCCATAGCAGCACATTTTATTTGGAGGAAGTGAGTGGATTTAAAGGGAAAAGCTGTTCAATATGAGAACAAGTCTGCCCGGCAGAGGTGGATGGTAGTAAAGATAAACCGGTCGGGCTGTCGTACAAGGAAGGAGTGGAAGACCCAAACATGTGATCAAAGAAGCAACAGTGATAACAATGGAAGTGAGCAGGGTAAAGTATACAAAAAAAAGGCCATTGAAAAGTATAGCAGGAGTTGTTCAAGGGGAATTCTGGAAGAGAAATAACAATTAATTAAAGGAGGAGGGGGTGAGGGATGAAGAGGAAAGAAAGAGAAAGGAGGAATGGGGAGGGTGAGAGGATGAGGATGGGAGAGGGAAAAGGACAGTTGTGAGGGGAGAGAAACTAAGAGAAGGGGAGAGACAAGGATTGCCAAATATTAATAGTTGGGAAAATTACCACAGAAGGGGAAGTGGGAGTTGAAGAAAGACCTCAAATGACGCCACCATGACCAACACGTTTCCTTCACGATGCAGCCTCTGCAGCAGGTGGATACCCAAAATGCAGGTGCCCACATTAACCTATGTAGTGTGGGCACCTGCCATTGCCTTTCTAGTGAAAGGACTTTCCCCCATCCCACAGACCTTGGCAGGCAGGGTGGTGGAGATTCCAAGTGAGTAAAATCTGGCACTTATGACAGGATACTCCCGCACCTTTTACTCTCCCCATTCCATTCCCAGCTTTCCCCCCTCCAATGCCCTCACCAACACCACAACACCATGGATTTGTAGCATCTCTGTTCTGGAACAATATCTAGTTAAAAAGTGAAGTTCCGTGTGAGTACTTTGGGTTCCCTGTGGCATACACAATTCATGACTGATGTACAGGAGAGTACTTCCATCAATTTTATTAATGTTAAACAATTTATACTGCTATGAAAGATGCTGATCATACCAAGTTATATGGGAGTTGACTAGTTTAAGGTTGACTTTCATAACTGCCATTTTTCTGTAAAAGCTGTAAATGAGTGGGCTTTATTATTTTTAACAATATTCCTTTATGTATACTTTTTTTAAGGGACCTAAAAATATATTAACACTGGACAGTCAGGTTTTAATTGGGAGAAGTGTAAAGTTAAGTATAATGGGTTAGGACGCATGTGGACTCAATGAATGCATATCCATGAGCAACAACGGAAACAGGAAAACATACTATGCACGTGATAAAGGTATATGGGGAATGCCATCACTGAGGCAAATGGAACACAGGAATGTTTAATCATAACTTGAATCACTTTAGTATAACCCTGGAGTGGAATTTCTGTAGGGTTCTCCAAATGGTCTGCTAGAACCACAGTGGATGATTGGTGGAAATTCCTGGAAAATCTCATGACTGCCGTTTATGACTTTTGTATGGGATTTCCTCCTGAATTACAAGGAGAGATCAGGATAGCCTCCCTGGAAACTCCAGGCACTTGTCCATTTTACCCAATCTTCAAATATAAATGGATGCATTGAAAAGGATTCACAGAAGAATTGGAAAGATGACTCCACCGTTTAAATGCTATTAAATCTGTTTTCTCACCTCAAGAAGAAATGCTAGAGAAAGGGCATGATGCACGGTTTCAAATGCTAAAAGACACGGTTAAGTTTATTAAATGTTAATTAGCAAATTAGAGGAGATAATCAGAAGAATGTTTTTCTTCTTCCTATAGGGAAGTAGCAATATGATATGGGCTAACTGTATGAGCTGTTTGGTAACTAAATTTGCTCCATGCTAATAAGGTGCCAGTTTAGTATTACCTTTGCTTTTCTGTGGGATACATACTCTAACTCTAAATTTGTACAAGTTTTATAGCAAGAGGGAATTATTCATTGATATGGAGTGTTCTCAAATCTCCAAGAATATGCACATATAGCCTCCCAAGAAAGCCAGCACCAGGTGTGTCAGGGATGTAGCCTGCTAGATCACTGAGAGATCAGAAAGTTGTGAATCTATAGCTGCAAAAGAGCAAAAACAGATCATACTCACTAACTTTAAAAAAACTCTACTATTGTAGCCATTCGTATATATGTTAGCCTCTCATCTTCAGTCTACTAACAGCTGTATAAAGACTAAATAAGCTCATTTTGGATCAATTCAAATTTCAATTTTTATGTATTGTTCTTTCATTTTTTCACTTCTCTCTCTTCCAGACATAAGACTATTTCACTTTCTACTGACTGACAAGTTATAAATGAAATGCAGTAAGAAATTTTTTCACAGTACCAATCAGACTGAACATTTCAGACTAAGTGATGACAAACAGTAGAAACACTAAACTCAGTTTAAATTTAGCCTATTACCATCTTCAAAGCTCCTACCTAGGCAATGTAATGGCTTATAGACTGACATTCTCCCAAACACAATAAGCACAACTATTCCTGTAGGAATATATTGCTTTCAAATAATTACTTTTTTAACAGTAATCTTAGGCAACCAGCGCAGCATTTTGGTCATAAATCAATAACAATCAGAAAAGATAAAAGTGGAAACTTGCTTTTTATCTTTAAAAAGAATTACCCTACTAAGCAAATAAGCTTCATTAATTTTTAAGAGGCACAGAAGATGGATAGAATAAAGAAATATTTATACATCCCTCTCAAAGGTTAGCATTCAGTAAAGAGTAAGTTGATCAAAGGTTTGTAAAACTAATCCTCAATCTTTGATTTCGCTAGTTTTTTATCTAACTAATTAAAGATTGGCTAGACTTGTATAGCATCCGCTATAGGCTTTCTGCATCGTGAGTTGTCTTGGATTGGAGCTTGCAGAACAAATATTTTTGTGCACCAATACACCTACAACAACTGTCGGTGGAACTTTCCATTCCGGTACTAAGCCGCCCCGTGGTGGAGGCAGGAATGGGTAAGTCTTTCTCGCTGCGGAGGCTGGTGGGAATTTGCGCCGAATCGCGCAATGCTGGCCTAATTAATTATGCAATTGGAGGTTTCCCGACATTTTGCACGGCAGGGTGGGCTGGATGGCACACGCCCCACCGTCTTATCCATACTTAAAAGGTGCCCGAGCGTCAGCCTACCCACCGTTCAAGGAGGAGACGGCCCACCAACCACAGGGAGCTCCGGCCTCCAGATTCAGTGACGCCTTCCCGGAAGTCCTGCTGGATGAAGTGGAGGAGAGGAGGGATGCCCTCTACTCAGAGGATGGAAGGCGGAGGCCAAGGCGGCAAACGGACCTAGCGTGGGAGGAAGCGCCAAGAAGGGTAGTCAGTGCCCACAGCCTTCACCGGAGGGCTGTCCTGCAGCGCAGGAAACACACGCATGACCTCATCCGCTCTGCCTGGGTAAGTGAAGCCTCAGCTGCTCACACTCGCCTCACTGAGTGGTAGAGGGAACATGAGCCTCAGTGGCAATGTGATAAGGTCATGGCCCCACTATAGTCCATCTAGTCGTCAACTGGAGAGGCCGCTGTCCCTCACCCTTCCACACAGAGAGCTCACATGCTGTCTGGGAGACGGGGGAAGTAGGAAGGGCACCAACAAGCGCTGCTAATGACATACCTCTGTGAGCCTCATCCTTATATCTACATGTTTTCACTGCTCTGGAGGGTGCTGCCCCAGAGCCCTGGTGGAGAACCTGCAGTGCAACAATCAGGTGGCACACAATCCAGTGGGCTATATGTGAGACTGGAAGCATAAGAAAGATACATGAAACCCAATAGCTCTCAACTCCTTCTTCTCTCTGTGCGCAGGAATAGTTAAGGCACAAGGGGAGAGAGAGGGAGAAGATGGGAGGGGGTTTGCATGATTTCAAGAACCTGTCGGACTTTGAGGAGCAGACAGCCTAGCTGGCAGGGGAGGAGCCTGAATGAGCCTGCGGAGATGGGGAGGGCGGTTTGTGACCCCCATCCAGTAAGGAACCATGCACGTCAGCGTAACCTAAGGGTCACACATTCCTCCATGTTTAAGGCAGCTCATGCAGTCACTTGCTTACTCCTCTCTCACTTACAGGCTACAGCAGGAAGAGGGCAATTAAGGCAAGAGGACAAAGCCCTGTCCACAGTCACACTAGCCCACAGAGGACCCAGGATACTGGGGAGGAGGAAGAAAGTGCAACTGTAGAGGCAGCACAACAGTCGCCTGACCCTCCACCAGCGCAGAGACACACACCTTAGTGGGTACTAGATGTAGTTCAGGAAGGGTCTCGGCAGGGTCAGCCAAGCTCACCATACTTGGAACACAGCTGGGGTAGAGGCATCTGCGATGTCCAAGTCCGATGACAAGCCTTTGGGATTGACCATCCACGAGATGCTGGAGAGGCAGCAGGAAGCGGGTGACCATCAGGCAGCAGTGGCGGAGGCCCACAACAGTGCAGTACCTGAGGCAGAGAAGCCCTTCTGCCTACTCTCCGATGAAGTGGTTCCAACCTGTGCATGTGTGGAGGTCTCCATGGGGAGGGTGGCGAACTCCATGGAGAACCTTGTTCAGCAGATTCTGCTGGAGATGCGCACAGACCTGCACTCCATCACCTTAGCCATGCAGTGGCTATGCAAGAAGGGGACGGGGCACCTTGACCAGGTGCCCCTTCCCCTCAAGGAATCAGGTAGAGGCTCTTCGGCACCCAAAGAGAGGAGGAGTGGCAGTTGGACACCCCAGGGATCTCCGCTCAGGACTCTCTGAGTGTGTCTGTCTCCTCTGAATCCCCTTTGCCTGTGACCCCTTCAGTCTCATCCTCTGTGACTGCAGAGGGAGCAGCTGCCCCACAGCAGGACAGCCAAAGTGAGCTGGGGTCTCCCAGGCCTCGGATCTCCAGACAACCGCAGCCAAGGTCATCCAAGACAAGAGGGCAAAGCGGTCAGCAGGCTGCCTCCACCCCTGCTGCAGATGCTGGGGGAGCACCTAGACGCAGTGGGAGGGAATGAGAGATTAACGAGTTTGATTTCATATGTGGTTGCACGGGTGCAGTGTCATGAAAATATAGTTTTCATAATATTATTGAGATTTATTGTAAAGGTAGGTTAATAGTGGGGTTTGGATAAGTTTCTCTGTGTGTAGGGGTGTGTGTGTGTGTGTATGTGTGTGTGTGTATGTGTAGGTGTGTGTGTGGGTGTGTGTGTGTGTAGGTGTATGTGTTTGTGTTTGTGTGTGTGTGTGTGTGTGTGTGTGTGTGTATGTGTAGGTGTGTGTGTGGGTGTGTGTGTGTGTAGGTGTATGTGTTTGTGTTTGTGTTTGTGTGTGTGTGTGTGTGATTTAATTGATTTGAAGACAGCTAATCTGGAACTTTTGAGTTATCAAAAGGGAAGCTAGGTTTGAAATACTAATTACGTAAACATGGCTGGAGTTTTAGAATGTGAGGTGTGAGGAACATTTGCATTTTTAGATAAACCAGAGTAGTGAATTTCAAAGAGATGGAAAGGTATTACTCCTAGCCATAAAAGGCTAAGCCAAACAGTGTGTTTATTTTTCCCAAAGGTTACTGATAATATGAGTACTGTGAAAGATTTATATTATGAGAAAAGTAAAGCTGCAAAGACACATTGGAACAATGGAATTTACATTAAAAATGAGCTGATGTCATGTGTAAGAGGAGAAGGCAATCTAAGATCTAACACAAGTGTGAAAAGCCTCCAGCCTCTGAGCATCAAGTTGCTGTCTACAGGAACCGAAGCTAAGAAAACTCACTGTGAATATCACAATCCAGGGTATTGTGTAGCTTTGCCTGGGTCTGTTTAACCCTATTTGATTTTACTGTTGCCTTAACGGAGGTGTAACTGGGAGTCAGATTAATTAGGGGAGCTAGCGTTATCATAGTAGTAATTTGTATGTATGTGCTTAAAATCTTTTCTTTTTATTAATAAATGTTTAATTTATTTTTGTAAAAAACCTCTAAGACTGGGTGGACTTATTACTACTGAATTCAAGGCACACACTTCGAAATAAAATACCAATTGCAAAACAGTTGTGGCAGCTGTTTCATGTTCCCCTCTGGGATTTG
Source organism: Cetorhinus maximus (assembly GCF_964194155.1). Classification (NCBI taxonomy): domain Eukaryota; kingdom Metazoa; phylum Chordata; class Chondrichthyes; order Lamniformes; family Cetorhinidae; genus Cetorhinus; species Cetorhinus maximus. The sequence continues at coordinate 12,231,202 of NC_135883.1, read as the reverse complement.
AGCAGCTTGGCATTTACCATCCACTGTGCTGTAACAGCACTATGATTGTTAATCTTATGACCTTTTTGTAAATATTGTACACTTGCGCTTTAATGAGGTCTGATTTGGTTTATTTGCGATGTAGTCTTTAACCTTGTGCATGCTCCCCCACCCCGCACCCCAGACGTCTTTCAAGGGACACTCTAGCCTTAGTCCATGTCCCCTGGAATCAGGCATGTACACAAAGACAAAGGCCTGTGCCACGTCCCTTGTGAGCCATGTGCAAGAAGTCTCCCTTGCATGCTGAGCCATTACCCTTCACATGCTCATCTGTCCCAATGCCCTAACATTGTAAATACTACATACTGGGGTTCCTCTCCAGTTGTTCAGTTGAGATGACCTGCATCTCCAACCTCTCCTGATGACCTAGTTCCCATGCAGCATCTCGAGATCTCCACCATGAGGCATAATTTGGAGCAGCCATTATTATTGTGGCATTTAGCATCCAGTCAAATACATTTATCCTTCCTTGCATCACCCATGCCCTCCCCCCCCACCCCATAGCCATTGACATATTTGCCATAGGCGTAACATTTGACCTCCCCACTGTTACCCTTCAACTGTCCCCCATCACCCTCCTTCCAGTGCAGGTGAATGTCCACATCCCCTACCTTCCCGAGGAGCCCACCCCATGGCTGCCCACCTCGTTCTGCTGAACCCCAGAATCCACCTCTCATTCTACATCCCCTCCAACAACCCTCAGCACTCCTTCCCCCATTGCCGTACCTTCACCCTCCCACCCTAACTACTCCCACTTCCCCCTTTAACCCTCACTATCCCTTCCTATACCCAGTTCCCTGAGTATGGCCCCCAGGTCTCCTCCATTGACACTATAGACCCCTCTCTCTAAGCTCCCTTCCCGCTCTGCACCCCGCCCCCCCATGCCCATCCACACCTGCACACCACCCCCATGCCCAATCACAGCTGCACAACCCCCCATGCATATTCACACCTGCACACGCACCCCTGTGCCCGTTCATGCCTGCACATCCCCCACCTCACCTGCACTCCAGCATTGCCGTTCCCACCCTCCCGCTCCATACCAGCAGCTCATGCACTCGTGACTCCCGCAGCATCTCTTTCTTACCCCTGCTTCCCCCAACCTCCCCCACCCTCCTCTAGGCTCCTACCTCTCCATTTCTCTCCTCCCCATTTAATCCCCTTCCCAGCACAGGCCATCGCTGCCCAACAGTACCTTCTGCAGCTGTCCACCTGCAGCTTGAAGATCCAAACCGTGGAAGATACTACTGCTTGAAGAGTGATCTCCTGGAGGCTGCTGCGCAGAGAAGATCCATGTGGTTGATGCTCCAGCCACCCAATGCTGCACATGTTGTTCCAGGGTCTGGTCACTAGAGGCCTCCATACGCTCTTCTGATCTCCATGAGCTACCCCAGGCCTTCTTGCAGGTAAGTCAGACATTTGGACGCTACGTTGGTCCGGATGTGTTCTGGACCCGCATGAAAATCCACTGCCGGCACGGATGATTAGGCGGGGGTTATGATTCGGGTCGGGCCTTCATCTGCATCCCATTAACGGGATGCAAAGCGGTTTCACGCTGGCCTCTGGCGGGACTGGCGACCCGTCATGACGGTCGGGAGAGCATGTTCCCGCCGTCAGGAAACCGACGTTTCGGCCGCATTGTCCCCAACCCGCCCGCCATTAAACCTCGGCCAATTAGAGTCGACTTGCCAACCAATTAGCGTCCTTTTCTCCTGTGGTATAAATTGTCATGATCATCTAAAAGTTGGCATTCTTGTGTTTGATCTGATGACTGCAAGATGAAAAGCTTTGGCAACGCGTCTGTCTTTTCAGCAATATACAAGTCTTGAACTATATCAATCTGCAAGCAAATTGCACATGTACATGCACGATGTAAGTGCTGTTCATGTACTCATAATGCCCCAAAGCACTTTGGAACTAATGGACAGCTTTGGAAGTGGAATCAATATTGTTATTAAGACAAAGTTGGCAAACAGTTACAGACGAGAATGTCTCATGAACAGTGAATGAATAATTGACCAAATGGGATGATTGTTGAGAGAGGAATGTTGGCCAAGACAGCAGGAGAACTCACTGAGGCAGGGGTCAGGAGTATATGTGTTAAGTGCCGTTACAGTGATGTAACTAATGTGCTGTATAGCCTTTGAAAGAAAACATATAATGTGTGTAAATGGTGTATACTACAGCAAGGTCATCAAATGAACATTAAATATACACAAAGATAAAAGCAAAAAACTGCAGATGCTGGAAATCCAAAACAAAAATAAAAATACCTGAAAAAACTCAGCAGGTCTGGCAGCATCTGCGGAGAGGAACACAGTTAACGTTTTGAGTCCGTATGATTCTTTAACAGAACGAAGGAAAAATTGAAAAGAGGTGAAATATAAGCTGGTTTAAGGGGGGAGGGGGTTAGAGCTGTATAGAGGGCCAGTGATAGGTGGAGATTGCCAAAAGATGTCATAGACAAAAGGACAAAGAGGTGTTGAAGGTGGTGATATTATCTAAGGAATGTGCAGCCTTCCGGGCTGAATATTGAGTTCAACAATTTTAGATCATGAATTCTCTCCTCCATCCCCACCCCCTTTCCGATCCCCCCCTTTTTTCCCCCAATAATTTATATAGATTTTTCTTTTCCCACCTATTTCCATTATTTTTAAATGTATTTCCATCCATTGTTTTATCTCTACCTTTTAGCCTATTTCGATCCCTTCCCTTCACCCGACTAGAGCTATCTGTACCTTGCTCGTCCTGCTTTCTACCCTTAATTAGCACATTCCTTAGATAATATCACAACCTTCAACACCTCTTTGTCATTTTGTCTATGACATATTTTGGTTATCTCTACCTATCACTGGCCCTCTATCCAGCTCTACCTGTCCCCCCCTCCACACACACCCCCCCCCCCACCCCCCACCTTAAACCAGCTTATATTTCACCTCTCTTCTATTTTTACTTAGTTCTGTTGAAGAGTCATACGGACTCAAAACGTTAACTGTGTTCCTCTCCGCAGATGCTGCCAGACCTGCTGAGTTTTTCCAGGCATTTTTATTTTTGTATTAAATATACACATGTTTGCGAGAATGGCAAGAAATAGTCAGGTGTTATAAGTTTCCTTTAAATCTATGAGCAGGAAACAATCCCTGTTCTCAAAAGGGCAGATCCAAGGTTGGGATTGGGCCTCATTTAAATGAGATTGGTGAGTTGCAGGCATGAGCTGGGCATCCCCAGACATCTCACTGGTCATTTGGCATTGGATTTCAGACTACTGAGTTTTCCTGAAATGGCTCTCGGGTAGAATTTAGGAGAGAGGAAACCGGGAGAGATTGGGAGAGGGGGAATAGGCCTGTGCATATTGTCCATATTGAACAATTTGCCACCTATTTTATGCTTGTAAAATGGGCACAGCATGAATCAATTTCCAGGCCAAACCACACAATTTACAGGCAAATACACTAGTATATAAATGTATAAAACAAAAACAGAATTACCTGGAAAAACTCAGCAGGTCTGGCAGCATCGGCGGAGAAGAAAAGAGTCGACGTTTCGAGTCCTCATGACCCTTCAGCAGAACTGAGTATAGTTAGGAGAGGGGTGAAATATAAGCTGGTTTAAGGTGGGGGGCGGGGGGAGAGAGAAGTTGAGGGTGGGGTAGTTGTAGGGACAAGCAAGCAGTGATAGGAGCAGATAATCAAAAGATGTCACAGACAAAAGGATCAAAGAGGTGTTGAAGGTGGTGATATTATCTAAGAAAAGTGCTAATTAAGAATGGATGGCAGGACACTCAAGGTACAGCTCTAGTGGGGATGGGGTGGAAAGACTGACAAGGTATTAGTTGTAGATTTAAAAATAATGGAAATAGGTGGGAAAAGAAAAATCTATATAAATTATTGAAAAAAACAAAAGGGAGGGGGAAGAAACGGGGTGGGGATGGTGGGAGGGAGTTTAAGATCTAAAGTTGTTGAATTCAATATTCAGCCCGGAAGGCTGTAAAGTGCCTAGTCGGAAGATGAGGTGCTGTTCCTCCAGTTTGCGTGGGGCTTCACTGGAACAATGCAGCAAACCAAGGACAGACATGTGGGCAAGAGAGCAGGGAGGTTTGGGTCTTTCTTGCGGACAGACCGCAGGTGTTCTGCAAAGCGGTCACCCAGTTTGCATTTGGTCTCTCCAATGTAGAGGAGACTGCATTGGGAGCAACGAATGCAGTAGACTAAGTTAGGGGAAATGCAAGTGAAATGCTGCTTCACTTGAAAGGAGTGTTTGGGCCCATGGACGGTGAGGAGAGAGGAAGTGAAGGGGCAGGTGTTGCATCTTCTGCGTGGGTATGGGGAGGTGCCATAGGTGGGGGTTGAAGAGTAGGGGGTGATGGAGGAGTGGACCAGGGTGTCCCAGGGGCAATGATCCCTACGGAATGCCGCCAGGGGGGGTGAAGGGAAGATGTGTTTGGTGGTGGCATCATGCTGGAGTTGGCGGAAATGGCAGAGGATGATCCTTTGAATGCGGAGGCTGGTGGGATGATAAGTGAGGACAAGGGGGACCCTATCATGTTTCTGGGAGGGAGGAGAAGGCGTGAGGGCGGATGCGCGGGAGATGGGCCGGACACGGTTGAGGGCCCTGTCAACGACCGTGGGTGGAAAACCTCGGTTAAGGAAGAAGGAGGACATGTCAGAGGAACTGTTTTTGAAGGTAGCATCATCAGAACAGATGCGACGGAGGCGAAGGAACTGAAAGAATGGGATGGAGTCCTTACAGGAGGCGGGTTGTGAGAAGCTGTAGTCGAGGTAGCTGTGGGAGTCAGTAGGCTTGTAATGGATATTGTGGACAGTCTATCATCAGAAATTGAGACAGAGAGGTCAAGGAAGGGAAGGGAAGTGTCAGAGATGGACCATGTGAAAATGATGGAGGGGTGGAGATTGGAAGCAAAATTAATAAATTTTTCCAAGTCCAGACGAGAGCATGAAGCTGCACCGAAGTAATCATCGATGTACCGGAGAAAGAGCTGTGGGAGGGGGCCGGAGTAGGACTGGAACAAGGAATGTTCCACATACCCCATAAAGAGACAGGCATAGCTGGGCCCCATGTGGGTACCCATAGCCACACCTTTTATTTGGAGGAAGTGAGAGGAGTTAAAGGAGAAATTGTTCAGTGTGAGAACAAGTTCAGCCAGACGGAGGAGGGTAGTGGTGGATGGGGATTGTTCGGGCCTCTGTTCAATGAAGAAGCTAAGGGTCATCAGACCATCCTGGTGGGGGATTGAGGTGTAGAGGTATTGGACGTCCATGGTGAAGAGGAAGCAGTTGGGGCCAGGGAACTGGAAATTGTTGATGTGACGTAAGGTGTCAGAGGAATCATGGATGTAGGTGGGAAGGGACTGGACAAGGGGAGAGAGAAGGGAGTCAAGATAACGAGAAATGAGTTCCATGGGGCAGGAACAGGCTGACACGATCGGTCTGCCGGGACAGTTCTGTTTGTGGATTTTGGGTGGGAGGTAGAAGCGGGCCGTCCGAGGTTGGGCGACTATCAGGTTGGAAGCTGTGGGAGGAAGATCTCCAGAGGAGATGAGGTCAGTGACAGTCCTGGAAACAATGGCTTGATGTTCAGTGGTGGGGTCATGGTCCAGGGAGAGGTAGGAGGAAGTGTCTGCGAGTTGACGCTCAGCCTCCCCGAGGTAGAGGTCAGTGCGCCAGACAACAACAGCACCACCCTTGTCAGCGGGTTTGATGACAATGTTGGGGTTGGACCTGAGAGAACGGAGTGCAGTAAGTTCAGAGAGAGACAGATTAGAATGGGTGAGAGGAGCAGAGAAATTGAGACGGCTAATGTCATGCCGACAGTTCTCAATGAAAAGATCAAGAGAAGGTAAGAATCCAGAGGGAGGGGTCCAGGTGGAGGGGAAATATTGGAGGTGGGTAAAAAGATCCGTTGAATGGGGAGAGGACTCCTGCCCAAAGAAGTGAGCACGGAGACGAAGATGGCGGAAGAAGAGTTCAGCATCGTGCCGAGCCCGAAATTCATTGAGATGAGGGCGTAAGGGTATGAAGCTAAGTCCTTTGCTGAGCACTGAACGTTCAGCGTCGGAGAGGGGAAGGTCAGGGGGTATAGTGAATATGCGGCTGGGGCTGGGATTGGAAGATGGGGTGGGGACGGAGGGACAAGCAGGGGTGGAGTGTCCCAGATGGGTATTGGTGTCGATGAGTTGTTGGAGCTTGCATTCCTTCGCACTTGAGAGAAAGAGAAAAAGTTTCTTGCTGAGGCGTTGAAATGTACAATTTCACTATCCAGTACATAGGTTAACTGAGCAGAGTGTGGTATTTTATAGTCATGATATTACAATAGCACAATTGCGATTTTAGTTTTTAAAAACTATTATAGTTCAAATGTTTAAGAATTCTCTAGATGTTTCATCTCTCTAATTAATTTAACACTTATAGTTCACAAAAACAGAAAATTAAACTTGAGCAAGATATGCCCCAGCGAACAACTGACAATATGATTACTCACAACTATTAATTTTCATGTTGCACTCTGCCTCAGTAGTAGCAAACCAGGAAGACAAGTTAATTATTTGTCAACAGCATTTATTATTAGCATATAAAGATGATAATTTGTTTTGTGGCTGTACAAATTTTATTTGTGTTATTATTTGATCAGCAAACAGATAAGCTCTAACCATAGTGATGCCTAAACCTGCAGATCCATTTATGTTCTATTTCTTTGTAATGAGCAAAAGCCCCTCAATCGTTTTTATTGCCCCCCCTTTCCCACATTTCGCTCTGATTCTGCCCTTCTCCGCCTCCCGGCTATACAATCATCATGAGTGTTTCACTCCACCCGTCTGAGGTAGAGGTCTTGGATTACGGTAACCCTTCTAACACGGGTGTAATAAAATAAAAGGAAAATACTGTGGATACTGGAAATCTGAAATAAAAACAGAAATTGAAAGTGCTGGAAAAATTTAGCAAGCTTGGCGGCACTTGCAGGAGAGAGAAACAATTAACGTTTCAAGTCCAACATGAAGGGTCACATTGGACTCGAAACATTAACTCTGTTTCTCCGCACGGTTGCTTCCAGACCTGCTGAGTTTTTCCAGCATTTTCTGTTCATATTTACGCACATTACAACTCCCACATCATAACCATTCCTGCTGTCCCAGTTGTCACTGTACTGCCACTTTTATTGATTTTAACCAAATTGCATTGAGCAGAATTGCAAAAATGACCACAAATGGATGGAGGCTCTGAAACTATCAATAATGCAAGTGAATTGGAAAAAAGGGACCATATTCGTATGTTACCCATGCAAACAAAATAAGTGCTAACTATAAATGCATTTTCCAGTGAATTATATTAATGTTATTTTCTTGTTAACTAGGATTAGGAATGATCTTGCAAGGTGAGGCCAAAGAATTAGTGATTTTTGTACATCATCATGTCATGCCTGTTTTCCCTCACTGCCTTGGATCAATCCAGTTTGGAATTGCTTAAGCCAATCAAGCTCCCCACTGTAATGATTATCTGAATATCCATGACAAGTAAATCTGCTTTACTTATCTTGATTTAATTCCGTGAAGCGTCAAATCTAACGATTTAATGCTCGTAATCCATCAATTATACAGGGTAAATCTGACATTGTACCACTGTCTAATATTATGGATTAAAAAAGGGCCAAAGATTCACAGGGGATCGAATTTTTCAATTATGATTGTGTATGCTGTTTGCTTTTCTCTGAATCACTCTAAAGTCCCTGAAAAGATGTGTCAGGCTTGTGTTGCAACAGATTTTTAAGAATTAAGCAATTTGTTTGGTTGTGATCTTGGTCCTTAAGCTATAGTTAGACACAGAAACATCCAGCATGTTGCAATGAGTTAAATGAATAGATATCCTGCTGTTAGTGATGTTGGGCAGAATTTAATGTTCCTGATGGGGGTCCTGCTCACTGGTTGCAGAAATCTGCATGGTTTCTGTGGGAGAGGCACAAGCAAATCAGATATCGCCCAGGGAGTTAGCTCACCAGGGTTGGGCCTTCCCTGTGATTAAGGACCCTGACCACAGAAATCTTGCCCACCAAGTGTTGAATGCCAGAGGCAGGCAGCTCTCCATTGCTGGCAACACCAGTGGGAGAAGTGGCTGTTGCCTTTAGTGCTGCAGGAAATTTACCAGTGATCATTGCTGGATCCCTGGACCCAGTGGGTCACGAAGAGGGGTTTGCAGGAGAGGGGGAGCAGGGCGATCGGAGGCAAGGGCAGATAGGTGGCTTTCAGTGGCCCTTACCTTCCCGGTGCCAACTCTCTCATTCGGGGACAGTGTGCCTGGCAAAGAAGGACTTCCACTCCCCCTCCCACCCCTCCCACCAACAAGGGGACAGGCAAACCCGGCAGAGTTTGCTGGGCGGCCTTGAGGGGGACACAGGGAAGTGCGCGGCTCCCGTTTAATCTCTGACCCGCCACTAACTTGCTCAGGGATAATTGGCGTCAATTGGCTGATTAATGAGCCCAATTGACATCCTGCTGCAAGCAGAAGAGTTTCATGCACGAGCCCCTTCCCACCTTCAACTTAATCGTGGGAGGTTTTCCTGCCACCGGGAGGCTGATGTGAGGCCTCTCCCACATTTAAGTGGGCCCTGCTGCCTTATTTCCTGTTGTGAAGGGGTTGGATTAAATTCCTCCCATTCACTAAGGGATACATTGTGGTTATGATACCAGAATGTCCCCTTGCTCGTCTTTGAATCAAAATCCACGGGATCTTTTGCATCCCCCTTTGGAGGGCAGACAGAACGATGGTTTAATGTCATCCCGGAAGATAGCACTTCTGACAATGCAGCTGTCCCTCAGCACTACACTGAAGCATCAGCCTTGACGCAAACTCAAGTTTATGAAGACAGACTTGAACCCATGATCTTAATGCTCAGAGGCGAGACTGTGAAGACTGAGCTCAGACTGAAACGAACTCTCGAAAAAAGACAATAAATAAAACTTCTGTAACTCTCTTCAGTGACTGGTTCAAAATCAGTTTATAATCAGTTTTTTTTAAACTCGTGTTTAGCTTAATAATAAATATATTTTTTTCAAACATATTTTCTTTGACATACTTTTTGTTTAAATTTGGTTAATCATGTTAAAATCTATGCCTATCCTATGCAATGTACTTTTATTGCCTTATTTTATTTATTGAAATCCAATTATATAATGGAATTTTGATTTTGTTTAGACATTTCTATCATCAAGCCCTGTTCATAGGAAACCACACTTAATAGAGGGAGGCTTGATAATGCTTCTGCAGTTTGTTTCATCTTCCAGGCGCTATTGTTATTATCATGTCATTAGGCATCAAAATGCAGACTTCAAAGCAATTTGCAGCAGGGTTGTCACTTGATGCAGATGCCTGGCTGCTTTGTTCTGATAAAGTTAGCCATCTCGCTACAATAACACACAACCCGCTTGTTAAAAAAATATAATCTACAGAGAGATCATCTTGTAATCATTTTTCATTCCAACGGTTGTTGCATTCAAAAAGAAAATGATGAATGGAGCTATGATGTAGTTCTGACTGAATATGTGAACCCATGATTGAACATACTGCCCTTGACCTTGAGCGCCTCCATTGAAACAGTAAACACTGACGGCTTATTGTTTATCATAGAAGGTGGAAAAGAGAAAATGCTGACCAAAGATGTCAGATTCCTTGACACTTCAGGACACCTTCCTGTCTATTGTTGGATGAGCAAAATGTTAACCCTATAGACTCACCATCTTTACGTGATTCAATGTGTAGTTCAGTGGCCTCATGTAGTGTTGAAATAAAATTGCATTTATGGTCTCTCAGAAATTCACTGATCACGACAACAAAAAATAACTCAACAGCAATAAACATGGGCACTAATTCTATCTCTCATTACACCACAGCCATTAGCAACTGTCCTATTATATACCAGTTAATTTTTTCATGGAATTGCACACAGAAGAGTAACATTCTCAAGGGTATTCTCCCAGGCTCTTATCGTAACTTTGGCGACTGATCAATAGAATTCCCGAAGAAATGATGCGAACAGCTGTTTAAGTCATTTCCTTAGGGCTTCTGCCAAAATTATGGTGGGAGATCAGGAGAACCCCCCTGAATAAATGGTGCTCCAGAGAACCAAGAGAAATCAAGAATCAAGGCCTTCGGATAAAAGTGGGGTTGGAAACCGGGAACTCATTAAAGTGATACATTTCTTATTTTCATATATCCATAAAAGACTTCCATGTCCACATTTATAATGCTTGCTATGTAAACGTATACTGTATTTATGTCTTCTACCAGTGGTGACTATGTATCATCTCTGAAGAGGAGAGGATTTAATGAATAAATAAATTTGAAATAGGAATTTATAATTGAAAAAATGACAGGATTCAGTTGTAAGATATTTTTTATTACACATTATACATAGGTAATCTTTTTTTAACCTTCTGATTTTATTAATTAATTCAAACCACAGACCAGAGTCAAGTACCTGTCAGCTGCTGAGGAGGCATGACCTTTGTGTCAAACTAAGCACCATTTTGGGCCATTTTATTTACGCACTGCCATTCCCCCCACTTGTCTACTCATCCTGAATTGTCCAAAGTCAGATATTTGCAAATAGGTTGCGCTGGTAAATGGAAGTAACATTTGGCCATACAAGTGCCAGGCAATGACTACTTCCAACAAGAGAGAATCTAACCACTTCCTTGTGATATTCATCGGCATTACCATCACTGAATCTCGCATCATCAACATCCTGGAGGTTACCATTGACCAGAAACTTGAATGGACCAGCCATATAAATACTGTGGCTACAAGAACAGGTTAGAAGCTGTGAACTCTGCAGCAAGTAACTCATCTCCTGACTTCCCAAAGCCCATCCACCATCAATGAGGCACAAGTTAGGGGTGTGATGGAATACTCTCCACTTGCCAGGATGAGTGCAGCTCTAACAACACTCAAGAAGCTTGATGCCATCCAGGACAAAGTAGCCTGTTTGATCGGCATCCCATCCACCACCTTAATCATTCACTTCCACCACCACCAACACACAATGGCAGCAGCGTGTACCATCTACAAGATGCACTGCAGCAATTCACCAAGGCTCCTTCGACAGCGTCTTCCAAACCTGTAACCTCTAACACCTAAAAGAAAAGGGCAGCAGGTGCATGGGAACACCACCTTCTGAAAGCTCCCTTCAAATTGCACACCATCCTGATTTGAAACTATATTGCTGTTCCTTGGCTATTGCTGGATCAAAATCCTGGAACTCCCTCTCTAACAGCACTGTGGGTGTATCTACACCACATGAACTGCAACTTCAAGAAGGTGGCTCACCACCACTTTCTTAAGGGCAATTAGGGATGGGCTCACCTTGTCAACATCACTCACATCCCACACATGAATAAAAGAAAAAGCAGAATTCTGTTTCTGTTGGCACTTAGCCTTAATTCTGTCAGATATGTGGCATAACGCTTTAAAACCTATATATTATAAAGGGACCTATGTCATCTAAAAGTGCTGCTTTGTACTTTGACTTGAGGGAAATGTTGACATATCATTTCCACCTTATTTTTTGACTTGACCCAGGTTTTTGATTGCTATGTCATTTTCAAATCAGGCTAAATCTCCCTCTCGAAGGTTAAAAGTTTTTTGACATCTGATGTGAATTGAAGACTAAAAAGCAACTGCTAATGTGCTCATCAATTATGGGAGTGATGTTCTTATAACATAAGTCTCAGGTGATTCAAGCCAGAAAGCAGCTTTAATGCAATCAGGCAGCAACTCCATCCCACACGCATGCAGCAAATATAGGGACTACCAGTAAAAGTAGATTGAAAAGGAGCACTTAGTGAAATGCAACACATCATGACACAGCAAGTTAAATTGTGCAACATCATTTCACATTTGTTTCCTGAAAATAACATCTTTCGATCAATAGTGTTGTTCTTATTTGTCTTTAGTGATAAATACATTATTGCATACAATTATCTGTCAGACTAAACAAGCTCGGCAGAAGGAAAATAAAGGCAAAAGTCAGTTGAAGCTTGGCCTTGAATTCCTGCCTTTCTGTTAAGGATATTCTTATCTGATGTTACGATGATGTAACAAGGCACTGTACATATTGAAATATAACAACTTTTATTATAGCGTGCTGCTGATTAATTTGGTGTTGTCATTGAGTTAAGTGAAAGCTGTACATGAAAGCTAGCATTGCTGTTATTTATTACAGCTAATTGTAGCTAACATTGAGTAATGAAAGCTGGCTCTTTGCAATTACCCCGATGTCTATCATGAAGAAGTGATTTCCTGAATATGCTCCTTCAAAATTCTGGAAAATCAAATATCTTTTTGAAGTGAAAAAAAAATGGTTGAATAGACTTTAGACATTTAGAAATAGAGTTTAAGAAGTGTATTTAAATGAGCATTTGACTAAAGATAAAGAAAGTAAAACTGCTAATGCTGGAAATCTGCACTAAAATAGAAAACGTTTGAAATACACAGCAGGTCAATTCAACATTTGAAAGAGGAAGATAAATTAGCATAATGAGTAAGACCCTTTATCACAGCTTCATTGTTAGATGTTTCCTGACAAAAATGTATAACAAGTTTTGATGCTCAACTTTAACCAAGGCCAAATTTGTAATGGATGTTTTGAATACCTTTAACAGTGTTGTTATTTTCACTCCCAGAATCACATTTTTCATCAGTGGCCTTGCCAACGTCTGTGGCTTCGTGTCCCTCAATACATCAACTTCAAAAGACTCACTGTCGTCTTCAGATGCATCCACACTTTGTCCTGATAGTCTTAGCAACTTCTTTCAGCCCAATTTCCCAGCCACTCCCCAGGTCTTCCAATGATGGTATATTATGTGTACCCTTCTCTCTTTGTTACACCCACTTTCTCCCAAACTCTGAACCTCCTGCCATAAATTCCTCTGTATTGCTATATATCTGCCCAGTTTCAACTTCCTTACAACAAACCTCTCAGGTTTGCCTTTGCAAAATTCACTTTTACCTCTCCAATTTTTGCCCAAGTTTGAAATGTCATGCAACACTTTGCGGCATTAAAGGTGCCATATAAATGCAAGCTATTGTTATTGTGTTAAAAAGTATTGGTGGCGTGGAAAGCCCTCAGGCCCTGATCCATCAGTGTAAGTGTGATGGAAAGGTGTTTACATCTACCGAAATCAGAGAAGGTTAATCCTTGTCAGCAGGTCTGGGGGGGTGTCACCTGTTTTCAACGGCATAATTTTCGGGTCAGCGAGCGGAGGCAGGGCCTGCTCGCCGACGTGTAAAATGATGCGCAATGACATCGGGCATGCGTCCTGACGTCATCACGATATTTCGTTTGGCGGGCGCGTTCCAGAATTGGCTGCGTGCCCGCCGAAATGTCAAAGGCCAATAAAGGCCATTAAGAAATCAATTAAAGCTGTTAAGAATGTTGCCCGTCCAACCTTAAGGTTGGCGGGGGGGCAGGCGAAGAGTCCAGGCGGCCTTTGCATTTTTCATGGGACCTCATCCACGGACGGGATGAGGTTTCATGAAGTGTTTTAAAATTGATTAAAAATTTTAATAAAATTCATTGACATGTCCCAGCTCATGTGACACTGTCACATGAGAGGGCATGTCTTAAAACTTTTTCTTTCCTTTATTCAGCTTTTTAAAGCTTAAACTAATCTCCCTGAGGCACCTCTACGCCTCAGGGAGATTTCTGCGCTCTTTCGCATGCATGCGGGAAAGAGTGCAGGCCCCAAATCAGGCAATCCCCCCCACCACCCCCCCCGCCTGCACAGGGAGCGCTCAGCGCTTCTGGGTGTGCATCAAGCTGGGCGGATCTTAATTGGCCCTCCCACGTAAAATGGCGGCACAGACCTGATCGATGGTGCCAATCGGATTCACGCTCGTCCCCGCACAACCTCCCCAACGGGGGGAAAATTCTCCCCAATAATACCAGTGGAACAAGGGTCAGAGCCTGCCTGCATCAGAGTACAGACAATTTGGCGATGGGCAGGTTAGGGTGTAATGTCCTGATTTAAGTTTCAAGTCTGAATAGGCTCTTGAATGAAGGACAGAAATGGATGGAAGTAAAGGAGGAAAGGGAGTCACTTCTACTTTCCTGGGGGGGTCAACCCAATTACATAATTACCAGTGAGTTCCCATCTGGAGAGCTCTAAGTGATTGGGCCATTTGCTTGTTAAAGCAGACACTTAAATGCTGTAATGGGATTTAAAAACCTGCAGGATCTTTAAAAAGGAAGTGACAAGAAGGAGCATAGAAGAGGAAATGAGAAGCAGCAGCAGCCAGAAGACCTGTAGGAAAGAGAGCATTAGCAAAATGACTGAAGCTACAAAGGACGACCTTTTACAAGTAATGAGGGAAATGTCAACAGGACTACCTGGTGTACAGGGCAGCAAACTACCTTGAGGCATAGCAAGACATGGTGGAGACTGATAGCTGAAGCAGTTAGTGTCACCACCACAACCTCAGACCAGCAACTTAATGCCAGAAATGAGTAAACAACTTGATCTGAATGGGCAAGTTAACTGATTACCTGCTCTACTACAGATCTTCTAAGCAGCACCATGTATGTTGATCTCTTGGCACAATTAAGATGCCAATATGGACATAATGAAGCTCCACTGTTTTCAGCCTTGTAGGCTGATCACTGGCTCAGCAGAAAGTGCACCGAGCACTAAGCAGGTATATGCTCATTAGATCTAGAATACTCTGGGGAATCCAAGTCAGGTGTACACCTTTTGGGTCTCCCAAATGCCTGAAAATGCTGGTTCACAGCAGCAGGATTGGGTTCCTTAATCACCTGACTTAGAGATGCAACCTGCACCTGGTCCTTCTCAGGAAATGGCTACAGGAGAAACCGTCTTGTCAGCGCAGCAGGAAAAGAAACCTTCTCCGCAACCTCAACCACTCAGTCATCCTTGATTTCCTTCGGTAGCACCTTCTAAGCCCATGGCCTCTACCACCTAGAAGGACAAGGGCAGCAGATAGATGGGAACACCACCACCTGGAAGTTCTCCTCCAAGCCACTTACCACCCTGACTTGGAAATATATCATTGTCGCTGAGTCAAAATTCTGGAACTCCCTCCCTAACAGCACTGTGGGTGTACCTACACCACATGGACTGCAGCAGTTCAAGAGGGCAGCTCACCACCACCTTCTCAAGGGCAATTAGGAGTGGACAATAAATGCTGACCTAGCCCCCGATGTCCACATCCCATAAAAGAATAAGAAATTCTGCTTGTAAAACTTTTATATCAGCCATGAAAATCTAATTTTCCCAAACTTCCAAAGTAGAGGTAACATAAAATAAAAGTGTCATAAATAATATACTTTAAAACTATATTTCTTAGTGGAGTAAAATGTTTGGAATGATGGGATAGATTAGAACAATAAAAAGGTCAATAATAGTTAAATAGTGACAGGAAATTGGAAATGAGAGAAAACAGAGTAAACAGGTTTGAGGAGTTTAAATGTATTTTCTTTAAGTTTATGTCTCAATTGTAGTTTTATAGGGTTAATATCACAGTAATTGTAATCTCCTTGTATGCATGTGCCGGTTGTATTATCACTGCAACACTTACATTATTTTTCAGGTCACAGTCATGTGAGTCAGGGAGGAAATACATTTTTTGGATAGCTAAGGGAAACAAGACTTTCTCTGGGATTGCATGCGGTCTTAGAGTTTAAAGTTAAAATAGTGTAGCTGATTATACAAAGTCAATGCAAAGGACACATTGGCAATATTCAATTATTTAGAACAGATGGTTATTGGTTCCAATGTGACTGCTTACATCCCTCAGGGATGAAATCAGTGTAAAAATCTCTCTGACCTTGAAACCTGCAACTTTTGTTAATAGTGTGAATGTTAACCAGATCTCCAGGTCCACTTTGTTTTAATTAGGTCAACAGGCTGTCAGTGCAAAATAGGATGGTCTCAGTGTTAATGATTTTTTAAAATAAATGCTGGCACTGTTAATGTAGGGTGTTGCCAAAACACAAAACCTCAGGGAGGGATTGCCCATGTAATACCAAGTGGAAAATAGCACACTGGTCAAGCCCCGTTTCTTTTTTGACCATGTTTTTGCAAATTTCAGTGAATTTCAGAAGTTCCCCTCTAAGCCACTCATCATCCTGACTTGGAAATACATCACCGTTCCTTCACTGGCGCTGGGTCAAAATCCTGTAACTCCCTCCCTACCAGCACTGTGGGTGTACCTACACCACATGGACTGCAGCGGCTCAAGAAGGCAGTTCACCACCACCTTCTCAAGGGCAATTAGGGCTGGGCAATAAATGCTGGCCTAGTCAGTGCTGCCCACATCCCTTAAACAAATAAAAAAAATCAACCAGTCACCCATGTTGTATTGAATTGGAGATAAATGGGCAAAACAACAGCAGATGTACTTTAATATGTATAAATATAACATGTTCCATGTAGAAAGAAAATGCTCCATGAAATGCTTTGAAATAGCTTAGAATAAAGATAAAAGAAACTGAAAAGTCTTAGCTAATTGATGCTAGGCATGTCCAATTATAGAGCAGCAATCAATAAGGCCAATAGGATATTAAACTACATTGTCAAAATAATAGAAGTCAGATGAACTAATGATAAAACATTACAATGCTCTGGTCACACTGTACCTTAAATACTGCATCACTATTACTGACCGGGAGAGGTGGAGGGTTAACTTTTCCACTTTTTCCTCACCTCTCAGTTGTTTGCAACAAGATGTACATTTTAGAGAGTGTTTTAGACTTTCTGAGTGTTGTGCCTTTAAAGAATAGACATAAAACAATCTTTCTGGTAAGTTAAATCAAACGAAAAGATAAACGTTTATTCACACTCACTCCCTTACATACACACACACACAGACACACAACAAAAGATGAGCTCTAGAGTCAAAGCATGCACTTAGGTTATTAACAGAATAACAAGAAACAAATCACGTGTTTTAAATTAGTCATTTAAGATGGGAAGCTTTACAAGTCTGGTAAGTTCCTTCTCTTGGTTCTCTAAAGATAAACGGAGTTTGAAAGTCTGTGGGTTTTAACACAAAATTGTGGCTGAGCTTCTGTAGAAAAGAGATATGTTCACACTGGTGGGAACAGCTTAGCCCCTCTCTCATGGCCTGAGCTGACCGGTTGTTAGGCAGAGAACTGTACTTCTGACTGGGTGGTAGTTCCCCCTTGTGCTGTTTGTCCCAGACTGACCTGCACCCCACCTCCCAGTTGGTTCTTGAAATAATAAGGTTTTTTGCGGGTGGTGGAGCCCGCACCTCAGCGCTTAAAATGTCGCGCGAGCGTCCCAACGTCAGCACGCGGCATCGCGATGTTTAGGTTGGAGGGCGTGCTGTGCAGCAGGACGCACGCCTGCCATTAATTAAAGGCCTTGTTAAGGCCCTTAACTCTCTAATCGACCAGGATTTTGAGGGGCCTGTGCGAACTTTGGGTCAGCGCACGGGCCCAACGGGCAGGCGGGTAAGTGATTTTTTAACAAACCTCATCCACTGGCGGAATGAGGTTTGGTTTCAGATTTTAAAAAGTTTAGTAAAGTTTCTACGTACTTCATTAACATGTCCCATCTCGTGTGACATTTTCACATTAGGGGGACATGTTAATGATTTTTAAATTTTTCTAGTTTTGAACTTTCACCACCTTTCAGCGATCTCCCTGAGACAGCACTTTGCACAGGAAGCGCATTGCGTTTCCTGTCGGGTGTCACGCTGGGCGGGCCTTAATTGGCCTACCTACGTAAAATGGTGGCGGGGCCCGTTTTGGCGGCGGCGATCGGCTGCCCACCGCCAAGTCGGACAGGCCCACCTGCCCATCAAGCGCAAAATTCAGCCCATGTATTCCAAAATAAAGGTCAAAGCTGATCTAACCTGGAGCTCTTTCCTCTGGCTTAATTCCAAGAGTCAGAGGACGTTATGGGGGTAGGCAGTGTTCTAGCCATTTTTGTAAAAACATTTTGTGAACTCTGTGCCCACTACTGCTATGGTCATGGGAGTTTGCCAGGCTTCTCCAAAATTTCCACCCGTTAGACCTTATGATAGGACCCACATCTATTCTTTGTTGGACTTGCTAGAGCTTAGTATAAACCCAGAATGATATGAGGAGTTGGCAATCAAACCTGAAGGTGAGTGATTAGGTGGCAGGGTTGGCCTGCTGGTTCTTTTAGGAACTGCTGAGTTGAGGCCTCTTTGATCCTGTGAGATGCAATGAACCAGGCCTCAATGAAAGTCCCTATAATGACACAGCTGATGGTAAAGGCTGAGTTTCTCAAAACCAGAGGGAAACTTGAAACAACTGTCATAACCCATTTTTCCAATTTGTATGTTTCGAGATGCAGGCTTTTAATTCAGTAGTAATGAGACTCCTGAGTCTCAAGAGGTTTCTTATAAAACTAAATTAAACATTTATTAATACAAGAGAAATTGTAAACACATACATATGTCTACAAAATTACTACGATAACAACTACAAAACTCCCCTAATTAATCCGACTCTCGGTTACACCCCTGTTAAGGCAACAGTAAATGTCGTAGATTTTAAAAGATCCCAGGCAAAGCACATTTGACCTTATGAATTCAAAATGAGGTTCTTTGCAGACACAGTTGTAGGGCTTATAGGTTGGTTAGATCTTAAATGCCTCTGCCTTACACACATAAACTCCTTTCTGTTTATACCTAGCTTTTCCTTTGAATGTAAATTTTCCATTGTATCCTAGGCTTTTAACATCGCATCTTCTAACAATAACATTTTCACCTCATTAATTTTATTAGCAATATAAACACATTGCCTGGTGTCTCCCAGCTAGGTACAGGATTTTACTCCCGCACTTGAATGCTTTATTCAACAAATGCAAGTGTACACCCTCAACACCTAGGTTTCTAAACTTCCCCATGTTTATCTAATTACTATTTAAAACCTACTTCTTTCTATATATCAAAGCACCCAGACTAGCTGGATTTAATCCAATTAAGACACACGCACACATACACACACACACACACATAGACAGGCCCCACTAAACTCTATCTAAAAAAATAATTTCCAATAACATTATAGACGTTAATCTCTTCATGACACCCCGTCCTTATCGAAAAATGAACCGTCATAATTCTAAGCGGCGGCTTCATTTTTTATTAACGCATCTTACACTATCTCCTATGCTTATTTCACTATCACATTACCAGATGCATTCATTAAAATAACAATATATTAACAAATCCTTGGTAGCAGCAGAAATCATTCCAGTTCAGTGCCCAGGTTTTAAAATGTCCAATTTTTCCTTTCAGCTTCAAACTTCTGATAATGTATCTGCAAACAGATTCTCTCATCCAGTGACATGTGTTATCTGCAGATTAAATGGCTACGGTAATAAACTCCATCTGAATAGCCTTGCACTTTTGTCTTTGAATTTGTCCAGAAACTTTAAAGGATTGTGGTCTGTATAAACGACTGTTTCTGACAAATTGTTTGCCACATAGGGCAAGAATTTTTCCTGCATCGGGCTGGCTCAGCGGGAGTGGACGGGAGGGTCAATTAAGGCCCCCGCCCAGCGTAGTGAGCGACTCCGGCATCAGCGTGAAGGGGCAGGCGGGGGCAGGGGCGGGATCTCGATGCCTGCCGGGTCAAATAGCCACCCAGCGGCCTATTCAAAAATGGTGCAGGCAGCCATGCGAAAGCTGCAATGAACGCAAGAGGACCGTTGTCACGCAGAACGTCAGTGCTGAACACGGCAGGCGGGAGGGCAGGTCGGCGGGGGCAGTCGGCTCCCCGGCTTTCTGATGTGTGTCTGGCTGCCCTCCTGGAGGAGGTGGCAGCATCGCAGGGATGCCCTTGTCCCCAGGCGACTGGGGAGATGCCAGCTGTGGAACTGGCCGCTCCCTCCCAGGCAGGGCCAGCACAGGATCCACGGGCCGGAGAACGACCGCCAAGGTCATCATGACCAACAGGACAGCAGAGTGAGCAGGCTGTCTCCAATGCCGGTGCCAGCGAGGGGGAAACAACTAAACGTAGCACCCGTAAACGCAAACGTAAAGCACCATAGGCACAACACGGGCTTATCACTGGTGATATTTTTTTGCCCCACTTTTAAGTTATTTATTAGTAGGTATGTTGGAGAACACCTTTCTATTTAATTTGTTTTATGTATGTCAGACACCACAACAGTAAATGTGTTTGTATTCAACAAGCCTCTGGGTGCTTCATTAGTTCTGCAGGAGCAGGGTAACCCATGATGTTATGAGTGACTTGTTTGTCATTGAGCTTTATTGAAAGGACACATAGTGCATGTTGTTCACCAAGCAAATGTTGCTGTCAGGTATCGAGTGTGGAGCCTGCAGCCCTGGCATGTGGTGGTGGTTCATCTTTGGTGGTCTAGCTGAAGGAGCGTTGGATCAAAGCCTCCCGGGTGTTCCTGCCTCCCTGGAGGTTGCCCAGGTCAGCGTCTATCCCCTCAGCATTCTCCTGACCGTGCTCGTCCTCGGACTCACTACTGGACTCATAGGGCAACATTTTTCCCCCATCGGGGGGGAAGTGCGGGAGCGGGTGTGCTTCCGATAGGCGCCCTCGATCGGGGGCGTGCCGCCATTTTACATGGGCGGGCCAATTAAGGCCCTCCCAGCATGACATGCGCCAGGAAACGCTATGCGCCCCTTTTGCGGGCGGGTGGTGGGGGATTCCCTCAGCCAGGAGTAAGCTCTTTCGAGCATGGGCGCAAAAGAGTGCACAGATCTCCCCGAGGCAAAGTACTGCCTCAGGGAGATCAGCAGCAATTTGAAACTTGCAATAAAGATTAGAAAAAAATTTCCCTGTCATGTTCCCTCATGTAACACTGTCACATGAGCTGGGACATGTCCATAACTTTTATTATAAAATATTCTGCATTTTTAAAAACACTCATGAAATCTCATCCCGCCCATGGATGAGGTTTCATGTTTTTTCACAGGCCCCTCTGGGCTCCTGGGCTCCTGGCCTGCCCGACAACGTTAAGGTTGGACGGGCAGGTCCATGAATGAGTTCCATTGGTTTTTAATGGCCTTAATGGGCCATTGACAAGTCGGCGGGTGCACATCCGACTCGGATTTTATGCGTTGGTGAGCGGGCCCCACCCCCGCTCGCCGACCTCAAGATGCTGGCCATTGTCCGCTGCCAGAGCAACTACGTCAACATGTTCTTCCTCCAATGTGTCCCCCCTTTCCAGCGCCAGATTGTGGAGAGCGCAGCCTGCAACCACTATCAGTGACACACGATCTAGGGGGTACTACAGAGCACCCCCTGAATGGTCCAGGCATCGGAAGCGCATCTTGAGAAGATCTATTGTTCTCTCCACCACAGCCCCTGTGGTGCCGTGGCTCCTATTGTACCGCTGCTCAGCTTCTGTTCTTGGATGGCGGAGAGGCGTCATGAGCCACATTTTGAGGGCATAGCCCTTGTCACCCAGCAGCCATCCATCCAGCCGGGCTGGAGCACTGAAGAGCCCCGGCACCTGGGAGTGTCTGAGGATGTAGGCGTCGTGGGAGCTGCCTGGGTACCTTGCACAGACTTGTAGAATCAGCATCCTGTGATCACACACTATCTGCACGTTCATGGAGTGGAAGCCCTACCTGTTGACGATGACACCGGACTCACCCGCTGGCGCCTTGATGGCCACATGTGTACAGTCTATAGTACCCTGATTCGCTGCAAAGCCCCTGGCTCGCTCTGCCTGGCTGGCCTCGTCCATGCCGTAGTGAATGAAAGTTAATGCACGCCTGAACAGAGCGTCTGTCACGAGCTTGACACAACAGTGGACAGCTGATTGGCAGACTCCACAAAGATCACCCAACATCTAGAAAGAGCCTGAGGAATAAAAGTTGAGGACCACTGTGACATTCAGCGCCACTGGCAGGGCTTATCACCTGACAGATGGAGATCACTGTCTCCCTGGAGAGGCGAAGCCTCTTTCAGCATTGCACCTCGGACATATAGAGGTAGCTGCATCGCCGCCTGTAAACTCTGGCAGCAGGATAGTGGTATCTTCCGCGGCCCCTTCCGCTTTGGACTACCTGTTGGCCCTGTGCCCCTTGTGCTTGCGCCTCTCCTCCCACAGGTCCCTCTGCTGGAGGCTGAATATGGACTCCTGGCCTCTTCCCCCTTCTGGTCCTCTCTCCCTCCTTAGAGCAGGTGCCTCCAGCGGAGACCACAATCCCTGTTCCCAGGGAGACCCGGAGCGCCCCAAGTGGTATGAATCCTTCAGAGTCCTGAAATGAAGCCTGTTATTTCTGTCAAAGCAGCTCTGAAGCGAAATGAAGTTGTCCTGTTCACATAAGCAAGTAGCAGTAACTAATAATCTAAAGTACTGACAGTTCGCATTAGCGAGACCACTCACCCCTCTTATCCCGCCCATGGATGAGATTTTGGAAAATGTGTTCGACCCACTTGTCCTTGCGCTCGTGCGACGCCCTGAAAATCAAATACAATTGGTGCCTCAAGGGCCTTAACTGGCCTATTAATTAATGGCGGGTGCGCCTCTGTCTCCCTAGCTCGACCGCCTGCCGAAATATTGTGATGGTGCGAAGTGACATCAGGACGCACGCCCAATGTCATCGCGCGTCATTTTATTTTCCTGCGTGTCGGGCCCACCCACCGCCGCCGAATGTAAAATCCTGGCCATAGATTTCAAACTGCAGCAACCCGAACACCAAACCCAATGGGCAGCATTTTCCCGTCGGCGAGCGGGGGCGGGCGGGGCCCGCTTGCCGATGCGTAAAATGATGCGGGGTGATGTTGGGCGAGCGTCCCGACGTCACCGCGCCCCATTTAGATTGTCAGTTCTGCAGGGGTACAGCTGAGTCGGCTGCACGCCCGCCGAACTGTCAGAGGCCTATTAAGGCCTGTTAAAAACTAATTAAAACAATTTAATGAGCTGCCCGTCCAACCTTAAGGTTGGCTGGGGGGCAGGCGAAGAGCCCAGGCGGCCTTCATGGAATCTCATTTTTCACGGAATTTCTGGCCAAGGTCTCCCTTTCAATCATTGAATATCTTCTCTGCTGTGAATTCAACTTCCGTGAAAGACACCCTGTTCGTTTTTCAATTCCAGTGACATCTTCTCGTAACAGTACAGCCCCAATGTCTATTTCACTTGCATCAACCGTCAACTTAAATTGCTTGGCGTAATTGACTTATGTCACAACTGGTGTCATAGTTAATACAGTTTTCAAACTGTCAAATGCCTTCTGACACTCCTGTGTCCATTGAAGCTTCTTGTTCTTTTTTAATAGTTCAGTCAGTGGAGCAACTACACTGTTAAAATTTGGTGCAAATTTCCGGTTAAACCCACTCAAGCCCAGAAATTTCAAAACTTCTCGTTTTGTTGTAGGCACTGGAAAAGCATGATAGCCTTGACTTTCACATCTCTTGGAGCCACCTCACCATGTCCAATGGCATGGCCTAGATACGTAACTTGTGCTTTTGCAAATTCAGTTTTAACCAAGTTCATCACCAAATTAGCTTCTTGTAATCACATAAATAATTCTTCCGGATGCTGTTATTGCACGTCTGACTGAAAACTATTAAGCCGTCAATATAAACAGCACAATTCTTAGACCTGCAATTACTTTGTTTGTCCGTCCTTGAAATGTCACAGGTGCATTCTTCATACCAAATGGCATAACTTTAAATTGATATAGTCCATTTGGCATCAGAAAAGCCGATATCTCCATTGCTCTCTCCGATAATGGTACTTGCCATTATCCTTTTAGCTAGTCAATCTTTGTGATAAATTTTGACCGTCCCATTTCTCAATACAATATTCCAATCGCGATATAGGATAGGAATCCGCTTTTGTTGCCGCATTCACCATTCGATAGTCCACACAGTCTTTGTGTTCCTCCAGCTTCGGTACCAGAACTCCAGTTACTGCAACTAGACTCAATGATATCATTTTGAAGAATGAAATCAATTTCTTTCTGTGCTTGTGATAACTTTGACAGATTTAATCTACAAGGATGTTGCCTTATCCAAGGTGAAACTGTTGCAGAGACATCATGTACAGCTAAATCTGTCCTATCAGACCATAACACCATAAGACGTAGGAGCAGAAGCAGGCCATTCGGCCCATCGAGTCTGCTCCGTCATTCAATGAGATCATGGCTGATCTGATAATCCTCAATTCCACTTTCCTGCCTTCTCCCCATAACCCTTGATTCCCTTACTGATTAAAAATCTGCCTATTTCAGCCTTGAATATCCTTAATAACCCAGCCTCTACAGCCCTCTGTGGTAAAGAATTCCACAGATTAACTACCCTCAGAGAGAAGAAATTCCTCCTGTTCTCTGTTTTAAATTAGCAATCCCTTACTCTGAGATTATGCCCTCTGGTCCTAGATTCTCCCACAAGGGGAAACAATCTCTCAGCATCTACCCTGTCAAGCCACCTAATAATCTTATATGTTTCAATAAGGTTGCCTCTCTTTCTTCTAAACTCCAATGAGTACAGGCGCAACCTACTCAACCTCTCCTCATAAGAAAATCCCTCCATACCCAGAATCAACCTAATCAAGCTTCTCTGGACTGCCTCCAATGCCAGTATATCTTTCCTTAGATAAGGGGACCAAAACTGTTCACAGTATTCTAGGTGTGGTCCAACTATTGCCTTGTATAGTTTTAGCAAAACTTCCCTATTTTTATACTCCATTCTCTTTGAAATAAAAGCCAACATTCCATTTGCCTTCCCTATTGCCTGTTGAACTTGTGTGTTAGCTTTTTGGGATTGATGCACAAGGACTCCCAAATCCCTCTGTGCTGCAGCCTTCTGCAGTCTTTCTCCATTTAAATAATATCCAGCTCCTCTATTCATCCTGCCAAAGTGCATAACCTCACATTTTCCCACATCATATTCCATCTGCCACTTCTTGGTCCACTCACTTAACCTGCCTATGTCCCTCTGTAGTTTCCTTGTGTCATCCTCGCCATTTACCTTCCCACCTATTTTTGTATCATCTGCAAATTTGGCAATAGTACATTCACTTCCCTCATCTAAGTCATTAACATATATTGTAAATAAATGAGGCCCCAGCACTGATCCCTGTGGCACTCCACTAGTTACAGGTTGCCATCCTGAAAAGGCCCCCCTTATCCCAACTCTCTGTCTCCTATTAGTTAGCCAATCCTCTATCCATGCTAATTACCCGCAACACCATGGGCTCTTATCTTATTAAGTAGCCTTACATGCGGTACCTTATTGAACGCCTTTTGGAAATCCAAATATATCACATCTACTGGTTCCCCTTTTTCTATCCTGCTTGGTACCACCTCAAAGAATTCTAATAAATTTGTCAGGCATGATTTCCCCTTCATGAAGCCATGCTGACTCTGCTTGATTAGATTATATAATTATAAGTACTCTGCTATAACATCCTTTATAATAAACGCTAACATTTTCCCAATGGCAGATGTCAAACTAACTGGCCTACAGTTTTTTGTCTCCTTCCCTTTTTGAATAAGGGTGTTACATTGGCAGTTTTCCAATCCTCTGGGACTTTCCCAGAATCTAAGGATTCTTGGAAGATTATTACTGCATCCACTACCTCTGTAGCTATTTCCTTTTAATATCCTAGAATGCAACCCATCAGGTCCAGGGGACTTATCGGCCTTTAGCTCTACTAGGTTCCCTAGTACTTCTTCTCTAGTGATAGTTATTGTATCTATTTCCTTCCCATCATTTGCCCCTTAATTATTTAGTATTGAAATTAGTGTCTTCTACCGTGAAGACTGAAGCAAAGTATTTATGCAACTCCTCTGCCATTTTCTGGTTCCCCATTATTATTTCCCCAGCCTCATTCTGTAAGGGGCCTATGTTCACTTTGGCCTCTCACTTCCTTTTCATATATTTAAAAAAGCTCTTACTGTCCATTTTTATATTACTTGCTAGTTTACCCTCAAAGTATATTTTCTCCATCTTTATTATTTTCCCCAACATATTCTCACAAATAGGTTTGTGTGACTGCAATAGCTTTTCCAAATCATTGTGGCACTTGTTTGGAAGGTAACTCAATATTACACTTAAGTTTTCAAGTACTCCCTCATTATCCAATTTGATTGGAGGAAAATTAATTTCAGAGTCTTGCACTTCTACCTCTTTCTCACCATCCACCATCACTAACACCTCTTATTGTTCCTTTTCCCTGCCAATGCACTTTTTAAGCATATTTACATGACACACCCTCTGCTTCTTTCTTCTACCTGGAGTATTTATTAAATAATTTACTTCACTCAATTTCTTTTCAATCCTGTAATGTCCACTAAACCTTGCCTTTAATGTGTCACTCTGTGTTGGTATCAGAACTAGCACTTTCTCTCCAGCAATAAAACTGCGAACTTTAGTTTTCTCATCTGTCTTCACTTCCATCACTTGCTGTGATATCTTTAAATGTTCCCTAGCCAATTCACATGCTCTGTCCAATCTCTCTCTGAAGTTTGATACATAATCCAGGACAGTAGTTTCTGGATTTTGACCCACCAATTTCCCATGAATCAATTTCAGTGGTCTACTTACCTCATGACCATAGGCTAGTTCAAAAGGACTAAAACTAGTCGATGGATTAGGAGCGTCCCTAATAGCAAATAACAAGAATGCAATTCCCCCATCCTAATCCTGTGGATAATCCTGACAATACGCTCTCATCATAGTTTTTAAAGTTTGTTGCCATCATTCCAAAGCTCCTTGTGACTCCGGATGATAAGCAGTTGATTTAAAGGGTGGGATTCTCCGAGTCGCTGGTGATGGGTGTGATGGTGGCATGCTTCACGATGGTGTGAAGTCAGGTCACGATCGCCCGCTCAGCCCGCCGATGGTGGGCTGCGTATCCCGCCATCGGTCGGTGGGGAGCTAATTGAAATACATCAGCATATAATGAAAAGGCCATCCCACCAGGCTGCTGAAACCCCGCCGTATTGTCCGTGCACATCAGTGGGAAGGCACGCCGATTTGTTTCACAACAGCGCACAAACAACGTGCACTTGGCGGCCTTCACTTTGGGGGAACTGAGGTGAGTGAGCAGCAGCGTTCTCCACAGCTCATCCATTGTTTACAGACCTCAGGGGCTCAGGGGCAAATGATGCCTGGCCTGGAGGCAACTGCTGAGGGTGGGGGGGGTCTCCAGGAAAAAGAGCTGGCCAGCCTAGGAAGCAACCATTGTGGGTGGGGCAGTGGAGGGGGTCAAGTGCTGCCCTGGCGCTGCATTCCGTGCACAGGCAATTGAGGTGGGGGCAGGGTAAGTGAGGGAAGTGGCTGCACATAAGGGATATCTGTATAAACCGACCAGGCCACTGCAACTGAGACAGATCAGGCGCAGCCACAGTGATATGATTGGGGTCAGGCTCCTAGCCTGCCCACCCAGGAAAGCAGTGCGTAGGCACCAAAGGGCCACCAAGCGCTCCATAACTTCCCCCCACCACCCCCACCCCCCGGCAGTCTTCGAGTCCGCCACCACTGTTTTGGACATTGGAGCGGTTGGACTGCACACGTTGTTACAATCTCCTCGCCAACACTGGCCATGTAGCAGTCACTGCTGGAGGCGCTCAAAGCCCCTTTGCAATCCCAGCATCCTGGTTTGGACCAGTGTCCCCCGTGTTGCAGGTTGACAGGGCAGCCATGTAGCGCACTCATTTCTGGTCATCTGAGGGGTGACCAGCACTCTCCGGGAAGCATTAAGGGGCAGTCACACAGGGCCAGGAAAGGTGCTAAGTACAGCCATGATAACCACGTCTCTCTCTCTTTCATGCTGCAGCATGTCTGCACATGTCTAGGGACAGATACTGGCTCACATCTGCCACTTACTGCAGGACTTGGCGCCAAGGGGACATGGAGGGCATCCACTGCCAGTATCTGTGAAAGTGACCGTGGTGCTCAATTTCTATGCCAGTGGCTCCTTTCAGGGCTCCACAGGTGACCTCTGTGGGATTTCACAATCCACCACCCACAAATGCATCCATGAGGTCATGGATGCCATCTTCTCCATGGCACAGAACCTTGTGCATTTCGCCCGGGACCGGGACAGTCAGGATGCCAGGGCCATTGGATTCACCCTGATTTCGGGATTCCCACAGGTGCAGGGTGCGATTGACTGCACTCATGTGGTGCTCAGGTCTCCATCGCTACACTCGGTGGACTTCATCAACCGCAAGGACTTCCACTCACTGAACGTGCAGCTGGTGTGCGACCACCAGAAACACATCCTGCAGGTGTTTGCACAGTTTCCAGGGAGTGTGCATGCGCTTACATCCTGAGTCACTCAAGATCCCTGCCATCTTCCAGGGTCCACAGAAGCTGCAGGGTTGGCTCCTTGGGGACAAGGCCTACCTGCAGAGGCCGTGGCTGATGACACCCGTGCGGCGGCCTCAGACTACAGCAGAGCGACGCTACAGTGAAGCTCATGCAGCAACTCGCAACTTGGTGGAGCAGACCATCGGGATGCTGAAGATGTGGTTCCGGTGCCTGGACCGGTCTGGTGGAGCCCTGCAATACTGTCCACAGAGGTTGTCACACATCGTCATCACCTGCTACACCCTTTACAACCTGGTGCTGCAACAGGGAGAGGAGCTGGCTGAGGAGGAGATGTAGGAGCTGCACGTCTCCTCCAACGAAGAGGACGCTGATGGGGATGAGGTTGAGGGGGTTCTCAGGGGTGGCAATTATAGGATGAGACTCTCGCATTGGCTAGATGAGGCAGGCGCACTCGGGAGGCCCTCATAGATGCCAGATTTGTAAAGTATGATGACGACATGCAGTGAGGTGTCCCTGTAGATCCTCACATCTCAGTTGTGAATGTTTAACTCCAGTCTGGCTTATCGCAGCGCCTATACCCTCTGTGAGAAAGCTCCAGTCATGGAGACGCAGTGGAGGCCCTAATAGTCACTCGATTACAGGAGGATGATGAAGACATGCAGTGAGGACACTCCAAAGATCTTCACATAGCCTCTAAGAATGTCCGACTCCTATCTGGCTGAGGGCAGCTCGATTGCGCTCTGTGATCAGGGTCATCTCAGAGACGCAGTCATGAAACTTTAGATGCATCTGATGCTGTGTCCATCTTCAGCACCTCAGCCCTTCAGGAGCTAGTGCACAGCATCACTGGTCACAGATGCTGGTGTGATGGGGGCCAGCCCCACCTTAAAGGTGCTGAGAACACACAAAGAGAATGATGGAACTCTGTGGCACCTGCCCATAACATTCTGGCAGTAATGACCAGCACCATCGAGGTGCAGGCGTCAGTAATGTTTCCAGGGAGTGTGAGGCTGGACCATCACTGTGGTCTGAAGGCTGCACAGAGCACAGGGAAGGGGCCCTGCACTAAGACACCTTTTATCTTGTGCAGAAATGATTCACATATGAGTGACATGAACACTGCTCATCAGAACAAGGAGCCATAGGCAGGGAGACATTCTTAGGAGCTTATTGACAATGGTGAACATTATGTACAAGTGATTGACTCCCGGGCCAGGCTGTGCAACTACATTTTCCTAACTTTCCTAACCCTGCAGCTATGTCCTGGTGCTCCCTGGACATCCACAGTGGAGGTGGAGGCAGCCTGCTGACTGCTACACCCTGTCTGTGATGACTTTGGCGGACGTCCTCAGGAGGGCTGAGACTTGGAGGGCCCCGGCCTGCTTTCAGGCTCCTGCTGTGTGGTACTGGCACTATCCTCGGCCTCTGGAGCTGGATCTGCGGAGGTCACAGGAAGAGGGGATTCGGATGGGCCGATCACTCCCAGAGTCACCTGGGTGGATGGCCCCGAAATGTGCACCTGCTGATCCTCCTCACTCTGGGTGCCCGAGGGCCCCTGACTGACTCTGAGCAGAAGGGATAGTTGGAGTGAGATCGAGCTGCACAGCACCCCTCTCGTGCACACACTGTTGGGGGCCAACTATGTCATCAGCGATGGAGTTAAGCCTGCACAGCAGTAAAAGAGTGATGTCCTGGACCAAGGTATCCATGGCGGCCGCCATCCTACCAGTGTTGAATTATGTGCATTGCAATGCCAGAGATTTTACCTCAGCCTGAAGACGGATGGACTCCTCCATCGTGCCTTGCAATCTGAGGAGTGCAGCGGACATCCCTTCCTGATGTTCCTGAGCTTGCCTTTACAGCTCCAGCACCTGTGACATGACCGAGTCCAGAAGTTCATCATCTGACTCAGAGTCAGTAATGTTCTGGTCTCAGCAGTCCTCCGAGTGCCGGGGACCTGGGAAGTCCCTGCCTCCACCTGCTGTGGACCAGAAAGTGCGATGTGCTCACCAGATTGTGGTCCCGAGGCTACTCTAAAGCTAGGATCCACTGAGATGTGTGTCTCTGCGCTGGTGGAGGGTGTGGGTGAGCGCTGTGACAGGACTTCAGGGAGGGTGCCTCCAGATTCCTCTTCAGAGGTTTCTTCGGGCTTGATTGGAGGTCCTCGGTCATGGACTCTGTCGGCTGTTTCCCAGATGTGCCTGCGAAAGCAAGGGGAGGTAATTAGTGCAAGGCAGTGGCCTGTGAAAGAGGACACATCACTCACAGCATGGTTGTCTCATGGATGTTGCACTGCTGGATCCTCAATTGGTGGAGCAGCCCCGACCTCACCGGCGGGCCTCCACAGCATCCAGCAGTCACCCAAGGGACCTGTCATTGAAGCGGGGGGGCTGCAGTCTATTTCCCTTTTGCTGGCCATGTCTCCCAGGCAGCGGTGGTGAGCTGGTGGCGATGAGCGCTTTGCTGGCGGCTGCCTTTTAAAGATGGCGGCCCACGTGATGCAACAGCGGGGTGATGGCGGGCGGGTGGGTGAGTGAGAGCCCGCTCGCCATGGAAATGGCGTGTTTCGCTGGAGCGAATAAATCATGAGGCGGGTTCAGGACGACACGGTAAATCCTGGCAGTGGGGAGGACCCCATTTTACCCGCCCGCTACAATATTTAATGCAATTCTGGGAAAATTCTGCCCAAACTGCTTTATCCCCAAACTTTTCATGACTTCCTTAAACAGCTATGACATAAAATTTGAAACTGATTGGATTGTATTTCTTCAGGGAAACCATATCTTTAATTTAAAAATTTAGCTAACTCTTCCACAATCCTCTTAGTTGCAAGTTTCCTTCAAGGTATCGCTTCAAGAAACCTGTCGGGCACATCCATTATTGTCAGTAGGTACTGATTTCCACTTTTAGTCTTAGAGACGGGTGCTACACAATCAATCGTGACCCTGGTAAAATGTTTTTCAAATGCTGGCTTGGGATTAAAGGTATCAGCTTAATCACTGCCTGTGCTTTTCCTGTTACCTGACATGAGTGATATGTTCTACAGAATTTGACTGCATCCCTATGCTATCCTGGCTAATAAAAACCTTGCTGTACTTTTGTCTGTGCCTTTCGAATTCCTAAATGTCCCCCCCATTGGAATTTCATGAGCAATCCTCTGAATCTCATTTCTATACCCTAATGGCATAACAATCTGATGTAACTCCCTCCAGCTTTCATTTTCTGATAAAAGATCCAGCCTCCATTTTCTCATTAAAATATCACTCTTCAGTTAATAACATTTTGGAATATGTTTTGCTTCTGTTTCTGAGTAAGATTTCTGATATAACTGTCTTAATTTCAAATCTTTTTTCTGCAACTCAGTTAACTGCCTTGAGTTAATCACTTCAGCTGAATTGTCCTCTCCTGTCTCTCTCTGAACAATGTTATCAGACACAATGCCTGCTAGTTGGATTTCAATACCTTCTTCCTGTGTTTGAACTGCCTGTCCTTCTTGATTTTCTTGTTTCAACCTGTGTGCCTGTGATTTCACAATCTGGAAACAATCCAGGATGTTCCTTCTGTAACACCTCCGTGAAAACACTTTTACAGGCTGCTCAGCTATCATAGGCATCACTGACATTTGTGATCCAGCTATATCATTACCCAAAATAAATTGAACCCATGCAATGGGCAATTTTTCCACTGCCCCAACAATAACTTCACCTGCCTTCCATTTACTCTTTAAATTTATCTTCCACAAGGGTTTAGCATCTCCATAAACCCCACTTATTGTCACCTGCTCCTGCAATACTCCCTCTGAGCAACAAATATCACGAGTCCACAACATTAAGGATTTCCGAGCCCCTGTGTCTCTTAAAATTTTAACATCTTTACCTAATCCACCCTATACATATGGAAGTCTTTCCCTCCACACACAAAATCTTTAAACGTTTCTGCAACTTGCCCCACAGAATTATCTTGGGTAAACTGTGAGCACATTCCCACTTCTTTACCAATCACTGATGGTCCCGGTTTTATCTGTACACAACCCACTGACTTCCCCTTTGCCTGAACCTCAAAACCCACTTTACTTTTACTTCCAGAACTTTTTTACACTCCAATAATTCCAACAGATTTTCCCTGCAATTTCCATCACACTTTGTGTGCCCCACCATATTACAATTCAAACACCTCAACTTTTGAATATCACTTCTACCCTTAGCACCTGACTTTTTATTCTGAGAAAAAACTTCCAGGAAATTTCCAGCAACTCCTTTTCTTCTCCTTCCTTTCACCTTCCCACTTTCTATCCTTTTTGGATTTAAAAGGGTGATAAAAAAAGGTTTAGCTCTATGAACTAACTCATAATCATCAGCTATCTCTGTTGTGTGTCCACATGAGTTCTCACTACCGAAGGGATTGAATCTTTAAATTCTTCCAAAAGAATTGCTTCTCTAAGAGCTGTATATGTTGTCTCTATTTTTAACGCCCATATCCACTGATCAAAATTACTTTGTTTTACTCTCTCAAACTCAATAAAAGTTTACCCAGGCTGTTTTCTTATATTCCTAAATTTCTGGCTGTACACTTCAGGAACCAACTCATATGCATTCAAAATAGCCTTTTTCACGATATCATAATTCACTGATACCTCTTCAGATAGTGAAGCATATACCTCATGTGCTCTACCCATCAACGTAGACTGTAACAATAATGTTCAGTTTTCCTAAGGCCATTTCATCTGTTTATATGAAATGAAATGATATTAAGTGAAATAAAGAATCCTTCAATATCCTTTTCCTCAAAATTTGGAAGAGTTTGTACAAATTTAAACATCTCCCCACTGGGTTCTACACTGGAGATAAGTCCTTCCTCACCTCCTGGCATCTCTTTTTTAACTGCTAACATTTTCAATTGGAATTCTCTCTCTCTCTCTTTTCTCTTTCCTCCTTCTCTCTCTTCACAATTTTTAACTCCCTTTCCTGTTTTAGAGTCATAGAGTCATAGAAGTCTACAGCACAGAAAAAGACCCTTTGGCCCAACGAGTCTGCGCCGGTCATACAAGTACCTAATTAGTCTAATCCCATTTTCAAGCACTAGGCCCATAGCCTTGTATGCCATGGCATCGCAAGTGCACATCCAAATACTTCTTAAATGTTATGAGGGTTTCTGCCTCTACCACCCTTTCAGGCAGTGAGTTCCAGATTCCCACCACCCTCAGGGTGAAAAAATTCTTCCTCACATCCCCTCTAAACCTCCTGCCCCTTACCTTAAATCTATGCCCCCTGGTTATTGATCCCTCCACCAAGGGGAAAAGAGCTTCTTTCTTGAAAAAAAACAAATATAAACTATTTTAGTGGTGGTTGCTTCTAAAGGCTGGTGCCTTTTGCATATTTTCTTCTCTTTCCAACACCCCGATTCTCAGCTTGATCACTATGAAAGATTACAGCTACATTTGTCAAATCGTATACATTAACATTTCAAACATGCAAAGTAATTTTACCTCAATATATTTCTGAAAACATAATTTGCCTTCTTGCTTCCTAATGCTCCTGTTCTCTGAGCTAAAGAGAGTGCAACATCTCTTCAAATAATAGCAATTTTAAAATGCGGACAATGTAAAAATAGAAATGTATGTGCTTGTCACAAGGTTAAACACCTTGGCTTGCTAGTGCCTGTGGAGCGAAAGACAGGGTCAACGCCTCGAGTCCAGATGACTCCTCCCTAGAACCGACAAGAAGCAGAAATGCGGCGAAACACACACTGTTCAAGCGAGGTGGGACAGACGAAGCTGGATAGAAGGCCAGCGACAGGCGGAGGCAAATGAGAGACCGCAAAAGACATCACAAACAAAAGGTCGAAGGGGTGCTGATGACGGTGACATTGGCCAAAGGAGGCGCCAATGGAGACACCAAGAGCAGAAAGCAGGATGAGCAAGCGACTGGTGGCCCCAGTGGGGGGCGGGGCGGGAGGGAGGGTTCGGTGCGGGAGAAACGACCAAAACAGGCCAAAGGTGGGGGCAAAACAACAAATGGAAATAAACCCAAAAAATGACAATAGAAATAGGTGGGGAAAATTGTGTATATATAAAAATTTAAAAATAAATATTTGAAAAAGGGGATCAAAGAGGGGGTGAGGATGAAGGAGAGAGTCCATGATCTGAAGTTGTTGAACTCAATATTAAGTCCGGAAGGCTGTAAAGTGCCTAGTCGGAAGATGAGGTGCTGTTCCTCCAGTTTGCGTTGGGCTTCACTGGAACAATGCAGCAAGCCAAGGACGGACATGTGGGCATGAGAGCAGGGTGGAGTGTTGAAATGGCAAGCGACAGGGAGGTCTGGGTAATGCTTGCGGACAGACCTTTTTCAAATATTTATTTTTTAATTTTTATATATACACAATTTTTATCCTACCTATCTCTACCACCATTTTCCAAATTTATTTCCATTCACTGTTTCATCCCCATCTTTCAGCCCACTTTGATCCTCTCTCCCATGCCACCCCCTCCCCCCACCCCACCCCCACCCTCACCAGGGCCATCCGCCGCTCGCTCATTCTGCCCTCCACTCTCAATGTCTCCATCAGCACCCCCCCCACCCAGCCAGCACCACCACCATTAACACCACCACCCCCACCGCCTGACACCCCGTCTATGACATCCCCTGCAATCTCTCCCCTGCACCAACCCACCACCGGCCCTCCATCCAGTCTCATCCGTCACACCTCCCCCAAACAGCACACATTTCACCACATTTCCACCTCTCCCCAGCTCTGAAGAAGAGTCATCTGGACTTGAAACGTCAACTCTGTCCCTCTCTCCACAGATGCTGTCAGACCTGCTGAGTTTTTCCAGCAATTTTTTTTTCTTCAGATTTCCAGCATCTGCAGTATTTTGCTTTTATCTTAGTGTTTAATTGACTGCCACTTCTCTTCCAGGAATGCCTATCTTGAAGAAGTACTGCTCTTCTTTCCGACAGGATTTCTGCTTGTCTTTTTTGCCCTGTTCACCTTCATTGCTTTCCATTTCTACCTGTCCCACCCCCCCTCAACCAGCTTATATTTCACCTCATTTCTATATTTCTTAGTTCTGATGAAGAGTCATACGGACTCAAAACATTAACTGTGTTCCTCTCCGCAGATGCTGTCAGACCTGCTGAGTTTTTCCAGCAATTTTTGTTTTTATTTTGGATTTCCAGCATCCGCAGTATTTTGCTTTTAGCTTGGCCTGCTACCTGGGGTTAACCTTTTCACAGTGAATGAACCTAAATTATGTTTATTTTGTTCCTTATATTGTGCTTGTCTTCATTCTAATAGAACCATAGAACACTACAGCACAGAAAACAGGCCATTCGGCCCTTCTAGCCTGTGCCGAAATATTATTCCGCTAATCCCATTGACCTGCACCTAGTCCATAACCCTCCAGACCTCTCCCATCCATGTATCTATCCAATTTATTCTTAAAACTTAAGAGTGAGCCCGCATTTACCACGTCAGATGGTAGCTCGTTCCACACCCTCACCACTCTCTGAGTGAAGAAGTTCCCCCTAATGTTCCCCCTAAACCTTTCCCCTTTCACCCTAAAGCCATGTCCTCTCGTGTTTATCCTCCTAATCTAAGTGGAAAGAGCCTACTCGCATTTACTCTGTCTATACCCTGAGATATACCCTATAATACTGAGAACATTGCTGTATCTCATATGTGAGACAGAAATTTGGGGACACTCAATTATCAATGAATTTCTAATATCTACTGGGAGGGTTAGAGACCCCTACTATTAATGAGGACTCCACATTTAAATATTAAAAATGCCGACATTGTGTCTGACAACACAAGTGTAAAATAGCTCAACTTCGCACATAACAGAAATGAAGCAAGAGGAAAGAAAATTACGTATTTTTGTCTAAAACTCAGCTTTTAAAAATTATAACATGGTACATTAAAGATGAAAAAAACTTCAATCTAAGAATGTGACCAGCTTATCTCAATCCAATATTGCAAACTATTGTTCAATTAGTTACCAAGCAGCTTACTTCAAGAAGTTGAGTTGCTCAATTCAAATACAAACATGTCGCACTATTGATTCCAAACCGAGGATTGGCCGCTTTTAAAACTTAATTATTCAGATTCTCCTTAGCTCCAGACACCATTTCACGGAAATTTATAGGCTAACCTTCTCAAATCATTGAGTTTGATTGGGGGCTTTGAGGTAAAAT
Organism: Cetorhinus maximus; assembly: GCF_964194155.1. Lineage (NCBI taxonomy): Eukaryota > Metazoa > Chordata > Chondrichthyes > Lamniformes > Cetorhinidae > Cetorhinus > Cetorhinus maximus. The sequence continues at coordinate 12,194,681 of NC_135883.1, read as the reverse complement.
TGTGGACTGGAACCACTACTGGGATAAGACCGATAACTCCCAAAATTAACGCGGAAAGGATCTGAATAAAAAAAACAAAGCCATGCTTTTAGTACTAGGTGAAGCATTTATTATTTTCCACAAATTATAAGTTTGAAGGATGTAACAATCATTGTAAATAGATGGTGCGGTTTTGTTATTATCCATTTATTCATTTAATAAACCTGTTTGACATTAAAAGGCCCTGGTGAGGTCGAGTGTAGAACTATCCTGCAGTTTTTGCAGATGATTGAGAATCCTACAGAGGTGCAAGATAGAACCAATTGCTGAAGGATAAAAAGATAGTGTTAATATGAAGAATTTTACTGAGGCTTTAGGCAAATAGTCTCAAAGGGCAGAATTTTGCCGTGGGTGAGCAGGGGGCGGGGCCCGCTCGCTGACACGTAAAATGATGCGGGATGATGTCGGGCGGAACCCCCGACGTCACCCCGCCCCACTTAAATTTTCAGGAAGGCGGGGGCGCAGCAAAATCAGCTGCGGGCCCGCCGACCTGTCAATGGCCAATTGAGGCCATTGACAGGATCATTTAACCAGTTGGAGGATCTGCCCGTCCAACCTTAAGGTTGGCGGGCAGGCCAGGAGCCCCGGCGGCAAATTGGGCAATTGGAATTGGAATGGGCAATAAATGCTGGCCTAGCCAGTGACGCTTGCGTCCTGTGAAAGAATAAAATACAAGATGGTACAGTGTGTCCCAATTTCAACACAGCAAAGGAGAAGGAAATGCACGTCGGACTGAAGATTTACAGCATAGTAGAAACAAGAGAGGAAAGTTCAAATGAGCACTGACTGTAGTAGGTTTGATAAGATAAAGAGAGAGGCAAGAAAGGTTGCAATAGCTGGAGGGTAGAGGTGTGGGAGCCAAACAGCGAGTTTTACAGATGTGTTTTAGATTACACATCTTTACTAATTAAGTGCATGTCTACCAAGAAAAATGCAGCGAGGACCAGGATCAGATTACATAAACCATGCAGCATTGTTTAGATCCACATTCTTTATTGAACCAACGCTTCTACATTTGTAATTGATGCACAGTATTAAGTATCACCAGTAGAGGTGATATATATTTGAATAGTTTGGTCTTCTTCCTGTTGTCATGTTTCCAAGAGGGGTAAAGCTGTGCTGTTTTCTTGCTCAGTTTGTAGATACCACATAGCACAGCTCAAACCAGGCTCACTGCTGAACAAAGAAGTTCCCAGTACAGCTCAAGCAGTCGGCAGTACTTTCACTTGCATTTGCGGACAGTCGAAGAACGTGTTAAAGCCTTTAATATCTACATTTGTCTATTCTGGAGCAGGGCTGTTAGAAGAGGGAATTAGAGATTGGGATTTAGAGTGCTTTGAATTGGAGTCTTTTTGTTGTTGGGATGTCCTCACTGTGTCTGACCAGCTCCAAGACACAGCCTGGTTGCTCACTTTACTGTAATTGTTGACATGGGTTGGGTCTTTGAGGATCTCCATTCTTCCTGGGATTCGATGACTAGGACATTTCTGGTTCTACTCAGGTCTCAAAGGTTTAAGGATGTATTGGCAAAAAAAGTTGCACATTTGAGACAATGCTGTCACTGGGTCAAAGTTCGGTCAGTTGGAGTCACCATTGGTTGTGGGTGGCATTGCTTGCTCATGAAGGATAATACAAAAGGACAGCACACCGGCCTGGACCTGAATAAGTTCAGGACAGTAAAGAGGGAGAGCCGCTGTGTCAGGGAAAGGGTAAAATCAGACCATACAACCTGCAGGTGAAATGGGAGTATTTGCAATCTTTAGTTGGGGCGGGGGAGTCAAGCCTGATACTTTTATCCGTCGGTAAAATGGAGACGCTGCAGCACCATGCATAGGCAGCTGCTTCGGGTATAACATGCTACTTCTGCAGCAGACACCAAACCGAAAGCATTGACCTGTCCGAGCGAATCAACACCATCATCCTGCGACTTCATCCCCACATCACCTACCGCTGTGGGAACACTTTGGCTGGCAGTTCAGCCAGTAAGCTCCTTCCCCCGGGATGGGGCCAAGCTGCCACGTGTTGGCTTATAGCGCTGCGGGATATACCACTTCCTGTGGAGATATAATCAGTGAAATTAGAGCGAGATCTTGAAAGAACAGTAAATCTGGCAGGAGGTGAGGACAGTTTGTTATTCCTGTTCACCTGTTTCATCCATATTAATATGGTCATTGCCCATCCAAATTTACCTTCATTGTTCCTCAAGCTGTAAAATGCCCTCTTCCATACTCCTCCTCTTCCCTGCCTTCTCGCTGTGTCAAAATTAAGACTCATTACACTGTCCCTTATTGTATCTCAAACTATTTAACTCTACATCTCTTTTAATCTATCCTTCCTCCAGACAATCCACACAGGCCTTTAAAACCCAAGATTGGGGCTCAACCAATTACTATTTGTTAATTTACCCTGTCTCATCGCCTACTTTGTTTTAAGCTTGTAAGTGTCCTATGTGACCAGCCTTGGCCAGCCTGAGGCTTCTCAACTTAGAAATGTCAGTAGGAGATTACATATTCTTTCTCTCTCCTGCCTTTTTGCCTGTTCCTTTTGGAATGCCCTGTCTCTATCCTTTTCTTCCAATTCAACAGTTTTCATTTGCAACTGAATTTGAGCCCATTCCAATGAACCACGCCTTGGAGAACTCAGTCTCTCAGGTATTCCTTTCAATTTCAAATGCTGTGCTAACACTTCAATTATTTCTGATTTCCAGGTAATCCCAATTGTCATTTCTCTGTCACTTCTGTTAACTTACTGGTGGGTACTTTTTGTAACCCAATCAGAGTTATATCTTCTACTTCCAACACAGCCATTTCTGCAGTCTCACAATTTCAAAAATACCTCACACCCACTCCTGAATTCAAAGTGCTTCTCATACTCGTAGCCTTAAGATTCACCGATTCCAAAAAAAATCAAGGAATTACAAATATTATCCTGGATGAGCCCCCAGTTGTTATGATACAGCTAATGGTAAAGGCTGCATTGCTCAAATCCCAGGGGGAAACTTGAAACAACTGTCATAATCCATTTTTCCAATTTGTATGTTTCGAGATGCAGGCTTTTAATTTAGTAGTAATAAGACTACCAAGTCTCAAGGGGCATGTTATAAAACTAAATTAAACATTTATTAATACAAGGATAATTGTAAGCACATACATATGTTTACAAAATTACTACGATAATAACTACAAAAATCCCCTAATTAATCTTATTCTCAGTTATAGCTCCATTAACGCAACAGTAAAACTCAGATTTTAAAAGATCCCAGGCAAAGCACATTTGACCTTACAAATTCAAAATGAGGTTCCTTGCAGGCACAGTTGCAGACTTACAAGCTGGTTAGATCTTAAGTGCCTCTGCCTTACACACACAAGCTCTTTTCTGTTTATACCTAGCTTTTTCTTTGAATGTAAATTTTCCATTGTATCCTAGGCTTTTAACATCATACCTTCTAACGATAACATTTTCATCCCACTAATTTTATTAGTAATATAAACACATTGCTTGGTGTCTCCCAGCTAAGTAGAAGATTTTACTCCCACTCTTGGATGCTTTATTCAACAAATGCAGGTGTATACCCTTAGCACCTATGTTACTAAATTCCCCGTGTTTATCTAATTACCATTTCAAATCTACTTCTTTCTATACATTAAAGCACCCAGACTAGCTGGCTTTAATTCAATTAAGACACACACACACATAGACAGACTCCACTAAAATCTATTTAAAACATAATTTCCAATAACATTATAGGCATTAATTTCTTCATGACAATGCCACTGATACACCTTAACTATGGTAATAACCATATGTTTACAACTTGGAAGAGCATGGTGGCCTTTACTTTAGGCAGTCATGCATGTTTTTTTTTGTCCACCATACTTTTATCAGTGGAACAGGCTATTTGGAATTTCAGCCTGATACTACAACTGCATCTGGAGGTTGAATTATCATTATTGTGGATGGGGGCATACATTATTAATAGAGGAAAGTTCGTGTTATGAAATGGGCAGTCATCTCATCATCTAGCAGTTTTGTTTATTTGCCTTCTTCATATCATTAAACCTTTTCTGCATGACTGCTTTTCTTGGTCGAGATCACATCCAACTGCCTTGCAATTTCCTCCCAGACATGCCTCCTAGTGAGGAAAGGGTACTCATTGCTGTGCCAAAAATCATCAGCCTCCTTTTCAATGTCTTCTCTCTAGTGAAACCATCTCTAACTTTAGTAAGGCTTGCTTTTACTGTGTTTATATGATTAGATTTCCCAAACAGTACTTTTGAATTACCAACCGCCTGGTGGGTTACAAGGGTGAAAGGTTCATTTCTTGCTTGTTAATATACTAAATTATTGGGCCTGAGTTCCAATTGAGTTGCTTAACTACTGACTGCGGGACATGCTGCTGTTGATCATGACATTCCGTGTTCCTCTATGGATGACAGATGAAGACATTTATTGACTAATACCTGGTTAAAGGAACCAGACAGGCAGGAAATAATCTGAAGACCACCTCAAATACAACCTAAACAACCCAAATGAATATTTCTTTTTGAAAATTTCATTCAGTATTTACTTCTATGTGTGAAGAAATTCAAGATGGCTTGTGACTAAGAGGAGAATTTGATGATGTCCCCTTGAATCTACTGCCCTTGTCCTTCTGGTTGGTGCCGGTAAAAGATTTGTACTTTGGCCAGCTTGGAATGTTGCTGTGCATTATAGTTATAATCATCTATGATCTTAACAGCAATTGGCATCACAATGAGCTGTAGATTGAATCACTAAATTAGCGACAGTCTCTTCTATAAGACAAGCTCAAATCAAAGTGCATTTGCTAGTGTATTTTGGTGTATGGGTATGTGGATGCCTTGTGTCTCTGGTACTGTCTAACCAGTCTGGCATTCCTCTGTTCCTCCTCCTGTTCTTCTCAAAGGCAAAGATACCATGGCGTTCCCAATGGGAAACCTTTGTTCATTATTTGAATTAATGGGAGGAACTCACAGTTCAACAGCAAACAACACAAAGGCAGATATGAAAATAGTTAATAACAGCAAAGAATGCCACCAAAAATCTGTCAGAAATAAGCTTCAAAATGTCTATCAATGTTAATGTTCAGCCCTTTAAATTTTCTTCCATCTTCCCCAGAACACCTAGCGACCCTTGGCACTTGTTTTATATAAGACAGCATGAGTGAGGTGGAAATGATGGCAAATGTGGCATATGATGTAATTTTTGCCTCATTCGAACAGAACAAAGCAAAAACGGGCCAATCCTTCCAATGGCTATTCTAATAAATAGTGGAAAGTGGCAAATGGGGCAGAATTCCCATGGAATGGACATCTGCCTAAATGTTTTAGTTTGCAAAGTTACCGTTGTAAATCAGGTGGAGTAGTTGGAAAATGCAGGCTTTTCTGTCAGAACACTGCAGGATTCCATTTCTCTTTGTCTTCTTCTTCATTTTATTCCTTCTTCATCTTCTTCATCTTTATTCTTTCATCATCCCCCTATGCATTTCTCTTCTTTGTCCTGTCCATCCAGAAAAGGCTATCAAAAATGAATGCGGCTCTGCTTAGCAACATTCGCACAGACATTAGTGAAAAATATAATCCTGAGCTGCATATTTTATTCCTGTTTAAAGCTTTCAAACAATATTGGACATTATATCATATGGATATGCAGCTCCATAGTCTCTAACATATTACAGATACTTTAGTCAGAAAATACACAATGAAAAATTCCAACATCTCAACTCATAGCCAGATCCTGAGTTACACATGGTGTGGTTTCCATATCCCTCAGTGTTTTGAATGTGAAAACTTGACCTTTCTTATTTTGTGTGACATTAATCCTCTTCCACCCTGGATTTCTTTGATCTCACATGTTCCTAATATAACTATAGGCTGTTGTACCTGTTGTGTACTGAGATGCTTACTATAGTCCTGATCAGCATTCTGTACTGATGTTGAACATTTTTGCTGGAATGTTCCAGCACCGTTGGTGTCAGGCATCATGGCAGGCTGGGGGAACGACAATGCGGCAAGAAGACCAAAAATCAGTTTCACACCGTCATGAAACCGGTTTGCAACTGTCCACCCCGTCCGTCAATGATGAGCCATGTTTCCCACCGCTGCACGTCGGTAACCTCATTTCAATACTTTAGCATCTCATTATCAGCTCTGCTTGCCGGAATCATCCTCCCATGTCAAATTTACTGCCCATATTGGCGTGACTTCAGAGTGGCGGACTTCATGACTGCCTTTAAAAGGCATGCGTCTGGCGATCTGAACTTTGAGGGGAACATGGGGTGAGTGCACACAACCTTGCGTGAGCATCGTCCATAGGGCATCAAGGAAGAGGCGCCGCATTCGGTAGGGGGGCAGAGGGGTGTTGGGGGGGAGCGGGTATAGGCAAGCCGGTTGGCCTTTAGTGTGGTGCTGGAGGAAGGGTTCCAGTGCAAGTCAGGCCGGGGGTAGGGGGGAGGTTGTGTGGGTATGGCTGCACAGATTGAAGGAAGTACTCAAGCGCATGCTGGGGGATGGGGGGTGGGGGGCAAGGTAACACAGGCTGAAGGAAATACTCGAGCACACGCCAAGGCGATGGGGGGAGGGAGGGGTGAGGGAAGTGGCCATGCACTTGGCAGAGCTTGTCAAAGTGAGCATTCTCCTGCAGCTGAGACTGTTCAGCTGCAGCTCCTTGGACAAGCTGGGAGTTGGGCCTCTGAAGCTTTGGACACAGCGGCAGAGGTGTCTGGCTCGGCAGAGGGAGGAGCAGCTCCCTCAAGATGAAGGGGTGGCAGGGCCTCCTGCACGCGCAGCTGAAGATCTACAGCGAGCTGTCACTCGTAGGCACCTCGCTAGACCCAAGGCCCACAGATGGTGCTTGTCATCCCTGCAGATGACTGAGAACCAGCATCGCTGAATACTGCGCCTGTCTAGGGAAATGCTCGGTCACATATGCCAGCTGCTGCAGGATTTTGTGCCACTGGGACATGGAGGGCATCCACTGCTGGTGGCCATGAAAGTGACTGCGGCGCGTAGTCCTCCACCAGTCTGCGACGTCCCCCTTTTGTTGTGTGCCAGCTTGTCCTACATGAATGAAATTGGAGAAAGTATAAACAGGACGCCTTGTAGGCTGGATGAGAAGGATGCCTGGTATGTGTGGATGGAGAGTGGTGCCATGGACAAGATCCGTAGAGCAGATGAAGGTGTGTGTGAAAGAGTGAATGGTGATGTCCCTTGAACTGGCAGTTAATGAGATCCTTGTGGATGTGTGATGGGTTTGTGAGTGTGTGAATTGAGAGTGATGAGACTTACCCTGGCAGAACGGAGGAGGTCATTCATCCTCTTTTGGCACTGAATGGCTGTCCTCTTTTGTATGGCGTTGACATTGACCACCGCTGCCACGGCCTCCCATGCTGGATTGGGTGACCTTTCTTGCTGGTCTTCACCCAGAGTGGGGATAGAGGACTTCACGGTGGGGCCTCCACTGCATCCAGTAGGCACCCAAAGGAGGCGTTGCTAATTTGGGGGCAGCATGTTTCCTCCCTTTGGCAGCCACGACTTTGCAGCAGCTTCCCATCCCTTAGAGAGTGCTAGCTCTGCACAGAGGTGCTCTTTAAATATGGCACCCTGATTATGGAAGGCCTGAGGTGACGGCGGGGCGGGCAAATCAAATGCCGCCCCAGCACTGATCTGGCGTGTTTCCTGGAAATGCATTATTAGTGAGGCAGGACGTGCCGGGAAGGGGAGATACGTGAAAACCTGCCATTGCGGCTGGTGGATAAAACGACTTTTTTCACACCTGTCACTGCACATAGTACCAAGCTGGGACGATTCTGCCTTTTGTTTATTTTGGGCAATTTTGTTCACGTCAGTTTATACAGGCACACGTTTCTGCAGCTCTAGATTCCCTCTTCTTCTTTAATAGGCTATTTGAATGAAATATTATGCTCTGGAACCCTAGGATGTGACTTTGTTAGTAGCATTTTGCTGCTTCTTTTTTCTGATGGTTGGATGGCTCATACAGTGTTTTTGGCCCAAGTTTACTTGGAGCAGCTCACGGTGTACGCCTCAGTTAAACTTTGCCCCTCCGCTTTGAGCTTGAAAACATTTGAACCATAAATTTCTTGAAGCAAAAGTGAAGCCAACGGGGCAACTGGAATCTTGGTAAATGACGGGTCACAGTCTTTATGAAAGACACAGGAACAATGAAGAAGGAGTTGGAGTCAAATCAGGTACACAAAGAGGAATGAAGAGAAAGAAAGAATTTTCTTTAAAACATGGCTTAGAAATTCAACAGCTTCCGTTTCTGGGTACCTCACCAGAGTGTGCTAACAGCCTGCACTCAAATGAGGAGGGAGCGCAGGGTTTGGAGACTAGGGCCTCATTAGCACGTGGAAGGCAAGTGGTAGGAGCCAAAGTTCAGGTAAGCGATTAGGTAAATATGATGGGGATTTGAGGAGTAACTACAGGGCCTCAAAGTGGGGCAGGGGATGTGGACAAGGAGGTCAGGAAAGTCCATCCTGGGGGTCTGAAATATAGTTGAATGGAACTCAGAGTACGATTGGGGTGAGGAGGGGGAGGTGCTAAGCATTTGAGGCAGGAGCCAGAGGAAAATCGTGAGCACCTGGACATGAGAGTCAGGAGTGAGGTCTGTGATCTTGGGGCAGGGAGCAATGTAATTAAGGTGAGTACTAACTTTTCTTTCATTCTGTGCAGTGTAGCTTTTGGTTTTTCCTGAGGCAATCAGCTCTGGTGCCTTGGCTAGAAACCAAAGTTGCAAGATGAAGGTGTTAGGCTCCTCATTTGCATATATTAATTGCCTAATGCCCACTGACATGGGTAAAGGGCACCTCTTGTTTAATCCTTACCAAAATGCCAACTGGCTCAACCCTGGCTCATCAGAATTGTGTGAGTGCAGCGTGGACACCATCTTGGACAAAAGCATTTGCAGCACTGAAAAACCATGTACTACAGGGCCAAATTTCTATCCCTTGCAATGTAAAATGTTCTGAGCTGAAGAAGTTGAATGACATTCTAGGAACATAAACATCCTCATTAAAGAGGGTACTTACGCTTTGAAGCGCAAATTCTAACTTTCTGCGGCAAATTTAATCGGCAATTAATATGCAGATACAATAACCATGAAATTCATGGGGAGGTTGAGGGTGAGCTGCCATCTCCCTGAGGCTAACAGCAGAGGGGCACAGTTCATCCAGAGGCTCGTGGCGATTTGGGAATTCATGCAATATCGCTTCCTCATCACAATTTGATAAAATGATTTACAGATTAATAATAGAGAATGCCATTAAACTTGCCATTATTTTGGGTCATTATATTTTCAAAATTACAATCGTATTAATTGGAAGCTTTAACTCAGATTGATAATATCAGCAGGTTTGCCGGAGTTGTATGTTAAGTGTCAAATAGACAGCATTAATACTGATTGACTGAGTATCCTTGTTGTCAGCGCCATGGGCAATGCCATTATTTAGTGATATAAAGTGTTCAAATTTTAATCTATCACACTGAGGGTAATTTTCTTATGTTGTGCCCTTGGCAAGAACCTCACGTAGTGAGAGGATATATTGGAAGTATTGGCGCATGTTATGTACAATCTTGTGATTATTGGAAAACTATGAACTGCATGTGCTGGACTTACCAATTTGAGCTGAAGGCGAAGTCTTCTGCCAGCAGCACAAAGTTAGATGCTTACCTTTCCTTTCCTCAAAACTCAGCCTTTACCAGAGAAAACTCTGAGGTGGTCACCATCGAACATATGAAAACAGGAGCATGAGTAGATGGTAGGGCCTGTCGAGCCTGCTCCACCATTCAATACGATCAAGGCTGGCCTTCAGCTTCAGCTCCCTTTCCCACCCACTCACCATATCCCTTGATTCCCAGAGAGAACAAAAATCTATCTATCTAAGCCTTAAGTGTATTCAATGATGGAACGTCCCCAACCCTCTGGGGTGGAGAATTCTTAAGATTTACAACCCTTTGAGTGAAGACATTTCTACTCACCTCAATCTTAAATGATCGTCCCCTTATCCTGATACTGTGGCCTGAATTTCCTATCCCCGTTGGCATTGGGCGTCACGGTGGAAGCGAGTGGGCAATATGGCAGGAAGGCCAAAAACTGGTTTCAGCCCGTCGTGAAACCAGTTTGTGGTTGTCCGCTCCACCCATCAAAGGCTGCCGGACGTCGGGAAAGTCACTTTAATACTTCTGCATATGGTTATAAGCCCTGCTCGCCAGAATTGTACCCCCATGTTGGATCTTCCGAGCACAACTGTACGTTAGCGACATGCACCTGGTGAGCTGCTCTTCACTCGGGACTTCGGGGTTTGTTTGTCTACCTTGCTTTGGGCAGCACTCATGGTCATCAGCGCCAGGCTTCGCACTCACCATCACATCACTTTTAGGGGAGCTCACGGTCAGGTTTTTACCCACCAGATCAGTCGTAATGCGAGGGTGGCTTTTCAATGGCTGCAGGGCTAGTGTTTGATTGGGGAAGGGGGAGAAGTGGTCCCAGGCAAAGGAAGAGGCTGCAGGGTGAGGGCTGTACGGGGGATGTGTGTGGGGAAACATGGTGATCTGTGCAAGCGATCTGTGCCTGGCAATGATGACCACGAGTGCTGAAGGCTCTGGATACTGCAAAGACCATGGCCCTGACAATATTCCGGCAATAGTACTGAAGACTTGTGTTCCAGGACTTGCCACGCCCCTAGCCAAGCTGTCTCAGTACAGCTACAACACTGGCATCTATCCAGCAATGTGGAAAATTGCCCAGGTATGTCCTATTTTACATAAAGTAGGACAAATCCAACCCAGCCAATTACCAGAAATTACCAGCCCTCTCAGTCTACTCTCGATCATCGGTAAAGTAATGGAAGGTGTCATCAACAGTGCTATTAAGTGGCGCTTGCTTAGCATTCCCATTAATCTGCTCACTGATGCTCAGTTTGGGTTCCACCAGGGCCATTCAGCTCCTGACCTCTTTACAGCCTTGGCTGAAACATGGACAAAAGAGCTGAACTTCCGAGGTGAGGTGAGAGTGGCTGCCCTTGACATCAAGGCAGCATTTGACTAAGTGTGGTGTGGTGAATGTTGCTTTAAGGCCAACCTTATTGAGTAAGGGCCACGTGGTCAGAACAGCCAATGAACACCGAGCATGGGAATCTCATAAAGGATTGTAGTGTAGCCTTGCTAGAAGCAGACAGCTAATCCAACAGCCCTGTAAATAAAGTTCGTTGTTCAACTACAGAAGCCGCTCGATAGTACAACATCTGGCGACAATGATAAATGATCCTGGCGCTACCTCTCACCCTACAACTTGAGTATTTTGTTTTATAGAGGGAAAGAAAAAATATATATATACTCACTAGGATGCCTCTCTTCAGGAGGATTGACCAATGGACTCCTCCATGGAGGACTGGAGTCAATACATTGAGTGCCCCAGGTTTTATTTTCAGGCCAACTAAGGAGGAGGCAAAGTGCAAAGCAATTCTCTTGAGCATCTGTGGGAGTCAAACCTTTGACCTTATTCGCAGTCTCACAGCCCCAAGCGCACCCAACTCCAAATTGTTCAGTGAACTTGTGTATTTAGCAAAGGGCCAATCCATCAATCATTATGCAAGGATTCAAATTTAATACAAGGGTGAGGATCCCAGGCGAATCAATCATGATTTATATTTTTAAGTTGAAGCAATTGTCAGAGCATTCTGATTTCGGAGGGACCTTGAACGGCATGTTATGGGACTGTTTAGTTTGTGGCGTGTACAACAATGCCATTTAGCTTCAATTACTTGTAGAAGTCGATATAACTTTTAAACAAGCTATGGAGATGGCACAAACCATGGAAGGCACTGAGAAAGATTCGCAGGAGCTACAGAGCTTGCAAAATGGCGTCTGCTTTGGTGATGATTTTCCAGGCAAGTTTTCTTGGTGGAAAAATTGAACTTTATTTATAAGACAGCAGCAGCAGCAGCTACATGTGTGCATCAAACTCTGTAACTAAAGAAAGGCTCTCTCCCAGAGGTTCACCGAGCTGCGAACTCATTAGTTTACACAAATCATGTGATCTTACAACAGAATTATTCTTAAAGCTACTGTCCTACTTTTATCAAAACTATAATTATTACATTTCTCCCCCTTTAGCTTTTCTGTACATTTTGTATTTACAAGGATATTTATCTCATGACATTACAATATTTATACAGGTCATAAAATTACAAGTTCAGTCTTTCAGGTAGTTTCCTGATCTGTGTGGAACGTCGTAGCTCCACGACTTCCGATTCTTTGACAGGAACCACGTTCTCTGGAACCGCATTAACATCAGGTACCTCATTAGGCACAGGCAATTCATTGTCTTCTACTCTGACAGAGACATCAGGCATGTCTATCCTTGGTTGAGCAACTTCAACAGGAGACACGGGTTCAGCAATGGTAACAGATGGAACATAATTTTGTTGGGGTATCTCCCTTCTTCTTAAATGATCCACATGCTTACGGGTAATCTGGCCATCCACTTCCACGTGGTACGACCATGGTCTGGTCACAGAGCTTACTTTACTAGGTAACCACTTTGGTCCTCCACTGAAATTTCTTACATATACTGCTTCTCCAACAGTAAACTGTCACTCAAGACTGGGCAAATCATTAGTCGCTTTTTGGTTCCCTTGACTTTTCTCCACCTTCCCCTCTAAATTGGGAAGTGTCAAACTTAGCCTTGTCCGAAGCCGACACCTCATCAGTAATTCTGCAGGTGTTGCACCTGTCGTGGTGTGGGGGGCTGTTCTGTAGTGAAATAGGAAACAAGCAAGTCTAGTTTCCAACGATTCACCGGTTAACTTTTCATTCCCGCCTTTTATTGTCTTTTCGGAACCTTCTTCCTTTTTGTCTTCTTGTTCCTACCACAGAGTTTAGTCTCGGCCTTCTTTTTGACTTCACTGTCGGCCAGACTTCTCTCAGGTGAAATCGCAACTTGTCCTAGTTCAGTAGTTGAGTTACCCATTATCCACTCATATCTTGGAAAATTCTTTGGCTTTTGCTTCCAAGGCCTCTTTAGCTTCATTCAGTTGATTCTTCAGCTTTTCTGACTCCTTCTTGTATCTGTTGGCTTCCTCCTGGAACCTTGAAAATTGCTGCATCTTCTCTGTCAACTGGTTCTTCAGTTTGTTCAGAGAAGCTTTAAATCCTTCCTGTTACTCTTTGTAATTTTTACCTCCGAGGTACGAAATTTGACCTGAGGGATCCTCGTAGTGTGTGAAGTTCTTTCGACAGGTTTTCCTTTTCTTTGCGAAACTCACTTGCTTCATCTTGAATTCTGTAATTCAGCAGAGCCTCCTTGAGTTTCTTCTGCTGTTCTTCCGTGTTGTTATTCAAGACAGTCTTCATTTCTTCAGGTTGCTGAATGGCTACACACTCCTTTTTTATCCAGTTGCGGTCCTTGGACTCTCCAGGCCCTTTCTGAAGTACCTTACTTTGTTCCTTTTCCAACTCAGGAACTCTTCCCCCTTCCTTTTGAAATCTCACTGGCCAATCAAGGTTAATTTCCCTCAACCAATTTCGACCTAGAAGGCTTGACCCTCTGCCTTCCAATACCATCGCCAGTAGTTGTGCTGTTCAGTGTCTATAATAAACATGTACTCTGGTGATACCTTTTACCTGAATTTCTTTGCCTGTGTATATTTTCAACTTGGCAGAGGTTTGTTCCAAATTTAATTGTTGATCACCTTTATTTAAATATTTGAAAATATATCCTCCAACTACCGTGGTAGAAGTACCAGCGTCTACTTCCATTTTTAAGGGTTTACCATTCGCTTGCAATGTGACAGTAATTGGCTCTGTCTTCCCAGCTTTCATGTTGAATAAGGAATAAATGTCAGAATTGGTTGTTTCTGGCTCTGCCACACTATAAACTTCACTGGACTCCATTTGTTGCCTGGATGCCTGTTTAAATCTCATTTTGTAATGTTTCAATATGTGCCCACTTTTGTGACAAAAGTAACACACCACCTTTTTAAATTGCCAATTGTTAGGAGTATGATTGTTTCCATGTTGATAAAGATTAATTTTCGAATTTGCTGCTAAGCTGTTTCCTCTAAGTTTTCGGCTAGCGGGGGCCCTATCCCGCTACGCGGTGGAGTTCCAGCTTTTCGGGTCATTTTTGGTTGACCGTTCCCACCGAACGAGGAAAACAGCGCCATTTTGTGCACCTTGAATCACTTGTGAATCCCTTACAGCGCTTTCCGTTGCAAGCACTATTTCTAATGCTTTCTTAAAATCAAGGTCCACTTCAGTCAGCAATCTTCACTGAATAGCATCCTCCTGCACGCCACGGACAAAATGATCCCTGAGCATGTCATTCAGGGTTTCACCGAAATCACAATATTCCATTAGTTGTTTTAATTTCACCACTTAAGTTGCAATGGTCTCCCCCGGGGCTCTATTCCGTGACTTGAACCTGAACCTCTGCATTGTGACTGAGGACTTGGGTTGGAAATGTCTCTTAATGAGGTCTACTAATTCACTGAATGTCTTCAAATCAGGGGCACTGGGGCCCATCAAGCTTCAAATTAAAGTGTAGGTCTTGCTCCCACAAATACTCAGGAGAATCGCTCTTTTTCTGCCCAGTGATTTTGTTGGCTTGAAAGTAGAATGCAAGACATTCTATATATTGAGACCTGTCCATCTGTGGCTGGTTCAAAGGGATCGATTCTGCCAAACTGTGGCATCTCAGATGTGTATATCTTCCTTTTTTAAAAATTATCTTAGATACTCACAATTGCTTGGTGAGGGGAACACCAGATCTGATTTATCCTCATCACCAGTTTGTTATAGAGTTGATTTTCCAGGCAACTTTTCTTGGTGGAAACATTGAACTTTATTTACAAGACAGCTGCAGAAGCTAGGTTTGTGCATCAAACTCTATAACTAAAGAACAACTCTCTCCAGGAGGTTCCCCACACTGCTGACACATTGGTTTACACAGATCACGTGACCTTACAACAGTGGATTATTCTTAAAGCTACAGTTCTACGTTTATCAAAACAATAATTAGTATAGCGCCGTTTACCAGTTAGGGTGGAAACCTGCAGCTGGGCATGGCACCAAAACCACTGAAGTAGCCATGAGGCGGGAATCATTCCCAATCACCCAGAAACCAAAAATATACCGGAGGCAATTAAACAGCGATCCTGAAGTTGAAGTGCTACTGATGCGGGGGTGGGGAAGGGTAAGCACACTCCAGAAACATATATTTAAGGAGGCCGAGTGCTATTACTGTCACAAAAGAGGACATTTGATAAAGCAGTGCAGAGCTAAGTCCAGACTGTCAAGTAACCAGCCAGCAAAGATGTTGGAAGTACATAACATGAAAAAGCCTGAAGTAACTGATTCTGACATTCACTCTCTTTTTAATCTTAAAGCAGTCAAGGCAAACCCTATTACTGTCACACTCCATGTGAATGGGAAGCCTCTAGTTATGAAGGTGGATACAGGGGCATCAGCCACAGTAATGGGTGAACACACATTTCAGTACCTGAGGGAAGGTACCCAACCCTTGAGCCTGGAGAGAACTTCTGCCCAGTTGAAGACTTACACTGGAGAAGCAATAAAAGTAAAAGGCACCACCATGGTACCTGTGAGCTATGGGCAGCAGTCAGCCCAGCTCCCAGTGATATGGCTGGGGAAGGACCAAGCCTTCTGGGCCGTGTTTGGCTAAAAGAAATCAAGTTAAGTTGGTCCGAGATTTTTCAAGTGCGGGCAGGAAGACTGCTAGATTTGTTGAAAAAATACAACAGCGTCTTTCGCAACAAATTAGGAAAAATCCAAGTTTCGCAAGCAAAGATTTATGTTGATCCAGAGGCAACTCCCCGATTTTTTAAGGCAAGACCAGTACCATATGCCTTAAGAGTAAAAGTGGATGCTGAGTTAAACAGGTTGGAGGAACTTGGCATCATACAGTCAGTTCAATTTTCGGAATGGGCAGCACCTATCATCCCCATACTGAAACCAAATAAGACCATCCACATTTGCAGCTATTATAAGCTAACAGTTAATCAGGCCACCAAGTTGGATAAATATCCAATTCCAAGAATTGAAGACTTGTACACAAAGCTGACAGGAGGTCAATCCTACAGTAAGTTGGATATGAGCCACGTGTACCCGGAACTCGAGTTAGATAACACATCCCGTGAGTATGTCACAATAAACACATACATAGGCCTATTCCAGTCTAGGCGCCTCCCTTTTGGCATGTCTTCGGAATGTGCAATATTTCAAAGGACGATGGGGAGCCTGCTACAGGGACTACCACAGGTTGCAGTTGACACTGCCCCCATAATTGGACCAACAGAGAGGGAGCATTTAGCAAACTTAGAGGAGGTATTAAAAAGATTTCTAGAAGCGGGAGTTCACCTAAAAAAAAGAAGAAATGCACTTTCCAAGACACCGAGGTTACCTAGCTGGGACACATGCGGATGAAAAGGTTAAGGCAACAAAGGAGGCACCTTCCCTGGCAAACCTCACCGAACTCAAATCAATTTTAGGGATGGTAAACTACTATGAGCGATTTTTACTCAACTTATCAACTGTACTGGTCCCTTGCACATACTGCTGAAGAAACACCATCGTTGGTCCTGGAAGGATCCACAGGAGGATGTCAGGAAAAGATATTAATATATACAATGTTATTGGAAATTATTGTTTTAAATAGAGCTTTAGTCTGTGTGTGTGTTAATTGGATTAAAGCCAGCTAGTCTGGGTGCTTTGATGTATAGTAGTTTTGAGATGTAAACAGTAAGGTAAAGAGTACATTTGCATTTTGTTGAATAAACCATTCAAAGACTGGGAGTGAAATCTTGCACCTAGCTAGGAGACACCAAGCAATACGTTTATATTACTAATAAAATTGGTACTATGAAAGGGGTTTTATTATTAGAAGAGGTGCAGTTCAAAGGGCTTGGTGATACAATGAGAATTTTCATTTAAATGAAAAGGCTGGGTATAACAGAAAGGAATTTGTGTGTGCAAGGCAGAGGCATGTAATATCTAAGCCTGTAAGCCTAGCACTGTGCTTGCGAAGGAACCAAATTGGAAGGAGCCTCATTTGTAAGATGAAAAATTCTTTGCCTGATGTCTGTTTAAGTCTATTTGTTATTGTTGCCTTAATAGAGGTTAATTTGGGAATTTGTTAAAAAGTTATGAGAATAGTAATTTGTAGCCATGTGTATGTGTTAATTTGTTGTAACTTAATAAATGTTTCATTCAGTTTGATACAAAAACCTCTTGAGAACTTGTGGTCTTATTCCTGAATTTAGAGCTGCAACTCAAAACATACCAATTGAAAATATAGGTTATGACAGTTGTTTAAAATTTCCCTCAGATTTTAAATAGCTCAGCATTTACAAACTGCTATGTCATAACAGGAAGCCTTCAACAGGGTAAAACAACTGCTGCACTCCTCAACCTTGTTAGTGCACTTTGACCCATTTAAAGAATTGATATCGACCTGCAACGCCTCTCCAGTGGTGTGCAGTGTTGTCCCATGAAATGGATGACAGCTCTAAGAAGCCAACAGGTTATGTATCAAGAACCCGCCCAATGGCCAAAAATGTTTTTTTGTAGATCGGGAAGGAAGGACCGTCAATAGTCTTCGGAGTTAGAAAATTCCACCAGTTCTTACATGGCAGGCACTTTACTATTACCTCCGATCATGAATGGCTTTTGGGCCTTTTCAAAGGAGACAAGACTATCCCGCCAATAGCCTTGGCAAGAATTCCGCGATGGGCATTAATTCTGTCCGCCTACGAATACACTTTCGAGCACCGGCCTGGGATACACATAGTGAACATGGATGCTCTTAGCCGCCTACTCTTGCAAGAAAGCATCGTGAATATCCCTGTATCCCAAGAAATCATCCTTGCTTTGAATTTCTTAGACTCATCGCCCGCCTGCACGAAGCAGATCAGGAACTGGACCAATCGAGATCCGCTTCTGTCCAAAGTGAGAGACCAGATGCTCACAGGATGGTTAAATGAGCCAGTCTCCGAGGAAATGAAATCATTTTTTACCTGAAAATAAGAATTGAGTTGTCAGGATGGCTTCATACTCTGGGATCAAGAGTAATTGTTCCTGTAACAGGCAGAGAACTGCTCCTAACCGAATTACACAGCGCTTATCCTGGCATTTCTAAGATGAAAATGCTCACCAGGAGTTATGTATGGTGGCCTGGTATACATGCAGATATCGAGAAGAGAGTCAAGCACTGTCAACAGTGCTAACTACAACAAAAGTTGCCAGCCACAGCCCCCCTACACCCTTGGGAATGGACTGGCCGACCATGGGTGTGGATCCATATAGGCTACGTGGGTCCCTTCTTGGCACAATGTTTTTGTTCATAATCGACGCACACTCAAAATGGATGGAGATTTTTGAGGTGAAATCACCTATGTCGCATGCTACCATCGAAAGTTTACACCAATGCTTTTCGACTCACGGATTGCCCTAAGTTATTGTATCAGACAATGGAGCCGTATTTACAAGTGCTGAATTTCAGAACTGAGCCTGTCTAAATGGCATTAAACACATCCAAACTGCACCTTACCGCCCAGCATCAAACGGAATAGCCGAGAGGGCCATCCAAACTTTCAAGTCAGGACTAAAAAATTGTCGAGAAGAGCCTTGGAAACCAAAATCTAACGCTTCCTTCTTAGCTACCGCATGTAACGATGGAAGCTCAACCAGCAGAACTATTTTCTGAAGTGTCGTTTCAGAACAAGACTGAGCCTCGCATTTCCAAATTTGCCAGGGAGGGTAGAGTAGAACCAAGGTAATCAGTAAACAAGTCACGATTTGCATAGTAGAGCCTGGAAATTTATGGTAGATGAAGCCGTATAGGTAATAAACTTCGGTAGCAGTCCAAGTTGGATCCCAAGGAGTCTTGTCTTTGAGACTAGACCCTTTTCATACCAAGAAGGCCAGATCGTTCCTCAACACGTGGATCACCTGAGGAGTGGGGAGATGCTTTCAGAGTCGGTGTTGCCACCAAGGAATGTTATCGAACCCGTAAGCACCGAAGTACCTGATCGACCTGTTATTGACATAAATGATGTCTCCAATGAATCAAATAGTAATGAGGTACCCGTTATTGCTGTTCCTGTTAGTGTTGATCCCGTAGGAGTGTCTCAGGCTATGGAGTTACGCCGCTCTTCCTGAAACAGAAAACCCCCTCAACGACTTGATTTGTAATTTTTAGGCCTAGGTATATGAGTGTATAATCTGAATTCATGACAAAGTGCAAGTGTGATTATTTCTAAGATTTTTGATTGTTTCCTATTCACCTGTTTAAAGTAATTTGTGTAAGGAATGTAAAACAAGAAATTAAAGGAGGAAGGATGTGGTGATTGTTGCTTTAAGGCCAGTCTTACTGAGTAAGGGTCACGTGGTCAGAACAGCCAATCAACCACCGAGCGCAGGGGATCTCGTAAGAGAGTGTATTGTAGCCTTGCTAGAAGCAGGCAGCTAATCAAACAGCTCTGTGAATAAAGTTTTTTGTTCAACTAAAGAAGCCTCTCAGTAGTACATCTTTACATCTGGCATTAAGGAGCCCTAGAAAAACTGGAGTCAATGCGAATCAGGGGGAAAATTCTCTGCTGGTTGGAGTCATACCGAGCACAAAGGAAGATCGTTGTGGTTGTTGGATGTCAATCATCTCAGTTCCAGGACATCACTGCAGGAGTTCCTCAGGGTAGTGTCCTTGGCCCAACCATCTTCAGCTGCTTCATCAATGACCTTCTTTCCATCATAAGGTCAGAAGTGGGGATGCTCACTGATGTTTGCTCAATGCTTAGCATCATTCGCGAGTCCTCAGATACTGAAGCAATCCATGTCCAAATGCAGCAAGACCTGGACAATATCCAGACTTGGGCTGACAAGTGGCAAGTAACATTCGTGCCACACAAGTGCCAGGCAATGACCATCTCTAACAAGAGAGAAGCTAACCATCGCCCCCTGACATTGAATGGTGGGACATTTGCTGAATCCCCCACTATTAACACCCTGGGAGTTACCATTGATCAGAAACTGAACTGGACTAGCCATATAAATACTGTGGCTACAAGAGTAGGTCAGAGACTAGGAATCTGCATTGAATAACTCACCTCCTGACTCCACAGAGCCTGTCTACCATCTACAAGGCACAAGTCAGGAGTGTGATGGAATACTCCCCACATGCCTGGATGAGTGCAGTTCCAACAACACTCAAGAAGCTTGACACCATCCAGGACAAAGCAGTCCGCTTGATTGGCACCCTTCCACAAACATTCACTCCCTCCACCCATGACGCACAGTATCAGCAGTGTGTACCATTTACACGATGTGCTGTAGGAACTCACCAACGCTCCTTAGGCAGCAACTTCCAAATCCACAACCGCTACTATCTAGAAGGACAGGGGCAGCAAATAGATGGGAACACCACCACCTGGAAGTTCCCCTCCAAGCCACTCACCAGCCTGACTTGGAAATATATCATTGTTCCTTTACTGACACTAGGTCAGAACCTGGAACACCCTCTCTAACAGCACTGTGAATGTACCTACGCCACATGGACTGCAGCGGTTCAAGAAGTCAGCTCACCACCACCTTCCCAAGGGCAATTAGGGATGGGCAATAAATGCTGGCCTAGTCAGCGAAGCCCACATCCCATAAATTATTTTTTTAAAAGTGGCCTCAAGATGGTGAGGACTGAGGAGGCAATCTCCAGAGGAGATGAGGCCAGATGGAGATGTGAGGGTGTGTGAGAGTGTGAGTGGTGATGCCCCTTGAGCTGGCAGTAAGTGAGATGAATATGTGATGCCTTTGTGAATGTGTGAGCTTAGAGTGATGAGATGGTTGCCTTACCCTGGCGGCGCAGATGAGATCATTCATCTGTTTTCTGCACTGGATGGCCAACCCCTCTTTTTTGCAGCATTGGCACTGACCACCTCTGCCACCGCCTCCCAAGCTGGAGTTGTGAGATTGCTGGACCTCCTGCAGCCAGAGCAGGGGTAGAGGACATTGCGGAGGGCCTCCACAGTGTCCAGAAGGTGTCCCAGGAATGCGGCACTGAATCGGGGAACTGTGCTCTTCTGCAATGTCTTCTCCGATGCCTTCCTGTGCTGTAGGCATTGATAAGTGTGCGCACAGCTGCAGTTTAGATATGACGCCCTGCGTGAGGAAGTGGTGAGATAATTGCAAATTAGAGGCCAGTGGCCAGCAAGATGGCATGTTTCTTGTGGCTGCATAATTAATGAGGCGGGAATATGACAAATGCGGCGTGAAAAGCCGCCATTGCAGCCAGCGGGTAAAACGTCCATTTTCCCGCCCACTGCTGCACTTAGTGCAAATCTGGGATGATTCTGCCCCGTGTCCCAATGCTCTGGATTCCCCAGCCAGGGGAAACAACGGGCTGGATTTTAAAGTGTGGGGTGGATTGCTCGCTATGTTGGAAGAAAAATTGGCTGGAAGCCACACGCCCAGGAGAAGCCCACCTGCCTTGTGTGTTATAAGGATATAAAGGCACCAATCACTCATTGGGGATTGTACAAATATGTTGTAGGTTCGTTTATTAATTCTAGGCACACGTGAACAGATATAAATGGGTAAAAAGCTCGAAGACATTGGGAGCAGAGCTGTGTTCTGCTCCAGGCCAGGAAACTGAGGCTGGATCACATTACACACTTCTCTTAAAGTGATATCATGCTGCTCTCCCTTAAAGGCATATTACAACACCTTTCTTTTTTAAAGATACTTTCTCCCCTTCCAACGAAGTGTAACTATTTACGGTGCATGTTAGTTACCATTACAAACCTGTACAGGACTGGCGAATCAATGAATCTCTAAAGTATAAAGATAATCTACATGTACACCCAGATCTTGTAATGGTAACTTTGCCTAGAGGTGTCTTTAATTGTTCACAGTGATCTGTGGGACTGTCATTCCTGGATGTTGTTCCTGATTGCATTTGGGATCTTGTCCTAGATGCAACAGGACTGCATGGTGGTTGAGGATCTGGAATGGATCTGATTGGTCCTCGGTTATGCCTCACCATTGCAGCTTTGTGTGTAATGACTTCACAGGGCCTTGGTTCGGAACAAATTTTTGACACCTCAGCCGGTTGACATGCACCTTCTGTCAGACCCTGGATGAAAACTTATTGTCCCAGCTGTAAACATGGTAATTCTGTACCCACATTTTTATCATGCACATTGGCCATCTTCTCTTGTAGTTTTAAAAGTTGTTCTCTAGCTTCAGAAGGAGTAGAATGGGTAAGAGTAGGTAAATTAGTATGCACTGGTCTGCCAAACATGAGCTCTGCCGGTGATGGAATAGTTGCACTTAAAGGTGTCGCACTCAGATGGAAACATTGCATTGTGTAGCTCTTGCTTGGTCTATCTACATTTGCAAATTAGGGAATTCACCATGCGAATCATTCAAGCAGACGTAATGTACAAGAACGCTCCACTCCGGTTAATTAACGTGTACGGCCCGGCACAAGGGGCTGAGCGGCTGGAGGTTTTTCAGCAGCTCCCACTGCTGCTGGCGACCTCCAGGCCGGTCATTCTGGGCGGGGACTTCAACTGCATCATCGATGCGGCTGGACGATCCGGCAGGGCCGGAAGCAGATTGGACGCTACGTCCAGATCCCTGATGGAAACAGTTAAGGATGCCAAGCTGCACGACGTCTTCAGCAACCCTGCAGACGGAGCGCAGCGTAGATACACCTGGTCGCGGCCAGACGGGTCCATTCGTTCCAGGATAGACTTCCTGTTTGTGTCCCGTGCATTCACAGTCAGATCCACCGAGGTCAAGCCGGTGTTCTTCTCTGACCACTGCCTCCTACTGGCGGACTGCCACTTGGAGGAAGACCTGAGGGTGGGCAGGGGGGCATGGAAGCTAAATGTGCAACTGCTGACCCCAGAGAACATTGAGGAGCTCAAGAGGGATTACAAAGGTTGGAGAACCGTGAAACCCCTCTTTGAGTCCCTGACACACTGGTGGGAAGTGATCAAGGGAAGCATCAAGAGGTTTTTCATCCTCAAAGGCACCCAGAAAGCTAGAAAGGAACAGAGGGAAATGTCCCGACTCCAGGAAAAGATGCAGAATCTGCTCCGGCTGCAGTCGATGGGGGTCGATGTCAAGGAGGAGCTCCAAGAGGTGAAGGGCCAGCAAGCCTCGCACTTTGCCTCGGAGGCCTCCAAGATCATCTTCCGTTCCAGAGTCCGCTCCGTGGAGCAGGATGAGACGTGCTCACGTTTCTTCTTCCAAAAGGTACACAGAGAGCGCTCTGTGATCAGCAGCCTGAAGGAAGAAGACGGCTCAGTAAAGTCATCACGGTCCGACATTCTGAGGATCAGCAAATCCTTTTATGCCGGACTGTATGACGTGAAGCCCACGGACAGCACGGCCTCCCAGTCCTTCCTGTCCTCTATCACGGAGGTCCTAGACCACAGTACGCGGGAGAGCCTAGACAAACCGCTAACTCCTGACGAACTGACTAAGGCCCTCGAGTCCTTCGAGAAGAGTAAAACCCCCGGAAGCGACGGCCTGCCGGCGGAGTTGTATTCGGCTCTGTGGGACTTGATCGGCCCAGACCTGCTAGAAGTGTACGAGAGTATGCTCCTGGCCGGCAGCATGTCAGAATCCATGAGGAAAGGCATCATCACCCTCATCTACAAGCACAAGGGGGAAAGGGAGGAAATTAGAAATTGGCGACCCATTTCACTGTTGAATATGGACTATAAGATTCTGTCCAAGGTCATCGCCAACCGGGTCAAATCCGCTCTGGAATTGGTGATTCACCCTGACCAGACCTGCTCTGTGCCAGGCAGGAAGATCTCTGACAGCCTGGCGCTGCTCAGGGATACGATTGCCTATGTACAGGACAGGGGTGTGGATACCTGCCTCATCAGCTTGGATCAGGAGAAGGCCTTTGACAGAATATCGCACACCTACATGGGGGATGTGCTCTCCAAAATGGGCTTTGGGGAGGGAATTCGAAATTGGATCCAACTGCTCTACACTAACATCAGTAGCGCAGTCTCAATCAATGGGTGGGAAACAGATAGCTTTCCGATTAAATCTGGAGTCAGGCAGGGCTGCCCTCTCTCGCCTGTCCTTTTTGTGTGCTGCATAGAACCCTTTGCCGAGTCCATCAGGAAGGATCCGGGCATAAGAGGAGTGACGATCCCAGGCAGTGGAGGCACTCAGGTAAAAGCCTCCCTGTACATGGACGACGTCGCCGTCTTCTGCTCGGATCCGCTGTCGGTGCGCAGACTGATGCACGTCTGCGACCAGTTCGAACTGGCCTCGGGAGCCAAGGTAAATCGTGGGAAGAGCGAGGCCATGTTCTTTGGGAACTGGGCTGACCGATCCTTTGTCCCCTTCACTGTCAGGGCTGACGGCCTGAAGGTGCTGGGGATATGGTTCGGAGGGACCGGGGCATGCGTTAGAAACTGGAAGGAGCGAGTGGCTATGGTGAAAAGGAAACTGGGCATGTGGGAGCGACGCTCCCTCTCCATTGCGGGTAAGAACCTGGTCATCAGGTGTGAGGTACTCTCGCTGTTGCTGTACGTGGCGCAGGTCTGGCCCATTCCACACTCCTGCGCGATGGCGATCACTCGAGCCATCTTCCGCTTTATCTGGAGGTCGAAAATGGATCGTGTCTGCAGGGACGCGATGTACAAGCCTCTAGATAAAGGGGGAAAAAACGTGCCCAACATCGCCCTCATACTGATGGCCACCTTTGTGTGCGGCTGCATCAAGCGGTGCGTAGACCCTCAGTACGCAAACACCAAGTGTCACTACGTGCTGAGGTTCTACCTGTCCCCGGTGTTGCGAAGGATGGGTCTGGCCACGCTGCCGCGGAACGCTCCAAGTAGTTGGACCGTGCCGTACCACCTGTCCCTGGTGGAAAAATTTATGCAGAAAAACACCTTTGACCACAAGTCCATCAGGCAGTGGTCAGCACGTAACGTCCTAGAGGCCCTGAGGGATAAGGAGAGGGTGGACCCTGTGGGATGGTTCCCCGAGCAGACTGTCAAAGTCATTTGGCAGAATGCCTCATCGCCAGAACTTTCCAACAAGCACCAAGACGTAGCTTGGCTGGTGGTGAGAAAGGCCCTCCCCGTCAGATCCTTCCTACACGCCAGGAGCCTCACCCCCTCTGCACGATGCCCTCGAGGTGGCTGTGGTGGGGAAGAGACCGTTGTTCACCTCCTTGTGGATTGTGCCTTTGCAAAGAAAGTCTGGAGAGAGATGCAGTGGTTGCTGTCGAGGTTCATCCCGAGCAGTTCTGTGACACAGGACTCTGTGCTCTACGGGCTGTTCCCAGGGACACACACCGAGACAAACATCAACTGCAGCTGGAGGATCATCAACTCGGTGAAAGACGCGCTTTGGTCTGCCCGAAACTTGTTGGTCTTCCAGCACAAAGAGTTGTCCCCGACCGATTTTTGCGGACTGGCACAATCCAAAGTCCAGGACTACGTGCTGAGGGACGCACTAAAGCTTGGGGCAGCTGCCGCAAAGGCGCAATGGGGAAGGGTCGCTGTCTAAGACCTTTCTACCACAGCGCACCGAGAGACTGGGAACTGTTTAGAGCCCCTCGGGCTGTACAGATCAAAATGAAAGGCTGTAAATGACTGTAATATTGTTTGTACTGATGCACCTGGTGATACATTTTGTAAAAGTTTAACCTGGATTGTACCCTTGTAATGTTGTTTTTGAAATGGTTTTGAATGTGATTGAAGATTTTTATGAATAAAGTATATTTTTACAAAAAAAAAAAAATCATTCATTCAGCTTGGCCATTAGATCTAGGGAAGATATTCCACTTCTCACGCATATCCTGAAATGGCTTACCAATCAATTATGGATTGTTATCCATAATGATCTCTCTAGGCATATCAAATAAACTGAAAATAGCACTTACAGTGTGCACATCAGTTGTGCTTGGCGTATTGTGCAATTGTTGAATAATGATTAATGGGGTACTTAGTGCCTCGTTGCAAATTGGCTATGAGTTAGCCAATCCTCTATCCATGCTAATTTGCTACCCCCAACACCGTGGGCTGTTATTTTATTAAGTAGCCTTATGTGTGTTACCTTATCCAAATATATTACATCTATTGGTTCGCCCTTAACCATTCTGCTTGTTACCTCCTCAAAGAATTCTGATAAATTTGTTAGGCATGATTTCCCTTCATGAAGCCATACTGACTCTGATTGACTAAATTGTGCATTTCTAAATGTTCTGCTTTTACATCCTTTATTATAGACTCTAATATTTTCCCAATGACAGATGTTAAGCTAACTGGCCTGTTTTTTGTCTCCCACCCTTTTTGAATAAGGGTGTTACATTGGCAGTTTCCCAATCTTCTGGGACTTTTCCAGAATCTAAGGATTCTTGGAAGATTACTACCAGTGCATCCACTATTTGTGTAGTTACTTCCTTTAATATCCTAGGATGCAACTCATCTTGTCCAGGGGACTTATTGGTCTTTAGCCCCAGTTGTTCCCTTGGTACTTTTACTCTAGTGATAGTTACTGTATTTTGTTTCCTCCCCCACCCCCGCCTTTTGCCCCTTGATTATTTAGTATTTTTGGAATGCTATTAGTGTCTTCTACCGTGAAGACTGATGCACAGTATTTATTCAACCCCTTTGCCATTTCCTGGTTTCCCATTATTATTTCCCTAGTGTCATTCTCTAAGTGGCCTATGTTCACTTTGGCCTCTCTCTTCCTTTTTATATATTTAAAGTAGCTCTCACTGTCCGTTTTCATGCTGCTTGCTAGTTTACCCTCAGTTCATTTTCTCCCTCTGTATTTTTTTTGGTCATCTTTTGTTGGTTTTTAAAACTTTCCCAATCCTCTGGCTTACCACTAATTTATGCCACTTATGCACACTATCGTTTACCATTTTCTGGTTTGTCAGTCAGCTCATGTACATGTTTCCAAGGGAATACCGGACGGTCATACTTTTATTGCTTGAGGGTATCCATTGTGTACAGTCTGTTTGGATCAGTGCATGACTCTTTGTAGCTGCATCAGCCTTTGCTCTAGTGTCCTACTGCTGCCAATGGCCTTTTCTGCCACATGCCTTGCAGAGTTGATTAAAAGCTGGGCTTTCCTTGGTACAGGAAGAAGGCCACACCTTCCACATGTCTTGTTGGGTGTTTTAGTGAGCGTGTCAACAATTGGGGCTATACTTAGGACCTGTGAGCTCCATCGACCTGCGAGGGTCGATTCACACTTACTTACATCCTTGAATAGCTCTTCAGTGCTATACATTTTGGGCTTGTCTAGCAGATCTTGCTGGAATAATTCTATGGAGCGGGTGTGATTGCCAACTCAGCAATTCTGTCTGCTGGCTCTGGGTTTGCACCCTTCTTTCTGCATCTGCTGTGACGTGGTCTATGGATTCTGCCGACTGTCAAAATAACATGAACTCTAGTCGATGAATACAGAAGTTTAACCTGATTCTGAATGGGTCTTCCAATGTAGTTCATGGGCAGGATTTTGCCCTTGGCAGGGGTGCTCGGCGGGGGTGGGCGGGAGCGGCTGTGAGACCGAATGCCGCCTGCGATCAGCAGCGCACGGCAATGCGTAAGACATGGCTGCGGAATGAATACGAAGGGGCGGGTGGGGCGTGTTCTCAATGTCCGCCAGGTCCAATGGCGACCCGGCGGCCGATTCAAATGTGGCCCTTGGAAGGCTGCCACTGAAGGACCCGGGAGTCGTCACGGACAGCATTGAGGGTGGACATGGCAGGCGGGAGGGCTGATCAGAGGGGCAGCAGGCCCCGTGTTTCTCAGACGAACGCCTCGCTGCCCTCCTGGAGGAGTGGCAACGCGGAGAGAAGATCCTGTCCCCAGGGAAGGGAGGAGGAGGCCTGCCCCACCTCACCAAAAAGGCCTGGGAGGAGGTGGCATCCAGGGTGAGCAGCCATGACGTGGTGAGGCGCATATGGGTGCAGTGCCGGAAGTGCTTCACCGATCTCCTGTGACCAGGAAGGGTGAGTACCGTGTTGGCATGGGTCACTTTGCAGAGCAGTTAAGAGGTGCCCATTTCCCCCATGGACCTCAGAGGTGTTAGAGTGTGAGTGGCAAATGTCAATGAGGCAACATCTGGCCAAGGGGGTGAGCCGTGACAGCTTGGGCTGAGTGCCTTGCAGCTCCAGGGTCATGACTTGGCTGAGTCCTGCGAGGTGTTCCTCAGGTGGGGTTAGCCAGGCTGCAATGGGGCTGCAGGTAGAGGGTGGACAGATCAATGCTCCTTTGTCCTTCCAGGAGAAAACATCCCATAATAATGCAGAGAGGTCACGGACTGGCGGGGGTCCGCCACACCCCCTCATCCATACTTATTATCAGCAGGAGGCCCTGGAGTTGGAGAGGTGCCATGTGCCTAGGTCAAGCAGCCGCGATGACAATGTCAGTAATTGCAACCATTCCACTGTAGTCCCTATATTGATGTGAGCCTCAAACCCGGAATCCCCATTGATAATGGAAAGACAGAGAGTACCCTGATGCACCCTGATCTCTGTCTCATGAGGCTGCCAGTAATGCACAGTAACAGTGCGATGACTTCAACTAATATCATGTCCTGTTCCTTTTAGGCTCACCACCAGCGCTTCGGGATAAGAAGCCTGAAAGACCACCCCTGACCCCTGAGGACAACACTAATCAGAACACACCTGTGTCACACCCGCTCTCTCAAGCAGGCACCAGCGCAGATACCAGCACCTCGGTGGGCATTAGATCGCCGGCTACTATCTCGGTGCACATTGGTGAGGGCACTTCACATTCGCTTGAGGCGCAGGCGGAGGCAGAAAGTGCCCATGGCGCCTGCTGGGGACCAGGAACATGCTCAGTCGATGGCCGATGATGAACCTCTGGAGTCGCCCATGAGGCAGCAGGTGCTGGAAGTCCAGCGGGAGGATCTGGCGGAGAACCATGAGGGTATGCGTGCCATGGTCTCGGTTGTGGAGGAGTTCCTGCGGAGTATAAGCAATGCATTGACCCTCATGATCAAGCGTAATGCCTCCTCCATGGAGAGGGTGGCGACCCTCATGGAGAGGGCTCCTCCAGGAGCTGAATATGGGGTTCCTGGTGTTGCGCTCGGACCTGCAAGCCCTCACACCGGCAATGACCTCAGCTGGTCAGTGTGGGAGATGGAGTGGGCACCAAGTATCCCAGCTCAATGCCCATCCATCAGTGATGAGTAGAGAGGCCCAAGGCGACCACACATTGACGCATGAGCTGCCTGTCATCTCTGCGGGCTCCTCTCAGGGCACTCTGGATGAGGGCAGCAGCTCCTACGCCCCTCTGCCAGTGACTGTGGCATCCGATGAGGCTGAGGCTGGGGAGATGCCAGCCGTGGAACTGGCAGATCCCTCCCAGGCGGGGCCAGCACAGGCTCCACGGGTCAGAGGACGCCCGCCAAAGTCATCAAGGCCAACAGGACAGCAGAGTCAGCAGGCTGGTCTCCAATGCCGGTGCCAGTGAGGGGGGAGCACCTAGACGTAGCACCCGCAAGCGAAAACTTAAAGCACCTTAATTACAACAAGGCCTGATCACGAATGATATTTGTTTCCCCCATTTTTTCATTCAGTGGTTATTGGTGAGATGGAAAAAACCCGTCAATGTTAATTTGTAGAATGTTTGCCAGGCGACAGTTAATTAAATGTGTTTTTGTGCAGCTGGCCTCTGGATGCTTCATTTGTTCTGTAGGTGCAGGGTAAGACATGATGTTATGATGGACGTGTTTCTCCTTAAACTTTATTGCACTGGCACACAGTGTATGTTGTTGACCAAGGAGCTGGTCCTGTCAGGGATCGAAGAAGGAGCCTGCAGCCCTTGCATGTGGTGGTGGCTCTTATTTGGTAGGCTAGCTGAAGGAGCTTTGGATCAAAGCACCCCAGTGTCCCTGCCTCCCTGGAGGTTACCCAGGTCAGAATCTATGCCCTCAGCGTTCTCCTGAGCATGCTCATCCTCCGACTCACTACTGGACTCATCGTCTGTGGCCTGTGTGACTGCGTCAAGATCTTCTTCCTCTACTGCGTCCCTGTTTTCCAGCACCAGATTGTGGAGAGCGCAGCATGCGACAACTACCAGTGACACATGGTCTGGGGGGTATTGCAGTGCACCCCCTGAACGGTCCAGGCATCGGAAGCGCATCTTGAGAAGGCTGATGGTTCCTTCTACCACCACTCTCGTGGAGGTATAGATCCTATTGTACCACTGCTCGGCCTCTGTTCTTGGGTGGCAGAGAGGCGCCATGAGCCACCTTCTGAGGGGATTGCCCTCGTCACCCAGCAGCCATCCATCCAGCCGGGCTGGAGCACTGAAGAGCCCCGGCACCTGGGAGTGTCTGAGGATGTAGGCGCCATGGGAGCTGCCTGGGTACCTTGCACAGACTTGTAGAATCAGCATCCTGTGATCACACACTATCTGCACGTTCATGGAGTGGAAGCCCTTCCTGTTGACGAAGGCACCGGGATCACCCGCTGGTGCCTTGATGGTCACATGTGTACAGTCTATAGCACCCTGGACACGGGGGAAGCCAGCAATCGCAGCAAAGCCTCTGACTCGCTGTGTCTGGCTGGCCTCGTCCGTATGGTAACGAATAAAAGTCAGTACCTGCCTGATCAGAGCGTCTGTCACCAGCTTGACGCAACTGTGGGCAGCTGATTGGGAAACTCCACACAGATCCCCACTGAGCCCTGGAAGGAGCCGGAGGCAAGGCAGTTAAGGGCCACCCTGACCTTCAGCGCCACTGGCATGGGGTGCCCACCCTCACAGTCGGAGCTGATCTCAGGGTTGATCGTCTGACAGATGGAGGTCACTGTCTCCCTTGAGAGGCGGAGCCTCCTTCGACACTGCACCTCAGACATATTGAGGTAGCTGCATCGCTACCTGTAAACCCTGGCAGCAGGATAGTGGCATCTTCTGCGGCCCCTTCCGCCTTGGACTTCCTGTTGGCCCTGCACCCCTTGTGATTGCGCCTCTCCTCCCACAGCTCGCACCCTGGAGGCTGAATAGGGAGACTGGGCCTCCTCTTCGTTCTGGCCCTCTCTTCCTCCTCAGAGAAGGTGCCTCCAGTGGAGACCACAATCCCTTTTTACCAGGGTAAGGGAAGGCTGTCTGATACCTGGAAGGCCCCAAGTGGTATGAATCCTCCGGGGGCCTGGAAAACAACACTGAGCCCTGAACTGAAGCCTCTTATTTCTGTCAATGCAGCCCTGAAGCGAGATGAAGATGTCCTGTTCACACAAGCAAGCAAGCAGCAAGCTATATCCTAAACCTCAAGCTGCTTGCATTTACAAGCCCACTGACCCCTCTTATCCCACCCGTGGTTTTGCAAATTGTGGCCTACCCGTTTAGCCACTGCGACGGCCTGAAAATCGCACAGGTTGCGTAAAGTCAGAGTCACTTGGTGTCTCAAGGGCCTTAACTGGCCACTGAATTATTGGTGGGCGC
The DNA here is from genome assembly GCF_964194155.1 of Cetorhinus maximus. Taxonomy (NCBI): domain Eukaryota; kingdom Metazoa; phylum Chordata; class Chondrichthyes; order Lamniformes; family Cetorhinidae; genus Cetorhinus; species Cetorhinus maximus. Next base: position 12,163,132 of record NC_135883.1, on the reverse strand, counting down.
GCCTCCGTCTTCATCACACGCCCGCCTAGTGAAATATCACGAGGGTGCGAGTGCACGCTCGGCTGACATCAACGTGCTTTATTTCACACTCGGGAACGCGCCCACACGCCAAGCGTAATTTTCTGCCACGTATCTTTTGGGGATCCTTTAGCTCTTCTTCTGTTAACCCAGCCTGTGTAGACCTTTGTTCCAAATTGATTTTTTATGGCTTGCTTGTTTGGTTGAGATACATCTGCATCAATAAACCATAGCCCTGTACGTTGTTTAAAGATTTCGAATTTGGATAGCAGGTCAGCTGCATCGCAATTCAGACTGGGGAATTTTGTGGACATTCTGACAATATCTCTTTGACCTCCCTTCTCCTTTAATACCTAGGATGGGTCTCGCTGTAGCCTTTTATGTGAGTTTTTCCAAAGCTCTACCCATTATAATCGCAACCTTTTCTGGCCTGATTTTTTATGAGCTTTTGTGTTTTGGCTTTTTTTTGACTCTCCCTCACTCACTATTGATACGACCTACACCCTGGTCACTCACCTTTCCCGACTGAGCTAACCCGGAGCTGGTCCTCTCAATGCACTCTCTCACCCACTAAACTGACAGACTATATACTGCAGTCTCAGCATGAGGGGATCCATCTGCTCACCAGATCTTTCTTGAGCATTATCTCTGCACTGTGTCTTCAAAGCTTTGCTGCACAATGGCCACTCTGCGATTTCAACACTCTCCGACTCTGAGACTCTGTTGCGGCCTTACCAAAATGTCAAGGGTCATCTTGTGCCATGTAGCTTGCTCTGAGACTAAGACCACAAGATGTAGGAGCAGAAGTAGGCCGTTCGGCCCATCGAGCCTGCTCCGCTATTCGATGAGATCCTGGCTGATCTGATAATCCTCAACTCTCTATGTCGTATCTGTACTGAATCTTGCTGCCAAGCTGAGCACTATGTCGGTTAGAGGGAACCACTAGACGGATTAAAACCCATACTATTTCCTTAAAGTTTGTCTAGTATTGTAAAATCAACCTCTGGATGTTGAAAGTGCCAGGGTGGATTTACTGACCAGCATGTTTGTATTAAAAACTTGCAGGCCCAACTCTTCCGCTAAATCACTTACTCATTTCCCCAAAAAATTCCCCTTTATTTGCGATCCATTCTCCCAACTATCTTGAAGGACACTTTTAGTTAAATGGTTGCCTTTCTGCCCTACCAAGTTCACCCAATAATTCAAATCCATCCACCTTCTCCTCAATTCAAGAGGCTTTTCTCCTTCCTCCACCTGGAGAGCGATTACTGGAGGGGAAATAAAAGCACCAGAACAAATTCTCAATGCTTGAGACTGGATTAGGTCCAGTTTATACAATAAGGTTTTTGCTGCTGATCCATATGCCTGGCTTCCATAGTCAGTCACTGATTGCATCATTGCTTGATATATTATTAATAAAATTCCTTTTCTGCTCCCCAATTATTTTGAGCAATACATCTCAATAAATTAATCACATTTTTACACTTAATGACTATTATTTCAATATGTATTTTCCACATCTGAATGCAATGAAACCAGATCCCTAAAAAACTTAAAACACCTTTACCGTTTCAATTGATTTATGATATATATACAAAACATTGCCATCCAGACTTTTATTTCTTGTAAAGAAAACTGCCTGGGTTTTTGAATGAGAAATTTTAACCCTCCACTGCCTAGACCAGTGCTCCAATGCCCTTATGGCTTCCTGAACTTTAATCAGTACATACTTAACATTCCTGCCTCTTTTCCAAATTGCACAACCACCTGCATACAATGACAGTCTCATACCCTTACCCACATTATCATATATATCATTAACCATAATATTAAAAAGTACCGGACTAATCACACTTCCCTGTGGGGTGCCATTCTCTACCACCCTCACCTGTATGATACGATCTACCAAGAAATCCTGTACCTAACTAAACATGCGCCCTTCTATACCCAAACCTTTTACCTTAAATAAAAGCTCCTCTTTCTACAGCATAGCATATACTTTTTCAATATCAATGAAGACAGCTATAAGGATTGATTTATTTATTATGTAAAGCTTTCTTGATATCAGTATCGAACCTCATCACTTGATCCAGTGTGGAATGAAACTTCCTAAGCCCACTTTGATATGGCATCAGAAGCTGCTTGCTCTCTAAATAATAAGAGAGTTGACCAGTAACCATATGCTCCATTATTTTACAAACATTGGACGTCAATGCTATGGGCCTATGCTGATAGACTAGATAAAGCTTTTCCTGGCTTCCCAATTGGCACTATAATAGCATGTTTCCAACTCATAGGCTATGCACCCCTTTCCCATACTAAATTAAAAAGCTCAAGAAATACTGCTAAAACCTCATCCCCCATGTTGTGAAACAATATTCAGGATCTAAATTATCACTACTACGTACGTTAGCAAAAGCCTTTGACAACATATTTGCCTTTTCCAAATTGACTTTAGCAACATCATCTCCATCTACCAAGACTGGAATAGTTTTGATCTTACAAATTCCATTAATCCTCCTAATCGTATCCCAAACATCACCTATCAATGTATCCCTTCCAACACTATCACAGTAACTCCCCCAATCCTCTTTTTCTCACCCCTAATAACTCAAGCTCTCTTCCTATGATAATCCAATACTGCTTCAAATGTATGAGCTTTGTGCACCAATTTGAAGGCTTTATTCCTCTCCCTCATCGCCAAATCACAAACCACATTCCACCAAGGCACAATTCTTTCCTTCTGTATTCGTTTCTTTAATGGAATAGACACTTCTGCATCACCCAACACTATATCACATAAGTCATTATTTAAAGTATCCACATTTTATGTAAATCCCAGGCCTTAAATGCTATTCGCACACCTCCTCCAAAAAAACATCCATTGTGCTTTATAAAAACACCACTGTGAATTCACTTTAGTTATTTCTTCATTCAAACACAGCCCTACTCTTCCCCATATAGTAAAATGATCACTTCCTACTGCAGAGTCTTCATAAACACCCCATTCACATCTTCCTGCTAAAGCACTGGAAACCAGAATTAGATCCAGGCATGACAAAGTATTTTTACCAACATTTTTTCTAGTACCCCTCCCATCATTCAAGCACACCAGATTACAATGGTCAAATAAGTCTGCCATTCCCCCCCCCCCCGCCATTTCTATCTATATGACCACTATCCCACATCAGACTATGTGCGTTATAATCCCCACACCACATAATAGGCTTTTTAACACCTGACATCAAGACTTCTAATTCTTTAATAATAAGATCTTTACAAGGATTATAAAAATTAATCAAAAGGGAAGTATCAGAATGACACCAAATTTCAACAACATTGCATTCTAAATGAGTATCTAAATTAATAATTCTATAATTTATTGAATTTCTAAGAAAAAGAGCACATCCCCCTCCATCGCCCACAGTCCTATGCTTCCGAACTACCACATATCCCTGGATCACAAAATCTAAGCACGGTTTTGACCAAGTTTCTTGAATACATATACTATCTGGCTTTTCAATTAAATCAGCTAAAAAACGTTCAAACTCTTGACCATTTGCAATCATACTTCTGGCATCCCATTGTAATATTAAAGAACTCATCATGAAATCAGCTAACCTGGGAGGATTGAGATGGTTGCATTGTAGTACCTAACAGGAGCGCTACACTTATTTTCTCAAGGGACATACCACGAACATCCAGATACTTCTCAGCTGTGTTAACAATAATCTTCATTTTCTCTGTTTTACTTTGAGTTTGTACAGTGCAATTGTTCACTTCAGTAACAAAGGCTAAGAATTCATCTTTACTGACCACCAAAAGATCAGATGATGTTGAAACCTTATTCTGAGTCAGAATCAAAGGTTCCGCTGCATTCCCTCCCATATCTCTCAAAATATCTATCTCTACTACCGCCTTCCCCCTCATAGTTTTTATTACCTCTGCATAAGTCATCTTACCCTCCGTCCTCAATTGCTGATTTCCAGCATCCACTTTTATCTCGATTTCTGTACCTCTTGCGCTTTAATATTTTCCTCACACCCACTATAAACAGCACTGCGTTTACCCCCAGTTACAATGCTTCACCTCCACTCCTTCCCCACATTTTCCGTAATCATGAGCTCCTCCCCACCTTCCACATCTCTTTTTACTTTTGCATACAGCCACTACATGATCAATCCTCTGACAATTAAAACGACGCAATGGAGGAGGAACGTATGATCTCACCGAAAAATCTCAAACATCACAAGTGCACCTTTTCAGGCAGCGCCTCTCCTCCAAAGTTCATAATAACCGAAGTACTCTCACCCCTCACTCCATTCCTCATGCTCTGAATACGTTTAACTCCTACTACTTTCCTATCCTGAACATTTTTCATCACATCTTGCACACTGATATCAAAATTCACCCCAAAGTTCACCCCCACCCCCCATACGATTTTCCAGTCTCCTGGTATGAAGCCCTCCACCTATTGTTTTCCTAATAGTTAATTTTCAAAGCCTTATTCTTTTGCTGAGAATCTACGAAAAATCAACAGATCGCCATTCGATTAATTTTTTGCAAACATATTTCATTCTTAAGAAAAGTTAGCAACTTAACTGGATTCATTTCAGCCAAACCTTCATCTTTATATATACTTTTAAGGATGACCTTGAACTCTTCTGTCCCTTCAGTTAAAGTTATTTCACATTCCAGAGTGTCAAAACCTCACCAGAAAGGTAAGATTGAGAAGGAAATTGAACTCCACAAATCCCTGTCCAATAAACACATCGTGAAATTCGACCATAACTTTGAAGATGATGAAAATATTTATATCTTTCTAGAGCATTGCAGTCACAAGTCATTTGCACATATATTGAAAGCAAGAAGAACATTAACAGTTCTCTTTTCTTTTCTAGAAGGATCTGCCTCAGAGTCTGTAATTGTCTTACTATCTTTCCTACTTTGTTTCGTACTTCTCTGAACTTTTGTCCATTTTCCACCTCCCGCTTCCTCCTCACTACCTGTGAAAACACCATCTCTGTCACCTCCCTCCATTGCACTTCCTCCTCCTCCCTCCACCACTGGCCAAACCTTCCTCAGCAAGAATGAAACCCAGTGGTTGGCCCGCGCCACCCAACAAACAGCAGCCACACATTTCCCTTAAAGTGGTAGCATGCTGCTATCCCTTAAAGGCATATTGCAACACGCCCCCGCAGTCATGACATTATGTGGGCGGGTTTAACATGGTGGAGAGTGGGGCTTCTGCCCTCAGTGGGAGGAGGCCCCGCCTTCAGGAGCTGCTGACCAACCTGATTGGCAGGCAGCTCCGGCAGTCCCAGCAGCGCCAGAGTTCAGCAGTGGGTGCTGTCAGGGCTGCAAGGAGGAGCAGGAATCAGATGATGGTTGCCCCAGAAAGGTAAGTGCTGGGGTTTTAGGGTGGGGAGGGATCCTGGAGCACAAGGAGTGGGTCAATGGAGGGTGGGAATCTTGGTATTGGAGGGCAGTTGCTGCAGAAGGAATAGGGGGGGGGCGTTGACATCTTGGGGGGGTGGGGGTTACACCCTCCCCCCCACTTGCACAGAGGGAACACCCCCGAATGAGGTCTCTCCCCTTCCTTCCCACCATTTTTCATGTAAGGCACTCCTGCCTACCTGCCCACACCAGCCTTATTATGGCACGGGCAATGTATTATCCAGGTCAATAGGCTTGCTGGCAGGCCAAATAGACCCTTATTTATTTAGGTATGGCAGGCAGGCTGCCGATAACTGCCCGTTATTAGGGTCAGCTTGGGGGTATGTGGGAAGACGGTGGGCTAGCCACCCATGCACCCCTCCCCCCTCCCTGAAAACATGCCCGGCAGTGGAGGGGTAGAAGGGGGCCATAAAATCCAGCCCAACCTGTCAGTATACACCCTCTCACGCCCTTTCAGAATCTCATATGTTTCAATGAGATCACCTTTCATTCTTTTAAACTGCAGAGAATGTGGTCTCCATTTACACACCTTTCATCGTAGGACAACCCTCCTGGAGCAGATATATCTACGTTAATTAAAAATCAGGATTATATAGTGTGTGAGCGATCAGGGAAATTCAAAGGTGTTTTCATATGTTCCAGTGTTTTCTATAGTCTCCCACATTCTACTTCCCTTAAATGAATTGACTAGATTGCTTTAAGTGGTTGATTTGTTGCTTCTCTGAACTGACCTACTGCTAAGTTATCAGACTTATTGGCCCAGGACAGATGTCACAAGAACATCTTGTCATTCAGCCATCTCCTAATCCTTTGGCTTTATCATGCCACTAAAGACCGATTTGCTGCTCTCTTTCAAAGGACGTCACGGCAAAATGAACAATCAATATCCCTCCCTGTATTATCTTTAAAACTTGTGTTGTCTTCAGGACTGATTGCCTGGTTGTTTATGAATTCACGAAATGCATGGACTGAAACTTTGAAAGTCTCCAGCTAATAAATTTGACACTAGACAGTAAATGTTGGGTTGAGTCATTTTTCATTAAATTATTGGTTAGTTGTTGGTTTTCTATCAGCATTTGTTGGCTTCAGGACAAACTATGAACAGGGAAGATAGAGTACCTCAAAGCATGCTGTCATTTCTATGTACAACATCAAAAATTTATAGTGAGCACTTGCAACTGAAAATAGGAAGATAAACATTATTGATTGTAGCTGATGGAAGTAAAAAGTGGACTATCTGAAAAGTGATACATTTATGAAACTAAGCTTTTATTAACATGCTCAATACTTTAAAGTAACATTTTTAAAAATTCTAGTGTATATATAAAGTCCTATTGTAATTTATGCATTGATATTCTAATTTCTTAGCAGTGAGATGAAACCAGTTCCATTATATATGACTTAATTTAGGCTGTGTGCTGCAACTTAATACTCAATGTACTGCATGTACTACGTTGGAAATGGTGACACATTTTATACTGTGTTTGCACATGCGAAGGGGCTAATCTTACAATGGGGCACTTCACCATATTGGTAATTTGTGCGTGGAGCTGGAAGATGTAGGTAGGGTTCTAAATGAATACTTTGTGTTGGTGTTCACAAGTGAGAGGGGTGATGTGGGTATGGAAATCAGGCAGAAGGGCTGTGATATAATTAAATAAATTAGCATAGAAAGGGAGGAAGCTCTAAGTGGTCTGGCAGGCTTAAAAGCAGATAAATCTCCAGTCCTGGATGAAATGTATCCCAGGCTGTTGAGTGAGGCAAGGGAGGAGATAGCAGGGGTGCTTGGCAATAATTTTCAATACCTCTCTGGCCACAGGAGAGGTGCCAGAGGACTGGAGGACAGCCAATGTGGTGCCATTATTCAAGAAGGGTGGAAGGGATAAACCAGGGAACTGCAGGCCAATCAGTCTAACCTCTGTGCTGGGGAGACTATTGGAAGCAATTCTGAGGGACAGAATTAATCTACACTTGAAGAGGCAGGGATTAATCAAGAACAGTCAGCATGGTTTTGTTAAAGGAAGGTCATGTCTGACCAATTTGATTGAACTTTTCGAAGAGGTGACCAGGTTTGTAGATGAGGGCAATGCATTTGACGTAGTCTACTTGGACTTCAGCAAGGCTTTTGATAAGGGCCCACATGGGAGACTGATAACGAAGGTAAGAGCCCATGGGATCCAAGGCAATTTGGCAAATTGGATCCAGAATTGGCTGAGTGTCAGGAAGCAGAGGGTGGGGTCAATGGGTGTTTTTGTGACTGGATGCCTGTGTCCAATGGGGTTCCACAGGGATCAGTGTTGTGTCCCTTGCTGCTTGTGGTATATATAAATGATTTAGACTTGAATGTAGGAGGGTTGATCAGTAAGTTTGCGGATGACACGAAAATTGGTGGGGTGGTAAATAGTAAGGAGGATAGCCTTTGATTACAGGAGGATATAGATGGGCTGGTCAGATGGGGTGATCAGTGGCAAATGGAATGTAATCCAGATAAGTGTGAGGTGATGCACTTGGGCAGGACAAACAAGGCACGGGAATACATGATGAATGGTAGGACCTTGGGAAGTACCGAGGATCAGAAGGACCTTGGTGTGCATGTCCACCCATCCCTTAAGGTAGTGGGACAGGCAGATAAGGTGGTTAAGAAGGCATATGGGATACTTGCCTTTATTAGCCGAGGCATAGACAATAAGAGCAGGGAGATTATGCTGGAGCTGTATATAACGCTGGTTAGACCACAGCGAGAGTATTGTGTGCAGTTCTGGAATCCGCATTATAGGAAGGATGTGATTGCACTAGAGACAGTGCAGAGGAGATTTACCAGGGTGGTAAATCCAGTTGCCTGGGCTGGAGAATTTTAGTTATGAGGAGAGATTGGATAGACTGGGATTATTTTCCCTGGAGCAGAGGAGATTGAGGGGGGACATGATTGAGGTGTATAAAATTATGAGGGGCATAGATAGGGTAGACAGGAAGGAACTTTTTTCCTTGGTGGAGGAATCAATAACCAGGGGGCATAGATTTAAGGTAAGGGGCAGGAGGTTTAGAGGGAATGTGAGGAAGAATTTTTTCACCCAGAGGGTGATGGGAATCTGGAACTCACTGTCTGAAAGGGTGGTAGAGGCAGAAACCCTCATGATATATAAGAAGTATTTGGGTGTGCACTTGAGATGCCATGGCATACAAGGCTATGTGCCTAGTGCTGGAAAATGGGATTAGAATAGTTAGGTACTTGTTTGACCGGCGCAGACTCGATGGGCCGAATGTGCTGTAGACCTCTATGACTCTATGACTCTATGACACCCATTGTCTATGCATTTGGAAAATTACAAGTGTGCACATTCTGTACTATATCTACCCATACACAATATACATAATATTATTCACTCATGAAAGGGCTATGTTTTTACTGAGTGTTTTTGAAACATTTATTTTCTTTATGTTTTTTAAAAGTAAAATTGCTCATAACTTGAGTAATATTACATGTGACTGCACAGTAAACATTAAAAACAATATGCTGCAGATGCAGAACTGTTGCTGCTTCCAAGCTGCTAATGAGATGATAATTGTGACATCTTAAAATGCTTTTGAGACAAGTACATTTTTATCTAATGCCAGATGTTATTTTAATTGCTTGTTTCCCCACACAGAGGTGTACAAGAGAATCAAATTTCAGTAGACTGTTGAATTAGGAACTTTAGGTCAATACCTTTTTCGTAAAGCTAAATTAAGCTGGCCGTTGGATTGCACTAAAGCATATATTTCTAAATCACTTCATTTCTTTCTAATCAATTTGGATTAGGGCTTGTGTAACATTTTACCTGTGGCACAACTATGTCAAATTTGAGATTAATATATTTGAGGGTAATATACCTGTGCACAAATTGAGCAATTTACATTCTGAAATGAACCCAACTTTCAAACATTTCAATATAAAAGAGGCGTCCCAAGGCAACCTTAATATCTCGGCTCAATAGAATGTTCCAGTTGGGCGTTCTTAAACATATGTATTGTAATGTTATGATACTTTGCAGTAGATTTTCAATTTGTCACCCAGGCCTAAATCTAGTATAATGCATCTGCTGAATTTTATTGAAACAACCCAATCTTAATTTCCATCAAAATTAATGGGAATGAAAATAGGACATTCCTGTGACCAGTCTGCAATCTGCAATGCAAGATTTGGTGACAAATTAAAAATCTAACCCTTTTTGTTCATGGAATTGCCATTGGCCTTTGGCATACAGGAAGTACTGGTGATATCAGCAGATATTTTAAAACACTAGCCATTTTGTATTATTAATTTCTGCTTGTGTAAAGCACAGCTTTAGAAGAGTTAAATCTAGCAGATATAGTATGTGGGATATTGCAAATAGCTAATCTGGGGAAACGTGTATGTAGTTCATAGAATCATTGGAGAAAAAGAAGAGAAATCAGGTTTTGAATTAAACATTGAATATAGGGCCATCTGCAAATTAGGGGTAAATTTTTGCCTTCTGCCTCGGCATTAAGTAGTATTTGAGTGGAACACAGAGAGGAAAATCAAGAAGGGAGAAATGCATCCCTGTTAAGAGAACCTTCCTGATTTTCTTTCTATTCATTTTCCTGGAAAGAAAACCAGGCAGATTCTGTTGCCTGCATGGTCCTCCCCCAAGATTTGACTCCCTTTAATTTGCCCAAAGTAATGCATAAAGCTGAAAGATAAAAGGTAAAAGATTCAAACTCTTAGAGCCAGATTTTTACCACCACCAATAGAGGCCATGGAAACCAGAGACCATGAGCAGATAGAGGCCAGAGGGAGGGCACAAGGTCAGGATGGAGAGGCTGCTGCCCGCACACAAGGAAGGAGGATGAGGAGGGGGAGGACAACCAAGAACTACCTGTGGGAAGTGTGTAAAGACCGAGGACCGAGGACATCCTACCTCAATATGTTGGAAAACCAGTGTCAAAGGCAGCTGAAGTTAAGCTGTGAAGTGATGACAGAAATATGCTCCAACAGCAACTCGAGCCATTATCCATCGACGCCTGTACCCTGGCGGTGGCTGTGAAGATAACCATTGCTCTCAACCTCCTTGCCTTAAGATCTTTCTAGGGATCATCCAGAGACCTGTCTGTTATATCCCAGTCAGCAGCACACAGCTGTATTAAGGCTGTAACTAGTGTTTGCTCATGTTGGGGATCGCATTGGTTTCCCTATAGATTTGGTGCCTCAAATGCAGACAGCCACAGCCTTTGCCCAATTAGCAGACTTCCCTCAGGTGCAGGGTGTTACTTATTACACCCATGTTGCCATAAAAGCCCCAAGTCAACATGGTGGAGCTGGTGGCACAGTGGTATTGTCATTGGACTAGTAACCGAGAGGCCCCGGGTGGTGAAATTTGGTGGAATTTGAATCCAATAAAAAAAAAATCTGGAATTAAAAGTCTGATGATAACCATGAAACGATTGTCGTAAAAACCCATCTGGTTCACTAATGTTCTTTAGGGGGCGAAATCTGCCGCCCTTATTGTAAGACATCCCTCTCTGGTCTAAAAGTTCTTGTCTCTCCTCTTGATATCAATGGCACACAACAACTTGGGCTAATGTTTCACTGAATGTGGAACTCATTTATTAAATCTCTAAACAATTGTACATACTCAAAATGACACTGATTGCTTAGGAATCCCGTGAGCCATGATCCGTCTCAGGTGATCAGTCCTTCAACAGATCTCCTAGCACGACTTCAGAATGGCTGACCAGGCCATTCTACCAACTGCAGTAACAATGTCCTTGAGAGCTGTGTCATGTACACCTTCCTGACACTGGCCCTTGGCATATAAGGCAATACCTTAAATCAGGCCACCTAATTGGATTATTGACCCGATGGTCAGTTCCAATGCCCTTCTAAAGAGATTAGGCATGAGTTGGTTAAGATAGACTGGGGAACTTCATTAAAAGACATGACTGTGGATAGACAATAGCTAATATTTAAGGAACAAATGTATGCATTGCAACAGTTATACATTCCTTTCTGGCACAAAAACAGAACCGGAAAAGTGACCCAGCCATGGCTAACAAAAGAAATTAAGGGGAGTATTAGATCCAAAGAGGAGTCATATAAAGTTGCTAGAAAAAGTAGCAAGCCTGAGGATTGGGAGCTGTTTAGAATTCAGCAAAGGAGAGCCAAGAGATTGATTAAGAGGGGAAAAATAGAGTATGAGAGTAAACTTGCAAGGAACATAAAAGAGGACTATAAAAGCTTCTATAAGTATGTAAGAAGAATAAGATTTGTGAAGACAAATGTAGGTCCCTTACAGGTCCCGAAACGGGAGAACTTCTAATAGAGAACATCGGAATGGCAGAGCAATTAAACAACTACTTTAGTTCTGTCTTCACAGAGGAAGACACAAATAACTTCCCAGAAATACTAGGGAATCGAGGGCCTAGTGAGATGTAGGAATTGAAGGAAATTAGTATTGCTAAAAAAAAGCTAGAGAAATTAATGGGACTGAAACCGATAAATCCCCAGGGTCTGATAATCTACATCCCAGGATAATAAAGGAGGTGGTCTTAGAAATAGTGAATGCATTGGTTGTCACCCTCCAAAATTCTGTAGATTCTTGAACAGTTCTGGTAGATTGGAGAGTGGCAATTGTAACCCCACTATTTAAAAGGGGAGGGAGGGAAAAAATAGAGAATTACATACCAGTTAGCCTAACCTCAGTGGTAGGGAAAATGCTAGAGCCTATTATAAAGGATGTGATAACAGGACACTTAGAAAATATCAACGGAATTAGACAAAGTCAATATGGATTTATGAAAGGGAAATCATGTTTGACCGACCTACTGGAGTTTTTTGAGGACTTAACTAGCAGAATAGATAAGGGAGAACACGTGGATGTGGTATTTGGATTTTCAGAAAGCTTTTGATAAAGCCCAATACAAGAGGTTAGTGTGTAAAATTAAAGCACATGGGATTGGGGTAATATATTGGCATTCAATATGAGCCTCAGCGATGTCTTCAGTTGAAAACTTTTCTCCATAGCTCCATCTCCTTACCACCATGAGACAAACTCTGCCCACAGGACTCCACCACAACCAGTCTACATTCATTAATGTGAAAGAAATAGAAGGATGGTCACATGATTAAAAGCAATTACTAGAATACAATTTAAATGATGATTTGGCCTTGTTACCTGCTCTGGCCTACATGTGACTCCAGACCCACAGCAACGTGGTTGACTCTTAAGTGCCCTCTGAAATGGCCTAGCAAGCCACTCAGTTGTATCAAACCGCTACAAAGTCTGTAAGGAGTGAAACCAGATGGACCACTCACATTGGCTTAGGCACTGGAAGTGACAACAACAAACTTAGCCCTGTCAACCGTGTAAGGTCCTCCTTACTAACATCCGGGGGCTTGTGCCAAAATTGGGAGAGCTGTCCCACAGACCAGTCAAACAACTGTCTGACATAGCCATGCTCAGGGAATCATACCTTACAGATAATATCCCAGACACCACCATCAGCATCCCTGGGTATGTCCTGAAACACCAGCAGGACAGACCCAGCAGAGGTGGTGGCACAGTGGTATACAGTCAGCAGGGAGTTGCCCTGGGAGTCCTCAACATCGACTCCGAACCCCATGACTTCTCATGACATCAGGTCAAACATGGGCAAGGAACCCTCCTGCTGATTATCACGTACTGCCCTCCCTCAGCTCATGAATCTGTGCTCCTCCGTGTTGAACACCACTTGGAAGAAGCACTGAGGGTGCCAAGGGCACAGAATGTACTCTGGGTGGGGGATTTCAATGTCCGGTAGCACCGTTACTGACCGAGCTGGCCAAGTACTAAAGGACATAGCTGCTAGACTGGGTCTGCAGCAGGTGATGAGGGAACCAACAAGAGGGAAAAACATACTTGACCTCATTCTCACCAGCCTGCCTGCTGCAGATGCATTTGTCCATGGCAGTGTCGGTAAGAGTGACCACTGCATATTGTGGAGATGAAGTCCCGTCTTCACATTGAGGATACCCTCCATCGTGTTGTGTGGCACTACCACCGTGCCAAATGGGATAGATTTCGAACAGATCTAGCAACTCAAGACTGGGCATCCATGAGGCGCTGCAGGACTATTCATATAAATACTGTGGCTACAAGAGCAAGTCAGAGGCTAGGAATCCTGTGACAAATAACTCACCTCCTGACTCCCCAAAGCCTGTCCACCATCTACAAGGCACAAGTAAGGAGTGTGATGGAATACTCCCCACCTATCTGCATGTGTAATGCTGAAGAGCGGATGAAGGCCTTGCACCCAGCAATCATGCTTGAGATGCATCTGCTGTCCAGCATCTCCTCGTGGAGTCTGATCAGTGAACCTCCATTAAAGGCAAGCTTGGATGGACAATGAAAGATTCAAGGAGCATCTCAGTGCTTGAGCCTTTCAACACTGGAATCTTATGGCAGAGAAGGAAGAAGCCCTCCAAAGCATCACAAATCAGCCGACAACCTTCATCCTGTTTATAGCACGCTGAGATGGACCTCAGCATGCCGCCCTCATTAATAATGGTAAAAACCGCCTTCATAATGTCAATATTCTTTTTGAGCTTTCTAGTGTACAAACACACACCAAGTCATGTATGAGTGTAAGTAAATATATTAAAGAAGTTCTCAGATGTGATATATACAATGTGAAAAATGTAACCATGGTGAACCCATTAGTTGTCAAGGCGAGATGCAGCCTTCGCTCTCACATACCCCTACATGGTGCCCCATGTTGCCTGGGAGGAGGTGGAGGAAGACTGCCCACGTCTGTATCTAAATGGCAATGAGGAGCTTGGTGGCCTGCCTCATCGTGCAGGGACCCCGTTGGGGACCTCCTTCAGATTTTGGGCAGCCATGGTCGCTGGCACTTGTGCAGCAAATGAGGGCACTAGCGGAGAGGCTAGGGAGGTGGCAGAAGATGAGGGGGCTGAGGAGCTTCGGTACCTTCACCCTCCTCAGTGACCTGCACAGCCCTGGGTTGCCCATCAGGTGGGTTGATGAGGCTGGCCGCTGCACAACAGCCGTCCATTCCAGTGCTAATATGCCAACAGTTTGATCATCCCATTAAGGTTACGCAGCTCGTCAGTCCGCACTGGACTGATCCGGGCTACCGAGGGAGGCTTGCACCCTTTCCTGGCCAAGGTGCTGCACTTGCATCCACTCCAAGTGCTGCTGCATGTGTCTCTCCATGAGATTGGTCAATCTCACATGGTCAGGGCTCATGTGGTTGAGCTCCCAGTTCAATGTGGAGCTCATGACAACTCCTAGAGCAGTCCTAGAGCTCTCATTGCCTCAGGGAACTCTGCCAGCTGTCCACACATCTGCTGCTGATTTTCTAAATACGGTGAGCTAAAAAGATGACTCCTAGGGCTCCACGTTCCTGCTCACTGGAGCGTCATCATGACTTTCTATTCTCCTCCAAGGGAGACTATGCACAGTTGTCTCTGATCCTGACACCTCCTCCTGCACTCTGGTGCAGTGTCTTTCATCCTGTGTACATGCGCTACATCGCTCCGATGTGCTTGTATCTGAGTTGGTGGAGTGTGGGCTGGTCAGATGTGATGCTGCCTCCTCAGACACCTCTTAATGCCTGAGGGATGATCTGGCCTGGGAAGTTGAGGGAATGACGCTGGGACCTCTGTGAGACACAGGAGGAGTTATTTCTACCCCTACTCATTGTAAGAGCATGCCCTGATGCACGCCATTGCCTTAAATGCTCACACATGATGTAACTCCATCGCTGCACTCCCTCTTATGCTAATATTGCAATGAGTCACTCGATCAGAACAAAAATAAAAGGCCCTAGCTGAAAGACAAAAGAAAAACTGTACTGCTTATTACCTGTTACAATCAATTGGCACTTTACACACTTCATCCATGGACTGAACAGTTGGTAATGGTGCTATTTCATTCTAAATGCCCATTTTAATCCATATCTTTATGGTGACTGCTTCAGAAAAGTTTTGTCGAAAGAAACAAGGAGATACAGATGATAATGTATAACCTCCAGTGCATAAATAGGATTTAATTTTCCAACGCGTTGTTATTCTACCAGCCTGAAGTAGAATTTAACATTTAAAAATATATTGAAAAGAACAGGTAAGTTCAAGACTTGTTTTAAAAATCAAGTTCCTGGAAAATGGGTCCTCAATAGATAAGAGGGAATTTTAACCCCCAAGAACGAGTGAGCTTGGAGAGGGCAGATAGTTAAAATGAGTGATTTTTAGATTATGACTACAGCCGAATTCCAATGTGCCCAATTCTTGATTTAGAGGAGGTGGTTTTGGGGATGTTAGCAAGTAACCCACACGCCATAGTCAGAACCTTAAGTAGCACAGACAGACAGATAGTCCCCTACTCCTCAACCCCCACCTATGGCACCTCCCCATACCCACGCAGAAGCTGCAACACCTGCCCCTTCACTTCCTCTCTCCTCACCGTTCAAGGGCCCAAACACTCCTTTCAAGTGAAGCAGCATTTCACTTGCATTTCCCCTAACTTAGTCTACTGCATTCGTTGCTCCCAATGCGGTCTCCTCTACATTGGAGAGACCAAACGTAAACTGGGCGACCGCTTTGCAGAACACCTGCGGTCTGTCCGCAAGAAAGACCCAAACCTCCCTGTCGCTTGCCATTTTAACACTCCACCCTGCTCTCTTGCCCACATGTCTGTCCTTGGCTTGCTGCATTGTTCCAGTGAAGCTCAACGCAAACTGGAGGAACAGCACCTCATCTTCCGACTAGGCACTTTACAGCCTTCCGGACTGAATATTGAATTCAACAACTTTAGATCTTGAACTCCCTCGTCCATCCCCATCCCCTTTCCGTTTCTTCCCCCTCCCTTTTGTTTTTTCCAATAATTTATATAGATTTTTCTTTTCCCACCTATTTCCATTATTTTTAAATCTATACCTGTAATGCCTTGTCAGTCTTTCCACCCCACCCCCACTAGAGCTGTACCTTGAGTGTCCTGCCATCTATTCTTAATTAGCACATTCTCTTAGATAATATCACCACCTTTAACATCTCTTTGTTCCTTTGTCTGTGACATCTTTTGATTATCTGCTCCTATCACTGCTTGCTTGTCCCTACAGCCACCACCACCCCCCCCAACTTCTCTCCCCCCATCCCCCACCCCCCACCTTAAACCAGCTTATATTTCACCCCTCTCCTAATATTACTCAGTTCTGTTGAAGGGTCATGAGGACTCAAAACGTCAACTCTTTTCTTCTCCGCCGATGCTGCCAGACCTGCTGAGTTTTTCCAGGTAATTCTGTTTTTGTTCAGGTAGTCTAATGATGCAATTAATATCCTTGTGAGGCATTATTGAGGTATTTTTACATTGAATTCGGCTTACCTTTAAATATATCATTTCCAGCAGGGATCTCCTGGGAATTATGAAACTGACCAGTGAAACAGAGTTGAGATTGAGACACAGTTTGGGTGGATATTTAAATTTGTGATTGTTCAATCTGAACGTAATCTCACTTATTGTAGCTAGTGCTTCAATTCCCTCAGGCAAATATTTTGCAGAGGGTTCTTGTTTTAATACAGATTTATTAATACTTTGGAGTCTCTCAAACTGACAACATCAGGATAGAAGGAATATTGGATGTGTTTGGTAGCAGATCATTTTCCATGGCAGTGATGACGTGCTGTGGTGGGATCAACACGTGCAGAAGAGGTGCAGCGGAGGGAGGTGCAAAGGAGGTAGGTGCACAGGAGATGGGCAGAGTTTGCAGGAGGCACTACTCATGTAACGTGGTGTACAGGCAGAGGCTCATTTCCTTGACCTCTTACTTTAGGTGGTCCCAGATATCTGTAGTGTTCTAGCTGGATCAGTGGCAGTGAAGGTCATCACCACCCTCCATATCTTTGCCTTTGCTTCTTACCAGGGCACTCGGAGACATATTTATGTTCTCTCAGTTGGCTGCACATAAATTCATAAGGCAGGTGATGGATTGATTGTTTGCAAGAGCTGAGACTGATGTAAATTTCCTCTGAAATGATGATGGCCCTCAAACAGAACTTTTTATTAATCAAAAAGGTGTATTTTTCAATGCAAGAAGAGGTTCATGTAGGTTTGAACTAGACTCCCTGGAAGCTGTGATGATACTTTCATACTGCGGCAGTCCAACGTTCCAGACCTTCTTGTTCCAGGAAGCAGATTTAAGGACTGAGGCGCAGGAGGTAAGGGATAACCTCATCAATCTTGACTCGTGACACCTGGAGAAACCCCACAATGAGGTGCAGAGCCACTACAGTGAAAACCACATGGCCACCTAGTGTGCCATAGAGCATGCCATTGGATTGATGAAGATGAGCTTCAGGAGCTTAGATAGATCTGGAGTCATTGTTCAGTATTTGCCAGCGAAGGTGTTCAGAATGATAATTGGTGTGCTGTGTCCTGCTCAAGATTGTGCAGCAGTGAGGACTGCAGGCAGAGGAGGACAAAGGCTCTCATTATTCATCTGTGCATCCATTCTAAACACTTTATGACTCCTCCAATTTCCATTTCTACATTGTACCCTTTAAATATACATCAGCCTGCTGTGCAGCTTGGAGACACAAAACACAAAATTTATTGCTTCAATCAGTTGCGATTGCAGATTCCAACCTGCATTTTTCCCTTATAATTCCACCCACATCCTCCTGTGCTTGGAAGTTGCCTTGAAATTTATATTGGATGAAGGTATTCAATGCAGTGCAATCTTTAGCAATTGCGCTCAAGTGTGCAATTGGCAATTCATGTACAAAGGCATATACCCAGTATATTTATTGGGCGAAGTTAGAGAGGTAATAATTGCTCTTTTACAATAATGTACCCAGAGAATCATAGAATGGTTACAGCTATGAATGAGACCATTTGGCTCACCATGTCTGTACTGGCTCTCTGCGAGAGCAACTAAGCTAGTCCCATTCCCTCATCCTTTCCCAGGTAGTCCTGTGACTATTTTCTCTTCAGATAATTATCAAATTTTCTTTTTGAAAGCCATGATTAAATATACCTCCACCATACTTTCAGACTGCGCATTCCAAATCCTAACCACTGATGGCATCAAAAGGGTTTCCCCTTGTCATTATTGGTTTATTACTCTTCATCTTAAATTGGTCTCCTCTGGTTCTCGATCCTTCATCCAATGGGAACAGTTTCTCTCTATCTACTCTATACAGATCCTCCATGGTTTTTCACACCTCTATGGAATCTCTTTTCAACCTTGTCTTCTCTAAGGAAAACAGTTCCAGCTTCTCCAAACTATTCACGTAACTGAAGTCGCTCATCCCTGGAATAATTATTGTAAATCTTTGCTGCACCCTCTCTAATGCCACCACATCTTTCCTAACATATGGTGCTCAGTATTGGTCTCCAGTTGAAGCCAAACCAATGTTGCACAAAGGTTCACCATAACTTCCTTGCTTTTGTACTCTATGCTTCTATTTATAAAGCACAAGATTCTGAATGCTTTATCACTTTCTTAACCTGCCTTCCACTTTCAATTATAGGTGCACATATTGTAATATGCCTTTAAGGTATATCAGCAAGATATCACTAGAAGAAAATGTGTCATGCAATCCAGTCTTAGTTTCGCTTTTGCTTTGAGCAGAGCACACACACAGCTCTGATGCCTTCAAGCTTTAAACCTATGTTTAAATGTTCTCATGTGTCTAGTCTTAATAAATCAATCAGCAACATGTTTACCCAATCCCTTATGAGCGACTGGTGCCTTGTATCTTGTACAGTAAATAAGCCCAAAGTATTATATCATTATAATAACATGACACACATATACCTTGTAAGAAATGGTTGTATAATAACCTTATTAATCTTAAGAAATGTATTGAATATTATAGAAACCACTCTCTTTTTTGCTTTCTCCATTTAAAAAAATATTTCATAGCAGACAGCTGGGGTGACAAACACAGAACAGTGTAGAACAAAAACAGAATTGCCTGGAAAAACTCAGCAGGTCTGGCAGCATCGGTGGAGAAGAAATCAGTTAACGTTTCGAGTCCTCACGACCCTTCGGCAGAACTGAGTATAGTTAGGAGAGAGGTGAAATATAAGCTGGTCTAAGGTGGGAGGGCGGGGGGGGGAGAGAAGTTGAGGGTGGGGTGATTGTGGGGATAAGCAAGCAGTGATAGGAGCAGATAATCAAAAGATGTCACAGACAAAAGGATCAAAGAGGTGTTGAAGGTGGTGATATTATCTAAGAAAAGTGCTAATTAAGAATGGAAGACAGGACACTCAAAGTACAGCTCTAGTGGGGGTGGGGTGGAAAGACTAACAAAGTTTTAGTTTTAGATTTAAAAATAATGGAAATAGGTGGGAAAAGAAGAATCTATATAAATTATTGGGAAAAAAAAGGGGGAGGGGGAAGAAACGGGGTGGGGATGGGGGGAGGGGGAGTTTAAGATCTAAAGTTGTTGAATTCAATATTCAGCCCGGAAGACTGTAAAATGCCTAGTCGGAAGATGAGGTGCTGTTCCTCCAGTTTGCGTTGGGCTTCACTGGAACAATGCAGCAAGCCAAGGACAGACATGTGGGCAAGAGAACAGGATGGAGTTTTAAAATGGCAAGCGACAGGGAGGTTTGGGTCTTTCTTGCGGACAGACTGCAGGTGTTCTGCAAAGCGGTCGCCCAGTTTGCGTTTGGTCTCTCCAATGTAGAGGAGACCGCATTGGGAGCAACGAATGCAGTAGACTAAGTTAGGGGAAATGCAAGTGAAATGCTGCTTCACTTGAAAGGAGTGTTTGGGCCCTTGGACGGTGAGGAGAGAGGAAGTGAAGGGGCAGGTGTTGCATCTTCTGCGTGGGCATGGGGAGGTGCCATAGGTGGGGGTTGAGGAGTAGGGGGTGATGGAGGAGTGGACCAGGGTGTCCCGGAGGGAACGATCCCTACAGAATGCCGCCAGGGGGGGTGAAGGGAAGATGTGTCTGGTGGTGGCATCATGCTGGATTTGGCGGAAATGGCGGAGGATGATCCTTTGAATGCGGATGCTGGTGGGGTGATAAGTGAGGACAAGGGGGACCCTATCATGTTTCTGGGAAGGAGGAGAAGGCGTGAGGGAGGATGCGCGGGATTGGGCCGGACACGGTTGAGGGCCCTGTCAACGACCGTGGGTGGAAAACCTCGGTTAAGGAAGAAGGAGGACATGTCAGAGGAGCTGTTTTTGAAGGTAGCGTCATCAGAACAGATGCGACAGAACAGTGTAGGTCTGCTTGCTTGGCCAAGGACATGACTAGTGCAGGCTCTGAAAGAAGACATTATCAAACTTGATAAGGTTGGATGTTGTAATCCATATTTAAAGCAATTGTCTGAGTAAAGGTTAAACAGGATTCCTTAACAAGTGATAAGACATGACTTGGTTTCAGGGGAATAGTGATGGGCAGAGGAGGAGTTTAGTTTGATTATCAATCTCTCGATGATTGGATAAATGGGATCGAACAACGGATTGACATGGGATACCCACGAGCATCTATCAATAAGGTACATAAACAGGTGCTTGCTGGGACAGAAGTTTTCAGTTGTCTTCTTCCTTGATAAACTGCTTTAAAATCACTCATGAGGGATTGACCCCTTATTTGGGTAATCTGTGACTCCCGGACAAAATCTTACAACTCCCAGGTCCGCCTGACACCCTTTTAGAATTGTATCCATTACTTTATGCTGCCTCTCCTGGTAGACTGACATTATTCACAGCAGGTATGCCAGAACTATCAGCGGTCAGTACTTCTTTCTCAGAGCATCACAAAAAGAATGCATCGCAAAGATGCTAGCTTTTTAAAAAAAACGCTTCGGAACTATTTTAAAGCATTTGTTTGTTCAGACAGCTGGATGAAATACAATCAGTAAGTTTCCATAACTGGTTAACACGTTGTCCGTTCACCTCTGGTTCAAACCAGATGGTAAGGAGTTCTATAAGGTTGCTTGCTACCTGAATTGGGTTTACCAGTCTTGCCTAGCCTAATTTTGCGATAAAATCGCCACCTGTATCTCTAAAGCATACATTACTGTTAATACATGACAATTCCTGATTCAAAATCTACTTCATCTTCTATTTTGAAATGAAAAATAGAGACATAATATGAGAAAAACATTAATACTCTGGAAGCAATGCATGTTTTGGACTTAATTTCCATAATGCAGTAATTTAGCAAAAGGCACAATGCCAAACAAGTCAAACGAGGGTTGTGTGGCAGGAGACACTGCAGCAGTGTTCTCAATACTAAACCTTATTCCTGGAGACATAATTAATTACATTCCAGTGGAAGGGTGTACATATATTCATTCATCACTGAAAAACAATTCTAATCTTCAATCTAATTTTTTTTTTTGGAAAAATATACTTTATTCATAAAATATCTGGATGAACATTCCAAACCATTTCAAAATCACCATCACAAAGGTACAATCAGGTTCAACTTTTACACATGGATCACTAGGTGCATCAATACAATCAATGAATATTACAATCATTTGCAAACATTCATTTTGAGCTGTACAGCCCGAGGGGCTCTGACCAGTTCCCAGTCCCTCGGTGCACTGTGGCAGAAAGGTTTTAGGCAGCGACCCTTCCCCATTGCGCCTTTGTGGCGGCTGCCCCAAGCTTTAGTGCGTCCCTCAGCACGTAGTCCTGGACTTTGGAATGTGCCAGTCTGCAACAATCGGTCGGGGACAACTCTTTGCACTGGAAGACCAACAAGTTTCAGGCAGACCAAAGACCGTCTTTCACCGAGTTGATGATCCTCCAGCTGCAGTTGATGTTTGTCTCGGTGTGTTCCCTGGGAACAGCCCGTAGAGCACAGAGTCCTGTGTCACAGAACTGCTCGGGATGAACCTCGACAGAAACCACTGCATCTCTCTCCAGACCTTCTTTGCAAAGGCACAATCCACAAGGAGGTGAACAACGGTCTCGTCCCCACCACAACCACCTCGAGGGCAACGTGCTGAGGGGGTGAGACTCCTGGCATGTAGGAAGGATCTGACGGGGAGGGCCTTTCTCACCACCAGCCAAGCTACGTTTTGGTGCTTGTTGGAAAGTTCTGGTGATGAGGCATTCTGCCAAATGACTTTGACAGTCTGCTCGGGGAACCATCCCACAGGATCCACCCTCTCCTTTTCCCTAAGGGCCTCTAAGACGTTACGTGCTGACCACTGCCTGATGGACTTGTGGTCAATGCTGTTTCTCTGCATAAATTTTTCCACGAGGGACAGGTGGTACGGCACGGTCCAACTACTTGGAGCGTTCCGCGGCAGCGTGGCCAGACCCATCCTTCGCAACACCGGGGACAGGTAGAACCTCAGCATGTAGTAACACTTGGTGTTTGCGTACCGAGGGTCTACGCACTGCTTGATGCAACTGCACACAAAGGTGGCCATCAGTATGAGGGCAATGTTGGGCACGTTTTTTCCCCCTTTATCTAGAGGCTTGTACATAGCGTCCCTGCGGACATGATCCATTTTCGACCTCCAGATAAAGCGAAAGATGGCTCGGGTGATCGCCATCGGGCAGGAGTCTGGAATGGGCCAGACCTGCGCCATATACAGCAACAGCGAGAGTGCCTTACACCTGATGACCAGGTTCTTACCCGCAATGGAGAGGGAGCGTCGCTCCCACATGCCCAGTTTTCTTTTCACCATAGACACTCGCTCCTTCCAGTTTCTAACGCATGCCCCGGTCCCTCCGAACCATATCCCCAGCACCTTCAGGCCGTCAGCCCTGACAGTGAAGGGGACAAAGGATCGGTCAGCCCAGTTCCTGAAGAACATGACCTCACTCTTCCCACGATTTACCTTGGCTCCCGAGGCCAGTTCGAACTGGTCGCAGATGTGGATCAGTCTGCGCACCGACAGTGGATCCGAGCAGAAGGCGGCGACATCGTCCATGTGCAGGGAGGCTTTGATCTGAGTGCCTCCACTGCCTGGGATCGTCACTCCTCTTATGCCTGGATCCTTCCTAATGGACTCAGCAAAGGGTTCTATGCAACACACGAAAAGAACAGGCGAGAGAGGACAGCCCTGCCTGACTCCAGATTTAATAGGAAAGCTATCTGATTCCCACCCATTGATTGAGACTGCGCTACTGATGTTAGTGTAGAGCAGTTGGATCCAATTGCGAATTCCCTCCCCAAACCCCATTTTGGAGAGGTCATCCACCATGTAAGTGTGCGATATTCTGTCAAAGGCCTTCTCCTGATCCAAGCTGATGAGGCAGGTGTCCACACCCCTGTCCTGTACATAGACAATCGTATCCCTGAGCAGCGCTAGATGTCAGAGATCTTCCTGCCCGGCACAGTGCAGGTCTGGTCAGGGTTGATCACCAATTCCAGAGCGGATTTGACCCGATTAGCGATGACCTTGGACAGAATCTGATAGTCCACATTCAACAGTGAAATGGGTCGCCAATTTCTAATTTCCTCCCTTTCCCCCTTGTGCTTGTAGATGAGGGTGATGATGCCTTTCCTCATTGATTCTGACATGCTGCCGGCCAGGAGCATACTCTCGTACACTTCTAGCAGGTCTGGGCCGATCCAGTCCCACAGAGCCGAATACAACTCCGCCGGCAAGCCGTCGCTTCTGGGAGTTTTACTCTTCTCGAAGGACTCAAGGGCCTTAGTCAGTGCATCAGGAGTTAGCGGTTTGTCCAGGCTCTCCTGTGTACTGTCATCTAAGACCTCCGTGATAGAGGACAGGAAGGACTGGGAGGCCGTGCTGTCTGTGGGCTTCACATCATACAAGACGGCATAAAAGGATTTGCTGATCCTCAAAATGTCGGACTGTGATGACTTTACTGAGCTGCCTTCAATCTAATTCTTACTCAATACGTGTTCTCACCGAATGTAATCTGAATCAAAAGCCTGGAACAACTCATAATTACCCTTAGATTCACACTGTAGTGTAATTGTAAAGCCTTCATGCACCTTGCCACTACATTTGATGTTTGAAGTATATGAAGAATATATTTAAATGTATATTGCAGAATGAAAACTTGAGTTACTGCAGGATAACAAGTACCTGAACATAATGACAATGTTAAAATCCTCTGATTTACATAAACTGGTCCCCATTAAACTACTTAAATTACTGCAAAAACCTGACCTGCTTAATTCTAGCATTCAGCACAAAGCTGTGGTCTCAGAAAACCATCTATAATCCTGAAACCTAAGGGCGTTTAAAGAAAATATGGTTTGGGTTAAACTGTTTGCAGTGCAGCAGGAAAGCACAGTTCACTGAATCATGTTTGTTTTCAATCAACTTGTCACTAAGTACAAAAATAGAAAATGAATTGATTACCCAGGACTTTCCCTTCATGTTAATGGACACAACAAATCATGGTTGTAATTCAGTATTCTCAGAACGCATCACATTGAATTAATTTGCCTTTTGATATATCTACATTCAGATGGCGTTAAATTAACTTTGAGTATCATTCAGTCTAACCAAGACTCTTCATTATAATTTTTAATCTCATTTCACTTTTTTTTGGGCATATTAAGCCACATTATATTTTATTCTTGTTAATGTTTGAGTAATGCATGCGCTTTTTTTGTACAATTCCTTTTGATGTAATTGATCACTTCTGAGGAGCGTAACTTATTGCTGAGTTGTACTGCAGGGCATCAGACCTACCTGCTCCTGTAGACTGCTCCAAAGTCTCCGGCAATCAAATGGAAGCTAAGTCTGTCTATTCGACTGATTCCCAGATGGGGAGCCAGTCAAGGAGAAAAAGAAGCACGTGGTGCAGTTAAAACACCACAGAGTACACGGGAAACGGATAGCTGAAGAGATAGTGGAGGCGTTGGTGCTGATCTTTCAGGAATCACTGGAGTCAGGGAGGGTCCCAGAGGACTGGAAAATCGCTAATGTAACCCCCCTGTTTAAGAAGGGAGTGAGGCAAAAGACGGGAAATTACAGGCCGATTAGCCTGACCTCGGTCGTTGGTAAGATTTTAGAGTCCATTATTGAGGATGAGATTTCAGAACACTTGGAAGTGCATGGTAAAATAGGGCAAAGTCAGCATGGTTTCAGCAAGGGGAGGTCATGCCTGACAAATCTGTTAGAATTCTTTGAGGAGTTAACGAATGGGTTCGACAAAGGAGAGCCAATGGATGTTATCTACTTGGACTTCCAGAAGGCCTTTGACAAGGTGCCGCACTGGAGGCTGCTCAGTAAGATAAGAGCCCATGGTGTTAGAGGCAAGGTACTAGCATGGATAGAAGATTGGCTGTCTGGCAGGAGGCAAGAGTGGGGATAAGGGGGTCCTTCTCAGGATGGCGGCCGGTGACTAGTGGAGTTCCGCAGGGTCAGTGTTGGGACCACAACTTTTCACTTTATACATTAATGATCTAGATGAAGGAACTGAGGGCATCCTGGCTAAGTTTGCAGATGATACAAATATAGGTGGAGGGAGGTAGTATTGAGGAGGCGGGGAGGCTGCAGAAGGATTTGGACAGGTTAGGAGAATGGGCAAAGAAGTGGCAGATGGAATACAAAGTGGGGAAGTGTGAGGTCTTGCACTTTGGTAGGAAGAATAGAGGCATAGACTATTTTCTAAATGGGGAGAGAATTCAGAAATCTGGAGTGCAAAGGGACTTGGCAGTCCTAGTCCAGGATTCTCTTAAGGTTAACTTGCAGGTTGACATGGTAGTTAGGAAGGCAAATGCAATGTTGGCATTTATTTCGAGAGGACTAGAATATAAAAGCAGGGATGTGCTGCTGAGGCTTTATAAGGCTCTGGTCAGACCACATTTAGAATATTGTGAGCAATTTTGGGCCCCGTATCTCAGGAAGGATGTTCTGGCCCTGGAGAGGGTCCAGAGGAGGTTCACGAGCACGATCCCAGGAATGAAAGGCTTAACATATGACGAACGTTTGAGGACTCTGGGTCTATACTCTATGGAGTTTAGAAGGATGAGGGGTATCTGATTGAAACTTACAGAATACTGAAAAGCCTGGATAGAGTGGACGTGGGGAAGATGTTTCCATTAGTAGGAGAGACTAGGACCCGAGGGCACAGCCTCAGAGTAAAGGGAAGACCTTTTAGAACAGAGATGAGGAGAAACTTCTTTAGCCAGAGAGTGGTGAATCTATGGAATTCATTG
The DNA here is from genome assembly GCF_964194155.1 of Cetorhinus maximus. Lineage (NCBI taxonomy): Eukaryota > Metazoa > Chordata > Chondrichthyes > Lamniformes > Cetorhinidae > Cetorhinus > Cetorhinus maximus. The sequence goes on along the minus strand of NC_135883.1, from coordinate 12,136,536 downwards.
CCACAGGAGGCTGTGGAGGTCAGGTCATTGAGTGTATTTAAGACCGAGATAGGTAGGTTCTTGATTGGTAAGGGGATCAAAGGTTACGGGGAGAAGGCGGGAGAACGGGGTTGAGAAACTTATCATGATTGAATGGCGGAGCAGACTCGATGGGCCGAATGGCCTAATTTCTGCTCCTATGTCTTATGGTCTTATGGAAACCTTGACTTCCGGATTTCCCATTCAAATTGTCTCCCACCAACCGATGCAACCCACCCTTACCTTCTGGTACCAGAACCAGAAGCAATCCTTACCTTCCTTCAGATGAAGGTGTGGAATGCTTCCTGCAATGGAGAAATCAGCAACATACACAATACGTTTTCTGCACCTATTTCATTATTGCTACCTTACCCCAAAACTTTATGAGAAAGTAATTGGAATATGTCGGAGAGAGCAGAACAATGATTCAGAAGTGGTACAGCTAATGGCCAATGTAAAAACCCATTGCATTTTTTCATTGGATGTGAGTGTCGCTGGCAAGGCCAGTATTTATTACCCATCTCTAATTGCCCTTGAGAAAGTGGTGAGCCACCTGTTGCAGTTTATTTGATATAGGTACACTCAGTGCTATTAGGGAGGGAGTTCAAGGGTTTTGACCTGGCAACAATGCAAGAATGGCGATATAATTCCATGTTGGGATGCTGTGTAGTGTGGAGTGAAACTTGAAGATGGTGATGTTCCCATGTGTTAGCGGCCCTTGCTCTTCTACATGATAGAGGTCGTGGATTCGGAATATGCTGTGAAAGAAGCCTTGTCAAGTTGCTGCAGTGCATCTTTTGATGCGTATAATGCTCCAATTGTGTGCCATTGGTGGAGGGAGTGAATATTTAAGGTGGTGAATGGGGTGCCAAGCAAACAGACTGTTTTGTCCTGGATGGTATCAAGCTTCTTGAGTGTTATTGAAGCTGCACTCATACAGATAAGTGAAGAGTATTCCATCGCACTCCTGACTTGTGCCTTGTAGATGGTGGAAAGGCTTTGAGGAGTAAGGAGGTGAGTGGCTCACTGCAGAATGCCCAGCCTTTGACCTACTCTTGTAGCCACAATATTTATATGGCTGGTTCACAATTAAGTTTCTAATCAATGATGACCCTGAGGATGCTGATGGTAGAGAATTCAGAGATGGTAATACTATTGAATATAAAAGGGAAATAGTTAGATTCATTCTTGTTGGGGATAATCATTGTCTGACATTTGGGTGGCATGAATGTTACTTGCAACTTATCAGCCCAAGCCTTAATGTTGTCCAGGTCTTGCAATATGTGGGTACAGATTGGTTCATTTCCTGAGGAGTTACGAATGGAACTGAACACTGCGCAATCATCATAAAACATCCCCACTTCTGTTCTTATAACAGAGGGAAGGTCATTGCTGAAGCAGCTGAAGATGATTGGGTCTAGGACACTACCCTGAGGAACTTCGCAGCGGTGTACTAGGATTGGGATGATCGGGTTCCAACAATCACAACCACCTTCCTTTGAGCTAGGTATGACTTGAACCAACGGAGAGCTCCCACCCAACTAATTCCCATTGACTTCAGTTTTTACAAGGACTCCTTGATGCCACACTCTCTCAAATACTGTCAAGGGCAGTCACATTCGCCTCACCTGTGCCAGTTAGCTCTTTTGTTCATGTTTGGCCCAAGGCTGTAACGATGCCTGGAGCTAAGAACCCAAACTGAGCATTGATGAGCAGGTTACTTATAAGTGCTACTCGATATAATTGTCAACAACACCTTCCATCACTTTGCTGACGATTGAGAGTAGACTGATGGGGGTGGAAATTGGCCAGATTGGATTTGTCCTATTTTTGCTGACAGGACATGCCTGGGCAAATTTCCCCATTGCTGGGTAGATGCCTTGTGCTGTAGCTGTACTGGAACAGCTTGGCTAGAGACATGGCTATTTCTGGAGCACAAGTCTTCAGCACAACAGCCAAGATGTTGTTGGGGCCCGTAATATTTGCTGTATCCGGTACCTTCAGCTGTTTCTTGATATCACGAGGAGCGAATCAAATTGGCTGAAGAGTGGGATCTGTGATGCTGGGAGCCTCAGGAGGAGGTCAAAATGGGTCATCCACTGGCACATCTGCTGAAAATGATTGCCTTATCTTTTTACTCACACACTGCGTTCTGCCATTTTTGAGGATGGGGATATTTGTGAATCATCCTCTTCTGGTTAGTTGTTTAACAGTCTACTACCATTAATTACTGGATGTAGCAGAACTGAAGAGCTTTAATCTGATATTTGCAGGATCACTTGGCTCTGTCTATAGCATACAGCTTCCACCTTTTAACAAGCTTGTAGTCCTGTGTTGTAGCTGCTCAGTTTTAGTTATGCCTGGTACTGCGTCTTGCTTGCTCTCCCCCAACAACTCAGTGAACTTTGGCTGGTTCCCTTGCATGATGGCAATGGCAGGGTGATATGCCAGACCATGAGGTTACAGGTTGTGGTGGACCATCATGCAAGGGGACCAACCAAAGCTCAATGAGGAGTTAGTGGAAAGTAAGCAAGGAGCAGTACCAGGCATAACTAAAAATGAGCAGCTACAATACAAGCTTGTTAAAAGGATATGCCTCACGCACCCTTAGTTTTAAGCTTCTAGACTGTTCTAAATCTATTCCATTTAGTATGCTGATAGCGCCAGCAGATTTTCAAGCCACTCTCGATCTCTTCAATTCTTCATACTACCATGATGACGGGAAATTGTGATTGAGAGAGATCTACCTATAACATCACCAGCTAACGAAAAACATATTGAGCTGTTTAAAGAGGACCTTATATAAAAAAAAACATGACAAAGCACTGGCCAAAGATAGCTAACACTAGTTCTCCAATTTTGGCGCTAGTCCCTAGATGTTAGTGAGGAGGACCTTGCCTAGGTTGATATGGGGTGTTGATATGGGGTGTTTTTTAATTTTTATTTTATTTGACATTTTTATAGTGGCTTGACACAATTGTATGGTTTGATGGGCCATTGCAGAGTCAATCACATTGTTAAGAGCCTGGAGTCACATAAAGGCCAGACTGGGTAAAGACAGCAGATTTCCTTCCCTAGAGGACATGAATGAACCAGATTTTAATGACAATCTAATAGTTTCATGGCCACCATTACTGGTACCAGCTTTTTTTATTCCAAGAGGAAAATTTTATTCCTGGTTTATTTAAATGAATTTAAATCCTGGCTGCCATAGTAGGGCCCTGTTTGCAGATCATTAATCCAGCCTCTGGGTTACTAGTCCAATAACATGTGTGAACACTATGCTGGTGTGGTTCTGATGGATGAGGAGAAGCGATTAGTAACACATTTAGGAATAATTTGATTAGTGTAGCCAAGGATTGCAAGCAATTCAGCATCAATCTATGAAATCATATGATTTAACTGGCAGTCATCTTGATACTTAATGTAAAACATCAGCATGTGAACCAGTCCATTGTATTTCCAACTTCTACCTTGGTTTCATCTTCCCATGTTTTGCTTCACCGGTGCCAATCTCTTTTCACTCTTAGTTGGCTAAAAGTTTGTTCTTTGACCCTTATCAAACTCTGAATGTGCTCTTGAAATCCAGATGTTGCTTCTTTTTGCTCAGTTAGAATTAGCAGATCATTGTACCCTTGGATTCGCCTGGGGATAATGGTACCTCACTGCCAGTTTCATTATTCACGTATTGAACCATGAATACATTTGCTACATGTTTTATTGAGTTACTCTGGTGCATCTCCAACTTTTCTGGCTTCTCTTCATCTGCAAGTTCCACTCAGAGGTACTGACAGACTTCGTCACTTCAAACATGTTGCTTAAAGTTGACCATTTGTGGAACTCTTTCACTCGGCCCATGTCAAAGTTAGGGATGGCTTTCTGAAAGTCACAGGAATTTTTTAGTGGTTTATCATATGGCCAAGGATGTTTTTGCAGTCAGCTGCGTTAATATTTTTTAATGCACTTCTGACAAACCAGAGATTAAGAGATGAGTTATATATTTGTGCCTTAGTACTTTATACTTATGGCGCTATAAACTATGCATCACTGCAAAAGAAATATTGACATTTTGTTTCAATATAAAAAGAAAAGTTTCTTGAGTGGGAATTGTCCAGTGATCTTATTGTTCCAGTTTCTCCTGTTGCCCAACCGTTACTAGCTGGTGTTTAATCTAAATATTTAAACCCAGGAGTAATCAGAAAAAATTGATGCAGAATGGGAAAAGACTGAATGACAATATTGTTTGCATCACTTGTCAGCAGGATTAAGTGATCTTTATAAAAACAAAAAGCTAAAAGCTACTGCAGATTCTGGAAATCCAAAACAAAAACAGAATTACCTGGAAAAACTCAGCAGGTCTGGCAGCATCGGTGGAGAAGAAATCAGTTAACGTTTCGAGCCTTCACGGCCCTTCGGCAGAACTGAAGCATAGTTAGGAGAGGGGAGAAATATAAGCTGGTTTAAGGTGGGGGGGCGGGGGGAGAGAGAAGTTGAGGGTGTGGTGATTGTGGAGATAAGCAAGCAGTGATAGGAGCAGATAATCAAAAGATGTCACAGACAAAAGGATCAAAGAGGTGTTGAAGGTGGTGATATTTGTCTAAGAGAAGTGCTAATTAAGAATGGAAGACAGGACACTCAAAGTACAGCTCTAGTGGGGGTGGGGTGGAAAGACTAACAAGGTGTTTAATCTAAATATTTAAACCCAGGAATAACCAGAAAAAATTGACGCAGAATGGGAAAAGAATGAATGACAATATTGTTTGCATCACTTGTCAGCAGGATTAAGTGATCTTTAGATTCCTGAAAGTAATGGTTTGTCTTTCATTTAGTTAAACACTGATGCCAATACAAGCTTCACACAGTTTAAACAACTTAGATAGCCTAAACCCAAAACATGACTGGGTTGTACGCACTTGAAAAATTGTTGCAGCATTACTGAATGCCTTTTTTAAATTGCCTATCTGGCAGTGACAATAAAAGTAGCCTCCCTTCAACAAATCTGTAAGCACCATTGTCTGAATGGGGACAGAACCAATTGTTCAAAGTTTCATCAAAGGTAATGATGGAATTGTTAAAGCCCCAGGAGATTATGGTGTAGGTGGAGCCTTTGTGACATTGAAAGGTCCCTGCAATGTAGATGCAGCATTAAAACGGTACAAGTCATCGTGCCCTTGGCCGGAATTTTACTGGCAAGCGTGAAGTCCCAGCATCAGGATGAAATCAATGCCCCAAGCCCATAATTGTGGGCAGTGTAACAGCAGGAGCTATTTTATCAATGGTATTCAGATACATCGGAACTTTGCTTTTTGTGCCAGGGCCAGGTGCATAGACCCTGGCAATCGGAGCAGTAATATCTCCAACCCTGGTGTCGTGGTGGAGGGGCTGCCATTGCCATGACAGGGGTTCCTCCATGGAGAGACCATAAAGGAAAATGTCTCCTGGGAACTGTCATCCAGAAGGCTTGTAAAATCCCAGCCACTGAGACATTGGGCTGGATTTTATGTGGAAATGTATTCCCTGCCCCCCTTCAATGGAAAAGTCGGTATTGAGCCCACTGACTCTGAATCCAGCTGCCCTGCAGTAATAATATATTGGGAGCAGCCTTAATTGATTCACAGTGAGACTTGTACCCCCCACCATCTGGGAGGAAGTCCTGTCCTGGAGAGCAGCTGGCCAATCTGATTGGTCTGCAGCTCTGTATTCCCAGCAGTGCTAGGATTGAGGGGTGGCCATCGCTGAGACTGCAGACAGTCCCGGAAGAAGGAGAGCCATGGAGCCCAGGCTCAGAGGTAAGTCTAGGCTGGCATAACCCACTGAGGGAGGGGTGGTTGGGGATGGGACTAAGAGGGAGGCGGTGTAGGATTTTAGAAGTCGGTGGGTGTGGATTAAAGTGGGGATCTGATCTTGCCTCTGTTAGGCACCAGGGACGCCCTAAAAGGAGGTACCCCACTTCCTGCCTGACAGCAGCCCACACGATGAAAGCTGCCTGGCTACCTATCTTGCCTCTGCCACATGTAAAATAGTAGTGGAGGAAGAATGAGTGGCTACTTAAGGACCTCAATAGACTTAAGGGCAGGCGGGCTGCCTGACATCTTCCCCGCCTACCGTAATATGGGAGACAGGTTGAGAGTAAGTGGGAAGGTGATGAGAAGGCCATGTGCTTTATTTTACAAGGCCCATGCGTTCAAATACACTGGTGGGAGGCTATAAAATGCAGTCCAATGATGGCATGGAAGAAGGCCATTTGGCCCACTGAGTCCTTGCCACCTCTCTGTAAACCAATCCAGTCAGCCTCATTCCCCTTTTATCCCTGTACACTTGCAAGATTATTTCCCTCAAGAGTCTATCCAATTTCCTTTTGAAATCATTGATCATCTCCACTTCTACCACCCACGTAAGCTGTGAATTCCAGTTCATTATAACTCATAGCATAAAAAAATTCCTCACGTTCCCCCAGCATTTCTTGCCTAAGGCCTTAAATCGGTGTCCCCCAGTCCTTGTACTGTCAGCTAATGGGAACTGCTTTTCTTTGTCTACCGTTTCTAAACCTGTATAATCCTGTGTACCTCGGTCAAGTATTCCCTCAACCTCCAAAGAGATGAATCTCAGCTTCTGCAATCTAACCTTATAGCTAAATTTGCTCATCCTTGGAACCATTCTGCTAAATCTCCTCTGCACCCTCTTAAAGATCTTCGCATCCTTCCTAAAGTGTGTGGTGACCAGAACAGGAGACAATACTCTGGTTGTGGCCTAATCAAAGATTTATAAAGGTTCAGCATAAATTCCCAGATTTTGTACTCAATTCCTCTATTAATTAAGACAAAGATCCCATAAACCTTGCGAACCACTCTCTCAAAATTTCCTGCCACCTTCAAAGATCTATGCACATGAACTCCAAATCCCTCTGTCCCTGCACACTCTTTAGAACTGTGCCATTAAATCCATATTGCCTCACCCTACCCCTTCTGCCAAAATGCATCCCCTCACTGTCTTCAATTCTACTGCCACTTGTTTGCCCATTCTGCTAGCCTGTCTATGCTGTGTTGAAATCGATTAGCATCATCCTCATTGTTTGCCATACCACCAAGTTAGATATCACTGGCAAATTTTGCAATCTTGCTCTGTATTCCAATATTCAAGACATGTATATAGATCAGAAAAAGCAGTGGCGTTAGCAGTGACCCTACGGAACTCCACTGTCTATTATCCTCCAGAGTGAAAAAAATATTACCATTATCTATTTATTTTCCTCAGCTCTGATGAAAGGTCACAGGCCAGAAATGTTAACCCTGTTTTCCTTTCTACAGATGCTACCAGGCTTGCTAAGTATTACCAGCATTTTCTGTTTTATTTCAGATTTCCAGCATCCACAGTATTTGCCTTTGTATTATTATTTAATTCACTGCCGCTTCTCTTCCAGGAATCCCCACCTTCAAGAAGTCCTGCCCTTCTGTCCCACAGGATTTATGTTTGTCTCTTCGGTCTTGTTCACCCTTTCCGTTTCCCTTCTCATGATTTTCCTGCCCTCCACCCTATCATTGACCTCCCTTTCTGTTCTTCTTCCCCCTCCCCACTCTTTCACTTGCTCAAACCCGATTGCGTTTTGAACTTTTCTCAGTTCAGATGAAAGGTTATCGACCTGAAACTTGACGGGCGGAGGTTCTACTGCACCCGCACCAGCATATTTGCAGGCGTGAGGGACACGTAAATTAGAGCGGGTGGAAAGCCCACCGCCTTCTTGCCCACCCCTGAACTGTCCCCCAAAATATGGCGAATGGGTAAGGCATCAGGCAGCCCGCCGCCCTTAGGCCTTTTGACGCCCTTAACTGGTCAATTAATGGTCACTGAAGGGCCTATTTTTGCCTCTGCTGCAATAATATGTGTGGCTGGGGAAGGCGGAATGAAAGGGACCAGCCCACTACCTCAACTACCTCAATTTGAAAAGTGGAAATCTGTGGGGGGGGATGGGTGTACCTCCTTTGGAGAGAGTGCTCTGTGCCCATTGGGGACACCCACCTCAAGATGGTACCCCCTTTTTGTGCCTCTCATCTTAGCCTCCAGAGCCCTCCCCTGCAACACCTACCACCCCCCCAACCACCCCGTCCTCTCTCCTCAGGATCGCTGATCGCTCCCTGAACAAAAACCCCAGATGTACCTTTCAGTCGGGCATTCACGGGGAGAATTTTTGGCTCGGTGGGCAGGCGCACACCTAGCCTGTCCGAACTTAAAATAACGCGCGATATTTCGGTCGGCGGGTGCACGCCAGAGTCAGCAGCTCACCTGCCGACTATTGAAAGGCCTATTGAGGCCATTAAAAAGTTAATGGAAAGAAATTTCTTGCTGCCCGGCCAACCTTACGGATGGCAGGCAGATGAAAAGGCCAAGCGGCCTTTGCAATTTTAAGGAAACCTCATCCACGGGCGGGATGAGGTTTCCAACAGCAAATAAAAATAAAATCAGAATTTTAAAATTTAATTAACAACATGTCCCTGCCCTGCTCATGTGACAGAGTCACATGAGGGGACTTTTATAACATTTTTAAAACCATTATTTTATTATTTTGAAAAGTGTTCATCTCCCTGAGGCAGCTCTGTGCCTCAGGGAGGTTTTCAAGGGCGGACCCACGTATATACGCAAAGTTCATGCTTACCCTCCTCCCCCGAGCCCACAGGCAGCACTGAGCGCTGCCACTCATCTCTCACGCTGGGCGGGCCTTAATTGGCCCACCAGCGTGAAATCACGGTCAGGCCCCGGTCTCAGACGGTGGTCGGCTTCCCAACTGCTCCCGCCACACCCGCTGAGCCCGCCCAACCAGGGAAACATCCTCCCCCATGTTCCTTCTCCTTGGGACTGCTTGTAGTTCCAGTAGCGGCCACTACTGTGTCCTGACTACTCAGCTGCTGGCCAATCTGATTGGCCAGGAGTTCTCAAGAGTGGGACTTCCTTTCCCTGAGGTGTAGAAATCCCACTCTCAGCTTATTAAGGCCATTCCCAGCGTATTATTTCTGCCCAGCAGCCTTTTTAAAAGTCAGTCGTCTCAAGACTGATATTTCTACTGGGTGGGTCAGCAATCCTCCCCTTGTAACTCTGTTTTTCTCTCCATAGAAGCTGCCTGAGCTGCTGAGTATTTCCAGCGCTTTCTGCTTTATTTCAGAACTCCAGCGTCCCCGGTATTTCGCTTTTAGACTTACCGAGACTCACCATTTTCTGTCATTAAAGTAATTTTTTTACTCCAGCTGATACTGACCCTCCCATTCCATGAGCCTGAGTTTTGTTAGGCGGCCTCTTATGTTGTACTTTGTCAAAACCTTACTTAAAATGCATATAGACAACATTTACTGCATTCCCTTCATCCACCTCCTCTTTACTTCATCAAAAAATTCAAATCGATTAGTTAAACATAATCTGCCTTTTACAAATTTGTGCTGGCTCTCCTTAATTGACTCAAACCTCTCCAAGCACCTATAATTTTTTTCCTTGAATCTACAAGAAATTCTGAGCCAATATTTCTGTGTATTATCCAACAAGAGATATTCCTTGCAAAGTGAGCTAGACTGATTTGTTTTATTTTAATGGCGATTGAGTTGGTATGATGCAGTTTTGCTTTGAAAGGTGGAGATGTACGCCAGCGGAGAACACACACTCAGGTCTGAATCTCTTTTAATTGCTGTAAGCTCAGCAGAATTGCTGTGTTGCAGGTTTCTCTGAAGGAGAATAGGTTCATTTATGTTTTATAGTGGAAACCTAAGCCTAGGGAATCTTGTCATTTTTAATCAGTAGAATGTCTCTGGGGGACGCATAAGCTGTTAAGGCCAGGACTAAAATGAAATATGGGGGGAGCAAAGTGATTCAGTCTATTTAACTTACTCTTTCTGCAGAGCAAGGTACAATTTGCACTTTGCTTTTGTCCAGAGTTGAGTAGTGAGCGGATGCAAGGTGAATCCTTAGTGTGAGGAGGTTAAAAAAAAAACCAGACAAGGAATGTTGTACCTCTACCTTTTAGAATGAAGAAGAAATAGTGTGCGCTATATGTAGTTGGGAAGATAATTCAGCCCACCTTTCATGAAACAACCTGATGATGTGAGCTACAGCACCAAGTAAACAATGTTCATAAATTAATAAAGTTGTTTTCATGGCATTGCAAATAATTAGCACAAATCACATGGGAAGCCTCAGTATAACTTTAATAACAATACATCTCGGTGGCAAAATCTGTTTCCAATCTCAGATTACCCCTCACACCCAATCCCAGGAATCTTTCCTCTGGCCCCAGTGAGCTACGTTTCACATGCACTTGCAGTCAATGGATAGAACATTTTATATAAAAATAGAAACATTTCATAGCCTCAGGTATCCAGTCTTGTTATTCTGCTCGTGGAATAGTAGAATCATGGCCAGGCCCTAATATGCTTTTGACAGCGAATGTGATAAAAGTCAGGCATGACTACACCCTCCCAATTATGTAATCCAAGGTTGAAAATAATGGGATGATGTTTATAATTCCCATCACTTGTGCCCTAGCACAGGAAGTTTGGCATGTCCTGTCTCAGGACTTCCCATAGGAGCTTGGTCAGTTGTCCTAACTTTGGTGGAAGATTGACAGAAATTCTATTTAGGTGTCTTCCCAGTTTTACCACCAGTTTTCAGGTCAAAGTTACAGCTACCACTTAGGGAAATCCCTAAAGTCGTTTGTGTTCAGTGGTGCCATTGGCTGCAGGCAGAAGGTTAAAGTGTAAATAGCCAGTTCGTTGTATGTCAATGGGCAAAAGACAAATCTTGAAGTTTTTCAATGTAAAAGTGTGTTTGATTCTCCATCCAGCAATATCAGCTGCAGGAAATTTTGTCCTCCATGCTCCGTTGAGGCAGATACCCCAGCAGAACAGTAAATGGTCCCATTGTCCATCTTAATTATGTTTTCTACATTACAATCGTGACTACACTTCAACGATGCATCATTAACCGCAAAGTGCTTTGGGAAGCCCTGAGGCCATGAAGGACACTGTCTCAATGAAAACCATCCCTCCTTCCTCCCTCCCTTCCTCCCTCCCTTCCTCCCTTCCTTCTTCCCACCCTTCTTCCCTTCCTCCCTCTCTCCTCCCTCCCTCACTCTCTTCCTTCCTTCCTCCCTCTCTCCCTCCCTTCCTCCCTCAACTAGACCCGGGAATGAGCCAACATCAGGCAACGCACAGTTGAAAGGCCAATCCCATTGAAGTCACTGCAGTAAACAGTCAAACTGGGCTAATTTCTAACGAAATTATAGAAATATTCCTATAAATGGCAATCCGACAAAAGCTTTCCTCCTCATGTTATTTTATTCTTTCTACTTCAAAAATCATTTAAAAATTGCACGTCTTCTTGTAGCAAAAAATATGGGTTAATTGCTTTTCCACTGAGTACATGCCAGAAATCAAAAACAGATTAATTATGATTAATGGAAAATGCAAATATGACAGTGAGATAAAACCATAAGATTAGTAATTGTCATCTTACATATTGCCGACAAATTTGGAATTTTATAGAAAGAATAATGTAGATATAACAGTAAGTATATAAAATGTTTACTGCTGAAAGCATTTTACAATATTTGATTTTGTATTGCTTGCCAAATATTTCATGTTTTTTAATTTAAACTTAATTTTCCTGTTTCATCGCTGAGCTACATTTTCATACTTATAAATATTGTGCCAGGTTGATGCTGCCTCCAGCTGGCTGCTCCTTGTAAAGTTCATGTTGCTGTGCACATTTCACAGTCTGCTTTTTATTCTTTCTTACGCAAGAAGTTATGATGCATTTCTTTAAAAAAAAACCTGCGGTTTTCAAAAGATGAATTGCCCAGTACTTTCTGTACCAAGATTCATGCAAAAAAAGGTCTCCATCAATACACTCCTCAAAGTGTTGCACAGGTTTGAAACACCATGCTCTGCTTCTTTCCGTGCATCTACAAAAGCTAACGACTTTAGCAGCCTTTAGTATTAATGCATAAGCTGCGGTGTGACGATCTATGAATTGACACCTATTAAAATAGTGGAAAAAAGGAAGACACATTGTAACCTAATATCAGGTGCTGTCATTTCAAGGCCATAGAGTTACTTTATGCTTTTGATAATAGACTGGGCCATAAAGATAAATTTGTCGATCAAGAAGGACGTTATTTCTGACCATTAGCGTTTTATGGACGACTGCTTCCAATTGAAATTTATTTGTGTTTTTCTGCGTGATATTCCTCAGATGACTGAGGCTAATAAACACGCTAGTGACCCTTCAGTCCAGCAGCTTTGGCATGAAAGCAACTTTAGGTATTTGGCTTCCAGGTGAGACAAATATACCACTGGGTTGAAATTTACCTCCCAACTACATGTAACAGTGGATAATATCGAAATTAGATTAAATCCATGAACTATAATTGCAGCTACAAACTGGTAGGCAGGCAGTGAGAAAGTCATCAGCTCTTGCTGCACCTCATAGGCCCTCCTGTCAGTTTGACTCGCAGCACAAATGAGGAGTGACTGTGCGATTCTGTGTGTTCCAATGGGCCGTGTAGGCTTGCAGGAGATGCATTGTGTGGCCTATGATCTTCCATCTTTTAATCTGAATTGCAGCAAGTGTTCAGGTTGTGGAATCACTCCGACGCTGTTCAAGTGGGTGGTGGGGTGCTGGGGTGATGGGGGTGGGGTGAGGGGGTGGGTGGTGGGAAAGCAGAATGTCACCAAAGTTCCAACTTCTTTGCAATGGCCATTTCCTGCTACGCTGAGCTGCTGGACACATTTGAAGATGTCCACCAGTTTGTTTAGTTGCCTGCTTTATGTTGACATGTCACTCTCTAAAGATATACGACCTGAATTTTTATTCCTTTCTGTTTTTATTTTCTCTTCTGTCAAAGAGACCGTCTTTTCAAATATGGTTTTCGCGGTGCAGCCACCCACCGTCGTTGTGAGGGATCATTTCACAGCCACGGTTGCTCTCCAATACCATGTGTCTCCCACTGGTCATTTCTCGGCTACCTTGGTAATGAAGACTGTGAGGCGTTGTGTCTCTGACGTAATCTCCAACATCGATTTGCTGGAATAAAAACAGAAAATGCTGGAAATACTCAACAGGCCCGGCAGCAGCTGACCCTGATGAAATGTCACAACCTGAAATGTTAAGACTGTTTCTCTCTCCGCGGATGTTGCCAGGTGTGCCGAGTATTTCCAGCATTTCCTGTTTTTATTTTAGATTTCCAGCAACCACAGTATTCTACTTTTGGATTAGGGTCAATTTGTTGGACTTGCTAAGACTTTTTTTTAAATCATGTTTTGTCAATGGCCAGAAGTGGTGCATCTAGAAAGTTCACTTTGAGGTTACAGCCAGTAGCACAAAAGTGGTACATTGGGAATGAGCTACATCTCCTCACATGACCATGTTAGTAGGAGATTTAAGCTTGGGGAAAATCACACTGCATTGACTTGATGGAGCAGGCAGGTTTCAACAAGAAACAGATAAACTTTATTGCAGAGAGCCTTTCAGGTGATACATGCTCGGTCAGGATTCTCGTCATGAAGCCCTGACCCCGGATTACCCGCATTTAAGGCTTATTGGTTTGACCCTTCAAGAACATCACGTGACTGCTGATAGACAGCAGGAGAGGCTATAGCTCCAGTTACTACATTTCCTCCCCCTTTAGTTTTTTACAGCTTCTATTTACAGAGAATATTTGAATACCCAACAACATATACATATATACAACTTCAGGTGATTAAAGATTAAACCTCTGAAGTGCTCTCATTCAATTAGAATGTCGTAGATCTACCACTTGAGGTTTCTCCACAGGATCGACATGATCAGGAACTGCTGCATGAGTTACATCATTAGAAAGTGGCAGTTCTGGGTTAGGCAACTCTACAGAAACATCGGGCATGTATTTTCTAGGTTGATCTGCCGCATCAAGGATTGATGGTTCAACGTTAATCATAGGCGGAATTGTTGCTTGGTGGAATGTCTCTCTACCATGAATATGGCCCATGTGTTTTTGAACTATTCTGGCTTCCACTTCCACCTGGAAGGATAAGGTACCAGTCTCTGAGACAGTGGTTGCAGGAACCCAAAACGTCCACTTCCAAAATTCCGCACAAATACAGTGTTTCCTACTCTAAATGTGTGAGCTTAGCTGTAAACATCATGATTCAATTTTTGATTACTCTGATTCCTCTCTGCCTTCTCCTCTAAGTTTGGAAACACCAGACTTAACTTTGTACATAGGCAGTGTTTCATCAGTAATTCAGACAGTATTGAACTCATAATCGATTGAGACATTATACAATAATTGAGAGGAAAGTGGAAGAGTTGAGTTTTTAGAGGACCTTCTGATAACCTTTTCATTCCAGATTTGAAAGTTGTCACAGCTCTGTCAGCTAAACCTTTTGATGAGGGATAGTAAAGGGCTTTTCAATATGTCTGATTCCATTTAAATTCACGAATCTCTGAAACTCTGTACTGGTAAAGACTGTACCGTTATAAGAAATGGCGATATCTGGTAGGCCATGTCTACTAAAACCATAATCTAGCTTCTTGATAGTTACGCTCGATGTCAGTGATCTGGCTTCATAAACATCCATCCATTTAGAATGTGCATCTACGATCAACAAAAACATGGTACCTAAGAATGGTCCTACATAGTCAATATGTAGTCCAACCCAGGGTTGACCAGGCCATTCCCACGGATGCAGCAGCGCTGAAATGGGCAACTTCTGTTGTTACAGAAATGAAAAATGCTGGAAAAACTCAGCAGGTCTGACAGCATCTGTGGAGAGAAAGACAGAGTTAACGTTTCCAGTCCATATGACTCTTCTTCAGAGCTAAAGGGAAGTAGAAATGTGGTGAAATATATACTGTTTAGCGGGTGGGGGGGGAGGAACAGGTGAAGCTGGATAGAAGGCCAGAGAGGAAAAGGAGAGATTGTGAAAAATTATGCCTTTAACTTCTGTTGTTTGCTGAGAGTGGAGACAGTGCGTGACCATGCGTTCAATGTCATTGTCAATGCTTGGCCACCAGACATAGCTTCACAAGCATTTTCATCTTTGATATACCTGGATGTGCACTGTGAGGCTCTGTCGACAACTCTTGATCCCCACAACAAAATTCCACCTTGACAACTTAACACAGTTTTCTGGGCATGGAATGGTCTCATCTCTTCAGATGCAGGTAAATTTGACCACCCTTGAAACACAAGGTCTCTGACTTTCAACAAAATTGGACCTCTGTCCTCCAATTTCTAATTTGCTTCGCATAAAGAAATTCAGTACTAGCATGACTTCTGGTGGCACTGGAGCATGTACAATGCTGTCTGGTAATGGAAGATGACTGAGTGTGTCCACATTTGGAATATGCACACCAGGACGGTGTATAAAGGTATACTCATAACGCAGATAATATTAAAGCCCAACTTTAAATTCTCGCTGAGGCTGTTGGCAGAATGGCTTTAACCTCACTGAATAAACCCATTATTGGTTTATTTTCCGACACAATGCTGAACTGTCATCCATGCAGGCACTAGTGGAATTTCTTCACTCCGAATATCACCGATAGACCTTCCTTTTCCAGCTGGGAATAGCCCTTCTCAGCTGTGAAGAGAGCTCTCAAGACGTAGCCAATGGACCTTTCTGATCCATTTTCCATTTTATATGATAACACAGCTCCTACACCAATTGTTTGGATGGGTCGTAGTTTACCAATAAACACGACGAATGCAACAGTTCCTTTACTTTCACAAAAGCTTCTTCCTGTTGTGAATTCCCATGACCAAAGGTGATTATTTTTTAACAGCAAATGCAATGGTGCCAACATGGTTAATAAGTTAGGCAAGAAGTGGCTATTGTAGTTGATCATACGCAGGAAGGATTTGAGTTCGGTCACATTGGATGGTGAGGGTGCATCTTTTATTGCCCGAGCTTTCTCTTCTACCAGATGCAAACCCATGGCATCCACTCTGTGATGCAGGCACTTGAAATGTACATTTTTCCTTCTTTAACCATACGCCGACTTCCATGAAACTTCTTAGCACCTCCTCCAGATTGGCCAGGTGTTTGGTCTCGGTTGACCCTGTGATCAGAACATCATCTAGGTATACTACCACACGGTGAGGTCCTTGCAAAAGACTCTACATTGTCCTTTGGAAGATTGCGCATGCAGACAATGCTCCAGAGGGTAGGCGAGTGTACTGATAAAGGCCCTTGTGTGTGTTAATAGCCATGTATTCTCTAGATGTGCTATCCAGCTCTAATTGTTGCTAGGCATGGCTCATATCCAATTTTGTATAGGATTTGCCTCCAGCTAGATTTGCATATAAATCATCTATCCTTGGAATGGGGTACTTATCTAGTTTGTCTGCCTTGGTTACAGTCAATTTATAGTTCCCACAAATGCAGATGGTTTGGTGAGGCTTAACCACTGGAACTATGGGTACTGCCCTTTCTGAGAATTGGGCAGGTGGAATGATCCCCAGCTTTTCTAACCGGCACAGTTCTGCATCCACCTTCTCCTTTAAGGCATGAGGCACAGGTCTGATCTTAAAGAAATGTGGTGTCACCTGAGGATTCACATATATTTTTGCTTGCAATCCTTTTAACTTCCCTAATTCATCCTGAAATGCACTGTTGTATTTCCTTAGCATTTTGGGGACTCCTCCTGTTTTCAGGTTAAATATCTCAGAACAGTCAAGCTTGATTTTCTGTAACCAGTCTCAGCCCAGAAGACTAGGCCCTTCTCCTGTCACCATTATCACTGGAAGCTGGGCTGTCTGTTGCCTAGAAGACACTGGTACTGTCCAATGCCCTTTACCCGAATATATTCTCCAGTGTATGTCTTCAATTTAGTGGTTGTCTGCTCCAGATTTAGTAGTTGGGTACCTTGATTTAGGTATTTAAATATGTGCTCTCCCACTATGCTTGAAGCTCCATTATTAGCGGCTTCTGTTGTGATGTGGCAGACGATGTGTGCCAGGCAGACAAATCCATGAGGGAAACTTGGTCGTGCTATCACAATGGTTTTGCAATTTGTATTTATTACGGGAAAATGTGTGCATTGAATTCAGAAGTAACGAGTCCACCACGACCTTTAGATATTTTAAAAGTTAAATTAAAATATTTATTAACAAGATAAAATATTTCAAGCATATACATAAGACTATAATCACTCACTACTATAACAACTCCTAAAATTCCTAATTAACCTGACTCCCAGTTACACACCCCTTTAAGGCAACAGTCCAAAATAAATTTTAGATTTAAAACAAAAACCAGTAAGTTAACACAGTGCCCACTTGACAGTACAATTTCAAATAGTTTTTTTCCAACTTCAGTTACTGAACACAACCGACTTATACACAAATGGCTGGAGGCTTCTTGAAGGCTGTTTCACAAACTCCTATTAGATCTTACATGGCCCTCACTCCATATAACTTTTCATTCTCCTTTATATATGTTTCTCTCTCTTTAATATGTAAATTCTATTGTTCCATATGTTTTTGGAATGGTACCTTTCCCATAATATAAAAACTTTCGTGTTGTCAATATTATCAGTAACCTTTGGGAAAAATAAACATATTCCTTAGCCTTGCTTATCTGGCTGGTGGTAAACAGACTAACATCACTTTGAAATTCAAACAATCCCTTCACTTATCTAAAAATGCAAATTCCCTTCACACCTTACATGCTGAGCCAGCAACCATGTTTACATATTAGCATTTTAAACATATTTCTACACCTAGCTTCTTTTGAAAATTCCAAGCTTGCAGTCTATCTGACTCCAAAGTAATTAAATCACACAGACAGAACCAATTATGCACACACCCATAAACCTACTTCATAATAAACCAGAAAAATATTATGAAAATTATTATACTTTCATAACACTT
The DNA here is from genome assembly GCF_964194155.1 of Cetorhinus maximus. Classification (NCBI taxonomy): domain Eukaryota; kingdom Metazoa; phylum Chordata; class Chondrichthyes; order Lamniformes; family Cetorhinidae; genus Cetorhinus; species Cetorhinus maximus. Next base: position 12,118,628 of record NC_135883.1, on the reverse strand, counting down.
CCCATTCACTTGGGTAGTGAGAGTGATAGGTTCAGTTTTTACAGTGGTGATATTATATAGGGAATAGCTGTCGGTGTTGGCAGCTTCAGGTTCTACTGTATTTTTTCAATTCAATCACATTGGTTTGCTTCTTTATGGGCTGTTTTGACTTTGCCCTGCATTGCTTTACTACGTGACCTTTCTTATGGCATTCTGCCTCCTTAGGCCTGGAGGTGTCCAGTCCATGGTCACCCCCACATCTATAACAGATTAACCTTGGAGTTGTGGCTGAAGCGTTTCTACTAGGCCTTTTCATGTTTCTAATGGCAGATACTGCCTTTCACTTCGCTGCTGTGTTTCTGGTTTTCACACCACGCCCGGTGGTAGGTTCCCGCCCCACATGAAGAACAGCGTCATGTTGTACGTGTTGTAAAGCCTGCGAATCTCTCGCAGCACTTTCCATGGTGAGGGATATTTCCAGGGCGCATCTCAAGTCGATATCGACCTCGGCGGGTAAAGGGCGCTTAATGGTGTCATCCTGAACTCCACAAACTAATTAGTCCCACAGCATTTAGCGTGTCCCCAAAGCCCTAGTGTCCTGCCAAGTGCTGCAGCTTCACTACAGAGGCTGCGATGGACTCTCCCGGGGCCCTAACTTTGGAATTAAACTTAAACCGTTGCATTATTACGGTTGGCTTCGGCTGGAAATGAATTTTCACGAGGTCCACTAATTCATTAAAGGACTGAGAACTGGGTGCGTTCAGGGCTGTCAGACTGCGGATGAGATTGTGTGTCTTGCTACCACGTACACTCAAAAAGATGGTTTTCTGCTTTTCCTCCGCGGTAATTTTGTTCACTGCGAAATAAAAACCAAGGCTCTCTATATAAGACCATAAGACATAGGAGTAGAAATTAGGCCATTCGGCCCATCAAGTCTGCTCTGCCATTCGATCATGGCTGATGAGTTTATCAACCCCATTCTCCCGCCTTCTCCCCGTAACCTTTGATCCCCTTACCAATCAAGAACCTATCTATCTCGGTCTTAAATACACTCAATGACCTGGCCTCCACAGCCTTCTGTGGCAATGAATTCCATAGATTCACCAGTCTACTGGCCCCTGTCTTCCACAGTTGCATCATAAGGATCGATTCTGCTGAAGAGCGGCATGACTGGTCTTTTACGTCTGGAAAATATCTTTTCATATTCTTAAGATTTGATGTACTCATATAGCAAGGCGAGTTGCAGCGTCGGAGCTATTTTGCCCTCGTCGCCAAATGTAGTTACTTGATGGAGCGGACAGATTTCAACAAGAAACAGATAAAGTTTATGATAGAGAGCTTTTCAGGTGCTACATGCTTGATCAGGAAGCCCCTGCTTCCCTTCTCCCCCACCCACCCCCTCCAGATTACCCATGCTTAAGGCTCATTGGTTGGAGCCTCCGAGAACATCAAGTGACCCCTGATAGACAGCAGGAGAGGCTATACCTTCAGTTATTACACACACCAAAATTCAGTTCTCACCTGATGTGTGCAAAATTACCAGATGACAAAAGCCCTAGACAACCTTGGCTGATTGTTTCCATTCCATTCCAGGGACATTGAGATACTTACACTCCCACAATATGGCATTTTTGAACTTTTGAACTTTATGGCAGCTGGACCATAATTGTTCTTTCCTGGTTCTATACCTTCGCACCCCTGACTGACACAACACTATGGATTGAACCTAGACCTCTCCTGGTCTGTGTGGCTTAGTGCCACACCAAATGATGTCTTAGCCCACTTCGCTATTGGGGAGTGTGACTTGAACCCAAAAGGAAATTAAGCCAAAATGGCAATAAAATGCATCCCTGTTACTGGAGAAAATTAGAATACCTGGGAAGGAAGTAGCAGCCTGCAAGGCACATGGTGGAGTAGGAGATGAAGAATGAAGAGCTCAAGACAGAGCAATAGTGCTCATGGGCTGAATTTTTCATCCCTCAGGCGGACGTGGACCCCACCCGAACAGGAGGTAAAATAATGCGCAAAGACATCGGCTGAGCGTCCCAATGTCAGCGCACGTTCTCACTATCTATTGGTTGGCGGGTGTCAGAGCAGCGCCCGCCATTAATTAACAGGCCACTTAAAGCCCTTAACAATGCAATTGTCTGAGATCTTTCATTGCCCGTGCGATTTTATGCTTGTCGCACAGGCAAAACGGGCAGGCGGCCAGCCGACATTTCCACAAACCTCATCCAAGGGCCGGATCAAAATGAGTCAGCAGCATTGTCAGCGTGAGTAGTGAGGAGTTTTGGAGATAGTTTGCTGCTGGTTGCTTATTGGTATTTGGCAGCTTCATCTCTGTTTGAGGCTCCATTCTTAGCACTTTGAGGATTCATTTCAAGGCTCATTGCTGTCTTCCAGGCCCCCGGAGGATTCAGACCATGTGGACTCTTCCAGGTGCCAGACAGCCTTCCCTTACCCTGGTAATAGAGATTGTGGCCTCAGCTGGGGGCATCTCCTCTGAGGAGGAAGAGAGGGGCAGAGGGGAGAGGAGGCCACATGTCCCTATGCAGCTTCCAGGGGAGGGACCTGTGGGAGGAGAGGCGCAGGCACAAGAGGTACAGGGCCAACAGGAAGGCCAAGGTGTAAGAGGCCGCAGAAGACACCACAGGCAGCGATGCAGTTACCTCAATATGTCTGAGGCGCAGTGCCGAAGGAGGCTCTGCCTCTCAAGGGAGATAGTGGCCTCCATTTGCCAGATGATTGGGCCTGAGATTTTTTCCGACTGTGTGGGTGGACACCCCATGCCAGTGGCTCTGAAGATCACAGTGGCCCTCAACTTCTATGCCTCTGGCTCTTGCCAAGGGTCAGTGGGGGATCTGTGTGGAGTCTCCCAATCGCTGTCCACAGTTGCATCAAGCTGGTGACAGAAGCTCTTTTCAGGTGGGTACTGATATTTATTCTTTACCATATGGAAGAGGCCAGCCAGACAGAGCAAGCCAGAGGCTTCACGGCCATTGCTGGCTTCCCCCGCGTCCAGGGTGCAATAGACTGTACACATGTGGCCATCAAGGTGCCAGCAGGTGAGCCCGGTGCCTTCATCAACAGGAAGGGCTTCCACTCCATGAACGTGCAGATAGTGTGTGATCACAGGATGCAGATTCTGCAAGTCTGTGCAAGATACCCAGGCAGCTCCCACGACGCCTCCATTCTCAGACACTCCCAGGTGCCGGGGCTCTTCAGTGCTCCAGCCCAGCTGGATGGATGGCTGTGGGTGACAAGGGCTATCCCCTCAGAAGGTGGCTCATGACTTGTCAACGCCATCCAAGAACAGAAGCCAAGCAGCGGTACAATAGGAGCCACGTCTCCACAAGAGCTGTGGTAGAGAAAACTATAGGTCTTCACAAGATGTGCTTCCGATGTCTGGACCATTCAGAGGGAGTACTGCAATACCCCCCCAGAGTGTGTGTCACTGATAGTGGTTGCATGCTGCGCTCTCCACAATCTGGCACTGGCAAGAGGGGACACAGTGGAGGAAGAGGATCTTGACGCAGCTGCACAGGCCACAGAGGATGAGTCCAGTGGTGAGTCCGAACATGAGCACAGCGAGGAGAACGCTCAGGACATGGAGCCAGACCTGGTCCCCAGCACTGCTCTGACTGCTGGGCACTGAGCACTCTCTGCCTCCACCTGTACCTCAAGCGAGTGTGAAGTGCCCTCACCAATGTGCACCCAGATACTAGCCTCTGAACTATTTACCACCGAGGTGCTGGTATCTGCGCTGGTGTCTGCTTCAAAGAACGGGTGTGGCGCAGGTGACAGTGACATCGGTGGTTCTCTGCTGTGAGGGGTAACCCTTCGGGGTCTGCGGATGAGACGTCTGCTGGTGGACCTAAAAAGGAGAACAAGGACATGTCATTAGTTAAAGTCATCACACTCTCACTGCGCATGTCAGGCACCCTGATGAGACAATGGAGATTTGCATCATGGTGCCATCGTCTTCCAATGATCAATGGGGATGACCGGTTCGAGGCTCCCATCAATGAGGAGACTGCACTAGAATGGTTGTACAATCCGAAAGTCTCACCTCTGTGTCCTGAGCTCTCACTTTCATCTTGCACCCCCACCTCTCCACGCCCGGTTGCATGGGGAACGTGCTGGTTCTGCAGCTCTAGGGTGTCCTGCTCAAACCAGGGGCACAGCAGCAGGTTGGTTGGGCCTCTGAATGTACGTGCCCTCTCGGCTTGGTTTTGGGCCCTCTTCTCCTGAAAGGATAAAGGAGCATTGATTAGTCCACTCTCTAACTGCAGCACCATTGCAGCCTGGCCAACTCCAGCTGAGGAACACCTCACAGGGCACATCCAAGTCGTGGTTCTTGAGCCACAAAGCACTCAGTCCAAGCAGCCAGGCCTCACCCCCATGGCCAGCTCCGGCATCATTGACAGTTGGCACTCAGACTCTAACACCCCTGATGTCCATGGGGGGGGTGGGGGCAGGGCAGCGACACCTAACACTTCTGCACACTGACCCATACCAACACGGTACTCACCCTTCCTGAGTGCAGCAGGTCATTGAAGTGCTTCCGGCACTGCACCCATGTGCACCGCACCACGTCCTGGCTGCTCACCAGGGCTGCCACCTCCTCCCATGCCCTCTTGGCGAGGCGCAGTGGCCTCCTCCTCCCATCTCTGGGGACAAGGATGTCCCTCCTGGCAGCCACGTCCTCCAGGAGGACAGCGAGGCACACGTCGGAAAAGTGGGGGGTCTGAGTGCCCACCTGACCTATCCTCCCGCCTGGCGCTTGCTGCCACACTCAAGTGCATCGCCCGAACGGCAGCCAGACGTCCTTCCCTGGCAGCCTTTCTGGGCCTGCCGGGGCCTTGTTTATACCGGCTGCCGGGTCGGCATTGGACCCGGTGGCTAACAGGCCCCCGCCCCCTGCTTGGCCCTTCCTGGCCAGTGACAAGCCGCGTTTCACCCTGGGCGGGCCTGAGGTGGCCCAGCAGTGTGAAACCACAGTCAGGGCCTGATCGCGGGCGGTGGTCAGTTTCACAGCCGCTCCCGGGCCCGACCTCCGCCCCCCCACCCGACGAGGGCAAAATCCAGCCCCATAAGTTACTTTGCTTTCAGTTCCATTTCCTCTTCATTATTGACACACAGAGAATTTTTATCTTCAGCACTTACTTGTCTGCTCTATACAATGGCACTATTTTTAAATTATGAGTAATTTAGATGCAATCTGTATTACTTTGAGACCGTTAGTGTTGCCAACCTTCTAGAATGATCGGAATTGGAAGCCTTCAGCAGCCTGGGGTATCCACAGTTTAGAAATTCCATTACAGTGAGTCCAGATCAACAAGAGATGCACTGTTAATAATGACTGACTGCTCAACTGGTCTCGAGAGTCACAACGAGGTTAACCCCACATTCATTTTAAACCGAATCGTTTCCAAGCTTTCCCACAGAGCTCGTCACCAGCTGCTGCCCAGAGGCGGCACCCACAGAGAACCACGACTGGCAATGGTGGCCTGGAATTGGGGGAGTCAGGAATTGGGGTGGGGGGGCAAATCAGCTAAAAAAAAGGAGGAGAATTTGGAGAGAGGGGTGGCGACTGGGGGATAATCTCTGCTCTTATGTTCTTGTGAATCTTGAGATCAGGGTGTGAAAGGGGGAATGGCGATGCAGGGTCAGGATGAGAAATGGGAATGGAGGATCGGGGGAGAGGCTGGGAACGGGAGATCTGGGAGAAATGGCGACGGAGGAAGGGAGATGGGAAAGATGGGTGGGGGGAATGGGAATCGGGGAGAGAGGGGATGGGGATGGGGATCAGAGAGGGAGGGGAGATAGAGGGGGAATGGAATGAGTGTGTAGTCCAAGATTTTCCATAGAGTCAGGAGCAGCAGCAGCTACAATAACGTGGTCAGGAGGAGTGGCACTGAGAGAGGAGCAGCCAGTAAAGAGGCAAGTGAAACCTGGGCACCACGTGTGGAGTAAACAGAGATTATTTCCACTGGTGGAGATTGGGGAGCAAGGGGATGGAAACAAAGTGTTTCCACTGGAAGAAACAAGGGTGAACTGAGGGCTATTAGTCTGTGGGATCCTTCACCACATTTGGCAAATGAGATAGAGACTAAAACTTCATTAGAAAGAAATGGAGTAAATATTTGATCATGTGATCAGATGTCACATGATCAGGCATCCCATGCTCTGATGTCATGTGGTTAGAATGCCACATGCTTAAACCTCTAGAAAGCCACCAACCAGAGTTGGCAATCCTAGTCGACACACGATCGCTGCTTTTAATCCATCAGATCTCACCCAAATCCTGCTCCATTCTGGCTGGGTGAGGTAGTTTAAAATGGGCTTTGGTGTCCTAATTAGTTTGATCTTTCTTATTCAGTCACTGAATGGCACAGAAAATTGACAACTGATTTGAGTGATATACAAAAAGTGGAACATATTTAACACTCCGTCAACACTCTACCATATCCAAGCACGCTCAGGCCCACAGATACATGCGAGCTAGATCTCCTTAAACTTAGCTGCAAATATTACGCTTCACATTCCAGACAACAGGCCCTGATCTACAGGTGTGTGAAATTTCTATTTTGCACACAAAACAACCTGAGTGAGATTGGTAGCCCAATATCAATTAGTCATGACTTATATTACAGTTTGTACTTTTGACTTGTACCTTCTATGAAATGGATTGGGACTGTGCAAAGTTGTGTTATTTAGATACTTGTAGATATAGCAACCAGTTAATGATTCCTCCCTCCCTTGTTTGTCCTTCCTCAGAAGAATGCACTGGCTTCTTCTCACCTTCCCACTCAGTGAGATAATGAATTTAACTTCATCCTTTGATTGGAACATAAACTGTGCCCTATCTCAGGAGGGCTCAAAAGCTTCATGGCACTAATCAAAGAGAAGGGGAATTTTTCAGCTTCATGACTGATATTTAGCCTTTAACATGCATCACTAATATGGATTGTCTGGTCATTTGCTGTCTGTGGATCTTGAAAACTATTTTATTGACTGTAAGGTGCTTTGGAACATTCTGAGATGATGAAAGGGGCTAAATAAATGCACCTTCTTTCTTGCAGCCTCAACTATCACATGTCCAGATATCGCTGACCTGACACATTGCATGGCCTAGCTTTACTGTACTCTGTATGAGCTTCTGTGATCATTTGCTTGGATAACTGAAGTCCCTGCTCATGAAGTAGTGCATCTACTGTATCATTAATGTGTTTGCATCTGAGTTTCATGAATCTGAAATAGCCTATTCATGAAGTGATGGTGCATTGCGCTTCTGATTAAAAATAGTGGCATTCTCCCCATTAAGAGCCCCCATTTACTTAGTTTCTGCAGTACAATTCCAGTGTCAAACAAATGGGGAAAACTGGAGTTCTGAGATTGACGTTGCAATAATAATGCAAAGAGATGTTCCCATCACTTGGTCAGTTCCCAGAGCCAACTGACAAGTCATTTAACTTTTTATTATTCATTCCATGGGTGAAAATGATAGTATTCTGTAATTTACTTGTAACTGGGGATAAACAATGTTTTCATCTAGTTACTTACAAGTACATCTCTTGAATTTAGTATCTCTCTGATTCTGTATTTGTTGCCATTGTATATAGTCGCTACAAAAAAAATGAGAAAGCTCAACTTTGGGTTGTTTTCTGTTTAAAAAGGCATCTGTAATAGTTGGCAGTGAGCAGTGGTATGGGCGTGCAAAGTCCTCCCTATTGGTCAGTTTGCTTAAATGTTGGCAGAGAGCCTATACTCCCATAAGATTAAAATTTTTTTAAAAAAATATATATTTTTATGTTCTCCAGCAATGCAGCAGCCTATAAATTCAGCCCGGAGCAGCCAATAAACTAATTATGGTGGGCAGGTGCAGATGCACATTTCCTGCCAGGAGTAATCCGTCCACCATACTGAGGTAGGAGGTTGCACTGGCAGCATTATTGAAAGCGATGAATAAATGATGTAAATGAAGGTCCTGCACTTCTTCATTGGAGGTATCCTGTTGACTCCAGGCTGGTCTTTAAATGCCTGCACTGTTGTCCCAGCATTGCTGCCAAACATGGCCTAGAGACAACCTTCCACCCCCTTCCTCTGTCATTTTAATCCCAAGGTGGTCACTCCCGACCATTTTTAGCTCCTATTTTTCCTACAGATCCACAACCCCGATGCACCAGTGGAGGAAAATAATGATGGAAGAGAAAGAGTAAGGACAGAAACCTAACTACCTCGAGGAAAACTACAGTGAAGGTAGGGAGAATGATGATTGAAAAGAACATGATGGTCCACTCCTCATCCTAACCCCCTCCAACTCACCTCCTATGTCACTTGCTTTTTCACTCCCAGGCTCATGACTTTCAGCCACAAGATCTCCTGGGCCTTATGCCTCCGTAGCCAGGCTGGTTTGCTGTCTGCCTTGACCCTTCCTGCCTAATTCCCACCCAAGTTAAAATTGGACCTAAAGAGTAAGGGAAACAGAAAGAGAGTAGGAGATGATTACAGGAAAAGGGATCCGTTTTTTAAAAAATGTCAGTGAGCAAATATACATTTTAAAATATTATATACGAAATATTAAAACAGACAGATTTCTACTTGCACCACTAAATTGTAGAATTAGTATCACCGCATTATCTGCAGTCTTTTCATCTTCATGCAACTATTACCGTAACTGTTATAAACACAATGTATCATGAAGGTTTTTGATGTGATTTTGTGTGGCTTTAGGTCAACTGTGACATTCTCTGCCATGCTATGCCAATTTAAAGCTGCAATTTCCACCACTGAATTTTCCAAAGGTAGTTGTGATGAGGGTGCACGTCCACCAGATGGCGGTGCATTCCTAAGTATTGGCCGACCAATATAGTCATTCAAACTTTTCTGTTTCTCCACTAATTAGTAGATTATTAGATGTTGCTTAAATCTACCGTGAAGAAACGATGGCAATAATGTGGGGACAATGTTGAAAGAAAAGGCACATAAAGCTCTCTACTACTTTGAAGTGAAATTATTTATTACATATGTCATTTTATGCACAGCAGGATCCCTCAAGCAGCAATGAAAGGAATGTCTAGTTAACCTGTTTCAGTGTTATTGTTTATCAGAAGAATATGGATGAAGACACTAGATGCAGTCCTGCAATAGTCACATCAAATTTGCTATCAATGATTTTAACAAGTTGTTATATTTGTTTAAGCTTCCTCCATTTCATACAAAGAGAGCATCTTGTGGAGGCAGAGGGTAGGCTGAGTAAATGAATATGTGCATCTGTCTTCGCAAGAATCGAGGCAGCTAACGATGTAGCAGTAAAGGAGGAGGCAGTGGATTGGATAAAAATAGATAAAGAGAGTGTAATTAAAAGGTTGGCAATCCTCAAATTAGACAAGGCACCTGGTCCAGATGGAATACATCCTAGGCCAATAAGAGGAGTATGGATGGACATTGTGGAGGCTCTGGTCACAATCTCCCAGTTCTCCTTGGACGCAGGATTGGTGCCAGAGGACTGAAGGATTGCAAATGTTGTACCTCCGTTCAAAAAGGGAGAGAGGGATGATCAACTTAGAGCAACTGCAGACCAGCCTAATGTGGGTGATGGGGAAATCCTTCAAAACAATGCTCCGGGACAATGTGAATCAGCATTTGGAAAAGTATGGATTAATAAATCAAGGTCAGCACAAATTTGTTAAAGGAAAAATTGTGTTTGACCAACATGATTGAGTTCTTTGATGAAGTGAAGGAGAGAGTTGATGAAGGTAGTGCAGTTGATGGGTATATGGACTTTCAAAAGACACTTGATAAAGTACCATGTAATAGGCTTGTTAGCAAAAGTTAAGCCCATGTGATTTAAAGGGACTGTGGAAACATAGATACAAAACTGGCTAAGGTGCAGAGAATATGTGATGAGTGGTGATGAATGGTTGTTTGTCAAGCTGGAGGAAGGTATACAGTCCTGTGTCCAAGGTGCAGGTATTGGGATGGACTTAGGTAGACAGGACATAGTTTCAAAATTTGCAGATGACACAAACTTCTAGTGTAGTAAACAATGTGCAGAATAGTAACAGGCTTCAGGAGGACGTGGACTAGTAAACTGAGCAGGCTTGTGGCAGATGAAATTTAATACAAAAGTGTGGAAGTATTTTGGCAGAAGGAGTGAGGAAAAGCAAAGTAAACTAAATAGTACAATTTTGAAAAGGGTGCAGAAATGAGGACATGGGGTGCATGTAAACAAAACTTTGAAGTGGCAAGACAAGCCAGAGAAGTGTGAGGTGATGCATTTGTGGAGCTCCAACAAGGCAAAGGAATACACAATAGGGAGGATACTGAGACTGTAGTGGAAATTAGGTGCGTTGGAGTGAATGTCCACAGATCCCTGTTGGTAGCAGGACAGGTCGATAAGGTGGTTAAAAAGGCATACGGATCCCTTTCCTTTATTAGCCAAGGTATAAAATATAAGAGCAGGGAGGTTATGCTGGAAGTATATAAAAACTTTAATTAAGCCACAGCTTGAGTACTGTGTGCAGTTCTGGTAACCTCATTACAGAAAGAATATGATTGCACTAGAGAGGGTACAGAGGAGATATGAGGGCTGTTGCCAGGACTGGAAAATTGCAACTATGAGGAAAGATTGGATAGGCTGAGGGGAGATCTAATTGAGATGTACAAAATTGTGAGGGGCCTGGATAGAGTGGATGGGATGGGCCTATTTACCTTAGCAGAGAGGTCATTGACTAAGGGTCATAGGTTAAAAGTGATTGGTGGAATGAATAGAGAGGAAATGAGGAAAAACGTTTTCACCTGTAGAGTAGCAGGGGTCTGGAACTCACTGGCTAAAAGTGTGGTAGAGGCAGAAAGCCTCATCTCATTTAAGAAGTGCCTAGATATGAACCTGAAGTGCTGTAACCTGCAGGGCTATGGACCAAATGCTGCAAAGTGGGATTAGGCTGGGTGGCTCCTTTGTTTTTTTTGGTCAAGTGGTGGCCTCCTGTGCTGTAAACTTTCTATGATTCTATGGCATGTTGAAAAGCATATAGGATGTCTTTTTTAAGAGGAATAGAGTACAAAAGTAAGAAAGTTATGCTAAGCCTGGCTTGGCCTCCACTGGAATACTGTGTTCAATTCTGCGAACCACAATATAGGAAGGATTTGAGGGCCTTGGAGATGGTGTGATAATGGGACCAGGAAAGAAGGACTTCTGTTACATGGAGAGACTGAAGAATCCAATCATCGCCCCTTGATGTTCAATGGCATTACCATCACTGAATCCCCCACTATCAACATCCTGGGGGTTACCATTGACCAGAAACTGAACTGGACTAGCCATATAAATACTGTGGCTACAAGAGCAGGTCAAGGACTGGGAATCGTGCGACGAGTAACTCACCTCCTGACTCCCCAAAGTCTGCCCAACATCTACAAGGCACAAGTCAGGAGTGTGATGGAACACTCCCCACTTGCCTGGATGAGTGCTGCTCCCACAACACTCAAGAAGTTTGACACCATCCAGGACAAAGCAGGCCGCTTGATTGGAACCATATCCACAAACATTCACTCCCCCCACCAGAGACACACAGTGGCAGCAGTGTGTACCATCTACAAGATGCGCTGCAGGAATTCACCAAGGCTCCTTCGACAGCACCTTCCAAACTCATGACCACTACCACCTAGAAGGACAAGGGCAGCAGATAGACGGGAACACCACCAACTGGAAGTTCCCCTCCAAGCCACTCACCATCCTGACTTGGAAATATATCGCTGTTCCTTCACTGTCGCTGGGTCAAAATCCTGGAACTCCCTGCCTAACAGCACTGTAGGTGTATCTACATCACATGGACTGCAGCGGTTCAAGAAGGCAGCTCATCACCACCTTCTCAAGGGCAACTAGGGATGGGCAATAAATGCTGGCCCAGCCAGCGAAGCCCACATCCCGTGAGTGAATAATAAAAGAAATTGGGATTGTTCCCCTTAGAGCAAAGAAGGCTAAGAGGAGGTTTAATAGAGGTGTCCAAAATCTTGAATGGGTTTGATGAAATAAATAAGAAAGTATTTGCAGTGCTATAAGGATCAGTAACTAGGGGACAAAGGTTGAAGATGATTCGCAAAGGAACCAGTGATGGCAAGAGGAAACCTGTTTTCTTTGGAACAGAGTGCCTGAAAGGGTGGAGGAAAGCACTTAAATAGTACCACTCGAGAGAATCGGATAACCATTTGAAGGAACTAAGTTATCGGGCTTCATAGATCGAGCAGGGGAGTGAGATTAATTGGTCAGCTCTGCCAAAGGGCCAGCACAAACATGATGGGCTGAATGGCCTCCCTTTGTTCTGTATCATTCTATGATCCTATTGTGAACTAAATACCTTGTCACTTCTGAAGTTCCCTTCAATCTAAAGTTGAGTTGGAAATTCTGTATATAGTGTTGTACTGAATGTGGTAAGATTGACTACTGCAGTGCAGTGTAGCTATGTGGTACAGTCAATGTAGAACAACACTTGCACTTCAACATCTGGTTCCACATTCAATTCGTCCTTTTCTTTCTACTAGCTGTTACAGGCCTTAAGTCTCAAGCCAGTTTGTATGATTGCTGATCCACGACTCAACACTACCTATGAATTGGACTAAACGAAATTAGCTGCCAAAATGTATCAAGTTACATTGATGCTGAATATGTTGGTCTTCTGGGGATGTCATTAAGGCTCGTTGTTAGGGAGAGTAGAGGGAGCTTCACTATGTACATAGGCTATGTCATATCTTATTTGAGAGTGTTGATTTGTTCTCAATAGAATTGCACTACATTCCTGAACACACAATTCCCTCACCTTGAACATAAATATTCATTAAAAATATTAATACTCTCTTGAGAAAAAAACATTTTCGAACATTGTGATTAAGGTGTTGGTAATTTTTAAAAACAAGGCTGTTAAATCACAAGACCAAAGTTTGTGAATGATCATTAGCAGGGCAGAATCACCAGAGGAAAAGATACAATATATTTATCTGCCAAATTATGCTTTGAATGTAATTAATTCCTTGGAAGTTTCAGCCAGGCAGTTAAATATGTAGCTAGCAAATCATTGAGGCTCTTCAACCAGAAGTTGGATTTTCATCCATGTTTCCTGTTAATAAATTACTAAGGAAAGGAAGTAGATGATTTTATTTATTGACTCTTTCTGGTTACTCCTGTAAAGCCTGTAATCTGTGATACAACAGATAATAAGATATATCACAATTCTTCAAATTCAAATTCATCATTCAGCCTGATTTCCAAAGCAAAATATGAATCAAAATATCAAAGTGGTTGCAATATTGTAAGGACATGAACAACTGGACATATGAAAACCTAACAACCTAGCATGACATTTAAAGTTTATGAAATGGCAGTTAACTGTTGTTCCCAGTGCTATTCAATTAACCTGATTAGGTTTCCAACAATATTCCAAGGGCAATGCACTCATAGAACAAATGGGATATTTCGTAGTTCCTGAACATCCTTTCATTTGTTTGAAAAAGTACCATTATTAATTATTCACATCCTTGGTCTTGTGAGCAGTGAAACCCTTGAGCTCCTTTAATGATATATAAGAGTAAAGCTGGGAGCCAATAGATGGTTCCCCTGCCAATTGTAGCACTTGGAAATAAAAGAAACAATCTACCTTTTTCCAGAGGCAGCGGAGACCCACATTTTCTGGGTCGAGCAAACTGTTGTCAGATTCTTGGCTCCTTTTCCAATGTAGAACAGCACTGCATGGAATGTAACTGATTTGATGTGGGGGGGTGGTTGGAGGTGCTATGGAAGCTGAATACTGATGAGCATCACTTACTAAAAACTGGTGCTGCAGGACACTGAACGGAGACGGTTTTTCTCTCTCGCAAAGGTAACAGCTCAACTAATTTTAAAATGTACTGTTAACTACTCCTCATTAGTTTAATTCTAGTTTGCCAGTAAACCCTCAACTTGATCTGAAAAGCTGGTCCTAAAGCAGCGCACCTTTTGTGTGCAAATCTGCCAGGAGTGCTGCAAAGAGAATGACTTCTAACATTCACCCTGTCCCAGCCCCGCTCCAGATTTTTGGTCAGGACTGAGTGGTGGGGAGATGCCCAATTTTCCATGATCTGGTTTCAGATTCAGTTTATGGTGGCAGCATGAACAACACAGGGTCTAGCGTCTTGGAGCCAGAACATCCTCCACCTTGGGAGTCGAACAAAGAAACTCTCACTTTAAAAAAAAATTAATGATGGACACACAAATTTCATGGAAGCTAATGTAACTCTCAGAAATCTGCTGAGAATCGAAAAGATTCAATAGAAACTTTCGCACTTGTACACAATGTTGTGGGCAGCACTAGGTTGCAATCTAGATAGGCTTGTGCTTTATGTTCTATTTTTACAAAAATGAAAATAGAGCAAACAAACCTACTTTACAAGTGTCTAACCTTTAGTTGTACTCTCAGCCTAATACAATTATTGAGCTTCCGCAATTCAAATAATTGCATAGCATTGAAAAACTACAATGGCAAAGTGTTTGATTTATGATTGTATTCCTGTACAATGTGGTTGAATAAATCAAACAGAAAAGCATGTGGTTCCAGTGCTTTAGCTTTAGCCTGTCCATTAGATTCACGTCAGTCTGAAGTACGAGTGATATAATCCTGCAAGGTAATGATTCCGGAATTCTTTGACTTCAAAGAGTTCAAAATGCTAATGGCCCATGAGAGTTCACAACGGAGGAAAGCAGTGGCATAAAAGCGGCAAAGAGTCCAGAGATATAGCATCAGAGCTGTAAATTGGAGTCCTTTTGATTACAGTACGTGCACTCAGCCAAAAAATTAGGAATGTGCTACTTGCCTCCTTTGCAACAACATTTTCTGTAGTGGCTCCTTGTCAAGGGCACTGTTGGTTAACTTTGCAATGATTCAGGTGCTTCTCTATTTCCGAGACTGATGTTAGTTCTGGTACCGCGGAAATCGTTTTCAAAAGAACACATTTGCTGATCTGCATGGTCCAAATTTGCTGTTTACAATTTGCACATTGGAATCAAAAATGCAATTTCTAAATTTGCGGATGACATCAAATTGGGGATGGGGTATAATCAATACTGAGGAGGACTGCAAAAAAAATTACAGGAGGACATCAATACACTTGCAGAACGGGCAAAAAATTGGCAAATGTATTTCAACACCGACAAACGTGAGGTTAAGTATATTTCAGTAGGAATGTTAGCGAGGTCGTTTATTAATTGGAAGGTGGGATTCCCTATATTACAACAGTGACTACACTTTAAAAGTACCCCCTTGGCTGTGAAGTGCTCTGAGGCTTCTTGAGGTAGTACAAGATGCTATTTGAATACAAGTCTTCTTGCTACAGATTTTTCATATGCCCCCATTTTTTTAGCCTGATTTTAATTTGAATTTTTCTGCTGAATCTTTTTAATCTTTTGTGGAAATAATTGTAGTTTGTACCTCATTTCCTCCTAATCAAGAGAACTCAGTAGTCTTTAGAACTGTTCAAACGAATGCTGAGTGAATGTATCTTTTGACTACATTGATTGCATACCATTTAGGGTTGCAATCTCAGTGTACAAATATTCCAGTAACTGCAAGTTGTGTCACAGGTTAGCAAGGCTATAATAAAAGCAAACCAGGCAACAGGTTTTCTTTCCATAGGGTAGAATTGAAAAATATGGAAGATTTGCTATACCTTGTATTGAACTTTGGTTAGACCACACAGTACTCTATGCAGTTCTAGTCACCATATTATAAAAAAGGATATAGAGGCACTGGAGTGGGCACAGAGAAGATTTACAAAGATGATATCAAGAATATGTAGGTATAAATATCAGGAAGGATTGACAGGCTGGCTCTGTTTTCTTTTGAAAAAGGCTGAGGGGTGACTAAGAGATCTTTAAAATTAGGAATGGTTTTGAGAGTGGATACAGAAGAGATTCCCCTTCTAGGAAAGAGCATAGCTGGAGGTCATTAATATAAGATAGTCACCAAGAAATCCAACAGGAAATTCAGAAGAAACTTCTTTACCCAAAGAGGGGGCAGAAGGTGGAAATCACTACCACAGGAAATGGTTGAAGCCAATAGTACAGATGCATTTAAGGGGAAGCTAGACAAACATTTGAGGGAGAAGGGAATAATGGGTTATGATGGTAATTTTAGATGAGAAAATATGGGAGGAGGTTCAAGTGGAGCATAAATACCAGCATGGACTGATTGGGCTGAATAGTCTGTTTCTGTACAGTATATGCTATGCATGTAATCAAATGGTAGATTTACAACAGGGGAATTTTCATTCAGCATTTGTTTGAACAATTCTAAGTACTGTTGAATTTTATTGATTAGGAGGAATTTAGGTACATACTACAATTATTTTCACAAGAGACATGGGGGCACAGGTTCGAATCCCACCACAGCACATGGTGAAATTTGAATTCAATATAAAACTTTAATTAAAAATCTGGACTTAAAAGTCTGACCATGAAATTACTGTTGATTGTCATGAAAACCAATCTAGTTCACTAATGTCCTTTAGGGAAGGAAATCTCCCGCCCTTACCTGGTCTGGCCTACAGGTGACTCCAGAAGCACAGCAATGTGGTTAACTATTAAATGCCCTCTGAAATGGCCTAGCAAGTCACTACAAAGTCTAAAAGGAATGAAACCTCATGAACCGCCTGGCATTGACCTAGGCACAGGAAACGACAATGGCAAACTCAGTCCTGTTGACCCTGAAAAGTCCTCCTTACTAATATCTTGGGGGATGGTGCCAAAATTGGGAGAGCTGTCTCACAGATTAGTCAAGCAACAGCCTGACATGGTCATACTAATGGAATCATACCTTACAGTTAATGTCCCAGACACCACCATCAACATCACTGGGTATGTCCTGTCACACCGGCGGGACATACCAAGCAGAGGTGATGGCACAGTGGTATACAGTCTGGTGGGAACTGCCCTGGGAATCCTCAACATCGACTCCAGACCCCATGAAGCCTAAGGCATGAGGTCAAACATAGGCAAGGAAACCTACTGCTAATTATCATGTACCATCCCCCTCTCAGCTAATGAATCAGTGCTCCTCCATGTTGAACACCACTTGGAGGAAGCACTGAGGATGACAAGGGTGCAGAATGTACCCTGGGTGGGGCACTTCAATGTCCATAACCAGGAGTGGCTCAGATGCACCACCACAGACCGAGCTGGCCAAATCATAAAGGACATAGCTGCCAGACTGAGTCTGTGGCAGGTGGTGAGGGAACCAACAAGAGGGAAAAACATACTTGACCTCATCTGTCCATCACAGTATTGGTAAGAGTGACTATTGGACAGTCGTTGTGGAGACGAAGTCCCGTCTTCACATTGAGGATACCCTCCATCGTGTTGTGTGGCACTACCGCCGTGCTAAATGGGATAGATTTCGAACAGATCTAGCAACACAAGACTGGGCAACCAAGAGATGCTGTGGGCATCAACAGTAGCAGAATTGTACTCGACCACAATCTGTAACCTCATGGCCTGACATATCCCCCACTCTACCATTACCGTCAAGCCAGGGGATCAATCCTGGTTCAATGAAGAGTGCAGGAAGGCATGCCAGGAGCAGCACTAGGCATACCTAAAAATGAGGTGTCAACCTAGTGAAGCTATAACACAGGACTAATTGTGTACCAAACAGCATAAGCAGCAAGTGATAGACAGGGCTAAGCAATTCCACAACCAACGGATCAGATACAAGCTCTGCAGTCCTGCCACATCCAGTCATGAATGGTGGTGGATGTTTAAACAGCTCACTGGATGAGGAGGCTCCACAAATATCCCCATCCACAATGATGGAGGAGCCCAGCACATTATTGCAAAACATAAGGCTGGAGCATTCGCAACAATCTTCAGCCAGGAGGGCTGAGTGGATGATCCAAATTGGCCTCCTCCAAAGGTCCCAAGCATCACAGATGCCAGTCTTCAGCCAATTTGATTCACTCCAAGTGATATCAAGAAACAGCTGAAGGCACTGGAAACTGCAAAAACTATGGGCCCTGACAATGTTCTGGCAATAGTACTGAAGACTTGTGCTCCAGAACTTGCCGCACCCCTAGCCAAGCTGTTCCAATACAGCATCTACACTGGCATCTACCCAGCTATGTGGAAATTGCCCAGGTATGTCCTATACACAAAAAGCAGGACAAATCCAACCCGGCCAATTACCGCCCCATCAGTCTACTCTCGATCATCAGTAAAGTAATGGAAGGGATCATCAACAGTACTATCAAGCGGCACTTGTTTAGCAATAACCTGCTCACTGATGCCCAGTTTGGGTTCCGCCAGGGTCACTCAACTCCTGACTTCATTACAGCCTTGGTTCAAACATGGACAAAATAGCTGAACTCCTGAGGTGAGGTGAGAGTAACTGCCCTTGACATCAAGGCAGCATTTGACCGAGTGTGGCATCAAGGAGCCCTAGCAAAACTGGAGTCAATGGGAATCCGGGGGAAAACTCTCCACTGGTTGGAGTCATACATAGCACAAAGGAAGATGGTTATGGTTGTTGGAGGTCAGTCATCTCAGCTCCAGGACTTCACTGCAGGAGTTCCTCAGGGTAGTGCCTAGGCCCAACCATCTTCAGCTGCTTCATCAATGACCTTCCTTGCATCATAAGGTCAGAAGTGGGGATGTTCACTGATGATTGCACAATGTTCAGCACCATTCGCGACTCCTCAGATACTGAAGCAGTCCATATCCAAATGCAGCAAGACCTGGACAATATTAAGGCTTGGGCTGACAAGTGGCAATTAACATTTGCATCACTCAAGCGCCAGGCAATGACCATCTCCAACAAGAGAGAATTTAACCATCGCCGTTTGATGTTCAATGGCATTACCATGACTGAATCCCCCACTATCAACATCCTGGGGGTTACCATTGACCAGAAACTGAACTGGACTAGCCATATAAATACTGTGGCTACAAGTGCAGATCAGAGGCTAGGAGGTGATGGCATAGTGGTATTGTCATTGGGCTAATGTTCGAGACCCAGGGCAATACCTGGGTTTGAATCACACCATAGCAGATGGTGAAATTTTAATTCAATAAAAATCTGGAATTAAAAGCCTGATGATGACCATGAAACCATTGCCAATTGTCATTATAAAAAACTCCAACTCACTAATGGTTCACTAATGTCCTTTAGGGAAGGAAATCTGCTGATCTTACCTGGTGTGGCCTAAATGATTTCAGATCTACCAGCAAAATGGTTGACTCTTAAAATGCCTTCTGAACAAGGGCAATTAGGAATGGGCAATAAATGCTGGCCTAGCCAGCGACACCCACATCCCATGAGCAAATAAAAAAGAAAATCCAGTGATGAGTAACTGGTCTCCTGACTCCCCAGGGCCTGTCCACCACCTACAAGGCACAAGTAAGGAGTGTGATGGAATATTCTCCACTTGCCTGGATGAGTGCAGCTTCAACAACACTCAAGAAGCTTGACACCATCCAGGACAAAGCAGCCCTCTTGATTGGCACCATATCCACAAATATTCACTCCCTCCACCACCAATGCACAGTAGCAGCAGTGTACACCATCTACAAGATGCACTGCAGGAACTCACCAAGACTCCTTAGACAGCATCTTCCACACCCACGATCACTGCCATCTAGAAGGACAAGGGCAGCAGACAGATGGGAACACCACCACCTGGAAGTTCCCTTCTGAGCCACACACCATCGCCATTCCTCCACTGTCGCTGGGTCAAACCCCTGGAACTCTCTCTCTAACAGCACCATTGGTATACCTATACCACATGGACCGCAGCGGTTCAAGAAGGCAGCTCACCACCATCTTCTCCAGGGCAATTCAGGATGGGCAATAAATGCTGGCCCAGCCAGTGACACTCACATCCCATGAACAAATTTTTTTAAAAAGAGAAATTCAAATAAATTAAAAGCAGGCTTAAAAATAAGGCATGTGGAAAATCTAAAGCAGGAAGATTTTCATTCAAATAGGGGAGGCGATGGCACAGTGGTATTGTGCTGGACTAGTAATCCAACGACACAGGGTAAGGCTCTGGGGACCTGGGTTTGAATCCCACCATGGCAGATGGTGGAATTTGAATTCAATAACAATCTGTAATTAAAGGTCTAATGATGACCATGAAACCATTGTCAATTGTTGTAAAAACCCATCTGGTTCACCAATGTCCTTTCTGGAAGGAAATCTGCTGTCCTTTCCTGGTCTGGCCTACATGTGACTCCAGACCCACAGCAATGCGGTTGGCTCTTAAATGCACTCTGAACAAGGGCAGTTAGGGATGTGCAATAAATGCTGGCCTAGCCTAGCCAGTGATGCCCACATCCCATGAACGAATGAAAAAAAAGCATCTTGAAGAAGCCTCAGAGCACTTAACTGCCGATGAGATATTTTTAAAATGTGGTCACTGTTGTAAAGTAAATGTGGCACTCAATTTGCACACAGAAATCTCCCACAAACAACAACGAGATAAATGACCAGATAACCTGTTATGGTAAAAGCAAAATACTGCAGATGCTGGAAATCTGAAACAAAAACAAAAATAGCTGGAAAAACTCAGCAGTAACTAGTTATGGTGTTGTTGATTAAGGTATAAATGTAATTTAGTTAGGTTAGTAATACAAAATAAAATCAAACATAATGTAGAGAATGCAGCAAGGAAGTAAAACAGTTTAGAAGGTATAAGCAAGTATATGTTTAAAGACTAAGATAAAAGCAAAAAACTGCGGATGCTGGAAATCCAAAACAAAAATAAAAATACCTGGAAAAACTCAGCAGGTCTGACAGCATCTGCGGAGAGGAACACAGTTAACGTTTCTAGTCCATATGACTCTTCAACAGAACTAAAAAAAAAGGAATTTTTTAAATTTTATTTTTATTTTTGTTTTATGTTTTATGTTTAAAGACTGGTAACAAAAAGGGAAATAGTAAAGATTTTTATAAGCTTAGTCATAATCTTTCTAGCGTCCTTTGAAGTGAAACTTATACCAGAGGACTGGAATGTTGTCAAACATCTATTCAAGAAGAAAGAAAGGGAATAAACTAGGCAATTATCTAGCCTCATATCAGTAGTGAATGCTCTTCTAAAGGCCATAGCTGAGGATAAGATGCTAATTTGGAAAGGGATGGGTTAGTAATGGGGAGCTAACATGGATTTGTACAAGGTGAATTGTGTCTGACAAATTGTAATCGAGGAAATGACAGTGAGTATTGATGAAGGAAAGTGACTGTGGAAGTTGTGTACGTAGAATTTCAAAAGAAATGTAATAATTTGCTGCATTTGACGTTTGTTGATAAAATTGAGGACCACAATATTAAAGAGAACGCGGCAGCATGAAGAAGAGATTAGCAAAGTTACAGGGAACAGAGCAGAGATTGCGGCACATGGTTTTAGAAGGGGAGATGTAAAGAATGTGCAATGACGGCTCGGGATTCCTCGGAGCTACCGCCACTCCACAAGCAATACTTTACACAAAAGGACTTTCCACTGCTCTTTTAACAAAATAATGCCAGAGAAGGAGCAACTCCAAGGAATCTCACGGCCATGTTAAAACAACAGGAAATTTCAGGCCTTAAAGAATTTTTAGAAACAGAGACATTCATGAAACCCAATAACCTTGACCCTTTTTCACAGATCAACCCCACCCAGCATAACCCTCCATATCCCTCAGATTTTCCTTTCTCTTGGAAATAATTTCATTGTCTAAGAAACCAAACTGCTGTCTGTCTCAATGGTCTTCAGCCACTACTTGCTTCTCTCCTTGTCCCAACGTTCTTATGTTTAAATTGTGCCCCTTGGCACCTGGACCTGTTTCCTCATGGAGCTAAATACATATAAAACCCAAACATCTAATGACCCAGAATTTGCAGCAGTAACAGCAGTGAGGCTGTCAGTACAATCAGTGTAACACTGACAGCAACTTCTGAAGTCCGTGCATGTGTAATTAAATGGGGAGATTCGGAAGATGCTGTTCATGATTCCCTGCTCCTCCTCAGTGTGTGCTATTGCAGTCTTCATAGGTGGAATCATTTAGGAATTATTGAGTTTCTTTTATTCATTCATGGGATGTGAACATCATTGCAAGGCCAACATTTATTGTCCATTCTTCATTGCCCTTCAGTGGTGAGCCGTCTTCTTGAACTGTTGCAGAACATCTGGTGCAGGTAGAACGACAGTGCTGCTAGGTAGGTAGTTCCGGGATTATGACCCAGTGCCAGTGAAGGAACGGCAATATAGATATAGTTACAAGTCAGGGCGGTGTGTGTTTGGAGGGGAACTTGCAGCTGGCGATGTTCCCATGCATTCATCAGATTCATCAGCTGTCGAAGGAGCCTTGACAAATTTTGGCAGTGCATCTTGTAAATGGTACAAACTGCTGCCTCTCTGCATTAGTGGTGGAGTAAATTAATATTTAAGTTGGTGGACGTGGTGCTGATCAAATGAGCTTCTTTGTCCTGAATGCTGTCGAGCTTCTTTGCGTTTTTGGAGCTGCTCTCATACAGGCAAATGGGGAGTGTTCCATCACACTCCTGAGTTGTCTTTTGTACATGGTGGACAGACTTTGGGGATTCTGAAGGTGAGTTAGTCACCACAGAATCCCCAACCTCTACCTGCTCTTCTGGTCAAAGTATCTACATAGCTGATCTAGTTAAGTTGCTGGTCAATGGTGACCTCCTTGATTTTGATGGTGGTGGATTCAGTGATGGAAATGCTGCTGAATGTTGAGGGGAGATGGTTAAATTCTTTTTCATTGAAGCTGGTCATTGTCTGGCACTTGTATAATGCAAATGTTGTTTGCCATTAATTCGTCTGAGCCTGAATGTTGTCCAGGTCTTGTTGCACGAGAATTCGGACTGCTGAGGAGTCTGAGGAGTTGCGAACTGTGCCGAACATTGCGCAGACATCAAAATGTCTAACTTCTGATCTTATATTGGAGGGAAGGTCATTGTTGAAGCAGCTGTAGATGGCTGAGCCTAGGGCATTAACCTGAGGAACTCTTGTAGCAATTTGCCATGAACTTCAGTAATTTACATCTTATCCTTATTGTAAGGAGTAATGATAAAGGTAAGCCATGTTCACTCAGGGATGACTGAATTTTTAACAGAAATCAAAGTCATAGGGTTGGATTTTTCAGCCCCGACACTGGAGGGCATTGTCGCGGGCAGGATGGGAAAATTTGGAGAGCCATTAAAAGTCAACAGCTCTCCAAATTTTGCCATCCCACCTGTAATGATGCCCGTAGATGTTGGGTCTGGAAAATCCTGCCCAACATTACTGCCAAGCATCCTTTCTGGTCCTGAGAGAGAAATTTTACAAGTGGGGAGTCTGAATCCCTGAGAAGAACTTTTAAATATTGTAGATTTTTAATACAATAAATATTTGTTAAAGTATTTTTGTTCTCTACTAATGTTTCCGCTTTAATCCCATGAGATAATCACTGGATTATTGTCATACAGGGTAATGTTCTGGTTTACTCCTTATCATTCATTCCAATATTTGGCCAAGTGCTGGTGAATCACTGCTGAGTTTGCAGTCACCTGGGACTTCCAAACCCATGAACTCCACCACCTAGAAGGACAAAGGCAGCAGATGCATGGGAACACCATCACCTGCGAGTTCCCCTCCAAGCCACACAACATCCTGACTTGGCGTTCCTTCACTGTCACTGATGAAAATCCTAGGACTCCCTCTCTGACAGCACTGTGGGTGTGCCTACGCCACATGGACTGCAGCGGTTCAAGAAGGCAGCTCACCACCACCTTCTCAAGGGCAATTAGGAATGGCCTAGCCAGTGACCCCCATGTACCATGAAAGAATAAAATAAACCTTTGGCCCCATTTAGAAAATGGATACCATGGTAACTTGATTCCAATATAGGAATAATTCTCCAGCATTCATCAATTCCCTTATAATAACTGTCAGTAATGAACAAATCTTACCTCTTGCATCTCTTGTTACCTTGGAATAGCTACTGTCCAACATAGAACTTATTTTAAACCCTTTTATCTTGAAAAGGGACCTCCACCTCAATTATGTTAGAGCCATTAATCCGGTTTGGATTAATTTCTTATGTAATCAGATTGTGGTGCTAGGCTTGAGTTGCATTTGTATTGATTGTAAATATATTAAGTATGATTTGCTGAAAGGCAATCTGTTCTAATTTATAGGGTTACAATACCTTTGTGTGTATGCTGTTAATGTTCAATTCTTTCATAGTGCCACATCTAAATTATCAAATACCTGACCTACATTTTCATAAACTAAATTACACTTGTCGAACTGAACTCAACATGAAGTAAGTAGAGTGTCAGCTGTGGCTCAGTTGGAAGCACTCTTATCTCAGAGGCAGAAAGTTGTGTGTTCAAGTTCCATTTTAGAGATTGAAGCGCGAGACTCTAGGCTGACATTGCAGTGCAGTACTGATGGAGTGCTGCACTGTCAGGGCTGTCATCTTTCGGGTGAGGTGTTAAACTGAAACCCCACCTGCTCTTTCAGTTGAAACATAAAAGATGCCATGGCACTATTCATGTAGGGGCTGGGGAATTTTTCCTAGAGTTCTAACCAATATTTATCCCTCAATCAACATTATTAAACAGATTATCAGGTCACTTGTGCTGTTTGTGGGAGCTTGCTGTTCACAAATTGGCTGCTGTGTTTTCTACATTACAACACTTGACTACACTTAAAAACTAGTTTGTTGTCAGTAATGTGCTTTGGGGCATTCAAGGGTTGTGAAGGGCATTATATGAATGCAAGATTAGCCTTTTTAAAATGTTGGTGGGCAGCACTTTTCAAGGTTAGCAGCAAGGGCTGGTCCTTTGTTCTGACTGCAAATTCTGGGCGTTTACTACAAATATTGGTTGTTTCAACAAACTTGCAGAATTTTCTTAAAGCACTCTTAATTCATTACAATTAGCAAATGTCTAAAAACTGACCCCCACTTGTAGTCTTGTGACTGGAGCACCCAGTACTCCAAATTCCATTATCTTAATTCCAGCATTCTAAAGACTCTCTATTTGACAATAGCTTTAATACATTCCTAATCAAAGGCACATGCTTGGCTAACTGTTGTCAGAAAGAGCTTCTTCTATTTGTATCTGACTTCATTATTGTGCCATTATTTTATTAGCCAGTTGCCTGGTAGTGGAAAACATACAGTGTTTTGGATTGTCATTCAGGTGCAATAGTAAATGTAACAATATTATTTCTAGGCAGGAGTTGGAGTCTGAGGCAGCCAGAGCTGCTCATTTTAATTCAATCCCCTGTTTACTGAACCACCAGGGACCCAAAGAAATATTATTTTACGAATATTTTGGTTTTCTGAGTGCAATTTGTTTTTTATGGAAATGTAGGTCTGGAATTTGACAACCTGGCTGTGGCAGTCTGGAAGAATTGAACTTTTACAGCATAATATAATACACACAAAGGTATTGTAACCCCATAAAACAGAATGCATTGCCTTTCAACAAATCATTCTTCAGATCACTTAATATAATTACCATCAATGCAAATGCAACTGAAGCCTAGCGCCATAATCTGATTATATAAGAACATAATCCAAGTAGGATTAATGGCTTTAACATAAATGAGGTGGAGGTCCTTTTCAAGCTAAAGGGTTTAACATAAATCCTAGAGTTGGACAGTCATTATCCCAAGGTAATAAGAGATGCAAGAGGTAAGATTTGTTCATTACTGACAGTTATTATAAGGGAATTGATGAATGCTGGAGAATTATTCCTATATTGGAATCAAGTTACCACGGTACCCTTTTTCTAAATGGTGCAAAATCAATCCTAGGTGACTGCCGACTCAGCAGTGACTCACCAGCACTGGGCCAAATATTGGAATGAATGATCGGGGGTAAACTTGAAGATTACCCTGTAAAACAATAATCCAACGAAAAGCAGCAGCACAAATTTAGAAGGTAAGAGCTTGTCAGACCAAGTTTTGATGCTTTTGAGAAAATAACAACAGCCCAGAGAGACTGTAAGATCTTCAGAATTATCTAATGAGTAGCTGGATAGTGTGGTAACTAGAGTGCAGTTTCTTTGAGTGGATGGGGCAGGATGGGCCTAATGCCCTTCCTCTTTTAGATCTCTCTTGGGATCTTGTGATTAGAATACATAAAATGAAAATGGACTTTTCTACTCCTCATGCCCACTCTTTCTACACACTTCTTACAACCTGCCTTATTTTGAACTGTGTACCACCCATTCTGAAAGAAACTTCTAAACAAATAACATAGGGTATTTATCCATCCGCATATCCCTACTCTTCAACCCTTCCAAAGACAGCATTTTCTTCATTCACCCGAGCACCACAAGAACCTTTGTACCATATAGAGTGACCTATATACATCGATGTAACTTCATCCAAAATCCATTTGGAAGAATTAATGACACAGCATCATTGTTATTATTGGAATCCGTTCCAGTTATTCACAACTCTGTGGAAAAAAAATTCTTCTGATCTCAGTCGGGGGTTGTTAATTTTAAACCAGTACTCTCCATTTTTGTCTTCACAGTCTAAACAATTGCTGCTTAAATCAGTATCATCTGTATCTTGGTATTTATATAATATTAGTATAACCTAGATATCGTCATGGGCGGGACCCGCTAGGGGCTAGGCGACGCCCTAGCGAGAAGTCCATTGACTTGCGGCAGGTCTGGAAGATCCTGGTGGTAGGCAGATGTGGAAAATCCCGCCCTGGAAGTTTCAACCCGGCCTGGGAGGGAGAAATGAACCTTCAAGAGACCTGGGAGTGACTTTGGGATGTATGCTAGTACCTAATTGGTTTTGTTGTGAAGATCTTCATAGTGAATGATTGTAACTAGGCCTGGACTTTCACTGCAGGGGCAGCAAACAGAAGTCAGGACTGTTTCTGGACCAGAAGCAAGTCACAGTTCAGACCAGTATTCTTATTTCCCAGTTTTTACTGTTTTTTTTCATTCTGGGAGGTGCAGAAGCCATTCTGGGGGTGAAACGAAAATGAGCCCCCAAGATTCACGAGACCAACCAATTAATTGATATGACTGGCGGCCAATTAATTGCTGTGGGGGGCAGAAACAGAGGCAGGCCAATTCAAGCGTGAGCCCACTTTAAATCCAACATGGCAGTCATTACTGTGGCTGCTGTTTGAGCTTTTAAAGTGGACATTAAAGATTCACAGAAAGTTTTACTGCAGCAATGTCCCAGGAGAGCCGAAGGCTTGCCCCCCCCCGGTTTTCAGATGTGGGCTTGGAGGCGATGCAGGAAGCCATGAGGGAGAGGAGCGAGGTTCTCTGCCCACAGGGTGGCAGGAGGAGACCACCCAAACAGATCAAGCAGGCATGGGTGGACATTGCTGCCACTGTTAGTGGCAGAGCATCATGAGAAAAACCTGGATCCAGTGCAGGAAAAGGTTCAATGACCTGATACGCTCTGGCAAGGTGGGTGCTAGCCCCAATCTTTAGGACAGGTCTCTGGGTATTCACCCTTCAGCCGACGCCAGCGAGGGAGCCGCAGGGTACATACTGCTCCTGAACATTAGAGGGGTATGTGGTCAGGGCACTTACGCTCAGAATGACTTTGAGCCACAGTGATGCAGGTGACCTGTCACCACGAAAATACGTGGCTTCTAATGAATGGAAACAGCTGGCACAGAGGGCAGCAGTGCCTTATCTTGCTCTCTTCAGTCCTTGCATGTGAAATGGTCACATATTGCCTGAGGGTGTTCTACCTGTAGATGATCACATCAATGGATGATAGAATGATGGGTTAGCCAGGATTGCAGACCATGAGGAAGCCTGCCCTGGCGAGAGGGACACTCAGGATGGATGGTGATTACAGAGAGCAATGCATTCATTAAGGAGGTGCAAGGACTACCCACATACTGAACACTGAGCTGAGAAGCCTCAGCATTGCAAAGGCTTTTGATCTCCAAAGCTGGCTCTCATGATCGCTTCTTGTGTCTCCCACAGGAGCAGACATCAATCCCAGGAGACCGTCTCCCTGTCCATCTCTGGCCCAAGATGACCAGCAATGATCTGAAGACGCGCTGTCACACCTCACACATGCACCGTCCATCAGCAAAGATAGTCACCTCAATGTTCTTTGCATGTGTTTAAATAAGGTGACACTGGGTAGGGAGCCTGGCACTAGTTGCAGGAGGAGATGCCAGAGGCAAAGGCTGCTGTGGTCATTTCCCCTCAGAGGATGGTGGCCAAACACAGCCCTGCTCAGCTGGGCACAGATACAGGGCCTCAGGAGTCACAGGAAAGGAGGTTGTACCTAGACAGGCAGCAGCAGATGTGCTCCCACATGTCAGAGATCACTGAGGCAGTGGGGTTCTTGGGCAGAGAATGGAGGAATCCATCCAGCTCATGTGCATGATTGTACGAATTCCTCCCTGGAGAGAGTGGCCAACCTCATGGAGATCCATATGGGCATCACTAGGAGTGTATGCAGGAATTGCACACTGACGTACAAAGGATGCCATACAGTGTAGTCTTGACTGGTCAGTGACATTGGTGACCCAAGAGATGTTTGGAGGAGACATCAGTCTCCCCTCCAGACATCCAAAGTGCCAGCCAAGGGCTGAGGATGTCACCGAAGAGGATGAGGGTGCCAACTCTCATGAGGCACTTCATCATTCCGAGCCTCCCTGGCTCCTCTGACTGGGGAGTCTGTGCAGCAAGGCCAAGTGACAGAGGCTGCCCCTGCAATGATGCCCATGGGCATCTCTATGACAAGGATAACTGCCAACTGCATGTCAGCTATGAGTGAAACCAAGTGAAGAGGTTGCCTCCATCTCTTCGGAGGTCACAAGGGAAGCACTGCATAGGAGTGGCTGAGTGCAGAGGCCACCGGGTCACGCAAAGTATTGCTTGAATCACTGAGGTGTTTTCTTGCTGTAGCTTTGCACTGTTTTCCTTTCTGAGCACAATGAAAATAACGACACTTGAAGACACATGTACGAGACTCCTTTTCTGTTGATGTCCGGACAAGAATCTGAAGTGTTAAAGGAGGTCGTGTTCCTCAATGCTGACAGCAAAGCCTCTCAGTAGATGTGAATACATCATTGGCACTCAGAGTTTTATGTTCCAGGCAGTGTCTTCAATGGAAGCGTTAGCACATGGACCTCTGGCTGAGTTCCCTACCTTGTCCTTCAACCTGGGTCAGAAGGGTTCAGCTGAAACTTTCCTTAATAAGGTGACCCCTGAAATTTATGGCATTCTGACCAGACCTTCACACCACACAGAGTACCCAGCCACCTCCCTGTGCAGGCAAAACATTTTGGTGTACTGCATCCACCCCCTTCACCTCCTCTTCCTCCTCCTTCTCCATGTCCTGCTCCTCCTCTTCCTCTGATGATCTGTCTCCTTCCAAGGCCTCCTCATCCTCGAGGTGCTCACCTCTGTGCAGGATCATGTTAGAGAGAGTTCAGAAGAACGCCACAATGAGCGAGACCCTTGCAGGAGTGTATTGCAGGGCGCTGCCTGACCAGTCCAGGCACCAGAACCACATCTTCAGAAGCCTGATGGCCTGCTCAATTCAATGGTTGTCCTAGTAAGCAGGTAGCTTCAGCTGTATCACCTCTGTGCCTCTATCTGGGTCTCTTGAAGAGGGGTGAGTGACCATCTCTTTATCCTTTGTCCCATTCACTTTGTAGATGAAGTGAAGATCTGCAACAGTCTGGATTGGCAGAGGATGGCAGAGTCATGGCAGGTACCAAGAAAGTGAGTGCACACATGGAGGAATCTCTTGTTGTGGTCACAGATTAGCTGAACATTGAAGGAGTGGAGGCCCTTCCTCTTGATGAATCTCACTGGGTTGCTCAGTGCCTTGGGTGCAACCGATGGTGCCTTGCACCTGGGGGAATCAGAAACCCACTGTGCAAAGTGTCTGAGGTCATGTCTCTCATGAACTGAATGCACTGTTCAGCTCTGACAAAAAGGGCATTAGTGACTGTGAGGTTCAATGGCGTGCTATTGTTTGCAAGATGCCACCAAGGTCTGCAGCTGATCCTTAGAAGATGCCAGAGGCAAATAAGTTCAAGGCCACAGCGATTTTGATGGCTGCTGGCAGGGTGTGGCAACCAGTGCTGTGAGGTGCGAGGTTTTTAGCGATGGCGCGAATGTCTGTGAGCACCTGCCTCGGGAGCCGCAGTCTCCTGTGGCACTGGGTCTTGGTCATGTCCAGTTAGCTCCCTCTTTGGCGTTAGATCCTATGCTGAGAGCACAGCCTTCATGTCCTTGCTGCCCCTCATTCCTCTCCTCTGCCTTCCTGATGCCTGGGCTATTCCTTTCCTGTGGAGGATGTTGCTCCTCATCGCCACTGGACCCAAATTCTGAGAGATCGTGCCCTCATTCACTGCTGCAGCCTTCCAGGTGTTCAGGTGGACGCCCAATTCTCCTTGGCAACCTTGCTCCCTGCGGTACCAGGAGTCTGACAACCTCTGCACCGCCTGTGTGCTCATTGTCCACTCTCCCTCCACCCCCTGCTGTGCCAAAGGCACCTGTTTCCCAAAGGCCAAGTTTCCCTCTGCGCCGTTCATGCTTTAATGTGGCAGAGATAGGGCACCCTAGGGCAGCCATGACTATCTCCCCACTCTGCATCTGCCTTCCTTCGTCTGGTCTGCCCCAGGCAGCTCAAGCAACCCATGTATACCTGTGCAAATCTCAACATACCCCCATTAATGAGCTGTTAATGAGCTTCTCAACCATATTACTTGGCCTTAATCAGGGGTCATACAGGATCACAATCACACCCTCCCTCGGCCCTGACAAACATGGCTAATGTTGGGAAACCAGCACGCAGGCCGGCACCAGTATCTTCGGCCTCTGTCCGCCTCGGTTTCCACTTTCAGTGGGTCCCAATAATTCTGCTCCTAAATTCTGTCCCATTTCATCAACAAACAAGCAAGTCCCCATTTGCCTGCTTTCCAAATCTACTGGGGCCCTGGAGATGCAGGACCCTATGTACTCCAATTGATTCTAATAAGAACAGTGCGCCATTTCACGCACTCCTCTCCTGAACCCCTGAGTTGGATATGCTTCCGTGGCTCAGTTGCTAGCATTTTCACGCCTGAGTCAAAAGTTTGTGGGTTCAAGTCCCACTCCAGGACTAAGATCAAGGCTGACACTCCAGCGCGGTATTGAGGGGGTGCTGCAGTTTTGGGGTGCTTCACTGCCAGAGGTGCTGTTTTCCAGCTAAGATGCTAAACCAAGGCCTCATCTGCCCCCTCAGTCAGTTATAAAAAAAATTATATGGCACAATTCTGAAGAAGAACAGTGGAGTTATCCCTGGTGATGTGGCCACTGTTTATACCTCAATCAGCATCACAAAAACGGATTATCTGGTCATTACCACATTGCTCTTTGTGGGAGCCTGCTGTACACAATTGTGAACGATATGATATGTTTTTTTTTTATATAATCATTTACAGGATGTAGGTGGGTCAGCATTTATTTCCCATCCCTAGTTGACCTTGAGAAGGTGGTGGTGAGCTGCCTTCTTGAACTGCTGCAGTCCATGTGGTGTAGGAACACCCACAGTGCTGTTAGGGAGGGAGTTCCAGGATTTTGACCCAGGGATAATGATGGCGTTTTGTATCTGGCATGATAATTTAAGTTGTATTTTGATGTATTCAAGCTATAGAGTAGATTTTCACTTTAAGCAGCGGTGGAAGATGTCCAGTAATTGATCTGCTGCTGGTTATGTGTCCCAACTGATTTTCCATTTCTGAAAGATCGAGAAAGGGAGGGCTGAAACCATGAACAGATTTAAATATAAGAATTTTAAACTTGAAGACCAGATAGGTCAAGCATGAAAGTGTGTGGGCAACTGATAAGTTGAAGTTTAAATAAGTTGAAGGGTGAGGGGCTGGATAAAAGAGCACTGGAGCAATCAAATCTGAGTTCACAGAGGCATGTTTGAGGGTAGGCAGAGGTAGGGATCGAGGCAGATGATACAGAAGTGGAAGTAGACAACCCTTTCTGACTGAGAAGCAGGTGGAATGTTATCCTGGAAAGGAGAAATGTGATGAGTCGAGGGAGGAGAAGCGTGAATGAAAGGAGTGAATGAGAGGGGTAAGTATATTGAACAGTGAGAGCTGAAGCGTAAATGAGATTTGCAGGCATAGGAAATTTATAGTTAATACTGTAGTAGAAGGATCCAGTACATTAAGGGTTAACATGGGACTGAGTACAATACTGCTCACCGGTGATGTAAGAAGGCACCTGACCTAGAGCTTAGGTCAGCAATATAAAGCTAGATAGCAACATGCAAGAACATGCCATGGACTCCTCTCCATACCGATACTTTCTACTGTAAATGTATACATAGTTCAGTAATGTTAATAAAGACTTCTTGGTAACTTCTACAAGATGCTTAATGGTGTCTAAGCAGTAAACACCATGGGTAGTGACAACCTAACAAAACATGGCAGCAGCTAGAGATCAAAATCCACACCCTCTATAAAAAGACTGAAGAAATCAAGAAAAGGACACGAGCGGCAAATTTCTGTTCTGAGAAAACCTCACTCAAGAAGCTGCGAATTCACCTGAAAAGCTTCAGAGACAGAAGATCCTGGCAGCAGAAAAAAGGCAGAAGATAAACTCAAGCTGAAATCTCCACTGGATCCCTGTGGAAACAGCTTCAACAAAGCAGGGCTAACAACCTATCCTGCAGGATGAGATACTATCTTTTTAAAGTTCCAGGGAAGCCAGTCCAGTGGACTATTTAAAAAAAAAAATTAGTCAGGCATAAAACTCAGTTGCAAACTTGTCACTAGCCAGTCCTCTGACTCAGTGCTCCCCTGAGTCAAGAGCACAACAAAAGGGAAAAAAAAAATCGAACATGCAGAAACCCCCCATTTAAATGAAAGCGCAAGTGCCTTGCAAAATTTTATGTCTCTTATCCAGAAAGACCTCTGCCCTCCCATCCCGAACCTGATCCGCGGCCAGCTGTCGCCATTCTACTGGTCCACAGTCAGAATCCAACCTGCGGCCATTTTGCAGTTTCTCCCTCCTTCCGGCCTGTTTCCCCCATTTTAAAAGTCGCGCCAAAACTCCGAAGTGCACAAAAATCTCCTCAGCAATACCGGTGGTGCCATTTTGAAGTTCTCCGATCTCTTAAAGGGACACCCACACTTTAAATTATTTTAAACACGCATGACAATTCCACTACACCAAATCCAACAGGACATTTGGCATCATTGAGAAGTGAATTTTTTCACATTACTTGACTTCAGCAGGCATCAGCAAAAATCAAAACACCATCAGATCAATGCTTTTTTTCAATTGGTTTGGTGATCTTACGAATCATGTAGTCTTGATGCAGGACATTAATGAATCCAACACCAGTCTTAGGGAACTGTTAACAGCCTTAGATTTTAATCTTCAAGTTGAGGAGGGTGCAGAGCTTGAAAAGAGCCAATAAAAACCCTCCAGCAAAATGAGACTATGCTTCGCTTGGTGTCCGTGGTGGAGGAGTCTACGTGGATGATCGCCAATGCAATGAGCCTCATGGCCGAGCACCATGTGTCCTCCATGGAGAGAGTGACGACTCTCATGGAGAGGCTCCTCCAGGAGACCAATTAGGGCTTCCTGGGGATGTGCTCTGACCAGCAAGCTCTCACATCGGCATTGACTTCAGCTGGTCAGTGCCAGTGTGGGAGATGGCCTGGGCAGCTCGGTGCCCATCCATCCACAGTGAGCAGGGAGGTCCGAAGCGACCTTACGTCAGCGCAGCAGCTGCCTGTCATCTCTGCGGGCTCCTCTCAGGGTGCCCCAGATGAGTGCGGCAGCTCCTTCGCTCCTCTGCCAGTGACCGTTGCATCCGGTGAGGCTGCGACGATTGGGGAGATGCCAGCTGTGGAACTGGCAGCTCCCTCCCAGGCGGGACCAGCACAGGGTCCACGGGCCAGAGGATGGCCGCCAAGGTCATCGAGGCCAACAGGACAGCAGTCAGCAGGCTGGCTCAGATGCCACTCCCAGCGATGGGGCAGCATCAAGACGTAGCACCCGAAAACGTAAACATAAGGCACCTTAGGCACACCACGGGTTTATCACTGGTACTGGTGTTGGCCCGAGATGAGGTCTTTATGAGTTGGTGTGATTTTTAACACCTTTGTCAATTTGTTTTCTTAAGTTCCTTTGGTTGTAATATTAAATTCAGACATGTCACCATGGCTGAGGGTGCCTCTTTTCTTCTGCAAGTGGATGGTTTCCAATAATGTAATGAGTATTCTGTGGGACATTCAGCTTTATTAACAAGGCCCTTAGTTAATGTTCCTAACCAGGCTGGTTTTGCACTTAGGTATCGAGTATGGAGCCTGTAGCCCAGGCTTGCCCTGGAGGTCCACCTGTGGTGTGCTAGCTGAAGGTTCCTTGGATTAAAGCCTCCTGGGTGTCCCTCCTCCCTGGAGTATGCCCGGGTCAGTGTCGACCCCCTCAGCATTTCCCTGTGTGTGCTTATCCTCGGACTCACTGCTGCACTCATCGTGTGCAGCCGCAGCCACTGCATCTACATCTTCATCGTCCACAGCGTCTTCCCTTTCCAGCGCAAGATTGTGGAGAGCGCAGCATGCAACCACTATCAGTGACACACAATCTGGGGGGTACTGGCGTGTGCCCCCTGAACGGCCCAGGCATCAGAATTGCATTTTGAGAAGACCGATGGTTCTCTCCACCACAGCCCTTGTGGAGCCGTGGCTCCTATTGTACCGCTGCTCAGCTTCTGTTCTTGGATGGCAGAGAGGCATCATGAGCCACCTTCTGAGGGGATAGCCCTTGTCACCCAGCAGCCATCCATCCAGCCGGGCTGGAGCACTGAAGAGCCTCGGCACCTGAGAATGTCTGAGGACTGCTCATGTCTAGGGAACTGGTCGGTCACATCTACCAGCTTTTGCAGGATTTGGCGCCACAGGGACATAGAGGGCATTCACTGACAGTGGCTGTGAAAGTGACCACAGTGCTTCATTTTTACACCAGTGGCTCCTTTCAGGGCTCCACAGGTGACCTCTGTGGGATATCACAAGCCTCCATCCACAAATGCATCCGTGAGGTCACTGATGCCAACTTCGTGAGGGCAACACAACTTTGTGCATTTCACCCGGGACCAGGAAAGCCAGGATACAAGAGCAATTGGATTGGCCCAGATCTCAAGTTTCCCACAGGTGCAGGGTGCCATCGACTGCACTCACGTGGCGCTCAGATCTCCATCACAACAAGCGGCCAACTATATCAACCACAAGGGATTCCATTCGCTGAATGTGCAGCTGGTGTGCGACCACCACAAACACATCTGCAGGTCTGTGCACGGTTTCCAGGGAGTGTCCATGACTCCTAGAGTCTCAGTTGGTCACAGATCCCTGACATCTTCCAGAGTCCACAGAGGCTACAGGGGTGGCTCCTCGGGGACAAGGGCTACCTGCAGAAGATGTGGCTGATGCGGCGGCATCTGACTGCAGCAGAGCGAAGGTATGATGAGGCTCATGCTGAAAACCATCGGGATACTGAAAATGAGGTTCCGGTGCCTGGACCGGGCTGGTGGAGCCCTGCAATACAGTCCACAGAGGGTGTCATGCATCGTCATCACCTGCAGCGCCCTTTACAGCCTGGTGCTGCAACAGGGAGAGGAGCTGGCTGAGTAGGAGATGATGGAGCTGGGGGTCTCCTCCAATGAGGAGGATGTCGACGGTGATGAAGGTGAGGAGGTCCTCGAAGGTGGCAATGATGGCGATGAGACCCTCGCTCTGGCCAGATGAGGCAGGTGCTCTCTGAAGGTTCTCATAGCTGCTAGATTTGTGGAGGATGATGATGACATGCAGTGAGGAGACACTATAGATCCTCACATTGCATCTGTGAATGTTTAACTCCAGTCTGGCTTATGGCAGTGCGCGTACCCTCTGTGATAATGCACCTGTCATTGAGATGCAGTGGAGGCCCTAATAGTCGCTATAATCCAGGAGGATGATGACGACATGCAGTGAGGACACTCCATAGGCCTTCAGATAACCTCTGCGATGTCTGACTCCTGTCTGGCCAAGGGCAGCTTGCCTGTGCTCTGTGATCAGGGTCATATCATGGAGACATATCAATTAAACTGTAAAAGCACTTGACACTTTGTCCGCCTTCAGCACCTGGCCCCTTTAGGGAAACAGCGTTACTGGTCACAAATGCTGTAAAGATGGGGGCCTGTTCCCACCTTATAAGTGCTGAGAGCAGACAAAAGAATGAGGGAACTCTGCGACGCCTGCCCACGACATCCTGGCAGCAATGACAAGCACCATCGAGGTGCAGGCATCAGTAATGTGTCCAGTGAGTGTGAGGCTGGACCATCACTTTGGTCTGAAGGCTGCACAGAGCACAGGGAAGAGGACCTGGACTGAGACACCTGCCTTTATCTTGTGTAGAAAGGTTTCACATCTGAGTGACAAGAACAATGGTCATCAGAACAAGGAGTCATGCGCAAAGAGATATTCTTGGGAGTTTATTTACAATAGAGAACATTATGTACACGTGATTAACACCCATGCCCAGGCTGTGCAACTACATCTTCTTAACCTTCCGAACCCTGTCGCTATGTCTTGGTGCTCCCTGTAAATCCACAGCAGAGGTGGAGGCAGCCTGCTAACTGTGACACCCTGTCTGTGATGATTTTGCGGGGGTGTCCTCTGGAGGGCCGAGACCTGGAGGGCCCTGGCCTTCTTTCGGGATCCTGCTGTGCGGCAGTGGCACCCTCCTCGTCCTGTGGAGCTGGAGCTGCCGGGATCACAGGAAGAGGAGATTTGGATGGGTCAGACACTCCTGGAATCACCTGGATGGAGGGCTCGGGGTGTGCACCTGCCGATTCTCCTCCCTATGGGTGCCCAAGGGTTGAGCTGCCTCACTCCCCTCTCGCACATGCACTGCTGGGGGCCAACTATGGCATCAGCAATGGAGTTAAGCCTGCGTAGCAGTGCAGGAGCAACGTCCTGGACCAAGGTCTCCATGGCAGCTTCCATCCTACCTGTGTTGACCTCGGTGCGTTGGCACGCCGGCGCTATCACCCCTGCCTGAAGACGGACGGAATCCTCCATCGTGTCTTGTAATCTGAGGAGTGCAGCGGACACCCTTTCCTGATGTTCCTGAGCTTGCCTTTGCAGCTCCAGCAACTGAGACATGACCAAGTCCAGTGGCTCCTTATCTGCCTTGGACTCAGTAAATTTCTGCCCTTCCGGAAGTCCTCTGAGTTCCGGACACCTGGGAAGTCCCTGCCGCCGCTGCTGTTGGTCAAAAAGTGCGATGTGCTCACCAGATTGTGATTCCGAGGCTACTCTAAATCTAGGTCCCACTGAGGTGTGTGTTTCTGCGCTGGTGGAGGGTGTGGGTGAGCGTGGACGTCACGCTGGGTGGGCCTTAATTGACCCTCCCACGTAAAATGGCGCCGCGCCCCCAATTGGGGGCGCCGATCGGAAGGACGCCTGTGCGTGCCTGCCATTCAACTTCGCTCCCGACGGTGGGGGGGGAAATCCTGCCCAGTAAGTTTTAACAGGGGATCAGAGAGCAGTACTCTTAGCTTGACGTGACAACCAGACAGAATAAAACCCGACGCATTCTGTGGACATTTTCGGTGGGCAGGAACACACAGGATGATGCTTCCAACCAGTCTTTAATCAGACAGTGACTCACATCCTGAATCCCAAGACAAGCACCTGCACTGGTGCAATGGACATGCTCACTCTGCTGAAGAGGCTGCACACTGCTCCCAATGGGCACCCAGACTCAAATTAGGCCAATGAGGAGACAAAGAAAGATATCCAGTAAAACTTTCCCGAAAACAGCATGCTCTCAATTCCATTCTCGTCCGCCTTCTTGGGACCCAACAATGGCACATAATAGGAATGAAACCTGCTCTCAACCATCTTAAACGTTGCTGAGCTTCTCGGGGATGAGCCGGTTGGAATTTGAAGGGATTTCTGTGTTCATTCCCAGGCATGTTCTTAAAAAATAACTCAATGTAGGGAGAATCAGCGTGGTGCCTGCCCCCTGACACCCTTGAACACAACCGCATGTGAAGAAACAAGGGACAGGTGCACGTCAAATCCAAGTTCTGGCTGAAATCGAAGCACCCTCCACCATCGGAAGTAGGCAACTGTTCCATCTCCCTGCACAACTGGAATTTTTATCCTGAGGTGTTGGATTATTTTTTTTGTTTTATTTGCAGTAAAAATTGTGCTTTCTCCACCTTTCTGCCATTCTTTCTTCTCTTTAGGCACCCCTTAAAATTGACCTCTTTGGGCCAGTTTTGGCCATCAGCCCTAATATCGCGTTATGTAGTTTGGTGGCTAATTTTGCTGCAAAACACTCCTGCGAAGTACATTAGGACATTTTATGATGTTAGAAGTGCTTTAAGATATGAGCTTTTGTTTTAGTTACCTTCAGATGTTGTTATTTAAATATCCACTCTAGGCCGCTAAAATTAAGTTACTGGTGTTAAATTTGTTCACTGGCAAAGTCTCTGTATGTTTTCTTGATGCATACATTTGAATGTGGCCTCAGAGTTCAAGAGCTTCAGTTTCTCGTTGAATGTCAGCTTCATTATGGCAATATTAGTATTTGTTTCAGCTTCACAATGTTTGAGCTGAAACCTTGCGAAACGAGTTGGCCCAGAGAGACGGCATTTACACCAAACCTGCCAGCAGTCTAAGGGCTGATGTTGAAAAATGTGCTCAGATATTTTGTGTGAAGATCCACTGTGGTTAGTTTGCTGACAACAGTGTAAGATGAGTGTTCAACAAGGCTCTCATGAGATAATGAGATCGCTATAACTCCTGCTCATGCAGAACAGTGAGTGCCTCATGGGACACCATCGGAGTACATCCAGAAAGAAAACTTATTTCACTTAAAAATTATTGTTACAAACTAAAAGGATTATACCCTCAAGGAAATATTATTTTAAACATTTCTGGACCTAGGCCCATAGCTGGAGAAGTGCAGGATTGGAAAGCGTATTCATTTTAAGGGATGGTTATGCTGTAAGTCTTGTGCAATGATTTGAGTGAAAATGCAGCCAATTTGGAAAAAATGCACAATACGCAAACCACTTAAACGAAGCAAATAGTGTTAATAAAATGAAGTAATGACACCACGAATAATAATGCTGTTGCTGGGAAATATCATTTTACAGGTGTGCCCATTTGTCAAGTTGACAAGAGCTGCAATTTAATCCCTTTTTTTGATTCTCCTTCATAAATTTTGAGTTGCTACCATAATCCTGAAGGTTTGCAACACAGCTCCTGGAACACACAATATTCTAATGCTCGGGGGAATTTATCTGAAACCATTATTGGAATAATGTTTGAAAATACAGGAAACTGCATTTTTAAAAATTCATGTAAACATTTTGCTTAATATAGCTTATTATAGGTCATGTGCAGAAAGTTAAACAGTTGATGATATGTTAATGTTCAGCTTTGATTTTACCCAAAGAAGACCAGGGTGGTGGTGGAATTTCCACACGGTGAGGCACATCCTAGGTCACTGAAGAAAATCAGATAGAAATTACTAAGGTTTTGGCCACAATCAACCAATCCTCCTAAGATATGGGAGTTGGTGCCAAAGGACAGAGACTAAAATGTTACACTGTTTTTCAAAAGAGGGGAGGGGGATAAACCTTGAAACTACAGGTCAGTCAGCCTAACGCCAGAGGTAGGGAAACTAGTAGAAACAATAGCCCAGGAAAAAAATTGGAAAAATATAGCTTAATAAATGAAAGCCAGCATGGATTTGTTAAAGGGAGATAATTTGGTTGAGTACTTTGATGGAGTAACAGAGAGTGTTGATGAGGGTAATGCAGTGGATTTTGGGCATTTGGATTTTCAAAAGGCACTTGGTAAAGTGGCATATAATAAACTTGTTAGCAAAATTGAATTCAATGCAACTGAAGTGGCAGTAGCTACATGGATATGGATCAGAAACCTGTGTCAGCAAATATGATTGTGAAGTCATGACTTAATTTTCCAAAGCTCTGAGCAATGGAATGTCAAAGCTACAGAGTTGGGGTGCTACACTGTGGATTGGAGCACTAATGTTTGGGTGGCACAGCACCTTACTTAGACTGCCTACATTTGGAATCAAGCAGTGAGATACTGTACCATAAACAATTAAGTTCTTCAAGCCAAAGCACAAGAAGACAAATGCATCAGTGTGAAATTAATAAGGTGAAATAGTCATGTCCATTGGCCAGTTTTTCATTTGGCAACATTGCAATATAAGTTAGCCAGTTGCCCCCTCAGACATAGGAATATAGGAACAGAAGAAGGCCATTCAGCCCATCAAGCCTGCTCTGCCATTCAATATGATCATGGCTGCTTCTGTTAGCTATGCAAGCTATGTCTGTACATTCCTTTATTTTCTGCATATCCATTAATACTTCTAAGTGTCTGTTTTCTTTTTGAACATCTCAATTGACTTGACACCTCTCTGGTTTGTTTAGTACCCTGCTAGTCTTAAAATTCAATTTGGTTGCCATTTTTGGGTCATATACTCAACTTAATGCTTGTTTTCTGAAACACACAATGTACATTTTTGAAGATATATTGCTTAGAGGTTATGTCTGCACTCCAATACCCTAGCTTCTGTTACAGTAGTTCAAGCACGCTGTCCACTAAGCCATATGTTCATTCACAGGCAAGTACACATTGGCTGCTCTACCATGCTGTAATGAGTACAAAACCTTTGATTGAACAGTTTGAGTCTTTCCCATTGGGTTACAGCACCAAAGGCTACTCCAAAACATGTAATTTCATTATTGATGAAATAGATGACTATTATTAATAATGATAGCTTGCAAATTCAAAACAGCTGTGGATTATGTATCACTACATAAAATTGATACCAAATCTTGTCCATAAAATTTGAGGGTTACATCCATGAATCACAAAAACAGATGGTAGTTCCCAATGGCATAGCCACAAGGGAGTATAGTAAAAGAATTATGGAAACTGAAGAAGAGCATTTTGTCTGACAGTTTGACAAATGAAATACCTACAATATCACAACGCAATAAATCATTTTGCTGAAAGATATCAAAATAATTCTACACACAAAGTAGTATGGAATTGTAAGTACCTGTTGCAGCTTTGAATCTGCAATTAGCAACAAGTATTACACGTTTTGAGAGGAAGCCTTGTGATGCATTGGGTAGCATCCCTGCCTCTGAGCCAGAAGCTCCAGGTTTGAGTCCCGCCACAGGACTTGATGGACAAGGAAGGTGTGTTCATCTTATCGGCCAAACAGGTTGAGTATCAATCTACAAACCAACACATGCTAATGGCAGGAGAGTTTCCTGGTCAGCCATGTGCTGGAAAGAAAGTCGAAGCCTCTACCATTACTATTCACAGCTCCAGGCTACAACATGCATGTAAAATTTCATGTTACCACAGCGACTTGGACTCTTATCAGTGATCTGTAACACACCACCACCTCTACACGTTTTAAGATCGTACTTCACCAGCATATTGAGTATGGTAACTAAATGTCAGCATCAGCTCAGATTTCACCACCAGAGAAATGGTCACAGTTGTTTAGGAAAGCATTTCATCACCTTGCATAAGAGAATCTCAGGAATTAAAGAGCTTTACTGGAAAAACTGAAAATAACGTGACCCCATTACTGTATCAATCAGAGTGAGGCAAAATTATCAAGACAGGAAACTGAGGACTGAGACAATAGGCAGTAAAGTAATGTATTTGCTGGATGTTTTGTGCAGAAGAGGTTTCCTCTTCAATAGTCAAGTGCTTTGATTCAGTCTTTAGTGATCAACACCCAGCTTGGAACTAACTCAACAATAAGATATACCAACATGCTATTATCAATTCTTTGGAAGCACTGATAAGTGCTTTGATAAGTGCAAAGTCTGAGACCTGAGTAAGTCCTAGTTGAAAATAAGTCCTTATTCATTTTTAAGTATTCTGGGGAAAAGCTACTACGTCAGTCACTAAAAAAGGGAGATTCAATTGCTTCTCAGTAAGGATCCCAAGGGATTGCTAGTGGAATCTCTGAAGTCTGAGATTAATTATTTCCTAGTTCTGCATCCATTTTATGGGAATCGCCCCTGGCACAGTCTAAATTCAATATGAATCACATGAATTTTCTTTCCAGTCACTTGAGATACACAGACAAACAGTTCATGAAAGTTTCCTGATCGGACGAGGATCTTTCTAGTGCTGTAACTTTGTTGTTGACAAAATGGGAGGATGAATAATCTCTGAAACGTAGGGATGAACAAAATGCTTACTACTGTATCTGCTTTGCTTCATTTTTCCCCTTAGATTGCATCTCACAAAATGTTAAATTCAGGAAGCAATACGCCAGGATATATATTTTATGTACGTAATATTATACGAACCAAACGCCAGCATGAGACCGTGGAAATAAATTGCATTATGTAAAGTTGTAAAATGGTTGCCAAAAGCAGCAAACATCCAGATAGCAAGCGCAATTGTTGACCTGTAGCACACTGCTACTTTTTTGGGCTTTTTCTCCCTGAAGGCACTGATTCTTGTTGATGTACTATTCTATAAATACTGACAGCAGCCCCATTTATCAGCCAAGTGCTTGATCTTCACTTGTAAATAATATGGTCTTGAGATGACGCCCTCCAGCACACTGTTCAAGTTCAGTGGGGGGTGGGGGGGCACCTAATTTAAACAGGCCTTTCGGATAGCCAGGCGGCTAAAGGCGTATAGTCAGCACTCATCTGACCATGTAGTCAGAAATTATGGACCCTACCCGCCAGGAGAAGGAATTGTCCAAGTATAATTCCATTGTGTATCCTCTTAGTCTTCTGATTAAGGGTGGTCGGGGGTTGATCCAGACCTGATTCAAACATATATATATTTCCATTTTTTGGGGGTTCAGATCCTGGATAGCCAGTGAAGCCCACTTTCACCAATCTGAGGGTTGGTGCCACCATCTATCTGAATGTGCCGGCCCCCAGTCCTAACCAAGCCAGACACAAATAGCCATAAAAGTAGAAATTGCTGACATCAGGAGGCTCCATCCTTGAATTAGCATCAATGCCAA
The DNA here is from genome assembly GCF_964194155.1 of Cetorhinus maximus. Lineage (NCBI taxonomy): Eukaryota > Metazoa > Chordata > Chondrichthyes > Lamniformes > Cetorhinidae > Cetorhinus > Cetorhinus maximus. The sequence continues at coordinate 12,075,567 of NC_135883.1, read as the reverse complement.
TGGCCTTACCTGGCCCACTGAATAATTTCAGAAGTGAAAGGGACCTGGCTACAATAGTGGACACCTGGCAGAATCAGGGTTTATGTTTTCTGATGGGTTCCACAAGACTGCTCCCAAATGCAATGGAAACCCCATCAGAGGTTTGGAGTGTTCTTAAACGTTGCCAGGATTTTAGGTAATCCCATCAAGGTCCTCATCAGAGTCCCCTGTGGCAGAACTGATTTGTGACTTCACCTTTTGGTTAGCCACGAATTATATGTTCTACTTGGTCTGGCTCCAGCCCACTCATGCCCAGAGATTCATTGTGTATAGATCCCAACACTATACCAGCCTCTAAGGAACTTACAGTGCCACTATCTGAGCTGGTGGCTTTGAGTGCCAGATTAACTGGCGGGGCCCCATAATCAATGCTGTGGCGTTGCTCTCCATCTTCCTCCTGGACTCCTTTGGCTTGGGGCTTCAAAGCAGAAAATAAGAAAGAGGAAGGCCGTAATTAGAGAAAATTTTGAAATTGTGTCTTGAACACCCAAGTCAAGGTCATTAATATCTATCAAGAAGAGAAGTGGTCCTAACTCCAGCTTCTGTGGAATCCCACTGTATACGTTCCTCGAGTCTGAAAAACAACCATTCACCATTACTCTCTGTTTCCTGTTACTCAGCTAATTTTGCTGCTACTGTCCCTTCTATTCCATGGGCTCTAGCTTTGCTGACAAATCTGTTATGTGGCACTTATCAAACGTCTTTGGCAGTCCACCACCCAAGCTCAGTAAAGTTGGTTAAAATGCTCTGCATGTAACAAATCTGTGTTTGCTTTTTAAAAAAAAATTAATCCATATTTGTCCAGATGACTATTAATTTTGTCCGGATTATCATTTCTAAAAGCATTCCCACCACCAAATTGAAACGGGCAGGCTTATAGCTGCTGGGTTAATGCTTGCAGGCTTTTGTGAACAGGGGCGTGACATTTTCAATTCTCCAGTCCTCTGGCACCACCCCTCCGTATTATAAGCAGAATTGGAAGAATCTGGCCAGTCCCTACGCAATTTCCACCCTTACTTCCCTCAGCATCCTTGGTTGCATTCCATCTGGTCCTGGTGACTTACTAACTTTAAGTGCAGCCAGCCTTTCTAATGCCTCCTCTTTATATCACTTCTTAGCACAGTCAGTGTCTCAAATTTCTCCTCTCTCACTATAACTGTTGTAGCACCTTCTTCCTTGGTAAAAACTGATGCAAAACACTCATTTAGTACCTCAGTCATCCTCCTGCCTCCATGCTTAAAGCCCTTTTTTGGCCACAGTCCTCCTTTTACCATCTTTTCACAATTTATATGCCTATAAAAGACTTTTGGGTTCTTTTTTTATGTTAATCTCTTCTCATACCCTCTCTTTGCTTTTCTTATTTGTTTTTTCACTGCCTCTCTGAATCTTTTATATTCAGCTTGGTTCTCATTTGCATTATCTATCTGACATCTGTCATATGCACCCATTTTCTGCTTCAGCTTACTCTCTGTCGCTTCTGTCACCGAAGGAGCTCTGGACGTGTTTGCCTTACCTCCCCCACCGTGTGGGAATGTACCTTGATAGTACCCGAACAATTTGTTCTCTAAAGACTGCCAATTGTTCTGCCAAAGCTTTGCCTGCCAATCTTTGGTTCCAATTTATCTGGGCCAGATTGATTATCACCCCCATTGCAACCTACCGTCCTCCAATTAATTATTTTTACCTGAGATTGCTCTTTGTCCTTTTCCATAGAGAGCCTGAACCTTATGATATTATGATCACTCTTCCCTAAATGTTCCCCTCCTGACACTTGGGCCTGGCTTTTTCTCTCGGCATCCATGCCGGATCGGCGGGCCCGGAAGCAGATGGAAAGACCACTCCTGTCCAACCCAGGCAGCTGTCAGCAATCATGCCCTGGCTGGCCAATTAACAAGGGGCGACCGTGAAAGCTTGGAGGGAGGGCCAGAGCTATCGGAGTGGGGGTGGGGGGAAGATGCGGGAGCAGGGCGGGCTCCTCCATGAAGCCAACTGCGGGCAGGGGGGTTTAAAAGGGCACCAGGAAGGATGCTGAGAAGACCAAGAGAATGGATTTTGGAGTTTGTGCAGTGGTAGTGCCCTCTTAAGAGGCAGTTAATCTCTGCTACCCTGCAGCACAGACAGGACCAACTTCTGGAGGGATTTGCGGCATGCTGCCTAGAGGGCAAAGCCAAGCAAGGGGCCATGGAAATGTCTGCACTCAAGCAGCCCCTGGTTTCTCTGATGACAGCTTGTGGGCCCTCCTGCAGGCAGTCAGTGATCGACGAGAGATACTGCTGCCGGATGATGGCAAGAGGAAGCCTGGGCAGAGGTAGCAACAATGGTGAGCAGCCGTGGACCCGTGCATAGGACCCTGTGTTGGAAAAGACTGAATGACCTTCCCTGCTCTTCAAGGGTAAGTAAGGAAGCCTATTTGCATCTTGAATGAATGCATGTGTGTGGGCATGCGTTTGATGGGGCTGGAAGGTGTTGTGTAATCGGCTCTGGACACAAAGGAGACCTGTGTCCAGCAAGGCTGTTTAGGACTAGACAGGATGGCAGGTGCACATGGATGACCGAGGTCCTGCAATGTGTTGGACACATGGATTAGTGATGCTGGTGAAGAGCATGTAAACCTCAGCCATATGAAAAAGGGACTCATGAATATGCTGTTGTCTTCACAGGAGAAGAGAAAGCTTAATGCGCTGGAATGCAACCATACAGGTGATGGAGGAGGACATTCCTGCTTCTAGCTCATAAGCTCATATGTTTCTATGTATTTTAGAGTTGGCATGTGGGCAGGAGGTGAGATCTGCTGGTCGAGGAGAAGCGGATGTTTTTCAGAAGGGTGAGAGTGAGGGGGACACACTTTCAATGGGTGGAGGGGAGGTTCAGAAAGGGAGGGCTCAGAGGCAAGGAGTGCAAGGTTATGTTCACTGTTCCTCTGTGCTATTGCATCTGTTTATGTTGATAATTATGCCACGCCAACATGCAGAATGTGGCAGCAGCTACTTACTCTGCTTCTTTAATGCTCATGTATTTCTGCTGTTTCTTATCCATCAGATGGATCACCGTCCAGAGCAATCCAGGATCCAGGTGCTCCACAATTAACATCGGAGGAGGAGCGGCCCTCAGATGCTGCTGTACCACATCCTCGCTCCACACCGCACACCGCCTCAGATACTGGCACCTCGGTGGGGTTGAGTGCACCAGTACAGATTGTAGCACATGCTGCAGGAAACACATCACACTCACCTAAGCAGCTGCCAGAGACTGAGAGTTCCCAGGCCTCTGACAGTCGGAGGAGTGTTGGAGACCAGGAAGATGCTGGGCCCCAGGCAGATGACAATCCTCTGGAGTCATCCATCAGGCGGCAATTGCTGGATGTCCAGGAGGAGGTATGTAGAGATCTGGCGGAGCTTCCAGAGGGTATGTGTGCCCTGGTCCGTATAATGGAGGAGTCCATGTGGAGCATGGGCACTGCAGTCACCTTCTGCTCTGAAGGTACAGCATCCTCCGTCATGTAATTGGTGACTCTCATGGAGCGTCAGCTCCAGCAGCTCAATCAAGGCTTTTTGGAGTTGCGTTCAGACTTGAAAGCCCACACACTGGCAGTGACCTCAGCAGGACATTGCCAGTGTGAGAGATGGATGAGGCACCTGGTGTCTCTGCTAGCTGCTTGTCCACCTATGGCGAGCAGGGAGGTCCAAGCAAACCTCACATTGGTGAGATGCAGCTGTCTGCACCTGGGGGCTCCTCTCAGGGTGCTCCTGATGGTGACACCAGCTCCTTCACCCCTCTGCCAGTGACAGTATTGTCTGAAGATTCCTTGATGACTGAGGCATGTCTTGCCACTGTGCAGGCACCTGGCCCCCATGCCCCACCTCACCCTCAGTCGGGGTCCTCACAGCCTCTGGCAACCAGAGGACGACTGCCATGACCATCAGACCAATGGAGCATCTGAGTCAGCAGCTTGCCTCCAATGCAGCTGCTAGCGATGGGGGGGGCACCAAAACGGAGCACTTGTAAGGGCAAAAGGGCAATCACAAGTGAAATCGTTAGCTGTATGACTTGTATGTTGTTTCAAAACACTTTATTAAATTGTTACTTCATATCACATGTTCTTCTTGCGCTTTGAGTGCCATTGAGATTGGTGGCTTACAATTCAGTATCAAAAAATAATAAAGCATGATTGCTCTTTTCTGGAGGAGGTGCAGCCCTCAGTGCCACACATCAGGAGGGGTTATGAAATCTGAGCAATTATGTAACTGCAGCTTTTCAAGGACATGGAATGAGGACTTTGGAAGCCTACTGGAAGCTCCTTTGAATGAGAGCTTCCTTTAGTCTCCCTGGTTCCCAAAAGCTACTGCCCTGCTAGCTCCTCAACATGGCCCTGTGGCTGTCTCGGAGTCAGTGTTCGATTCATCCTCAAACATTGGCGGCTGTACATCCCAGTCTACTTCCTCCATCTGATCTTCCTGAGAGACAGCCAGGTTGTGCAGGGCACAGCATGTTGCAACAATAAGCGACTCGTGATCCGCTGTATATTGAAGAGATCCCCCAGGCTTGTCCACGCAACGGAACCTCATTTGGAGCAGGCCAATCATCCTCTCGATTATGGCCTCATGGGTGCATGGCTTCTGTTGTATCTCTCTTCAACAGGTGTTCGGAGATGTCTTATAAGCATGATTAGAGGGTATCGTTTAACCCTCAACAGCCAGACATCCAATTGTGTAAAGGCGGGGAGGCGGGGGGGCGGGGGGGCGGTGGGGGGGCGGAAAAGCCTTGGAACCTTGGAGTGGCGGAGAATATAAGTGTCATGGAAACTCCCAGGATACCTTGCAAAAACCTGCTGATGGTGATCACACACTAGCTGGATGTTGAATGATTCACAAAGGCCCCTGGTTCTGCTGTAAGTGCTTTAATTGCCACATAGGTTCAATCAATGGTGCCTTGAATCTTTGGGAAGCCTGCAACAGCTGCAAATCCTCTTGCATCCTCTGCCTGGCTATCCTCATCTGTTCTGAAATGTATGAAGGTATTCACCCTCCTGAAGAGTGTGTCCATGATAAGCTTTATGCGGTTGTGTGCTACGGATTGTGACATACCGCAGAGATCCCCGACAAGACCGTGGAAGGATCCCAAAGTATAAAAATTAAGGGAGACAGTCAATTTCAGTGCCACATGCATATGGTGTCCCTCAACACAGTTGGATGTGATCTCAGGCCCTATCATTTTGCAGATGGAAGTCATTGTCTCCCTTGAGATGCGGATCCTTCTTCTGCACTGCACCCCTATCATGTCCAGATAAATGGATCTAACTCTGCATATTCTTCCAGCAGAGTAATGGTGCCTCCACTGGCCCCTTCCCCCTTGCGAGCCTCAGTGCCCTTCAATCCCTTCAGGGCTGTTTCGTGTTCAAAGACAGCAGCGCTTCTTAGTCTTTCTCAGTGTGAGTCTTAATTGAACTCACCTAAAATGACGGGGTACAGAGAGATTGCCTCATGGCAAAGGTCACATGACTACAGAAAACCAGATGGGACATTGTTGTATTTCAAAATCCAAACATCCTCCTTTTCATAACGAACAAAAGACACAAATATTTTACTTGCAGCCTTCGGTTTGTGTTTGCTTTTCCTTGTCCTTTTTCAGCAGCTTTTAGCAGATTTGAACATTTCTGTGTGCCTTTCTGAGCTGTGGCTTCTCTGTAGCAACTCCAGGGTTTTAAAACTCTATTTTAAATCCACTCCTGATACCATGTTTCATTTTGAAAGACCAACAGTGCTTCTTAGTGTCTTTCTCAGTGTGAGTTTTCATTGAACTCATTTAAGATGGCAGCTTACTGTGAGATTGCCTCATGGCAGAGGTCACATGACAATGGCAAGCCAGATAAGACACGTAGTACAGCTGCATTTCAAAACCCAAACAAGGGCATGCTGCTTGCTGTTAAGGATGGACACGCTGAAGATGCCTGCCGCCAGCTCCCTTTTTCTTCTCCCCTCCTCATCTGAGGAAAGAGCCTCCACCTGACATAACAATCTCCGTTTTTAAACTATTGGATTGCTGAGATGCATTCATGATGCTATGGCCATTCTGTAAATGGCTCTTTAAGAACAGAAGCCTCCTTACCTCAAAGAAAAGATCAACATGTTTCACAGAGCAATCAAGAAAGCCCAGACTTACACAAATGTTTATTCCTACCACCACACTCTTTCCTCCATCCTTGGCCTTATATCCTACCCTGGATTTAGAAAGTCCTAATTGCGAGTTCCCCACTTGCCCGTCCAGCCTATGCGCAGACTGTTAAAATGCATGGGCTTCTTAAAGTTGCAGTGCATTGCATGTTGGTTGAGGGGAAAATATAGACCAGGTCGCCATGGATAATTTCTTTGCTTTTTTTTTCCAAGACAATGCCAAGGTAACTTTTACATCCACCTGAGAGAGCAGATGAGGCCTTGAGGTTAATATCTTATCCAAAAGATGGCTGAAATGTTGGGAAGGACAGATTAATTTTTCCAGGTTACATGCAACTAGTAAATCTACTTTTAATCAAATTTAAGTTGGATATTCATTTTAGACATATTCTGCATGCAAGCCATCATCTTTCCTTTATCTGCAATTAGATGTTGGGGTAACATAGAACCAAAATACCATCGCTAACAATGTCAGCAAAGTAGCACTAAGCAATATTTAAGTTTGAAGGAGAATATTTAAATGCCTCTCAGAACTGATATTAAATCTAGCTTTCTGTTGAGAATCTTGTCCTTTGGGATTTTGTTGAAACTTGCTTCAATTATCTCTAAAAATTGTAAGGATGGTTGCACACATTAATATAATAAGGAAAGAAAAATGGAAGGTCAGTTGGGAATAGAGCAATAAGGAACAGCCAGGATAAAATAACAGGCAGGGAAAGTGAAATGACAGAAATATTAAATAATAATTTTGCTTCCGTATTCAATAGGGAGATGGATCAGATGGTCTTGGCATCGAAAGTTGAGATTAGGGATGATATAGCTGCATTGCAAATAAAAAAGGAAAAATATTAAATAAACTAATCAAACTCAAAAAGGATGAAATCCCTGATACTGATGCATTTCATCCAGGGTATCTAGGGTATATAAGAATATAAGAAATAGAAACCAGAGTAGGTAATTCAGCTCCCTCTGCTCTAGCATTCAGTGAGATCACAGCTGATCTTTTACCTTTAACTTCATCTTCCCACACTATCCCATATTCCTTGATTCCCTTAAGTATCCAAAAATCTATCAGTTTCAGTCTTGAACATATTCAATGTGTTAGGAAATAGAGAAAATTTAAGTAAGTTATATTAGTATTTGTGGGTGTTAGGAATAAGTTTTAGCTTTAATATTTAAGTTTGATTTGTATTTCTGTATCTTTGTGCTAAGAAAAGGTCAAGTTGAGTTTTACTTTCGCTTTAAAATGTGTCTGCATTTCTAATGAGAGTTCACGACTGTAAGAGAAGTTAAGTAAACACAAGAGTAGAAAAACTGGGCTGTTGCCTAGCAACAGGGGTCCGGAGAGGCAGGTCCCTCCCACGGACACACACACAAGAAACTAGAAACAGCAGTTTTTTGAGTTCAGTTCTGAAGACAGCTGCCAGGCAGAAGCAGCCTAGAAGGCTCAGATAGCCAGTTTCAAGCTAAAGAAGAAAGTCCCCAAGAATCCAGGGGAGTGGAACAGGAAAAAAACCCAAGCAGACCTTCTAGTCAAAGGAAGGACAGAAAGCTGGAAAAGGTCCTGTTAAGTGAAGTTAAGAGTGAGGGGCAGAGAAAGGCTCCAAGCTTCAAGCTTAAAGCTCCAAGCTGCAGGAAGCAGAGTCAACGCGATATAAAGGCTTGTGAGAAGTCAGAAGGTCCAAAGAGGCAGCTGAATGTCTGTAACTCTTTGCTATGGGCATGTGAAACAGTGGTGTACAGTTGACAGCTGAGTCGGTGAGAGAGAGTGTGTGGAAGACAGCTTGAATGCATGTGGTAACTCAGGGGAGGGGAACATCAGAAGGGGAGTTTGAAACCTGGGAGTTGAACCCACGTGGAAGGCATCTGAGAGAAAGCGTCAGTTTGGGAGAAGATTCCAAGGCAAGTTCTTGGAAAGTGGAGATTGGAAACCCTGGTATGAAAGATGGAGTTCAGTGAGACTGGTTGGGTCATGGTATAACAAGCATCTAGGGGGGGCAGTTGAGGAGAGACCCATAGCATCTGTCTGGGGTGGCATCTGTCACTTGGTTTCAGAGTGTGATGTGTCTGACCACAGGTTGCCAATTGGTTTACATGGACTGTACTTACTGCGAAGATTAGAGTATAATAGCTTTTGTAACTTGTGTTATCCTCACAAATCTGTATATATGTGTAAAGGGTATAGTTGTGGGTGAAGGAGTATTGTAATATAGTTCATCTTCTCTTGCATGATAAATGTTTTATGCTTTTGTTAGAAATTCATTAATGACTGGTGACTCTATTCAGTAGCCCCTCTCCACATACCTAAACAAACAAATAAAAGTTAGGATCTATCAAGCTGGATTCCACCTTGGGATCAAGTTTGTCCAGTGGTAACCTCAGCTGGGGATCATAACAAATGACTAAACGTCAGCAGCCCTCCAACAATTCACTTTGTATGAAGATTTATTTTCTTCATCCCAGCCCTCAAAGGCCAACATCTTTTTCAAGGGATCAAATTTGGGAAGATGTGATAAATCAAAGAGCAAAGACAAGGCTAGAGAGAAAGCATAAATATGGGAAAGTTTGACAGACTGTGACAGGAAGGGATAGAGAGCACATATCTGAGGGTATATCAGCAGATAAGGCTGCAGGTTACAAAAATAATAAAAAAGACAAAACTAAAGGCTCTGTATCTAAATGCACATAGCATTCAAAACAAAACTGATGAACTGATAATGCAAATAAGTATGATCTAATAGCCATTACAGATGCATGGCTGCAGGATGACATAGATTGGGACCTGAACATTGAAAATTACATGACATTTAGGAAGACAGGAAGCTAGGAAAAGGTGGAGGGGTGTCTCTGTTAATAAAGAGGGATGGCGTAAGTTCAGGGAACCAGAATGTATGCAGTTTGGGTAGAGATGAGAAATGATAAAGGCAAGAAGTCACTTGTGGGAGGGATGTACTGGCCCCCCAATAGTAACCACATGGTAGGACAGGATATAAAGGAAGAACTAATGGGAGCTTGTCTCAAAGGTATGGCGATAATCATGGGGGATTTTTAATTATAGACTAGAAAAATCCGATGGGCAAAGGTAGCCTAGATGAGGAATTCATAGAATGTTTTTGGGATGATTTCTTAGAACAACATGTTCTGTGTCAACCTGAGAGCAGGCTACACTAGACCTGGTAATGTAAAATGGGATAGGATTAATTAATAAACTCATTGTGAAGACACCCTAGGTAGCAGTGATCATAATATGATTGCATTTAACATTCAGTTTGAGGGAGAGAAGTGTGGGTCCAAGACTAGTATTTTAAACTTAAATAAGGGCAATTATGAGGGCATGAAAGTAAAGCTAGCTAAAGTGAACTAGCAAGTTATTTTAAGGGATAGGCCAATAGAGATGCAGTGGCGGACATTTAAGGGGATATTTCAGAATACACAAGCATTCGAACAAGAAAGAAAAAGTTCAAGGGGAAGATATCCGTGGTTAACTAAAAATGTAAAAGGTAGTATCAAACTTAAAGAAAAGGCATTATAATTGCACAAAAATGGGTGGCAGGTCAGAAGATTGGACAGAATATACAAAACAGCAAAGAATGACTAAAAGATGAATAAGGAAGAAAAAATTGGAGTATGAGAGAAAGCTTAGCTCGAAATATAAAGACAGATAGTAAGAATTTCTATAGCTATTTACAAAACAAAAGAGTTAACAAAGTGAATGTTGGTTCTATAGAAAGTGAGTCTAGGGAATTAAAAATGGAAAATAAGGAGATGGCAGATGAATTGAACAGATATTTCACATCAGTCTTCATTATGGAAGATACAAGTAACATCCCAGAAATAGTTGCAAATCAGGAAATAAAAGAAAGGGAAGACATCAAGAAAATTACAATCACCATGGAAGTGATATTGAGCAAATTGTTGGAACTGCCGGACTTCATCCTGGGGTTTTAAAAGAAGTGGCTAGTGAGATTATAGACGCGTTGGTTTTAATATTCCAAAATTCCCTACATTTGGGGCAGATCCCATTAGATTTCAAAATAGCAAATGTAACCCCTTTATTTGAAAAGAGAGACAGAAAGCAGGAAACTACAGGCCAGTTGGCTTAACATATGCTCTAGGAAAATGTTGGAAGCTATTATTAAAGATGTTATAGCAGGGCACTTGGGAAAAATTCAAGGTGATTAGGCATAGTCAACATGGTTTTGTGAAAGGGAAATCATGTTCAATCAATTTATTGGAGTTCTTTGAAGAAGTAATATGTGCTGTGATTAAAGGGGAACCAGTGGATGTACTGTACTTAGATTTCCAGAAGGTATATGATAAGGTGCCACATCAAAGGTTATTATGAAAATAAAAGATCAAGGTGTAGGGAATAACATATTGGCATGGATAGAAGATTGGCTAGCTAACAGGAAACAGAGAGTAGGCAAAAATGGGTCATTTTCTGGTTGGCAAGATGTAATGAGTGGTGTGCCATAGGGATCAGTGCTGTAGCCTCAACTTTTTACAATTTATATAAATGACTTAGATGAAGGGGCGGTAGATATGGTTGCTAAATTTGCTGATGACACAAAGATAGGTAGGAAACTAAATTGAGAAGAGGACATAAGGAGGCTACAAAGGGATATAGATAGATTAAGTGAGTGGGCAATGATCTGGCAAATGTAGTACAATGTGGGAAAATGTGAAATTGTCCATTTTGACAGGAAGAATGAAAAATAAGCATATTATCTGAAGGGTGAGAGATTGCAAAGCTCTGAGATGCAGAGGGATCTTGTGCATGAACCACAAAAAGGTTAGTATGCAGGCACAGCAAGTAATTAGGAAAGCTAATAGAATGTTATTGTTTATTGTGAGAGGAATTGAATACATAAGTAGGGAGGTTATGCTTCAGTTTTACAGGGCATTGGTGAGACCACATCTGGAGTACTTGGTCTCCTTATTTAAGGAAGGATGTAAATGTGTTGGAAGCAGTTCAGAGAAGGTTTACTAGGCTGATACCTGGAATGGGCAGGTTGTCTTATGAGGAAAGGCTGGACAGGCTAGGCTTATATCCGCTGGAGTTTAGAAGAGTAAGAGGTGACTTGATTGAAACGTATAAGATCCTGAGGAACCTTGACAGGATGGATGTGGAAAGGATCTTTCCTCTTGTGTGAGAATCTAGGGGGAGAATTTTCTCCCTGTTGGGGTGGGGGCGGTGCTGAGTGGGACGGGCATGCAGCAGACTGCTGCCTGCGATGGGCTGCGTGCTGCCATTTTACGTGGGTGGGCCAATTAAGGCCCGCCCAGCGTGACGCACATCCGGAAGTGCTTAGTGCTCCCTGTGTGAGCGGGGGGGGGGGTGAGGAGGGAGAGTCAGGGCCTGCGTTCCTTCACGCATGAACACAGAAGAGTGCAGAAATCTCCCTGAGGCACAGCGCTGCCTCAGGGAGATTAGTTTGATTATTATTATTTGAAATAAAAGAAAAAAAACTATTCAGATATGTCCCCTCATGTGACAGTGTCACATGAGCTGGGACATGTCACTGATTTTTAATATAAATTTTCATTTGATTTATAAAGCCTTCATGAATCCTCATCCCACCCGTGGATGAGGTTTCATGATAAATGCGAAGGCCGCCTGGGCTCTTTGCCTGCCCGCCAGCCTTAAGGTTGGACAGGCAGCTATGTTAATTATTTTAATTGCTATTTAAATGGCCTTAATAGGCCTTTGACAGTTCGGCTGGTGCACAGCCAACTCCGGTGCATGCCCGCCGAACTGAAAATCTGAATGATGCGTGGTGATGTCGGGAAGTACGCCCGACGTCACCACGCTTCATTTTACGCATCGGCGAGTGGGGCCTATCCCCCTACACCAATCAGAAGATTCAGGCCTGGAACTAGGGGTCACAGTTTAAAAATGAGGGGTCACCCATTAAAGACAGAGATGAGGAGAATTTCTTTCTCTCAGAGGGTTGTGAGTCTTTGGAGCTCTCTTCCTCAAAAGGCAGTAGAAGCAGAGTCTGAATATTTTTAAGGCAGAGGTAGACAGGTTCTTGATAAGCAAGGGGGTGAAAGTTTATAGGGGGTAGGCTGGAATGTGGGGTTGAGGTTACTATCAGATCAGCCATGATCTTATTGAATGGCGGAGGAGGCTCAAGGGACTGAGTGACCTACTTCTGCTCCTAATTCTTATGTTCTTATGTTCATAATCTGTGACAACCTACCCACTACCCCCACCGCATCCCCCATCCCCCTCCCAACCACCATGTTCTAGACTTTATAGTCAGGGAAATATTCTCCCTACATCTACCCTATCAAGTCCCTTCAGAATTTTTATGTTTCATTAGATCACCTTTCATTCTTCTAAATTCTAGCGAATATAAGTCTAGTCTGCTCAATATCTCTTCATAACACAACCACCTCAACACAGGAATTAGTGTAGTGAACCTTTACTGCACTCCCTCTAGGGCAAGTATATCCTTCCTCAGGTAAGGGCTGTCCACAGTATTCCAAGTGTTCTCCCAATAAGGCCCTATATAATTTCAGTAAGGCTTCTATACGCTTATAATCCAGTGTCTTTGTAAAAAGGTTTAACATACCATTCGCTATCCTAAATGTCTCCCTTATCAGTGTAGAACATTTTGATCTACTTATTCTGATCCATGCATGAGAATTACAAGAATTAATGGAGGGCACTCAAACTTCTGGATTAACTACCTAACTTTATTCGATTGTCAAAATATATCAAAACATGCAGTTTTATCCTATACAAAAACAAAAATACCCTGGAAAAACTCAGCAGGTCTGACAGCATCTGCGGAGAGGAATACAGCTGACGTTTCAAGTCCGTACGACTCTTCATCAGAACTAAGGAAATAGAGAGATGAGCTGAGATATCAGCTGGTAGAGGGGGGGTGGGACAGGTAGAGCTGGATAGGGGACCAGTGATAGGTGGAGGCAAAGAAGAGATTGCCAAAGATGTCATAGACAAAAGGACAAAGGGGTGTTGACGGCAGTGATATTATCTAAGGAATGTGCTAATGGGGACATTAGGGGTAGCAAGCAGGATAAGTTAGTGGCAGATGGCCCTAGTAGGGGTGGGGTGGGGGGAAGGGATCAAAATGGGCTAAAAGGTGGAGATAAAACAATAGATCAAAATAAATTTAAAAATAGGTGGGAGTATACTCTACTATGGACTTCTAAGCACTAAAAATAAATTTTTCAAAATATGAAGCAAGTTGTTCTCACTCAACTTCACATTGACTGTAATTCTCCAGTGACTTACCAAGTAACTCCTTCCCTATGTTTCTTTAACAGTTTATTTTATACTTAATTTCTAGGGAGGGACAAAATATACTGATATACCTATATACTGTAGGCCAACTAAATTGTAATTTAGCATGGTGATTGTTAAAATCTTATTTTCTGATATCTACAAGCCACACTGAGTTTGTGTTAGTCAGTAACTACCGCATAGAGGAGATCAGTGTTATTTGTACATCTTGATACTTGCAAGGTTTTTTTTAGTTCTTTATAAATAACGCAGTAATCTAAATTGCAGGTTATAGCTTCACTTAATTTTTTTTAACATTTTGTTTAAAATATGATATTGTGATTAGTATGTTTAGGCCAGGAGCACTGGTTTGAAGAGTTACAGTACAAGCCTACCACAAGTGCATAAAATTCCCTCTTTCGGATATAAAGAGCTCTGGGACCCTGAGGCCCGATATAAATGCAGATCTTTTAACAGAGATGTAAAATGTATTCGTGATTTACATCAACTTCCCTTCACATCAACTTCAATGACTTATATTCGCATCAGTGTTTTACGTTTCGATTTACAGCCCAATTAATATTTATTTTAGGCCAAACCCCATCACATGCTGAGTCCTTTGTTGAAAAAGCTCAAACTGGCAGTGTCAATATTCTTTAAACTTCCTGCAACAAATTTCCATTGATTATGATTGCTTGAGGGTGGTTTCCTTACTCTCCAATTTTTAATTGGCCTTGGCTGTGTTGGCATTCTTCCATATGACTTTGTGTCTTTGGCCCACCAGCCGTTGTTAGCTTTTAGCATCTTTCCTGAAGTGATCAAAACGTATTAATTTTCAAAGTCTGTTAATATATTTCAAACACAGATGTTTCATTTTTAAACACTATGACCGGGATTTTCCAGTCCCATCGTGGCGGGACCCGCCATGGGAGATTCGGCTGCCCAGCCAAAATTCCATTGCTAACCCCAACGGCAAGCAGTGCAGAAAATCCCATCCAATGGCTTTGTTTAATTTGATAGCACTCTTTGGGAAAGCATGATTACTAGAGAATGCTACAGTTCAAAGTTTTAACAGGAGCCAATGCTTTTTCCAATAAATTGTCCTTGGCTCTTAAGGCACGATGGTAATTTGGCCAAGTTTTAGCATAAAGTTAATTTTTAGTAAAGTCATTACTTTCTTAACTTGCAAGGGTATCAATATTTCTCAATCTCTCACCTTTCGTAAAATATTATGCTTTTCTATTTTTCCTACCAAATTGGATAATTTCACATTCCTCCATGCTATATTCCATCTACCACTTTCTTATCCACTCGCTTAGCTTATCTATCTCCTTTGCAATCTTTTTGTATCTGCCTCACAGCTCACTTCCCCACCTGACGTTGTACTGTCAGCCAACTTATTTACATTATACTACATCCCTTCATCTAAGTGATTGATATTGATTGTAAATAGCTGAGGCACAAGTAGTGACCCTTGCAGTACCTTAATAATAACAACCTGTCAAGAACGTGAAGTGGTTTTCAAAATGTGAAGGGAAGATATAGAGGAGTGATTTCTGCAGGGTGTGGAGCCTAGGACTGGACAGCATGGTCTAAAAAGTAGAACCTTCAGAAGTGGAGTTAGGAAACACTTCAACATAAAAGAACTGTCTTCGCCAAATGGCAATGGATGCTAGAACAATTGTTAATTTAAATCCGAGATTGATAGATTTTTGATAACAAAAGGTATTGAGGGATATGGGGTAAAGGCTGGTGTATAGAATTAGGTCACAGATCAGCTATGACCCCATTAAATGGTGGAACATTGAGAGGTTAATGGCTTATTTATATGTTCCAATGTTATTTTTTCTCTCTGTTTTCTGTCCGTTAATCATTCCTCGGTCCATGCCAATGCATTATAGGCCACCAGCACATGGGAAAGATGTACAAAGATATAAGTCTGCAGGGAAATTACAAGGGGTGCAAAAACTTCTTCTTCTTAGGCAGTCCCTCCATAGGAAGGATATCTTGCTATCCTCCAGTTTCATGGGTTCTGAAATCACTGATAAGTCCATAAATCCAATAACTATAGAGTAATGATAATGGGGGACTTTACTTGCCCTGATATAGACTGGGATAGTAATAGGAAAGAGAGGGGGAAGAGGTTCTGACATGTGTTGAGAATTTTATTGATCAGCATATTTCCAGTCCAACAGGGAAGGGGGCATCGCTGGACACAAAAGCAGAATACTGTGGTTGTTGGAAATCTGAAATAAAAATAGAAAATGCTGGAAATACTCAACAGGTCAGACAGCATCGATGGAGAGAGAGAGAGAGTTAACATTTCAGGTTGATGACTTTTCATCAGAAGTTCAGAACAGAGTACCCAGAACTTTCAATTTTTATTTGAGGCATGGGTGGATCTTGTTCTGGGGAATGAGGTTGGTCAAGTGGATCAAGTGTCAGTTGGAGAAGATTTAGATGGCAGTGATCATAGCTTCATAAGTTTTTGAATTATCTATGGAAACGGATGAGGAGCAATCTGGAGTATAAGTACTTAATTGGAGGAGGGCCAATTTCAATGAGATGAGAACAGGCCTGGTCCAGGTAAATTGGAATCAAAGATTGGCAGGCAAAATTGTAATGGAAAAATGAGCTGTCTTTAAAGAGGAGATGGCTCAGGGATATGGTGGAGAAAGGTAGGGCAAACAAAGCCAGAGCTCCCTGGATGACGAAAGAGATAGAAAGTTAGATGAAGCAGAGGAAAGGACTTTATGACAGATGTCAGATTGATAATACAAGTGAGAATCAGGCTGAATATAAAAAGTTCAGAGGGTAACTAAAAAAAAGGAAATTGGAGAGCCAAAGAGACAGGTTGAGAAGAAAGTGCAGCCAACATAAAAGGGAATCCAAAGGTTTTCTGGAGCCATACAATAGATGGGTAGTAAGAAGAGGGGTAGGGCAGATTAGGGACCAAACAAGGAATTTAAACAAGGATGTAGAGGGCATCCATGAGGCATTAAATGAGTATGCATCTGCCTTTACCAAGGAAGAAGGTGCTACTAAAGTCAGCATGAAAAAGGAGTTGCTGGATGGGCTAAAAATTGCTAAAGATGATGTATTAGAAATTTTGGCCATACTTAAAGTTGATAAATCACCAGGGCTGGATGGGATGCATCCAGGGATGCTGAGGCAAGTAAGAATGGAAATTGTAGAGGTACTACCCATCTTCCAATCCTCCTTAGGTGCAGGGGTGGTGCCAGAGGATTGGGGAATTGCAGATGTTTGCACCTTTGTTTAAAAAAAGGTGCAAGGATAAACCCAGCATCAGTCAGTTCAATCCCAGTGATGGAATAGCTTTAAGAAACAATAATCTGGGACAAAAATAACAGTCACTTGGATAAGTTTTTATTATTTGTTCATGGGATATGGACATCACTGGTAAGGGTTGCATGTATTGCCCATCCATAATTGTTCATGGAAAGGTGTTGGTGAGCCACCATCTTGAACCATTGCAGTCCATGTGCTGTAGGTACACCCACGGTGCTGTTAGGGAAAGAGTTCCAGGATTTTGACTCAGCAATAGTGAAGGAACGGCGATATAGCTCCAAGTTTGGATGGTGCGTGACGGAGTGAACGTGCAAGTGGTGGTGATCCCATAAGTCTGCTACTCTTGCTGCTGGGTGGTAGTGGTCACAGATTTGTAAGGTACTGTTGAAGAAGCCTTGGCGAGTTGCTGCAGTGCCTCTTGTAGATGCGACGCATTGCTGCCATGAATGTGGACTAATTAAGGAAAACCTGCAAGCATTTGTTTCAAGCAAATCATATTTAACTAACACAAATGAGTTTTGAATGAGGTAACAGATGAGGATAATATAGTTGATGCTGTGTACATGAACTTCCAAAAGGCAATGAAGTGTCATACCACAGGCTTGTCAGCAAAGTCAACACCGAGTCCTGAAGTGAAGCCTTTAGATGCTCTGAATGCAGCTCTGAAGCGAAATGAAGCTGCCCTGTTCACAGGAACAAGCAGCAGCAAGTGATATCCAAAACTACTCAACATTCACTTTGTGAAGCCCACTGACCCCTCTTATCCCACCCATGGATCAGGTTTTGTAAATTATCGCCTGCCCGCCTGCCCATTTTGCCCGTGCGACGGCCTGAAAATTGCACAAGCTTCATAAACTCGGAGTCAATTGATCTCTCAAGGGCCTTAACTGGCCACTTAATTAATGGCAGGCGCACCTCCGTCTTCATCACGCACCCACCTAGCGAAATACTGAGAGAGTGCGCGTTGACGTAGGGATGCTCGTCCAATGTTAACGCACTTTATTTCATGCATTGATGTGTCGGGCGGGTGTCCGCAAACCAAGGGTAAAATTCTGCTCATTATATTCACTCGTCCCTTCATGCCCATCCTATTCGTTACAACAGATTTGTCAACATGCAACTTCCCTTTCAATAATGCTCACTCTGCCCAATCATATAATTTTATAAATTTCCTCTCACCGTGTTCCTAATAATAGATTAGAGCTTTCCTTCTCCTCCTGGATATCAAGCTAACTAGCTTATAGTTCTGACTTTTCTCTTTCCCTCTTTTCTTGAAAAGTGGGGTTACCTTTTCTACTTTGCAATCCAGGGAACATTCTAAAATCTAGGAAATTCTGGAAGATCAAAATATTGCATCCACTATCTCTGTAGCCACCCTTTTAAAACCCTAGGATGTAGGCCATCAGCTCCAGGAAATTGGTTGGATTTTAGGCCCAGTAACTTCCCCAGTGCTAATTCTTCATTAGTACTAATTTCTTTAGGTTGTTGTTTTAGACCTTGGTTCTACATACATATGGATATACGAATTAGGAACAGGATTAAGCCATTTGTCCCCTTGAGTCTGCTCTGCCATTTGATAAGATCATCGTGTCATGCCGATATTAATGCATATAATGTTATTGGAAATTATTTTAAATTGGACTTGTGGTAGGGTCTGTGTCTGTGGGTGTGGGTCTGTGTGTCTTAATTGGATTAAAGCCAGCTAGCCTGGGTGCTTTGATGTATAGTAGTTTTGAGATATTAAGCAGTAAGGCAGATGGGATATTTGCATTTTGCTGAATAAACCATTCAAAAACTGAGGGTGAAATCTTGCACCTAGCTAGGAGACACCAAGCAATATGTTTATATTACTAATAAAATTGGTACTATGAAAGGGGTTTTATTGTTAGAAGAGGTGGAGTTCAAGGGGCCTGGTGATACAATGAGAATTTACATTCAAAGGGAAGGCTAGGTATATACAGAAGAGATTTGTGTGTGGGAGTCAAAGGCATGTAAGATCTAAGCAGCCTGTAAGACTAACTGTTTGCGAAGAAACCAAATTGAAAGGGACCTCATTTTGAATTCGTAAGATAAAATGTGTTTTGCCTGGTGTCTGTTTAAGTCTATATGGGTTATTGTTGCCTTGGGGAAGATTACCTGGGAGTGATTAATATGGGGATTTGCTTAAAAGTTATTATGGTTGTATTTTGTAGACATGTGTATGTGTTTAAATTTGTTGTAAAATTAATAAATGTTTAATTTAATTTATATAAAAAACCTCTGGAGGCTCGGTGGTTTCATTTCTGAAGTCAAAGCTGCATCTCAAACATACCAATTGAAAATATAGGTTATGACAGTTGTTTAAAGTTTCCCGCTGAATTGTAAATAACTCAGTCTTTACCAACTGCTGTGTCATAACACATGGCTGTTTTGATTGTGCTCTCAACTCCTGCCTATCTCATTATTTCTGGAATGACTTTTCCCTCTTTTAACATAAAGATGGACACTATTCATTAATGTCTCTGCCGTTTTCTTGTTCTCCGTTATAACCACCTGCCTTTGCCTGTAAAGGACCTATGTTTAATTTTGCTTACCTTTTCCCTTTTACATACCTATAGAAACTTATACAATCTGTTTTTATGGATTTTATTAGTCCGCTTTCACATATCTGTTTTTCTCTAACAATCTGTTTGTCACCTTTGCTGAATTCTAAAATTCTCCCAATTCTCAGGCTTACTACAATTTTTGGCAAAATGAAAAACCTCTTCATTTAATTTAAACCATCTTTAACTTCTCTAGTTAGGCACTGTTGGGTCATTTTGCCCGTGGGTTTTTATTCCTTAAGGAATGTATTTTTTTTTTTGCAAATTATGAATTAATTCCTTTAAATGCTTGCATTATTTATCTAATATCATAACTTTTAAACTGCTTCCCTAGTCTACATTAGCCAACTCGCCCCTCATACCTACAATGTTTGCTTTTTCAGATTTAAGACCCTAATTTCAAGCTTAAAAAAATACTCTCAAACTCAATATAAAATTTTATCGTAGTATGATCAGTCTTCCCTATAAACTCCTTTACCACAAGGTTAGTAAGTAATTTTTTCTCATTGCACAATACTAGGTCTAAAGTAACCTGTCCTCTAGTTGCTTTCTTGACATACTGATCTAGAACCTATCTTGTGCACATTTCCTAAACTTGTCCTCTACGCTAGTACTATAAATTTTGTTTGCACAGTCTATATAGTGATTAAAGTCATGATTACCATATTATCCTTATTACATACACCTCTATTTTCCTGATGTATACTCTAACCTACACTACAACTACTCCTACTAATGTTTTCTGCCTCTTGTCATTTCTTAGATCCACCCAAACTGATTCTACATCTTGAATTTCTGGGCTAAGGTATCTACTGCTTTTATTCCATCCTTTATGATCAAGGTTACCCCTCCTTCATCCCGCCCCACTCCTTTTTCATTTTGTCCATCTCTTCTAGAAGTCAAATATCCTAGCTATTTAGTTCCCAGCCTTGGTCACTCTGCAACCAATTCTCCCTAATTGTTATCAGCTCAAACACATTTATTTCTATCTGTGTTACTAGTCCATCTATTTTTTTGAGAATGCCTTATGCATTTAGATATAATGGCCCAGACCTTCCAGTCGTCGAATGTTCGGAGACCAGAGCTATTCAAGAAGATATGTGAGGGGATCTCTTTAAAGTCCCTATGCAAGAACTCTGCAGGAATTGCCTGGAAAGTTTCAACTCCTGAAAGGCAATTCCCCAGCTCCCCAGAACCCTCCAAAATAGTTACCAACACTGAGTTAGAGTCAGAGGCTTCAAAGGGTTCCAACTCACTTACCTGAATAGCTACCCAGGAAATGTTACACTGAAAAAAACTATATCTAACTTCTGGGTAACTATACAACTGACTCCCTCCAACCCTCCAACTCTCCCGCAACCCTCCAACTCCCCCCGACCCTCCAACTCCCCCAATCCTCTGACTCCCCCCAACCCTCCGACAGCCCTGACCTCCGACTCCGACCTCCTGACCCTTCAACAATTCCATGACCCGACCTCACCCAACCTGACCACCCTACCCAGCCTGTCACCCTACCCAGCTGGCACCTTACCCACACTGAAACTTACCGCCTACTGCCCTACCCACCCTGCCATCTACTACCCTACCTACCCTGCCACTATACCCACCCTGCCACCCTACACACCCTGGCACCTACCACCCTGCCACCCTATCCACCTTGCTGCTCTACCCACTTACTTCACACACTCATTGATTAACACACTGAAAAGGTATTTAAATGTCCCAAAGCTTTTCAGTGTGTTACTGAATGAAGACTTACAAAATAAAGCTAGTGCTGTAGAAAGGGTGCATGGTTGGCTTCCCCCGACAACCCTGCACTATTTTGAAGGACCCCCCCAGACCAGGTACACTCCCCATTCCTAAAGAGGCCCGGTTCAGAAGTCCAGGCCAGTAATGTGGGGCTCCGGCATTAGGCAAGTTGGAGTAAAGTGGCAATCTGACGGTGATGAGAAGCTTCAGCCCAGTGCCTTTTTCGTTAATGTTTTTCTGTTTTCCCTGATGTTACATTACTTACTAACGCCCTTTTACATTTGTTAAGCTCTCTGTCCCTTTCTGACCCACTGTGCTTTTTTTTAACTCATTTGTTACTCAGCTCTAAATTCTTGATGCTCTCTTACTGCTTTCAAATTTACCCTTCTCCTGAATCCACCCACCTCCCTCCTCATTTGTGTAAAATCCTATCTACTGCCCTACTGCCCAGAACTGTTACAGTCCCAGCTGATGTTACGACTGGACAATTCAGATCTCAGGGTGGAACCTGGCATGATAGATCCTAATTTTTATTTTTTGTTTAGAAACGTGGAGGGTTGGCAACTGAATAGAGTCACAGGAGTCAGCTGATGAACTTTTGAAAAAAGACTAAAACGTTTATTAAACAAGAAAGCATGAACTATATTATAATACTCCTTCACGAACAATTACCTTTACAGATGTATACAGATTTGTAAGGATAATACAAGTTACAAAAGCTATCTTGTACTTTAATGTTCACAGTAAGTACACAGTCGATGTAAAACAATAGAAAACCTGTGGTCAGACATACTACACTCTGAAACCAAGTGACAGATGCCACCCGAAACAGATGCTATGAAATTCTCATTAGCTCCCCCCATATGCTTGTCAGACAGTGAACTAATCGGTCTCACTGAACTCCATCTTCCACATGAGGGTTTCCAATCTCCACTCTTGAAGAATTCACTTTCGAATCTTCTCCCAAACAACGCTTACTCTCGAATACCTTTCTCAAAGGTCCACCTCCAGGATTTTGATCTCTCCTTCCAATGTCCCTCTCCCCTGGATCACCACATTCATTCAAGCTTTCCCTTCCATGCACTCTTTCTCAGGTACTCAGCCATGCCAACAGATCACCGCTGTTTCACATTCCCATAATAAAAAGTTACAAACCTTCGGCTCTCTCCTTTGGCCTTCTGGCTTCTTACAAGCCTATTTTGCTTTAAGTCTGTTTCCTGCAGCTTTCTCTCTTTAATTTGGAGACTTCTTCTCTGCTCCTTATTTTAACTTCACTCAACAGGACCTGTTTTCAATTCCTGTCCTTGTTCCTTGACTTAGCTGTAATCTTGGGATCTTTTCCTGCCCCTCCCTGGCTTTTGGAACCTTCTTATTTAGTTTGGGACTTGCTCTCTGTCCCTTTTCATGTCTTGCTTACTCTGGCACCTCCTTCCAACTGAACTAAAACTGCTGTTCTGTCTCTTTGGGCCCCCTGTTGCTAGGTAACGGCATAGTTTTTCCTACTTCAAGAGACATGAAATCTAATTGGAATGCAGGTATACAAACAAAGCCCCCAGAGTTGCAGGCGTCAGTTTAAAGCGAAACTAAAACTCAGGCTTCCTTAACATGCAAACACAGAAATATAAATTAAACTTAAACTTAAAGCTATAGCTGATTCCGAATGCCCACAAATACAAATACAACTTGCATAAAACTATCTCTAGTTCCTAACAAGGACACTGATCTCAACTTGGTTTATCTGGGGTCTGTCCCGACAGAACAGCTCCTTCTTCCCCCACTTACAACTGCCAGTGTCCCATGAATCGATACCTCTGCCTCCGATACCACACCTGCAGCCATGCATTTAACCTTCCAGTATGTTTATCCCTGTGCCCAATTTGCAGGTGGCTCGGGGAACAATCCAGGGATTGCTATCTTTGACAGTCTATGTTTTAATTTGGACCCAAGCTCCTCACTCTCAGCAGAACATCGTTACTAGTTCTACTTACGTTATGGGTTCCAAAGTGGGCCACTGCAACTGGGCCCTCCTCTTACGGCTCAGAAGAGCCGAATTTTTAGGTCGGCGTGCGGGCGCCTGCCCGCCCCAATCAGACCCAAAATCGGGCGAGATGACGTGGGTCGAGCGTCCTGACGTCACCCCGCACTTCGGCGACGTTTCGGTCGACGGGCATGCGGAGAAGTTGGAAGCACGCCCGCCGACAATTGAGAGGCAAGTCAGCGCAATTAAAGTTGTCATTGTCTCCGATTTTTTTGTGGCCCATCCAAATCTTACGGTTGGCGGACGGGCGAATTAGAGAGATGGACGTTGCATTTCTCATGAAACCTCATCCAAGGGCGGGATGAGGTCTCGTTATTAAATTAAAAAATAAATAAAAATGAATTTTTATCATGTATATGTTCAGGTGACCGATTGTGATGCGTGGACATTTTTTTCTGGATTTTAAAAACTGTATTTATCGGTTCTAAAGTCTTCGGCTCCCTGGGGCAGCTCTCTGCCTTGAGGGAGCTTTCATTCGGCGCTCGCCCGCGCCCACGCTTAAGTCAGCGCCCACCCTCCTCCCACCCCCCACTCCGGCAGCGCTGTGCATTTCAGCGCACGCTTCACGCTGGCTGGCCGTTAATTGAAATCACAGTCGGGGGTGCCAATGGCAGTCGGCAGTGCGCTCCCCAGCCGCTCCCGGGCTCGGTGATCATGCCTACATGCCAACCTAAAATTCTCGCCCCCCCCCCCAAGTCCTTCTCCAGGTGGCATAATCCACGTGACAATATCACATATTAATTCATCTGTTTTCTAATGAATAAATTTATCAGCAAAGCTGTTCCCCAAGTTAAATACTGAAGTAATTAAGGACTGTACCCTATATTAGACAAAGATTAAATACAAAAAGTGGATTCTCTCCAGCAGGAATTGTTCTAAATGTCAAAAAGTTAAATAGAATTGTGATTTATTTGCACCGATCTCTGGATAATTTAAGTTTAATTGGTGAGAGCTGGTAATGTTATTGGTGGAACTAGCTTGGGAAAGATACTAGTTCAGATACACCTCATAAATCACTCCCACCTCCTCCCAACTCCCAGACTGTACGGGTAAATAAAGTGTCATGTGTCTGACCTGGCCTGATCCTGACTGTCATTCCAATTTCAGGTCACTGGGGTGTCTTCAACATGCCAAAGGCTCTCTCCCCTTTAGCAGTGGCCTGTATTTATAATCTGGGGTGGCCAGTGCTGCAGGCCTCCAGCAAGGGTGGGTGGGGAAGGGATGGGAGGTAGGCCGGGGGAATGGTCTCTGGCTGCCAAGCCTTCTGGCTGCTGCTGAAAGAACCAACCAGGAGATATCCAGCTTTGGGGTATTCCTAGTGTTGTAAAAGAGGCTTTCCCTGCTGCTTTCTGGTGGGCTCCAACAAGGAATCCCAGGCTGTGCACAGATCCTCTGACTGAAACACAAGGCCTAATGCCTGTTTCATATGGGACAGCTTTCACTGGGTATCTGGCCAACAATCCTCGATGAAAACAAGATGAGAGTTGCTACTGGTTTTCCCCCATCTTATTTGTATATTGTTGCAATGTCTATAACTATTGCAGGCACAGATCCTTTCCCACTCTCCCCACTTCTTCAGAGAAAACCTTGGAAGTTCCTGGGTAATACTAAAGGGCAAAGACACAAAGGAGCAGCTTAAATACACTGCTTCTTCTTCCTCTGTTTTTCATTCAGTAACCAAATGTTCCCTGGACACAAAAGTAAGGAAAATTTCCCCCACTGAGTCCAAAATTCTGGAAGAGTTGAACTAGTAACCAAAAATCCTAGAATATTCTAGATTTATAATGGTATCAACTATTGTTATGTCAGCAGCAAACACAATGGGAACAGAAACAGATGTGATGAAAACATAAATCCTTTAATCAATTTCCAAATCACACATCCCAACTTGGACTCAAGTGATTATTTTTGTCATCATGACTGGGTCAATAAACTGAAATTGCCTGTCTAATAACGGGAGTGGGGTGCACCACCAAAACAGGCCCTGCAACAGTCCAAGACAAAGCTCGCCCATTGTCTCAGGGCAACTAGAGATGGACAAGACTTGGGGCTTTGGCAAAGCTGTCATAGCCCGAGAGCAATTTTTAAAAAAATGAAAGGATTTTAAGTAACAATCTGGTAATATTATCTTTAAATTAAACTTGCACCTGTCACCAAATTAATATTTTATCTATTCAATAAAGCTTTGTAATGCCATATACCATAGAACGACACAGCACATACAGAGGAGGCCATTCAGTTCCTCATGTCTGTGACAGTTCTTTATAGGTTATGTTTCAAGAAACAGTTTGAGTATTGTGCGTTTACACACCCAGCAGTTTCGTTGATTGTCAAATATTAAGGCAGTATTATATTGTCCAATCACAACTGTGCCTCTCTCTGAAGGTGACAAGGATACTATTTGTAAATATAGCACAAGGCAGCTAATGATTTAGTCACAATATACAGCTACAAAAATGTTCCGTTAGAAGTTAATGCAGAAAAAAATTTTAGACACTCATAAATACTAATTATAATTCTTTCCTTCACCACAATTTCTTTTTTTGTTAAATCACTGTTTCCAATATTCTCTAATAGAAAGACATTCATTGCTGTTGCATCATCTCACCTTCAAAGAGAATTATTATTTATTTCAAAACAAATATGGCTATCTTGCCATAATTACGCTAATTTGGCTGCCAAGCTTACTCATTAATATAAAATAGAGCGTGGGAAAGAGTTTTAAGTTTATTTGGTACCTTTAAGTTCAATTGCATTTCATCAGATACTGTAGCCTTCTCAGTTGTACTGTAAGTGAATGAATGTTCCACCATTATGGTTTAAAGAACTCCCATTAAGTGCAATAGCGGGAGGGAAAAATGACGTTTTACCACCAGCCGCAAAGCCGGCTTCTCATGCCGCATCGTCCAAGTTCCGCCACATCAATTATGCATTCCAGGAAACAGGGCATTTTGATGGCGGGCAGGCTCCGATTCACCCACCACACTGTCCCCTTGCCGCTTCATTACACCGGGCGCCACATTTAAAGTCCAGCTGCGCACAGACCCCTCAGTGCTTCCAGCCCAGGATTGCTGCAAAGAAGACATGGCCCCGAAAGGCAAGAGGACTGCAGCCCCCAGGTTTAGTACCTTTTGGATGCCATGGAGGCCCGCTGTGATGTCCCCTACCCCCACTCTGGCCGCAGGAGGGGGAGCAACATTACCACTCCAGCTTGATAGATGATAGTAAGTGGTGATCAGTGTCAATGTTGCACAGAAGAGGTTGGCCATCCAGTGCAGATAGAGGATGATTGATCTAATCCGTGCCACTGGGGTAGGGCAACCATCTCATCACTCTAAACTCACACATTCAAGCCCATCACATATTCACTGGTATCTCACACACTGCCAGCTCAAGGGACATCACCACCTTGCACATACTCTCACATGTCCATCTGGCCTCATCTCCTCTGGAGACTGCCTCCTTAGCCCTGACCATCTTGAGGCCACTTGCACAGATCAACATGTGTCCTCCACATGCACCCTGGGATACTCTCCTTCCCCAGTACAGCCCTCGCCCTGAAGCCTCTTTCCTTGCCTGAGGTGACTTCTCCCCCTTCCCCAAGCAAGCCCTAGCCCTGCAGTTGTCGAAAATGGCCGGTCTGGTGGGTAAAGCTGCCCATGTGCGCCCCCTAAAAGTGATGTGGTGCTGTCTGCAAAGCCTGGCGCTATGTCTGCGAGTGCTGCCTGAAGCAAGGTAGGCAAACAAACTTTGAAGTCTTGAGCAAAGTGCAGTCCGCCAAATGCAGGTTTTATATGTGCTGTTGTGAAACACGGCGTGCAATCAGGCCATCGTGCTCAGACGATCCAGTGTGGTGGGGGGGGATGATTCCGGCGGACTGGGTTTATAATGATACGCAAATGCATTACAATGAAGTTCCCGGTGTCCAACGGAAGGAAAAGCAGCCCGCCATTGATGGGCAGAGCGAACGATTGCAAACTGGTTTCACGATGTCTTGAAGCCACTTTTTGGCCTTCTCGCCATATTGTCCGCTCATGTCACCGAATACGCCCAACGCCAGCGGGCATGGAAAATTCCCGTCCACATTGTCAGAATTATTGATCAGACACTAAAGTTCAGTTCTAAAACATATCACCAGATTGTTACTTAAAAATAAGTACTAACTATTGCTTTGCAGATGAATAAATACATTCATTCTTCTGTAGGGCTGCAAAATATCATAAAGGAGTTTGTAGTAGGCATATGCTTGTTGTTTGGAATTTGGCAGATACTGCGCGTTGAACCTGATGTTTTAGATTTTCTGGTTCAGCGAATGGAAGATAAATTGTTCCTAAGAGAGGAAAGAATCATCTGCCCCAGAAAAAAGGATAAGGTTAAAAATAAATAAGCAGTAAAAATGCTTCCTTTTAGGGAGTAATGTTTGGTTTCAGCAAAACGCACCCAAAGACATAACATATTTTAAAGTTTAAAGATCAATTTAAGATGAGTGACTTTACAATGCCCCATCTGGATTCGAAGCCCCTGTCAAGCACGGCAGGTAATTTTAAACATGCTGCTGGGAATTAACATATGTAAAGGGAGCGTAAGCGGCATGTGTGAAAATATGACAAAGTGGTTTATGGTGGATGGAAAACTTCTTTCCTGTTTATGACAAGACAAATCAAGCTATTTTTCAAGCCATTAGAGTTTAATGGATTCAGTGAGTGTTTGAGGCAAAAAAATCTGATCAAGCAGAGGCTTCATAATCTTATTTTGAGCTGAGCGCCTAAAATGATTACAAATTTTTAGCTGAGTTGCTATTAATCCAGTTAAACTTCTACAGGTGCTTTCCTGTGCAAATTGTCAGTAGTAATAAATGGTATTGTACACCAGTGCTTTGTTGATACAATCCCTCTGATTAGGCCACTAAGAGCTGGAAAACATCCATTTTTTTCTAGTGAAATGTTCTCAACAGAGATAAATGTATTGAATGCAGCAGAGGACAGCAATGGTATCAAAAAATTCCACCAATAAAGCAAAAGAAGCAATTAATTTTCTTTCCAGTATAGTGCATTTGTGAAGTATGATTTCACTACAGGTTACATTTATGTGCATGTTTATATATCACCCCAGCTCCATGAGCCGGAGCTGCTTGGGGCCTGCATCGAAAGATCCTCGCAGGCCCCAGTGAACCGTAGCTCCAGTGGATTCAAGAAGGCCATGCCCCCTTTTTTACGGCATTTGCTGCCGTAAAGCAGGTAAGGCCAGGGAAATTGACAGGCCAGGGAAAGGTAAGTGCCTCAGGTAAGCGGATAGGATTTGGGGGATGGGGGTGTCCGATGGGGGTAGGTCAGAGGCCTGGGCGGTGGTGTTGGGTGGTGGGGGTGGGGGGGGGGCCTCTGGGTGTTCAGGTGGGGGGTCTGGGTGTTCGGTGTTGGAGTTCATGGGGGTGGGGGTGTCAGAGTTCGGAGGGATTTGGGTGTTGGAGTTTGGGGGGGTGGAGGCCTTAGTGGTTGGAGGTGTGAGGAAGTGGGGGTGTCTGAGGTCAGGGTGTGTGGGAGGCCGGGGGTAAGATTGTTGGAGGTCCGGGTGGTGGGAGGTGTCAGAGTTTGGGTGGGGTGGGGATTGTCGGTGGGGTGGGGGGGGGGGGGGGGGGGGGGTGTCAGAGGTCAGCAGTTGGGGCTGTCAGGGGTCGAGGGCGGGGCTGCCAGGAGTCAGGAGGGTGGGGAGGTGGAGGGTGTCAGAGGTTGAGGGCGTTGGGAGTGTGTGGGTTGTCGGTGAGGTGGGGGGTGTGGGAGATTGGGGGGGTGTGAGAGGTCGGGGGGTAGGGGGGATGGGCTGTGCCAGTGCAGGGGTTCAGAGGGTTGGGGTAATTGTCGGGGAGGGTGGGGAGGTGATTGGGGGTGTTGGGGGAGTCCCATGGGGTTGGTCTGGGTCTTTACAATAGGTACTCAGAAGTTAATTCTTCTAACTTTTCCTGAGTAACTATTGATCTAACCTCGGGTAAGGCACCCGAAGTTTGCGATTTAAACCACATTTTCGGATGGTTCCCAGTGCAGAGCAATTGTCCAGAGGAAGTGTGCACTTCTGGGCAATTGCCGTGCAAACCCTTACCTGGGAATTTCCCCGAGGGATTCTCCAGCGCGTCTTTGGGGTACCCCCCCCCGCCAAACCCCGCGCTAGGGAGCACGGGAGTTACTGGCCATTGAATCTTTTTCTCCTCCCATTTAAAAGTTTTCATTGGTGTATTTGAGTGGTTACCTGATGCAGTTTTATTAATACAGATAAAGATGGGTTTTGCACCAAAATAAGCACATTTAATAAGAGCTTTTAATCTTCCACCAGATATAAAAAAAAATCACTAAAACTGATTTTTAAAAATTATACTGAACCATTGAATAGCTTAACTGGCAAACTGGATATTTTTTGACATGAGAGAAGCTTTTAAAGGCTGTCTCTGAGTGCTTTTGTGCCTGAGAAAACAAACACAATCTGAAGAACCAGCACAAGTGGCAGAATCTCACAATGCCTACCCGGGGCCATGGCCTGGGGTTTAATCCTGAAGTATTGGGTGGGATTTTCTGGTCCTGCCAGCAGCAGGCATCAGCTCAGGTGGAAAGAGAAAGTTTGGAGAGTGTCTCCATATTTTCCCGTCCCACCTGTGACGATGCTCGCTACTGGCGGGATGGGAAAATCCCACCCATTGAATCTCAATCCAGAATAACAGATTGCAGAAAACACAAAGCAAAAGTAGTTTTGAGTGTAACTCATTTACATTTAAAATTCCATGATCGTTGGTGCTCGTTTGGTTGATTTCATCCAGATTGGGTGGATATTACAAGTGTAAACAAACCATTACCCACTATGCCTCTCCTTATGCTGGTCATGCATACCCTAAGGCCATAGAATAAATCTAAAACTTATAATTGAAAACCTTGGCACATTCACATCTTCAAAAGGCTTCGCACATAAAAGTTCTGCAATAAAATCTAGCAGCATGGTGCATGGTCAATTACTTGCAGCCATGATGGACTGAACATATCACTCACAGTATGTACTCATTTAACTATAACATGTATGACAAAAATGGTGCATGATACAAAGAACAGATTCAAACTGGAAGAGGATTCAGGCAGCCATAAATCTTGGTTCCCTCAGGAAAGCCACCCTGGATAAGCTTGCCTGTAAAAGCATAAGAGTTGTGAAACTGGAAGCCTGCTCCAGACTGTAGGCTGTGAATATGAAATTCTTCTCCATTACCTCCATCCTTCTCACATATATAGACGCGCAGACACAGAAGCAGTGAGCAAGGTTTATATTCTTTAACATGAATTCTATTGAAGGATCCGTGGGAAGTTATTGGTTACCATCGAACTTGGGGAATGCAGCAGTGTAGTGACATTGGGCAGCTGCCTCTCAATCATGTTGCTAGTCAGTGGAAAAGGAGACTGATGCCCCTTTAATTTTTTATACACCTATAGATAACATATTGGTTAACAATGTAGATGATGTCTACTCTAGACTGGAAAAGGGCACAGCCAAAAGCATTGAATACCCTGGTAAATTTACCAAGCACTGCTTGTCAACCCTTGGTTAGCTGTAGAGATTGTTGTATCATGTGTCACTGCCTTCTTGGTTATTCCTAGCTCCCTATGTCCCATAGAGGAATCAAGTCACACACAGAAGTGATCAAAAAGGGAGGAATAAATGTACAAGCCTACTTACAAAGTGACCCTTATCTGACTTTTTAAAGTTTTGTTTCTGCATATGATTTGATATATGATTAAATGTTGATCTTGTAAGGTGCCCACTCCCACCTCTCAACCACCCCCGCCCTCCCACCTACTAAACTGTTCTGACAAAGGTGGTGAATTTCATAAGAACACATGAAGTAGGAGCAGGAGTAGGCTATGCGACCCCTCAAGCCTGCCCTGCCATTCAATATCATTGCTGATCTGATTGTGGTCTTATACTTTCCTGCCTGCCCGCTCCTTAATTCTTGACTCCCCTGTCAATCAAAAAATCAGTCTAACTCAGCCTTGAACATGCCGAATGACCCAGCCTCCACTGCTCCCTGGAGTAGAGAATTCCAAAGATTAATGATCTTCCTAGAAAAATTCCTCCTCATCCCTGTCTTACGTTGGGAGACCCATAAAGAGCTTTAACTCAGTAAAAGAGGAGGCTATTACTTGGTTGCAGGGATTTGTATTTGCTAAATAAATAAATACATTGGAGACCTATTACTTTGAAACTGTGCCCCCAAGTCTAGATTCCCCCAAAGGAGAAACATTCTCTCAGTATTTACCCTGTAAAGCCCCCTCAGAATGTTATATGTTTCAATAAAATCAGCTCTCGTTCTTCTGAAGTCCAATGAGTACAGGCCCAACCTGTTCAACATTTCATAAGACAACCCCTTCATTACAGGAATCAACCTAGGGAACTTTCTCTGAACTGCCTCCAATGCAAGTTCATCCCTCCTAAGTAAGGAGACAACAACTGTACACGGTAATCTAGGTTTAGTCTCACCAATGCCCTGTATCATTGTAGCAAGACTTCCCTACTTTTATACTCCATCCCCCTTGCAATAAAGGCCAACATTCAATTTGTCTTCCTAATGACTTGCTAGATTTTTGTGATTCATGTATGATCTCTCTGTACTACAGCATTCTGCAGTCTCTCTCCATTTAAAATACTCTGCTCTTCTATTCTTCCCACCAATAGTGTAAATTGGGTGATAATGAATTGACAGTCGATTTTACATATCAGTCAATAGAAATAAAAAATCAGGAGAGCTGTAAAACGACAGCTGATTCACTCTCATCTGTTATACACTATAGCGTATGGGCAAAATTACCACCAGACTCTCGTAGCAGCACTGATAAACCTTACTATCCATCATAAAGATTCATTTGCAATTTTCAGTTCCTTTGCAAAATGAAAATGTGTCAGGCCCAAAACTTCCGATCTCCAGATGGTCGTACCCAGTAGTTACTCGGGGACACTCAGATGCCCCAACTCACTGACTATGTCCAGGAATTTTGGACTCCCAATGGGCAATTCTCTTGCGTCTGGAACCCTCCAAAACTCTAAATGAGAGTCGGAGACTTCGGATGGTTCTGACTCATTTACCAGAATAGTTACCCAAGAAAAGTTATAAAGGATTAAAATCAGTTCTAAAGTCTGGGTAACTATACTATTGACCTCCTGACTCCCCAATGGTCTGACTAAACATCTGAACGCCCGACTACCCCCTGACCACCCACCCAATCCCCCGGTTACCCCCAACCAGCCCCAACCCCCGACCCACGACCTGACTACCTCCCGACCGCTCCCCAACTACACCCCTGACCACCAAGCTACGCCCCTGAACACCTGATCACCCCCGATCCCCCAAATAACTTGATCCCCAACACCCCGACCACCAACCACCTGCCAACCCCTGAGCCACCTGCCAACCCCTGAGCTGCCTGACAACCCCCGGCTACCTGACTAATCCCCAACTACCCCCCTAACACCCAAACCCTCCTGATTCAGCCTGCGCCTTCACCCACTTACCTGTCATCCTAACCCCTCACCCACCCTTTTGCCACCCAACACCCTCGCCCAGGCCCCTGCCACTTTACCCACTCACTCAGCCCCCTACCACCCTACACCCTCACCCCTGCCATTCTACCTCCTCTCCCACCTACCACCCTATGCCCTCACCTGACTGCCACCCCACACCCTGACCTTGCCACATTACCCCCTCAACCTGCCACACTACCTTCTAACCTTGCCACACTACCCCCTCACTCACCTACCACCCTACCACCTCATCCTGCCACCCTACCCCCTCAGCCTGCCACCCTACCCCCTCATCCATGTGCCTCCCTAGCCCCTCACCCACCCACTGCTACTCTACTCCCTCACCCACTTACCTTACACACTTACTTTCTCAGCAGCATTGCCAGTGTGAGGAGTGAGGAGTTTAGCAGATAGTTTGCTGCTGGTTGCTTATTTGAACTTGACAACTTCATCTCTGTTCTGAGCTTCAGTCTTAGCATTTCCAGGCTTCAGTTCAGGTGTCTGCATGGGCCCCGGAGGATTTTGACTATGTGGACCCTCCCAGGTATCAGACAGCTTTCTGTGACCCTGGGAATGGGGATTGTGGTCTCTGCTGGAGGCACCTCCTCTGAGGAGGATGAGAGGGCCAGAAGGGAGAGGAGGCCAGGGGTCCCAATGCAGCTTCCAGGGGAGGGACCTGTGGGAGGAGAGGCGCAGGCACAAGGGGCACAGGGCCAGCAGGTAGTCCAAGGCGGAAGGGGCCACAGAAGATGCCACTATCCTGCTGCCAGGGTTTACAGGCGGCGATGCAGCTACCTCAATATTTCAGAGGTGCAGTGCTGAAAGAGGCTCCGCCTCTCAAGGGAGAGCGTGACCTCCATCTGTCAGGTGATTGGTCCTGAGATCAGCTCTGACTGTGTGGGTGGACACCCCATGCCAGTGGCTCTAAAGGTCACAGTGGCCCTCAACTTCGATGCCTCTGGGCTCTTTCCAGGGGTCAGTGGGGGATCTGTGCAGAGTCTCCCAATCAGCTGTCTACAGTTGCATCAAACTGGTGACAGAAGCTCGGTTCAGGGGAGTAATGACATTTATTCATTTTCATATGGATGAGGCCAGCCAGGCAGAGTGAGCCAGTGGGTTTTCAGCGATTGCTGGGTACCCCCACGTCCAGGGTGCCATCGACTGCACACATGTGGCCATCGAGGCACCAGAGGATCAGCCTTCATCAACTCTCGATGAATGTCCCGATAGTGTGTGGCCACTGGAGGAAGAGGATGTTGACGCAGCTCCACAGGCCACGGAGGATGAGTCCAGTAGTGCATCAGGAGAGGAGCACGGTGAGGAGAATGCTGAGGGTGTGGAGACAGACCTCTGTATCCTTAAGGGAGGCAGGGACACCAGGGGCGCCTTGATCCAACGCTCCTTCAGCCAGGCTGCCAAAGACCTGCTTCCACCTCATGCCAGGGCTGTCACCTCCATCCTGGATGTCTGAACTGACCCTTTCATTTGAACACAAAGTCCACTCAGTGCCTGTGCAATACAGTTTAGAGCTACTCACGTCCAGCATTACATACTGGCCTACCCTGCACCAAAAAAATACAAAGGTGAGCATACACAGGCCATTAGGACAAAAACAAAAATTATCCCATTTTGATAATCCAAAAAAATTAACATCACCTTCTCTGGTCTTAATTCCCAAACCAGAAAACATTACACAGCAGGAGATCACCTGTGAACTGTCCCTCTTGTCCTCACAGTGCCTTAAACTTACATCTGCGAGTGCTACCTCTTGCTGCCCCCCCCACTCCCCCACCCCTCGCTGGCACCGGCATTGGAGACACCCTACTGACTCTGGTGTCTTGTTGGCCTTGATGACCTTTGCGGTTGTCCTGTGACCAGTGGAGCCTGTGCTGGCCCCGCCTGGCAGGGAGCGGCCAGTGCCACGGCTGGCATCTCCCCAGTCACCGCAGCCTCATCAGAATCCAGGGTCACTGTCAGAGGGACGGAGGAGCTGCTGCCCTCATCCTGAGCTCCCTGAGAGGAGCCCGCAGAGACAACAAGCAGCACATGCTGGACCTCCTTGCTCACCATTGATGGACGGGCACCGAGCTGGGATACTGGGTGCCTCAACCATCTCCCACACTGGCACTGACCACCTGAGGTCAATGCCTGTGTGAGGGCTTGCAGGTCCGAGCGCAACCCCAGGAACCCCGGATTCAGCTCCTGGAGGAGCCTCTCCGTGAGAGTCGCCGCGCTCTCATTGGAGGAGACAGCGCGCTCGGCCACGAGGGTCAACGCAGTGCTCCTGCTCCACATGGACTCCTCCATAACGGAGACTATGGCATGCAGACCCTCATGGACCACTGCCAGATCCTCCCACACATCTGGCTGGACATCCAGTATCTGCTGCATAATGGACGACTCCAGAGGTTCATCATCTGCCTTCGACTGAGCGCCGTCCTGGTCTCCAGCTGTCCTCAGACTGCCAGCACCCAGGGCACTCTCTGCCTCCACCTGCTCTTCGACTGAGTGTGAAGTGTCCTTACCACTATGCTCCGACATTCTAGCTGAGGATCCATCGCCCACCGAGGTGCTCGTATCTGCACTGGAGCCTGATTCAGAGAGCGGGCGTGATGCAGACACATGTGAAGCCTGGCCGTCCTCTGGCGTCAGGGGTGGCTCTTTGGGGTCCTGCGATTGAGTGCATGCTGGCGACATCTAAAGGAGAACAACAACTAGTTAAAGTCATCACACTGTCGCTGTGCATGCCAGGCACCCTGGTGAGACAATGGAAATCTGCGTCATGGTACCATCGTCTTTCAATGTTCAATGGGAAATCCAGATATGAGGTAGGCCCCTGACCTCGCCCACCCCTTCCCAACTATTGGGAAGGCGTGTTTTACGCTGGGCGGGCCTTAATTGGCGGTTGGGGCCGATTGCGGGCGGTTGCCCACTTCCCGCTCAGCCGCGGGCGCACCGATCGCACCCGCCCGTCAAGGGTAAAATTCAGGCCTAAATAATTGTCCCAAACAGTGTTGGGCTCAGAGAAAATTTGCATTACAACCTTATTTCCACCAGGTGTCAGTAAAACACTTTCTATTTTTATATTGTGTAGAGAGTTACAGTGTGACGGGAGATGCATGGATAAATAACTGGACAGAAAGAGAAACCTGAGATGGAAATAAAACTAGAAAGACTGGGACTCTAAAATAAAACACAGAGTATGGAGAATACACACAGTTTAATCAGCAACTAAAAGAAAACGATAGGTTAACATTTTCAGTGAGTAGCAACGAAGTATTGCATCCAAAATATTAACTTGCCTTTCCCTTTCAGAAACTAACCAACTTCCCATGCACTTTGAAATTTATTTACAGGTTGTAACAAGCATATCGGGTTATTACGTTTCTGTAAAACATGATAGATGACTGTATCACCTACAAAGGAATACTTTTCATCTCCTTTGCATTTTGATGAAACATATTTTTCTTTATTGTAGAGAGTGATTTTGCATCTTATTAAAAAATACTGACAGATTTTGGGATTTCCACTGCATACCCAAATGGACCTTCATTTTGTCTTAAAAAATCTCTATTTTATAAATTGTTATGCCTATTATGGTCAGAGGTCAAGTCATTTTATACTTTAAGTAAAACATTTACAGTGAGAGCAAACTGGAAAAACAGAATCATCATTGGGACCATATGTTAAAATTGTACAGCTTGAAACATATTAAATGTCTGGCTCTCTAGTTATAGATAATTTGAACGTTGGAAATCATAAATAATTGTGCTTCAAAAGAGCCTTGCTATTTATTGCATTATGTCTGAAACTATTCAGTGCATGGTTATAACCAGCATTCAATAGATGTACATATTCCACCCCCAAAATCAAAATTAACATATGTAGGCTATACATGCTAAAAGCAATCAGATAGTAAATTTGTCATATTTGTTGGTTCACGACCATAATGAACATTTGCTCTCACATGGTTAAATCCCCATTAGAATTTTTGTGCTTTGATTTATTGGAAGGAACCTGCTGGGGAGAACATGCCTGTGGAGCTGATTAATGTCAGTTTCTGTCATCAGCTTCCACTTAGATTGTTGGCCAGCTCTGACGTTGCCTCCCTCAAGAAATCTGAAATATTCACGAAAAAGGTCCAACAGCTTCCCTGTGAGAGATTTGCAGAATGTGGATCTGGCAAAAAAAAAAGGGGGCTGGAAGATGAATGGAAGTGAAATTTCACATTGTGTATGGTACTTGTTTCTGCTATGGCTCTCTCTGGAGGAAAATACAAACTTTGGGACCACACCAGCAAGAGAAACAAATTAATAGCATGTTCATCGGTTTTATTACAGATGTCTCCCGTTTCCTGTGCTGGTTTCTATGCTCTCATACAGCTTGTCAGATTTGGGAAATGAATACTTCAGCGCTAGTTCTGAAAAAAAGATTTTATGAAACTGGGAAAATAGTAATGGCCACCATTTCACCACCCACTCCCTAATTCTCATTATTACCATACACATAATTCTTCCGTGTTTGTATTTCTGTAATGTTCTGCATTTCACATTATCAAGCCAGACCCGCACTCAATACCTAAAGAGTGTGTCAGAGTTTGCAGTCACAGCCATTCTTTTGTTGGTAGTGTGTGGTTTTATTCTGGGTGAAAGAATCTTTCCCTGAAATACTGAACCTTTGCACAAAGGCAGCAATAGCCATTCTGTTTGCTATTGGGTGAAATCTTTGAAAATTCATAACTGTTCTAACTGTTGGAGAGGTCTACGACTGATAAAAAATGTTTTGTAAAGCGAATCCATTGTACCAGATGTCAGCCCAGTAACCCCTGGCTTATATTTGTTGCTCATTCTCCAACCTCTATTGCCTGGTAATGATATAATGCATGCAGACAGCATTTAGGTGCACATAACAGTAACGAGAACCCTTCCAGTCATATAGGTTTCGTCTCTTAGAAATAGATGTGATTTTATGCAAAGTCATTGTAATTCATGCATTGCATTCACAGCACTCAAATCAATAAGTTAAATGGGTTTATAGGAACCAGAGGGGAGAGTCAGGTTAGAAACAATTATACTTGATTTACACATCCTATTAATCAGATTGTACAATCAAGAAATTAAAAGAATTGGACAGGTGCAGTCAACATGCTTTGGACCTTTTTGTGTTCCCTTCCCATTTAAGTTAAATAAATGTCTGGTGTTACACCAACGACGAGTTTCAATGTCATACTATCATTGTACTCTTGTAGCATTGATAAACCATCCAATGACTAATTAAGTATATGCCAAACCAAGTAATAAATTAATTTTAAACATTGATAAAGCTTTGCAAGCACTAGCAAGTACAGTCAAATACATTTCCATAAATAAAATCTGAAGTGTTAATGAAAAACTGTAGACAGAGCACTTCAAAAATGTGCCTGTTTAAAACTTCCTGTTTCCATAAATTCCAATGATATTAACTACACCTCATTTTACAGCCCTGAGAACATGTATTGAATAAAGCACATTTGAAGTCAAAATTGTACAGAAATTAGGTTCATTTAATTTACAATATATAATTTCCTTGAATAGTATATTTTTCCTTGAGCTTCTTGAGAAACAAAATATTGAGTTGAACTGGAATCGTGACAATGCTCTGATCATCTGTACTGCCTATGATTTCTAGGGATTAAACTCACTGTTAGTAAAAGTACCCAGGAATCCTTTAGTCATGCAATTGGACTGATTTAAAGTTTATACAGAACTTCTCTCAGAAATAAGTTTCATGTCTAAAGGTCCAATGTGAAGTCTGAATACAAAACCTCTCCTGTCATCTGCAGTCCTACTTTGAGTTCCTCCATGTGATAACTGTGATAACTGGTACATGGTGCCATCTGTTTTCTTTGATGAGGTGCTAAACCAACCTCATTTTCCCATTAAGGGAATGCAAAATATCCCTTAGTACTATTTAACGGAGAGCAGAAAGTTCTCCTGATGTTCTGGCCAATATTCCTTCCTCAATCAAAATCATCAAAACCCGATTAACTGAAAATTGAGTCATTTACTCAACAGTAAATCTTTGTTTACAAACTGGCTTCCATGTTTGTCTACATAACACTTGTTATGTATGCATGACTACATTTTAGAAAATAATCCATTGATTGTAAAATACTTTGCGACGATGTAAATGTGAAAGGCACTTTATAACTGCAATTGTTTTGCTTTTTTTCTTATAGATTGGTATAGCCTGACTCTTGGAACTCCAAAATAGAGAACATCTTGCTCCAAAAAATTATTAGGACATAAGAGCACAAGAAATAGGCCCAGCTGTAGGCCCTATGAGCCTACTTCAGTGTTCAACAAGATCATGGCAGATCTTCTCCCTCAACTTCAACTTCCCACACTATCCCCATGTTTCTTGATTCCCTTAGTATCAATCATCTGTTAACCTTTGCATGTAGAAGCACAAGAGGTAGCTTTCAATGCCAGTAGGGGCATAAAACTGATGACACCTGATCTTCCTCTCCGTTAAATGTAGGCGACCCAGCAGTGTGGGTTGCAAGTTATGGATTGAGCTACTAGTCAAGTTGTTTCAGTTGTGAGGGAATCCAATACTGCTGCCTGCTGCTCTGGGTCGCGCTGTGGGAGAACCTTCAGGGCACAGAAGGGAGTGGATGTTGAGACTGTTTGGAGTGCAGTGAAATGATTTGCCGCACTGATTTCTGGGATGCTGTTGTGATTGGAGTTGACGATGTTCACCGGTGCCTGCGGTGCTCCATTGGACATTGCAAGGTAATCTATAGCTTTGAGTTTTTGTCTGTGTTTTTGGAGTGGAGCCATTGTAAGTTAGCACCTGTGGGAGTGATCTTTGGTTGACTGGAGATTGTAGCATTTAAGCTACAGAGTGTACCAAGGGTTGACACATTTGACCCTGCCTCAGAACAGAGGCTGAACCTGTTGTAAGATTTAAAATAGGACACAGGTCAGTTCAAGCTGCCATGGGGAGCAGTGTCGGCTCAGTGAAGCTGAAGAAGTACCAGCTCAGGGAAGCTCTGAGGCAGTTGTTAGTAGCAGCTCAGCTGGGGTGTTGGACCTCAAGGCAGCCCAGGAGCTGTTGCTTGCAAGAGAGCTAGAAGGTGAACAGTAGTTGTTGTTGACAGGCTGGCTGAGGAACTGGGACCGTGCCTGTGTGTAGGTGCTGGAACATAGCCTGGCCAACACATTGGGGCGCATTTTCAGAAGTTGGTCAACTCAGCTGAAAAAGACCAAAGAGGCTGGATCTTGGAGACCTGAGAAAGATATGGAGTAGTGTGCTTTTTTGGTGAGTGTTGTACCCATGGAACTTAGATGGAGCACAGTTTGCATGTCCATTCATGTTTACCTCAAGTTAATTTTAGATGTCAAGAGTATAAGATAGAGAGTATTGACTGCTTGCTTTATTGACTCTTGTATAGTAAAATTTCTTCACCGTGAATATATCATAATTCCTTTACTGTCACTGGGTTAAAATCCTGGAACTCCCTCCCTAACAGCACTGTGGGTGTACCTACACCACATTGACTGCAGTGGGTCAAAAAGGCAGCTCAACACTTTCTCAAAGGAAATTTGGGATGGGCAATAAATGCTGGTCTTGCCAGGGACATCCACATCCAATGACCAAACAAAGGAAATCCCCATCACAGTTCTGTGTCCTGACAGAGCTTGCTGTCGTTCCAGTGGATTTCCACAAAGGTTATAAAAGGGGTTGACAATGGCACGGTTGACATTTATTGTCCACCCCTAGTTCCCTGGGAAAGTAGTGACCCTTCATGCACCGCTTCAGTTTGGGTTATGAAGGTGCTCCCGAAATGCTGTTAGATAAGGAGCTCTAAGTTTTTGAACCAGAGACGATGAGATTTATCTCCAACTTGGGCATATACAATATACTACTTCATCCTGGATGATGTCGAGCTTCTTGAGTATTCTTGAAGCTGCACCCCATACAAGAAAGTGAAGAATACTCCATTATGCAAAAGCAAAAGACAGTGGATGCTGGAAATCTGAAATAGAAACTGATAATATTGGAAATACTCAGCATCTTTGGAGAAAAACGAGGTTAACATTTCAGGTTTATGACCTTTTGCAGGAATTGGAAAAAGTTAGAGATGTAATTGACTTTAAGCAAATGCAGAGATAGAAAAAAGGAGGGGGGGCGGGCGGTGAAAAGAACAAAACCGAAGGTCAATGAGAGAGTAGAAGACAGGAGAGGTTAAATGACAAAAAGGATGTTAGTTCAAGGCAAAATAATATGGTAATGCAACAAGTAAAGAAAAGATTGGTCTAGAGGAGGTGTAGATGGGCACAGCAGAATCGTCATCAACAGCTGGCATCTAAAAAAAAACATGAGGGCAAAGGTTATGTGAGGTCAATATTGAATCTGGAAAGCTGGATTTGCCTAAAATCTGACACATTTCTAGCTTCCCCCACTTCTGATGAAAGGTAATTTGTTCTGAAACATTAACTCTGATTTTCTTTCTCCACAGATGCTGCCTGACATGCGGAGTATTTCCAGCATTTTTTGCTTGTTTTCTTCACACTCCTGACTTGTGCCTTGTAGGCGGTAGAGAGGCTTTGTGGAGTCAGGAAGAAAAGCATTCACTGCAGAATTCCCAATCTTTGACAAACTGCGGTAGCCACAGCATTTCTGTGGCTACTCCAATTGAATATCTGATCAATGGCAGCCCGCAGAATGCTGATGTTGGGGGGCATAGCGAGGGTAGTGTCATCAAATATCGCAGGAAGGCGTTTAGGCTCTCTTGTTGGAGTTGGTCATTACCTGGCAACATGTGGTGCAAATACTACTTGTCAGCTCAAGCCTGATTGTTGCCTTGCTACATGGAGGCATATGACTGCTTCATTATTTGAGGAATTCTGAATGGAGCTGAACAGGGCAATTATTAGCAAATAACTCTACTTCTGACCTTATGATGGAGGGAAAGTGATTAATGAAGCAACTGAAGAGTCTGTGCTGCTGACAGTGCTGTCGGCTTCCACCATCCTCACCATCCTAAAGCAGGCATTGACACCATTGTCATAGACGTCGTAATGGTTTTAGTCAGGCAATGTGTCATTTAGGCTGCCTGGCTGGGAATGCAATTCTCCAACCCAGGAGAGAACATGACAGTCCTTAAAGTTAAATGTTTCAAATGCCACTGGAAGCATCAACACTTAAGTTAACTGCACACATGCTTAAAAAGAGTTCAACAGGCCTAAAAGATTCCCTGAGCACTTTTCAAAGCAGGTTTGACATGGCATTAGAGTTATTCTTCGTGTGGAGCCAATCTACAGCAGTGTGAATCTATAGCCCCCATGGAGTCCTACACTGCTTTTTTCCAGGGTCAAATCACACTTTAACTCCCTATTTATGCTGCAGCTTTAGCAAGCCATTTCGCAGGGGCAGAATAGATGGTGTGTAAGTGTATCCTAAATTGCACTTGAAAGATATTTTTTGAGCAATTCTCAAAAAGAGGATCTAATCATATTTCTTCTTTGGTGTTACTGAGCATCCAATTACATTTTCAAAAATTATTTTCAGTTATGATGTAAAAGAAAAGGGTTCCTTCAAGACCTCAGTGAATGTATTGTGTACGCAGCGAGAGGTTCCAAAACCTGTCTGCGCTGATTTAGTGGCAGTGGAGGCTTTAAAAATTGACCTCCTCGGCGTTGAGCCAGGCGGCTTTGTTCCCAATTTCTGCACGCCGACCTCCTGCTAGCAATGCTTGTGGATTCAGCTGTGAAGCTACCTGTGGTTAAATAGACTAAGCTCATGTATGAATAATGACCATGGATGTGTGGGTGGCATGCACCCGTGGTACTGTACTCCAGCAGAGGGCAATGCATTGAA
This sequence comes from Cetorhinus maximus, assembly GCF_964194155.1. Lineage (NCBI taxonomy): Eukaryota > Metazoa > Chordata > Chondrichthyes > Lamniformes > Cetorhinidae > Cetorhinus > Cetorhinus maximus. Next base: position 12,033,021 of record NC_135883.1, on the reverse strand, counting down.
GGGCGCAGAGGCCGGGGGGTGGGTGGGAGTTGGTGCTCGGGGAGAAGAACATTTAAAAACAGTGTAAAATATCCAGCTCTGATCAGGAAACTCATTTTGACCACATATATGTTATTCTTCAATTTAAAAACATGAAAAGTGATTTTTCTTCTAAACGGCTATAACTCATTTTAAGAAAGAATTCCTTTAGCTAAGGCCATTAAGAAGGAGCACTTCTTTAACATTTATAGTGGAGAAGTTTAGTCATATGGTCACCGTTTGACTGAGGGCATGATAAGGAGTATTCTCCTTCAGCAAAGCCACTGGGAGAAAACTGGCAGATTAAACAGAAGCATGATTAGATGCAGATGACCGAGAAGAAATCGATTTAAAATACATTTCACACTAGTTACACTTGAAGATCTTGTACGGAATACCAATATGGTAGTTGTAACAAAAGATGTTAACACAGCAAAATGTGAACTAAGAAATAAAACATTTAATGTGTCATTATATATTGTTCGTCCTTTGCCAGCTCTAGATATTCAGGGGAATCGATCGGAGGGTAATAGGCGGAGGGGGATTGGAGTGTTGGCTGTTTGGATGGGGACATGATGGAGAGTGGGAGAGGAGGTGGGGGTTGCTGGGCAGGTGAATGCTAGGGGAGTCCGAGTGTGGAGCTTGACATCTAGAAGTCATGCCACTGATGTCACTTAATCTCTCTTTCCCTCCTGAGTTCCTGGGTCCTTGCTGCACTGTCTCCAGGTTGAAGGGTCTCTGTTGCTGGCTTCCTCGGGCATTTCCATCCCAGCCTGCTTTGTTGGACAAGCCCTCTTCTTCCTGTCCTTGCGCGAGCTCACCTCACTTCAGGCCCTGAGCTGCCACAGCAAGACCTCCAGGTAATCATGAGCTTTCTCAGGTCTCCTCTCCATTGCTGGTTGCAGCAGCCTCAAAAATCCAAGTGCTGGTAAGCCATCCTAACCCATGCTGTGGTCCCTCTAATTAGAAATACTTCACTTGATAGAATGAATGCATCATCCCCATTGTCCCTAATTGGTTGGGAATGTGGAAGCAGACTATTAATGCCACAGGCCTGGGAAATGAACTTTACAAAGCCCGACTATTAGGAAATCAGGTTCCTGATCTGAAATTGTCCTGCTATCCTGGCAGGGACTAAGTCCAAGAGATTCTGCTCATTGTCAGGGTTCATATACAAATAGGGATGATGACTGGAACAAAGTACCAGCATCTGTGGAACTATGGTCAGAATCTTTCCCTTGTTGGGCGGGCTCGGCTGGAGCGGGCGGGGTCAGTCAGGAAGCTGACCGCCACATACGATTGGCTCCGCTCCGCGATTTCATGCGGGTGGGCCAATTAAGGCCCGTCCTGCGTGGATCACGAGCGGCCAAGCTGAGCGTTACCTGTGCGGGCAGGGGAGAGGATGGAGAGCTGGGCCTGGTGCTCATTTCACGCATGCGCGCAAAAGAGCATTTCAATCTCCCTGAGACACGGAGCTGCCTCTGGGAGGTCAAAGCACTTTCTTAAAAAAATGAATAAAGACAGTTAATGTTTATTTGCTTCAGGAAACCTCATCCAACTCGTTGATGAGGTTTCCTAAAAAATGTAAAGGCCGCTTGGCCTGTTCCCCTGCCCGCTGACCGTAAGGTTGGACGGGCAGTGTAAATTTGATTTTAATTATCTTGTTAATGGCCTTAATCGGCCTTTCAATTATTTGCAGACGCACGGCCGACTCCGGCGCGCGCCCACCGAACAAAATATCGCGCGTCATTTTAGACTCGGGCACGCGCCCGCATGCCGAGCGTAAAATTCTGCCCTCTATGTGTGCATCAGTCACCACTTCAGCAGAGAAGGGGATAAAGTTGGACTGACAACCAAAAAGAAAATAATTATTATTGAATGAACTCAACTTTCTAATGCATAGAGGAACACTAAAGAAGCACGAAATGATCAAAGTTATTGTAGTTATTGTTCATTCTTATAATTGGATTGGATTGTTGGATGTGCCTCTTTTCAGATGAGACAATAAATCAAAGTCCCATGTTGCAGATTACGTCGCACTACTATCTACTCCTGTTAATCCAAACTCATATTTTGCTACTATGCAATTTGAATTGTACATTACAGCAAATTAACGAAACAGCACAAGTGATGCTTTTTTTATTTACGATTTCTATTCAAGTGAGTAGCTAAATTTGAATTAAACAACTTTAAATTAGTAGGAGTACACTGCATTCAAAGTAGGGCAGAAAGTGTTTTTATGTCTTCTGGTCATGTTTCCTCTCTCAACTACCAATGAACCAGCCATTCATTTTATCTGTAATTTGTGGAACCTTGCTTCCCACAAACCAACTGCTGTGTTTGTACTACATCACAGCGACTGTAGTTCTGAGTGATTAGTTAGATGCGAAGCACTTTGAGATTTCCTGGGGATGTTTTAAGGTGCGACATAAAACTGTTTTCTTCTTTAAACTGTGCATCCCAGAGGCTTTTTGATTTGATCCCTGGTCTATACTGATTTAGTTGATCACAGCCAGAGCAGCAATAGTGGTGCGAAAATTGGTTTCAGTGCCCAAAGGCGAGGGAGAGTATAAATCAGTCTGAATAAAATCCCGCTCCTGACTGCTTTCCAAAGATTCCTATTGTAAAGTTTCCATGTGTGGACCTTAAGTGCTGATGGATTCAGGCTCAGCTGCAAAGTCTTCCATGGTTGAGTAGGCTGGTGATTATCTAGGATCACAAATTAGGAATGTTCCACTCGATCGCAGAAAATTGTTATTAAAAGGGGAACTGTGTGCCAACATTCCTCAACACTTTCAAGGTAGAAAAGGAGGTGATATTTTTTGAAATAAATTATGAAAATCTGAAAGAAAAAAGGAAAACACTAGAAAGGCACAGGAGGGTGGTCAAAATGTGAAAGATAAAGGCAGGATACTGTTTTAGGTGGGCCCCTTCATCAGAACAAAGCATCTACACGAATAATACTATTATATCTTAATTGTAGGTGCTCATCACATAATAACCTGCAGTGACTACATCATTCACTATCTCCTTCAGTAAATATATCATCACATACATGGACACTTAGAAATGCATAATTTAATCAAGCAGAGTCAGCATGGCTTCATGAAGGGGAAATCATGCCTGACAAATTTATCAGAATTCTTTGAGGAAGTAACAAGCAGAATAGATAAAGCAGAACCAGTAGGTGTAATATATTTGGATTTCCAAAAGGCATTTGACAAGATGCCGCACATAAGGCTACTTAACAATTTAAGAGCCTATGGTGTTGGGGGTAGTATATTAGCATGGACAGAGGATCGGCTAACTATTAGAAGACAGAGTTGGGATAAGGGGGGCATTTTCAGGATGGCAACCTGTGGAGTGCCGCAGGGATCAGTGCTGGGGCCACAATTAAATACGATATATATTAATGACATGGACGAGGGAAATGAATGTACTATCACCAAATTTGTGGATGACAAAAATAGGTGGGAAGGCAAGTGGTGAGGATGACACAAAGAGTCTACAGAGGGATATAGACAGGTTAAATGAGTGGAAAAAAACTTGGCAGCTGGAATATCATGTGGGAAATTGTGAGGTTATGTCTTTGGCAGGAAGAATAGAAGAGCTGAAATTTATTTAAATGGAGAAAGACTGCAGAAAACTGCTGCACAGAGGAATTTGGGAGCCCTCGTGCATGAATCCCAAAAAGCTAGCATGCAAGTTCAACAGGTAATAGGGAAGGCAAATGGAATATTGATCTTTATTTCAAGGGAATCGGGTATAAAAATAGGGAAGTCTTGCTAAAACTATACAAGGCACTCATTAGACCACACCTAGAATGTTGTGAACAGTTTTGGTCCCCTTATCTAAGGAAAGATATACTGGCTGGAGGGAGTGTAGAGAATGTTCACCAGGTTGATCTCGAGTATGGAGGGATTTTCTTATGAGGAGAGGTTGAGTAGATTAGGCCTGTACTCATTGGAGTTCAGAAGAATGAGAGGTGACCTTATTGAAACATATAAGATTCTTAGGGGGCTTGACAGGGTAGATGCTGAGAGGTTGTTTCCCCTTGTGGGAGAGTCTAGGACCAGAGGGCAAAATCTCAGAGTAAGGGGCCACCCATTTAAGACAGAGGCGAGGAGGAATTTATTTTCTCAGAGGATAGTAAATCTGTGGAATTCTTTACCACAGAGGGCTGTAGAGGCTGGGTCATTAAGTATATTCAGGGCTGAGATAGACAGATTTTTAATCAGTAAGGGAATCAAAGGTTATGGGAAAAATGCCAGGAACGTGGAGTTGAGGATTATAAGATCAGCCATGACCTCATTGAATGGCAGAACAGACTCGATGGGCCGAATGGCCTACTTTTGCTCCTATGTCTTATGGTCTTATTATGGTCTTTCAGTCTTCATCATCAACTTTACTTACTTTACAGTATACTTACTGAGATTCATAAAATGGGAAGTTTCAAGGGGCCGAATGGCCCTTTTTCTCATTCTCTACTTCACTTATGCTCTTATGGCTCTATCATATAAGGAACAAATGCCTAATGGGAGTGATTTTATCTTCAGGATTGGATAATGGTTATAAACCGTTAGGTCATTTATGGATGCCTAAAACCTGAAATGAGGTTCTTGGGTTTGAAATGTCATTTATCCAGCACCTTGGCCTTCACTTCAGTGGCAAAACAAGGCCTATGTGCACCTGAAGGTAAAAGGTGATGCCAGTGCAGGAGCTGCTACCACTAGTCAAACATGCAATACATTTCTATTCTATTCTTCGATCTGCCAATTTAACTGAGATATTAATGTAAAATAGGATAAAATTAGCGGACAAAGGATTAGCATATTAAGCATTTCCCTGCTAATATCAGCAGCACGTATTTCCAGTAACAGCAACTTGCGTTCATGCGGTGCCTTATACATAGAAAAACATCCCAGGGCCCGAATTTCTAGCTCGGTGGGCAGGCGCAATCGGTGGGCCCAGGATCAGCAAGTGAGCAGGCCGCCGACCGCGATCGGCCCCCCCAACCGCGATTTCACGCTAGCCGGCCAATTAACGGCCAGCCAGCGTGAAATGCGTGCTGAGAAGCCCAACGCTGCCGGGGTGGTGGGGGCAGGAGGAGGGCGGGCGAGGGCGTTCTCGCGGGTTTGGGCGAGTGCTGACAGAGAAAGCCCTCTGAAGGCCGAGAGCTGCGTCACGAAGCCGAAGACCTGAAAAGCAGTAAATAAAGTTTTTAAAATCAGGGAAAAAAAAATGTGCAAGCATCACAATCAGTCACCTGAACATAGACGTGATAAAAATGCTGCCCGTAGAGTTTTATTACTCTTTCATTTAATAACGGGAAGCTCATCCCACCCTTGGATGACGTTTCATGAGAATTTGCAAAGTTCTCCTGGCTGATTCGCCCGCCCGCCAACCATAAGGTTGGATGGACCACGAACAATTGAAGACAATTACAACTTTAATTGCCTTAATTGGCCTCTTAATTGCCAGCGGGTGTGCTTCTGACTTTCGCGCACGCCCGCCGAGCTAAAAATTCTGTCCCCTGGGAGGGGGTGCAATCAAAAAATGGAGAATGATCCAAAGAAATAAATAATAATGAACGGTGGGGGGAGAGGGCAAAATAAATAGTCAGATTTGTGGATTTTAAGGAGGCTCTTAAAGGGATGGAGGGTGTGTGAAGAGGCAGAGGAGTTTAGGAGAGAATTGCTGAATGTGAGACTTGGATGCTAAACGCACAACCACCAAAGGCGGAGAAAAGCGAAGAGAGATGCACAAGAGACCAGACTCAGAGGAGTGGAGAGTCCGGGGTGGATGGCAAGTTTGTAAGGTTACAGAGGTAGGGAAGGTTGAGGGCATGAAGGGGTTTAAGCATGAGAAATTTAAATTTATGGGGTTGTTGGCAGCCAGTGTAAATCAATTTCCAGCCTGTTAACCACAGCTCTATATCCATTATTCTCTGTATAGCCCAGGTCAGTTAATCCAGTCACTAGCTTATTGATGCTTTTACATTTTTGTCAGTCATCCAAAAGTTTATCCTTTGCCTCAGTCACAAAACAAAGTCCATGAATACCAGATGGCAAGCGGTTATGGCGGTGGGGATGTCATTAGCAATGGAACTGCAGGGAGCGACAGGACAGAACATTGTATATTGGAGCTTGATTGCTGAATTATAAAACTTTGAATGTGTATCTATTGGACTAACACACAAATGTTAAAAAAAGCCTTCAAAGTCAAGCGGAAAGTGCACATCTGAATTTAGAAACTTAGCCAAAGGAACAGTGGTAATAAAGCATAGGTGGCTGAAGGTTGCTGCCCCTTCCTTCAGAGCAAAGGAGAAACCAGTTCCTGGGAACAAAGACCTGGGGCAGAGTTTTGAGGTCTGCGGGTGGGCGGGCGTGGTCGGTGGGCCCGGGAGCGGACTGGAAACGGCCCACTGCCCGCGACCGGCCTCCAACCGCGATTTCACGCTAGCGAGCCAATTAAGGCCCGCCCAGCATGAAATGCAGCTCCTCACTGGTTGGGAAGGGCCAATCAGGGACAGAGGCCAATCAGCCACTGGGCCCAATGGCGACCCGCTAGCGGGTTTAAAAACGGCCCAGGTAGCCCCAGGAAGGCTGCCATGGAAGAACGTCTAATTCTGCGTTGTCAAAATTCAAGTGATGGAGTTGAATGCGGCTGGAGACACCAGGCTGCTGCCCTCAGAAAGGGTGAGCACCGTGTGGGCCTGGGTCAGTGTGCAGAAGCGTTAAGGTCTGGCTGTCCCCCTGTGGACCTCAGGGGTGCTAGGGTCTGAATGACAACTGTCACTGATGCCGGAGTTGTCCAATGGGGTGAGCTCTGGCTGCTTAGACTGAGTGCCTTGCGGCTCGCGAGCCACGACTTGGATGTGCCCTGTGAGGTGTTCCTCAGGTGGGGTTGGCCAGGCTGCAGTGGCGCTGCAGGTAGACAGTGGACTAATCAATTCTCCTCTGTCCTTTCAGGAGAAGATGAGCCATAACCAAGCAGAGAGGAGGCGGAGGCCGACCCAACCTGCTGCTGCTCACCAAGTTCAAGCAGGACATCCTGGAACTCGAGAGTCGGGACGCTCCACGTGCAACTGGGCGTGGAGAGGCGGGGCTGCGAGACGAAGGTAAGAGTGCAGTGCACAGAGGTGACACTTTTGGATTGTGCAACCATTCTAGTGTAGTCTCCTCCTTGATGAGAGCCTCAAACCTGGAGTCCCCATTGATCATTGAGGTTACTGGAGGTTACTGAGGTCTGGCTCCACGCCCTCAGTGTTCTCCTCACCGTGCTCCTCTTTGTGCTCACTACTGGATTCATCATCCGTGGCCTATGCAGTTGCATCAAGATCCTCTTCCAGTCCCCCATTGCCAGTGACTGGGGAGAGCGCAGCCTGCAACCACTATCAGTGACACCCTCTCTGGGGGATATTGTAGTGCCCCCCCTGAATGGTCCTGGTATCGGAAGTGCATCTTTTGAAGGCCTATGGTCCTCTCTACCATCGCCCTTCTGGAAGCATGACTCCTATTGTAATGCTTCTCTGCCTCTGTTCTTGGGTGGCATAAGCCACCTTTTCATTGGATGGCCCTTGTCACCCAGCAGCCATCCATCCAGCACTGAAGAGCCTCGGCACCTGGGAGTGTCTCAGGATGTAAGCGTCAAGGGAGCTGCCTGGGTACCTTGTACACACTTGCATAGAAGTTGAGGGCCAGCGTGACTGGCATGGGGTGTCCACCCACACAGTGGGAGCTGATCTCAGGCCCAATCATCTGACAAACGGAGGGCATGGTCTCCCTTGAAAGGCGGAGCCTCCTTTGGTATTGCACCTCAGACATATTGAGGTGGCTGCATCGCCGCCAGTATACCCTGGCAGCAGGATAGTGGTTTATTCCACGACCCCTTCCACCCTTGACTACCTGCTGGCCCTGCGCCCCTTGTGTCTGCACCTTTCCTCCCACAGGCCCTTCCCCTGGAAGCTGCACTGGGACAACCTGGCCTCCTCTCCCTTCTGCCCCTTTCTTCCTCCTCAGAGGAGTTGCCACCAGCAGAGACCACAATCCCCATTACCAGAGAAACAGAAGCCTGCCTGATACCTGGAAGGGACCACACAGCCTGAATCCTCTGGGGGCCTTGGAGACACCAAGGAGACCTGAAATGAAGCCTGGAAATGCTAAGAATGAAGCCCCGAACAGTGATGAAGCTGCCAAGAACCAATAAGTCATCAGCAGCGAACTATCTACCAAACTCCTCACTACTCACACTGGCAACGCTGCTGACCCTTTTTATCCAGTCTGTGGATGATGGTTTTGAAATTGTCTGCCAGCTGCCTGCCCATTTTGCCCGTGCGACGAGCGCAAAATCGCACGGGCAGCAATTGACTTTTTAAACGCCTTAAGTAGCCTCTGAATTAATGGCAAGTGCAGCTCTGGCACCTGCATGTGCCCGCTGACCAAAATATCGGTGAGTACGATGACCTGGGACGCTCACCCGACCTCATTGTGCACTATTTTACGTTCGAGCATGTCGGGCGCATTCCCGCGCGCTGAGTGAAAAAATCCTGCCCATAAAAACGAGAAGAACATTGGACCTAGAATTAGATAAAAACACTCACGTGTATGAGATACAGATTCCTATAGTTCTGCAATTTCGTAACTTGCTAGGTCACAACGGTGATGGGACTTCAAAAGCACTTCTTTGGTCGTAAAGTGCGTTGGGATGTCCTGAAGTTGTGAAAGGCGCTGTATGAATGCAAGTCTTTATTCCAAGGCCAGGATTTTCCAGTCGTTGGGCGGGAGTGGCCGCGGAGCCAACCACCGCCCGCAATCGGCTCCACACCGCGATTTCACCCGGGCAGGCCAATTAAGGTCCGCCTTGCATGGATCGCGAGCGGTAACGTTGAGCGCTACCTGTGCGGGCGGGGGTGGGTGGGAAGAGGGAGAGTCGGGTCCAGTGCGCAGATTTTCAAAAAAATATATAAGGATGTTAAAAATTTAATGAAACATGTCCCCTCGTATGACTCTGGCGCATGAGATGGGACATGTTTTTATTTTCAAAATATAGTTTTTATTTCATCAGTATTAGCTTTAGGAAACCTCATCCCACTCGTGGATGAGGTTTCCTAAAAAAATATGAAGGCCGCTTGGCCTTTTCGTCTGCCCCGCCGACCGTAAGGCTGGGGCAGGCAACGTAAAATTCAACCTAATCACCTAGTCAATGGCCTTAATAGGCCTTTCGATTATCGGTGGGGCACGCAGCCGACTCATGCGCGCGCCCGCTGACCGAAACATCGCGCGACGCATGCCCGACATCATCGCGTGTCGTTTTATGTTCCAGTGTGTCAGGCACGCGCATAAGATAAAAACAAAAAGCTAAAAGCTACTGCGGATGCTGGAAATCCAAAACAAAATTAAAACAGAATTACCTGGAAAAACTCAGCAAGTCTGGCAGCATCGGCGGAGAAGAAATCAGTCAACGTTTCGAGCCCTTATGGCCCTTCAGCAGAACTGAAGCATAGTTTCAACAAGGGAGAAATATAAATTGGTTTAAGGTGGGTGGGGGGGAAGAGACACATTGAGGGTGTGTGCCCGCCGAATGTAAAATTCTGCCCCGAGTCTTTTGTAGAAGAATTGATGTTATGCATGATGGATAAAGAGAGTGCCAATGTTGCAGTTTTAACCACAGTCGACTGATGTTGATGTTAAAAAATTCTAATTGTTAGGTAATTTTACGAATACAATTTCTCCAATTTTTCAGAAAGTACAAAGTCTATTTCCATATTATTTGCAATGCTCAAAGTGAGGTTGAACTGTAATATAGGCTAATATCTTTTGTTTTATTCTTTTACTAGATTTGAGCATCGCTGGCTAGACCAGCATTTATTGCTCATCCCTAGTTGCCCTTGAGAAGGTGGTGCTGAGCTGCCCTCTCGAACCGCTGCAGTCCATGTGGTGTAGGCACACCCACAGTGCCGTTAGGGAGGGAGTTCCAGCATTTTGACCCAGTGACAGTGAAGGAACGGCAATATATTTCCAAGTCAGGATTGTGAGTGGCATGGAGGCGAACTTGCAGGTGATGGTGTTCCCATGCATCTGCTGCACTTCTCCTTCTAGGTAATGGAGGTTGTGGGTTTGGGAGGTGCTGTTGAAGGAACCTTGGCACATTGCTGCAGTGCATCTTGTAGATGGTGCACACTGCTGCCACTGTGCGTCGGTGGTGGAGGGAATGAATGTTGAAGGTGGTGGATCGGGTGAGAATTAAGTAGGCTGCTTTGGCCTGGTGTCAAACCTTTGGAGTGTTGTTGGAACTGCACTTTTAGTATAAAACCTCCTCCCCTTTAATACTGAAATACTTCAAATCCTCATTACTAAGGAAAAGCAAAATGACCTCTTGTAGTTTCCATTAAATAGCTAATTTATTTCTATGTGAAGAAGCTAAATATAATGAGCACAGCTAAAATGTATGCATCAGTCAATTAAAATCAGTGTTTTATTTAACCTGGAACTTCAAAGGAAACCATCTAATGTTAGCTGCTTCTTGGATCTTGAATGGAAGCCCACAGGTTTGCTGCTGCCAATCACCACAATGTGGGCTCCTGAAGTGACATTTGATGCAGACCTGTTGCTTTGAAGGAAAGGAAAGAAAAGGAGACACATTGTTAAGTCACACTATCATTGAATATTATTTTAAATGTAAATCCATTCTGTAAAACATTAAGAAACAATGCATTGGGTTTTGCAAAACTACAATATGCGCTCAATAGGTCAGCATGAGCAGCCTTGTTATTGAGTCACAGACATTGTCGTTTATATGTTCGGTGCAGCAACAGTAAAAATTACAAATTGTTACATCTAGCATGATGCACCTCCCGTATATTGTAATGTAAACTCCAGTACATGTAAATTGGTTGTCGTGCATGCTCAGCATGACAAAAAATTGATATCTGAGACCAGTAAAAATTGATGGTGGAGCAGATATTTACTTTGGCATCTTAGACAGAGGTGTCTCTCTTATATCCGTATGCCCTGTAAAAGTGATATACTGTTCCAATGTAATCTGAAAGTGATACACTAAATACTAACAGCATCTATACTTCCACATGTATCTCCACAACCATTTACTGCAATTTATCCACAATTAGTTTTTTCCCATTAGGGATTACATGTGATGATATTAAATTATTATTAATAAAAATACTAATAATAAAGAGTTATGCAGGGAGCTCATTTAAGCAAATTCACATTTAAAAATATCTACAAGGATACACTCAGGAATTCCTTCAACCAGTTGAACACAATCCAGAGGTTTTTTTATACAGGGAATCAAATCTTTATCTGAATCAAATTGGTGTGAACCAATTGCCCTTTCGATTCAACATGCCATTAAACCAGTGCTTACCTAACAGTTTAATATACAGTAGCTAGGTAATGTATACATCAGTCAAGTACCTCCTACTATCACAGGTGTCATCTTCAGCATGATATGTAGTTCAGAGTGGATTGTTTCCAATTAGTATTCCCGACAACTCACAAAACTGATCACTCCCTCCAGCGCAAAGCTGTCACTGAAAAATATAGGTTGGCAAATCATTGATGAAGACAGCTTTATTACCTGAATATTAGCTTACTATTAACTGAACTTATATTAATAGCATCTCACATAAACATTTCTTAATTCAAATGTGCGCCTCATTTCCCAGGAAATATGATAATGTCTGAAAATGCCTTGAATCTGCCAGTAAATAGCATTGTAAATCACATCTGAATTCTCAGGTGCTCTGGATTTCATAACAGCAATGGTGCCCCTTGCTGTATTATGGTACTTATAACCGGCATTCCGTTTCCGTAGAGATTGTGTAATGCAACACTTTTCAGCACTATCTTGGAAATGAGTCTGTTTTTTCTCACATTGCAGCCTTTCATCTGCCCATATTTTATTCACAACCCCTTTATTTTTCCCCTCTGGGTGATATAAATCAAAAACAGTCATATGTCCATCAACTTATTCCCAATATGCTCCTGGCCTACATTAAAGTATGCATATTTAAGGAACATTGGGAGCGTAACATTTGCAGATATCTGAGAGTCTGTCATAGGTTTAGGTTTTTATAACCAATCTTACCTATGAATTAGAATTGCATTTGATTTTTACTGGGCATTTCAAAGAGTTAAGTACAAACTACAATGTTGTTAACCTTGGGGATAATTTTTACTGTATTGCCAGGCAATAAATGGCCGATAGCAAATTGGCAGCACATTTTACACCTCAGCCACTTTATTTTCTATAATGGAAAAGCATATTGGGCCGGTGTAAAATGGGCTGTTGATACTATTGCTTATTTTTTTGCCTGGCAACCATAGTTTGGATTATTTCCTTTTCCTTTAATGCTGTTTAACTATACTTAAGAAGATATTTTAAGAGTAGTGAACATGTTACTTTATTCCAGCGTTGTCCAATACATAAGTAACCAGCCACTTGTGATTAATTGGGAATCCATAAATTGCTAATTCCATTTAAGATTAGAAAATAAAATATGGGTTAATAAACACTGTTGTTGTGCATGTGATCTCAATACTCCAATTTACACAGCATTATGTGTCTGTGTTTGCACCTTTTTTGTGCGTTAGTTGGTAAAATGGTAAGGCAAAAAAAAAGTACAAATGTTTTCTTGCTCATCCTAAATTTTATTTTCATAACTACTGAATAGTTATAGATGTTTGTTAATTAAATAAATACATTGTGAAATACATTTACCTGTATTATGTCAATATATGTAAGGCTGTTGGAACTAAAATTAGTACTTGTAGCAAAAATGATATCCATAGCCATACCAGTGGCTTTTTAACAATTTCTGTTGAACTGGATTTGCTTAGAAGTATTGGTATGGTGCAGTTTGAGTCACCAAACAGTTATTGGCAGCTCAGACTTTATCCATAAGTTCAATCCTCTAATTACTCTGGAAAACATTGTTGCAACCTTTCTATAACCCACAGTTCCCTTCTCTATAGATATATATCCAGCTCCTTTCCAGCGTCTTGTTATGCCAATTAACTTTAAATTAACTAACATTTGGCACTCCATCCTCTGGATTTTGTTAAGCTGAGGCTCCATCAGCATGCTACAGTGGCTTGTGAAAATAAATGATCCATGGCACTGTTCAAAGGAGACTAAGAAGTTCTCTAGTTGTAGTGAGCAATATGTTTTCTCAACCAACACCATCAAGAAAGCACATTAAGCGATTGTTCACCTCTCTTGCTGCTTGTACAATCTGATTGTATACAAATTGTCCGCCAAGATAAAATCCTACATTTATATCGTGCTGTATTATAATGTCTAAGATATTTCACAGGAACAGTAGTAATTCAGTTCAAAATAATTAATTGGTTTTATAAAACGCTTTGGGATTTCCATAGCACGTGATAAGATTCTTTATAAATGCAAATTATTTCCTCCTTTCTCCTAATTGGAGAAAGATAAAGTGAAATGTTTTATAGAATTTTAAAATCTTAAATGAACTTAAGCCAATGCATGTTACAAATCGAAAATGTGCAGATGAATGAGTTTAGTACCCAGCTTTAAATGTCTGAATTTCCTAATATTAAAACCCTGACCCTGAGGATTTAAAGCAGGCCTCTCAATTTTTTGTGCACTTCATAGACTAGGAAGCTGCCATTAATTTAAGAGCTGTCTACCTTGGCAGTCAACGTTTGCTTCCTTCCGTATATTGCCCCCTATTCTGACCCGAAGGTCATTGAATAAGAAAAAGAATGAGTACAGGATGGGAGATGTTACTTCAGTTTGAAAAAAATGTATACGGACGAGCTTAGAGTATCGGTGAATAGCAATTAGCAAGAGGACTGTTTTATGCTTCCTCAGACTGGTTGTAAGAGAGACAAAACACATACTTTCAGTAAAACAATGAGAAATTCCCCCCCAAAAAAATGAAGAAATACTTAAAGCAAATATACTTCCCTGAAATTGTTGCTAGAGATGGTGGGTGGTAAAAATATTTTTAAATGAATGTTGATAACTTTCGGATATTCTTGGTAACACAATATTCTGAAGATAAAACTGGCCGTGTGTAAAAGGTTAATCAGATGTAGACTGGACCATTTAGTGGGTGAATACAATGCTCTTTCACCACTGGGAAAAGCTCTAAATTCATTTCAGCATCATAGGTGTAAGTAAAATGATTTCCAGCAATCCCAATCAGATTAAAGTTGACACAAAATTGACTTTAGCTTGGCCCCAGTTGGCCTTAAATTAACAATTTCACTCACATCACATTTATGTTGCAAAACTATTTCCAATAAAAGTGGTTCTGTAATATAATCAGGTTCCACTGGTACGAATTTATGTGGCAGTGTGGATTCAACAATGCTGGAACAAATGCTCATAAACTAATTCTGCACATGTGCAGTAGCTTATAAAAAGTTACAATCGTGTTCACAGCTTTTCCACTCTACCCATGGGGCTGGATTTTATGTTCCCTCACTGGCAGGTTTGAAGGCAGTTGGGGGGCATGTAAAATCCAGCGGGTGGCCTTCATGCCGCCAACCGCCCACCCCTGAGCTGTCTGAAATTTTATAGGGTGTGGGGGAGGTGTCAGGCGGCCCACCCACCTTTGGGCTTATTGAGGTCCTTATGCGGGCAATTAATGGCCGCTTAAAGGCCTCGTCATGCTGCGGTCAGTATTGTGTTGGGAGGAGGGCGATGCTGTGCGCGAAGCAGAGGCTGGTGTCAAACAACAGGTGGAGCTTCTTTTGTGAGGGAGGCAACCCCCAAAGATCATCCCCCCTTTAACCTTTCCTCCTGGCCTCTTGAATCCAGCCCACATCCCCCTCACCCTTCCCCCCCCCCCCCCCCCCCCCGCCCCCCCCCCCCCTCAATGAGACCCCTGATCCTGGACTTGCCTGGGCTGCTTGGCATGGTGGGACTGCCTGTAGCCCCAGGAGTGGCCACCGCTGGCTGGCGCTGCTGGGACTACAAAACCACTGGCCAATCGATTGGCTGGCAGCTCTCTAAGGCAGGACTTCCTCCCAGGAAAGGCATGGAGGTCCATCTTAAAGCAATTAACGATGCGCCAGTGTTAATTGCTGCTGGGCATCTGTTGGGATCATGGGCATGCTCCCACCTCCTGCCCCCCCCACCCCCGACTTTTAGGTGGGGGTTGTGGGGATAATGGTGTCCTGTAAAACCCAGCCCATGGACTCTTCATCTTTCAAGGAAAATTCTGTACAGGCCACAAGTAATTCACATTACTGATCATTACCGCCAGGCTCAATGCTGATTTTGCCATGACTTAAATATAATGGTGTACCCAGTGCTATGTGCTGTGTAGACACTTTGGGTGGAACCTTACCACCTTAATAACCGCTGTTCCATTCTTCTATTTGATGTAAATGTACCAACATATGACAAGGATTAGTGAAATAATAACATGGCTTTTTTGTTTGAAGGTAAGATTATATACAAGTAATGTTAACTAGGAGGCTAAGTACATGCATCTGACTCCTGCTGCTGTTACTTGCAGACCACCAAGTCACGGCACTCATACATCACATCTGGTCGAAGCGGTGGTGAGTGACAGCAGTTTAAGATATGCACCCTTAAAGATACATATACATCAAATCACAACGTTCTCCATTTTTTCCAAACTAAAGGTTTACCATTAAAGAATCAAACTATTTACATTACAGCAAAGGAAAATAACATCGTATCTGAAGAAACCATTATACAAAGCAAAGAATTTACAGGTCTCTGAAACATATTGGCGGTTTGCTTATCCATCTAGACTTAATTATGATGATCTTGGCTGGAGGCTGCTCTACATTTTCAGAATGCTGGTTAGGGTTGCTATATTTGTGTTGTATCTTAGACAATGCTCTATTTTCAATAGGGCTGCTTGGTGTGCCTGGTTGTGGTATTGTTCTGACTTAGCATCTGTTTTGTTGCACTGTCATGCCATGTAATATTCGTACCAGATATGATCTTTTTTCTGGGCCTATGCTGATGATTTCTGCTGGATTCCATGTGTCATTAGTTGGATGTTGTACTCAAACTTTTCGTCTGATGTTCAGTTTGGGCAATTTGTTGCAGGTCATGGGCATCTTTCATCTTCCATTGTTTCCTGATTAATGCATCCATCATGTATTTCTGGGAGAATCGATGAGTGATGCCTGGGGAGGTTTGTCCACACTTATTTTCGCAATAGTAATTCCGTATTGGTTCTGAAGTATAATGATATGTGTAAAGGCAGAATGGGTATACATATTCGGTTCCAACTGTGCCCTGTAGTCTGTTAGTTGATAATCTGTGTTGCAGAGTCAGATGGTCTTCTCCCGGAGTAAACACAGGTTTTCCGATGGTGCTCCTCGTGGTCTCGGTTCCTCGATATGGCCTTGACGTTGGCATGGATGGTGACCAAGGACATGTCTTTGCATGCAGGTAGGCCTGTGACTACTGGATCCATGGTGTCCACAGCATAAAATATTTGGGGTGACCAAGGTGACTTTTTTGTAGCATCGTTTGAGCGTAATGGATCCAAGGTATGGAATCTCTGAGCTTTTGATCATGGTGAGTTTGGCAGTGGTTGGTTAAATCATCACTTGTCATGTCTGTGGGTACATAAGTTTCAGTGTGCGAAGCGGAAGGATGTTTGCAAACATCCTGCACTGGTATCCAGCTTTGTATATAAGTTGTGCTGACCCTGCATCTCTGGACATATAATCTTGATGGCAGCAAAGGTGAAAATTGTGCCTATACGTTCTTTGATGTTCACTGTGCTGTAAATCAGCTCACTTTGTGTATCGATGGGAGCCTGGTCATCTTCATCATCTGACCATGTACCTTGACTAGACATTTTGTGGTTCTTGTCTTGACACTGTTAGGTACGCACTCTTGGTTGGTTGGAATGCTGCACCTGTCTGGCTTTTGGTTGTGGCCTCTCATGATGTCAAATCACTTGTTCCAACCTTTGCTTTCTGCATTTGTGCATCCAGTGTCCTTTGGTGACACATGCCTTGCATACAGCATTAAAAGCTAAGCAATTTCTGGGTGCATGTATGAGGCCACAACACCCGTATTGCTTACTGGGCTTTCCTACATTAGCAATCGGGCTAATGTGGATGAACTACGTATAGCCTGTAGACTCTGTCTATCCACTAGTATGGCTTCATACTTGCATCTGCTTTGTAGTAGCACTTCCATGGTGTAACCCTTGAGTTGGTCCAAGAGGTCTTTTCAAAACACTTCAATGGGTGTAAATGCTATGACGAGTTCAATGTTTCTTTTGGCTAGCTCAGCGCCGTGAAGTCACAATTACACTCCTTGTCTCTGCATCTACTTATGAATTGGTCGTGATCTCTGTCAGTTGTTGCCTAAAGCAAATGAATTCCAGAGGATGTATTCTGAAGTTGAGCTCCACTCGTAAATAACCTTTTGAGTGTTGATCGTATTTGATCTGGATTTTTAAGATGGTCGTCGGACAGATCTGACACGTTCAGTTTGTGGAGGCCTCCATTGCCTGTAGCGATTTTAATTTTAATGGCTTGTTTATCTAGTCCCCTTCTTCTTCAGACCTGCTGAGTTTTTCCAGCATTTTCTGCAGCTACACAGACTATTTGACAACTCTTCTAAAGTTAATTTAGCTCTAAGTTTCAGTGTCTTTAGTGGCCACTGCTTTGGCTGGTCATCGATTATTGCTTGACCGAATGGTGCTACTATTGAGCTCTTTCTGACTTTTCCAAGGTTTACTGAAGCTCTTGCCACTGTGATTTTAGAAACTGCAGACTTCAAAAGTAAAATAAAACAGTGGAAAAAGTTTTTTTTACAGGCTTCTGGCTGTTAGGAGCTTTAACTGGATAGATATTTTCTTCCCAACTTGCAGTATTTTAAATGCCCCAGACCTCCTATAGGAGCAGTAAGCAGCAGTAATGGAGTCTCTCCTGTGAGTTCTGCTGAAAGTTAGACTTTCCAGTATCAGCTATTAAATTTCTGCTCCTGGTTAAACTTCACAGCAGGTAGGCTTATATTGATTAAACTCTCCCTAATTTGAACAGTTTTACCGGGACCTGATGCCTGCTGGCTGCGAGGTGTGGCGATGTCCCAGAATGAAAGTACGGACTGTAGGATTCCTACAGAGCTGAAGAATCACTTACACGTGGTGAGGCTTGGAAGTTGTTTCACTTTCACACCAGTTTTTTTCTTCTGCTGCATGTGAAGGGTTGAGGTTTGTATATTTCTCAGTCAAATCTTCAAAACCATGCTGCCACCATGTTGTGTTCTTCTATTTGACATAAATGCACCAAACACGCGACAAGGATTAGTGAAACAATAATGTGGGTTCTTTGTTTGAAGATAAGAATATATATAAATAATGTTAACCAGGAAGCTAAGTATATGCATCTGATCCCACTGGTGCTTCTTGCAGACTTATTGCAAGTCATGGGTCTAATACATCACGTCCTGTCTGGGTGGTTGTGAGTGACAGCAGTTTAAGAAATGCTCCCGTAAAGGTACATATACATCGTTTCACAACACCTGCCAAAGCAGTGGGATTATTTTTGGGTTTGGAATCCGACTCTCTGCACAGCATGCCCAGCAATTGTTCTCAACCTGAGCAAGCCAATTAGCACCCTGCTGCCAGCCTCCCCAACCAATCAGAGAGGGCAGATGAGATTGCGCACCCATTCTGTCAAAGAAAGGCTTTTTAACTAAAGGGATCATGGCATGTGTCAGAGTGGTTCACCAGCAATGCAGGGATGGAGAGGAGACCTGAGAAGGTGGCCCTCCTCCCCCCACCTGGGTCTCTCACTCTCACCTGCTGTTGGATCTTAGGGGCTTCATGCACAAGGATGGGAGGAAGGAGACAACCTCTCCAACCAAGCAGGCACGGATGGAGGTGACTGAGGAAGTCAGCTAGTGGACTGTGGTGTCTACAATCTAGAGTCAGTTCACCAAGGATCCAGGCCTTCAGGAGGTTGGAAAGGTGACTTGCATAACACTTTCAGGTGCCAACCCCCACACCCTAACTTTCCCAGCATTCTCCTGCTCAGCATTCCTCAGGTCAACACACCTTCCACCCCCACTCATTCCTGTCTCTCCAAGCACCTCACATCCCCATCTGAGCAGCCAATCCACACGTTTGCCCTCAGCTTATTGCCCTCTCACATCCATGCCTCAGAGTCAGCCTCCACAACTGGTGGCCTTCACTCTTCTCCACACAAACCATCCCGAACACTCACAACTCTCTGCTTGAGTGTACACAACTTGGCGAGAGGCAGAGACCTGGTGGAAGGGTTGGCGGGGGGTGGGGGGAGCCTCCAGTAACAGGTATGTCATCGGCCATTGGCAATGCATGCCTACTTGCTCTTTTTGGAAGGAGGTTTCATTTCAGGAGGCTGCAGATGTCAGCAGTGAGCTGCTGTGACAGCCTGAGCCTCTTGAGGCAGTGGTGCTCAGACATGTCAGGAGAGCTAATCCTCTGCACGTAGACCTTATGCTGGGAGCCTTGCCTCCTTCCAGCTCGATTTCAGCATCCATCCCATCTGCCCTGCGGAGTATCATGCAGTTGAAGAGAAGGCAGCTGGTACTACTGCTGCTGTTGCTCCAGCTCCTGGTGGAGCTGTTGACAGTCATGTGGCCTTTGCTCGCCCCCTTCAGGAGAAAGGTGAAGCTGCATAATCTTTTCCCATGCCAGGGCGAAAATTGGCAGCAGGGAAGTGCAGCTAAAGGTGGGTGAAGTGATAAATGGGTCAAATGTCCTCTAAGAAGTTGGCAATCACCTCTGTACCTCAGTGGCCATGGTTGGAGCTCTTCAGTTTAACTGATCAAAGATTTCCCAGCCTGTCAATCTCATCAGAGAAGCTATTTTTGCTGTGAACTCACTTCGGTGAGCCTGGTGAGTTGCTGACAGTTGGGGAAACGAGTTCCACGGCTCGGAAATCTGGATTTTAGGATGAAAGCATCTCTTAATTGGTTTCTCAACAATCCCAACAGCTTTTTAACCACCTAGCCAACAGATGCAAAGGGTTTCCTGCTCTCCTTCATTCCTACCCTCGGGAAAGCTGGAAGAGGGTGCAATCTCATCAGAATCTTAACCTCATGGTAGTTTCTTGGATTTTTCACCCTGCTTTTCCCTGAATTTACTTCTAACAGCTGAGAAAATTTGCAGCAAATCATGTCTTTAGATGGATCTTAGATATGCCTGCAGCCTCATTTATATATTGCTTTGCCATCTCCAGAGCAGAGAAGAGCAAATGTATCTGGGGATCTTCAATTTTACTGGACCTAATTCATGTATTGGTGACAATACGCTGGAGGGAAGATCAGTGTTGAGTCAAACCTTACAGTTGTATGGAGGAACAGCACCTCATATTCCGACTAGGCACTTTACAGCCTTCCGGACTGAATATTGAGTTCAACAATTTTAGATCATGAACCCTCTCCTCCATCCCCACCCCCTTTCCGATTTTCCTCCTCCTTTTTGTTTTTTCCAATAATTTATATAGATTTTTCTCTTCCCACCTATTTCCATTATTTTTAAATGTATTTCCATCCATTGTTTTATCTCTACCTTTTAGCCTTTTTCGATTACTTCACCCCACCCCACCCCCACTAGGGCTATCTGTACCTTGCTTGTCCTGCTTTCTGCCCTTAATTAGCACATTCCTTAGATAATATCACCACCTTCAACACCTCTTTGTCCTTTTGTCTATGACATCTTTTGGTTATCTCCGCCTATCACTGGCCCTCTATCCAGCTCTTCTTGTCCCACCCCCCCCTTAAACCAGCTTATATTTCACCCCTTTTCTATTTTTCCTTAGTTCTGTTGAAGAGTCTTGCGGACTTGAAACGTTAACTGTGTTCCTCTCCACATATGCTGCCAGACCTGCTGAGTTTTTCCAGGTATTTTTGTTTTTGTTACTGTTGTATGATTTTCTTGATTCATCGCCTCAGTTCGCTCCTATTACTTCCACTAATAGTGTTAGGCTAGGAATCACCAGCACTTCATTATCATGTAATATATCTATCTCCAGGTATGATCCAAGTTTGAAAAGACAAAATTAAAGTTGCACATGCTGAGTATATGAAAAATTCATACATCCATCAAGGTGTTTTATTAAAATTCCAGTGACAGCAATGCTTTTACAACCTGTGGCACTGTTGTTTTTAATATACTATTTCCATTCACATAGCACTCGTCGTGTTTAGATATCTTAAGGAATTACGTCTTTGAAGTGTGGCAACAACTACTGTGTAAGCAAAGGCAGCAGTCATTCTGCACCAGGAATGTCACGTGAACTTGAGATGAATAATCAAGTTGTTTTTAAGGGAAGTTGGTTGAAGAGGAAAGTGCTGAAAAATTCCTTAGACCTCATTGAATAATGTCATGGGATCTTCAACATCAATCTTAGCAGGCAAATAGGGCATTGATGTAAATGCTTAACTTAAGTGCAGCAGCTTTACAGTACAGCACTTTGTCACTAATACTGGTGTTCACCTGGACTGTGACTCGGGACCTGGTGTGAGATTCCACAACACAATCTGATGAGAACACTGCTAATGGAGTCAAAGTCAAAGCACAAATTTATATTTCATTTGATTGTCGGTGGGGACAGAAACAGAGTTAACATTTCGAGTCCACATGACCCTTCTTCAGAGTCATACGGACTCGAAACATTAACTCTGTTTCTCTCTCCACAGATGCTGTCAGACCCGCTGAGTTTTTCCAGCATTTACTTCTTTTTATTTCAGATTTCCAGCATCCGTGGTATTTTGCTTTTATGTAACAGGTGAAGTTTGCCTGGGCAAGCTTCCCCTATGCTTCTAGCCTATTCCAAATTGTGGCACATCCTGTCCAGTGCTGCCATGTTATGGGCATGGGTGTGCCTATATCATGCACCAGCACAAGCCCACTATTGCCTGATTGCAGTATCAGGGTTGATATTTTTGTCTGCACACCCGTCTGGGAGTCTAAGACAAACTGAGCATAGCTGCAGGCCTGGTGCGCAAATTCGTTGGAAATGAGCTTGTATGTTAATTCTTTTCCCAAGTGGTGAAGCTGTCATAATTTACCGTCTTTAACAAAGGACTACCAATGGGATATAACGATGAGCTGCTCCGAGTATTGTATTGTGGTTCTAAGGGTTATCTCATAAGTATTTACTGGAGGAAAGAAAGGACATCTATGCCAAATGTTGATGCATATAAGTTTCTGGTGTTTTCTGCCAATTTTATCTTGAGCACAGGCCTATGGTATCACCTGAGAAGGGGAAGCAAATGCTCTTGTCTTTCTTTTCTCAATAACAGAAAATCTTGCGATTCCAAACACGTTATTGTGTTCCAGAGCAAGGAGGGTCACATTGGGTGGAAATCACCTGTCAGGGGGTAATGTTGACAGGCTGCATTAGTGCCAAGATTCACACATTATGGCTTGAAATGTTCGGCCGTCGGGCGCACGCTATCGGCGGGCCCATGAGCGGACGGGAAATGGGCCACCGGCTGCAATTGGCCCCCCCCTCCCCCCTCCCACCACTGCGATTTCACGCTGTCTGGCCAGAGGGCGAGCGCCAAAGAACCGAGGGTGCGAGTGAGCGCTTCACAAGAGCTCCCTGAAGGCAGACAGCTGCCCCAGGGAACTGCAGACCTCCACAGACTAAAGGGCACAACAAAAATGCTGCAAAATATGACCATGCAGCACAATCAAGCGCCTGAAAGCATACCTCATAAAAATAAACAATACCCAGATATCTCTTTTTGATTTTATTTCCCCACGGAGGTTTCATCTCGCTCTGGATCGAGGTTTGAGCAAAAATGTGAATGTTGCCTGGGAGAATGGCCTGTCCGCCAACCGTAAATGTGGACGGGGCCACGTAAAATCGCAGTTAATTGCATCATTAATGTCTTTCATTTCTCTCAATATGCCTGCTATTTTCTTATGTTACCATCACTTTAGGCATTCAACCATTTCCTGTGTTCCTGTTAAAAATTTTAAAGGCGATTTTACTTCTCCCCACATGTGCATGTGCTTCCCTTCCCCCTCCTCCCTCACTTCCGCTTGCTTTGTTCCATTATAAATGCTGCTCATCTGTAACACATTCCAGTTCTGTCAAAAGGTCCACACCTAAAACGTTAACTTGTCTGTTCTCTCCAGAGATGCTGCCTGACCTACTGAGTGTTTCCAGCATTTTCGCTTTAGTTTTAATTTTTTTGAAATAGTTTGGTTTAATTTTTCAAAAGCACGGTGAGTTGTTTCCACACCCCTGTCAGATACCCAGTTGATCCAAACAATAAATCAAACTGAGCCTTAATCAGAATAACATTTACTAAACAATTGTCCAGTTTCTAGAACTAGTAACCTGATAGATTGTCTTCCCTTTCCATGGTTTACTTCCCCTGAATTTGCCACACAGCAGTTTTTGTCAATCTTTTAATTATTTAATAGAAATGTCATAACAGTTCACTAAAATATTTCAAATACTAGATAAACTTTTGGGAGGCATCAACAGTCATGAGATTAGACAAAGACACTGTAAACCATGCTAGAATGTTTTATGTCAGGACTCTTACCCAAGAAACACTACGAAAGAAGGGTAAATTCAGCAACAGCGTTAGATGCGATTTAAATGTCCGCATTTAGATACACTTTGAATTCACACCATAACTAATGCATGCAACCCTATAGAAGTCATGCTGCTGAAGTATAAACAATATCCACTAACACATCCATGTTTGGTAATATTTATAGGTTAGGTGTCAGTATGTTCTCCTTGTGTGACTTTCCAAACGGCAGCTTCAACTGGCTTTTTGAGTTACTAATCACATTAGTGACTGATGAATTGTTATGAAGTTAAAGGGCAGAACATAAAGTGTGTGGTAAATGTTGGGCATCAACAGTGTATCTACGCCTCGCTTGGTGGACAGATGCTAACTGGATTTATAATACATATACAAGCGTCAGTTCTCTGCTGGCATGGAATTTGATGTTGCACTGGACTGTGCCATACAGATTTTCAAAAGAAATGTCTAACTTTGCTCTTCAGTGTTACTGATTTTAAGAAGAAAAAATAATGTCTTTCTGCACTATTTAGTTATTTGCCCTCCCCCAAACACAGCATGTTCCAAATTACGTGGGCGCAGGAGTGGAGTCAGGTCAGGGTTAGCACATGTGCAGTTCGCGAAGGCAGCTAATCATTCAAACCACTAGCTGTCTCCAAGAAAGTGGGATTTTGGTAGGCCAGAAGTGTGAAACCCAATGTGTGCAGATTAAACCAGGTAGGAGGAGGTCTGAACTTGGTGAATTCATTTGGATAGCCAGGATACCCCTTTGGAGAGGTAAGGTAACCTTTGGATATGGTCTCGAGACACCTTTGGGGAAAGGTAAGGCGCCCTTTGTATTGTTAAAAGTGAACATGATTGTGTGCAAAAAAGTGCATAAGCTCATTGGAACTCTCAAGCTGTCAAAGAACTGCTGAAGAACTGGGTAGAGGGGCATAGGTTGGAATAGGAGGTATGAGGGGCCATGGAGGCTGGATGGGGAGTTTGAGTTGCATATATTTGGATGAATGTGGAAGGGGGCATGCGGTGTGTGTTTGTGTGTGTGGGGGGTGGGGTGAGGGCTGAAGGGCTGTTTTTGTTTTAGTCTTATTTATTTCATTCAGCATGGAGGCAGGCCTTCTGCCCAGCCCACCTCCGCACCAGCAGCCCCACACTCCTTCTGGGAGCGGTGGGCCAGGCTTCTGATCCAGCCTTTCCCCCCCACCTTTCCCCCCCGGAATGAAAATCTGACCTGTGGACGGCCATTTTTAAAGGTGAGGTTTTGCGGAGATGGGAATTGTCCAACCTGAGAGCAGAACCCTGGGCCTTGCTGTAACACAGGCCAAATGCTTAGATCATAACCTAAGTGGAAAAGTGAACTAAAAATCTAACTAAAATAAAAGTACTTTTTCAAACGCTGATCAAACCTTGGAGTTATCTAACATGTAATAAGACACTTCACCTACTTATCTCTCTGCCCTCCTTTAAGACACTCCTTAAAACCTGCCTTTTTGACCAGGCATTTGTCCTAATATAGTCAAGTGGACTAGTGTCAAATTTTGCTTGTTAACATTACTGGAATGCACCTTGGGACATTTTATTAATTATAAAGGCGCTATATATATATATATATATATATATATTCAAGTTGTTGTTGTATAAACAATGCTCGGGGAGTTAAAGACACAGCTGAGTGAGTTGAAATACGAGCGATGAGCTTAATCGGTCAAGTAGCCTTTTCTCGTTCTTGACCTTTCCTCATGTCCTCACGGCACCACCAAGGTTAAAAAGATTATGTCAAACAAGTGGTGATTAAGTGACAACAAGCTTGGGCTTTGAATACAGTTGTGATTGTATGAAGCGGGCAAAGGGTCTTGAGGTTCTTGAAGAGGGGAGAAAGAGCATGTGTGCCAGTGTTTTTGGAGCTTAGAAAGAATGAGGGCACATGTCACAGGACACATAGCAACAATAACATCAATTAGATGGAGAGATGTGAGCTTTTGATCATTATTTTATCCAGCACTAGCGTTAGCGTGCAGTGGAATATTTATGTTAGGTCTGTGCACTCTTCTTTCTTTTCTTCTCAGTTCATATTTCCTGCTTTCCCTGAGCACAATTTGCCCTTCACTGGTCTTCGCCAACCATGCTTTACCCTCCCCCCCCCTACAGATGGGATTGTCTGAGTTATATTTAATACTAACTTAGGGATCAACTGACAAGAGTTGATTTTCCACCTGGGTTCTGCCGTAATTTTGATGAAATATCTATGGAAACTGGTGGAAAAGGTAACAAACCTTTCACACTGGCTCTCTAGGGCTTTCACAGATCTTCCATCATCATTATGGCGATTGGAAAAAAACACCCTGATAATGTTTCTGAAGACATTATTGGTCAATCCATCTCTCCTCCCTACAACACAGTAGTACTCAACTATCCTGCTAAGAATATGTTGAACTCATCCATTAGTGAAGGAGTGATTTTAAATGATTTGTATTTAAATTTGTGGCCCAATAGCTGTGGTCTAGTTCTCTGTTGTTGATGTTAGAGGTGCTTAAAAATGTTGCAATATCTTCTGTAATTCACATAAATAACAGGAAACAGAATGACAAAACTGAGTAGTTGCCTTGATTTACAGCCCATATTGGGACAGCAAACTGAGCAAAACGGAATGATAACGGTTACTGCCTGAAATTGTTGCTAAACCTAAATCAAAATTCTGCTCTAAAATACCCACGTCCCACTTTTTGCTACTACTGGTAGGCTATCATTGAAATGCCATCAAATGGAAATAACTAAGCCTGTACTCTATTTTGTCATTGTCGTCAGACGTCCCTCGATTTGAGGATGTCATCACTCAGGGTCGCGAGTTTCTGTCATGGGTCTTCACGTGACTGAACAGGCCGATTCTCGGCCCACAGATCTTTGGGTACATGGGGCAAGGTTTCCCACAAGGCAACGGGATCTGGAGTGCAGGATTGGCTTCCTTTTCTTTCCTTCTCTGCCGCCGCTCTGTCTCATCATTACAGCGTTTGGACTCAAAGCGTGATGCAGCTTGATGGACAGGTTGTCTTGGTAGCGAACTCCTCCCAATAATTAAGGTCAATGCCGCCACATTTCAAGGAGAAGCTCAAAGTGTCTTTGAAGCGTTTTCTTTATCCTCCACAGGAACATTGGTCATTTGAGAGCTGAGAAAACAGGACCTGGTGGGGAGACAGTTTTCAGCCATCCTGATATGGAATCCAGTCTATTGAAGTTGTTTTTGCAGGAGTTTTGCCTGAATGCTGGGAACCTGTCTTTTTCCACAGTCCTCCCATTGAATCCAGAGGATGCCTCGGAGGCATTGATAATGGAATTTCTCTCGTGCTCTAAAGTGTGGCTGATACACAGTCGAGGTCTCACTGCAATACAGGACTTTTGTTGACTTGCAGAGATCTTTGTTGTCAAACACTCACTGCTGGAGTTTGTAGAAGGCTGAGCTGGTGTAGTTGCTCCAGTATTGGATCTCCTCATCAGTGGCGACCTTTTGAGAGAGGTGGCTTCCAAGGTATAGGAATCCCAGAATCTCTCCTTCAACACACATGGGGAGAGTAACATTTGGCTGACCAGGTGTGGGTTGATTATATGTAGGGGGTGCCCCCTTTTTTTCTCCCAGAGACCCTCCCCACACTCAAGTTCATGACGCCAGATTCACAAATGTATGGCTTGAATAGAATGACCAGCGAGACAGGTTTCTTCTGATAATTCACAATCGCTTTATTGACTGACCCACAGCCTTCAGAGGAGGGCTGAATTCAGCAATCACAAAACACAGTTACAATTACAGTTACCTGGAACCCTGTCCCATCAAAGGCTAAATCCACACCTTGTTCCTGACTTAATACTTACAATCACCCCTCGGTTGGTCTTCTAATCGTGTTGTGAGTCCCTCGGAGTTGACCAGATTCTGCCGACTTTCTTGACTGCCTGCAGGAAACAGTGGCAACCTATGATTTCTGTCTCCAATTAGACCATTTCAGCTGCTGGCCAGCTCATTTCAATGCCCAGTAGTTAGCGCTCTTAGTTTATTCCATGCATAGCCCAGACAAATATGATCAGCCCATATATACTATTTAAGCGGGATTGGGGCAGGTGAAGCTGGTTGGAAGGCCAGTGATAGGCGGAGGCCTCCACCCATCAGTGGCCTTCTGTCCAGCTTCACCTGTCCCACCCCCCTTAAACTGTATATATTTCAGCACATTTTTACTCCTCTTTAGTTCTGAAGAAGAGTCATATGGACTCAAAACATTAACTCTGCCTTTCTCTCCACAGACGCTGTCAGACCTGCTGAGATTTTCCAGCCATTTTTGTTTTTGTTTCAGATTTCCAACATCCGCAGTATTTTGCTTTTATATTATGATCAGCCCATGCTGGTTAAAACAATACAGTCTTTCCATGGAAAATATATGATCAGCTCTCACATTGTTTAAACAATTCACCTGCTGTTTTGAGCAATACAATGACAGCAGCTGGCTCCAAAGTCGATGAAGGTTTGAATATCAATGGCCTGTTCCTTGTGGCATTGTATCGGGTAATCAGTCTCTTATTTGCGTTAGTCAATGGCAGATAATGGCATTTCCCTGGTACCATTGTTCCATGATAGCAATCAGTCAATGTCCAAACCCTTTCGATGAGCCACTGTCTTTTGCTAATTGTCCGAATTACCCCCTTGCTGCAAAGCCCTGTGCTGTTGGCTACAGTTTGGTTTCTATATTGTGTGGTAAAAAACATAAGGTTAAAACATGTCCATGGGTTTGGGTTTTATACTCCTTAAATTTCCAAGTTGGATGAGGTTCTGATCCTACATATGTGCTTTGTTTTGGCAACATTCGAGGACAAGCCAAGTTTCTTGTATAAAACAAAAACAGAATTACCTGGAAAAACTCAGCAGGTCTGGCAGCATCGGCGGAGAAGAAATCAGTTAACGTTTCGAGCCTTCATGGCCCTTCTGTATGCTGAATTGAAGAGATCAAGGGTGGTTTGCAAATCTGGTGCAGAGTGACAACAGCACTGCAGTCATCTGCAAACTTTAAGTATACTTACATAAGAGCATAAGAAATAGGAACAGGAGTAGACTATTTGGCCCCTCGAGCCTGCTCTGCCATTCAATAAGATCATGGCTGATCTTCTTGAATTACTTCTTCGAATAATTCATAAAGCGATTTCCACATTCCCATCTAACCCCAATAACCTTTGATTCCCTTGCCTAACAAGAACCTATCTACCTCTACCTTAAAAATATTCAATGACCCCGCCTCCATCACCTTCTGAGGTAGAGAATTCCAAAGTCGCACAACCCTCTGAGAGAAAAAAATTCTCCTCATCTCTGTATTAGAAGGGTGACCACTAATTTTAAAACAGTGGCCCCTAGTTCTGGACTCACCCACAAGAGGAAACATCCTTTCAACATCCACCTTGCCAAGGCCATTCAAGATCTTGTATACTTCAAACAAATCACCGCTCACTCTTCTAAACTCCAGTGGAAACAAGCCCAGTCTGTCCGACCTTTCCTCATAAGACAACCCACTCATTCCAGGTATCAATCCTTTGAACCGCCTCCAATGCATTATGGTGGTCAGTTTAGTTTTGGCACAGCGGTGACCGAGGTCGAATGAACAGACCTTGAAAACAAGTGGAACAGCTTGTGGTAGGATTTTATGGTAGGCTATGTAAATTTACCAAATGTTTATGACTTCAGGTTGTGGTTGAGATTTTTCAGAGGTTCCCCTTTTGCTTAAGTAACTTTCCTGACACCCAGGTCTGACAGTAAAATGAGTGCCAATAAGGTGAATCAGTTGGACAGAGCGTGAAATGGCAGTAACGTCTTGACTCACCATTGTCGCCCTTGAAAGGTCAATACATCTCTTCCCTCACAGTGGTGGTTTCTGGGGTGGAGGAAGTTGTACTGACCGATTCTGCTTACCCCCCCTTCATTTATTCTGAATCCCTCCTTATGGGGTTTCCTGCCATCAGTACCTATCTCATCTCTCCCTGACTTCAACCAAAAACACCTCAATGATCTGTGAATCTGCCCAGGCATCCCTCCTACTGCTGATTCTCTAAAGATTGCTGTTACTTCAGGCATTCTTTCAGTTGCACTTCGAGCTTCTGAAAAAGTGATGTCCACCTTTAACTGGCTGCACTTTTTAAAGACTGCACCAACACTGTACCTCCTTTGCTTCATATGTTAATAAACTAGCCAGAAGCTGTATTACTGCTTCTAAGCCACCTTGCCTAGATAATGAGGGCTTCAGGACAAAAAAGCAGTGGGTTAGAGGTGGAGTCGCCTGGGTGGTCTTATGCCCTCCCAAACCTGCAACCTCTACCACCTAGAAGAACAAAGGCAGCAGGACACCATCAACTGCAAGTTCCCCTCCAAGACACGCATCATGTTGACTTGAACTATGTTACCATTTTCTTACTGTCACTGGGTCAAAATCATGGAACTTCCTTCCTAACAGGACTGTTGGGCAACCTATACCACAAGGACAGCAGCAGTTGAAGAAGGTACCTTCTCGCCACCTTGTCAAGGACAAATGGGAATGGTCAGCACAGCGATGCTCACGTCAATGGATAAATACATAAATAAATGAAAATACAAGATGACATTAGGAAACTTGCAGAATGGGCAGTTTGGTACGAAAAATAGAAACATCATGTATACCTTAGAAAATAATAAACTGAAGTAGAAGGGCAAAAGGATATGGGGATACAAGTGAAAAAGCATTAAAAAGAGCATTCCCGGCCAGTTAAACAATTAAAAATGTTAATAAAATACTGGGATTTATTTCTAGTGATATAGTGGTGTGTAATAACACATTTGAAGCAGAAGTTGGTGAAACAAAGTCTGGATTTAGACCAGGTGCAGGAACAAGAGAGTGAATATTTAACTTCAGAACAATCTTCAATAAATATCTAGAAGTGAACAAGAACATTTACATATGCTTCATAGACTGAAAAAACATTCAATTGTGTTTATCAGCAAAAATTATAGACATGTTGCCGAAATGTGACATTGACAGTACGGATGTGAGATTTATCCAGAGTCAATATTGGGACCAACTAGCAAGCATCAGGCTGGAAGGGGGACAATCAGATGTTTCAAGTGAAGAGAGGAGTATGACAAGGCTGTGTACGGTCACCAAAATTCTTCAACCTGTACACAGAACCACTATTTAGAGATAAACTTCCAGCGGTAAAAATTGGAGGCAAGAACATAAAGAGGCTGATGACACCCGTAGGATCAGAAGAGGCCCTACAAAATATCGTGGATCAAATAAAATCCAGAAGTTTAGAATATCGATTGAGTCTGAACATCAAAAAGGCAAAAGCAATGGTAGCTAGAAGAAATATATTAAAAGAAACTAAAGTGAAGATTGAAGTGGACGGTGTCACACAGAAACAAGTGGTTAAGTTTGTCTATTTAGGACAAAGGATAACAGAGGATGCTAGATGCGATACCAAAGTGAAAGAAGGATAAAGGTTACCAGAAGTAATTTTGTGAAGATGAAGGATGTTAACAACAAGAAAACTCAAGCTTAAAACAAGGGAAAAGCTCATAAGATGCTACATTTTATCCACTTTCCTGTGTGCCTCAGAAACCTGGACAATAAGTAATGATCTGTGGAAGAAATTAAAGGCCTTTGAAATGCGGAAGCTAAAGACAGGTGCTAAATATTCCATATACAGACTATGAGAAAATGAAGAGCTACTTGAAATTGCAAGATCTTAAAGAACTCTAAAAGATGACATCCAGAAAAGAAAACGTCGGTATTTCGGCCATTTGATCAGAGCTGAAAAGCCATAGAGATTTCTTCTGGAGGGCAAAGTGGAGGACAGCAGGAAGAGGGCATAGTTGGATGATGGCTCTCACAGAGTGGTTGCAGATGAGCTACAGTAGATGTGCGAGGATGGTGTAAGACAGACGGGAGTGGCATATCATGACAGCAGATCTCCTGGCAGGAGTAGCTACAAGCAACAACAGGAGCAGAATTCAAAAGTAACGAAGTTATGTTAACTTTGCATAGGACCCTTGTCAATCTCTGCTTCCCTGCACAATTCATTCTATAGAACCACACTGAGAGGTTACGGTTATCAGGAAAGTTTGAACATGCTGGAGTTTTTTTTTTAGTAAAGAGAAAGTTTAGAGGTGACTTGATTGAGGTTTTAAAAATTATGAATGGGTTGAACAGCATAGATGCAGAGAGATGGTTCCATTTGTGGGAAAATCTAAATAGGGCCCATATACAAGACATCTAATCAAATAAGGTGAAATTTTAGAGAATGGTTCGAAAATGGTCAAGGCAAATAGCTTAGCTGATTTCAGATGGAAACCAGACAAGCACGTGAGAGGAAAGGGAACAGGTAAGTGTTTTGAAAGGCTGAGATGTTGTAGGTGAAATGAAAGGAATCTCATGAGGAGCACAAACATCAGCACAGATTAGTTGGGCCAAATGGCCAATTTCTGTGCTGTACATTCTATGTAATACTATGTAACACCAATTTCTAAGAACTTTCAATGCCTGTAGTTTCCTGTGACAGAGATACAAGTGGTTTCATCAATGATGTCTCTCCCACCCATATGCAACTATTGTATTTCTTTCATGAAAAAAAATGTGCCACTTATATTGCATCCATACTTTCTTGCTAAAATAATAATAATTTCTTGCTAATGTTTCATTCATAGAGAGACTCAAAGAAAGATAGAGGCAAATATTCAAATAGATACAAAGAATTCTTTTTTTTTAAATTGCTGGAACTCTGCAACAAGTCAGTCAATAGAAAGAGAAAATTAAATGAATACATCAGAGAGTAATAACTTCATCAAAACTGGCACAGTCAGGCCATAGAATCTGCAGAATAATGAATCTTCTATCTTTATTTCCTAATTGAAGAAGAGCCAAGTACAAGCTAAGGTTCAATTTGTACCTTATCCAAATGAACACCATTTTGGAATAATTTCAAACAATTTTCATATATTTCTCTATTCGAAAGATATTTTTAACCCATGCTACTAACTATCATTATGGGGAATCAACAGCTATGAAGTTAACCAAATTTCTCTTCAGAAATATATGATCGAAAGTATAAGAGCTTTGTCAGAAATGCACACTAACTAATCGCCAAAGAACAGGGGCCCAGATGATCAGGTCTCCAGGTAGTCAGAGACTGGATGTACCCCTAAGATATGCTACGGGAGCCCTCGGAAGTCCCAACATTTGAATTTCCAATGGGCAATTCCCCTGCTCCCTGGGCCCTCTGAGAAATCTCCAACTCTAAGTTAGATATTTCCGACTTACTTACGAGAATAGTTACCCAGGAAATGTTGGATAGGGTAAAACTTAAGCTAACCCCTGGGTAACTACAGAACTGGACTTTCCAATCACTCACAATGAGCCCCCAACTACCCCCACGATCCCCCTCACCGACTTCCACCTGACTCCTTGACTCCCCACAGACGCCCCAACTCCCTACTGACCCAGCCTGGCTAGCCCCCACCACTCAACTATCCCCGCCGGCCCTCTGACACCCCGCTTGACCACCCGATTACCGCCACCGCTCCCAATTCCCTGGCCCAACCTGACCAGCCCCACTACCAGACACCCCTGACTTAATTTCCCCCTGAGACAACCTGTCTATTCCCCCAACACCAGACTACCCCTCCAACCCCTGACTCCCCCTTGACCACCTGGCTTCTGCCACTGACACCCCAACTTGCCCGAACTCATCACCTTACCCACCTTACCTACTTGCCTTACCCCCTTATCCACCCCGTCCTTTACTCATTCTACCTCTTAACCACTTACTTCACCCACCCTGCCCCCTCACTCACTTATCTTGTCCATCCTAGCCTCTCACCTACCCTACCCCTTACTGTTTTAAGGTGTTGGGTGTAGTTTGTTAGGTCTTATTAAGGTATTTGTAGTCTTAGGTAGTTCACCAGTAAATATTTATTAACTACTAGAAAGTATATACATAGGTACAGTAAAGGTCCAAGCTAGGAGCCGTCTCCATGCTTGCTTCTACACACGGCTCTGTCCAACATTACACTGGCCCCCAGGTGCAGGTCATGTGTTCTGTTACATCACTGTGTGGGTGGTGCTGTACTCAGTCCCAAATTAACCCATTATGTGTCAGACCCTTATACTGCAGCCCCCCCCCCCCCAAGTCCCCCAAGTCTTTATCCAATGTATTTACATGTTATCCCACTTTACCCCATGTATTTACATCATTATTACTACCCCATCTCCCCCCTCAAGTCTCTGAGCTCATAGGTTCAAGCAGTCTGGAGGTCTTATAACCCTTCCATATCTTGTTCTCACTACTGCCAGAGGAGTGTGGTAGGCTCTGTCGCTGCAGGTAAACTTTGTTGAATTGCAGGTTGTTCTGGCATCTGGGTGGCTCTTCATCCTCTTGTCCCATTCCTTGGCATTTAATGACTCTTCTACAGGGCATACACACCAAAGTGTATTTTTCTGTCTGTTCAGAGTTGGAAATAGGAGTTCTGACTCTGAATGGAAAATTCTGTTGGGTAAAGATATCACCTTACCTGTGGAAGATATGCTAATTCAAAGATTAATGCCAAAGCTCAACTTTTCACAGCTAAGGAGAGTTACAAGATAGATTTATATGTTTTCTTTACACTAGTTGATTTTATCCAGATACTTATGAATGAATCATAAAATATTTCAATGGTTACTGTGCCTTTTCACCTACAGTAGCATTCTGAATAATAGAGCATTCCGATTGATTGCTTCATGGGTCTTAGTGAAGTATTTCATTATTTAATTGGTATTAGTAAGACGGCTTTAAATATCACAATCCAGGTATTTTGTAGGGTGTTAGCTAGATTTATGGTGATGCGTTTTAAAACCATTGAATCATGGGGTGTCACAGCACAGGAGGAGGCCATTCAGCCCATCATGACCATGCCAGCTCTTTATAAGGATTACTCAGCTAGTCCTACTCCCTTGCCTTTTCCCTGTGCCATGCAAAACGTAATTATCCAACTTGGGAATGATTTTAATGTCAAGGGAGATTTGTGCAAGTGAGTAACACAGTCACCAGCCTAAGTTTCAGGCCTGAGATAATTAGCTCCCGAAATTTATTTACATACTTTCAGTTCACCTCCCGATATATTTCAGGCAGGCAGAAGGTGCAGGGAGCAGGCCGGTCTTTGGCCACTCAGCAACTTGCAAGTTAAAGAGGGAGGACAAGGGTTTTGCAGAGCATCTTGTGGTACAGACGGTGTGAGGCGCTGTGGGGTGCTGATGAGTACTTGACAAATGATGCTGCGACTTCCCTTGCGGGACTTGCAGGCAGAGGGGGACTTTGCTTCTCTAGGCCCCACAGAGGGGACCATCACCCATCCCCTCCCCAGTGGCTGACCTGCTCCAGGCTAGCAGGGAAAACACAGTGGCTTTCTCACACAGACCCAGTTAAAATGCCATTGTGATCCAATTGGCGCCGTATAGGGCCCCAGTTATCATTGATGCAGGAAGTCGTCAGCTGAGCAAAACCATTAATAATGGGTAGAATCATCCCAGATTTGCACTAAGTGCGATAGTGGGCGGGAAAAAGAATGCTTTACCCGCCAACCGCAATGGGGGCTTTTCACGTTGTCTTGTCCCAATCCCACCTCATTAATAATGCATTCCCGGGAAAGATGTCGTTTCCCTCCGTGCCATCATCTTGCCACTTCCTCACACCAAGTGCCATATTTAAAGTGCAGCCAAGCATGCACCTCTCAGTGCTTCCAGCCCAGGACTGCTGCACAGAAGACATGGCCCCGCAAGGCAAGAAGACTGCAGCCTCCCAATTCAGTGATGCATCCCTGGAATGCCTTTTGGATGGCCTAGAGGCCCACCGTGATGTCCTCTACCCCCACTCTGGCTTGGTAGGCAATGGCAGTGGTGATCAGTGCCAATGCTGAACAGAAGAGGTTGGCCATCCAATGCAGAAAGTGGATGAATAATGTCATCTGTGACACCGGGGTAAGGCAACCATCTTATCACTCTAAACTCACGCACTCAAGCCCATCACACATTCATTGGCATCTCACTCATTGCCAGCTGAAGGGACATCGTCACACACTCTCTCACACACACACCCACATCTTCATCTGGCCTCATCTCCTTTGGAGGCTGCCTCCTCAGCCCTCACCATCTTGAGGCCACTTGCGCAGGTCAACGTGCACCCACAAACACACCCTGGGTTACCCACCTTCCCCAGTACAGCCCTTGCCCTGCAGGCTCTTCCCTTGCCTGAGACCACTTCTCCCCCTTTCCCAAGCAAGCCCCAGCCCTGCAACCATTGAAAAGCCACTTCACCTTCTGGCTGATCTGGTAGATAGAGACCTACCCATGAGCCCCCTAAAAGTGATGTGGTTCTGCCTGTGAAGCCTGGCGCTAATGACTGCGAGTGCTGCCCGAAGCAAGGTAGGCAAATAAACCTCGAATTCCCAAGCAAAATGCAGCTTGTCAGGAGCACGCACTTATGTTCAGTCGTAAAACACGTCAATGTGCAATGTCGCTGATGTGCTTAGATGATCCAGCGGTTGGGGGATGATTCTGGCTAGCTGGGCTTATAATGATATGCAGATGCATTACAATGAAGTTCCCGATGTCCAACAGTGGGAAATGCAGCCCGCCATTGACGGGCAGAGCGGACAACTGCAAACTGGTTTCACAACGTCCTGAAATCGGTTTTTGGCCTTCTCGTCATATTGTCCGCTCATGCCGCCAAACACGCCCTACAACGGGCACAGAAAATCCCACCCAATGAAACGGGAAATGAAGCCACTCCATGCTCCCCAAGCAGCGAATTTTAAAACTCACTCCAACATTTTTAATAATGCAATCGTCTAATCATGGTATAAACAGAGTAACTTGAAAGAACTTTTTGCTGTGGTTTTGGTCAAAGTTCCATAATGGGCAAAGTATGTTAAATATTTGAGCATTTAATTAGTGCAGAGCTCGTTGGTTTAGACTACACTAATCGCCACCTGTTATATGTTACATGCTGCTAACGGATATGCAATAATATTTTCAAAAATTCATAAACATGAACATTTGTTGTGAGCTTGGGGCCTTTATTGTTATAAACAACCAATTTACATTGGAAAAGTAACCTGGTAAAGGACAAAGGGTCGACTTTTGAATTAGAACTCTGGGGATTTGCCAAGTGATATTGTGCTTCTTCCCTTTCTTCCTGGTTGGTATACCACCAAAGAACAAAATTCCATATACATTAGAAATCTGTAGAAACAAACTGTTGACACATTCTAAATATATATTGAATCAAATTTAATTTCTTGTCCTTTGTTCCTGCTGTAGTTGTTATGCGTGGAATTACCCCAGTTATATGTGAGCTACTTATAGCCAATATGTCTGTCCTGATCTACTTAAAGATGATAACAAGATTCTATAGGTGTGACTTTGACTCTGCCTGCTTAGGGGAAGCTGGGGTGGGGGGGAAGCTGGGGGAGGCAGGCAGTTAAAAAGAGACTCAACAACCAATATCCCATTCTCTCCTTCCAGGCTGCCAATATAATCCCTACTGCCAAGATTGATGGCAATGCAGAAGATTGGGGAGTTGCAACTGCACCTGACAAGATAGAGGTGATTTAAAGGTCTCAGAAGAAAATAGCAAATACTTTTTAGGCCTAAACTAAATCCAAGGTGCTTGACGTCCAAGGATAGGAACCAACTACCAGGCCCTGACACTCCATGCAGTGGCTTGGGAGCTTAACCAACCTTATGCCAGTGACACCCAGTACCCTTATCCTGGCAGTCCCAGGCATGGCAAGAGACAGGGGCAGTAAGCAGGAAACTCCAGTAGTTTTCTGCTAAATACATTGAGCAGAATCATCCCAGATTTGCACTAGGTGCGGTAGCGAGCGGGTAAAATGACCCTTTAATCGCTGGCCGCAATGACAGCTTTTCACCCCGTATCGTCCCAAGCCTGCCGCATTAATTACGCATTCCCAGGAAACACCTCGCTTCCATGGCGGGTGGGCTCTCATTTGCCCATCACGCCATCACCTCGCTGCTTCATCGCGCTGGGTGCCATATTTAAATTAGAGCCGCGTGCACACCTCTCAGTGCTTCCAGCCCACGACTGCTGCAAAGAAGACATGGCCCTGAAAGGCAAGAAGACTGCAGCCCCCGAGTTCAATGATACATCCCTCGAGTGCCTTTAGGATGCAGTAGACACCCTCTGTACCTGTACCCCACTCCGGCCGCAGACTGGGCAGCAAACTCACTCTGTCTTGGGAAGCGTTGGCAATGGTGATCAGTGCCAATGCCCTGCAAAAGAGGACAGTCACCCAGTGTCACAAGATTTCCTCCGTTCCGCCAGGGTAAGTCATTCTTCCCCATCACTTTCAACTCACACACTCACAAACCCATCACACATCCACAGGAATCTCACTCACTGCCAGTTCAAGGGACATCACCATTCACTCTCTCACACACACCTTCATTGTCTTCATCCCGTCCGTGGGACCACACATGCCAGGAATAATTATCATCTGGTCTGACAAGTGTCCTGCTTACATTCTCTCCAATGCTATTTATGCAGGACAAGCTGGCACACAACAACAGGGAGAAGTCGCTTACCTTTGGAGGAATGTCTGAAATCAAGGTCCTCACGGACTTTGAAAACAGAGCCATCCAGCTGGCCGGTGAGGATCTGGACCTTTCCTGTGCTGACGGTGAGGTCGGCGCTGCTCTACCAAGTGAGGATCCAGCAGTGCAACATCCATCAGACAACCATGCCATGAGTGATGTGTCCTGTTTCACAGGCCACTGCCATGCACTAATTATCTCTCCTTGCTTTCGCAAACACATCTGCCAAATAGCTGACGAGTCCACGACCCAAGTCCTCCAATCAAGCCCCGAAGAAACCTCTGAAGAGGAATCTGAAGACACCCTCCTTGAAGTCCCGTCACAGCGCTTACCCACACCCTCCACCAGCGCGGAGGCACACAACTTAGTGGGGCCTAAATCTAGAGCAGGCTTTGGTTCACAATCTGGTGGTCACCGCACGGACACACGTCCACAACAAGAGGAGACAAGTTTGGCAGAGCTCCCTGGCACTCGGAGGCCTGTTGGGGATCAGGCATCTGTGAGGTCCGAGTCAGATGACGAGCCTCTGGATTTGGCCTTCCAACTCATCCTGGAGAGTCAGCAGAAGGCGTGGGAACATCACGCAGAGCTGTTGGAAGTCCTCAACAGAGTGGCTTGCAAGTCGGAGGAGAGTGTCAGCCTGCCCTCTGATGAAGTGGTGCCCACATGTGCGTGTACGGAGGTCTCCATGGGGAGGATGGCAGACACCATGGAGACCCTGGCCCAGCAGAATGCGGAGATGTGTGCAAAATGGCACTCCATCGTAGGAGCCATGGGTGAGTTCCTGCAGTGGCAACGCGAGAGGGAAACGGGGCATCCCTCCAGGTGCTCCTTCCCCTCAAGGAGTCAGGCAGGGGCCCCCAGGCGCCCGAAGCGAAGAGGAGCAACAGTTGGACACCCCTGGGTCACCCATCCAAGAATCTCAGAGGCTGTCCTTTCCCTCCAAGTCCCCTTTGCATCCGCCCCCCCCCCCCCCCCCCCCCGCAACATCGTCCTCTGTCACCACAGAGGGAGCAGCCGGCCAATGAGTGATTCTGGAGGGAGAAGTGTGTGTGTGGCAGGACCTTTCTGAGCCTTGTGCAAGCACGCTCACACACACATGGATCTTTCACGTATCACACTCACCACAATGTCCTGAGCATTTTAAATGCTGCCCGCTGGGGTTCACTTTCAGTTGTCCATCTGAGCTGACCTGCATCTCCGCCCATCCACTGATCACACTCCCTGATCTCACCCACCACGACTGTCGTTTCACTCTGATTTAGACAGCATGGTCTGGATTCACTTTTTCGTAAGCTCCCCCATTTTTTCCCCTCCCCCAATCACCCATTTTCTTTCCCAGTTGTCCTCCCAGGCATCACCTTACACGTGCCCTCCGTGACCAACCAGCAACAACCCTCTTTCTTCGGGGACGTCCAGGTGAATGTGCACGTTCCCATCCTTTCTGAAAATCCCACCCCCATTCACATTCACCTCTTCAACCTCCTCCCTCCCACCCCCAGGGTCCATGTCTGCCTCCGAGGCCCCACCAACTACCATGGCATCCATTCTACAGTTGAACCCTCATTCTCCCACACTACCGCATCACTGCCCCCCTTGGTCATTCTCCCCAATCCATGCCCACCCTCATACCACGCCCACCCTCAGTTCACTCCCCAGGAGGCAGTCATGGACCCATCAGACCCCTCCCTTGCACATTCACCTGGACATCCTCCCCTCCAGACCCCTTCGCCCCTGGAACCTCTTCCCCCCTCTGGACACCCTCCCCCCCAGAACCCCTCCCCTCCCCAGAACCCCTTCCCCCCTGGAACCCTTTCCCCCTTCCCTCTCCCCATAGTCTTCCCATGAACCCCACCACCACCCCACCCCCGACTACACCTCTGCTTATCCCTTCCCCCTTACTGACTCCCTCAGACATCCTTACTTCTTCCTCCAACTTCAGTCCTAGCCATCACCGACTCCTTCCTCCAGACTTAACTCTTCCTCCAGCTCACTTCTTCCCCCTACCTGACTCCCTCAGACACCCTAATTTCTTCTTCCAGTTTTACTCCTTCCCCATTCCCAACTCCTTCCTCCACCTTTACTTCTTCCTCCGCCCTTACTCAGTTCCCTTTCTGCACTCCTTCCCCCCTCCGAACTCCTTACCCCTCCAAAATCCTTCCCTTAAACCTTCCACCCACCTTACACCTACCTCCCCAGTTGCCATCTTCTCCCCCGTTACCCCCTCCTCTCCCGTACCCCCCCCTCCACAACCTCACCCCCTGACACCTTCATTCCCCCACTCCCAACCTCACCCCCGCTGACACCATCATTCCTCCCCTCCAAACCTCACCCTTCGACATCAATGACATCGATAGAACTAGAAAAGAGGTTCTGCTGAAAGAATTTGAACAGTTAGGAGCTAAATTAAAAAGCAGAAGCTCCAAGATAATAATCTCGGGATTACTACCTGAGCCACAAGCAAACTGGCATAGAGGTTACAAATAGAGGCTAATAGGTATGATCTTATAGCCATTACGGAGATTTAGTTACAAGGAGATCAAAGCTGGGAACTAAATATTCAAGGATATGTGACTTTTCGAAAGGAAAAGCAGGAAGGAAAGGGTGGTGGGGTAGCTTTGTTAGTACCAGATGGAATAAGTATGATAGAAAGAAATGACCTTGGATCGGAAGATGTAGAATCCACATGGGTGGAGGTAAGAAATAACAAGGGGAAGAAGACATTGGTGGGAGTAGTCTAGAGGCCCCCTAACAATAGCTATAATGTAGGACAGAGAATAAATCAGGAGATAATGAAGGCATGTAAAAAAGGAAGTACATTACTCATGGGTGACTTTAATCTTCATGTCAATTGGGAAAATCAAATTGGCCGAGGTAGCCATGAGGAAGAATTCCTAGAATGTATTTGAGAGAGTTTCCTAGCCCAATATGTTGTGGATCCAACCAGGGATCAGGCTATTTTGGATCTGGTAATGTGTAATGAGGCAGGTTTAATGAATGATATCAGAGTAAAAGGTCTCCGAGGAAACAGTGACCATAACATCGTAGAGTTTAGCATTCAGTTTGAGAGTGAGAAACTTGGGTTGGAAACAATGGTGCCAAACTTAAATAATGGTAATTCCAAAGGAATGAAGGCAGAGTTGGCTGGAGTCGACTGGGGAAGGAATTTATCAGAAAAGACAGTTGATGAACAATGGCAGACATTTAAGAAAATAGTTCATGACTCACAACAAAGATGTATCCCAGTGAGGAAGAAGGATTCTAGGAAGGGGATAAACCAACCATGGTTAGCCAAGTAAGTTAAGGATAGTTTC
The DNA here is from genome assembly GCF_964194155.1 of Cetorhinus maximus. Classification (NCBI taxonomy): domain Eukaryota; kingdom Metazoa; phylum Chordata; class Chondrichthyes; order Lamniformes; family Cetorhinidae; genus Cetorhinus; species Cetorhinus maximus. The sequence continues at coordinate 11,991,500 of NC_135883.1, read as the reverse complement.
AAATTGAAAGAAAAAACATACAATGTGACCAAGATTAGTGGGAAAGTTTTAAAAACCAACAAAAGATGAGCAAAAAAAAATAAAGAGGGAGAAAATAAACTTTGAGGGTAAACTAGCAAGTAATATAAAAACGGACAGTAAGAGCTTCTTTAAATATATAAAAAGGAAGAAAGGCACCAAAGTGAACATAGGCCCCTTAGGGAAGAGGCTGGGGAAATAATAATGGGAAACCATGAAATGACGGAGGAGTTGAATTAATACTTCGTATCAGTCTTCACAGTAGAAGACACTAATAGCATTACAAAAATACTAAATAATCAAGGGGCAAAAGGGGTGGAGGAAATAAATACAATAACTATCATTAAAGAAAAAGTACTAGGGAAACTAATGGGGCTAAAGGCCGATAAGTCACCTGGACCTGATGGGTTGCATCCTAGAATATTAAAGGAAGTAGCTCCAGAGATAGTGGATGCACTGGTAATAATCTCCCAAGAATCCTTATATCCTGGAAAATTCCCAGAAGATTGGAAAACTGCCAATGTAATGCCCTTATTCAAAAAAGGAGGTAGACAAAAATAGGTAACTATAGGCCAGTTAGCTTAACATCTGTCATTTGGAAAATGTTAGAATCTATTATAAAGGATGTAAGAGCAGGGCATTTAGAAATACATAATACAATCAAGCAGAGTCAGCATGGCTTCATGAAGGAGAAATCATGCCTGACAAATTTATTAGAATTCTTTGAATAGGTAACAAGCGGGATAGATAAAGGGAAACCAGTAGATGTAATGTATTTGGATTTCCAAAAGGCATTCGATAAGGTACAGCACATAAGGCTACTTAATAAGGTAAGAGCCCATGGTGTTGGGGATAGTATATTAACATAGATAGAGGACTGGCTAACTAATGGAAGACAGAGGGTTGGGATAAGGGGGGCACTTTCAGGATGGCAACCTGTAATTAGTGGAGTGCCGCAGGTATCAGTGCTGGGGCCACAATTATTTATAATATATATTAATGACTTGGATGAGGGAGGTGAATATGCTATCACCAAGTTTGCGGATGACATACAAATAGGTGGAAGGGCAAGTGGTGAGGATGACAAAGAGTCTACAGAGGGATGTAAACAGGTTAAGTGAGTAGGCAAAATCTTACCAGATGGAATATAATGTGGGAAAATGCGAGGTTATGCACTTTGGCAGGAAGAATAGAGGAGCTGGATATTATTTAAATGGAGAAAGACCGCAGAAAGCTGCTGCACAGAGGGATTTGGGGGGTCCTCATACATGAATCACAAAAAGCTAGCATACAAGTTCAACAGGTATTAGGGAAGGCAAATGGAATGTTGGCCTTTATTTCAAAGGGAATGGAGTATAAAAAGAGGGAAGTTTTGCTGAAACTATACAAGGCACTTGTTAGACCACACCTACAATGCTGTGAACAGCTTTGGCCCCCGTATCTAAGGAAAGATATACTGGCATTGGAGGCAGTCCAGAGAAGGTTCACTAGGTTGACCCCAGGTATGGAGGGATTTTCTTATGAGGAGGGGTTGAGTAGGTTGGGCCTGTACTCATTGAAGTTTAAAATAATGAGAGGCGACCTTATTGAAACATGTAAGATTCTTAGGGGACTTGACAGGGTAGACACTGAGAGGTTGTTTCCCCTTGTGGGAGAGTCTAAGACTAGAGGGCATAATCTCAGAGTAAGGGGTTGCCCATTTAAGACAGAGATGAGGAGGAATTTCTTCTCCCAGAGGGTAGTTAGTCCGTGAAATTCTGTACCACAGAGGGCTATAGAGGTTGGGTCGTTAAGTATATTCAAGGCTGTGATAGGCAGATTTTTAATCAGTAAGGGAATTAAGGGTTATGGGGAAAAGGTAGAAAAGTGGAGTTGAGGATTATCAGATCAGCCACTCGATGGGCCAAATGGCCTACTGCTGCTCCTACGTCTTGTGCTCTTATTCCCCCTTTCCCAACCTCAGCACCCCTGAAACCTTCATTCCCCCCCTCCCAACCTCACCCCCGACACCTTCATTCCCCCCCTCCCAACCTCACCCCCGACACCTTCATTCCCCCCCTCCCAATCTCACCCCCCCGACACCTTCATTCCCACCCTCCCAACCTCACCCCCTGACACCTTTATTCCCCCCTCCCAACCTCGCCCCCCTCCAACATGTCTTCCTCTTCCAGTCAATCTTAGACCTTCCTCTCCCACCCCGTCGGCCATCATCCACTGTGAGCATCAACGGTGACTTTCCAACTTCCATGAGCTGCTTCGCAGCAGAGCCATGTCCATGAGAATCCACCCAGCATGCCATAGACGTTCCTGTAGTGTGTGACATCGGGATCCAGCATCTTCTCTTCAGATGCCTGCCATGCGAGCAAGGCCCTGGGGGTAAGTCCTGACTTCTGTACATCACACTCGTCAAGACGAGTTCTACAGTGGCGCATTTTCCCGCCGATGTGGGTGGATGATCCAGCGGTGGGGGATTGGGCAGGCTGGCCTTATCATGGTATGCTGATCTATTACAATGAGGTTTCCGATGTCCGATGGCGGGGAACGCGGCCCGCCATTGACGAGATGAGTGGATGATTGCAAACTGGTTTCACGGCATTGTGAAACCGATTTTTGGCCTTCTCGCCATTTTGTCCATTCACACCACTGAATACACCTAACGCCAGCGGGCACGGACAGTTCCGCCCAACGTTTAAACACATGATGGGTCACAGTCGTGGAAAACATTTTTAAATGCCCTCCATTTATGACCTGGTGCTTCAGGACACTTTCAAAACACAATAACATTTTAATCTTCATTCCTTCATTTCCTTCATTCATTCAAATTAAGGTTTCCCTTCACTTTAGCCAGCAAATTTCTGACAACCTAAAATAACATACCTTTGTTTTTTTTTTATTCATTCATGAAATGTGAACATTGCTGTCACGGCCAGAATTTGTTACCCATCCCTAATGGCCATTGAGAAGGTGGTGGTGAGCTATTAGGAAGGGAGTTCCAGGGTTTTGATCCAGCAACGGTGAAGTAACAGTGATATAGTTCCAAGTCAGGGTGACTCTGAGGGAACTTGCAAATGATGGTGTTCCCATATGCCTGCTGCCCTTGCCCTTCTAGGTGGTAGAGGTCAGAGATTTGGAACATGCTACCGAAGGAGCCTTGGTGAGTTGTTGCTGTGCATCTTAAAGATGGTACACTGCTGTCACTATGCGCTAATGGTAGAGGGAGTGTATATATAAGATGATAGAGGGCATACCAATCAAGTGGGCTGCTTTGGACTAGATGGTGACAAATTTCTTGAGTGTTGTTAGTAGCTGTACTTATGCAGGCATGCAATGATCATATTCCTGACTCGAGCCTTGTAGATAGTGGGTAGGCTTTAGGGAGAGGGGAGGTGAGTTTTGTGTTGCAGAATTCCCAGCCTCTGACTTGCTATTATACCTGCTGTATTTACATGGCTGGCCGAGTTCAGTTTCTAATCAATGATAACACCGAGGATGTTGATGGACTGGGATTCAGCGATGGTAATCCCGCAAACATCAAGAGGAGATGGTTAGATTCTCTATTTTTGGAGATGGTCCTAGCCTGGCACTTGTGTGGCACAAATGTTACTTGCCATTTATCAGGCCAAACCTGATCTGTTCAGGTCTTGCTGCATGTAGGTATGGTTTGTTTCAGTGTCTGAGGAGTCATGAATGGTACTTAATACAGTGAAATCATCAGCAAACATTTCCACTTCTGACCTTATGTTGGAGGGAATATCTCTGCAAGCAGCTGAAGATGGTTGGGCTAAGGAAAATACCCTGAGGAACTTCTACAATGATGTCCTGGGACTGAGATGATTGACCTCCAACAAATATAACCATCTATTAACATATATCCAGAACAGCAGTGGTTCTCCGCCCTCTGGGAACTCCACTGTATACGTTCCTCCAGTCTGAAAACAACCATTCACTCTGTTTCCTGTCACTATGACAACTTTGTATCCATGGTGTCAATGTCCCTTTTATTCTATGGGCTTTAACTTTGCTGACAAGTCTGTTATGTGGCACTTTATCAAACAATTTATTTAAACATCTTTAACGTCCATAGGCGCAATCCTGAAAGGATAATAAAGTGGTTACTGAAATCTTAATAATAATAACAGCATGGAAACTTAAATGATTATGAGGACCCTTGTCCTGCATTCTGAGTTTGGCCTTCACTGATCAGCAGCTTCAGAAAGGATTTTACTTTTACAAGGTCTACAGAGGATAGGCAATTAATGTAAAATGGAACTGTGTTATAAATTGACTGCACTTGTACGACTTCCAAGCCTCCTTCCTAAAATCAATCTGAAACAGGGTGCAAAGTATAACAGTTCAGGATGATAGACAGCACCAAAAGAGGCTACAGACCTAATGCCTCTGAAGTGGGAAATTTGCTTTGTTCTAAGACTAAGCGCACGGTGTGGGGAAATGGTTTCTTTAAAGAAATTGTTTTATCTATTTACACCCTTTATATGAAATCCTGTTCTTTCTTTGAATCAATGGAAAATGACAGTTTGAGACCTGTGGTGCATCACCATAAAACAGACCTGGCATCCAGTTTAGTCAGTTCTCCGGAGAAACACATCAAAAAAACATGTGATAGATCCAAGGTTTTAATATCTGACTGATATGGTGATCTCACTTCAATTTAATTCGTTTTACTTCATTCCATTGGTTGGGATGTTGCCAGAATCATCACCACTTTGCCCTGCATTGTAGTCTCAAGAGACAAGAAGGCAGGATCCTGCCAACAAAAGCTTTCATGCTTTATGTCTTCCTGGTATAAATTAACCTACCTCCTCTGTTGCAAACATAGGAAGAGTACACTCGGCTCAGGTCCAAATCTCAGGCAGTATTGGCAAACCTGTATCCCTCATCTATAATAAGTGCCATGGGCAACATCTCAGTGCACAGCTGGCTGATCATTCTCAATATGTTCTATGCAGTCTTTGCCATGTTGGTAAAATTATTCTCAAGCCTGATGCTATATTAGATTTATTTCTTAGTTAATCCCGAGAACTGATTAGTGGTCAGTAAACCCTTGGGCTGTAGTGATCATTGCATAGTCAGATTTGGTACTGTATTAAAGGCTGGGGCCAAAAATAATAGCACAGAGGTGCATGACGTTAGGAGAGCACATTTTGAGTTATGGGAAAAGCTCCAGGGAAGATTAAGTGGGAAGTCGAACTAGAAAATAAACAGCAGAAGAAAACTGAAACATTTAAAAAACATTTTAAGGGATGTGGAATGGAAATCTATCCCTATGAGAAGCAGCAAGACCAAGATCACAACAGATAAGTAAGAGATCAAACCAAACCAAAATGCCAAACAAACATCTTTAACAGTGCTCCTGTATGAATAGGAATCTTTCAGTTATGGTTAAAATACACCTTGAAATGCCATCTTGAATGTTAACAGCTATAAGTAATAGAACGCAAATAACAGTGTCATAAAACTTGAAGAAAATACTTTCCTCAATGGTTGAATGGTTAAAGGGACCACAGATGTAACATTAATTGGTACAGGCCAACTTGAGTTCCCACAGTGTGCTGAGATAGCAGATCTCATTCAGGGCTGCAGGTGGAGGGTTGCTGCTGCTGCCCTCAGGTTCAAGGTTTAAGCAAGGGAAATGTGAGCCTGGTTCCCATATCACTGACAGCCTTTCAATGATCCCTGTTGAAAGTAATAACATTAAAAAGGAATAGCTGTAAAGGATGGAAATCTGAATTAAAGGCTGGAAACACTGGGAACATGCAATAGCTCAGTCAGCCTCTGGGAAGAGGGAAAAGCAGGTTTTGATGTTTGTGGCATGCATCCTTCTTCATTGCTGAAGGCTAAGAGGTAAACAAGCATCTTAGTATGGTCAGAAAAGCTGAAGAAAAAGGGGGACACTGAGGCAGAGAGAACCAAAAGATATCCCTATCTGAACACAAACTCACACCCTTTAGAAAGAACAATGGAATGTGAAAATAGTGGGGGCCAGAAAACACAGAGGAGGTTCACGTAAAACAAGAGAATGAGAAATAAACAAAAACAGAGAAAAGAAGACGGATGCAGCAGATATTAAATTAAACTAAAAGATTAAGTGAAACACTGTGCATAAAACCAATCAAAAGAAGAGGAAAATAACAGGTCCAAATCATGGGCTCAAACCAAACGTCTCCAACCAAATACCGAGCCACCTCCTCTCCTCCTGGACAATGGCAGACCTGCTCCACTGCTGAGAAGGATATAGAAAGGGTGGCTATAGTCTGAAGCTAATTAGGTCAATGTTGAGATCAGAAGGCAGCAGTGTGCCCAACAGAGTTGTGTCGAGTTTCATTGGAAGAGTGTAGGAGAGGGAGAGTTAAAGCGATGAGCCACAGCCCAGTCACATTTGACCTTGACCTAAGATCAGGAGACAAACAAACAGGATCAGTCCTGGCTGAAAGCTACAAGACCATTGGTGCGCTGGTTAAAAACACTGTCCTCTCAGCACTATGACCTGAGTTCAAATACAATCAGGATTGATGGGATGAATATTTCCATACTCTTTATCCCTTAAAGATCCTCAAAAAAAAAAATCAGTTGGGCAGCACAACCTGGTTTTCGGTGAATGTGGATTCAATTACTGGCAGCATTGTACAAGTTAACATTAAAATGTCAATGCTTGTAAAAAAAAAACAATAAGAAATGGAAATTAAGCCTTTGCCACCACACCTGGCTCCATATCTTTCAGAGCAAGTATTACAAGGTTTCAAATTAACCACAGACATTATTGCCTATGAACAATAGTTGGTAGCATTAGAGGACAAATGTTACAGGCCAACAATTACCAGGTCATTGCCTTGCTGCTCCAGAGCAGGGGTCCTGGCTTGGCAATGTCTGTCCCAGATGCCAAGGATGACATCATTTAAATGATTAGGGCAAGCCTGTGCCTGCATGGGTGCTACAGAGGTACCTGTCCCAAATGTCCCGAATATCCAGTGGAAAATCAGAAAGGCATTCTGCTGCTCTGATGATTAGATGCTTCATTACAACAAAGAAGAAGGACAAAAGCTTTTCAGCTTTTACGAGCCCTTATTGCAAGTTAGCTGATCCTTTCTGGCATTGATTTCCTTTGATGGAAAATTATAACGGGGCTCCGCATCTGCTCTCAGCTCCCGCTGGGCCTTAGTAAGATGTAATGGGCCCTAGGACACCCTCAGACATTCCCCCAAAGTTTTGCTAAGACATAAAAGGACCAACAGGTAAAACTCACCTGCCACCCCACTGATTGGGATTTAGGGGGAGATGCTCACTAAGGTGGAATCACACCGCATCCTGACTCTGATCCCCTCATAAAAGAACTCATGATGTGCATTGCCCCTCAGTGGAGGTGATGGGCAAGGTTTTGGGAAGCCAATATGGGGGCAAGGCCGCAGCCACGCAGGCTCGGGATTTCACACCGCCGGCTGGTGTGCCAGTTTGCCAGCGCCATCTCGCACCTGAGCCTTTTCGAGAAGGCCGGGCAAGTGGTGGGTAGCTGGTTAAGGCGATTATGGGGCCTATTAAGGCCCCTGTCTCGTGCTGACTGGAATTTTCCAGTTGGCCAATGGGCCCCACATTGCAGCTGAAACATAGCCAGCGAGAGGAGGTAGGCTCCAGGCAGAGATGCAGGTTCATCCCCTTAGGGAGCCCCGTACCCACCTTGGCTATTGAAGCACAGCCCACCTTGCCAGCTGCTGGTCCTCCTGTGGAGGGGTTGCCCCTCCTTGATCATGGCCTAGCAATTACGGTCATTTTTAAATCAATTTTTTTACCTGGTGGATCATCGATGGGGTAGTTTCAGTCTTTGTAATGTACGTTGGATACTTCAGTATCCTTTTTAGGAACAAGATAAAATATAAATAGACCTAGAGATGTCCACAGAGGAGGATGAAGACTGTTTTATTTTGCATATGGCCTTGCCTGTACTTTAATTTCTCCTTGGGTGGAAATTTCCCCCCCATCATGGGGGTTGTGCGGGGGAGGGCGCGGACCCGATCGGCGCCCCCCTATCGGGTCCACGCTGCCATTTTACGTGGGCGGGCCAATTAAGGCCTGCCCAGCATGACGCGCGCCCGGAAGCGCTGTGCGCTCCCTGTGCGGGCGGTGGGGGGGTGTTTTCCCTGAGTCGGGAGTGCGCTCTTTCGTGCGCGCAAAAGAGCACAGAAATCTCCCTGAGGTACAGAGGCGCCACAGGGAGACAAGTTTTAAGTTTTAAAAATTTTAATTAAAGAAAAAAAAATTTAACACATCCCCTCATGTGACAGTGTCACAGGAGCTGGGACATGCCAATGAACTTTAATGAAAACATTTATTTAATTTATAAACCCTTCACGAAACCTCATCCCCACCCTTGGATGAGGTTCCATGAAAAATGCAAAGGCCGCCTGGGCTCTTCGCCTGCCCCCCACCAACCTGGAAGGTTGGACAGGCAGCTTTCCCGATAGGGTTAGTTAGTTAATTAATGGTCTCAACAGGCCTTTGACAGTTTGGCGGGCGCACAGCCAACTCAGCTGCGCACCCGCTGAACTGAAAATCTAAATGACGCACGGTGACGTCGGGACACACGCCTCAGCGAGCGGGGGTGGGGCCCTGTCTCCGAGCCGAAGATTCAGTACGTTACGGTGGAGTTGTTTTGCACTAAATGGCGCCAAAAGACTGGCACCAACAGAAAAGAGGCATAAAAGCTACCTTAATCTTGCTGTCCCAGTCACGATCATAATATTTTGATCATGCAATATTCTTTTGCCATAAGCAGAAGTTATTGCAGTCCATTGCATTTGATTATTCTGATGTTTAGTTTACATTTAATGCTTGTATAAATTCAGAGTGCTGACTGACCTAGTTGCTAGTACACCGAAATGTATTCTCTAATTTCTACATTGATGAAGCAGTGAAGTAAGATAATGACTTCATTTTTCAACATCGTAAAAAACTGTCACGAAGCCTGTTGAGCCCAATTAACGTGGCACTATAAACAACCCTTGTTTGTGATCCAGCTGATAGCTACTGTGGAAAATTGAAAAACAGTGTGATACTGTTTCACATGCTACTTACAGCTTCACTCAAAAATGGTGGAGGTTGTTCACTCGTTCAAAAGCACAGATGTTCCTCTTCTTTTTCCTGCAACAACTGTGGTTCACTGCAAGAATGAACAACACTGAATATTTTTGTCAGAGCTAATAGACAGGAGTTAAGAGTTTATTTGATGTAAAAACACAGACTGAAACCACTCTTAAAATAAAATAAAACCTAGCAGAAACTTCAAGGTGCTTTAATTTGCCAGCGACACATATTGTTAGGTGGTTGTTATTCTGTTACCTAAACAGGCACTGACTGAAATCTGCACTAACCCACTAATTTCAGGAAAAGGTGATCTTAGCAAGATTTTAAACTACCGCAAATGCTATTAAACACTTTTTCCTATTGCTGTTTCACTAAAATGTTGATTTTCATTTCAGAAAGTGCTGATTTGTTACGCAAACGCACCGTGTGATTATTACTTACTTAGTTATTTAACCATCAAAGCAAAATAAAATTCCAACAATGATGTGACGTACAGAAGGACAAATTAAAGATTCCATTTAATCCTTTTGTTTTGGTAGCAAACCCCAACTTTCTAGGACCCGTGTAATTTGTCCCCAGATCTGTAGTTATATTCCTCATTATCACATGTGCCTAGAAGCCAGTGCCTGACCTTATAGAAAGAGCTGGATGGAAACAGAGTTAAGAAATAGCACAAGTGTCTTGCTGTGGTAATTTTCTGTTTCCAGTTTTAAAAATGATAGGTGCTCAGGTCTGTCTACAGATAAAGGTCCCTTATCTGAGTTTATTTGACTTTTAACTATACTATAGAAGTCAGACAAAGCAAACATTTGGGTCATTCAGGAAAAATACACAAGGGAAGGGGAGGGGGGAAGATTATGGTTTCTTGAGAGAAATGGTGAATTAGAACATAACATAAGAACTAGGAGCAGGAGTAGGCAATTCAGCCCCTCGAGCCTGCCCCGCCATTCATTACGATCATGGCTGATCTCATATCGGCCTCAACTCCAATTTCCCGCCCTCTCCCCATAACCTTTCAACCCGTTACTAATTAAAAATCTGTCTATCTCCTCCTTAATTTATTCAGCATCCCGGCATCCACTGCACTCTGAGGTAATGAATTCCACAGATTCACGACCCTTTGAGAAAAGTAATTCCTCCATATCTCTGATTTAAATCTACCACCCCTGATCCTAAAACTATGGCCTAGAATGCCCCAGAAGGGGAAATATTCACTCCACGTCTACTTTAGCATCTTATATACCTCAATTAGATCTCCTCTCATCCTTCTAAGCTCTAGTGAGTATAGGCCTAAACTGCTCAATCTCTCCTCATAAGACAAGCCCCGCATCTCTGGAATCAATCTAGTGAACCTCCTCTGAACCGCCTCCAGTGCAACTACATCCTTCCTCAAGTAAGGGTTTGAAGTGTGTCAATTCTTCCTATCAATAATCCTGGCCATGCCAATTGATGGTGATTTCATGTTCCCAGGATTTTGGCATATCACTGAAACACTATGGCCATAGAATTCAGGTGCACCACTCGGCCACCAGATGTAAGACAGGGTAGAACGTCCACCCACTTTGACATTTTGCTCTTGGTTCTGCCCTAAGTGGCAGAGACAGGTTATTTGAACATGGTGAGATGTGCAAATCAAGCATGCAGCACCTCATATACACTGAAGATTGCGGGGGTGGGGAGGGGGGCGGTGGTGGAGGGTGGTGACTGGGTGGAGAGTTGGGGGGTGTCGTTGTCAGAAAACTCCTGCAGAGGTAGGAAATATTGTCTCCAAGGTGCCTTAAATAGCTGGCGAAGGGAGAAACTGGAACTGGCACCTGCAGCAGAAGGTCAAACCTGCTGCTATTACTTAATGGGGGCATGGCAGACCAGCGGGAGCATGTAATTTGAACAAGAAGAAGGGTAATGAGATAGGAGAGATGAACAGCACCATTCAGGGAGTTGGATCTGGATGTCTCCTTACAGAGACTGGAAGCAGTAGGGATGGTCTGTTTAGGCCATAAACCAGACGGTCTCTAAGAATGTGGTATGCTGTCTACAAAGGGAGGTGGCTATAACAGTGAATCCCACCATCTCAAAAATCAAACGCTTCTTTGCAGTGCAGAAGAAATTAGATAATCTCATCAGAACAACCAATGCAATCTGCTTAGTTTCACTGACTGGCCCTTGCAAGTTTTCTATATGTGTTCATTCCCTACCTCATAATATTATACTTTTGGAGGTCAATTCCATAGTTTGCAAATGGAAAAATGTTTTCTCTTCTGTGAGCATCACGAGCTCACATGTATGTCTGTTCTTGATTTTTGCCTTTCGAATGATCCAAAGTGTCAAACTATTTTAACAGAAGAGTCTGCCTAGACTTTTCTGTGACACTCACGTCTTTTCTTTCTTGTAGAAGAAGCTGGTCTATAGTTGATAAGAATGGGTAATTGTGCCCCAAAAATAAACTGTTCACGAGGAAGAACCTTTAAAGATCCTGGGGAGTTATGCAGCCAAATCTATTGGAGATGGAGATGTAAGGCTGCTGCACCTGTAATTTGCCTGTGCAGGAGCGCAACACACTGCACCCACTTTCAAAAGCTACAGAAGAGCTATTACAAAAAGAAAAGAAAAATACTGCACAAGCCAGAAATCTGAAATTATATAAATGCTAGAAATACTCAACAGACCAGGCAGCATCTGTGGGAAGAGAATGGGGTTAACATTTCGGGTCCGTGACCTTTCATCAAATGAAAATCCTGGTGAAAGGTCATTGACTTGAAATGTCAACATTGTGTCTCTGTGCACAGATTCTGCCAGAGGAGCTGTTATGGTACCTGCCAAATATTGTAGCATGTCTTCATTTTATTTACCTCCACCATAACCCAATGTAAGAAGAAAGAGTCAAGTGGCCTTCTAATTCTCCAACCCCAACATTTACTCTGCACAACTCCAAAGGAATTTACTCAGGGTTCCAATAAGATGGTGCCAAAGAAGTTGGAGATGGATTAAGTGGACCTGGCAGTGAGGAACAGAGTCTCTACAGAAGTGAGCTTCTGGCTCCAGAGAAAGACTCAGTTCTTTGGGGTCTTGCTCAAAAAAGGAAGAAGTTGAATGAGGGATATTACATTCACATGACTGTGATACCCCACTGTCAAGTCTCACACCAGGGTAACCGACTCTGGGGGAAAAAAATGAGGGATGCTTCACACAAGAAGTAGGAGGAGGAGTGCTGATGGGAATGAGGGAGTGGAATGGTGGGGGGGTGTTCCAGAGGGCTGAGGAGTCAGGAGGGGGGCTAGGGATGCAGGGGCAGGTGCTCAAAAGGAACAATGTGCACAGCATTGACTGGATTGGAGGCAGCCCAAATGTGTTGCTCAGATAAAAGGCAGTGCCATCACAAGTTTCCATATGAAATTATTTACTTACAGTCTGCCTCCTCTACCCCATTGATGCTATGTGCCCTGCTCCCTCAAAGCTCTACACCACTCCCTCAAAGGGCCACACTGCTCCCAGACACTCCTTGCTGCTCCCCAATGCACAAAAACACACCTCTGCCCAACTCATCTCCCCGGACAGACCCTGCTTCCCAACCCTCCTTTCCCCAGCTCACTCACAATCTCTACTCCCTAACCCCACCTTTTCTCCTTCTTAGTCAGGAGCCCTTCTCCCCAAGCACACCCAGCATAGGGCCTGTCCAGAATGCAATCACCCCCCCCACCCCCTCTCCCTCCACAGCCCCCCAACCATCAGACCTGCCAGATCCTCCCCTCCTCCTTGGGCTTGGCCAGACCCCCACGCACACTTACCTATCAGGCCCAAACTAGTCTGCCTGGGTGGCACCCCTCACCCCTGGCCTGCTTGAACCGCACCTGGGCCTATGCTGGGCTCGATCCCCCCCAGACTCAAGCCTAAGAGTGCTGCTGCCGCTGGACCTGACTTCAGACCAGCCCCCTCACCACTGCTGCCGGACCCCCCAACCCCAACTATCCATCTGCCAAAGCCAGACAACTCTCAGAGGTGCGTGCCAGCCAGTGCTGCTGCTCCCTCATGGCTCGTATCTGCACAAGCACACTGTGCTGCCTCTGGCCTGTTCGTGTGCAGCAGCACAGTGCGCATGCACAGGCACAAAAGATGCTCAGGTAGTGACAAGAGGCGCTCTTTAACAGTCTCCTCAGTCGCTGCCCAGAGGAACCCAGGACAAATGGCATCCCTGGAAGCCGACGCCCGGGAAGTGGAGCAGGAAGCCAAATTCCAGGACGATCCCAGAAAATCCAGGTTGGTTGGTCACCCTGTCACACATGATAAATGACTGGATGGGTAATGCAGCAGACATCTGCTAGTGTTCAAGGTGTCATATTCCAGAAACAACCAGCACCAGGAGAAAGCAGTGAGAAAAAGGATTAACTCAGTGGGACTTATCGGCCTTTCCTTTTTGTAAAAAAATTGTTAAAGCTTTGGCATGCCACATATAACTTATAGTTATGATAAAGTAATATGGTTAGGAACTAAAAGGCTTTTCTATGCTTTGAGGTGCGCATAAATTTACAGTGGAGCAGAAATTGCATCAGCACACCGTGTATTTAAAAAGTGGGCACCCAAAGATAATATGTGAAACTTTTTTAAAATTTCACATGGATGTGCTTAATAAAGTCTATTTTACATGCTGTGTATCGATTCTTCTTTATCCATGTCCATTAATGTCTGTTTTTTTTTTTGTTTAGCAATTATGTTGAGTTAAAAGGAAAGTTAGAAATATAAAAAAAGCACAATGAAAGTCTCATGGTTCACTTACATGATGAAAATGAGGAAATAAAAGTAAATCCTTCTGCACGATCATGAAGCCTTACCACACAAGTAGCACCAGATGAAAATATAAATGTTATTTTTCACATGTTCTCTTTTGAGAGGGTAATAGATGCAGAAGTATCTGTGTTTCATTTCAATAGATGCTGTGTGTGCACTTCCCCACTGTGTCATCTGCAAGGTGGAACAAGCACACAACTCACAGCCTTAACTCTCCTTTGGCTTCCAGCAAACAATGCTTAGCTCATTTATATAAACGGTTCCAGATGAGCTGAGCCTCAGATCTCTGGTGATTGCAGATGCTCTTTTTCTCTCCCTGCATATTTCAGAGCATGTATTTAAAATATCAGCCAGACCACCATCAAACTGAGCTGATCCCTTCAGGCTTTCCTCAGCATTTTCTAAAATTTATCAAACAATGGGCATGTAACACAATATTCTATTCATTCATCTGTGTCAAAGGATCTTGAAAGATGACTTTAATTGTACTCCGATCATGTTGAGAAATTTCCAATGGAATTATGTGTGATGTATGTTTGGTTACAATGGCTACACAGGTCTTTAAACTTAAGAACAGGAAGATGAGTTCAGGTGAAGAGAAATTTCAAAATCTAAAGAGAAAATTCGAGGTAACAGAACAGTGTAGCAATTTGGTTAAGGCAAGCAAAGTGATACAGGCATGGACAGAGAGATTAATGGTAATAATGCATCAGCGAATAAGGTCTAAGCAAATAATAGTAGTAAAATAATAAAATTAAAGTCTCTATGAGCACAAAGCATTTGGAATAACTAGTGACACAAATAGAGATAAATAGCCATTACAGAAATATAGAGCGGGATCTTGTGGAAGCAATGGGGGGGCTCGGCCACCAGCTGGAGAGCTGGCAAGAGCCCCGTCTCACCTCTTTTCCAGAAGATCCACTGCATCTTGGGCCAATCAGGCACTTAACAGGCAAGCGACAGGTCCTTGTGATCCCTGGGGAGGAAGTCCCACTCACAGAGAGCTGCCAGCCTCTGCGCCGAGGAGGCAGTGGCTATTGCCAATACTACACCCAGCTGAGGCCTCAGATTGAGGAGGGATTGAGGTCACAGGTGAGGGACGGTGTGAGGGGGTTTGCGGGTGGGGATTGTGGGGGTGGGACGTTGGCAGCAGGCACAAAGGGTTGGCTCTCAGCAGGCACTCCCTTGCCCAATAGGCACTAGCCCGCTTAAGGGCCTCAATGGTGGGAGATGGGAAGGCTATCCATGAACTTAATCAGTATGGGGTCAGAAAGATTGTGGGGTCCCCACCGCAACCATCTCGCCCAATTAGTTGCCCTCTTTGCCACCAAACACACCACTAGGGAGGGCACAAGATTCTACCCATGCCTACAAGTTACACCAGGCCACAGCTGAGTGATGGTGAGAGTAGGTTCATGAGGTGGGTGTCATGGGACAGGCAGAAAGATAGAATGGGAAAGGATGGGGAGTAGCCCTGATAGTAAAAGATATAGAAGGACAGTAGTGAGAAAGGAACTTGTATCAAAAAGTCAGGAAGTAGAATTAGTATGGATGAAGATTAGGAATAATAAGGGCCAGAAAACGCTGCTGGGTATAGCTCATAGGCCCCCTAACAGTATTTATACATTAGACAGAGCATTAAGCAAGAAGTTATTGGAGCTGGTAAGAAAGGCAATGTAATAACTGTGGTGGGGGGCGGGGGCTTTAATCTTCATATAGATTAGACAAATAAAATTGGCAAAACTGGTCTGGAAGATGAGTTTGTAGAATACTCTTATCACAGTTTCCCGGAGCAATATGGTGTGGAACTAACTAGGGACAGAGCCATTTTTGATCTAGTGTTGTCCAATGAGGCAGGGTTGATTAGTTATCTCATACTGAAAGATCCAGTGGGAAAATGTGAGCATAACCTAGTCTGAAATTGACATACTCCAGTCCCAAACAAGAATCTTAAACTTTAACAAAACCAATTACATAGGCATGAGGGAAGAGCTAGCTAAGGTTGATTAGATAAATTGACTAAAAGACATGGCAATAAATAAACAGAGGGAAACATTTAAAGAAACAATTCAAAATGATCAATAAAGATTCATTCCATTAAAGAATGAAAATTCAGCAAGGTCCATCACTGGATTACTAAGGAAGTTAAAAATAGTATTGGATTGAAAGAAGAGGCTTATGTTATGACAAATAATAGTAGTAAATCTGAGAAGTGTTTTAGAAAGGAACAAAGGGCCACCAAAAAGCTGATGAAAATGGAAATAAAAGAATATGAGAGTAAACTCATTTCCTCCAGGTACCATGTCCTAAGAGGGCACTGGGGACTATAGACTTCATTGGATTGGTCCATGATTATGATTGCCTTTGCCACTGCTTCTTGCTGTGTGTGTGGCTGACCAGAAAACTCTCCTGTTCTTACCATCAGCTGTGTTGCAAGGATTTACAGGCTGATAATCAACCTGCTTGGCCACATTATGAATGCACCTTCCATGGCCATCAAGTGCTAAAGTTGGACTTGAACCTGAAGCTTCTGGCCCAGAGGTAGGGACACAACCACTACGCCACAAGACTTCCCTGTAAAAAGAGCAGGAATAGAGAAACTAATTGTTAGAGCTATTATATGTACATAACAAGAAAGAGAATAGCTAAATCAAACAGAGAACCATAGAAAAGTTATGGCACAGAAAGAGGCCATTCAACCCATTATGTCTGCACTGGCCAAAAAGAGAAAAAATAAACTAGCCGCCCATTTTAATCCCACTTTCCAGTCTGTAGCCATACAGGTTACAGTACTTCAGATGCTGATCCAGGTATCTTTTAAATGAGTTGAGCATTTCAGCCTCAACCATCAACTTAGGCAGTGAATTCCAGACACCCATCACCCTCTGGGTGAAAAAGATTTACCTCATGCCCCCTCTAATCCTTCTACCAATCACCTTAAATCTATGCCCCTGGTAATTGACCCTTCAGCTAGAGGAAACAAGTCTTGCCTCTCTACCCTATCTAGGCCCCTTATACTTTTGTACACCTCAATTAGGTCACCCCTTAGCCTCCTCTGTTCTAAGGAAAACAACCCTCGCCTACCCATTCTCTCCTCATAGTTGCAGTTTTCAAGCCTTGGCAACATTCCTGTAAATTTCTCCTATGTACTCTCTCCAGAGAAATTATATCCTTCCTGTAATGTGGTGACCAGAATTGTATACAAAATTCCAGCTGTGGCCTAACCAGTGTTTTATACAGCTCCAGCATTACATCCCTGCTTTTGTATTCAATACCTTGTCCAATAAAGGAAAGCATTCCATATGCTTTCTTGAACACCTTGTCCACCTGTCATGCCACCTTCAAGGACCTGTGGACATGTAATCCTAGGTTTCTCATTTCCTCAAACCCTCTCAATAGCTTCCCATTTATTGAGTGCTCCCTTGCTTTGTTTGCCCTCCCAAATGCAGTACCTCACACTTTTTCTTATTGAATTCCATTTGTCACTTCTCCATCCACTCAACCAAACCATTGATATCATTCTGGAGTTGACAGTTATTCTCTTCAGTATCAACTACATGCCCAATTTTTGTGTCATATGCAAATTTCCCAATCATGCCTCCCACATTTAAGTCTAAATCATTAATATATACAATAAACAGCAAGGGCCCCAACACTGAGCCCCGTGGAACACTGCTGTAAACAGTTTTCCATTTGCAAAAATATCTATCGACCATTACTCTTTGTTCCAGGAACCACAGAAGCTGCAGGGATGGCTCCTCGGGGACAAGGGCTGCCCACAGAGACTGTGGCTGATGACACCCATGCAGTGGCCCCAGACTGCAGCAGAGTGACGCCATCATGAGGCTCATGCTGCAGCTTCCTATATGGTGGAGCCGACCATCGGGATGCTGAGGATGCGGTTCCGGTGTCTGGGCCGGTCTGGTGGAGCCCTGCAATACAGTCCGCAGAGGGTGTCACACATCCTCGTCATCTGCGGCGCCCTTTACAGCTAGCATGGCATTCCAACGGGGAGATGAGTTGGCTAAGGAGGAGATGGAGGAGCTGCACGTCTCCTCCAATGAGGACGAGGCTAATGGGGATGAGGGTGAGGAGGTCCTCGGAAATGACAATGACGGGGATGAGGCTCTCACCCTGGCTAGATGAGGCAGGCATGCTGAGGAGGCCCTCATAGCTGCGAGATTTGTGAAGGATGATGACGACATGCAGTGATGTGATCCCATAGATCCTCACAATGCAACTGTGAATGTGTGACTCCAGTCTGGCTTATGGCAGCGGGAATACCCTCTGTGAGAATGCTCCTGTCACGGAGACGCAGTGGAGGCCCTAATACTCGCTCAATGGCAGGAAGGTGATGACAACATGCAGTGAGGACACTCCATAGATCTTCACATAGCCTCTGAGAATGTCTGACTCCTGTCTGGCCAAGGGCAGATCACTTGCACTCTGTGATCAGGGTCATATCATAGAGACACAGCCATGAAACTTTAGAAGTATCTGATCTTCTGTTGCCTTCAGCACTTGACATCTTCAGGAGAACAGCGTCACTGGTCACAGATGCTGAAGAGATGGGGGCCAGCCCCTCCTTAAAGATGCTGAGAGTAGGCCAAAAGAATGAGAGAACTCTGTGGTACCTGCCCACTACATTCTGGCAGCAATGTCAAGCAGCGTTGAGGTGCAGGCATCAGTAATGTGTCCAGGGAGTGTGAGGCCAGACCATCACTTTGGTCTGAAGGCTGAACAGAGCACAGAGAAGGAGCCCTGGGCTGAGATACCTGCCTTTACCTTGTGCAGAAAGGTTTCACATCTGAGTGACAAGAACACTGCTCATCATAACAAGGAACCACAGGCAGAGAGACATTCTTGAGACAAAAATAAAAATAGCTGGAAAAGCTCAGCAGGTCTCAGCAGCATCTGTGGAGAGGAAGGCAGAGTTAACGTTTCGAGTCCGTATGACTCTTCATCAGAACTAAAGAAAAATAGAAATGTGGTGAAATATAAGCTGTTTCAGGGGGGTGGGACAGGTGGAACTGGATAGAGGGCCAGTGATTGGTGGAGGCAAAAAAAGAGATTGCCAAAGATGTCATAGGCAAAAGGACAAAGGGGTGTTGATGGTGGTGATATTAGCTAAAGAATGTGCTCATGGTGACATTAAGGGTAGAAAGCAGGACGAGCAAGTGACAAATGGTCCTAGTGGGGGTGGGGTAGGGGGAAGGGATCAAAATAGGCTAAAAGGTGAAGATAAAACAATGGATGGAAATAAATTTAAAAATAATAATAGAAATAGGTGGGAGAAGAAAAATATATTCAAAAAATTTATAAATTATTAGAAAAAAGGAGGATCGGAAAGGGGGTGGAGATGAAGGAGAGAGTTCATGATCTGAAGTTGTTGAACTCAATGTTAAGTCAAGCAGGCTGTAAAGTGCCTGGTTGGAAGATGAGGTGCTGTTCCTCCAGTTTGTGTTGAGCTTCACTGGAACATTGCAGCAGGCCAAGGACGGACATGTGGGCATGAGAGCAGGGTGGTGTGTGGAAATGGCAAGCGACAGGGAGGTCTGGGTCATGTTTGTGAATAGACCGAAGGTGTTCCGCAAAGCGGTCACCCAGTCTGCGTTTGGTCTCTCCAATGTAGAGGAAACCGCATTGGGAGCAGCGAATGCAGTAGACTAAATTGAGGGAAGTACAAGTGAAATGCTGCTTCACCTGAAATGAGTGTTTGGGCCCTTGGACGGTGAGGAGGGAGGAAGTAAAGGGGCAGGTGTAGCACCTTCTGCAGTTGCATGGGAAGGTGCTGTTGGAGGGGGTTGAGGTGTAGGGGGTGATGGAAGAGTGGACCAGGGTGTCCTGGAGGGAACGGTCCCTACAGAATGCCGCCGGGGGGGTGAATGGAAGATGTGTTTGGTGGTGGCATCATGCTGGAGTTGGCGGAAATGGCGGAGGATGATCCTTTGAATGCGGAAGATGGTGGGGTGATAAGTGAGGACAAGGGGGACCCTATCATGTTTCTGGGAGGGAGAGGAAAGTGTGAGGGCAGATGCGCGGGAGATGGGCCGGACACAGTTAAGAGCCCTGTCAACCACCGTGGGTGGAAAACCTCGGTTAAGGAAGAAGGAGGACATGTCAAAAGAACTGTTTTGGAAAGTGGCATAATCGGAACAGATGCGACGGAGGTGAAGGAACTGAGAGAATGGGATGGAGTCCTTACAGGAAGCGGGGTGTGAGGAGCTGTAGTCGAGGTATCTGTGGAAGTCGGTAGGCTTGTAATGAATATTGGTGGACAGTCTATCACCAGAAATTGAGACAGAGAGGTCAAGGAAGGGAAGGGAAGTGTCAGAGATGGACCAACTGAAAATGATGGAGGGGTGGAAATTGGAAGCAAAATTAATAAATTTTTCCAGGTCCCGACGAGAGCATGAAGCCGCACCGAAGTAATCATCGATGTACCGGAGAAAGTTGTGGGAGGAGGCCGGAGTAGGACTGGAACAAAAAATGTTCCACATTCTTGGGAGTTTATTGACAATAGTGAACAGTATGTACAAGTGATTATCACCATGCCCAGGCTGTGCAACTAATTTTCCTTAACTTTCTTAACCCTGCCGCTACATCTTGGTGCTCCTCAAACACCCACAGCGGAGGTTGAGGCAGCCTGCTGACCCTGTGATGACTTTGGCATGCATCCTCTGGAGAGCCAAGGCTTGGAGGGCCCTGGCCTGCTTTCAGGGTTCTGCTGTGTGGCAGTGGCACCCTCTTCAGCCTGTGGGGCTGGAGCTGCTGTGGTCACAAGAAGAGGGGAGTTGGATGGGCCGGACACTCTCAGAGTCACCTGGATGGATGGATGGGCCCGGAGTGTGCACCTGCTGATCCTCCTTCCTGTGGATGCCTGGAAGCCCCAGGCTGACTCCTTGAGGAGCAGGGGTAGCTGGAGTAAGATCGAACTGCTCAGTACCCCTCTCGCATACACACTGTTGGAGGCCAACTATGTCATCAGGGAAGGAGTTAAGCCTGCGCAGCAGTGCAGGAGCGAAGTCCTGGACCAACGTCACCATTGCAGCCATCATCTTACCAGTTTTGACATTGGTGCATTGGCATGCCTGAGCTATCACCTCAGACTGAAGGTGGATGGACTCCTCCATCGTGCCTTGCAATCTGAGGGGTGCAGCGGACATCCCTTCCTGATGTTCCTGAGCTTGCCTTTACAGTTCCAGCAACTGTGACATGAACGAGTCCAAAGGCTCATCATCTGACTCGGACTCAGCTATGTTCTGGCCTCCAGCAGTCCTCCGAGTGCCAGAAACATGGGAAGTCCCTGCCTCCACTTGCTGTGGACCAGAAAGTGCAATGTGCTCACCAGATTGTGATCCCGAGGCTACTTTAAAGCTAGGTCCCACCGAGGTGTGTGTCTCTGCGCTGGTGGAGGGTGTGGGTGAGCGCTGTGACAGGACTTCAGGGAGGGTGCCTCCAGATTCCTCTTCAGAGGTTTCATCAGGGCTTGATTGGAGTCCCTGGGTCATGGACTCTGTCGGCTGTTTGGCAGATGTGTCTGCAAGAGCAAGGAGAGATAATTAGTACACAGCAGTGGCCTGTGAAACAGGACACATCATTCACAGCATGGTTGTCTAATGGATGTTGCACTTCTGGACCCTCACTTGGTTGAGCACTGCTGACCTCACCGTCAGCACAGGAACGGTCCAGATCCTCGCCGGCCAGCTGGATGGCTGTGTTTTCAAAGTCCTTGATTTCAGGCATTTCTCCACTAGTCTGCAACCTCTCCGTCTTGTTGTGTGCCAGCTTGTCCTGCATGAATAGAGATGGAGAGCGTGTAAGCAGGAGACCTGCCAGGCCAGATGATAAGTATGCCTGGCCTGTGTAGGTGGTGAGTGGTCCCATGGATGGAATGAGAACAATGAAGGTCTGTGTGAGAGAATCAATGGTGATGTCCCTTGAACCGACAGTGAGTGAGGGCCCTGTGGATGTGTGATGGGCTTGTGAGTGTGTGAGTTGAGAGTGATGAGAAGAGTGACTTACCCTGGCGGAACAGAGGAGATCATTCATCCTTTTGCTGCACTGGGTGGCTGTCCCCTTTTGAAGGGCATTGGCGCTGACCACCCTTGCCACCGCTTCCCAAGCCGAGTTAGTGCTGCTGCTGCCCATCCTGCAGCCAGAGTGGGAGTAAAGCACGTCTTGGTGGACCTCCATGGCATCCAAAAGATGCTCAAGGGACACGTCGCTGAACCAGGGGGCCGCAGTCTTCTTCCGTTTCAGGGCCATGTCTTCCGTGCAGCTGTGGTGGTCTGGAAGCACTGAGATGTGCGCTTGCGGCTGGACTGTAAATATGGCACCTGGCGTGATGCAGCGGCGGGGTGATGGTGGGCGGGCGGATGAGAGCATGTTTCCCTGGAATGCATAAATAATGTGGCGGGTTTGGGAAAATCCGCCATTGTGGCCGGTGGATAAAACATCGTTTCACCTGCCCACTACCGCACTTAGTGCAAACCTGGGAGGATTCCACCCTAAATCTAGAATTGCGCCCCTTCTCATTGGGTTTGTTATTTACTAGCTAAAAAAAGTTCTCTTGAATGCAGTTCAAGAATTTTGTGCCCTCTGTGATCTTCACGCTCTTTGTATCCCAATTGATATTAGGGTAGTTGAAATCCCCAACGGTTATTGCCCTATTGTTTTTTTTACAAAAGAAATGGATTTTATTGTACATGACCAGTTTGACAAATTGCTGGAAACAATTACATTCAGTCCATCGGTAGCTTTGAGTCGTGCAGATTCTTACTAGATTGGGGTGCCTTCTGCTTCTTTCTTCAAGTCCAGGTTTTTAAAATAATCCTTTGGAAAGTGGCGATTTCTTTCTAGGTCAATCATCGGCTCCTCTCCTATAGGTTCCACGGCTTTCTGTAGCTGAACCAGTATCATGACACGAAGTAAAGGAGGATAAGAGACATGGCCAATACTCATGTCGGGAACATGTGTGATGCTCTTGAAAGCTTCTTCTTCATGTTTCTGTACCAGGCGCCAATCACGGTACATAACTTTATCTATTTCTTTCACCGTATCGTCAGTCTTTCCTCTGAATGTTAGCACTCCCTAGGCTTTTCCACGCTCCATATCCTGGGCCGTGTAATCCGCCTTGGCCTTGGTGATGGTCCAGTAACAAGGCTCATCGTAGGGCAGGAGCCAGGACCTCTTGGTGACGAGGCGGCCGATGCCAAAGGGACAGGTGGCTGACGAGCTGGAAGAGGCAGTTCTCGATGCGGATGATGCGGTGAGCCAGGAGCGACAGCCTCTTACCACTGCTTGGCTGCCTTGTGCCCTCATAATCCAGGGCGTAGCGCTCGCTGTCCCAGGGTCGCTGCTTCAAAGCCCAGCACCTTGCGGGCTAGTGCGTCGATGGGTCGGACTCTCTATTTTTGCACTCAGAAATCTGTCTACATATTTGTTCTTCTAACTCCCTTCCACTATTTGGGGGTCTATAGCGCAATCCTAACAGTGTAGTTACCCCTTTTTTATTTCTGAGCTCAGCCTCATTTGATGCCTCATTTAGTACATCATCCCACATCACGGCTGTAATTGATTCTTTAGTCAATGATGCCACACCCTCACCTTTTTTATTCCCCTCCCTATCCTTCCTGAAAGCTCTACATCCAGAGATGTTGAGCTGCCACTTTGCAAGTTTCCATTATAGCGATGAAGCAGAGACAGGAGAAATTGTCATGGGAACGGAGGAGACGCAGAGACAAACATTTTGGGCTGGATTTTCTCTCCCAAGGTGGGTAGCTCAACACACCAGCCTTGGGGGAAAAAAAATGCCCTGAAAGGCAGGATTTTCATTCTTGTGGGGGGCGGGTGCAGGATGGAGTCAGGCCTGCTGCCCTCAGATGTAGATCGGAGGGAATTCAGAGCGTTGAGGCGAGCTTATTAATAGGCCGCCCCTAATTCTCTGGGACTTCACTCCAATTGTTTTGTTAAATATTAGGCCGACTAACACCCATCCCTCACAACCCCTCACCCCACCGCCCACTCCCCATGCCCCATCCATGCCATCTCATGCCAAGCCATGCTCCCCATTCCCCCCAATGACTCCCCATACCCTCCATGCCAACCCATGCCACCCACACAGCCCCATGACCCCTTGTATCCAGCTTAACTCCAACCCATGCCAACTCACCCACTAACCTTGGCCCATTATAGCCTCCATGCCAAGTTAATACCAGCTCATTCCAAACTATGCCTCGGCCCATCCCACATGCCCCCCGCCCACCCCTCCTCACCCAGTATCCAGACCTCAGGAGCCATGCTGAGATGAAATTTAGAGAAGGTCCAAGTATCCATGACAGAGTTCACTACATTAAAAAACAGTCCCATTCATGAAAACCTATTCGATAGACTTAAATCCCCGGAAATGTAGATATTACTTCTATTTCCAGGTACCATCCACCATTTTTAAAGGTCCATAAAGTCTCCAGAACTCTGTGAAAATCTGTCTCTTTGTGCCTGTCTTCAGAGTAGAAGACACAAATTAAATACCAGAAATAGAGGGTAAAGCGGGCTAAAAACAACAAGGAACATAACGTACTTAATATCAGCAGAGAAAAAGTATTTAAGGAACTTAAGGCAGAATTTTTCCCTTGGCAGACCCGACCCGAACGAGAGTAAGATATTGCGCAATGACATTGGGCGGGTGTCCCGATGTCATCGCACAGTCCCACGATCTTTCAGTCGACGGATGCGCACAGTTGCCAGAGTAGCGCCCGCCATTAACTGACAGGCCACTTAAGGCCCTTAACAATGCAATTGTTTGAGATTTTTCGTTGCCCGTGCGATTTTCTGCTCATCACATGGACAAAACGGGCAGGCGGCCAGCCGACATTTCCACAAACTGCATCCAAGGGCCGGATCAAAATGAGTCAGCAGCATTGCCAGCATGAGTAGTGAGGAGTTTTGGAGATAGTTTGCAGCTGGTTGCTTATTGGTATTTGGCAGCTTCGTCTCTGTTTGGGGCTTCATTCTTAGCATTTCCAGGCCTCGCTTCAGGACTCATTGCTGTCTGCCAGGCCCCCGGAGGATTCAGACAGCGTAGACCCTTCCAGTTATCAGACAGCATTCCTTTACCCTGGTAATAGAGATTGTGGTCTCAGCTGGGGGCACCTTCTCTGAGGAGGAATAGAGGGGCAGGAGGGAGGGTAGGCCACGTGTTCCTATGCAGCTTCCAGGGGAGGGACCTGTGGGAGGAGAGGCGCAGGCAAAAGGGGCACAGGGCCGAGGGGTAGTCCAAGGCGGAAGGGGCCGCAGAAGATGCCGCTATCCTGCTGCCAGTGTTTACAGGCAGCGATGCATGGCTCCACAAGGGTGGTGGTAGAGAGGGCCATAGGTCTTCTCAAAATGTGCTTCCGATGCCTGGATCATTCAGGGGGTGAACTACAATACCCCCCAGAGCAAGTGTCACTGATAGTGGTTGCATGCTGTGCTCCCCACAATCTGGCACTGGCAAGGGACCCACTGGAGGAAGAGGATCTAGACGCAGCTGCATAGGCCACAAATGATGAGTTCAGTGGCGAGTTGGAAGATGAGCATGGTGAGGAGAATGCTGAGGCTGTGGGGCCAGGGTTATCCGTTGAAGAGGTGGCTCATGATGCCTCTCCGCCACCCAGGAACAGAGGTAGAGAAGCGTTACAATATAAGTCATGGCTCCGCAAGGGCGGTGGTAACCTCCAGGGAGGCAGGGACACCAGGGGCACCTTGATCCAGTGCTCCTTCAGCTAGGCTGCCCAAGATCAGCTTCAGTCACATGTCAGGGCTGCCGCCTCCATCCCAGGTGTCTGAAAGGACCCTTTCATTTGAACACAAAGAGCACTCAGTGCCTGTGCAATAAAGTTCAGGGCCTTATATGTCCAGCATTAGATACTGGCGTGCCCTGCACCAATGAAATAAAAAGGTGAAGCATACCCAGGCCATGATGGCAAAACCAGATTTATATCGTTTTGACAAGTACAGACTATTTACATCAACCTCTCTGGTCTTATGTACCAGACCAGTATACATTAACTAAACATAAATGAACATAAAATCACCCATGACCTGTCCCTCTTGTGCTCATGGTGCCTTTAACTTACGCTTGCAAGTGCTACATCTTGGTGCCCCTCCCCTCACTAGCAGCGGCGTTGGAGACAGCCTGCTGACCCTGCTGTCTTTTTGGCCTTGATGACCTTGCCAGGCATCCTCTGGCCAGTGGAGCCTGTATCGGCCCCGGCTGGGAGGGAGCGGCCAGTGCCACAGCTGGCATCTCCCCAGTCGCCGCAGCATCATCAGGTGCCACAGTCACTGGCGGAGGGGCAGAGGAGCTGCTGCTGTCATCCGGAGTGCCCTGAGAGGAGCCTGCAAAGATAGGCAGCTCGTGCACCAACGTGAGGTCGCTGCGGGTGCCTCATCCATCTCCCACATTGACGCTGACCACCCGAGATCAGTGCTGGTGTGAGGGCTTGCAGGTCCGAGCGCATCCCCAGGAAGCTCTGGTTGAGTCCCTGGAGCTGCCTCTCCATTAGAGTTTCCACTCTCCCAATGGAGGAGGCAGTGCACTCACAGATGACGGTCAATGCAGTGCTCACACTCCACATGGACTCCTCCAACACAGAGACCATGGCATGCACACCCTCATGGATCTCCACCAGATCCTCCCGCAAATCTTGCTGGTCAGCCAGCATCTGCCGCCTAATGGACAACTCCAGAGGCTCATCATCAGCCTTCAACTGAGCATCATCCTGGTCCCCAGCTCTCCTTCGACTGCCGATACCCTGAGCACTCTCTGCCTTCACCTGCACCTCAAGCAAGCATGAGGTGCCCTCACCAATGCGCACCAAGCTACTAGCCACTGAACCAATGCCCATCAAGGTGCTAGTATCTGCACTGGTGCCTGCTTCAGAGAGCGGGTGTGGCGCAGGTGACAGTGATGCCCGGTGGTCCTCTGGCATCAGGGGTGGTCCTTTGGGGTGTGTGGATGAGATGTCTGCTGGTGAACCTAAAAGGGAGAAGAGGGACATGTCATTAGTTAAACTCATCACACAGTCACTGTGCATGCCAGGCACCCTGGTGAGACTATGGAGGTCTGCATCATGGTGCTATCATCTTCCAATGATCAATGGGGACACCAGGTTCGAGGCTCACATCAACGAGGAGGCTGCACTAGAATGGTTGCACAATCTGAGAGTCTCATCTCTGTGCAATGCGCTCTTACCTCTGGCACCCCCGCCTCTCCACATCTGGTTGCTTGGGGAGTGTGCTGGCTCTCTAGCTCAAGGGCGTCCTGCTCAAACAGGGGGAACAGCAGCAGGTTGGATGGGCCTCCACTTATAAGTGCCTCTTCGTTTGGTAATGGCTCGTTTTCTCCTGAAAGGATAAAGGATCATTGATGAGTCCACTCTCTAACTGCAGCGCCATTGCAGCCTGGCCAACCCCAGCTGAGGAACACCTCGCAGGGCACATCTGAGTCATGGCCCTCGAGCCACAAGACACTCAGTCCAAGCAACCAGGGCTCAGCCCCTTGGCCAGCTTCAGCGTGATTGACAGTTGGCACTCAGACTTTAGCACTGCTGAGGTCCACAGGGGCATGGCCTTGCTTTAACACTTCTGCACACTGACCTATGCCAACACGGTACTCACCCTGCCTGAGCGCAGCTGGTCATTGAAGCGCTTCCGGCACTGCACCCATGTGCGCCACAACACATCATGGCTGCTCACCCAGGATGCCACCTCCTCCCATGCCCTCTTGCTGAGGTGCGGGTGGACTCCTCTTCCCATCCCTGGGGACAAGGGTGTCCCTCCTGGCAGCCGCCTCCCCCAGTAGAACGGCGAGGCACTTGTCGGAAAAGCTGGTGGGGGTGGGGGGGGGCCAAGTGCCCACTTGACCTGCCTTCCCACCTGGCGTTTGCTGCCGCACTCTAATGCATCATCTGAACGGCAGCCTTTCTGGGCTTGCCGGGGCCTTCATTATACCGGCTGCTGGGTCACCATTGGACCCAGCGGCTAACAGACACCTGCCCCCACTTAGCCCTTCCTGGCTAGTTACGAGCTGCGTCTCACGCTGCGCCCCGTCTGATGAGGGCAAAATTCAGCCCTTAAAGATCTAAAATCTGACAAGTCCCCAGGACATGATAGCCTACATCTTAGGGGTTCTAAAAGAAGTATCTTCAGAGGAAGTGATATTGGTTATGATTTTCCAATATTCCCTCAAGTCTAGAATAATCCCAATGGATTGGAAGTTAGCAACGTAACTCTGCTATTCAAGAAAGGAGGCAGAGAGAAGATAGGGACCTACAAGCCAGTTTAGCCTGGCATCAGTTGTCATGACAATGCTGGAATCTATCTAGCTCATTTGGCTAGATGGCAAGGTGTGGATCGGATTAATGCCAAGAGCACAGGGTCTGATCCCTGTCCCTATTGAAGTAGATTACAAAGCCTCCCTCCTCACCCTACCTGTAGTAAAAAATTATTGCACTTTGCAATGGTTCAGTGAATAATTGCTAAGGACCTCCCTTCAGGCTGAGAACTGAAGAAAAAGATACTTGCATTGAAGGCAGTGCAGCGAAGGATCATTAGGTTGGTTCCTGGGATGAGAGGGTTGTCCTATGATGTGCAGCTGAGTAAATTGGGCCTATAATGTCTGGAGTTTGGGAGAATGAGGGGTGATCTCATTGGAACATACAGGATTCTGAAGGGGCTTGACAAGATAGATATTGAGAAGTTGGGTCCCCTGGCTGGGGAATCTAGAACACAGGGGTACAGTCTCAGGATAAGAGACTGATCACTTAGGACTGAGATGAGGAGAAATTTCTTCACTCAAAGGATTGTGAATCTTTAGAGCCCTCTACCCCAGAGCAGATACTCCATTGTTTGAATATATTTAAGGCTGAGATAGATTTTTGGTCTCCCAGGATAAGGGATATGAGGAGCTGGTGAGAAAGTGGAATTAAGGCTCATCATCAACCATGATCATATTAAATGGAGAAGCAGGCTCCTATTTCTTATGCTCCCCACCCCCAGACTTATTGGTATTTATCCATTCTGAATGTTTATAATGGCAATGTCTGTTATATTCTAGAGCTTAGCATTACTTTTCTCTTACTGGAGTACACAGTATCCAAAGTTTTATTGTGTTTGGCTAACTCAATTGTCAATTGACATGAAACACCCGCAGAATTTTTCACGAGAAAAAGTATAGCTAAGAAATCTGAAAGACAGCCCATAACAACAAGAACAAACCTACTCTTGCAACAGTTCAAGCCCCTATGTGCAACAGGACAGGAGAAACAAAAAGTCTAGCTTCCATCAGGATTAACTGTGGCATCAATCAAATCTTGCTGGTGTGACACGTTTTGAATAGAGCTTCACATTCATTGGACCGAATTTAGTGTACGTGTCAGGCTTGTCACCCGCCGGCTGGCGAAGGCCCCACGTTATCTTTTTTTTCGGGAATGCCCGCTGAATTAAATGCCAATTGGGCGCTTGCAGCGGCAGGCCTTCCCAGGATCAAGGATCCCGTGAGCAGAAGTCCTGCCCACCGAGAACCGCCGATCAATCAGTGGCTTGCAGCTCTTCATTGCTCGGTAGCGCCACTGGGAAGGTGGTGGCAGCTGCCGGTAATGTAGCTACCTGAGGTGAGGGGGTGGGGGATGGGATGTCAGCAGCCAAGGGAAAGGGGGTGGTTTTCAACACCCACCCCATCCCCCCTATTTCCTCAGGCACTGAGTGCCCTTGAATAAGGCCCCCCCACCACCCCCCACATGCACTTCCGACAGGGCATGATGTTCAAGTTTCCTGAATGACGAATCCTCCACCCAGCACTAGGCGAATAGCAGCAGAGGCAGGATGAGGCCCTTAAGACATTAATTGCCCGCTTAAGGGCCTCAACTGGTGGCAGGACAGGAATGCCGTCCTAGAGCCTTCCCTTCCCGGACTTAATCAGGACAGAGGTGGGAAGGTGGTGGGGAGGGGGTCCCCACCTGCCACTCTCATGCCTTATTAAACGCCCCCCCGCCACTAAATTCGGCATGGGGAAGGGTACTAATTCTGCCCATTGCTTCCTTTCTTTGCAACGCAGCTGAATGCGTGCCTGCTGATTCTTGAGGTGATATGTCTGTTTACGTTGCTGGGGTAAGCTGATAATATTCAGCAAATCATTTTTAAACATAATGCTTTGAACTCACTTCAAAGCTAGCTTTAATTATACCTTTTCACTCACCTTTTTTTTTGCTAATCATCTCTTCTGTGGAACCTTGTGAAATGTTTTTTGAAAATGCACAAAGACAACAGTCAGAAACAGTTCCTTATCCAATATGGTAGTCACCTCCCCAAAAAAATTAACCAGATTCATGAACCATCTAGAAAAAAATTTGATCTAGTAGAAGTCTTTAAAATTATGAAGGGTTTAGGCATGGAGAAGATGTTCCACTTGTAGGCGAGTTCAAGGTTAGAGGCCATATGTATAAGACAGTCACTAATAAATTCAGTAGGGAATTCAGGAGAAATGTCTTTACTCAGAGAGTGATGAGAATGTGGAATTCACTACTACATGAAATGGTTGAGATGAATTACATAGATGCATTTAAAGGAAATCTAGATAGATATATGAAGGAAAAAGGAATGGTACAGTGAGAGGTGATAAGGTAGAAGGGGGTTCATTTGTGGCATAAACACTGGCATATTGTGGCGAATGGCCCATTTCCATGCTGTAAATCTATGCAATTCTATGATATGCTGTTCAAATCCATGCTGACTCAGCTAATATTTGTCTAAGTGCTCAGTCTCTTTGGCCCTGACGATAGATTCCATTATCGTCCTCACAACTGCTGTTAAATTGACAGGCCTGAAGTTACCTGGTTTCTACCTCCATCTCTTAAATAATGGAGTGACATTTCCAATTTTCCAATCCAAAGGCACGATTGCTGAATCTATATAATTTTAGAAAATTATACTTGCCATATCTGCAACTTCCTCACCTATTTATTTTTAACAATGTGGAGTTGAAACCAGCAGGTATTAAATCTGCTAATTTCCTTCCCATTATAAGTGAACCTAAGAGCAAGTAGTTATTATTTAATCACATTCCTCCTCTAAGAACATGGATACCAAGTACTCATTTAATAACTCATGCATCTGTCTTTCATGGATCTACATTCCCCTTTCACCCTCTTTATCCTTACATTTATAAAAACTTCTGTTATTAGCTAAGACACCCTATTCATAATTTGTGGGACCATGCTGTGTGCAATTTGGCTGCCACATTTCCTACATTACAGTAGCGACTGCCCTTCAAAACAGTAAAGCCCTTTGGGGTGCCCTGAGGTTGTGAAAGGTGCTACATAAATGCAAGCCTTTTGATTTTTGCCTTTTTGCAAGCAGTTAGGGATGTTTTCTGCTTCATTCCTGGCAGAAAACTTTTAAACATAACACCCTTATAGGAAGCTCTAAGGTCAATATATGTACACATAAAACATGTGGCATGTATTGTACACCATTACACATTTCTGGTAAAACTTTTATCTAACATTTCTGTGCCACTTCTAATTATAGACAGACTTATTTCAACCAAGACAAAGTTATTCTACTACATTCTTCCCGCATGATTGACTGCTGCTTGCAGCAGATATATGGAGAACTAAATTAAAGCAAAATAAAAACATTTTACATACTCCAAACTGAGAATAAATTAAGGAAAATGTAATGCTTTTAAACAACGATTCTTACAATTAGGATCATTTACTCTTTCTAATAATAGGTGCATGGCAATCTCAAAATGATATTTTTTCATCAGCCTCGATCATAGTTTACAGAAAACACATGCAAATCAATTTATGAATAGTATTAGGAATACACCAGTGGGACATAAATCTTTACAAGGTCAGAATGATAGATAAGGAAGGAAAATAATGGACACAGGCAGGAAACACAGTGGGCAGAAGTTTTCACTCAGTGGGCAGGTGTGCGCCTAACCCGCTCGAGCATGAAATGACGTGTGTAGGCGTCAGCGGAGAATGCCGACATCAACGCGCAGTCACGCGATAGTTCAGCAGCGTGCCTGCCGACAATTAAAAGGCCTGTTAAGGCCACTAAATAGTCAGTTAAGCTAAATTTTTCACTGCCCGTCCAGCCTAACGGTTGGCGGGCAGGTGAAAAGGCCAAGCAGCCTTTGCATTTTTGGTGAGAAACCTCATCCACGGGCGGAATGAGGTTTCCTAAAGCAAATAAAAATAAAATAGCAGTTTTACAGTTGAATTAATAACATGTCCCTGCTCATGTGACTCTGTCACATGAGGGGACGTGTTTTATGGCATTTTTTACTTTCTTTATTGTTTTATATCTCTTCATCTCCATGAGGCAGCTCCGTGCCTTGGGGTAATTATGAAGGGCTCGCTCGTGCGCATGCGCCAAGTTCACGCTCGGCCTGCTCACCCTCCCCCCGCACAGGCGGCTCTGAGCGCTGCTGCTCGCGTTTCACGCTGGGCGGGCCTTAATTGGCCCACAAGTGTGTAATCGCAATGCAGTGCCGATCGCAGGCGGCTGTCGGCTTCCTGACCGCCCCCATCAAGCCTGCCTGCCAAGGGCAAAATTCTTCTCAGTATTTCATAAACAAATAAGTGAATTTTCTGGTGATTTAGACCAATAAAAATATTGAAAATGTCCAAAGAGGCACATCATCATTGGCAAGACATTCACTACCTTCTGAGTACCCCATGGAAAGTGAAGAGAGCAGGACATAATGACGTGAAAAGGAGAGCCAAGGATACACTGGCCAAAATAAAGCAATCACTCAAGAACATAGGAGATGGGCCAAGTACACAAGACCACTTGACACTGACAGAGGAGACAGCTTGCACACCAGTGGTTTTTCCAGATCTGGATGGAACTCAAAGTTGATGGCAAGGGCCCAGCTCCCAAACACCTCAGGGTAAGGCATTGTATTAAAAAACATACAATTTTCTGACATTTTTTTAAATTACCTTCTCCGCCTGGACAATTGGAACTGTGATTAATAGGAGGCAGTCTGCGAAGTCTTATCACGAACTTGCTCACAAGGTGTACATCATACATGATCGTACCACACTATATCCTCCTATTTCTGGTGTTAGACCATAAGACCATAAGACCATAAGACATAGGAGCAGAAATTAGGCCATTCGGCCCATCAAGTCTGCTCCGCCATTCAGTCATGGCTGATAAGTTTTTCAACCCTATTCTCAAGGTCTCAGGGGTGTCTTAGCCAACAACAGAAGTTTTTATAAATGTAAGGACAAAGAGGGTGAAAGGGGAATGTAGATCCATGAAAGACAGGTGCATGCAATAAGGAAATGGATGAGTTATTAAATGAGTACTTGGTATCCCTATTCTTAGAGGAGTAATGGGATTAAATAATAACTACTTGCTCTTAGGTTCACTTATAATGGGAAGGAAATTAGCAGATTTAATACCTGTTGGTTTCTACTCCACATTGTTAAAAATAAATAGGCGGGGAAATTGCAGATATGGCAAGTATAATTTTCTAAAACTATATAGATTCAGCAATCGTGCCTTTGGATTGGAAAATTGGAAATGTCTTCACTTGAAAGGAGCATTTGGGCCCTTGGACAGTGAGGAGGGGGGAAGTAAAGGGGCAGGTGTTGCACCTTCTGCGGTTGCATGGGAAGGTGCCGTGGGAGGTGTAGGGGGTGATGGAGGAGTGGACCAGAGTGTCCCGGAGGGAATGATCCCTGCGGAATGCCACCAACACCTCAAAGTAGGTTGGGTTCATAAATCTGAGCCTTTCCAGATGTTTTTGTTTGCCTGTTATCCCTTTATTCTTGCACCATTTGACCAACTTGATTGATTGTATCAAAAACAAGTAACTGTAAGATAGATGTAAACACTTTTATTTGTCATATGTGAAAAGTTAGCACTTACATACGCTTCATTTGAGAGAAGTATGATCCAAATAGTCAAATCATTTGAAACAGTAGTAAACCACTAAATTTTGGAAGCTCCCATAGGTATATGAGTATAAAATGACTTATAAATGATTGGGCTCCCACTTTTCAGACAAAAATATATTTAAAAAACTATTATCCGCGAGTAAGATGCTCCATTACTTACCCCAGTTCTCCACAGAGTAGAAAAGGTGACTTTAATACACCTGACCATTCCATATACTATGCACGGACATGGAACAAGAGATTGGGAGCTTGAAAGAAGGCAGTGGGAATCCAGAAATTGGAAAGATGGCAATGTAAGACTAGAACAGGGAGAAACCAGCAGAGCAGAGCAGTTTATAGAATGGTTACAGCACACAAGGAGGCCATTTGGCCAGTTGTGTCCATGCCAGCTCTCTGCAAGAGTAACTCAGCTAGTCCCACAGCCCCACCGTCTCCCCATTGCCCTGCAATTTTTTTTTCTATTCAGAAAATTATACAATTCCCCTTGGAAAGTCATGATTACATCTGCTTCCATGCACACTTTCAGGTGGTGCATTCCAGATGTTAACTACATGCTGTATGAAAATGTTTTTCCTCATGTCCCCATTTGTTCTTTTGCCAGTCACTTTGCCGGTTCTTCTGACCTTCCATAGATATGGGGGTGGCACCAGAGTATGAGAGCATTCCAATCTGTTATTCAAAAAACTCATCCAACTAGTTAAACATTATTGCCTTTAACAAATCCATGCTGGCTTTCTTTAATTCACTCAAATTTGTCTAAATGACTGTTAATTTTATCCTGAATTGTAATTTCCAAAAGCCTTCTCATCACCAGGGTCTAAAGTCGCTGAATTTATCCTCACACCCTTTCCTGAATAAGTATGTAACATTCACAATTCTCTAATCCTCTGGCACCAAACCTGTATCTAAGGAGGATTAGAAGATTACGGCCAGTACCTCAGCAATTTCCACCCTTCTCTCAGTATCTTTGATTGCTAGGACAATCAAAGTCATTCGGTCCTAGGTATAAATTTTTAGGATAGCCAGACTATTTAATGCCTCCTCTTTATCAATTTTTAGCCCATCCATCCATCAGCTACCTTCTCTTTCATTAAGGCCTTGACACAACACAAGCATGGAGAACAAAAGTAGGCCATTTGGCCCCTCGACCCTGCTCTGCCATTCAATAAGACCATGGCTGGTCTGTGTTTCAATTTCCACATTCCCATCTATCCCGGACAGAATCTTCTTCCTTGGTAACGACAGATGCAAAGAGCTCATTTAGTCCCTCAGCCTTCCCTTCTGCCTCCATGTGTAAATCTCCTTTTTGGCCCCATACCAGCCCACCTCTCTTTTTACTACTCTTTTACTATTTATATGCCCAAACAAAGACTTTTGAATCCCCTTTTATGTTAGTTTCCACTCTTGTCTCCTTGCTTCTCATTTCTTTTTTCACTTCCATCCTGAACTTTCTACAATCAGCCTGATTCTCACTTGTATTATCAAACATCTGTCACCTTTTTTTTCTGCCAACTCTTACTGTCTCCTTCATCATCCAGGGAGCTCTGGCTTTGTTTGTCCTACCTTCTCCCCTCATGGGAATCTACCTCGACTGCATCTGAACACCTTCTCCTTAAAGGCACTCCATGGTTCCATCAGCTTGCCTGTCAATATTTAATTTCAATTTACCTGGGACAGATCCCCTCTCACCCCACTGAAATTGACTCTCCCCCAATTAATTACTCTTACTCTGAATTGTTCTGCATCCTTGTCTCTGGTTAACCTACATGTTATGATCACAGTCCCCTAAATGTTTCTCACTCAGACTTGATTCACTGGACCGACCTCATTTCCCAGAAATAGATCCAGCAATTACTGGACCAGAAATATACAGTTCTGAAAATTTCTCCAGAACATACTTCAGAAACTTGCCCCCCTCTCTGCCCTTTACCCTATTGCTATCACAGTTTATCTTAGGATAATTAAAGTACCTCCTAATTTATAGTTTTTTCAACTCTGTGTAACTTCCTTGCAATCTTGTTCCTCTATATCTTTCTTACTAGTTGATGCCTATAGAATACACCAATAGTATGATGGTACCCCTATTGTTCTGTAGCTCAATCAAATAGATTCTATCCTTGACATCCTTTCTAGCCTTGACACCCTCACTGTAATATTCTTCTTAATCAATACAGAAAACTATGAGTTGACCTGGAGCAGTCAAATTCTCTCTCTGCAGTTACAATACCATCTGTCATAATGATGTAACTTTTTAGATTTACACACAAGTATATACATTCCTCATGGAACTTGCTCTCCCAGTCCCTTCTTCCTCAGTACCACAAAAGGTAGTGTGCTTATCCACTCAAGCATTTATTTATATCTAAATAAATTTATCTGTCATTGTACACTTCCTACAAAAAGCAAGGATAACAGTTATATACTTCAGCTGTCCCTCTATCATCCATTGAATAAAGTTAATTTATTCTTTTACAAGTAACAACTGCTTCTGCGCTACTAAAATCTAAAGTATGGTTAAAAAGTTGCCTTGGTTCTAAAAATAGAAATGATGAATTCCTGTTTTGGCTCATCTTAATGATAACGTACATGTAAATAATGAGCAGTGCTGGGGGGAAGCACCAATGGATGAGTCCTACACTTCATACATGGATAAAAAGCTATAGACCTGAAACATAACTCTGTTTCTCCCTTCACAAATGCTGAGTATTTCCAGCATCCACAATTTTTTGCTTTTGTGTTTGAATGTTCATATATGTTCAGTGGTGCTTTGGGTATTCATGCCCCTCAGAAATGAGTACAAAAAACTCCCAAAGCATTGTTAAAACTCCTGCTAATCATGAACTTGAGCAGCATTCTGCAGCTGGAGGGTGATAGGTATTTTACTCCAGTCATTGAATTTATCAAAGAGAAAAAAAAAATCTGTTTAAAAGCACAGTCGTAGCAGCTACTGGCAGTGGAACAGAAAGAGAAGCAACAGAGCCTATAAGGAGACAGTAGAACCAGATGCAGAGAGATAGTAATGCAGCTGAGAAAACTGAGAGATGTCGGCACTGAAGATCACAATAGATTCCTATATAAGATAGCAATCTGTGGGATATATTGGAGGCATAGGGGGCTGGTTGAAAGAACTGACTGCTACACAGAAAAATGTTCAATAACCTCATAAGGGCTACTAAGGTAAGACTCCTCATCCATATTTCTCATTACTATCTGCTTAGTCCTGCGTTATATATAGGCTCAGCACAAGCCTTACACATCCTTCCCAACATTCTCTTCTAATAATTGCAGCATATGTCTTCCTGTCACTACCAGCACACTCTGCACTTCTACTCTCCTCATCATCACTTCCTTTGCCTCTATGCACTTCTGCCATCTTTCACACGCCAGCAACATTATTATACCCTGATGTGTACACTCTCAAAACATCTCATTAGGGTAACACAAGCACTCTATTTCTTACATGAGAAGCTGGTACAAAATAACGGGGAGCAGACAACCATCTGTCTTTTTCTCCCCTTTCAGATCCTGAAATTCTAGAGGGTTTGAGCAACAGGAAGACAGCACTCCAAAAAATTCAGCATCAGCCAACCTTACCTAGGCAAGCATCAACTTAGACATCGGCAAGGTGCAAACTCTTAGAGGCCAGAACAGAGAGGTCTGCATTGCACGATTCACTGAGCCAAGGTTCACAGGCAAGAGCACCTGAATAGGACAGTGTAGGAAACAGACTATCAAAGGATGAATGTTCAATCTAACCCTGCTGTAGAGTGTGGTGATTAAAATGTGTATGCTCCAGATTATAGAAGGAAACTGATGGCTAAGTAGCACAAACCTCTAAGATCACTGGTCTGCCTGGCACTGAGCTTAAGCACAGTGAGGTGTCTAGCTCCAATTTGTGTGGGATCTTCACATGATCTGCAATCAGCCATGATTACTGACCCATAAACACTGCATTGTCACCCACATAGATAGATCCTCTGGAGACAGCTCTGGCAGCTTCGAAGGTGGTTAAAAAAATTGATCCTTTCTTAGCTTTGAGATCCAGCGTGTGTTCTGAGTTTCAAAGCATGAAAAGTAGTGTAGATAGGAGCTGTGAGAGTCCCATATCGCTATTGTACTCTATTTCTGTACAGA
Source organism: Cetorhinus maximus (assembly GCF_964194155.1). NCBI lineage: Eukaryota > Metazoa > Chordata > Chondrichthyes > Lamniformes > Cetorhinidae > Cetorhinus > Cetorhinus maximus. Next base: position 11,953,509 of record NC_135883.1, on the reverse strand, counting down.
GCAGTGGGAATGCTGAGAATGGTTCCAGGAGAGAGGCTAATGCTGTCCTTTCACAAGTGCCACAACACACCTTTCCCACCACACTCTCAACTAGTGTTCTTGTTGGCACCAGAAAACTAGCTGGGTCAGACTGCCCTGGCCCCAATCAAGATCCTACAGCTTGGTCTTATTATGGCCTGAGTTACTTGAAGTCACTCACTACAGCCATTTTAGGACTCCTGAATGGGAGTTCAGCTGCCTTCTGCCTGCCTTGTTGTGGCTCCTGGGATTGCACATCATAGGTTCACTAGAACAAGTAAACAGACACAGAAGGCAGACACTAATGCCTTTGTACAAGTGTGATTTTTTTTTTCCGTTCTCTTAGTTCAGTATAAAAAATGATCAAATGTAGAGTGATGAAAGATGCAGTAATTTTTATTTTGGATTGCTGTTATTCTTCCAATTCTTAATCATGCAAGGGCTGTACTCCTGACTTTTGGATTGCATGAGGCAGGTGGTGGCTGTGAGGGCTGGGGTGGATGGACAGGGAGACTGTTGGTGCATTGGGGAGGGGAGGGAACATTCATGAGAATCTCATCAATGGACTGATGAATGCATTCCCATGTGCCTTTCCTGTTCTTGTGCATCTAGATGGTAGAGCTGGCAGGTTTGGGAAAAACTGTTGAAGGAGCCACGGTCAATTGCTGTAGTACATCTTGTGCCAGTCATGGAGGTAGCGAATGTTTAAGGAACTATCTTGGTGTAAATGTCATTGAGTTCCACCACTGGGCACACCAAAATTGGTAAGGTTAAGATGATAGTCTATTCAATTTCCTCTCATTGCTAGGCACCCATACCGCTAGGAGCACATTTGAGGCACAATTGGAGCAAAGCCAGAAAGCCTGGTGGAGCTGCCCCAAATGCCTGGGGTGGGGGGGGGATTGTCAATTCCCCATCAAAAGCCATATGTATAAGGGGGACACTTTTAAAAAGTATCATATCTTCAGGAACTGTCTGAAGTTGGACTTCCAGCTTCCCACGTCCACCCTGGTTTGGCTGGAATACCTGGTCTGAGCATGGGAGTTTTGCCAAGCTTTCGCCCATCTAAGTAAAGGGCTGGGGTACAAGTATCCTGATGCTCAGAGTACCCTCATTCATAATGTGACTGGTCACGTTTGGGGCAAATGGAGGCTTCTCCACCAACAGACGAGTGCAAAAACTTTAGCACTGGGCTGCACCTTGCCAGGGCCATGCACAAATAGCTCCAGTATTTCAGGGCCATAAATTGCAAGATTAATAGTACCCACAAATAATTCTTGGTACCAGTCTATACCCTAGCCAGTACTTCACATGAGTCACTGCTGAATTAATACAACACAATAAAAAGGTGGATGCCAAGGCAAAATGTTTAACTTTTTAGATAATCTATGAGGAATAAAATCAAAATCATTTAACTACAGGCTTTAAAATTATTTGTCATGGGACATTACATCACTCTTCATATGCAGTGATTTAAATAGTTAGAATAATATCTGTAATTCGAAGCAATTATAACAAATTACATTCTACTCCTGTTAATTTGATGTGATTTTTGCTTTAAAAAATTAAATTGTGGAAGTTTAGATACTTCTTCTGCATGATTTAAGCTTGAATGAACGTATAATTTGAATTAAGCAACTTCAAATGAGAAGGCTGTACTGGTTAGATACAAGCATTTTCCTCCACTTTTATACATTGCCAAAGCAAATAAATTTCCAATATAGAAAAGTTGGATATAATGAGTGCTATTTTATACTGTCAATCAATCAGTAATGTCAGCCAAAAATTATAAGTTGTTACAGCAGAGAAGGCAATTTATCCTAATGTTCAGCTTCTCGAGTGTTGTTGGAACTGCACTCATCCAGGTAAGAGTTCCATCATGCTCCTGACTTGAGCCTTATAGATGGTGGAGAGGCTTTGAGGAGAGAGGAGATGGGTTACTTGCCACACAATTCCCAGCCTTTGACCTGCTCTTGTAGCCACAGTAGTTATATGGTTGATCCCGTTAAGCTTCTGGTCAGTGGTAACCCCCAGGATGTTTATGGTGTTATTACATGAAGCCACTATGAAAAAGTTATTCAAGAATAAAACCAGGCAGACCACTCAGAATCAACCTAGTCACTGGATATGACAAAGTTATGAAGCCAAGTCAACCCTTCAATATCCTACACACTACTATCTGGGGACTTGTGTCAAGATTTTGAGATCTGTCCCACAATATGACCTGGTCATACTCAGAATCATGCACCCAATGTCCCAGATTCCTCCATCACCATCCCTAGGTATGACCTACCCAACTGACAGGACAGATGCACCAGAAGTGGCAGTATGGTGATATACAGTCAGGAGGCAGTGGCCTTGAATGTCCTTACCATTGACTCTGGATCACATGAAATCTCATGGCATCAGTTCAAACATGGAAACCTCCTGCTGATTTCCACTTGCTGTGCTCTCATAGCTGATGAAATAGTACCCATTATTATGGAGAAATCTGACAATCCATAATAAAAATGATTTTTTTCAGGGCCAGAGTAGTTGTTCAACAGTAATTATGAACTTAACTATTCCAGTACCTTGGAAGTTATTTCTTACAGAAGGGTGGCATTGATAAAGAAACCCAGCTTCAACTGAAATCCGCTGGAGTAGCCTTTGGCAACTGAGGAAGTGGGTGTTTGATGATTGCAAGATCAAAACTGAAACCAAGCTTACGGTCTACAATGCGATTGTGATCCCTTCCTTACTGTACAGGGCTGAAACATGGACAACTTATAGGAGGCACCTCAAAGCATGTCATGTCATCAATGCAGCCTGTGGAAGATCATACATATTAGGTGGGAGGACAGATGCATCAATATCAGTGTCCTCACACAAGCAGACACCACAAGCATCGAGGCTATAATCATCTGTCATCAGCTCCATTCATTGGGTTGGTCAAATAGTTCAGATGCCAGATACCAGGCTCCCAAAGTAGGTCTTCTTCTCCCAGCTCAAATAGGGCAGATGCACCAGAGGAGTACAGGAGAAGCGCTTCAAATATGTGCTGAAAGCCAACATTGGCATCAACTCCTGAGAGGCCATGGCCTTAGACCGAACCAAATGGCAGCAGAGTCTGTGGGAAGGATCCCAGCATTTTGAGATCCAGTGAAACTTCATGTCAATTCAAGTGATTTTAGAAGATCTCCAGCTGTGTGGGAGCAGGAAATTACTGACAGCAACTCCTGGATGCCCACGTTTATTTGCGCATATGCTACGCCAAAATTACTGTGAATTTTAAAGTTGCAATGATGGTGAACACTAATGTTTTCACTATCATTAAAACTGCAAAATCCAGGCCTAAACCTGCATAGTTTTACTCACCATGAAAACATTCATTGTCTTTGGGATGGAAGTTCTTGCGTGATTCTTTTCCTTTGGCTTTGTAACCATTCGTTATTTGGATTTCATAGACTGATTGCATGAACCCCGACTTGGCAGTACAACATGACAGGTGGTTATTAAAGAGGTTCTGGAATCATCTCTTCTATATGGCTCTACCATATAGCATAGCTCTTTTCTTCATGTAGATATTTGAATTACATCATCTCCCAAATAAATGTAAGCTATTTGTCTTAACCATAATTTTCCAAATGCATATCTTCTAAGGAGTGCTCTCAGTATAATACAGCGGTACAATGATACTGAAAAAATTAACGTTACAAAATCTTTGTATTCCACAATGAATGCAAGAGTCATTGAATTACCATTACAAGCATTGTTAATGGGAAAAAAATGCATGACGCATTGTATTGTTAATGGAACTTTACATTTTGGAAACAAAATTGTATTCTTTCTTACAGTTGATATGTTTTAAACCTGTTATAAGTGGTTTTAAACCTCACTTGTGGACATAAGCTAACATCACAATGTATGGCTTAATAATATTTTTCACCCATCCCTGATAATTACTGAATCGAAAGATGTCAACACTGTAATGATTTTTTTTCTGGCCAACTAACCATAGAATGGAATAGACAGAAAGTTGGCCAAACCACAGTTTTCTGCCCAAATCCAATATCCCCTGTGTTGCAAAATGGGCAAAGAACTTACCAACACCTGCAAGGTCTTTTTCCCTCTTTCCCAGTAGTGCTACGATGAAGTTCCAAAAACTGAATCGGAAATTTAATAAGGAAGACTGCAATTACCCCTTTGAGTGTAGAGGCCCATTGTACATTTAAACTCCCAGCAAGTATACAAAGCACAGTAAACTCATAAGCGCACATTGCCAGCTCTTTTGCTCTGTTGCTTCAAATGGCACCTTTTACATTGTGCTGATGAACAACATGACTTTTAATCAAGTATTTGCTTATCACGGTGAATCATTTTGTCCACAGCCAATGTGCTGAGTTTGGTGGGTCCTTAAAATAAATGATTTAGTACTGCATTTAAATTGTAATCTCAGTGCTGGCATTGTAAACAAATTGGTTTGTAAATTGTTTGTAATATGTTTACACCTTCTCTATTTCTAATGTGTGGTTGAAATCTTTCCCTTACGTAATGTGAACAAATGGGATTTCCTGTTTTGATGCATATCCCATGAAACAAAATCAGTGAAATATATTTTTTTTACAATCATTCGTGTGAATTCTGACATCTACTATTTCCTTCAAGTATATAAATTAAAGCTGTTAGTTGCCTTGTTCTGATTTTTTTCTCCAACAAAATAAATGCTGAAGCCACAAGAAATGTTTGTTCCAAATAATTGTTAGATAACGCAATTAATATTCTCAGTGTTAATCCTGTGAACAAGTGCTTTGCATGCAGTTAATCCATCATTGTGAGTTTGTTTGCATTTGTTACTGGACACTGTATGATGGGACTATGTCGACACTGAAAGATTTCAATGCACTCTGAAACTGTGGGCTTGAACACAACAGTTGTTAAAAGGGAGAGATTCTGTTCCTGTACTCAATAGATAGATTTAGCAAATAAAGTACTTGGATTGAACATGACAACATTAAAATTTCTGATTTACACTCATAAAAGATACATTAGGAGAGAAAAGGAATTGTCACAGAAAGTTGGCATCGCACATTTCTCAACATCGAGAGTTCTTGAATTCAGCCAGACCACTTAAGGAAGTGGAAAGGCACATAACAGAGGCAATGTGCTTCTCCAGGGCCAAAATCAGAACAACAGAGGCCAGAGTAACCCGCACCATTTTTATCTGTCCCCAAATAACCAGGCCTGAGAAGTGATTAACATTCACTGACAAAAGACTTGCCTGCTTGTTTCTGGATTGGAGGGTATGCTGTTGAATATTTTGTTCTTTGTGACTATATACAAGTATTTTAGAAATATTGTAAAACCATGGAATCACAAAATATAGAAAGAGACCATTCAGCCCTCCATGCCTGTGCTGGCTCTTAGAAAGAGCTATCCAATTTGACCCACTCTCTGGCTTTTTCCTCATAGCTCTGCGTTTTTTCCTTTTCATGTGCACATCCAATTTCCTTCTGAAAATTATTGTTGAATCTATTTCTATCACTCTTTCAGCTTGTACATTCTGGATCATAACAACTCACGACATAAGTAATATTCTCCGCGCGTCGCTTCTGGTTCTTTTGCCTTTGCAATATTTGAGAGCCTCTATTAAATCTCCCCTCAATCTTCACTGCTCTGAGGAGAAAAATATCAGCTTCTCTAGTACCTCATTTTACTGAAGATCCTCATTCCTGGTTGCATTCAAGTAAATTTCCTCTGAATTCTATTCATGATCTTGATATCCTTCCACAGAGTGATGCCCAGAATTGGACACTACATGTGCATAGATCTAACCAATAATTTATCAACCCATTTTCAAAAAGATTTGAGAACGTGAATCCCCCACCACCACCCCCAGGTCCCTAAGGGCTGAATTTACTGGTTGCAGCGGTGAGGCCCATCAACCGGCCAAAGAGCCAGTGAAAGTTCTGTCATGGTCATTTCCAGGAGCCCCAGTGGAATTAAATATCTATCAGGCAGTTAACCGCCCGCTGTCAGGGTTCCCCAGCCTTTGAAGGCGAACAGTCAGCCTGCGAGAGATGTTGGCCAATTAGAAGGCCAGCAGCGATACAAGGGGCACTGGTCACTGTTAGAACGGCACGAGGTTCCAGACCAGTAGCATCAATGGAATCCCTAAAAAAAGTGGGTAAGTGGGGTGGGCTTGCTGAGGCCAGTCTGGCAGGCACAAGCAAAATGGAAGGGGTGTGGATTCATGTGGAGGGTGAGGGTGATCTTCCAGCAGGGCGGCCCTTGGCATCAGTGGGGCCTTCCAGGGGCTACAGGGTACCTGATGAGGAGCCTCCGACTCCCCGCTCCCCCAGCTGACCCACAGAAAGGCTGCCAGGGTATACCTGATGACTGCCAGACATGGCGTATACTCCTACTCCCCGCTGCTAATAGAATATATGACAGTGAGATGAGGCCCTTAAATAACCATTAATTGACCTTAAGTGCCTCAACTGGACAGGGTGGCTGTCCTTGACCTTCCGTACCCCTGATTCAATTTGAGGGAGTCAAGAAGATGATGGACACTCCATTCCATGCTTTCCACCTGATTATATGGCACACACAGCCCCCATGCCACAACACTAGCACCACCCCACCAGCCTCTCCTCCCCCCTCCAGCCCCCCCCCACTCCTGGTGAGGTGCCATTAAATTCACCCCTATGGGGAGAATTTTCTGCTCGTCAGGCAGGCCGGTTGGGAGCGGGTGCCAGCGGGCATGGTGCCGATCGCCGCCCGCAATCGGCTGCATGCTGCCATTTCACATCAGCGGGCCAATTAAGGCCTGCCCAGCCCGGTAGTGCTACCTGTGCGGGCAGGGGGCGAGGAGGGAGACTCGGGGCCTGCGCTCTTTCACGCATGCACGCGAAAGGGCGCAGAAATCTCCCTGAGGCACAGAGCTGCCTCAGGGAGATTAAGTTCTAATTAAACTTGAAAATAAAAAAAGTTAAAAATCATGTACACATGTCCCCTCATGTCACAGCGTCACACGAGCTGGGACATGTTTATCAAATGCTTGAAAAATATTTATTCATTTAATAAACCCTTCATGAAACCTCATCCCGCCCGTGGATGAGGTTTCATGAAAAATGCGAAGGCCGCCTGGGCCCTTCACCTGCCCGCCAATGTTAAGGTTGGACGGGAAGCCCTGTCAATTAGGTTAATTAGTTTATTAATGGTCTTAACAGGCCTTTGACAGTTCAGCTGGTCCACAGCCGACTCCGGTGTGCGCGCCCGCCGAACGAAAGATCGGAATGATGGGTGGTGACGTTGGGACACACGCCCGATATCACCCGCGCGTCATTTTACGCCTCAGCGTATAGGACCCGCCCCCGCACGCCAAACAGAAGATTCTGCCCAATGTTTCGGTACCCCCTTTATTTACACAACCTGAACTCAAATATCACAATGAATGTAATGACGTAATCTCATAGCAGGGCAAGCTTCTGGAAGAGGGAGGAGAAGAAAGGGGAGAAGGGCTCTCAGCAGGAAGACATATCTGCCCACAGTGCCAGGAGGCAATTCTCCTCCCTGAGTCTCAGTGAGGGAAGTGTGGGACATCTGCTCTTTAAGGGGAATTCACTGAATTCTGCCACCTGCTGCACTCACAATCCCAACCACAGATCAGGACAAGCACCGTTGCAAGCACTGTTACTCAGCCAATTTCATATCCATGTTGTTACTGCCCCTTTTATTCTATGAGCTATAACTTTGCCTCATGTATGTTGTGCATCACTGTATCAAATGCCTTTTATCTCCTCAAGAACTCCAGTTAGTTAAACAAGAGTTTCCTTTAAGAAACCCATGCTGGCTTTCCATAAATAGCCCACATTTGTCCATGTGACTATTAATTTTGTCCCGAATTATTGTCTCTTAAAGTTTCTCCACCACTGAAGTTAAACTGACGGGCCTTTAGTTGCTGGGCTTATCTTTACACCCTTTTTTGAACAAGGGTATAACGTTTGCAATTCTCCAGTCCTCTAGGACTGAGTGTAAGGAAGACTGAAAAATTATAGTCAGTGCTTCCACAGCGTTCACTCTCATTTCCCTCAGTGTCCTTGGATGCCTCTCATCTGGTCCTCATGCCTTATCCACTTTAAGTACAGACAGCCTATCCAATAACCCCTCCTTATTAATTTTAAACTCTTATGCTGTCCAAAGTGCCTCTTCTTTCACCGTGGCCTGGGGAGCATTTTCTTCCTTGGTAAAGTTAGATGTAAAGTATTCATTTAATATTTCAGTCATGCCCCCACCCCCATGTGTAAATCCCCATTTTGATGTCTAGTCGGCCCCACTCCTCTTTTTATTACCCTATTACTATTTATATGCTTACAGAAGACTTTGGGGTTCCCTTTTATGTTGGCTGCTAATCTCTTTTCAAATTCCCTCTTGCTTTTTACCATCTAGGGAGCTCGGGATTTGTTTACCCTTCCGTTCCTCTTCATGGGAATGCATCTTAATGGATAATGGATTATGAATCCAGGTAAGATTTTTCCTGCCAACCTTTGACTCCGATCTATTCGGCCCAGATTTGTTCTGACCTCGTTGAAGTTGGCTTTCTCCCAGTTAATTATTCGTAATCTGAATTATTTTTTGTCCTTTTCCATCGTCATCCTCAACGTATGGGCTGAATTTTATGTCCTGCGGACAGGCGCGCGCCCAACTCAATCGCACGTAAAATCGCGTGAGAAGATGTCAGGTGAGCGTCCCAACATCATCGTGCACCCGCGCGATATTTCGCTCGGCAGGCACATGCAAAAGTTGGCAGTGAACCCGCCAACAATTAAGCCCATTGACGGCGCAATTGTCTCCGATTTTTTTGTGGCCCGTCCAACCCACGGTTGTCAGACAGGCGGATCGGCCAGGCGGCCTTTGCATTTTTCTTCAAACCTCATCCAAGGGCGGGATGAAATTTCCACTATGAAATAAAATAAAAATAAATACCTGTGGACAGCATTTTTGTCAACTGTATTTACAAGTTATTGATTGTCATGCACGGACAGTTTTTTTTTTGCAGCTTTTTAAACCTTTAGTTTAGCATTTTCAGGCCTGCAGCTCCCTGAGGCGGCTGTCTGCCTTCAGGGAGCTTTCTCGCTGGGCTCACCCCGCGCCCGTGGAAACGTCATCGCCCGCCCTCTTCCCACACCCACCCCGGCCGCGCTGAGCCTTCCAGCACATGTTTCATACTGGCTGGCTGCTAACTGGCCAGCCAGCGTGAAATCGTGGTCAGGGGTCCATTCCTGACCACTCCCGTGCCTGCTGATCACGCGCGCCCGCCAAAGGTACAGTTTACGCCTATGATACAATAATCATTGTTCCCTAAATGTTCTTCTACTGACACTTGACCCGCTTCATTCCTAAGGTCTAGCAGTGCCTTTCTCATTGAATTGGAAACAAACTGCTATAGAAAATTTTCCTAAACACACCCTAGGAGCTCTTGACTCTTTCTGCCCTTTATTCTACCACTGTCCCAGTCCATATTTGGATAAAAGTCCGCCATTATAATTACGCTATAATTTTGGCACATCTTTGTAATTTCCTTGCAAATTTGTTCCTCCACATCCTTCCCACTAGTTGGTGGCCTATAGACAACACCAAGCAATGTGAGTGCACCTTTTTATTCCTTAGCTCTAGCCAAATAGATTCTGTCCTTGAGTCCCCTGGGTCATCCTTTTTCTCCAGCACTGCAATGCTCTCCTTCATCAATACTGCCATCTCACCCGCTTTTTCTCCTTTCCTTTTTTTCCTGAACACCTTGCATCGAGGGATATTTTAATACCCAGTCCTGCCCTTCTTTGAGCCAGGTCTCTGTTATAGCTACAACATCGTATTTCCACATGGTAATCCGTGATTGTAAATCACCAGTCTTACTTACCACACTCTCTACATTCACATACATGCATTGTAACCTTGGTTTAGACTTTATTACTTTCTCCCTTACTCTGACAACATCTATTAATTTATTATTACTTATTCTAATGCTATCTTTCTCTTCCAGTATTCTATGCACCTTGGCATTCCTCTCTAAGCCATGGGTTACTGTTTAAAAATAAGGGGTTGCCCATTTAAGACAGAGATGATGAAAAAAAAATCGCATATGGTCTTGAGACTTTGGAACTCTTCCTCGAAAGGCAGTGGTAGCAGACTCTTAGAATATTTTCAAGGCAGAATTAGATAGATTCTTGCTAAGCAAGAGGGAGTAAAAGGTTATCGGGGGTAGGTGGGAATGTGGAGTTGAGGTTACAATCAGATCAGCCATAATCTTATTGAACGGCAGAGCAGGCTCAAGGGGCCAACTGGCCTACTCCTGCTCCTAATTCATATGTTCATATGATATAATCTCCTGGGACCCACATCCTGCTGAGTTAGTTTAAACCCTCCCGAAGAGCACTACCAGAACACCCCGCAAATAACTCAGTCCCAGCTTTATTTTGGAATAACCAGTCCAGCCTTACAGGTCCCATCCCCCCCCAGAGCTAGTCCCAATGCCCCAAGAATCTAAAGCCCTCCCTCCTGCACCAGCGTTCCAGCCACACATTCATATGATTTATCCTTCGATTTCTACATTCACTTGCACTTGGTACTGGGAGTAATCCTGAGATTATTACTTTTGAGGTCCTACTTGTTAATTTGCTACCTAGCTCCCCAAATTCTGACTGCAGGACCACATCCCCGCTTTCTGCCTATGGGTGGAATCATCCAAGACTTGCATTAGCTGTGGCAGCAGGCGTGAAGAAAGACGTGTTACCTGTCGGCAGCAAAGACGGGTTTTCATGCCGTTTCATCCCTCTCCCGCAGTCACGGAAAACAAGCTGGATTGCTGGTGGTAGGCCTCCGATTGGCCTGCCACGCTGTGACCTCAACGGTCCCTCACACCGGGCGCCATATTTAAACTGCAGCCGTGCGCACACTTCTCAATGCTTGCAGACCAGGACTGCTCTGGTGAAGACATGGCCCCAGAAGCCAGGAAGAGTGCAGCCCCCTGATTCAGTGATGGATCACAGGGACAACTTCTGGGTGCCCTGGAGGCCTGCCACGATATCATCTACCCCCACTCTGACCACAGGAGGCCCATCAGTCTCACCACTCTGGTTTGGGAGGCGGTAGCAGGGGTGATCAGTGCCAGCTCTGCACACAAGAGTTCAGCCATCTAGTGCCATCTCATCAATCTTAACTCACCCACTCACAAGTCCACCCACTCACATCCGACATGTGGCCCTGCAGGTAACCTTGAGCCCGACCCCAGCCCCGAGAGCACCTCAGATGAGGACCCTGAGGGCAGCAGCATTGAAGACCCATCACGCCGCTCACCCATACCACCCACCGGCATAGCAACACACACCTCGTTGGGACCTAGATGTAGGGTAGCCTCCGGATTATGATCTGGTGAGCACACCACACAATATGTTCCACAGCAGATGGAGGCATGGACATCCTTGGTCTCCAGCACTCAGAGGACTGCTGGAGGCAAGGAATCTGCTGCGCTCGATTCAGATGAGGAGCCTCGGGACTCGGTCCTTAATCAATTGGTGGAGCTGCAAAGGCAGTCACGGGAACATCAGAAAGGGATGTCTTGCGCACTCCTCAGATTGCAAGGGGTGATGGAAGAGTCCGTCCGCCCTCAGTCTGAGGTGATAGCGCTGGCATGCCAATGCACCGAAGTCAACACTGGCAGGATGGTCGCCATGGAAACTTTATTCCAGGATTTTGGTCCTGCACTGCTGCGTGGGCTGAACTCCATCACCTGAGCCATAGTTGGCCTCCCACAGCGTCAAAGCGAGAGGGGTGTGGGAGTGTGGGGCAACCCGACCTCACTCCAGCTTCTCCTCCTCCTCAAGGAGTCAGCCTGGGGCTGTCAGGCACCCATAGGGAGGAGGACCAGAAGCTCAACAACCCGGGGCCATCAACTCAGGTGGCTCCAGCCGATCCAAACCCCCTCTTCCTGTGACCCCCACATCTCCAGCTCCACAAGCCAAGGAGGGTGCAGCTGGCTCACAGCAGGGCAACCAAAGTAGGCCGGGGCCTTCCAGATCTTGGCCCTCTAGAGGACACAAGCCAACATCCTCACAGACAGGGCGCATCAGTCACCAGGCTGTCTCCAACTCCACTCTGGATGTCAGGGGGGCACCAAGGTATAGTGGCAAGGTTAGGAAGATTCAGAAGATGTAGTTGCACAGCCTATGCACAGGTGTTAATCACTTGTACATAATGTTCACGATTGTAAATGAACTCCCAAGAATGTCTCCCTGCCTGTGATTCCTTGTTCTGATGAGCATTGTTTGTGTCATTTAGATGTGAAGCCTTGATTCCTGCACAAGATAAAGGCAAGTGTCTCAGGTCTCAGTCCAGGGCCTCTTCCCTGTGCAGTGTGTAACCTTCAGACCAAAGTGATAGTCCAGCTTCACACCCACTGGGCAAGTTCGTGATGCCTGCACCTCGATGGTGCTTGTCATTGCTGCCAGTTTAGCATGGACAGGCGTCACAGAGTTCCAAAATTCTCCCTGCATGCTCTCAGTGCCTTTGAGGTGGCTGTGTCCAGTGATGCTGTGCTCCTGAAGGGGCCAGGTGCTGAAGGCTGACAAAAGATCAGGTGCTTTTCAAGTTTTATCGCTGCGTCTCCATGATATGACTTTGCTGACAGAGCGCAAGCAAGCTGCCCTCAGCCAGACAAGAGTCAGACACCCAGAGAGGCAATGTGAAGATCTATGTCTATGATGTCATCATCATCCTCCTGGAATCTAGTGACTAATAGCATTTCCATGAAAAGAGCCAGAGCACTGAGGGTATTTGTGCTGCCATCAGCCACACAGGAGATGTCATGGCAGGTGGAGGGTAAATGCCCAAATCCCAGAGGGAAACTTGAAGAAACTGCCACAACTATTTGCAATTTGTACTTATTTCGAGGTGTGGGCTTTGGATTCAGTAAAAAGGCCTTCAAGTCTTATAGGTTTCTTAGAAAACTAAATTAAACCTTTGTTAAATAAAAAGAATGATTTTAAGTGCATACATAGGTTTAAACCTTGCATTTAATGAGTCACCCAGTACTGGTAACAGAACTAACACTTTTTCGCCAGCAACAATACTACGAGCAGTAGCTTTCCTGTCTGCCTTCACTTGCATCACTTGCTGTGATATCTTTAAATGTTCCCTAGCCAACTCACATGCTCTGTCCAATCTCTCTCAGAAATTTGATACATAATCCAGGAGTGTAGATTCTGAATTCTGACCCACCAATTTCTCATGAATCACTTTCAGTGGTCCTTTCACCTCATGACCATGAACTAGTTCAAAAGGACTAAAACCAGTCTATGCAGTAGGAGTATCCCTAATAGCAAATAACAAGGATGGAATTCCCCAGCCCAATCTTGTGGGCAATCCTGACTAAATGCCCTCATCATAGTTTTTAAGAGTTTGATGCCATCTTTCCAAAGCCCCTTGTAACTCAGGATGATAAGCTGTTGACTTAAATTATGTTATCCCCAAGGTGTTCATTACTCCCTTAAACAGCTGTGACATGGAATTTAAACCCTGATCTGATTGTATTTCTTTAGGTAAACCATATCTTGTAAAAAATGTAGTCAACTCTTCCACAATTTTCTTTGTTGTAATATTTCTCTAAGGTATTGCTACAGGAAACCTGGTAGACACGTCCATTATTGTCGGTAAGTACTGATTCCCAATTTTAGTCTTAGGGAGGGGTCCTATACAATCAATAATGCCTCTAGTAAAAAGTTGTTCAAATGCTGGAATTGGAATTAAAGGTGCTGGCTTAATCACTGCCTGTAGTTTCCCTATCCCCTGACATGTGTGACATGTTGTACAGAAGTTGACTACATCCCTATGCAATCCAGGCCAATAAAAATGTTTTTGTATTTTTGCTTGTGTCTTTCTAATTCCTAAATGTCCCCCCATTGGAATTTCATGAGCTCTCCTCAGGGTCTGACTTCTATATCCAAATGGTATTACAATCTGATGCACCTCCCTCCAGCTTTCATTTGCTGAAACACGATAAGGCCTCCATTTTCTCATTAAAACATTACCCTTAAGGTAATAACATTCTGGAATACATTTTGCCTATGTTTATGAGTAAGCTGTCTGATATTACTGTCTTATTTGTGAATCCTTTTTCTGCCTTGAGTTAAACACTTCAGCTGCACTGTCCTCCATTCTTTCTTCCTGAACAATGTTATCAAACACAGTGTCAGCTAATTGGACTTCCACACCTTCTCCCTGCCTTTGAGCTTCTTGTTCTTCTTGTTTCAACCTATGAGCCTGTGATCTCATTATCACACAATCTGGAAACAATCCAAGATGCTCTCTCTGCAACACTTCTGTTGACAACACTTCCACAAGCTGTTCAACTACCTTAGACATCACCTACATCCATGACCCAGCTATATCATTACCCAAAATAAATTGAAGCCCTGCAATGGGCGCTTTTTCCACTACTCCAACAATCTCCTCACCTGTTTTCCACTTACTTTTTAAATTCATCTCCCACAAGGGAATAGGTTTAGCATCTCCATGAACCCCACTTATTATCACCTGTTCCTGCAATTCTCCCTCTGAACAACAAATATCGCTATCCTTCAAGATTAAGGATTGACTAGTCTTTGTGTCTCTTAAAATTTTAACATCTTTACCTACTTCACCCACATGGAAAAACATTCCCTTCACACACAATCTTTAAACATTTCTGCAACCTGCTCCTCAGAACTCTGCTGGGTAAATTGTGAACACATTCCCACTTCTTCACCTATCACTGATTCTGCCTGTTTTACCCATGCACAAACCATTGGTTTTTCCTGCGCTTGAATTTCAGGACCCACAGTGCTTTTATTTCCAGTACTTTACTGCACCCCTATAATTCCAACAGATTTTCCCTGTAATTTGCAACACATTGGGAAGAATTTTCTGGTCAGCGAGTGTGGGCGGGCCCACTCGCCGATGTGTAAAATGATGCGTGGTGACGTCAGGCAGGCAACCCAACATCACCGCGCGTCATTTAGGTTTTCAGTTCGGCGGGCATGCAGCTGACTTGGCTATGTGCCCACCAAACTGTCAAAGGCCTAATAAGAGCTGCTAACAACGAACTGAATTAATAAAATGAGCTGCCAGTCCAACCTTAAGGTTGGCGGGGGGGGGGCAGGCAAAGAGCCCAGGGGGCCTTCACATTTTTCATGAAGCCTCATCCATGGGCGGGATGAGGTTTCATGAAGTGTTTTGAAATTCAATAAAAATTATTTTAAAAATTCGTTGACGTGTCCCAGCTCATGTGACACTGTCACATGTGGGGACATGTTTTTTAAAAGTTTTTTTCCCCTTTATTTAATTTTTAAAACTTTAAACTGATCTCCCTGAGGCAGCTCCGTGCCTCAGGGAGATTTCTGCGCTCTTTCACGTGCATGCGCGAGAGAGCGCACTCCCGACTCAGGGAATATCTTCCCCCGCCTGCACAGGGAGCGCTCAGCGCTTCTGGGTGAGCATCATGCTGTGAGGGCCTTAACTGGCCCACCCACGTTAAATGGCGGCACGGACCTGATCGGGGCCACCGATAGGGTATGTGCTCGCTCCCGCCCGCCCCCTGCACAACGATCCCCCAACGGGGGTAAAATTCAGCCCGCTGGCTTTGTGTGTCCAACTTTATTACGATGAAAACACCCCAACTTTTGAGTGCCACCTCTACCCTCAGCACCTTTCTTTTTATTCTGGGAAAAAAATACTTCCTGTGAATTTCCGCCTACTCTTTCTTTTCTGACTACCCCTCCCCCTTCCTTTTACCTTCCCACTTTCCATTCTTTTCTGATTTAAAAGGGTGACGAGAGAAAGATTTAGCTTTATGAACTAGCTCATAGGCCAGAATATTTCACTCGCCGCTGGGCGCGCGCTGGACCCAAATGAGCATAAAATGATGCGCGATGTGTCATTCGGCGGGCACGTGCGGGAGTTGGCAGTGTGCCTGCCGACAATTAACAGGCCTATTAAAGCCACTAAAGTTACAACTGAATTAAATTTTTCACTGCCCATCCAACCTGACGGTTGCCGGGCAGATGAAAAGGCCACGCGGCCTTTGGATTTTTTTTAGGAAACCTCATCCACGGGCTGGATGAGGTTTCCAACAGCAATTAAAAATCAAATAAAATTTTTAACATTTAATTAATAACGTGTCCCTGCTCATGTGGCAGAGTCACATGAGGGGGCATGTTTTTTTAACATTGTAAAATTCTTCATTTTTAATTTTTTAAATCTTCATCCTTTCCTGCGCGCACTTGCGCACATGCACGAAGTTCCCCGCTTGCCCTCCATCCCCCACTCCCCGCCTTCCCCCCGCAGGCAGCATTGAGCCCTGCAGCACGTGTTTTACGCTGTGGGGGGCCTTAATCGGCCCACCAGTATGAAATCGTGGTCACCGACCGATCACGGGCGAGTTTATAGTCTCTGCCTCTACCACCAACTTGGGCAGCGAATTCCAGACACCCACTACCCTCTGCGTAAAAAAGTTCTTCCTCATGTCCCCCCTACACCTTCTGCCACTTATCTTGAATCTATGTCCCCTGGTTCTAGAATTCTCCACCAAGGGAAACAACTTTATCCTGTCCACTCTATCTGTTCCCCTCATCATTTTGTACACCTCAATCAAGTCACCTCTCAGCCTTCTCTGTTCTAAGGAAAATAACCCCAACCTATCCAATCTCTCCTCATAGCTACACTTTTCTAACCCTGGCAACATTCTTGAAAACCTCCTCTGCACTCTCTCCAGAGCTATTACATCCTTCCTGTAATGTGGTGACCAGAACTGCATACAATACTCCAGTTGTGGCCTCACCAGTGTTTTATACAATTCCAACATGATATCCTTACTTTTATATTCTATACCTCTGCCTTCCTCACCTACTGGTATCTCTTTTTTAACTGCCAGCATTTTAAGCTGGAATTCTCTCTCTCTTTTTCTCTTTCTTCGTTTTCTAACCTCGCCATTTCTAATTCCCTTTCCTATTTTCTTTCTCTCTCCTGCCTTTCTGCCTGTTCCCTTTTAAATGCGCTTTCTTTTTCTGCTGCCTCTAGTTCCTATTTTTTTCATTTGCAACCGAATTTGAGCCAATTCCAATGAACGACCCCTTGGAGCACTCGGTCTCTCAGGTATTCCTTCCAATTTCAAATGCTTATACCTTCAAGTATGTCTTATTTCATTACCCCTCCAGGCAATCCCAATTGTAAATTATCCACCAATTCCATTAGCTTAACTTTATTTACCTTTTGTAAACCAGCCAAAGTTATAACTTCAACTCCCTGACAAGTCTTAGCAACTACCAAAGCAATACTGCAGTCTCACCACTTAAAAAAAAACCTCATACCAACTCCTGAATTCAGAATGCTTCTCGTACTCCTAACCTTAAGATTCACCAACTCCAACCCAATCAAGGAATGTCAAATATATCCCAGAGAAAGCCCCCAATTCTGTTACGGCAGGAGAATGGTAAATGCCCAGCTGCCCAAATCCCAAAGGGAAACTTGAGCCAACTGCCACAACTATTTGCAATGTGTACTTATTTTGAGATGCGGGCTTTGGATTCAGTAAAAAAAATGGCCTCCAAGTCTTATAGGCTTCTTAGAAAACTATATTAAACCTTTATTAAATAAAAAGAATGATCTTAAGTACATACCATAGGTTTACAAATTATTACTATAATAACTTCTATCTCCCCCGATTAACCTAACTTCCAGTTACACATCCATTAAGGCAACCATAAAAACACATACATTCTAAAAGACCCTCGCAAAGTAACACGACAATCAGAACAGTCAAATTCAAAGTGAGTTTTCATAAATTCAGTTTCTTTAGACGGCAGCTTGAGGCTTAGATGCTGGAGAATTTTTACACTTGTTAGATCTTAGAATTCCTTCTTTCCTACACACAACCTCATCTCCTTTATACAGATTTCCCCTTTGAATGCAAATTCCCATTGTTTCACTATGTCCTTGGACTTTACCTCTCTCATAATAAAAATCTATCATAGTACCAATTTTATCAGTAATCTTTGGGAAAAATAAACACAGCTTCCTAACTTATCCTGACCATTTCACTCCCTCTTTTGAATTCAAGCTAGTCTGGTTTATTTAAAAATGGAAATGTTCCCTTTACACCTCACATCCTAAAACTTCACCCATGCTTACCTACTTAACATTTCAAACCTAACTTACCTTCTGATCCATCAAAGCCTTCAGACCAGCTGCCTTTAATTCAATTAAGTCCGACACACACACAGACCCACATACACAAACCCCACTATTACTCTACAATAAATTCCAATAACATTATGAAAATTATTATATCTTCCTGACAGGAGTCAAATGTTCACAGATGCAAGGTGAGGTTTTCAGGACTGTCCTCACTGCATCTCATCATCATCTCCACGAATCCTGTTGCTATGAGGACCTCCCGAGCGCACCTGCCTCGTGTGGACAGTGCAATGACTTCATCGCAGGCATCCTTGCCTTCGAGAACTTCATCACCATCACCCCCTTCAACATCCTCCAAATCAGAGGAGGCATGCAGCTCTTCCATCTCCTACTCAGCCAGCTCCTCTCCCCATTGCAGCACCAGGTTGTGTAGCGCATAACAAGCTATGATGCTATGCGACACCCTCGGTGTACTATATTACAATGCTCCATCAGATCAGTCAAGGCAGCGTAATCTCATTTCCAAAATGCTGATCCTTTGCTCCACCAAAGTCCGGGCCTCAACATGAACCTAGTTATACCTTTACTCTGCTGCACTCTGAGACTGCCGGACAGGCATTATCAGCCATGTCCTCTGTGGGTAGCCCTTGACCCTGAGGAGCCAACCCTGCAGCCTTTCAGACTCTGGAAGGTGTCAGGGATCCAAGACTTGTTAAGGGTGTAGGAATCATGGATGCTTTCTGGAAATCATGCGCAGACTTGTAGGACGCATTTGTTGTGGTGGCACACCAGCTGAACATTCAGGGAGTGGTTGACGTAGTTGACTGCTTGTTGCCATGGAGATGTAAGTGCCACATGAGTGCAGTCAATGACATCCTGCACCTGTGGAAAACCAGGGATCTGTGCAAATCCAAGCGCTCTTGCTTCCTCGGTTTCCTGATCCCAGTCAAAATGCACAAAGTTGTGAACCTTAGCAAAGATAGAGTCTGTGGCCTCCTGGATACACTTGTGCATGAAGGCTTGCAAGATCCCATACATGTCACCTATGGAGCCCTGGAAGGAGCCACTGGCATAAAAAAATGAGCACCACAGTCACTTGCAGTGGATGCCCTCCATGTCCTTTTTTTCATTCATTCATGGGATGTGGGCATCACTTATTGCCCATCCCTAATTGCCCTCATTCAGAGGGCAGTTAAGAGTCAACCACATTGCTGTGGGTCTGGAGTCACATGTAGGCCAGACCAGGTAAGGACAGCAGATTTCCTTCCCTAAAGGACATTAGTGAACCAGATGGGTTTTTACAACAATCGACAATGGTTTCATGGTCATCATTAGGCTTTTAATTCCAGATTTTTATTGAATTCAAATTTCATCATCTGCCCTGGTGTGATTCGAACCCGGGTCCCCAGGTCATCACCCGGAGTCTCTGGAATACCAGTCCAGTGACAATACCACTATGCAACCACCTCCTTGTGGTGCCAAATCCTGCAGTAGGTGGCATATGTGACTGACTAGTTCCCGAGGCATGCACGGTCTTTGGTGGCACTAGTTCTCAGTCACCTGAAGGAATGACAAGCCCAGTCTGTAGGCCCTGGGTCTAGTGTGGCGCCTAGGAGTGACGGCTCACTGTGGATCTTCAGCTGCATGCGCAGCAGACCCTGCCACCCCTTCATCTTCAGGGATGTGCTCCTCCCTTTGCCGGGCCAGGAACCCCCGGCACACTCTTCTTCTTCTTCTCTGCTCTCTGTAAGCCATGAGGCAAACTGCTAAATCACCAGGCTCCATGATCCTGATGTTCTCCTCCTGCAGGAGCAAAGAGAGAGACGCGTGGGTTAGCATGGGTGTTTTAAGAACCTCTCTTGGTTAAGTCTGAAGGCCCCTTCACGCATGTGGGACAGTGCTGGCCACCACTTGGATGGCCAGTGTGTGGTGTGCTCATTGGCTGTCTGAAACACCACCTCTGGCTCACTCCACTTGACCAATTGGTGGCAGCTTTGCCCATTGGGCTGCATGCTGTGTTCTCAGCTCAGGCATTCTCCTAACCTGCACTGCAAGGCTGCATTGTTGGATTGAACCATGAGGGATACTGGTCCAAACCTGAATAAAGACATTGCAAGAGGCTGTGAGCGCCTCCACCAGTGACTGCGCCATGGCCACCTTTCGCAAGGGGATTGCACAACTTGCCCAGTCGGCCAATTGTTCTGCTGCCCCCGAAAATGTGCATTAGTTTATAGTCTGCAACCGAGGGGTGAAAAGTTCTGGAGCAATTGGTGGCATTTTCATGCTTTTATGTTGCTTGAGTGGGCAGAAAAGCTTCAGAGACCCAATTCCAAGCCTGTCAATGGAGCTCCTGCTGAACGGTCTCAGCTGCGGAAGAATGATCACTTTCGACAAGATTTTCTAACTGCGTGAGTGGGTGGTCACTTCCCTCGCACCGCCCTTCCCCACCCTGCCTCCACTATGGCATGTGCTTGTGTAATTCCTTCAGTCTGTGATACCTTGTCCCTGCGCTCCCCCAGTCTCAGCTGCACTGGAGCCCTTGCCCTGGCACCACACTGAAAGCCAGCAGGGAAAAAGTGACTTGCTTGTGCCCTCTCACCCCCCGCTAAATGCGCAGTGCCTCTTCCTTGGCATCCTCTGGGCGATGCTCGCTAGCGCTGCGCAAGTTTCTGTGCACTCACCTCCGAGTTCCCCTCAAAGTTCAGGTCACCAGGTGCATGCCTTTTAACGGCAGTCATGAAACACGCCATTCTGAAGTCACGTCAATGTGGGTGGTGATGTAGGGGGGTGGTTCCAATGAACAGGGCTTATAATCAGATGCTAAAGTATTGAAATTAGGTTCCCGACATGTGGCAGTGGGAATCGTGGCCTGCCATTGACAGGTGCAGCGGACGATTGCAAACTCGTTTCACAACAGTGTGAAACTGATTTTTGGCCTTCTCGCCATATTGTCCAGTTACACCCGACATGATGCCCACCGCCAACGGGACCGGACACTTCCGCTCTATGTCATCCATACAAATGTAGACTGTGACTGGTGGCTGTTCACCCTCTCCCCTCAGAGTGCTCTGCAGCCACATATTGACATCCTTGACCCTAGCATCAGAGAGACAACACATCACCCTGTATTCACTTCTGCAGCCACAGGAATGCCTGTCTATTCCCCTAACTATCGAACCACCTGTCACCATTGCACTCTGGAAATCCAAATACAGTACTTCTACTGGTTCCCCTTTATCAGCTCTACTTGTTATATCCTCAAAGAACTTGAGCAAATTTTTTAATCATGACTTTCCTCTCACAAAACCATATTGACACCCTTTGATTGCGTTAAGCTTTTCTAAATGTCCCGATATTTCTTCCTTAATAATGAACTCCAGCAATTTCCCAATGCCAAATGTAAAGGTTGACTGGCCCATGGGTTCCTGCTTTTTGTCTCCCTCCCTTCTTGAACATGGGCGTCACATTAGCAGTTTTCCAATCCGCTGGGATGCTCATTTGAATTCAGTGAGTTCTGGAATATTTTGACCAATGCCTCCACTATATCTGCAGTCTTTCTTTAAAACCCTTGGATGCAGGCCATCAGGTCCTGGTGACTTGTCTGCCTTTAGTCCCATTAGTTTCTCAAATACTTTGTCCCTCCTGATAGAGACTGTTACAAGATATTTCCTCCCATTAGCTCCTTGCTCATCTGATACCTTTGGAATGTTTATAGTGTCCTCCACTGTGAAGACCGATGCAAAATATTGGTTTAAATTATCTGCCATTTCCCTGTTCCCCATTATCAATTCTCCAATCGCATCCTCCAAGGGTCCCACACTCACTTTAGCTACTCTCTTTCTTTTTATATACCCGTAGAAGCTCTTGCAGTTTGTTTTTATATTTGTTGCCAATTTACTTTTAATAATCCATTTTCTCCCTCTTTATTAGCTTTTTAGTCACCCGTTGCTGGTTCCTAAAAAATTCCCAATTCTCTGGCCTGCCTACTAGTTTTTGCTGCTTTGTATGCCTTAGTTTTTGATTGGATAGTCTACTTGACCACCTTTGTTAACCACGGGTGGTTCATCCTCCTCATCGAGTCCTTCTTTATGACTGGGATAAATTTTTTTCTGAGCGTTATGAAATATCTGCTTAAATGCCTACCACTGCTCATCCACTGACCTTCCCCTTAGTCTATTTTCCCAACCTGCTTTAGACAATTCTTTCTTCATAACTCTGTAATTGCCTCTATTTAAGTTGAGGACACTGATTTAAGATCTGATTTTCTCACCCTCAAACTGAATTTGAATTGCCTCTTTAAATGCTTCCCATGGTTTATTCATGACCATACCTTTTAGCCTATGTACCTAATTAACATTGGTCACATCTCCTCTCATAAGTATGTAATTGGCTTTGTTTCAGTTTAAGATTTTTGTTTGTGGTTAGAGGCTGCCACTTTCAAACTTAACATGGAAATCATATTCAATTCAATATTCATATTCAAATATTAGGTTCCATAATAAAATGGCACAACTTAACATGGACAATGCTGAACCTAGTAACTGCAGGGAGAACACAACATTTTGGTGAAACTGGCGTTCACGTGTTGAGGATAAGTGACAAATTTCCAACAACCTTTGTTGAGTAAGTTAAAGACAAAATACTGCGGAAGCTGGAAATCTGAAACAAAGACAAAAAATGCTGGAAAAACTCAGCAGGTCTGACAGCATCTGTGGAGAGAAAGGCAGAGTTAACGTTTCGAGTCTGATACGGTTTTTCCAGCATTTTTTGTTCTTGTTGAATAAGTGATGGTTTAAGTTGTATTTGAATTTATAATTAATTGGGACAGATGGTTAAATTTCCTGAGTTACACTCCTAAAAAATTAGAAACACCATAACTTGGGCGTACTGACCACTGCACACTATTACTCTATCTACGCTGCTGTCAAGTGAGACACAGTGCAGGGAGTTCCAGGTGATGTTACTGCCTGGGATCAAATTGCACAATTAGAATTAAGATGCATTACTTTAATGTTGGCATTTTGCACTTCTTTTGGAGTTGCAATTATAACACCTCTTGTAGTACAGGTATGAATTAGAGGTCTGGCTTAAATGCTAACAATTGTTACACTGCTCTAGTCACAATCTAGTGAAGGACTGACATCTGACCACATCTCTCCAGGGCTACAACAGGTGGAGCTTGGCATGGATTAGACCATTCACATTAGGTCCACAGCGTTGAAGCTTTTCTTGAAAAACAGAAATTAAGTCATATTTTGTTTTAAATATCTGATGTTATTCAATTCCTGACAGTTTATTAAGCACATCTCAATCTGAGATGCCAGTGAACAACTGTGTGCCCAATCTTTGGTGCTCTAGTAGTGAGGAAATGAGTATAGTGTCCTGTTACTTTGTGGTAGATAACTCTGCTCAGCATCAAGAGGACAAGTGGTAAAACATGTAACTATATTACCTTTCACTGAGAAATGAGTATGTGCTGTAAATTCAATTCCTAATTGTAAGGGTTCAACTCATGGCCTCTGAAAAACTTTAGTGTTCATTTTCCAGTCTGAATTCTAGCTGCTCAGCTCTTCTTTCTCCTCCCAAAGTGACAAACTGTATTTTGTAACATATTAACCCTGTGGGAACCAAAAAACATTTTACAACCAAAATATCCTGTTATGTCGCTACAATTTCATTCTCACACTATTACGTTGGGCTGTTATCTAATATAGTATGTATATAAGTTATTTACTTTGGTACTATTTTCCAGTAATTGCCAATTTGTTTACAGACTCTTTTTCTTGTTTTAAGAAACAATTGTTTTGTGAGGCAATAACTTTAATATAAAGTATCCCCCCCTACCAGAGAAACATAATTATCAACATCTACTCCCTCATATAAGAGGACTTTAGCTTTCTTAGTAAAAAGTGCACCCAGGTTTGGGGGCCAGTGTCAAATGCTTCTCAGTTCAATTACAGGCAGCTCCAGATAGACCAGGCAGAAATGCTATATGCACAAATCTTTTCTGGTCAGGAGATTCAACCAGTAAGTCGCCTTGTTGTCATATTTTTACTGCCTGAATACATAAATGGCCCCAAATATTAGAGCGGGAAGGGGGGAATGTATCCTGGCGTAAATGCCGAGATCCGCCCACCCAATATCTCAGCCACTGGCACTCCCAGCTGATCTGTCTATGCTGGGGGTCTTGCCTCCTTCCAGCTGGATCTCGGTATCCATCCCCTCGGGCCTCAGGAAGAGTGCTTTGCTGAGGAGAAGGCAGCTGGCAGTGCTGCTGCTGTGCTCCTGCTTTCGCTGGTGGTGCTGTATCCGCCCTTACCCCTTATATGAGGTGCATGGTGGAGCTGTATAAGCTGCGCCCATGCTTCGGTTAAGGCTGGCAGCAGGGAGGTGCAGCTAAAGGTGGGTGAAGTGCTGGGCCGGTGGACTAACTTCCAAGAAGTTGCCAATCGCCCATCAAGCAGTGATGGCACTCTCTGGGAAAAGAAGTGCTTTGAACAGGAGTCTCTCATCTAGCCATGGCTGAAACTGATCAAAGGCTACCCAGTTTGTCAATTTCACTGAATCACAGAATCACACAGTGCAGAAGAGGCCCTTCGGCCCATCGAGTCTGCGCCGACACGTGAGAAACACCTGACCTACCTACCTAATCCCATTTACCAGCACTTGGCCCATAGCCTTGAATGTTATGACGTGCCAAGTGCTCATCCAGGTACTTTTTAAAGGATGTGAGGCAACCCGCCTCCACCACCCTCCCAGGCAGCATATTCCAGACTGTCACCACCCTCTGGGTAAAAAAGTTTTTCCTCACATCCGTCCTAAACCTCCTTCCCCTCACCTTGAACTTATGTCCCCTCGTGGCTGACCCTTCAACTAAGGGGAACAGCTGCTCCCTATCCACCCTGTCCATGCCCTTCATAATCTTGTACACCTTCTTCTTGAAGAAGCTCTTCTTGCTGAAAACCCACCTGAATGAACCTGGCAAATTGCTGACAGGTCAGGAATCAAATGCCCTCGGTTAGGTAAACCAGAATTGAGGGTTAAAACAGTTCTCAATTGGCCTTTTAATTAACTTATTTACTTACCAGACATATCCAAGGGGTTTTCCCTGCTGGCCTTCAGAGGAGGGCAGGATATGTCAGGATCTTGGTGTCAGTTTCAGTAGATTTAACTCCCCCGCACAGACACAAAGCTGCCTCCCTTGCCTGGAAAAAATGTACTCAGAGCCTTCGGTGCTACTGTGGCTTCTTTGCTGTCTTTCTCAAGGTTGCACTTTAGGTCAGTTTTAACCTTTACCCTCCATCTGCCAGGAACACACTCATGGATTATTATTGCCCTGTAATGAGCAGCTCACATAATAAAACAATGGGAGGAATTTTCGGAGCCCGCTGGCGGGATAGGTGGCGTGCGCGGAGAATATGGCGGGACCCGCTTCACGACGGCGTGAAGGCAGGCCACGATCGTCTGCTCAGCCCCGCTGACAGCGGGCTGCGTTTCCCGCCATCGGTCGGCGGGGAGCTAATTGTAATAGATCAGCATAGAATGAAAAGGCCATCCCGCCAGGCTGTTGGAACCCGGCCAAATCGTCCGTCCACCTCGGCGGGAAAGCACGCCGACATGTTTCACAACAGCGCGCAGGAGACATGCCCTCGCCAGCCTTCACCGAGGTGAGTGAGCAGCAGCTTTCTCCGCAGCTCGCCTCAGGGCCGCTGCAGGGGTGGGGCAAGAACAACTGATGACTGGCCTTGGAGGCGGTTGCTGGGGTGGGGGGGGGTGAAAGGGGCGATGTGGGGGGTGGGTGTCCGGGGGTGGGGGGTGGGGGGGGTGGGGGGGGGGTGGCGGCCAGCCTCGGAGGTTACTGCTGACGGGGATGGTGGACACGTCAGAATCATGGATCCTGGTGACCCAGCTGTGTGCCTGAGGCCGTAGAAGACGGAGGAGAGAGCGACTGAGGCTCCTGGCTGCACAACGGCAGGAGCAACAACCTCATGAAGAAGGGGCAGCAGGGGCACCTGCACACTCTGCCCAGGAGTGAGAGTGAGGCGTGGCTGGTCGGGACCTAGCGACACCCAGGGTCTATAGACACCGCCTGCCATTCTTGCAGATGACTGAGAACCAGTGTGGCCGATGACTGCTCGTATCTAGGGACCTGGTGACTCACATCTGCCACTTACTGCAGGACTTGGCGCCAAGGGGACATGGAGGGCATCCACTGCCAATGGCTGTGAAAGTGACCGCGGTGCTCAATTTCTATGCCAGAGGCTCCTTTCAGGGCTCCACAGGTGACTTCTGTGGGATTTTACAATCCGCCAAACACAAATGCATCCATGAGGTCACAGATGCCATCTTCTCCATGGCACACAACTTGGTGCATTTCACCAGGGACCGGGACAGCCAGGATGCCAGGGACATTGGATTCACCCTGATCTCGGGATTCCCACAGGTGCAGGGTGCGATTGACCGCACTCATGTGGTGCTCAGGTCTCCATCGCTACACCCAGTGGACTTCATCCACCGTAAGGGCCTCCAGCCACTGAACGTGCAGCTGGTAAGCGACCACCTGAAACACATCCTGCAGGTGTGCGCACAGTTTGCAGGGAGTGTGCACGACGCCTACATCCTGAGTCACTCGCAGATCCCTGCAGTCTTCCAGGGTCCACAGAGGCTGCAGGGTTGGCTCCTTGGGGACAAGGGCTACCCGCAGAGGCCGTGGCTGATGACACCCGTGTGGCAGCCTCAGACTGCAGCAGAGTGACGCCATAATGAGGCTAATGCAGCAACTCGCAACTTGGTGGAGCAGACCATCGGGATGCTGGAGATGCAGTTCCAGTGACAGGACCGGTCTGTTGGAGCCCTGCAACACAGTCCGCAGAGGGTGTCACACATCGTCATCGTCTGCTACACCCTTTACAACCTGGAGCTGCAATGGGGAGAGGAGCTGGCTGAGGAAGAGATGATGGAGCTGCACGTCTCCTCTGACAAGGAAGACGCCGATGGGGATGAGGGTGAGGGGTCCTTGGTGGTCCTTGGAAGGGGATGAGGCCCTCGCACAGGCTAGACGAGGCAGGTGTGCTTGGGAGGCCCTCATAGCTGTTAGATTTGTGGCTGATGATGACGACATGCAGTGAGGATACTCCATAGATCTTCACATGGCCTCTGAAAATGTCTGACTCCTGTCTGGCCGAGGGCAGCTCACTTGCGCTCCATGATCAGGGCCATCTCAGAGACACAGCCATGAAACTTTAGATGCAATGATGCTGTGTCCACCTTCAGCACCTCAGCCCTTCAGGAGCTGGTGCACAGCATCAATGGTCGCAGCTGCTGGTGTGATGGGGGCCAGCCCCACCTTAAAGATGCTGAGAGCACACAGAGAGAATGATGGAACTCTGTGACACCTGCCCACGACATTCTGGCAGCAATGACCAGCACCGCCGAGGTGCAGGCATCAGTAATGTGTCCAGGGAGTGTGAGGCTGGACCATCACTTTGGTCAGAAGGCTGCACAAAGCACAGGGAAGAGGCCCTGGACTGAGACACCTGCCTTTATCTTGTGCAGAAAGGTTCCACATCTCAGTGACAAGAACACTGCTCATCAGAACAAGGAACCATGAGTAGGGAGACATTCTTAGGAGTTTATTAACGATGGTGAACAGTATGTACAAGTGATCAACACCTGTGGCCAGGCTGTGCAACTACTTTTACCTAACTTTACTAACCTTGCCACTATGTCTTGGTGCTCCCCTGACATCCACAGTGGAGGTGGAGGCAGCCTGCTGACTGTGAAGCCCTGTCTGGAGGGCTAAGACCTGGAGGGCCCCGGCCTGCTTTCGGGGTCCTGCTGTGTGGCAGTGGCACCCTCCTCGGCCTGTGAAGCTGGATCTGCGGAGGTCACAGGAAGAGGGGATTTGGATGGGCCAGTTACTTCCAGAGTCACCTGGGTGGATGGGCCCGGAGCGCCTGCTGAGGTGCCCGAGGGCCCCTAGCTGACTCCGTGAGTGGAAGGGGTAGCTGGAGTGAGATCGAG
Organism: Cetorhinus maximus; assembly: GCF_964194155.1. Lineage (NCBI taxonomy): Eukaryota > Metazoa > Chordata > Chondrichthyes > Lamniformes > Cetorhinidae > Cetorhinus > Cetorhinus maximus. Next base: position 11,925,264 of record NC_135883.1, on the reverse strand, counting down.
CTGCACAGCACCCCTCTCGCGTACACAGTTGGAGGCCAAATATGGCATCAGCGATGGAATTAAGCCTGCGCAGCAGTGCAGGAGTTATGTCCTGGACCAAGGTCTCCATGGCAGCCTCCATCCTACCAGTGTTGACCTTGGTGCGTTGCAATGCCAGAGCTTTTACCTCAGCCTGAAGATGGACGGACTCCTCCATCGTGTCTTGCAATCTGAGGAGTGCAGCGGACATCCCTTCCTGATGTTCCCGCGCTTGCCTTTACAGCTCCAGCAACTGTGACATGGTCAAGCCCAGAAGCTCGTCATCCGATTCAGACTCAGCAACGTTCTGGTCTCCAGCAGTCCTCCGAGTGCAAGGAACCTGGGAGGTCTCTGCCGCCACCTGCTGTGGATCAGAAAGTGGAATGTGCTCACCAGATTGTGACCCTGAGGCTACTCTAAAGCTAGGTCCCACCAAGATGTGTGCCTCTGCGCTGGTGGAGGGTGTGGGTGAGCACTGTGACGGGACTTCAGGGAGGGTGCCTTCAGATTCCTCTTCAGAGGTTTCTTTGGGGCTTGATTGGAGGCCCTGGGTCATGGACTCTGTTGGCTGTTTGGCAGATGTGCCTGTGAAAGCAAGGGGAGATAATTCGTGCATGGCAGTGGCCTGTGAAACAGGACACATCACTCACGGCATGGTTGTCTGATGGATGTTGCACTGCTGGATCCTCACTTGGTAGAGCAGCACCGACCTCACCGTCAGCACAGGACCGGTCCCAGTCATCGCCAGCCAGCTGGATGACTCTTTTTTTGAATTCTGTCAGAACTTTGATCTCCGGCATCCCTCTGCCTGTCTGCAACCTTTCCCTCCTGTTGTGCACCAGCTTGACCTGGGGTGGATAGAGATGGGTGGTGAGTAGTCCCATGAACAGATGAGGACAATCATGGCGTGTCTGAGAGTGAATGGTGATGCTCCTTGCACTGGCAGTGAGTGAGTGCCCTGTGGATGTGTGATGGGTTTGTGAGTGTGTGAGTTGGGAGCGATGAAAAGAGTGAATTACCCTAGCGGAACGGAGGAGATCATTCATCCTTTTGCGGCACTGGGTGGCTTTCCTCCCCTGCAGGGCATTGGCACTGACCACCGCCTCCCAAGCCGGGTTGGTGACATTGCTGCCTATCCTGCAGCCAGAGCGGGGGGTAGAGAACATCCCGGTGGGGCCTCCATTGCATCCAGCAGTCGCTCGAGGGACCCGGCGTTGAAGTGAGGGGGGGGGATGCAGTCTCTCTTCCTTTGCTGGCCATATCTCCCAAGGCAGTGGTGATGAGCCCTTTGTTGGAAGCTGCCTTTTAAAGATGCAGCCAGCATGATGCAACAGTGGGGTGATTGCAGGCAGGCGAATGACAGCCCGCTCGCCGTGGAGACAGCATATTTCATGGGAGTGAAGAAATAATGAGGCGGGTTCAGAATGATACAGCATCTAAACCCATCATTTTCATCAGCGGGTAGGACTACATTTACCCGCCTGCTGCCGCACTTAGTGCAGTTCTGGGAAAATTCCGCCCAGTGTGTTTGCTGACAGTTGTTATGACCGGAGGGGGCCTATTTCAGGCCTTACCCTTTCTTTCCCACTCCTCAGTTGATCATAACGGGATTTCTGTAACTTATAAGGATGAAGGTATTAATTCAATGTTTGTGCTTAAGGACTTATGTGATGATTGCAAAGACATCAGTCTGACAAGCTTTCCTGAGGTTAGATACAAAAGAGTTAGTTTACTTTGAGCTAAAAATCCACCCAGGCAAAGATATAAAGCTATTTAAAAAGGTCAGCCCACGTTCCAAACTTTGCAACACACACATACACGCACAAGCATGCAAAAACTATAACGTTTACGGTAGGAGGTTATTTTTTGGCCAAATTAAAAACTCACTGATAAAAGGCAAACAATAGACCATTCACTGTTTGTGAGTCCTTCACTGGTTCCCGTGCTAAGACAGGTCTTTTCCACGGCAGTCTTTAAATTCCAGTGGAATTGAGGCTAATGTAAACTGCAATTTCTGGAGATAGCCTTTTTTAAAATATAATCTGTCTTTTCCAAAAGTTGGTGGTATTGCACCTGATGTTCCTTTCAATGGAAATTCTCTGTCTCTGTGACGGATTCCAAACTGCAATACAGATAGGGTCTTGGACCAAATATACGATATTACTACTCCATTGGCAGATTTCTTCCAGGCTCTCTTTTTAAGAGCTTGTGAGTTGTAACAAGGGACATCTCAAAATGGTTATTCTGGTCACATGCCCTCTCTCCCCATAATGATTTCAGAAGGTAATTGATTGGGCATAATTTTCCAGTCAGCGCGTGGGGACGGGCCCGACATACCGACGCGTAAAATGACGTGCGATGATGTCGGGCATGCGTCCCAATGTCATCGCGCTGTCCCGCGATATTTCATTCGGCCAGCACGGAGTCAACTGCACGCCCGCCAAAATGTAAGCAGCCTATTAAGGCCATTAACGAAGTAATTATTGTGATTGTTAACCCTCCCTGTCCAATCTTAAGATTGGTGAGCAGGCGAAAAGGCCAAGCGGCCTTCGCGTTTTTTAGGAAACCTCATCCACGAGCAGGATAGGTTTCCTAAAGCTTTTATTAAACAAGTAAAATATTTTTCTTACAAATAAAAACATGTCCCATCTCATGTGACACAGCTACATGAGGGGACACGTTTAAATAAATTTACAAGCCTTTCATTTCATAATTTCGGAAGCCCTTCAATCTCCCTGAGGCGGCTCCCTCCTCAGCGAGATTGAAGTGTTCTTTCATGTGCATGCGCGCAAAAGAGCGCTGGCCCCGACTCTCCCTCCTCCCCCCGCCTGCACAGGAGGCGCTCAGCACTACCAGTCATGTCTTAATTGGCCCACCCACCGTAAAATGGTGGCGCGGAGCCATTCGTGGGTGGTGATCGGCACTGCGCCCACCCCCGCCTGCTCCCTCCCAGCCTGCCATATGAAAAATTCTGCCCATTAGCTCATGCCCGGACAAACCATGGCTATTGTTTTATGAACCCAAGTGATTAGCTTCTTTATCACTTCTGAATGGACCATTTTTCCCTGTGATGAACTAGGAAGAACACCTTCTATATGACCATTGGCCTGGTAGGCTTTCTGTCTCTGTCTGAAAGGGTAGCTTTATAGAACTGCAAATGGTGAGAGCCTGTACAGTTTCAGTACATCTTTGAAGTAACTCTTGACATCAGCAGATGTGAAATTCCATAGGAGCTGTCCTGTTATGTTAATTTTAATTCACATTGGAACTTTCCAGAAACGAGCCAACTTGTAATACCAGACATCAGGTGACCCGTGGCAGCCATTTTAAGTTAGTGTTATTGCTTGCTTTTTAAAAAGTCCTTGTAAAGCAGTTCAATATATATTTGACCAGCCGATGAAATTAAAGGTTAATATCTCACATGCGCACGTCACTTCATCGTGACACAGTGTTTTATTCATTACTTATTCATCTAGGTTGTATAGTTAGTGGACGTTTCTCAGCAACTTCTACAACCTAGTTCATAAAGTAATTGCTCATATTTATTGAAAAAAACTAGTAATTTATGTTCGTACTGCTTTGAAAAATAATGTAAAGCAGTTACTAAACTATTGATCAGGTTTTATATGCAGCAGACATTGTTTGCTGATTTTTTTGGGATTTATGTGCATACCACATCTCATGAAAATTCAGAACAGGTCATGAACGCAAGAATTCAATTTTTTTGTTATTTTAAGATTAGTCAATAAAAAGCTCAGCTATTGAACGTTTTTATCCCATTTGTTCAGTAGATCAAATAAAATTGACTAAAAACCTGCCATTATTAACTAAATGTAAACAGAAACATTAGTTTCTAACTAGACTGTAATAATTGTTCGACCCTTAACCTTAAATTCATTGTACACTTTGTCACCTCATTGGAAGGTCAGAAGATATCAGGTGGAATCGTCCAGGCCCACTGGTGGCGGGCAAGTTTGGCGGCATGAGCGGACAATGTGGCAAAAAGGTCAAAAATAGGATTTATGATGAAAGCAGTTTGCGATCGCCCGCTCTACCAGTTAATGGCGGGCCCCGTTTCCCAGCGCCCCATATCAGGAACCTACTTTCAATACTTCAGCATCTCATTGTAAGCCCTACGCGCCGGAATCATCCCCCAGCACTAGATCATCCAGGCACGTTGGCATGATTGCATGCCGACTGTTTCACAACTATACATAAGCGACATGCACCTGGTGAGCTGCGCATCATTCAGGACCTTTGAGATTTGTTTGCCTTCCATGCTTTGGGCGGCACTCAAGGTCATCAGCACCAGTTTTTGCAGGCAGCACCACATCACTTTTAGTGGGGGCTCACAGGCAGGTCTCTACCTACTAGACCAGCCGTAAGGTAAGGGTGGACTTTCAATGACTGCAGGGCTAGGGCTTGCATGGGGAACGGGGAGAAGTGGCCTCAGGTAAGGGAAGAAGCTGCAGGGTGTGAGCTGCACTGGGGAAGTGGGGTAGCCCAGGGTGTGTGTGGGGGTAAAATGTTGATCTGTGCAAGTGGCCTCAAGGTGGTGAGGGCTAAGGGGGCTGTCTCCAGAGGAGATGAGGTCAGATGGAGATGTGAGGATGTGTGTGAGAGAGTGAGTGGTGATGTCCCTTGGGCTGGCAATGGGTGAGATGCCAGTGAACGTGAGAGCTCAGAGTGATGAGATGATTGCCTTACCCTGGTGGCACAGATGAGATCATTCATCTGTTTTCTGCATTGGATGTATTGTGTGCAGTATTGGCACTGACCACCTTTGCCATTGCCTCCCAAGCCCAGCGTGGTGAGACTGATGGGCTTCCTGCAGCCAGAATGGAGATAGTGGATATTGCGATGGGCCTTCACAGCGTCCTAAAGGTGGCCCAGGGATGTGTCACTGAATCGGGGTGGGGAGGGCTTTGGGGGCCATGTCTTCACTGGAGCAGTCCTGGGCAGCAAGTATTGAGAACTGTGCACATGGCTGCTGTTTAAATATGGTGCCCGGCATGAGGAAGCAGCGAGGTAACGGCATGGTGGGCAAATTGGAGGCCGCCCACCAACGAGACGGCATGTTTCCTGTGGCTGCATAATTAAAGAGGTGGTGAGGGGACGACACAGCGCAAAAAAACCACCAATGCAGCCGGCAGGTAAAACGTCTTTCTTAATCCCCGTTAATGCACTTAGTGCAAACCTGGGACGATTCTGCCCATAGTAAACACAAAAATACTACATGTGAAAATGCAATCAGTACACAAATAACCTGGAATGCACAATCGTCAAATGTATAGCAATAAAGGTCTAGTTTATAGCTCTTCCTGGTTTTTGTTGATTGGTTGGTTGTCTGTGCAATGAGAAAACTGGAGTCTTTTCACAGACTTTGGATCTCATCTGAGAAGTTTGTGGAACAAGCTTTTGGAAAAATAATATATGATGTACAATTATTCTTAGAATGCTTTGATGGGAAAACCAGCTTGGATTCTCCTCAGAATTTACAGTGTCCCAGTATCAAACTCAAGCTAGCAGTTTTGTGCATAATCAAACACAACTTGCATTTATGCAACACCTTTAATGCAGGAACACACCATTTGCAGTAGTTTATTCACACAAAAATTGACACTGGGCCAAATTAGGTGAAATTAGGACAGGTGACTAAATGCTTGGTCAAAGAGCTTAGAATTAAGCAGAAAATGGTTGTAGGAATTCCAGAGTTTAGGATCTAGATGGTTGAAGGCACAGCCACTAATGGTGGGGAGGTGATGGCGCAGTGGTATTGACACTGGGCTGGTAATTCAGAGGCCTAGGGTAATGCTCTGGGTTCGAATCCTGCCACAGCAGATGGTGGCATTTGAACTCAATAAAAACCTGGAGTTAAAAGTCTAATGATAACCAGTGTTGATTGTCATAAAAACCATCTGGTTCATGGAATCATACCTAATGTCCTGTCCCCCCAACAGAGGTGGTGGCAGCACAGTGGTATACAGTCAGGAGGAACTTGCCTCAACATTGACTCCCATGAAGTCTCATGATATCATACTGCACCTCCCCCCCCCACCCCACCCCCACCTCAGCTGAAGCACTGAGGGTGGCAAGGGTGCAGAATAGGGGACTTCAATGTCCATCACCAAGAGTGGCTTGGTAGCACCACCATAGACTGAGTTGGCCAAGTCCTAAAGGGCATAGCTGCTAGACTGGGACTGCAGCAGGTGGTGAGTGAACCAACAAAAGGGAAAAACACGCTTGACCTCATCCTCACCAACCTGTCTGCTGCAGATGCATCTGTTCATGACAGTAGTGAGTGACCACTGCACAGTTGTTGTGGAGACCCTCCATCATGTTGTGTGGCACTATCACTGTGCTAAATGGGATAGATTTTGAACAGATCTAGCAACTCAAGACTGGGCATCCATGAAGTGCTGTGGGCCATCAGCAGCAGCAGAATTGTACTCACCTGCAATCTGTAACCTCATGGCCTGACATATCCCTGACATATCCCCCACTCTACCATCACCACCAAGCCAGAGGATCAACCCTTGTTCAATGAAGAGTGCAGGAGGGCATGCCAGGAGCAACACAAAGCATACCTAAAAATGAGGTGTCAGCCTGGTGAAGCTACATCACAGGACTACTTGCGTGACAAACAACATAAGCAGCAACTGATTGACAGAGCTAAGCGATTCCACAACCAACTTTTCCGATCTAAGCTCTTCAGTCCTGCCACATCCAGTCATGAATTATGGTGGACAATTAAACAACTCACTGGAGGAGGAGGCTGCACAAATATACCCATCCTCAATGATGGAGGAGCACAGCACATCAGTGCAAAAGATAAGGCTGAAACATTCACAGCAACCTTCAGCCAGAAATGCCAGGTAGATGATCCATCTCAGCCTCCTCCGGAAGTCCCCGGCATCACAGGTGCCAGTCTTCAGTCAATTCAATTCACTCCATGTGATATCAAGAAATGGCTGAAGACACTAGAAACTGTAAAGGCTATGGACCCTGACAATATTCTGGCAATAGTACTTGTGCTCCAGAACTTGCTGCGTCCCTAGTCAAGCTGTTCTAATACAGCTACAACATTGGCATCTACCCAGCAATGTGGAACATTCCTCAGGTATGTCCTGTACACAAAAAGCAGGACAAATCCAACCCAGCCAATCACCGCCCCATCAGTCTACTCTTGATCATCAGTAAAGTGATGGAAGGGGTCATCAACGGTGCTATGAAGCAGCACTTGCTTAGCAATAACCTGCTCACTGATGCTCAGTTTGGGTTCCGCCAGGGCCACTCAGCTTCTGAACTCATTACAGCTTTGGTTCAAACATGGACAAAAGAGCTGAACTCCAGAGGTGAGGTGAGAGTGACTGCCCTTGACATCAAGGCAGCATTTGACTGAGTGTGGCATCAAGGAGCCCTAGCAAAACTGGAGTCATTGGGAATCAGGGTGAAAACTCTCCGCTGGTTGGAGTCATACCTAGCACAAAGGAAGATGGATGTGGTTGTTGGAGGTCAATCATCTCAGTTCCAGAACATCACTGCAGGTGTTCCTCAGGGTAGTCTCCTGGGCCTAACCATCTTCAGCTACTTCATCAATGACTTTCCTTCTGTCATAAGGTCAGACATGGGAATGTTTGATGATGATTGCGCAATGCTCAGCACCATTTGCAACTCCTCAGATACTGAAGCAGTCCATGTCCAAATGCAGCAAGACCTGGACAATATCCAGGCTTGGACTGACAAGTGGCAAGTAACTTTGGCACCACACAAGTGTCAGGCAATGACCATCTCCAATAAGAGAGAATCTAACCATCACCCCTTGACATTCAATGGCATTGCCATCGCTGAATCCCCCACTATCAACATCCTGGGGGTTACCATTGACCAGAACCTGAACTGGACTGGCCATATAAATACTGTGCCTCCAAGAGGTCAGAGGCTTGGACTCCCCAAAGCCTGTCCACCATCTACAAAGTGCAAGTCAGGAGTGTGATGGAATGCTCTCCCCTTGCCTGGATAAGTGCAGCTCCAACAACACTGAAGAAGCTGGACACCATCCAGAACAAAACAGCCGACTTGATTGGCACCCCATCCTCAAACATTCACTCCCTCCACCACCGATGGACAGTGGCAGCAGTGTGTACCATCTACAAGATGCACTGCAGAAACTCACCAAGGCTCTTTAAGCAGAAGCTTCCAAACCCACGACCGCTGCCATCCAGAAGGTAGAGGCAGCAGACACATGGGAACACCATCACTTGGAACTCCCCCTCCAAGTCACTCACCATCCTATCTTGGAAATATATCGCAGTTTCTTCACTGTCGCAGGGTCAAAATACTGGAACTCCCTCCTGAACAGCGCTGTGGCTGTACCTACATCACAGAGACTGCAGGAGTTCAAGAAGGCAGCTCACCACCACCTTCATAAGGGCAATTAGGGATGGGCAATAAATGCTGGCCTAGCCAGCGATGCCCAAATCCCATAAATGAATTTTAAAAAAAGGATGCAGGGAATACGCAAGAGATTAGAATAGGAGGAATGCCGAGTCCTCAGGGAGTTGGAGGGCTGAAGGAGGTTACAGAGATAGGGAGGTGTGAGGCCATACATTTTTTGAACAAAAGTATACAAATTATAAAATTATAGTATTTCCTTTGACAAATTAGAGTGGTGCATCGGAATATAGTGTGATGGGGTATTCATTTTAAACTGCAGAAGCCAACCATACCCATGTGAAGCCGGCAGAGTCCTCATCTAAACATGCAGGCTGGGCGCTGATGACAGCGAGATGGCTCAACTGCAATCTTAACCCCAGGGGAAGTCTTGATGGACCTTTCCACCTACAAATCTATCAGGAAGTGTGGCTCCAGAGCCAGGTAAATCAACCCTTTAAGGCAAGTTATTTTTAACTTTTTTTAGCTTCCATTGTGAGGCAGCAGAAATCTGGGCACCACAAGGAAACCTTGGGCCTCTCCTACCTTGGCCTTTCCATAGAACCATAGAACCATAGAACACTACAGCACAGAAAACAGGCCATTCGGCCCTTCAAGTCTGTGCCAAAATATAATTCCGCTAATCCCATTGACCTGCACCCAGTCCATAACCCTCCAGACCTCTCCCATCCATGTATCTATCCAATTTATTCTTAAAACTTGAGTGAGCCCGCATTTACCACGTCCTTCCTTCTCACTCCCCTCCCGACATCCTCCCTGGCCACTTATCATAGCCCCGGGGACATTTTTTTCAGGTCCTCGGCAGCGGTTTGCTGTTGCCCGATTTTAATGGCAGTGCCGTCATTTCCATTGACTTTTGGATTTTTGGCCTGGTGCGTGTTAATATGGTTTGGCTATTAGAATTGCCTGGCTCTCTCTGCAGTCGCTCCCGGATGGGTCAGGGACTCACTAGGACGTGTCAACAATCAATGCCCTTGCATTACCTTGCAAGTTGGGTTGGGCAATATAAAAATGGTATTATAAAAAATATTTGTGCACCATCAACCGAAGATGGCAGTATAAAATATAAGTTCACTGTACTTTTTTGATGCTATGCTGAGGCTGTTCCAAATTGTGTTCTTCTTAAGAAAGCTTTTATGTGAACAAAATAATTTTTAAATTGCTGCCTGTTTAATTGTTATTTACATGATTTCCATATGTTCCTGCTGCCATTTTTAACAGTTACAATGCCACCACCAGTGTTATAATGTTGCAGTATTGTAAACCTGGATGTTTTGATCTGAAGGTACAAATGCCTAACCATTGCTGCACTGCAGTACCTTAAATTAAATCTTAGTGTAAAACCATAATGATCAAGTTAGCATCAGAGAAAACATTGTTCCAATGCTGAAATGGGTTAAAGAATAAATTATTCTGTTTCTGGCTTTTTGGTTGGACCCGAGCCAAACAGCATCCAGAGAGATAAATGAATGGATAGATTAGAAAAGCCATTGCTGGATCTAAATCAGTGCTAACAGCAGCTGTGTTTTCTCAGGGCCTGCTATTACTCAGCTCACAGCTATTCTACTGCTTTACAAAACCACAGCCTGTCATTATAGAGTCATTCCCTTACTGCTCAATATTAAATCCATCTTTTAACAGTTGTTTTACAAACTCCAGCAACCATCTCAAATCACAGTTGAGAGTAGAACAAAAACTAGCATTTCATAACAAAGCAATATACTGAAAACTATTGTTTGCACCTTATTTAAAAAAAGGCCCTTCAAACCCTTGTATAATTTAAAACAATACCTATTAACACCTAGAAAAAGTGTTAGAATACAAGATGGAACAAAATAAGATTGCAAAAATCAATTCAATAAAATATCTGACAACTGGAGCGCTTTAAATTATTGTAACTGCAACATTTTGGAATGATAGTAAAATTTTAGCATCAGAGCAAAACATTGCATGCCAACAATTTTTCAAATCACCATTCAAAAGTCCCATATGATACTGTAATTTCATATATATTGTTCCTCATGTACAATATGTCAGCAATGATAGAGAGAAGCGAATTTGAATTGACCTTTGGTCTCCTCCTCCAATTATCTATTGATCCTCAATCTAGAAGTCAATTCGCACACATGCGTCTGTTACTACTTACATGATATGCAGATAGAAGTTAAATCCAAGTAACATCATCCAGTTTGAATTAAATCTCATGTAAGCAAAGTGTTTTATTAGCAGAGGAAACTATTAATGTCTTAGCAATATCAACATAATCTTGCAGGGCAATTAAGTTCCCATTTTCCAGCGTCTATGACCCTTGAAGCTTGATATTCAGAATGCGGTTTCTGGAATTTTTCCTCCCAATGATATATGATTGAAACATTTTAACTGAATTAATGCCTCAGATGTTTGCAATGTGAACACAAGAATAAGTATGATGATATTTCCAGTCTGCAGTGTTCTTGGGCGAAACAGCAGTCCTGTCTAGTTACAGCCTACATGTGCTTCAAGTCTTCATGTGGAAATGTAATGTTTACTTTCAGATCTTTAAATTGCTCTTATGGTACCATTGTGTTGGAGCTCCAATGCACGGTGTTACCAAGTAGTAACAACTTTATATACACAGCTCTTCATGAGACATTCCAACCATAGCTTTACCATTGGAAATAGGCCAGCTGGGGACAGAGGGATTAATTTTGACTTTGGGCGATAGTGTATAATGGGCAGCATGGATTCAGCTGGCAGTTATATATTTCTCCTGATTCTCATTTCTGTTGATTTCAAAGGAAATAATGAGTGAGTTTATTGACCTCCAAGCAAGGGTGTGGTGGGGAAGAGGGGCAGGGGGGGAATTTAAAAATTTAAAAATAGGAAACCTGACCCCAAAATGTTTCCACCATTCCCCTGGTCTCTGGAGATGGGCCTGTCATTAAAATGTTTTAATAGGTTTTGTGCTTCAGACATTGTCTCTGTGCCAGATTTAACACTGGTCAGTGGGTTTCCTGGGCCTCGGGAAATCTGACAGCTGAAGGGAGACGCAAAGGGTTGCATGGAACAGGAATGCTCTTCCCGGTTTTCCTTTTGAGTCAGGAGAAGCAGGAATGCTTCCACCCTGACTACCAAGCTTCCATTCCCAGAATTAGAAGCTCCCCAACATCGAACACACCCCTCTAAAGTTCAACATGCCAAATGTCCAATTGCCTCTCCAGTGTCCAACTATAGTGTGGTGCCCAGGATTAGAAACAATACTCCAGTTGAGGCCGAACCAGAATTTTCTAAACGTTCATCATAACCTCCTTGCTTTTGTACACTGCCTCTCTTTATTAAGTCCAGAGTCCTGTATGCCTTTTTAACCACTGTCGCAACCTACCCTGATGCTTTCAATGGTTTATGCACATACACTCCCAAGTTTCTTTGCACCCCCTTTAGAATTGTACCCTTTATTTTATATTGCCTCTCCCTATTCTTTCTACCAAAATACACCACCTCACATCTCTCTGCCTTAAATTATCTGCCACAAGTCTGCTCATTCCATCAGCCTGTCTATCTTCTCCTGAAGTCTATCACTAGCCTCCCCACGGTCGACAATATTTCCAAGTTTTACGTCATCTGCAAATTTTGAAGTTGTGCCCTGTGCACCCAAGTTTGAGTCAATGTCCAACTCCCCATTAATGTCCAACTCCCCCCAGTATCCAAATCCATTTAATGTCTGACTCCCCCTCAATGTCCAACTCCCCCAATGTCTGAATCTACTTAATGTCCAACTCTTACCTAATGTCCATTTCCCTCTCAGGTCCAGCTCCAGCCCCTGATGTCTAATTCCCTTCATGATGTCTGGCTCCTCTATCGCCACCCAGACCCCCAGCTATGGTTTGGTGCCACAGGCCTACCAACATTACTGCCAGCCTCTCACAGTCAGCCAGACACATCAACTTACTGGCCATCATTAAGTTTGAAGGAAGGGATTTGGTGCTGTGTTCCCAACAGGTTGTGGTTGCTTTCTCATAGAATTGTCACACATTATAGCTACATCATGGATGCTTGCTGTTGATGCTGTTGCATAATTCAAGGATCAGCTCACCTGCCTTTTGATAACATTTGCTCCATCTGGGGACCCTCACCTGTTCTTCAGATGCTCGACTGTGTGAAGGTGTTAGAGCTTTGTACAGGTGACTGGCTACTTAATTGTTTCTGGCACACTGCATTGACCAGTCATAGGTGGTACCTTCTACTGTCAGGACAGTAACATGTTTTAACACTTGACCTGACTTGCAGGCAGTCAGAGGAATTCTAACAATGGTCAACTTATAAAATGTGTCAATTTATGATGTTCTCAATCTCAGGGTCCAGAAGGAGATTCATTTGCTTGATGCCCAGCGTGAAGTCAATCTGATAGAACTTCATAATTTTAGATCTTTGAAAAGATATTGCATCATGAGCACATTGAAGAAGCTAGCCTCCATAGCATATCTGGTGACTACGCCAAAGGGTACATGCTTTTGAATATGATATATTAATGTTCATCTTATAGCAGAACCTACAATTAAACATATTCAAACTGCATCATGGTTAGCCATTTGCAAAGAAGGACAAAGAAACTGTGGGAAGGTTGTGAATCCTTAAGAGAACTCACGTATACTAGTCATCACTAATCTTTGATCCAATGCTAAGCCTGCACCTGCCCACGAAGGGACTATTACTGCTGATTTCCTAGTTGGGCGGTCTTGGTGAAGGATGATCCTTGCAAAGAGCACAGATCCATGATTTCCAGGGACCACTTCAATTTAAGTGCTGACTAATGCCAGAGATAGCCAATCAAGGTATCAGGACTGTCAAGTAGTATTATACAGGGTCCAGAGAAACCTCCTTCTTACTTATAACAGTCCAAAACCTGGCAACCAATGGACTGGATGAGGATGGTCCACTGCTAACTGTTGTTCACTACTACAGTATTGGAGAGATATTATTAGGCCATCAGTACTCTTCAGAACTCTGGGCTAAGCACCAGAAGCACTCGAAGGCATTGAGAGATTTAGTGTTTCCTTTGCAGAGTGAAGCCAGCTATCGTAAATAAAAAGAAGGGGGAAGGAGGGAGGAGGGGATTGCAAGGGAAAGGAGGCCATCAGATTTTTGTAGGGCCCCACAATATTGATTTAAAAACCTACCTATGAGGCTTTTGGAAAGGCCTTCAGTTGTCCATGTAAGGGCTGGTTAGCCCACATGCTCTCCCCATTGGCACTTCAAAATTATATAATAGTCCACTTGACGTTATAAGAATACCCTAATTAGTATGGACTAATGGTGCCTTTCCTGTTTCCAGCTGGTGCCTTGGCTGTCCATTTTTGGGCCAGCAATGAAATTTCAGCCATTGAGGAGGAAGTGGGAAAGGAGTGGGAAAGGAAAGCTGTGCTGTAACTTCTATTTCCAGGCACCTTTGTTGCCTGAGAGTCCATATTTCATGCACTGAAATCCAAATTTAGAATTAACTATTATTTGATTGATTTGAATTTTATAGCAGGAAATAGATTTTAAAAAATCTTTGACTTGTCCATTGATATGTATCTGTGCTCCCACCAAAACTTGAAGACAAATTCATGTGATATCAATGCAAAAAGCACAATACTCCAGATGCTGGAAATCTGAAATAAAAACAGAAAATGCTGGAAATACTCAGCAGGTCTGGCAGCATCTGTGGAGAGAGAAACACAACTTTTCACTTTGTACATTAATGATCTAGATGAAGGAACTGAGGGCATCCTGGCTAAGTTTGCAGATGATACAAAGATAGGTGGAGGGACAGTTAGTATTGAGGAGGTGGGGAGGCTGCAGAAGGATTTGGACAGGTTAGGAGAATGGGCAAAGTAGTGGCAGATGGAATACAATGTGGGCAAGTGTGAGGTCATGCACTTTGGTAGGAAGAATAGAGGCATAGTCTATTTTCTAAATGGGGAGAGAATTCAGAAATCTGGAGTGCAAAGGGACTTGGGAGTCCTAGTCCAGGATTCTCTTAAGGTTAACTTGCAGGTTGATTCGTTAGTTAGGAAGGCAAATGCAATGTTGGCATTTATTTTGAGGGGACTAGAATATAAAAGCAGGGATGTGCTGCTGAGGATTTATAAGGCTCTGGTCAGACCACATTTAGAATATTGTGAGCAATTTTGGGCCCCGTATCTTAGGAAGGATGTTCTGGCCCTGGAGAGGGTCCAGAGGAGGTTCACGAGAACGATCCCAGGAATGAAAGGCTAAACATATGAGGAACGTTTGAGGACTCTGGGTCTATACTCGGTGGAGTTTAGAAGGATGAGGTGGGATCTGATAGAAACTTACACAATACTGAAAGGCCTGGATAGAGTGGACGTGGGGAAGATGTTTCCATTGGTAGGAGAGTCTGGGACCCGAGGGCACAGCCTCAGAGTAAAGGGTAGACATTTTAGAACAGAGATGAGGAGAAACTTCTTTAGCCAGAAAGTGGTGAATGTATGGAATTCATTGCCATAGAAGGCTGTGGAGGCCAGGTCATTGAGTGTATTTAAGACCGAGATAGATAGGTTCTTGATTGGTAAGGGGATCAAAGGTTACGGGGAGAAGGCGGGAGAATGGGGTTAAGAAACTTATCAGCCATGATTGAATGGCGGAGCACACTCGATGAGCCGAATGGCCTAATTTCTGCTCCTATGTCTTATGGTCTTAATGTTAAACAGACCTGATATTTCAGATTGAGATTCACATCTTCATAAGTATACATATTTTACTGCATCCAAATCTACATAACAACAGTGATTTCTCTTCAAGAGTAAGCCATTGGCTGTGAAGTACTTTGGGACCTCCAAAAGATGTGAAAGACACAATAAGAATGCAAATTCTTTAGTTTTTTTTTTAACGATGCCCATCTTATAAAATAAATAAGCCATCCATTCACCGAGATGCCAAGGAACATTCTAAGATTGCCACACTGTCAAATCCTTCATTATAATTTTAGGTGTCACAAAAATAAGCCAATACAGTTGAATCAATGTATGTTTTATGTTCAAAACACCCACGTATACCAACATTGGAAAAGCAATTTGACTTTATATTTTCCTGTAGATGGTGCTGCCTACCCATTCTGGACTTCACTATAATGTACTGCCTTTCAGCTATTTTTAGTCCTTTTCCATTTAAGAGTGCCTCTTGATAAGAGTAAAAGATGTATAAGGCCAGACAAATTGAATTATATTTCTAGCACCTCTTCTATTTGTATAAAGGGTTTGGGTTTAAATAATAGAAAGTCCAATTAGGGATTGTGGCTTTTACCTCTTTTTTTTTTGTTGTCAAGGTGTTTTTAATAGAATTTTGCAAACCTCATTTTTACACATTATATCAGCATTTGTGTATTTTTCGATCATTTTACCAAATGTTTTTGAATTCTATGTTGTTCTCCCAACTTAGCCAATCGCTAATGACCCAAACTATTAATAGTCATCCAGTCCAAACAGGGGGTCAGAGGGCATTTTCAACATGGCCATCATATATAACTTTTTTCACGCCAATTAGTGAGGTGATGGAAAGATATAAATATGACAAAAGTTGTGCAAATATGGGAAGTTAAAATGATATGGGAGAGGTCAAAGGTAAGAAAATAGAAAAAAATGGATGGAATGTGCACAAAATCTGAAACTAAGGCCACATACTATCCTATGTCATGAGAGTATAATAATTTTCATAATATATTCCTGGTTTGTTGTAAAGTACGTTTATGGGGAGCTGCATTGTTGTGTGTGTGTGATTTATTACATTTTGTAGCCAAACAGACTGCAAGTTGTAGTTATCAAAAGGAGTAAGGTATTGAAGTGTCTTTAATATGGAGTCAAGCATTCACAGATGCAATGTGAGGATCTATGGCGTCTCCTCACTGCATCTCACCATTATCCTCCATAAATCTACAGCTGTGGGGGCCTTCCCAGCACACCTGCCTCATCTGGACAACAAGATGGCCTCATCACCATCATCCTTACCTTAGAGGACCTCATCACCCTCATCCCCAAGGACGACCTCCTCATAATGGAAGGGCTTCTGGTGAGCAGGCCAGTCCGGATGGTAGGCCAGCGGAGCAGGCCAGGCTGGAGGGTAGGGCATCGGGGCAGGTGAGGCCAGAGGGTAGGGCCGGGGGGCCAGTGTGCCCCTCGTTTTTCAGATGAATCCCTTGCTGCTCTCCTCGAGGAGGTGGCAACACGGCGGGAGGTGCTGGTCCCCCAGGACGGGAGGAGGAGGCCCCCCCACATGACGAAATGTGCCTGGGAAGAGGTGGCGGCAGTGGTCAGCTCCTGCGATGTGGTGTGGCGCACCTGGGTCCAGTGTCACAGGCGCTTCAACGACTTGTTGTGCTCTGGCAGGGTGAGGACAATGTTGGTATTGGTCATGTAACTCAGGAGGTCGGCTTTCCCACCCCCACTGCCCCCCCACCAAGTCCGAGTGTCGTGACTGCATTGAATCATTGATGGTATTTGTCCTTTGCTGGGTGGGCCAGCAGATACTGCCCATACTGAGGTCAGCCTGAGGGGGTGATGAGGAGATGTGTTTTGCCCCCGCAGCATGAGGTACACTGAGTCCCACATGACTGGTGTGGGGGCAGCCTGGAGGAGCTGCACCTAGGTGCTGTGTTTGAACTCTGGACATGTCCAAATCATGGTGATGAGACGCTGGGAGGGGAGCTTCAAGGTGACTTGGCAACGAACCATCTGCTGCCCTCTGTGCCCCACGTGCTTGTGCCTCCTTGCTATGGAAGGATATACAATGTGGTACCTAATGCGATGTAGGCAGCATGTGTCCAAGGCGGGGGGGGCATGTGGGGAGCAGGCCCAGCCTCTTTGTGTGAGTGTTCGGCAGCAGCGGGGTGAGGAGGCACTGGAGCCCTGCAATGTCCCACTCTGGTTGGGGTGGGCCGTCCGTGAACAGAGTCCATGTGCAATTTGCACAAATCAATGCTCTTCTCTCATGTTCAGGAGAGGAATGTTCATAACGCGGCAGAGCGTGTGAGGACTGGCGGCGGCCAGGCGCAGATCGCCATTCTTAGCCACTTCGAGCAGGGGGCCCTGGATCTGGAGAGGCGTCATGTGCCCAGGTCCACTGGTGTCGGTTGAGGCTGGGGTGCCACGGCCAGGTACTTATGCCCAACAGTGAGGCCAGCATTGTTCTCCCAAGAACCATCGCACTGCTGAATGTCAATTGATTTAATTTTGCAACATGGCTTGGCCATTGGTTATGGAAGGATGAGCGCATAATGATCCAGGGGACAGGGATGCACATTGACATTATCTCCACGTTAACTGATCCAATGTCCTTGTTATTTCTTTCAGCGTCATCGGAGCAGGACCTGGAGGAGGAGCAGCAGAGGCCCATTCTCACACCTGAGGGGCCTGAAGTCTCACTAGCATCACACCATCTCTGCCAGGCAGGCACCAGCACAGATACTAGCACCTCGGTGAATTCGAACATCAGCTAGTATCCCGGGGCAAAGTGGTGAGGGCACTTCACAGTCACTGGAAGAGCTGGCATAGACAGAGGGTGCCCATGGTGCCAGCAGTCGGAGGACTGCAGGGGACCAGGTATATGCTCAGTCGGTGCCTGAAGATGTGCCTCTGGAGTTGTCCGCGATGCAGCAGCTGCAGGAAATGTGGCCGGGTGTGTGGGAGCACCTGGGGGAGATACATGAGGCTGTGCTTCGCTTGGTCTCTGGGCGGAGGAGTCTACGCAGACGATCACTGAAGCAATGAGCCACATGTCCTCCATGGAGAGAGTGGTGACTCTCATGGAGAGGCTCCTGCAGGAGACCCATCAGGGCTTCCTGGGGATGCGCTCGGACCAGCAAGCCCTCACATCGGCATTGACCTCAGCTGTTCAGTGCCAGTGTGGGAGATGGTTTAGGCATCAACTTTCCCAGCTCGGTGCCCATCTATTCCCGGTGAGCAGGGAGGTCCGAAGTGGCCTCACATCAGTGCAGCAGCTGCCTGTCGTCTCTGCGGGTACCTCTCAGGGCGCTCCAGATGAGGGCGGCAGCTCCTCCGCCCCTCTCCCAGTGGCCGTAGCATCTGGTGAGGCTGCGATGACTGGGGAGATGCCAGCTGTAGAACTGGCAGCTCCCTCCCAAGCGGGGCCAGCACAGGCCCCACGGGCCAAAGAACGACCACCAAGGTCATCGACAGCAGAGTCAGCAGGCTGTCTCAGATGCCACTCCCAGCGATGGGTCAGCACCAAGACGTAGCACCCGAAAATGCAAACATAAGGCACCTTAGGCACACCAGGGGTTTTTCATTGGTGCTCTCGTGTTGGCCCGAGGTCTTTATGATTTGTTTTGTTTGGTAACACTATTCTCTTTTTTTTAGAATAAGTTGGTTTGCTTGACATATTAAATTCAGATATGTTACCATGGCTGAGGGTGCCTCTTTTCTTCTGCATGTGTGTGGTTTCCAAAACTGTAATTCAGCTTTATTAACCCTTAGTGGCTGTTCCTAACCTAGCAGATTTTGCAGTTAGGTGTCTGGTATTGAGCCTACAGCCCAGGCTTGTCTTAGTGGTCCATCTGTAGTGCACTAGCTGAAGGTTCATGGGATTAAAGCCTCCCGGGTGTCCCTGCCTCCCTGGAGTATGCCTGATCAACGTCTACCCCCTCAGCATTTCCCTGAGTGAGCTCATCCTTGGACTCACTACTGGGCTCATCATGTGCAGCCCCAGCCACTGCGTCAACGTCTTCATCGTCCACTGTGTCCCCCCTTTCCAGTGCAAGATTGTGGAGAGCGCAGCATGCAACCACTATCAGCGACACACGATCTGGGGGGTACTGGAGTGCACCTCCTGAGCGGTCCAGTCATCGGAAGTGCATCTTGAGAAGACCGATGGTTCTCTCCACCACAGCCCTTGTGGAGATGTGGCTCCTATTGTAGCGCTGCTCAGCTTCTGTTCTTGAATAGCAGAGAGGCGTCATGAGCCACCTTCTGAGGGGATAGCCCTTGTCACCCAGCAGCCATCCATCCAGCCGGGCTGGAGCACTGAAGAGCCCCGGCACCTGGGAGTGTCTGATGATGTAGGCGTCGTGGGAGCTGCCTGGGTACCTTGCACAGACTTGTAGAATCAGCATCCTGTGATCACACACTATCTGCACGTTCATGGAGTGGAAGCCCTTCCTGTTGATGAAGGCACCGGGCTCACCTGCTGGCGCCTTGATGGCCACATGTGTACAGTCTATAGCACCCTGGACGCGGGGGAAGCCAGCAATGGCCGTGAAGCCTCTGGCTCACTGTGTCTGACTTGCCTGGTCCCAACGGTAGTGGATGAAGGTCAATGCACGCCTGAACAGGATGTTTGTAACCTGCTTGACACAAGTGTGGACAGCTGATTGGGAGACACCGCAAAGATCACCCACCGAGCCCTGGAAAGAGCCAGAGGCATAGAAGTTGAGGGCAGCTGTGACCTTTAGAGCCGCTGGTATGGGGTGTCCGCTCACACAGTTAGCGGAGATCTCAGGCCCAATCATCTGACAGGTAGAGTTGACTGTCTCCCTTGACAGTCGGAGCCTCCTTCGGCACTGCACCTCAGACATATTGAGGTAGCTGCTTCGCCGCCTGTAAACCCTGGCATCAGCATAGTGGTGTCTTCTGTGGCCCCTTCCGCCTTGGGCTACCTCTTGGCCCTGCGCCCCTTGTGCCCCCACCTCTCCTCCCTAAGGTGGCTCCTCTGGTGGCTGATTGTGCACTCCTGGCCTCCTCCCCCTTCTAGTCCTCCCTTCCTCCTCAGAGGAGCTGCCTCCAGTGGACAGTTCAGCTCCCATTCCCAGGCTAAGGGAAGGCTTCCTGAAACCTGCAGGCCCAGAAAAGATTACTCACTGCAGAGTGCTGACCTAAAGGTTAAGAGTCCCGGGAAAGCAGTTGGCATGTGTTTTGAAGTACTGCAGATCACACTGGCAAGTTTCAAAAACTTTCATAAATAAATACTTGACTCTGCACGCTCGTGACCCCAGTAAGCCTTCTTAATCTTGTCCGTGGATGAGGTTAATACAAATGTGTCCTACCCTCCGGCCCATTGCGCCAACCTGAAGGTTGCATGGATGCCAAGAAATCGGTGTCAATTGGGGGAGTCAAGGGCCTTAAGTGGCCCGTTAATTAATGGCGGGCGCACATTGGACATCATCGCGCCAACGAAATATCGCGCGTCAGTTTACACGCGAACGTGCGGGGCCCCACCCCCGCATGCCAATGGGAAAATTCTGCCCCTGGAAAGCTAAGGTCCTCTTCCATCAGCTCTAGGAGCAAAATACCTCCCCCTGTTGATTAAGATCAATGGCGAGATCCTGGAAAATGTAGGACAGTTTCCATATCTTGGGAACCCCCTCTTGACGAAGGCAGACAAAGATGACACAATTCATCATCGCCTCCAATAAGCCAGCTCAGCTTCTTGCTGACTGAGGAAATGAGTGTTGGTGGACCAGTATCTCAAACCCGAGACTAAGTTCATGGTTTACCGGGCAACAGTGACCCAGTGCTCCTATGTTCTTTGGACACTTGGACAACCTAGAGCAGGCATCTCAAAGCACTGGAAAGTACCACCAGCGGTGCCTACGCAAGATCCCCCAAATGATCCTTCAAATCTGGTTGCAAGAAAAGCAGTCCGATAACAGCGATCTCTCCCAAGAAAACATGCCCGGCATAGAGGCGCGAATCACTCAAAACCAGCTCCGTTGGGCGGAATATGTAATTCATATGCCTGAGGACCAAACTCCTGAAGCAATTGCTCTACTCTGAACTCGGACACAACAGGAGGACAGCGGAGAGGCTTTTGGGGTTTCCTCAAAGCATCCCTGAAAAGGTCAAACATACCCGCCAGCTGATGGGAGACCCTGGCTTGTGACCTATCAAAATGGAGAAGGTTAATTCGGGGAGGTACTGAACATATGGAGAGACTTTTGTCAGGAACGTGCAGAGGCGAGCTCAAGCTGTGAGAGGGAGCGCACAAACCTCCAAACAATCACTCAACCAAGCACCACCTGCCCCTGCATGTGGCAAAGTCTGCAGACTGCATATCGGACTTATCAGCCATCTTATAACCCATCGAAGTGGACTGGATGCAAGTCATCCTCAATCCTGAGGGACTGCCTAAGAGAAGGTGAACCTTCTGTATGAGAGTATTGTAGTGAAAAATCAATTTAAGAAATGCTTGAGCTTCCTGTTTGAAGCCTAGAGTTCCATTGTGCTTTCCAGCTCTACCATTGAGATCTGGAGACCGAACAGGTAACCAATGTTATTTCGCTTTAGATGCCTTTTGTTGGGAGAACTGCAATGAGAAGAAATCCTCTATGTTTTTTGTTACTATGGTTTCCCATCTTTCAAACCACAAGCTTTTAGAAAGGATACATTGCTCTAACCTTCTGCTGTAATTTTAAATAAAGTTGTACTCAATATCTTTTATGATTATATTGTTTCTCTAAATAGTTGCTGCTGCCTCAGGCATTTCCGATATGAAAATTGAACAGTGGATCCAGATTGGCACCATGATATCTCAGTATGATACATGTCAAGGGGTCTAAATCGGTGGAAGAAAACACAGGATGTGGCGCATGGGGTGGAGGGAGAGGAGAACAAAACACTTTTATTTTAACTATCGCTGCAGTGGATTTTTGAGTTTCTGCCCAGAACTAAATTTGATTGAACATATTTATTCCTGTAGGTGCAATGGAAATTTCTCTGTGAGCTGAATGGACAACTGACATATGTAAAAATAAAATCACAGATTTGAATTTGAATGTACGCGTTGGTCATCTGTGCTGACTTATAACAGCAGCTGGGGTTTGATGAAATTCATTGACCATAAACCCATGGAAAAGAAAAAGGCTACCTTACTGATCACAATGGGTTCCAGGTGCTTGTTTTCCACACTTGTAGAAGGTAGCTATGTTCTCTCATTCTGGGATTCTTATAGGTTAGGAGTCTTAACGTTCATGTAAGGACAGGTAATTTTATCACCAAGTACCATTTATTTATGCTTTCCAGAAAAGCTTTGTTCCTTGTATAGAATCAGTTCAAAAATGTATTTCACTTTAGAGTGGAATAACTATGCGAGACATTGTATCATTAAGCGCAACATAGCTACTGATGTGGGACCGTTTACCTATTGGAGTACTTAATCAAAATGAATCCTCTGAAATATTAGCTCAGTGTGGTTATTTGAATGTTCCAAATAATAAGAACCAGAAGCTAATGATAAAATCAATTTTCAAACTAATCTTTTTTGTTAAGTTCAGTTAATGACACCGATGACAGGACAAATGGCTTATATTTTACTGTGTTTAATGAGGGTACTTCCTGTGAAAGTTTTTGCTGATCTTTGAAATGTGGTATTGTACATGTGTTTGTGGTTTATTAGTAGCAGTAAATCGGCAGTCAAGTTTCCAACCATCAAGGTGTCCAGGGTGAACTGGAACAACTTGTAAAGTGATTGTAATACAGCCTGTTTTTAAGTTATGTTAACAGTAGTTGGCAATCACACTACCAGCTCTTAATACATTGCAAAATACACAAATGTTTCATAAATGTTTATAATACCATTTTATATGACATGTGGACACTGAACAGAAGCCTGCATTTTTCTGAATAATGTAAGATTTGGAATTTTCCCACTAAATCTGACCTAGTACTGCCTCTAGTCCTTTTCCAGCTGCAAAAAAGATCTCAAAATCCAGCATCTGAATCGCTTTATTTGAATGAGCATTAAATATAATTTCTCTAAATCAGAAGGACTTGTCTTAAGCACAGACTAGTTTTGCCTGAGCCAAAGAAGGATCTTTATGAAAAATAGAGCACACTCCTATAAAACTTGCAGATTTTTCCTGTGGGCTATGCATTTTTCCCGTATTTTTCAAAACTTTTTTCCAGCCCTTTATATATGCAAATGTCACTTCTGCTCAGAAACTAACATGGCTTCTTAAATTACCTGGTTACATCTGCATTGATTTTGTTCTGTGCCATGCACCTTGTAATGTCATTGGTTGTGAACCATTCAGTTCTCAAGGCAAGTGTTTTGCCAATGACACACATCACTGAAATGAAACAGAGCAGATTAATCTTTTTGAGTACAAATGTCTTTTGAAACTTGCATGTTTGTTAACTGCTAAAAATGATTTTTTTTTTAATTCCAGATTGGCTAAAAGTGCATATTATCTCACTGTTATTCTCTTCTCTGGTGCTCGCCCATTAACATATGTTCATTATGATTCCCTACATACAGCTCTGCTATCTTGTTTTTAGCCTTCCATATTTTTTTTTCCCCCACCTGGAGTCCATTTCATAACTTTCTGTACCAAGCTTCAGTCAAGAGGGCAATATTTTCACCCAATCATTAACCTGTTAATGGATTATTAATGGGACACAACTTTTCTCCTCTATAATCACCCTCATTATTTCCACAATATATGTGTCGAGGGAAATTCTCTTGTAATACACAGTTATTCTATAGATACAGGAGCTGAACTTATTTATATAAACGGTTATATTTGATGACAAAATACTTTGATTTTTGTCATATTGTAGTTACACTCAATAATCATTTACATATAGTGAATAGATGTAACTGTAGTTAAAGAATCAATACATTTGCTCAAATTAAAAAAAACAACAGAAATGATTTAACTATCGACCAAGACTCCAAGAAATATCATGCAGAGGATGTTGAAATAAGAATTAGCTGTTGATTGTTAAAATATAAGTATAACCAAGAGCTGTTTAAACAGAAAAACAGTTTTAGAATCTGTTTCTAGCTACTGACAGCCAAATATTTTGAATGTTCCAAATACCTGTGTAATTGTGCATTAATTGCTTGCTTGAGTCATATTTATTCTTCCAAATTTATTTCTCTATATACGTAAGATACACTTCCATAATAATAGCATGGGACTGTGAATTAGTTACCACAGTCATAATTTATATACATTTTACACAATGAGGCTCTCAACACCAAATGAGGTTCTACTCTTGTATAATTTTTCCTTCTTTATCATCTACATAAATAAGTAAGGAATAAAGGATGAGAAAGTCTCTCTGTAAAAGAAGACTAGGCTTTTGAATTGAGGCATTTTTTTCAGATCCTCATTGTGTTTGATGGAGAAAAATAAATTAATTAAACTTCAGCTGCTTGGCCCAAGCTTTGATCACCTTTCCTTATCTGTCCAACTATGATGCCTTTTCTCTTGCAGGTCTGTGAAGCACCTCAAGTGTTCAATCCGTAACTAGTTCTGTCAAGGCAGGTAGCATGTAAACTCTGTATTGCCTCATCATTTGCCTCATCTGATAGTAGTGTTCAGCCAAGTGCTACATGCGCTGCTGGCTGATTGCACATTCAACAGAGGGCCGTTCAGCCTGTGGGGCTAGCATGTGCTCCAGGTAATCTCCAGCTCTTAAAGGCAGTCTGTCCCTCCTAAAGGGGAGCTGCAGTGGCTGAAAGGAAGTTGCTGCTACCAGTACTGCAATCAGATGCAATTGCAAACAAAGTAAATGGAGTTCCAGTTCAGAGAGAGGGGCCTTTAGGTTCATATACATGTTGCTGGGGGCTGCAGGGAGGTCGAGAGCAGGAGAGTGGCCATTTTTTCATGCTGAGGTGTTGGGAAGTGGATGCAGGACGCCATCAAGGAACACGTCCCGAAGGAAATAGGAGCAGCTGGTCAGGGAGATCAATGCACTGAGTCTGGCCTCAAGGACCTGGTAGCAATGTTGGAAAATATTCAATGGCCCCAAACGGGTGTTTAAGGTCAGTGAATGCACCTTCACATGACGTCTTCCACCCGCTGCACCTCCAACATTTCATGCTGCTCAATGCACCACAGCACCATCATTAACCTAGCAGTCAGGACTCAGGCCTAACAGTCAGATACTTCACCTCACCCTCACACATCTTCCAAATATGTCAGCCTCACACCCACCTCTCACTGCCCTCCACATACCTCTAGCTATGGAGGTATGGCAGACACAGTGCCCAAACCCAGTGGAACACAAACACTGACCCTTCTTCCCTCTCTGTTGCAGGACAAGAGGGAATGCGATAGAAGGGGGCAGGGAAAAAGCAGAATAGGACAGGTGTGCCTACATGCCCTGACTCCTTTAGAGGAAATGGTACTCCGCACCATGAGGCAGGTTGTGACAGAGCCTAAGGTAGCCAGTAGATATAGGCATCATGGTTGCTGCCAGGATATTGGGCCTTTGATGGCATGATGGTTTGTGCATGGTCACACCCCCAGCTGCACATTTGCAGAATGTTAGCCCTTGCGGTTTCTGTACCTCTTCTCATTGATATGGGGGACCCACAGAGCCATGCGTTGACTCCCTACACCACTTGGGATCCCACTACCCTGGCAAATGCTCATGCACGTGCATCCTGCTTCTCTCTGCTTTGAGTCTAGTGATGAAATCGTATACAGGGCCCCCACCGCCTCACGGATACAGCGACGGACAAGGTACTGGGAGATGTTTGCAATGTCACCAATTCCTGCCTGGAATGATCCAGTTGAATATAAGTTTAATGTGACTGCGACTGTGACCTTTTCGGTCACTGGCAGGGCCAACCTCACTCCTGGTGTGTGGCTACACATCCTCTTGAATAAGACAGCACGGTTCTATGACCACCTCCTTGTTGAATATCAGGTGCCTCAAGCATTGCTTCTGGAATGAGGTGGGGGGTATGAGAAGTGCTTTCTGAAAACCCGTGGCCTGGGCCTTCTGTAGAGAGCTCTTCTTTTCCTCCCTCTCCAGGGGGCTTTCCCTCTCTGCAGCCTCTGCTCCATTTGTTGGTCATGTTACAGACTCAGAGGCTCCAGCTACAGTCCCACTGCTTCTTGCAGGCGTTGTGTGTACAACTGACCAAATGCCCTGTCCTCCCTGAATGGATGCATTAATTCATCAGAAGACCTCAAAAACAAGCCACAGTGCTTCTCCAAACTTTGCCACAGCAGTAGTAAATAAAAAAAGCTCTACATCTGAAAGTTAGATGCCTGTCCTTTCTAAATAGCACTATGGTGGGTGGGGAAGTGGGGTTCATCATGCAGCTGAACTCTTGTTCAGTTGAGAGTGAGTAACACAAACATTCACTGTGCAGTCCAAGATTCCACAATGTGCATTAAATTGGCTTGAAACACCTAATTAGCATCACAATCCAACCACTCCCAATGCTTCTGACAGGCACACAGCATGCTTCCTCTAGTACCCTTCTCAGGGTAGGGGTGCTGTCAGCACTGTGCTGGAAGTGGCTGGGAGCGCAATGTGCACACTATTTACAGACTTTGGGGGCTTCTGTGGTACTGACACCAGCGCTGCTATGGGGCCCAACTTTGTGGACAAGGTGTTTTTTTCTCCAGACCACTTTTTCAGCAAAATCAGCTTTTATTGTTTTTTTAATTTCTTCCACAAAGACTTTTTACTAAATACAAAGCAATCATATTTAAACAATACTGAAGCAAGTAATAATAGGCAGAGTAACACATTTCAATAAAATTATTTGCAAGAAATTTGACTTTGCTGCAGCAAAAGATATATATTTAAGCATAATGAAATGAATACAACAAGTGGCCAGTCCAGTTGACTGCACAAAATGCGGCCAGCATACCCCCTGCAGCTCTTTATATTGGCAGTGCTTCTACCTCGAACATTCATTCTGTCACTGCTGATGTGCTTCACCATCCTGATGAACTATTGTTAGAATAATTCCAGTTCAGCAAGGCAGCACAAAGTCTCATGGTTGTGTTCACATTGATCAGATGAAAACAGCACAGGTTTCCAGCTTATTAAGGGTTTTTTCCATTTAGTTATACATTTTAAAAAATAAGTAGGCAATTGGCATTAATGTCAACGTTGGCAAAAGTGTTGACTTCACCTTATCTCCCATTTTCTTCTAGTTTTAATGTACATCTTCACAACCATTGGTGCTATTCACTTTTCATTAGTTTCATCTTTCATGTTGGTGTTACCAACACTGAATGTTCTGTAATTATACTCGCCTTTGTTATTTGGCATTTTTCTTGACATGCTCTTTTGCTCTGAATTGTTCTCGATTTATTTTGACTAATGAAATATTTTAAATAGAAAGTTAAAAAAAAAATCGAACACAAGCTGCATATTTTGCCGATTTTTAGCTGATGCAAGCCTTCTTGATCCTGGGATGTTCTCTGACAAGAGCTGCTACATGTTCCAAAGGCAACACAAGCAGCAGAGTGCATGACCTCTGTGGTATACTCAATGTTTGTCTGTGCTGTGATATGATCATTCCTTTGAAGAATCAGTTCCATGTATGATGCAGTATGTTTAGAGGTGGCCATTCCACTGACAATCATGATCAAGGGCTCCATGTGAAAGATACAAATCTTTTTCAAACATTGTTAACCAAGGCCAGTAACAGCCAAGTTGGTTGGGTGTGAAGGTCCTTATGTTGAATTTCTGTTGAGTTATGAAGGTCTCAGAGGAAGTCTACTCTCTGGTGTCAAAGGCATGTCAGGGTTTGGCCCAACATCTGTTTCTCATTTTGCTCTTTTGTTTAGCCCTAAGTCTGGTCCTTTAAAAACATGACCAGAGTAAATTTGTAAGACGGCCTGATTTTGCTACCTGTTACTAAATGCTGCTTAGAGCTTTGATCTGTAAATGCATCCTTCTGCTCATTTTCTTCCCCTGCCTTGATCATCTTTCCCAAGTCACATTACTTTTTTTCGTGCACTTCCTTCCTTGTGGAATTGACACTTCACATTTAGATGGATGAAACATTGACCTTGTCTGCTAGTTAAGTGCCAATTTGTAGGCCTTGTGTACTAATTGGAGCTTTTCATTAACTCTTAACAAGGTTTGATTCGCAGTGAAATTACACGCCCAGTTAGACTTTGGATTTCTTCTATCAAACTGCCCAGGCATCAATCAAATTCTATCGCCAAAAACGAATTCCCCAGCATCATAATTTCCATATCTTTGACCATAAAAGTTGCAACAGCTCCAGGGAATTCCAGGCTTCTTGGGTCAGACAGTTTTATAAGTTTTTCCTATTATACGTCATGAGCCTGAGGCAAACTCTAAGGCGAGAATTTTAAGAGGATGTTAAAATGTGAAGGGGAGATTCCAAATGCATTCTGGTCCCAGTCTGGTCAGCTGCAATTCTAAATTGCAGGCCGTGAGGATATTGGCCCAAAGCCACCAGGGCAATTATTTAAATATGCAGATTGCAGCTCCGATGATGTCCTCGGAACCTGACTGCTGTTTTTTAACTGAAGCCTGAGCAACTGAGGGGTTGCTGTTTCCCCATCAGCCAAAGTTGCCGGAATCCAGACAGAAGGTCAGAAGAGGCCCAGAAAAATGTGATTTTGTTTTACAGGTTTCCTTATGGGCTCGAAGCCAAAGACCCAGCCAGAACTTCCCTCATCCTCTGCACACAATTCCACTCTCCATGCCTTCCAGTCTACTTCCTAGTGCCAAGAACCATTCCCCTGGGCCCTCGGCAACAGTGTCCGAGTCACCTGATTTTAATGGCTGAGCAGCCGTTTCCCGCCAACTGCCCCGACCCTTTGCTGTAAAGTGCAAAACGACAAACCAATGGAATCTAACCACTGAAGTTGGCAGAACTGCCCTGCCACTGCGAGACAAGACAATCGCCACCTCCGCGTGTTTCTGCCCAGCAGCGAAATACAATCTTTAATTCTCAGAGAACGTGATTAAATCTAAAACAAAGTTAACACATTCTGCTTACACTTTCCAGATGGTCCCCCTTTCTCTTTCGATATCTCTTCAGCTTTCTCTCTGAAGGCAAAATTTTAGATTTTCTGTTACCTATTTTTCCTTAAGCCCCATCATTCCATCTAAGAAATTGCTCTTAATTTGTTGACGCCCATCTCTAAGAACAGTTTTTCAGCCAATCGATACTCAGGACCGTGAAGACAGCCATAACTGCATCAGGGGTGGGACCAGCTTAATCTTGGCTTTATAAAGTGTTAAATTTACAGCAGGATAATTCACCATATTATCCTTACCGACACACTCCTGTCTGGATGAGATAACACGATACTGGCGTCCCATTGAGGGTTAACTTTAATTGTTTGTCTATACTTCTTAAAAAAAAACTTGAAATATCCCAAATCCTTCTTGATATAGCTGGTTAAAACAACAATCTTAATATAATGAAGTTGCCATCAACTTATTACTAAAAATCTGACCACTTATCTTCCATTATTTAGCCCATAAGGAGCAAAGGAATGTATGTCAAAGATCAATGGAAACTGGTGCCTCCAGTCATAATGCACATAATCTATGTCTGTGAACTTAATCTTTTAATTGCACATTTTTAATAGTATTAATTCCACATCAGCTACAGTAAACAGCTAGTGGCAACATCACAAGCTTTTGGCGATCAGTTTCACATCAGCATTCTAGACTTCAAATCGCTGCTCTATTCACCTTAAGGCTGCAACACTGAGACTGCCTGTTCACTGTAGCTGAATCTGAATTTCTTAATTTTTGGGTTCCATCGTACTCAATAGTCGTAAAACCCTGGTCCTAATGTGATGAAATTCCTAACAGTAAGATTTTGTCACACTAAGATTTAGAAACCAAATTAACAGAAAGAATAAGGAGAAAACTGAGAAAGGATATAAATATCCTCAACTATGATTCTTTATTGTATTTTTCAAAACTATTTCTCCTTTCATAGAATCATAGACCCTGAGCAGGTTCTTTGAAAGAGCTGAAAGACATCATAAATTTTTGTTACCATAATATTTTCCTTTAGCAGAGGACTGCTATCCTGAAGACTTTAATTATCGGCATGCTGTCAACTTCCGAGATGTGAGACTCACATTTCCTAACACTGCAGAATGCAAACCTACCAGCCCCCTTTAGCAAAAGACAACTTTTCTCGGGGTGTTTGGATCTGCCTCCAGTGCTCGGTTTTGATCCTTGGTCTTTTAAAGGTGCTGAATGGGTCCGGTATGTCAGCTTTCTTTTGTTGTAACACGAATAGGTATCATACCACAAGTACATGTGATGTGCTTTGTTGGATCAATCCCTGTTCCTGGCTCCTAGACTGATTTTAGTCAAGATGATTATTATTTTTTTTTAATTTTAAAGGAGGAACATACAAAATAGTGCCTCACTCCTTTGTAAGGACATTTTGAGGCAGCCGGTTTAGAAAATGAATCGGGCTCCAATGGGCTATAGCAGAGAGAAGAGAGAAAAAAAATTACAAGGGGTTGATTTAGCACTGCTCTCCCAAAATCAACAGCAATGTCAATCTGCTCCCTGATAAGCCAAGAACTGCATGTGCTTTCATGATGTGTGATAGAATCCATCAGAATTTCATCATCCATGTTAGAACATACACCTTCCAGGTTATAAACCTATTTATCTCTCAGTGAGATACGTTAATAGAAAAAGAGCATTGAATGGGGCAATGGAGCGGAGAATGAGGAATAAAGTAGAAAAAGTGAAAAGAGGCCTGGAAGAGGGAGCATAAGCTAAAGATGTGAAAAATGCCTCCTGCAGCAAAAAAACACTCAGTGTGAGAAATATCTGACCAGTGCTGAACCGTAAAAAAAAAATGTAGAGGAAATTTAATTTCAAAAAATGAAATTATGTGGAATGCAAAGGAAAATTTCTGATCCTGTTGCAGTAATTGTTAAATTTGCATGAAAACGTATGATTAATTTATTTTGCTGTTGGTTATAAATAATTGCAATGCTTACACAAAGTGCTGCTGATTATATGTTTTTTTTTCATAAATTAAAATATTCCCATACTGATTTGCTCAGTTCTGCTTTTTCTAATACTTAGCCTGGGGATTCTCAAGCTGCAGTCAGACCGGAAAAGAATCAACCAGATGTTGCAAATTATCAATGCACAGCTACACCATAACGGAGGAAGAGCTGTGAACATTGGGAGTTGTAATGTGGGCCTATGGAATTTATATTAGCAATTCCTTGTGAGCATAAAGGCTAGCACCAGTGGCAATTGGAGATTACTAGTCAGTAATTTTAGGAGTCTGTTGCATCTTGCAATGCTCAACTGGCTTCTGTCTGTCCCTCAATTATTGCATCAGTTTTGAGGGGGGAGGGGAGTGGAGGGGAGGGGAGGGGGGGAGGGGAGTGGAGGACAAGGGCAGGGGGTGGCTTTCAGCACCTCCCCCATTTCCTGATGCCAGGTGTCTCAAGTGTGCATTGAGTGCCTGATACCGAGGGGCACCCCTCCCACTCCTCATACCCCAGTGACAAACCCAACAGGGTTTACTGGGAGGCCTTCATTGGGCACAGGAATGCCATGCAACTCCCATTTAATCCTAAATTCCAGGAAGGCTCCTCCTAATCAATATCCCAACGTGAGCAGGCAAGTTTCTCACATTGGCCCCTTCCCACCCCTGACTTAATAGAGGGATGTCTTCCCACCACCAGCAATCTGACGGTCAACCTCACCCACAATTAGGTGTGTCCAGCTACCATTTTCCCACCATGACAGCTTGGATTAAATTACACCCAGAAGCACATAATCCTCTAGGATGACACCTAAGTCTGACACCAAGCGATTACTGTACTGTCAGCTGTGCCACCTTTAAATGAGATATTAAACCGAGGACCCCATTTTTCCTCTCCTCTTGAACAAAGATTCCTCAGTCAACACCACCAACATAGATTAGCTGGTCAGTTATATCAGTGCTGTCTGTGGAAACCTTGTAACATGCAAACTGGCTGCCACATTGCAACATTGACCACCATTCAAATGTGATTCACCAGCTGAGGTGCTTTGGCCATCCTGAGGACAAGCTGACCCAGTTACAGCCTCTTTTAACTTCCTGCTGACCATTTTGTACCAGGGATCTATGCTTAAGTAAGGTTAGATAGACACTTGAGGTTCCTCAGAGACTCTTTAACCTGATTAATGATTCCTTTGTGGCAGTGACGCCAAGAACAGAAGCAAAATACAGATATAACGAGGCTTATGGAACCACAAGAAACATTACACTTCATATCAATGGCATCCTGTAGTATAGCTTCACAAGTCTGGATAGCTCAAAATGTACCATCAGCGTAGCCTACTTGGGGCTCCAAGGATCATTTGACAGCTGTTGCATGCTCCATAGCTTTGCTATACAAAGTAGCTGCACTATAGGAGGCCAATTCAGAATCAAGGCTAAAAAAAGGCAGACACTGATCACATGGGCGAAGCTTGCAAAAGATCAGTGTGTGTGGTGTTACAGATCACCCACGGAGTTTGAGTTGCATTGGCAATAAGCACTTTAATATGTTTGTTGCAGTCTGGAGCTATGGATAGTGATGGTAGCGATCCAACTTCCTTTCCATCGCCTGGCTGACCAGAAATCTCTCCCATTCTCACTGCCTGCCTTTGGCATGTGTTGGAAGGATTTGTCGGTTGATAACCAACCTGTTTGGCCAGGTTACGAATGCACTTCCTTGGCCATCAAGCCCTGGGGTGGAAATGTAGACCAGAACTTCAGGGACGCTGCCCCACTGCGCCACAGGACCTCCCAAAAGAATCGCTACAGCCAAGGAAACTGGCACAAAAGTTGTTTATCCAAGATATATCCAGCAAAATGCTTGTACTGCCTGTTTTCGTTTCTCAGTAATATCGTTGAGTTTGTTGTCTGGGTTTGCTTTGAAATCTAGAGCAGTATTTTACAGGACCCAATATCATGTTTTATAAATTAGACCCAGGAGACATTTGCATATCCATCTGTAGCTTGGAAAGGTTTCCTGCAGTTTATGTGGAATTTAAAAGCAACAATAGACATGAAACTTATCCTTTAAAATCTCCCAAGACTCAAAGCCAAACAGTTTACAGAATCAAAAGCTGTGGTGTAATCAATTTGCAAGATGCTCTGGTGGCACTTTGCTTGTGACTGGTGCCAATGGCAGGAGAGCAATGCCTGAAGGCAATCCATGAGGGGGTGGCATTCATGTTACTTTTAATGATAAAGTATGGACATAAACAAGTGGAGGCCACTGAGGTCTGATTTCTTTTTTGGCTACTGATCATATTTTACAATACAAGTTTGTGGATGTGGTTCAGTGGGCTATTCAGATTTAAAAACCACATTTATTTCCGACAAGTTAATAAAGTTTTCAAAGCAGACTTTGCAAGAATTATTGCATGACCTGAACAGCAATCTTTTATCCAAATGTCAGTAATGGAGGTAATTTACCGCCACTCCATCTCAGCCCAATGTGCCTTCTCTTTGGTGAGTTCACTCACCTTACATCCTCCTTTAGTCTCTTACTCCAGATAAACTCATCTACTCATATTCATGGCTACTCCCTCATGTCACCTCATGTGGCCTCTCTACTCCCATCATGTCAATCACAAATAAGATCATCTATAATCACTTCTTTGTATCCGTCTCCACTCACGTACCCTTTCCCCTAACAATCCCACTTCTTTTTCCATCTGCTCCTGGAACAAACTGTCACCCAAGCCACTTACACCAGCACTTTCAAACTCCCAACTGTCTAGCCTTTTGCCCTCTGTTCACCACAACGTTTCTGCAGATATGAATTTGCTCAATTACACCCTCACCTCCACCTTTGATGCCCGTGCCTCCATTAAAACCATTAGCCTTTCTCACGCTGGTCATTCCCTTGGTATGCTCTTGAAGTCCAATAAATGCAGACTTGAACGTTGATGGCAGACAATTGGTTTAGCCATTTATCCACAGATCTGTCTCGACCACATAAAGCACTATCAAGTCCTGCTCTCCTCTGGCAAACTGCTCACTATTCCAGGAGCATCCTGGAATGCAAAGATAAACTCTAGTTTCCCTTTTCCATGACAGTCTTCTGAACCCATGCCCTGACCCCTTCACCCCCAAATCCAACAACTGCCAGGGGCACATGGACATTATCGCTAAGATTGAAATCAACTGTTCAACTGCCTCTGCCACTTCCCTAGCTTGCCCTATCCCACAGGGCCTAAGTTCCCCTAAGGTTTCTGTCGTCATAACCCTATCTCCCATCATGTCCCTTCCAAGTTCACCTGTCAATGAGACCCACCTCCTTTGCCAAGGAAACTAATGCTGAATCAAGGGCAAGGATTCACCAAAAATAACCCAAACAAAAAATGAAGAAATTAATGACACTAAAGTATAACAAATCTCCAGGACCAGATGGTTTGCATCCCAGGAATTATGTGAGAACATTGCAGAAGCACAAACTATATCTCCCAAAAGTGCTCTCGATTCAGGAGCGGTTCCTTTAAATTGGAAAATTGTGCATCCCACACTACTGTTTAAGAAGGTTGAAAGAGGGGAACCAGGGAATTATAGATCAGGTAGCCTAACATCTGTTGTCAGGAAATTATTAGTGTTCATAGAGTGACTGAACACCTCAAAGATTTAGAGCTCATCAGAGAGCTAAGACGGATTTGGAAAAGGAGATTGTGGGCTGAATTTTAGGTTGGGGGGTCGGGGGGAGGAGGGGGTGGGTGCTCACCCACCCCAGAAGAAAAGTCAGACAGAAACTACTTTTAAAAAGGATGCCCCACCGTGATAATATGCTGCAGGTGGCCTTAACAAGTTGAGGGTTAGACTTCCGCCCTTCATTGGATCAGTTTGCTGACCAGCAGCTCCCATCAATCCCAGTGGCGCCAGAAGAGATCAGTGGACACTGCTGTTGGGCCTCTTTGAGTGGGGTGGGATCAGGCACCTAGGGAGGCGTGAGGGAACTGGAGGGTAGATTTTGAATGCCAGGCAGGGAGGGGAAGTACAATCTTAGGGCGGGGTGTGCCTGATGCGCATGGGGCACCTCCTGAAGGAGGTACACAGCCTTCCTTCCTGCCTTTTCACCAACTTTGGTGAACAAAATGGCCTTCCCACTCTTGTGCACCTTCCATTGCCCAGTGTATTATGGCAGTGGAGGCGGAATAGGGCCTTAAGTGGCCATTGATTGGCCACTTAAGGGCCTCAATAGGCTTGAGGGCAGTCTTATGGACGCTTTAGCCATCCCCTATATTATGGGGGCTGGGATGGGGGTGGGCAGGAAGGTGTTGGAGTAGCCACACCACATATTTTACATGACCCCCACCGAAAACACGCCCAGTGGGGGGATGTAAAATCCAGTCCCATGTGTGACAAATCTGAGTGAATATTTTGTAGAGGTGACTAAAGCAGTGGGCAGGGGAAATCTAGGATGTTATTTATGAGGCCTTCCAGAAGGCATTTGATAAAGTCCCACATAAGAGACTGTTAGCTAAAGCTGAAGCCTGTGGAATTAAGGCTAACTATTGACGTGGTTAGGGGATTGGTTAAGTGGCAGGAGACAGAGTAGGAATAATGACCTGATAATCAAATTGGCAGGGATGTGACTAGTGGTATCCTGCAAGGATCTATGTGGGACCTCAAGCATTCACTATATTTATTAATGACTTTGATGATGGGATAGAAAGCCACATTTCCAAATTTACCAGTGGCACAAAGGTAAGAAGCATTGTAAGCAGTATAGAAGGAACCATAAACTTACAAGGAAATATTTTTGATTAAGTGAATGGGAAAAACTATGGCAAATGGATTTCCATATAGCAAATGTAAGGTCATTCAGTTTGGGCCTAAAAAGGGTGGAATAGGGTATTTTCTAAATGGTGAAAAGCTAGAAACAAGTGAAAGTCCAAAGAGAATTGAGGGTCCAGGTACATAGATTATTAAGATCTCATGAACAGGTGCAGAAAATAATCAAAAGGCTAATGAAATGTTGGCCTTTTATATATATAAAGCTTTGATCAGGCCACATCTGGAGCATTGTGAACAGTTCTGGGTACCACGTCTTAGGAAGGAAGTACAGCATAGATTTAACTGTTTCTGCTGATTGGGGAGTCCAGGACTAGGAGGCATAATTTAAAAATTGCAGCCAGACCTTCCAAGAATTAAATTCTACACACAAAGGGAGCTGGAATTTCAGAATTGGTGTTGTGAGCTCCCTCTCCTCCATGGCAGCAATGATAACTGTGGACCTGAGACTCACATGGGGCTGTCCTGGGATCAGCTCCGAAGCCTCTTGACATGCGCACGCACAATTGTTTACTTGCCTTGGTGTGGTGGGTGTGGCCTAATGAAATCAGCTCCCAGGCCCAATCATTGCCTCCAGCTGAGCCTGCAAAATAGTAGGTGAAGTGAACATTGCTGCCTCTTCTTCGACCATCCTTCCCCAGCTCTCACAGCTGTACCTCTAGCCACCTACCCCCCACCACCCCCCACGGCCCCCTCCCCCCCACCCAATTCTCACAATGCCACCCCAACCCGCTCTCACAAATCCACCACCCACTCTTACAAATCTTCCCACTTCCAAAAATCTCCCTCGCCCTCTCATTTCTATCCCACTCACAACTCTACCCACCAACACCCCCCCACCCACCTGCCCCCAACTCACACTCTGGGGTTGCTGTATTTTCAAGCTTCAAAATGGAGTCACAGTGGGAAAAGGTTTGGAAAACATTACATTCAGGGATGATGGGTAAAGGCGTGTGTATGGAATTTAAATCGCAGATTAACCATGGTCTCATTGAATGGCGGAACAGGCATAAAGGCTTAAACGGCCTACTCCTACAACCTTTTCTGCAATTCCATGTTTCAATCAGGTTTCCATCCTTGCTATGGCATTGAAATAGCACTTATCAAAGTCACAAATGCCATCCTGTTTTAGTAACCGTTGCAAACTTCCTTTCGGCATAGTTGACCAAATCATCCTGCTCCGTTCCTCCAATGACCAACTGAGTGGTTCCATTCTTATCTGTCCAGTTGTAGCCTGAGAATCACCTGCAATGGTTTTTCTTCCCATTGCTGTATTGTTGTGTATGGAGTCCCTCAAGGATCAGCTCTTGCTCCCCTCCTATTTCTTGTCTACTCGTTGCTCCTGGGTCATTTAATCCAAAAACACAGGGTTCCACATGTACACTGATTGACACCCAACTCTTCCTCACCACCATCTCTCTCGACCCTTCTACTGCCTCCAATTTGTCACATTGCTTCCCCGAACTGCAGTATTGGATAAACAGAAATTTCCTGCAACTAAATATTGGGAAGTACAAAGCCATTGACACTGATGTTCACAGGGATGTGACAGGGGAGGCTAGAAAAGGCCAAGGAATCCAGCAAGACTGGGGATACCAGAGGTCCTGTCAAATTTAACGAAAGGCCCTCTTATCATTATTGTTTTTTGCTTCCCATCCAGACAGGAAATCTGCTAGCAGGAGGCCACAGCTGGGGACAATTCAGAAGGATGGAAAAGACTTGAACCTTGCTGGGGGAGGTTGACCTTAAATGCTGCAGGAGAAAGGCTGTGGTTGGCAGAGAGGAGACCAAAGGCTTTCTTGACAGACCAGGTGAAACAATACTGCTAAAGGCTCCTACCTTATGCAGCTGATAGCTCCCACCTCCCTTTCATTGCTTGGTTTCCTGATCTTTGAGAAACATAAGCAGCATTGCTAAATTTTAAGTTGCCTACCAATAGTGCTATGGAGGCCTGACTTAAGTCGATGAGAAATGGTCCCCCTTTCCGTATCAGGGCACTTGGATGCCAGAGAACCACCATCATGAAAATGGCAATGCGTCACAGGGCTTTTAAAGTCAAGGCCATTTTCTCATCCCACCACAAACTCAATTCCCGAGCCACCAATCTTAAGGATTACATTTATCTGAATAGTGTTGCCTCTAGCTACAGTAATCACATGTCTACTCTGTCATTTTGAAGCAATCTCACTGACCTACAGTAGTCTAATTGTTCTGGGTCAATGCTGATAAAGGCTGGCAAAGGAAGGGCAGGAGTTTGGCAGGTTTCATAGTGGAGAAATTACAGCAAGTTTCTCTCTCTCAGTGCTTACCCTTTCCATTCCTCTACCAGCTGAGTGCCACTGGGAACGTGAGCTGACTCCTCATCTTCTGGTGCCCCGAAGCCAACGTTTGCCAGTCTTTACACATATGCAGTCCGTCCGACTCTAAGTAACCTGCTCTCTCTCTTATGGGACACAGCAGTGACAATGTAAGTTCATAGTGTCTAGAAGCTATCAATTGCCTATTTCCAGATGCTAATACCATTTTTTGGTCTGCTTGTGCATTTTATTTGCCATTTTATATCAATAACATCACGTGAGTTATAAATCATACCTTCAGTCAAATTTAATTGTATGGCACGGGTCTTTGTAATGCATTCCTGTCCACATTAACTTTCCACACATACTAAGAATTAGTTGAAACAAGGTTTTTGTAATGTTTCTGTGGTGAAAACGTTAGTTTGAAGATGTTGATTACCATAGATGTTGGTGTACAAGCAAACCTTTGAGGCCTCGAAAAATCACTCCAAAAACAGGGGTCGGCTTATACGATGAACATAAAGGTGAACTGCTGGCGTGGATGCTGGTTGTCCCCATTTTGAAATGTCATCAGAATTTGATACAAATAGTGGGCATGTCTTCAACCACTGCAGATCTTCACAACACAGTCCATATAGCCTACTTGATCCCTTGCACAGAATTATAAGGTACTGACAAGTACAACATGCATTTATGGGGTGAAAAATTGAGGCTGACTACTAATATGAGTGCAGCATGTCATTGCTGAAAAAGGGAGTCAACTTGTACACAGTGTAAATGCTCAAGCGTGATTTTTGAGGCCAGAAAAATTGGGTCATCTTATATGCTGACTCGATTTATACATTTTGATTTATGGTCATTCTGACCCATTAAACCTGCTTAACTGAATGACAACATCTTTCAACTTCGTCACCTCTCCATTTAGAAAATATATTGTTTAGATAAACAACACTGGGCAAACGCTATGAGCACAATTTTACCTGCCCATGAGTGGCAGGCTAGGCAGTGGGGGGAGGTGGGGCTGATAATATGCCAGACAGCCACAATGGGAGGGCTCCCCAATGCAGTCCCATTACTGGTGCCGTTATACCAGTGGTAGGAATGGCAGCAGCTCTGCCACCCACCAACCAGAGGTGGCCAGTCAATTTAGCCCATTAAAGGCAAAGAGGCAGGCAGCTACCCAGTGGCCTGGGGGGGCGATGTTTGGGGGGAGCGGGCGTGAGTGCCATTGCCTTGGGTTCCATTGCCTTGGGTTCCATATCCCAAGGAGGGTGGCCCCTTTGTCTTCCCTATAATGCTGGAATGTTACCCTCTGATTGCCAGGGCCAGCCTGCTTGGTCTCAGCAGAGAAAAATAATTCCTGACTCCCCTGCAAGGACACCACAAAATGGAGATGCCCTCTCGTTCTCCTTGCAGCCTGAGCAAAGGTCGCCTCTCTTAACTGAGGCTGCAGAGCTGATGGCCCTCTTACTGGGCCGGTAGTATGGAGAGCCAGTTCATTGTCCTTAATTGCGCGGTAGGCTGGCAGTGGTCAACTAAGAGGCCACTGCTGTAAAGACTGCCACCGCAGTCCCACTGCCTGTCCATCTGGGCTCAGTACCTGCATATGGTCCCGACATGAGGACTTACCCCCTTTCGAGGAATACTGGCCTTTAATTCAGTAACTGATGGTGATGACAGATAAGGTTATTTCCTGCAGACTCAGGTGTCACTGCTTCGAGAGACCTGTGCTTCTCACAGAGGTACTGCAGTGCAGCTTCCTAAGGTCCAGAGCAAGACACATTAACTTTCCAACTACAGCGCCTCTTATGTGTCTGCATACTAAAGGATCTTTGAACTCTCCATATGTTTCTCAAACACAGAAGGTGGTCTTTATGCCTTTTCTTTTCTGTAGATGTTCAAAACATAATCTGCTTGATAGCCTGACTGAACCAAGGTAATTGATGTACTCCTTCAAATTCATCATTACATTTCAATTCTTGTGAAAAAGTTATACGTAAAAATTACACAGAAATACTTAACTTTTTACTAGACACATTCTCGAAATATGAAACTTATAAACTTCTGGAGCTATTCCTAAAATAGTTTTTATATAAAAGTACAAAACAGCAGGCTTCAATATTAGTTTTCAGTAATTGTATTTATTTGCTAAGTGCTACAAAATTCAAAGTAATTTAATTCCTTTAAATTATGCTGCAGTGGAAGGTTCCATGGGTCGAATTTGCCAGGTAGCTCCAATAAAGTATTAATTAAACAGGACCAGACATTTCCATTACATAATAGGATAACCCTTCCTTTTAAAAGAGTTCTTAAGTTTGGGGAAGAGGTCTTTACCCTCCATCGTTACAATGTTTGGCTTGGGGGAATGGGACTCATTAACAAAAGGCAAATAACACCCGCGTAAATTGTTACAACCCCGAGGAAACAGCAATTTTGAACCCTATGGAGAAAACCAATCACATCAAACACGGCACTTTCCAACACATTACTTTAGCACATCATTCCATGCAACTGCAAACTTAAACGGGCAGTGCTCACTGGTAATAACAACTGCTTTTCACGCACACAGCAATTTTTCAATTCAGTTAGGCAATAATTCAGACGAAACATCTGCTTGCATTTCAGGAAATAACCTAGCAGAATATTTACAGCACTTTAGTGGTTAAATCAGTCCCACCATTCTCTCACTCATATCCCACAATTTCTTTGCAACTGCATCGTCCATTGCTTTAGGCAATAATTCCTCTTGCTTGCAATCTCCAAAATATTTCCCCGACACCTCTTTAACTTCTGGAGAAGTAGCCAGGTAAAGTGAGGTCTGTGCTCCTTGCTCTGGCGTTTTAAAGAATGCCCAGGACACCATCTTGAAAACCGGTAGTCCCAGTAAAGGGATATTGATGTGTCTTCCCAGGTTTGTGCGTACAATGCCTGGGTGCAGCACATTTGCAGTGACACCGGTGCCTTCCAGCTGTTTGGCTAGTTCATGAGTGAACAGGATGTTGGCCAGTTTACTCCTGCTGTAACCAAAACTTTTGTTGTAGCTTTTTTCACTGTTCAGATCGTCAAAGTTGATTTCACCATACTTGTAGAGTTTGGAGGACACCACCACTATCCTGCTCGGGGCAGAGCGTTTGAGGAGATCAAGGAGGAGATTGGTCAGAAGGAAGTGCCCCAGGTGATTCACCCCGAACTGCATCTCAAAACCATCCTCAGTTTTCATGTAAGGACACTGGAAGATTCCTGCATTATTGATTAGGACATCTAGCCTTGGTTCTTCCTTTTGGGGAGGAGAAATTTTTAAAAAAAACTTTTGATCCACTGTTATGATGCATAATTCACAAACAATTAAAAACAATTGGCTGCAGTAGGGATTCTCTACCCTCTGCAGGTTTATTAATACTGCTATTTAAATAAGAAATACTTTGCAGGTTGTTCTTGTATTGCATATGCATCTTTTTTAAAATATGAAAAAAAAAACAATGGAAAAGCCCTCATAAGACTGGGAATTCACCGCACCTCCCAATACAAGCTACGTCTCACTTGGATACATATCCAGTTTTGAACCTAGCAAAGTTCATAATCAAATAAAGCTACAAGTGGTGGGATGGCTGTAAAATGGAAACAAACCAAAAATGAATTATTTTTTCAAAAGCATAAATGGAAGCTTACACAGGATGGAAACAGACATATATACATTGCAAATATGACAGATTCAACAAATGGCAGCCAATTGGTGCCATTGCTGTCATCAGGTAATAAAGTCTCCTAAATTGTTTAAATGTGCCCATATTACAGTTCAAATATTGCGCTACCACTCTTAATTCTGAAGTGTGTGAAACACTAGTACTAAAACCTGAGTATTCCTCATTTACCTGGATCTCTCATATTTCTGCACATTTTTTGTATCATTTCACATAAAGTGAACACATGGTTGCTGGTCATCCTGGCTACACTTTAAAGAAAAAAAATTATCACCTTAAAATGTATTTTAAATATTGAAAAGTGCAATTGGTTTTGCCCATTCATGT
The DNA here is from genome assembly GCF_964194155.1 of Cetorhinus maximus. Classification (NCBI taxonomy): domain Eukaryota; kingdom Metazoa; phylum Chordata; class Chondrichthyes; order Lamniformes; family Cetorhinidae; genus Cetorhinus; species Cetorhinus maximus. Next base: position 11,882,936 of record NC_135883.1, on the reverse strand, counting down.
CTAAACTTCCTAGTTCACCTACAGTAAAAAAAAAACTTTATTCTAATCTTACCAAGACTTACTCAATCCAGACATGTTAACTCTCATGAATTTACCGTGAGAGATGTGATTTCTCTGCCAAATTCAGCCTCAAACACGGCCTTGCGAGAGGGCTCGGAAAGCTCAGGAATTTTTAGCAGTCCTTCTGAGTATGTGCACCTGATTCAGGACTGCATGCACACACCCAATCAGTCCCTTCCTGTGCATGCACCTAGACTGCAGATAGGCAGCTGTAGCAGAAGCCAGAAGAGGGGCCTGCCAAAGCACACTGCTTTATCAAGCTGGAAGCATGATTGAAGCTGCCTCTCACCGAGATTTCCATCTTTTCCACTTATTCAATGTGCCTTTATGTGACTGCCTGAAACTCTTAATGAAGTTCTGGGTGATGTGAAACAGATTCAGATTCACTCTGTAAAATGGGCCAGTGCGCGGGCACTTGGCTACAGCTCAGTCCTCATCTTCCTCTGTTCCATTCTCAGAAAACTTGGCATTAATTTTGACCTCAGTTTCTTACCACAAACAACAAAGAATTAGAACATTCCTTGACCATCAAAAAAAAAGAACCCTTTCTCCTCCCCCCATAACCTCCTTTCTCAGACACTGCAGACTTTAAATATGCAAAATCCCAAAAACCAGAGTTCTCCATCTCCACGAATTCCATGTCGGCTCCTCCTCCATCCAACTCTGGGTCTGGCTGGCACAGTGACCACTGCTCCTTCTCCAAAATATATCAATGTGTGTAAAGCAAACCCTCATGCTTTGTATTGATAGTGACTGGGGAGAGAGGAGTTACTGCCTACATAACATATATCTGAAGAGAAAGTTGCAGGGCAATGGGGCAAAGTGCAGGGGTGTGAAACAAACTGGTTAGCCCTGATCCTACTAAGATTAATAGTTAGTTTTTTTGTAAAGCAGTTTCAGATGTTTTGATATAGGTTTTGTAAAGATCTCTAGCCTGCTAGGGATTAAATAAGCCATTAGGGAGGTTTATAAACCAACTGTCAACCTATATTGGTTTATGTTTGCAAATAAAACTTTATACTAAATCTCGAATTTTTAAGAGTTGTCTCGTGATTTATGAAATGGTTGGGTTGGGAAGACCAAGTTTTCAGGTAAAATGAAACTGGCCAAAATTGAACAGCATGAAGCCTTACTCAGATATATCAACCACACTCTGTACTAAAATGTAGCCTAATGGTGATCTCTCCACTGAAAGCAATTGTCTACATGTTGCAAGATCAACTGCAACTGGTAACTTCAGTAGGTGGAAGATGGCACTGGGCAAAACAGAAATGCCTGGAATGATGTTATGACTGGAGGGAGACATGAGAGTTATAACTAGCAGGTTGGAGGTGGGGATAATACAAACTTTAACCAGGCGTGGTTAAACCATTTGACCTCTGTTATACCACCCTCTTATTATAACCCAGGGTTTAGCTGCTCCCAACGCAGTTTTCCCTAAAGAAAAAGTTTGCAGCCATGAAGAATCTCAGAAGAAATAAACTTTTAAGGGACACAGAAAAATAAACTCAGAAGTGCAACAACTTTACGTACTGTTATCTTGGCTATGGATTAACAGCTGATCCCTATCTTTAAACAGCTGGTACAATTGAGTCCATGTGCACAGCACTGAAGGAAGTAGAATGCCCTTCACAATTAGGACTCGGGGTGAGTAATTAGTGGTTTGCTGAGTGCAGTACTGTTACTAACAGTGAACACCAACAAGAAGCGGCAGAACGTGACCATTGGAGCTGAAGTATTTAATAGAACCCTACATACCCAGCAACTGGAATGGAAAATGCTGAGAGCTGATAGAATCAAGAGTTCACACAAAGAAAAGCAGAACGAAAGGATTAAGAGGATTATTGGAAATGTTTAAAGAAAAAAATTCTGCTAAATAGCAGTTCCATGCAATAGTCCCTTATTTAAATCTCAAAATCACCTTTTCAGGGCTAGTATCTGAAACATGTATTTCTGTGTAATATATATTACATATACTATATATATATATATATAATATACCCATACACATATATAAATATATATATATAGATTAAAACAGTGTTTAACGTCACAGGATAGATTCACTAATTGATTTCAGAAATATAAAATCCTAAATTGTTAAATAATTAAGTGAGGAATGAGGTGTGCAATCCTATTTATAAACTTAATCGATTTTTTATTCAAAGGGACATATGTTATAAGGTTCCTGTGAAAGCCCCTCATCTATATATATATATATATATATATATATATCACTAGCTCCCTGCACTCTGGGGCAGTTCGCTTAGGGTTGGAAGTAGGTTCATCCCTAACTTTAAAAACAGAGGCAAGACCTGAAAAACTCCAGGTTCATGAGCTTGACATAAGGAATAGGGAAAATCCTTGCGGGAATCCTGAGGGATGTGATGTATGACTACTTAAAAACACAATATCTTACAAATTTGATAGCACTTGTTGAGTAAGTCAACAACACAGTGGATGAGGGAAGCCTAGTAGACATTGTATACAAAAAAACATTTGGCAAAACACTTCACAAGAAATCTCCCTGGAAGATCAAAGCCTCTGGTAATAGAGGTGGTTTATTAAACTGGATTGAACATTTTAGAAAACAACCTAATGTCTATGGTCTTCCAACTGATGGTATTCTAGAGGGATCAATATTAGGACTGTAGCTCTTTAAAGTTTTTATGAATGATCTAGATGTCAGTATTAGAAGCATGATCTGCAAATTTGGAGATAAGATTTGTGTGAGCATCAAGACTGTAGACAATGCTGGAATGCTTCAGCTGGATCTTGGTTTATTGGGAGATTGGGCTCATGACTGTAATTTTGAAAAGTGCTGTGTTATGTAGGTAGGCAGGACAAATTATCAACCTACACGAACCCTTCAGGGAAAAGCATGAAAGATGGAGAGAGAAGAGATACATAGATCTCTACCGATTCATGAACAAACCTGTGAAGTGAAGCCCCCCCCACCTTAAACCAGCTTATATTTCACCCCTCTCCTATTTTTACTTAGTTCTGTTGAAGGGTCATGAGGACTCGAAACGTCAACTGTACTCTTCTCTGCCGATGCTGCCAGACCTGCTGAGTTTTTCCAGGTATTTCTGTTTCTGTTTTGGATTTCCAGCATCCGCAGTTTTTTGTTTTTATCTCAAGAGTTAACAAGGTGCTGGGATGCATTCAACTATAAATCAAAGCATACTGTTTTTGTCTTTATACAAGACCTTGGTCAGGCCTCAGTTAGAATACAGTGTTCAATTTTGATCTCCTTACATGGTGGGTGACATTGAGGCTTTGGAAAGGGTGCAGAGGGGGGCAGTTGGACTATTTCCCAGTATAAAGCATTTTAGTTCGCAAGACAGATTAAAAGAGCTGGAACATGGCTATTTACACCATCCGCTGGTATTTATCCAGTATTTAGCTCCAGATATTTACCCAGTATCCCCTGGGTATTCTCCCCCAGGGCATATCCCCTGAATACTTTGCCTGTGGGGATATTCTCCCTCCCTGGTATTTACCCAGTATTTACCTCCCCCAGGTACTTACCCCCAGTATCCCACTGGGTTTTTACCCATGGGTATTTACTCCTTCCCCAGGTAATTACCTAGTATCCTGCAGTATTTATTCAGCATCCTTCAGCATTTACCCAGTATTTACCATAAGGGTGTTTGCCTAGTATTCCCTGGGTATTTACTCCTGACCATCTACCCCTGCTGGTATTTATCCCATGGGCATTTACTCAGAATTTACCCCTAGGTATTTACGTAGAATTTACTTCCTGCCCCAGTATTTACTCGTCAAGCATTTACCCCATTGGTATTTACTCCCCTTCCCAGGTATTTACCCCCCAAGTATTTGCCCAACATTTACTCCTCAGGTATTTACCCCAAATGATAGCATTTACCCTCAGGCACTTACTCCCCCAGGTATTTACTCTCAGGTACTTACCCCTGGGTATTTACCACCCCCCCCCCCCCCCCGGGTATTTACCCCCCGGGTATTTACCCCCCCGCCCCCCCCCTGGGTATTTACCCCCCCGGGTATTTACCCCCCCCCCCCCGGGTATTTAACCCCCCCCGGGTATTTAACCCCCCCCCCGGGTATTTACCCCCCGCCCCTCCCCCCTGGGTATTTACCCCCCCCCCCCCCCGGGTATTTACCCCCCCCCCGGGTATTTAACCCCCCCGGGTATTTACCCCACCCCCCCCCGGGTATTTACCCCCCCCCCGGGTATTTACTCCCCCCCCCCGGGTATTTACCCCCCCCCCCCCGGGTATTTACCCCCCCCCGGGTATTTACCCCCGCCCCCCCCCGGGTATTTACCCCCCCCCCCGGGTATTTACCCCCCCCCGGGTATTTACCCCCCCGGGTATTTACCCCCCCCCCCCGGGTATTTATCCCCCCCCCGGGTATTTACCCCCCCCCCGGGTTTTACCCCCCCCCCCGGGTATTTACCCCCCCCCCCCCGGGTATTTACCCCCCCCCGGGTATTTACCCCCCCCGGTTTTACCCCCCCCCCGGGTATTTACCCCCCCCGGGTATTTACCCCCCCGGGTATTTACCCCCCCCGGGGGTATGTACCTGGATGATCCGCTGACAGAAGCTCCGGACCGAGCTGAGCGAGGCCAGGTCCAGCCTGCGGACCAGCAGCTCCCCGGCTCCCCCCGCCTGTTGCCGGATGTCCCGGGCCGCCTGGGCCGCCGCCTCCTGGTCCCGGCAGGCGAGGATCACCCGGGCCTGGAGCCGGGCCAGACCCGCCGCCGCCGCCCGGCCGATGCCGCTGTTGGCGCCGGTGACGATCACCGTCCGGCCGCGCATCGAGGCGGCCTCCGGGAGCGGGTCCGCCGCCGCCCGCATGAGCCAACGGAACAAGGGGACGGCGACCGAGAGACCGGCGGCCACCGACAGGCAGAGGATGAGCATCCGGAGGCCGGTTGGCGAGCGGCGACCCTCCCCCTAACCTCCCCGCACGGCAGCTGCAGTACCGCCCGCCGCCTGCTGGCGCCAGTCTTCAGCCGCCCCCCCCTGACCACCTCCACCACGGCAGCTGCAGTACCGCCTACCGCCTGCTGGCGCCAGTCTTCAGCCGCCCCCCCTGACCACCTCCACGCACGGCAGCTGCAGTACCGCCTACCGCCTGCTGGCGCCAGTCTTCAGCCGCCCCCCCTGACCACCTCCACGCACGGCAGCTGCAGTACCGCCTACCGCCTGCTGGCGCCAGTCTTCAGCCGCCCCCCCCCCCCCCCCCCCGACACCTCCACCACGGCAGCTGCAGTACCGCCTACCGCCTGCTGGCGCCAGTCTTCAGCCGCCCCCCCTGACCACCTCCACGCACGGCAGCTGCAGTACCGCCTACCGCCTGCTGGCGCCAGTCTTCAGCCGCCCCCCTGAAGTGACAGGTCAGGCAAACCTGTCAATAATCGCTCCAAAGCCAAGGGTGGTCTCCTTTGGCCATCATCTCCTTGGGAGCTGAGCATCTTTGCATAGTCCCGGAGAGATACACGGCCCACTCGGCGCACTTTGAGACAAGGCAAGCTACCCACCCCGCCTTGGCCTGGCAAGCCCGCTGGTGACTGTGACCATGATAGACTTATACCTTCAGATGATGGGGCTGCTGCTCTAGATGATGGGGCTGCTGCTCTAGATGATGGGGCTGCTGCTCTAGATGATGGGGCTGCTGAAGATGATGGGGCTGCTGCTCTAGATGATGGGGCTGCTGCTGAAGATGATGGGGCTGCTGCTCTAGATGATGGGGCTGCTGCTGAAGATGATGGGGCTGCTGCTGAAGATGATGGGGCTGCTGCTCTAGATGATGGGGCTGCTGCTCTAGATGATGGGGCTGCTGCTCTAGATGATGGGGCTGCTGCTCTAGATGATGGGGCTGCTGCTGAAGATGATGGGGCTGCTGCTCTAGATGATGGGGCTGCTGCTCTAGATGATGGGGCTGCTGCTCTAGATGATGGGGCTGCTGAAGATGATGGGGCTGCTGAAGATGATGGGGCTGCTGCTCTAGATGATGGGGCTGCTGCTCTAGATGATGGGGCTGCTGCTCTAGATGATGGGGCTGCTGCTCTAGATGATGGGGCTGCTGCTCTAGATGATGGGGCTGCTGCTGAAGATGATGGGGCTGCTGCTCTAGATGATGGGGCTGCTGCTCTAGATGATGGGGCTGCTGCTCTAGATGATGGGGCTGCTGCTGAAGATGATGGGGCTGCTGCTCTAGATGATGGGGCTGCTGCTCTAGATGATGGGGCTGCTGCTCTAGATGATGGGGCTGCTGCTCTAGATGATGGGGCTGCTGCTCTAGATGATGGGGCTGCTGCTCTAGATGATGGGGCTGCTGCTCTAGATGATGGAGCTGCTGCTCTAGATGATGGGGCTGCTGCTCTAGATGATGGGGCTGCTGCTCTAGATGATGGGGCTGCTGCTCTAGATGATGGGGCTGCTGCTCTAGATGATGGGGCTGCTGCTCTAGATGTTGGGGCTGCTGCTCTAGATGATGGGGCTGCTGCTCTAGATGATGGGGCTGCTGCTCTAGATGTTGGGGCTGCTGCTCTAGATGATGGGGCTGCTGCTCTAGATGATGGGGCTGCTGCTCTAGATGATGGGGCTGCTGCTCTAGATGATGGGGCTGCTGCTCTAGATGATGGGGCTGCTGCTCTAGATGATGGGGCTGCTGAAGATGATGGGGCTGCTCTAGATGATGGGGCTGCTGAAGATGATGGGGCTGCTCTAGATGATGGGGCTGCTGCTCTAGATGATGGGGCTGCTGCTCTAGATGATGGGGCTGCTGCTCTAGATGATGGGGCTGCTGCTCTAGATGATGGGGCTGCTGCTCTAGATGATGGGGCTGCTGCTCTAGATGATGGGGCTGCTCTAGATGATGGGGCTGCTGCTCTAGATGATGGGGCTGCTGCTCTAGATGATGGGGCTGCTGCTCTAGATGATGGGGCTGCTGCTCTAGATGATGGGGCTGCTGCTGAAGATGATGGGGCTGCTGCTCTAGATGATGGGGCTGCTGCTCTAGATGATGGGGCTGCTGCTCTAGATGATGGGGCTGCTGCTCTAGATGATGGGGCTGCTCTAGATGATGGGGCTGCTCTAGATGATGGGGCTGCTGAAGATGATGGGGCTGCTGAAGATGATGGGGCTGCTGAAGATGATGGGGCTGCTGCTCTAGATGATGGGGCTGCTGCTCTAGATGATGGGGCTGCTGCTCTAGATGATGGGGCTGCTGAAGATGATGGGGCTGCTGCTCTAGATGATGGGGCTGCTGCTCTAGATGATGGGGCTGCTGCTGAAGATGATGGGGCTGCTGCTGAAGATGATGGGGCTGCTGCTCTAGATGATGGGGCTGCTGCTCTAGATGATGGGGCTGCTGCTCTAGATGATGGGGCTGCTGCTCTAGATGATGGGGCTGCTGCTCTAGATGATGGGGCTGCTGCTCTAGATGATGGGGCTGCTGCTGAAGATGATGGGGCTGCTGCTCTAGATGATGGGGCTGCTGCTCTAGATGATGGGGCTGCTGCTCTAGATGATGGGGCTGCTGCTCTAGATGATGGGGCTGCTGCTCTAGATGATGGGGCTGCTGAAGATGATGGGGCTGCTGCTCTAGATGATGGGGCTGCTGAAGATGATGGGGCTGCTGCTCTAGATGATGGGGCTGCTGAAGATGATGGGGCTGCTGCTCTAGATGATGGGGCTGCTGCTCTAGATGATGGGGCTGCTGCTCTAGATGATGGGGCTGCTGCTCTAGATGATGGGGCTGCTCTAGATGATGGGGCTGCTGCTCTAGATGATGGGGCTGCTGCTCTAGATGATGGGGCTGCTGCTCTAGATGATGGGGCTGCTGCTCTAGATGATGGGGCTGCTGCTCTAGATGATGGGGCTGCTGAAGATGATGGGGCTGCTGCTCTAGATGATGGGGCTGCTGCTGAAGATGATGGGGCTGCTCTAGATGATGGGGCTGCTGCTCTAGATGATGGGGCTGCTGCTCTAGATGATGGGGCTGCTGCTCTAGATGATGGGGCTGCTGCTCTAGATGATGGGGCTGCTGCTCTAGATGATGGGGCTGCTGCTCTAGATGATGGGGCTGCTGCTCTAGATGATGGGGCTGCTCTAGATGATGGGGCTGCTGCTGAAGATGATGAGGCTGCTGCTCTAGATGATGGGGCTGCTGCTGAAGATGATGGGGCTGCTGCTGAAGATGATGGGGCTGCTAGGGAATGAACACTGGCCCCTTTCGTGGGCTCCCATCCATTCATCTGGCAAAAAAAAAGGCCAGGCTTGGGGGTCTAGGCCAGGTATAGCCATTCGGCAGCTTTCTTCATCAGTGCCCGCAGGGCCTGTTCTAGGGCAAAGCTTCGGTCAATCCCTAAACCTGGTCCCGTATCAAAGGGATCCCAGGCCAGAAATCTCCTTTTGCCGAGCTGGGGGAATATGTGGGCCAGTAAGTGAGGGCAGGCATGCCCGCTGGTGACTGTGACCATGATAGACTATCCCTTCTCATCCTTCCCGATCTGTCTGCAGCTTTTGACACAATTGACCCCCACCGTCTTCGTCTAATGCCTCTCTGCTGTTGTCCAGGTGAGTGGAACTGCCCCAGCTTAGTTTCAACCTTATCTTTATAATAGTTTCCAGAGAATACACTGTAATAGCTTCTCTTCCTACTCACACTCTGTTGCCTCCAGAGCTCATCAAAGATCTACTCTTGGCCCCCTTTCAGTTTTCATCTACGTGCCAGCCCTCAGCAATACCACTCAAAAACATACCAGGTTTCATATATATGCTTGTGACACTCAGCTCGCTCTCATCATCAGCTCCTTGGACTCCTCAACTGTCTCTGAATTGCCACACTGCTTGTACCATTTCCAAAATTGGATGAGTGGAAATTTCCTCAAACTAAATATTGAGAAGACTGAAGCCACTGGCTTTGGTCCCTACCACAAACTCCATTTCCTGTCCACCATTTCCACTCCTGATAACTAGCTTAAGTTTAGCAAAATTGTTTGCAACCTTAACGTTGTGCTTGACTCCGAGTTGAGTTTCCAACTGTATATCCGCATCATTATCAAAATTGCTTACTTCCACATGAATAACATCACTCGACACAGACCTTCCCTTAGATCATCTCCTGGTTACCCTTTGTTACCTCTATACTTGACTATTCCAATGATCTCCTGGCTGGTTTCCCATCTTCCACGCTCCATAAATTTGTACTCATCCAAAATTCTGCTTCCCACCTTCACACCAAATCTGATTCAACTATCACACTTGACAGGGTAGATTCTGAAAGATGGTTCCCCTCATGGGGGGATTTAGAACGAGAGGGCACCGTTTAAAAATAAGGGGTCTCCCACAAGACAGAGATGAGAACCAGAGCTGGTAGTGTCTTTGGGGGAATCATAAAGTCATGAGAAATAGGAGCAGGAATAGATCATTCAGCCCACCGAGCCTCAGAGGGCAGTTAGACTTTGGAATTCTCATCCACAGAGAGCAGCGGAGGCTGGGTCAATGACCATATTCAGGACTGAGCTGGACAGAGTTTTGATTGACAAGGGGGAATGAAGAGTTATGGGGGCCAGACAGGAAAGTGGAATTAAGGCCACAATCAGATCAGCCATGATCTTATTGAATAGTAGAGCAGGCTCGATGGGCTGAATGGTCTACTCTTGCTCCTATTTCTCATGATTTCCCCCAAAGGCACCACCGGCTCAGGTTTGACATTGGCGGAACTAAGGAGCTGGGGATGCTGGGTGTACAGGGGCTGGGTTTGAGCTGGGGCTGCAAGTAGAGGAGGATGAGCCTGGGGTGTGGCTGTGGGGGAGGTGAGCAAGGGGTGTGGGTAAAAAAGTAGGTGAGTCCCGGGCCAGGCAAACAGCCCAAGTTTACATGTTGATCTCATTTGGAGCATTAGCGTAGGTTAACTGGAGGTTTGGGGTTTCACTGTAAAATCAGCTCCCTGGAACTTCTGATTCCCTCGCAGACCTAAACAGCAGCAAGCCTCTCAGTGTTCATCACTATTGGGACCAGAAGATCTGGGCCATGAATGTGTTTAGGCCTGAAAGCGAAAATCCAAATATTCCAGGTAAAAAAACTGATGATCAATTTTTAGGGGTTACCTGCCTGGAAAATGCTGATATTTTAGAAGTAAAATGTTGCACTTTGGTTAATTTTAAGCACTTGAACTTCATAATTTTAAAATAATGAAAATCAAAGTGGGGTATTTCAATTTTGAAGCCCAACTCAACTTCCCAAAAGTTATCTCACATGTCTCTCCTACATCCAACTCTCTTGCCTTAGACCATCACTTGACTGAAACAAGCTCACACTTTTTTTCCATCGAGGTCCTGGGTTTCACAAAGATGCTCTCTTCTCCTCCGTCAACTTTCCCGTTTCCTAAGGATAAGCATCTCCCTCTCCATCCTCAATTCAGACTGGCATTCTTCTCCCGTTACCTCTCCAGTCTCAACTCTCTCTCTCTCATTCCTCAATTGAAGTCCTCTCTCCCACCCATTCCACCTCTCCGTCCACTTTAAAAAAAATGTAAATAGCAAATATACAAGAACACAGGAAATAGAACAGGAATAGACCATCAACCTGCTCCGCCCATGGCTGATCTTGAGCTTGACCTTCACTTTCCAGCTGTCCCCCATGTCTTTTGATTTCCTGAGAGACCAAAAATTTGACCCTCCCAGCATGAAATATAGTCAATGATGGATCATTCACAACGCCCTGGGGTAGAGGATTCCAAAGATCCATAACCCTCTGAGTGAAGAAATTTCTCTCTTCTCAGTCCTAAGTGATCGGCCTCATATCCATGGGAAACAGCCAGGGGAAACAACCTATCAGCATCTACCCTGTCAAAGCCCTTCAGGATCTCGGATGTTTCCATGCAATCACCTCTCATTCTTCTAAACTCTAGAGAACGTAGGCCAAATTTAATCAGCCCCTGGTAATAGGATAACCTTCTCATCCCAGGGGGCCAATTTAGTGAACCTTCGCTTTACTGCCTCCAATGCAAGTATATCCTTCCTTAAATATGGAGACCAAACCGCATACAGTAGTCTAGATGTGGTCTCACTAAAGCTTGTAGCAAGATGTCATTCTTCTTATACTCCAGTCCCCTTGCAATAAAGGGCAACATGCCATTTGCCTTCCTAATTGCTTGTTGTACCTGCATGCCAACTTTCTGTGTTCCTTGTATGACCACACCCAAGTCTCTGTGAACGTCATGTTTATAAGTTTCATGCCTTTTAAAAAATATTCGGCTTTTATTACTAAAATGAATAATCTCTCTCTTCCCCATATTATACTGCTACCTTGTTGCCCACTCCTTAAACTGTCTGTATCTCTTTGCAGCCTCTCTGTGTCCACCTCACAACTTACGTTTCTGCCTAGTTTTATATCGTCAGCAAACTTAGATATGTTATTCTCTGTTTCTTTGTCTAAGTCATTAACATAGATTGTAAATGGCTGAGACTGCAGCACCGATCCTTGTGGCACTCCACTAGTCACTGCCTGGCAACTTGAGAATGCCCCATTTTTACTTCCTGTCCGTTAACCCAATTCTCTACCCATGATAATATATTACCCCCAACTCCTTGAGCCCTTATCTTGCCTTTTAATTTCTTGCGTGAAACCTTATTGAATGCCTTTTGGAAATCCAGGTATACCACATCTACTGGTTCCTCTTTACCGAGGGAATCTAAGGAATTTTGGAAATCATAGCCAGAGCATCCACTATCCCTGCAGCTGTCTTTTGAGCACCCTGGCGTATAGGCCATCGGGTTCTAGGGTTTTGATGGATTTCAGTCCCTTGAATTTCTCCAGTACCTTTTCTCTGCTAATATTGATTTCCTTAGATTCTTCACTCTTTATGGCACCTAGGTTACCCTCCACTTCTGGTATGCAACTGGTGTCTTCTACTGTGAAGACAGACACAAAATATTTGCTCAATATTCCTGTCATTTTCTCATGCCCCATAATAATTTCTGCTGTCTCTGCTTCTTAAGGGAGTGACGCTTACTTTCGCTACTCCCTTTCTTCTTACATACTTGGAAAAGCTTGCAGAATCAGTTTTTATATCCTTGCCTAGGAAATTCCCAGGGAGCATCACTGGTCAATCTACCTGATGTAGAGCTTTTTGTTTTGCATTTTCCTTTTCCTTCTGTTTCCTGTTGCCACACCAGTTTCCAATCCAACTAATTCATTATATGAACCTTGTCCCTTCACCATAATTCTGGAGGGCTCCAACCTGCTTGCTCATCAATTAACTATCCCCTCTGGTTTGACTGGGAGAAATGTATCAGAAATTGATTTTGTCAGGTCAATTACATACCACATCGATCTTGAGTTCTTTACTGTTTGATTTGCTGAAAAGGCAGATCTTGGAACATATCTTCAAATCTCTTTATTCCCCAAACACTGCTGCAGACATTCTTTTTAATTTTCGCTTTTCATCATAAGATTACCTTGCTCTTTGCAGTTTCTCATTTAATTATAAATATTTCCCAATCTTGTTTCTCCTCAGTGTCATTAAAACCTTTTTTTAATTTCACATAGTTTTCCCAATCCTTTTTATTTGCTTTATGCTTCTGAACAGCCAGTATTAAGTTTGTAAATCTGCCAATCTATCTTCATGGAAACCCGTTTTGTTTGGACACTGATTCCCTGCAAAATGACGCCCTGTAATGACTTCGAAAAGTTGAAAGGTCAGCCAAGAAGCCTGGCCCTGCTTGTGCAGAGGGCAGTAGGGTGCAGGCTGGCGCGAGGCTGATTGGCAGCTCCCTTGGGCCCTGCTCCTGACCTCGCTATTGGGGGTTTTTGGTTCTGTTCACCCTCCTCTTTTTCGTTTTTCCCATTTTTTGGCTTCTCCTCCTCAGCCTTCTCTTGGCATGATTGGTTAATGGCAAAGCCAGAAGTCTCCTGCATGGGGGCAGTGGGACCAGCCAGAATAACCGCTCCAGCTTCTCTCATCACAAGTTCCCTCTCTCCTGCCCACGTCGCTCCTCCAATCATAGGTCCTGGCCCCGAGAGGAGCAGCAAAAGTGGGAGGGGTGGGGAGCCTGTGATTGGAGGAGCTGGAGCAGCAAACATGGTGGAGATAGAATCTGTGTTTGGAGGAGCAGCTCATCACAGATTTCGGGTCTCTCCCATACTCATTACTTCTCCAATCAAAATTATGCATTAGTTTTCCACTCCCAGGGATACTTGCCCTTTCAAGCTTTCAGCCCTGTTTGGACTATGAATGAGCCACTACGCAAGGTCATATGTAGAGGGGCAACTTTTCTCTTATTTTTCTGCCCCTCACGCTCTTTCGTAGGCTCTTTTGGGGCTTTTGAAAGCAAATTCACCCACCGCCCCTGTGTATTTTGAACCCTGCAGGAAACTCCAAGCAAGGCCAGTGTCAATGTAACTGGGTCCTAGTCTATTTGTGGCCCTTCTGGTGCCCTCTGCTGGAGTTATACTGGGAAGACGCTAGAAGAGCATGGATTTTTGGTTCCTCTGCCTCAGGACAAGACGTGTTAAGGGGAAAAGATAGTGAGATGGTTATTTATTTTTGCAGACAAATTCTATTTTTTAATAAGGATGTTATCGCAATTCTCATTCTGCCTGATCTGTGAGGTAAACTGTGGTCATTTTCTCGGGTAGGATTTTAGTTTTCAGATATGATTATTATAGATCTCATATTTTTGCTTGACCATCCTTTATCTTCCAAACTTTTAAGTAGAATGAAGAAGATCAGAATAGTTACAGAAATCTTAAGCATCCAATTACAAATCAAACTCAGCCAGTTCACATGTTACTTGATGCAGCAATTGTACACGTGCATTGACAGTGCTGGTTGGCTATGTTGTTACGGTAGCAAAGAAATAGTTTGAAATGGCTTACTTTTTAATTAATATCCAGTGATGTGTTTCCCTCCAGAGATACCAGAAGAATTTTCTTCCCTACTTAATGGTCGTTTGAGAACTGAGTGTTGATGATCTCATCACTAAACCTTATGCTGGGATACCTCCTTTGGTTCGAAAGTTGAGCTGATGCAGTGAGGGAATATCAAGTCAGTTCCAGGTGAAAATCTTAACAGGCACAAGCATCCTCTGGAGAATGCTGATTACTTTAATAACCTCCTTCTCTATGAAATAAGTTAGCACCAATAAACAAGTTTATTGCATTATCACTCCAGGGACTACACTTCTGCACTTCGTGAATTATGACTGTTTCACAGACAATTTTAAAGTGTGACCTTTTATTGCCCGTGATCAGATATATTTGTATGTGGATGTGCAATTTCCTACCCTTGGAGTGAATGAGTCAATTTTAAATAGCCCAGCAGAAGCCTTTTGTATTTAAAAAAAGAAAATAAAAGAGATGAGTTTATTTTTATCACACCCTTGCCCTGGAGGTTATGGAAGAAAACTACATCTCAATCACTCTCACTAACACACACAAAGCTAGGTACAGATGAAGATAAAATCAATACTTATAAAAATGGAATCGAGCTCAGCCTCTGTTTGGGCGCAGGCCTGTTGATTCATCGTCAAGTTGTTACGTTGTCTGAAATGGAAACTTTGAAATGGCGGAGGTGTCTCAGCAGTTGCAGTGGTTATCTTTAGTCAATATGCTGGAGGTTGGTTTCAGAGGTAAGATGGAACAAGGTAGCAGGGAAGAGAGGAGATACTGTATTTCTCTCTCCAGGAACTACAGTGTGGCCCTTTTTTTAGCCTGGTTCATTACAGCAGTTCGATGGCTGCACTTGTTGGTCTCTCTCTCTCCCTGTGTGATGAAGTTTTGTCATGGAGTTCTGTCTGCCTGTAGCAGTTTGCTATATTTTAAACAGGGAGTAAAGATGGCCAGACCACGTAAGGATGGCAGATTTCCTTCCCTTAAGGGGCATTAGTGAGCCAGATGGATTTTTTTACAACAATCAACAATGGTTTCATGGTCACTATTACTCAGACTGGCTGCTCTATCATGTGACCCTGTAACAAATACCAGGAGAAGTGGTAGCGAAATGGTGATGTCACTGGACTAGTAATCCAGGGGCCCTGAAGCTATGGAGACACAGGTTTAAATCCCACCATGGCAGCTGGTGGAATTTAAATTCAGTTGATAAATCTGGAATTAAAAAGCTAGACTTGGTTTTCCAGGCATGATTTTTTTCAAAGCCATAAACCACCATGTGACCCTTTTGTAAACAATCACCAAGATCAAGAGATTTCCAGCGTCTTTAAGACTGCTCACCTCTTTTTGTAAAATGCTGTCATTTCCAGGAACAGCAGCAATCAGAGTCCTTGCACTGAGCCTTTAAGGGACAGTGTCTTTTTAAAAAACACAAATTCTTACAGAATGTTCTTAATCCTTGAAGATAAAACATTTTCTATGATTAAAGTGCTTATGACAGCAACCACAATCTGTAAGCTTATGGCCCGGCATATCCCCCACTCTACCATTACCACCAAGCCAGGAGATCAACCCTGGTTCATTGAAGAGTGCAGGAGGGCATGCCAGGAGCAGCACCAGGCATACTTAAAAAGGTGTCAACCTGGTGAAGCTACAACACAGGACTACATGCGTGCCAAACAGCATAAGCAGCAAGTGATAGACAGAGCTAAGTGATTCCACAACCAACGGGTCAGATCTAAGCTCTGCAGTCCTGCGAATGGTGGTGGACAATAAACAACTAACAGGAGGAGGAGGCTCCACAAATATCCCCCTCCTTAATGATGTCGGACCACAGCACATCAATGCAAAAGATAAGGCTGAAGCATTTGCAACAATCTTCAGCTAGAAGTGCAGAGTGGATGATCCACTTTGGCCTCCTCCAGAGGCCCCCAGCATCACAGATGCCAGTCTTCAGCCAATTCAATTCACTCCACATGATATCAAGAGATGGCTGAAGGCACTGGATAGTGCAAAGGCTATGGGCCCTGACAATATTCCAGCAATGGTACTGAACACTTATGCTCCAGAACTTGCAGTGTCCCTAGCCAAAGCTGTTCCCATACAGCTACAACACTGGCATCTACCCAGCTATGTGGAAAACTGCCGAGGATGTCCTATACACAAATAGCAGGCAAATCCAACCTGGCCAATTACTGCTCCATCAGTCTACTCTCAATCAGCAAAGTGATGGAAAGTGTCATTGACAGTGCTATCAAGCGGCACTTGCTCAGCAACAACCTGCTCACAGATGCTCAGTTTTGGTTCCCTTGGGGACATTCAACTCCTGACCTCATTACAGCCTTAATTCAAACATGGATAAAAGAGCTGAACTCCCGAGGTGAGGTGAGAGTGACTGCCCTTGAAATCAAGGCAGTTTTTGACTGAGTGTGGCATCAAGGAGCCCGAGCAAAACTGGAGTCAATGGGAGTCAGGGGGAAAACTCTCCACTTGGTTGGAGTCATACCGAGTACAAAGATGGTTATGATTGCTAGAAGTCAATCATCTCAGTCCAAGGACATCACTGCAGGAGTTCCTCAGGGTAGTGTCCTGGGCCCAACCATCTTTAGCTGCTTCATCAATTACATTCCCTCCATCGTAAGGTCAGAAGTGGGGATGTTAGCTGATGATTGCACAATGTTCAGCACCATTTGCGACTCCTCAGATACTGAAGCAGTCCATGCCTATATGCAGCAAGACCTGGGCAATATTCAGGCTTGGGTTGACAGCAGCAAGTAACATTCAAGCCGTATAAGTGTCAGGCAATGACCATCTCCAACAAGAGAGAATCTAATCATCTCCCTTTGGAATAACTATCATTGAATCTCCCTCTATCAGCATCCTGTGTGTTACCATTGACCAGAAACTGAACTGGACCAGCCACATAAATGCTGTGGCTACAACAGCAGGTCAGAGGCTGGGAATTCTGTGGAACGTAACTCACGTTCTGGCTCTCCAAATACTATCCACCATCTGCAGGGGCACAAGTCAGGAGAGTGATGGAATACTCTCCACTTGCCTGGATGAGTGCAGCTCCAACAACACTCAAGAAACTTGACACCATCCATGACAAAGCAGCCTGCTTGATTGGCAGCCCATCCACCACCTTCAACATCCAGTCCCTCTGTCACCGATGCACAGTAGCCATCTACAAGATGCACTGCAGCAACTCAAAGCTGCTTCGACAGCACCTTCCAACCCTGCAACTCCTACCACCTAGAAGGTCAAGGGCAGCAGATGGATGGAATATCACCTGCAAGTTCCCATCCAAGCCATATAGCTTCCAGACTTGGGAACATTTTTGCTGTTCCTTCACTGTCATTGGATCATAATCCTGGAACCTCCTCCCTAACAACACTGTGGGTGTTCCCTTACCACATGGACTGCAGCGGTCCAAGAAGGCAGCTCATCACCACCTTCTCAAAGGCAACTAGGGATGGGCAATAAATGCTGGCCTAGCCAGCATCCTGTGAAAGAATAAAGAAAGTCATGTTTCAAATAAGACATTATGATAATTTTAAGTACAGTTTGACCCCTCCTCCCACATGCTGTAGTGGCTTTCCACATCTTAAGGTTTCTTATCAACAATGTCTTTGTGTGTGAAGGGAAACCATCAAAGTCAATGGCATATATACATTTGTCGCGCACTCATTACATCCCATTACATCTTGTATATCTGAAAAACGCATCCTTTTGTTTCCTCGTGAGATAAAGAAGAATATTTGAAATCCACAAGAGAAGTCATGTGACATCAGAGTCTATGTTGTCTTACAGTCCATTTTAAAAAAATCAAACCTTTAAAATACAGCTTTCACAATTTATTATACTGCCACGACACATTGTCATGACAACTGTACAGCTGGATATTACTCCTGGCAAAAATATTTGATGAATACTTTATGGTCTTTGCATGATATGTCTGTTTGCTATGGTTACAGAGGGGCTAATCAGTTTACTAAATATTCTGGTTAAAATACAGTAACAGTGTTTGGTCCCTATTATCACAAACAGTAATTTCTCGTCTTATCTTACTTAAGGTTCTAACGACGTTGGCAGTCCTGACACCAGTTCCATTTTCACCACTAACTTCTTCCACTTTTGATGAGCACAGATTTTAATACCCAAAAATTTTGAAAATTAGAAGCAATGATAAAGAACCAAGATAATAAGGAATTACTTTTTCTCTGATTTTTCTAAAATATATTTTTGGTCCATTGCTGTTAAAATTGACCGTGAAATAGAATGGACACTGCATAAGGACACAGGAGTAGAGTTTGCGCATTGGATGCATAATTCACTTGAAATCACATTGGTTTTCTGAAGTGAAATTAGGGTTCAAGTTTCCGCTCAAACTCATTTGCATAACCAGACAAAATTTTCTGCGATCTCATGAAATCGAGCGGTGTAAACAGAAGTAATTATTTTTTCTCCCCTTACATTTCAAAATGCATTGATGTATTTCGAGGGGCAGCCTGGTGCAGTTTTTTTTTAATACAGCTGAAAATGGGTTTTGTAAATGCCCAATCCACCTGATTGAGTAACTTGATTTTAAAAATGTATGAAATGGACTTTTAAAACCCACCGAACCACTTACTGAATTCATCGGTGTACATTATCTGTTTCTTGGTGAATCACCTTCTTCTTTAATATTTAAAGAGTTTAAAATGTGCCTACGCATTGCTTTGCATCTAAATAAAAACAAGCTTAGTTTAAAGTGCCTCATCAAAAAAACCTGACACTTTGGCAGAAAGTTACTTTGCTCATTAACTTCAAGTGAGGATGTGCCAGTTCTATTGAAGGGTCATGAGGACTCGAAACGTCAACTCTTTTCTTCTCCGCCGATGCTGCCAAACCTGCTGGGTTTTTCCAGGTAATTCTGTTTTTGTTTTGGATTTCTAGCACCCGCAGTTTTTTGTTTTTATCTCTGTGCCAGTTTTGTGGTGGCTTCCAGTGTGATATTTTTAAAACCAGCATTAAAGAGAATTGAAACCCAATTTACACGCAATATAATTTGTGCTTAAAATTGCAGGCAAATTACAGAGTAGCAGAAACTCTAGGCAACTCAGCTCCTGTGGCCTTTGTTTTTGCTGAAAATTTGGGAACATTTGTTGTGCAATATCTATATATGAGAAGTATGTATTAGTCATGTCCTTCCCATGATATGTCCCTTGAAGTAGCTTTAAAGAAAGTGGGATTCAATGTGAGACATCTGCTGCAGAGAAACAAATCCATTCTACACAAAAAATAGACACTAGATGGAGACCGTGGGCTAATTTTAAAAACATATTTAAGTTTTTGGTTTTAGATTCAGAATCAGTAAAACCAGCTGGTCCCCCACACTGATGAAACAGTAAATTTAAAGAAGGAAAATACTTTTAAAGTAAAATATTTAGCTACATATTTTCATGGTGCACCTACATTTTGTATGGTAAATGTGACATTATTTAACTAAAGCAAATTACAAAGTAATATCGTTTCTATCTGTGTAATAATCTGATCAGCAATGAGATTTTAAAAATTACATAGTTTTTCCATCTTTAAAAAGAAAAGTAAAATGGAACAAACAGAACATTGACTTGATGCAACCAAAAAGCTAAAAATAACCAAGAAACACTTTAAAAAATGGCAGCTAACACTAGTATTAATGTGACCTTAAATGCGCAATAAAACACCCTGAAATCAAGAAGTTGCTGCTGGAGTTGCCCTACTTCTCCAGAAGCTTTGCTACACCATTGTCTCACCTCATGATTTGCCATTGAGCCACATGGAATACAGTATGGTACAATTGCAGTACTTCCTGAAACTCACAACCAGATACGCACTAACTTGCCAGAAAAAGTTAGGGTTTGGTCATTCAAGTATAAGTATATTTTTAACGCCGTGTCAAGTATTAATTATTGCAAAATAACTTTCAGACACTGAAAATTTACTTTTTATAAGTGTGGAGTTTCAGTCCTTCAGATTTTAATTATTGTTGGAGATATAATAAAATGTCATTCTTAATTTTTTGTGTCTCTTATCAAATCCAATCTTTCTTTCCCTCGCTCTGTTTTGCTTTATGAGCATGATTTGGCATTGAATTTTTTTATTCTATCTTACACTTCCCATTTCAAATTCAGCATTACTCATTAAAAATTCTTCAGTTAGATTGGCTAAGTTGATTGAACTGTTTGCACAGGTCCCAGATGCCCTGTAAAAGGTGTTGTGCATTTTGGATGGTTGGCTGACAGGAAAGTCTAGTGCAAAACCTCACAAAAATTCAAGGGCAAATGCAAATGCAAGGAAATGCAAGGAATAGTAATGAATGGCTACTGGCATTTGTTCACCATTGACCGCATAACCTGGCTTATCAGAAATGGTCAATATATTTTGAATCTGAAACAATGGGCAGGATTTTACCGTTTAAATTTAAATTTTCAGGAAGGCGGGGGCGCAGCAAAATCAGCTGCGTCCCCGCTGACCTGTCCATGGCCAATTGACGCCATTGACAGATCAATTAAAGTAATTAGTGGACCTGCCCGTCCAACCTTAAGGTTGGCGGGCAGGCCAGGAGCCCCGGCGGGGAATAGAAAAAACATGAAACCTCATCCACGGGCGGGATGAGGTTTCATGCAGGGTTCTAAAAAGTTTAATAAAGTTTTCTTGGAAATTATGAACATGTCCCAACTCATGTGACATTGTCACATGAGGGGACATGTAAGGGAATTTTTTTCCCCCCATTTTTAATATTTTTAAAAGTAGAGGCGATCTCCCTGAGACAGCACTTAGCCTCAGGGAGATGAGCGCACTCTTTCATGCGCATGCGCAAAAGAGCACACTCTCGATTTTAGGGATTCCCCCCGCCCACACAGGGAGCGGAAAGCGCTTCCCTGCGGACGTCACACTGGGCGAGCCTTAATTAGCCTGCCCACGTAAAATGGCGTCGTGCCCCCAATTGGGGGCACCGATCCAAAGTACGCCCGCACGTGCCCACCCATCAACTTCCCCCCCTCCGACGGGGGGAAAATTCTGCCCAATAAATTCAGTTTGGAAATCATTCTCAACAAGACCAATCTAATAATCATTGCCAATTTTTAAAAATATATTTGTTCTTGGGATGCGGGCAACACTGGCAACATCATATTTATTGTCCATTTCTAGTTGTCCCAGGAAGATATTGATGGGCTTTCTCCTTGAACTGTTAATCTTCATGATAATGGTTTTGCAGCACCACAAGAGGTGATGAGAAACCTTAAAGGAGTAAAGATTCCCTTGGAGACTGCATCAAGACTCCTACTAAAGATCTCAACTGAAGTAGAAGTTGTGACCTATCAGCAGATAATTGCTGGGCCCAGCTTAGAAAGAGGGGAGGCTGCTAAGAGGCCCTCTCCCCCCAATGGGCCTGCTTGAGGCTTTTACTGAATGCTTCCAATGTGTATTATTACCTTCCATCTGGTATCCATAGAATGCATTGTTAAATGAATTGCAGGGTAGAGAAATTCTCTAAGCATTGTCCCCTTGTCAACATTTGTGCATGATGGCCAAAGATGAGCAGCCAGGAGTGGTCCAGGAGGAGGATAATCCTGCCCAGGGTGGTGAGATGGTGGCAGGCCTCACGAACCAAGTCGTTCCCCATCCTCTGCTGCAATCCAGCTTGATTTGTGCTGGGATCAGAATTCCATCGATTTGCTCATGTTCACCACCCCTCTGATAGTTTCAAATCCTGCAGAAAGAGCTTAAAATTACCACAAAGTTAATACATAGTTTTACAAAAAAGGTGATTTTTACTTGCTTGGATTATTAATGAAAAACTCATTGGAGATATAGTCAATTGACAAGTGAGAACTTTATTCCAGGTCAAACATTATGTCAACTTAATAACTGAAAAAATTCCAAGTATCAATAAAACATATTGGGAATTTGGAGGCAACAGATTTCAATTCCACAGGTAACCCCGTCTGCCTTCTTAAATACCTTGGGCAATATCAAGCCAGAAGTGACATCATATTTGTAAATGTGCTCACCGTTGGGTGAAGATTTTTTTAAAATTAAAATTAAAATGCTATGCAGAAGGAAAATATAATGGAAATAGCTTTTGTTCCAAGAACTTCTTCGGCTTTAAGAAACACAATAAGAGTTTGAGCAGAATTTGTTTTGAGGTTTCAGCAAGGTCTTGGCACGCGTGGAGGCCTTGGAGTTTGGTTGCGCCCTCTGCCATGTTGCTGCAGTGCTGCAGGAATCCAATACGTTATTTAATCAGCTGCAAAGTCTGCATCTTCAGCCTCACTTTAGCAACTTACAAATTAAACTAATCTCTCCATTACAGTCGGAATAGGCCATTTTCCATGTGGGAAGTCATGACGGGATGTCCAACATTGGCAGCCTAAGCAGAGTCAGCATGATGAAACTTGGTAGCCTGTTGTTAATGTCACAAATCCCTGGTCACATTCCTTCTGGTGTCTCCCTGCGCTGTCTGTTAGAGGGACTTCTTGTCCTGATTCTCCGCTGTTAAGAACACTGTAAATCCCTTCATCATCCCCTCTTAAGGATCTAAGGGTTCCTGAGGGTTGGGGGTGTGGTTGGCAGGCAGAATCACCAGAGTTTTGTCTACCAGAGGGAGCTCTGGGCCTAACCACACAGTTCTTGATTGATGCTGACGCTATGTAACTGAACTTTAGTCCCTCGCACTAACACCCCTCAGTTTGATGAGGACAAGATTCCCAAAAAAAAAGTGCAGCAGAAATTTACAAAAAAAAAAATTAATAAAATTATATTAAGATGATGAATTTTTGCAAGAATTCTCCTGATTCCTCGCCGTCACTTCAGTGGAAACCTCCTGGCATGACAACATTTCTAAGATTATTTCCTGTAGCCTTCCTGCTAAATTTATGACCAAGTATAACAACTCCCATCGAAATTCAGCCCCCAAGTTTAAAACTGAAATCAAGTTCTGAATGGATA
This sequence comes from Cetorhinus maximus, assembly GCF_964194155.1. Classification (NCBI taxonomy): domain Eukaryota; kingdom Metazoa; phylum Chordata; class Chondrichthyes; order Lamniformes; family Cetorhinidae; genus Cetorhinus; species Cetorhinus maximus. The sequence continues at coordinate 11,860,007 of NC_135883.1, read as the reverse complement.
TCACTTGAGTAATCTGATTTTTTTTTTTCCAAATTCAGAATGGAGTTTTACAATACCAGCAAACGTGTATGTGAAGTGGTGAGTTTGCAAAGATATCACTGGATAAGAATTCCTATGTGTAGCAACTGTATCTGTGTTGTGAAGATTTCCTCTATTTGGGATTTCTAACTGTTGTGAGCACATTTTAAAATAAAGTAGCTGGAAAGACAAAAGGGAATTTTCGATTCCCGGCTGTCGGAGGTTGTTGTTATCAGCCTTAGCAGTGGCAGCAGTTGTGGCGTTGTCACATTAAGCAGCAATAATAGTAACAACGTTCACGTGTCTCTATTGGTGAATTGCTTTGGCCTACAGCTTTTTGAGGAGTCTAGTTCGCTGTTATTCCATGAAAGCTCCTTCAGGAGATTTTGCTTCTCTTTTTTTTTTCTAAATTGAGGGAGATCTTGCAAACAAAGTTATATTCTAAGCTGGAAAAAAAATCGTGATGATTTTTAGCAACTTACAAATTAAATTAATCTCTCCATTACAGTCGGAATAGGCCATTTTCCATTTGGGAAGTCATGACGGGATGTCCAACATTGGCAGCCTAAGCAGAGTCAGCATGATGAAACTTGGTAGCCTGTTGTTAATGTCACAAATCCCTGGTCACATTCCTTCTGGTGTCTTCCTGCGCTGTCTGTTAGAGGGACTTCTTGTCCTGATTCTCCGCCGTTAAGAACCCTGTAAATCCCTTCATCATCCCCTCTTAAGGATCTAAAGATGCAAAGGTGAAAAAAATGGCTTTCCACTACTATTACAGGTACCATCAGTGGAAGACCACAAGTTTAGAAGGAATGCATGAGGTAAAAATTGGTTATAGCCCAATTTTGGGCACATTGGAATATGTGTGAGGGTGAGATGGAGTATCTCAATGTTAGGCATGAGGCCTGAGTGCCAGGGACTGCTAATGGGGGCATGATGCTTTGAGCAGTTTTACAGGTTGGTGAGCCTGTTGCCACTGAGTCAGGCAGCACACAAATTTGGTTCTGCCTCCTCATTTGCATGAATGGAACATTGGTCTGGGGGGGAGCCCTGCAATTGGCTGCCTGAATGCTGAGCAGCATTCACTGATAGCAGGTGGTGCAGCCAGTCTGCTGCTCTTAAAGGCAGTCTGTGTTTCTTAAAGGGGATCAGCACTCTGTCAGGAAGTTGCTGCTAGATACCTGTACGGACACAGGCTGCATGTAGGAGCCGGACAAAGCTGGAGCACCAGGGCTCCTGGGTCTACCGTTGCAACATTGAAGGCCTTAGTGGTAGAGGTGGATAGGAGGAGAGAGGCTATATGTTTTGATAGTGGGTGCAAGCGGCCTTTAAAGGACACTCTTTGAAGAGTGAGAGCAGATGATCTGGGAGATTAATATGATGAATCTGGTCACAAAGCAGTAGTCCAGAAGACATTTAATGATCTCATGTGGGTGGTCAAGGCAGTGAATGCATCTTCATGTGGCATCTTCCACCCACCCCACCACCAACCTCTCACACTGCATGATGTACCACACCCTCATCGCTTGCCCATCAGCACTCCCTGGCACTCAGGACACATGCCTAACATTCAAAACCTCCACCTTATCCTCATAGACATTCCAATGATGCCAGCCTCACACCTCTCAATTCCTTCACACATGCTTAGCTATTCGGTGATGGCAGGCACATCACCCAAATACAGTGCAACAAAATCGCTGACATTCTGCCATCTCTCTTGCAAGTCAAGGTGGAGCACAATAGAACAAGACAGAGCAGAATCTGTGTGAGATAAGAGCAGCTGCACTGCCTGAGCCCTCTGGAGGAGATGGTGCTGCACATCATGTGGTGACAGACCCTGTAGTACCTGGCGTCATTGAGAATATTGAGGATAATGGTATCTTCCTGTTTTATGTCCCTTCTCAACTCCCAGCTCACCATCACCCTGCTTTCTGGCCTGATGTGTAAGCTGCAAATCGTATGACCATAGACCTCTTACTCTTAATCCTACCCACCTTCCCGCACTTCACCCTACTCCTTTTTGATTTCCTGCTTCCAGACACCCAAGAACTTTGCTTGTCCAGCCACAGGAATCCTGGGAAGAAGAGAGAGAGAGCAAGAACACAACACTGTTGAAGAAGCCCTGTCACTTGATCTAACCCTTGCAGCCAGCAGCTCAGGTACTGGCTCTGCACACATCCTAGAGGGTAATACAGAGTTTGAATCAGCACATGGTGAGTCATCAGGCATGAGTGGACACATCACTAAACCTTCTATCTTCCATGTGAGGATGCAGCAACACTCCTAGACAAATCCAGTAATTCACCACAACCCCTCCAAAAATATTCATAGTACTTCCAGACATTTTACAATATCAGAAGTTAATGTAAATCTCCTTACCTGGAAATTGGGTGCCCGATCATTTAAATGACACTAGTGGTGGGCCCCTCTCGCAGCTGAACGCAAGTCCTATGGTGAGAGGCAAGCGAATACAATGACTCCTGCGTGGTTCCAAGTTTGGAATACATGTGCTAAATCAGCAATCTGGTCAGTTGGGAAGCGTCTAGTATACACACAGTGTGCCCATGTGAGTACCCTTCCCAGCATGGGGTGCCATGCGGGCTGGAGTTGATGCACAGTCCAAATTGTGGGGCCTCCAGTTTCTGTAACACTGGCTCCAGTGATGCTTTGGATCCACATTTTGCATCCTACAGGTTTCATAGCCATCCATATACTTTATTCTTATCTTGTGGATAATTATGATACAAATGAACCCTCACAATACACAGTCTTTGTCTCCTATATGTCTAGCTAACCAATGGACAAAGGATCTTCAGCCATTTTGAAATGGTTGTTAAATTAACACTAGAAACAAAATTATATGTAGGGTGTGAGAGGTTGCAGTCCCTCTTCCATTATCTAAGAGCTGCTCCTCAATTTTTGGCTACACTTCAGTCCATGCTCCTGATCTTTGATCGCCTGGTGCGGAGAGGAGCAGGCAGATCGGAGGACCTCCTTGTGGGTCTGCTCCTGGGCAGCCATCAACAGGCCCAGGCAAGAATGCTCAAGAGGGTTGTTTGGCCTGACTGCCTGCCTCTCTTCCATGGATACGTCTGCACCCAGGACATCCTTGGAGGGGGAACACCTGGTGTATGCAGGTATCCTAAGGCTTTCTGTGACCAGTGAGCATCAGAGTGAGTTGAGTGTATCATCACACCAGGAATATCATTTTGGATTGGTTAAGTTTCCTTCAGAGTTTTGCCTTTTTTTTACAGTTAACTAATGTGTGCTCCTTTAAGAAGGGGGTTGGCATGACCTCTTTTAATTAGTAGAAAAATCCAATGGTTTGAATAAACAATTTAGAAACCTAGTTAACAAGCAATATAGTGGTTATATTATTGCATCCAGTTTTACTTACAGATTTAGGCAATGTTTCACGAGTCTGGACACATTTTAACAAATCAGTAATTGTATCTGAAATGACCTCAGCCCATTTTGGCAAAACTCCTTCAACATTCTCAAGTACAAAGTTCTTACCTCGTTGACCCTCTCACTGGTCCTTCCTAATTGACCCTCATCTTCAATTCAATGCTACTCCTCATCTGGCAGATGACGGCAGTCACAATAGGAGAACATCTGTATTGCTCTTTTTTTCGCAATGATTTATGAAAAGCTTGTTCTGTTGGAATCAGCTCCGGGCTGGAACTGCGCAGGCTACTTAAGTATGCAATTAGATTCAGCTTCCAGTTAATGAGCTGAATTGGTATTTTGACATCAGCTTTGCTAACCTGTTGCCTGCATGAGAAACATCTGTTGTAAGCTGGTAACCGTACAGCAGTATAATTTCTGGAGTCCGATACGGCGTCCCCACAGTTTTTCGCACCTGGAAACCCACCCCTAATATGGCGTATATTCCACACAAAGGGAATGTTGTTCATGTGAGATATGGGGGCTGCCAATTTTTAAATAAACCCCTAGATTAGAACGGAGTTGAGTCAACATCTCTGTGAAATTGTAAGGAGGCATCAAAACAATTACAGAATTGGTACCGCATAGAACGAGGCCATTCAGCCCATCGTGCCTGTGCTGGCTCTCACTGGCAGGTTCGTCTGTCGCTAATTAATTATTAACATGACCACCAGCTTCCTTTCCTATAATGGATGAATGAGTTTTAAGATCATTAACGGGATATTTGGTTAAATAAATTCACTTAAGAATTTCATCACGGTACTCTCTTCTAATGTTTTCCTTGCCTTATCTCCTCATCGTGAATCTCCTGAGTGATTCTATGCAGATAGTTTTCTGATAGACTTCATCAATATTACAAATGCAAGGGAATAATAAGGGGTAAAGATGAGATCAGGGTAAACAGCCTTACACACCTCCCTTAACCTAAAACCATTCCTCTTTATTTTAATATAATATTTAATGGAAAAGAAAGAACCCGTAGTTATATAGCAGTTTTTAAGTGGCATGGTATGTTTAGAAGCCAATAAATTTATTTTTTAAAAATGTAGTGACTGTTCTTTTGACTGAGAATATAATCTGTATTACTGATCTTGATTGTGGATCAATGTTGGCCAATTCACTGGGAGAGCTCAGTGCATTTTGAAAAAGTGCTGTGGGATAAGGTAGGCACTGGTTCAGTTTTAACATCTCAAATGGATAATTGCCCCTTCACATTGCCAGCCTAAATTGTGAACACAAGTTCTGGAGGGTGGTTTGAACCAACAGCCTTTTGACTCAGAGACAAGAGTGCTACTAACCAAGTAATATCAACACTTGGCATTTAGTGCATGAGTAATGTTAACTTTGAAACACACTTTTTATGTGCAGGTAAAGTAATAAAAACAAAGGGCTGAATATTATAGGGGGTCGGCGTGGGGCCAACCCTCTCCATGCCAGTCTGCCCCGTAGCCATAATATACTGCAGACAGGCTAAACAAGGGCCAAGTAGGACTTCTGCTCCTCACTGAGGAGGGTGTCCCACCCTCAGGAGCCGCTGGCCAATCTGATCGGCCGGCAGCCCCATCAAACCTGGCAGCGCCAAGAGTGTGTGAGTGGACTCTGCCAGGATTACCACAGTGAACAAGAAGAAGGGTCAATGGATCCCTGAAAACAGGGTAAATCCAGGGTCTTCGTTGGGGAGGGTTTGGGCAGGTTAGGAAGGGGAGCAGGGATGTAGGGGTGGTGGGTTTGCAGGCAGGTAGGAAGAAAGTGGGAGTTCTATCTTGGGAGGTGGGCCTGCACCCCGATTGCAAAGGGCAGCTCCCAAAGATAGAACCCCTTCCTTCCTTCCCTATGAAGAATTTATTTAAAAGATTGGGCTGCCCAATCTCGCCCAACTACCCACGACAAACATTTTATGGCATGGGCAGTGTATTATCAGGGTTAATTGGCTTGATAACAATCCTAACTGATTCTTGATGACCTATTTAGTTATGGCGAATGGGCTGCCAATTTCAGCACCTGCTCACCACCCCACCCCCGTATTATGGGGCTGAGTTGGCGATGGGTGGGAAGGTGGAGGGGTGAGCACCTGCCCTAGTTTACATGCCCTTCTGCCAAGAACTCACCCATCTGGGGCACGTAAAATGCAGCCCAAAGTTATGCTAATAGTTATAGGACATACAAGATCAACAAATAATGTTTTCTGTCTCAAATTTTCATTCAGAGGATACCATTTCAGGTCTACCGATGCTTACAATAACAAATAAAGCTCTGAAGTCTGTCAGTAAAGTTCTTTTAATTTCCATTGTCACGTACACCTTGCATTGTTCTACATAAGGGCACTACTTAAACTTCAGTATAATTTAAATTGTCAGACGTTGAGGTATTTTGAGAAGAGAAACCGTTTGAGCTCAGTTGATCATCAAAGAAAATATGAGGTTGTACGACGTCTAAGAATGGTTGTTTCGGTGAACCAGCAAGATAGAGAGTTTCATTAATCTCCAGGCCATAGTCGCTAATCATCTTCAAAGCTCTTCCTACAGTCTTTGTGGGTTCTCTTCCTGTGATTAAGTATGTGCGGATAGGACATTCCGAGCGTTCATTTTTGGCAAAGAACTTTCTCTGGATTTTTCCCAGTAATTTTATAAATCCTTTGATATGGTTCTGTTTGTGAAACAGGCAAATTACTACTTCAGAAATAGTTGTTCTGTAATATCGTATATAATTAAAATTCCATATTCTTTTGTTTGAGCTAATTAATGCCAATGTCAAATTCAAAAGAAACAGCCGGCTCCTTCCTCACACTGTTCCAGTTATGTTTGAATCAAAATCTAATGACAGTATACAAAAAGCTTTATTTAAATCTTCACTAGCTTCGGCTGTTAGTCACAACTCCACCTCCTTAAAAGTGTCATTTGCACCTACACACTCCTGAGAGAAAATGAAAGGCTGTACAACCAAACTCCAAAGTTCAGATAACATTTGAAAACAACTTTTGCGTCATGGCCACAAGGTTATAGAGAGTAATTTGCCGATTTGATGCTTGCAGTGGGAAGCTTCTCCTGCCAGAATCACATATCTGAGATTCTAGCACAGCACTGTGCCTGGTTTTTGCACCACTCTTTTAAATAGTTGGAGAATCGTGTGCACTGCACGGGCAAATTTCCAATAACTGCTCTCAGCGGGTGAGCCACCCCACCAGGAGAACCTGGTTAGGAAATTATCCCCGTGATGTCATCTGAGCCCTTGTAACTCCCAATGCCCTTCTGCTGTGAGTATCCAGTATTGTTAAATTATATATTCTTGGTTACTTAAAGTTGGAATGCCCCATTGCCTCTAGAGCAACTTTTACTTTATTATTTACACGTCAGATGGTAACTGAAGAAAATGTTTTATAAAGGGACCGAAACATATGTACACATAAATGATTCAATTGAAATAAAAAAAAGCAGTTAGCAAGCTCCTTATTCTGCAGGAAGTACAGGAACATGGATTTTCAGAAGGAAACAAATGAAACATTGTCAAATTAAATTCTTGACCCTGTCTGATTTATGGGTTGAACTGTAGGGATTAAATTGCTGCTTGTGTTCCAGTGCTTTTGTGTTCTTAATTGAAGTACCTGAGTGTTACAAGAAAGGAACTATATTTTGTGCAACATCCATTGTATCCTATTGTTCAGATTTTTTTTTTCTACCATTTCAAATTGGCTGCTCTATCTTACAGTGGTACATACCCTAACACGTCATGGTAGCCCATATTAACAGAAGAACATTTGTCATCTGGACATCTGCAAAATGCTTCACAGTAAATGAATTACTTTTGAAGTGTAGTCGCTTTGGTAGACTAAACAAAGTAGCCAATCTGGGTATGACAAATTTTCACCACACCAAAGAAATACTTGCTTCTTTTAAAAAAGTCTAATGCAAACCATAATAAATCTACAAAAAGGCAAAATATGAAGTATCAATTAAAACTGTAGCCAGTTTGCCCCTGAACACAAGTGTTATCCATTTTTATTTTTGTAAACGAGCGGGACTGACCTCCATCCTTGCGTATCCCAGTCATCCAATCAAGTTTTCTCCTGTTGATAACCAATCAGCTAGCTCATTTCAGATGGCCAATAGGGGGGGCCTGTGCAATAAAAAGCATGTGTGCTCTTCACACATGCATTGGTCTAATAACTCACATGCTTCTTAAAACATTGCAGCAAAGTGGTACCATCATATGTCCAACCAGGTTTCACCCAAGTTCAGGCTGCAATGGATGACACCTAGGAAACATTGCAGGCTCCTATCATAAACCCCTGCAACTTTCTTACTAGAAAGGGGTGCCATTCACTGAATGTTAATATTGAGTATGAGCAGGTGTAAAGAACCCTTCACATTAATTCCAGATTTGTTGGAAGTTGCCATAATGCCTTCACCCTTAGAAATTCTGCACCCCCACCAACGATTCAAGGAGCATAGTCAACAGATGGCTTCAAAGTGATGAGGTGTACTGCCCACTCCAGTGATTAAAATTTGCAAGAACTGTAGCTGAGGACCATTCCAATGGGGTTCAATTCACTATTGGTGAGGTCATTGAAAAAATATCAGGTTTTGAAAGGCTCTTTCATTGTCTTTGAATGTTCAGAATACCCCTCTGATGCTCTGCTTTTCGGAGTATTGTGAACCTGGAGGCCAGTGGCCTGTTGGACCAATTAATAGGCCAGTTGAAGACCACTTCCAACTCCGTTAACATTTACCGACATCAGGGCCAGCCCCAGCCAGGTGAAACCATGGCGGCCTCTCAGCGGGTTCCGCACTGCTCCAGGGCCCACGGTGGGGCCCCTGGTGGCAATGGCTGACCCCACGACCCCAGTGCCGCTGCTAGAGGGTTCGCCCTCTTCTCGCTAGGGCTTGCCTGCCTGGCTCTGACGCATTAAATTTAACAAAACTTACTTGGCCTTCGAGGACACCTCAACAAAGAGCCACAATCTGCATCTTCTGGAAACCTCAGCAGTGGTGCCACCTCTATCAGTGGTGCCACTGACACTGCTGAGCTGCCAGCCTTCTGGCTGGGCTGGCAGATCTGAGGGGGGGTGGGGGACCATCCTCAATTGGATGGTGGTCCCACCAATGGCCTCTTAATTGGCCGACGTGTGGCGTTGCAACCTGCTTTCGGCCCCTGCAGAGGGACAACACTGCAGCTGAGAAAATCCCAGTCTTTATCCATATTAGTAAATTTAGGTTTAAATAGTTATCAGAACTTGAAATCAGGAAACAAATGACTGATATTGGTTAGGATTCCCAATATCTCAGCACTTCGTTCAGTAGCAGGGTTGAAATATGACACCCTCGTGGTCTGTAAGGCTCAGTACCACAGAACATGGTGCATATACCTCTGAAGGCAATGCTGGTGGAAATGATGTTTGTAGGTGAGGGGAGGTGCCAGCCCAGTGGTATTGTCACTGGGTAAGTAATCTAGAGACCCAGAGTAAATGCTCCAGAGATCTAGGTTCAAATCCCACCGTGGCAGATGGTGGAATTTGAATTCAATAAAAATCTGAAATTAAAAGTCAAATGATGACCATGAAACCATTGTAAAAATCCATTTGGTGCTGCCATTCTTACCTGGCTTTGTCTTCATCTGACTCCGGACTCTCAGGTTGACTCTTAAATGGCCTAGCAAGTCACTCAGTTGTAAAAAGCTGCTACGAATCATTTAAGGAATAGAACTGGACAGACCATTCAGCAACCCAGCCATGGTGACCCTGCAAGTCCTTCTTACTAACATCTGGGGGCTTGTGTCAAAATTGGGAGAGGTCATAGAGGTCTACAGCACTGAAAAAGGCCCTCTGGCCCATTGAGTCTGCGCTGGTCAAACAAGTAGTATTCTAAGATAAAAGTATTCTAATCCCATTTTCCAGCACTAGGCCCATAGCCTTGTATGCCATGGCATTGCAAGTGCACATCCAAATACTTCTTAGATGTTATGAGGGTTTCTGCCTCTACCACCCTTTTGGGCAGTGAATTCCAGATTCCCACCACCCTCTGGGTGAAAAAATTCTTCTTCAAATCCTCTCTAAACCTCCTGCCCCTTACCTGAACTCTACCAATAACTCCTGGTTATTGATCTCTCCACCAAGGGGAAAAGTTCCTTCCTGCCCCTCATAATTTTATACACCTCAATCATGTCCCCCCTCAATCTCCTCTGCTCCAGGGAAAATAACCCCAGTCTATCCAATCTCTCCTCATAACTAAAACTCTCCAGCCCAGGCAACAACCTGCTAAATCTCCTTTACACTCTCTCTAGTCCAATCACATCCTTCCTACAATGCTGATTCCAGAACTGCACGCAATACTCTAGCTGTGGCCTAACCATCATTTTACACAGTTCTAGCATAATCTCCCTGCTCTTATATTCTATGCCTCGGCTAATAAAGGCAAGTATCCCATATGCCTTCTTAACCACCTGTCCCACTACCTTAAGGGACCGGTGGGCATGCACACCAAGGTCCCTCTGATCCTCAGTACTTCCCAGGGTCCTACCATTCATCGTGTATTCCCATGCCTTGTTTGTCCTGCCCAAGTGCATCACCTCACACTTATCCGGATTAAATTCCATTTGCCACTGATCAGCCCATCTGACCAGCCCATCTGTATCCTCCTGTAATCTAAGGCTATCCTCCTCACTATTTACCACCACACCAATTTTGGCGTCATCTGTGAACTTAGTGATCAACCCTCCTACACTCAAGTCTAAATCGTTTATATATACCACAAACAGCAAGGGACCTAACACCGATCCCTGTGGAACCCCACTGGGAACAGGCATCCAGACACAAAAACATCCCTCGACCATTATCCCCTGCTTCCTGCCACTCAGCCAATTCTGGATCCAATTTGCCAAATTGCCTTGGATCCCATGGGCTCTTGCCTTTGTTATCAGTTTCCCATGCGGGACCTTATCAAAAGCCTTGCTGAAGTCCAAGTAGACTATGTCAAATGCATTGCCCTCATCCACACACCTGGTCACCTCTGAAAAATTCAATCAAATTGGTCAGACATGACCTCCCCTTAACAAAACCATGCTGACTGTCCTTGAGTAATCCCTGCCCCTCCAAGTGTAGATTAATTCTGTCCCTCAGAATTGCTTCCAATAGTTTCCCCACCACTGAGGTTAGACTGATTGGACTGTCATTCCCTAGTTTATCCCTTCCTCCCTTCTTGAGTAACGGTACCACATTGGCTGTCCTGCAGTCCTCTGGCACCTCTCCTGTGGCCAGAGGGGATTGAAAATTATTTCCAACGCCCCTGCTATCTCCTCCCTTGCCTCACGCAACGTTTCACCCAGACCTGGAGATTTATCTACTTTTAAGCCTGCCAGACCACTTGGAAGCTCCTCTCTTTCTATTTTAATTTCTTTAATTATATCACAGTCCTTCTGCCTGATTTCCATACCTATGTCATCCCTCTCACTTGTGAACATTGACACAAAGTATTCATTTAGAACCCTACCTACGTCTTCCGGCTCCACACACAAATTACCACTATGGTCCTTAATGGGCCCTACTCTTTCCCTAGTTATCCTCTTACTTTTAATGTACTTGTAAAATAACTTTGGATTTTCCTTTATCTTACCTGCAAATGTTTTTTCATGCCCCCTTTTTGCTCTCCTAATTTCCTTTTTAAGATCCCCCTACACATTCTATACTTCTCTAGGGCTTCCACTGTTTTGAGCCCTTGGTATCTGCCATAAGCCTCCCTTTTTCTCTTTATCCAACCCTGTATATCCCTCAATATCCAGGGTTCCCTGGATTTGTTGGTCCCACCCTTTGTCTTTACTGGAGTATGTTGGCCCTGTACTCTCCCTATTTCCTTCTTGAATGAGTCCCACTACTCTGATGCAGATTTACCTAAAAGTAGCTGCTCCCAGTCCACTCTGGCCAAATTATATCTGATCTTATTAAAATCGACCTTCCCCCAATTTAGAACTCTGATTTCTGGTCCATCCTTGTCCTTTTCCATAACAACCTTGAATCTAATGGAGTTATGATCACTATCTGCAAAATGTTCCCCCACTGGTACCTCTATCACTTGCCCGGCTTCATTCCCTAAAATTAAGTTCAGGACCGCCCCCTCTCTTGTCAGACCTTCTACGTACTGGCTTAAAAAGCTCTCCTGGATGCATTTTAAGAATTCTGCTCCCTCTAAACCTATCACACTATGACTAACCCAGTTAATGTTGGGGAAGTTGAAATCCCCCACTATTCCTCCCCTATTATTAGCTGCCCCACAGATTAGTCAAGCAACAGCTTGACATAGTCATACTTACAGAATCATACCTTACAAACAATGCCCAAGACACGACTATCACCATCACCATCACGGCAGCATTTGACCTAGGATGGCATCAAGGAACTCGAGCAAATAGGAATCAATCCTCAGTAGGAATCGGGGGAAAACTCTCCACTGGTTGGAGTCATACCTAGCACAAAGGAAGGTGGTTGTGGTTGTTGGAGGTTCAATATCTCATTTCCAGGTCATCACTGCAGGAGTTCCTCAGGGTAGTGTCCTCGGCCGAACCATCTTCAGCTGCTTCATCAATGACCTTCCTTCTATCATCAGATCAGAAGTTCGCTTATGATTGCACGATGTTGAGAACCATTCACCACCCCTCAGATACTGAAGCAGTCCATCTCCAAATGCAGCAAGACCTGGACAATATCCAGGCTTGGGCTGAAAAGTAGCAAGTAACATTTGCAACACACAAGTGCCAGGCAATGACCATCTCCAGCAAGAGAGATTCTAACCACCGCCCCACCCCACCCCCCCCCACCTTGACATTCAAATGACATTACCATCACTGAACCCCAACTATCAACATCCTTGGGGTTGCCATTGACCAGAAACTGATATGGACTAGCCATATAAATATTGTGGCTACAAGAGCAGGTCAGAGGCATGGAATCCTGTGGCGAGTAACTCATCTCCTCACTCCCCAAAGCCTATTCACCATCTACAAGGCAGAGGTCAGGTGTGTGATGGAATACTCTCCACTTGCCTGGATGAGTGCAGCTCCAACAACACTCAAGAGGCTGGGCACGAACCAGGAAAAACAGCCCGCTTGATTGGCACCACATCCACAAACATTTACTCCCTCCACCACTGACGAGCAGTAGCAGCAGGGTGTACCATCTACAAGATGCACTGCAGGAATTCACCAAGGGTCCTTAGACAGCACCTTCCAAACCCATGACCACTACCATCTAGAAGGACAAGGGCAGCAAACACATGGGAACACCGCCACCTGGAAGTTTCCCTCCAAGCCACACAATATATCGCTGTCCCTTCACTGTCGTTGGGTCAAAATCCTGGAACTCCCTCCCTAACAACACTGTGGGTGTATCTACACCACATGGACTGTGGTGGTTGAAAAGGCAGCTCACCACCACTTGCTCAAGGGCAATTAGAGATGGGCAATAAATGCTGGCCTAGTGAGCGATGCCCACATCCCGTGAATTAATAATAAAAAATGAGACTCGGGATGCAGCCTTAACAAAATAAAACTTTGTAGTACATGAATTCCTTAGGACTAAAATTATGGAGCAAATGATTGGAGTCCCAATCTTTAATATCTGAGCAGATATCTCAGAGAGCTGGCTGGAAAGGTCACTTGAGCTGTCAACAGGACAGCCGACAGAATCAGGAAGATGGATTCTATCCACACCACTTGTGCTGAATCTTTGCTCCCTATTCCCCATCACATCGCTCTGACTCCAAATCCCTGGTAGGACAGCACCCAGGTCAGAATCCCTGCTCTTCATTTGGACATATCAACCAGGTTTTTTCGTGTAATGCTTTCATTGCCCTTTTTAAACTGTAGCGTGTTATAGATCTTTGTCTCTGTCTCTCCTCCAGCTATTCTAACACCCTCCTCCCAGCAATTAATGCACTTGGACCTAATGTGAAAACAGCAGAAATGTCAAAGAAATGCCAGAAGAAATAGGAGTGCTCTGAATATTTGTTCTTGTAACATCCTAAATAATTGTGTATATTTGGAGGTTGAGCGGTAGTGAGTGTTATCCTGGCGTTCAAAAAATGTATTCTCTTACATATTGCAACACATTTCACTGGAAACAACAGCAGTTGCTCAGGTTGAAAGTTGTTAGTCCAGCACAGATGATCGATTGAGCTGTATGGCTAAGTACTGCACTCAGCAATGCAGCATAATATTCTGATGAAAGGTTATCGACCTGAAATGTTGGCTTGAATTTTTAGGCGGATAGTGGGAATTGGGAAAATTCCCAATTTGACCCACCTGTCTTGGCAGAAAGTGCCCACAAATGCAGGATCTTCATTGCTGGGGTTGGATGTGGGCTACAGCCAGGCCAGGCAACTCAGGAAGGAGGTCAGAGGCAGCCACATGGGCTACCGAGTGCGGAGGCGGGCTGTTCATTTCATGTGCCTCAGTGTTATGGGACTTTGTCCCAGTTAAAATAAAACACAAAGGCCCTCTAGTTCTTACCCCTGGATGTCTGGGCTCTCAGCCAAGCTTCATTATGTATGCTTGGCTGAGAGCCCAGACATCCATTACACTTGTTGAAAGAACTGTAACGCAGAGAAAACATTTCTTGATTGACAGCTCAGGCTGTTTGATCTCTGTGGTCAATTTCATAATATTTATTTACACAAGGTTAAGTGGTTTCAGGGGTTTGTGTTTTTTGTTACTATGGGTACTTTAAAGGATCTGGATGATTGGCACTTTATTGTCTTGTACAGAAATGACTTTGTTCAACATAGTGGAAAGTTATGAATGAATAACTTTTAAAACACTTCTTTTACACATACTATGGTTACTCTCGGGTTCATTGGTTCTAGACAGTGTACAGTGGGTCAATGGGCATGGAAGCTTGGCATGGGGGCATGAGGAGACATGGGATGGGTGGGAGGGAATAGCTTGGCACTGTGGGTATGAGAAGCGATGAGGGCAGTTGGAGTCATAAACTGGCATTGGTGGCATGAAGTGTCATGGGAAGGGTGGGGGCAGAGCTGGGCATTGGCAGTATGAGGGGCCATGGGGTTCCGTGGAAGGGCATGGCTTGGTGTTGGGATATGAGGATCCGTAGGGGTGGGTGGGTGGCAGGGCATAGCTTGGCACGGGGGTATGAGGGGGCAGAGGGAGTTGGTGGGAACATAACCTGACATTAGTGGTGTGATGCCCTGTGGTGCGGTGGGGGCATTGCTTGACATTGGGGGCATGGAGGTGGGTGAAGTGGCATAGCTTAGCACGGGAGGCATGAAGAGACCTTTTGAGCTCACCTTTTACAAAGGTTCCCTCATGCACACTAGGATTCATGACTCCTCTGAGGGATTGTGAACTCCAACACTTTTAAAAAGCTGGCCCGAGTTATGAGAATTGCGGAGGAGTAGGACGTGCCTCCCTACGCAATGGAGCCAGCAAGACTGGGAGGGCAGCTTGTGGGCTTCTGACAGGAACCAGCCCGCAACTTATAAAGGCACACCTGAAAATGGGGTGTGAAAACCCGGAACTGGGACCTCCCCTGCCATTCTTAAAGGGCACCTGTTGAAAGTTCAGCCCGTAACTCTGTTTCTCTCTCCACAGATGTTGTCTGGCCTGCTGAGTATTTCCAGCATTTTTCTATTTTTATTTCAGATTTCCTGTTTCTGCAATGTTTGGCTTTTGTACGCAGGAGGGATATACTGAACCTTGTTGAAGGGGATACAGCACAGATTCACCAGATTATCCAGGCCTGAGGGTTTGCACAAACTTTGTTTTCATTGATTTGAGCTTAGAAGGTTGAGGGATGATCTAAGCAAAGCCTTTAAAATGATAAAGGATTTGATATGGTAGATGCAGAGAAACTATTCCCTCTGGTTGGGGAATCCATTTAGGACTGAAGTCAGTAAGTACTTTCTCCCCACGAGGTATAGTGGAAATTTAGGACTGATTCCTCCAAAAGGCTGTTGGTGCTGGGTCAATTGAAATTTTCAAGACTGAGATTGATAGATTTTTGTTTGGTAAAGACATCAAGGTATATGGATGAAAGGTGGATAAATGGAGTTTACAGAGATACAGATCATCCATGATCTAACTGAACGCTAGAAGAGACTTGAAGGATTGAATTGCTTAGCCCTGTTCCCATCTTACATTATTCCTATTTTCCTTCATGTATCCTACATTTTAAAGTACTAATAGGAATAAGCCTCTAATTATCATGGAGTAATGCATTTTTTTCCCACAGCTTCTGTGAGTAACAGGTTTTGAAGCTTAATGTTCAGAAGGTTCCCCCAGATGAAAATCGTTAGACTTTCCTGAAAGTTAGAGGGAACACAATAAATTAAACCGCACTAACCTCATCAACAGTCTCCCCTATACAAACATCTGATAGTATTTAGAGCCATTTCACATGTAATCGACAATGAAGTATTTCTCCAGTACTGAGAAATACAAGGACTGGAACTACAAAAGTCAAGAATCTGCTATGTCTTTTTCCAGGAGTTGGTATCCTTTTTGGCATGGGTTGAGGGAGGGATGTGGAGGAAGGCACTGTTTTTTCCTGGTGCCTATTCCTCATTTAGTGCTAAAGGATATGATAGCTGAGGAAGATCCAGTTGTGAACTGTGTTCAGTGAATTATCCCCTTTCAGTATACTTTCAGGATAATAGTGAGGACAGAACTCGGCTAACATGCTGAGACTCATCTGGTGAAGATGGTTTGAAATATATGTTCCTAAACGCTGCACTCCAAAAAGAAATTGGTAATTAGAGCTCTGTGAAATATGACTGGTGGATAAGCCTGCTAAATTCACTAAAGCATTCTTGTTGGTTTCTTATTATGCTTTTAGTTGAACACTGAAAAACAATCCTTAGGCTGTTCAATTCAAGTGCCCAATATTGCAGCTGATGTCTGAGGCAGTTCCTGAGATGTCAAGCACATTTCATAATCTGCTGCTCTTCTTTATGAGAAAGGATTGACATAAGTCTGCACTTCTGAAAAGTAGCTACTGATGTAGGGAAATGCAACTAAAACCAAATGTGCGTCATAATTGGTGAAGCAAAAGGTCTGAGATCAATTTGTGCCTGTGTCGATATCATTACAACAGCTGTTGATAGGTTGAAGCCATGGAAAGGGTGACGGGAAGGGTCATAGGTGTCACCCTAGCAAAGATAATCATGGCCAGGATTTTTCAGTCAGCGTGCGGGGTAGGCCGGACACGCCGGTGTGTAAAATGGCGCACGATGATGTTGGGCGTGTGTCCTGACGTCATCTTGCTGTCTCACGATGTTTTGTTCTGTGGGCACGCACCGGAGTCAGCTGCACACCCGCCAATAATTGATAGGCCTATTAATTAACGAAGTAATTCATTTCAAGTTTACACTGCCCGTCTAACCTTACGGTCGGCGGGCAGGCGAAAAGGCCAAGCGGCCTTTACATTTTTTAGGAAACCTCATCCAGGCTCCCGCTGAGCCCGCCTGACATGGGAAGAATTCTGGCCCATGTATGGAGATAAGCTTTCAAAGGCAGTAAATGTTTCCATTAAGAGTTTCCTAAAGGAAATCTCACTGACTGAAGTTCTTCTCCTTCCTTTTGGAAAGTATGCTGGTGCCACATTGTCGTGTCCATGATCTGGAATCAGCTGAAACTGATGTCAAACTGAACAGATGTTAAATGGAAAGGCTAACTTGATTTGTGCCCAATGAAAGAAAACTGTATAGGAGCTAAAGTAATCTCCCCTGATGTATATCTCAAATGCAATATTATGACAGTGAGAACATTTTGAGAACACTCCTATTTTTCACTGAATTCTCTCTGATCTATATAGGAGGAGTGCTTCTCTGTGGAACTGGACCACAAAGTATAAAGAGTATACCTTGAGAATGAAACTTTGACATTTCTTTATGTAGAGTCGCCTTCCAGTAATTGTTAGATTGAACCCTCTGGACTGATAAAATAGTTTACAGCACATGAGATGGCCATTATGTCTATTGTTGAACAAGCTGAAACTAGTCCGACTGCCTCCCTTTCTGCCCCATGTATTTTTCTTGGTAAAATATTTACCTATTCTGAGTTAACAAAAAGCTTCCATTTTTGGAGAAGTTGTATGAGACTGGAGAAACTAATAGATGCTGAGCAAACTGGATACCAGGAAGGATCCTCAATGACACAAGCAGACAGTGAGGAGTTAATTGAATTAGATTCAATCCTGGTAACCATACTCGGTTAGTTCAATGACTTTGAAGAAAACTGTGCATGAATTTGCAACTTAAGAAGTTAGCAAGAGCTCCTGCTTGGATGATTAAGATTGTACAGGAGATGTTGCTAGCTGTTTTCAGTGAGAAGATATTACACTTGCTGGGATGGGAGAGAACAGTTAAGTTTGTGCTAACAACAATGAACTAAGGGAACACTCCAGAATAAGGCTTTATATTTATACCACTAGCACACTGCAGCTGCAGTGTATACTATCCTCAGAGTGCATTGCAGCGAATCACCAGGGCGAGAATTTTCATGTTGGTGTGCGGGGGTTAACTAACCGAGTATGGTTACCAGGATTGAATCTAATTCAATTAACTCCTCACTGTCTGCTTGCGACATCACCGCACATCATTCCAATCTTTCGTTTGGCGGGCGCGTGCCGGAAGCGGCTGCGCACCCGCCAAACTCTCAAAGGCCTGTTAAGGCCATTAATAAACCAATTTAGGTAATTGACAGGACTGCTCGTCCAACCTTAAGGTTGGCGGGGGGGGTAGGCGAAGAGCCCAAGCGGCCTTCGCGTTTTTCAGGAAACCTCATCCACGGGCGGGATGAGGTTTCCTGAAGGGTTTATTAAATAAATAAAAACTTTTTTGACAATTCATCAACATGTCCGAGCTCATGTGACACTGTCACATGAGGCGACATGTCTGAATAATTTTAATCTTTCCTTTTTTTCAAACTTTAAATCTGAACTTAATCTCCCTGATGCAGCTCTGTGCCTCAGGGGAGATTTCTGCGCTCTTTCACGCACATGCGCAAAAGAGCGCAGGCCCCAACTTTTCCCTCCTCCCCCTGCCTGCACAGAGCGCTACCGGGTGCGCGTCACGCTGGGCAGGCCTTAATTGGCCCGCCCACATAAAATGGCGGCGCGCAGCCGATCGCAGGTGGCAATCGGCTCCACGCCCGCTCCCGACCAGCCTGCCCAGCAGGCAGAAGATTCTGCCCCAGGACTTACTTGGAAGCACATCCCGAGTCTGCAACCTTCATCATCGAGAAGAACAAGAGCAGCAGGTATCTGGGAAAAGTATCACTTCGATGTTCCCCTCCAAATCATCATGACTTGGACATCTACCACTCTTCCATCATCATTGCTGTGTTAAAAAAAAACCTTCAGCTCCCTTTTTAATAGCACTGAGGGAGTACCTGCACCACACCCGCTGCAGCAGTTCAAGAAGGAGGCTCTCAGCAACACATTTTCAAGCACAACTAGGGATGAGGAAAAACCTGACTGTCCACGATTAGAATTTCTTGAAGCTGAATTTCCCTCCGTTGAAGATGATGCCAATGTCCTTTTTGTAAACATGAAGGCTGGACAAGTGACAAAGCATTCAAAATTCTACACAGGCCACATGCACTTGTTAACAAGTTTGACAGACATTTTAGAGGTCCTGAATACAGATTAATGTTCCCTCATCACACAAACAGATTAAAATGATAAATGCGATTAAATCATTAAAATAAACAAAAATTTGGAGCAAAAGAATTTGAAGAGTCACACTACAAATTTAACATTAATATTGCACCTGTTCCAATGAAAATCTCAAAGGACAGAATTTTTATGGCCCCGTTTCGGTGGGGACGGGGACAGGGCTGTAAAATGCGGCGAGACATTCTAAACCCCATTGACTTCAGTGGGAACGTAAAATCCCGTTGTCGTAAAATTCTGCCCAGCGTTTATATTTTACGTAGAAATAGTTATCCCAGTTATGGTCCAACTGATAATACCCAAATTTTGCAATCAACAGCGAATGGATGGTACTCGCTGTTGATTCCACTTACACTCGCCCACAGACTTCCTGTGGGTTTTTGCACTGGGACTTGCTACAATGAGGAATCTAAAATAGTGCAGCTCCATCTTCAGGGGATCTGGGACCCATGTGAAGCAACAATGTGTCTCCTTAACCAATCAACTCAAAGAATGGTTAATGAACGTGCCAAGTCTGAACCAGGAAGTGTACATTACAATAGATAATTTAATGCAAAATCATGTGCAGAGGAAGCAATAAAGAGGGGGAAAGAAATCGGGTTATGAGAGATAAGAGAGACAGAAAGAAAATGCAAAACAGAGAATGTTGGCGTTTATTGCTAGGGGAATGGAACATAATAGTAGGAAGTTTTACTGCAGTTGTACTTGGTGAGACCACGTCGGTAGTACTCTGTACAGTTTTGGTCTCCTTATTTTAAAATGATATAAATGCATTAGAAGCAGTTCAGAGAAAGTTCACTTGACTCTTTCCTTGGGTGAAGGTTGGAGAAAGGTTGAACAGGTTGGTCCTATACCCATTGGAGATTAGAAGAATGAGAGCAGATCTAATTGAAACATATAAGATCCTGAGGGGGACTTGATAGGGTGAATACCAGGAGGATGGTTCCTCTTGTGGGGAACACTAGAATTCGGGGACGCAGTTTAAAAATAAGTGGTCTCCCTTTAATGACAGAGAAGATTTTTTTTCTCTCTCAGAGGGTCGTTAGCCTGTGCAATTCTCTTCCCCAAAAAGCTGAGAAGGCTGGGTCATTGAATTTATTCAAGTTGAGTTGGATAGATTTTTGATAGACAGGAGAGTTAAGGGTTACGGGGGGGAAGACAGGAAAGTGGAGCTGAGACCAAAATCAGATCAGCCATAATCTTATCAAATGGCAGGACAGGCTCAAAGGGCCAAGTGACCTACTCCTTCTCCTAAGTCCTATGTTCTCTATAAAAATATTAATTTTTTAAAGATTTCAAAATTAATTAAAATCTGAAGGATTCCACATTTGTAGAAGTAATTCTTCAAAGGTAGAGAGGTGAGCTGGCAGTAATTAAGACTGTTATAAATTCACTTACACTGGAGTGGACAAGCCGTAGCTTTTTCTGACGGGTCTAGGGGTTATCTATCATGTAAGTACCCCTACCTCAGGACATTACGTATGTTTCAATGCTGAGCCTCTCGTTGAAGATTCTGGCGGAGCAGATCAACTTGGACAGTACCCGCTTGATTTCTGCATTTAACTGCCCATGTGCGATCCGATTTACTCTTGAATAACGGTGACGGCTGATAGCCTCCCCATTATTCCTACTGCAAGAAGCAGGTCCAACTGTCATAGTTCATCAAGTAACATTGCAAATGAAATGTAACCAGCATTTGATAACATGTAACCCAGCCAGTGAAAACAGTTAAGTTTCAAGTCAGTTTTTAATCTACAGAAATATTTTTTTTAAATGCTGCCAGTATAGAGCTGGTGCAAAGTGATATTCTGTTAAAAACAATTTTCTATCTGGGCTTTTTCCTTTAGAGAACATAATGTCAGAAGATTGCTGTATGCGTAGTGGAAAGTGTAGTTAGGATCCATCAGCAGTGTCTCTTTAATTTGCTTTTGACATGTACAGCTTATATTGTTATCCAGTGTTGCAGCCATTAATTTAAGGACTTTTTCATCCCCCCTGCCTTTTTTGATAATGCGTGGCAGCACTCTTAGTAACAAATAATTGCACTTATTTAGATCGACACAAAATTAAACATAATGAGGTCGGATTTTTTTAGGATTGATTTTTTCATTGAACCAACATGGAAGAGTGCCTCATCAGCCTCCAGGCCCCATTTACGAATTTCCTGTAAAACCTTTGCTCCAGTGCTTGTGGGACTTCTGACCATGATTAAGTATGCTCGGATAGGGCATTCTGAACGTTCATTTTTGGCAAAGAACTTTCGCTGGACTCCTCCAAGTAGTCCCAGAAATTCTTTGACAGGCGCCTATTTGTGAAATTACAATTTGAGAAACAACTAACTGTGCAACAGTTCCTAGAACTTGATCATCTAATTAAAATCTTGCTTAGTGGTATAGCGTATTGCTTTAGACAATGAGCATCACCAGCCAGTCAAAACAGCAGTGGTATCAGATATCTTTTCTAACTGCTCAAACCAATCACCAGTGATGCTCTATAAATGGCCCAAAAGCATTGGGTTCATTTTAACAGCTCTGCCTCCATGCTGAAGAAATCTTGGTACAATTGTACAAGGCTTTGGTGGGACAACATCTGGAATACTGTGTGCAGCTTTGGTCTCCATATTTAAGGAAGGATATACTAATTGGAGGTGGTACAGTGAAGGTTCACTAGATTGGTTCCTGGGACAAGAGGCCTGTCCTACAATGAGAGGCTGAGGAAATTGGGCCTATGCTCATTGGAGTTTAGAAAAATGAGAGGTGATCTCATTGAAACATACAAGATCCTGAAGGAGCTTGGCAGGGTAGACACCGTGAGATATTTCCCCTTGCTGGGGAATTTAGAACACAGGAGCACAGCCTCAGGATAAGGGGTCGATAATTTAGGACTAAGATTAGGGGAAATCTCTGCACTCAGGAAGTTGTGAATCTTTGGAATTCTCTACCCCATAGGGTTGTGGATGCTCCATCATTGAATATATTGAAAGAAACAGATTTTTTGGTCTCTTAGGGAATTGTGGGATGTTGGAAGCAGGCAGGAAAATGGAAGTGGGGCAGAAGATTTGTCATGATCATTTAGAATGGAGGAGGAGGCTGGATGGGCCATATGATCTACTCCTGCAATTTTTAATGTCTTTATGCTTATATAACAGGCCGGATTTTGTGGAGGGGGGTGATGGTGGGGGTTGATGATGATTTGTCAGCGCTTGCCATCATGACCCCTCTGAATCTGACCACATGCGCAGATGAGTGCAGACATCCTGACGTTTGCGATTTTCACTTAGTGCTGTGACACAGTCTGCACTGCAGAGTCCGCACTGCCTGCCAGGGTTGGCAATCATTGAAATCAGTGAGAATTTCAACTTTCCTACTCCCAAATTGCTGTCAGATAGCCCAAAAAAGGTTACATCTTGTTTAACCAGATGTAAATGGAGTTTTAACGACGATGTAATTGATGAAATTTGATGAACAACAGAACTAGCCCCGTAATGATAATTTTCTAATTTTGGCAGCTGGTAAGTCACTTCTTTAACAATAGATTTTTTTAAAAAAAAACTTTCTCAGACTATTTTAATTTCTGCCTTGATCCCCATGTGATTGTCCCAATCTTTAAATTGTTCGATGTAAAACATCTGAAAAGGTTTTCTCTTAGTGCTTTTAGTTTCTGGTGTCTTTCATGTGATTGGTTGCTTGGACAGCCTGATGACATCACTGCTGCTCCATACCGGGAACGACCAGTAAAGAAGCTGCAATTACAATGCACAATGATAGAGATGAAGTTCTCGCCAGGTATCTCAACGGGACTAACTTCGAGGTCAGTGCGAGCACCCGTGCCTCACAGCTGACCACGAACACCTGGCTAATGTCTGTAACAATGCTGGTTCAAAATGTGTGTAAAGTTACACCCACAGTTTTAGGCACAGCAGGAAACAAAGCCACCTTTCAGGTGTTTATTGTGATTTTGTGAACCTCCCTACAAATGGAACCTCACTGAGGTATTTCTGTTTTCTTTGTTAATGCATTTCCACTCGAGGTTGAACTTATAATGACTATTAATACAATTGGGATAGAAAGCGGTGGGGGGGGGGAGATAATTGACTAGCAAAGCCTCAGATCTAGATGGTATGCACACCCATACATACTCAAGAATCCTACAAAGGAAATAGCAGAGACACTAATTCATATATACAAAAGCTCCAGAGACGAGTGAGTGGTGAGGATGGAAAGCTAATTCTGTTCCTATGTACAAAAGTTGAGATAGAATAAAACCTTGGAACTATAGACCATCAGTGATGGGAAAGATTCTGGAATCTATACTAAAAGAGGTGATAGAAGAATATTAGAGACAGAGGGTGGAATCATCCCAGATTTGCACTAAGTGCAATAGCAGGCGGGAAAAAGGAAATTTGACCCCTTGGCTGCAATGGTGGGTTTTCGCACCCTATTGTCCCGTTCCTGCCTTATTAATTATGCATTCCCGGGACACACACTAGGTTGCTGGTGGGGCATCCTCTGATTCGTCCACCCCACAATCACCTCGGTCCTTCAGTTAATGTGGTGCCATATTTAAAAGGCTGCCTCTGCAAAGAGCTAGTACTCTTCAAGGGATAAGAAGCTGCTGAGAACCGGTGGCTGCTAAAGGGACAAAACAGGCTGCCCCCGGATTTAGCGACGCCTTCCTCCAGCGCCTACTGGATGCAGCAGAAGCCCGCCAGTTGTTTCTTCCCCTCAAGGAGTCAGGCCAGGGCCCTCGGGCACCCGAAGCGAGGAGGATTGGCAGATAGATACCCCTGAGTCATCCACTCAAGTGTCTCAGAGGCTGTCCTCTCCCTTCGAGTCCCCTTTGCCTGTGACCCCCTCAACCTCATCCTCTGTCACCGCAGCAAGAGCAGCTGGCCCACAGGAGGACAGCCAAAGCAAGCTGAGGCTCAGCTCTCCAGGGTACCCACACCAAAGTCATCAGAGGCAACAGGGCCAACCATTGCACAAGCTGTCCCTCCCTTACTGCGAATGTCAGGGCAGCACCTAGAAGCAGTAGGCCTAGGAAAATTCTGATCACGTGGTTGCACGGGTGAACACATTTTGTCACTTTATAATCTGAAAATATATTCACTTTCACTGAATAATGTGTAATGGTGTCTTTCAGCTTCGTTGACAGGCTTGGCGAGTCCTCTCCCTGCATCTCCCTCCCCCCACTGCTCCCCCACCACTAGCAGTTCAGCTGCATGCAGCTGGCCAGCGAGTGATTCTGGAGGGAGATGTGTGTGTGGCAGGGCCTTTCAGAGCCTCGTGTAAACACTCTCCCACGCACACCGAGCCTTCCTACGTCACATTCATCTCAATGTCCTGAGCATTTTCAATGCTGCCTGTTGGGGTTCTCTATCAGTTGTCCATCTGAGCTGACCTGCATCTCCACCCACCCACTGGTCACACTCCCATGCAGCACCTGTGTCCGCCCAACACTTTTGATTTTACAAGATGGTTGTTGTAA
Organism: Cetorhinus maximus; assembly: GCF_964194155.1. Lineage (NCBI taxonomy): Eukaryota > Metazoa > Chordata > Chondrichthyes > Lamniformes > Cetorhinidae > Cetorhinus > Cetorhinus maximus. The sequence goes on along the minus strand of NC_135883.1, from coordinate 11,835,385 downwards.
AGTATGTTTTCAGCTCCCCTGTCCTTTCTCCTCCCCCACTCACCTACATCTTTTCCCCCATCACTGTTAAACCCCCTGGCATCACCTTCTACCTCCACACCGTTACCTCCCAGCCAGGACCCAGTTCTTTCTGGATGTCCAGGTGAACATTCATGTTCCTTATGTTCCTGAGATTCCCACCCCCATCCACTTTGGCCTCCCCGACCTCGTCCTTCTCACTCCCAGGGTACATGTCTGTCTTTGAGTGCCCACCAACCACCCCTGCCGTCCCTTCTACTGCTACTGTTGTACCCTCACCCTCCCACCCTACCAGCTCACTTTGCCCTCTCTCATTCTCACCATTCCCTCTGACCATGCCCACCCTCATTTCACTCCCCAGGAGGCAGTCATCGACTCCACAGGCCCCTCCCTTGCACGTTCACCTGCACATCCGCCCCCTTAATCCTTCCTCCATCCTTACTCCTTCCTCCACCCTTACTCCTCCCTCCCTTCTAACTTTCTCTTCCCCCTGCATTCCTCCCCCCCTCCAAACTCCTTCATCCCCCAAAGTCCTCCCCCCCTCTGAACTCCTTCTTCCCCGGGACACCTGCCTCCCTCCGAACTCTTTCCTCCCTCTGAACTCCTTCCTTTACACCTTCCTCCCCCCTTACACCTACCGCCTTAGTTGCCGCATTCTCCACCATTACACCCTCTTCCCCATGTACTCCTTCACCCCTCACAACCTCACCCCACCCTGAAACATTCGTCCATCTCTCCCAACCTCACCCCTCCCTGGCAACATTGTTCCCCCCGCCAACAACCTCACTCCCCCCACAGCCCTCAAGTACATCTTCCTCTCCCAGTCAAACCTAGACGTTTCTCTCCACCCTCTCGACAATCATCTTTAGCAGACCATGGCCAAGACACTGATGTCCCGAAGCAGACCCCAGACATCAACGGTGACCTTTCACCTTCCGTGAGCTGCTTCGCAGCAGAGCCATGTCCATCAGAATCCACCCACCACATGTTCCTGCAGGGTCCAACAGCTGTCGGGCTCCAGCATCTTATGCTCCTCGGATGTCCACGATGCGAGCAAGGCCCTAACGGTCACTCCCAACTTCTGCACGTCACACCTGTAAGGATGTGTTCTGCACTGGTGTGTTTACCCACCGACATGGGCAGTAAATTTGACATGGGGGGATAATCCCAGTGAGCAGGGCTTATAACGATATGCAGATGTATTAAAGTGACATTCCCGATGTGCGGTGGTGGGGAAGACAGCCCGCCATTGACGGGCAGAGCGGACAATCACAAACTGGTTTCACGACGTCATGAAACCGATTTCTAGCCTTCCCGCTACATTGTCCGCTCATGTCCACCATGACGCCCGACATCAATGGGCGTGGAACATTCTGGCCAGAAAATATAATTAATATAGTTAGCATGCCTTCCAAAAGGCTCGGTCACGCTTAACTCTCTGGAAAAATTATTTGAAGGAGTAATGAAAAGAGTAGACAAGGTTAATGCAACAGATGCTATATACATCGATTTTCAAAAGGCCTTTGATAAGATACCACACATTAGGCTCATGAAAATCTGACAGCAAATTGGGTAAAAGTTATAAGTTAAAGAAGGGAGCAGAGTTAAAGGATAGTTATTCAAATTGGAGGGAGATAGAAAGCAGTGCCCGTAAGGATCAGTGCTGGAACCACTATTATTCATAATTTGCAGGAACAAGGAACTCAATATCATATGTTGTAGGTGATAGCAAACTGGAGTGAGATGGGCACACCTAACACTGAGGAAGAATGCATATTACAAGAAGACAGTTAAACAGCAAATTAACAGGTCTCCTATTTTTTCTCCCAGTAGCATCCTTGATTTTCAAGGGTTGCTGAACCATGGCTTATATAGTGATTTTATTATGTGCAGGATAAGGAGGCAGGACCCAAATCTACCTCAGCTGGAACAGGAATCAGACCCTGCACTGTTGGCATTATTCTGAACCATAGATAGCTGCCTAGACAACTGAGCTAACCACCACCACCCCTGGCCCTGGACACCACCCCAACACCCCCGCCCCTGGGCCTCACCCCAACGCCCCCACCCCTGGACCTCACCCCAACGCCCCCGCCCCTGGACCCCACCAGGCTGAGTTGAACAAGTTAGAGGTGGAGAAAGTATTTGCACAATTGCATTTTTTAAACATGCTGTGCCTAATGCGCATGATTGATGGTACAAGACTTGCACATGATATTGCGAAACATTTGAGTGCGCTGGATACAGCAAAGACTCTGGATCCCAACAACATTCCAGCTGTAGTGCCTAGCCAGACTCCATTAAATCTACAATACTGGCATCTACCCAACAATGTGAAAAATTGCCCCAGTGTGCCCTGCTACAAAAAAACAGAACTAATCCAATCAATTATCATCAGTCTACTCTCAATCATCAGCAAAGTGATAGAAGATGTTGTTGATGGTGCTATCATGAGGCACTTACTCACCAATAGCTTACCCACTGATGCTCAGTTTGGGTTCTGTCAGAGCCACTTGGCTCTAGACATCATTACAGCCTTGGCCCAAATATGAAGAAAAGAGCCAAGTTCCAGAAGTGAGGTGACAGTGACAGCTCTTGGCAACAAGGCATCATTTGGCTGAGTGTAGCATCACCCTAGTAAAATGAAAGTCAATGGGAATCAGCTTTCCTAAGATAAAGGCAAAATACTGCGGATGCTGGAAATCTGAAACAAAAACAAGAAGTGCTGGAAAAGCTCAGATGGTCTGACAGCGTCTGTGGAGAGAAAGACAGAGTCAATGTTTCGTGTCCGAATGACTGAAGAGTCATATGGACGCGAAACATTAACTCTGTCTTTCTCTCTACAGATGCTGTCAGACCTGCTGAGCTTTTCCAGCACTTTTTGTTTTTATTTGGAATCAGCTTTCCACTGGCTGAAGTCATACCTAGCACAAAGGGTAACAGATATAGCGTTGAAAGTCATTTATCTCAGTTCCAGGACGTCTCATCGGGAGTTCTTCAGGGCAGTGTTGGGAGACCTAACCACCTTCATATGCTTCATCATTGACCTTCCCTCCAGAATAAGGTTCAGAAGGAAGGCTATTCGCTGATGACTGCACAATGTTCAACGTCAACGTCCTGAGGGTCATGACTGACAAAAACCACACCTAAATACTGTGGCTACAAGCACAAGTTACAGGCTGGGAACTCTGCAGTGTGTAACTCACCTCCTGACTCACCAGAGCCTTTAAGTTCAATGCAGCAGTGTGATAGAATACTCTCCACTTGCCTGGACAGGTGCAGCTACAAAAACACTCAAGAAGCTCAACACTATCTAGGACAAAGCAGCCCACTTGATTTGCACCCCACCCGTCCCCATAAACATTCACTTCTCCCACTACCGGCGCACTGTGGCTATCTACATCTACATTGTACCATCTACAAAATGCAGCAACTTGCCAACATAGTATTTTCCAGACCTACATCCTCTATCACGCAGAAGGACAAGGGCAGCAGCCACATGGAATTCCCCTCCAAGCCACTCGCCATCCTGACTTGGAACTATATCAGAATTCCTTCACTGTCGTTGGGTTAAAACTTTGGAACTCCCTTCCAATCAGCACTGTGGGTGCAACTGCAACACAGGGGCTGCAGCAGTTCAAGAAGGGGGCTCACCACCACCTCCTCGAGGGCAGTTAGGGATGGGCAATAAATGCTGGCCCAGCCAGCGATGACCACATGCCAGAAAGAACATAAAAAAATCATTTTCATTTTCATGCCTAAAGAAGCAATGAATGGTGTGTGTTTCAGTTTTCCTCAGGTTCTCATTGTTATATTGATTTCTACTGTCCAGCGAATGCCCATAAGATTGGCAGGAAATTTAGGCACAAATACACTGTGATAAAGTGGTGCATGAATGGGCTGAATTTCAGGCGTAACTTCCCAAAGACGACTGGACAGAAAAAGTCCAGACCAGGGCTTCAAGCTGTTGGGCTCAGAGGGTGGGTACAATTGGACCCAGGTTCAGTGGTGGAACATGATGCTGGGGGCAGAAGAGATAAAAGAGTGAAGGTTGAATGGAGTGGGTGGTGCAAAGGTGCAACAGTGTGGATCAGGCAAAGGCAGAGCAGATTTTGAGATGGGGGTGTAAAGGGAACAAGATAAAGCAGGGAAGAGAACAAGCAAAAGGCGGAGGAAGAAAGGGCTTAAGGGGGAGCTGGAAGGGGCAGGGTGGGAAGGGAAGGAGTGTTAAAAGGGTGGGAATTTTCAAGAGAGGGCTGAGAAGGATGGAGAGAGATAGGAATAAAGGGGAGATGAGTGCTGGAGTGGGGTGACACAATTTTCTGATTTTTTTTCTCTTTTGCATTTACAGCTAGAATAAGAAACACAAATGATACATCTTAAGCTTATGTTTCCGAAAATTTCTTTCCAATTGTTAAGAATAAAATTCCACCAGTGTCTTGATATTTACAGGGAGGCACACAGAGGGAAGGAGAGCCTTGATAGGGGTGGCTGACGTTGGTTGAGAAAGCCAGCCATGCAAGGAAGCAGCTGGAGAATGAAGAGGAGGGATGGAGGGGGAGAGAGATCACAAGAGGGTTGTGGACAAGATTGCATGGTGGGGGGAAGACTGCTTTGGAGTGGTGGGGGGTTGGGGTGGTGGAGAGATCGCTGGGTGGGAGAGTTCATAGCAGGAGATCACGGGGGGGCGGGTACTGGAGATTGCTGGGTATTGGGGTGGGGCGGGGGCATCTGGAGATCTGATGGTGGCATCTGGAGATTGAATCGGTGGGGGTCTGGAGAGTAGATTGCTGGGGGTGGGATTATCTTGCGATCGCTGGGTTTTAGTCAATGTAACTGATTATCAGGCAATGCGTATAACGCGCAACTAATCTGATATCACCCATTTTCGGCCACTGCCTGAGATGAATTTCTCCTCATTTACTGTTGCAGTTTTGTTTTTGCTGATAGCACCAAGAAGCTATGAGATTATATTTCGATTTACATTTAAATATCTGTCCACTGACTAATACTAAATATTGTGGAAATGCACTCGAACTAGTTTTGCACTGACATACAATATAAACAAGCGTTTTTGTTTATACATTAAACTATAATCAACAGTAAAAGATGAGTATTCATGAAGAAACGTTTAATCTTGCACTGAAAAGTTCATGGCTATTCTGGTTTGGAGTAATATTTTGCAACCGAATGTATAATAAGCTATTTAGTACTTGTTTAATTAAATTTCACTTTTAATCTTTTTTTCTCTGCGTTCCTGCCAGCGTGAAACTGTTTGTGTAATTGTTATTATAGTACCTTTCTTGTGCATCAATATTCTTCTCCTCTCTCCTCTAATCACAGCAACTCTCATTTTTTGACTATTATTCTTTTATTTCTGGATTTGCTGCGATTTGCACTGAACTGAATTTGTGAGTTTAAAGGAAAAGATATTTTTAATATTATTTAGAGTCCTATCACTGGAGAACGTTCTGATTTTATCAATAATTTAGCGCAGCAGCAGCACCAGAAAGGGAAATTTTAAAAAATACACCAGTAAGGGCTTTTATTGTTGCTTTTCATTTTCATTCTATTTTTAAGTCCATGCACACAAATGTATCTCTATATAAGCTTCCGCCCACATGTGCACTAACTGGGTGGAATTTAAATATCCCGACTGTAGGCCCATCCACCCAGTCACAGCTATTTCCAGAGCCCAGCCGGGCTTCAATCCCAACGGGGATCCCAGATCTTATGGGGCGGGGGGAAATTTCTCACCTCCTGGAGTTTTCAGCCAATCAGAGGCCAGCGGCTGTTCAGTACCAGCAGCATCACCGGAAGCAGTCGGCCTCAGGGGAAGGGTGGAGCCCTGAAATATAGATAAGTCGCGCAGGATGCCCTGATGGTGGGTGGGGGTTGTCAGTGTAAAGGGCAGGGGGTGTCATCCTGTCGGGGCAGCCCCTGCAGTCGGCTAGTCACTCTGTTAGATTCAGGGGTGCCCGAGGAGGAGGGAAAACCACCCAACCCCCTCCCACAACCAGTCACTGGCAGGCAGCTTGTCCTCATGGTGTGCTTCCCACCTGCCACTGGAAGAATACCGGGGGTGCTGGGGTGAGACCCTTAAGTGGTCCTTTATGGCCTCAATTGGCCTCTGGGCTGGAAAGCCGTTCTTGACCCTTCCCATCCCAGACTTAATTGGCAGGGAGTCAGGAAGGTGACAGGCTCTCTCTCCTGCCCCATTATATGACGCCCCCGCATCCCAGCCCACTCTCACCCACTGGGTCAGCCTCTGACAGCTTTCAGTGATTGGTGGATGGTTACTTTTGCTGAAATAAATTCCAGGAGTTCCCCACCAATGTTCCCTATAGGTATCGCCTACGTGTGACCACGCAACAGCCAAATGGTAGCGTGCTGACCACTCACAGGTTGACCCTTTAGTGTTACCATGCACTTTGCCTTCAAATGATCAGACTGCACACAATAAAAAAAAAACTGGAGGGCCGATGTCCCCCACCCCACTCAGTTTCTTTACAAGCATAATCTTTGCAAACTGTCTTCTCTCATATTTCCTAAACGATTGAAGATCATTCACAGTTATGAATATCTGCAACATCTGTGACCCAACTAACCTCTATGTATTCCAAGCAAGGATATTTTCTTGTCCATTATATTGTTGGCATTTTGTAATCTCCACTTTTTAAAGAGTTGGATTACTTCAGATATTTCCCTCAGGAAAACAAATTAATCACAATTCACATTCAGATTATTCTTATTTCCTTAATTGCTTGTAGTCACAACCAGTTACCTAAACTCTTCCAATTCTGGCCTCTTGACCAACCCAATTTTCACTGCTCCACCACTGGTTGCCTTGCCTTCAGCTGACAAGGCCCTAAGCTCTGGAGTTCCCTCCCTAAACCTCTCTGCCTCGCTATTTAAGGTATTGCTCGAAACTTACCTCTTCAGCCAAGCTTTTGGTCACCTGCCCTGATATCTCCTTTTGTGGCTTGGTGTCAAAATTTGTTCAGTAATACTCTTGTTTAGCTCTCTGCAGTACTTTTCAACATTAAAGGCACTGTATAAGTACAAAGCTGGGGTATTTGGCTAGTAATCCAGATCTAGATGGATGAGAAATCTGCAAACATTTTACTAAAAGAAAACTGTTGCCAATGGAATAACGGTGCCATCAGGTCAAAGCCAATGAAGCTTCAACTCTTTCTTCTGTCTTTTTATTGGCCTCCCCAAAACAATTTTGTTACATAGAGCTACATAGAGCTCCTATATGTAACATATATACATGTTTTAAATTAGTTGCTTGTAATTGTCTCTTGACGTTTATAAATGTATAGCACATTTGATGATTCTCTGTGGAATAAATAGAAAAGATCCAAACTGGCAAACCACTAAACTATAGGGTATTATTATTTTTTTCCATTCTACAAAATTTCTCTTTGTCTGCGAAAATGCAAGTCCAGGATCAGGGTGGGGAATTTTCAGCACGTCGGGCTGGCTGTGCGGAAGCGGGAGTGGGAGCGGGAGTGGGAGTGGGAGCGGGCGGGTGTGGCGTCGATCGCCACCTGCGGTCGACTCTGTGCTGCCATTTTACACAGGCGGGCCGATTCAGGCCCATCCGGTGTGAATCACGACTCCCGAGGACAGCGGGAGGGGCCGGGCAGCGGCGGGATCCAATGACTGCCGGATCCCACGGCTAACCAGCAGCCTGTTTAAAAACGGCGCAGGCAGCGTTCCAAAGGCTGGCAACGATGGCGCCACAGATGGGTTCCCGAGAACGCTCTCAGGGAGCAGACCAGGCAGGAGGGCAGGTCGGCGGGGCATTGTGCCCTGAGATTCTCAGATGGGTGCCTCGCTGCCTTCTTCGAGGAGGTGGCAGCACGGCGCGACATCATTGTGCCAAGGGACGGGAGGAGGAGGCCCCCCCCACCCCCACATGACGAAACGTGCCTGGGAGGAGGTGGCAGAAGGGGTCACTGCGCACGATGTGGTGCAACGCACCTGGGTTCAGTGCCGCAAGCGGTTCAACGACCTCTTGCGATCAGGAAGGGTGAGTACCGCGTTGGCATGGGTCACTTAACACAGCAGTTAGGTTGGCCCCCCCCTGGCCTCCCACTACCAACTCTGAATGTAGTTACTGCATTGAATCATTCACGGGATGTGGCCTTCGCTGGGTGGGCCAGCATTTATTGCCCATGCCTAGTTGCCCCGAGAGGTTGGCGCTCAGCTGGCATCTGCTGCACGTGGGGCACTTACACCCACAGTGCTGTTCAGGGACTGAGCTCCAGGACCTGTACCCTGGCACAGTGCTGGAACACCGAAACATTCCAAAGTCAGGATGCTGAGTGACTGGGAGGGGAACTTCCAGGTGGTGGGGCAGCCATCCATCTGCAGCCCTTGTCCTTCCAGGCGGTAGTGCTCCTTGCCTTGGAAGGTCAAACAGCGTGAGCGGCAAATGTGATGGAGGCAGCACCTGGGCAAGGGGGTCAGCCCTGGCTGCTTGGTGTGAGTGTTTGGCGGCTCCAGGGTCACGAATCTGATGAACCCTGCAATGTTTCACTCAGGTGGGGTTGGCCAGGCTGCAATGGCAATGCAGGTACAGGGTGGACTCCTTTTAGGAGAAAACAGCCCACAATATTGCAGAATGGATACAGCCTGGCAGAGGGCAGGCCCACATACCCATACTCACCAGATACGAGCAGGTAGCTCTCAAGCTGGAGAGGCACCATGTGCCCAGGTCTACCAGCAGCAGGAGGTTGGGGTGCCAATGGGAGGTAAGAGTGCTGTGCACTGAGGTCACAATAGCTATCATTGCAACCATTCCACTGTTGACTTTTTATTGAATTCAGCCTCCAACATGGGATCCCCATTGATAATGGAAAGAGGAGCGCAATCTGATCTGGGGGCCAGACGTGCACATTAACAGTGTAACGACTTCAACTAATCAAATGTCCTTGTTCTTCCTTTCAGCCTCACCGGAGCACGCCCGGACTGAGGAGGCAGAGGGACCACCACTGACATCTGTGGGCCCTGAAGATATACACACATCAGCGTCACACCCTCTCAGCCAGGCAGGCACCAGCGTAGATACCAACACCTCAGTGGGGATAGGATCATCTGCTAGTGCCCCGGTGCACAGCGGTGAGGCCACTTCATACTCGCTTGAGGTGCAGGCGGAGGCAGAGAATGCCCAGGGTGCCGGCAGTCGGTGGAATGCTGGGGACTAGGAACATGCTCAGTCGGTGACTGATGATGAGCCTCTGGAGTCGTCCCTGAGGCAGCAGATGCTGGAAGTCCAGCAGGGTGTGCGGGAGGATCTGGCGGAGATCCATGAGGCTATGCGTGGCATGGCCTCTGTGGTGGAGGAGTCCATGCGGAGCATCAGCAATGCATTGACCCTCATGGCCGAGCGCTATGCTTCCTCCATGGAGAGAGTGGCGACTCTCGTGGACAGGCTCCTCCAGGAGAACAATCAGGGCTTCCTGGGGATGTGTTCGGACCTGCAAGCCCTCACATCGGCATTGAGCTCAGGTGGTCAGTGCCAGTGTGGGAGATGGATCGGGCACCAAGTATCCCAGCGGTGCCCGTCCATCAATGGTGAGCAGGGAGGTCTAAAACGACCTCATGTTGGTGCATGAGCTGCCTGTCGTCTCTGCGGTCTCCTCATAAGGCGCTCCGGATGAGGGCAGCAACTCCTCCGCACCTCTGCCAGTGACCATAGCATCCGATGAGGCTGCAGTGACTGGGGAGATGCCAGCCGTGGACCTGGCAGCTCCCTCCCAGGCGGGGCCAGCACAGGCTCCATGGGCCAGAGGACGCCTGCCAAAGTCATCAAGGCCATCAGGACAGCAGAGTGAGCAGGCTGTCTCCAATGCCGGTGCCAGCGAAGGGGGAGCACCTCAACGTAGCACCCCCAAACATAAGCATAAGGCACACCACGTGCTTTTCACTGGTGGTTTTCTGTTGCCCCCTGTATTAGTTTCTTATTAGTCGATGTGCAGCTCAACATCTTTGAATGAACTTTCATTTCTGTTTTGTTGTATGAAATCATTAAATGATTTAGTTCTGAGCAAGGCTCAGGGTGCTTCATTACTTCTGCGATGGATGGGAACCCATGATGTTATGAGTCACTTGTTTGTCATTGAGCTTTATTGACAAGTCACATAGTTAATGTTCCTAACCAGGCAGATGTTGCTCTCAGATATCAAGTATGGAGCCTGCGTTGGAGGTCCATCTGTGATAGGCTAGCTGAAGGAGCATTGGATCAAAGCCCCCTGGGTGCCCTGCCTCCCTGGAGGTTGCCCAGGTCAGTGTCTACCCCCTCAGCATTCTCCTGAGCGTACTCGTCCTCAGACTCACTATTGGACTCATCGTTTGTTGCCAGAGCATCTGCGTCAACATCTTCTTCCTCCTCTGTGTCCCTCCTTTCCAGCGCCAGATTGTGGAGAGCGCAGCATGCAACCACTATCAGCAACACACGATCTGGGGGGGTGTTGCAGTGCGGTCCAGGCATCGGAAGTGCATCCTGAGAAGACCAATGGTTTTCTCTACCACAGCCCTTGTGGAGGCATGGCTCTTATTGTACCACTGCTCAACCTCTGTTCTTGGATGGCGGAGAGGTGCCATGAGCCACCTTCTGAGGGGATAGCCCTTGTCACCCAGCAGCCATCCATCCAGCCGGGCTGGAGCACTGAAGAGCCCCAGCACCTGGGAGTGTCTGAGGATGTAGGCATTGTGGGAGCTGCCTGGGTACCTTGCACAGACTAGTAGAATCAGCATCCTGTGATCACACACTATCTGCACGTTCATGGAGTGGAAGCCCTTCCTGTTGACGAAGGCACCGGGCTCACCTGCTGGCGCCTTGATGGCCACATGTGTACAGTCTATTGCACCCTGGACACAGGGGAAGCCAGCAATGGCCGCGAAGCCTCTGGGTCACTGTGTTTGGCTGGCATTGTCCCAGCGGTAGTGAATGAAGGTCAATGCATGCCTGAACAGAGCATCTGTCACCTGCTTGACACAACTGTGAACAGCTGACTGGGAGACTCCGCAAAGATCACCCACCGAGCCCTGGAAGGCATAGAAGTGGAAGGGCAACCGTGACCTTCAACGCCACTGGCATGGGGTGTCCACCCACACAGTTGGAGCTGATCTCAGGGCCTATCCTCTGACAAATGGAGGTCACTGTCTCCCTTGAGAGATGGAGCCTCCTTCGGCATTCCACCTCAGACATATTGAGGTAGCTGCATTGCCGCCTGTAAACCCTGGCAGCAGGATAGTGGCGTCTTCTGCGGCCGCTTCCACCTTGCGCTTCCTGTTGGCCCTGCGCCCCTTGTGCCTGCACCTGTCCTCCCAAAGGTGGCTCCCCTGGAGGCTGAATATGGATTCCTGGCCTCCTCCCACTTCTGGCTTTCTCTTCCTCCGCAGAGGAGGTGCATCCAGTGGAGAGCACAACCCCCCATTCCCAGAGTAAGGGAAGGCTGCCTGAAGCCTGCAAGGTCCCAAGAATGATGTTTACTCCAGAGTCCTGGCCTGAAGCCTGTTATTCCTGTCCAAGCAGCTGTGAAGAGATTTGAAGTTCTCCTGTTCACACAAGCAAGTAGCAATAAGCTTAAAAAAAAAGAGCTAACCAATATCATTCGTGAGCTCACTCACCCCTCTTATCACGCCCGTGGATGAGGTTTTTTAAAAAAGTGACCTACCCGCCTGCCCATTGTGCCTGTGCGATGCTCTGAAAATTGCACGGGCTCTGAACAATCTTGTGGCCCATTAATTAATGGCGGGCGCGCATCAGAGCTCCTAGTGTGCCCGCCAACCGAAATATCGCGATGGCGCGCTGTGACGTTGGGAGCATGCCCGATATCTTTGAGCGTCATTTTACTCATCGGCGTGTCGGGCCCACCCCATCGCACGTCGATGTCAAAATTCTGCCCAGGATTTCTAAAGCTCATATCCAATCAATTGCTTTAATTAACCAGCTAGGAGTAACATAGTAGTTTCCCTGAACCTTAATACTGAATTCTGAAAACCCCAAAGGGATAATATTAGAATTCAACGAAAGTACCAGCTAATCTTTATTTCTCAATCAAGGTATTATTCGGCCATCTATCTCATTGCTGTTTGTGGGATCTTGCTGTGCGCAGAATGACTGTCATACTTGCTGCATTACAACAGCGAACATTTCAAGAGTACTTCACTAGCTGTGAAGCACTTTGGGACATTGAAATCTGAAAAGATGCTATTAAAATGCAAGCTTGTTCTTTCTTATAAGTTCAGACAATGTCAGACAAGAGGCAAACAATACAGAAGTAGACAGCTGATCTAGTTGCTGGCTGGTGCAGACCTGTTAAGGGCTTTGCACAGATAGACAGGCATCCTATCTTGCCAGATAAGGTATGGTGTGGGAGTTTTCTTGAGGAAAGGTCTTTTAGATAATGCATTGTGATATAAGATTGAGAGAAAGGAGTTGAGAATCTTCCCTGACAGCCTGCCTTTCAGATCAGACCCTGACAAGCATCTGTTAGTTGTGAATGACACATAAAAGTTATCCACATAGTCGGGTACATCACCTTAGTTGTTCATATACCAACTAAGTGGGAAATGGGGCTTACATAATGTAATTAAAGATATAAAAGATTTGTACTTTTGTCACCCAAAAACAGGGAGGGAATGTCGTGAAAGTTTCACCTGGAAGGATTTTTGGGAAGTTTCAATGGGAATCAGCTTTCCTAAGATAAAGGCAAAATACTGCGGATGCTGGAAATCTGAAATAAAAACAAAAAGTGCTGGAAAAGCTCAGCAGGTTTGACAGCATCTGTGGAGAGAAAGACAGAGTTAACGTTTCGTGTCCGAATGACTGAAGAGCCATATGGACGCGAAACATAAACTGTCTTTCTCTCTACGGATGCTATCCACCCACCTCCGACCTGTCTGGAATGTTAGGGCGGACAGAGAAGGCATCATGCAGCCTGTCTGCCCCTAGGCCTATTGAGGCCCTAAAATGGCCAATTAATGGCCACTTCAGAGCCTCTTTCCACTGCCGCTGGTTATTTTATCTGCAGCAGGGGAGGCCTATGCCATGCGGGAAGCCCAGCAATTTTAGCTGCACAGGCTGGTGTCATGCAAGGGGGGTGGGATCTCCTTTGCAGGCCCCCTGGGCCCATTAGAGGCAACCCCTACAAAGGCCATCCCCACCTTTAACGGTCATTCCCCGGCCTCTTGACTCAAGTCCCTCACAACTCCACTGAGTGAGTTGTTTGACATTGAACTTTATTGACAAGGGCCTTAGTTAATGTTCTTATCCAGGCTGATTAGCACTCAGGTATCGAGTGTGCAGTCTGCAGCCCTGGCGTGTGTTAAAGGTCTATCTGTAGTGGGCTAGATGAAGATTCTTTGAATTAAAGCCTCCCGGGTGTTCCTGCCTCGCTGGGGTATGCCCGGGTCAGCGTCTACCCCCTCAGTGTTCTCCTGTACATGTTCCTCCTCAGACTCACTGCTGGACTCATCATGTGCAACCGGAGCATCTGCATCTACGTCTTCCTCATCCACTGTGTCCCCCCTTTTCAGCATGAGATTGGGGAGAATGCAGCATGCAACCACTATCAGTGACACAAGATCTGGGGGGTATTGCAGTGCGTCCCCTGAGCGGTCCAGGCATTGGAAGCGCATAAAACCATAAGACATAGGAGCAGAAATTAGGCCATTTGGCACATCGAGTCTGCTCCGCCATTCAATCATGGCTGATAAGTTTCTCAACCCCATTCTCCCACCTTCTCCCCATTACCTTTGATCCCCTTACCAATCAAAAACCTATTTATCTCGGTCTTAAATACACTCAATGACCTGGCCTCCACAGCCTTCTGTGGCAATGAATTCCATAGATTCACCACTCTCTGGCTAAAGAAGTTTCTCCTCATCTCTGTTCTAAAAGGTCTTCCCTTTACTCTGAGGCTCTGCCCTTGGGTCCTAGTCTCTCCTACTAATGGAAACATCTTCCCCACAACCACTCTATCCAGGCCTTTCAGTATTCTGTAAGTTTCAATCAGATCCCCCCCTTATCCTTCTAAACTCCATCGAGTATAGACCCAGAGTCCTCAAACGTTCCACATATGTTAAGCCTTTCATTCCTGGGATCATTCTTGTGAACCTCCTCTGGACCCTCTCCAGGGCCAGCACATCCTTCCTGAGATACGGGGCCCAAAATTGCTCACAATATTCCAAATGACTAGAGCCTTATAAAGCCTCAGCAGCACATCTCTGCTTTTATATTCTAGTCCTCTCGAAATAAATGCCAACATTGCATTTGCCTTCCTAACTGCCAACTCAACCTGCAAGTTAACCTTAAGAGAATCCTGGACTAGGACTCCCAAGTCCCTTTGCACTCCAGTTTTCTGAATTCTCTCCCCATTTAGAAAATAGTCTATGCCTCTATTCTTCCTACCAAAGTGCATGACCTCACACTTCCCCACGTTATATTCCATCTGCCACTTCTTTGCCCATTCTCCTAACCTGTTCAAATCCTTCTGCAGCCTCTTGAGAAGACCGATGGTTCTCTCCACCACAGCCCTTGTGGTGCCGTGGCTCCTATTGTACCGCTGCTCAGCCTCTGTACCTGGATAGCGGAGAGGCGTCATGAGCCACTTTCTGAGGGGATAGCCCTTGTCACCCAGCAGCCATCCATCCAGCCGGGCTGGAGCACTGAAGAGCCCCGGCACCTGGTCTCAGGATGTATGTGTTATGGGAGCTGCCTGGGTACCTTGCACAGACTTGTAGAATCAGCATCCTGTGATCACACACTATCTGCATGTTCATGGAATGGAAGCCCTTCCTGTTGACGAAGGCACCGGGCTCACCCACTGGTGCCTTGATGGCCACATGTGTGCAGCCTGTTGCACCCTGGACGCTGGGGAAGCCAGCAAAGGCCGTGAAGCCTCTGGCTCGCTTTGTCCGACTGGCATTGTCCCAGTGGTAGTGGATGAAAGTCAATGCATGCCTGAATAGACACCTGCTTGACACAAGTATGGACAGCTGATTGGGAGACATCGCAAAGATCACCCAACGAGCCCTGAAACGAGCCGGAGTCATAGAAGTTGAGGGCAGCTGTGACCTTTAGAGCCACTGGCATGGGGTGCCCACCCACTCAGTTAGTGGAGATCTCAGGGCCTATTATCTGACAGATGGAGGTGACTATCTCCCATCAGAGACAGAGCCTCCTTCGGCACTGCACCTCAGACATATTGAGGTGGCTGCTTCACCACCTGTAAACCCTGACAGCAGGATAGTGGCCGTCTTGCACTTCCTGTTGGCCCTGCGCCCCTTGAGCCTGTTCCTCTCCTCCTAAAGGTGGCTCCTCTGGAGGCTGAATGTGGGCTCCTGGCCTCCTTCCCCTTCTGGCCCTTCCTTCCTCCTCAGAGGAGGTGCCTCCAGTGGACAGCATAACTCCCATTCCCAGTTTAAGGGAAGGCTTCCTGAAAGCTGCAGGCCCCAGGAATGATTTCCACTGTAGAGTCCTAACCAAGGCTTTTACTCTTGTCCTAGTAGCTGGTATGAGTTTTGAAGCCTTCCTGCTCACACAGGCAAGTATAAGTTACTTTCACACTTAAATACCTGAAAGATCACATTCGCGACCCCACTCACCCTTCTTATCCCGCCCGTGGATGAGGTTTATACAAATGTCTCCTGCCCTCCTGCCCATTGTGCCCGTGCGACGTCCTGAAGATCACACAGGCTGTGAAAAATCAAAATCAATTGCTGCCTCAAGGGCCTTAAGTGGCCCGTTAATTAATGGCGGGCGCGCATCCAAACTAATAGCGCTCACCTTCCCAAATATCGCGATGGTGCACGATGACATCGGGACGGTCGTCCGACATCTGGCCAATGATATTGTTTACAACTAACCATAATTTCCTGGGTTGCACTGCTTACACCCCTCACCAGAAACTGTCAGAAATCAATTATCATGGCTCTGCTGTCACTCCTACTAAAATCAATGGCAGTGGCCAATTTCCTGAGTTAACTCATTTTCTTATCACTGCCATTCAGGTTCAAAAAGCATGCAGCTGGTAACCTGGCAGCAGCAGGATTGATGTAATAAAGCTGATTTCAGTTTTGTTTGTGTAAATGTTCACTTCACAGGATCCTGCAGCCACCTCAATATGTCAGTGCTGCACCACCAGATTGATCATTAGTGGATCGGAATTTGCTGTAACAGGGCATCCGTCTGCCATTTGTTAAGATTTGCACACTTTGCCCACAAAGTTGCTGGGAACGAGCTGATAACAGCAACGCAAGGAAAACAGGGTCTTTGTGACCAGAACATCCAAGAGGCTATCTCCTTAATCAATGAGATTTAATCGTTCAGAAAGAAACACAGGAGGGATGAGGAGAGTGAATTAAAATCAGATAAAGGAAGAGAAATAAAGAAAGGGAATGAAGTATTGATTTAAGAGGAGGGATAAAAAGACAGAAAGGAAAAAAAAAAATGACATTTTTAAAAACCTTCCCAAAACATTCAAAACCTGATTTGTTTGATATTCCACAATTACAATTTTTGAGAGGTTGATTGGCAGCAATTAACAGTTATTGCATTATTAAAAGGTTACTTATATTTGTAATTGCAGAAATTAAGGGCTGAATTTTTAGAGTCGGCGAGCGGGGGCAGGGACCGCTCGCTGATGCGCGGTGACGTCGGGCGGAACTCCCGATGTCACCGCGCCCGATTTAAATTTTCAGGAAAGCAGGCGCGCAGCTGATTTTTCTGCGTGCCCGCCGACCTGTCAATGGCCAATTGAGGCCACTGACAGAGTCAATTAAGTAATTAAAGGACCTGCCCATCCAACCTTAAGGTTGTCAGGCAGGCCAGGAGACCCGGCGGCAACTAGAAAAAACATGAAACCTCATCCACAGGCGGGATGAGGTTTCATGTAGGCTTTAAAAAATTTTAATAAAGATTTTGCAAAAATTATGGATATGTCCCAACTCATGTGACTTTGTCACATGAGGGGACATGTAAGGGAATTTTTTCTCTTCTATTTTTAATGTTTTTGGAAGTAGAGCCGATCTCCCTGAGGCAGCGCTTAGCCTCAGGGAGATGAGTGCCCTCTTTCTTGCGCATGCGCGAAAGAGCGCACTTTTGATTTTGGGAATCCCCACCCAGCCTGCACCAGGAGCAGACGCCACGCTGGGCGGGCCTTAATTGGCCCGCCCATGTAAAATGGCGCCATGCCTCCGATCGGGGGTGCCAATCGGAAGCGCGCCTGTACGCGCCCACGCATTAACTTCCCCCCCGCAACGGGGGGAAAATTCAGCCCATAGTTTCTGTGATGATTTATGGGCATTTTTTTCAGCAAATGCAGCAAGTTCTTAAAAATAAGGGCAAAGATGCCAATTCTCTGAAGCTAACAGGGGAGCAGCGAAACTCAGACATCAACTTTTGGACATTCATATATAATGGCGCATCTACCCTGTCTCTGAAGTTTCTATAACATTTACCCATGACTGTCATTAACCTTGCTGTTACTTTGACAGCAAATTTTGGCTCAGTACAAGGAAATAAACTAAGGCACGTTGCACAATTTTTAAAACTTACTAATATACGTTAAGGAAAATGTGCGGAGCTGCAACACGTTTCCTCACTGGCAACATGATCAAAATGAGCTAAAACATGTGATTGTGTGCTTTTGTTAATTTGTATGGAAAGCAAGATTGGCCAAATCAGAAGAGTTCGAGGATTTGAGTGGAGTTAATTAGGAGCAGGAGCAAGAACTGGCCAACTGTACGGTTTGAATGCGGAGCCGGAAGGAGCACTCCTGCTTTTCGTGTCACCAGAATAAGGTAAGTTAGGAACCTTAGACTGAGGTTTTGTATGGCAGCCTCCAATAGTCTCTAAACACCTGAAGAAACTGACCACAATATGCACAGCATAGTCCAACTTGGCAAAGGAGCCTGAAATATATGCTAGGCTCCTAATTTGAACACAATAATAATCCTAATGATGATTACAGGCCACACTTTGGATTACAACTGTGCAGCCCTAATAGATGTAAGAGGAGGAGTACTGCAATGAGTGGGTGCTGCTGTCTGCACAATGGACCCTTGGGTGCCTGTAAAATGGGTGCAGTGCCATCCAATTTCGAGGTCCGCCTTATTGCGAGTAGATATTTTATGAATTTATCATGTTGCAATTCCATGGAGATGATTATTTTTCAAAAAGAAATTTGAACTTCTAGTTACTAGCTGAATAGATGATACAACAAGATTTTGCATTTTAACAGACAAAGCACTATTGACTAAACACTATTTTTGTACACAACTTATATATATAAACTACAGAACATAACTTTTAACACAACTGAAAAATCCCACCAAAGGGTGTACATTACACTGCCCTTTAAGTAGACATTCAATTCTCCTGGAACCAATCCAAACGATTTTTATCTCCTGAAGGTTTAATCCCAATCCCTTCCTTTCCCAGCCTGGAAAAAGTTGACTCCAGAACTGTCTTTCTCCTGGAGACTTCTCCCTTTAGCTAAAGCTAGGCAAATTTGCCAGCCTTGTTAAACTCCTCATGAGTTTGGTCTTTCCAATTTGAATGTGATCACCCAACTACATTCCTGCACAGTGAACCATAGAACCTTTCAGTGTGCAGCTGCTTTCTCTCTCCCAGACCCAGACCCGGTCTTTCTGTGAGTTTTCAGGGGTATCTCAGAAACCCTTCCCCTCTCAAAGCCCATTTCCATGGCAATAAGAGTCCCATGTATCCAGGTAGAAATGTCGATCAGCTATTCTTCAGGCCCTAATTCTATTCTATCTTTGAATTAAATGTACAGCTTAAAGCATGACTGTTTACAACCTGACATTCTCAACGCGTCCCTGGGACTTTGGAGACTACCAGACTAACCACTGTAAATGCTGCTGTCACTGTCTCCAAGGGCAGGGTTTTCCCCTCGTCGGGCGGGCACGCACCTGACCCGAACGGGAGTGAAATAATGCGTGATGATGTCGGGCGAGCGTCCTGACGCCATCACGCACTCCCGCGATGTTTCGCTCGGGCGGGCACGCGTGAGAGACGGCAGCGTGCCCGCCGACAATTAAAAGGCCTATTAAGGCTCTTAATCAATTAAGTAAATTGAATTTTTCACTGCCCGTCCAGCCGTTCGGCGGGCGAATAGGCCAACTGGCTTTTTCACTTTTTTGCGAGACCTCATCCCACACGCGGGATGAGGTGTCGGCCAGCGATTTAAAAAAAAAACTTTTAAAACTCATCTTTAACGTGTCCCTTGTTCGTGTGACAGAGTCACATGAGGGGCCACGTTTTCCTCATTTTTAATACTTCTGTTTCTCATTGTTAAAAATCTTCGGCTCCCCGAGGCGGCCCTGTGCCTTCATGGAGCTTTCACTGCACGCACCCCTGTGCGCACATGCACACGCTTCGGAGCTCGCGCTCCTCCCGCCCCCCACCCCCCAACCCAGCAGCGCTGATGCTCCCGGCATGCATTTCACACTGGCCGTTAATTGGCCAGCCAGTGTGAAATCGCGGTTGGGGCCCGATCGTGGCGGCAGTCGGTTTCCCCGCTGCTCCTGGGCCCGCCCACCACACCCACCCGATGAAGTAAAAATCCTACCCCCAAGTGTGAACACCTTACACCTCCTTCCCAGGATAGCAATACTGGCCTTCCTTTAATCTTTAACAATCAAAGCACCCAGCCTTGCGGTTATTAGGCAGACTTCAGAACAGGTCACATTCTACCTTAAGTTAAAGGCACAGTCCAAAAATATAACAGTCATATATAAACCTCACAATTGTAACATCAAGAGAATAGCAGCAATTTCACCATGCTGTTCTCAATCCGACTTTCCTTATGTTATTTGTATCTTACATCTATGATCATTGTGTTACTAAGTACAATTCAAATATAATTATATTGGTATGTCTTGCTATTTCTCCTGGAGAGCTGGAAAGATTATTTTTTTGTTGAAATAACACGAGAATAAGAGTGTTGTTTAAAGTACAAGTCACCTCGGACTGATTCTCTTAGAAACCCTGGTAATTGACAGCATTGCTTCTGATTGGCTGCTATCTTTGCTGTGCCAACTCCCAATCAGCTATCCAGGGTACTTGGTAGGAACTTGACCATGGCAAGATTGACATGCTCAGAGACTAAATTTGTGGTGTACATCGTATTTAAGTGACTCTTCAATTTTTTGCAGGCTTATGAGTGTAAAATGTAACTCTTGAAAGAAACTCTACACTTGGAAAGAATGCAACTTACTCTAATTTGGGTGAACTGTGATACCCTAGAAGACAATTTAATTTGCTTTAACAGTCAAAACTTCCCTCTTCCCATCTGACACATGCAAACTCCCCAACAGTTGCCCACTGAACATTATAAATAACATCAAAACAAGCACTGACATTTGAGAAACTGTTACAGTAAACCTAATTTCGGCAAAAAAAATAAATACTTAAAACAAGTCTTTTGTATCAATGTTGTTTAATATTAAGTCTTGGGGTGGAATTGTCCCAGATTTGCACTAAGTGTGGTAGTGGGCGGGTAAAACAGTGTTTTCCCTGCCAGCCATGATGGTGGGTTTTCACGCCGTATCGTCCCAAACCCGTATTACATAAGCCTTTCCAGGAAATATGCCGTTTCCATGGCGGGCTCTCATTCGCCCGGCACGCCATCACGCTGGGCGCCATATTTAAAGTCCAGCCACGCACACACACGCACCTCAGCGCTTCCAGCCCACGGCTACTGCAGGGAAGATGTCCACAAAAGGCAAAAAGACTGCAGCCCCCAGGTTTAATGATGCGTCACTGGAACGCCTTTTGGTCCTCCGTGATGCCCTCTACCCCTGTTCTGGACGCTGGATGGGCAGCGGCATCACCAATCCAGCATGGCAGGTGGTCAGCGCCAATGCCCTGCAAAGGGGGGCAGTCACCCAGCGCTGCTACAGGATGAATTGTCTCATTCGTTCCGCCGGGGTACCTCACTCTTCTCATCTCACAACTCACACACTGACAAACCCATCCACAGGGATCTCACGCCTCAAGGGACAATGCCACTAACTCTCACACACACCCTCACATCTCCATCAGGCTCATATCCTCTCGAGCTCACGTCCTCATCCTGTCCATGGCTCCGCTCACCACACGAACATTCCACGCAGTGCCAAGTGTTTTGCTCACACTCTCTCCATCTGTTTTCATGCAGGAGAAGCTGGCTCACATCAGCAGGGAGAGGTCCCAGACCGGAGGGTGGAGTGGCCCACATTAGGCCCCTCACTCACTTTGAGGAGCATGCATCGTGCTGACTGGTGAGGATGTGGACCCTGCCTGCGGTGACGGTGAGGTTGCAGCGAACATCCACCTGAGGATCCTACACCAGATCTTCCCTCTCCCAACGCAAATGTGAGTGCTCTCTCTCCTGCTTTTGACTCTGCTGCCATGCACTAATTATCTCTACTTTGGTTCACAGGGAGCTCTGTCAAGGGACTGACACCCTCAGCCAGCCAGTCCCTCAGGTCCATCCACATCCTCACCTCCAGCCAACAGGACTCCTCCTCCAATGAAGAGGTGGAAATAAGCAGCCTGGGAGGCCCATCACAGTGCTTACCCACACCCTCCACCACCGCAGAGACACACACCTCGGTGGGACCTAGATCTAGAGCAGGTTCGGGTTCACAATCTGGTGGTCACCGTATGGACATGTGTCCACAGCAGGAGGAGGCAGGTTCAGGTGAGCTCCTCAGCACTCGGAGGACTGCTGGGGAAGAGGCATCTGTGAGGTCCGAGTCAAAATGATGAATCTCTGGATTTGGTCTTCCAACGCATCCTGGAGAATGAGCAGAAGGCGGGGTAACATCACACAGAGCTGCTGGAAGCCCGCAACAGAGTGGCTCGTGAGTCAGAGCAGTGCGTCTGCCTACTCTCTGATGAAGTGGTGCCCATATGTGCGCACATGGAGGTCTCCATGGGGAGGATGGTGGATGCCATGGAGACCCTGGTATAACAGAATGCAGGATACATGAAGACCTGCACTCCATCGTGGGAGCCATGGGTGAGTTGCTGCAGTGGCAATGCGAGAGGGAAACAGGGCACCTCGACATCCCTCCAGGTGCTCCTTCCCCTCAAAGAGTCAGGCTGGGTCCCTTGGGCACCCGAGGGGAGGAGGAGCGACAGCTGGACACTCCTGGGTCATCCACTCAGGAATCCCAAAGGCTGTCCTCTCCCTCCAAGTCCCCTTTGCCTGTGACCCCCCTCAAACTCTTCCTTTGTCACCACAGAGGGGGCAGCCGGCCCATGAGAGATTGTGTGTGGCAGGGCCTCTCAGAACCCCATGCGAGCACTCTCCCACACACGTGAATCCTTCATGTTTCGCACTCATCTCCTGAGCACTTTCGATGCTGCCTGCTGGGGTTTGCTCTCAGTTGTCCCTCTGAGCTGACCTGCATCTCCGCCCACCCAATGATCACACTCCCATGCAGCACCTGATCTCGCCCACCACGACTCTCGTTTCACTTTCGATTTAGCAAGCATGGTCTGGTTTCACTGCATTGCGCGCTCCCCCCGTCTTTTCCCCTCCCCCAGTCCCCCGTTTCCTTCCACCTTCCCTCAGTTACCTACCAGCCACAATCCTTTTCCTTTGGGGATATCCAGGTGAACATACACATTCCCTTCCTGAAAATCCCATCCCCATCCACATTCACCTCCCTGACCTCCTCCTTCCCACCTCCAGGGTCCTTGTCTGCCTCCTGGTCCCCACTAACCGCCCTCGCCTTCCCTTCTATTGCTACCGTCGAACCCTCACCCTCCTGCCTCACTCTACCCTCGGTCATTCTCACCCTTTCTCCATACCATGCCCACCCTTAGTTTGTTCCCCAGGAGGCAGATATAGACTTATCTGACCCCTCCTGTACATGTTCACCTGCACATCTCTCCCTCGCACCCCTTCCCCCCCTTTCCCCCCTCCACATCCCTTCCCCCCTTTGCACCTCTTCCCACCTCACACTCCTTCCCCCCGGAACCCCTACCCTGCTCCCCAGTTCTCCCACCTCCCTGCCAGACTGCACTCTCACCCCCACTTAGTCCCTTCCCCTCCCTGACTCCTTCCTTCACCTTACCTCTTCTGCTACCCTTAGTAACTCCTCCTCCCGACTCCTTCCTCCAGCTTTACCTCTTCCTCCAGGCTCACTTCTTCCTCCACCCTTACTCCCTCCCCACTCCGCACTCCTTCCCTTATACCTTCCACCCTCCTTATACCTTACTCCCCAGTTGCTGTCCTTTCCCCCATTAACACCTCCACCCACATTCTCCCTCCCTCCAACCTCACCCCCCGACACCTTCATCTCCCCTCCCAATCTCACCCTCCGACACCTTCATTCCCCCCTCCCAAACTCACCCCCCGACACCTTCATTTCCCCTCCCAACCTCACCCCATCATGACACCTTCATTCCCCCTCCCAACCTCACCCCCCAACACCTCTTCCTCTCCCACCCGCTCGACCATTATCCATTGTGGGTATAAATGGTGACTTTCCAACTGCTGTGCACTGCTTCACAGCAGAGCCATGTCCATGAGAATCCACCCAGCGTGCCATGGACATCCCTCCAGTATGTCGTTGGTGTCGGGCTCCAGCATCTTCTGCTCCCCGGATGTCCGCGATGTGAGCAAGGCCCTGGAGGGTAAGTCCTGACTTCTGAGCGTCTCACTTGTCCAGATGTGTTCTGCACCGGTGTGTTTGCCCAGCAATGTGGGCGGACAATCCAGCGGGTTAGGGGGTGGGGGGGAAATGAGTCCGGCAGGCAGGGCCAATAATGATATGCTAATGTATTTCAGTGAGGTTCCCGACGTCTGATGGCGGAGAATGCGGCCCGCTATTGGAGGGCTGAGCGGACGATCGCGCCACCGAACATGCCTGACCCCGGCGAGCACGGAAAACCCCAGCCCTAAGATTAAAATGACGGATATTAACATTTTGTGTAAAAAATATTTTTCCAATCATTTCAGAAATGGTCTGTTCCATACCTCCATAAATAATGGTGAAAGTAAGATTCACCTTATGTAAGAATAGCCATCCAGAAAATGAGAAATGCAAATACACTGATTAAATATTTTTAAAAAAAAATAAAGCTAGGAGTTATTGAAGATGACATCCTCCTGAACGAATACTTGTTACTTACTGGGTTTTTTTCCTTTGAGGGATTTCCCTATTGCCAAATATAATTCAAAATAAAACACGTAGCTTTTCATTATTTCAGTAACATAACTTTAATTTTCCTTGCAGTGTACAGTTGGCACTCTTAAAAGCTACAGCAAGGACTTTTAAAAGGATCAGCCCACCCCTTAACGTGACTTGCATTGTGCGATGGCTGCCGACGTTGATGTCTGGTCATCAAAGTAAATATGAGGGCCCATTTTGCTTAAAAGTTCCATAGCCGGTAAGCCAGAAAGAATGAATGCCTCGTCAACATCCAGTCCCCAGGAACGAATTGTCTTCAAAGCTTTTACTCCAACAGCTGAACCGCCGTTTTTTACGATCAAGTATATTCGGATTGGGCAATTCAAACGTTCATTTTTGGCATAGAACTTTTTCTGGAGTCTTCCGAGTGATTCCAGAAATCCTACGAGGGTGGCCTATTTGTGAAACAGGTGAATTACAACTTCAGAAACAATTTGCGTGCAACATTTCCAAAATCTGATCATACACTTCAAGTGTTGCTAATTTTATACACTGTCATTTTAGGTAATCAGCCCCAAAAGGCCATTCATCCTTTAGTTTCTATTTAGTCTCCCCCTTTTTAGGTAATCCTGAATCACATGGCGGGCGGAATCTTGTGAGGCTCCCAGGAGTGGGAAATGATGTGGGCGGGGGGCACTTCATTGAATGGGAGACAAACTGTCAGCTTCCCAATGACAGGATGAAAGTTGGTTATTAAATTGGGAGTGGATTGGGCGGATCATGCTTTCTGATGACGAGCGATGGAAACCTGTTTTTAATATATTAGCATGTCATGCATGCTCATTAAAACACAACCTTGCAAGATTAAATTATACCTTTGGAATTAAGTATGCAACAAAGGAGAAACACATGCCTTCAGTTTCACGACTGGTTAAAGGTTGTATGTAGCAGGCATTGTAATATTCTTGCTGGACTTGGAATGAGTAGGAGCTGCTTTTCTTGTATGGGGAGCTTTGGTGAACCGGGGAGAGGAAGCATTGATGCATTGAAATTGGGTGGTGGCTGTGAAAGGGGAAAGGAGCATGGCTGGCTGAGGGAGGGAGGAAATTGGCAAACCTATGAAGGCTCATGGGGGACAAAGGGAGGAAGCTGGACTCCAATCTCCACAGATGGGAGGTCAAGCATGATCGTGGGGAGATCAAAGGCAATACAGAGAAGGCCAATGGTGTGGTCCTGAGAGTCGATGGTAACAGAGGGCATATCAAGGTTGATAGAGGGAGGGTTGAGGATGACAGATGGAGTGTCAAAGGGGGCAGTTCCAGTGTGCTGGGGGGCTGATCGATGGTGATGGGGATAAGCTCTAAGGTGAATGACAGTTGGTCAAGAGGGATGGGGTTGGGTCGAGGGTTATCAAAGGCAGGGCAATGGTGATGGGACAATGTGCCAGACAGAACCATAACACCCTCATTGCATCCAGATTCCAGCTGAATGACAAGGTATAATTGCTTGTCTGGTGCCATTCAAATATGGCGAGTGGACCTTCAACCCAGTGAGGTAATGGTGGGTCCAACGACTTACTGACTGTCCCGCTGCATGATTGGCCAGGGTCCTCACTTCTGCATATCTAATTGGCTGGCTGCCGTGCGATTGCCCGTGGTCAGCCACTCTGCTATTGAGCCCGCCGTCGGGACCCTTGATGTAAGAAAAAAATTCTTCTCATTGTTTCCCATTCATAATTCCCGAAAGGGTTCTTCAAGGCTTCTTTCAATGCCAATCCAAACTGTTTTTTTAATAGGGGTATAGTAAAGCCCTAGACTGCCTCCTTACAAAATATTTCCTTTTTCTTGTAAACAAGCACTTCACCTCCACACAGTACCTTCACTAAAGCTCTTCTAGCTGAGAATGGGAGCTGACTGTGGAAAACCAGCAGACCCAGGTTGTAGGAAGGCTTCTAAATTCCTATTGCACTGCAGAATTCATTCCCTATTTTAACATACTTGCATCATTTCTGTGGCATGTATTTTTCTGCAGAAAAGATCAGCAAATCTTCTGGCATTTACCGCAAAGGAAATGCTACTGGGAACAGGGGCTACAGGTCACGAGATTTAAATTTATTTTAGGTAAAATATTTACTATATCCATTGAGCTTTTCCAGTAACATGCCTTCGACCTTTGAAAATATTACACAAAGACAAATCTTCCATAAAGTTACTTGTAGCGCAAGAATGTTCTGAAAATAGCTTTTGTAAAGACACAAAGGGGCTGAAATTCTATGGCACTTCTGAAGTGGATGTCAAGTGCAGGAGGCCCGACAGACATGGGGGTTGTGACAAGACCTAGGGATGTCAGTCTCCACTCGCGATCCCACCCTCTGTTAAATTGAGCAGAAGAGGCTGAGTTTCCGCTTGCCCTACATACGGTCCCAAATGTTAAGAGTGTGTGAGCCCTGGAGAAAGAATGGAATTTCTTTGGCCTTAAACTCTTCACTGTGCAGTTTCATTTGAGTGGCCCAAATGGGGCCCATCTGGGCACGAAGTCTGCATTCTCCAACAGTTTGCTGGTAGAACAAGAAAAACTGACAGACCAGTTAACAAGAAGCTTCCCAATGCCAATTTTCACGTTCTCCACCCAACCCTACGGGGCATCCAAGTCACCATCACTTTTGCCCACTCTGTTGAGTGGAGTGGTGCTCTGAAACCTCGGCCCTAGCTTTTTTTCTTAAATGGTTATCTTTTAAATGTGAGTTAAAGCATCTAAATAATCAACTCAAACAACTTTATCTTTTTCTCAATTACTCACTGTGGTTCATTACCTTTATGTTCTAATAATTTTTCAACAATATTTTTCAATTTAATATTTAGTATAGTACTCTTCTAAATTGCACACAAGGAATCCTGTTGGTGGTGTCTTTGATTCTTCAAGATAAAAACTAGGAATAGCACACACCTAAACTTGTTATCTCACATTCTGCTGATACAGGCAATGTTTCGTAGTGATGGCAAGGTAGTGATTTTCATTTTTTTTTGTGTATGGAAGGCACCCTGCTTACATTGAAGCACTCCAGGGGATTCCTACAATAGTAATCCTCGGGACCACCAAGCCCAGCTTCCAAATGATAGTGTCAACTATCTAAAGGAAAATAAAGCTATCAGTTCAGAGGGCACTTTTTAGCAGCATACAGCAACCGAAATAATGGCCTAGAAATTGGATCACAAATGGTCTTTAATCGTGCATGAAACGCGGGGCTTTGGAGTGGACCTTGTGGGCCCCAAGCATCATTTCTTCCGACTAGGCACTTTACAGCCTTCCGGACTGAATATTGAATTCAACAATTTTAGATCTTGAACTCCCTGCTCTATCCCCACTCCCTTTCCGTTTCTTCCTCCTCCTTTTTGTTTTTTCCAATAATTTATATAGATTTTTCTTTTCTCACCTATTTCCATTATTTTTAAATCTATACTTTTTATGCCCTTTTAGTCTTATTTCACCCCACCCCCACTAGAGCTATCTGTACCTTGCTTGTCCTGCTATCCATTCTTAATTAGCACATTCTTTTAGATAATATCACCACCTTCAACACCTCTTTGTTCCTTTGTCTGTGACATCTTTTGGTTATCTCCTCCTATCACTGGCTGCTTGTCCCTACAACCACCACCCCCCCAACTTCTCTCCCCCCCCCCCCTAAACCAGCTTATATTTCACCCCTTTCCTATTTGTACTTAGTTCTGTTGAAGGGTCATGAGGACTCGAAACGTCAACTGTACTCTTCTCCGCCGATGCTGCCAGACCTGCTGAGTTTTTCCAGGTATTTTTTATTTTTTGTTTTGGATTTCCAGCATCCGCAGTTTTTTGTTTTTATCTTTAAAATGGAATCATTATTCATATCTTATTGACACCTAGTTCAATTAGGGCTTTAGAAAGCAATGCAAATCTGGCAGGCTCTCCTATACCTCCTTTAACAAGCCAGTATTATGAAAGGGCAGACAGGTAACCTTTGACTGGTTCTGCTTGATAGGAAAGCTTGGTAGTCTCCACTTTGGGGCAGAAAACTGGCATTACTATGTCCCCTCTGCTGAAATCCTGACTCACCCCCCACTGGGCCAAATAAAATGAATAAACGTGATGAGACCATGCCATCTGCATGTGCAGCTAGTGGTGAATGAATGGTATTTGCTCTTTGTTACATTCACAGCTGTCCACAGACTTGCTATGGGTTTTTTTTGCATGTCAATTTATGTTAATTAAAGATCCATTTCAGCACAGTGTCCTCTACAGGGGACTGCGTGAAGATGGCAAGCAAAAACCTGTCTCTTCAGCCACTCAGGCTCAAGAATCCTCACTGAGGCACAAAGAGTCTGAAGTAGGAAGTGTCAGTTAAATATTTAATTCAATGCAAAATCGCGTTAAGGAAGAAAAGTAGAGAGAGGAAAGAAAGATGGGATTAAGAGAAAGATAAAAAAGAGATAAAGTAAAACAATTTAACACATATATTAAAATCTCTATTAATAATCAAAACCTGATGGCATTACACTCCACACTTATAAAAGTTTAATTTTCAGCACCAGAGGGATTGTTTGTCAATAATTAAGACTTAACACACCATTAAAAAATCACTTATGCTTGAATGGACAAGTACTAAGCTATTGTGGCTTATTTAGTGGGTACCTGGTGGTTTAGTACAGAAACTTTACATCTTTCTCAATGCCAAAACTCTCAGCAAGGTACCAGCATACTGAAGTTTGTGGAGGGGCAGGATAACTAATGAGAAACCTCCTGATTTCCTCCTTTAACTGACCAATTGCAGACACCAAAATGGAGCTGTCCATTTTAATCCATATTAAAGGTGTGCGCTGATAGTCTCAACCACTATTCCAACTGCAAATTGGAAGTTTTATGCCGAGGCGTAAAATGACGTGGGGTGACGTCGGGCATGTGTCCTGACGTCACTGCACGTCATTTAGATTTTCAGTTGAGAGGAGATTTATAGAGGTGTTCAAAATCACGAGGGCCTAGAGTAGACAGAGAGGAATTGTTTCCATTGGCAGAAGGGGGCGAGAACCAGAGGAAACTGATTTAAGGTGATTGACTAAAGAATCAATGACGGCAAGAGGAAAACCTGTTTTACACAACGAGTGGTTAGGTTCTGGAATGCACTTCCTGAAAGGGTGGGAGAGGCAGAATCAATCATGTCTTTCAAAAGGGAATTGGATAAGCTCCCGAAGAGATAAGAAAATGCAGAGCTACGGGGAAAGGGTGAGGGGGAGGGACTAGATAAACTGCATCTGCAGGATGCCAGCACAGGCTTGATGTGCCAAATTGCCTCACTCAGCTGCGCACCTGCCGAACTGTAAAAGGCTTGCTCAGGCCAATAATTAACTAATTAAGGCCAACCTGGAGACTGGCGGGCAAGCGAAGAGCCCAGGTGATTCTGTCACATGAGGGGACATGTCTTAAATTTTTTTTTCTTTATTAAAATTTTTAAAACTTTAAAACTTATTTCCCTGAAGCACAGAGGTGCCTCATGGAGATTTCTGCACTCTTTCACGCGCATGCGCGAGAGAGCACACTCCTGACTCAGGGAACTCCCTTCCCCCCCGCCCGCAAAGGGTGCGCACAGCACTCCCGGGCGCGCGTCACACTGGGCGGGCCTTAATTGGCCCACTCACATGAAATGGCAGCGCGGACCCGATCGGAGGCGCTACTGAGGTGCGCACCTCGCACAACCCCTCCGATGGGGGGAAGATTCTCTCCAATACATTTATTTAAGTTATGTTTCTCTATCAAATGCCTGACTGTGGGTAATGGAATGATGCTTGCCAAGTTGAAGAGCGCACATCACGAGTCTTGGACCTCTTAAATGTATGTAGGTGTTGGAGGCTCTGCAAAAGCCGTTTTTATATATTCTGACAAATGTGACAGCATTTTTCCCCATGTATTACTATTTTTGGGGAACTCTGCCATTTTCTTTGTTTGATGGCATTGCATTTCTTCAATATTCTTAGTTTATTGCAGGTATTTAAATTGCATCATCCAAATTTATAGAATCATAGGCTGGTTTCAGCATAGAGTGAGGCAATTTGGCATATCAGGCCTGTGCTGGCTTTCTGCAAGTGCAGGTTATCTAGTCCCATTCCCTCATTCTTTCCCTGTAGCTCTGCATTTTCTTTTCTCTTCGGGAGCTTATGCAATTCCCATTTGAAAGAAATGATTGATTCTGCCTCTCCCACCCTTTCAGGCAGTGCATTCCAGAACCTAACCACTTGTGTAAAAAAAGGTTTTCCTCTTGCCATCATTGATTCTTTAGTCAATCACCTTAAATCAGTTTCCTCTGGTTCTCGCCCCCTTCGGCCAATGGAAACAATTTTTCTCTGTCTACTCTAGGCCCTCGTGATTTTGAACACCTCTACGAATCTCCTCTCAATCTTCTCCTCACTAAGGTGAACAAATCCAGCTTCTCCAATCTATCCAAGTAACTAAAGTGATCATCCCTGGAACAATTCTTGTAAATCTTTTCTGCATTCTCTGTCATGACTCACTGGGGATAGTGCGCTGTAATATCAAGCCCCACTGCTCCCTGAGCCACGACAAATGTGAAAAGTTTGATCAAACCACCAGATTGCCCCAATTCTACCAAACTGTTTAATTTAGGTTAACAGGATACGAGCACTAGGTTTGTAAACTTAATAAGTAAATAACTATTTATTGAACAAACTGTCATTAACTAGTGGCAAAAGAAAGAAATATGAACTGCTAATTTCTAACTCTATAACCTAAACTTTATCCCTTCTTAAATCCCTATACACACACACATACAAGACACAAAAGACACACAAAAACATGGATTTTAAGGATGGGATAAAACAATTCAATAGCACCAATTCCGGAGTACAGGATTCGATGGGTTAATTTTGATCGATGTTTTCCAAATTCCATTGAGTTCTTGTTGATGACACGAGGTGGTCTTCCAGCACTTTCAGTATTTAGTTCACTGGTTGAGCATTTGCCTTTCAATGTCTCCAACAGTGATTTTCCCCTTTGCCTCTTGACAGGGGTTTTTAGAGAGACAGAGCAGGTCATAGAGATATGAGGAGAAAAAACCAGCTAGCTATTGTTGTGGAATTACTGGAATCTTCCACACACATGAGCAAGAGGTTTTAGGTACTTTTCCTTTCAGGCTAGGAGCTATTCTCTTGCACTGCTCTCACACAAAACCTGGTCACCTGGTCAGCAGCCAATTAAAATGTTGTTGCCAGGCAGCTCCCTTGGTCCAGGACTCCTTTCCGGCACCATCCTGCCTTTCATGACACACTGTTCCAGGATTGCAACATTATATATATATCTCATCCTATTCCAATGGACATGTCTTTCAAACTGTAGCCATTGTCATTTTAATCCACGGTCCAACAGAAAATAAAAAGATTTGTTCTTTCCAACAGTCCAACAGAAATAAAAAGAGGTGTTCTTTACACCTTTCTAACACCTTCACATCCTTTTGAAAGTGTGGTGCCCAGAATCAGACAGAATACTCCAGTTGAAGCTGAATCAGTGTTTTATAAAGGTTCTTCATAACTTCCTTTCTTTTGCCTGTATTTATAAAGCCCTGGATCCTGTATGCTGTGTTAACCACTTTCTCAACCTGCCTGGCAACCTTCAATGATTTGTGCACAGATACCTCTTGGTCTCTCTGCTCCTGCACCCCATTTAGTATTATATCCTTTGGTTTATATTGCCTCTCCGCGTTCTTACTGCCAAAATATATCACTTCACATTTCTCTGCATTAAATTTAATCTGCCACAGGTGCACCCATTTTGTTTACATCCTCTTGACGTCTATCACTAATCTTTCTCACAGTTCACAATACTTCCAAGTTTTGTCACCTGCAAATTTTGAAATTATGCCCTGTGCACCCTAGTCTAGCTCATTAATATATATCAAGAAAAGCAGTGGTCCTGATACTGACTTCTGGCCCAAATGTGTACCTTCCTCTAATCCAAAAAACAATCTTTCACCACTCCATCGGTTTCCTCTCACTCAGCCAATTTTGATCCCACGCTGCCAGTATGCCTTTTATTCCACGGGCTTCAAGTTTTCTGGCAAGACTTTTATTTGGTACTTTATCAAATGTCAACTCATGACCTCCATCCAGCTCCACACCCCATCACACATCCCCTGCCCCTTACCTCATACCCACATACCTGCCTCGCAGCCACTCACCCAATTTCCACAATGGACAGTTCTCAGAAGCCATGCAGGGATGACAAAAAAATTTCTAACAATCTAATAGAGCTCTCACTCATACACACCTGATAAAGAAAAAATCCTCATTCGAGAAACCCATTCAAAGATTTTAAATCCACTCAAGTGGGCAATCTGTTATAAAAAAAAACAAACCTTTCAATAACTAGATCAGCAACAGCTAATCCTTTAATAACATAGGAACAAGGAGCAGGAGTAGGCCATTCAGCCCCTCGAGCCTGCTCTGCCATTTAATGAGATCATGGCTGATCTGATAGTAACCTGAAATCTGCATCCCACCTATCCCCACTAACCTATCAGCCCTTTGCTTAACCTATCCACCTCTGCCTTAAAAATATTCAAAGACTCTGCTTCCACCACATTTTCAGGAAGAGAGTTCCAAAGACTCATGACCTTCCGAGTGAAAAAATTTTGCCTCATCTCTGTTTTAAATGGGCGGGCCCTTATTTTTAAACAGTGACCCCTAGGTCTAGTTTTTCCACAAGAGGAAACATCCTCTCCACATCTACCCTGTCAGGACCCCTCAGGATCTTATATGTTTCAATCAAGTCTTCTCTTACTCTTCTAAACTCCAGCAGGTACAAGCCTAGTCTGCCCAATCTTTCCTTATAAGACAACCCACCCATTCCAGGTATTGGTCTGGTAAACCTTCTCCGAACTGCTTCCAACACATTTACATCCTTCCTTAAATAAGGTGACCAATACCGTACAGAGTACTCCAAATGTGGTCTCACTAGTGCCCTGTACAACTGAAGCATAACCTCCCTACTTTTGTATTCAATTCCCCTCACAAGTAATGATAACATTCTATTAGCTTTCCTAATTACTTGCTGTACGTGCATACTAGCCTTTTGTGATTCATGCACTCAGACACTCAAATCCCTCTGCACCTCAGAGCTCTGCAATCTCTCACCATTTAGATAATATGTTTCTCTTTTATTCTTCCTGCCAAGATGTTCAATTTCATATTTTCACACATTGTACTCCATTTGTCAGACCTTTGCTCATTCACTTAAGTTAGTTATCTTTTGTACCCTCCTTATGTCCTCTTCACAACTTACTTTCCTCCCTCTCTTTGTGTCATCAGCAAATTTGACAATGACCTCTTCAATCCCTTCATCCAAGTCATTTATATAAGTTGTAAACAGTTGAGGTTCCAGCACTGATCCCTGTGGCACAGCACTCATTACATCTTACGCACCTGAAAAAGACCCATTTATGCCAAATATCTGCTTCCTGTTAGCTAGTTAATCTTCTATCCATGCCAGTATGTTACCCTCTGCACCATGAGCTCTTATTTTCCGCAATAACCTTTGATGTGGCACTTTATCAAATGCCTTCTGGAAATCTAACTACAGTACATTCACTGTTTCCCCTTTATCCACAGCACGTTACTTCCTCAAAGAATTCCAATAAGTTGGTTAAACATGATTTCCCTTTCACAAAACCTCTTTAAACTGTCAATCAAAATGTAAACTCAGCATCCCCACTGAGATAAGTGCTTTTGTAGCTTTTGAAATTCAGCCAAACATTCACGATGACCTCAGCGGTAATAACAACCCTTGGGAAATGTCAACAATGAACTCTGTTGAGACTGCAGGAACAGATGGTAATTTTTTTTTAGATGTCCTGTCAATCAATGCACACCAGCAGCTGCTTTTTTTTTTAACTCTCAGACAGATTCAGCTGTGGAATTTTATGGTCCCTCACCAGTGGGTTTTGAAGGTGGTGGGGGCTTGTAAAATCCAGACCATCAGAGCTGGGTGCTGGGTGTTGCTGGTGTATGGCAGAGGAAGGGGAATCTGGGAAGAACTGAGGTGGGTGGTGGGGGGAGGGGCTGCACTTCAAGATTATGGTTTTTAGCCACGCATTGGGCGATGTATTGCTTTCTTTAAAACATTTTTATTCTCATTATAGTTTTACCTTTTTCTGATATTTCACTTTCAGGCATAAACCTTGCAGAGATGTGCAGTTTTCCTGGGCAGGCACAGCCTGCATGTTGGGGATGGAACCCGCCCTGGGCTATGGTCGCTCCTCCCGGCTGCTTGCTGAGCTCCTCATCATTACTGATGGTGAACCGCAGGTGGTGGAGACTGATGCGGACCTTCTTGTTGTCTCCAGCCACATTGCCGGCCAGCTCCCAGATCTCAGTAATCAGGTACTCAAGAACAGCGGCCAAGTAGGTAGTGGCTGTTAGGAAGGGAGTTCCAAGATTTTGACTCAGCGACAGTAAAGGAATAGTGAGTCAGGATGGTGTGTGGCTTGGAGAAGAGCTTGCGGGTGGTATTGTTTCAATCCATCCATCTGCTGTCCTTGTCCTTCTAAGCGGTAGAGGTCGCAGGTTTGGAAGATGCTGTCATGGAGCCTTGCTGAAGGTGAATCGCTAGCTTTCTTAATTCATTATATACTTTTAAATTTAATTCCATTGCACTGTTACTTCTCAATAGGTGCCACATTGACCTTCTTACTTACATTGTTGACTCTTTCTTTAATGAGCCACCTCCCCCATCCCTGGCGACGTGTCCTTTGCTTTTCCCCAGAGTTGGTGATAGCATTATTCCCTTGAATTCCCAAGTGCTTCCAATTACTAATGATCGCCTCCGAATGCAGAAGATCGCTTCCACATCCTTGACAAGCTGCACAAACCTTGAATTCTGTAGGATGGATCTTGTTTTTAAGCGCTTCAATACTCATTACAAATGACACCATTTGAAGTCAGATCAGCAGTGATTGCTTACGAATTTTTATAAACGCTGAATCGATGTCAGGTTTTTCAGGTAGGTATGTGCATTACATTTTACTGCCTGCAGGCAGCACAGGATCAGTGAATTTATGTTAATACTAAGGCATTTATTCGATAAGTTAACTTTACTTGTTATTAATCACTTTAAATACAGCTAGACATTGGATTATATAAAAGAGGTTGTACATACTACTTTTACATGGGTAATGTGACATTAATGGTCTACAGTAACGATAATCAATTTTACATTAGTTTGTGGTGGAAATAATTATAAGTAAAACAGGTAGACCTGGCTGACCAGAGTTGGTTAAATCATTCAGTCCTGAGGCTGAGAGTTGTTTGGTGTCTGTTATAGTATTATTTGCATTATTTACATAATTCGAAAGAATTAGGAACTATTTTGTTATCCGCATGTATACATTATGTATCCAAGATACCACATCACTCACTACTGAACTACAGACTGTGTGCCGATCTAAAAATGTATCATTCCGCAGCACATGGTGAGATCTGAGAAATACATTCGATGTCAGCTCCAGTATTTGTGTCCAAAAGTGGGATTATTTCAAATTTCTGGGAGCCATAAGACATAATATGGTGACAGCAGGTGTCTGAGTAAAATCCAATCATTATAAAGGAAGTAAATGCTGAATTAGATTGAGAAAAATCAACCTAAATTCATGCCAGAGAGAGAGAAAAAAACCGAGTGAATCATGCAAAAACAAAATGGCCACAGCAATGAACATCCATCTCCAGCTCAGGGTGAGTTGGGAGGCTAATGATGTGGTAGAGGCATTTGAGAAGTTTAAACTGAAGTGCAGATTGACATTCAGTAGTTTTCTAAAAGGCACTGGCGAAGAGGAAAGGGTCAGCAACATTCTTTTGTGGACATGAAAGGTTTAGATCTTTTCAACAGCTGGGAGATGAGCGAGGACAACAGCAAAAATCCAAGTAAATGTCTTGAGAAGTTTAGCACACATCTCCAGCCAGAGTCAAACCATCAGATCCGCTGATATGAATTTCAAAGCCTGAGGCAGGAACCAATGAGCCAATGTTGAAGATTTCTTAACGATGTTGAGAAATGTAGCCAGCAAGTGTAAATTCAGAGAAACAGATGGAAGGCTGGTGGATCAGCTAATCTTGGGCTCTGCACACCCTAATGTACACAAATATGTGCTCGAAGAGGACAAACTCACAATATCACAGACTGTTGACAGTGCCAGAGCACATGAAGCCACAGTTTGACAGATGAAGATGCTGACCACCCGAACAGCCAGCCTTCAGTTAAGTCAAGAGAAAGTCAGTAGGGTTGATGCAGTGATACAGCAATAGAAGAATGCACACCAGACAGAGAGATGTTCAAGACTTGTGGACAACTACATAAGTTCACAGACAGAAGCACATGTCTTGCATATGGATCAAACTGCAGAGCTTGTGGAAAGACCAGTCACTGGGAAAATATGTGCAGAGCAAAGAAAGAAGGTGGTAAAGGAGGCAGAGCAACAGGGTAAATGAGAAGGAAAAGAAACCAAAGCACCCATACCCTAGAAGGTGATGATGGCTCGTAGGATGTTGTAACTGGGGGGTACCCCAAAATATACTGGGGAACCACCCACCCCTCCCCGGGCACCCCAAAATATACTGGGGAACCACCCACCCTTCCCCAGGCACCCCAAAATATACTGGGGAACCACCCACCCCTCCCCGGGCACCCCAAAATATACTGGGGAACCACCCACCCTTCCCCAGGCACCCCAAAATATACTGGGGAACCACCCACCCCTCCCCGGGCACCCCAAAATATACTGGGAGACCACCCACCCCTCCCCGGGCAACCCAAAATATACTGGGGAACCACCCACTCCTCCCTGGGCACCCCAAAATATACTGGGGAACCACCCGCCCCTCCCCGGGCACCCCAAAATATACTGGGGAACCACCCGCCCCTCCCCGGGCACCCCAAAATATACTGGGGAACCACTCACCCCTCCCTGGGCACCCCAAAATATACTGGGGAACCACCCACCCCTCCCTGGGCACCCCAAAATATACTGGGAGACCACCCACCCATCCCCGGGCACCCCAAAATATACTGGGGAACCACCCACCCCTTCCCAGGCACTCCAAAATATACTGGGAGACCACCCACCCCTCCCTAGGCACCCCAAAATATACTGGGGAAACACCCACCCCTCCCCGGGCACCCCAAAATATACTGGGAGACCACCCACCCCTCCCCGGAAGTCCCTACATAAGGATTGCATGGCAATCACCCGGGAAGTTCAGACTCCTTTTGGGTAATTGCCTTGCACTGGGAACCATTCGATAGTACGAAAATCACACTGATTTCTGCTATTACTGTCTTGCAGTGATAGTTACCCAGAAAAAGTTAGAAGTCCCTGACCCTCCACGGGACTCCCTCCACACCCCTGACCCCTTACAGAACCCCTTGACTGCCCCCCGACTCACCAGTAGGTTCCCTGTGACTACAGCTTCATTTACAGGTAAGTAAGTAGGAGCGGAGTGGCAGTTCGACTCTGATTGCCACTCCATGGAAGTTACGAGACGATGAGTTTGAGGAGACAAGAGATGTAGGGACCACACAACTGCATGAAAGATCTGGATGTGGCAGTCCCCAGAAAAAGAAATTCACCAACCATTCAGATCAAGAGGTGGGTGAGAAATAAGCAGCAATAAATCTGAAGGTAAAGATTGATAAAGGAGCACGAGTAACATCATCCCTGTTCAGACAATAGCAAAAGATCTTTCCTGAAAATTTGAAAGAAAAAGGTTTTCCAAAGAAAGATGCTCTGAATCCAAGCATGTTAACAACATACAGGGGAACTAAGACTCGACAGCTAGGAACAACCCAAACCAGAGGGACACACAAAGAAAAAGATGTTAACTGTATGCTCTACGTCATTGAGATAGATGGTTCTGCTGTCTTGGAGTTGAGCAGTTGCAAAGAGCTGCAGCTGATCTCAGTAAACTATGAAATGAAGGAAGTGTCACTGAAGGTTGAAGGTAGAACATCCATTGAAAACCGCCCTCCAAGGTCTGGCCCAAAAGTACCCAGAGTGTTTTGATGAGACCGTTCGATACTTTGAAGACTTTGAGTACCACATTACCATTGATCTAGAGAAGAAACCAATAATTCATTGGGTAAATTCCTTCATTGTATGAGAGAAGCCAAATGGATGGCTATGAACTTACCTGGATCTCAAAGATCTTAATCGGGCAATAAAGAGGAACGATTACCCTACTCCTACACTAGAAGAAATCATGCCTGTACAGGCAGAGGCAAAAGTTTTCAGCAAGCTTGAAGCCAGAAATGGCTACTACAATGTGAAGATATATGAGGGAGCTTTGCTGTTAATGACATTCAACACACCCTTTGGACGGTACCAAATTCTTGCATCTACCTTTTGGCCTTAAAGTGAGCCAGAATGTGTTTCAGCAGAAAGTAATGTTACAACGTGGCTGATGATGTGTGCCAGGTGGACCAAATCCATGAGGGAAACTTGGTTGCGCTATCACAACAGTTTTACCATTTGTATTTATTACGAGATACATGCACTGAATTCAGAGGCACTAAGTCCACCAAGACATTTGGAGATTTTTAAAAAATATATATTTATTAACAAAATAAAAGGTGTCAAGCACATACATAAGACTACAATTACTTCTACAATAACTCCTAAAATTCCTAATTAACCTGATTCCCAGTTACACTCCCTTTAAGGCAATGGTCCGAAATAGATTTTAGATTTAAAACACACTCAACAAGTTAACACAATACCCTGGACAGTGGTCTTCCAAATGACTTTTCTCCAGCTTCAGTTCTGTTAGGTAGCAGACTTATGCACAAATGCTGGAGGCTTCATTAAGGCTATTTCACACTCTCCTGTTAGATCTTACATGGCCTTCTCCTGACACACAGCCTTTCATTCTCCTTTATATATGTTTCTCTCTTTTTAATATGTAAATTCTATCATTCCATACATCTTTGAAATCGTATCTCCCTCATAATACAACAATTTCATTTTCTCACTATGTATTGTCAGTAACCTTTGGGAAAAATAAACACATTCCTTAGCTTTGCTTATCTGGCTAGTTGTAAACAGACTGAGATCCCTTTCAAATCCAAATATCCCTTCATTTATCGAAAAATGCAAAATCCCCTTCATACCTGACATGCTAAGCCAGCATCAATATTTACTTGTTAGCATGTCAAGCACCTAGCTTCTTTTGATGATTTAAACTTGCAGTCTACTTGACTCCAAATGTAAGTAAATCACACAGACAGACCCAACTATACTTACCCCCATAAACCTACTTCACGATAAATCAGAAAAATATTATGAAAATTATTATAGTTTCATGACAGTGGACGAGACCTACAAGGAATGCAAAGCAGTGATTGGCATAGCTGATGATATCCAGGTCTATGGTGGGGCTGAAAAAGACCATGACCACCATCTACATGAAGCCATGGAGAGAACCAGGAAAGCTGGATGAAGCTAAATGCAGACAAATGTATTGTGAAGGTGACAGATTGCCAATTCTTTGGAATGGTTTGCACATCTGGCATGGTCAAGCTAAGTTCCAAAAAAGTCACAGCTATCTCTGAGATGGAAGCTCCGAAAGAGAAGAGCGGAGAAGTATCCTTGGCTTGATCCAGTACATGAATTCTTTCATACCTCACATGTCAGAACAAACATCAAACCTATAAGAACTAATGAAAGAAGATGATGAGTGCCAGTGGTCAGAGTCAAAAGAGAGGAGCTTCAGCTGTGATAAGGTCCACGATTGGCAGGAAGTGGGCCCTGGGCTGCAGTGCTGCTGGTGGATGCAGTGCCCAGCTACGATGGGGGGCTGAGGTCAGGCATTGCCAGGATGTTGGCGCAACCTCTCAAAGGATCCAAAACCGGCCTACGTAACCTTGAGCCAGCACCATCCGGAGCATGTGTGTGCTGCAGGGGTTGTGCGGTTCCCAAGGTGACTGGGCAAGATAGCAGCCTCATTATCTTGGCGAGCGCTATACTAAGGAAGCACTGTCTTTTTTTATTAATCTCCCCCGTTTCCATGCTCCGATGATTCTCAATGTTCCTGGGTATTTGTTATGTAGTGTTGGAGGAATTTCTGGAGTAGTGTGTCAATCAGGCAGCAGCTGAAATGCAGCAAAGTACACTGGAGGAGGCAGAGCACTAAATACAGCACTAAAACCTGCAGTCACATGAGCCCAGAGTGCAACGTAAGCAGGTCAGGTGACAGGTCTGCTGAAGAAGAAAAGAAGGGTGTGGCACAGTTAATAAAGAATACTAAGAAGGCTGGATCCAGAAGCAAAGCTGTAAAGGATCTGAAGAAGTGCGCTATTTGGTGAAGATTATGCACATGGAGTTAAGCTGTTGACAGATGAGAGTTAATGTCTAACTCCTCAAAGAAAAGAAGTTGGAATCTTAAACTGAGGACATTCAGGGTTTCGAAATACCTCGTGGCTGGAATTCGTACCATATATGTTAAGTGGACTGCCTGATAAATCCATGAGATCTATCGTTGTTGTAACAGCTATCTAATGCTTAATTCATAGTTGGTATTGACCACAATTTGACTGTTAATTTATGTTTACTTTACGTTGATTTTGGTTTGATTGTTAAAAAGTTAGAAAAAAATGAAATCTCATCCATTGGTTTTCTCATTGGGGTTGTTAAGTAAATTAGGTTCTTTTAATTTGTTGGTCTCCATGGGGATCAGAACACAGCAAACTCAAGGAAGTAATATGCAAGGAGACAAATCTGTCATATTACAACAGAGAGAAACCTATCACTATGCAAGTAGGACTACAAAAGGACTAGGAGCGGCCCTAGTCCAAGACTGAAAGCTGATAGCATTAGCATCCAAAGTCCTAACATCAGCTGAGACCAGATATGCCAACAAAGAGGGAGAACCTTTGGTAGTCATGTATGGATGTGAGAAACCCCATCGTATGTGTAAGGGAGAAGCTTCATAGTGGATAGTGGTTACCATCAACTAGAGCAGATCTAGAAGAAAAATCTGTGTGGAGCACCAGCAATACTGCAAATGTTACTCTTGAAGCTTCAGAGTTATGATTTCACTCTGAAATACAAGCCAGGAAGGGAAATGGTGCTAACAGATGTCCTATCTCTTTTGTCGCTGCACGAGATAAAAGATCTAGGCATATAGATCCATCACCCAGTGAACGTAACATCACCGAAATGGAGTCAAATTAGCAAACATGGAAAGTTATAGATCTTCTCCCAGCAAATGATCCAGGGATGGCTTGATGAAGTGCAGCAAACACAGCAAGCAATACGCCAGTATTGGTCAATCACAGATGACATCTCAGTAGAAGATGGCCTTCTGCTGGCTAGTTCCAGAATTATTGTACCCAAAACAATGCAGACAGAAC
Source organism: Cetorhinus maximus (assembly GCF_964194155.1). Classification (NCBI taxonomy): domain Eukaryota; kingdom Metazoa; phylum Chordata; class Chondrichthyes; order Lamniformes; family Cetorhinidae; genus Cetorhinus; species Cetorhinus maximus. The sequence continues at coordinate 11,793,769 of NC_135883.1, read as the reverse complement.
TTCTCCAGAGGATATATGAAGACCAGAGGGAATGGAGAAGTGTAAGCTCAGAGACAGATCAGTTGTGTACTGGATAGGCATCTACAAAGACATGAAAAGAATAGTATCAACATGCAGTATATGCCAGAAGTATAGAAATTGACAGCAGAAATAAGAGATAATAGCTCCTGGAGTACTACCCACACCATGGCATACTGTGAGAGCATGTCACAGTAGCAGACTAATGCTCAAAAGCCCCTTTTATCAGAAAGGTGAAAGATTTGAGAGCTACAACAATCATCTCAGCAGTACAAGCTATGTTTTCTGAGCAAGGGATATCTGAAAGAATAATATGCAATAATGGAACCCAATTCACCTCCAGAGGGTTTAAGGATTTTGCTGAACAGTATGGGTTCAACATTATCAGCTCATCACCGCATTACCCAAAGGTACATGGTTTTATAGAAAGACATGTCCAGATGGTCAAGGGACCATCAACCCTCATGAAATACCAAGAAGCAAAGGAAGACCCAAACCTTGCCTTATTGTTACCCCAATCTATATCTCTCAAGGCTGACATGAAATCACCTGCAGAGTTACTCAATGACAGAAAGTATAAGACTACTCTGCCAAGCAAAATACATCCTCCAAATGATCAGGAGGAAGTAAGACACCAACTCACTGATGCACAGGAAGAAAGAATTCAACACTTCAACTAGCATGCTAAACTCTTGCCTGAGTTGTTGAGAGGACAGACTGTACATGTATAGGACCCTATCCTGAGAACCTGTAGCCCAGCAAAAGTTGTTGGTGAAGCAGAGATTCCGAAGGCTTACATTATTGAGACCAAAACTGTTAAGGAAATGAGAAGAAATCTGAGCAGGAAAAGCAGAAAACATTATCAACAACACCAGCAACATCACTAACAAGCAAAACAACACCAACAACAGGCGGTGAGACATTAACAACTTCATCCACAACATCAGAAAGAGCAAGCGCAACTCCTACAACACCAGGAGCAACACACATAATCTTGGCAGTGCATCACTGAGAATGATGATAACCAAATCCACAAGATGGAGACACAACTTCCTACCAGCTAATCGATACCTTGAAAAATGTTTTTGGGAAAAGAAAACAAGCAATAAAAAAACCATTAAGGTGTTCAGTTTAATCATGAAAGTCAATTGTTAATTTTCTTTAGTTTAGACATAGTATAAAAAAACTTAATGATTGGAACACATATTCATATAAAGAGACATTATATTTTCTTAAAGAAAGAGGATGTTATATTATTCGCACAAAGATTTACGAACAGTATTGTTACGTAAATGCATACATAAGTATCCAGGATGCCACATCACTCACAAATGCACTACAGCCTGTGTACTGAACTAACAATGTATCATTCCGCAGCATGTGAAGTGATTTGAGAAAAATACATTCAAAGTCAGCTCCAGCATTTGTATTTAAAAGTGTGACTATTACAAATTTCTGGGAACCACAAGACATAACAATATTTTGTAACAAACGTGTAGTTGAGATACCAGACATTCCAGCTCCAAGTACACTCAAGAGTTTTAATAATCAGTGTCTGTTTCCATGACCAGACAAAACACTTTCAATTCCACAATCAGGTTTCTTAGAAAGAATCTAGAAATGCTGAAAAGGCAAGTTGGAGGCTGCAACTATTGAGAAGGTTGCCAGGACGGACGTCCTTGTCTCCAGAGATGAGCGGAGGAGGTCACCGAGAGGGCATGGGAGGAGGTGGCAGCCCTGGTTAGCAGTCAGGATGTGGTGCGGCGTACATGGGTGCAGTGCTGGAAGCGCTTCAATGCCCTGCTGCGCTCAGGAAGGGTAAGTACTATGTTGGCATGGGTCAGTGTGCAGAAGTGTTAAGGTCTGGCAGTCCTCGCGTGGACCTCAGGGGTGCTAGAGTCTGAGTGCCAACTGTAAATCATGCCGGAGTTGGCCAATGGGGTGAGCTCTGGCTGCTTGGACTGAGTGCCTTGTGGCTCGATAGCCACAACTCGGATGTGCCCTGTGAGGCGTTCCACAGCTGGGGTTGGCCAGGCTGCAGTGGCGCTGCAGGTAGAGAATGGACTAATCAATACTCCTTTGTCCTTTCAGGAGAAGGCAAGCCATAACCAAACCAAGAGTACAGGCACGTACAGGCGGAGGCCCACCCAACCTGCTGATGCTCTCCTGGTCAAGCAAGATGCCCTGGAGCTGGTGAGCTGGTACGCTCCCCGTGCAACCGGGCGTGGAGAGGCGGGGGTGCCAGGCGCAGCGCACAGAGGTGAGAATCTCGGATTACGCAACCATTCTTTGTATTCAAATGAAAGGGTCCTTTCAGACATCCAGGATGGAGGCGTCAGCCCTGGCATGTGACTGAAGCTGATCTTTGGTTGCCTAGCTGAAGGAGCATTGGATCAAGGCATCCCTGGTGTCCCTGCCTCCCTGGAGGTTACTGAGGTCTGTCTCCATGCCCTCAGCATTCTCCTCACCATGTTCATTTTTGGACTCACCACTGGACTCATCATCTGTGGCCTGTGCAGCTGTGCCAAGATCCTCTTCCTCCAGTGGGTCCCCCCTTGCTAGTGCCAGATTGTGGAGAATGCAGCATGCAGCCATGATCAGTGACACTTGCGCTGCGGGGTACTGTAATACACCCCCTGAATGGTCCAGGCATCAGAAGCGCATGTTGAGAAGACTTATGATCCTCTCTACCACCACCCTTGTGAAGGCATGACTCATATTGTAACGCTTCTCTGCCTCTGTTCTTGGGTGACGGAGAGGCATCATGAACCACCTCTTCAATGGATAGCCCTTGTCACCCAGCAGCCATCCATCCAATTGGGCTGGAGCACTGAAGAGTCTCAGCACCTGGGAGTGTCTGAGGATGTAAGTGTCATGGGACCTGCCTTGCACAGACTTGTAGAATCTGCATCCAGTGGTCACACACTATCTGCACGTTCATGGAGTGGAAGCCCTTCTTGTTGATGAAGGCACCGGGCTCACCCGCTGGCGCCTCGATGGCCACATGTGTGCAGTCTTTTGCACCATGGACGTGGGGTAACCCAGCAATCGCTGCAAAGCCTCTGGCTCGCTCCACTTGGCTGACCTCGTCCATACGGTAAAGAATAAAGGTCAGTACCCGCATGAACAGAGCTTCTGTCACCAGCTTAATGCTATTGTGGACAGCTAATTGGGAGACTCCACAAAGATCCCCCACTGACCCCCTGGAAAGAGCTGGAGGCATAGAAGTTGAGGGCCACTGTGACCTTCAGAGCCACTGGCATGGGGTGTCCACCCACACAGTTGGAGCTGATCTCAGGCCCAATCATCTGGCAAATGAAGGTCACAGTCTCCCCGGAGAGATGGAGCCTCCTTCGGCATTGCACCTCGGACATATTGAGGTAGCTGCATCATCGTCTGTAAACACTGGCAGCAGGATAATGGTGTCTTCTGTGATTCCTTCCGCCTTGGACTTCCAGCTGGCCCTGTGCCCCTTGTGCCTGCGCCTCTCCTCCCACAGGTCCTTCCCCTGGAAGCTGCATTGGGACACCTGGCTTCCTCTCCCTTCTGCCCCTCTCATCCTCCTCAGAGGAGGTGCCACTGACGGAGACCGCAATCCCCATTACCAGGGTAAGGGAAGGCTGTCTGATACCTGGAAGGGTCCACACGTTCTGAATCCTCCGAGGGCCTTGGAGACAGCAATGAGTCCTGAAATGAAGCCTGGAAATGCTAAGAATGAAGCCCCGAACAGAGATGAAGCTGCCAAGAACCAATAAGAAACCAGCTGCAAACTATCTTCAAACCTATTCACACTGGCATTGCTGCTGTTTATCCCGCCCTTGGATGAGGTTTGTGAAAATGTCAGCTGGTCGCCTGCCTGTTTTGCCCGTGCGATGAGCAGAAAATCGCACGGGCAACGAAAAAGCCCATACAATGGGATTGTTAACGGCCGAAAGTGGCCTGTTAATTAATGGCGGGTGCTGGCGCGTGCCCGATGAGTGAAATATAGCGTGAGAGCACGATGACGTTGGGATGCTCTCCCGTTCGGGTCTGGCGCGCTCCTGCCTGCGGGATGAAAAATTCAGCCCATAGGTTTTCCTTTAGGACCCAAAGAACATTTTAATTTCCTCTTGCTCTATGCCAAACCCATATGTTCTAGTCTGCACTGGACTAGAGATTTGTCCAGAAGATATAAGGATGGAATTTCACCACTGGTATTTCACCACTGGAAGAATACACATAACCATGTAAGTCACAAACTGTACCGCATTCTGTGCTGCTGTGGAGATGGGGACGTGTCTTGTTCACAGCGTTAACTGCTAGTAGGTGTGAAGTAAAATTTCGGCCCACTCCACCAGTGGAAGTAGAGTGGAATATAATCCCCGTGTGCCTGGAGCTAAAGTTGAAGGACTGGTCCTAAATCATGGCAACTTCTTCAAAGGGGTAGGAACACCTGCAAAGATGCATTACCCAATCTACTGACTGATGCCAGAGAACCACCGAACCATAGGGGGGACACTGAGGATCTTCCAAAGCCAAAGAAATGCTGCCTGTTATATTGACCTTTCTCTCTTAATATGTGGATATTTTAAAGTTTTCTCCTGGGAGTTTCTGGAGCATGTCTTGATTCCTTCAATGCTGCTTAGGCCTGCACCCAACTTTTGAAAGCTCTGTTTGGTTCTTTTAAGGGCAGAGTGAATGGAATTTCACAAGGTACCATAGCAACACATCAGATAACCCCTTTATTGGTGTCGAGGTGGAAAGGAGAAGATTTATACATACACCCCACTGGAATTTAGAAGGTCAGTGTATGCAGGGTGGAATCCTGATGTAACTCCTAGGAGGGAATGACCTCCACAAGGCAGGTTTGGTGGCAGGGAAGACATGAGACGGGAGGGTGGCAGGTGGAAACCCTGTGGACAGCCTTCCTGCCCACTGCCAATTGGGGCCCTCAAAGTGGGCATCAAGGGCCTCATCCCCCCCACCACTGGTATTACCCAGTGGCAGGCTGGAGGGAGCTCACCATGCAGAAAGCAAGGCAAGCAAACCTGCGCGGCCTCCAAGGGGGTGCCTCGTTCAAAGGCACTCACTGCATGATCGCGGGACCTGGCATCGGGAAAGGGGGAAGCCATCCCCTGCCCTTGTTGCCAATCCCTGTAACACACCTCCCCTCTGTACCCAACCCCACAAACCCTCTCCTGCCATTGCTCAGCTGTGGCCTGGGTCGCTCCATGATCCATGGCCTTGCGTTGGTGTAGTAGTGGCAGCAGCCACCGCCTCCCCGGTGGCACTACCATTCAATAGGCCTGCCGGCCTCTAATTGGCTCACGGATATTGGTGGGTGTGACGCCTGCTCTCAGGGTCCTTGATCCCAGAAAAAGCTTGCTGTCGGCCTGTCAAGTGCCTGAATGGCACTTAATTTGGTGGCCTTCCCTAAAAAAGGTCATGTGGGCCTCCTGCCGACTCTCCAGCCGGAGCGTGAATCTCCCACCACCTCCATTAAATATTGTCTGCAATTTCCATCCACCCCACACCCTCCACCCCACTGAGTTCCACCTTTTCCAGACGCCAAGCCTTTCAAGTTATCACATATCTTTCCATAAGATTACATTTGTTGCAAACTTGGTTGTATATTCCTTTAATTTATGCATTATATTACATGTATAGAAGCAGAAATACAAAGGCCCAGAAACTGCTTGAAAAATAATGGTGAGCTCATGGCATCTGCCATTATTATTGAATATAAAACCCAGCAATTGATGGCAAAGAAAGGGTTACCCTCTTGCCACGAGCATCCTGTGTGTCATGAAATGGCGGAATTTGCATTATTAATATGAATTAATCTCACAACCGCTTTGGTTTGGTCGTTCATATTGTAAGGACCTTGACATTGCGAAGTGGGAGATGATGGCACAATGTTAACGTCACTGGACTAGTAATCCAGAGACTAACGCTTTGCGGATATGGGTTCAAATCCCACCATGGCAAGTGGTGGAATTAAAATGTAATTAATAAAAGCTGCTCTCAGTAATGATGACCATGAAGATTATTGTAAAAACCCAAAAATCTGCCATCCTCACATGTGACTCCAGATCCACAGAAGTGTGGTTGACTCTTTTAACTGCCCTTTGAAATAGCAGAGCAAGCCATTCAGTTCAAGGGCAGTTAGGGATGGGCAATAGATGGCCTTACCAGCAATGTCCATCTTGTGTGAAAGAATAGATTTAAAAAAATGTTCCTGACATGCCACTCAATCTTGAAGGCCCAGAAAGAAAACAATGGAACTGTGAAATCTCATTCCTGGAAGCAATAATTTAAATTTTAAATCAGAATCACAGTCGGCTTTTAGTTTGGAGGTGCATTCCATTCAGGACTGCTGTTTTGAGGTCGTCAAATAAACACCTTTAAATCTTTTCCTGTTGGTTTCCCAATCATAGCCAGCCATGGTATCTTGAGTAATGCCATATGAAATAATCAGGTTTGCACATTTTAAAATAATGCTCCTGTATCTATAGGAATTAATGTATAACAGAGCAAAGGAATATTTGAGTTGGATGTGGGAAAGAGCGTGGTTAGTTTACTAACCAATGGAGTGTTTGTTTCCATCATTGTTTATCTGATTCCAAAATGGCAGTCTTCATTTTCGAATTTAAATTCGAGTACTGTTAAATAAATTCACAGGCCAGTTCAATGCTTGACGTACAACTAATCCACGAACAAACCCTCCCCACAACAACAACTTGCACCTGTTGGGTGGAAAATTCTACAGCACAAGGCAGGTTGAGTGGGGATATGGGGGATATCATGGCAGGAAAGTACTATCACTAGGGTGGGGTTCCGATTGTGAGTTGGGAGAGGGGGCTACAAGAATATGATGGTGGTCAACATTGTAAGGTGTTGGACGTAGTTCAGTAGGTCTTATTAAGGTACTTGTAGTCTTAGGTAGCTCAACAGTGAGTATTTATTAACTACTAGAAACTATATACATAGGTATAGTTTAGGTCCAAGCTAGGAGCTGTCACCATGCTTGCTTCTACACACAGCTCTGTCCAACACAACACTGACCCCTAGCTGTGGGTCATGTGTTCTCTTACATCATTGTGTGGGTGGCACTATATTCAGTCCCACATTAATCCTTTATGTACCAGACTCTTAAACTACAGTCAGGGATGTCTGAAGGTGGACAGGGGTCTGACGGTGTAGAGGAAGGGAATCCAATGGGATTGGGGGTGGGGGGTGGGGGTGTCCGTTGGGGCACAGACAAATAGTAGGTATGGGATTGTTTATCGAATACTTTGTTAAGCCTGGACAAAACATTCCTGCTCCTCCTGGCCTACAAGCAATGCTGCAAAGACACTCATGGATTAAACCTTCTCATCTTTCATCATCAGTTGGGTTTTCCGAGCTCTAGGAAACTAGACCAACATAAGTTAAGAATGAAGTCTTGCAGCCTCAGTACAATATTTAAATGGCCATCTCACCTCCTGTAGTAGATTGGTTACCCTCCACCACCTACCCCTAAGTGCCAAGTCCTTAAAACTAAAAGTGATTGGTTTGAGGCGGGTTGGGTTCCAGTTTTAGATTTTTTGAATTTTAACTCCTGACCCCATCCCGATCTGCCCATTTCTTGGAGTTACAATTCAGCCTATAGAATCATAGACTAATACTGCACAGAAACTGGTCAATCTGTCTACCGAATTTGCACCATCTCTATCAAAGAGCAAAGCAAAAAACTGCGGATGCTGGGAATCCAAAACAAAAACAAAAATAAAAATACCTGGAAAAACTGAGCAGGTCTGACAGCATCTGCGGAGAGGAATACAGTTAACATTTCGAATCCGTATGACTCTTCAACAGAACGTTAACGAAATGTTAACTGTATTCCTCTCCGCAGATGCTGTCAGACCTGCTGAGTTTTTCCAGGTATTTTTATTTTTGTTTTTGTCTATCAAAGAGCACTCCAGTTAGTCCCAGCCTCCCAACCCTGATATTTCCCCATTTTGCTAAAATTTTCTTCTCCTTTAAGTATTTATTCAATTGTCTTTTGAAGGCAACTATTGAAACTGTATCCACTACCCTATCAGGCTGTACATTTCAATACAAAAACAGAATTACCTGGAAAAACTCAGCAGGTCTGGCAGCATCGGTGGAGAAGAAAAGAGTTGACGTTTCGAGTCCTCATGACCATTCGGCAGAACTGAAGCATAGTTAGGAGAGAGGTGAAATATAAGCTGGTCTAAGGTGGGGGGCGGGGGGAGAAAGAAGTTGAGGGTGGGGTGGTTGTGGGGACAAGCAAGCAGTGATAGGAGCAGATAATCAAAAGATGTCACAGACAAAAGGATCAAAGAGGTGTTGAAGGTGGTGATATTATCTAAGAAAAGTGCTAATTAAGAATGGATGGCAGGATACTCAAGGTACAGCTCTAGTGGGGGTGGGGTGGAAAGACTAACAAGGTATTAGTTGTAGATTTAAAAATAATGGAAATAGGTGGGAAAAGAAGAATCTATATAAATTATTGAAAAAAAAGGGGAGGGGGAAGAAACGGGGTGGCGATGGGGGGAGGGGGAGTTTAAGATCTAAAGTTGTTGAATTCAATATTCAGCCCGGAAGGCTGTAAAGTGCCTAGTCGGAAGATGAGGTGCTGTTCCTCCAGTTTGCGTTGGGCTTCACTGGTACATTTCAATGATGTGCTTGACAAGCAAGCCTATTTATTCAATCGGTGGAAATCAGCAACATGATGTATAATCCAGTTGCTTTTAAACTATCAATGAATGCCAATCTTAAATTCCAATTAATACTTAATTGGTGGCTGCTCCAGGAGTGAAGCCTATTTTCTTGAACATGCTGTGACAATAACAGCGAATGAATACTTAATATGTTGAAATTACATTCCTTTGTGCATTATTTTAAGGAGGCATTAATTTAAATGGGTTATATGACTCTGTTACAATAACATATAAATATTTTGCAAGTACAGCAGTGCTCAACCAATATTATTATGACCATGAGTAATTTCCAGCCTTAATTTTTAGTGAACTTTATTTAAATCATTACTTCACTGTGCTTTTCAATTCATGAATAGATGAACTAAAAGAAAGAACTTGCATTTATATGACACCTTTCACAGCCTTGGATTTCAAGGCACATTATAGCCAATTAATTACTTGAAGTGCAGTCAACTGTCCTAACGCAGATAGACACACAAACAATTTGTGCATAGCAAGATCCCACAAACAGCAATGAAGTAATGTTGGCTGAAGGAGAAACATTGGCCAGGGCACTGGCAGAACTCCCATTCACTTCTTCAAAAAGTGCCACGGGATCTCCTACATCCAACTGAAGGGCAGGTTGAGCTTTAGTTTAACATCTCGTCCAAAGGACATCAATAATTCCTCTGTCAGGTTATATATTGATGGGATAATGATATATACAAATTCTGAATGCAGGCAGGTAATTCAATAATCTAAGTCTTTGAGAAAATGTCCACATACATAAACGATAACCTTGAAAAAGATCTTAATATCTGAATAAAATTGTGGGACATTTATTGGTATTTAAAGCATTTAAAGAAGCACCAAACAAAAAAAAAATACCACTTGCATTTTGCCCAAATTCTCATCCATGTAATGTTTTCTCCGCCACTTATATTGTTGAATTAAGAATTTGTAAATCTAATTATCTTGAAGTGCATCACTTTTAAGTTAATTGAAGTTCAGGTTAGTTGCTTGCTTTAGACAATTCACCTTGAAAGTTTGGATCTGATATAGAGTAAATTGGCTGGACTTTATGGTTTTCTGGGCTCATTATAATCCTTCATTTTGGATATTTAAGAATATTAGGAAACAGTCTGGAAGATAATAATGAGGAAGCAGTGATGACCGTTTCATTTGTCTTCTCCTGAGCCATGGGCTTTAAATACACTAGCCCTGGTGCTCTTTTTATTCTTCTTCAAACACTATCATTGTCCTCACCACCTTCTTTAGTTGAGGGTAGACAAGCCTGAGAATTCTCAACTGTCCTCCTGACAATTCACTGTTTATGGCACATGTCTCCCCAAAGCTGATGCTGAGAATGTGATGGTCAATTAATATTTCTCCATCTGTTGACAGATTTATAGGAGAAATCAATTCGTTGGACTACAATATAATTAACTTCGCAATACAGTTAAATCCTCAATGTATGTTCAGATTTTGTAACTACTTATATCTGACTGACATTCAATTAATATTGCAGATTGCACACAACATTCTACTGAATAAATTACTTGCTACATCTGTCCTATAAGTTTTGAATTTCAAGATAAGACAGTTCAACTATTTTTTTCTCAAAATGTAAAAATAGAAAATTTACTGTCACAATGTCAGAAAAGGTTAGAGATGGGATTAAACTTGCTATGAAGAGGATTAAGTGCATTCACATTAAAGTAAACCATGGCAAAAATAATTTATGACTGACCTGTCTACTGGCCCCTTCTTTGAAGGCTGCGATGACATCCCGATACATCACAAACTACCAAATCAGGAAGCAGAAGTGATCCAGAGCTCTGAGATGACATTGTCTGGAAATAGTCTGTCTTCACTTTCCTTGCAGTTCTTTTCCTATGATAGAGCCTTTAGTTCTCATGCCCGCAGATGGTATCTGACAGCCCTAGTTAGTCCTCTTGACCTGGAAAGTGACATTCACTTTAGAGGCCATCACCTTCCATTTCCTCTTCCTCACTGTTTGATGGGACAATTTATGGTGTTTCAAATAAATTTCATGATACAATTCGAAACCTCATTCATCAGGATAACAGTTTGTGCTTTCTTGAATTTGGATTTGTAGTGATGAGCAGAATTTTACTCTACTTCCCATGGCATTTCTTCCCTTTTGCGAAGCATTTTGCTTTTAATATGAATTCAAATAAATCGTGTGCAATTACGCTATACTTTAAATACAAATGAATCCACAGCTTGAAGGATACTAGCCAGCAACAGACTGTGCTAAATAAGTTTCTCCAAAGCCAGAGTGGAAAGTAGTATTTGATTCATAAAAATCTAAAGGCAAAATCACTTTCTTGCGTTTGTGCATTAAGGTTTTTATTCCTACAATTTTGTCAAAAAATGTCTTAAAACTTAAATAGGTTTGAGCTATGGAGGATAATTTTAAATTCCTAAAAATGTGACATTCATCCCCAACCCACCACAAACGTTTCTCCTATTCTATTAATCAGATCAACAGCAATTCTACCAATTAGCTAATTCAAACATTATTAAATTTTATAAGTGTTGTGAGGAGTTGTCCACTATTTCTGTTAGAAAACACCTGGAAAATGCACGTAACAGCCTAATGCCAGTTTTGAAGAGCATATTTAGATAAACGTAAAGGAAAGCTAGTATTCACAGCATATAAGTATATTCAAAAAGAATCTAAAACAAAGACTTGCATTTATTTAGATAGTGCTTTCCTGACCTCAGGACATCCCAAAGCCCCTGACAGCCAATGAAGCAGAGCCATTGTTGTAAACGTGGCGGTCGATTTCCAAATCCCACAAACAGTAATGTGATAATGACTAGATTATCTGCTTTTGTGATGTTGATTGAGGAATAAATATTGGCCAAAACACCAGGGAGAACTCCCCTGCTCTTCGTCGAAATAGGGCCATGGGATCTTTTACGCCCAAGCAGGCAGATGCGGCCTTTGTTTAGCATCTCATCCAAAAGACAGCATCTGCGACAATGCAGCGCTCCCTCAGTACTGCACAGGCATGTTAGCCTTGATGTGTTTGTGCTCAATCCCTGGACAATGACTCAAACATGGAACCTTGCGATTCAGAGGCGAGAGTGCTAACAACTCTGCCACAGCTGGCATTCAATTAAAAAATCTAGGTTTAGGACTGGACTGGAAAAAATGCCACTAATGATCTCTGAAAGTAAAAGACACTGCAAGAGTTTATCTCAACCCAAATAAATAATCTGATACAGAAGGTATTCATGACTCACCATAAAATATGGCAGAAGGCTGAGAATCTTTCAGTACTCAGATACTGAAGCAGATTATGTCCAAATGCAGCAAGACCTGGACAATTTCCAGGCTTGGGCTGACAAGTGGCAAGTAACACTTGTGCCACACAAGTGTCAGGCAATGACCATCTCCAACAAGAGAGAATCCAACCTTCGTCCCTTGATGTTCAATGGCATTACCATCACTGAATCCCCCACTATCAACATCCGGGGGGTTACTATTGACCAGAAACTGAACTGGACTAGCCATATAAATACTGTGGCTACAAGAGCAGGTCAGAGGCTAGGAATCCTGTGACAAGTAACTCACCTCCTGACTCCCTAAAGCCTGTCCACCATCTACAAGACACAAGTCAGGAGTGTGATGGAACACTTCCCACTTGCCTGGATGAGTGCAGCTCCCACAACACTCAGGAAGCTTGATACAATCAGGACAAAACAACACGTTTGATTGGCACCACATCCACAAACACATCACCGACGCACAGTAGCAGCAGTGTGTACCATCTACAAGATGCACTGCAGGAATTCACCAAGGCTCCTTAGACAGCACCTTCCAAACCCACGCCCACTACCATCTAGAAGGACAAGGGCAGCAGATAGATGGGGAACACCACCAACTGGAAGTTCCCCTCCAAGTCACTCACTATCCTGACTTGGAAATATATTGCTGTTCCTTCACTGTCACTGGGTCAAAATCCTGGAACTCCCTTCCTAACAGCTCTGTGGGTGTACCTACACCACATGGACTGCAGTGGCTCAAGAAGGCAGCTCACCACCGCCTGCTCAAGGGCAACTAGGGATGGGCAATAAATGCTGGCCCAGCCAGTGAAGCCCACATCCTGTGAATGAATATAAAAAACTAGAGAACTCAAAGAAGTAAATGTGTTTTTTAATGATTCAAATGCCAATGACCCCCCTTGCTCAATGTATAAAGTAATGTAATAATATCTCAGATAATCCCTTTTTAAGAAGAAAGAAATCATGTCCAATGAAAAATAATTGTAACAATGAGTTAACCATTTGCAAAACACAAAATGTACTGTAAATCATCTTATCTTACTACATAAATTAAACTGTAAAGGCATAAATTTCATATATTATTTTCTGAAGGTACTGACTGGCCTCGTGGGTTAGAATCTTTTCAACACCCAGCGTAAAATTACGTTTCTTAGAATTTGGTATCAGCTTCATTCAGAGAAGCCCGGAGGACTGGTATCATTTGCAAAATGAAAATGGTACCCTAGCTAATTTGTCAGAAGTTAAAGCAAATCAAATACCGTACTCCACAACAAACCTACTTAAGCACAGAAAGTGTGGGTGTAGAGATTTCACTTGTTTGCAAAGATGGCAGGCATGGGACTCGAACCTGCCAAAATGATGCACCTTAACAATGCTCCCAATTTTCAAGCATGGGGTTCATTACTTTCTCATGTGAGAGGGAAGTAGAGGGAGGTGGAGGGGAGGGAAGGCAGGGCTTCTGATGGGGAGTCCATCTGAGGCAGGGGTGGGAGGGCATGTATGCACAGGTGTTGGAAGAATGGAGATAGGCCATGGAGAACTGTCACAGAACAGCATGGCAGGTGTCCTCGATACTGCTGTTACAAAATAGCAAAAATTGAAGGGGAAGAACATTGGACCTTGTTGCACCCTTTCTGGGAGAGGCAACAAATTTTGGAAGCACGGCCTTCCATTTCTGATCTCCCACAAATCTGTGGTGGTTGTCAAATTGGAGATAGGCACCTTTCAAGTGTTTAAGGTGCTCCCTTTAATCAAACACAAGGCATGTGAAGTTCCAACTGGCAGCACCACTGGAGATGGTGCTAAGGAAGCCTGTCACTCTCCAAGTCAAGTATGCCGTGCCTTCAGCCATTTCCTGTGTAGCATGTAATGTTGGGTAGGGAACTCGTGGAGACTTGGTGTGGCAAAAGTCTCTTAACCTACCGGCTCATTTGATGGTCTATTTACCTCCAGGTCTATTTAACGCATTTCCTTGTCACTCACCAAAGAATATTTGTACAGTTGCAAGAGGGTCCAGCGCTACTGTTATTTAAAGGGCCCGACACCCAACTAGCGGGTAAGGTGTTTAGAATAACTTCTATCATTTCAAAGTCTCTGGAAGGACTGTGGAGTGCTTGGAGGTGTTGAGGTGAGTTCCTGGATTTGCTAGGGAATATTTCAACATCCTTACAAGGAAGGAACAGAGGATTTGGTGACATGTCCACACAACAGGCATGGGATGGGGGCTGCAGCTACAGTGCCTCTGGGGCTGCAGCATGACAGGGAGACGGAGCACTGGCAGCAGAGAAGGGGAGCTCTGTGTGATGTCCTCTGCTAAGTCGGAGCTGGACTCCTCTACGTTCTTTGACAGTGACAGGAGGCTGTCTGGCAGCCAAGATATATGCACCAAAAATCTCAGTGTGCATCCTAATCAGCCTCCTCCTGTGTGCTGCCCCATCAAGGTCTTCATCTGAGGCCCCTGTCACAGAATTTGTCTGCAACCTCTCCCTCCAGTGGGCTGGAAAAAGAATTGTTGTTTTACCCAGCCTGGCTGCAGCCCACTCATGCCTGGTTTCTCACCATCCGTGAATCCCTATTCTACACTAACCATAAAAGTTCCAGCTATTTGAACTGGAGGCTCAAAGTATCAGATTAAATGACAGGGCCTCTTCATCAGTGCTGTGTTGTTTGTCTCTCTCCTTTCTCTGGGGTTCCTATGGCTGGGCAGGCAATAGTTCTTGGCTGTCTGAAAGCAGGAACTCAGAAAGGGGAAGGTTGGGGTGAGACAAGCATTGTGGATTGGGAATTATTAGGCCGATGGTCACCCTATCTGTGGCTTACACGTCATGCCAGATTACAAATTGAGGGTGTGCTGGCAGTTGAGAAGGAACATGGAGCAGAAACATCCCATCATGCACAGTGCTCTCAATGACACCAGATGCCAACGGCTGGTCCCATAATACTGAGAGTTATCTCTGCCGTAGGGCTCAGGAGATGCAGAGGCCCTCGTCTTCCACCAGTTCTGCTCTGCTCCTGGTAGTTATAGGCACTTTTAGCAGGATGCTGGTGATCGTGTAGCACTGTGTTTGGATGAGGTGCCTACCCTAGCTGAGTAACTGGAGGCATGCCGCTTCAGCAGGGGTTGAATGTGAGGCTGGTAGGTGTGTGAAGGTGAGGTAATGTATCTTGATGTTAGGTATGAGCCCTGAGTGCCAAGGATTGCTACTGGCTGAGTGATGAGTTCTGGTGCGTTGAGCAGCATTAAAGTTTGTTGGAGCAGTGGACAGATGTCATGTAAAGATGCATTTAGAGACCTTGACCAGCTATGAGAGCTCATTAAATTTTTTGTGGCCCTGGTGCCTGATGTATGGAGCCTGACTCTGTGCATTGACGTCTCTGGCCACCTGCTCCCATTCCCTTCAGAGGGTGATGCTTGATGGCCTCCTTGCCCCCTGCAGGAACACGGCTTCTCTTCTCTTGTGCACCTCCATGACTAAGGCCTCCAGGGCCATGTACATGGCCCTAGGAGCCCTCTCTCTTCCTTGGTCCTCCATTTGCTTTGCTTTTGCTTCTCTCCAAATCTCCCAGACTCTGCAGCAGCTCTCTTCTACTGACTGCTGTAAAAGGGGCTGACTGCCTTTACAAACATAAGAAATAGGAGGAGTAGACCACTCGGCCCATCGAGCCTGCTCCACCATTCAATACGATCACGACTGACCTTGGGCTTCAATTCCATTTTCCTGCCCTCTCCCCATGTCCCTTAATTCCCTAAGAGTCCAAAAATCTGTCTATCCCAACCTTAAATGTAGGGAGCACCTACAACTCTCTAGGATAGAGAATTCCGAAGTTTCACAACCAATTGAATGAAGTAATTTCTCCTCATCTCAGTGCTAAATGATTGGCCCCTTATCCTTAGACTGTGCCTTTAAGACTTTAAGTGGAGCAGGCTATCTGCACATGCTCTCTGCGCATGCTGCTCGGGCTCTGTTGAGTGCTCAGGCAGCCTGCCACTCAGGCACCGTTCAGACCAGTGCTAAAATCCATGGCAACAGGTGCAGGCAGGTTGCGAATCATGACTCCAGCCCCCCACAAATGCGCAGACCAATTTTTAGCTCAGTGTGCCTTTAATATGCCCAGAATCTGGGTCTGAACACGTGTTTTAGGATCTTTGCTTGAAATTCGTCGTCAGAGACAACGACATTTCCTAAGTTTCCAACTGGTGAGTTCCATCGGGACGTCTGCTTGGGTCTCCTCTCCTTGCCAGTTTTACACAAGTGAAGCCTGATGCCCAGTTTCGAGCAGTCTACGATTCGACATTTTTAGACATACAATCACTTTGCGATACCGATTTCATACAAATACAGTTTCTGGCATTACTCCGATTTCTCAGCCAATTTAAAAAAAAAACTGGTCTAACCCTATGAAATTAATTCCATTGGCTTTTTGATACTTTATATGTTAAAGAGCCCTTTTGCCCCAACCGGCCTCTTGCCAGGACAACATTCGACATCGGAGGAAGGGAGCATCAGCATTTGAATACCCCCTGCTTGTATGTACAGAACTATTTCAAGCTTCCCAACATCACTTCCCCATGGTAGAATGGAATTGGTGTGACATAGTGACAGAGTAGCTCGGGATAAAGTTTCTGCTTCATTCCACTCCCGAGTTGAACTGAGACTCTGACTGCTCATTTGGGTGGACAGAAAAAGTCCATGGCACATTTTTGGGAGTTTTCTCCTGTCGTTGCAGCCGACAACCACCCTTAAACCAACAGCAGCAGAAACAAAAGATAAAAGCAAAATACTGCGGATGCTGGAAATGTGAAACAAAAACAGAAAACGTTGGAAAAACTCAGCAGGTCTAACAGCATCTGTAGAGATAAAAAAGAGTTAATGTTTCGAGTCCTGGTGACTCTGCTTCAAAACAGAAACAAATGAGTTCGTCATTTCTCTGTGGGCAATCTTGCTACATGCAAATTGGCTGCCAAGTTCACCCATATAATCACAGTAACTACTTCAAGAGTAATTGGTAGGCTGTGAAACATTTTGGTACATCCTGAGGATGTGCAATTTGCAACGTAAATTGAACCTTTCTCTTCCTTTAAGGGACAGGGAATATACCTTAAATGGTTTAAGATTTTGAAAAGAAGCGATGAGCAGATGCTTCTTTGGGTGCAGATACACATGAGGTGGGATTTTCCAGCCGCAGTGGCGGGCAAAGTCATGGGCCGGGGGGGGGGGTAAAAATTTGGAGAGCCTTTAAAAGTCAACGGTTCTTCAAATTTTCCCGTCCTGTTTGGGACAATGCCTGCTGGTGTTGGGGCTGGAAAATCCCGCCCATAATTAAAGGGGACATGCCCAGATGATATAGCTATTGAAAAGGCTTCTTGAATGTTTTGATTGCGCAGATAGAGTTACAGATAAGCAAAGTGATGTTGAACGTACACAAGACTTTAATTAGGCTGCAGTTCAAATGTTTTGTGACGAACTCCAAGAAGAGGGTGATGATGAAAACACAGCGCCGTCACTTGATTCCACACTCACAGCGGCCAGTTCAGATACCTCCTCTCAACCTGCTCTTCTCTAAGGAGAAGAACCCCAGATTCTCCAATCTATCATCATAACTGAAGTCCCCCATCCCTGGAACCTTTCTTGTAAATCTTTTCTGCACCACCTCTAAAGTTCATATCTCCTTCCTAAATTGTGGTGCCCAGAAGCGGACACAATACTCTAGTTGAGGTTAAATCAGTGTTTTATATAGGTTCATCATATCTTCCTTGCTTTTATACTCTATGCCTCTATTTATAAAGACCAGAATTCTGTATGCCTCTCTAATACTTTCTCCACTGCCCCTAGCACCATCAATGATCTGTACACATTTGTTCCTGCACCCCCTTAAGAATTGTACCCTTTGTGTTGCCTCTCTGTGTTCTTGCTCCCAAACTGTATCACGTCACACTTCACTGCATTAAATTTCACCTACCACATGTCTACCTAATCCACCAGCCTGTCTGAGTCCTCTTGAAATCTATCTCTATCCTCCTCACAGTTCACAATACTTCCATTTCTTTATGCCAGCTGCAAAATTTGAAACTGTGCCCTGTACACCCAAGTCTAAGAGATTAATAATTTTTTAAAAAAGTGGTGCAGCAGCAACCCGAAAGTCCCCGTGCAAGCCTCATACATGTTGTTGCTGTCCATGTATGGCCACATAAAAAAACGATTAACTAGGTCACACACTTAGTGATCAACCATGCACTCCAAAAAAAAAATAGAGTGAAGATTGCTTCTAGTACCAACTCCTGGGGATCCCCACTGTATACCTTGTTCCAGTCTGAAAAACAACTGTTCACCATTACCTTTTCCTGTCACTCAGCCAACTTTTATCCATGCTACCACTGCCCCTGTTATTCCATGGGCTTTAACTTTGCTGGCAAGCCTTTATTATATGGCACTTTACTAAATGCCTTTTGGAAGTCCATATACACCACATCAACCACATCTCCCCCATCAACCCTCCCTGTTACCTCATCAAAAACTCAGTCAAGTTAGTTAAACACAATTTGCCTTTAACAAGATCCCTACCATCAACATCTGGGGGTCATCATTGACCAGAATTGGTCCTGGCACATAAACATTGTAGCTAGAAGAGCAGGTCAAAGGCTGGGTATTCTATGGCGTGTAACTCAGTTCCTGACTTCCCAAAACCATTCCATCATTCACAAGGCACAGTTCAAGTGTATAATGAAATATTCTCCACTTCCCTGGATGAGTGTAGCTCCAAAAACACTCAAGAAGTTCAATACCATCGAGGTCAAAGTAGCCTGCTTGGTGGTTTGTTTTTAACGCCATTTGCTAACATTTGAAGAAATTAGAAATGAAGAACTCTTCAATGTAAAAGATTGGGCATTTCACAGTCCTATCCATAGTCAAAGATAGGTTTTTTCCTAAGGATTTTAAAATTTCAGTTGTTGAGGTATTAAAATGTAATTTGACCACATACCCTCACTTATGGGTGAATGCTGCTGTTATTCATTGTTTTTTTCCAAGTAACACCACCTCCTTTCATACTGAAGTAACGCCACCTCCTTTCATACCATTGCAAAAATTAATTGTCGGACTGTTTCTGGAATTGTGTCCCACAAAGTGAAAGACTTGGGGGTGAGTACAAGACAGATGCCCTAGCTGTTGCCTTTCTGTGCTTTAATGAGTTTCCCAGCATAGCATCACCACGGCGACATTGCTCAAGGTCCCAGACACCCCCCCATTGCTATGCCACTTTATATGGCCCCTCCAATATGCTAAAGCATCTCATCTTCCCACCACAACTCATATGCTTCAATGCTACCACTCGAAGGAGGGTGTAATTTCTGAATGCGAAATTGGCAGACAATTTACATTATAAATGTAGGCACAGAAATTTATCATGAAACTGTGAAAATAAGGACAAAATTTAAGACTTTAAAGTGAGGACTGAATTGCACCTGCCCACCTGGACCAACTTTTTCCCATCCTCTAGCCTTGCTTGCTTCATCTGAAGACGACAGTTTGTTTTGACTCTCTGAAGCAGATTTTGATTTGGTACAATAGTGGAAAATGGTTAAAGGCAAAATACTGCGGATGTTGGAAATCTGAAACAAAAACAAAAAAATGCTGGAAAAACTCAGCAGGTCTGACAGCATCTGTGGAGAGAAAGACAGAGTTAACGTTTCGAGTTCATATGACTCTCCTTCGGAGTGGAAAATGGTTGACAGTGAATCAACATTCCATTTACATCTCTCCCGACTTTTATTTCCATTAAAATTAATGAAAATAAAAATTGGGAGAGATGTAAAGTGGGTTGAAAATTCCTTTATCACTTGTTTTACACTATTGCACCAAGTCAGAATCTATCGCTTCATGTGCAATGTTAAAAGAGGTTAACTAGTCTTTAAGAAAGAAAGACAGAATATATCATTAGGTCTTTAATAAAGACTTCCAGAAGCCTTTCAACTTTGGATGTGAAACTGCTGCAAGTAGATTAGACTACTAATAAACATAAATAAAGTTTTATAAGCCATTGCCATATTTATTCATTTGTAGCTACCTAATAAAAATCAGACTCAACTATTTAAGGCCAGTAAAATACTGATTTAACTGATAACAATTCATGAAATTCATCCAATGAAAAGATTTCACATACAAAAATCAAACATAGCCCTTACAGTGACCCCAATAACGAGTTTAGCAGACTACAGTCTTGTTTACTGATTGGTCTTGAAGACATGTTTTTAACAAGAAAAAGCTGGTTGCTTCCCACTGAATGTCAAAATGTAGCAAACAGACCAGACCACCCATGTACCAAAAATACCAACTATTGTAAAATGCATCACATCTCAGAAAATAAATCTCCATTAAAGTCATACGGTCCGTCCAAGGTTTTAAGGTGGTTTCAAGGGATATTCCTGACAAAAAGAAGCTGTTTGTTCCACTCTGGCAACAGGAGAAAAGCCCATTGGCTAGGCCACCCACGGATGGAAATAACCAAATATGGAGGAAAGTGTTATTTTTCCCTTGTGTACAGTTTTTCATCAGGCTGGAATTTACCCCAATGCAGAGTCATTAAGGAAAATGTTATACAGAAAAATGATTTTTTAAGAATAGTTAACAAATACTCACACATTCCACCCCGCCCCCACACCCCCCACCCCACCATGTCTAAAAGCAGAGGATTTTATCAGGTTTATTTTGCTTAACATTCTGATGTACTGGCTTTTGTTACATTTTATAGGAAGACTCAGGACGGAAGGGGAGTGTTAATAATTGACTTGTTCCTTACTAGATCAACTTTTAAAAAAAGCAAAAGATTCATTTTTTATTGAAACAGTGGCAACTTTTAAATCAGAGCTACAGTGACACAGCACATCGCTTGAAATAAGTCCCATTATCTGTTTGCGATCGGGGGAGAGGGTCAGTTAGTTCAGTTGGCTAGATGGCTAGTGATGCTTCAGAACAATGCCTACAATGCAGGTTCAATTCCTGGTTGAGGTAGATTTAGGACCTGCCACCTCACCCTGCCCCTGACAGTGTAAGGCTATGGAAAACCACCACTGAAAAAAAATGCCTGCAAAGTGGCTCAGGATGAAGACAATGAGCCAAGGACCTGCCTTTGGACAGAGAACTCATGGGGCAGGATTTTACCGTCGGCGAGCGGGGGCGGGGCCCGCTCACCGACGCCGGATGATGTCGGGCGGAACTCCCGTCCAGCAGATCGGTATACTGGCCTCAGGTGTGGGCAGAACTTGCAGCAGATCCAGTGAAAAGCAAAAAGGGAGGTGCAGCGGACCGAAACACAGGAATTCAGAACGGCGAAAATTGAGAAATCCACAGAAGTATAAATTGAAGGGATCAACGAGGATGATGGCCTGTAGCTTTCAGCAAGTATTAGAAGAACACTTTTCACAATTTGCACTCCTTGTATGGAATCTGCCTCTCAAGAATGCCTGTTGGAACTTCACACACAGGTTTTCCTGACCATTTGATGACACTCACCATTGAGAGAAAATTAGCCCTTAGGTTTATAGATAATTGGGACTATTTGGGGATGAATACACTTGGTACGGGAATTTTGGACAGCACCTCATCCAGGCAGAAGTAGGTAGACCAGCTACTGATGTAGAAAATTGACCAACGCACTCCATTTTTAATATGCATGTATGGAATACAGTAATACAACAGGGAGAGGTCTGGACTGTAAAGTGCTGACCGATGAAAATTGTAGAAAAATGAACTAAATCACTGGGAGCAATGGCTGCTGCTGGTAATTCAGTGAGGCTTTCATCAGGGATCATTGCTGGATCACTGGAGACAGGTGAGTGTGGGCGGGTTGGGGAGTCACAAGGAGGGAGGGAAGGGGTTACATGGGCTTGTCGCCTAGCCCACTCTGGCACGCTCCATTAAATCCCAACTGTAAAAACAGGCTTGAAAATATATTTGTTAAAAGCAGAGTACGTTTCAATAGGATTAACCAAGATAAACGGAAACATGGAACAGGGAGATTAAAATACCAGAGTCTACTGAAGGGGCAGGCATTACAAAGTAACAGGGGAGATAACACATACAGAAATAATCAATGTGGATTACCACTGAGGATAATAAAGGAAAGAAGATTGTTGTTACAGATGTGCTAAACAAGAGGAAAATATAAACAGGGAAATGTCTTCACAAAGGGAGATCTGTACATGTAGAATATATTATCGTGGGGGTTTTAAATTAGCCAGATGTCAGTGAGAAAACAGCAGAGGAAAATCTAAATATCCAGAAACAGTAGAGCAAACAGAAATGATTTGGGATTGTTCTGTATGTCAGGGGTTCCTTGTAGTTTAATAAGATTGATCCTTTGGGAACTGCCAAAAGTTACAAGGGTCTGAAATTCTGAAATAGGATTCAGCAGCTGTACAAATGCTTTTTTCTGCATGGATTGGGGACCTACCCATGTCTTCCAAAGTTTCCTCATTTACATACTGTTAGTGGGTGGGCCCGTTGTTTGCAAATTACATTCTGGGAATGTGGGCGTCAAGACTACTTGATGAAATCTGTAGCTCTTTAAATCAGCACCTGCGCTTCACATTGGTTGCAACTTGTCTAATTCTGATCTTTATCTCTGCTGAGATGAGTCAGGATTCTGCCTATTCCCAGGGAGAGGTAGGACCGGTCAATTGACTTGTACATGCTCAACAGGTCACCCTGAAAATACTTCTGGCCTGGCAATGTATCATTTCTGGATTTGAGGATTATCCAGCTGAGCGATTTGCAAACAGCTACTCAGGAAAAAAGCACATCGATGCAGGTTCTGGAAGTGGCATGGGTTTCCGAGTAAATGAGAAAGACATTTAACACCCTGAAGAAGTTTGCCAAGATAGAGGACTGTGCTGTTATGCTCTAATAGTGTACTTCAATGGCACATCTACAACATGCAGGACGGAATTATCCAAGATTTGGCACTAAGTGTGGTAGCAGGCAGGTATTTATGTGCCAGCTGCGATGGTGGGTTTTCACGCCATATCGTCCCAAACCTGCCATATTATTTGTGCATTCCTGGGAAACACGCCACTTCCATGGTGGGTGGGTTCTCACACGCCCGCCTGCTATCACCTCGCCGCTTCATCACGCCGGGTGTAATATCTGAAGTCCAGTCGTGCGCGCACATCTCAGTGCTTCCAGGCGACAACTACTGCAGGAAAGATGTCCACGAAAGCCAGGACCTGCAGACCCCAGCTTTAGCGACACATCATTGGAACGCCTTTCGAATGCCGTGGACGCCCGCCGCAAGGACCTCTACCCCCTGCTCTGGCCGCAGAATGGGTAGCGGTATTACCGACTAGACTTGGGAGGCAATGGTAGCAGTGGGTCAGCGCCAATGCCCTGCTAAAGAGGACAGCCACCCAGTTCCACTACAGGATGAATGGTCTCATCCATTCCACCAGGGTAAGTCACTCTTCTCATCACTCTCAACTCACACACTCCCAAACCCATCACACATCCACAGGGATCTTACACCTCAAGGGGCAACACCACTAACTCTCTCACACACCCTCACATCTCCATCAGGCTCATATCCTCTGGAGCTCCTGACCAGAATCTTCGGGTTGGTGTGCGGGGGTGGACCCCGCTCGCCGATGTGTAAAATGACGCGCGGTGACATTGGGCGTACGTCCCTACGTCACCGTGCGTCATTCAGATTTTCAGTTCGGCTGCCACGCACCAGGCTCCTGCCGAACTGTCAAAGGCCTATTAAGGCCATTTAAATACTAATTAAAATAATTAACAGCTGCCCGTCCAACCTTAAGGTTGGCGGGGGGGTAGGCGAAGAGCCCAGGCGGCTTTCGCATTTTTCATGGAACCTCACCCACGGGCGGGATGAGGTTTCATGAAGTGTTTATAAATTGAATAAAACTTTTTATTACAGTTTATTGACATGTCACATGAGGGGACATATCCTAATAAATTTTTTTTTTCTTTATTAAAATTTTTGACAGTCAAACTAATCTCCCTGAGGCAGTTGCACAGGGAGCGCTGAGCGCTTCCGGCTGCGCGTCATACTGGGAGGGCTTTAATTGGCCCGCCCATGTAAAATGGCGGCGCGCAACCCATCGCAGGCGACGATCGGCTGCGCTGCGCCCAACCTCTGATCACATTCTCATGCAGCACCTGATCTCGCCCAACACGACTCTCGTTTCACTTTCGATTTGGACAGCCTGACGCTGATTCAGTTTTACTTTCACCCCCCCAGTCACCCATTTCCTCTCCCCCATCATAGTTGACTCCCCCCCCACCTGCATCACATTCCACCTCCCCTCAGTTACCTACCAGCCGCAACCTTTTCCTTCGGGGATGTCCAGCTGAACATACACGTTCCCTTCCTTCCCGCAATATCCGCCCCCATCCACATTCACCTCCCCGACCTCCTCCTTCCCATCCCCAGTGTCTGTGTCTGCCTCCGGGTCTCCACCAACCACCCTCGCCGTCCCTTCTATCGCTACCGTCGAACCCTCCCCTTTCCACCTTACCGCCTCACTCTGCCCTCGGTCATTCTCACTCTTCCTCCATACCACGGCCATCCTCAGCTCGCCCCCCAGGAGGCAGACATGGACCTATCTGACCCCACCCGTGCAAGTTCACCTGCACATCCCTCCCTATGCACCCCTTCCCCGCTTCGTATCACTTGCCCCTTTCGCACCCTTTGCCCCCTGGGACCCCTTACCCCGCTGCCCCCCCCCCCAAGCCTGCTCAGTCCCTCCCCCTCCCGACTCCTTCAGCCAGCCTCATTTCCTCCTCCAGCCTTACTCCTACCCCCTTCCTGACTCTTTCCTCCACTCTTACTCCCTATCTCCGCACCCCTTCCTCCCACCAGACACTCTCCCATCTCTGCACCCCTTCCTCCCCCCAGACACCCTCCCCTCTCCACACCCCTTCCTCCCCTTGGATGCTCTTCCATCTCTGCACTCCTTCCCTTGCACCTTCCACTCCCCTTACACCGACCCCCCAGTTGCCGCCTTCTCCCCTGCTACCCCCTCCTCCCTCCTTCCCCCTACCCGTCCAACCACACATTCATTCCTCCTTCCCAACCTTTCCGACACCTTCATTCCCCCCCTACCTCACCTCATACTGACACCTTCGTTCTCCGCTCCCAACCTCGCCTCCATCCTGACACCTCCATTCCCCACTCTCCCAGCCTCAGCCGACCCCTCTTCCTCTACCAGCCGATTCTAGCCCTTCCTCTCCCACCTCCTCGACCATCATCCATTGTGAGAATCAACGATGACTTTCCAATTTCGTGAGCTGCTTTGCAGCAGAGCCATGTCCATGAGAATTCACCCAGCATGCCATGGATGTTCCTCCAGTGTGCCATTCCTGTCGGGCTCCAGCATCTTCTGCTCCTCAGATGTCTGCGATGTAAGGGCCCTGGCACGTAAGTCCCAACTTCTGCACATCACCGTTATCAAGGTATGTTCTACACCAGTCGTTTCCCTGTCAATGTGGGCGGACGATCCAACAGTGGGGAACGAATCTGGCGGGCAGGCCTAATAAGAATATGCTGATGTATGATAATGAGGTTCCCAATGTCCGATGGCAGAGCGGGCTGAGCGGACAATCGTGAACTGGTTTCACGCTGTCGTGAAACCAATCGAGCGATATTGGCCGCTCACACTACTGAACATGCCTGATGCCAGTGTGCACGGAGAATCCCACAGGCTTATGCCTCGACCAACAATATACTCCTTTTGGATGACTCCTTAATTTTAGCTCGAACAATAACAGTTGGACACACAAATTCAAGCAAGCACACCTTTCATTTTTCCAGGAAAGTACTCACTGCTCACATGAATATGACGTTGAACACATTCTCTCAATACTCCCTGACATGCTGCATGAACTTTTACTTGTTTTAAGAAGGCTCAGTGGTCAATGTCACGAGGGAATAAAGCATTTAACTAACATTTTGCAGGCAAAGACTGCTCCACTGAAAGCATTGGAAACTCTATGAGGCTCCACAAATCTAAAGCCAATTGATTGCAACTTTGTGGTGTCCTCTGGCATGCAGGTGGCAAACCGAAATCTTCTTTTTCCTTAAGGAATTAGTTGTGCACTCGGGCGTTCTGCCAGTAACTTACTCAGTGCTACTACATTAAATCAGAAGCTTTTTCTTGGATTGCAACAGTACCAAGGTTGCCTTTTATTGCCTGCCCTTGTTTCCCTAAGAAAATAATGGTCGGCCTTCTCTTCAAATCGCTGCAATTCCTGTGCTGATGCTGCTCCCAAAACACTGTTATATAGAGGATTCCAGAATTTGGCCCAACCATCTTCGGCTGCTTCACCAATGACCTTCCTTCCATCATAAGGTCAGAGTGGGGATGTTCGTTGATGATTGCACAATGTTCAACACCATTCGCAACTCCTCAGATACTGAAGCAGTCCATGTCCAAATGCAGCAAGACCTGGACAATACTCAGGCTTGGGCTGACAGGTGGCAAGTTACATCCGCGTCACACAAGTGTCAGGCAATGATCATTCCCAACAAGAGAGAATCTAAACATCGCCCCTTGATGTTCAATGGTATTGTCATCACTGAATCCCCCACTATCAACATCCTGGGAGTTACCATTGACCAGAAATTGAACTGGACTAGCCATATAAATACTGTGGCTACAAGAGCAGGTCAGAGGCTAGGAATCATGTGATGAGTAACTCACCTCCTGACTCCCCAAAGCCTGTCCACAATCTACAAGACACAAACTGGGAGTGTGATGGAATTCTCCGCACTTGCCTGGATGAGTGCAGCTTCCACAACACTCAAGAAGCTTGACACCATCTAGGACAAAGCAGCCCACTTGATTGGCACCACATCCACAAACATTCACTCCCTTTACCACCGACGAACAGTAGCAGAAGTGTGTACCATCTACAAGATGCATTCCAGGAACTCATCAAGGCTCCTTTGACAGCACCTTCCAAACCCACAACCACTACCATCTGGAAGGACAAGGGCAGCAGGTGCATGGGAATACCACCACCTGGAAGTTCCTCTCCAAGTCACTCACCATCCTGACTTGGAAATATATCGCCATTCCTTCACTGTCACTGGGTCAAAATCCTGGAATTCCCTTCCTAAGAGCACTGTGGGTGTACCTACACCACATGGACTGCAGCAGTTTAAAAAGGCAGCTCATCACCACCTCCTCAAGGGCAACTAGGGATGGGCAATAAATGCTGGTCTAAGCAGCTAAGCCCACATCCCGTGAATGAATTAAAAAAATATTATGCCATATGTGCAAATCTGGATGGTGTATGACTTGGAGAGGAATTTACAGATGTTCCCATGATCCTGCTACTCTTATCCTTCTTGCTGGTAGAGTTTGTGGGATTGAGAAGTACTTTTGAAGTAAGCCTGGTGAATGACAGCAGTAATGCAAATAAGTAAATACTATAGCAACAGTACTGGCTATTCACTTGCCAGTGAGGGTGACTGTCTTCCAAAAGTCCGAAGATGAGTTCAATTCGGGATTGGCAGACTTAATAGCAGTTGTCGTCATGTGACATGTCTGGTCGTGTGTTATCAGTTCGGTTCATGGTGTATTAATTTCGCTGCTCTCATTTTTATTCTTCATTAGGCCATTGTTGGGACTCAAAACTTTGCGATCTTTCCCACAGACTCTGCTGCCATCAGATTCGATCCAGGAATTAATGTCAATGTTACATTTCTTCATATTTTCTTTCAGCACGCCCTTGAAGCACTTCTTCTGTCCTCCTCTGGTGCATCTGCCCTGACTGAACTGGGAGAAGTAGGTCTGCTTTGGGAGCCTGGTATCTGACATCTGAACTATGTGACCAATCCACTGAAGCTGATGGCGAATACTCATAGCCTCAATGATTGTGGGGCCTGCATGTGAGAGAGCACTGATGTGTGCCAGTCTTCCCACTTAATATAGCCGCAAGGTGGTGGAAGGGGTCAACATTGAGTTGGTTGGTGAAGGTGCTAGTCAAGTGCTCTGCTTGATTCTGGATGGTGCTAAGCTTGTTGACTATTATCACACTTGCACCAAAAGAGAAACATGGTGAGTATTTCATCACTTCAGCTTCAGCTTTGTAAATAGTGAAGCCTGTTAAAGGTTGATTATGATGTTAAAGATAAACAGGGGTGATGCGCGTTGATGGATTAAGGACTAAGAGCACATATAAAGAGAGCCAGCCTGCTTAGGGAGGATGGTCAGGCACAAGGTGTGCATTTGCACCCAAATGGTGGCTTTCCACCTCCAGACCCTGCAGCAATATGTTTACATCGAGCCCCCTCTCAGGTGCCATGCACGAGCGACATATTTCTTCCACCAGGTGCACGGCCTAAACTATCACCTGACCATCTGAACTGACCCCCCATTCGGACAGAATTTCTAATTGGCCCAGGGATCCGGAACCTCTCTCAGGTACCTAAGCCCACAATCTGAGTCTTCTCGCGGAAATTCCCTCCATACCACTGCACTCTGCATGGAAGGGTTTCCTGTACCAGGCTGCTGCTGCACACCCTTCACTCCCTCACCCTCATTAACAACCCCGACATGTCATGGTGTTCCATCCTGCCATCTTGCGGTGATGGGGGTCCCGGTGGGAGGCTCTCTCATGGAAGTCCTCCCTTTTCCATCGGGTATCTGGAGGTTGGAAGGTGCTGCATGTAGTAGAGCCGCGTAACAGAAGATTACAATGGCTCACAGACTCCCAGGCCACTTGTATAATAAAAGCAAAATACAAACAGAAAATGGTGGAAAAACTCAGCAGGTCTGGCCGCATCTGTGAAGAGAGAAACAGAGTTAGCGTTTCAGCCTGCTGAGTTTTGCCTGTTTTTGTTTACCCCAGGCTCCCTGTATTTTCTGCGGCCTTAAGGGGTCGTGTTCCACGTCTATAAAAGGCGGTGTGAGGGTGCAGCCCCTTTTTTTCTTATTTGAGGGGACTGCTCCTCAATTGTTGGTTGCACTCCAGCCCCACGCTCCTGATCTTTGGCCACCTGGTGTGGAGGGGAGGGCAGGCAGAGCGGAAGCCGGCCTTGTTAGCCTGCTCCTGGGTCTTGCCAAGGTGGCCATTAACAGGTGGCCAGGCAGCGGGCAGCTGTGGGGGTCGTTCAAGCCAACTGCCTGTCCCGTTTCTGTGGCTATGTTTGTTCCTGTGTGTCCTGGGAGAAGGAGCACGTGGCGTCCACCGGTATGCTTGAGGCCTTCCTCAGCTGGTGGGCATCGGAGGGGCTGGAGTGCACCATCAGCCCCCAAAACAACATTTTAATTTAATTTTGGTGTTTCCTTTGTAGTTTTGCTTTACATTACCCCTTTAAGGGTTTGATCATTTGAGTATTTGCTCAGTTGTTGTTTTGATTGGGCAAAAGTGCAGAAACAGGCTCCGGGGCATCATCAGCCCAGGAAATGTTTTTTTTTTTAATTTAATAAGTTTCTGTTCTAGTTGCAATAATGTGGGTGTGCCCCTTTAAAAGGGGGTGTTCATTTGCTTATTTTCATTGGTTTACTGATTTCATCAAAAGAGTGTGAAGAAATTCAGCTGCAACACCGGGTTAGTTGTTAGGAAGTAGAGATCTATAAAACTGCATTCCACTACAAAGGAAAAGACTTGTGTCTTGCTTCATACTTCACCATCTGCTTGCATCCATTTAACAGAGCCTCTGAGTGGTCAGGAGGCAAGCTACTCCTTGCAAAGTATCCAGCCTCCGCCCTGTTCCTGTAACCATATTGTCAATAAAATTGGTCTAGTTAAGCTTCTGAGCAATGTTGACAATGGTGATCTCTGTGATATTAGTAGTTGGTGGGCCTAGTGATGGTGGTGCTATGAATGGTGAAGGCAGTGTTTGGACCAGAATGTTGTCTGGTACGGGCTGCTTTATCATTAGAGGAATTGTGAATGGATTGAATGCCTGAATCATCAGTGAACAGACCCATTCCTAACGATACCATGGAGGAAAGGTCTTTGATGAAGCAGCTGAAGGTGACTGGGCTCTGGACATTTCTCTGACAAACTCCTAGAGTGATGTCTCTCAGCTGTGATATTAATCCACAACAACCACAATCATTTGCCTGAGTATCAAGTATAACTCCAGTCACTGGATGTATTTTTCACTGTCCAACAATGACGTCGGTTTCGGTGCGGATTCTTGGTGCTAGGTTCAGTTGAATGTTGCTGTGATATGGGGGAAATCTGCATTCCCCATACCTCTGGAATTCTGTTTGTGTCCATGTCTGAATCAAAGCTGTGACAAGGTCTGCAGCTTTGTGTTTGTGTGTCTATAAACAGGTTATTGGTGAATAAATGTAGCTTGACGGCAATACTGTGACTCCTATTACTTTATTGATGATTGAGATTTTAAGCTGATAGATTTAACGTAGACTGATAATTGGCTAAGTTAAATGTACCCTACATTTTGTGGATAGCACATATTTTATATTGACAGGCAAATACCAGTGTCATAGCTAAAGTCGAATAACTTGGCTGGCTTGAGGCTGGTTCAGGCATGCTGGTCTTCGGTATTAGAGACAGGATGTTGCTATGATGCACAGTTTTTGCTGCATCCAGGGATCCCAAAAGGTGTCTTGCAGATTCAAGCATATTTCCTAGGGTGACCCGAGGTACAGCAGCTCTCAGGGTCAGACGTAGATGGCCTGTCCATTTCACATCACACTGCATTACTCACTTCCGCAAACATCATTCGAGGAATAGCCTCTCCAGGAGACAGAAAGGAGCGTGATATTGAGCAAAGGACGGTAAACGAAACATAATATGAGAGAAAATTAGTGAATGCGGAGGTGGCAGAGGAGCAGCAAGAAGTAGACCTAAGGATCTGTTCCTGGGTGGCCTCAGGTGCTGAGCTCTGGAACTGGCGCTATCCAAGGCCCACCCTGAAAAGAAGTTGCTCTTTGGGCACAATTACTTCATTGAGTCACAGAATCACACAGTGCAGAAGAGGCCCTTCGGCCCATTGAGTCTGCATCGACACGTGAGAAACACCTGACCTACCTACCTAATCCCATTTACCAGCACTTGGCCCATAGCCTTGAATGTTATGATGTGCCAAGTGCTCATCCAGGTACTTTTTAAAGGATGTGAGGCAACCCGCCTCCACCACCCTCCCTGGCAGCACATTCCAGACCGTCACCATCCTCTGGGTAAAAAAGTTTTTCCTCATATCCCCCCTAAACCTCCTGACAGTTGTTTAAGAATGTGCAAGAAAAAAACCTTGCTACGTAGGCTGGCTATCATGGAGGAGTCCACTCACAGAGCTGCAGTCAGCCCAGGAGCATGTGGCTATGTCCCGAGCACCCCCCACCTTAAAGGTCCTATATGTAGTTATGGACCTTCTAAGGTAAGCTATAACTGATACTATGGAGAGCTCTGACTCCAATCTCCATAAGACAATGGTTTCTTGGATTCTCAATGCTGAGGAATCACCAGGGGTTGTACATTGGCACAGGAATTTCACAACAACAGCCACCTTGCGGTCATGGAGTGACTGCTCAACATTGGCAGCATGACAAGCGAATACAGACAGGCTATGAAGGAGTTTCCCAATACAACTCATTGTCTGTGCCACACAGCCACTTCACTCAATAGAGCTGAAGAACTATCAGAAGGTGAGCAGAGCAAGCCAACTAGCATAATGCAGTAGCAGAAAATCTCCCAGCACTGCTGAGGGATGTAGGAATCACTGACCCCACCCCACCTTACCGCACTTCCAGGAGATCCTCAGAAAAGAAGACAGCATTTCATTCTTTCATGATCATTTAGAAACAACACTCAGGATTTAGCAACAGAACCTCATCTTACACTGTCACCAGGGGGATGGATTGGGGTAAAAAAAAACCCCAAAAGACCACAGAAGAAGCATTTATATTTCAGGAACAAGTTATGTATGTTTGCACTTGAACTTGATGTTAAGGGATCCTCAGCGTAGGATTTTCCCTTCATCGGGCGGGACCGGGAACAGCCGCGAAACGGACCGCCACCCACGATCAGGCCCCCCGGCCTGGCTGACCAATTAACGGGCAGCCAGGGTGAAAGGCGCGCTGAAACGCTCAGCACTGCCAGGGTGGGTGGGGGGGGGTGGTAGGATGGTGAGCGTGGAAATCTGCACATGCGTGGGGGGGAGCGCATGCTGAGAGCTCCCTGAGGGCATTGAGCTTCCTCAGGGAGCTGAAGAATCGGACACAGACCAACGAAGATCTTAAAGGTGAAATAAACATGTCTGCACATGTGACTGAGTCACATGAAAGAGGGACATGTTTGAAATGAAGTTGACATGTTTTTTTAACTGGTTTTATATTTGCCGTTGGAAACCTCATCCATCCTGTGGATGAGGTTTCGTGAAAAATGCAAAGGCCATCCGGCCTATTTGCCTGCCCAACAGAACAGCTGAGAGGGCAGCAAAAATTACAGATTAATTACCTGCTTAAGAGCCTTAATGGACCTCTTAACTGTAGGCAGGTGCTGCCGACTCTTGCACACGCCCGCCAACGGAAAGTTTGCGAGAGTGCACGATGACATCGGGACGCTCGCCTGACATCACTGCGCATGATTTTGCACCCGATCGGGTCGGGCGCCCGCCCAACAAAAGTAAAATCCTGCCCTTTGTGCTGTTGGACTTTCCTGCTTCAGCGTCGAACTGAACGGGTAAGATATGGTTTGATACTATGATGTTAGGTCGGACTGGTCTGACAGTTCAAGGGAAACATGTATATAAATGGTTGGGCTGGGACGAGGGCTTTAAATTGCTGAGAATTGATTCATGGATTTTCAAACCATGTTGATGCTCTAAGTGAAACTGGCAGATCCTGAGATTCAGTCTCCTTTTCTGCATGTTCATCAATGATCCTTTAGTTGCCCCTGCTCTATGGTGTTCGTTTCCAGACAGGGGAAAAGAAAATGCAGGGAATGCAACATTATTACGATATCTTTTCTTGGTGGTACAGTAAGAACCTTCTCAAACCCCGAACTGATTCACACAGCAGAATCTAGTTTGAGCAGGCTAATTATTTGTCCCTTTTGATTCCTTGGGGCAGATTTCCATCTTCACCGCCGAGCGAAACTCTGGTAGAGCAGATCATCCATCCATTCTAAAACTCATCTGAATGGGCAGCCATCAGATCAACCAGATTAAGGTCTGTGCCTTATCATAGTCAAGGATTCCACAATGATGTCATCAGCTTGAGGTGCAAATAATCTCTGAGGATCTAGTAAGATGGCGTACAGGCCCTGAAATGAGGGGGAATGAATGTAGGGTAGCACCTTCCAGTTACCTGGAGTTTATCTACTTGATACAATTCTGATGGTTACATACAACTTTCATGTTTATCGAATTGAACCACTTCTTGTTTACAAATGCAAACATGTTGTTGAATGGTGCCCATGTTGCTAAAAGAATTACAGTGAGGCTGCTCTGAAAAATGAAGTGTCCCTCTCACCATTTGGAAAAATTATGAATTCATAAGTTCATTGACCTGACAAGCAACACATCATCCACCTGTTGGATACAGACAAGAGGAATTGCCAAAGTAATGCCCACAAATCCACAGGGTTCTGGTCCAAACAAAACCAAGCTGATCCTGAATAATAGGGTAGAAATATTAAATCAACTCCAAGGGAACAAAAGTGCAATGCAAATAAAGGGAAAAGACCTAGGATGTTGTAAATCACTGCCAGGCACATAAGAGGGATTGCAACGGGGCACAAATCGATATTGTCAACATTGTAGCACACACCTGCCAGGCTATTAATACTTGGCCTTGCATCCAGTTCACCACTGAGCTGCAGAATAGCTGCTCAGATGACATCAGTCTGATCACTGAAGACCTGTGGGATATCTGACTGTATTCTAGCCCGAGCCTCTTGTAAGCCTGAAGAATCGGCCCTCCCAACCTGACATCCAAGGCAGCTTTGGGTGCAGCCGTAGTAATACAGGTGAAAAATGTGACTACATGCCACTACATTCCCTGATGGTGGACAGAAGAAACAAGGCAACTCATTCCGGGGTTGCCACATGCTTCAGAGTTGACTGCAGCACTGAACACACATCCATCATGGTGCTACAGAGAACAATGGGTTCCTGCAATAGAAACACCTTCTGAGAAACCCTCTAGTCCTTGTACAGATGATTGATTCTCTGCATTCATTCTTCTTTTAAATATATGACACCTTCGGTCTATACATTGAGGCTTCTTAGCTGAAGGTAAACATCTCCTGACCCTCAGGCCTGAAATGGCTGCCTCCTCATCTTCCCTCTTCAGCATCTCCAGGTCACTCGTGCTTTACATGTCATTTGTTGCATTTTCATCAGGCTCGCTGACCACTCGGCCCCTAGGTGGCTGTCTCTGGGCTGGTGCTTGCAAGGTGAGAATAAATGATAATGGTGCTAAAGAGGGTCAGCCCTTGAAGCAGGAAGAATTTGTTTGCTTTTGATGCTCTTCCTCTATTTGTTGCTGGGACACACCTGGGATGGCACAAAAGGATGCATAATGCGGGACAAATGAGATTCACAATGTCTACAGTACTTTCAGTACAAGGTGTGGCCTTTAATATTCACACTGCATCATGGTTGACGGGCTACAGGTGCTGGTGAGACATGAAAAGATGAATGTTCTCATCGGCCTACAGTGGTGCTTCCCCTCCTAGTTTCTTATCTCTCAATGCTTCATCTGTATGCCTGCTCGAGATTTGACAGTATTCCTCAACAGATGAAGCGACAGGAGCTAGAGACTGGGCCTATTACCAGCTGTGGTTGTTCTCTGGTATCAATTATCAGCTGCTTTCTCCTTTAAGAAGAAGGTAAATAGTCTGAAAACTTGCCACATGACATCATATGCAATGAAACTCAGCCGTCAGTTAATAAATTTTAATGGAACAAAAACAAATGCAGGAACGATGTAGCTACATACTACGGGATGCTTTTACTGCTTCCATTTATGTTAGGCTGTGCATGAAGGTGCATTTGTAAGGTAAGAATGTGTTGCATTATCACTTTTAGAGTGATGTCCCTTTAAGAAGCTCAACATGCACTTGAGCCAGGTACCTGATGTCATCATGTGACCAGGAGCCATGGTCACACTCTGTATTGTAGTAGACTAAGCAATAGGATGTGCCTAGATTAAAGCAAATAACTGCAGACGCTGGAAATCCAAAACAAAAATAAAAATACCTGGAAAAACTCAGCAGGTCCGGCAGCATCTGCGGAGAGGAACACAGTTAACGTTTCGAGTTGAAACGTTAACTGTGTTCCTCTCCGCAGATGCTGCCAGACCTGCTGAGTTTTTCCAGGATGTGCCTAGAGATTGCTTTACTACTTGTACTGATCTAGCTGCAAATAAACCCCACCAGAGATTCTCAAGCAAATGGAATCCACATATCTCATTTGTGTTACATATAGATTGCACAAGAATATCACTACATGATGT
This sequence comes from Cetorhinus maximus, assembly GCF_964194155.1. Classification (NCBI taxonomy): domain Eukaryota; kingdom Metazoa; phylum Chordata; class Chondrichthyes; order Lamniformes; family Cetorhinidae; genus Cetorhinus; species Cetorhinus maximus. Next base: position 11,758,300 of record NC_135883.1, on the reverse strand, counting down.
ACAGCGGTGATTGTTCACTTTGAAGTGAAAAAGCAGAACAAAGGATACAACCTTGAAGACCAAGGGGAGAAACGGCAGACAAGGTTAAAAAAAACACTCCAGAAATTCCCACAGTACGGAAAAAAGACGACAACAAGCACCGAAAATGGAAGAAACAAGGCTCACTTACTTCACAGACTGAATACCTTGGGTTTGGCAAGTCCGGGCAAGCAGCCAGCTGCCTCAGGATGGTGCTATTTAAAGTAAAGCGCGGTCGGAACAGAGCTGAGGGTACAGAGTTAAACACAAAATGAAAAATGGAAAAGGCACAGCAAATACAATGCGGAAGGCACACAAGGAGTGCATAAAGTCAATTATAGAGCAAGAGAGAAAGCAAAAAGCAGATAGCACGGCAGCAACACTGCTGGGGGCACATAAAACATTCCTGCATACCAACAGCGTCTGAAAAAGGCTAAAAACCAGAAGGATGGATACAAAACCCCCTTGCATGAACTGGAAAGTCACCGATGTCCTATCTGAATTCAAACCTTTGAAACAAAGAGTGCAGCTACGCTTCATAGACCGATCAGTTACAGAACTGGATAAGCAGGCCGTGAAAATACTGATAGCAATTGGTAATGTGGGGTTACACAGAGTCAATATATCTGGCTTATCTGAAGAGGACCAGAGAGATCCCACAAAGGTATGGAAAGAGCTAGAGGATCAGCTTCAGGTAAGGGTAAATTTTAAAATTCATCACCTAGAATTGATTTCCTAGAGGCAACAGCCGCCACAGGATCAATAGACCAATTTGTCAGCAGATGCCGTAGCAGGGGCAACGAATGCGACTTTTCAGAGAATGACCCATCAGAGCGAATAATGGAGTCGGTGATTGCCTCAACACCTATCGAAACATTCCAAAAATACCTCTTGATAAACAAAAGAAAGGTCACAGCACTGATACGCTGCTAGAAGATGGCAGGAAATACAAAGCCTTTGTAGCCAGGCAACAGCATCTGCAAGCACTGGGTGCAGCTAACAGTATCGGCACAATAGACAGGCCACAAAAAGCAAGCAAGCTCTGTGGGAAGTGCAGTTTGTCGTACCCACCGGGAAGCTGCCCTGCATTCCAAGGTCTGTGCAAGGCGTGTGCTCCAAAAGGACGCTGAGACCCCCTGTGCAAGAAATCTGGCTCCAGAGACGCAGCCAGAGGGCACAACAGGGTGCAAACAATCAGAAGACGGGCGCAGCAGCCATGGCAACCGCAGCCAGGAGAGTGCCAGGGACCTGCACAAATGCCAGCCAATACACAAAATTCACAGCAAGACAGACACAAGTCGAGATCCAGAGTGGAACAGCTTTCTACCAGACGACAAGCAGACATTCCATATTGTGAATGTAACATATTCTGAGGATGAAGTCAGGCTACTAGAAGCTTTAGCCACAATCAACATCGTATGCTCAAAGAAAGTTGGCAAATATAAACTCAAGACCAAGATTGACATGGGAGCTAGTGCAAATATCCTAACAGTCCGAATCCTGAAGAACGTGTACCTTGACTGTTGGAAATCAATGGTACAACCGATACTTGCTAAATTAACTGCATACAATGGGTCACCAATCCCTTGCATTGGTACACTAGCAATGCAATGTAGCTACAGCAATTTGACTTGGAAACCACAAATATTTCACCTGGTAGACACGAGCAGGCTACTAGTGGCAGGTTTGTCAGCATGTACAGATCTCAACCTTGTGAGTATCCACGAGATCACCAAGGTACCAATGGCAGCAGAAGAGACCAAGAACACTCGCATCGAGTTGGTCCAGTAGCTACAACAATTGTACCCCGGACAGGTTCGACGCCATTGGAGATTTCAAAGGTGATGCTGTACTGCACCTCAAAGAAGACGCAATTTTGGACATCGACCTTCCCGGAAAGTGCAATGTTCAAATACAAGAAAAGCTTAAGGGCAGAGCTCGACCCAGTTTTGCACTAAGTGCGGTAGCGGGGGTGAGAAAAGTCGTATTACCCACCGGCCGCAATGGCAGGTTTTTGCGCTGTATCGTCCCATTCCCAACTTGTCCCACCTCATGAATAACGCATTCATGGGAAACGCGCTGGGTTGCTGTGGGCCGGCCTATGATTCACCTGCCCCACCCTCACCTCAGGCCTTCATTAATCTGGGCACCCTCTCACAGAGCTAGCTAAGAGATCAAAAGCTGCTAGAAAGTCATGGCTGCCAAAGGAACGAAACATGCTGCCCCCAAATTTAGTGATGCCTCTCTGGACGCAATGGAGGCCCGCTGTGAAGTCCCCTACCCCTGCTCTGGGTGAAGACCAGCAAACAAGGTCACCAACCCAGCATGGGAGGCGGTGGCAGTGGTGGTCAGCGCCAACGCCCTGCAAAAGAGGACAGCACCTAGTGCTGAAAAAGGATGAATGATTTCCTCCGTTCCACCAAGGTAAGTCACTCTTCTCATCACTCTCAACTCACACACTCACAAACCCATCACACATCCACAGGGATCTCACTCACTGCCAATTCAAAGGACATCACCACTCTCTCCCACGCACCTTCATCTGCCCTGCGGATTGTGCCCTCACCCCACCCATGACACCACTCACCACCCATGCCTGCCAGGCATCCTTCTCATCTGGCCTGGCAGGTGTCCAGGAGGTCACGGACACCATCTTCACAAAGGCACAGAAATTTGTGCATTTCGACTGGGATCAGGAAAGCCAGGAGGCAAGAGCACTGGGATTTGCGCAGTCACTTTCACAGCCGCTGGCAGTGGATGCCCCCCATGGCATCCAGTCCTGCAGCAGATGGCACGTGACCAGCCAGTTCCCTAGACATGCGCAGTCTTCAGCGACACTGGTTCTCAGACATCTGCAGGAATGACAGGCGCCGTCTATAGACCCTGAGTCAAGCGAAGCACCTACGAGCGATGGCTGCTGCCCCTTCATCTTGAGGGAGGTGCCCCTCCCTTTGCCAAGCCAAGCATTTCACTGCTCTCTTCTTTTTCTTCTGCTCTGCTCCCTGTAAGCCATGAGGCATGCCACTAAATCACCAGGCTCCATGATCCTGATGTTCTCCTCCTGCAGGATCAAAGAGACACGTGGGTTAGCATGGATGTACTAAGAACCTTTCTCTTGATTAAGCCTGAAGGCCCCTTCACACATGCAGGAAATTGCTGGCTACCATTTGGAGGGCCAATATGTAGTGCGCTCATTGGCTGTCTGAAACCCCACCCATCTCTGCCCTACTCCATTTGATCGGTTGTCAGCAGCTTTGCCCATTGGGCTGCATGCTGTGCTCTCAGCTCAGGTATTCTCCAGTGCACTGCAAAGCTGCACTGTTAGCTTGAACCATGGGGAATACTGGTCCAAACTTGAATAAAGACATTGCAAGGGGCTGTGAGCGCCTCCACCAGTGACTGCGCCATGGCCAGCATTAGCAAGGGATTGTACAGCCTGCCCACTCAGCCAATTGTTCTGCTGCCCCCTAAAATGGACATTAATTTGCAACCTGCACCCGTGGGGTGAAAAGTTTTGGAACATTTGGTGGCACTTTCATGCTTTTATGTTGTTTGAGTGGGCAGAAAAGCTTCAGGGGCCCAGCTCCAAGCCTGTCAATGGAGCTGCTGCTGAACAGTCTCAACTGTGGAAGAATGCTCACTTTTGACAAGCTTTTCCAAGTGCACGGACACTTCCCTCAACACCCCCTTCCCCAACCATCACTCCAACCCGTCCCCCCACTGGCATATGCTTGCGTACTTCCTTCAGTCTGCGCTGCTTTGCCCCCCACCACCATCCACTCCCCTCCATTGACGGGTGGAAGAAGCAATCGCAAACTGGTTTGACAATGGTGCGAAACCAATTTTTGGCCTTCTCGCCATATTGCACACCCACCACCACACCCCCCTCCCCACACGCTATGATGCCCACCACCAACGGGACTGGATGATTCCACCCTAAATGTGAGCTTGATAACATGGAACGCAATGTCATCATCTGCCCTGTTCATCTCCACACAGACTGGTGTAGTTCAATTACGTGTGCTCTAAAGGACAGCGCAATCAGGGTATGAATAGACCCAAAATGTCTAAACCTCTCCCCCAAAGAGATGGCCACACAAGATTCCAACACTTGAGGAACTGAATCCCAGGTTCACAGGAGCTAGACTTTTCTCCAAGCTGGATGCAAAACATGGGCATTGGTCGGTCCACTTATCCAAAGAGTCTCAGGAGGTCACTGCCTTCAGAATGCTGTTTGGAAGATATTGTTGCCAAAGACTACCCTTCGGCTTATCTGTCAGTCAAGATCTGTTCCATCAGCACATGGACAGAATCACAGAAAGCGTGCCTGGATGCATATGTATGGCCGATGATTTTGCAGCGATGGGCAAAATCAAAGAAGAGCATGATCAAAATCTTCGCTTACTGATGGCAGTAACTCACCGTGAGGGGCTCATCTTCAACAGCAGGAAGTGTCAGGTGAACGTGAGTCAATCAATTTCTTTGGCTCCATCTATTCAGGTTGCAGAATCTGATCGGGATCCAGGCAAAGTCAAAGATGTCAGACACATGCCGACCCCTCAGGACAAAGAAGACCTACAGAGATGCCTTGGATTTTTCAACTTCTTGGCACCATATATTCTGAACTTTTCCAACAAAGCATAATTATTGAGAGAGCCACTGAAGAAAGACATACCATATGTGTGGCACGAGGACCACCAACATATGTTCGAGTCTCTCAAACAATCATTGTCAGCAGATACCTGCACCCTACAGTACTATGACCCAAGGCAGAAGACAATCTTGGAAGTCGACATCTCATAGAAAGGACTAGGAGCGTGCATCATGCAAGGTGGCAAACCGATCGCATTCGGATCCAAAGGCCTATCTCAAACACAATCCAGTTACTCCAGCAACATAGAGCGTGAGACACTCGCTTTGGTATTTGGGATCACAAGATTCCACACTTACCTGTTTGGTAAGCAGTTTACTGTAGAAACCGATCACAAGCCACTGGAGAAGATCTGGTACAAACCACAGACAAGCGCACCAACTTGACTACAATGACTCCTCGTAAAAGTGCAGGGGTACGACTTTGACATCTGGTGCAAACCTGGTACCAAAATTGTCACCTCAGACACGCTGAGCAGGTTGTCAACTCCGAACAAGAATACAAGCATTCCAGTGGATCTACAAGTAGACAGCATGGACATTGAGGTGAAAAATGTGCTCAAAATTAATGTTTGATCAGTACAAGTTCAATCAGAAACAGCCAATGACCCGCAACTGAAGGCGCTGTGGAAAGCTATCATAGAAGGATGGCCCGACATGATAAAAGAGGTGCCAGCCAACCTCAGATGTTTCTGGTCATACAGGGATGAACTCGATCTCTCGAGAGGCATAATTTTCAAAGGGAAATAAGTACCTGTGCCTGAAGCTCTCTGATAAGACATATTGTTACAACTACACCAAGGACATATGGGCATACAGCAGACGAGATAACTGGCATGTGATACAGTCTATTGGCCACTGATTAATGGTGACATCGAGAAGTTAGTGAGGATGTGTAAGGCATGCCAAGCCACCAGCCACAGAAACGTAAATAACCTCTACACCCTCATGAGGTTCTGTCAGTTCCTTGGTCCAAAATTGCAAATGCCAAACTTGCTTCTCAGGCTACACTGTTACAGTGTGTAACTGACTTCTTTTACATTGGTTATGTTATTGAACAACTTCCAGCATTGAATTATCCATATGCTGTTAGTGGAAATGACAATGATTGCCAAAGCCAACTCCTTTCTCTGTACCCAGACTATTCCTTGGGTTAGCCTCCTCCCCCCCCATGTTACATAACTGCTATATCCTTAACCTTATTTGGGAAAGGAATAAAAGGAGAACCTGCTCTTTTAAACTACTGCAGTAATGCAGTTTCCCATTCTGCTTTCCAGAGACCAGTACCCAATAGCAAGCGCCAACTCCACTAGGAGCAGCCCCATATATGACAGTGATTAAAATCTCAGCACATACAATGTGCCAAGATAGGATCATATCAGTAGCTAGAAGTGCTAGTATTAGTTAACTTTTGATCCAAAGATGTCACAGAGAAAAATACAATTGAATTTTCTTTCTGAGATGAAAAAGGTGGGTTACTAGTTCGCACAGAAAGAATGCCTGTCCAATATTCCTGCTCCTTTAATCTATTAATCTTCCATTGCTGGGAGAGCTACATAAACTTCAGTCTCATGGAATGAATAAATGTACGCAGGAGCTCCACCTACTCGTTTACACCTTTGGCTTATACTGAGTAGTGTAGATTCCTGAAGTTGTCTCTTCATGCATTTACAATACTTTCAGCCTTCCTCATGGTCACAACTTGTCAAAATAATAATCAGTAAGTTCAACATCCACTAATGGACAGGAGATTCAACACTTAAGGCAGAAATGTTTCTGGGAATGCACTGGTGCTGAACCCTTCCATATCTTCAGATAAAACAATTTTTTAGTATTTTTACTCAAGCTGGGTTCTTAAGTCTAAGCTTCACTGAGGGAAGTAAAGCTGTTGGACTCTACTCCCCCTAGTGTTGATTTTTATTCAGTTTGAGTAAAAGGGTGAAGCTACCTTCGGTCACCTTAACATGAAGTGACACCCAGGTGTCAAAGTGCAGTTCATAACTGCAACCAGCAATTAGTTTCCATGCATAATAGGATATTTGCATGGAAGGATATGAGTGGTGCGGGCTCAGTTAACTTAGTAGGCTAGATGGCTAGCATGTGGATCAGATTAGTGCAACAACATGGGGTTCAATCCCTGTTCCAGCTGAGGTAGATTCAAGGCCTGCCCCTTCTCTCTACCCATAGTAAAAATCATGGCACCTTCATGTGGTTCAGTGAACTGGACTAACCATACAAATACTGTGGCTACAACAGCAGGTCAGAGACTAGGAATCCTGTGACAAGTAACTCACCTCCTGACTCCCCAAAGTCTGTCTACCGTCTACAAGGCACAAGTTAGGAGTGTGATGGAATACTCCCCACTTGCCTGGATGAGGGCAGCTTCAACAACACTCAAGAAGCTTGACACTCTCCAAGACAAATCAACCCATTTGATTGGTGCCCACAAACACTCACTCCCTCCACCACAGATGAACAGTAGCAGCAGTGTGTACCATCTACAAGATGCAGGAACTCACCAAGGCTCCTTAGGCAACACCTTCCAAACCTATGACCACTACCATCTAGAAGGATGGGGGCAGCAGACACATGGGAACACCACCACCTGGGAAGTTCTCCTCCAAGCCACTCACCATCCTGCCTTGGAAATATATCACCGTTCCTTCACTGTCACTGGGTCAAAATCCTGGAACTCTCTTCCTAACAGCACTGTGGGTGTACCTACACCACATGGACTGCAGTGGTTCAAGAAGGCAGCTCACCACCGCCTTCTCAAGGGCAATTAGGGATGGACAATAAACGCTGTCCCAGCCAGTGAAGCCCACATCCCATGAACAAATTTTTAAAAATTGCCAAGGACAGAGAACTGAAGAAGAAGACCACCTACTTGATACAGCCCAAGATTAGGTGGTTTCTTCAGGAAAATCAGTGCTGTCAGTTCTTATCTCAGTGAAAATCTGTAAGGATGTGAGTGAAGGAACACTTGCAGTTGAAGGCTGCAGTACTATGCCACCTCATAGACACTGATGGGATACAAGTATATCACTTTAATAGTGTGGGAGGAGGTCATTGTAATAAAGCTGCTTAGTAAAATATATTCTTAGAAAGCATGAATGACTTCTCTTAATTTGTCTAATCTGATAAATGTCTTCCTGTACTCAGTAGCAGTGAGTGAGTTGTGCAGATTGCACTATCCATGACAACTATCTCTTCTGGCTCCAAGTTGCTCACTTTGGTGTCCTCTGTGCTCCATTCCAAAATGGATTTTGTTTCCCTCGCCTTTTGCAGGAATAACCCAGATCTGCACTGGGGAATAGAAATAATGATGGAGAATGGATGGGAAGTTGGGTTGTGGGGTTGTGCCCTGCATTAGATATTGTAAAATATTGTATGAAGCAGATACTTATGATGACTAACATAAATTTTTCTGATAATACTCAGAACTTTAAGCTGCTGTAGGTGTTTAAGAAAGGTGATGGATTTTGCCTTTACTTTGGATCTTTCCCATTATCAAGATGTCCAAAATATGACAACCAATTTGCACAAACAACGTCCCACAAACAATAATAAGATAATTGGCAAGGCACCAGGACATAGAGGGCTCCCCAACTCTGCTTTAAATGTGCCATGGAATATTTTACATATACCCCAGTGGGCAGATGGAATCTTGATTTAAAGCCTTATCTGAAAGGTAACACCTCCAGCAGTGCAGCGCTCTGTCAGTATTGCACTGTAGTTCAGTCTAGACAATGTACCACAGGTTCCTGAATGGAGCTTAAATCCACACACTTCAGACTTGGAAGTGAAAGTATTAAAGGCGAAGATTGACAATTAAATCCTGCAGTAGTGTTACTTCCTATCCTTAAAACTGGTGATCTTCCACCATTTCCAAAAGTTGAAGCACATCAAATTATTCAAATGCAACTTTGGTGTTACTACACTGTCGGCCTCATTATACATGGATGGGCAGATGTCCTGTACTGTACCAGCACACTGCCAACAGGGGAGTAGTCCCCAGAGAAAATCTGAGCTCCCACTGTATGCTGAACAATGTCCCCTCATTTACTGTGCAGAAACAAACATAGAGTGACAAAATTTCAACATAGTTCTTGCCTTTGGAGGATTAATGAAAATAACAATTCATACTTCATAACTTATTGCTACAACTTCAGGTTTCTCTCTCAGTGGGTCACTTAAGCAGACCTTGTCATTTACATCTTGATGCTGAACATATTTTATATAGAATTCTGTGACTCAAGATTACATTCAATAATCTGATTACTGGATTAAATAGTCTTGTGTTACATTACCAGACACACGTTGAATTGCTAGACGCTAAATGCAGGTCAGAGACTACAGTTACCAAAACAAAAACAGAATTACCTGGAAAAGCTCAGCAGGTCTGGCAGCATCGGTGGAGAAGAAATCAGTTAACGTTTCGAGTCTTCATGACCCTTCGGCAGAACTGAGTATAGTTAGGAGAAAGGTGAAATATAAGCTAACTGATTTCTTCTCCACCGATGCTGCCAGACCAGCTGAGTTTTTCCAGGTAATTCTGTTTTTGTTTTGGATTTCCAGCATCCGCAGTAGCTTTTAGCTTTTTGTTTTTACTACAGTTACCAGTTGACTGGCATTTTAATTCTCCACCTTGCCCACTTTGACCTTTCGTTCCATGCTGGCCCGCTACAGTGCTCCAGTGAAGTTCAATGTAAGTTTGAGGACCAGCAGCTCATCTTTCGATAATTAATAATAATTAATTTAATTTCTGTAATGCAGGGAAATAAGTGCAACTTTTACAAGAAAGTCCTGCAGATCAGGGACTGAAGCACCAGTCTTCCTGGCTGTGGAGCAGCTGGTCATTTATCCATTTGCCTTTTACACCTCCTCCAAGGATGAAGGACTATCTTCCTGTCATTTAGTTGAATGAGTCCTCCTCTCTGAAGGGCAAAATTATGCAACGCACATTGACTGTGAGTAATGTTGACAGCCTTCCCAGAGCTACAGACTGCACCTAATCTATCCAGAAAACAGAATTTCTGTTCCAAAATGCCAACCATATATTTCTCAAGAATTTACACAGAGGATTATTGTCTTTTCTTTCACCTTGTTGTGAACCAGTGTGAATAACTGGGGACACAGGGGGTAGGTAGTTCCAGCCTCTAAGCAGCCGCTTTCTGGTCTGCTTGCTCTTTCCAATAGAGTGGGCACCATGAATAAGTGAAAGATAAAGGTATTGTGGCTGTGGTTGCAGTAGTCTATAGTGACTGGAATAATTATGCTCCTGTGATCCAACATTACCTATATACTGACAGAATGGATCTTTTCAATTCATGTGGGTCACAGGGCTAATGTTAAATGGCTACATTGGTGATACATAGCAGTGGGTGGAGTAAACTTTTTCCGGGAATGACTACTTCAGCTACATGATGGACACATCAGTGGGGAGAGCAGCTACAAAGCTCAAACAGTGCCCTGGCTTCACCATGAGACAGAGCTGATGGTACACAGTGTTTTGGCTAAGGTGGGTGAGTCGATGGTAGGGCTTTCTCTTTGAACCTTGGGTGTTCACGACTGCGTATCTAAATACTGGATAGCTAAAGATATATTTTGGCCAATGAGGAACAGAGGTCTACTTATGTGACCCATAATGCTGAACCCATAAAATCTAGAAACATCATAACCACGTTGTCTGGACAATGAAAGTAATTTATTTACCATTACTCCAGCACCAATTTCTAAGGTCTCTCTGTCTCATTTATATCTCACACTTTCAACCAATGTGCAACACTTTATATTTATCAATATTAAAAATGATTTGCCATGCAGCTACCTACCCAATAGCATAATTAATCTAATTCTAGAGTAAATCTTTTATTTCAACATCTGTTTCTATAAGTTATTGCTGTATAGGCAGTTCCTTCAACCTGGTCATTGGAATATATTGCAATGATCAATAAGAGCCAGAAGAATTAACAATTACATCTCAAATCCTTTTTACAATTGCTAAACAACACCCTTTCATTATATATATATTTATGCTTCTTGTCCATTACTGTACATTTATCTGCATTAAAACTCACTTTCCATTCTTCATCTCATGTTTAATTGACTGAGATCTTTTTGGATGCTGTATATGTTATGTATGTTATTTGTTATATGTTATTATATGTTATTTATTCTCATCATATTGCCAGATATCGATATCATCAGCAAAATGTTATAATGGACAAAAGTATTCTTCTCTAAATCATGAAAGAAAAGTAAAGACTTGCATTTATATAGCATCTTTTATGACCTCAGAATGCCCCAAAGCACTTTACAGTCAATGAAGTATTTTTTGAAGTGCAGTCAATGTTGTAATGTTGGAAACATTCTAGAACATGTACGAATAATAAACAGATAGCAGGGACCCAGAAGAAACCCTGTGGAACTCCATTCGTCTTTACCCCAGAGATTTTTCCATTTATCATAAACATATGCTTCTCAATGCCAAGCCAGTTTTCAAACTAGCTAGCAAATGTGCCAATAATTCCATAATTTTTTTTTTGACGTCTTAAAGGTGTAACTATATCAAATGCCCAAAAACTCCATAACCCTTACCTATCTTCCCATTTAATACCAGCTGATTTACAATATGACTTACTGCTTTTAGATCCTTTTGGTGCTCTTTGGATGTGAATCAACAGCATCCTGCATAATATTCTCAAGCATTCATGCCAGCACAAATATGGTTAACAATGCTTAGTTCTGTTTTACTATCTTTTCAATGTTGAGGTAACATACTGTTCTCCAGCATGCAAGTAAATCCCTTAACAGTTATTCCCATTGTTAATCTTGTCTATTTTCTCCTTCATTTTCTTGAGAAATCCAAGACCATCCCAATAAGTGAAAAACACAATGTCTCCACACGTTGCCAAGCCCTTATCTTCAGCAGCAACATTAAAACTTAGGAAAAAAAAGGTTTTCACTATTCCAACTCACGAAGGGGAATGTTCGTTCCTTGACACCAAGCCGAATTTTAACCTAGTTCACCAGGTCATTCAGTCAGCAAATTTCTAGTTGCTTCTTTTTAAACTTCAAATAGATTTCAAAAATACAGCTAAATAAGAATCCTTTAAAAGCTTCTATGCTTCCACTTCAAAATGCTGCTTTAAAATACTGCAATCTTCACATCCCATTTATTATCCTCATGTATACTTGTGAGTAAGAGAGACAGGGCAGTGACAGATAATATAGAGAAGAAACTACTCAAAAAACATAGAAGAGGGTCAGAATAGAAAAAAAAAATGAGTGCTCACACACATCTACACAATAATTACAGCAAATAGGTTTAAAGGAATTTGACTTAATCATTGAATAAACAATTGGGCTTTGGTGTTAAGTGATTATGAGTTGGAAGCATAGTTTGCTCCAAAGATCAAACGAAAGGAAATCTGGAGGTTTGAAATTTGAAAATAAATGTAGAAAATACCGACAAAGAAAAATACTCAATATCGAATGGAAACAACAAAATATGAAAACTGCAAGAAAAAAATAACATCTGTGACAAATCCCTTGGCTTTTATTTAATAATCCCTGGAATTGGACAGTTTGCTGCTTAGTTTTTGAAATGGTTCCTGAAATCCAGACTTGCCAATCGGTTCAGTTTCTGATCTAATTAACAATATTAGATTTAAAGGTTAGCTGACCATCCACCCTAAATGATTGATGATAGATAAATTATTCTGATCTCAATGACAACTGAGATCATCCTAATCAAATCACGAGCTGAGTTTCCTGGATAAGAGCACGGCTGTTTGTCTACAATGGTTTATGAATGAATTTACTTTGAATTCCTGCTAGGGATATGAACATAAAGCATTGGACTTCCTGTTACTTTAAATGAGCTCCAATAGTAGAGGGGAACTTCAAATGTACTACCTGTTCGGTTATCCTGTTACCTCAAGGCTGCTGTAACTAAATGTGATGCATAAGCTACTAAGCTCTGGTAACTTGGTCATAAGTATGGGAAATGCACTGGTCTCAACATGTTCTCATCAACTATCAACAAGAAATGATTGCAGATTATTTTTTTCTGGCTAAGTCAGACATGCCACAGTTTAAATACGTAGTCATATTCCTTGGTGTGCAAGTGTAGAAAATTCTATACAGATAATCTCTTTCATAATGGAAATTGGGTTTCATTCTTTGATACTTGAGGGCCAATTTTACAGCTCCGTTTCGGCGGGGACGGGGCCGTAAAATGCGGCGAGACTTTCTAAACCCCGTTGACTTCAGCGGGAATGCAAAATCCCGCTGCCGTAAAATTCTGCCCGATGAGCTTATAACTCTAATTGGAGGCTGCAACCCTCCATTAATACGGGCAGAACATTTTTGTGTTGTTTATCTGTGATTTCCTGATACATGTATCGTGCAAGAAAGGTTCTCTGCTAGCACTTATAAAGTCAGCCCTTTAAAATAAGTTTGAATTTAAAATTCCACAAATTATAAATATGCTTTACGTAAACATAAGCGAGCTTTAGGTAAATCACCCAAATACATCATCTACTAAGAATTTCTGGTGTCATAGTGAATCATACCTGTGTGGCTGACTTGGATTCATGATTGTAGGGTGAATTTGACAGCTTATAACCCTGCATACTTTTCTCATCCTGTTCCTGCTGAACAAGGGAGTCCCCATCAAACGCCACCCTTAGCTGCTTCTCAGAAAGCTGTGCATCCTTGTCAAGATGACACATTGTGGCTGCTGCAATTCCTGGAGGGACAGAAACAAAGTTATAGTTTTATAAATTTAGTGCTTCTCTCCCATACAAATTACCACACCAGACAAAACTCAAACTGTTTCTCTCCTTCTCATTTTGCCAGTAGTGTTTACCGAGATGAGGAATGAGTGGTGAGCAGTGTGGCGGAATAAAACGTCCTTTGCATTCAGTGTCAACATTCCATACCTTTATTTCTAGTGCCGAATAAATCGTTCAAAACTCTGCTTCGACCACAGAGCTGAACATAAACCTTAGCACATTAACCCTTCTAACTCCTCCAGTTTTTGTGAGTATAACTTACCGCTTCCTTTACTCCTAGAAACATGCCACAAGGTTTCCCATCAGCTCCCTTAACAAGGGGACCAAAATAAAACTAAAATAACATTCTCGAAGGCAGGGCCATAGTCCTGTCCTCAAACCCCTAGGGGGCCCTACTTTTGTCCCTGTTACAGTTCCTTTTCACTAGGCATACCAAACAGGATCCTGTGGAAACTGGCAAGGAAGGCTGGAACCCAGTTCCTAACCTAATTTCCAGACCATCACCACAATCCTACCAGATCCACGGTGGGAGTAGGTCAGAAGGTCTGTGGAATTTCAGGTCCCTCTTCTTTTGTGGAATGAATTCAATGGTAATTCATCTTGCATGTTTACTGCACGTGATAAGTTACACCTCAAAGTCGAGGACTGCCTGTTGTGCAGGTAAGAGTAAGATTCATTTTAGTGGAATGGGCAATGTCTGCCATGCAGAGGAACCATCAAAAATTGTAACAGGGCACAAGATGTAATGGCTGGCCATGTAATTAACTAGAAGATTTATCTGATTAGCTTTTCTGTGCTACAGACTGTATAAATAGTAAGTTGCTCCTACTCATATTCTTGTCCTGTGTCAGAGTTATGCATCTACTGCATAATTTTTTAAAATGTAAATGTGATACGGTCATAGCCATTTGGACAGATTCACTGAAAGATCAGGGAACCTCCTAATGCACTGGAACCCAGAAGTACTTGGAATCGATTTGTCAGTGATCCTTTGATCCAGCTATAGCATGTGGACCTGGTCTCCAGATTTCCTGAACAATTAGCTCATCCATCCACCCTTTCAGAACATTTTGCTATTCTCACTCATGGAACTCTTCTCTTCCTCCTTGCAGGACAAGAGAGCACAGAACACCAGGGAAAGGCAGAGAACTGGCAGTGGCTCTCCAGTCATCTTGATTCTGACAGCCAGAGCAGGAAGAACTCAAGATAAGCTGAGTTTTGGTGATCCTGGTAATAGAATTAAATATCACACAGCTACATGGTATACAACTCTCAGTCATGTTGACCTAATGTCTGCAGTCAGTGAAATATGATCATGTGTATAATGTCTACCTAAGTCCTTCCAATCTTTGCAGTTCTAAACCATGTTTTAATCTCCTACAGTGCCATTGAGGGTTGCACAGGAGATGGTGCAGGAGGAGGGCAAAGACTCACTCTGAGGATGCACCATCATAGGACTCATTCACACCATCCACCAACTCATATACACACACACCTTGGTGGGACGAGAGACAAAGGTTGGGATTTCCTGGCCCTGCAATGGCATGTTCCTCCATGGCAGATGCTGCAAGCCATTCAAATGTCCGTTGAATTCAACAGGACCAGAAGATCCTGCTAGTAGGAGGGTGCGGAAAATTCCGGCCACAGGTAGTTGGGTTTTCACATGATGTCTCACGCATCACTGGCAAGAGCAGATGTTGGAGACAAAGACAGCAGTGGAGAATCCCAATCTCAGAGGATGCAGGACAGTCCAAACTCTGCTCAGATACTGAGCCTTGGGGACCAATGACAAAACTAATCTTGAGGCAGCAGCAGAAATGTGTGAAGTCTAATCAGATTTTCCAGAAGCACTGAGCACCCTTGCAGAGAGATTGGAGGAGTCTGTCTTAAGCATGAGTGCCACAATGTGTCAGATCCTTGCCATAATGTTTTCATTCATGGAAAGTTGGGTAGCTGAATGAAATGTCAAATGCAGCAATGCAATGAGTGCATGGCCAGGTATCATCAACAGTTTGCACACCCTGAATGTCACATTAAACAAAACTGATCAACCTCCTGCCTTGAGCCGTCAGTCCCCCACTGATGTGCAGCAGAGTGTTCTCTAGATCAGTCGCGTGAGTGGGGAGAGAAAATGGAGAAACAGGGTATGGAAGTAGACGTGAGGGCCCTGCTCAAAGCACTTCAGGTTCTTACTCATTGCCCCCACCTCACTCAGCGACCCACATGCATCACATCGCGATGACTCAGTCACCCCCTGTACAGTTGTGGGTGGAGCAGTTTTCAACAGAGCCTTCCCAGGCTCCAAAGCCCAGAGGAAACCAGTCAAGAGCATCTCAGCAATGATAGCAGTGATCTGAGCAGCCTGTTTCCAGTTCTGCTGGATCCACAGGGGTTGCACAATATAGGAGCAACATTGAAATGAAGAGTACCAATTTGTAGGTGCACAAGAGTGGGTGCATAACACCATACTAGATTGTTAGGTTCCTGTTCATTTTCTTTTCAGTCACACAAGAATGACTTGTTTGCAGCATTTTCCCATCTCACCCATCTTTGCCTGCTGCCTGACACATGCGACGAATGGTAAGGCAAGACTTGACATTGAGCAATGATTCTCTGGGATAGCGATGCTTTGTTGATTGCAAGACTACTTAGACTTGCGGGAGGGTGGGGCCAAGTAGGTCCGACATGTGGCTGCGCTGCAATCGAACTAAATTGTGCAAAGAAGGATGGACTATCTGTGGCTAACTAAGGAAATTAAAGGTGCTATCAAATTGAAAGAAAAAACGTACAATGCTGCAAAGATTGGGAAAGTTTTAGAAATCAGCAAAAGATGACTAAAAAAATAATAAAGAGGGTGAGATTGAAGTGTAAGAGAAAACTAGTAAGAAACATAATGACAGACGGTAAAAGCTTCTACAAGGAAATAAAAAGGACAAGAGTAGCTAAAGTGAGCATTGGTCCCTTAGAGGGTGAGACTGGGGAATTAATAATGGGAAACATGGTGGAGGCTTTGAACAAGTATTTTGTATCTGTCTTCACAGTAGAAGATACAAAATGCATTCCAAGAATAGTTGAAAATCAAGAGGCAAAAGGGAGGGCGGAACTTAGACCAATCGCTATCACTAGAGAATAAAATAATGAGAATACAAATGGGACTTAAAGCTGACAAGTCTAATGGACTTGCTGTCTTGCATCCTAGAGTCTTAAAAGAATTGGCTGCAGAGGTAGTGGATGCATTGGTTGTAATCTTCCAAAACTCTCTAGATTCTGGAAAGCTCTCAGATTTTAAAACTGCAATGTAACCCCTCTGATCAAGAAAGGAGGGAGACAGAAAGCAGGAAATTATAGGCAAGTTAGTCCAACATCTGCCATTGGGATAATGCTAGGACATTTAGAAAATCGTTACACAATCAAGCAGAGTCAATATGGTATTGTGAAAGGGGAGGTGGTGGTGTAGTGGTACTGTCACTGGACTAATTAATCCAGTAGACCCAGGGTAATGCCCTGGGGGATCGAGGTTCAAATCCCACCATAGCAGATGGTGAAATTTGAATTCAAATACAAAATCTGGAATAAACCATTGTTATAAAACCCATCTGGTTCACTAATGAAGGGAAGGGAAAATCTGCTGTGCTTACCTGGTCTACATGTGACCCCAAACAGGTTGCCTCTGAAAGCCACTCAGTTCTCAAGGGCAACTAGGGATGGGCAATAAATGCTGGCCTAGCCAGTGATGCCCCCATCCTATGAATAAATATATTTAAAAAATTATGAGTTCATTGAGAATGGATAAAGGGGAACCAGTGGATGCTGTGAACTTATATTTCCAAGAGGCATTCAATAAGGTGCCACAAGATAAGAGTATATTTTGTTGGGGATGATATGTTAGCATGGCTAGATAACTGGCTAATTAACAGGAAGTAGAGAGTTAGGATAAATGGGTCATTTTCACATTGGCAAGCTGTAACTAGTGGAGTGCCACAGGGATCAGTATGAGAATCTCAACTATTTACGATCTATATTCATGTCTTGGATGAAGGCATTGGATTGTAGCAGAATTTGCTGATGATGATGAAGATATGTCGGAAAGCAAGTTGTGAGGAGGTCACAAATGCCCAGATTTTCACCACGATGGACAGCCTCTCCATCATGACAAAAATAGCAGAACTGCCCAAAAACTATAAGCCGCACACCCAAAAAGGGCACTTCCTATTTTCACAGGGGCAGGAATGGGGCCGGTGCACATTTCGTGAAGGCAGCTGGCTATTTAAATTAGCAGTTGCTTCCACTCTAGTTGGATTTTGGTAGCCTAGGAGTGTGGATCCCGAAGTGTGCAAAGTAAACCTAGTACGAGCAGGTCTGAACTTGGTGTATTTCTTTGGCTAGCCAGGGGAACCCCCTTTGGTAAGGTAGGGTACCCCTGTGGAATTTGGCTTAAAGTTTTATTCAGGAAACAAATTCCAACCGCCTTCCCTTAATCCAGGGGAGTAGGAGGGTGGGGCTCCTGGTCTTGCAGGACAACTATATTTGCCCCTACTGATTCGCATGCCCAGATGCCAGGAAGAACTTTGTGATGGAGATGGGCATATAACACTTTGTGCGAAGGGACATAGAAGATGGGTATGGCACCCTCGCACACTGAGGCCATGGAAACCAGCCACCCTGAGCAGATGGAGGCCAGAGGGAATGCAGAAGGTTAAGAGGAAAAAGCTATTGAATGCACACCAGGGAGGGGGAGCGGGAGGGGGAGGGGAAGGAGGAGGAGGAGGTGAAGCAGGACAACCAGGTACTACACTGTGAGAAGGGTGTATAGATCTAGGACACCTTGCCTCAATATGACAGAGAACCAGTGTTGAAGGTGACTGAGGCTAAGCCGTGAGGTGGTGACAGGTATAAGTCGCATGGTCCAGCAGCAACTTGAGCCACAATCCATCAACCCCCGTGCTCTGCCAGTGGCTGTGAAGGTAACCGTCGCTCTCAACTTCTTTGCCTGAGAATCTTTCCAGGGATCATCAGGAGACCTGTCTGGTATATCCCAGTTAGCGACACAAAGCTGCATTAAGGTTGTAACTAATGCCCCGTTGCTGGTTTGGAGGCTCAGCCATAATTGCCCTATATATTTGGTGTCTCAGACGCAGAGAGTCATGGCCTTTATCCAATTAGCAGGCTTCCCTCAGGTGCAGGGTGCTATTGGTTGCACCCATGTTGCCATAAAGAGACCAATTCGACACGCAGACACAAATTTCAACCGGCAGTTCTTCCACTCAATGCCCAGGTGGTTTGTGACCACAACAAGGTCCTTCCTTCATGTGTGTGCAGGTTCTCTGGCAGCTGCCACAACTCCTTCAAACTAAGGAGCTCCCAACCCCCTCAGCTTTTTCAGCCACCAATGCAGATCTGCGGTTGGATTCATGGGGACACGGGGGCTACCCCTTAAGAACTTGGCTATTGACCCGCTTTAGGGGCCCACAAATGGAGACAGAGCGCAGCCACAACAACAGCCATGTTGGCACAAGATGTACAACAAGCAGGCAATTGGCATTTTATAAATGCACTTCAGGTGCCTCGATCCTTAAGGAGGAGCTCTGAAACATACCCCAGCAAGGGTATGAAAAATTAGTATTGGTGTGCTGCATGCTGCATGACATTGCGCTGCAGAGGGGCATACAAATCTATGATGATGATGCCATGGGCAGGGCTCCAACCTCTAAGGAAGAGGAAGATGCGGAGGAGGAGGTCCCTGTCCATTCAAAAGATTCCAAAACGGATGAGGATGAGGAGACCATCAATGGCAAAGCAGCTGGGTGACATGGCTGCGTAGCCGGGGCTGACTCTGTGCAGGAGGGGACCATTTCCAGCTGTGTCTTTGTGCAAAACAGATTTTTGCAAAGTCCTCCAATATCACAATTGCCATCAGCCAATGCCTGGTGACATATTTCCACCAAAAGACCCTTGTACATTGACTCTACAATTACTCAAGGGACTGCCCATCCCTCACAAGGGAGAAAATAAACATTGATGAGTTTGACTCAGCCACATTCCTATGGCTGAAACCCTCACCATCATAACCATGTGTCTCATCATAGTGTAAACACACATGGTAATAAATCATTCACAACTTGGCCTCCTTGCATGAACATGAATGGTAGTAAATGAGGGGCCTATGCAGTTAAATTGTCCATAATCAAACCATACACGCAATGTTGAGAGTGACAGAACGTCAGAATTCAAACCCTATACATGCTGATAGGACTATATATTGTAGAATACATGCAGATAAGGCACATGAGGAGCCCATAACTGTTCAACAAAATCTCTTTGAAAGAACTTGTGCATCATCCATTCGGCCAATGGTCTAATTTCTGATGCGGGCTCCACATGCAACTTTCCTGACTTCCATAAACTTCTGATTACATAGAAACATAGAAACTAGGAGCAGGAGTAGACCATTTGGCCCTTTGAGCCTGCTCCGCCATTCATTATGATCATGGCTGATCATCCAACTTAATAGCCTGCTCCTGCTTTCTCCCAATACCCTTTGATCCCTTTCACCCCAAGAGCTACATCTAACTCCTTCTTGAAAGCATACAATGTTTTGGTCTCAACTACTTTCTGTCGTAATGAATTCCACAGGCTCACCAGTCTCTGGGTGAAGAAATTTCTCCTGACCTCAGTACTAAATGGACTACCCCATATCCTCAGACTGTGACCCCTGGTTCTGGACTCCCCCACCATCGGGAACATCCTTCCTGCATCTACCCTGTCTAGTCCTGTTAGAATTTTATAGGTTTCTATGAGATCCCTCATTCTTCTGAACTCCAGCGAATATAATCCTAATCGACTCAATCTCTCCTCATATGTCAGTCCTGCCATCCCAGGAATCAGTCTGGTAAACCTTCGCTGCACTCCCTCTATAGCAAGAACATCCTTCCTCAGATAAGGAGACCAAAACTGCACACAATATTCCAGGTGTGGTCTCACCAATGCCCTGTACAATTGCAGCAAGACATCCCTGCTCCCGTATTCAAATCCTCTGGTTATGAAGGCCAACATACCATTTGCCTTCTTTACTGCCTGCTGCACCTGCATGCTTACCTTCAGCAACTGGTGTACGAGGACATCCAGGTCTCGTTGCACATTCCCCTCTCTCAATGTATAGCCATTCAGATAATAATCTGCCTTCCTGTTTTTGCTACCAAAATGGATAACCTCACATTTATCCACATTATACTGCATCTGCCATGCATTTGCCCACTCACTCAGCTTGTCCAAATCACACTGATTACTGCACAAGGCACATCCTGTGACACCTGGAATGCAAATGCAACCAAAGTAATGGACACAGCAGACAACCGATACTATCTACCTGTTACCTAGCCTCTCGAGCTGCGATGACTACACCTAAACCAATAGGTAACACTGCAGTGTGGATGAAGGTCTTGCACCCAGCAAACATGCTTGAGATGCCCTTGCTGCCCAACATCTCCTCGTGGAATTTGATCATTGAGCCTCTCTTAAAGTCAATTTGGGATGGACAATGAAAGACACAAGGAGCATCTCAGTGCTTGAGCTTTTGAACACTGGAATCCTATGGCAGAGAAGGAAGAAGCCCTCCAAAGCATCACAAATCAGCCGACAACCTTGATCCTGTTTATGGCACGCCGAGGTGGACCTCAGCATGCCGCCCTCATTAATAATGGTAAGAATAATGGCCTTCACAATGTTAACATTCTTTTTCAGCTTTCTAGTGTACAAACACACACCAAGTCATGGACAAGTGTTAGTAAATATATTCAAGAAGTGCTCAAATGTGTCAGATACAATGTGAAAAGTGTAACTAAGGTGAACCCATTAGTGCTCTAGGTGAGATGGCGCCCTTCACTCTCACACACTCCTATGAAGTTCTCCCCCGTGTTGCCTCAGAGGATGTGGAGGCAGGCTACTCACTTCTCTGTTAAGCCCAATCCTTACACTCTCTCTCATGCTAATGTCCCATTGTGCTCAGTGAACTGACATCATGATCTCCAATTTACCTTCATGTGCTGCCTTTATCACCTGCTAACGCATGATTCACCATCACCAACAGACAGCTATTTGAGCTCTCTGGCAATCTCCATGGCCAACTGTTCCATGGGATGGATGCGTCTCAGCCAGGCTGACCCACACCCAGTCTGGGCCATCTCTGGCATTCTTCGTCCTTGTCATTAGCTTATGTTCATATGAATTAATGTTAGCTAGATAGATAGTGCATTGAAGGGATATTGCTCTTCACTGTGTCTGTGCTCACAGTGCTCATTCACATGTTCTTTGCACACCTACATGAGCTGTGTACACATACAAGCCTCAGTACTGAAGCAGTGGTATGTGCCATGTCTCGCACCTTAGCTACAGCATGCAAATATGACCCTTCCCTTGGAGCTCTGTGTGGATGAGCCATGCTACTCACCTTGCAGGTCACTGAACCATTTCTGGCACTGAATCCATGAGCACTGAGAGTCTCCTGCTGTTCTCACTGCAGCTGCAATTTGAATCCAGGCCTTCTTGGGTGCTGCAGGGGCTTTATGGGAACCAGCATGGTAGAGGACTGCTCTCCTCTTCTAGGCCTCTTTCACCAAAACATGGTCAAAAAGGTCCTGGGGCAGCTGGGCCCATCCCTTACCCTGTGTCCCCCCTGTGACACTCTATGACTAAAAGTGTAAGGCGAAAAGGGCCATGAGCCATTCAGGCCACAATGCTCTCATTCACTTTTGTGTCCTCACATGCACTAACCACTTTCGCCATAAAAAACAATGATTAATGGGAAGGTTTGGTGGGAAAAAATGGCTGTGCGCAAATGCTTGGTGCCATGTATGTTGTGGCTGTGACTCCAAGGTAGCACGCTGTGCTCCGTGACCACTGGCAGCCTTACTGGTTGCCCCCTCCCCCCACTCTTAATCACTGTTATGCCATGACAATGTGCAGCTGTGAGGAACCTGGTCAAGAGTCAACAGCGGGTGCACCCTGATAGATGGGTGGCAAGAGGACAAGTGGAAGGGATACTGAGCACGGCACTGTTCATCATTCATCCACCCATTGAGTCTTGGCAGCTAACTACATGACTGCATATTATCTGTACCAGGTAGTGGTGGCGAGACGATGCCATCTCCATGGCTATGTCTTGTGAATCTACTCCATGCCTTTAGTGGTTCAGCAGAGTATACCTTGACTAGGCACAAATAATGACAAATCCCCCATCGGGAAAGCCTATGATTTGCCATTTGTTCCAGGGTCAACTAACAGTTGTACATTAAGATAAAAGCAAAAACCTGCGGATGCTGGAAATCCAAAACAAAAACAAAAATACCTGGAAAAACTCAGCAGGTCTGGCAGCATCTGCGGAGAGGAACACAGTTAACGTTTCGAGTCCGAATGACCCTTCAACAGAACTAAGTAAAAATAGGTGAAATATAATCTGGTTTGAGGGGGGGGGGGGGGTGGGACAAGATGAGCTGGATAGAGGGCCAGTGATAGGTAGAGATAATCAAAAGATGCCACAGACAAAAGGACAAAGAGGTGTTGAAGGTGGTGATATTATCTAAAGTAATGTGCTAATTAAGAGTAGAAAGCAGGACGAGCAAGGTACAGATAGCCCTAGTGGGGGTGGGGTGGGGGGAAGGGATCGAAAAAGGCTAAAAGGTAGAGATAAAACAATGGATGGAAATACATTTAAAAATAATGGAAATAGGTGGGAAAAGAAAACTCTATATAAATTATTGGAAAAAACAAAAAGGAGGGGGAAAATTGGGAAGGGGGTGGGGATGGAGGAGAGAGTTCATGATCTAAAATTGTTGAACTCAATATTCAGTCCAGAAGGCTGTAAAGTGCCTAGTCGGAAGATGAGGTGCTGTTCCTCCAGTTTGCGTTGAGCTTCACTGGAACAATGCAGCAAGCCAAGGACGGACATGTGGGCATGAGAGCAGGGTGGAGTTTTGAAATGGCAAGCGACAGAGGGGTCTGGATAATACTTGCGGACAGACTGGGTGACCACTTTGCAGAACATGGATTGAGGATTGCTTAACACACAGAAGACAGAGAGTCAATTTAATGGGTTTCAGGTTGGAAACACATAACTAGTGGATTGCCACAATGATCAGTCCTAGGGCCTCAATTATTTACTATCTATATTAATGACTTGGAGGAGCGGGCAGAGTGTAATGTATCCAAATTTGCTGATGATACAAAAATAGTTGGGAAGGCATGTTGTGATGAAGACATAAGGAACCTGCAAGGGGATATAGACAGGTTGAGTGAGTGGGCAAAAACTTGGCAGATGGAGTTTAATGTAGGAAAGTGTGAGCTCATGCACTTTGGTAGGAAGAACCAAAAGGCAGACAATTATTTAAAGGGAGAGAGACTCCAAAAAATTGCAGCACAGAGGGATCTGGCAGTTCTTGTGCATGAAACACAAAAAGTTAGCATGCAGGTGTAGCAAGTAATTAAGAAGGCAAATGGAATTTTGGCCTGTACTGCCAGGGGTTTGGAGTTTAAAAATAGCTAAGTCTTGTTACAACTGTACAGTTGGTGAGGTTGCACCTGGAGTACTGTGTACAGTTTTGGTCCCTGTATTTAAGAAAGGATATACTAGCATTGGAGGCAGTTCAAAAGAGATTCACTAGGCTGATTCCTGGGATGAAGGGGTTGACTTATCAAGAACGGCTAAACAGGTTAGGCCTTTATTCATTGGAGTTTAGAAGAATGAAGGGTGATCTTATCGAAACGTATAAGATTCTAGGGGGCTTGACAGGCTAGATGTTGAGAAGGTGTTTCCACTCGTGGTGGAATCTCGAACTAGGGGACATAAGGGAGAATTATCTCCCCATTGAGGGGCGGATGGGCGGGAGCGGGCGCAGGCGCGCGCCACCATTTTACGTGGGCGGGCCAATTAAGGCCCGCCCAGTGTGACACACTCCCGGAAGCGCTGTGTGCTGCCTGTGTGGGTAGGGGGTGGGGGGGAGGAGGCTGATTCAGGGCCTGCGTTCTTTCACGCAGGTATGCGAAAGAGCACAGAGCTGCCTCAGGGAGATTAGTTTGATTTTTGACAATTTTAATAAAGAAAGAAAAAAAAATTTAAGACATGCCCCCTCATGTGACAGTGTCATGTGAGCTGGGACATGTCAATGAATTTTATTAAACATTTTTATTAAACCCCAAAAACCTTCATGAAACCTCATCCGGCCTGTGGATGAGGTTTCATGATAAATGCGAAGGCCGCCTGGGCTCTTCGCCTGCCCACCAACATTAAGGTTGGACGGGCAGCTCAGTTAATTAGTTTAATTGTTGTTTAAATGGCCTTAATAGGCCTTTGGCAGTTCGGCAGGTGCACGCCCACCGAACTCAAGATCTGAGTGATGCATGGTGATGTTGGGATGCCCGCCCAACTTCACCGCGCATCATTTTACACATCGGTGAGAGGTGCCCGCCCCGGCTCGCCAACCCGAAGATTCTGGCCATAGTTACAGAATAAGGGGGACACTCATTTAAAACTGAGATGCGAAGGAATTTCTTTTCTCAGAGGGTAGTGAATGTCTGGAACTCTCTACTCCAGAGAGTTGTGGATGCTAGATCACTGAAAGTATTTAAAGAGGAGGTAGAATGATTTTTGAAATATCGGGGAGTTGAGGGCTATGAGGAGCTGGCACGAAAGAGGAGTTGAGGCCTGGGGCAGATTAGCCATGATCTTATTGAATGCTGGGGTAAGCTTGAAGGGTAGAATGGCCTATTTCTGCTCCCATGTTTTATGTTCTTATGCTCATTCAATCCCTCATATGCAGGCTAAATTAATTACTGTTCGAATGCAAAATAAAGAGCAACAATACAGGCCAAGAAATGATAAGACTCATCTGTCTTATTTCCGTTCTGTAAAATGATTGGATTGATTATCAGACTGAACTGAAGATCATCTGTACAATAGCAATTCTAGTAAACAGCAGTCACTTAGGCCCTGTTTTTGCGGTGTTAATAATGGCAAACTGTCAGCATTCGCCAACATTAGTACTCCGAAAATGACACAGCTTCTGGAGTCCGTACACACGCAGTTAAACACGGAGATCTAGAAGTTGCTATCAGTGATTCTGTGCTTCTCCATAGGGTGTGTTGATGCCCCCACCCCAGACTGCAGTAAAGTAGAAATCACTAAACTGACTAGACCTGCGCTTTTATGCTGTTAGTCCCATGGTAAAATTACTTGAAAAATTTACACCTTGTTGAATAAGGGTTTTTTGAATGGTGTATTAAGTTTATAAATACTGCCAAAGAACAGTAGTGGCCCTGAAAGAGAATTCTATTTTTGTTGAATGTCAAAATTTTCAATTATGATAAGAAATCCAACACGCTTTTCAAATAATAATAATATTCTTCATTAGAAGCTCCTTTATGATACTTTAGCTTCTACCTTAATCCCACATGCACGCTCCAATCTCTTATTTTGCCATCTGTAAAAACTTGAAGTTAAAAGTGAAGGCAATCAATAGTTTTTACTTCCCGGTTTGCTGTCTGTGAAGATACTTCAGTATGACTGACTGCTTACCCTGCTTGATACCAGCAATGTTGCCAGCACTTAGACTGCCCTTGGACCTGGTACCAGCATCTACTGGTGTTTCAATAAGGTCACCTCTCATTCCTCTGAACTCAGTGAGTATAGATCCAACCTGCTCAATCTTTCCTCCTAAGACAACCGCTTCATCCCAGGAATTAGCCTAGTGAATCTTCTTTGAACTACTATCAATGCAAGTATATCCCTCCTCAAATAAGGGGACCAAAACCAAATGGAACATTTCAGATGCAGTATCATCAATTCCTTGCATAATTGTAGAAAGACTCCCTGACTTATTAACTCCATTTTCCTTGCAGGGTGGGAGGAGTGGGGTTTGTTTTCAAAGCAGGGGTGGCTATTGTCACAAGTAGGTCCTTGGGGCACATGATGCCTGATCAGTAGGGACCCTAAGCCTGCTGGCAAGCCTCCAGGGCACACCTGGCAGCCTCGTTTCGTGGCATTGGCCCAGCACTCAGCCCCCACCATTGACAGAATTCCACTGGCAGCAGTATGAAGCTTTTAAGTGGCCATTCATTGGTCGCTCAAGGGCCTCAGTTGGCCTAGGGGTGGGAAGGCTGAACTTGATCTTCCCCACTCTGTCTTAATCAGGGGGAGTTGGGAAGACAATGGGCTCTCCAACCTGCGTTTCCACCCGCTTATACTTTCCCCTTGCCATTTCCAAGCCAACTCCTGGGGAAGACATTAAATTCTGCCCATTACCATGGGAGTTTTATAAATTACCGAGACTCAGATATTCAAAGTAAAGTGATCAAATTTGTGGATGACATCAAATAGGACAGTGGAATCAGTGTCAGATGTTCAGAAATTATAGAATGTTGCCAAATATATATAAGCGGGTAGAAGAATGACAGATGGAATTTAATCCCGACAGTGTGAAGTACTGCAAGTATGAAAGGAATATAGTCAACATTAATTTTCCATATCTCTGTTGAAGTAACTAAGTATGAAGCCAAGAGCCCCAAGATCTTAGTTGACTTGATATGAAACTTGTCCAATTAATGCAGAGTGGCAATCAACAAAGCCAAAAGGATGTTGAACTACACAGTCAAAATAGTAGAATATAAATCAGAGGAGATAACAATCACATTTTATAGCCCTGTGGTCTGACCAGATCTAGTTCTAGTTGGTGAGAAACAAGAGAAACATTCAAGCTCTGGAGCTAGTGCAAAGAAGAACCATGAGACAGATCTAAAATAAAAGCAAAATACTGCAGGTACTGGAAATGTGAAATAAAAACAGAAAATTCTGGAAAAACTCAGCAGGTCTGACAGCATCTGTGGAGAGATAAAAACAGAGCTAAAGTTTCGAGACCGTATGACTCTTCCTCAGGGCTCTGAAGAAGAGCCATACGGACTTGAAACATTAACTCCGTTTTTCCCTTGTGTCTTGGATCTGTGTTTGAAGACAGGCTGGAGAAATCTCGCATAAATCATGTTAGGGGGTATTGAAAACCTGGAATATTATTTTAAATTAAACTATAGGAATTGAACAAGCAGATACAGGTTCAAACTAGTAAGAGATAACTTTAGGGCTGATATAAAGAAATTCTTCACACAGATTATTGCTGATAAGAAGAGACACATGGAAGCTTTTTGTCTTGCACTCATCAGGGCACTTCGCAGGAGTACCAGTATGAGGGGGAAACAATAATTTATACTGTGAGAAGAGAGTGCTGATTGTTTGGCAAGTGGACTCTGATTGGGAGAGGCATTGCCATGGAGAATGCACCAATTGATGGTGACTGACAGAGAGTGATGGACATTAAAAATAGACTTTCAGATAGAGCAGTGGGGTAATAAAGTCTAGAATCATTTCAGAAATAACTGGATGTCACAATGCAAGGACTTTCGGATTTTTCTCATTGCATTAATTAATAAAGAATGGATGACCTGCTTCTTCCATAATTATCTTGTGATTTTGTGAATAGTCTATTCTGCATAACACTCCAGGCCTGAGCCTGCATATTCTGTACATCACTTAGATATCCAAGGGCTAATGATGATGGTTGTAGTTCCTTAACATTCAAGCTAGAGGTTGTTATCGCATTGAAACTTTAGGAGAAACAAACACAACTTATATTTCTGCAATGTATTGGTTTATTCACCCTTACCTTCACTTAATGCATTTGCAACTTTTATAGGATCTGATGAGAGGTACAAGTTGGTGTGATATGCCTTTAGATAATTGATAGGACTTGTTCCACCTGTCATACAAAATCTTTCAATTGACAAGCCTAAGAAAAGATAAAAACAATGTTTAAAACGGAATCTTCATTTTCAATTGTTTATTAAATGAGCTGGTGCCGCCGGTATTATCACATTCCTATGTGATACCAAATCTTTCACAAAATAACAGAAGTGATATTTTTCCCTCTCCAATTATTGTTATATTTCTTCCATAAATACGCTGCACATATGGAAATTAATAATTCATGCAATGAAATTAAAGAAACTCAAATGTGAGGTTGCCTACTTTAGTTGGAAAAATAGAAAAGCAAAATATTACTTAAATGGAGGCTACAGAACGCTGCAGTACAGAGGGATCTCGTACATGAAGCATAAAATATTAGCAGGCAGGTACAGTAAGTAATTAGGGAGGCAAATGGAATGTTGTCCTTTATGGCATCTGTACCTGTCAGAATGTTTTTATTAAGTGTACATTCCTGTTGCTTCCATTTCTTCCTAAAATGTATTACTTCACACTTAACCAAATTAAATTGGATCTGACATCTGTCTGCTTCTTCTGCTAATCTATGTTTTCTGTTCCCCCACTTTGAGGTCCTCTTGACTGCTTTTGTATCGTCAAGTTAAAGCCCATATACTCAAGTCTAAATGATGCATCTCAGCCTCCTCCGGAGGTCCCCAGCATCACATATGCCAGTCTTCAGCCAATTCGATTCACTCCACGTGATTTCAAGAAACGGCTGAAGGCACTGGACACTGCAAAGGCTATGGGCCCTGACAATATTCTGACAATAACACTGAAGACTTGTGCTCCAGAACTTGCCGTGCCCCTAGCCAATTTGTTCCCGTACAGCTTCAACACTGGGTCTACCCAACAATGTGGAAAAATTCCCAGGTACGTCCTGTCCACAAAAAAGCCGGACAAATCCAATCTGGCCAAATTATCGCCCCACAAGTTGACCGTCGACCATTTAGCAAGTTGTGGATGGTGTCGTTGACAGGGCTATCAAGCGGCACTTACTCAGCAATAATCTGGGCCAGGATTCTCCATTTGCCGGGTGGGCGTATCAGACGGGCCTGGGAAATGGCCCGCCGCCCGCGATCGGCCCCCAACGACGATTTCAAGCGGACTGGCCAATTCATGGCCAGCCAGCATGAAAGGCACACTGAGGAGCTCAGCACTGCCGGAGTGGGGGTGGGAAGAGCGCCAGCGCTAAAGTCTGCGCCCGTGCCAGGGAGCGCGTGCTGAAAGCTCCCTGAAGGCACAGAGCTGCCACAGGGAGCTGAAGAATTGTGGCGACCAAAATAAAGAATTTAAAAATGGGAGAAACATGTCCCCACACGTGACTCAATCACACGAACAGGGACATATTAAAAATTATGTTTAACAGTTTTTTTCAAAAATTGCTGTTGGAAACCTCATCCCGCCCGTGGATGAGGTTGCCTAAAAAATCCAAAGGCCGCTTGGCCATTTCGCCTGCCCGCCAACCGCAAGGTTGGATAGGGGCAGCAAAAAAGATTGCTTAATTAATTGATAAATGGGCTTAATAGCCTTCTTAATTGTTGCGGGTGTGCAGCCACCTTTTGTGCGCACCCGCCAACCAAAATGTTGAGCCAGCGCGTGATGATGTCGGGAAGATCGCCCGACGTCATTGCGCGCTATTTTACTCCAGATCAGGTCAGGCGCGCGCCCGCCTGCAAGACATAAAATCCTGCCCCTGCTCACTGACGTTCAGTTTGGGTTCCACACAGGGCCCTCAGCTCCTGACCTCATTACAGCCTTGCTTCAAACATGGACAAAAAAGCTGAACTCAAGAGCTGAGATGAGAGTGACTGCCCTTGGCATCAAGGTAGCATTTGACCCAGTGTCGCATCAAGGTGTCCTAGCAAAACTGGAGCCAATGGGAATTGGCAGGAAAACTCTCTGCTGGTTGGAGTCATGCCTAGTGCAAAGGAAGATGGTTGTGATTGTTGGAGGTCAATCATCTCAGTTCTAGGACATCACTGCAGGAGTTCCTCAGGGTAGTGTCCTCGGCCCAACCATCTTCAACTGCTTCATCAATGATCATCCTTTCATCATAAGGTAAGAAGTGAGGATATTCACTGATAATTGCACAATGTTCAGCACCATTCACGACGACTCAGATACTGAAGCAGTCCATGTCTGTATGCAGTAAAACCTGGACAACATTCAGACTTGGGTTGATAAGTGGCAAGTAACATTCACAAGTGCCAGGCAATCACCATCTCCAACAAGAGAGAATCTAACCATCTCCACTTGACAATCAACGGCATTACCATCACTGAATCTCCCACTATCAACAACCTGGAGGTTACCATTGACTAGAAGCTGTACTGGACCAGTTGTTGGGAATTCTGTGGTGAGTTACTCACCTCCTGACTCCCCAAAGCTTGGCCACCATCTACAAGGCATAAGTCAGGAGTGTGATGGAATACTCCCCACTTGCCTGGATGAGTGCAGCTCAAACAACACACAAGAAGCTTGATACCATCCAGGACAAAGCAGCCTGCTTGATTGGTACCCCATCCACCACCTTAAACATTCACTCTTTCCACCACCGAAGCACAGTGGTAGCAGTGTGTACTATCAACAAGATGCATTGCAGCAACTTACAAAGGCTCATTTGATAGCACCTGCCAAATACCTATCTCTACCACCTAGAAGGACAAGGGCAGCAGATGCGTGGGAAGACCATCACTTGCAAGTTCCCCTCCAAGCCACATACCATTCTGACTTGGAAATATATCGCCGTTCCTTCACTGTCATTGAATCAAAATCCTAGAATTCCCATCCTAACAGCACTGTGGGTGTACCTACACCACAGGTACTGCAGTGGTTCAAGAAGGCAGCTCACCACCACCTTCTCAAGGGCAATTGGGAATGGGCAATAAATATTGGCCTACCCAGCGACTCCCGTATCCTGTGGAAGAATAAAAATGCAAAGACCCAGCATTCACCTCGGGTACAACACAGCACCCACTTACACTAACTCATCTTGTTTTCAGTCTATCCCTGCTCCCGTATTTTCTTTTATGCCACATGACTGAATATGCTTGCCTTGCGACATACCCTATTGAGTGCCTTCCAAAAATTCATTTACACTAGGTTTACAGCATTTATCAACCCAAAACATGACTACACTTGTCAAAACTGACTGGCTATAACAAATCTGGTGCTGGTTCTCATGACGATTCCATGTATTTCTAAATTCTCACTCATTTTTACCTGAATTATAACTTCTAAGAATATTCTCAATTATTATTGGGCTTCTTGCAGAGAAAGTCTCATTCTATGTTTACTTTGACACTTGGAACTTTTCTGCACAATAAAACAATAAGCTCAAACGCTTATGAAAGAGCATTAACTTCATTGTGTTTCAGTACATGTGTTTAATGAATCACTTTTATCCTCTGTGCATTATGGACTTCTTGTTGCTTCTTGTGGTTTTACGTTACCTTAGGGCATAGTAGAGATGTATAAAATAATATATGGATTGCAGGAAACCCACTATTGGTATTTATGATAAGCCTAGATACATTTACATCAGTTCCAGAGTTATCCATTGCTGGAACCAATTTGGGCTCATTGCTTTCAGAAGTACTTAAAGCCACAGTGCACAGGGCTAGGTGATGCACAGAACTGTTGCTGACTCAAGTGCTAAGTGGAGGTTACTGTGTTTAAGCCATTTCCAAATAACATTTTTTTTTACTTAGTTCTGTTGAAGAGTCATATGGACTCGAAATATTAACTGTGTTCCTCTCCGCAGACGCTACCAGACCTGCTGAGTTTTTCCAGACATTTTTATTTTTGTTCCAAATAACATCTCCTTATCTTGCTCATTCATTATAAAGACTGAACATTTAGGATGTCTGTGAATCATTGATGGTTGCCTGCATCTCTGCAGAAAAGTTGAAGCCTATAAAGATAACTTCCTGGATTCTGGATCCAAACACTCCCATGTAACAGTGGGAGCAATCAAGAGAGATGCTCCCACTCTGCCATATCCTGCATAAATCCTGTCCCCACTGAAGACCGCACCTCTGTGACCATCTACTCAATGGCAGATTGCAGTCTAGACACCACTCCTCAATGAAATCATTCATATAGCCCTATAAACAGACAGACTGCAACTGTGGTTGTTGGCTTAGCAGGCACATTCTTGCAATGTCTAACTCTGTAAATAAATATGAAAGTGTGTAAAGATTGGCTCCAGTGTTATTCTTCGCAAACTGGTTTTCCGGAACAGAACAAAGAATTGCTTCATGCATTGAAGCTGCTTTCCATTCTCCGTTTCAAAAGAGACCATCTAAGACTGGCATCCCTGTGCAATTCTAGAAGGGCACTCAGGATGTGAGACTTCTACCCTGTAACAGCTCTTCCCTCCTGGTAACTCATCAACACCATCTTTATGTAAATCATCCTCCACTCCCTCTCACCATCACCAAAGATACGTATCCTACAGCATTTGAATCTGTGCTCAACAACTTCAGGTCATGAACTATCTCCTCCATCCCCACCCCCTTTCTGATCCCCCCTTTTCCAATAATTTATCATTTAAAAAATATTTTTCTTTTCCCACCTATTTTTAAATGTATTTCGCTCCATTGTTTTATCTTCACCTTTTAGCCCATTTTGATCCCTCCCCCCCACCCCACCCCCACTAGGGCCATCTGTCACTTGCTTGTCCTGCTTTCTACCCTTAATGTCACCATTAGGACATTCCTCAGCTAATATCACCACCGTCAACACCCCTTTGTCCTTTTGTCGATGACGTCTTTGGCAATCTCTTCTTTGCCTCCACCTATCACTGGCCCTCTATCCAGCTCTACCTGTCCCACACCCCTCTACCAGCTTCTATTTCACCTCTTTTCTATATTTCCTCAGTTCTGATGAAGAGTCATATGGGCTCGAAACGTTAGCTGTGTTCCTCTCCGCAGACGCTGTCAGACCTGCTGAGTTTTTCCACCTATTTTTGATTTTGTTTCAGATTTCCAGCATCCGCAGTATTTTGCTTTTATCTTTGAATCTGTGCTGTTGCTTGGTGGAAGTATGGTTGTGGCCTGTTGGTGCTTCAATGTTTATGGTTCTTCTGACTCTATTAAAAAAAAGCAAATGAGAAAGCACGGGCATATTCAGCTGGGTGGGTACAACAATGTTGTTGCATCTGTGCATTTGGGTACAACCACTGGACACAATTTTACACTCCGCTGCTGGCAAGTTTGCGGACAGGGGATGGAGCCACGTGGCCTTCCTACCACCCTCCTGCCAGACTTGTCTGAAATTTTACCAGGAGGTGGGTGAGGCCACGGGCAGCCCACATGCCCTTGCCCAAATTGAGGCCTTTTAGTAGCCAATTTTTGGCCACTTTGCTTGAGGCCGTTTTCCACTTGGTTGCAATTTTTCGGCCAGCGGGACAAGTTCAGATATTGGGGGTTCGGTGGGGGTGGGGGTGGGGGGAGGGCGGTGGAGAGACCTGACAGATCACCCTGCTGCTCACCCCTCAGGTTGAAAAGGGAGGCGGGGTGCCTCCATCACTGGCCCCCTTTCCAGATCGGATGCCCCCAGAAGTATGGTCCAACCTCCCCCACCCCGGGTACTTCTTTCCTACCCGACCTTGTCATCATGATACCCAAACCCCTCTCCCCTCATCCCCCAGGCCTCCCTTTCATGTCTGCCACGAGATCCCACAGCTGCCTGCTCCTGTGTGCTCCTGCACTTAGACTCATGGGACTGCCTGTAGTCCCAACAGTGGCCACCACTCCGGGTGGCGCCTCTGGGACTAGAGATCTGCCGGCTAATCTGATGGCTTGTAGCTCTCTGAGATGGGACTTCCTCCTGAACGAGAGGGGCTGGTCCTACCTCCAGCCAACTACCACTGCTTGGTGAGTTAAATGGCTATGGGGCAGCTGGCATCAGCGGGTATGCGTTCCCTGCTGACCCTTCAGGTAGCAGACTGGGAAACCCCACCATCCAAAAAGTCCTGCCCGCTGTGAGTGGAAACTTTCATATTGGTCTCTATTTTGTGGTTAAGATGACAGTGAAACTGTCAACGTACACTGTCATTACTCTGTGAAACTGACAGCGACTTATGGCATCCACACATATGCATTCAAACATGGAAATTCAGAAGTTACCATCAGGCCTATTGTGCTTTTCCACAGAAAGTGCTGTTGCAGTCTTCAAAAATGCATTAAACACAGAAATCAAATGTCCTGATTTGCTGTCTGTGAGAATTCTTCAATCTTATTGGCTGCTCAGCTTGCGCAATGATTTCACTGTTCTGGGACACCAGAGCTCCTCTATAATTGGTGCCAGGATGAAACTGACATTGTATTAAGGGAAATGAATGCTATAGAGCTCACTAGATCTTTGGGGTCAGTTACTTCAAGATAAAAGGCACATGCCATATCTTTACTGCTGATACCACTGATTGCAAAATCCAGACCATTGTTGAAACAGTAGGGCATCTAATTATGCTATAAATGAGTTGTATGCTCTTCCTCAACTCCACTGATCCCAAATTCTCTATGATTAATACAATCATAGCATCCTCAAGTGCTATTAAAGGTTCCTCCTCTATGTTTACTAGCTGATGTTCTTCAGACATTAATATATGTTGGCTTTGATTTTAATACGAGCAATGAAGAAAGAGGCTACAGAGTGATACAACATTCACACCCTCCACCACTAGTGCACAGTTGCAACAGTGCCTACCATTTACAAATTGCCTATGTAGTTAATGTTAATTTTTTTTTAATTTTAAGAGTTTTTTGGATGGCAGGGTTTCCCGGCCTGCTACCTGAAGGGTCAGCAGGGAACGCATACCCTAGAAGAGAGTGCGAGAGGAGGACCCTGGGACTGGCAGTCAGCAGCACCTAGAGGAGAGTGCGAGAGGAGGACTCTGGGACAGGCAGTCAGCAGCACCTAGAGGAGAATGCAAGAGGAGGACCCCAAGCCAGGCAGTCAGCAGCATCTAGAGGAGATTGCGAGAAGGGGACCCTGGGTCAGGCAGTCAGCAGCACCTAGAGGAGAATGCAAGAGGACCACCCTGGGACAGGCCATCAGCAGCAACTAGAGGAGAGTGCAAGAGGAGGAAACCAAGCCAGGCAGTCAGCAGCACCTAGCACCTAACATCACAGGGGAAACATATGTTCGTCGGCTGGTGAGAAACTGCTGTTAGGGAGTGTCATCAAGTAACTGAGAGTTAGAAAAACACATTCTTATTAAAATGAAACATAAGCAATAGGGAAATAAAGTTAAGTCAAGGCCAGGTAAAATAAAGTTGCATAAGTAAACCAAAGTAAAATAAAATTAATGCAAGGTAAGTAAACTGAAGCCATGGCAGGGCAGCTCAGTCATGTGGAATGCATGTCTTGTAATATGTGGGAAGTTGTGGACGCTACCAGTGTCCTAGATGACCACATGTGCTGGAAGTGTCACCAGCTGCAGAACCTTGAGCTCCAGGTTTCGGAGCTTGAGTGGCGGCTGGAGTCATTGTGGCACATCCACGAGGCTGAGAGCTACGTGAGTTGCACCTTCAGAGAGGTTGTCATACCACAGCTTCAGAGCCTGGAGGCAGAAAGGGAACTTTCAGGCAGTCCAAGAGAATTAGGCAGGTAGTGCAGGAGTCCCCTACAGTCCTGCTCACCAATGGCTTTTCTGTTTTGGATACCGGTGAGGGCATTGGTTCCACGGAGAAGTGCAGCCAGAGCCAAGTTTCTGGCACAACAGCCATCTCTGCTGTAGAGGAGGGGAGAAAGAAAAGGGGAAGAGCAGTAGTAATAGGGGATTCATTAGTTAAGGGAACAGGCAGGTGTTTCTTTGGCCGTAGACGTGACTGCAGGATGGTACGTTGCCTCCCTGGTGCCAGGGTCAAGGATGTCACGGAGCGGCTGCAGGACATTCTTCTTGGGAGGGTGATCAGCCAGAGGTCGTGGTCCTCCTTGGTATCAATGACTTAGGTAGGAAAGAGGATGAGGCCCTGAAAAAAGACTTTAGGGAGATAGGAAGGAGATTGAAAAGCAGGACATCTAAGGCAGTAATCTCAGGATTACTCCCAGCCCCACGCGCAAGCGATTATAGAAGTAGGAGAATTGAGCGAATAAACACTTGGCTGGAAAGCTGGTACAGGAGGGAGGGCATCAGGTTTCTGAAGCATTGGGACCGCTTCTGGGGAAGATGGGACCTGTACAAGCCAGGTGGTCTACTCCTTGCAGGGAAATTTACTAGTGCTTTTGGGATGGTTCAAACGAGATTGACAGGGGGATGGGAGCCTGAGGGCAAATACAGAGAAGGGAAGGGGAGTTGGAGAATTAGTGAGTGACTCTGAAAGACAGAAGAAGCACAGGTTAAAAAGTGTACTGCAGAGGAATTTGGCAGTGTTAAAAGGTATATAAGTAAATGCAGGGAGCATAGTAAATAAAGCCGATGAGTTGAGGGCACAGATAGGCACATGGCAGCATGATATCTTTGCTATAATGGAAACCTGGCTTCAGGAGGGGCAAAAATGGCAGCTCAACTTGATCAGCTTGATATAGAGTTTTCAGACAGGATGGGGAGAGGGGGTAAAAAAAGTGGGAGTGTAGCATTATTGGTTAAAGAATCAATTACAGCTATGAGGCAGGATGATATACGAAATATATACCCGGCCATGTGGAAAATTGCCCAGGTATGTCCTGTACACAAAAAGCAGGACAAATCCAACCCAGCCAATTACCGCCCCATCAATCTACTCTTGATCATCAGTAAAGTAATGGAAGGGGTCATCAACAGTGCTATCAAGCGACACTTGCTTAGCAATAACCTGCTTACTGACACTCAGTTTAGGTTCCACCAAGGCCACTCAGTTTCTGACCTCATTACAGTCTTGGTTCAAACATGGACAAAAGAGCTGAACTCCAGAGGTGAGGTGAGAGTGACTGCCCTTGACATCAAGGCAGCATTTAACCGTGTGTGGCATCGAGGAACCCGAACAAAACTGGAGTCAATGAGAATCAGGGGGAAACTCTCCGCTGATTGGAGTCATACCTAGCACAAAGGAAGGTGGTTGTAGTTGTTGGAGGTCAGTCACCTCAGGACATCACTGCAAGAATTCCTCAGGGTAGTATCCTTGGTCCAACCATCTTCAGCTGCTTCATCAATGACCTTCCTTCCATCATAAGGTCAGAAGTGGGGATGTTGGCTGATGATTGCACAATGTTCAGCACCATTTGCAACTCCTCAGATAGTGAAGCAGTCCATGTCCAAATGCAGCAAAACCTGGACAATATCTAGGCTTGGGCTGACAAGTGGAAAGTAACATTCATGCCACACAAGTGTCAGGCAATGACCACTTCCAACAAGAGAGAATCCAAACATCACCCCTTGATGTTCAATGGCATTACCATCACTGAATCCCTCACTATCAACATCTTGGGGGTTACCATTGACCAGAAACTGAACTCGATTAGCCATATAAATATTGTGGCTACAAGAGCAGGTCAGAGGCTAGGAATCGTCTGACGAGTAACTCACCTCCTGACTCTCCAAAGCCTGTCCACCATCTACAAGGCACATGTCAGGAATGTGATGGAATACTCCCCACTTGCCTTCACGAATGCAGCCCACATAATACTCAAGAAGCTCGACCCCGTTCGGGACAGAGCAGTCCGCTTGATTGGCACCACATCCACAAACATTCACTCCCTCCACCACCGACGCACAGTAGCAGCAGTGTGTACCATCTACAAGATGCACTACAGTAATTCATCAAGGCTCCTTCAACAGCACCTTCCAAACCCATGACCACTGCTACCTAAAAGGACAAGGGCAGCAGATAGATGGGAACACCACCACCTGAAGGTTTCCTCCAAGTCACTCACCGACCTGACTTGGAAATATATCGCCGCCCTTCACTGTTGCTGGGTAAAAATCCTGGAACTCCCTTTCTAACAGCACTGTGGATGTACCTGCACCACATGGACTGAAGCGGTTCAAGAAGGCAGCTTACTACTATCTTCTCAGGGCAACTAGGGATGGGCAATAAATGCTGGCCCAGCCAGCAAAGCCAACATCCCGTGAATGAATTTTTAAAAAATGAAGTATCAAATAAGGTCATATGCGTTGAGCCCAGAAATAAAAAAAGGGGCAGTCACACTGCTAGGAGTGCGCTATAGACCCCCAAATAGTGGAAGGGAATTAG
Organism: Cetorhinus maximus; assembly: GCF_964194155.1. Taxonomy (NCBI): domain Eukaryota; kingdom Metazoa; phylum Chordata; class Chondrichthyes; order Lamniformes; family Cetorhinidae; genus Cetorhinus; species Cetorhinus maximus. The sequence goes on along the minus strand of NC_135883.1, from coordinate 11,719,854 downwards.
AAGACCAAATATATAGACAGATTTCTGAGTGAAAAAACAATAGGGCAGTAATCGATGGGGACTTCAACTACTCTAATATCAATTGGGATATGAACAGTGTGAAGGGCATAGAGGGCACAAAATTCTTGAACTGTATTCAAGAGAACTTTTTTAGTCAGCATGTAACAAGCCCAACGAAAGGGGCGCAATTCTAGATTTAGTCTTAGGAAATGAAGCTGGGCAAGTGGAAGAGGTATCAGTAGGGACCATTTTGGAGACAGTGACCATAATATAGTTAGATTTAGCATCATTATGGAAAAGGACAAAGACAGAACAGGAGTAAAAGTTCTATATTGGGTAAGACAAGTTTTACACAGCTGAGAGATGAGCTGGTGAGAGTGGACTGGATACAGCTATTAGAAGGAAAAACTGTGTCAAATCAGTGGGAGGCATTCAAAGGCGAGATTCTACAGGCACAGTGTAGACATGTCCCCACAAAGAAAAAGGGTGGTACTGCCAAACTTAGAGCCCCCTGGTTATCCAGAAGCATACAGGCCAAGATAAAGCATAAAAAGAAAGCTTATGATAGTCACAAACAACTTAATACTGTAGAAAGTCTAGAGGAAAATACAAAGTACAGGGGTGAAGTAAAATTGGAAATTAGGAAAACAGAGAGGATACGAATAAATATTGGCAGGTACAATCAAAGAAAATCCTAAGATGTTTTACCAGTACATTAAAAGCAAGAGAGTGACTAAGGCAAAGGTCGGGCCTATTAGAGATGTACATAGTAAATTGTGGTTGATACTCTTTCGAGTTATCAACAGTCACAGATTGCAACTCTTTCGAGTACAATCACAGTTCTTGGTTTCCAGGAGTGGGACATGAACCCACAACCCTCTGATTCAAAGGCGAGGGTGCTATGGACTGAGCCACAGCTGACACCTCCCTGTAAATTGTGGTTGATGTAGAAGGTGTGGGCAGGGTTCTCAATCAGTACTTTGTCTCTGTCTTCACTAAGGAGAGGGATGATGCAGACATTCTAGTTAAAGAGGAGTGTGAACTATTAGATACAGTAAGCATAGTTTGAGAGGAAGTACTGGGGGGACTGGCATCCTTGAAAGTGGATAAATCACCAGGGCCAGGTGGATTGTATCCCAGGCTGTTGAAGGAGGCTAGGGAGGAAGTAGCCAAAGGCTCAGAGGGTTATTTTCCAATCCTCACTAGATACAGGTGAGGTCCCAGAGATTGGAAGCCTGTGAATGTTACACAATTATTTAAGAAGGGTATGAGGGATAGGCCAGAAAATTATAGGCCAGTCAATCTGACTTCAGTGGTGGGCAAATTATTGGAAACAATTCTGAGAGACAGGATGCGCTGTCACTAAGAAAGGCTCGGGTTGATCAGGGATGGTCAGCATGGTTTTGTTAGGGAAAGATCGTGTCTTATTGACTGCATAGAATTTTTTGAGGAAGTAACAAGGAGATTGATAAGGGTGGTGCAGTGGATGTGGTCTACATGGATTTCAGTAAGGCATTTGACAAGATCCCACATGGCAGACTGGTCAGGAAAGTGAGATCTCATTGGATACAGGGGAAGGTGGCAGATTGGATCCAGAATTGGCTCAGGGACAGGAAACAAAGGGTAATGTAGATGGATGTTTTTGTGAATGGAAAACAGTTTCCAGTGGTGTTCCACAGGGCTCAGTGTTGGGGCCCTTGCTGTTTGTGGCATATATTAATGATTTAGGCTGAAATGTCGGAAGCATGATTGGGAAATTTTCAGATGACACAAAAATTGGCCATGCAGTTAATAGTAAAGAGGATAGCTGTCGACTCCAGAATGATAACATTGTTTGGTTAAGTGGGCAGAGAAGTAGCAAATGGAATTCAATACGGAAAAGGTGTGAGGTAATGCATTTGGGGAGGGCAAACAAAGCGAGGGAATACTCAGTAAACGGGAAGTTATTGAGATGCGTTGAGAAAGTGAGAGACCTTGGGGTGCTTGTCCACAGGTCCTTGAAGGTGGTAGGACAGGTGGACAAGGTGGTCCAAGAATTCCAAGAACTTGGAATGCTTTCCTTTACTGGGTGAGGTATTGAATACAAGAGCAGGGATGTAATGATGGAACTGTATAAAACACTGGTTAGGCCACAGCTGGAATTTTGTGTATAGTTCTGGTCACCACATTACAGGAAGGACATAATTCCTCTGGAGAGAGTACAGAGGAGATTTACAAGAATGTTGCCAGGGCTTGAAAATTGCAGCTATGAGGAGAGATTGGGTAGGCTAGGGCTGTTTTCCTTAGAACAGAGGAGGCTAAGGGGTGAGCTAATTGAGGTGTACAACATTATGAGGAGTCTAGATAGGGTAGACAGGAATGACTTGTTTCCCCTAGCTGAGGGGTCAATTACTAGGGGCATAGATTTAAGGTGATTGGTAGAAGGATTAGAGGGGACATGAGGAAAGGCTTTTTCACCCAGAAGGTGGTAGGCATCTGGAATTCACTGCCTGAATTGGTGGTTGAGGCTGAAATGCTCAACACATTTAAAAGGTACCTGGCCCTACAGCTGAAGTACTGTAACCTGCATGGCTATGGACTAGGTGCTGGAAAATGGGATTAAAATGGGAGGCTAGTTTCTTTTTTTTATCTTTTAGGTCGCACAGACACAATGGGTTGTATGGCCTCTTCCTGCACCATAACGTTTCTACAGTTCGATGCTTTGCAGCAACTCACCAAGGCTCTTTCGACAGCACCTTACAAATCTGCAATCTCTACCACCTATAAAAACAAGGGCAGCAGGAGAATAGGAGCACCAGCACTTGCAAGTTTTCCTTGAGGCCATAACCATCCTGACTTCGCTGTTTCTTCATTGTCGCTGATCAAAATCCTGGAACTCACTCCTTAATAGCAACGTGGAAGTACCTTCAACACAAGGGGGCAACTCACCACCATCTTCTCAAGGGAAATTGGGGATGGACAATAAATGCTGGTCTTGCCAGCAATGCTCACATCCGTGCACGAATGAAAAATAAAGTTGAATTGCACAAACACCATTGCGATGAGTAACAATTTTGATGCCAACAGTTGGGGAAAGATTATTGTCCCCGTTCTCCTTGCTCTAATACAATCATAGGATGTATAATAGTCTGATGGAGCCTTGGATAAACATTTCATCTGAAGGATACCAGCCCTATTAATTCAGATCTCCTTACAGAAATGTACTGGAGTACTGTACTCATAGGCCAAAATTTTGTGGCCCCGCCCAATGGCGGGATCTTCTGGTCCCAAACTTAATGGATTTTTGGCTGACTCGACACATGCACTGTGAGGGAATCCATCACAGTGGGTCTGAAAATCCCGCCCATAATCTTCTGATTCAGAGATGCTACCAACAGAGCTAAGCTGAAAACAGTGTAACTTTGCAATTTTAACTTAATTGCTACTGTTTAATTAATAGCTGTCTATGTCAGATCATAAACCCAAGGACTATATTATTTTATACAAAAAATAATATATGGTCGCAAGATTCCAAAAGTATTGCCTCACAGGCAGTGGTGTGAATGTAATGTTACATGACAGAGATGCTTAAAGATACCTTCTGCCATTGAGGACAAGTTCACATTTTCCCACATTATGCTCCATATGCCAAACTTTTAACCACTCACCTAACCTATGTCCATTTGCAGACTTCTTATGTCCTCGTCGCAAGCTACTCTCCTACCTATCTGGTGTCATTAGCAAAATTAGCAACCATACATTTGATCCCTTCATCCAAGTCATTGATATAGATTGTAAATAGTTGAGTCCTCAGCACTGATCTCTATGGTACTCCACTAGTACCAGCTTGTCAAACCAAAAATTATGTATTTATCCCTAATCTCTGCGTCCTGTTAGCTAACCAATCCTTTATCCATGCTGATATATTACCCACTACACCATGAGATCTCAGTAACCTTTGCCATGGCACCTGACCAAAATCCTTTTAGAAACCCAAGAACAACACATTTACAGGTTCCCTTTTATCCACATTGTGTGCTACTTCCTAACAGAATGCTAATAAATTAGTCCCTTTCACAAAATCATGCTGGCTCTGCCTGATAGCATTAAGATTTTCTAAGTGCCCTGGTATAACCCCCTTAATAATACATTATAGCATTTTCTCTATGATAGATGTCAGGCTAACTAGCTGTAGTTTCCTGCTTTCTGTCTCCCCCCTTTCCTGAACAGAGGAGTTATATTCACTATTTTCCAATCTGATGGGACCTTTCCAGAATCAAGGGAATTTTGGAAAAATACAACCAATGCATCTACTATCTCAGCAGCCACTTCTTTTAAGACCCCAGGATGCAGGACCATCAGGCTCTCGGGACTTGTCAGATTTTAGTTTCAATAGTTCTCTCATTACCCTTTCGCTGATGACTGTCGTTATTTTCATTTCCTCCCTCTCTTTCAATGCTTAATTTACAAGCATTTCTGAGAGGTTATTTGTGTTTTCCACAGTGAAGGCAAACACAACATTTCTGTTCAACGCTTTCCCATTTCTTTATTCCCCAATATTAATTCCCCATTCTCAATCTCTAGAGGACCAATGCTCCCGTTAGTTACTCTTTTCTTTTTTAAGTACTTGCTGGAACTCTTACTATCTGTTTTTGTATTTCAAGATAGGTTTCTCTCATATTCTAATTTCTCCCTCCCATTATATTTAGTCATTCTTTGCTGTTTTTTAAACTCTGTCCAATCTTCTGACCTACCATTACTCTTCACCGTATTGCATGTTTTTTCTTTCAATTGGATACAATCTTTAACTTCCTTAGTTAGCAACAGTAGATGCATCCTTCTCCTAGGGCCTTGCTTTCTCACTGGAATGTGTCTTTGCTGAGTGTTATGAAATATCTCTTCAACTATTTGCCACTGCATCTCTACTGTCCTACCCTTGAACCTAATTTTCCAGTTTGCCCTAGCCAGCTCTGTCTTTACACACTTGTAATTGTCTTTAAGTTTAAAACACTAGTCTTAACTCACTCTTCTCACCCCTAAATTGAATGTGAAATTCAATCCTGTTATGTTCACTGCTACCAAGAGGCTCCTTCACTGTGAGGTTGTTAATTAATCCTGTCTCATTCCACAATATCAAGTCTAGAATAGCCTGCTCTCTGGTTGGCTCTAGAAGGTGCTACTCAAAGAATTTGTCCAAAAACACTCTGTGAACTCATGTTCCAGACTGCCTTTGCCAATCTGTTTCGTCCAACCAATATGTAGATTAAAATCACCCACGATTATTGCAGTACTTTTCTTATAAGGCCCCATTAATTCTTTCAGTGTATTCCATACTATGGTATAGTTACTGTTAGGGGACTTATAAACTACTCCCACAAGTGACTTCTTACCTTTGTTATTTCTTATCTCTACCTAAACTGATTCTTCATCCTGATCATCAGAACTAAAGTCATCTCTCATTATTGTACTAGTGTCATGTTTAGCTAAGAGAGCTACCTTTTCCTAGCTTCCTGTCCTTCCAAAATGTCAAGTATCCTCGAATATTCAGGTCTCAGCTTTGGTCACCTTGCAGCCACGTCTCTGCAATGGCTTTCAGGTCACACATTTTATTTCTATTTGAGCTGTCAATTCATCTGTTTTGCTGCGAATGCTATTCAGATACAGATACAGAACCTTTAGTTCTGTCATTTTACCATTTTTGCAAACTCTGGCCTTACCTGCTGACTGACTCTTAAGTTTGTACACTCTGTACCTTTCTGACATCCTCTGATTTTCATTACCCTTATTGCGACCTTGATCTAGTGCCTTGGCCCTTCCCTTTAGTCTACCACATCTTCCCTCATGTGATCTCTCCCCCCAGTATTTAGTTTAAAGCCTTCTCTACCGCCCTAGTTATACAACTCACCAGAACACTAGTCCCAGCATGGTTTAGGTGAAAACCATCCCAACAGCACAACTCCCACGTTCCCAAGTACTGGTGCCAATGCACTATGAATCGAAACCAGCACCAATCTTTAAGCTATGCATTCAACTCCTTAATCATATTTACCCTATGCCAATTTTCTTGTAGCTCAGGTAGTAATCCAGAGATTGTTATCTTTGAGGTTTTTTTTTAAATTCAGCCCCTAGCTGCTTATATTTCTTAAGCAGAAACTCTTTCCTAGTCCTAGCTATGTCGTCGGTACCATAGCAGTAGCAGTGGAATTTTGGAGCCTTATAGCACAGAAGGAGACCAATTAATCCATTGTGCATGTATGAGCAAAGGTGTCCTTAATACTTCAGCAATCTACTTCAGTATGTACCAATATTTTGCTAATTTGTGGCTCATTTTCCACCAGTCAAACAGATCATGGCCTTGCTCCATTACATTGTCTCATTAAGCTTAGAGCAATTTGTCACTGGTATCGGTTTTCTCTACTGACACAATTGCCACTCTTTCCTAATGCTATGTACCTCATGGCTGCATTAACAAAGTTTGGAAGATTTAAACTAGTTAAGTGACTCATCAGCTCTCTGAGAGCTGGTAATGAGTTATGTCATGAATGGCTGATTTATTTTGCTATTGTTTAAACAAATTGATTTTTGCTGAAATTTCATTTATAAGTTGGGTGTTCTTCCCTCTATGTTATCTATTTGTGATTTGAGAAAAGCCTTTCTTCCACCAGTTTATTGTTGAGGTTTTTACTCAAAGTCAAGACACAACTCTTCACCTTGGCATATAGTCAGTAAAAATAAATCCATAGGCATTAGTTGTGACTACTAGTAAAAAGGTATATTATATTATACATACCATAATGATTGATGCTGTTTATCAGCCTCACTCCTACTTGGGCGTGATTATTAGTCATCAGGACTATATCAAATACTTCATCACTGCCAGGATAAAGTTCATGTAATCGGAAGTTAACTGTCTCCAGTGCCTAGAAATAGCATACAGGTTTTCTCATTATGCCAATGTAATTCAGATGGTAGATATACATTTAACATAAATCTTTTGTTTATACATATTTCCTGTCTACAAAGATGTCAAGTTTTTTAGTCACATTTTTATACCAAATGTTCCTGACTGTAAATTCCTACATCCACATTTCCCATTGAACTTTCCTGTCAACTGACTCTTGTTGCTATATAGTTATTTGCCACTAGGTGATGCTGAATTATTATTTCCCTAAAGTGCTACCATCTACCAATTTAATTGCCTTTTGTGTCTCTTAATGCCTTTATTAGTGAATTAACTTGAAGGTCACAGCTTCTTCCAAAAAATCTCTGCTTGGACCTGATGTTTGTGCTCTGAGTTATGACACTATCAGCTGACTTTGGAATGCACAAAATGAGCATTTGCAATTTGCCCAGGTTCCCAAGATGTAACAGACAGTTGAGTAGATTGAATATTTGTATTGAGCTTTAAGCAGTTTTTGATCATTTTGTTTTTATTATTTCTATTACATACTCTCGGGGTGTGGGTTTCATTGGCAAAACTACATGTATTGCCCCTCTCCAGATAGCCTTAGAAGTTAGTGGGTGGGCTGTTAGCTTGAATGGCAGCAGTCTGAGTGCCAAAGCTGTCATCGTCATGTTATCTGAAGAAACGCTGGAGGCAAATTTCAAAAGCTTTATGTGTGTGTTTGTGTGTGTGGGTGTGCAAAACAGAATGAAGGTGTGCTCTGATTACACAACTTTTAATTTCTATACACTTTGAAAAAATACATGAGGCTAACAGAGCTAGAGAAGGGAGTAATTCAACTTGCACCAATTTCTGGCACAAAATGGGTGCACAATTGAAATGCAAAACTGAAGATGTTGGCTGAGTTGAAACTTGGTTCTCATTTGCATAAACTGGCGAATTGTGGATGTCAATCAGACACCGTGACATCAAGTCAGCCTGCTAATACTGGGGCAGTATAGGGAGAGGAGAGAGAGCACGGGGTGACAAACTGAGAGGGAGGAGCCTAGGATTGCTACAGCCACAGTGTGTTTGTGGAACCAAGAGGAACACTCCTGCTGCCCCTCACTGCACACAAATTAAAACCATTAAAAAAGCTGTTCCTTACTTTAAGCAGTGTCTGTATGGACTGCTGATTGGCGCTTAATACCTGGAACAATTGGGAGGTCCATGTGCTGGGCGAGCTCTCAGCTCTTTTGTGGATCAATTTCAATCAGACTTCTACAGCCAGCATTAGGACCCCAGTTTGTATATGTAAGGTGCCGACTGGAACACAGGAACAGCAGGAGGTAATTTGGTCTCCCAAACCTGTTCCGCCAGTCAATCAGAGGACCGCTGATCTGCGACTGAAACTTCCATATACCCGACTTTGCCCCACAACCCTTAATACCTTTGGCTAACAAAAATCTATCAATCTCAATTTTAAAATTAACAACTGATGATCAATTGTCATTTGCAGAAGAACGTTCCAAATTTCTACCATCCTTTGCTTGAAGGAGTTTTCCTCATTTCACTCCTGAAAGGTCTGACTCCATTTTTTAGGTTATGCCCCTAGTCCTAGACTCTGGAACTAGCAGAAATAGTTTTTTTCTATTCTAACTTATCTGTCCTCCTTAATATCCTGAATACCCGTGACCAAATGACCCCTTAACCGCCTAAATTCCAGGGAATGCAATTATAGCTTGTTTAATCCCTTCTCATAGCTTAGCCCTGGGAATCCAGGTATCAGAATAGTAAACCTACACTGCACTCCTCCCAAGCGCCATATATCCTTCCTAAGATGTGGTGCTCAGAAACGTTTGCGGTACTCCAGGTATAGTCTAACCAGGCCTGTTTCAGGAGGGTCCTCTGCATCTGTGGAAATCTTCAACTTCCAATCTGGCAGCATTTCTGGTTGAAGAAGATGACAATACAAAATTGCTCCCTTCCCAATATTGGTATAATGCCCCAAAAATGGGTGTGATGATGTTAAATTTCTTCTGCAGCATGTTTTTCCAAAATTAATTCGATTTAAAAATGTAGTTCAATTTGGAAGCAAATAGAAAGTCTATAGTTACTGAAACTGTGCTTTTTTGCAATAAAATTGCTGAAACTTTGGCACAGAGAGGCAGATGGATTGTCGTTATTCACCTTCATATAATTTAATTTTAAAAAGTACAATCAAGTTCAATATTGAAAGCAAACAAAATCTCTTTTGGGGAAAACAGATGGGAAAGGAGAGTTAGAGTGAGGGCCTTTAACCCCTCATCATGTGCTCTTTGGAGAGTCAGTGGGGCATAAACATTGGCATAGACATTTTGGAACAAGTGAGCTGTTTTTGTGCTATCAAATTGTATTCAATTCTATGCAAGGAGGGGTGAGGGTTGCAATGGGAGTACGGAGGGAGGAATGGGAGGAGAGCTGCTGAGAGCCAAATTTTCTCTGCAACTCACTAGTTCACTTAATGCACAGCATTAACATAAGAACAAAGAAAGAATATTTGCTGTTGTGTATTTTCTAGGTTTCCCTTTGCACTTTTCATTTTGTCATCACTCTTTTAGCATGTTTTTTACATTTTCTTAAATCTATTCAGTGAGCCTCTTCCCCCCTCTCTCTACAATATTTGGACCCGAACTACTTCCCCTTTTTAACTTTTAAAGGGATAGTGAGATAAAGAGAAGAGAGAAAACCAAGATAGATGTCACAGGTAATGTATCATCCACTGCTCGATATAATACAAAGATGAGGATCAAGATATACAGACATAATTTAAACAGCAAGGCAGCTGTTCTTCCCCCGAGCAGCCTTCCCTCTGATTTTTTAGCTGGGGTAAGGTGTCCGGGACCACGGTGCCCCTTAAAATCCAGCCTCATAGGTCCACAGTTACCTTTTCGTTGCCAGGCACGTTACATTTACTCTGTCATGTCTCAAATTATTTTTCCACTCTATCCCAAAATATTCAGTCCACATCTTAAAATCATATAATCTGTCCTTACTTTGATATTTCCAGATTGTTACAAAGGTGAGGTTTTATAACAGGGTTATGTTTTGAACTGTCTCTTTAATTTAAGGTAAAATGGAGTTCTGAAGCGGATCATGTGATCTGCTATGAGTTCTACCCTGTGTGACTTGGTTATCATGGGGACCAAGGTGCCCAGGTCAGGTGCTATTGAAATACACGTGGCAGGTTTAGCACCTGAAAACAAAGGCGGAAACAGATCTTGTTATTGCAGATTTTCTGCCTCAGAGGCATTCAACAGGAACAGAGGGAGACAGAAGGGGGAAGAGGAGACAGCAAAGCAGCAGCCGTTGCGAGCAGCAGGGTAAAGCTGTTCTCTGCTAGCTACCAGGCAGAATGCCAGTGAATGCCTGAACTCTGGGTAAAGGGAAAGAACCAGCAGAGATTAAAGGTCACTGGAAGGTTTGCACTGGTGAGGCCAGGAGAAGGAATCACCAGAATGAGCTTTGTTGTCAGCAGTCAGTTCAGGAATTCTCATAAGTCTGAGGAAATCAGTTTTTTGATAGACACTGGACATTATAACTCGGCAAAATGGAGAGAAGTGAACCCACTGGAAGCTGCGAGTGTCTTTGGACTATTTACTTAAGAGACCGCAATTCTGTGGAAAACATGATGTAAAGCTTATATGTGGCATGGAGTTACTGGTTGCATTACGGCATTAATAAGACATTAATACCTGTTCTGTAGTTTAGAGAATAAGTTGTCTACACAGCGATATTTAGTCGTTGTTGCTTTTAGTTTGTTACAGTAAAAGCCTTAAAACTTGAAATGTTGTAGTGCAATTCCTTTAAGTTGCTCACTGAGAATCCAAATATCCTTTGAAAAGTGATTGCTGTCTTTGGGGTCATAACAATATAAATTCCTATGTTCATGTATCTCATGGACATAGCCTATGCAAATTTGCTACTCTTTGATTAGACCCTCCTGTCAATGGCGGTATTGTTACACTTTGGGATGTGTACTACTGATAGGTTCCTCTGCGTTGACCAACTGAATTAGTAAATTTATTGAACAGGTATCGAACAGGTTCTCTAGGGAGACAGTAGATGCAGAGCAAATTGGATAGGTTTTGTTCGGAAAAAAAAATATAGAGCATAAAAATAATTTGAGACATGACAGAGTAAATGTAACATGCCTGGGAACAAAAAGTTAACTGTGGACCTATGATGCTGGATTTTAAGGGGCACCATGGTCCTGGACACCCGACCCCAGCTAAAAAATCAGAGGGAAGGCTGCCTGGGGGAAGAACAGCTGCCTTGCTGCCATCTAATGGTCAGTTGGCTGTTTTTAGACTGGAAGAGCGGGATTTCTGCCCCTCAGGGAGAGGAAGTCCCAGCTCAGAGAGCTGCCTGCCAATCAGATGGCCAGAAGCTCTGTGGTCTCAGCAGTACCAGGAAGGAATGGTGGCCACTGCTGGGACTACAGGTGGTCACCAATGGAGATCATCGCTGTTTCTTCAATAAAGGCATACCACATGACATCTACCCTCTACCTATCTGCGGCGGAATCCACTTCAGAATAAAACCGCTTGTGGCAGCCCAAGACATTCCTGGCTGATCCTCTTCCAGCCCAGAGCTCCGACTATTGCTCAACAACTCAAACAGCTCCAGCTATCTCTTGATCCTAAGCTCACCACAGTAACTCTAAAATATCTGTTTTCCCCTTTAGTCTCTGGTTTCATTGTTCTCACACCTCTTTGAAACTCAAACCCTTCCAAATATAAAATCCCCCATGTCTCTATCTTGTCCTGGCTTTTGGGTCAATAAAATATAATATCCCCACCATTATTTATGGAACTCCTGCAAGATACAAACATGTTCCATGGTTCCTCTGACTCCCCTTTGATATTCAAACAAACTCTCAACTTACCTAAAAAATACAATTGTTAGATCAAACCTGTTTACTTGTATCTGAAACTTAACATCACTTTTCTTTTCATGTTTTAAACCCCCCCATACAACCTGACTCCTATTACCCTCTTGCCCAGCTTAATTAAAACACACATAGACACCCAATCTTCTTCACAGAATAACACAATATTCCCCAAAAATATTTTAAAATAACATCCATTCTCACATCTCCCTCCTTAGCAAAAAAAATGAACCATCACAATTCCAAAAAGATGGTTTCACTTTTCAACCCATTTCTTATTCCTTGCCACATTTAACTATACAAACAAAACTATTACATTGTAGTGTAGAGGCATTAACCATGAAAATATATACATAAGTCTTTTGTAAAAATGGAGTTCATTCTAGTCCACTCTCCATTTGCCAACGCCAGACATCTTTTGAATTTCAAGCTCTTGACAACGCATCTGCAATCAAATTTTCTTATCCAGCCACATGTATAATTTGTAAATTGAATGCTTGCAATAATAAACTCCACTAAAACAGTCTTGTATTTCTATCCCAAAACTTTTCCAGAAACTTCAAAGGATTGTGGTCTATAACTGTCTCTGAAGAATTGTTTGCAACATACACTTCAAAATGCTGAAAGCTAACACCAAACTTAAAGTCTCTTCCTCTATAGTTGAGTATTTCTTCTGGTGTACATTCAACTTCCATGAAAAATATCCCACCAGCTTCTCAATTCCTAGTTCATTTTTTTGTAGCAATACGGCACCCACACCAACATCACTGGCATCAATAGCCAATTTAAACTGCTTTGTATAACCAGGTGCTGATAGAACAGGTGTAGTTTCAAGCTGTCAAATGCATTCCAATACTCCTGCGTCCATTGGAATTTTCTGTTCTTTTTTAATAATCCAGTCAGCGGAGTTAACAAATTGCTGAAGCTTGGCACAAATTTCCAATAAAATCCGCTCACGCCTAAAAATCTCAAGTCTCCCATTTCACTGCAGGCACTGGGAATTCCACAATAGCTTTTACTTTTGCATCTCGTGGGGCCACTTGACCATGACCAACAGCATAGCCTAAATATGTAACTTGCACTTTTGAAAATTCGCTATTAGCCAAATTCACAACCAAATTGGCTTCCTACAGTCGATCGAATAGTTCCTTTAAATGGTGTAAATGCTCCTCCCACGTTTGAATGAATATTATTAAGTCATCAACATACACAGCACAATTGTTCAATCCCTCAGTCACTTTGCTTGTTAGTCTCTGAAACGTTGCTGGTGCAGTTTTCATACCAAAGGACATTACTTTGCATTGATATAGACCATCCGGCGTCAAGAATGCTGATATCTTTTTTGCCCTTTCCGACAAAGGTACTTGCCAATATCCTTGCAGCAAGTCAATCTTTGTGATAAACATTGGCTATCCCGCTTTCTCAATACAATCCTCCAGTCGTGAAATAGAATATGAATCTGCTTCTGTTAATTGCATTCACTTTTCGGTAGTCAATAAATAAGGCGGAATCATCCCAGATTTGCACTAAGTGCAGTAGCGGGCGGGCTGGCTGCAATGGCGGGTTGTCACGCCGTATCATCCTAATGCATTCCCAGGAAACTCACTGTTTCAATGGCGGACGGGCGGGCTCTCATTTGCTCATCCATCATCACCTCACCGCTTCATCGCGCTGGCCACTGTATTTAAAGTCCAGCTACGTGCACACACATCTCAGTGCTTCCAGACTTCAACTACTGCAGGGAAGATGTCCACGAAAGGCAAGGAGATTGCAACCACCAGGTTTAGCGACACATCACTAGAACGCCTATTGGATGCTGTGGAGGCACACTGCAATGTCCTCTACCCCCACTCTGGCTGCAGGATGGGAAGCAGTGTGACCAACCAGGCTTGGGAGGTGGTGGCAGTGGTGGTAAGCGCCAATGTCCTGCAAAAGACGACAGCCACCCAGTGCCACAACAGGATGAGTGGTCTCATCCGTTCCGCCAGGGTAACTCACTCTTCTCATCACTCTCAACTCACACACTCACAAACCCATCACACATCCACAGGGATCTCACGCCTCAAGGGACAACACCAATAACTCTCTCACGCACCCTCACATCTCCATTAGGCTCTTATCCTCTCAAGCTCCCATCCTCATTCCTGTTTTCGCCACACAAACATTCCACGCAGTGCCATGCGTCCTGCTCACAATCTCTCCATCTGTTTTCATGCAGGAGAAGCCTGATCACACAGGCTAGAAGAGATCCCAAACCAGGGGTGGAGTGGCCCACATTAGGCCTTGTAGGATCGAAATCCCCTCCAACTGGAAAATTGATTGGAACTATAAATTTCAAAAACACAAGCTGCAGTTAACAGTACAGGGCTGGGTAGCAAGGGGTTAATTCAGACATTTAGTGAAAACACAGTGACTCAGGAAAAGGGTTTCGACATTGACTAACGTGATCAAGAAGCCTGATTACTCAATACAACGGCACAAAGGACATATCATCAATGCAATACACTCAAGAAATTACTCAACCACCACAGACAACATTACTGGAATTCAAACCCTCATTAACTTTGGAGCCAGGCGCTGTTTCTGTGCCACCTCAAACAGCAGGAGAATTGCTCATACAATGAGAACAGGTAATATTCATCTAGATACATCTTCCATGGAAAACCCTGTATTGTTTCAACCAGCAGGAGCTGATGACATTTGTCTGGACTTTGCGTGGAATCAACTAAATGGATATTGGAACAACAGGAAATATGTTTTGACATGTCTGGGTTAAATTATTTTAAAAACAGAGCAGTCCTGAGCATCTGGGCTGCTGTTGGAAGAAGGGTCGAGTTTGGTCACCTTGACTCAGGCCTACAGTCAATGCCGGACAGACCAGCCGTGTTCGGGATTGAAAGTTTCAGCCAAATCATAGTGATACTGGTCTGAGGATTTTGTGAAGGTTTGGGGTGAAAACTTGGTGTTTTTATTTTGCTGGTACCTTGTAACTTGTTTCAGCCATACCTGGTGATATTGGTCTGAGGGCACTTTCTTAAGGTTTCAGGACAGGACATGCTGCTTTGCTGATGTTTTTGTAAGTTTTAATGGAGCTGTGATGACTTTGTGTCGGGTACTGGAAATAGGTTGTTTTAAATTTTGGGTTTTGTACTGTGGGGTTGTGGGTGATTCAATAAAGTAATTGTGAAATATCAGAAGAAACTTATCTCATTGGGCATTCTGTTCAAGCCATACACTCGTGAACCTGGTGTCACGAACCTGAGTGTGGGGAGGGTCTCTGAGGGAAAAGGGGAACCCCTACAGCGCCTCACTCACTTTGAGGAGCCATCGTGCTGACTGCTAAGGATGTGGACCCTGCCTGCGGCAATGGTGAGTGTTGGCGGCAAACAGCCACCTGAGGACCCTGAACCATATCATCCCTCCCTCAATGCAACTGTGAGTGCTCTCTCTCCGGCTTTCGACTCCGCTGCCCTGCACTATTTACCTCTACTTTGGTTCACAGGGAGCTCCACCAAGGGACCAATACCCTCAGCCAGCCAGTCCCTCAGCTCCATCCACGGTCTCACCTTCAGCCAAGAGGACTCCTCCTCCAGTGAAGAGGTGGAAATAAGCAGCCTGGAAGACCCATCACTGCAGGGGGAGCAGCCGACCCACCAGTGATTCTGGAGGGAAAAGTGTGTGTGTGTGTGTGGCAGGGCCTTTCGGAGCCTCATGCATACACTTTCCCACACATGTCGATCCTTCACATATCATATTCACCTCAATGTCCTGAGCATTTTCAATGCTGCCTGTTGGGGTTCACTTTCAGTTGTCCTTAGAGCTGACCTGCATCTCCACCCAGCCAATGATCACACTCCCATGCAGCACCTGATCTCGCCCACCACGACTCATTTCACTTTCGATTTGATCAGCATGGCCTGGTTTCACTGCATTGTGTCCTCCCCCATCTTTTCCCATCCCCCAGTCAGCCATTCCTCCACCCCATCACAGTTGACCCCCGCGCACCCCACCACCCCTGGCATCACCTTCCACCTCCCCTCAGATATCCAACAGCCCCAACCCTTGTCCTTCGGGGATGTCCAGGTGAACGTGCACGTTCCCTTCCTTCCCGAAAATCCCACTCCTATCCACATTTACCTCCTCGACCTCCTCTGTCCCAACCCCAGGGTCTGTGTCTGCCTCCGGGTCCCTACCAACCACCCTCACCGTCCCTTCTATCACCACCAAACAGTCGCCCTCCGACCCTACCGCCTCACTCTGCCCTCAGTCATTCTCACCCTTCCTCCATACCATACCCACCCTCAGTTCTCTCCCCAGGAGGCAGACATGGACCTATCCGACCCCACCCGTGCACGCTCAACTGCACATCCCCCCTCCTCACCTCTTCCCCCATCCACACCCCTTCCCCCCATGTAACCCCTTACCCCCACCCCCCAAGTCCTCCAATCACCCGGACTCCTCTCCACATGCTTTGCCCCTCCCCCTTCCTGACCTCTTCCTCCAGCCTCACTTCCTCCTCCACCTTTACTCCGTCCCCTGTCCATACTCCTTCCCTTGCACCTTCCACCTCCCTTACACCTACCTCCCCAGTTGCCATATTCTCCCCCATTACCCCCTCCTGCCCCTGTTCTCCCTCCCCCCCAACCTTCATTCCTCCCCTCCCAACCTCACCCCATCCCGACACCTTCATTCCTCACTCTTCCAACCTCACCGCCCCCACCCTAAGACCTCTTCCTCTCCCAACTGCTCCTAGCCCTTCTTCTCCCACCCTCCCGACCATTACCCATCAGCGGTAACTTTCGTGCCTTTCTGTGCAGCAGAGCCATGTCCATGAGAATCCACCTAGCATGTCATGGACATTCCTCCAATGTGTCATTGTTGTCGGGCTCCAGCATCTTCTGCTCCTCAGATGTCCGTGATGTGAGCAAGGCTCTAGCGGTAAGTCCCAACTTCTGCACGACACACCTGTCAAGAAGTGTTCTACACCAGCGTGCTTTGCCGCCAGTGTGGACAGATGATCCAATGGTGGCGGGAGAGGGGGGGCAGCGGAGGACTCTGGCCAGCGGGCCTAACAATGATATGCTGATGCATTGCAACAAGGTTCCTGACGTCCGATGGCGTAGAACCATCGGCGGGCTGAGGGGGCAATCGCAAAACTGGTTTCACGCCATTGTGAAACTGATCGCGCCATATTGTCCGCCCATGCTACCAAACATGCTTGACGCCAGCAGGCATGGACAATCCTGGCCATAGTCTTTGTGATTCATCTGGTTTTGGCACCATTTCAATGGATGAACTCCAATTACTGTGACTGGGCTGTATGATGTCATTTTGAAGCATAAATTCAATTTCGTGCCACACTTGAACTAATTATACTGGGTTTAATCTATATGGGTTTTGCCTTATTGACTCTGAATTCCCCACATCAACATCATGTACAGCTAAATCTGTTTCCCCTAGTTTCTTTCCACAAATTGCTTTGTTTGACTGTAATAGCTCTTTCAAATCACTCTGACACTTTTTTGGAAGGTAATACAATATTAAATCTAGATTTTTAAGCGCTTCCTCATTGTCCAATTTAATCAGAAGAAGATCAATCTCAGAATCCTTGGGCTGAAATTAACATACCGTAGGTGGGCGCGTGCCCAACCCAATCAGGTGTAAAATCGTGCGAGAAGACATCGGACAAGCGTCCCGACATCATCGCGCACTTGCGCAATATTTCGCTTGGCGGGTGCACGCAAAGTCAGAAGCATGCCTGCCAAAAATTAAGAGGGCAATTAAGCCAATTAACAGCGCAATCGTCTCCCATCCAACCTCACGGTTGGCAGACAGGCGAATCGGCCAGGCAGACTGCATTTTTCATCAAACCTCATCCAAGGGCGGGATGAAATTTCCGTTATGAAATGAGGTAGAAATAAATAGCTGTGGGCAGCATTTTTTATCAGCTATATTTTCAGGCGATTGATTGTGATGCATGGACATTCTTTCTCAGCTTTTAAAACCTTTGATGATTTTCAGGCCTGCAGCTCCCTGAGGCAGCTGCCTGCCCTCAGGGAGCTTTCTCGCAGCGCTCGCCCGCACCCGCGGTGAGGTCATTGCCCGCCCTCTTCCCACCCCCACCCCGGCATTTCAGTGCGTTTCACGCTGGCTGGCCATTAATTTGGCTCTCTGCTTCCGGACCGCTCCTGGGTCTGCTGAACGGGAGCACCGACCAAAGGTAAAATTCAGGCCCTTAATTTCTACCCCTATTTCCTTACTTACTACTACCACCTCCTGTTTATTCTCTCTGTCAACGTATTTTTTTGAGCATATTTACATGGCACGCTCACTGACTCTTCCTTCTATCTGGGGTATTTACTATGTAGTTTAGCTCACTCAGTCTCTTTTCGATCTGGTAAGGTCCACTAAACCTTGCCTTCAATGGTTCGCCTGACGCTGGTAACAATACTAACACATTTTCCTCAGCCCTTATGTCTGCCTTTGCCTTCATTACTTGTTGAGATATCTTTAAATGTTTTCTAGCTAGTTCCCACGTCTTACGGGATCTCTCTCTGAATTTTATCACATAATCCAGGAGAGTTGTTTCAAAACTTTGACTCACTAATTTCTCCTGAATCAGTTTGAGTGGGCCCCTCACTTCATGACCATAAATTAACTTGAAAGGACTGAACCCTATTGACTCATAAGGGGCGTCCCTAATAGCAAACAACAAGAATGGAATTCCTCAATCCCAACCATGTGAGTCTTGACTATTTGTTCTAATCATAGTCTTTAAATTCTGATGCCACCTTTCTAAGGCACCTTGTGATTCAGGATGATAGACTGATGACCTAAACTGCTTTATTCCTAGGCTGTTCATTACTTCTTTAAACAACTGTGACATGAAATTCGACCCCTGATCTGACTGTATTTCTTTTGATAATCGTATCTTGTAAAGAATTTGGTTAATTCCGCTACAATCACTTTTGCTGTAATTTTCCTTAAAGGTTGTTTCTGGAAACCTTGTGGACACATCCATGATTGTCAGTAAGTACTGATTCCCTCGTCTTAGGGAGGGGTTCTACACAATCAATTCGGACTCTGTTAAAAGGTTCCTCAAACGCTGGAATTGGAATTAAAGGTACAGGCTTAATCACTGCCTGAGGTTTTCCTATTACCTGACATGTTTGACAGAATTTGACTACATCTTTATGTAGTCTAGACCAATAGAAAAGTTTTTGTATCTTAGCTTCCTAATTCTCAAATGTCCAGCCATTGCAATTTCATGAGCCACTCTCAAAATCTCATTGCGGTACTCAGACAGTATCACTACTTGATGTGCTATCACCCACTTTACATCTCCGGAACATGAGGCTATCCCCATTTCCTCATTAATACATTATTCTTAATGTAATAGCACACTAGAATGTATTCTGTTTCAGAATAAGCTGTCTGATATAATTGCTTCAAACCCCAATCCTTCTGCTGCAATTCCACTAACGTCACTGAACTAAACACCTCAACCTCATCCTCTTAAATCTTCTCCTTGTGGGTAATCTTTTCAAAGATTGATCCCGCCAACTGAATTTCAGTATCCTCCCCCTGTCTTTTAGATTCTTCCTCTTCCTGTTTAAACTTGTGCATATGTGATCTCATCATCACACAATCTGGAAACAATCCAGGATGCTATTTCCGTAAATTCTCTGTTGATTGCATCTCAACAGGCTTCTTAGATACAATAGGCTTAGTCAATACCTGTGATCCAGCTATATCATTCCCTAGAATAAATTGAACCCCTGCAATGGGCAATTTACTACTATCCCAACAATCACCTCTCCTGTTTTCAAATCACTTCTTAAATTTACCTTACACAATGAAATAGGTTTGACTTTGCCATGGATTGCCTTAATATTTTGTCCTGCAACAACGCTTCTGGACAACAGATAGCACTATATAACATTAAGGACTGGCTAGCCCCAGTATTCCTTAAAATGTTGACATCCTTTCCTGCTCTTCCCTCTACACATGGATATATTTTCCCTTCACATATAAAACCTTTAAACATCTCAGCAACTTGCCCTTCAGAACTCCCTTGGGTAAGTTGTGAACATTCCCACTTCTCTAGCTACTGCTGATTCTTCCTGCTCCACCTGTACAAAACCCATTGGTTTTCCATGTCTCTGGATCTCAGAGCCCATAGCACTCTTACTTCCAGAGCTTTTCTAAGTTTCCCGTTTAACCTCCAAAAACTCCATCTCGTGTGTCCAGCCTTATAACTATGGTAACATATCAGTTTCCTCCCTTCAACTCTACTTTCCACCTTTCCATTTTTAATAGACTGGTATCCTTCAACTTGATCCTTATTACTGGCATTTTTACCATCACTGGGTTTTCTAAGTCTCCAACTTCCCTGCTGATTTCCATATGTCCCTTTTCCTACACTTAACTGTTTGTGTGAAAGATCATATGTATCAGCTAAAACAGCAGCTTCCCTAATCGTTTTGCTTTGTCTTTCATCTAAATATGTATCAATGTTTACTGGAATGCTATTTCTGAATTCTTCCATAATCATAACCTCTCTTACATTTTCAAAAGTCTTATCCCTCCTTTCTTCCTTCATTCTAATTTTCATTTTAGACAAATCATACTGTCTGACTTCTTTCTCTCTCTGAAGCTCTCTATCTCTTTCCCTCCCTCTTTCCTCAATTGCTAGCTTCTCTCTCTCTGAAGTGCAAGTTCAAGCTTTTGCATTTCTATCTCTTGCAATCTTTGCTTTTCCTTTTCTTGCTCCCCTTTTTCCCATTGAAGCATTTTGATTTCTATTTCTTTTAAACTGTCTTTTTTTTCCCCGTTCTATCATGTCTTTTTCTTTCTCCTTTCTTTCTAACTCAAGTTTTTTTTTTCATTTCCCTTTCTTTTTCCCTTTCTTCCAACTCAAATTTTTGTGTTTCTCCATCTCTTTCTATATCAAGCTGCTTCATTTGCAACTGAAGTCTTACTGCCTCCAGCTGTGACCCACTAGTTTCAGGTATCCCTTCCTCCAACTTTAAATGCTGGGTAAGTACTTCAACCATATCAGCCTTACAAAATTCTGCTTTTATCTCTACTTGCACTTCATTTTCTAATTCTTTCGACTGGGTTTTAGTCAGAGATTTCAAATACTCCACAGTTACATTTTCCACTCCCAGAAAAGTTGTAGCAAGTAACAAAGCCATTTTGCACTCTAATCATTTTAAAACCTCTCAACACAAAACTCCCAAGTTCAGCATTATTCTTGTACATGTATCTCTTGGATTCACAAACCCCAAATCGATTAAGGAATTTTAATAATCCCGCAAAGAGCCCCCAAATTTGTTATGATGTCAATTGCTGGGCAAACCAAATCCCAGAGGGAAACTTGGCTTACGGGCCATACCCTTTTTTTTGTATTCTGAAACCGAGAAGAGGATATAAAGATCTGAGCAGTAAGAGGTCCAGAACTCTTTTGGGATTTTAAAAATTATAAGTAAAAGTTTTATTCACAAGAATAAAAGAAAACTTAAGCAAACAAAATTACAACTGCACAATTAACATTAGTCTTACAAACCATTCCCCAAAAAAACTCTCTTAGTCAGACCCACAAGTAAACACCTCCAGGCAACATTCCCTTAAAGATAAGGTTTAACTATGAAAGCCAGTGGTATTACACAAGGCAACTGCTGTAGATTCAATAAAGGTACGCCACATGACATCTACCCTCTTCCACTCTGTGGTGGAATCAACTTCAGAATAAAATTGCTTGTGGCAGCCCAAGACTTTTCTGGCTTGATTGGGTGGTTGATTCAAACTGCATCCTCTCCCAGCCCAGTGCTCCAGCTATAGCTCAACAGCTCAAACAGCTACAGCTATCTTTCTATCCTAAGCTCTCCACAGTAAACTCTAAAATATTTTTTTCTCCTTTGATCTCAAGTTCCATTGTTCTCACACCTCTTTGAAACTCAAATCATTCCAAATATAAAATCCTTCATGTCGCTATCTTCTCATTGCTTTAGGGTCAATAAAACATAACATCTCCATTACTATTTACCTATGGAACTCCTGCAAAATGCAAACATGTTCCATGGCACCTCTGACACCCCTTTGATAATCAAACAAACTCTCAACTTATTTAAAAATGGAAATATTAGATCTAACCCATTTACTTGTACCTCTATCATTTTCATGTTTTGAACCCCCCACCCCCTCCAGACAACCGGGCTCCTATTACCTTCTTGCCCAGCTTAATTAAATCACACACAGACACCCAGCCTTCTTTACAGAATTACACAATATTACCCCAAAATATTTTTTAAAATAACATCAATTCTCACAACATTAAGTTGGGGGGGGGGGATTTTGCCAGGGCTGAGCTGGCAGACCCTGATGAAGAGTGTGATGGGGGTGGGGCCAGGTAGAGGGTAAATGGGAAGTGTGACCTTGAGGGCGGGGCGGGGTGTGTCTCTGATGGGCACAGGGGACCTGCAAAGGAGGTTCCCCCTGCTTGCTCAACACTGGCCTACATAACTATAACTGCTGGGCTTCCCACCCGGAGTGGTAAGATGTCATCGGGGGCAGGATGGGGCCCTTGACTGGCTGTTAACTGGCCAATTAAATGTCTCAATAGGCCCCAAGTTTGAGCGGACTCCCTGACGCCTCCACGACCCTCCCCATAAGATTTCATACAGATCGAGGGTGGGTGGTGAGGCAGCTGTAAGGCCATGTGTTGGATTTTACAACCACCAGGCCTTCAAACCCACTGCCAGAGGAGAATAAAATCCAGACCATGGTTCCCAAAGCTTCTCACTTTGGAGGTTTTCTCACTTCATATCTGGGTCTGTTGTAAACCAACTGAAAGAGACTGATTGCCATATTTTGTCAACAACTTCATTATTGTTGTATCATGTGAAGGTCAACTAGAGATAACACAGCCCGATTTGTTTAACAGTTCCTGTGCTTCTGTTTCTCTGCTTCCAAAATTAAGGTAAGCTTTCCTTTTTAACCATAAATAACCAATAAGGGCAGACTGTATAATTTTAAAATGGGAATGGAATTAGGTCTGTTCACCCATTTCAACTGAAGATTACGATTAATCTGGACCCTGGGCAAAGTCAAGGACTGCCGACAGGCACAGCAACCCCATAAAAATAGACTGAACCTGTTTCCAAAGGGCTTTCTTCAGAGTTAAAATAGTGCTGGCAAGGAGCAAAGTTGCCACTAATTAATGAGCGATGTTTCCAATCGCAATATTTTACATTGATTCCCATTATTCAGAGCCAACCTATCCCTGGATGAGTCCTAGAAGGACGCTCGAGTCCATACCTTCATTAAGGCGAAGGCCAATCCTTTCTTGAGTGGCTCGTTTTCGTGATCCAGTTGGTATTTCACATAAGACTCCAACCCGTCAGACTCATAGATGGCCCGTTCATCAGCCATGTTAAAGAGTGTCCTGGAGGACACTGCGATGGTGATGGCTTGGTGAGGTTTGTCCTGAAAACAAGAAACTGGGTTACATTTTCCTCTCCACACTCACTCAAAGTTGTATTTTCTCTTGAGTTATACACAGGTATAAAAGTTACTCTTCCCCCCACCTCATGCTGTACTTGGACTTGAGTTTTCTCCCGATCCGTTGACTTGGTCGTTGCATTTGCTCCTCGGGTCTTCTTGGTTGATGAGGATCTTTCTGGAATGGGGACGGAGCAAATGTCCGTGTTGTCAAGTGAGTAGAGGCCGGTGTCGCTCATCGTAACTGGTTCCCTTCGTTGCCTCCCAAGTCAACAACTGAGGCACTGCAGTTGTAGTGAAGATGGGCCGGAGGAGGGTCGGAGGGGGTAATGTCGGAAACACTGTCAGGGCTGAGTCTTTAGGCTGTTCCCCCACCCAACCCCTCCAACAAGTTACACAGGGCAGCGTCACAAACACTTGACCCTGTCGCAAGAAAAGGCAGTGCACACGTCTGTACTCTGTGTCACTGGGAAGAGTATAAGGGCTGTGTGATAGGCATCACTGTCACACTCAGCTGGGGTCTGGCTGCCTGCCTACTATAAGCGTTGTAGCGCTTACACCGGCAGTGTCAAATACATTTTCTATTTAATGGGAAAGGGGGGTCAAAACCACAGATAAATGAATAAAAATAAAAAAAAATAAGCGGATAAAAAAAAAATGAATGTAACTCAGTCTTCCGCACCCATGGGAGAGATGCAGAGGAAGATGAGAAAATTACAGGAGCTGAAAATCGGGATATGGGGAGAAACTTGCAAGGGATATCAAGATCATTCGTAATAATTATGTTAGAAGGACAATGGTTGTCTGGGGTAATGGAGACTCTTTTAAAAACAGGGATAAAATTTCAAATTAAAATAAAGAAATGACTTGAGATTGTGATGAACTATTTTCAGTCTTCACAATAGAGGAAAAGGATGGATTACATAGACTAGTCCTCCATTCCTTGGACTGTAGAAAGATGGAGGTGATTCTATTTTAGAGTTTCAGGATTTACATAGAGTAAATAGGGAGTATTGTTTTACAGTTGGCAAAAGAGTCTAGGATGAAAGGGCATGACCTTAAACTCCCAGCTAAGGCATTCAGAGAAAAAATAGCAACACCACGCAAAAAGCGGTAGAAGTTTGGAATTCTCTCCCACAAAATATAGTAGATGTTAGTTCCATTAATAATGTTAAACCTTGAGATCAATAGATTTTTGCTAGCCAATGGATATGAAACCGGACAGGAGGCATGTCTGCATGAATCCTTATCCTCCAAACAGGGAATACAGGACCAGGACAACATCCTGTGTAGGATTACATGATTGAAATTATGGTTGGTTGAACCATGGACTGAGACAATAACAGAGGTTGATATTAATTAGACCAGTTTATTGGCAGTCATTCATCAATATAAACAAATAAAAGTGATGCTTACAGCTGCAGACCATGGTCCAGAACACAGTGATCAAATCATTGTGCTCGGAACCTGAGTAACTATCTTGGTATGTTTTTCTCCAATTCTTCGTGTTGATGGTTGATATTTCTCAGTGTTTAGCTATTCCATTCTCTTCCCTATTTTTTAGCATCTTTCTTTTATATTTGCCATTGGATTGTTGTGTCTTGCCATACATGAATCATTCTTCTGGTGCTATACAGTTATCAGTTGTTGATTGATTCAAATTAACACAATCCCATTGTCACTGAACTTCAGCTGATCCTGAGCAAGTCCATCATGCTGTAGTCCAACTATTCTGGGCTGATCACTGAGAGGCTTGCACTTCCTTAAGAACGCTATCAGAGGTGTGTTGCTTCCTGCAACAATCTTCAACATACTGCATTTCCTGTTACAGTCTGGAAGGATCCAAAGGAATAGAAGCAGAGGGCTGCGGTGACTTTAACTGTAATGGTGCTATGAGTACTATCACACATCCTGCAGTTCATTCTTGCATTTAGCAGGAGACTATAGCTGTGTTTGCTACACTTTAATCACTTTCCTCATGGACAACTGGAAACAGCATAATAGGGTTCTGGTTTCCAAGGCCAGAGTGTTATTAACTGCGTCAACTTCAGACAAGCCTGCAGCTTTCATGAATCATAAAGAAGTCCACTACATTAATATGCAGCTATGATGTGACCACCAAAAGCACACCTCGCAAGTTCATGTCTGTTTCCTTGCCATTTGCGATGACTCTGTTTATCTTATGGTAATCCGCTATCCCTCCCTCTCTTTGCCTGGAGGAGGATCTGTGTTGCAATCAGATCCACTGGCCAATTTCTACTGCCAGAATATATTTGGTTGCTTCCTCCAATACAACCTACATAATTTTCTTCTGGTGCGCAAATGGCCACAGTTTCTTTTGGAGGAAATCCAATTTTCCTATACATTTCTGATCCTGTATCATTTTTGTACACAAAAAGCAGGACAAATCCAACCTGGCCATTTACCGCCGCATCAGTCTACTCTCCATCATCAGTAATGGAAGGGGTCATCAACAGTGCTATCAAGTGGCACTTGCTTAGCAATAACCTGCTCACTGATGCCCAGTTTGGGTTCTGCCACAGCCACTCAGCTCCTGATCTCATTACAGCCTTGATTAAAACACGGGCCAAAGAACTGAACCCCCAAGGTGAGGTGAGAGCGACTGCCCATGACATCAAGGCAGCATTTGACCGAGTGTGGCATCAAGGAGCCCTAGCAAAACTGGAGTCATTGGGAATTAGGGTGAAAACTCCGCTGGTTGGAGTCATACCTAGCACAAAGGAAAATGGTTGTGGCTGTTGGAAGTCAGTCATCTCAGCTCCAGGACATCACTTCAGGAGTTCCTCAGGGTAGTGTCCTAGACCCAACCCATCTTCAGCTGCTTCATCAATGACCCTTTCATCATAAGGACAGAAGTAGGGATGTTCACTGATGACTGCACAATGTTCAGCACCATTCGTGACTCCTTAGATACTGAAGCAGTCTATGTCCAAATGCAGCAAGACCTGGACAATATCCAGGCTTGGGCTAACAAGTCGCAAGTAACAGGTGCACTACACAAGTGTCAGGCAATGACCATCCCCAACAAGAGAGAGTCCAGCCATCGCCCCTTGATGTTCAATGGCATTACCATCACTGAATCCCCCACTATCAACATCCTGGGGGTTACCATTGACCAGAAACTGAACTGGGCTAGCCATATAAAGACTGTGGCTACAAGAGCAGGTCAGAGGCTAGGAATTGTGCAACAAGTAGCTCACCTCCTGACTCCCCAAAGCTTGTCCACCATCTACAAGGCACAAGTCAGAAGCATGATGGAATACTCCTCACTTGCCTGGATGAATGCAGCTCCCACAACACTGAAGAAGCTTGACACCATCCAGGACAAAGCAGTCCGCTTGATTGGCACCATATCCACAAACATTCAATCCGTCCACCACTGACTCACAGTAGCAGCGGCATGTACCACATACAGGATGCATTGCAGGGATTTACCAAGGCTCCTCAGATGGCACCTTCCAAACCCACAACCACTATCACCTAGAAGGACAAGGGCAGCTGATAGATGGGAACAGCACCACCTGGAAGTTCCCCTCCAAGTCACTCACCATCCTGACTTGGAAATATATTGCCGTTCCTTCACTGTCGCTGGGTCAAAATCCTGGAACTCCGTCCCTAACAGCACTGTGGGTGTAGCTACACCACATGGACTGCAATGGTTCAAGAAGGCAGCTCACCACCACCTTCTCAAGGGCAACTAGGGATAGGCAATAAATGCTGCCCCAGCCAGCGAAGCCCACATCCCGTGAATGAATAATTTAAGAAAAATTCCTCTGGCCTTTTTGTGGGACAGGAATGCCTACTTTGCAAAATGCACATCTACCCCCACTGAGGTCTGGAAACCAGGTTTCCTCCGGCACACCATTTTTGTCTGGTGGCAGAGGGTTTTGGAAGCCCATCATGTCTGAGAGTCCTTGAAGAAAAGCCTGCTGAGGAATCTGGAACGTTCTGAAGGTAAGTGTAAAGTGTTTTCACACCTTCAAATGTCGCTATTAGGCAGTATATCGTGGTATAGATGTGTTTTTAATGCAGTGATTCATCATTAGGGATCTGTCCTTTAAAGGTGATTTGACCCTTCCGTTGACCACCAGTTTGCATTTCTTCATAATAGTTTCCAATGGAGAAAGCACCATAGTGCAGTGAAAAAACATTTTAAAATGTCCTGTCAGCCTGTTCTGTCATATTTTCTATTGAGATTTTAATTGCTCAATTTTTTTAAAAATCTGGTTTTGGTGCTTATAAAAATCTATACTGAAAATTATCTACACTTGAATAAAACCTACACTTGGAAAAAAGCCAACACTTTTGAGGGGGAAAAGCCTACAACTGGAGAAAAAAAAACACTTGGGAGGGAAATACCCTTCACTTGGGGAAAAAAAATAAACACTTGTTCCCTCGCAGCGATTAACAGGCATTGTGCTTTGAAATTGTAATCAGCACCTACTGTTCCTTCATTTCCAGAAAGTAGCCTATTGTTTGGACAGCTGCGGTCATTATCAATGCTTACCTGAGTTTCAAGTGCTAATGGGTTTTAGCACAGTAGCTGTTCCAATAATCTGAGAATAAATGATAATTTCAAGAACTTGTAATAACAAATTGTCCCTTCAGTGTGCTTTCTGGTTTGTTGATACAAGCTAATAGGATTAAGTATTACTTTTTTCACTTGGCAGAAGGCATTTTTTTCATTGATTCAACAATAGAGGCTTTTACTAGTTGGCGAGAGGTCTCTTTTCCTCCAAGGAATGAAAAATATTTTGCATTGATATTGCATGGAATCAGAAGACTCTACATAGTACCTACTGGTTATGGAGGGTACATGGAGCATACAGGTAGCATGGGGTGGAATGGGCAATCTGAGGGGCATGGGTTTGAATGAGGGGGAGTGGGGGGGGGTAAGGGAGGTGATGTTTAAGGGGCCTTTAAAACTGTTGGGAGCTGGGACATTGTGTTGGAAAACCAAACATTCACATGCCTTACACACTCCACATGAGCTAGGTGCTCACTTCCTGGTAATCACTGGGATCGGAGACAGGGTCAACACTTGTCAGGTGAAGGTGCTTGCTCCCCATACTAGTGGCCTGGTCTGCCAGGGCTTTCAGGACTGCAGTAAATTTCAGGATTTTTCTGTTTCTCCATTCTAACATTCAATTTTTTTTCCTTTCAATCCCTTACATTGTTGATGCAAAATAAAAATACCACATTGATTGTGATTTTATGTAAGCCAGATTTATTGAAATTGAACGAAGCACATTTTGAAAGAAACGCCAAAACCAATTGCTGGTAACAAAACAAATATAAACAGAATGCAAAAAGGTAAACCACAATAGTTCAAATGATTTCCATTTAGTCTTATATCATGATCCTATTACATTTGCATCCAAACAATCCTATAAGTGAGTTAAATAATTTTTTGTGAAATGCAGCTAGCTTTTTTTTTTAAAAAAAACAGAATATCCTGCAAATGGCAATTGTAAATGTTGAAATAATCCATGCACAAACTAAAAATGACAGTAATGTTTAACAGCTTTGTATACCTCTTTCGTACTTGATTTAAAATGCAATGTCATTCAGATACAATTTTCTAAATTTCGGTTGCTAGGAGCACCAAGAGTGGAAAATTCCTTCTCGAGCACTAGCAAATAAAAGTCCTTTTCCTTTGTTCCGCCATAGTGAGTAAATAGGAGTTCATACTCCTCCTATTTGATATTTACACCTCCCATTGCAACCATTTCATTGGTCCTTTAAGTGAGATTGCTAATTTAGAAAAAGTTCTGTGTTGGTAACAAAACAAATATAAACAGAATGCAAAAAGGTAAACTACAATAGTCCAAATGATTTCCATTTAGTCTTATATCATGATCCTATTACATTTGCATCCAAACAATCCTATGAGTGAGTTAAATAATTTTTGTGAAATGCAGCTAGCTGTTTTTTTAAACAAACGGAATATCCTGCAAATGGCAACTGTAAATGCTGAAATAATCCATGCACGATCTAAAAATGACAGTAATGTTTAACAGCTTTGTATACCTCTTTCTTACTTGATTTAAAATGCAATGTCATTCAGATACGATTTTCTAAATTTCGGTTGCTAGGAGCACCAAAGAGTGGAAAATTCCTTCTTCAGCACTAGCAAATAAAAGTGCTTTTCCTTTTTCCAACAGAGTCCAGCCATAATTAGAGAAGAGGAGTTCATACTCCTTCTATTTGATATTTACACTTCCCATTGCAACCATCTCATTGGTCCTTTAAGTGAGCTTGCTAATTTAGGAAAAGTTCTGTGTTGCTAGTTTGCATCCAAGCGGGAACTGTGCTGAGGCTTTTCGGACTCATTTCATTCGAGGCTTCACAGGATAAAAAGAGATCGAAGGCTTTCAGCCCATTAAATCTGATCTGGAACAGAATTCAGTCTGAGGCCAAAAGGCAGTACACAAACCTACAGTACCACCTCAATTATTCCCAGACTTTAATAGTCTTTTGGTAGCACAGAACTTGAAAAAAAAAGAGACATGTCTAAGCTTTTCGTCTTGCACTCATCAGTCACCATCAATGGTGCATTCTCCATGGCAATGCCACTTGCCAACCAATCAGCACTCCCTTCACATACAGTATAAATTGTTGTTTTCCCCCTGATATTTGTACTTTTGCAAGTGTCCTGATGAATGCAAGATGAAGCTTAGACATGTCTCTTTTTCCCAGGCTTTCTTTCAATAAGGACATTTCTAATTGCTTTTTGTGAAGAAGTTAAACAAATGCATTAATCAGAAAACCTTTTACAAATAATTTGTATTGGTTTCTCACAATGTAGCAGCTCATGAATTGAAAGTGATGTTCATGGGACTAAAAATGGAGGAACTTCCAACATATTTTGATTCACTGAGCAATCTCAGGCACTGAGTCCAAGTTATTAAAAACCATACCTCAACAAATGTATTAAATAGCATTCATTAAATACATCCATTCTCAAATAAAATCAATTGCACTCTTTGATTTTACAATTCAAAACAAAAATAGGAAATCCTGGAATATCTTCCAAGATTTACTGTACAATTCATGGATACTCTCTTCAGGTTTTATTCTCCCCACCCAAGACTCCGTCCTCCAATTTAACATAACTCCAATGTAGTGTCAAATCTAGTTTAAGCACAATAGTGCTCAACAATGATATTGGAAAACAGAGTCATTAGTTAAAAGGTGGAATTGGAGAAACGTTATTTAAACAGCAAAGATAATCAGATAAATATGAAGATTTTTTATTAGGTAGAGAGAAACAATTTTTGCTTGTGGATGAATAGAGGGAAAAGATCAAATAGAGAGGTTAGGAAGAAAAAACATTTTTAAGCAGAGGGTTATTAGGACATTGGGGGATTGAACTGAGCCACATGGCACCTGTTTCTCAGGTGCTATGTGGCCTGAAGACCACAAAATGGGGTGTAGAAAGCGTGGGCATATTGCCAACCAAAAGTGCACCATTTATCATATTATAAAAGGTCAAAAAAAATACATTCTTTACCCATGTTGGAAACAGGCATTTGGCCCTTTGCTAATGCAAATAAAGAGGTCTAAACCCTGCTGCAGCATTGGTTTGTCCAGAGGCAGCCAGCGCCTTGGGAAAAACCTGAATATCAACCAGATTTAAAAAACAACGCCAAGTGTTCACCACAAATAGCCACTGTCCCAGTCCCGCAACCCAAAACCTCAGGCCCCGATTCCACTGGCCCACAATTTTGACTCTTTATCCCACCCACCCTGATGCCGAGGTCAAGCCCATAATCTGGACTTGCTGGCCTGCAATCCCCTTACACGCCTACCTGAGTTTGAACCCATCGCAGTGGCCCAAACGTGTAATGCCTACCTCCTCCTGTAGCACCATCTTCGTTATAAAGTCCAAGGCCTGATACAAGAGGCTCCTCAAACCTCACCATCAGTGTTCCAGTGAATAACACTGTGCTTGGGGTCCCAGGTGTGGGCTTCCCAAATTTAACCCCCAGAATGTCCTACCACAAACAGTGAATGGGAAATGGATGAAATGAGCAAAATCATACTAAATATGGGGAAAGGGCAGGGGAATAAAACTAAGTGGATAGGTCTTTCAGAGAGCTGGCACAGGAATGGCTCAATGTGTTATAAAATTCTGTTTCTAAGGGGCTCCTTTGACTTTTAAAAAATTAATCTGGAGTTCATTTAATTTCTAACCTAAGCGAGCAATTTCAATTACATAATATGCCAAGTGGAACACATAGGCTAAAAGTGCAGTGTAAAAATGAAAACAACAATTACAATGGTAGAGGGTTAACACCACCCAAAATAGTCATGTTTGCCATTGGTCTGAAGTCATCTGTCCACAATCTTCCAATTTATTTTCGTACCAATTTCAGTAGTACAAAAACTTTTGGGGCTGATCTGTTTTTTTTTTAAACCCACAGAAAATTCACAAAACTAAGTTACCACTAAAAGATATGGTAAAATAATTTTAAACATTGCCAGTTTTGAAAAGGAAGTCATGTATAATGTGCATTCTTATATCAACAAAATTGTTTCAAGGCTACTGTGGTCAGAATTAAAAATGACATGAAAATGCAAATGAATTACTTCATGTAGCTTTCCTGCGCCTTAAGCTTGACAGCATAAAAGATAAATAAGCTGTAATATTAGAAAATTCAAAAAAAAAAAGAGATATAAATACTTGGATAGTGCTATGTAGAACTGGCCCCATTGACCCAAGTCCAGTTTTCTCATTGCCTTAACAGTGCTTTTTTTGATATTGTACTTACAAGTAGCATAGAATTGAAGATGATACAGCATAGGAGTAAATGAGCTGAACTGTTTTTTTCACATATATCTGGTGTTAGTTTATCCTGCTCAGGATTAACTTTTCTTTGGAAGTTCAGTTATGGGAGTGCTCTTATTGTACTTTTGCCCAATGCCATAAGGAACATGTGCTGCAACAGTCCCCAATGCTTGCGCTCCTTTAACATGGAACATCTGGTCATCAAAGAAAATATGAGGGCGTATTTTTTCTAAGAGTGGCCCTTTCGGTGCCCCTGCAAGGAAAAGCGCTTCATCAACCTCCAGCCCCCAGCTGCGCAGTGTCTTCAAAGCCCTTGCTCCAGAACTTGCGGCGCTTCTTGCTGTGACAAGATAGGTCCTGATGGGGCAGTCCAAACGTAAGTCCTTGGCATGGAACTTCTTCTGGAGTTTTCCTAATACTTCCAAAAATCCTTTGAGAGGTCCCTAAATGCAAAATAAATGAGTAAATTACACCTTTCAGAGACAGTTGCTGTGTAATGGCTGCTCGATCAGATATCTTTAACCTCTACTTAAAGATAATTTCTCATTTTACACTTGTCATTTGAGATAATTGCTGGCACTATTATAAGTTATTACCTCAAAAGTACTTTGCTTTACCACACTCCCCTCCCCCGACCTCATGTACTTTCAAGTCAAGACCAACTTGGATCAATTGAAATTGGCAGCTCTCCCTACACTTTCCTGAAATACTCCCAAAGTATAATGTAAGAAAGGTGTTCCTTTTCACCTTACACAGGATAGCAGTCCAATATTACCATGTACATCACTGCTTCATTTTGTGTTGAGTGATAAACTCGATTAAAAATCTGATGGAGTAGGGCAAGGGTAATTTTATCTTATGCAAAATAATCAAAACATCGCTTAATATTTCTTTTTCCAAATGTTCCTCTCATTTCACTGTGGTAACTTCTGTGTCTGTTTTTGCCAACTAACTAACATAACTAACATATAATCTTGAATAGAATTTTCCTTCCTTGATCTTGACTGATTTGAGTCTTCTCCCTTTCTCAGGAAAATTGTTTTCAAAAATATGAATTTTGTGTTCCACAAAATGAGAGAGATGCTGCTGTAGATGGTAGTTATTGATGGTGGTGGGGTGGGGAGAAGAGAGGGGGAGGGAGGTGATACACTGGGGACAAATGATGGTCCAAAGACTTCAAATTTCTTTGTCTGTCACTCTCTTTCTGATCAGCCCCCCCTATTCAAATAGAAATCAATCTCTCTAGAATCATTTGCCATTTTAATAGAGCATTATGGAGTTTACATACTACCCTGTATGGCAAGTGCTCCTGGAAGATGACTCAGTCAGAAGTTTTTGTAGGAGCCTGTAAGGGGAAGGAACCTACTGGAAATGGGTTATCTTCCATTCCCAGTGAATCAGATTTCTGCCCCATATGAGAGAGGAAGTTCTATAGCTATTTCTGACTGCAGCAGGGTACTACTCCCTGCCTAAATCATTGTTCATACCAAAGGTTTGTGTTTTTTTAAAAAAAAAGTAATTCCTGGTTCCATTGGTCTAGCATTTCTCATGATGAGAATTCAGCCTAAGTCTGACATTTGTGAAAGTCATTGGTTAGAAGCAAGATGCTGTCCAAGGAGGATAGGGAAAATTGTGGCTGATTTATTCCAACCCACCCTTGCATCCCTCTCACTACATGAATTGCATGCAAACAATCTAAAATATTGATCTGATAACATCTTTAGAAATGACACTACTTTCAAGAGAAAAAAATTAGGTAAACTTTCCACTTATTCCTAAAAGCAGAATGCAATGGCAAATTGCAATGTAACAGAACAGGAATTCATCAAGGCTCCTTAGACAGCACCTTCCAAACACACGGCCATTACCACCTAGAAGGACAAGGGCAGCAGATAGATGGGAACACCACCACCTGGAAGTTCCCCTCCAAGTCACTCACCATCCTGACTTGGAAATATAATCGCCGTTCCTTCACTGTCGCTGGGTCAAAATCCCTTCCTAACAGCACTGTGGGTGTACCTACACCACATAGACTGCAGCAGTTCAAGAAGGCAGCTCACCACCACTTTCTCAAGGGCAATTAGGGATGGGCAATAAATGCTGGCCCAGCCAGCGAAGCTCACATTCCATGAATGGATAAAAAAAAAATCACTTACTCCTGATACTGTAACAAAAAACACTGCCACTTTGCTCCCCCCAACTGAATAAAGGTTAGCTAAACACTTGATGGGCCACAAATGACCATCAAAAGAGGTGGCAAGAAATTCTGGCACAACTATAATCTCTCTTTTTAAATTGCGACTGGAGGGCCCTTCAGAAGCTCCCATTTGAACCAGGCAGGAGATTTAGTTGTAAGTGTATACATTGTACTTCCACTTTGCGCCATCATGTGTACTGGACATTTAAGTCTTCAGCATGCCTAGGAAACCTAGGTGGGAAGGGGCTTCAGGGTGAACTTTCAGGCTGACCGCGGTTGCATATAGACAACTCTAGTTACAAGCACGAACCTATTTCCTTACTTATGCTCAGCTCTTTTTGGGATTCCTGCTCCTAGGGGCTTGGCAATAGCTGCTAATGGGCTCAGATACCTTTCAAGGCTGTCCAAAAGCTTTGTTTTGTGTTTCTCTCCCCAAGCCCCAACTTCCCTTTAGTAACCTCAGCCCTTTAAAATGGACTTGAACTAATGTCTTCCCTATAACTCTTTTGATCTTGCCCCCATTGTGACTGCTTTATGCAAATACGTTTAGGCCAAATATTTAAAAGCTATTTGCACTTCCCGCATGGATTGTGCAGAATTAGCATAGAATTGCAGTTGAAAATCAACCAGTCCCTCTTTGAAACTAAACAGAACAAAGTATTATATAAGTGTCAATTTGACCTGTGCAAGTGGCTTGTCTTTAAACTTCTGCTCATGTTCAAAAAACGTATCTAATCCATGTGCCTTTACAATCTTCTCCGACTCATCGGAGAAAAGAACAGCATCTCCATCAAAGGCCACCCTCAGCTGTTGATCTGAAAGGTTCAGGTTCTTCTCACTCTGAAACATAATGGCTGCTGCAATTCCTGAAATTGGGTAAACAAAGAAAGATAAAATATAATTACAGAGCGTAATTGCTAAATAAAGTCATATTGCGAGTAAATCATCTAAAATACGACAAGAACCGTTTGAGCGATGCCAACGCTGGAATTTACAGCTTGCTAAAATAAAATTGGAAAATGACCCGCTGACTCTAAAGGGACAGTGCAATTTTAACTGTATGGGTTAGGGGAGACCTTTCCTAATGCAAGGATAAGCTCACAGGGCAACACAGTTATCTGTGGTCATCTTCACCACCGCACTCCACCAACCCCCCCACCCCTATTTCCAGCTGTAACATACTTCTGGGTTTCAGTAAATTCCTTTGAAAAGTAGCTTTTACATGGGGTTACTGCTGCCAACACCCAATATCCAAGTGTCTGGCTAACACAATAAGATCATAAGACGTAGGAGAAATAGGCCATTTGGCCCATCAGAGCTTCTTTGGCTCAGGTCCGTATGACTCATCTTCAGAGTTTCTTTAGCTCTTAAGAAGAGTCATACAGACTTGAAACGTTAACTCTGTTTCTCTCTCCACAGATGGTGCCAGACCTGCTGAGTTTTTCCAGCATTTTCTGTTTTTATTTCAGATTTCCAGCATCCACAGTATTTTGCTTTTATCTTTGTGAATGTGAAATCCACGTTTAACCAATTTATTGGAGTTCTTTGAAGGAGTCACATGTGGATAAAGGGGAACCGGTGGATGGACTATGCTTAGGTTTCCAGAAGGCATTTGGTAAGGTGCCACGTCAAAGGTTATGGCAGAAAATAAAAGCTCATGGTGCGAAGGTAACATGTTGGCATGGATAGAAGATTGGCTAGCTAACAGGAAGCAGAAAGTTGACATAAATTGATCTTTTTCTGGTTGGCAGAATGTGACAAGTGGTGTGGCACAGGGATCAGTGCTGGGGCCTCAACGTTTTACAATTTATATAAATGACTTGGATGAAGGGACTGAAGATGTGGTTGCTAAATTTGCTGGTGACACAAAGAGAGGTAGGAAAGTAAATTGTGAAGAGGAAATAAGGAGGCTACAAAGGGACATAGATAGGTGATGTGAGTGGGCAAAGATCTGGCAAATGGAAGATTATGTGCGAAAATGTGAAATTGTCCATTTCAACAGGAAGGATAAAAATTAAGCTCATTATCTAAATGGTGAGACATTGCAGAGCGTGGAGATTCAGAGGGATCTGGGTGTCCTAGTATATGAATCACAAAAGGATAGTATGCAGGTACAGCAAGCAATTATTAAAGCTAATAGAATATTATTGTTTATTGTGAGGGGAATTGATTACAAAAGTGGGGAGGTTATGCTTCAGTTATCAGTTATACAGGGCACTGGTGAGACCACATCTGGAGTGCTGTGTACAGTATTGGTCTACTTATTTAAGGAAAGATGTAAATGCATTAGAAGCAGTGCAGAGAAGGTTTACTTGACTAATACCAGGAATGGGCAGACTGCCTTATGAGGAAAGGTTGGACAGGTTAGGCTTGTATTCACTGGAGTTTAGAAGAGTTAAGAGGTGACTTGATCAAAACCTTTAAGATCCTGAGAGTTTTTGACAGGGTGGATGTGGAGAAGGGAGAAGATGTTTCCTCTTGCAGGCTCGAGGGACTGAGTGGCCTACTCCTATTTCATACATTCGTATGTTAGTTTATCCCACTGCTGGGAAACAGATATTTTGCCTCCCACCAAATTAAGTGCCCCTGCCCATCACCACTGGAGGTGTGGGGGTGGGGGGTGGGTGGGGGGGTGGAATGGGAAAATTCTGCCCCATAGCCTATTACATCGATTGTAATGGGAGAATCTGATTCGCTTAACGTTGTTTCATTTGAAGTTTCACTTTAGGGAAACGTAACTACAAGGTTAAGCCAGGAATTATTGTACTTGCTTTCACCGTGTTTATTAGGTGTATTTGCTCTTTTGGTCATGCAATCTTTGCAAAGGTTTGGGGCCTTAATTTGTTGTTCAGGTGGTTTGGAGGCGCCTTATAGTATTTGATTATTCAATATATACTGTGCAGAATTGAATGGGAAATTGAATATTTGATATTTCAAATTTACAGTGACCACTTTTCCTACAAAAGAGAACATTATTTACTTAGGCCTTGCATGCAGGAATTATATGGTAAGATTCCATCACTTCTCCCCTACAAACTGACTACCAATATCTAATTATATATTTTCAAATATAAAACTAAATGTTTGACTGTCTACACATCATTTTTTCCTGTGTTTCTCCACCTTCTTCCTCATACTGCCTGTTTGTCAGGTATTTTTTCCTACTGTACATGCTGTTTTATGGATGAATACTTGTAGATAAGCTGATTTGCATTTATATAGTGCCTTTCATGACCACAGGACATCTCAAATTGCTTCACAGCCAATGAAGTACTTTTGAAGTATAGTCATTGATTGTAGGAAATGCAGCAGCCAGTTTACAAATGGCAACGTCCCATGAATAGCAATATGATAAGGACCAGATAATCTGTTTTATTGATGCTAGTTCAGGGATACATTTTGGCCAGGACACTGGGAAGGGCAACCCTGCTCTTCCTTGAAACCATGTCATGCTAACTTTTAGATCCACATGAAAGGTCTGATACTTAAGTGTTTCACCTAAGAGACAGCAGCTCTGATAGTGCAGTGCTCCTTCAGTTCTGCACTGGAGTGTCAATCTAACCTCTCTGCCCAAGTCTCTGCAGTGGGACCTGAACTCTCAGTCTTTTGACTCAGGATGCAAGAGTGCTATCACTGAGCCACAGCTGACACTAATAGTATCCACTATGGACTCATTTGGCTTAGGCACTGGGTGATCAAATGCTACGTGGGATTCTTTCAGTTCCAATTCTTCATCTTCGTACTGATGATCTGCAAAAATTACAGATAGTCATGGCAAAGTTGTTCTTTGCAGGAATTACGAGATTTAATAGGGATAAATATTGGCCGGGTCCTCTGCTCTTCTTTGAAATAGTGTCATGGGATTTTTTTATGTCCACCTGAGGGGGCAGACAGGGCCTTGATTTAACATCTCATTTGAAAGTTGGCACCTCTGGCAGTGCAGCACACCTTAGATACTGCATTGGGTTGTCAATTTCTGATATTTTGATGCTAAAGTCCTGAAGTGGGACTTGAACCCACAACCTTCTGACACAGAGGTGAGAATGCAACCAACTGAGCCCAGGTTGTCACATCAGAAAGAGTCAAAGTGGGAGAAGAAGCAAATTTAAGCTGCTCATCGCTTCAATCCGCACTAAGATTTTGCTATTTTGTTAATTTGTTAATGAGCTCTTCTCACCACCTGCCTGCCACTGGTCATGTAACTTGCTGACTTCCATTGTTTCAAGGGCAGTACTTTCTCATGACTTGAGAGAGATGCTGTCAGGATTTGCCAGTTGTTAATCTAGTCTAATGTTGGTAGAAAGCAGCGATACTGCACCACTCTCCTGAAGCTAGCCCCTAGAACATAAAAGCAACCTAATACTTAGCTATTTATTTTCCCAGCTGATGTACTGCACCTATTTAAAGCAACTTCATCTCCCCTAACATATTTCAGGACTTATTAAAATAGACTTTCTTTCTAAGAACATTCTTTTATTGTGGCTGATTTCACTTTTCTCCTCACGTTTTTGTCGTTGTCTTTAATACTGCCCTCTTTAAACTTTTCCACACTCTAACTGCCTTGAGCTATTGAAACAAAAGGCACTGCCCTGTATGATTATCAATGGGAAAATTCCTGTGTGACTAATATCTGCCTAAAGGTGTACCGCCCACATTACATGCTCTATTTGTCTGACACAAATCAGCCGCTTATACTGAGGTTATTCAAAATATACTGTGAAAGTTTAGTGTGTTGAACACCGATGTGGATACTACATAAAAACCAAGAATCAACAGATTGTAAAAAGGTTAGGGGTGGGGCATATTTACCATGCTTAAAAATACTTCACATGAATCAGTGTTCTAAAGTTCAAAGTATGCTGTGGAATAGACAAGCAACATGAAAGCACAGACTGAAACCACTGAAATATCCATAATATACAAATAAAAACCTCACTCAAGGCAAATATATTTCATTTCCAAAAAATTGTTTTATATCAAGAGCCATAGGTCCAAATACAAAAGAATGAGCACTCTTCTCTGTTGTTTTTGTATGGCTAGCTCTCAATGCATAGTCAACAGTTTAAGAACAAAACTGGAGATGTTGCTATTTTTTTTAATGTCTCTATTCCATACTCAACCCATTCCACATCAAGTAGAATGAAAGGTGTGAGAAGCAACTGACTGCATCAATCATCAGCATCCTGTGGGCTACCAGCTAAATGGAATTAAAATTGAAGATGAGTGTAAATGACTGTTAGGTACATAGGAACAGGAGGGGGGTGGTCATTCAGCCCATCAAGCCTCTTCAGCTATTCATCGAGATCATGGCTGATCCACATCTCAACTCCATCCACCTGCTGTGACTTAGTGTCCCTTAATACCCTTGGCTACCAAAAGGCCTATATCTCTAATTTATTATTAGTCGAGCTAGCATCTGCTGCTTTTTTGTAGTAAAGTGCTTTTTCTGATATGCCCATTCAAACAGAAAATTGTAGCTCGAGCGGGGAGGTACTGGCCTGGATTTTCATCCGCGAGGCAGGTTGGGGGAGTCGGGAAAATTCCGGCCTCGGCCCAGCTGCCTCAGGAGAAAATGCCCCCCAACGTGGTATCTTCATTGCTGGGGCCGGGTATGGGAGCCAACCTGGGAAGAGTGCAGAGGCAGCCACAGGGGCTGCTGGGTGTGGAGGTGATCTGTTTAAAAGGTCCACCTCAGTGAGGTGGTACTTTGTCCAGTGAAAGAAGAAAGCCTCATTATGTACACTTCGCTGAGAGTCCAGGCAACTATTAGAATACTAGAATAGCTGCTCCCTAGAAGAAACATTGGTTGATTGATAGCTCAGGCTCCATTTCACCATGTTTGTTGATACAAGTTAAGTCTTTTCAAGGGTTTGTGGTTTGTGATTTTTGAACCTTCAAAAGGGCCTGGATGATTGACATTCTTATTTTTTGTCACAGGAGAAAATTATCAATGGATTACATTCCTTCAAAGCTTTTTTGTTTTTGACACATAACCACTACACACAATGGTGTTCATTGGTTCTTAAAAATGTATAGTGCGACAATGGGCATTTGAAATGCCAGAGCTTGGCATAGTGGGCATGAGGGGACATGGGAGGTGGCTGGGGGGTTGTAACTTGGCAAAGGGGGTATGAGGGGGATCTTTTGAACTTACTTTTTAAAAGGTCCTTTCATGCACACTAAGGTTCGTAACTCCTTTAAAAACTTGGCCCAGCTCCATGAAAATTGAGGTGGAGTAGGACGTGCCTATTCCTGCAATGAAGCCGGCCAGATTGGGAGTGCCGGATGCAGGCTTTTGACAGGAACCAGTCCGTATCCTTTAAAGGCACTCCAGCAAATCTCACAGTCTGGGAATGGAATCGGCAATCCTGGAATTGAGACCCCTTCCTACCATTTTTAAAGGGCTCCCGAGTCACCCCACAACTCGGTGAAAATCCAGGCCACTTCGTCTGAATTTGTCATATTCCACACTGGCAGAATCCCATGGCAATGGCCCACCTCTGATTACAGCTGGTCCTCTACAGACATTGTGCAAAAATTGGTCCAATTAGGCATCCCACCTGCTTTGGGATAAGGTTCCTGATCCTCCCAGAATGGCTGCTGTCTCCCTCAGTCTGGCAATTTGAATCGGAATTTTCTGCCTCCGAGCAGCCCCTGCTCCCTTCAAGTCAATCCCTGGAAACCCCAGTCCCTCTTCATAGTGTCACTTGCAGAGAACTCTGTGACCACGTGAGTGCAGTCGGGATGGGGTGAGAGAGTATGGAACCGAAGGCACTTTGAGCAGGCAGGTAGATTGGGAGGATCGGTGGAGAGAGATGGAATGGGATAGGTGTGGGGCCCAGCGTTTCCTGAAGAACTAGGAATAGTAGCAATGTGGCGAGTGGGAGTGGCACTGAGAAAGGGGCAGTCAGTAAAACAAGGACCTTGCTGGGAATAAACAGAGAAATACTATTTCCATTATTGGTGGATGAATGGGGAACTAAGGAATGGAAACAAAGGATTTTCACTGTAAGTAACAAGGAGGAAGAGAGGAGCATAATTCTTGAACTGAGGACTATTAGACTGTGGGATATTCCACATGTGGCTACTGCAGTAGAAAAACTTCATTTCAAAGAGAATGTGATAACATTCAGAAAGGAGAAATATGAAAGATCTGGGTGGAGATGGAGTTAAAGGAGGGAGTGTCAACACGAGATGGCTGAATAGCCTCTTGCTCTAATGTAATTTCTATCAGTTTCATTTATTGAGTAAAAAGTGAAGGAATGGTTTAGAAATGTTGGTGTCAAGCGGAGTTTAGAAT
Source organism: Cetorhinus maximus (assembly GCF_964194155.1). Taxonomy (NCBI): domain Eukaryota; kingdom Metazoa; phylum Chordata; class Chondrichthyes; order Lamniformes; family Cetorhinidae; genus Cetorhinus; species Cetorhinus maximus. The sequence continues at coordinate 11,678,251 of NC_135883.1, read as the reverse complement.
AATGTGCCCTGTGAGAAGTGCCATAAAAACTGAGCACACCACCCTTTGTGCAAATCTCTCATCTTGGTTCAGGTTGGTCTGTGGTGCCCAGTTTGGATGAGTGAAATCCAAGTACTGATCAGCTCTAATAACTTTCACCTGGGAGTCTATCGCCTTCACAAGGAACCAGAGTCCAACCCAAAGTTAAAAGAGATGGGGAAGAAATCATGCCTGATAAAAGTGGCGCCCACTAGGGTACGTGCAAGGGGTTTTCTGGTTTTGGTTTCAGGGTGAATATCAATGGGTTATAGGATTACAGGTAGGATACAGGGCCATTATGCCTATGCTATCAGTTACATGTATCAGTGAATTATTGTATTACTGTTGGGGAATCTGAGTGTCACCACTATTGCAATTAGCAATGGATGCAATTTTGGTGATATACCATTAGTTACTAACGAAGTCAAATTTTCTTCCACCTCTGGTTTTTGCTCTACAAACTGAACCTCCACTATCCGATTCCCCCGTTTCCTATCTTCTGATTTAGTCCCTCACCCTCAGGTCAAGAAACCTGATTTCTCTGCCCTTAGTTTCCTCTCTTTCCCTGCTCACAGATGGCTTCATGGTCTTTGAGCTTGTTGCACAACTGCTGCTAACATAAAACCATGAGCAAAAATACTCAATTATGGGCGACCGAACCTCTCCTGTAAGATAAACCTTACAACATTTGTAGAAGTCATGTGATTAGATGTCATGTGATCAGACATCACATGACCAAATGTCATGTGGTCAGAATGTCACATAATCAAAGAGTTCCTCCAACAAGAGCTAATAGTCTTAGGCTGAAAGCTTCTGCTATAACGTATGATCCTAATCTACTTCAGTCTATGCAGTTGTTCACCCACTGAATTTTAAAATACTCCTTCACTCGAACAAACTTGGACACCCAAGAATGCAGTGGTGCTGAGTTGAAAGTGATAAGAAATATGTTAGCTGATGTAATCCCACTATTTGCACATTCTCTCATTTCAGCCATCCATTATTAGAGTCATAGAGGTCTACAGCACAGAAAAAGACCCTTCGGCCCATCGAGTCTGCACTGGTCAAACAAGTATCTGACTATTCTAATCCCATTTTCAAGCACTAGGCCTATAGCCTTGTATGCCATGGCATCGCAAGTGCATATCCAAATACTTCTTAAATGTTATGAGGGTATCTGCCTCTACCACCCTTTCAGGCAGCGAGTTCCAGATTCTCACCACCCTCTGGGTGAAAAAATTCTTCCTCATATCCCCTCTAAACCTCTTGCCCCTTATCTTAAATCTATGCCCCCTGGTTACTGATCCCTCCACTAAGGGGAAAAGTTCCTTCCTCTCTACCCTATCTATGCCCCTCATAATTTTATACACCTCAATCATGTCCCCCCTCAATCTCCTCTGCTCCAGGGAAAATAACCCCAGTCTATCCAATCTCCCCTCATAACTCTCCAGCCCAAGCAACATCCTGGTAAATCTCCTCTGCACTCTCTCCAGTACAATCAATTCCTCCAGATAATGCAGTTTCCAGAACTGCACCCAATACTCTAGCTGTGGCCTAACCAGCATTTTATACTGTTGCAGCATAACCTCCCTGCTCTTATATTCTGTGCCTCGGCTAATAAAGGCAGTTATCCCATACGCCTTCTTAACCACCTTATCTACCTGTCCCACACCTTAGGGGCTGGTGGACATGCACACCAAGGTCCCTCTGATCCTTGGTACTTCCCACGGTCCTACCATTCATCGTGTATTCCAGTGCCTTGTTTGTCCTGCCCAAGTGTGTTGCCTCACACTTATCCGGATTAAATTCCATTTTCCACTGATCAGCCCATCTATATCCTCCTGTAATCCAAGGCTATCCTCCTCACTATTTACCACCCCACCAATTTTCGTGTCATCCGCGAACTTACTGATCAACTCTCCTACATTCAAGTCTAAATCGTTTATATATACCACAAACAGCAAGGGACCCAATACTGATCCCTGTGGAACCCCACTGGACACAGGCATCCAGTCACAAAAACACCCCTCGACCATCACACTCTGCTTCCTGCCACTCAGCCAATTCTGGATCCAATTTGCCAAATTGTCTTGGATCCCATGGGCTCTTATCTTTGTTATCCGTCTCCCATATCAAAAGCCTTGCTGAAGTCTAAGTAGCTGTCCAACTATTGGACAGATGTAATCTATACCCTGATTGCTTCTGTCAGAAAACTCTGGAAGAGCAGGGACAGCAGTTTGAAGATGGCAGAGCTGCTGCCAAAAGAATTCTCTAATCCACTAAATTTATAAACAGGATATGTAAATTCCATTGGAGAATCCTGACCAATAATTTCATTGCTAATTTAAGTTTAGAGACTTTAAGAACATAATAAAATTTCCAAATCAGTACTCATTTTTGTTTTTAAAAAGACAGAATGTCCAATTTGCTATGTAAATAAAACTCCTAGACTAAAAGTAGACAAAAGTGGATTCCATATGATTTTGAAATAATTCGCTCAGTGTCATAGTGTGAATAGATCAGAAGACATTTCAATAGTAAGCTAAACACTTTCAGTAAATAATATGTACAATGCAGCAACTACTCGCAATTCAAAACTATTAATTAGAACAAGATAAATTAATTCCTTACAGACGCTCTTTTGTTAAAATTACACCCACACATACATGAACCAAGCGGCTTAACTTCTGTGGCTATGTTGATTAAGGGCTTGGATCTGGTTTCTTACTCATACACATTACAGCATTTTGTTCAGTTGTATGTTGGTTAGTTGAATCCATACCTGCTTCAATTGCTTCCCCTACTTTCTCAGAATCTGATGAAAGGTATAAATTGGTGAGGTACGCTTTCAGATATCCAATTGGGCTTTTTCCACCCGTCATACAGAATCTTTCAATTGACAGATCTGTTTGAAAAAAGAATAAAGGGAATATTGTTTTTAAGATGCGGCTGTCTTTAGGTGGTTTGTTGAAATTATTTTTCAATCTACAAACATGTATCTATGCAATCATCTTTTTCATAATATTTGGATATAAATATATATAACGTGTGCTTAATTGCATTCAATTCCAAACCCAATTCCACCAAATGTATTTTGACATCTGTACAAATAACGGCATGCAGACACTGCAAATGAGTACTTGTTCTGTGTTGAAACCTTGGCAAATCTATGCTGCACGCAGGTCAATCTTCAGTATCATTTAGGTATGTGCGCTGTATATCAATGTGTCATTCCACCCCACCCCTCCACACACACACCTTGAGGTGACAAATCAACCCAGGTTGAACTGTGTTAACAGGCTAATTGCGCAATTTATCATTAAGTCATGCTGCATTCAAGTTCTGCAATGCCAAGTATAGGTTTGTCTGGCTCCACTCAGAACTCTAACCTGTGATTGAGGGAATGTGTGCAATGCTCATGCACTGGGAGGTCAGGACTCCGACGCCAGATGCAGGGAAGAAATAACTGGAACACCATTCTCTCAAGAAATCTCATCGTTGTACTTTCAGAAGCTGCGTGGCTATGAAGCAAGTGTTTGGTTTTTTTTTTCTCTTTATTTCATATTTGCTGTCGGCGTTTCAAGTGGGAACAGGAATGTGACCTGATGACTCAGTAAGGCGTTAGTTACACTTGTCCCTGTGAACCTCCGACCCGAATTTTAATTGCCTCCACCAGGGGGAAACTGGGTAGGGAACAGTTAACATAAGACAGGTCACTTATAAGTGGAATATATATTTGCACATATCATCAGGACACAATCAGTAATTTTGGCCTGAGCAGGAGGCTAGTCAGACTGCTCAGTCAGACAAGCCTGCTGGGAGATGGATCCTGGCCAGAAAAGGCCTACAAAGTATGTTTTAAAGGTATTGTTCTATGGGGCAGGAGTAAGCCTCCCTTGCACTGGTTTATCCCCTCCTCTGCCTTCCAACCTCTGTCGACAGTGTTCTCTCCACTTTTCCAATCTCCACCGACAGCTCTCCCTGAACCTGGCCCATCAACCCTCCTCCTGGCTGCTGGCCCCTGGCTGCAGCTTCCTGCTTTTAAAATGGCTAGGGCCTCCATATCCCCGGCCTTGTGGGTTCCCAGCTGCCAATGAGCACTCCTGCATCGTCTGAAAACCAAGACCTCAAGTTCTCCATTCTGACCAAAAGAAGGGGAAGAAACTAGAAGAGGAAAGGAATAGACCCAGACATTGGGTAACCATGCCCCATGATTGCTTAGGTTGAAAGGGGAGGGATCTGTTTCTGTCATTTTCATAAAAACATTTCAATGCAAATTTTCAATTAACTTATTATTTTTCAAAACTTTGTTTCTCCTTTATAAAAGTGTATATATGGATCATCTATTCATTGCAATGCACAAAATACGCTGCATATGCATATTTGTCAACCATGGTGAACACATACCTACCTGTCTACAAACTAGAGTTAATGGCACAGTGGCATACAGTCAGGAGGAACTGTCCCTGGGAGTCCTCAACATTGACTGGGACCTCATGCGGTCTCGAGACATCAGGGAAAACATGGACAAGAAAACCTCCTGCTGATTACCATCTACCCCACTCCATCAGTTGATGGATCAGTGCTCTTCCATGTTGAACGCCATTTGGAATAAGCACTGAGGGTGGAATGGGCACAGAATGCACTCTGGGTAGGGGACTCCAATATCCATCACCAAGAGTGGCTCAGGAGCACCACTGCTGACGGAGCTGGCTGAGTCCAGAAGGGCTGGACCTGTGGCAGCTGACCGGGGAACCAACCAGAGGGGAAAACCCTATTAGATATTGCCTTCACCAATCTACCTGTCGCAGAAGCATCTGTACACACCAGCAATGGCAGGAGTGACAGGTGCACAATCCTTATGGAGAGGTCCCGACTTCACTCTGAGTGTACATCCATCTTGTTGTGTTACACTACTACCATGCTAAATGGAATAGACTCAGAAGAAAGCTAGCGGCTCAAAAACAGCCATCCACGAGGCACTGTGGGCCATTAGCAGTAGAATTATATTCAACAACTATCTGTAGCCTCACAGCCTGGCATATCCTTCACTATAGCACTACCATCAAGCCAGAGATCAACCCATGAATCACAAAAGGTTTGAATGCAGGTACAGCAGGTAATTAGGAAAACTAATAGAATGTTATCATTTATTGTGAGGGAACTTGATTACAAAAGCAGGGAGGTTATGCTTCAGTTGTACAGGGCACTGGTGAGACCACATCTGCAGTATTGTGTACAATACTGGTCTCCTTACTTAAAGAAAGATGAAAATGCATTAGAAGCAGTCCAGAGAAGACTGGACTAATACCAGGAATGGGCGGGTTGTCTTATGAGGAAAGGCTGGACAGTTTAGGCTTATATCCACTGGAATTTAGAACAGCAAGAGACGACTTAGTTGAAACCTTTAAGATCCTGAGGGTCTTTACAGGGTGGATGTGGAAAGGATGTTTCCTCTTGTGGGAGAAGCTAGAACTAGGGGTCACTGTTTAAAAATAAGGGGTCGCTCATTTAAGAGAGAGATGAAAATAATTTTTTTCTCTCAGAGGGTAGTGAGTCTTTGAAACTCTCTTCCTCAAAAAGCAGCAAAAGCAGTCTTTGAATATTTTTAAGGCACAGCTAGATAGATTCTTGACAAGGGGGTGAAAGGTCATTGCGGGTAGGCAGGAATGTGAGGCTGAGGTTACATTCAGATCAGCCATGAATTTATTGAATGGTGCAGAAGGCTCGAGGGGCCGAGTGGCTTACTCCTGCTCCTAATTCATTAGTTCGTAACCCTGATTCAATGGGCAATGTAGGAGAACATGCTAGGAGCAGTATAGGCATACCTAAAAATGAGGTGAAACTACAATACAGGATATATGCATGCTAAACAGTGGAAGCAGCATGCAATAGACAGAGCTGAGCGATCCCACAACCAACCAATCAGATTAAAGCTCTGCAGTTCTGCTACATCCAGTCATGAACACATCTGGACAATTAAACAACTAACCAGAGGAGGAGGCTCAACGAACACTGCCATCCTCAATAACGGCAGAGCTCAGCACATCAGTGCAAAGGTCAAGGCTGAAGCATGGAGCTATTTTCAGCCAGAAGTACCTGGATGAGCTCTTGGCATGTCAAAACATTCAAGGCTATGGGCCAAGTGCTGGTAAATGGGATTAGGTAGGTAGGTCAGATGTTTCTCACGTGTCGGTGCAGACTCGATGGGCCGAAGGGCCCCTTCTGCACTGTGTGATTCTGTGATAAGGTTACAGATTGAGGTCGTATGTAATTATGCAGCTGCTGATCCACAGCACCACTTGGATGTGCAGTTTTGAGTTGCTGCACCTGTTCGAAATCAATCCCATTTAGCATGTTGGTAATGCCAGACAACACAATGGAGGTTATCCTCAATGTGAAGCCAGGACTTTGTCTTCACAAGGACTGTGCAGTGGTCACTCCTACCGCTACTATCATGGACAGGTGCATCTGTGGCAGGTAGATTGGTGAGGACGAGATCAAGTATGTTTTTCCCTCTTGCTGGTTCCCTCACCAACTGCCACAGACCCAGTGTAGCAGCAATATCCTTTAAGACTCGGCCAGCTCTGTCAGTAATGGTGCTACTGAGCTACTTTTGGTGATGATCACTAAGGACTCCCACCCAGAGTACATTCTGTGCTTTTGCCACCCTTAGTGCTTTCTCCCAGTGTTCAACATGGAGGAGCGCTGATTCATCAGCTGAGGGGGGGCCACTTGGTGGTACTTGCCCATGTTTGACCTGATGCCATGAGACTTCAAAAAGTCCAGAGTTGATGTTGAGGACTCCCAAGGCAACTTTCTCCTGGCTCTGTGCCACTGTGCCGCCAACTCTGCTGGGTTTGTCCTGCCGGTGGGCCGGGACATACCCAGGGATGGTGATGGTAGTGTCTGGGACATTATCTGTAAGGTGTGATTCCGTGAGCATGACTATGTCAGACTGTTGCTTGACTAGTCTGTGGGACAGCTCTCCTAATTTTGGCACAAACCCCCTGGTGTTAGTAAGGAGGGAAGATAGAGCTGGGTGTGCTGTTGTTATTTCTGTGCCTAGGTCAATGCCGGTGATCTGTCTGGTTTCATTCCTTTTAGACTTTGTAGTGGTTTAATACACCATATTGTCTTGCTAGGCCATTTCAAGGGGCATTTAAGAGTCAACCACATTGCTGTGGGTCTGGAATCACATGTAGACCAGACCAGGTAACAATGGCAGATTTCCGACATTAGTGAACCAGATGGGTTTTTAACGACAATTAACAATGGTTTCGTGGTCACCATTAGACTAGCTTTTAATTCCAGATTTATTAATTGAATTTAAATTCCACCAGCTGCTGTGGTGAGATTTGAACCCATGTCCCTAGCCTGGGCCTCTGGATCACTGGTCCAGTACAATTACCACCATGCCACCTCCTCCCCACACATGATAATTAGCTTTCCAATCTCTCCTCTTTGCTGAGGAATCTCTCAGGCTGCATGTCTTGTCTGTTTTCCTTTCTACTGAAATTACTTGTTATCACGAAGGGATTTTCCTTTATTTATCCTCCCCTTCCTTGAGTTGGGCTCAGTAGAGCGCTTTGCATAAGGCAGTAGTCACAAATTGGTGCATCATTGGAGTTGAAACATGCACAAGCAATGGTGCCCACTCTGCTCTGAATGCACCAAAAGCAGCTGAACACAAATTAATGTGTTCACTTAATTCCCTTTAAGAAGTGTTTCAGTAGAATTAACATTGTTGCAATATTGCAATTGCATCCACAACATTTTGTTTTTCATGGATTTTACAAGTGCACCAAGTAGTTATGGGCTAGATCATGTGATTAAAGCTACAGATGTTTAATAGCTGAATGCATTACACTTAAGTTGGCAATCTTTGAATTCCTATAAATTTGCCTATGTTATGTCAATGGCCATTTTGACCAAAATGACCTCATAACCTTATGAAAAAAATCAAAATGTTCAACTGAGAGTGTGTGTGTGTGTGTGTTTTAAATTCCTCTTCAAACATTTGGCCTTTTTTGAGTGGTTGAAAACTCAGCTTTTAAAAATCAATGCATAATTACATACTAAGTAAATGTATAGTGACCTAACCCAGCGAATTGTAACTTTTAACTTAAAATCATCTGTCTTTGAGTTTTAAGCAACTTGTTTTATGGGTGTGTAGTACAGTTGGGCACTTTCATTTCATCAGAAGAATGTACTGGCAAGATCAAGTAAATCATGCAAAAGTAAAGTTCCAGTAAGCTGTCCAGGGAAGCAAAAAGTTCCTATATACAGATGCAGACTAGCCACCTCTTCTAGCTGAATGAGGAGGCGCAACATCAGTGGAAAGAGCCTGCAGTGTGTTTGGGGAAGGCAGCAGAAGAATCATAGACTTAAAATAAAATTCAATGTGCATCAATGCAGGTAAATATACAGAGATCCTATCAACATACCATAATGATTGATGCTGTTTATCAGCCTCACTCCGACTTGGGCATGGTTGTTTGTCATCAGAACTACATCGAATATTTCATCACTCTCTGGGTAAAGTTGACGTAGGCGAAAATTTACTGTTTCCAGTGCCTGGAAGAAATAAATTCATTATATTCCAAAAGAAGACAATTCACCTTTTTACATGTACAAGTAATGATTCATCCTTCAATGTATCGAAAGGTGTTCTGAACTTTTAAGATTCAAGCTCTTCATGAAAATCCATTAATCAAAGACATTCTAGCTCCAAGAGGCCATTTGGAACATTATGCCTCAGCTTCTGCTAACTTGCCAATTGTCCTTTCCACAAATACCCTTTTATATTGTTCCTCTTTAAACATCTTTCTAATTCCCTTTTAAATGATGTTATACTTCATATTGTGTACCTGCCTTCAGGATAGGACACACTAACGGCATCCCAGTAAAAGCAGAACATCGGGGAGGGCAGAGCAGGAGCAGGTGGAGGAAAAGAGAACTCAAAATGATCACTATCACTAGAGAAGAGTACTGGACAAACTAATGGGACTAAAGGCTGAAAAATCTCCTGGACCTGATGACCTGCACCCTAGGGTCTTAAAGGAAGTGACTGCAGAGATAATGGATGTATTGGTTGTAATCTTCCAAAATTCACTAGATTCTGGTGGAAAAGTCCCAGTGGATTGGAAAACTGCAAATGTAACACTACTATTCCAGACAGGAGGGAGACAAAAAGCAGTAAACTACAAACTAGTTAGCCGAACATTTGACATTGGGATAATGCCGGAACCCATTACTAAGAAAGTAGCAGGATATTTCTAAAAAATAAATTCAAGTCGAGTCAACAAGGTTTTATGAAAGGGAAATTGTATTTGACAAATTCATTTAGAGTGCCTTGAGGATGTAACAGCAGGGCAGATCCTTGAGGATGTAATGAGCATGATGGATAAAGAGGAACCAGTTGTAGTGTATTTGGATTTCCAAAAGACATTCAATAATGTGCCACATAAAAGGTAACTGCACAAGACAAGAGCTTGTGGTGTTAAGGGTAATATACTAACATGCATAGAGGATTGGCGAACTAACAGGAAACAGAGCATCAGGAAAATAAAGTCATTTTCAGGTTAACAAACTAACTAGTGGAGTGTCACAGAGGTCAGTACTGGGGACTCAACTATTTGCAATTGATATTAGTGGCTTGGACGATGCAACCAAGTGTAATGTAGCCAAATTTACTGGTGATAAAAAGATAGATAGGAAAGCAAGCTGTGAGGAGGACACAGAGTTCACAAAGGGATAATAGATAGTTTAAGAGAGTGGCAAAAATTTGACAGATGGATTATAATGTGGGGAAGCAAGAGGTTATCTACATTGGTAGGAAGAAGAGAAAAGCAAAATAATTAATTACTTAAATGGAAAGAGACTACAGAATGTTGCAATGCAGGGAGATTTGGGTGTTCCTGTACGTGAAACATAAAAAGTTAGCATGCAGGTAAGGCAAGTAATTAGGAAGGCAAATGTAATGTTAGCTTGAAGTGCTAGGGAAATGGAATATAACAATAGGAAAGTCTTGCAACAACTCGACAGGCTGTTGGTGAGTCCACACCTAGAGTACTGTGTATAGTTTTGATCTCCTTATTTAAGGCAAATTTTAAGATGTTATGAAGCAGAAGTTGAGAAATGTACGGAACAAAATATTAGTAATATTCCTGGAATAGGTTTTGAAATACTTTCCTGGGTTAAAGTTTTGGGAAAATTTCAGCATATGCAGAGAAACAAGCCACATTCTTTTCTGGTTGAATTCCATAAAAAGACTTGAGTGTTCAAAATAACTACTGTTATTTTTTTTCTACAAGTTACCCACAGTAAGCCCAAATTTTCTCCACAAACCATCCCAGCCTTTCCTTGGAATCAACAGGGCCTCACAAGTTCAAATCCATCCCAAGATCTGAGTGGTTTTATGACAGCTAGGTGCTGGCATGGGTCCGAGGCTACTGAAGCAGTAGGCAGCACGGCCTACAATTCACACCACTGTCCTTTGCCCCACATCTGAAGGTCCAGTTTAGTCTCCATCCTTGGAGAGGACGATCGCAGGAGCCATCCACTCGGCCTTCATTTGTGTCAAGTCAAACTGCGGATGTAACATGTGTGGCTAGGGCAGGTAGCACGGTTTTGTTGCAACAAGTCTAACATTGAAAGTATAATTTTCAGAGTTGCAGTATAAAATAAATAGCACAATTAACAAAACATGACAATGGTGATTTATATCCTGAATATATAGATGAAAGAGAGCGAGCAACCATTCATGCTTAAGAGATCTGCTCTACCTTCACCAATGGGAAAGCTGGCCCTTTCTTTAGTGGCTCCTCTTCGTGTTCCTGCTGATGCTTCACGTAACTTTCCAGTCCGCTCTGCTGGTAGATTTTTCTTTCTTCCACCATGTTAAAGAGGCAGCGTGAAGACACGGCGATCGTGATGGCATCCTGAGATTTAGGCTAGCACAAATAATAAAAAAAAAAGAAAAGGATGCCAAGGACGGCGAATTATATAAATATATCCTGGTTTAAAAAAAAAAGGAGCTTTTTGATTGGCGCTGAAACCTTTTTTTTTCCAGTTCCTTTCATACTCACAGTCCGCGGCTTCTTTGTGGACGATAGCTTTTCAAATTCCTTCTGCGCCTCTCTCCAATCGGCTTGCCCATCGCCAGGGCCTCCTGCGTCCTGCTGCTTGCTTTGAGGGTCGGCACTGGAAGCTTTCTCCTGCTTTTTGACTTTTCCCTCCTCACTCATGTTTGAAACAATTTCAAGAGCTGAGAACGCTCCGCTAAGCCGGCGAAGAGAACCCGACGCCTGTAATTGCAATAAGGAAGTGTCAATTTCTGCTCCTGGGCGTTCCTGCACCCGTGATGCTCTGTGTGTGTGTGTGTGTGTGTGAGAGGCGTGTCATTTCAGCCTAGGGACACTGTGATACACAGGGGAGGCTTGAGCCGAATAGGAGCAGGAAACATTTTCCATCGGCTCCTGTGGGGAATTCCAACTAGGCGGAACCCACATGTTCAAAGCCTGATCCACTTCCTTCAAAGCAACCCATCATCAGCTTAATCTTCCCTTTGCAGTGATCTGGTGAATTTTTGGGGATGTATGTTTTTATTTTAAAATCCCCATATTTCTCTTTTTTTAAAAAAAAATGTGACGTGGCCCTCGTTTCTTTCAGGAAAGCACAGTGCAACCCCCATAAAAAAATTTAAAGATCAAAAACACAAAAATGCTGAATAGAAACAGAAAATGCTGGAAATGATATGAATGATTGGGCAAATCTTGCAGGTCAGTGATTCCTGGAAGTGGGGTGTAAAATGGGCATCAGACCTGCAAACTGCCTAATTTCAGCCAGGTGGGTTAGATTGGAATTAAGGCTTCAGTGTCACAACTCCAGATGCCTCAAATTTCCATGTAGTTAGTTACACTGCTTTCCTGCCTTAAGAAGAGTTGTGCTGGCTTGATGCGGTCAGGAGGGGTATTGGCATGAGAATTCCCTACGTCCCATTTGCATTTTCATTGGATTGATGGTATAAAACGCATGAAACAGGAGAATAAAACCTGTATGACAGCAGTGAAGGGACTTCAAAAGTATTTCAATGCCTCTAGAGCACTTTGGAATGCTCTGAGGACATGTAAGGTACTATATGAATGCAAGTCTTCCTTTAAAATACTGGGATGTAGGGAGATTTGAGTACAGTCTTAGCAATGTCAGTTCTGCCTGAATTGCCTTTCTCCCCTACCTTAAGTTGTTCCTCAAAAGCTCTTTGATCAAGCTTTTGGTCAACTGACCTAATAATGCTTTCTGAGCCTTAAGATTAAATTTTGCCTGATTATGCTCCTGTGAAGCAGCTGGGAATGTTTTATTACATTAGAGGTTCTACATAAATAAGGGGTCACCCATTTAAGACAGAGATGAGAAGAAATATTTTCTCTCAGAGGGTACTCCTCTCCTCAAAAGGCAGTGGAAGCAGAATCTTCAAATATTTTCAAGGCTGAGGTAGATAGATTCTTGATAAATAAGGGGTGAAAGGTTATCGGGGGTAGGTGGGAGGTTACAGTCAGATCAACCGTGATCTTATTGAATGGTGGAGCAGGCTCAAAGGGCCGAGTGGCCTATTCCTGTTCCTAATTTGTATGTTCATATGAAAGCTATTCTTGTATAGAATATGACTATCTTAGTTCCTTTAACTTAATTTGGCTCTGTTCCCTATGACAGTAGAATGTTGAATTCGTAAGATTTTCCTAATAGTTTTACAAAGGTTTAACATTTTATTTTTAAACCAGGGACAGCCATTGCACTATGAGTGCAGGGCCAAGGCCGCTCCATGTCCCTCTTCCCTCCACAGTGAGTTATCATCTCAGCCAGGCTGTTCCATGAGATTCTTCTCTAGAGTACGCCATCACTGTGTTGAAATCAAGATTCATCACACTGACTCCAAACAAACCTATTCTTTGTTAGAACTCCTTGGGGGTGAAATTGGTCTTGGGTGTTAATGTGAAGTGGGTGTTCCTCTTATACCCAGCCCAATTTCCTTTTCCATTGATGACAAATGTCACCCCCTTTTAACATTTTTCTTACAAATCCAAGCTTGGCACTACCTACTTACTACTTTCTGATTCCCTTGTGTTCCCTTTTGTTCCTTTCAACCCTGTACCATTATGGACCTCCACTCTTCTTTTTGGTTCCTCAACTTACGAATGAAACAACTTATCAGGTGCACCCTTATAGCCCGCTTAAGATAAAAATGAGTAAAAAGCAGACTGACCTCTCTATATCTGTTATGTTTGAATCCTTCAATCAGGTTTCCGCTGTGCACAATACCGAAATAGCTCTTTCCAAAGTCATGAATGACATCCTTTATGACTGACAAAAGTAAACTTTCCCTCCTCATCTTTCTCAATCTGTCTACAGCCTTTGACATAGTTGACCACACCATGCTCCTCCAAAGCCTCTCCACTGCCGTCCAGCTGGGTGGGACTGCTCTTACCTGGTTCCTTTCTTATCTAGCTAATCGTAGCCAGAGAATCATATTCATTAGCTTCTCTTCCTGCCAGCAAACTAGGGGAGCATCAGATAGCTAAGGAGCAGTGCCTGGCACAGTGAGCTGATTGGTAGTTAGCTTGACTGCGTGTTTCATGAATGTTTTTGGACCAGTTTTCATGAATGCCCAACACAAGAGCAACTGGTACATACAAGCAAAGGGGCAGGGCACAGGACAATTCCTCAGAAATGGACCTGCAAAAGCTCCTGGATGAAATTTGTTACAAACAATGTATAGCTTCAAGTTTAAGTTTAACTTATATCTTTGTATTCAGGTGTTAGGAGAGGTGAAACCTGGTTTTAGTTTTATTTAGAGGTTTTGTGAGCTGAGTGCCCAGAAGTCTGGGGCCCCGTTTGCATACATTCATTTTTAATGAGGTTTTACAACTCTGAAAGTGAAGAGATGGATTACCAAGGGATTAGTAGTTTAGTGAGGTTAAAATAAAATAAAGTAGAAAAAAACTGTTGTTGCCTAGCGACAGGGGTCCAGAGACACATAGAGAGACGGGGAAATACAGAAGGTCAGTTAGTGTGTGTATACTGGAGTGTGCAGGCAGAAGGTCTAATCTCACTAATAAGTAACCCTGAAAGCCTACTGGGGAACTGAGTTTAAGGAACCATGTTGCTCTGAAGTTGAAGTAATAGTGAGTTTGGATTGCAGTTTTTGGGTATCTCAGGGAGAGATACCAGCTGAAGAAAAGCATCTAGTGAACACTCAGAAGGCCGCCAGAAGGAAACTGTTTGAAACTAAGCTAACCCAAGCAAGAAACCTTGGTGTTGTGACAGTGGTAAATCTTCACTGGGGATTTGTGTCTGTAAAGGTTGCTGGGATAAAAGGAATAGTGCGAGTTTGAATCATTTTCTGGTGTCTGTATTGAAATCTTTCCGACCTTTTTATCTCGTGTAATATTGTTCATTTTTTTTCTGTTTAATAAACGTTTTATTCTTTATATTAAAAGGATACTGCAGACTATTGTGAATATGTTCATTAACTGACCTCCACGGTTTCAAAGGAAAAAAAAATAAAGTTAGGTTCGACCAAGCCAGGTTTCAACCTGGATCTGACTTGTTCCGCATTAACATCAGCTGGAATCATAATGAATTAAGCTAAGAAACCATGAACTGCTGGGACACTGACAAAATTGCCACTTGTGCCACATGTAACAAGGTGGCACTGGCATTGAGTGCAAACTCTCTCACTCTCAGACACTGGCCACTCTCTGTTCTCTTCCCTGTGACCAGCATAGTCTTCAATCTCTAAAAGTGACATTTGCACAACTAACTCTTCACAGTGCCCTCTGATTATGGTGGGTACTAACTTGGGTTCTTACTATATTGCTACCTATCATCCCCAATATAAGTTACTTTCATGCACAACTCTTAAGACCTCCACTCTTAATCATGGATGATTTTAACCTTCACATAGATTGGATGAATCAGATTGGCAAAGGTAGCCTATGAGTTCATAGAGTGTATTGGGGACAATTTTTTTGGAGAAGTATGTTCTCCTGCCAAAAAGGGAGCAGGCAATTTTAAACCTGGTAATGTGCGATGAGACAGGATTAATTTATGACACAGTAAAGGAGCCTCTAGTTTGAGGGTGAGAAGTGTGGGTCTAACTTAAATAAAGGAAATTACAATGGTATGAGGAAAAAGTTTGCTAAGGTGAACTGGGGAAATAAAGGTTAAAAGGCGGAACAGTAGAGAAATAGTGGCAGACATTCGTGGAGATATTTCATAACTCCCAGCAAAAATATATTCCATTGAGAAAGAAAGACTCTATGGGCAGAATTTTGCCCTTGGTGTGCGGGATTGGCGAGGGCGGGCGGGGGTGGTTAGGAAGCTGTCTGCCGCCCGCAAACGACAGTGCCCTGTGATTTTATGCGGGCGGGCCAATTAAGGCCCGCCCAGCGTGATACGTGGCTGGGAATGAGCAGGGATGGGGGCATGATGTCCGCAGGGTCCAATGGCCACCCAGCGGCTGATTCGAATGCGGCCTCCACAGCCCCTGGAAGGCTGCCACTGAAGGACGCGCAAGTCTTGTCAATGGAAACCGTTGTGGGTGGACATGGCAGGCGGGAGGGCAGGTCGGTGGGGCAGTCGGCCCCGCGTTTCTCAGACGAGCGCCTCGCAGCCCTCCTGTAGGAGGTGGCAGCCAGGAGAAAAACACGTCCCCAGGGACAGGAGGAGGAGGCCCACCCCACCTCACCAAAAAGGCCCGGGAGGAGGTGCCATCCAGGGTGAGCAGCCATGATGTGGTGAGGCGCACATGGACGCAGTGCCGGAAGTTCTTCAATGATCTCCTGTGATCGGGAAGGGTGAGTACCGTGTTGGCATGGGTCACATTGCAGAACAGTTAAGAGTTGCCCCCTGTGGACCTCAGAGGTGTTAGAGTGTGAGTGGCAAATGTCAATGAGGCAGGAGCTGGCCAAGTGGGTGAGTCCTGGCTGCTTGGGCCGAGTGCCTTGTGGTTCCGGGGTCATGAGCCCTGCGAGGTGTTCCTCAGGTGGGGTTGGCCAGGCTGCAATGGGGCTGCAGGTAGAGAGTGGACTGATCAATGCTCCTCTGTCCTTTCAGGAGAAAACATCCCATAACAATGTTGAGAGTTCGCGGACAGGCGGGGGAGCCCCACACACGATATGAGCAGGAGGCCCTGGAGCTGGAGAGGCGCCATGCACCTCGGTCAAGCGGCTGCGGTGAGGTTGGGGTGCCAGAGGAAGGCAAGACTGCAGTGCACTGGGTTGAGAATATTGGTTATTGCTACCATTCCAGTGTAGTCTCTATATTGATGTGAGCCTTGAACCTGGAATCCCCATTGACAATGGAAAGACGAGGGCACCATGATGCATATCTCTGTCTCATCAGGTGCCAGGCATGCACACTGTCAGTGTCATGACTTAAACTAATGACACGTCCTTCTTCTCCCTTTTAGGCTCACTAGCAGGCGGTCGTCATGAGGAACTTAAAGGCCCACCCCTGACCCCTGAGCACCACCAGGCTCACCACGCACCTGCGTCACACCCACTCTGTTAAGCAGGCACCAACGCAGATACCAGCACCTCAGTGGGCATAACATCGCCGTGTAGTCTATCGGCCCACATTGGTGAGGGCACTTCATGCTTGCTTGAGGTGCAGGCGGAAGCAGAGAGTGCCCACGGCACCTGTATTCGGAGGATGGCTGGGGTCCAGGGCATTGCTCAGTCAATGGCCGATGATGGGACTCTGGAGTCGTCCATGGGGCAGCGTATGCTGGAAGTCCAGCAAGGGATGTGGGAGGATCTTGCGGAGATACATGAGGGAATGCATTCCATGGTGTCCGTTATGGAGGAGTCCCTACGGAGCATAAACACTGCGTTGACCCTCATGACCGAGCGCAATGCCTCCTCCATGGAGAGAGTGGCGATTCTCATGGAGAGGCTCCTCCAGGGGCTCAATCAAGTGTTCCTGGGGATGTCCTCGGACCTGCAAGCCCTCACACCGGCAATGACCTCAGTTGGTCAGTGTCAGTGCGGGAGGTGGATTGGGCACCTAATATCCCAGCTAGGTGCCCGTCCATCAATGGTGAGCAGGGAGGTCCAATGTGACCTGACGTTGGCGAACTAGCTGCCTGCTGTCTCTGCGGGCTCCTCTCAGGGCGCTCCAGATGATGGTAGCAGCCCTTTCGCTCCTCTGCCAGTGACCATGGCACCTGATGAGGCTGCGATGACTGGGGAGATGCCAGCCGTGGCACTGGCCGCTCCCCCCAGGTGGGGCCAGCACAGGCTACACAGGCCAGAGGACGCCCGCCAAGGTCATCAAGGCCTACAAGGCAGCAGAGTGAGCAGGCTGTCTCCAATGCCAGTGCCAACAAGGGGAAGCACCTAGACGTAGCACCTGCAAGCGAAAACTTAAAGCACCTTCAGCACAAGATGGCCTGATCACGGTGATATTTGGTTCTCCCATCTTTCTTTACTTTTTTTAATCGTGTGATGTAAAACTCCGGTTAATGTTAATTTCTGCAACGTTTCACATTCACAGGTAAATGTGATGTTACTTTGTGCAACTGGCCTCTGTACGCTTCATTTGATCTGTAGGCGCAGGGTAAGCCATGATGTTATGATGGACATGTGTCTCCTGAAACTTTATTGCAAAGGCACACAGTGTATGTTGTTGACCAAGGAACTGGTCCTGTCAGGGATTGAGTATGGAGTCTGCAGCCCTGGCATGTGGTGGTGGTCCTTATTTGATAGTCTAGCTGAAGGAGCATTGGATCAAAGCATCCCGGTTGTCCCTACCTCCCTGGAGGTTACCCAGCTAAGCGTCTATGCCCTCAGCGTTCTCCTCACCATGCTCTTCCTCAGACTCACTACTGGACTCTTCGACTGTTGCCTGTGCAGCTGTGTCAAGATCTTTTTCTTCTAGTGGGCCCCCTCTTGCCAGTTCCAGATTGTGGAGAGCGCAGCATACAACCACTATCAGTGACACATGATCTGGGGGGTATTGGAGTGCGCCCCCTGAATGGTCCAGGCATGGGAAGTGCATCTTGAGAAGACCTATGGTTCTCTCCACCACCGGCCTTGTGGGGGTATGGTTCCTGTTGTACCGCTGCTCGGCCTCTGTTCTTGGGTGGTGGAGAGGCGCCATGAACCGCCTTTTCAACGGATAGCCCTTGTCACCCGGCAACCATCCATCCAGTCGGGCTGGAGCACTGAAGAGCCTCGGCACCTGGGCGTGTCTGAGGATGTAGGTGTCGTGGGAGCCGCTTGGGTACCTTGCACAGACTTGTAGAATCAGCATCCTGTGATCACACACTATCTGCACGTTCATGGAGTGGAAGCCCTTCCTGTTGACAAAGGCACCGGGCTCACCTGCTGACGCCTTGATGGCTACATGTGTGCAGTCGATGGCACCCTGGATGTGGGGGAAGCCAGCAATGGCTGCGAAGCCTCTGGCTCACTGTGTCTGGCTGGCTTCGTCCATATGGTAATGAATGAAAGTCAAAGAGGAACCAACTAGAGAACAGGCCATCCTAGACTGCGTATTGTGTAATGAGAAAGGAATAATTGGCAATCTAGTTGTGCGAGGCCCCTTGGGGATGAGCGACCATAATATGATAGAATTCTTCATCAAGAGTGTCTTAGTTGATTCTGACACCAGGGTCCTGAATCTTAATAAAGGAAATTACAATGGTATGAGGCGCGAGTTGGCTATGATGGTTTGGGAAACGTTACTTAAAGGGATGACGGTGGATAGGCAATGGCAAACATTCAAAGAGCACATGGGTGAACTGCAACAATTGTTTATTCCTGTCTGGCGCAAAAGTAAAACAGGAAAGGTGGCCAAACCATGGCTTACAAGGGAAATTAGAGATAGTATTAGATGCAAGGAAGAGGTATACAAATTGGCCAGAAAAAACAACAGACCTGAGAATTGGGAGTAGTTTAGAATTCAGCAAAGGAGGACCAAGGGATTGATTAAGAAGGGGAATTAGAGTACAAGAGTAAGCCTGCGGGGAACATAAAAACTGACTAAAAGTTTCTATAGGTATGTGAAGAGAAAAAGATTGGTGAAGACAAATGTAGGTCCCTTACAGTCAGAAACAGGGGAGTTTATAATGGAGAACAAAGAAATGGCTGACCAACTAAATACATACTTTGGTTCTGTCTTCACAAAGGAAGACATAAATAACATACCAGAAATGTTGGGGAACACAAGGTTTAGTGAGAGGGAGGAACTGAAAGAAATCAATATTCGTAGGAAAATGGTGTTGGGGAAATTAATGTGATTGAAGGCCGATAAATCCCCTGGGCCTGATAATCTACATCCCAGTGTACTTAAGGAAGTGGCCCTAGAAATAGTGGATGCATTGGTGGTCATCTTCCAAGATTCGATAGACTCTGGAACAGTACCTACAGATTGGAGGGTAGCTAATGTAACCCCACTATTTAAAAAGGGAGGTAGAGAGAAAACGGAATTATAGACCAGTCAGCCTGACGTCGGTAGTGGGGAAAATTCTAGAGTCCATTATAAAAGATTTAATAGTTGAGCACTTGGAAAACAATGGTAGAGTCAGACAGAGTCAGCATGGATTTATGAAAGGGAAATCATGCTTGACAAATCTACTGGAATTTTTTGAGGATGTAACTAGTAGAGTTGATGAGGGGGAGCCAGTAGATGTGATTTATTTGGACTTTCAGAAGGCTTTTGACAAAGTCCCACGTAAGAGATTAATTAGCGTGTAAAATTAAAGTGCATGGGATTGGGGATAGTGTATTGAGATGGATAGAAAACTGGTTGGCAGACAGGAAACAAAGAGTGGGAATAAGCGGGTCTTTTTCTGAATGGCAGGCAGTGACTAGTGGGGTACCACAGGGATCGGTGTTGGGACCCCAGCTATTCACATTATATATTAATGATTTGGATGAGGGAACTAAATGTAATATCTCCAAATTTGCAGATGACACAAAGCTGAGTGGGAGAGTGAGCTGTGAGGAGGATGCAGAGATGCTTTAATGTGATTTGGACAAGTTGAGTGAGTGGGCAAATGCATGGCAGATGCAGTATAATGTGGATAAATGTGAGCTTAATTCACTTTGGTAGCAAAAACAAGAAGGCAGATTATTATCTGAATGGCTATAAATTGAGAGAGGGGAATGTGCAACGAGACCTGGGTGTCCTTGTACACCAGTTGCTGAAGGTCAGCATGCAGGTGCAGAAGGCGGTAAAGAAGGCAAATGGTAGGTTGGCCTTCATAGCCAGAGGATTCGAGTATAGGAGCAGGGGTGTCTTGCTGCAATTATACAGGGCCTTGGTGAGTATTGTGTGCAGTTTTGGCCTCCTTATCTGAGGAAGGATGTTCTTGCTATAGAGGGAGTGCAGTGAAGGTTTACCAGGCTGATTTCTGGGATGGCGGTACTGGCATATGAGTAGAGATTGAGTCGTTCAGGATTATATTCATTGGAGTTCAGAAGAATGAGGGGGGATCTATAGAAACCTATAAAATTCTAACAGGACTAGACAGGGTCGATGCAGGAAGGATTTTCCTGATGATGGGGGAGTCCAGAACCAGGGGTCACAGTCTGAGGATATGGGGTAGACCATTTAGGACTGAGATTAGAAATTTCTTCACCCAGAGTGGTGAGCCTGTGGAATTCGCTACCACAGAAAGTAACTGAGGTCAAACCATTGTATCTTTTCAAGAAGGAGTTAGATATAGCTCTTGGGGTGAAAGGGATCAAAGGATATGGGGAGAAAGCAAGAGCAGGCTATTGAGTTGGATGATCAGCCATGATCATAATGAATGGCGGAGCAGGCTCGAAGGGCCAAATGGCCTACTTCTGCTCCTATTTTCTATGTTTCTATATGCACGCCTGAACAGAGCGTCTGTCACCAGTTTGACACAACTGTGGGCAGCTGATTGGGAGATTCCACAAAGATCCCCCACTGACCCCTGAAAAACGCCGGAGGTATAGAAGTTGAGGGCCACTGTGACATTCAGAGCCACTGGCATGTGGTGTTCACCCACACAATCGGAGCTGATCTCAGTGCCGATCCTTTGACGGATGAAGGTCACTATCTCCTTGAGAGACGGATCCTCTGTCGGCATTGCGCCTCGGACATATTGAGGTAGCTGCATCGCCGCCTGTAAACCCTGGCAGCAGCAAAGTGGCAGCTTCTGTGGCCCCTTCCGCCTTGGCTTTCCTGTTGGCCCTGCGCCCCTTGTGCCTGCGCCTCTCCTCCCACAGGTGGCTCCCCTGGAAGCTGAATAGGGACACCTGGCCTCCTCCCCCTTCTGGCCCTCTCTTCCTCCTCAGAGGAGGTGCCTCCAGCGGAGACCACAATCCCCATTCCCAGGGTAAGGGAAGGCTGTCTGATACCTGGAAGGCCCCACGTGGTGTGAATCCCCAAGGGGCCTGGAAAACAACACTGAGCCCTGAACTGAAGCCTCTAAATTCTCTGAATGCAGCTCTGAAGCAAGATGAATCTGTCCTGTTCACAGAAGCAACCAGCAGCAAGTGATATCTTGCATTCCTCGCTAATTGCTTTGACAAGGCCACTGACCCCTCTTATCCCGCCCGTGGATGAGGCCTGCCCGCCTGCTCGTTTTGCCCGTGCGATGGCCTAAAAATCACACAGGCTTTGTAAAGTCAGAGAGAATTGCTGTTTTAAGCACTTTAACTGGCCACTTAATTAATGGCGGGCGCGCCTCCGTCTCTGTCGCACACCCACCTAGCGAAATATCGCGAGAGTTCGCGTTGATGTCGGCATGCTCGGCCGACATCCACGCGCTTTATTTAACACCCGAGCGGGTCGAGCGCATGCCCGCTTGGCCACCGAGCTAAAAATTCTGCCCTATGAGAAGGATGCACCACCACTAAGGAAGCTAAGGATAGTCTCAAATCAAAGGAAAAAGTGTACAATGCTGCAAAGATTAGTGGTAGGTCAGAAGATTGGACAAATTTTAGAAACCAGCAAAGAATGGCTTTTAAAAAAGGAGGGAGAAATTTGAAGATGAGAGAAAGCTAACTACAAATATAAAAATTGATCGCGAGAGTATTTAAAAAAGAAAAGAGTAACTAAAGTCGGCCTTTGTCCCGTGGGTAAGGCTCGGGAATTAATAATGGGAAACAAGGAAATTGTGGAAGCATTGTACAGGTATTTTGTGTCTCTCTCTTCACAGTAGAAGACACAAGAACACCCCAAGAATACTTGAAAATCAGGAAGTTAAAGGGAGGAAGGAGCTGAAAACAATTTCCCCAGGGAAAAGGTACTGGGAAAACTATTAGAACTAAAGGCTGACAAGTCCCCAGGATCTGATGGCTTTCGTCCTGGGGTCTTAAAAGAAGTGACTGCAGAGGTAGTAAGTGCATTGGTTGTGTTCTTCCAAAATTCCCTTGATTCTGGAAACAGTGAATTGGAAACTCGCTCATATCACACCTCTAACCAAGGAACGGGGGGGAACAGCCTAATATCTGTCATAGGGAAAATGCTAGAATCCATTATTAAGGAGGTAATAGCAGGACATTTAGAACATCAAAATACAATCAGGTAGAGTCAACATGGTTTTGTGAAAGGGAAATCATGCTTGACTAATTCATTAGAGTTCTTTGAGGAAGTAACAGGCAAGGTGGATAAAGGGGAACCTGTAGATGTGGTATACTTGGATTTCCAAAAAACATTCAATAAGGCGCCACATCAAAGGTTACTACACAAAATGAGGGCTCATGGTGGGGGTGGGGGGGTGGTGGGGGGGTAACATGTCAACATGGATAGAGGATTGGTTAGCTAACAGGAAGCAGAGACTTGTTATGATCCCAGTTGATGTTAATACTGGACAAGTCATGGATAAATGGGTTATTTTCAGATTGACAAGCTGTTGCTAATGAAGATTTACAGGGATCAATCCTGGGGCCTCAAATATTTATAATCTATATCAATTATTTGGCTGAAGGGAATGAATATATGGTAACTAAATTTGCTGATGGCACAATGATAGATAGGAAGTAAGTTGAGGACATAAAGAGCCTACAAAGTTGTTACAGAAAAGGATGAGAGAGAACTACTGAAACTCCTGTTCCTTTTCCTTACTGTCCATAATCAATGTTTTTGAAAGGATGATGTGTGTGTTCTTTACCCCTCAGTGTATGGTCAGTTTGAATAATCAGCAGCAAGCTTTTTGTGGATTTAAATAAAGAAGATTATTTATTCATGCATTCATCTCAGAAGTCTAATGCTATGCCACCTCACTTAGCACTCACACACACACACACTTAAGGAAAAATACATTTAAAAAGAATAGTGTACTTTTACAAATCATAAACAAAAGATTAGATTGGCTCTCCTAAGAAAAAGCACGCTTTGTGGACCAGGTGAAGAAGGCATTTTCACTCCTGAAGGGTAGTCCTGGTGGATTCAATAGCCGGAGTTGTATATCAACATTATTGCAGGAGTCCCTCAAAGAGATGGATTTTCAGCAGGTCATGAAGTTTTATTACCCCTCCTTTTGCTCTTTTCCAAGTGTTTGATGGGGATCAGTGTAGGGGTAGCTTCACATTACCAAGAAGACAGATTTCTGTACTGGTGAACTTGAAAAGGAATGAGCTTGGAGATCTTATGATATTTCAGTATCCAGGTCTTAAAGTCACGGATGTTGCTGCCCTTGCTGCTACTGTTGACTCTGC
The DNA here is from genome assembly GCF_964194155.1 of Cetorhinus maximus. Lineage (NCBI taxonomy): Eukaryota > Metazoa > Chordata > Chondrichthyes > Lamniformes > Cetorhinidae > Cetorhinus > Cetorhinus maximus. The sequence goes on along the minus strand of NC_135883.1, from coordinate 11,654,534 downwards.
AGTTGTTATGCAGACAGCACTTAAGTTTTCTTTAAAAAGGGCGAGCAACATGGCTGCCTTATCATGTGGTCCATCACAGTTCCCTTCCAAATATGGTATTGGGCTTAAACTAATGAACCACAACTTAGGTCTTTGTCTGCAGGCATTCAACCTTGGTCTCTGAGACAATCACTGTCTTTGTTTCTGAAAAAGGCCCATTCAGTTTAAGGAATCTCTTCTTGATGGCCTCAGGATATGAACATTGACACTTCTTAGTCTGGAAGGTGCCCTTTAGTCTTTTCGAGGCAGTGTAGTAGTTTTAATCCACAGATCCAGTCAGGTGACTCTTGGTGGCCACCTTTTGAAGCATTTTAATGTCCGGTTTTAAAATAAAAGTTAGTTCCAGAAGATTCCAAACTAATTACTGTTTATGTTTTAAAAGTTATGGATTGTATATGCCTCTCCTGTGCATGACAGGGATTTAGACAGGTTAAGTGAGTGGGCAAAAATTTGGCAGATGGAGTATAATGTGAGAAAATGTGAACTTGAACATTTTGGCAGGAAGAATAGAAAAACAGTGTGTTACTTGAATGGAGAGAATCTGCAGAACTCTGTGGTATATAGACCTGGGTATCCTGGTTCATGAATCACAAATAGTTGGTATGCAGGTGCAGCAAGTGATTAGGAAGACAAATGGTGTGTTGGCGTTTATTGCATGGAGAATTGAGTATAAATTTTGGGAAGTATTGCTGAAGCTGTACAGGGCCACATGTGGAATACTGTGTACAGTTTTGGTCTCTTTACTTAAGGATATCAATGTATTAGAAGCAGTTCAGAGAAGGTCCACTTGTCTGATTCCTGGGCTGAGGGGATTATCTTATGAAGAAAGGTTGTGCAGGCTGGGTCTATACCCATTGGAGTTTCAAAGAATGAGAGGTGGTCTTATTGAAACATGTAAGACCCTGAGGTGACTTATCAGGGTGGATGCCGAGAGGATGTTTCCATTTTGGGTTAGTTTAGAACTAGGGTAATAATTTAAAATTAGAGGACTGAGATAAGGAGAATCTTCCTTCTCAGAAGGTTGTTAGTCTGTTAAATTCTCTTCCCCAGAGAGCAGTGGAGGCTGGATCATTGAATATATTCAAGGTGGGGTTAGATTTTTGATTGACAAGGGAGCCAAGGGTTATGGGGGGCAGACAGGAAAGTGGAGTTCAGGCCACAATCAGATCAGCTATGATCTTACTGAATGGGACCAGGCTTGAGGCGCTGAATGGCCTACTCCTGCTCCTAATTCTTGTGTTCTTGTATTTAACAGGGTGACACTCCTATGCTACTTGACACACAATTCTTGCTTATTAACCTTCATCTACTATAATAAATTTTGCAAAAGGCAGGTCACTGGATAAGTTGTCCCTAATCTGAAACAACTCAGATAAGGCCATGGAAATCGTGGGGTGCCATTCTGTTTTTGTTTCTGGGGATGGTGTAGTTGGGGCCATATTGTCTGCACCCTTATTAACTGAACACCTGAAGTGTTGCTGTCACAACTCTGTGAAGCACCATACAAACACATGATGGGTTTCAGCTTCTGATGCACACCTACCACTGGCTCTACTGGTGCTTAAACAAGATGCTGGTTACCAGCAATCAATGGGAGGCTTCACAGAGTGTGGGAAAGAGTAAATGGAATATCAGAGATGCTGCCCTTTGATGCTTTGCGATCCTGTTGACAACAACTACAGTTGACTCCAGACGATCTTTCAAAACTTGAAGTTTTTCTTTGAAGGCTTCCACATTGAGTTAACTGATTCCTCATGTAATGGTGAAAGGTTCAGAATCTCTGTAGCTGTTACTTTTTCCAGAATGCCCTGTAGTGAGTTGAACCCATCTCAGATGTTAGTGGATAACAGGGCAATGGACTCCACTGTTACCCCAGCCATTTATTTCACATCTAGGGAAAAGCCACAGCGAACCTTCATACATGTAGGATGCTCTGCTGGTGAACTGATCTTTATAGCAGAAGCTCTGCAATCATCATGCATTTGCTCTGCAGCCCTCCGGAGGCTGATTTATCTTACACTTCCACGAAAGTGTTAAGTTTTAAACCAACTAACTTCTCCAGCCAATAGATGGATTTAATTCTGTCCACTGGGTTCACCAGCAATTAAAATCATCCATGATATTCGCCTGCTGATATCTTACATTAATCTCTGGGTTCTGATTTTAACCTGCTTTTCTATGTAGGTGCAAGTGTTAGCTGCTGGAAACCACCTGGGTCCTCCTATAAATATGCAGATCAATCTCCGATTACATTATCATGACCTGACTACTATTTTAATCATTGGCCTGTGCCAGAGGAAGACTTTTTGGCTTTTCTGCCAGGCCAGCCTAATGGAGAGAGGAATCAGGATCAGTAAAGGGGCCAAGAAATAAATGTATCTTCCGTTTACATGGGAAGTTTAGGCTTCTCCTGTCCTGGGCATCTGCCCCACCCTCACCCCACGATTGCCAGGCCCTTCTGAACCTGCTCCTGACAACTTCCAAGTGCCTGAATTGTTCCTTCATCTAATGTTGCACTCCAGTCCGTGCTCCACATTCTGCTGGTTTTTGGCCAGGGAGTTGGACTAACTGAGTTGGTCTTACATAGAGCCAGTGTGGATACAGGATGCCAGATAGTCTCCTTTATCTCCTGTAACCATTCAGGACATAAGATCTCCTGAGCCTCTCCCTGCCAAGGTTCAGGCAGTTTGCCTCCACCTGCTCAACTGGCCCCACCTATCTTTTTCCATTCCCTATCAAAATCTGTCATAATTTTATAACAGTAGTCCCAATATGTCAAATCTCTCCCTGTAGCTAGAGCTTCTGACCCTGGCATCATCCTAATGAATCGCCCTGTATGTCTGTGGCTCTTCTATAATAGGAAACTCAGAACTACGTACAGTACTCCCATACTTTATTCCTTGCAGATATGATTATTGCTTGCTTGTAAATGACCCATTCCGGTAATTAAGCCAACTGAATAATTTCTGCATCATACCTAAGCAATGCAGTCTCAGCAGTCAAACCTGTTTCTTACAATAAAGCGTTAAATTCAAAGTGGACTCCTTCAGACCACACACCCACTTTTTTGAGTATTGCATTAAAAACCCTGTATTCACTATATTTTCGAGCAACAAGCTCCTATAGAACCACTCCTCTAACACATCAGAAAGTTCATCCAGTTTAACATGAAACTGCTCTTCACAAGGCAAACTTCCAGTCAGATTGTGAAGTTGGCTGGACCTTGAAGCCATGAGTGTAACGATTGGTTCAGCATAATTATCACAAATCTCATGGATTTTCTCAGGTTGGCCTCATTATTTGTTCATGCCTGCAGGCCAGGATGGACATGCCTGTGGAAGTCATCGTCAGCAGGAGTAGAGAAAATGGGCTGATTTCCACTTTTCGTGAGATGGAAAGCTGGTGATAGGTAACCAGCTGCCCGTAAATATAACCCTGCTCAATCTTCCTTCTGCCAAAAGAGGCAGATATTATTTCCATTTTCTGATGCATGTTTGAAGTGGAAGAATTGCAGCAATGCAGGGTATCTTGATTTGGCACCCAAGGATCCCCACCTGATGGAAGAAATATGTAGGATTGTCTGGCAAGTGGTGTCTTCTAGAGTCAGTTCAATTATGTAAGCCGATTGACATGGGGCTAGATGTGTAAAAAGATTAATAGCCTCAGGAAGTCAGCTATTATAAAGCAAGACAGTATCATACCATGTTAAGTAGATGAACAATGTATGTTAATAGTCCCTTATTATCCTGTTGCATCCTAACTGAACCTCATATACCTGCCCTTAAAGCACAACTGGTACATCAAGCTGGAACTCTTATTATATGACCATTTTAGAAGTGAGCCTATAATAAAACAAACTTAGCAGACAACTAATCTGCACGGTGAATACTCAATTACTCACAAACAATTGAAGATGCAGCGTGGCCTCTTGATTATCACTGTTTCTTGTACTATGGATGATATTTCTTTGCTTACAGGGTGAATGTACATAAGAGGTTGAGGAGGGGTTACATTTTAGGTCTTTCCATCAATATGAACATACCATGCCTGAGTTAGTGTGCTATACAGGACATACCTGGTTAATTTTCCACATAGCCTGGTAGATGCCAGTGTTGTAGCTGCACTGGAACAGCATGCATCTGTTTAAAAATGAACTTTGCTGAACCAAAAGATGGCCACCACAAGTCACCTGATGCCTGGAATTGTAAGGTGACCACGAAGACATTATATGGATATAATATAATATCCATATTACATGCCCTAACATGTTGCTCATGGAATCTCACACCTGCAACTGTCAAGACCCATTTCAAAAAAGAGCTATTGAAAGGAAATGGGCATCATTTGCATCTTTATACGCTCATCCCTCTAGCAGAGTCCAAGGTCTACCGAGACAATAGATACCCAGAACAGGGTCATCAATATGGATCATGACTCTTCCAGAGGCAAATGACTGACATTATAAGCCACCAAACCAAAGTCAGATACAGACACGAGATAAACATCCCTTTATGAAATCATTGTGGAGGAAGGAGGTCACATGACTTGAGTGACCATTCTGAAATCTCTATATAAAGTTGAGGACTCAGAAGCATGGGGCAGTCTGCTGATTTACCTCCAACCTGCAAACATCAAGAAAGCAGGACTCCAGGCTGACAAAGTAGCCTGTTACAAGTCTGAGCCTCTTCAAAGCCTGTTTCTCTGGAAGTTTTCGGCCATCACCTGCTCAGCAGACCAAGTGTTTGAATATCAACCTCATCTCATTGTATAACCATTATCTGTAAAGGAATTCTGCACTTCTGCCCTCAGCTGGGAACCCGCCTGAATTGGAACTTCTCCTGGAGGGGACCGCCCCTGAATTTAGACTTTCTGGACTCTGGAAATCACCTGAACTGATATCCATTTCTGTGGTTCTTTTTAATGTTAAGTTATTCATAGTTGTAAAACCCCTGATTCCTAGCCCCTTACTGTGTGTGTGTGTGTGTGTGTGTGTGTAGTTGCGATCAGCCCCCAGGTTTGAATGTATGTATAAACTAAACTTCCAATTTAATCCTAAGAGAGTTCACTATGAGTCACTTCAAAAATTGACTACACAAATAAAGGGTTTTTGGAATAAGCGCCACAGCCTATTTTTGAAACAATAAAATACCCCTGCTTATGGACAAACAGCAAGAGAATAAAGGAGTTCAGTTTTGCCTCTCTCCCCGCCTGTAACATGAGGCACAGTCCAGCAGCAAAATCATGGTTGATACTGGCACAAATGAAGCTGCTGCCTCTCAGGGCAACGCGCACCTGATGCTTCCAATGATAGTAGACATATCAGATATTGAACAGGACCAGGCAGCCATTATAGCAGCAGATATGGCATGGAACCATTTGCAAGGTCATCTCAACCCAGCATGAGGAGGTAGAAGGCCACCTGAATCCCAGGGTGCTCCTCCTGCTGTGATCCTACCATATTCGGCACTCACATCCAACTTTTTTGACACAAGATGTTCAACTTTGGAGTCAATTCAGCAGCTGAGGTACTTCAGCACATGATTCAGCCTGCACTTCAAGGGCTTGAAGGTACACTGAACATCAGTGACGACATTTTCATCTACAGAAGCACTGAAAGTGAACTGTAGACACAACTGCATGCGTGCCTACAATATCTTAGCGAATATAACCTCACTTTGAACAAAGACAAGTGCTCGTTCACTGAAAGCAGAATCAAATTGTTCGGTAAGTGTTCAGTGGTGAAAGAGTTTCACTTGATCTATAGAAAGTTGAAGGCATTGCAAATGCTGCGGATCCTACAAATGTGCAGGAAGTCCAGAGTTTGCTCATATTCATCATGTACTTTGGTTGCTTCATTCTCTACCTCGCTACACTATCTACCCTCCTACGCAAACTGACAAAAGAGACCACCAGTGGGAGTGGACTACATCACGGAAACAGGCTGTGTTCCGGATCAAGCTATAATTTGCATAAATGCCTATTTTGGCCCTGAGGAAACCACCCAGTTAGTCAAGGACGCAAACCTGGTTGGCTTAGGTCCACTTCTCATGCAGAAAGACAAGGCAGGGAACTTGCCAATCTATAACACCCACAGAGCAACAGTGGTTGCAAACAGACAAAGAAACAGTCTCAATCACATGGGGTATCTTACGCTTTCATCTCTACTTGCTTGGACGTGAGTCTGAAGTCAAATCCCATCATAGACCACTAGTGAGTTTGTTCAACAAGGCCTTTTGGCTAAGATCAAGTGTTGCAGGGGCGACACCATGATCCTGCCAAGGCAAGGTCGGGATGGAAAGGCTATAACCAATCGAAGTCCATACCATGGGTTACCTATCACCGTCCGAGTCACGGTGAACGACAGCGAAGGAGGATCACCTATGGATCGGGTCTTCTTCGCCAAGAGGATCCTGTTGAAGGCGTGCGGCTTCGAAGCTCCGGAGATCGTATCCCTGCAGGACTTCCCCAAAGCTGGTTTTTTCGACGTGACGTTCAAGCGGGTGGCAGACTGCGTCCAGCTCCTGAGGGTGTTCGAGGAGAAGAGAGACCTGCCGGAGATGAAGATCCTGACGGCGGAGCCGCACTTTTCTCTGCCATTGCAACGGGAATGTGTGGTGATGGTGCATGTGTACAACCTCTTCGTCCCTGTCGCCGACGTGGTCACCTTCCTCACCAGGTACTTCGATAAGGTGGGGAGCGGCACCGAGATTCGAGACGAGTTGGGGATCTGGACAGGCAAACGCCTGTTTAAGGTCACGCTAAAGACCGATGGTAAGGGAGCCATTTTCCACCCACCTTCCAGTTTCGCTATCGGGGGAAACCGTGGCTGCCTGGTCTACGCTGGGCAACCCAAGCATTGTCGCTCATGCGGCAAGGCTGGTCATGTGGCGGCCAACTGCAGCGCCTCCCTCTGCAAGATCTGCAAACAGGAAGGGCATCAGACAAAAGACTGCAAACAGGCCAAGTGCTGCAACCTGTGTGGCGAGGCAGGTCACCTCTACAGGACCTGCCCCAAACGCTGCCGTACTTACGCACAGGCAGCCAAAGCCAACGAGGGGGAAGCAGAAGAAATGTTTCGTGTCACTCCAACCACCAAGGCCCCCAGGGAGCTCAACGGGACAAAGGAGGACACAGAGAGAGACAAGGTGGAGAAAGAGATTGAGGCAACAGAGAGCCAATCAACAGCACTACCCCCTGAACCTCCCAGTCCTCAGGACAGCGAATCAATGGAGGAGGAGGCAGCAGTGGAAAAGCAGCAGGGGGAGTGGCAGACGGTGAAGAACACCAAAAGGAAGAAGGAGCGAAGAAGAAGCAAAGTCATTTCCCAGAAAAGCGGCAAGAGGCGTCTCCCATCTGACATGGATGACAAGGGCAGCAGCTCTTCGGATGATGAAGTGCCAGGGCGGCACCGACAGAAGAGGCGGCAAAGCTCCAGGGCGTTGGAGGACGAGACACCCGAGCTCCAGAACATTGGAGACAACAAGGAGACCAGCGCACACCAACTTTGCCTGCAACCTGAGGAGGCCAGTGCACCACAGCCCCTGGAATCTGGGAGCAGTGAGGTAATCATCGCATCCCAGCTCCAGGAAGCCGGGAACAGCAACACCCCAGAGGGGGTGAGTTTTGGAGAAGCTTCTCCAGCAAAGGTCATCTCAAAACCCGCTCTCTACGCGAACCTCCAGATGCCACCTGAGCAGAACACTGCCAAGGAGATCTACCTCAGCCCATCCAAAGTGAAGGAATTTGAGCTCACTACGGGTATGAAGGAGCAGACTAAAGGTCTGGGACTCTCAGAGACAGTGGGTTTGGTAGGAGAATAAATGCTTTAAAATGGGTTTAAAGATTGTATCCATAAATGTGCGTAGCATTAAATCTACTACGCGATGTGTTGCGACCTTGGACTACCTAGCCAAGGTCAAAGCTGACCTGTTGTTTCTGCAGGAGTGTGCAATACCGCACCTCAGCTCCTACAGGCAATGGTCACGATGGTGGTCCCATGGGCCATCGATCCGGTCGGGCGGAAATGACTCTCGTTCCTCCGGCCTGGATATTCTGCTGCGGGGAGGCAACTTCACCGTCTCCGAGGTTAAGGAGGTGGTGGGCGGGCGACTCCTCGTAGCAGATGTAATGTACAAGAACGCTCCACTCCGGTTAATTAACGTGTATGGCCCCGCACAAGGGGCTGAGCGGCTGGAGGTTTTTCAGCAGCTCCCACTGCTGCTGGCGACCTCCAGGCCGGTCATTCTGGGCAGTGACTTCAACTGCATCATCGACGCGGCTGGACGATCCGGCAGGGCCGACAGCAGATTGGACGCTACGTCCAGATCCCTGATGGAAACAGTTAAGGATGCCAAGCTGCACGACGTCTTCAGCAACCCTGCATACGGAGCGCAGCGTAGATACACCTGGTCGCGGCCAGACGGGTCCATTCGTTCCAGGATAGACTTCCTGTTTGTGTCCCGTGCATTCACAGTCAGATCCACCGATGTCAAGCCGGTGTTCTTCTCTGACCACTGCCTCCTACTGGCGGACTGCCACTTGGAGAAGGACCTGAGGGTGGGCAGGGGGGCATGGAAGCTAAATGTGCGACTGCTGACCCCAGAGAACATTGAGGAGCTCAAGAGGGATTACAAAGGTTGGAGAACCGTGAAACCCCTCTTTGAGTCCCTGACACACTGGTGGGAAGCGATCAAGGGAAACATCAAGAGGTTTTTCATCCTCAAAGGCACCCAGAAAGCTAGAAAGGAACAGAGGGAAATGTCCCGACTCCAGAAAAACATGCAGAATCTGCTCCGGCTGCGGTCGATGGGGGTCGATGTCAAGGAGGAGCTCCAAGAGGTGAAGAGCCAGCAAGCCTCGCACTTTGCCTCGGAGGCCTCCAAGATCATCTTCCGTTCCAGAGTCCGCTCCGTGGAGCAGGATGAGACGTGCTCACGTTTCTTCTTCCAAAAGGTACACAGAGAGAGCTCTGTGATCAGCAGCCTGAAGGAAGAAGACGGCTCAGTAAAGTCATCACGGTCCGACATTTTGAGGATCAGCAAATCCTTTTATGCCGGATTGTATGACGTGAAGCCCACGGACAGCACGGCCTCCCAGTCCTTCCTGTCCTCTATCACGGAGGTCTTAGACGACAGTACGCGGGAGAGCCTGGACAAACCGCTAACTCCTGATGAACTGACTAAGGCCCTTGAGTCCTTCGAGAAGAGTAAAACTCCCGGAAGCGACGGCTTGCCGGCGGAGTTGTATTCGGCTCTGTGGGACTTGATCGGCCCAGACCTGCTAGGAGTGTACGAGAGTATTCTCCTGGCCGGTAGTATGTCAGAATCCATGAGGAAAGGCATCATCACCCTCATCTACAAGCACAAGGGGGAAAGGGAGGAAATTAGAAATTGGCGACCCATTTCACTGTTGAATGTGGACTATAAGATTCTGTCCAAGGTCATCGCCAATCGGGTCAAATCCGCTCTGGAATTGGTGATTCACCCTGACCAGACCTGCTCTGTGCCAGGCAGGAAGATCTCTGACAGCCTGGCGCTGCTCAGGGATACGATTGCCTATGTACAGGACAGGGGTGTGGATACCTGCCTCATCAGCTTGGACCAGGAGAAGGCCTTTGACAGAATATCGCACACCTACATGGTGGATGTGCTCTCCAAAATGGGGTTTGGGGAGGGAATTCGAAATTGGATCCAACTGCTCTACACTAACATCAGTAGCGCAGTCTCAATCAATGGGTGGGAAACAGATAGCTTTCCGATTAAATCTGGAGTCAGGCAGGGCTGTCCTCTCTCGCCTGTTCTTTTCGTGTGTTGCATAGAACCCTTTGCCAAGTCCATCAGGAAGGATCCGGGCATAAGAGGAGTGACGATCCCAGGCAGTGGAGGCACTCAGGTAAAAGCCTCCCTGTACATGGACGACGTCGCCGTCTTCTGCTCGGATCCGCTGTCGGTGCGCAGACTGATCCACATCTGCGACCAGTTCGAACTGGCCTCGGGAGCCAAGGTAAATCGTGGGAAGAGCGAGGCCATGTTCTTTGGGAACTGGGCTGACCGATCCTTTGTCCCCTTCACTGTCAGGGCTGATGGCCTGAAGGTGCTGGGGATATGGTTCGGAGGGACCAGGGCATGCGTTAGAAACTGGAAGGAGCGAGTGTCTATGGTGAAAAGGAAACTGGGCATGTGGGAGCGACGCTCCCTCTCCATTGCGGGTAAGAACCTAGTCATCAGGTGTGAGGCACTCTCGCTGTTGCTGTACGTGGCGCAGGTCTGGCCCATTCCAGACTCCTGCGCGATGGCGATCACTCGAGCCATCTTCCGCTTTATCTGGAGGTCGAAAATGGATCGTGTCCTCAGGGACGCGATGTACAAGCCTCTAGATAAAGGGGGAAAAAACATGCCCAACATCGCCCTCATACTGATGGCCACCTTTGTGTGTGGCTGCATCAAGCGGTGCGTAGACCCTCAGTACGCAAACACCAAGTGTCACTACGTGCTGAGGTTCTACCCGTCCCCGGTGTTGCGAAGGATGGGTCTGGCCACGCTGCCGCGGAACGCTCCAAGTAGTTGGACCGTGCCGTACCACCTATCCCTCCTGGAAAAATTTATGCAGAAAAACACCTTTGACCACAAGTCCATCAGGCAGTGGTCAGCACGTAACGTCCTAGAGGCCCTGAGGGAAAAGGAGAGGGTGGACCCTGTGGGATGGTTCCCCGAGCAGACTGTCAAAGCCATTTGGCAGAATGCCTCATCGCCAGAACTTTCCAACAAGCACCAAGACGTGGCTTGGCTGGTGGTGAGAAAGGCCCTCCCCGTCAGATCCTTCCTACACGCCAGGAGTCTCACCCCCTCTGCACGTTGCCCTCGAGGTGGCTGTGGTGGGGAAGAGACCGTTGTTCACCTCCTTGTGGATTGTGCCTTTGCAAAGAAAGTCTGGAGAGAGATGCAGTGGTTGCTGTCGAGGTTCATCCCGAGCAGTTCTGTGACACAGGACTCTGTGCTCTACGGGCTGTTCCCAGGGACACACACCGAGACAAACATCAACTGCAGCTGGAGGATCATCAACTCGGTGAAAGACGCGCTTTGGTCTGCCCGAAACTTGTTGGTCTTCCAGCACAAAGAGTTGTCCCCGACCGATTTTTGCGGACTGGCACAATCCAAAGTCCAGGACTACGTGCTGAGGGACGCACTAAAGCTTGGGGCAGCTGCCGCAAAGGCGCAATGGGGAAGGGTCGCTGTCTAAGACCTTTCTGCCACAGCGCACCGAGAGACTGGGAACTGTTTAGAGCCCCTCGGGCTGTACAGCTCAAAATGAAAGGCTGTAAATGATTGTAATATTGTTTGTACTGATGCACCTGGTGATACATTTTGTAAAAGTTTAACCTGGATTGTACCCTTGTAATGGTGTTTTTGAAATGGTTTGGAATGTGATTGAAGATATTTTATGAATAAAGTATATTTTTGCAAAAAAAAAACAATCCACGTGGCAAACCACCTACTCAAATAGAGCGCTGGATACATAAACTACAAGAGTACGAGTTCCATGTACAGTATCAGCCAGGCTAGCTCAACCCAGTGGACTATGTTTCACAACATCTGTTGCTGACGATCATGTCCTACCAGTCATGAAGAAGAAGTTGCTGAACAGCATCTTAACTACGTAAACCTAAATGCAGTGCCAAATGGTGGAATATTCCCAGATTTGCAATAAGTGCGGTAGTGGGCGGGTAAAACAACATTTTATCTGCCGGCCGCAATGGTGGGTTTTCACGCCATATTGTCCCAAACCCACCACATTATTTATGCATTCCTGGGATACAGGCTGTTTCCATGGTGGGTGGGCTCCAATGCCTACCACGCCGTCACCTCGCCACTTCACCACGCCAGGCACCACATTTAAAATACAGCGCGCTCAGTGCTTCCAGCCCAGGACAGCAGCAAAGGAGACATGGCCCTGAAAGGCAAGAAGACTGCAGCCCCCGAGTGCCCTCTGGACACCGTGGAGGTCCATTGTGATGTCCTCTACCCTCGCTCTGGTTGTAGGAGCGGCAGCAACATTACCATTATAGCTTGGTAGGCGATGGCAGTGGTGATCAGTGCAAATGCTGCACAGAAGAGGTTGGCCATCCAATGCAGATAGAGGGTGAATGATCTCACCTGTGCAGCCAGCGTATGGCAACCATCTCATCACTCTAAACTCACACACTCAAGCCCATCACACATTCATTGGCATCTCACTCACTGCCAGCTCAAGGGACATCACCACCTATTACCACACACATACCCTCCCATGTCCATCTGGCTGTACCTCCTCTGGAGACTGCCTCCTCAGCCCTCACCATCTTGAGGCCACTTGCACGAATTAACATGTGCCCCCCACACACACCCTGGGATACCCTCCTTTCCCTGTACAATCCTCATCCTGCAGCTTCTTCCCTTGCCTGAGGCCACTTCCCCCCCCGCTTCCCCAAGCAAGCCCTAGCCCTGCAGCCATTGAAAAGCCACGCACATTTGGCTGATCTGGTAGATAGAGACCTGTCCATGAGCTCCCCCTAAAAGTGAAGTGTCTGTGAAGCCTGGTGCTGATGACTGAGAGTGCTGACCGAAGCAAGGTAGGCAAACAAACCTTGAAGTCCGAGTGAAGTGTAGTCTGCCAGGTGCTCCTTGCTTATGTGCTGTAGTGAAACACGTTGGCGTGTTTTCCTGCCGACATATACGGACGATGGAGCCGGGGTGGGGGGACGATTCCGGCTAATGTATTGCAATGAGGTTCCCGACGTCCGATGGTGGGGAACGCGGCCCGCCATTGGCAGGCTGAGCAGACGATGGCGAATTGGTTTCACCAATCGAACACGCCATATTGTCCGCTCACACCACGGAACCTGCCCGACACCGGCAAGCACAGGAAATCCCAGCCAAAGTCGCTAAAACTAGCTGACATCAAAGTGGCAGCAAAACAAGATTACAGCTATATATGGCAGCTGTTGAATCAAAAACTGGAAAGACATGATCAAGACAACATCTACAAACCAAGTCGCTTACACACGACAAGGTCTTTACAATGTTCGAAGTGAGCTCATCATCACAACCACATCTGATCTTGAAGGACAACTGCATTGTCATTTCACAATCGTTGAGGGAATGAGTTGTCATTAGAGCATATGAAGGTCACTAAGGAAATGTAAAAACCAAACACTCCTTAGATAAAAGATATAAATCCCAGGAATTGACCGCATGCTAGAGCATAACATCAATCAGTGTTTGCCATGTCAAGCAGCCACAATGTCAAATCTTTCTGATCCTCTCAAGACATCGGAACTACTTCCAGGTTTATGGATTGAAGTTGCCATTGGCTTCACAGACTTGCCCACTGGTAAGTACCTGCTTGTTGTCACTGACGACTACGTCAGACTCCTAGCTGTGGAAATAGTTACATCTACCTCAACAAAAGCAGTCGTCCAATGCTTGATTAGACTTCTGCTTTATTTTGAATCCCTCAAGTGGTCAGAAGTGACAATGAGCACCCATTTAACAGCAATAAGTTCAGTAAATGTTTAAACTACCTGGGTTTCACGAATTGAAAAATCACACCCTGAGCTAATGCAGAAGCCGAGAGATACCTTGATAAAAGTACAGTTACCGCTGAGAGCAAGTTGTGGGAAAGGAGACTTGTATCACTTTCTTGCAATTTGCAGAGGAAGTCCTCACTTGGCTACTGGAAAACCTCCAGTTACACTCACCTTTGCACATCCTGATCTACCCTGTGGAGCTAATGATCAACACGTACATGGACGGAATCGAGAACAGAGGGTCGAGCGAGAGTAAATGCAGAACGAAACATGAAGGTCAGAGCTGCACCATTAAATCTAAGAGGTAAAGTGCTTGTGAAGTATGATGGTCATGTTGGAAAGCAAACAATCCCCTATGGCATCCACCCATTTGTTGTGACCAACACAAAAGGATCAATGATCACTGCTAAGCACGGTTCACAAATCATCACACAAAACATGTCATTCTCCAAAGCACTGAAAACACGGCTGTAAGCATTGAATTCGATTCCGACATTCATATCTCAGATGAAGAACATGAGTTAAGTGAGACCATACCTGATGTCAGACAATATCCTACTCGTGAGAGAAAATGTCCACCAATCTAAAGTGATGGTGTTACTAAGTGAATTATTTTCAGTTGGTGAACAAATTTTTCATCTCATTGTATAAAACTGAGTGCATTGTTAAATGAATACAAAAGTTAGAATATGCAATAAGTTGAAAGTTCGAGTTATGTTTAAGTTCATTGTTTAGACTTTGGAGATGAATTATTGAAACATGCTATTGTCTCTCATTCACTAAGGATGGGAGGGATGAGTGTTTTATTTTGAAAAGTGCAATATATATATGAGCGGAATTTTCCATACAACCCCACCCCCCCATGGTGGCTTTAAAGGCGGGCGGCGGGGGGCCAATGCGGTAGGAGCTGAAAGATCGGTTTCCCGCCGGCGTAAAATGACGGCGGGTCGCCATTCCCGCCAATGGCCTGCGGGAAACTGATTTGCATCCCGTTAATGCGATGCCAATGAAGGCCCGGCCGAAATCTCCGGCTGCCACATCACCCCCCCACCCCGGATCGCCCATGCCTCCAATGGGAAATCATGTTGGTCCAAAATACTTCCGGACCAACATGGCATGTACATGTTGGCACTTACCTGAAGAAAGCCTGGGGAAGCTTGCGGAGATCGGAAGAGAAGGTGGAGGTCTCCAGTGACCGGCCTCTGGAGCCATGTGCAGCAGTGTGTGGGTGGAGCATCAGCCACATGGATCTTCTCTGGGTGGCAGCTTCCAGGAGGTGGTTGTTCTCAGTGAAGCAGCTTCACACAGGGTTCAGATCTTCCACAGCAGCTTCTCCCAGGAGGTGGAGCTTCAAAGCTGCAACTTCTTCCAACATTAAATGTTTCTGTCTCCACCGATGCTGCCAGACCTGCTGAGCTTTTCCAGCATTTTCTGTTTTTATTTGATATTAGCTTCTTAACAGGGGTCAGATCTTCAAGTTTCGGGTGGACAGCTGCAAGGGTAACTGTTGGGTGGCGATGGTCTGTGCTGGGGGCGTGGGATTAGATGGGAATTGGATTAGGAGAGGAATGAAGAGGTGGGGTGGGTGCGTAGGTCTAGGGGGTGGTGGGTGAGGTTGGGGGCGGGTAGGGGAAAGAGAGAGAGGTTCTGTGGGGGTTTTGGAATGGATGAGCTGGTATGGAGTGGGAGGGTGAGAAGAGCCGTGCTGGAGTGCGGGTGGGTGAGGGGTGTGGTGGTGTTGTTCAGGTGTGAAGGGGCAAGGGGGGTTGTGCAGGTGATGACAGACATGGGGCTGGTGTTTTGGTGCGGACGGGCATGGGAGGGGAAGGAGGGAAAGGGGTTCAGTGGCAGGAGTCTGCAGAGTTAATGGAAGATTCCTGGGGGAGCATACTCAGGGTACTGGTGATAGGACAGGATGGTGACGGTTAAAGGAGGCAGTGGGAGCTGGTAGGGTGGGAGGGTGAGGGTACTGCGATGACAGGTGAAGGGGCACTGAGGGTTGTTGGAGGGGATGCAGAAGGTGATGTGGATTGTGGGGGTCAGCAGGATGGGTGGGAAGGGGAGTGCATGTCAATTGTAATGGGGGTGGGCACGTCAACACTCACATGGACAGGATGGATGGAGATGGGTGAGGGTTGAATGGTTATGCGGGTGAGTGTGTGGGTGACAGGGGTAGGGGAAAAGGTATTAGACTCAACTTCAAATGTTACTCGCACCATGGCTGCTCGCAACTATGCAGAACCTCGTGGTGGAGATCTCGAGATACCGCATGGGAGTTGGGTCATCAGTGGTGGGCGGAGTTGCAGGTCATTTCAACTGGACGACTGAAGGGGAGCCCCTGCATGTAGTATTTGAAATGCTAGGGATGGATGAGAGTGGGAAGGGTAAAGGCTCAGCGTGTGTGGGAGACTTCTTACACAGGGCTTGAAAAGGTCCTGGCAAAGGCCTTTGCCTCCCTAAACATGCCTAATTCCGGGGGACTTGGGGTGTCCCTCGGAGGATGGTGGGGGTGTGCACAGGCTTAATGATTATTGCAAATAAAACAAATCAAACACCATTAAAGTGCAAGTCAACTATATTTATAGAAGTGTGATAAGTGTAACAACCATACTTCATCCATGCAACCACTTGTGAAATCGGCACTTCTTAACCTTTCTTTCCCTAACACTTCTTTTCCGTGCTCCTCCAACATTCACAGCAGGGGTGGAGGCAGCCTGCTGACCACTTTGCCTTGTTGCTTTGTATGACCTTGTCTACTGTTCCCTGGAGGCTTACTTTAGCTGTCCTGCTGTGGGGTAGCTGCTCCTTGCAGTCATAAAGGATGAGGCTGAAGGGGTCACTGGCAAGGGAGATTCAGAAGGACGGGCCACCCTCCCAGAGTCCTGAGTGGGGGTGGGTGCCTAAGGGTGCCTGAGGGTCCCTGCCTGATTCCTTGAAGGAAAGAGGCACCCGGAGGGAGATTGAGGTGCTCGTTCCCCTCTCGCGTAGCCAGTTCAAGAGCTCACCCATGGCTGCTGCGATGGAGTGCAGGTCTTAGCGCATCTCCAGCAGAATCTGCTGGACCAGGTTCTCCCTGGAGTTTGCCACCCTTCCCATGGAGACCTCCACGCAGGCACAGGTAGACACCACTTCCTCAGCCAGCAGGCAGACGGACTCCTCTGCCTCATTGGCCACTCTATTAAGGGCCTCCAACATTTTTGTCTGACGCTCCCCGTCTCTTGCTGCCTCTCCAGCATCTCTTGGAAGGACGATTCTAGAGGCTTGTCATCAGACTCAAACCTTACAGATGCCTCTTCCCCAGCACTCCTCAAAGTGCCAGTGAGCTTGGCTGAACCTGTCTCCTCCTGCTGTGGACGTGTATCTGGGCAGTGGCCACTGGAAAGCATTCCTCCATGTTGGAGGTAGCTCATGCAGTCACTCCCTCCTCTCTCACTTAAAGGCGCCAGCAGGAAGAAGGCAAGGCCGGAAGGAGTCGAAGGCCTGTCCAGCACTCAGACAAACCCAGAGAGGACCGAGGGCATTGTGAAAGAAGAAAGTGCACATGTAGAGATGTCACAGGAGTCACCTGCTCCTTCCACTGGCCCAGAGACAATTAATGCTGGCCTAGCCAGCGACGACCACATCCCATGAATGAATAAAAAAAAAGACAATCTCTCCACCCCCGCAGGATCTGCCCCACTCCACACCTGCCAGTAGGGCTGTCCGCTCTTTGAAATTGGTGAGGTCTTTGTAGCTTGTCCAGCCCCCTCATGTCATCTCCCACTCTCTCTCTTATTATGGCTTAACTTACCCTGAACAAAGAGACAAGATGGGGTTGAGAGCTACTGGGTTTCATGTATCTTCCAGTCTAACGAACAACCCACTGGATTGTGTACCATCTGATTGATGCATTACAGGTTGTCCAGGGTTCTGGGGCAGCACTCTGCAGAGTGATGAACCCATGCAGATACAAGGATAAGGTTCGCTGAGGCATGTCAGTCGTGGTGTTTGCTGATGTCCTCAATGCCTGAGCCCCCTTCCCCCCAACACCCTTCCCCCTCTCCACTCCCTACAATACAGCATGTGAACTCTCTGTGTGAAAGGGTCAGGGACCCACAGTGGACTCCCCACCTGCAGAATAGATGGACAGCAGTGGGGCTATGAGGCATCACCTTATCATGTTGCCACTGAGGCCCATGTCCCTTGCAGTGTGAGCAATTGAGTTTTCACTTACCCTGGCGGAGTGAATGAGCCATTTACCAGTTTGCAGCATTTCAGGCAGTCCTCTGTTGGAAGCCCTGGGCACTGACCACTCTGGAGGCTTCCTCCCATACCGGGCTTGTCTCCCTGCTCAGCGTCCTCCTCCCCCCATCCCCTGGGTAGAGGACGTCCCTCCTGGCCTCCGCTTCATCGAGCAGGACGCCCAGGGAGACGTTGCTGAATTTGGGTGCCTAAGGGTGCCTGAGGGTCCCTGCCTGATTCCTTGAAGGAAAGAGGCACCCGGAGGGAGATTGAGGTGCCTGTTCCCCTCTCGCGTAGCCAGTTCAAGAGCTCACCCATGGCTGCTGCGATGGAGTGCAGGTCTTAGCGCATCTCCAGCAGAATCTGCTGGACCAAGTTCTCCCTGGAGTTTGCCACCCTTCCCATGGAGACCTCCACGCAGGCACAGGTAGACACCACTTCCTCAGCCAGCAGGCAGACGGACTCCTCTGCCTCATTGGCCACTCTATTAAGGGCCTCCAACATTTTTGTCTGACGCTCCCCGTCTCTTGCTGCCTCTCCAGCATCTCTTGGAAGGACGATTCTAGAGGCTTGTCATCAGACTCAAACCTTACAGATGCCCTCTCCGGGTCATCTCCTCCCTCAGCGTTGCACAGGCTGCTGTCCGGGTGCTTTTTAAAAATGGCGGGGCACGGGCCATCCAACCCGTCCCACCGCGCAATGTGCCAGGAAATAACCACCCGACTGCATAATTAATGAGGCTGGGGGGGGGGGGGGGTCACATGATACCGCGAGGATTCCCAGTGGCCTCCATGGCGGGAAACACTCCCCTTCCCCACCTCTGCCGCGGGACTTAGTCACGGAAGGGAATGTTTTGTTCACGTGAAGTTACCATACAGAATTATATCAGCAGGGGAAGCCTGCAAGCAGACGCAGAGTATGGAGGAGTTGTTTTGATAATGGAGCTGAGTTGTTCATGCACTCTTAACTCTGGGCTGTCTCTGGCTTTTTCTAGTCCCAAGAACCTCACCCATTCCACTGCTGAAAAAGGGGCAGAGAAGAGCCTCATTCAGCTTTGCGCTGGCTTGCTGCCTGTCAGAACCGGAGGCCAGGAACCTCAGGGCAGGACAGCCCTTGTTTCTCCGGCAGTGACCTGGAGGTTGTGCTGGAGGCTGTGAAGGGAGAGCAGGGCTGGCTTCCTTCTGGAGGGTGGCAGGAGCAGGGCACCTGCACGGACCACACAGGCCTAGGTGGAAATCACAGCCGCTGTCAGGGCTTCGTAAGGCAAACCTGGATCCGGTGTAGGAAAAGGTTCATGATCTCATACACTCTGATAAAGAGAGTGCTACCTCCAACCCTCAGGATAGGTCTCTGGCTATTCATCCTCCAGGAGACCCTCAGGGCTCATGCTGCTCCTGTGCATGGGAGGGATCTGTGCCCAGGACATTTACCAGCCCTCAGAATGGCTCAGGGCCATAGTGCTGCTGAAGACCTGCTAACTCTGATCCAGACACCTTCTAATGAATAGGGGCAGATGCCAATGGCCACAGGCGACCACATTACCTTCTCCACTCTCTCTTGGCCTTACAGGAGAAACATGTATATAAAGCCTGGGAGAGGCTCGGGCAAGGCAGAGGACTACCACATTTTAAAATTACAATGGCAATGGAGGATAGTGTGATAGGGATAACTAGGATCGCAGACCAGGCGTCCAGTGCACCAGGCATGGGCTGAGGATGACACCAAAAAGGATGAGGGTACCACCCCTCATGGGGTGTCCCCATCATCCTCAGCTTTCCAGCCTCCTCTGACTGTGAGGTATCTCTGTTCAGCAAGGCCGAGTGACAGAGGTTGCCCTGCGACATTGGAGGGTCAGCAGCCTCTGGAAATGCTTCCACGGACACCTCCATGACGAGGATTACTGCCATATACATCTCAGCTGTGAGTCAAAGCAAGTGAAGAGGCTGCCTTCACTCCCCCTGAGGTTACAAGGGAAGCGGGCGGACGATCTAGCGGGGGTGGGGAACAGTTCCAGCGTAGGAGTGGCTGAGTGCGGAGGCCACCTGGTCAAGCTGAGCACTGAGTCAATCACTGGGGTGTCTTTTTTTGCTGTAACTACGCACTGTTTTCCTCTCAGAGCACAATGTAAATAATAGCGCTTGAAGGTACGCACGTGACACTCCTTTTATTGGTGGCAAGACAAGGCAGGCATGAGGCCGTGAAGGAAATTGGAGGTTAAGGGGCTAAACTAGCAGAATGATTGCCATAGTGCCCTGGTATTCTGTCTGCTCTCCATTCTACTTAAACTAGTTTCCACTAATTCGCTTAGTCCCTCTAATTAGTGATTTTTTAAAAAATGATTGTTTTACTGCCTATAGTTTTAGAAATACAGCTGTCATTGTTTGAAGCTGAGTTGGTAAAATTAGACGATGGTGTGAGATTAGAAGACCACAAAACTTGGGAAAAACAAGGGGCAGGATGACCTGCTCACGATGCTTGATAAAGGACATGCCTTGCTGGAGTTGCGATTTGTAAGACTGGATGGGATTTCCCGTGCCCGCTGGCATTGGGCATGTTCGGTGGCATGAGCTGACAATATGGTGCGATCGGTTTCACGACGGCATGAAACTAGTTCACAATTGTCCACTCAGCTCACCCAAGGCAGGCCGCGTTCTCCATCGCCAGATGTCGGGAACCTCATTGTAATACTTCAGTATATCATTATTAGGCCTGCCCGCTGGAACTGTTCCCCACCCCCGCTAGATCGTCCGCCCGCGTTGGGGGTGGGTGAAGCATGCCAGTGTAGACCACGTCTTGACAAGTGTGTCGTGCAGAAGTCAGGACTTACCACCAGGGCCTTACTCACGTTGCGGACATCCGAGGAGCAGAAGATGCTGGGGCCTGACACCAACGGCACACTGGAGGAACCATCCATGCCGTGCCGGGTGGATTCTCATGGACATGGCTCTACTGTGAAGCAGCTCACGGAAGTTGGAAAGTCACCATTGATGCTCACAATGGGTGATGGTCAAGGGGGTGGGAGAGGAAAGGCTAGGATTGGCAGGGAGAGGAAGAGGTGTCAGGGGTGAGGTTAGGGGGTGGAACGAAGGTGTCAGGGGGAGGAGGAAGAACAGGGGCTTGGAGGAGGGGGTAATGGGGGATAAGACCACAACTGGGGTGTTGGGTATATGGGGGTGGAAGGCGCAAGGGAAGGATGGCAGTGAGGGAGGGTGTCTGGGGGGAGGAAAGGGTGCAGAGAAGGGAGGGTATCCGAGTGGAGGAGGGGATGTGGAGATGGGAGGGTATTCGGCGGGAGGAAGGGGTGCAGAGGGGGGAAGGAGTAAGGGTTGAGGAAGGAGTAAGAGTGGATGACGCAGTCAGGAAGGGGGCAGGAGTAAGGCTGGAGGAAGAAGTGAAGCTGGAGGAAGAAGTGAGGCTGGAGGGAGAGGTAAGGCAGAAGGAAGAAGTCAGGAAGGGGGAGGGACTAAACGGGGGGTGGGGGGGGAGGTGTTCTGTGGGGTTGGGAGCTCTTTAGAGGGGATAAGGGGTTCCCAGGGGGGTGAAGGAGATCTGGTGGGGGAAAGAGGTGTGGAGCGGGGAAGAGTTTCCAGCGGGGAGAGGGTGTGGAGGTGGTAACGGGTGGGTAGGGAGGGATGTGCTGCAGAATGTGCATGAGAGGGGTCTGATGGGTCCAGGTTTGCCTCCTGGGGAGAAAACTGAGGGTGGGCGTGGTATGGAGGAAGGGTGAGAATGACCGAGGGCAGAGTGAGGCGGTAGAGTGGGAGGGTGAGGGTTCGACGGTAGCGATAGAAGGGACACGAGGATGGTTGGTGGAGACCCGGAGGCAGACACAGACCCTGAGGGTGGGAAGGAGGAGGTCGGGGAGGTGAATGTGGATGGGGGCAGGATTTTCAGGAAGGAATGGAACGTTCACATTCACCTGGACATCCCCGAAGGAAACGGATTGTGGCCGGTAGTTACCTGAGGGGAGGTGGAAGGTGATGCCGTGGGGGGATGGGGGTCAACTGTGATGGGGGAGAGGAAATGGGTGACTGGGGGAAAATAAAGGATGGGGAAGGAAAAGTAAAACTGAATTATCACCATGGTGTCCTAATCAAAAGTGAAACGAGAGTCGTGGTGGGCGAGATCAGGTGCTGCTTGGGAGTGTGATCATTGGGTGGGCGGAGATGCAGGTCAGCTTAGATGGACAACTGAAAGTGCACCCCAGCAGGCAGCATTGAAAGTTCTCAGGACATTGAGATGAGTGTGATATGTGAAGAATCCATGTGCATAGGAAAGCGCTTGTATAAGCCTCCGAAAGGTCCTGCCACACACACACACTTTTCCCTCCAGAATCACTTGTGGGTCGGCTGCTCCCACTGCAGTGATGGGTCTTCCAGGCTGCTTATTTCTACCTCTTCACTGGAGGAGGAGTCCTCTTGGCTGGAGGTGAGGATGTGGATGGAGCTGAGGGACTGGCTGGCTGAGGGTGTTGGTCCCTTGGCAGAGCTCCCTGTGAACCAAAGTAGAGATAATTAGTGCATGACAGCAGAGTCAACAGCAGGAGAGGGAGCACTCACAGTTGCATTGAGGAAGGGATGATCTGGTGCAGAATCATCAGAAAGGTGTTCGCCTCCAACCTCACAGTCGTCGCAGGCAGGGTCCACATCCTCACGAGCCAGCACAATGGCCTGCTCCTCAAAGTGAGTGAGGGACCCAATGTGGGCTACTCCATCCTCGATCTGGGACCTCTTCCTGCTGATGTGAGCCAGCTTCTCCTGCGTGAAAACAGATGGAGAGAGTGTGAGCAGGACACATGGCAGTGTGTGGAATGTTTGTGTGGTGAGCAGAGCCATGGACAGGAATAAGGATGTGAGCTCGAGAGGATATGAGCCTGATGGAAATGTGAGGGTGTGTGTGAGAGTTAGTGGTGTTGTCCCTTGAGATGCGAGATCCCTGTGGATGTGTGATGGGTTTGTGAGTGTTTGAGTTGAGAGTGTTGAGAAGAGTGAGTTTCCCTGGTAGAACGGATGAGACCATTCATCCTGTGGTGGCACTGGGTGGCTGTCCTCTTTAGCAGGGCATTGAGGCTGACCACCGGGAATGCATAAATAATATGGCAGGATTGGGACAATATGGCTCAGCTTTCATCTCCACATAGTTGCCCTTATTTAAATTTAAGATACTAGTCTTAGACCCACTCTTCTCCCTTTCAAACTGGATGTAAAATTCAATCATATTGTGGTCGCTGCTGCTGAGGGGTGCCTTTACTCTGAGGTCATTAATTAATCTTGTCACATTACACAATACCAACTCTAATGTAATCTGCTCTCTGGTTGGTTTCAGAACATGCTGCTCTAAGAAGCTATCTTGAAAGCATTCTAAGAACTCTACATCCAGGCTACTACTGCCAATCTGATTTTTCCAGTTTATGAATAGATTAAAATCATCCATGATTATTGCCATCCCTTTATCACAAGCACACAATATTTCCTCTTGAACACTTTGTCCTACACTGTGGCTAATGTTAGGGGGTCTGTACACCACTACCACTAATGACATTTTCCCTGTACTGTTTCTCATCTCCATCCAAACCGATTCTACATCCTGATCTCCTGAACCAAGGTCATCTCTAACGATTGCACCAATACCCTTTTTGATTAACAGGGCTACCCCTCCACCTTTACCTAGCTTCCTACTCTTCTTGAATGTCATGTACCCTTCAATATTAAGGACCCAATCTTTGTCGTCCTGTAGCCATGTCTCTGTAATTGCTATCAGATCATATTTATTTACTTCAATGAGGGCCATCAATTCACTTACTTTGTTATGAATGCTACATGCATTCAGATACAGAGCCTTCAGTTTTGTCTTTTTGTGACCTTTGTAACATCTAGTCTTGACTGTTGATGTATTCTTAGGTTTTTTCTCTCTGTCCCTTCCTGCCATTCTCTGACCCTCATTTCTCATATTATTATTTTGCTCTTCTGTCTTGACTCTGCACCTTGAATTGCTAACTCTACTCAAACGTGATCCCTCACCCCTCTTGTTTACTTTAAAGCCCTCTCTACTTCCCTAGTTTTCCGATTTGCGAAGTCACTCATCCTAGCATGGTTCAGGTGTAAACAGTCCCAACGGTACAGCCCCCACTTTCCCCAGTACTGATGCCAGTGCCCCAGAAATCGGAACCCACTTCTCCCACACCAGTCTTTGAGCCACACATTCATCTCTCTAATCTTATTTGCCCTATGCCAATTTTCACATAGCTCAGGTAATATTCCAGAGATTATTATCTTTGAGGTTCTGCTTCTTAATTTGGTACCTAGCTCCTCATACTGGCTTTGCAAACCTCTTTCCTAGTTCTAACTATGTATTTGGTACCTATATGGAACATGACAAACTGGGTCATTCCCCCCACCCACTGCAAGTTCCTCTCCAGCCCTGACCAGATGTCCTGAACCCTGGTACTGGGCAGGCAACATAGCAGTTTGGACTCTTGCTCTTTGCTGCAGAGAACAGTGTCAATCCCCCTCACTATACTGTCCCCTACTACCACTACATTCCTGTTTGCTCCACCCACTTGAACAGCTTCCTGTACCACAGTGCCATGGCCAGTCAGCTCATCCACCTTGCAGACTTCACTTTCATCCACACAGATTGTGAGCACCTCAAACCTGTTTGACAATTGCAAAGTCTGAGGCTCCTCCACTACTATCTGCTTGGTCCCATCACCTGCCTCACTGACAGTCGCATCCTCCTGTCCCTCGCTGCTGATCAAAACAGATGACTCTATTCTAAGAGGTGTGACTGTCTTCTGGAACAAAGTGTCCAGGTATTTCTCCCCCTCCCTTATGTTGCGCAGAATCTGCATTCCAGCTTCCAGATCAATAATCCTGATCAGAATTCCTCAAGCTGCTTACACTTCCTGCAGGCGTGTTTGTCGTGGATCGCCTTGGTGTCCAAAAGCTCCCACATCTCACAGCTGCAACATAACACCTGTCCCACCATTTTAACTTATGTTATTTAATTTACTTTAATTACTTTCTTCCCATGTATGCCACAATTTACAGCGTTCGTTGAATGCCAGTACCACTGACAACTTAGGTTACATGCTTCTTAACTGCAAGGTATGTCTTTGCGCTCTTTTATCCTCTGTCACTCTCCTCATGCTCTTTTATCCTGTGTCTCCACCGTTCTCTTTGTGCTCAATAACCTGTGCATGATATATCCTCAATACCCTTTTATCCTGTGTCTCTGCCGCTGTCCTTGTGCACTTTTATCCTGTCTCCACCACTCTTCTCACGCTCTTTTATCCTGTGTCGCTGCTGTCCTCATTCTCTTTTATCCTGTCTCCGCCCCTCTTCTCGTGCTCTTTTATCCTGTGTCTCCGCCGCTCTCTTTGCACTCTTTTATCCTCCCTTCCTTTATACTCCCTTCCCACAGAGATTATTGTTCCTCATCGTCACTGGGCCCCAAATGTGGAAGTCATGCCCCCATTGTCATTTTATTACCTTCTTTTCATCAGCTGGCCATCCAATAGTCCTTGGCAAACTTGGGCCCTGCTCTTTTGTCCCCGCAATACCAAGAGGGTGATGACCTCCTGCACTGCCCTCCTGCCTCCTGCCCACTCTCTCCGCCACCTCCATTGTGCTAAATGCAATTTTTGTCAGTGGACGAGTTTCTCTCTGTGCTGTTGCCCCTTTTATGGGTCTGAAGTAATTCCCTAGGATGGTTATGACTGGCTCCCTGCTGTGTACCTGCCTTCCTTCACCTGGTCTGCCCAAGACAGTGTATGTAGCTCATGAACCCCTGTGCAAATCTCAACATTCCCATTAACAAGATCTTAATGAGCTTCTTAACTACCTTAATTGGCCTTAATTGAGCTAGGTAGGCTCACAATCTCGCTCTCCTCACCTTCATACTGTCACTGGCATCAGGAAACCAGCACACTAGTGAGCACCGATATTTTCAAGTTCCTAAATTCCAAATCCATCAGCCGAAAATTGAGTCCAGAGACTAATATAGAACGAATGACAGAGACGATTGGAAGATAAGACTCTTTTTAAAAGAGATCTCTGCAAGCAATAACTGGCGATATTAAGTAAAAACATAAGAACGAGGAGTAGGAATAAGCCTTCCAGCCCCTGAACCCGCTCCACCGTTCAATAAGATCATGGGTGAACTTCTACATGAAATTCACTTTCTCACCCTATGGTTACAATTATGAGGTTTATAGGATTATTATATTTTAGGACTGTAGCTTTGAATTTAGGGTAAATGAAGGGGTCATGTGACCTATTTTGAAATCTGCCTGAAAATAAGCAGGGAGTGGTTTGATTGATAGAGATCAAAGAAAGGTATATAATGTTTTACTCAGAAGAAGGTGCACGATATTTATGCTTGGAGACTATGGCAACAGCCTGAGTTTACAATGAGTAAACTCTGAGTCTCCCAAAGTCCTAGAAATGTTTTGTAGGTATTGTGTTGTAAACAGTTGTGCTGTAAACTGACTATTTACTTCTAAGGTAAAAGGTAGATGGGATCAAAAATAGCTAATTAGCATTTCTACCCAGATGCATAGTTATCATGTTGCCATGGGGAAGACGGCAGAGGAAGCTATTTTCTGAGACCAGGTTACAGGGCTCCCTACAAATCAATGACAATCACAGACAGAAGCAGAGGTTTTGTGTGATTAGCAGAGGGAAAAGGATCCTTGAATTCACAATCTACCACTGCCAGATGTGAGAGGGAGATGGTCTCTACTTGAAGAGACACATCCTGCAGCCTCCTAAGGATTCCAAAAGATTTGTCCTGGCATAGTCAGGGGGAAGAATAATCATCTGAACAGGCTTTACTGCTGGTGGAGAATTTAAGAAACTCTCCAAAAACTGAGGAAAGCACCTGGAGGCAGCCACTCAAAATTACCACTCTGTGAAGGGGTGTTACAGAAACCCATTGGTAGCTGGCAGCAACTGTGAACTGTTTGCTAAAAGGACTGTAATTCTGTGGAGCCTAAAATAAAGTGTTTAGTCAATAGTGGTTTTAGTCATTTGTTACAGTAAAAGTTTTAAAATTTGAAATTTTGACATGTCATTCTTTCAGCTATTAACTGGAAGTTCGAATTTCTTTTTAAATGTTATCAGCCTGTATGGAGATCGTAACAATATCCCCATTATCTTTGATTCCCTTCATAAGGAAAAGATTAGCAAGGACAAATATGGGTCCATTATAGGCAGAGACAGGGGAATTCATAATGAAGAATAGGGAAATAGCGGAGAAACTAAACAATTACTTTGTGTCTACCTTCACAGAGGAAGATACAGAAAATCTCCCAGAAATATTAGGGAACCAAAGAACTGAAAGAAATTAGGATTAATGAAGAGGTATTACTCAAAAAACTAATTAATGAGCTACATTGCAGAGCGTAGGAGGAGGTGGCTATAGAGAGAGTGGATGAATTGGTGGTTATCTTTCAAAATTCTATAGCTTTTGGAAAGGTTCCTGCAGACTGGAAAGTAGCAAATGTGACCCCACTATTTAAGAAGGGAAGGAGGGAGAAAACTAAGAAATACAGACCTATGTGGACCTTCCTCCATATGGGCTGTCCTCGACACACAAAAGTCATGTCCCTTTACGTGCTATCTTATCTGTGACCAGTTCTGCACAAAATGAATTGGCCAAATGGTTGGGTGAATTGTTACAGCCAGTTTTGACCAAGTTTTCCTGTTTTTCCTATTAGACCTGTTACTTTGACATCAATAGTAGGGAAAGTGTTTGAATCTATTATAAAGGATGCAATAACTGGACACTTGAGAAATAATGATACGATCGGGCAGAGTCAACTTGGGTTTATGAAAGGGAAATCATGTTTGACAAACCTGTTGGACATTTTTGAGGATGTTACTTGTAGCGTAGATGAAGGAGAACCAGTGGATGCGGTGTATTGGGATTTTCAGAAGGCTTTCGATAAAGTCCTGCACAGGGTATTAGTAAACAATATTAGAGCACAGGGGATTGGGGGTAATATACTGTTATGGATTGAGAATTGGTTAACGGACAGAAAACAGAGTAGGAATAAACGGCTCATTCTCAGGATGGCAGGCTGTTACTAGTGGAGCACTGCAAGGCCACAGCTGTTCACAATCTATATAAATGATTTGGGTGTGGGGACCAAATGTAATATCTCTGAATTTGCTGATGACGCAAAACTAGGTGCGAATGTTAGTTGTGAGGAGGATACAAGGAGGCTTCAAGGGGATTTGGACAGGCTAAGTAAACAGGCAAAAACATGGCAGAGGAAATATAATGTGAATAAGTGTGGAAAAAACAGAAAGGCAGAGTATTTCTCAAATAGTGAGAGGTTGGGAAATGTTAATGTCCAAAGGGGCCCGGGCGTCCTTGTTCATGAGTCACTAAAAGCTAGCATGGAGGTGCAGTGTGCAATTAGGGAGGCAAATGGCACTTTGGCCTTCATTGCAAGGGGATTTGAGTATAGGAGTAAAGATATTTAGCTGCAATTGTATAGAGCCTTGGTGAGACTGCATCTGGAGTATTGTGTACAGTTTTGGTCTCCTCATCTAAGGAAGGATGTACTTGCCATAGAGGGAGTGCAAAGGAGGTTCATCAGACTAATCCCTGGGATGGCGGGATTGTCTTATGAGGAGAGACTGAAGAAACTAGGTCTGTATTCTCTAGAGTTTCGAGGAATGAAAGGTGATCTAATTGAAACGTGCAAAATTCTTACAGGGCGTGAAAGGGTAGATATAGATAGGATGTTTCCCCTGGTTGATGACTCTAGAACCAGGGGACATAATCTCAGGATAAGGGGTAAACCATCTGAGACTGAGATGAGGAGGAATCTCTTCACTCAGAAGGTGGTGAACCTTTGGAATTCTCTGCCCAGAGGGCTGTGGAAGCTCAGTCATTGAGCATGCTCAAGACAGAAATCGACTGATTTCTGGAGACGAATGACATCAAGAGATATGGGGATAGTGGGGGAAAAATGGCGTAAGAGGTAGATGATCAGCCATGATCTGCTGAATCGCGGAACAGGCCCGACGGGCCGAATGGCCAACCCCTGCTCCTATTTCCCATGTTCTTATGCCTAAAAATCTATCTATTTCAATCTCGAATATACTCAACAACTGAGCATCCACAGCTCGATGGAGTAGATAATTCCAAAGATTCACAACCTACTGCATGAAGAAATTTCTCCTCAGTCCTAAATGGCTGATCTCTACTCCTGAAACTATGATCCTGAGCTAACACTCTCCAACTAGGGGAAAAAGCTTCTCAGAATGTACCGTTAGACCATCTAAACACATCTGGGGCTGTAACTTCTGAGCTCCGGGGCAGTGTAACTGGGTGGGGGGGTGGGGGGGGTGGGGGGTGGGTGGGCGGGGGGATAGCCTGAATATGCACTGGGAAATTACCCCACCCAGCCCTGGAAGTTTGCAGGTAAGGTTTGCATGGCAATTACCCAGGAAGTGCAAACTTCTGATGAGCAATTGCCCTACACTGGGAACCATCTGAAAATGTGATTTGAATCAAAAACTTCGGGCGGTTCTGACTGTCTTACATTAATAGTTACCCAGAAAAAGTAAGAAAAATTAAAATCACTTCTAGCTTCTGGGTAACTATTGTACAGACCCACATCAACAACCCCCACCCCCCACGGGACTCCGCCCACACCCCCGAATCCCCAGGGGACTTCCCCAACCCATCGATTACCCCACCCCCACAGGACTCCCCCACATCCCCCAACTAAACCCCCAAGGGACTTTGTCCAACCCCTAAACCCCCAGGGAACTCCTCCCTCCCCCTTCCAACTGTCCCCTTGCACAAAACCCCCACTCCCAGGGCTCCCCTCAACCCCCGCCTACGCCCCCCAGGTCCAACCTCCTCCCCCGCTGACTGTCTGACCCCACCACCCCCGCTGAGTACCCGACCCTTGCCCTCGTGCCCCACCACCCCTGCGCCAACTCCCCCCCCCCTCCCCCCCACCCCTGCAAATTCTATCTACCAACCTGGCAAACCCACCCTCTCCATGGCTTGAAAGTGGCTGGACCTATAAATCTACTTGATTTACAGCAGCCAATGCTGTAAAATATGGGAAGAGGCCTCCTGGTGTCCGACTCTGAAGCTTTTATGTCTTGGGTAAATGAGTTCATTGGCCAACCGAACTCTAACTGCACACCTTTCCATGTTCTCCACGATTGCTGTGTGGAATCGGTAATGGGGAGAGACTGATGTAAGAATAAACAGTGATGGTTTATTGAAACATAGGGCAGAGCACCAGACCATACGTGCTCACTCAGAAACCTCCTGAACTAGACTTACAGTTCCCAGTTGCCCGCGCTGTACGGTGATTCGTCAGTGCTGTCACATGAGGGATGCGCTTGTATTCTCTTAAAGGGGCAGGGTACCTCACTTTACCAACGGAAGCCCTCGACAGAAGGCTTCAGAAGCGCGATGCTGTACACAGTTCTCGTCCGGCCTGTGTCGGAAGGTTGGGCGCGAAAGATTTCCAGGTAAAAACGTCGGAGCGGAATGGTAATCTGACTCTGATAACCACTCCATATTACCTAAACGCCAGAGAATATAGGCTCATTCTACCCAATTGCTTCTTATAGGAAACCCTTTTCTCCAAGGAAACAGCTGCTGAACCTTCATTGGGCTCCCCTCAAAGGCAAGTATATTCTTTAGGTAAGGTGACCAAAACTATACACAGTACTCCAGGCGTGGGCCATTCAATAACCCAGGGAATTCTGCAAGATCAAAACCAATGGGCAGAATCTTGTGGAGGCGAGGAGAGCCAGCAAGAGACCCACATTTTGCCCTTTGCAGATGGCCTGCTGAATCACAAGCCAATCTGACAGTTGAGAGGCTAGTGGTGGGCTTTTCCATGGGGTCAGGGCCCTGTGGGTGGAAATCCGGCCTACTGAAAGCTGCAGTCCAATCAGAGGCTGGCAGGTCTTTTGAACACCAGCAGCACTGAGTGGCTCCTGCCAGACTGACAACCATTGAAGTGCCCTGATCGTGGATCGACCCAGGCCACAGGTAAGTAATGGGCAGGAGGGTTTTTGCATAGCGAGGGTCATGAGGTAGAGGGGTGTAGGGTGGTCAGGCCTCGGGCGGGAGGAGTGAGGAGGCCGCCTCCTTACCAGCCCCCTTTCAAAGTCAGACAGCTCCCTCCAAGGCCTGGACACTCAAGTGCCCCTTCCTGTCTGGCCTTCAAAGCACAACCCTCAACCCCCTGTCCCCCACCTCCCCAGGCCTCCCCTCCTTTCCCCTCCCATCAGCAAGAGTCCACACTTACCTCCAGCATGGGGCTCCGGCACTTTGACTGGTGGAACTGCTTTTCGTTCCAACAGTCACCGCCCCTCCCAGTTGCACTGCTGAGATGACACAGCTGCTGGCCAATCTTTCTGACATGGGACTTCCACCTGAGTGAGTTGCGAAAAGCCCTCCTCCAGCTAATTAATGCTCTATAATTTCTTCTATCTCTACCTGTGTTTATTTTTGTTATTCTCTTCCATACTGGTAAATGTACCGGTAAAAGCTCTTACAATCTGTCTTGACATTTCTTGCTTGTTTACTGTCATCTTCTAATTTATCCCTCTTCATTAACTGCTTTGCTGGATTTTAAAGCCATTTCTATCCTCAGGCTTACTACTCTTTTTTGACAACATTATAAGCCTCTTCTTATAATCTAATATTATCCTTAACTTCTCTAGTTATCCATGGTTATGCTACTTTTCCAAGGGAGTTTTTATTCCTCAAGGGAGTATATGCTGTTGAGGTTGTTGAACGAGTATCAAAATAAATAATTTGTCCTTCACTGGCACAAAAGCCAAGATATTTTTTACTTGAATACACAAAAGCGAGCAAGACCCAGTGAGCTACCTAGCTTAAAAATAATTGCCAAAAAGCCACACTGCAATTGTACAAGACCAACATGCAATTTGGAGATTTCCACGTTCAGTTTCTGTCGCCTGTCATGAAATTGCTTTAGAGGATCTGAACTGGTTTTGTGCTACAGCACATAAATTGTACTTTAGGCTAGTTCTGCACACAGATTGAAGGATTATTGCTTATTCAGGAGAGAGTCTATACCATTGTTCTTCAGACAGGCTGTCACAAGTCAGGAATTAGAAGCCAACATAAATTTTTGGAGTCATAAATTTGACATTGATTAGATTTCTTCGAGTATCCACTTTCCCAGGACTCATGTATGCCAAAGTAGAAATCAGGCAAAAGCTGACACAGCACCAAGAAGCTGAAAGCTCAAAGGCAAAAATAAATAAAAGCTTCTGACCTGTGAAAACAGGTAATTACACTTAAAATACAGTAAGTCTTGCAATTTGATTGATAGGTATAGCCAACAACTCTTCATCTGTACAGTTAAGTACTTGACTGTATTAAGCATGATACAAATGTTGAAGGAACAAGTTTTATTTTCCCAATATGTATGAGGTCAGGGTCCACAGGAATCCTTAATTCTCATCCTTGAAAAATGTAGAAAATGCATAAAATAAATTCATTCTCAACCATGGTTCAGTTGGCAGCACTTTTATCTCTGTGGTATAAGGCTGTGGGTTCAAGACACATTTGAGAGAAATGGAGGTGAATAATACAGACGGGTTGGGGTAGACAGCTCACCCCACCCAGAGGTAAAGTCGGGGCCAACCCACCACCCCCCCTTACAGCCATAACACGTTTTTAGATGGGCTTAACAAGTCCAGTGTGGGACTTCCGCCCCTCACTGGGGAGGAATTCCCGCCTTCTGGAACTGCGACCAATCGGATCGGTCGGCAGCTCCACCAATTAGTGGCCACAGCTGGGACTGCGAGAAGAAGATGAAGAAGGGCCATGGATCCATGGAACTGGTAAACCCGGGGTCTTGGGCAAGGAGGGTTTCGGATGGCCAGGGAGGGGGGCTCAGCAGGGTGGAGAATTGGGTTAAGGCTGGGGGGTGGGGGGGTTAGGAAGAAGGGGGGTTCGATCTTAGGGGGCCACACCCTGATCGGCAAAGGACAGTACATGAAGATCACACCCCTCTTCCTTCCCGCCCTTTGAAGAAGGTAGGTAAAAAATTGAACTGCCCACTTCTGCCCAGCTGCCCACATCAAATGTTTGATGGCATGGGCAATGTATTATCAGGGTCAATTGGCTTGGTAACATGATGACCATTAAAAAAACCCATTGTCAATTGTCATAAAATCCCATCTGGTTCACTAATGTCCCTTTAGGGAAGGAAATCTGCCACCCTTACCTGGTCTGGGCTACATGTGACTCCAGACCAACAGCAATGTGGTTGGCTCTTACCTGCCCTCTGAAATTGCCCAGCAAGCATTGCGCTTCCTGTGCGGGGTCGGGGGGAGGGAATCCCCATCTGTCAAAGTGCACTCTTTCGCGCACTTCTCCCTGAGGCAAAGTCCTGTCTCAGGGAGACTAGTGGTAGTGGTAAAAACTTTAAAAATAGAAACATTAAAAAGTTATTAACATGTCTCCCTCAGGTGACAATGTCACATGAGATGGGACATGTTAATAAAGAACACATACACTTTATTAATTTTTTACAACACGAATATGAAACTTCATCCCACCAGTGGATGAAGTTTCATGAATAATCTGGAGCCCGCTGGGGCTCCTGGCCTGCCCGCCAGCCTTAAGGTTGGTCAGGCAGGTCTTTAATTGCTTTAACTAGCCTGTCAATGGCCTCAATTGGCCATTGACAGGACGGCGGGTGGACAGCTGATTTCGCTGTTCGCCCGCCTTCCTAAAAATTTAAATGGCCCGGGATGACGTCGGGGATTCCTCCCGACCTCATCCCGCGTCATTTTCCCCTCGGCAACCGGGCCCCGTCCCAAATCGCCGAGGAGAAAATCCTGGCCAATGGGTTTGTATGTTTAGGAGGTGCTGCTTAGGAAACCTTGGAGACTTGCTGATGTGCATTCTGCAGGTACAGTAGCCATGGTTTTGCCTGTGGTGGAAGGAGTGAATGTTTAAGTAGGTGGGTGGCGGCCCATCAAAAGGGCTGCTTTAAGCAGGCTGGTATCACACTCCTTGAGTTTTATGGCAGTTGCAATCATCCATGCAAGAGTAGGAATATAGGAATAGGAGTAGACCATTTAGCTGCTTGAGTCTGTTTCACCATCCAATTAGTGGCTAATATGTATCTTAAATCTATTTATCCACCTTCATTCCATATCCCTTAAAACTTTGACTAAGAAAAATATATCAGTCACAGTTTTGAAATTTTCAGTTGATCAAACCTTTTGGAAATTGATAGCAAACTTCTCCACCTCAATCCCACCCTGACCTTTCTGCCCTCAGCCTCATGTTGTGTTCCAATGAAACTCGAGGAACTGCACCTCATCATTCAACCGGGTGGTTTACTGACTCATGGACTCAGCATTGAGTTCAAAAATTTTAGATCGTAACTTCTGTTTGCATTTTGACTCCTTTCTCTTTTTTGCTTTGGTTTTTCTTATTTTTCCTTTTTTTCTATATTTTTGCTTTTGGATGGCAGCTGCTCATGATTCTGTTGTTTACACTTCCTCTGGACACGTCTTTTGTTTCTTTACTTGTCCCACTGCCACACTCTTTGGCTTTGCACCATGAACCATTTTGCCATTTAATATCTCCTGCTTTTCACCCTATCGCAGTTCCCTTTTGTATTTTGTTCCCCCTGCTCTACCATCTTTTATTGATGTAAAACCTAGCTTTTCACAATGCTGATGAAAGCAGAAAATGCTGAGAATATTCAGCAGGTCAGGCAGACCAGTGAAGAGAGAAACAGAGTTAACATTTCAGGTCAATGATCTTAACAGCTTATGAGCATACAGATGTAGAGATAGCTATGTTTGAAAAAAAGTGATTAAGACAGTACATCAGTATGGTCCAGTTTCTGACAGGGGTGCCACATGCAACATTCCTGACTTCCATATACCTCAGCTTACTGCACAAAGCACATCCTGTGACACCAGGAATGCAAACGCAGCCAAAGTACTGGGCACAGCAGACGGCCAATATAATCTACATGATACACAGCCTCTTGAGCTGCAATGCTTAAACCTAGACCAATGTATAACGCTGCAGTGTAGGTGAAGGCCTTGCACCCAACACTGATGCTTGAGATGTATCTGCTGCCCAGCATCTCCTCATGGAGTCTGATCAGTGAACCTCCCTTAAATGTCAAGTTTGGATGGACGATGAAAGATACAAGGAGCATCTCAGCTCTTGAGCCTTTGAACGCTGGAATCTTATTTGATGCAGCAGAGAAGGAAAAAGCCCCCCAAAACATCACAAATCAGCCAAATGGCATCACGTTGAGGTGGACCTCGGCATGCCACCCTCATTAATGCCAGTATAAACCGCCTTCATAATGTTACCATTCTTTTTGAGCTCTCTCGTGTACAAACACACACTGAGTCATGTATGAGTGTCAGAAAATATATTCATGGAAAGACACATGCAAATGTGCTACATGCCTTGTGAAAAGTGGTGAACCCATTAGTGCTGTAGGCGAGATGGCGCCCTTCACTCTTGCACACCCCTACATAGTGCCCACCCACGCGTGCTGCCTCGGAGAAGGTGGAGGCAGCCTGCTCAGTTCCCTGTCTAAACAGAGGGGCTTAGTGGCCTGTCTCGTCATGTAGGCACCTGTTATAGACATAGAAACATAGAAACTAGGAGCCGGAGTAGGTCATTTGGCCCTTCGAGCTACTCCGCCATTCATTATGATCATGGATGATCCTCTATCTCAACGCCATATTCTCGCTCTCTCCCCATACCCCTTGGTGCCTTTAGTGTCCAGAAATCTATCTATTTGCTTCTTAAGTATATTCAGTGACTTGGCCTCCACACCCTTCTGTGGTAGAGAATTCCACAGGTTCACCACCCTCTGAGTGAAGACATTTCTCTTTATCTCAGTCCTGAAAAGACTACTCCTTATCCAGAGACTGCGACCCCTTGTTCTAGACATCCCTAGCCAGAGGAAACATTATCCCTGCATCCAGTCAGTCCAGCCATGTCAGAATTTTATACGTTTAAATGAGGCCCCCTCTCATTCTTCTAAACTCTAGTGAATACAGGCCCAGTCAACCCAATCTCTCCTCATATAACAATCCTGCCATCCCAGGAATCAGTCTGGTGAACCTTTGCTGCACTCCCTCTATGGCAAGTGTATCCTTTCTTATGTAAGGAGACCAAAATTGCTCACAATCCTCCTTCACACAAGACCTCCTTCAGACTGCGGTCTCCGCATCTCTGCATTCGCAGCCGTGGTCACTGGCACATGTGCAGCAAATGAGGGCACTGGTGGCGGGGCTGAGGAGGTGGAGGAAGGTGAGGGTGCTGAGGTACCTTCACCCTTCTCAGTGACCTGCACACCCCTGGGTTGGCCATCAGGTGGGTTGATGGGAGAGGCTGCTGGTGTGAAACAGTCATCCATTCCAGCAATGACTGTACCAACAGTGCGACTGTCCTGTTAAGGTTACGCATCTCCTCACGTGTTCCATGGACGTCAGCACTCATACTCTAAATGGACTGATCTGGGCTACTGAGGGAGGCTTGCACCCTTACCTGGCTGGGATGCTGCTCTAGCATCCACTCTGAATGCTGCTGCATGTGTCTTTCCATGAGATGGGGGAGAGAGGCAGGTGATGGTGTAGTGGTACTGTCATAGACCTAGGGTAATGCCTGGGGACCTGGGTTCAAATCCTGCCATAGCAGATAGTGGAATTTAAATTTTTTTTATAAATGGAATTAAATGTCTAATGATGACCATAAAACCATTGTCAATTGTTGTAAAAACACATTTGGTACACTAATGCCCTTAGAGAAGGAAATCTGTCATCCTTACCTTTCTGGCCTACATATGACTCCATACCCAATGTGGCTAATACTAGCGTAGCTTAGCAAACTAGTCAGTTGTACCAAACCGCTAGAAAGTCAATAAGGAATGAAACCGGACAGACCACCTGGCATTGACCTAGTCACCGGAAATGACAACGGCAGACTCAGCCCTATCGACTCTACAAGGACCTGCTTACTAACATCTGTGGGCTTGTGCCAAAATTGGGAGAGCTGTCTCACAGACTAGTCAAGCAACAGCCTGTCATATTCATTCTCACGGAATCATTCCATACAAACAATGTCTCAGACACCACCATCACCATCCCTGGGTACGCCCTGTCCTATCGGTAGGACAGACCCACCAGATGTGGCGACACAGTGGTATACAGTTGGGAGGGAGTTGCCCTGGGAGTTCTCAACATTGACTCCGCACCCCATGAAGTCTCATGGCATCAGGTCAAACATGGGCAAGGAAATCTCCTGCTAATTACAACGTACCGCCCTCCCTCAGCTGATGAATCAGTGCTTCTCTATGTTGAACACCACTTGGAGGAAGCACTGAGGCTGGCAAGGGCACTGAATGAACTCTGGGTGGGGGACTTCAATGTCCATCATCAAGAGTGGCTCGGTACCACCACTACTGACTGAGCTGGCCGAGTCCTAAAGAACATTGCTTCTAGACTGGGTCTGCGGCAGGTGGTGAGGGAACCAACAAGAGGGAAAAACATACTTGACCTCATCCTCACCAACCTGACATGTATCTGTCCACGACAATATCAGTAGGAGTGACCACCGCACAGTTGTTGTGGAGACGAAGTCCCATCTTCACATTGGGGATGCCCTCCATCGTGTTGTGTGGCACTACCATTGTGCTAAATGGGATAGATTTCAAACAGATCTAACAACTCAAGACTGGACATCCATGAGGCGCTGTGGGCCATCAGCAGCAGCAGAATTGTACTCGAACACAATCTGTAACCTCATGGCCCGGCATATGCCTCACTGTACCATTACCATCAAGCCACGGGATCAACCTTGGTTCAATAAAGAGTGCAAGAGGGCAAGCCAGGAGCAGCAGCAGGCATACCTAAAAATGAGGTGTCAACCTGGTGAAGCTACAACACAGGACTGCTTGCATGCCAAACAACATGAGCAGAAACTGATAGACAGAGCGAAGCGATCCCACAGCCAACGATTCAGGTCTCCTGGCACATTCAGTCATGAATTATGGTGGGCAACTAAAAAATTCATTGGAGGAGGCGGCTTCACAAATATCTCC
This sequence comes from Cetorhinus maximus, assembly GCF_964194155.1. NCBI lineage: Eukaryota > Metazoa > Chordata > Chondrichthyes > Lamniformes > Cetorhinidae > Cetorhinus > Cetorhinus maximus. The sequence goes on along the minus strand of NC_135883.1, from coordinate 11,616,591 downwards.
ATCGTCAATGATGGGGAAGCCCTGCGCATCAGTGCAAAAGATAAGGCTGAAGCATTTGCAACAATCTTCAGCCAGAAGTGCAGAATGGATGATCCATCTTGGCCTCCTGCAAAGGTCCACAGCATCACAGTTGCCAGTCTTCAGCCAATTCGATTCACTCCATGTGATATGAAGAAATGACTGAAGGCTCTGGACACTGGAAAAACTATGGGCCCTGATAATATTCTGGCAATAGTACTGAAACTCATGTTCCAGAACTTGCCGCACCCCTAGCCAAGCTGTTCCAATACAGCTACAACATTGGCATCTTCCTGGCTATGTGGAAAGTTGCCCAGGTATGTCCTGTACACAAAAAGCAGGATATATCCAACCCGACCAATAACCGCCCCATTGGTCTACTCTCGATCATCAATAAAGTGATGGAAGGAGCCATCAAATGATGGCTCTTGCTTAGCAATAACCTGCTCACTGATGCTCAGTTTGGGTTCCACCAGGGCCATTCAGCTCCTGCCCTCATTACAGCCTTGGTTCAAACATGGACAAAAGAGTTGAATTCCAGAGGTGAGGTGAGAGTTACTGCCCTTGACATCAAGGCTGCATTTGACTGAGTGTGGCATCAAGGAGCCCCAGCAAAACTCGAGTCAATGGGAATCAGGGGGAAAACCCTCCGCTGGTTGGAGACATACCTAGCCCAAAGGAAGATGGCTGTGGCTGTTAGAGACCAATCAACCCAGCTCCAGGGAGTCACTGCAGGAGTCCCCCAGTGTAGTGTCCTCGGCCCAACCATCTTCAGCTGCTTCATCAATGACTTTCCTTCCATCATAAGGTCAGAAGTGGGGATGTTCACTGATGATTGCACAATGTTCAACACCATTCGCAACTCCTCAGATACTGAAGCAGTCCATGTCCAAATGCAGCCAGACCTGGACAATATACAGTCTTGGGCTGGATATTCACGCCACACAAGTGTCAGGCAATGACCAGCTCCAACAAGAGAGAATCTAACCATCGCCCCTTGACATTCAATGGCATTACCATCGCTGAATCCCCTACTATCAACATCCTGGGGGTTACCATTGACCAGAAACTCAATTGGACTAGCCATATAAATACTGTGGCTATAAGAGCAGGTTAGAAGCTTGGAATTCTGCAGTGAGTAACTCACCTCCTCCCCAAAGTCTCTCCACCATCTACAAGGCACAAGTCAGGAGTGTGATGGAATACTCTTCATCACATAATCGCCTAGATGAGTGCAGCTCCAACAACACTCAAGAAGCTTGACACCATCCAGGATAAAACAGCTACTTGATTGGCACCCCATTCACAAACATCACTTCCTCCATCACCGATGAACAGTGGCAGCAGTGTGTACCATCTACAAGGAGCGCTGCAGAAACTCACCAAGACTCCTTCGACAGCACCTCCCAAACCCACAACCACTACCATCTATAGAAGAACAGGGGCAGCAGATAGATGGGAACACCACCACCTGGAACTTCCCCTTCAAGCCACTCACCGTATTGACTTGGATATATATTACCTCCCCTTTACTGTTGCTTGTTCAAAATCCTGGAACTCCTTCCCTAGCAATACTGTGGGTGTACCTACACCGTATGAACCACATGGGTTCAAGAAGGCAGCTCACCACAACCTTCTCAAGGGCAATTAGGTATGGGCAATAAATGCTGGCCTATCCAGCGAAGCCCACATCCCATGAATGAAGAAAAAAAATGGCCAATCCCTCATGGTCAGGGCTCATGTGGTTGAGCCCCTGGGACAGTGTGGAGCTTATGACGGTGCTGGACTCCTCCAGTCGCAGTCCTAGAGCCTCCACTGCCTCAGGGAACTCTGCCAGATGTCCACACATCTGCTGCTGATTAGCCAAATACAGTGACCCAGTGATTCCTGGAGCTCCACATTCCTGCTCACTGGAGCATCATCATGTCTTTCTTCCTTCCACTGAGGGGTCTGTACCCAGATGTCTCTGACTTTGACACTTTCTCCTGGACTCCGATTTTCATCCTCAGCACATGTGCTACACCCCACCGAAATGGTTGCATCTGAGTTGGCAGAGTGTGGGATATTCAGATGTGATGCTGCCTTCTCAGACAGCTCTTCCTCCTCTCAATGCCTGAGTGATGATCTGATCTGGGAGGGTCAGGGAGTGGAGCTGGGAACTCTGTGAGACACAAAAGGAGCTATTTAGGTATAGCTATTCTCATTATGAAAGCATGTACTGGTGCATGCCATCGCCTTGACCATGCTTGCGCTGCCCTTATTACACAACTCCAATGTTGCACTCCCTCTCATGCCAATGTCCCCTTGTACTCAGTGAACTGACATCATGATTTCCACCATTACTGGCATGTGTCAAGGTGATTTGAACCCTGTCTTTATCACCCTCTAACAATGATTCACCATCACTAACAGACAGCTGTTCTGGCATCCTGGCAATTTCCATGCCCATCTGTTCCATGGGACAGATGTGTCTCAGCCAGGCTGACACACCCCCAGTCTGGGCCATCTCTGAGGTGTTCTTTGCCCTTTTCAAATGTAATGACAACATGGCTTATTGTTAGCCTGATATACAGTGCACGTAGGGATATTGCTCTTCACTACCTCTGTGCATCTTGGCCCTTTTCACCTTGTGTTTTTATTCATAGAATGTCACACAGAGGGAATGCAGGGGAATATTCTCATGTATTCTGTGCACACCTCCATGAGCTGTATGCATCTACAAGCCTCAGTGCTGAAGCAGAAGTATCACCACCTTAGCTGTAGCATGCATATATGACCCTTCCTTGGAGCTTCTTGTGGATAAGCCAAGTGACACAACTTGCTGGAACACAGCAGGTCATTGAACCCTTTCATGCACTGAATCCATGAGCACTGATGGTCTCTTGCTGAGCTCACTGCAGCCGCTATTTGAATCCAGGCCTTCTTGGTTGTTGCAGGGGCATTATGGGTGGCCAACAGGGTAGGGGACTGGTCTTCTCTTCTGAACCTCTTCCACCAGAACACGAAGGTCCTGGTCAAAAAGCATGGGGCAGCTAGATGCAGCCCTTCCCCTGCATCCCCTCTGTTTGACATTCTATGAATAAAAACACAAGGCGAAAAGGGCCATGAGCCATGCAGATTACAATGCTCTCATTCACTTTTGTGTGCTCACATACACTAGCCATTTTCACCACATTAACAATGATTGCTGGGAAGGTTTGGTGGAGAAATGGTTCTGCACAAATGCTTGGTGCCATATATGTTGCGACTGTGACTCCAAGGTAGCATGCTATGCTTCGCAACCACTGACAGCCCATTTGCCCCCTTCCTAGTCACAGTGTAATGCTTTGACAATGTGCCCTGATCAAGGGTCAACAATGTGGGTGCATCCTGATAGATGGGTAGCAAGAGGGCAAGTGGATGGGATAACGAGTATATGTGAAGTATGGGTGAAGGGTGATGATTCAGTGATCTGGCAGTTCCAGTGGAAGGTGGCATTCACAGTGGGCACTCCTTGGAAAGTTGGGGGCACAAAGTTTGTGATTCCCTGACACCCGTGTTCTGTGACGTTGCTCCCCACCCTGAGAGTTTGTTAAGTTATGGGGGGCGGGCGGGTGAGATAACGACCCACCCTCCCAATCCCTGCTACAAGTATTCTTTTTTTGTTCTTTCTTTAAAGTGTAATCTTGGCTCGGTGTTTAGCATTTTTACCTCTTGAGTCAGGAGGTTTTGAGTTCAAGTTCCACCTCACAATTTGACCACGTAATCTGGGCTGACAGTTCTGTGCATTGTTGAGCAGTGCTGCGCTGAGGTGCTGTGATTAGGATAAGATGTTAAATCAAGACTCCCCCTGCCTGTTCAGCTGTAAAATATTGCGTGGCACTAACTGAAGAAAAGCGGGAGAGTTCGCCTGCTGTCCCGATCAGCATCCCTCAACCAAATTAACAAGTCATTTATTTCACTGAGTTTGATGGGAGCATTCAGTGCACAAACTGGCTGTCGTGTTTGTCTACATAACAACAGTGACTACACTTCTGGGTCTGAATTTTAGCTTTGGCAGATGCATGCGATCGGTGGGGCCTGGGAATGGTTGGGAAATGGGCCCCTGACCGCGATCAGCCCCCAACTGAGCTTTCACGCTGTTCCGGCCAATGAACGTCCAGCCCGTGCGAAACGCGTGCTGAAAGGCTCAGCGCTGCCGGGATGGTGGGGGGTGGGGGGTGGGAGGATGGTGGGCGATGACATTTCCACGGGCGCGGGGTGAGCTCTGCGAGAAAGATCCCTGAAGGCAGACAGCCGCCTCAGGGGGCTGCAGACCTGAAAAATGATCAAATAAAGGTCTAAAAAGCTACAAGAAAATGTCCATGCATCACAATCAAGCACCTGAAAATAGAACCGATAAAAATGCTGTCCGCGGATACTTATTTTTGTTTTATTTCATAATGGAAATTTCATCCCACCCTTGGATTAGGTTTGATGAAAAATGCAATGGCCGCCTGGCCGACTCCCCCGTCCGCCAGCTGTAAGGATGGACGGGCCATTAAAAATCGGAGACGTTTGCGCGTTAATGGGCCTAATGGCCCTCTTAACTGTCAGCGGGCATGCTTCCGACTTTTGCGCGGGCCCACCGAGCGAAATATCGTGCGAGTGCGCAGTGACGCCTGACAACTTCTCGTGCGATTTTACACCCGATCATGTCGGGGCGCTCGCCTTGCATGAGATGTAAAATCCTGCCCCTTAAGCACTTCATCGACAGGGAAGCATTTTGGGACATCTGAGGATCTAAAGGGCTTTGTATAGATTCAATTATCTCCCTTTTCCGAACGTATTCACTTATTTGGGGTAAGGTTGTGCAAGTAGCAGTGACATTTCATACGTCACCCAAAGTGGACATTGTTGAATGTTTGAAATAGTTGGTTGTCTCTTATTTGTTCAACCTCCCTGCATTTCTATTTATTTCCCACAAATGCTGGCAGCAATTGCGTTTGCCACCTCCGGCTTAGGGGATGGGTTTCTGTGGAGCTTCTCCTAATTCGTCTACTGTAACTTTGACTGAAGAGCTGTGAACAGCATGGGAAAACTGTGCTTATGCCATTTTTTTTCCAGAGTAATCTTGATTCTTCCACCAAAGTTACAGCAGAGGATGGAGGGAGCCCTCTGAAATATTTGCCCCTTTAATCTTTTATGGAGTCTATTTTAGTTTAGTTATGTAGAATTTCTTTTGCCTTTTTTTGTTATTTTTTCACTGGTTAGAATGTTCAGCAAACTGGTTTCATTGCTCCTATCATGTAACTTAAATAAGAACCTAAAAGGTATTTTTTTTGTAATCAAGGGCTTCATAACGGGAGGGATGCATGGCTTTGAAATATGCAATTTTTAAAAAATCTGCTTTTGTTAGTGGGTCATAATTATAGGGAAAAACAGACATTCCACCGTTTTTGTTACCATTTCCAAAGTAATAAAATGAAGTAAGGGCCCTCATATTACATCGTGGGGAGAATTTTCTCCCCATCGGGCGGCTGGGCGGGAGCGGGTGCCGCCCGCGATCGGCTGCGTGCCGTCATTTTACTTGGGCTTAAGATTGGACGGGCGACCCAGCCAACCGGCTCAATTAGTTGACAAATGGTCTTAATAGGCCTTTGGCAGTTCGGCGGGCGCGCAGCTGACTCCGGTGCGCGCCCGGAGAACTGAAGATCGCAATGACGCGCGGTGACGTCGGGACGCACGCCCCACGTCACCACGCATAATTTTACCCGTCGGCGAGCGGGCCTACCAGAAGAATCGGGCCCATGAGATTACAAAGGCTTTTTTGCGTTCATCGAAAAATCCTCTGTTCACTATTTTAGTGGAGGAATTACCTTTATAAATCAAAGAATTAAGTACATCCATTAAAATAAAGGAGGGGAAAATTTCATCCAAGTCCATGAACAATCGTATAGAATTAAAATTCAAGACCAAAGCTTTGCATGTTTCCGAAAAGGGAATTTTGTATAGCTTTCCATCATCACCCTCTAGGTGGCAATAAATATCTTCCTTTATTCCAAGCTGGCTTCACAGACTTCATACTGTTGGGATTGATGGATTCTGAAAAAAGCTTTTGAATTAAGTTAAAATTTGTTCAGATAAGGACTGAAACTAAGAAATGGTAGCATGAATGAAACATATAGTTACATCGACTATTTTAGATTTAATACAGATCTTAATAAGTATAATGAGTATCACTGCACAACAACATTTCAGGCAGTTTGCAGAACATTCGAACTAGCGTATGGAAGTTATAAACAAATTAATATCAAACAATTGTTTTTGGTATGTTGCCTATCGTTTATAAATGCCACATGTTAATACATTTGCACTGCCTCTTAGCGTTCCCTCTGTACGATTGAAACAAATTAATATCAAACAATTGTTTTTGGTATGTTGCCTATTGTTTATAAATGCCACGTGTTAATACATTTGCACTGCTTCTTAGAGTTCCCTCTGTACAATTGTTTTGTATTAAAACCTATCGGCTCTGCTGGAGAGCTCGTTGAAATCAATGGAGCATAAAATCGGACAAGGTGTAAAGTAGGCATTTGTCCTGAACCATTGCATTCCCTCTGGGGTGGGTTAGGTTAAAATGATTCCCCATAGCATCACAAAGTCGTGAATAACTGCGGAAAATAATAATGTGCATTCTTTTGGTTCTGGAGAATGGACTGTTCTTCTATCCTACCAAAACCTCACCAGGAAAAGAAAAATAACCTTGAGTCGTTTCACAGCCATGACACTATTTTTGATGCTAGTTGTTCCATAGTGATTTGTTTTATGTAGCTGTGTGACCTCATTTAAAATGTTGTTGCCACTGATTCTGTACTTGTTTTAATCTTCATTCGAGGCATTGTGAAAAATAGATTTCCATTGCCAGCTTCAGTTTTGACACAATAGCCATCGGACTTTACATTGCTAACTGGGAACTTCACCTGCCAGCACACATTATGTGGCCATTTTCACTTCCAGTATCGAAGGGGGTGCAGGGTGGGGAGGGGGTGGGGTGGGAGCAGGGGAGCAGTAAATTAGGTCACCCACTAGTTATATGCTCTGCCTGATTTTCAGTTCTATTAAAAACAGTGATCAGGAATACAGAGCAAAGACATATAACTGATGGTCGATTCGCGACCACCGGCATACCTCTCTGGCTCAAAGTGAAAATGACCACCTACAGCTGATTAGCTATTCCTGCAAGGAGTGGCGTGTTCAGGGAGCCCCAGTCAGGTAATCTCAGGTCGGCAGCTCCTGATTTTCTGCCCATTCATTTCAATTGGAAATTTACATGTGTTCCAACCACAAATGGGAAATCAAATGCGACAGATGTCCAGATTTCTGATAGGTGGTCGTGGATGAGGGCAGAGCTGGAAAATTACGCCAGTGTGAAAACTTCTCAATTTTGTAAAAGTCTGGAAACGCTTTGGAATTGGATTCCCTGTACAAATGATCACTCTATTTGCTCAGGCAAATTGTCAAAGTCCACAGCATTCAATTTGTTGTTCATTGCTTCAAAATATAACTTCCTTTGAAATCACTGCTGAGGCTTTGTTAATATTTTAGAATTTAGTTATACAGCTTTGATGGGCTAAAGACCTTTGGAGATATTTAGCTAGGTTTAGATCATGATGAAGTCAGTATCAGCTAAGAAATCTGATCATTGTACCAAGTACAGAAACTGCTTCCAGCATTATAATCCATCATTCAAAATTTCATTCTTTGGAATCAGAAAAAAATAACACAATCAAAACAGTTCAAAATAACTCTTTTGTTTAAGCCGTATCAAAATGACCAGTCTGTAAGAGGGTTAGAGTACTGCACCAACTCCACTCACAGCAAGGAGCACAGTCCAAACCAAATATTACATTTAAAGAGCTAAAAACTGTTAGAATATTACAAGTCCATTGGGGTCTGTAAGATTAGCCGTTTCACAGCTAAAGTGATATCTGATGAAGAGTTTGTAATTATGCTGTGCTAATGTCAGTCTACAGGTAGTTTTGGATAAAATTTCTTCAGCCATTATTTTAACAGGGGTGCTGTATTACGTATTTATCTTAAACAAGATCAACACCTCCATTAAAATTTCATACGATGTGTTAAGTATCCATGTGCTAATATTTGCACAGTGTAATTTCAAGGCCAAAGGTTTCTCAGCAGGAATTATTATTCAAGCAAGAAATTAGAAATAGGTTATACATCACCAGCTACAGTTCATGTCCAAATGCAGCAAGACCTGGACAATACTCATACTTGGGCTGACAAGTGGCAAGTAACATTCGCGCCACACAAGTGTCAAGCAATGACCATCTCCAACAAGAGAGAATCCAACCATCACCCCTTGATGTTCAATGGCATTACCATCACTGAATCCCCCACTATCAATATCCTGGGGGTTACCATTGACCAGAAACTGAACTGGACTAGCCATATAAATACTGTGGCTACAAGAGCAGGTCAGAGACTAGGAATCTTGCGACGAGCAACTCACCTCCTGACTCCCCGAAGCCTGTCCGCCATCTACAAGGCACAAGTGTGATGGAATACTCCCCACTTGCCTGGATGAGTGCAGCTCCCACAACACTCAAGAAGCTGGACACCATTCAGGACAAAGCAGCCCACTTGATTGGAACCACATCCATAAACATTCATTCCCTCCACCACCGACGCACAGTAGCAGCAGTGTATACCATCCATAGGATGCGCTGCAGGAATTCACCAAGGCTCCTTAGACAGCATCTTCCAAACCCACGACCACTACCATCTAGAAGGACATGAGCAGCAGGTAGATGAGAACACCACCACCTGGAGGTTCCCCTCCAAGTAACTCACCATCCTGACTTGGAAATATATCACCGTTCCTTCACTGTCGCTGGGTCAAAATCCTGGAACTCCCTTCCTAACAGCACTGTGAGTGTGCCTAGACCATATGGACTGCAGCGGTTCAAATAGGCAGCTCACCACCACCTTTTCAAGGGGGCAGTTAGGGATGGGCAATAAATGCTGGGCCAGCCAGCGAAGCCCATTTCCCGTGAACGAATTCAAAAAAATATTTAGCCCGATTTTAAGTGCTTCCACCCAACATAAATGGATGGTAGTAAGTAGTCTGTTCGTATCAGCACTCTGACTACTGCCTTATTAGGTTTTGGCCCTCTTTCAGACAGGAGGCCACCTGCAATATGGACATTTGGGTTCTAACATGTCCCTGGGACCATGATTGAAATTTTGAGAAACAAATTGGTGGAATGTGCGCTGCTGATATTCTGCCCATTTGTACCAACACTGAGCGACCTAATCAGTGGCCATACTCTCAATGAGGCACACCATCGAAAGAGCAAGAGAGGAGGAAATGCATATTACCCTCCTTCACTCATACTTTCACTCAAGGATGGCACCAGGAAATAAATGTTAATGCAAGGGCATAGATACAGACTAGAAAACTGAATACATTTCTCCTTTAGAATGTTTGGTGATGATTTGTTGTTGAGAAGGAACATATAGTTAGTGTTGGACAGGAATATCAGACGCAGAATATTGATGTGGAGCAAGTGAAATTCAAAGAAGTAGATAGAAATTTTCAGATTAATTTGCAGAGCTGCTTTTATCTTAAACCCTGATTAATCATTCCATCGTATACCAGTCTATTTAGCTGTGCATCAACCAGGTTCAATTCTTATCTTCTCCTCCTTTTCCTACTCCACGTGCAAGGGTTCAGATTCCCCTCCCAGCCTTTCTGGCTTCATGGACAGTCTTTTTCTAATAACAAGGTTATTCAGAGCACAGTAAATGTTTTCAGGACTCGAAGATAAAATCTCTCTGATCTGTAAAGACATTGACTGCCTACTTCCACCTCTAAAACTCAGTTGTTGCTCAAAACCTATCCAGTACTTTGTTACCTTAACTTTGACTATTCCATTGCTCTCCCAACTGGTCTTCCACCTTGCACCCACTGTAATCTCTGTTGCCCATTTTCTAACTTACCCCAAGTCCTGTGCGCCTGTCACCCCATTCTTGCTAACCTACACTGGCTCCCGGTCTGGTAACATCTGTGATTTTAACATTTTCATTCTTATTTTCAAGTTCCTTCATGGACTCACTTCTCCCTATCTCATCTCCTTCAGCCTATAACCTTCTCAGATCACTGCTCTCCTCCTATTCTACCCTCTTGCACATCCCAGATTTTTTTCACTCCACCACTAGACCCTAAGCTCTGGAATTCACAGCCTTAACCTCTGTTCCTCTCTGCCTCTCTGTCCTCTTTTACGACACTTCTGAAAACCTTATTCTTTGACCAAACTTTGGATCACCAGCCCTGTATTTCCTTCTGTGATTTGCTCTCCCTCAATATTTGATAACCGCTCCTGTGAAGCATTTGAGCTGTAATACAACATGTAAAAATGGAATTTGTTGCTTTAGATGAATTCCCAAGGAGGCGTGTATTTTTGTTCTAGTTTCATGTTCGGGGCCTGACTTGATTTCAATAGCCATGGTAGCTAGGTACCTGACCTTTAGCAACATCCATTCGTCCTGCTTTTTCAAAGAATTGTGGCAGTGTCACTGTTATAAGATGAAAGCATCATGGATGTTGCAGACGTACTTTGCAGTCATCGATGTTATTCAGTTGTGATGGTTTGACGCTACCAGCATATTGATTGAAATAAATCCTTTAGCTCCATATATATGATGGGGTCGTCGTTTGATGTCCTTGTTTAATTAGTTCTTCTCAGGGTGTGATCAACACTGGCAAGGCTGAGTTATTAGCCACCATGGTTCCCCTGAGAAGGTGATGCTGGGTGAACTGCTGCAATCTTTGTGCTGATGGTGCTTCCACAATATTGTTAGGTAGGCAATTCCAAGATATTCCAGCCAAAGTATCCAAAGTCTGCTGCATGTTGTACAATTTTGCCATTCAACAAGAAGTGAGCATGCAGCAAGATATAGAGGAGACCCATATGCTGCAGGCATACAGAGGATGAGAAAGAGGAGAAAGTCAACATAGAGGAAGTTGATATACAGTTAGGCAGATTGGTGTGGAACTCTGACTGAAATTACTTCCAAAAACAGGTATTGTGACAAGTATAAAGCGAGTTTGTATAGCTTAGTAATGACCCTTTTAATTGAGTCACAATACAATAGGGGGTTTGTAGGATCGAAATCCCCTCCAACTGGGACATTTATGGAACATAATTTCAAACCCACAGACATGTTTTCACCTCATGATTGGAATTAAAATAACAAAAAGATAGGCTGCAGCAAGCAGTACAGAATTGGGCAGCAAGGGGTTAATTCACACATTTAGTAAAACAACAGTGACTCATCAAAAGAGTTTGGACATTGACTGAAATCTATCAGGGAACAATGGTACCAGAGAAGTGCCATTACCTGACATCAACAAATGCAGTCAAGATGTCTGATTAAACTCAATGGCACAAAAGGACATCAATACAATACACTAAAGGAATTATGCAACTAAGGTTTGCACCACAGACAATAGTACTGGAATAGGGTCATTCAAACCCTCATTAACTTTGGAGCCAGGTGCTGTTACTGTGCCACCTTAAACAGCAGGAGAATTTCTCATACAATGAGAACTGATAATATTCGCCTAGATAACTCTTCCATGGAAAATCCCATATTGTTTCAATCAGCAGGAGCTGATGACATTTGTCTGGACTTTGTGTGGAATCAACTTAAAAGGATATTGGAACAACAGGAAATATGTTTTGACATGTTTAAGATACATTATTATAAAAGAAGAACAGATTTGAGTATCTGGGCTGCAGTTGGAAGGAGGTTAGGGCTGGTCACCTTGACTCAGGACAACATTCTACATCGGAGAGACCAGCCATATTGGGGATTGTAAGGGTTTTCAGCCAGACCGTGGTGATATTGGCCTGAAGGTTTTGGGCTGCAGTCGGAAGAAGGGTCGAGTTTGGTCACCTTAACTCAGGCCTACAGCCAACACTGGAGAGGCCATCCCCAATGTTGGGGATTGTAAGTTTCAGCCAAATCATAGTGACATTGGTCTGAAGGTTTTGTGAAGGTTTGGGGTGAAAATTTGATGTTTTTTGCCACTACCTTTTAGCCATATCTTGGTGATATTGGTCTGGGGGTTTTTAACTTAAGGTTTCAGAACAAGACGTGATGTTTTGTTTGTGTTTTTGTAAGTTTAAACTGAGTTGTGGGGACTTTGTGTGGAGTTAGCATTTTTGTAAGTTTAAGCCCAAGTCATGGTGACTTTGTGCCAGGTACTGGGAATGGGTTGTTTTGGGGTTTTTGGGGTTTTGTACTGTGGGGTTGTGGGTGATTCAATGAAGCAATTGTGAATTATCAGGAGAAACTTGTCTCACTGGTCATTCTGTTCAAGCCATACATTTGTGACTCTGGTGTCATGAACCTGAGTGTGGGAGAGTCTCTGATGGAAAAGGGCAACCCCTACAAGGTTGTTGTTCTGCCAAAGGGAAATGCATGAATCTGAAATCACCCAGAAATGAAAGTCTTATCTCATTTGTGATGAAGAGGATATGCAAATGGAAGCTCCACTGCAGGTCAAACAGGACACAGTGTGGGTAAACAATTAGATTCGGCCTGTGACTGTGGCTAGGGAAAGAGATGGGGTAGCAGCAAGGCTATGGAGCTTGTGATGGGGGCAAACAGTTGGCTTTGGCCTTCCCAATTTAGGAGAAAGTTACAGCCCATCCAAAACTGTATATTGGATATTGGTCCGAGAGAACAAAGGCATTAGAAAGGTTGGGTGAGGTGGTGGAGAGGTAGAACTGGGTCCTAGCAGCACACAGGTGGAAGCTGACACCATTTGCTGGATTTTCATGGAGGAGGGGGGAACGTGGAGTTAGGAAACTTCCTGCCCCAGCAGACCCATCTCTTTTAAAAAGGACTCCGTTCACCGTATTGGGGAGCCGGGTGTGGCGGGAGGTGGGGTGTGTGTGGGATGGAGTCAGGCCCACTGCCTCTGGAGGCAGGCCCAAGGCATCAAAGGAGGTGGGTGGAGGGCGAGGCTGGAAGGCTAAATGGCTCTCCTCCATTTACTGGGGCACCAACAGGTTTTAATGATGATTGTCAGGCCCTCGAACCCTCACTCCAAATCCCCAACCACCACCACCCAGCTGACATGCCCCCTCCATAGCCCTCATATTCCCCTTGACCCTTCCATCCTTCCTCATACTCTCACGCCCACATGCACTATGTTGTCCCTCCATGCTCCCCATGTATCTTCCACAGCCACTGGCCCAATATCCACTATGGGCAGACCTCAGGAGCCATGTCTTTGACATGGAGATAAAATAAAATTTAATTCCTAACAATCTAATAGAGCTCTCACTCACAAGCACTTCCTACTGAAAAAAAACACTCATTCATTAAACCCATTCAAAATTGTAAGTCTCATCAAGTGGTCAATCTGTTGTAAAAACAAACAAACATCTATTTCTCTAACAGCATCAAAGACAAATATTCCTTTAATAACCTCCCAAAACTGTCAAACAAAATGTGAACACAACCCCCTATTGAGTTAAGTAGTTCTGGACCTTTTTAGACTTGGCCAAGCATTCATAAGGGGATCAGCTATATTAACAAACCCTGGGAAATCTAAATAATGAGATACACCAGATGTCCTGTCAATCAGAGCAGTCCAAGTACAGGTGGGGGCATGTTTTTCTCTCAGTGAAGGCTGTTGATTTTTTTTTCATTTTAAATTGACTCTGGGCAGTTAATCACTCCAGATTATTCCACTAGAGATCCCAATTAAGTTCTGTTTTCTGCATGCATAAGAACCCTTTTCCAGATGTTAAAAGTACTATAACGCACCTCAACAGTTACACTATGCTGAACAATGTAAATGACAACTTACCTTTACAGGACTAGCCCTATAATCAATCACTGTAGAGAAAAAAAACCTAGCTTAAGATACAGCATCTAACGACTGAAACTGAAAGCATAGATTTTGTTTTGTACTTCAAAGCCTGTCAATGAAAGAATTCCAAGAGCAGGTGACTTTATTTTTGACTCCCCACTAGAGACTGGGGCTCCCCTGGTGGGGAAGCAAAAAGAAAAGGCCCCCTTTAAGCGACTGTGAACCCATCTGCAAATTAAGGGGCCTAACTCCACTTAAATTGTGACTCCACTAAAATCCACAATGGAGCTGGAAAGGGCGAGAGTGTTGGGTGCAGTTGGGCCAAATTCACCCTTATCCCATGCTGGTGAAAATTGCCAGAAATTGGAATGGGGGTGAGAATCCTGGAATCGGGTCCCAGCTGTCACTTTTAAAGAGCTCCTGAGTTGTCCCGACTTAGCGTAAACCTAGGGCTAGATCTGTGGATAATGTTATCAAACTCTAGCATATAGATGAGAAAGGAAGGGGTCAAAAGTAACTGAGAAAGAAAAATAAGCAATGAAAGTAATAGAGATATAAATAATGAAAATGAGTAAACGTGTTAGAAGAAGAAAAGGACAAATATATTAAAATAATTGTTTTTTAACCATTCTGGAGGGGAAGAAGGAAGTAGAGAGAGAGGAGCAATGAAACCAAAAGAATGTGTTTCAATATGGACTGGCATCATTTCAACTTGTTTGCTTTTTTCTCTTAGCATGAGTTTTAGCGTGTAAGCTTATATGTTATCATTATCAATGTATTATACAGGTAATTCTGACAATGCATTAGGCAGGGTATTGTTTTCATCATCCTGATAACTAAAATGTATCCTATTAACAATATTCCATGTAACAATAATAATAAAAACTAGGAGCAGGAGTAGGCCATTGGGCCCTTCGAGCCTGCTCCGCCATTCAATATGACCATGACTGATCCTCTATCTCAATGCCATATTCCCGCTTTCTCTCCATGCCCCTAATATCCTGAAAATGATCAATTTCTTTCTTGAATATAATCAGTGTCCTGGCCTCCACAGCCTTCTGTGATAGAGAATTCCACAGATTGACCACCTGAGTGAAGAAATGTTTCCTCATCTAGTCCTAAACGGCCTGCCCCATATCCTGAGACTGTGGCCCTTGGTTCTAGACTCCCAACCAGGAGAAACATCCCCCCCTGCATCTAGTCTGTCTAGCCCTGTTAGAATTTTATAAGTTTCAATCAGATCCCCTCTCATTCTTCTAAGCTCTAGCGAATACAGGCCCAGTCAAACCAATCTCTCCTCATACGACAGTCCTGCCATCCCCGGTATCATCCTCGTGAACCTTCTCTGCACTCCCTCTATGGCAAGTATATCCTTTCTTAGGTAGGGAGACCAAAACTGCATGCAATACTCCAGGTGTGGTTTCACCAAGGCCCTGTATAACTGCAGTAAGACATCCCTACTTCTGAACTCAAATCCTCTTGCAATGAAGGCCAACATATTTGCCTTCCTAATTGCTTGCTGCACCTGCCCGTTTACTTTCAAGATGACCACCAATACATACAATATTTCCAGGGCTACTTCCTTTAGTACTGTGGGATGTAGATTATCAGGCCCTGGGGATTTTTAAGCCTTTAACCCCATTAATTTCTCTAGCAATATTTTTTTACTAATACTGATTTTCTTAAATTCCTCCCTCTCATTAGACCCTTGGTTCCCTAACATTTCTGGGAAATTATTTGTGTTTTCTTTTGTGAAGACAGAACCAAAATATTTCTTCAATTCTTCTGCCATTTCTTTGTTCCCCATTATAATTCCCCTGTTTCTGACTGTAAGGGACCTACATTTGTCTTTGCTAATCTTTTTCTCTTCGCATATTTACAGAAGCTTTTACATTCAGTTTTTATGCTCCCTGCAAGTTTACTCTCATACTCCATTTTCTCCTTCTTGATCAATCTTTTTGTCCACTTTTGCTGAATTCTAAACTGCTGCCAATCCTCAGGCTTGATGCTTTTTCTGGCAATTTTATATGTCTCCTCTTTGGATCTAATACTATCCCTAATTTATTTTGTAATTCATGGTTGAGCCACCTTTCTGGTTTTATTTTTGTGCCAGGAATGAATAATTTTGTAATTCATGCATATGCTCCTTAAATATTAGCCATTGCTTATCCACCATCAACCCTTTTAGTAAGGTTCCCCAATCCATCATTGCCAGCTCGCGCCTTATAGCCCCGTAATTCCCTTTATTCAGGTTCAGGGCCCTAGTTTCAGATTCAACTTCTTTACTCTCCATCTTAATGAACAATTCTATCATTTTATGGTCGCTCTTCCCCAAGGGACCCCGCACAACAAGATTGTTAATTAATCCTTTCTCATTGCATACTACCCAGTCTAGGATAGCCTGTTCTCTAGTTGATTCCTCAATGTATTGGTCTAAAAAACCATCACGTACACATTCCAGGAAATCCTCCTCCACAGTATTATTTCTAGTCTGGTTTGTCCAATCTATATGTAGATTAAAGTTACCCATGATTACAGTTGTACCCTTGTTGCATGTGTCTCTAATTTCCTGTTTAATGCCTTCCCTTACATCTCTGTTACTGTTTCAGGGCCTATAGACAATGCTCACCAATGTTTTCTGCCCCTTCGTGTTTATTATAATTTTCTGAGCCAAAATCCTTCCTCACTATTGCATTGATTTCCTCCTTTGCTAACAGTGCAACCCCACCTCCTTTCCCTATTTGTCTGTCCTTTGTCATGAAGCTACTAATGCATATAATATTTTGGAAAATATATATATATAAAAAAATAGAGGTTTAGTCTGTGGGTATGTCTTAATTGGAATAAAGCAAACTAGTCTGGGTGCTTTGATGTGTACTAGTTTTGATATGTAAGAGAGATAGCGTGCATTTGCATTTTTGAATAGAGCATTCAATAGGGCATTCAATAGGACATTCAAGAAGTGGAGTGAAAACTACCACCTAGCTAGCAGATGTTTATATTACTAATAAAACTGGTACTATGAAAGGGGTTTTATTGTTAAAAGGTGCAGTTCAAAGAAGCTGGTGATACAATGAGAGTTTACATTCAATGAGCAGTGCTAGATATAAATTCAGCAGTTTTGTGTGTGCAGGGCAGTGGCAATGTGAGATCAAAAGCAGCTGTAAGCCTCCAACTGTCTCCACAGGAACCAAAGTGAAAAGAACCTCTTTTTGAATTCATAAGGTGAAAGTGCTTTGCCTGGTGTCTGGTTAAAAATCTATGGGTTGCTGTTGCCTTAATGGAGATTAGTTTTGGAATTTGTTAAAAGTTATGATAGTAGCCATGTATATATATATAAATTAACCTGTGTAAATTAATAAACTGTTTCATTTAGTTTAATGTAAAACCTCGAGAACTGATGGTCTGATTCTTGAATTTAGAGTCGCATCTCAAACATAACACTTAAATTATAGGTTATGACAGTTGTTTAAAGTTTCCCTCTGGGATTTTTAAATGACTCCGCTTTACCAACTGCACAGTCATGACACCTTCCTAAATATTGAATACTCCTGGATGTTCAGTTCCCGTCCTTGGTCATCCTGCAGTAATTGCAACTATATCATAACCATTTATATCTATTTGCCCTTAGTTCATCTACCTTATTGCGAATGCTCCGCGCATTAAGATATAATGCCTTTAGACTTGTCTTTTTAACCTTGTTAGTCATCTTAGCTTTATTTTGTTTCTCGCCCTAGTTTTTTCTGCCTTCCACTTTTGCTTCTTACTTTTCTGTCTTTCTATCCTTGTTTCCCCCTCCTCTGTCTCCCTGCTCAGGTTCCCATTCCCCCATGTACCATCAAACCATACATTGTCCTGTCTATGGCAACGTGCCCACCCAATACCAGCATAACTTTAGCAACAGCCCTACCTTTGACGTAATTATTATTTGCAAGTTCATTTTTTTTCTGCAGTTCCATGCCGAATATACCAAATTGAGATTCGTTTTTCTGCCTGATGACAATTTTACCACCAATTTACTGGCTTGAACAAATGGTTGGTTAGGCTTAAATGGCAGTAGCTAATGATTATGCTGGTTTATATTTTCCTATAGCTGTAATAAAGCAGGATGTGGCAGAAAGTCCATAGCTTTCCAGCACCCGCACACTATAACTCCGACAGGCGTGTGTGGAAGAAACACTAGGAAATGGGCCAGGAGCTCTGAATGGCTACATCTGAGCATGGTAAGTAAACTAGCAAAGAAACTCATCTCCTCCATCTACAGCATAACAGGTCAGATCTCACTGCAAAATCATAGTTAACTACACATGAATAATTAATGTTCAAATCACCCAGCATGTTCAAAAGATTAAGAGATACACAACGTGAGTTGTGAACTTCTAGAACTTGCTGCTCAACTCATATTACTTTGCACAAATTCATTCTCAGCCCACCTATTATTTTGAAGAACTTGCTAAATTTGCACATAATTACTCACTAAACTCAACGCAGAAAGCTAGGGTTGGATTTATCAGCCTAAATTCCTTTTTAATGACTTGATAATTGTTAATCCAATGCCAATAGTACTGTCTGGACCAAAAAGAGAACAATTTAAATGATTCAATCTTGAGGAAGGTCAATTTCCTTATTGCTGCATGTAGTAACTTGTTAGACATTTAAAAAACGACAATTTTAATTTTTCTTACTTCCTTTTCTGTCTCATTCTTTTTTCTCCCTCTTCCTCTCTCAATCCAATCCTTTTTTCCTTCAGTTAAATCTGTAACTGACTTAATTCAAATTCATCAATTTTTTCAATAATTTTTCCCATTGTTGGAAGTAAATAATTGTGTATTTTACCAGATTGCACATTATCATGGTTATACAGATGCATACTGTCCTCTTGAAAAGCTCAGAAATCTCAAAATAAGTGGTACAAGGCTGGAATATGACTTCTGCAGCTGACTTGTCCCCTAATTTACTATGCCTAGCTATGAATTATTTCACAATGAAGTTTCGCTGTATAATTTGGTGATTTTCGAGACTGTTACTGGAATGGCACTCTGTAAGAATTTATGGACAGTGCTTTACAAGCTGCTTTTACTGTACCAGACAATTTCGTGGAATAAAAAAATGTAATTTAATTGTACCAGACATTTGCGGCTTGAATTAGATGCTTCAGCTTCTGGAATGATTTTCAAGATTTTTGTACAGTTATCTTAAAATCAACTCAGGGAGTCAATCCCCCTGTGTGTTACTTTAGTTTCTCTATTTCAAATTCTTCTATGCAATAATTTAACAGTCCCTGTTGCATTTTTAACATTTTACTCCAGATATTTTTCTTAGGAGTTCTACATCCTGGGCAATTTCCATTAGTGAGCCTATGTTCGAAATGATCTGGAGTGTGTCTTCATCTGTCAATGTCTATGGGATTTAAAGGGAGCTCAGGAACAAATGGAAAACTTTCCCTTACGCATTTCAATGCATTAGTCATATCACATGCCTTCCTCAACTTCAGAGGGCAGTATAATAGACACATCAGCAGACAATGAATTATAAAAGGGGTGTGTAGAGATATATTGTAGGTTTACCTTGGTTACGTACTCCTATTACCTCCAGGATTCCCCATGGATCCATTCTTCTTCCTAATCTATATACTATCCTTGCCTACATTATGCAAAGACATGGGCAGAATTTTCTGTACCTGCTGGCGTTGGGCGTGTTCAGCGGCATGAGCGTACAATGTAGCGAGAAGGCCAGAAATCAGTTTCACCATGTTGTGAAACCAGTTTGTGATTGACTGTTCAGCCCGTCGATGGCGGGCTGCATTCCCCGCCATTGGATGTCAGGAACCTCATTGTAATACATCCCCCCCCTCAACTAGATCATCCACCCACATTGGCGTGATTGCACGTTGATGTGTTTCACAGCAGCTTATATAAGGCACGCACTTGGCAGGTTGCACTTTGAGGGGAACTCGGAGGTGAGTGTCCAGTGACATTGTTGTGCAGCGCTTACCTGGGTTGCCTGTTTGACTTCAAGATTGAGGTACGTTGGGGGAGGGGGTGCGGTGGCAAGAGAGGCTCTGTGGTTGAGGCAACTTGGGGGCGGAGGCAAGGGCTGCCCTGCAGTTGACACACGTTGGGGGTTGGGGGAGTGGGGGGGGCAGTGGGTGGGTGGCAAAGGATGCCCTGCAGTTGAAGGTAGTTCATAAGCACATGTGGGGTTTGGGGGAAAGGAAGCGGCCACACATTAGGAAAACCTTGTATAAAGTGACCATTCCTCTGCAGCTGAGACAGTTCAGGCGCAGCCACGTTGACATGTTTGGAATCGCATCTCTAGCTTATCTGCCCACTCAAGCAACGCAGAGGCATGAAAGTGCCACCAAGTGTTCCAGAGCTTTTCACCCCTCGGGCACAGACTGCAAAGTCATGGGCGTTTTACTGGACTGCAGAACAGCTGGAAGACTGGGAACGTTGTACAATCTCCTTGCTAAAGCTGGCCATGGAGCAGCCACTGATGGAGGTGCTCACTGTCCTTTGCAATGTCATCATTTAGGTTTGGACCAGTCTCCCCCATGGTTCAAGCTAACAGTGCAGCCTTGCCGTGTGAGTTAGGAGAATGCCTGTGCCTGAGCTGAGAGCACAGCCTGCAGTCCAGTGTCATAGAGTCATAGAGGTCTACAGCACAGAAAAAGGCCTTTCGGCCCATCGCGTCTACGCCAGTCAAACAAGTATCTAAATATTCTAATCCCATTTCCCAGCACTGGCCCATAGCCTTGTATGCCATGTCATCGCAAGTGCACATCCAAATACTTCTTAAATGTTATGAGGGTTTCTGCCTCTACCACCCTTTCAGGCAGTGAGTTCCAGATTCCCACCAGCCTCTGGGTGAAAAAATTCTTCCTCACATCCCCTCGAAACCTCCTACCCCTTACATTAAATCTATGCCCTCTGGTTATTGACCCCTCCAACAAGGGGAAAAGTTCCTTCCTGCCTACCCTACCTATGCCCCTCATAATTTTATACACCTCAATCATGTCCCCCTTCAATCTCCTCTGCTCCAGAGAAAATAACCCCAGTCTATCCAATCTCTCCTCATAACTAAAACTCTCCAGCCCAGGCAACATCCTGGGCAGTCCTCTGCACTCTCTCTAGTGCAAGTGGGCAAGGCTGCCGCCAATTGGTCAGGTGGAGTGGGGCAGAGGTGGGTGGGGTTTCGGGCAGCCATGCAGCGCACTAAACTCTGGCCGTCCCAGTGGTGGTCAGCACTCTCAGGGATGCATTAAGGGGCCTTCAGACTTAACCAAGAGAGGTTCTTAGCACACCCATGCTAACCCATCTGTCTCTCTCTTTCATCTTACAGGAGGAGTACATCAGGAGCATGGAGCCTAGTGAACTAGGTGTATGCCTTTTGGTGTACAGAGATTGGAGATGATGGAGAAGAGAATGATGGAGATTCCCTACTGCACAGAGGGAGGAGCAGCACCATCAGGAGGATGGGGCAGCTGGGACTCCCACACACAATGCGGAAGAGCCACAGTGAGCTGTCGTTGGTTGGCGTCGAGCTAGACCTAGGGTCTATAGGCGCTGCCTATCGTTACTGCAGATGACCGAGAAACAGTGTTGCTGAGATTGACATTGTGCATGTCTAGGGAACTTGTAAATCACCTCTGCCAGCTGGTGCAGGATTTGTGCCATGGGGCCATGGAGGGCATCCACTGCCAGTGGCCATGAAAGTGACTGTGGCCCTCAATTTTTGTGTCAGAGGCTCCTTTCAGGGCTCCACAGGTGACCACTGTGGGATATCACAAGCCTCCACCCACATATGCATCCATGAGGTCACAGATGCCATCTTTGTGAGGGCACACAGCTTGTACGTTTTGCCTAGGATCAAGAGAGCCAGGATGCAAGAGTGATTGGATTTGCCCAGATCTCGGGTTTACCACAGGTGCAGGATGTGATCCACTGCATTCACATGGCACTCAGGTCTCCGTTACAACAAGCGGTCAACTATGTCAACTGCAAGGGCTTCCATTCACTGAATGTGCAGCTGGTGTGCGACCACCACAAACGCACCCTGCAGGTCTGCGCACGGTTTCCAGGGAGTGTTCATGGCTCCTACAGTCTCAGTTGGTCATAGATACCTGATGTCTTCCAGGGTCCTTCAGGCTGCAGGGTTGGCTCCCAGGGGACAAGGGCTACCTGCAGAGGACGTGGCTGATGACACCCATGTGGTGGCCTCAGACTGCAGCAGAGAGAAGGTATAAGGAGGCTCATGCTGCACTTTGAAACTTGGTGGAGCAAACCATCAGGATACTGAAAACTGGGTTCCAGTGCCTGGGTTGGTCTGGTGGTGCCCTGCAATATAGTCCACAGAGAGTTTCATGCATCATCATCACCCGCTGTGCCCATTACAACCTGGCGCTGCAACGGTGGGTGGAGATTGCTGAGGAGGAGATGCAGGAGCTGGAGGACTTCAATGAGGAGGACATTGATGGTGATGAGAGTAAGGAGGCCCACAAAGATGATGCTGAGACCCTCGCACTGGCCAGATGAGGCAGGCAGGCTTGGGAGGCCATCATAGCTGCTAGATTTGTGGAGGATGATGACAACATGGAGTGAGGAGACACCATAGATCCTCACATTGCTTCTGTGAATGTTTGACTCCTGTCTGGCTTATGGCAGTGCACAAACCCTCTGTGATAAGGCTCCTGTAATGGAGATGCAGTGGAGACACTCATAGCCACTTGATTGCAGGAGGATGATGACGACATGCAGTGAGGACACTCCATAGATCTTCACACAGCCTCTGAGAATGTCTGACTCCTGTCTGGCTGAGGGCAGCTCGCTTGCGCTCTGTGATCAGGGTCATATCATGGAGACGCAGCCATAAAACTTTAAAAGCATCTGATCCTTTGTCCACCTTCAGCACCTGACCCCTTCAGGAGCACAGCATCACTGGTCATAGATGCTGAAGAGATGGGGCCCAGACCCACCTTAACAGTGCTGAGAGTACACGGAGAGAATGACGGAACTCTGTGACACATGCCCACGACATTCTGGCAGCAATGACAAGCACCATCGAGGTGCAGGCATCATTAATATGTCCAGGGAGTGTGAGGCTGGACAATCATTTGGCCTGAAGGCTGCACAGAGCACAGGGAAGAGGCCCTGGACTGAGACACCTGGCTTTACCTTGTGCAGAAAGGTTTCACATCTGAATGGCATGAATACTGCTCATCAGAACAAGGAGACACAGGCAGGGAGACAATAAGATAAAAGCAAAACACTGCGGATGCTGGAAATTTGAAACAAAAACAAAAATTGCTAGAAAAACTCGGCAAGTCTGACAGCATCTGTGGAGAGAAAGACATAGTTAATGTTTCCGGTCCGTGTGACTCTTCTTCAGAACTGGGAGACAATGTTGGGAGTTTATTGACAATCGAGAACAGTATGTACAAGTGATTAACAGTTGTGCCCAGGCTGTGCAACTGCATCTTCTTAACTTTCCTATCCCTGCCCCTCTGTCTTGGTGCTCCCTGGCCATCCACAGCTGAGCTGCAGGCAGCCTGCTGCTTGCTACACCCTGTCGGTGATGACCTTGCTGGGGGTCCTCTGGAGGGCCAAGACTTGGAAGGCTCCGGCCTGCTTTTGTGGTCCTGCTGTGTGGTCGTGGCACCCTCCTTGGCCTGTGGAGCTGGAGCTGCTGAGGTCACAGGAACAGCGGATTCCAATGGGCCGGACACTCCCAGAGTCACCTGGATGGATGGGCCCATGGGGGGCGGGTACACCTGCTGATCCTCCTCCCTATGGGTGTTCAAGGGCCCCTGGCTGACTCTATGAGGACAAGGGGTAGCTGGAGTGAGATCAGGCTGTCCCACACTCCTCTCGTGTATACAATGTTGGAAGCCAAATCTGGCATTGACGATGGAGTTCAGTCCACGCAGCAGTGCAGATGCGATGTCCTGGACCAAGGTCTCCATGGTGGCCTCCACCCTACCAGTGTTGAGGTTGATGTGTTGACATGCCAGCACTATCGCCTCAGGCTGGACACACTCCTCCGTCGTTCCTTGCAATCTGAAGAGTGCAGTGGACATCCCTTCTTGATGTTCCCGAGCTTGCCTTTGCAGCTCCAGCAACTGAGGTATGACCAAGTCCAGAGGCTCCTCATCTGACTAGGACTCAGTAAATCCTGGCCTCCAGCAGTCTTCCCAGTGCCTGACACCTGGGAAGTCCCTGCCTCCGCCTGCTGTGGATCAGAAAGTGCGATGTCCTTACCAGATTGTGATCCCGAGGCTACTCTAAAGCTAGGTCCTACTGAGGTGTGTGTCTCTGCGCTGGTGGAGGGTGTGGGTGAGCTGTGACAGTGCTTCAGGGAGGGTTTCAGCGATTCATCTTCTGAACTTCCTTCTGGGCTTGATTAGAGGCCCTGGGTCGTGGGCTCCATCGGCTGTTTCCCAGATGTGCCTGTGAAAGCAAGGGGAGATAATTAGTGCATGGCAGTGGCCTGTAAAACAGGACACATCACTCACAGCATGGTTGTCTGATGGATATTTCACTGCTGGATCCTCACTTGGTAGAGCAGCGCCGACCTCACCGTCGGCACAGGACCGGTCCCAGTCATCGCCGGCCAGCTGGATGGCTCTGTTTTCGATCTCCGTAGGGACCTTGGTTTCAGTCCTTCCTCCACAATTCTGTGATCTCTCCCTCCTGTTGTGTGCCAGCTTGTCCTGCATGAATAGAGATGGAGAGATGCTTGCCAGGCCAGATGATATGTATGCCTGGCCTGTGTGGGTGGTGAGTGGTCCCATGGACAGGATGAGGACAATGAAGGTGTGTGTGTTAGAGAGTGAATGGTAAAAGAAGGGAAAATCCCAAGATATTCTATAAGTATATCAATGGGAAGAGGATAACCAGGAAAGAGTAGCGCCCATTAGGGACCAAGGGAGCAATCTATGGGTGGAGCCAGAGGACATCAGTAGAGTGTTGAATGAATACTTCACATCCGTCTTCACCCAAGAGAATGAGGATGAAGTTATGGAACTCGGGGTGAGAGACTGCGAGGTTCTTGAGCAAATTGACATAGGGAGTGATAGGGTATTGGAGGTGTTGACAAGCTTAAAAGTGGACAAATCTCCAGGTCCAGATGATTTGTGTCCCAGACTGTTGAGGGAGGCAAGGGAAGAGATCGCAGGGGCTCTGACCCAAATTTTTAATTCCTCTCTTGCCACAGGGGAGGTGCCAGAGGATTGGAGAACAGCTAATGTGGTTCGCTATTTAAGAAGGGTTGTAGAGATAAGCCAGGGAACTACAGGCCAGTGAGTCTCACGTCATTGGGAAGGAAACTATTGAAGAAAATTCTGAAGGAGGGAATCAATCTCCACTTGAAGAGGCAAGGTTTGATCAGGGATAGTCAGCATGGCTTTGTCAGAGGGAGGTCATGCCTAACAAATTTGATTGAATTTTTTGAGGAGGTGACCAGGTGTGTAGATGAGGGTAGTGCAGTTGATGTAATTTATATGGATTTTAGTAAAGCCTTTGACAAAGTCCCACATGGGAGACTTATAAAGAAGGCAAATGCACATGGGATACAGGGTAATTTGATAAAGTGGATTCAAAACTGGCTTAGTTGTAGGAGACAGAGGGCGATGACAGAAGGATGCTTTAGTGACTGGAAGCCCGTGTCCTGTGGCTTATCACAGGGATCTGTGCTGGGTCCCCTATTATTGGTCATTTATATAAATGACATAGATGACTATGTGGGGGTTGGATTAGTAAATTTGTGGGTGACACAAAGACTGGCTGGGTGGTTAACAGTGAGATTGAGTGTCTTGGGCTACAGGAAGATATAGACAGGATGGTCAAATGGGCAGATAAGTGGCAGATGGAATTTAACCCTGATAAGTGTGAGGTGATACACTTTGGAAGGAGTAATTTGACAAGGAAGTATTCAATGAACGGCATGACACTAGGAAGTTCTGAGGAACAAAGGGACCTTGGTGTGTGTGTCCATAGATCTATGAAGGCGGAGGCGCATGTTAGTGGGGTGGTGAAAAAGGCATTTGGGAGACTTGCCTTTATCAATTGAGGCATAGATTACAAAAGTAGGGAGATCATCTTGGAGTTATAGAACCTTGGTGAGGCCACAGCTGGAGTACTGTGTGCAGTTCTGGTCGCCACATTATAGGAAAGATGTGATTGCACTGGAGAGGGTGCAGAGGAGATTCACCATGATGTTGCCTGGGATGAAACATTTAAGTTATAAAGAGAGGTTGGATAGACTTGGGTTGTTTTTGTTGGAGCAGAGAAGACTGAGGGGTGACCTGATCGAGGTGTACAAGATTATGAGGGGCATGAACAGGGTAGATCGGGAGTAGCTGTTCCCCTTAGTTGAGGGGTCAGTCACGAGGGGACACAAGTTCAAGGTGAGGGGCAGGAGGTTTGGGCGGATGTGAGGAAAAACATTTTTACCCAGAGGGTGGTGACGGTCTGGAATGCGCTGGGAGGGTGATGGAGGCAGGTTGCCTCACATCCTTTAAAAAGTACCTGGATGAGCACTTGGCACATCATAACATTCAAGGCTATGGGCCAAGTGCTGGTAAATGGGATTAGGTAGGTAGGTCAGGTGTTTCTCAAGTGTCGGTGCAGACTCGATGGGCTGAAAGGCCTCTTCTGCACTGTGTGATTCTGCGATTCTGTGATGTCCCTTGAACCGGCAGTGAGTGAGGGCCCTGTGGGTGTGTGATGGGTTTGTGAGTGTGTGAGTTGAGGGTGATGAGAGAGTGACTTACCCTGGCGGAACGGAGGAGATCAGTCATCCTCTTGCGACACTGGGTGGCTGTCCTCTTTTGCAGGGCATTGGTGCTGACCATGTGCCACCACCTCTCAAGCCAGATTGGTGATGCCGCTGCCCCTGCTGCGGCCAGAGTGGGGGTACAGGGCATCACGGCGGGCCTCCATGGTGTCCATCACTAAACCAGGGGGCTGCTGTCCTTTTGCCTTTTGGGGCCATCCTACCTCTGTGCTGCAGTCCTGGGCTGGAAGCACTGAGAGGTGTGCATGCGGCTGCACTTTAAATGTGGCGCCTGGCGTGAGGAAGCGGCGAGGTGATGGCGTGATGGGCGAATGAAAGCCTGCCCACTATGGAAACTGCATGTTTCCTGGGAATGCATAATTAATGTGATGGGTTTGGAACGATACGGCATGAGAAGCTGCCATTGTGGCCAACCGGTAAAATGCCATTTTCCCTGCCCAGCACCGCACTTAGTGCAAATCTGGGATGATTCCACCCATGGGTTTTTTACTGGATCTAGGTCAACAGGCTGGGAGTCAGCTGAGCTGGTAAAATATCAGGGAGCGTTGCAGGGCTGCACCCCAATGCATTCACGCCACTGCATGGAGGGGCCTCCCACTGGCTTCACAGGGGAACTCTTCAAAGCCTAAGGCTCAGTGCCAAGGTGGGGGCAGCCAGCGGTCAAGGCTCCCCCCTCATCCCTGCGCCACTGATGAGGATTCCCCTGTGATCACTGGGGTCTGCCTTCATGGTCCTGGCAAAAAAAAATTACAACCCCCTGTGAGGGCAGCCTCAGAATGAAGGCGCCCTCGTATTTCTCTTGCTACCTCAGCAGTAGCCATCTGTTTCAGTGGCTGAAGAGCTGCCAACCATCTGATTGGGCCTGCTGTCGAGTGTACCATGGGCTTCTTTACTGGATAAGACATAAGGCATCAATCGCTGCTGAGGGATAGGGTAAATACGTTGTGAGTTCATTTTATTAAGCCTAGACACGTGGGAACAGTTATGCATCGATGTAAAGCTTGAAGACATCAGAACTGTGTGTGTGTGCTCTACTCAAAGCAAAAGTGAAACTAAAACTGGACCACATGACACAGTTCCTTTCTTGTGATGTCATGCTGCTATCCCTTATGGCGTATTATAACATCCCCCCCTTTTAAAAAAATTATACTTTCCCCCTTCCAAAGAAGTATAATCATTTATACTACATGTTTATGTTTAGCTATCATTACATTAGTGCATAGAACTGATGAATCCATGATTCTCTAAAGTGTAAAGGAATCTGCTAGTATGCTCAGACCTTGTGATGGTAACTTTGTCTGGAGGTTTCTTTAATTGCTCACAGTGATCTGTGGGATTGTCATTTTTGGATGTTGCTCCTGGTTGCATTTGGGATCTTGTCCAAGACTATATGGTGGTTGAGGAGCTGGAATGGATCTGATTGGTCCTCATATATGCCTCACCATTGCGCATTTGTGTATAATGACTTCATAGGACCTTGGTTCCGGACAAATCCTTGTCACTTGTCACTTCGACTGGTTGCCATTTGGATGCAAACTTATTGTCCCAACTGTAAACTTGACAATCCTGTACCTGTATTTTTATTGTGCATGTTGGTCACCTTCTCTTGTAATTTTAAAGCTTGTTGTCTAGTTTCTGAGAGAGTAGAATGGGAAAGAGTTGGTAAATTGGTACACACTGGTCAGCCAATCATGCCAGTGATGTGTGTCTGTCTAGTTAACGTCCATTAGAGACATTGTAAGGTAGGGAGTTCCTGGATTTTGATCAATAACTATGAAGGAAAAGTGCTATATTCCTGGATGACATTAGAATTCCTTCCTTTGAAAGTTAAGGGGAGGCTACTTTAGAATGCTGGTTGTATTTCATTCATCCATTTCAGGAAAGCATTTTGACACAGTGCTTCAATGCATGGCTGTAGAGGAAAGGGCAAATATGTGAACAGGCTGAGAAGGATTAACAGGACAATCTTAAGGTTTAATCTTACCTTGCTCGATTCCCATTATGCCCTTTGCACCTCATCAATCAGGCCACATCTTTATATGCGCTTAAGGAATTCATAACTTGGAGACTTCCTCTAGTTCCTCGCTGAGCTCTCCTGTTATGACATTGGCCTGGGAGCATTAAAACTAGTTCAAAGGCCCAGATTCTCGCCACAGAGGAGAACATGGCGTGTTTTGCAAGTGTGAGAGTGGAGTCAGGCTAGGGTTCGTGCGTATGCAGTTTATGGAGGCAGCTGGCCACTTAAATCACTAACTGCCTCCACTGAAGTGGGATTTTGGTAGGCCAGGAGTGTGAAACCCAAAGTTTAGAACAGGTAAAAGAAAGCCTGAGCTTTCTTATCCTGCAGCCCACCATGGCAGTATGAGGAAAATGATAATGGGTGGGACCTGAATTTTTTTGCATGTTTGGTTATTGGGCTTTTTTTGTGTAAGGGGGTGGGGCAGCATTTCTGTTGCATTTTAGGCAGCACCTTACAAACCCACGGCCACTGCCACCTAGAAGGACAAGGACAGCAGATGCATGGGTACACCACCACCTGGAAGTTCCCCTTCAAGCCACTCACCATCCTAACTTGGAAATATATCGCTGTTCCTTCACTGTCGCTGGGTCAAAATCCTGGAACTCCTTCCCTAAAAGCACTGTGGGTGTACCGATACCACATGGACTGCAGGGGTTCAAGAAAGCAGCTCACCACCACCTTCTCAAGGGCAATTAGGGATGGTCAATAAATGCTGACCCAGCCAGCAAAGCCCACATCCCGTTAATGAATAAAAAAAAACCACTTATTAATTTTGACACATGTATCCAGCCCCCGATGTGGAAAGTGTTGGACATGCTTTCTCGGAACTATATAGTCCTTGGTTTGACTTCCAGTCAGTGCTAAGTTTACCAATTACATCAAGGGCAGATTTGGAGTGCAGCAACTAGTCCCAGCTCTCCTGGGCTGGGGAGGGGAAAGATCAACTCACTGTTATCCAGTGTGTGTTGCTGAAAAATACATGTGTTTATTGGGTGTGGGGACAGGATCATGTTCATCTTTGATGCACTTCAAGGTGTATAACCTGCTCATGCTCATTTAGGCCCACAAGTGATGAGTTAGGTTACTACTTGCCAGGCAGGTACAGACAGCCAAGAAATTGCATTCCAGCCAAAGTCAATAGCTTAGATGTTAAGTCCCAACTGGCATCCTGCAGGCAGGGTCTAAGACAGTTGGTTTGTCGTCTGTCTCCCTGCAAAATGAAGCCTTGGAAATTGTAAATTGGGTGTTATTTTCCCGAGTCAGGTGGGAAGTCATAGCTGGGCAACTTGTGAACCTGAAGCATGATCCCCAGAAGTCAGTTAAGTGAATAGGAAGAGGGTTAGAAGGCATCGTTGTCTCAGTCCATGGGTGGGCTGGTGTAGAGTTCCCAACTCTCCTATTTTGGGAAGGACTTGACAGGAATGTGTAATACATTACAGGAACGTGGTTACAAGGAGATCAAAGCTGGATACTAAATATTCAGGGATATGTGACTTTTTGAAAAGACAGGCAGGAAGGAAAGGGTGGTGGGGTAGCTTTGTTAATATGAGATGGAATAAGTACGATAGCAACAAAGGATCTTGGATCGGAAGATGTAGAATCCATATGGGTGGAGGTAAGAAATAACAAGAGGAAAAAGACACTGGTGGGAGTAGTCTATAGACCCCCTAACAGTAGCTATATTGTAGGACAGAGAATAAATCAGGAGATAATGAGGTTATGTTAAAAAGGCAGTACATTAATCATGGGTGACTTTAATCTTCATGTAGATTGGTAAAATTAAATTGGCAGAGGTAGACACGAGCAAGAATTCATAGAGTGTATTCGGGACAGTTTCTTAGAGCAATATGTAGTGGATCCAACCAGGGATCAGGTTATTTTGAATCTGGTAATGTGTGATGGGGCAGGTTTAATAAATGATCTCAGAATAAAGGATCCCCTAGGAAACAGTGACGATAATATGCTAGTATTTAACATTCAGTTTGAGAATGAGAAACTTGAGTTGGAAACAACTGTGCTAAACTTAAATAAGGGTAATTACAATGGAATGAGGGCAGAATTGGCTGGAGTGGACTGGGAAAGGAGTTTAGCAGAAAAGATTATTGATGAACAATGGCAGACATTTAAGAAAATAGTTCATGACTCTCAACAAAGATATAGCCCTGTAAGGAAGAAGGATTCAATGAAGGGGATAAAACAACCATGGTTAACCAAGGAAGTTAAGGACAATATCAAATTGAAAGAAAAAACCTAAAATGTAGCAAAGATTAGTGGTAAGCCAGAGGATTGGGTAAGTTTTAAAAATCAACAAAAGATGACCAAAAATAATAAAGAGGGCAAAATTAAACTTTGAAGGTAAACTAGCAAGTAATATAAAAATGGACAGCAAGAGCTTCTTTAAGTATATAAAAAGAAAGAGAGAGACCAAAGTGAACATAGGTTCCTTAGAGAATGAGGCTGGGGAAATAAATACAATCACTATCATTAGAGAAAAAGTACCAGGGAAACTAATGGGGCTAAAGGCCGATAGGTCCCCTGGACCTGGTGGGCCGCATCTTATGAAATTAAAGGAAGTAGCTACAGAGATAGTGGATGCACTGGCAATAATCTTCCAAGGATCCTTAGATTCTGGAGAAGTCCCAGAGGATTAGAGAACAGCCAATGTAACACCCTTATTCAAAAAGGGAGGGAGACAAAAACAGATAACTATAGGCCAGTTAGCTTAACATCTGTCATTGGGAATATGTTGGAGTCTATTATAAAGAATGTAATAGTAGAGCATTTAGAAATACATAATCTAATCAAGCAGAGTCAGCATGGCTTCATGAAGGTGAAATCATGCCTAACAAATTTATTAGAATTCTTTGAGGAGGTAACAAGCAGGATAGATAAAGGGGAACCAGTAGATGTAATATATTTGGATTTCCAAAAGGCATTCGATAAGGTATCGCACATAAGGCTACTTAATAAGATAAGAGCCCATGGCATTGGGGGTAATGTATTAGCATGGATATAGGATTGGCTAACTAATAGAAGACAGAAAGTTGGGATAGGGGGGGCATTTTCAGGATGGCAACCTGTAACTAGTGGAGTGCCACAGGGATCAGTGCCGGGGCCACAATTATTTACAATATATATTAAGGACTTAGATGGGGGAAGTGAATGTACTATTGCCAAGTTTGTAGATGACACTAAATTAGGTGGGAAGGCAAGTGGTGAGGATGACACAAGGTGTCTACAGAGGGACATAGACAGGTTAAATGATTGGGCAAAAACTTGGAATTTATTGTGGGAAAATTTGAGGTTATGTGCTTTGGTAGGAAGAATAGAGGAGCTGAATATTATTTAAATGGAGAAAGACTGCAGAAGGCTGCAGCACAGAGGGATTTGGGAGTCCTTGCGCATGAATCCCAAAAAGCTAACATACAAGTTCAACAGGCAATAGGGAAGGCAAATGGAATGTTGGCCTTTATTTCAAAGGGAATGGAGTATAAAAATAGGGAAGTCTTGCTATAACTATACAAGGCACTAGTTAGACCACACCCAGAATACTGTGAACAGTTTTGGTCCCCTCATCTAAGGAAAGATATACTGGCATTGGAGGCAGCCCATAGAAGGTTCATTAGGTTGATTCTGGGTATAGAGCGATTTTCTTATGAGGAGAGGTTGAATAGGTTGGGCCTATACTCATAATAATGGTAATCATGGTAATGCTCCACAGGGACTTCTCTCGAATGGATACCATAGCACACATTCCATCATGTATCTCCGCCAGATCCTCCCACACACCCCACTCGACCTCAAGCATCTGTTGCTTAATGGACGACTCCAGAGGCCCTTCATCAGCCATCGACTGAGCATTGTCCTGGTCTCCAGCAGCCCTCTGACTGCCGGCGTCATGGGCACTCTCTGCCTCCGCCTGCCCCTCAAGCAAGTGTGAAGTGCCTCACCAATGTGCACCGAGATACTAGACGGCGATCTTATGCCCACCAAGGTGCTGATAACTGCGCTGATGCCTGCTTGACAGAGAGGGTGTGACACAGGTGTGTGCTCTGCATGGTGGTCCTTAGGGGTCAGGGGTGGGCCTTCAGGGTCCTCATTGCGAGCACCTGTTGGTGAGCTTAAAAGGGAGAAGAGGGACATGTCATTAGTTTAAGTCATGACACTGTCACTGTGCATGCCAGGCACCCTGGTAAGACAACAGATATCTGCATCATCATGCCCTCGTCTTTCCATTATCAATGGGGACTCCAGTTTCGAGGCTCACATCAATATAGAGACTACACTAAAATGGTTGCAATAACTGACATTCTCACCTCAGTGCACTGCACTCTTACCTTCGTCTGGCACTCCAACCTCACTACGACCTGTTGACTGAGCTGCATACTGCCTCTCGAGCTCCGGTGCCTCCTACCATAGTGCGTCAGGATTAGGTGTGGGTGTACCCCGCCAGTCCGTGACCTCTCAATGTTGTTATGGGATGTCTTCTCCTGAAAGGTTAGAGGAGCATTGTTTAGTCCACTCTGTACCTGCAGTGCCATTGCAGCCTGGCCAACCCCAGCTGAGAAACACCTGGCACAGCTCAGGCGAGTTATGGCCCTTGAGCCGCAAGGCACTCAGTCCAAGCAGCCAGGGCTCACCCTTTTGACCAGCTCCGGCGTCATTGACAGTTGCAACTCAAACTTTAACAGCCCTCAGGTCCACAGGGGAGATGGGCAGCTCTTAACTGCTCTGCAAAGTGACCCATGCCAACACGGTACTCACCCTTCCTGATAGCAGCAGGTCATTGAAGCACTTCCAGCACTGCACCCATGTGTGCCTCACCCCGTCATGGCTGCTCACCCTGGATGCCACCTCCTCCCAGGCCTTTATGGTGAGGTGCGGGGGCCTCCTCCTCCTCCCGTCTTTGGGGACAAGGGCTTCTGTCCTGGCTGCCACCTCCTCCAGGAGGGCTGCGAGGCGCTCGCCAGAGAAACGCAGGGCCCACTGCCCCGCCGACCAGTCCTCCCGCCTGCTGTGTCCACCCACACTGGAATCCATTGAGACTTTAGCGTCGTTCTGTGGCAGCCTTCCAGGGGCTGCCTGGGCCGGGTTTGAATCAGCCGCTGGGTCGGCGGGTTGGACCCACCGGACATCATGCCCCTGCCCCCGCCTGCCCCTTCTTGGAGCTTCCCAAGCCGCCTTTCATGATGGGCAGGCCTTAATTGGCCCACCGGCGTGAAATCGCGGTGTGGTGCCGATCGTGAGCAGTGGTTTGCTTTCTGACCGCCCCCACCCACCCCCGCCAAGCCCTTCAGTTAAGGGCTAAAATTCTGCCTAGTTTCTAAACTTCACCTGGCTCGGTGACACATTTCACCCCTCCTTTGAAAACAATCTAGCCTGGTTTATTTAAAAATTAAAATGTCCTTTTACACCTTACATTCTAAACCTCACCCATGTTTACCATGTTTACATCATAGCCTTCAGACTAGCAGCCTTTAATCTAATTAAGTCTCACACACAGACACAGATGCCACTATTTTACAATAAATTCCAATAACATTATGAGAGTCTTTATTATATCGTACTGACATCCCCCTCCTTATTAAAAAATGAACCATCTTAATTTAAAAGGTGGCTTCATTTTTATTAACCCATCTTATACTATCTCCTACACTTATCTATATACTTACGCTATTACATTACCAGGCTTTACATTACCCCAAACCATGCATTAACATAACAATATATAGGCAAATCTTTGACATCAACAGACATCATTTCAGTTCCGTGTCCAGGTTTTAAATGTCCAATTTTCCCTTTAAGCTTCAAACTCTTGATAATGCATCTGCAATCAGATTTTCTCATCCCGTTACATGGGCTGAATTTTGCCCTGGACGGGCGGGCGGGCCCGACCGACTTGGCAGCGGGCGAGCAGCCGATCGCCGCCGCCAAAACGGGCCGCACCGCCATTTTGCGTGGGTGGGCCAATTAAGGCCCCGCCCAGCAGGTTTGCGACTCCCATATGCAACGGGAAAATCCAATTGGCGGTGGGCGTGTTCAGACCGCTGGTTCCAATGGGGAACCAGCAGTCTGTATAAAGAGTGGCCAGGCAGCCTCCTTTAGGCTGTTCACCATGGCCACTCATAGGGAAGGACATGATTTGAGGGCAGAGGATGAGGGGGGCAGGCTGCAGGATAGGCCAACGTGGGGCCACTGTGCCCCTCGGTTCTCAGATGCCTGCCTTGCTGTCCTCCTCCAAGAGGTGTCCAACCATCGGGATGTGTTGTTTCCAGAGGATGGGAGGAGGAGGGCCCCCCACGTCACCAGGCAGATGTGGCAGGAAGTGGCGGAGGCTGTAAGCTCCCATGATGAAGTGCAGAGCACAGGAATCCAGTGCCGCAAGCACTCCAATGATTCATGGCGCTCTGGAAGGGTGAGCACCATGTCAGCCTTGGCCATTTTACCCAGCAGGTAGCCTTAGCCTTTGAGGCCCCCCCCACCACGTCGTTACTGCATTGGGCATTTGTCAAATACTGGGTGGGCAAACAGATAGTGTCCATGCTTACATCAGCTTTAGTGGTTGAGGAGAAGGTGGGTTCTCCCCGCAGCATATGTTGGTGTTTGTCGCATTTGACCAGTCTGGGGGCAACCTGCATGGGAGGCAGCTAGACACATACTCAGAACTCCAGCACATGTCTTATTGATGGTGATGAGATGGTGGAAGGGGAGCCTCAAGGTGTCGTGGCCAAGAGCCATCTGCTGGCCTCAGTGCCGCACCTAGTTGCACCTCCTTGCCATGGGCGCTAAGTCCCGTGTGTTATTGAAAGTGATGGAGGCCAAATGTGTCCAAGGTGGCCTTTGGGGGAGGGGGTTGGGACCAGTCGTACTATCTTCTGGTGACTGATCACCAGTAGTGTGGACAGGAGCCACTGGAGGCCTCAGATGGGCCATTGTGGTTGGAGTGTGGCGTGTGGATGCAGAGTACATGAGCGATCAGCCGCAATAAATGCTCTTCTCTGTTCCACAGGCAAAAACAGAGCACAATAGCCGGGAGCATTTGTGGACTGGTGGTTGGAACACTGTGCTGCAGCACCTCACCACGTATGAGGAGCAGGCCATGGAGCTGGGGAGGAGGCAAGTGGCCAGGTTGGCAGGTGTCAGCGAGGCTGGGGTGCAGCGGCCAGGTATTTGAGGGCCACAGTCCCATCCACTCTGTCTCCCCACCATCCAAAGCACTGATGGTTGCTGCAATCATTAATGCAGCAACACTGCTCGTTCACAGACTGATACAGTCAGACGTGTGGGTCATACACAAAGGACCCTCGGCCCCTTGAGGATATGCGTCTCTAGCACCTTCCAAAGTCGCCTTATCCCATTTGTGATCACTATCCCCATGGCCTAACATGCCATGGCATCGCTGCTGCACATTCAAAGACTTATTGCATCTTAGGAGGGTTTGGACCTCCACCACCCTTTCAGCCAATGCGTCCCACATTACTCTGTCCAAAAGGTCCTCAGCACCTCACCTGTCAACCTCATGGCACTCAACTTACATAAATGCCACCAGGTTAGTCATCCCTGTGCCAAGGGGAAATGTTGCCTTCTGTCCACCCGTTCTACACCCCTCATAACGGTATGAAGGTCAATAATGTGACCTGTCAATCTCCTGTGCTCCACGGCAAATGTTGCAAGTGTTTGTAATGTTTCCTCATAACTGCAACTCTCCAGGCCAGCATGCATCCAGGTCAGGAATCTCTGCACTCTCCCCACTCCAATGCCATCCCTCCCATGAAGCGCAGGTCACAACTGAACGCAGAAGTGTAGCTGTGGCCTCGACAGTGTTTCCTGCACTTGCAACATAACCTCCCTTTTCCTACATTCTATTCCTCATCTAATAAAGGCAAGTCTGGCTTCGACCTTGTTAAATGCCTTATGTTCCTGTTCTGCTACCTTAACGGGTCTGCCCAGCAAGATCCCTGTAATCGTGGTGACTTTCCACGGTCCTACCATTTCTCCTGTATTCCCGTACCTTGCTTATCTTGTCCAAGTGCATAACCTCACACTTATCCATATAACATTCCATATGGCATTCCTTAGGCCATCTGACCAGCCTGTCTGTCTGTGCGTGTAATGTTTGGGCCTCCTCTTGACTATTTACCACCCCACCAATGTTCGTCTCCTTAGGTTCTTGAAGGGTGAGTGACTTATGAGGCTGGGCGGGGGGACAGGGATGAAAGGTGTTACTGACTGAACGCTAACTGATCCACTGTCCTTGTTGTTAATTTCAGCATCACCACCGCATGGCCGCCAGGAGGACGTCCAGAGTCCCCCTTCCACACCTGAGGGCCAAAACTTGCGTCACATCATTTCAGCCAGCCAAGCACCAGTGCAGTGACAAAAACACCTCGATAGGGAATATAACGTCGGCTAGTGTCCCGGGTCACAGTGCAGAGGGCACTTCACAATCGCTGGAGGAGATGGCACGGACAGAGAGTGCCGACGGTGCCAGCAGTCGGAGGACTGCAGGGGACCAAGCATATGCTGAGTCGGGCCGTGAGCTACCAGGCAATCGGATTGACCAGCAGCTCCGTGTGCCCCTGCCATGCCAAGAATGCAGTAGTGTGCAATGTCAGGATTGCAACAGGGAAGCAGGAGAAGGCCCATGAATCCCTGGAAATAGATAAGTCCGGGTCTTGGGCAAGGAGGGTTTGGTCAGGTCAATGGGTGGGGGTGGCGGTGGTGGCGGGTGTGTGTGGGGGTGGTGGGTTTAAAGCAGAAGGTGGATAGGAAGAAAGAGGAGTTCTATTTTAGGAGCGCTGCATCCCCGATCCGCAAAGGGCAACCCTCGAAGATAGAAGCCCCTGCTTCCTTCCCGTCCTTTGAAGGATTTGTTTAAAAGAATTGGGCTGTGCCCATGCCAAATGTTTTATTGCATGAGCAGTGTACTATTGCAGTCAATTAGCTTGGTAATTATCCTAATTGGCCAATGATTATTTATTTAAATATGGTGGGTGGGCTGCTGATTTCAGTGCCCGCCTACCCCCCATATTATGGGTGTGAGCTTGGTGGCGGGCAGGAAGGTAGTGGGGTGGCACCTGCCCTAGTTTATGTGCCACCCCCTGCCGAGAAAGCACCATGCAGGGGTAAAATTCTGTCACTGGTATAGTCATTACAATAGCTGTTTGTTAACATTAACTTAAGGGCTATCATTATGTAATTATTAATTTTTGGCTGCTTTACACAACCTGTTATTATCCCAGAAAAGAGCCCTAAGTTCACAGTTTGATTAACAGCTCAAAGAGGTTATTTCTCCTTAACCGTCTTTGATGTAGGGTTATGAGTATGTCTGTTTGTTGTTATAAGGGATGAGGTACTTGAGGGTATTTAATAGTTTTGAATGGGCCTTCATGAATGGGATTTTTTTTAATATAGTGAAGGTTGTAATGGATATTTAGAATGTTATTTCATCACAACGTGGCTCTTGAGGTTTGCCCATGTTGGATACTGGGTGAGTTGGCATGAAGGGTGTAAGGGAAATTGGCGGTGGGTGGGTTGGCATGAGTTGGAATAAAGTTGGCATTGGGGCTTTAAGAGACCTTGGGGAAGGGAGAGGGCATGGGTTGTCTTGGAGTGAATGAGAAGCCATTGAGGAGCATGAGTCGGCATGGATGGGGCATGGAGAGTTGGGGGGGGTGGGTGCGGGATGAGGGAATGTGAGAGGTGAGGGCTCGAGGGCCTAAAATATGAGTTAAACAACTGGGACAAAATCCCAGATATCTGAGGCAGGCCTTTTAAACAGCCCACCTCAGCACTCAGCAGGCCCTGTGGTGGCCTCTGGTCTGCATCCTTGGGCATGGGGCCCAACACCATTCCACACATGCCACCCCAGAGCGAAGGTCCTGCCATTCGGGGGAGTTTCTCCTGAGACTGATGCAGCAAGCCATGAAATTCCCCAACTCAGGCTCCCCGTCCAGCCTGAGCGTTTCTAATTGCAGGCAACATTGTAGAAATATCACAGAAGTATTTTTTATTTAACCATTACCTACCCTTAAATCTTTCTATTTCTTTGTGTTCTTTGATTTATAAATTATGCAATTCATCCGTTATAAAACAAAAAGCCAAATGTTTTATTCAAGGCACAATAATACAAGGACACGCAACCAAGGTAAATGCAAAAACACTTGGGGCTGCATCTTCCGGTTGGCGAGCGGGGGTGGGGCCCACTTGCTGACGCGTAAAGTGACGCGGGGTGAAGTCGGGTGTGCACCCCAACGTCACCCCGCGTCATTTAGATTTTCAGTTTGGCGAACTGTCAAAGGCCCATTAAAGCCATTAAAAAAATAATTAAAGTGATTAATGGACCTGCCCGTCCAACCTTAAGGCTGGCGGGCAGGCCGGGAGCCCAGGCAGGCCTCTGAAAAAACATGAAACCTCGTCCACGGGCGGGATGAGGTTTCATGAGGTTATTAAAATTTGTATGAAATGTCTAAATAAAAGAAATTGACATGTCTCGCCTCATGTGACCGTAATTTTTTTTCTCATCTTTATTTAATGTTTCAAACCTGAGCCGA
The DNA here is from genome assembly GCF_964194155.1 of Cetorhinus maximus. Lineage (NCBI taxonomy): Eukaryota > Metazoa > Chordata > Chondrichthyes > Lamniformes > Cetorhinidae > Cetorhinus > Cetorhinus maximus. Next base: position 11,577,338 of record NC_135883.1, on the reverse strand, counting down.
TCTCCCTGAGGCAGCACTTAGCCTCAGGGAGGTGAGTGCGCTCTTTCGTGCGCATGCGTGAAAGAGCGCACTCCCGGCTCAGGGAATCCCACCCCCCCACCCCCCTGCCTGCACAGGGAGCGCATAGCGCTTCCTGGCGGACGTCATGCTGGGCAGTCCTTAATTGGCCTGCCCACGTAAAATGGTGGCGTGCGCCCAACTGGGGGCACCGATCAGGAACCCGCCTGCTCACGCCCACTGCCGCACAGCACCCGCGACGGTGGGGGGGGGGTGGGATCCTGCCCTTGCAGTGGGCAGATGTCACGTGACTGAATGTCATGTGATTAAGTGTCACATCAGTGGTGTCAGGTGATCAAATGTCGCATAATCAAATATCACATGATTGAATCCCAACAAGGACACCGAAACATGCTTAAAATAACTTCCTTTGCGGGACCTTGAATCCACTTGCTACCAGATTGGCTTGATGGGAAGTCACAAAGACCTACCCTATGCAGGTCACCATAAAAGTTGCAGTTCGGTTCCGATGATGTAGACCCCTGTTGTTCTCTGGCAGGAATCCCACTTCTCCTAAACACAAAAGTTTAAAAATGACAACCTAAGGGATTGGAGGAGGTAAACTGCTGCACTGATTTTTAACTCACCTGGTTTAAGCTGAGCGATCAGGTCAAAATTGACTATAATGGTTGAACCAAAAAGGGAGTGTACAAAAAAATTACTACTCTATAAATTCAAGCCACTTTGACAGTAATATGCAAATAGAGCTCATTAAAATGCTAGCATTATTCTTGAGGGGTTTTGAATCAGACACTTTTCCTTCCTTTGTGAGATATAAGACTGGCTACACAATATCCAGCTGAACATACACAAAGGAAAGAAAAAAAGACAAAGCTGTAGGCATCAAATACACCTTAAAATTCAGATGTTTGGCTAACCTAACCTATCACAACCTCAGCCACCACAATCCTTTCCTTCTCTGAGTAGTTACTCAACAGTAGGTGGATATAAGTCAGATTCACAGCTTGTTGATTTTTGCATGATAGTCACTGTTATTTTAAGCTTCATTTGTGGTTACATTGGATGTTTTAGACACTGGTTATAAAAGCCAGACAATGTTGAAAACTCCCTGATACTGTTTCATGGGACAAAGCTTGGAAGCAGCACAGAAAAAAAAAGGGTCAGATCAAACTGAAGGAAGGATTATTTCTGTGCCTGACTTTTCCATTGAACTGTCCAAGATTCAAAGAGGTTTGACCTAGTAAAACAAAATCTGTGGGAGTTGAAATGGCACTACGCTTTAATGTATCCCGCTAAATAAAATATTTTTCAAGAATGATGGTTCACATATTGTGTACCACCCCATTGAGATGGAGGAGTTCTCAACCCGAAGCCCTGCAAGGGAGCGTACCCAGAATATGCAGCTGGCCTCGGTCACTGCGTAGGAGGGCAAACGACCACAGGAGGCACTCCGGAGGAGTCCTGACCTGTTATAAAAATATGCTCCTTAAAGGTTTACTGAATACAAGGCAGGGCCAGGAGTAAGGCACAAAAGAAAGCAATAGACTCACAAACAAACTGGTGCTGATCAGTTTCCAATAGACTGTTGAGAATGTAGGCGGCTGGTTTCCCTGTTAATCTGGACTGTAGTCATTTCTTACGCTTAGCTAAATAGAAAAATAAATTAAAAAGGAATATGCATGTTGCACATGAACCCCAACCCCCACGAGCGAATATTGTGGATTTCCGTGTGAGACTAAAAGAACACATGTAGCATGAGTGAGTGGCCTGAGGCAGGTAAAGGTAAGAAGATAAGAAGACTCAATGATCAGAAAATATTTGTCCATGGTTGAGGAACTTTAGCCCCCAAGAAGCAAGGGTTACCTTAGCTCCAAAGGCCGCTAGTGAAAAGCACTAGCTGGACACTTCCCTGCCCCCTTATGGCCAAACTGAGGAGAAGCAGGAGCCTGTTCACGTTTGCCATTGGAGAGGATTGCCAGCTCTTCATTCACGTTCAATTTCCACTTCCATTCATTTCAGCAGAAATGAAAATTGGGTGGATTTTATAACAAGCAAGCTATCAACTTTAAGCAATGAATCCCCTTCGACTTACACCTAGAACAGACACAGGCTGTTAAGACAGGAGGAGGAGCTACTGGCCCTTCCGCGTAACTTTTATGTGGCTTCTTTGAAGGTTGACCACATCAATATGGGCTCAAAGAAGCTGACAGTGGTCCTTGTTCTTTGGGCCTCCTCAAATCAGAGGGTCTGAGTGGACCAGACAGTATGGCTGCAACACTCAGTGTTTTCATTCCCTTGCAGCGATTTTCAGGCCTCAAAGTCTTTTTCCTGCGATTATTCAAAAATAGCCAGGAAGATCAAAAGCTGGTCGCTAACCTTTGCACATCCATTTCATGGGTGAATGCCTGACAGGGTGTCGGCCTGTGTTGAGAGTGCGAACGATCTGGCCCACTTGTATCCGCATGCTCTGAGCTCCGGACCAGCAGGGTGGAGGTCGCTCTGGAGAACGGGTTGCTGAATGTTTCCGAAATGAGGCAGCTGGTTGTTGTGGGTGAGAGTGACGTGTCGACATGTGACTGAATTGGTGTTTGTGGGAAAAGGGAACACGGGCCTGAATTTTTCCCTCGTTGGGCGCGTGCGATCGGCGGGCTCGGAAGCGGACAGGAAACGGGCGCCTGACCGCGATCGGGCCCCCGACTGCGATTTCACGCTGGCTGGCCAATGAAGGCCCGCCCAGCGTGAAGCACGTCTTCTGAATGGCATGTCGGGCGCAGGGTCCAATGCTGCCCCGGTGGCCGCTTTAAAACCCACGAAGGCAGCTCCCTGAAGGCGGCCAGGGAGAATCTTTAGGGTCGGTCCGGAGACTGGAACAACGGTCTCACCAGCGGCTGGAGATGCCAGGCAGGAGGGCAGGTCGGGTGGGCACTCAAACCCCCCCCCCACCCCGGTTTCGGATGAGTTCTCACGGTCCTCCTGGTGGAGGTGGTTGCTAGGGCAGGTACACCCATGTCCCCAGAGATGGAAGGAGGAGGCCATCACACCAGACTAAAAATGCCTGGGAGGAGATGGCAGCCGAAGTCAGTGGCCACAATGGGTGCAGAGCTGCAAAAGATTCAACGACCTGCTGCACTTGGCAAGGGCGAGTACAATGTTGGTATAGATCAGTGTGGAGAAGTGCTAAAGGCTGGAAATCCCCCCTGAGAGCTCAGGGGTGTTAGAGTCCGAGTCCCCACTGTCAGTGATGCTGGAGCCAAGTGGGTGAGCCCTAACTGCTTGGCCTGAGTGCATTGCATGGTCGAGGGCCATGCATCGGGTATGCCTTGAAAGGTGTTCCTCAGGTGGGGTTGGCCAGGCTGCAATGGTGCTGCAGGTAGAGAGTGGACAAATCGATCCTCCTCTGTCCTTTCAGGAGAAGAGGAGTCATATCAACATCGAGAAGTCTAGGACAGGCAGAGGCCCCCCAATCCTCCTAATCATGATGAGGCATGAAATGGATGCATTGGAGCTGAAGAGCTACCGCCCACCTCGGTCAGCCTGTCGTAGAGAGGCAGGGTCTCTGACAAAGGTAAGAGTGCAGTGCACAGAGGTGAGAGTTTTGTCTGGTGCAAATATTCTTGTGTAGTCTCATCATTAATGGGAGCCTCAAACCTGGAGTTCCCATTGATCAATGAAAGACGATGTCACCATGATGCAGGTCTCCGTTGTGTCACCGGGGTGCCTGGCATGCACAGTGACAGTGTGATTACTTAAATTAATGACATGTCGTTGTTCTCCCTTAGATTCACCAGCACACACACGAATGCAGGACACTGAAGAGCCACCCTTGATACCAGAGGACCACCAGGCTGCAGATGCACCTGCATCACACCCGCTCTCTGAACCAGGCACCAGCGCAGATACCAGCACCTTGGTGAGCATTAGATCACTGGGTAGAGTGTCGGTGCACAGCAGTAAGGGCACTTCACACTCGCTTGCAGAGCAGGCGGAGGCAGAGAGTGCCCAGGGCACCAGCAGTTGGAAGACTGCTGGAGACCAGAACAATGCTGAGTTCAAAGCAGGTGATGAGCCTCTGGTGTCATCCATTAGGCAGCAGATGCTGGATGTCCAGCAAGATGTACAGGAGGATCTAGAGGAGACCCATGAGGGTCTGCGTGCCATGGTCTCCGTGATAGAGTCCATGCGCTCATGGCCGAGCACACTGCCTCCTCCATTGAGAGAGTGGCGACTCTCAAGGAGAGGCAGCTCCAGGGACAGAATCAGGGGAACTTGGGGATGCATTCGGACCTGCAAACCCTCACACTGGCAATAACCTCAAGTGGTCAGTGCCAGTGTGGGAGATGGATGAGGCACCCAGTATCCCAGCTAAGTGCCCGTCCATCAATGGTGAGTAGGGAGGTCCAGAGTGACCTCACGTTGGCACACGAGCTGCTTGTTGTCTCTGCAGGCTCACCACACACAAGGGGACATGCATCTCACCCAACCCCTGCTCCATCCCTTCTCATCACATGCCTTTCTTTCTTCTTCATAAAGGCCAAGCCGGCACATAACAGGCACAAGAGATAGCAGACCGGGGGAGGGACGGCCGATATCCTCACCCTCACTGAGTTTGAGGAGGCTGCAGTTGAGCTGGCTGGGGAGGACAGGGATCACCCCTGTCGGGAAGAGGAGATCGACCTCTCCCAGCAACCCAGTACTGATCACAGCTCCAACACCTCATCAAACCCTGACATTCACAGTGAGTCACATGCAGTCTTATCTAGATCAGGCTCATTAATTGAAACCCTATTTTCTAATTTTTTGGCACCAGCAGAACAAGGCCCCCAAGCCAGTCCAGCAACAGCCCGAGCCCCCGGACCACATCCAAAGAGGAAGCTCTGGAAGAACCATCACGTCGCTCACACACACCCTCCACCAGCTCAGAGACACACACGTCTCAGTGGGGCACAGATGTAGATTAGGCTCGGGCTCCCTTTCCGGGGAACACCTCACTGACACACCCCCACGGCAGTCAGATGCAGGGACAGCCCAACAGCCCAGGTCTCCGACACTCGGAGGGCTGCTGGAGACCAGCCACCCGCTCAGGCTGAGTCAGATGATGAGCCTCTGGAAGCCGCCGCCATCTCAATGCTGGAGATGCAACGACAGGTGGCAGAACGTCAGACAGAGATCCGACAGTCACTCAGCAGACGAGAGCGAACGATGGAGGAGTCACTCCGCGTTCTGTTTGATGTCGTGGCTCCTGCATATGAGCGCCTCAATGTCACCATGGGAAGGCTGGTGAACACCATGGAGACCTTGGTCCAGCAGGTCTTGCCAGATTTGTGCTCCTGCACTCCATGGCCACACATCCTGTTGGGCACCATCCAGATGTAGGCGACATCGGGACGAGGCACCTTGACCTCCCTCCAGGTGCACCATCTCCTGCAACAGTCAGGGTGGGGCCCTCGGGCACTTGCAGGGAGGATGAGCTGGACACCCCAGGGGCCTCCTCTCAGGATACTCTAAGGATGGGCAGCCCCTCACAGACCCCTCTGCCCGTGACCCCATCCACTCCAGCTTCTCAGGCCACTGAGGGCATTCCGGCCCCTGAACAGGTGACCCTTATCAGGCAAGGGCCCTCCAGAGAACGTCCACCAAGGTCATCACAGACATCAGGATGTAGCAGTCAGCAGGCTGCCTCCACTTCTGCTGCAGATGTCAGGATAGCGCCCAGGTGTAGCACTAGAGTTAGAAAAGTTAAGAAAAATTGATGTCACTTTTGTGTCACGGGTGTGCTAGACATATAACTAAACTGCACTTCTGTGAATAAATTTGATGGTTATGTGAATGTTTTTGGAAACTGAAGGCATTGTGATTTTGTTCTTTGGAATCCTCTTATTTCGAGGTTTAGCCTTGCTCCCACGCAATGATACTGTCCCACTGTGAGATTCACATTCCTGTGATGTCAGCCTCATTTGAACTGGTCTCTGCAGCCCTTGTGTGATGTCAGGGAGATGTATTTAAATCTTTATTGGAAGTATGTGATATAAATGTTTCTAACCCTTCTTCCTCAAGGAACACCATTAAGTGAGGGCAGCTCATCAGCATTAATATTCGAGCGGCATTTGTGTTCTCTCAGTGGTAGTAGAAGAAGAAAAGACATCACAGGAGGAGGAGGAGATCCCTCGGCATGTCCACATCTCAGTCGCAGCAGTGACTGCATCATTAGATGACGGCGAAGGCTTCAAGTCTTCTCTCGCATCGCTCTTGTTCCTCAGTGGGCTCTCCGTTCCCGGAGTGAGCTCATTCACAGGGCACCATGAACCAAAGCAAAAATCATGGCCTGTCGATTCATGAGATCAGAACACGCAAACGTGAATGCAGAGCTCGTTCTCGCTGCAAATGGGTGGACATCCCCTGAAATGAAAGTAAATGGCATTGAGGACTAGGAGAGGTGTAGCCATGTTCCCCCACTTAACTTTACTCCTCCTGGAACCTGTCAGCAACTAACATATCACAGGCATGTCTCTCACCTTTTCCTCCATGGTGTGATCATGCTCATACTGACCCTCAGCAGCCTCATGAGGTTCCTGGGCCTCCAGATCTTCATTCTCCAATGAGCTATCATCCTCCTCCAGGTCATCCTCTAGCAGGGAGTCACCTCTTTGCATAGCCAGATTGTGAAGGGTGCAACACACTGCGATCTTGCGCGAAATCCTATTGGGAGTGTATTTGAGTAAGCCACCTGAGTGGTCCAAGCATCTGAAGTGCATCTTCAGAAGCCCGATGGTCTGCTCTATAAGGGAGCATGTGGAGCTGTGAGCAGCATTGTATGTCTCCAAGAAACGACTCTGAGGGCAATGCACTGGTGTCATCAGCCAGTGCTTCAGTGGGTACCCCTTATCCCCAAGCAGCCATCGCTGCAGACATAATGGCTCCTCGAAAATCTCAGGCACCTGGGAGTGAGTCAGGATGTAGGAGTCATGGGAATTCCTAGGTGCTGTGCACAAATGTGCAGTATGTGCTTCCAGTGACCACACACCAGTTGTACATCGATGGAATGGTAGACCTTGCAGTTTATAAACATTAGGGGCTGTTGCCATGGAGCCCATATAGCCATATGGGTGCAGCCTATTGCACCCTGCACTCTTGGGAAGCCTGACATGGCGGTGAAGCCGGTGAATCTCCCAGCCTGGCTATCTTCATCCACAGCAAGCCTGACATAATGATGGGGCCTCCTGTAAGGGGCATCTGTGACCACCTTTATGCATCTTTGTGTTGCGGACTGAGAGATGACACACAGGTCCCCTGTTGATCCTTGGAAAGAACCAGAGGCCAAGAAACTGAGTGCAGCAGTCACCTTCAAAGCCACTGGCAGGGGATACCTTCCAACTCCATGTGGCGTCAAGTCTTCGCGAAGAATGTGACATATGTGATGTACCAGAGCTCGGGACAAGCGCAGACGTGCACGGCATTGCCTCTCACTCATTTGTAAATGGGAGACCTTTGTACGATAAACCCTAGGTCTGGCGAGTCACCCCCGTTGTCTGGGTCTCTCCTCCTGTCCCTCCTGTTCATGTTCTGGCTCCACTTGACCATATCCCTCCTGGTGGAGCTGTGCGCAGAGTCGCCTCTCCCTCCTTTGCCTCCTCTATTGCATTAGGACCCTGACAAAGGCAACATTGACCCTGGATCCATAATTGCTTTTGCCTTCTCTCTGAAAGGAAACAATAAAGATATTCATGATTCAAGGGGAAAGAAAATGAAGCTCAGAAGATGACATGTTTGGAGACTTTAAGGGTCCATAGTTTTTCCTGCCCTACTTGCATGGTGGCTGATGCTGCCTTGTTCCTGAGACACTAGCACTCACACCAAGGTGATCAAGCTGGCATCACAGATATGTAACATCTTAAGCCCTGCATGGGATGCCAAAGTTTAATTGAGATGTGACCCAACCTAGCTCTGTACTCCAATCTCTGATGTGGCATATTAATGACCAATCAGTTTTTAAAAATTTATTTATGGGTTGTGGACGTCACTGACTAGGCCAGCATTTATTGCCCATCCCTAATTGCCCTTGAGAAGGTGGTGGTGAGCTGCCTTCTTGAACCGCTGCAGTCCATGTGTTGTAGGTACACCCACAGTGCTGTTAGGAAGGGAGTTCCAGGATTTTGACCCAGCGACAGTGAAGGAACAGTAATATATTTCCAAGTCAGGATGGTGAGTGTCTTGGAGGGGAACTTCCAGGTGGTGGTGTTCCCCTGTGTCTGCTGTGTGTGGATGCCCTTTGACTAACTCAGAGTGTCAAATCTGGTGAACAGGTGACAGGCCTTCATTGATGGAATGTCATATATGATCTAGCTGTGTCTCCATCACTGTTGCCTGCATTCCAAAATTTTAAATTCTTATGTGTTGCTCTTGAGATGCAGCAACTGTGATGTGAAGCCACTGAGTTCTGAGTAGCTCTTTAACAGTGGCTTTCATCGTAAGCAGGCATTCCTCCTTTCTATCTCAGCAGAGCCCTGTTCACTCCTGTGGCAACAAGCGGTTAGAGGGCGACCTCAGAACGACCCTCTCTTGTTTGCCCTCCCCCCTCACTGCCATTCCACAGCCTTCCCTCCCCGTTGTCCCCCTTGTCTTCACCCTTCCCCCTCACTGCCATTCCACAGCCTTCCCTCCCCATTGCCCCCCTCATCTTCACCCCCCTCACTGCCATTCCACAGCCTTCCCTCCCCGTTGTCCCCCTTGTCTTCACCCTTCCCCCTCACTGCCATTCCACAGTCTTCCCTCCCCATTGCCCCCCTTGTCTTCACCCTTCCCCCTCACTGCCATTCCACAGTCTTCCCTCCCCATTGCCCCCCTCGTCTTCACCCTTCCCCCTCACTGCCATTCCACAGCCTTCCCTCCCCGTTGCCCCCCTCATCTTCATCCTTCCCCCTCACTGCCATTCCACAGCCTTCCCTCCCCGTTGCCCCCCTTATCTTCACCCTTCCCCCTCACTGCCATTCCACAGCCTTCCCTCTCCATTGCCCCCCTCATCTTCACCCTTCCCCCTCACTGCCATTCCACAGCTTTCCCTCCCCGTTACCCCCCTTGCGTTTGCCCTTCTCCCTCACTGCCATTCCACAGCTTTCCCTCCCCGTTGCCCCCCTTGTCTTCACCCTTCCCCCTCACTGCCACTCCACAGCCTTCCTTCCCCGTTGCCCCCCTTGTCTTCACCCTTCCCCCTCACTGCCACTCCACAGCATTCCCCATTGCCCACATCAACCCCACCCTCGCCTCACAGCCCATCCCCGGTTGAAGTGCGAGTTTCTGAAAGTGGAGGCCTGCATGAGTGCCACAGCACAGTGGTGTTCCTTGGGACAATGCAGGCAAAGAGCAGGGGCAGACCAACCCTACATCCCCAGTTGCATGGTGTACATTGCAACAAGACTGATGCAGCGCTATGACAGGTAGGCTATGTATGTTACACTCACCTCAAAGTTACCAGTAAACTGAGATCTGACTTGTGCCCATCACCCCTTTTCAAATGGGTTTGAGGCCGACATAATTTCCTGCTTAGGTTTGGAAGGCACGACAAGATTCAAGCGAGCAGCTGTTTTAATGAGCATTCATGAGGTGCTAATGAATGCAAATGATGTCCGCTAGTCGGCGGGATAACCGACCCACCATAAACCCACCATCGAGAGACTTGCTGTTTTCACGACAGCGAATTTCTGACTTTTTGCCTGCCGCTGGATTCTTCGCTCCCACCCACCACGAAACCCGCCGTGAGTGGGATAGGAAAATTCCACCCTCTGTGCCTCATGCCGATTGAACAAAAAAAAGTCCCAGAAGTGGTGTCAGATGAGGTTCAGCAGCTGAACAGCCTATGATTATGTCCAAGATAAGTTGGAATGACAAAGGAAAATCGAATCCTTTGTCTTGCATGTGTGTGTTTTGAATAGACATTCAACACATTATCACGGTCACCAATAACCTGCATTAAACATAGTGAAACATCCCAAGGCACTTCGCAGGAGGGTTATCAAACAATGTTTGACATTGATCCATCTACTAGAGAGTCAGCAAAGTTTAAGAAGAAAATTCCAGAGTTTAGAGCTTAGATGCCTGAAAACATGGACACCATATTGATGGCGCAATTACAGTTGTTAATATGCAAGAGGCCCGAATTTGAGGGGCACAGAGATCTCGGTCAATTATAGGCTGAAAGAAGTTATAAAGATAGGAAGGGGTGAGTCCGTGGAGGGATTTGAAAACAAGTGTGAGATTTTCTAAATTAAGGCATTGTTTGACGAGGAGCCAATGTAGTCAGTGAGCACGGGAGTGATGGGTGAAGGGGATTTAGTGCAAATTGGGATATGGACAGCAGAGTTTTGGAGAAACTCAAATTTCTGTAGGGTAGAAGATGGGAGGTTGACCAGGTGAGCATTGGAATCGTTGACTCTGTAGATGACAAAGGCACAGATGAGGGTTTCAAGAGCAAATGAACTGAGCTGGGGCAGAGTCACATGTTGTTAAAGGGGTGGAAATAGGCAACTTTGGCAATGGTGCAGATATGTGGTTGGAAGTTCACCACTTCTTATTAAGGGTCAAATGTAAAATATTAACATATTTTCTGTTTTTTTCATCATTTGTGGTTTTATATTTTTACTTTTAAATCTATTGATAAGGTGACTGCTAATATCTAAGTTATGTAAAGTTCAAAATCTATAGAGAATATCCTTACTGTCACATCTGTAGTGAATATCTCCTCCTTTAAACCTCAATTTTTCCCTTTTTTGGTTAAAACAAGTTACTCTCCATTACAGTTGATTGTTGTAATATTATTGCTTTTCATAAGCCATGTCTCCTGTAATTCAAATTTCAATTTTCTACCCAACCTCAATCCACCAGAAAAATAAATTTCTTTGAGAGATAACGAACATGACATTTCCTCACCTTCCTCACCGGGGACCCCATGTCTCCCCTCTTAAAAGTCCAATTTTACTTTTCAAAGTAGGTAACAATACAGCTATCAGGGTTCACCTTATTTTATAGAGTGGGAATGGTCTCCTTTCAAGGCTTCCTATTAATAGGGCCTTTGCATCCCTAGCTCTTGCTGGCCTTGCTGCCTGAACTCCTGCTGGGTCTCTAACCTTAGTGCTGGGATTATTCTCCATTATCACTTGCGGCATGCCAAGAATGACTAGAAATACCACTCTCAGCATGTGTGGTGCCAATCCAATACATGATCCTCTGAAACAGCACGTGCTGTGGAATTTGCTAAGCAACAACAGGAAAGTGTGTGCCTCATGGATTTTCAAAGCAGAGGCGTGGCGGGCATTAGGAAATGCTCACAAAGCCTGGAACCACCAGCGAGAAATGCCAAAAACAGACAGGAACAGCACTGCTTGTTTCTGCCACAATTGAAAATGTGCTACTGTCCAAACAAAAAAGGGAAAAAAAGACTATGCTCGAGTGAGACCAGTTTTTCCTGTGAGCACCTTGGTTATATTCCAGCAAACAGAATGAGGGAAATGGGGCCCAGCATATCTGACCTTCAATGTACAATGGCTTTTAGATTTTAAAGCAAAGTGACAGAAGTTGCTTTTTTCTGCGGGTAAGGGTATTTTTGATAGCATGGAAATACTGGAGACTATTGCCTTAATTAAGGTGAAGGATTTCATCCAGAAATCTGCCATGAGCATATATAAATAATTACCAGGGGATGATGAATAAAATCTCAGTCTGATAAATTAAAACGTTGTTGATTGGTCATGCTTGAAAAGTGGAAGAAAATCAAGCATGGCCCAAGAGAATAACCAGAGGAAAAGATAGAATCTTACAAATATACACAGAACTTTACTCCTTCACTTGAGTATGTAAACCTTATCATAACAAATTCAATCAAAAGCACAGGGGAGAAAAGCAAAGGATTTTGAGTGAAAAGGCAGATTATTAAGGACTGAATTTCAGAGACCACCTCACCCCACTCCCCAACCACCCCCCCCCCCTCCCCAACCCATCAATAGCAGGGCCTCCCAACAGGAAGTTTGCCGGCATTGGACCCCCATATTTCTGGTGAGCCAAACGTTTTGCCTGCGGGATCGCCAGTGTTGCAGGGTCTTAGGAAATTTAGCTCAAAGATACAGAAGTGCGCAAGATACATATGGATTATGCTACCATTAATGGAGCATTTATTCAAATAGGAGTATTCAAGATATTGTTTTAAATAGATGTCAAAATGCTGCTGACAATTGAGAAGCTGGGTACGGACAGCTTATTTTGATGCTGCCATTGTAGTGGCTTCTCCATCTCATCAGGGCTGCCTGAGAAGGTGCTGTGACTTAAAGCAAAACACTTCTCTGTAACGATTGAAGGAAAATTAACGTTCGTTGTGTCTGTGAACCTGTTTTTGGCTCATTTATTGGTATTGTTGCACCTTATGAGTAGGTTTCTTTAAGGCAGTCAGCACGCCACGATTAACCTCAGCATGACAGGATTTGTGGACTAAGACCTCCAAGATTTATACCATTCGTTTTGAAAAATGGAAGTGTTTAAATTAAAAATATCTATGAGAAATTTGGTTCTGCTGTCTTGGGTTTAATGTTGTCAGCCACTTTTGTAAGTGATTTTGAGTGTCCTATGAGAGTTCTTACACACTGCCGTTCATCTGCCTGTGTAATAGTATATAACTCGAGTGTGAATCAATAATATCCTCTTATGACTTGGGCCAGATATTTGTGTCTTTCATATGTGCACTCGTTCAACCGCTCTGAAGGCAATCCAGCAAACATTTGATCAGATGCGGCCAGATATGAATTGTTGAGTGCTTTATTTCACGGTGTGTTGAACACAGAGAACAATCATTGTGACCAGAATCACCTCAAACATTGCAATTCATCTTTAAGTAATAATATAAAAACAGAACAAGCAACACCAGCTTTTACGAGTAGATCATCTTACTAGACCTAAGCAAGAGGCCTTATTAATATTTTCCTGCATTTCTAACTCTTCGCTTCAGTTTTCTCTTTAACAAATATGCAGTCTTTCCATGTCAAAAATCTGACATCGGGGACAGAATTTTACAGCCCTGTACAGCGGGAGGCTGGGGGATCTTCCGGTCCCACTGAAGTCAATGGAGTTTTGAGAGGCTGGCGGTATTTTCTGGCCCCAGCTCCACCCCCGCTGCAATGGGGCCATAACATTCCCCCCTCCCCACCGCCCCCCGCCATTTCAGTGACCATAATTTTATGCTGGCTGTGCATGAAATCGTGTGAGATGTTGGGTGTGCTTCCTGACATCGCGCACCCGCGTAATACTTTGCCTCCGATTGCCGCTCACGCCCGCCGACGGTTAAGTGGGCAATTAAGCCCATTAGGGAAGCAGTCGAAATTGATTTTATGTGGCCCGTCCACTTCTACGGTTGGCAGATGAGCCAAGCAGCCAGTTAGCCTTTACATTTTCCCTGAAACCTCGATCCAGAACGTGATGGATTGTCCGGCGGGGGGCGGGAAACATAACGAAACGCGATATCTGGGGACTGCTGGTTTTTTGAGTCCTGCTGACTGCTGCTTGAATGTGCTGCACAGGCACAGTTTGGTGTATTTCTTTTCTTGCCATTTAATCCGTCCAGGTTTGTAGCTCCCTGAGGCAGTCTCGCAGCAGCTGTCTGCCTTCAGCGGTCTCGCTAGAAGTGCCCACCTGCACTCTCACTTTTGCTGATGCCCACCCACCCACCGTTCCCCCCACCCCTGGCAGCACTGAGGCTTTTTCAGTGCATGGTGTTGCGCTCAGGGCCCGATCGCGGCAGAAGCACGTTTCGCATCTGCTTCCAGGTTCGCCGATCGCGTGGGCTCGATGAAGGCATGCTTAACCTCTTGCTGTTCACAGCCAGAAAAAGGGGGAAAGACTTTTCCATATAATGGGTGCAGTGTGTACTTCGACTATCGAGACAGGCTAATGAATAGTTTATTTCTAGCCTTTGAGGAAACAACGCAAAAGCTTGCTAGTTAGCATTTTTATCCAATCATCCTTGAGAATCGTCAATAGCTTTTATGAGTACCTTGAACAAAGTAATATGATGAAAGCTATTCTGTGATGTCCTGGTACATGGGTGCAGCAGTGTTGTTTGGAGAGTTGAGGCGGCTCTTAACGCCTTCATAAATGAGTCATACTAACAGGTTGTTGCAGTGTGAAGCACATGTTGAAAATGTCCTGATCGGCCGCTATAACGTCAATGGAGGATGAGGTGGAAACACTATTCATGTGGTCTATCCAGGTTTCCACTGATCTTCCAGTAAGTTATGGCCATTAATAGGAAGAAACCCAAGGGAATTCTGGTGACAGGGGGAGAAAAAAAGGACATTGAATGCACCTTGCTGAAAGATCCAATGTAGGTAGACAGTCCTGGCGGCTTTTGGCCATGAACTTGTGGGGGAGTGGCGCATGGTGATGGGGCATTTGGAAATATGAGGCAGAATTTTTGTTTTTGGGCCAGGGGCCCCAACGTCAAGAGAGTTTCCAGGTTTCAACCCATGCAGCTCAAGATGGAGGAGCCCTCTGAAGACACTTCTAAATGTTAAAAAGTGGCCACAGCTGGCAGACCGTCATTGTGGAGAGAAAGCCCCTCAGGCAACCTGTTGCCCTTTGGTTATCATGACTGCAGAAGGGCTTAACTTTAATGATGTAACACTGCCCCACCCCTCCCAACCCCCTTCCCCCCACAGTCTCCATTCATTGGCTGGGTTTTAACCTCAGCAAAGGTGGTGGTGTGGTGGGGGGACTGAGGGTGGATGGTGGATGGGCTACATGCTTACTGCAGAATCCCAGTCACTGTCAGGATAGTGGCCTTAATAGGCCCTTTAATTGGCTTAAATGGTTACCCACCCCTTGCCGGCAGGTAACTGTCACCTTTCAGCCCCAAAGCAGCCTCTTGCAAAATGGCCCAGAGGTGGGATGATGCTAGAAAATCGGCATGCTGCTTTCTGATGGCAACTTTCCAGCCTCTGGTCTCACCTCAACCCAATGAAAATCCAGCCCACTGTGTCACCACCCCGCACGTGTTTATTATTATTATCGTTCATGGATTAATTTACTTTCTTAATCCTTGGGATTTCTGAATATGCGCACTGGGGGCCTAAGGTCATCAATACATTTTTTTTTACAGTTGTTCTTCTCAGGGTGTATTGCAAATATTTTTCTTTTTCTTTTCCAGTAAACTTAAGCCCATCAATAGCAACGTGGTGTCCAGTATTCTGCCTGTCCCAAGCATCCCCAGGAATGCAGGTAGAGAGTTTGAGTAAGGTGCTCCTGATTATTTACAATGCAGAACATCCTGGTGAAAGAAACACGTTGGGGAGGGGGGGTGTAAGGTTGAAACTGCAAAGATTAGGCCCAGCTGAGCCTGCAGGACAAAGGATTTACAAATCTGCCGAGCACCGTGGAATAACGTCTTCATGGTCACCTGCAGAGAAAGTCCAAAGCTTGGAAGGAACAAACACAAAACACCTTTCTCTCACAGGTATGGTAACTGAGGGTATCAAGACATTTGGTAACCCGTTACCATTAGACCTGACATTTTGTGACCATTGAAAAATCGGGTGGGGACTGCATTCCATGCATGGTTTTTTTTAATCAACTTTTGTGGACTATTTTTTTTTGGAAATCTACACCACTGGTTTGTGCAGGCCTCAGCTCAGCTTGGCTTAATCTTTGTAGTTCCCACCTTGCACCCCCACTTGTTCCTTTCACCAGGATGTTATTTTATGGAACTGAGAGCTATTAATGTATCTATACTTGATTTTGTGACATTTCCGACCCATCCACATCACAAACACTAGCCTTAAAAGTTAGACAATAGGGACAATTTGGTTAGCGAACCTTGCTTGTTAAGCTTTTAAAGGGTCAAGTTAAGTATTTATTTTTTCAGTCTTTTTATGTTTTTTTGTGCTCTTGGCTGTTTTCTACCCTTTGCACTGATAATATTTGCTGGGATGTTACCATTTTTTGCATTTTTGTTTGTTTGCCCTTCCAATACTTTCCTTCGTTTTGTTTTGCTGCTGTTTGTTTTGATGCCGCGTCTTATGAGAAGTTGATGAGGATGTGTGTTAGGCTTGAAGCTTCCCATGAAAATAAAGGTTAGCACCGCATGAAGCTTTGAAGCTACTGCATCCTTCCAAGTCACCCCAGAAGGCATCTGCCACATCATTAAGTTTCAAGTGCGGACATGCGTCAGGGAGATAACACATGATGTCCATATGGCTTCCATCTATTGCTCTTGGGAAGCTTGCCAGTCAGCAAAACCTCTGTATTCTTCCAGCTGGTGCCGCTTTTTCACAAATAAGGTGATAAATGTGTTTTTTCCGGCAAACGTGACATCAATCACTTGCTTTAGATAGGAACAGACATCCAGATTTCCGATGTCATATGCACTGTCCTGGAAGTGTCCTGTTGCACAGAAGTTTAACGCCAGTGTGGCCTTTATAGCTAAAGGAGTGACCATCCTAAGGTTGTCTATGAGCTCACCCATGCCAAATTGCATTGCTTGAATACTGCCATTGCAGTAAATTAGATGTGACAAAGATAGGTCTCCTCTGGCATTCCCAGAAAGGAGAGTTGTAGGAACATAGGAATGTAGGAGCAGGAGTCGACCATTCGACCTCTCGAACCTGCTCCACCATATTTAACTAAATCATGGCTGGTCTTCTATCTCAACATCATCTTCCTGCATCTCTTAACGTCATTGTATCTAGAAATCTCTCGACCTCTGCTTTGAACATACTCAATGACTGAGCCTCTACAGCCATCTGGGGTAGAGAATTCCAAAGATTTGCCACCCTCTGGCTGAAGAAATTCTTCCTCATCTTGGTCCTAAATGGTCTACCTCAAAGTTGTGTTCTATAAATGCAAGTCCTTAGGTACTGATTGGAATTAATACATTGGCAAATTGTTGTCGAACTACACTAGATTTTGTCCCCTCATGAAATTGTATTCTGCATCCGATTTATCAAGCTTCATGTAAATAGATTCCAATCTGCCCAACATTGCTAGTTATGTGTTCTAGTATGTATGCAGGTTTCATTACTGCAGGAAAGTACTGTCTGGCAAATTGAAGGCTTTAGCTAAAACACAGAAATGCCCAGCACAAAAATTTATGCAATATGTTAATTGTGAATTAATAAATGCCTATTTCCAAAAACAAACCTCAGTCCACTCACAGCTCAAACATTAGCAAACTTGCTTTAAACATTAGGCTAAATGAGACCAAGTCCCTGGAGCCATTATATGCTAATTCTACACTGACGAGGTGCGTGCCTGGGGCAGAGATTTATCCAAGCCATCAAATTCAGTGTGAAATTTCATTTGAATAACTTTGGTATTTAAACTGAGGTTCCACTTTCTTGCAGTTCTGCTTCCTTTAACCACTCCAAACTCTGTAACTCAGAAAATTTGTCACACCATGAAGCAGAGATGTGAGGTGTCTACCTGCTTTTTATGTTCAAAGGAGCATCTGCGCTGCTGGTAGAATCTCACTAAATTGGGACAGCTATGTATAATTTGCTTGCTTCAGTAATGGGTTAACAATTCTACAGTGCTGTTCCTGACAAGCACCAGGAACAAAGTTGCTCACTGTAGCCTGCCATTTTTCATCTGTTGATTTTAGTGAATATAACATCATAGGCTGGGATTGTACAGTTTTGTTATATGTGCTCCTGACATGCCTTATTTAGCCTTCCAAAATTATTGCCTATGCCGTTAAATGGAGATTTGGCCCTTGAAACCAAATAGAGAAACTAAAAGTTGAATTTTCAGTGGTTTGCATTTACACTCGTAGTTCTGGTGTTGCCCTATGGTTGGGGTGAATGATTTGTTCCATACCTACATGTGCAGTTTATTGTAATTCTGATTCACCTGCATCTATTGACTTGAAATATTTGTTACATTTAAAATGGGAAAATGCAAAAATATCATTTATTGTACTAGTGTTAGGTATCATGCTGCTGTTTGTCCTTTTGCTCCTTTTTCCACTGGAAGGTTCTTTGTTTTCATTGCAATTTGCTCGGAATAAATATGATTTCACTGCATTGGTACGAAGATGTTGTAAAAACTCTTTTTACAAATATGTTGGAATTCTATTTCCAAAACCTTTAGGGAATAACCTCATACAATTAATGTTTCTTTAGTATCTGAAATATGCTAAAGGCAGATTAAATTACACTCGAATGGATATTAGATAGCTTAGGTCTAAATTGTGAAAATGAAAATTTGGCAACTTAAACTGTAAAGGTTCCCTAAACCCTTCTAAAAGAAAACAGACATTAACCTAATGTGCTTTTGTAAAATGCTTTTATAAGATTATTATAATTTCACAGAAATACAGCTCAATAAAATTATTTGGTGAACTATGCTGTTCTATTGCAAAGCTATAACTAATGATGAATATTTATATCACAAAATACCATGCAACTAACGGACAACTAAAACATACATTTTCAAAAACAAAATATGTCAAGGAACAATTAACACCTTAATCACCGGCAAAGTAATTTTGTGATACATACACACACACAAACACACACAATATACGGAGATTTAATGCTTTAACTGGTGCGAATCACACACACACACAAAATAAATAGAATTAATGCTTTAACTAGAGGTAAATCACACACACACACTATATAGGGATTTAATGCTTTAACTAATGCAAATACTATGACTAAAATTTGGGGTGAAACTGCAACTTTTGCATCAGTTCCACCCATTCAGCATGCTTCAACACATTTCTAAAGTACCTATGCAACTTTTATTCAATTCCTTTCATGTTTACATGTATTGGAGGGTCATACTATATCTGTCCTAAATAGGATATGGACTTTAATTATACCATTTATTGGAAATAACGTTCTGTCTGAAACATGCTGCATACTCTGGTCTGTTACATTGATTTGTAAAATCAGGTGAGAACCCTACCTTATTTAGAGAAACACACTTTGCAAAACCTAAAATAGATCCAGTAAACTTGATGTTCAAAATTTCAAAATTAAGATTATTTCTTATTTAAGAAATTTAAGATTATATATCCACTTTTGCAGAGAAAATGTATTAGTTTTTCAAAGGGCTTTTGGTTGTTTCAATTGGAAGTTTTCAAGCCACATGTAGTGTGAAATTCAGTTTACATCTAAATTGTTGTTTGAAAAGTTAAGCATTTTAAACTTTAGAACAGAACATTGAGTTAACATAATTGGTTTAGTGCTGACAGAATCTTGAAAAATAAATTCCAATATGTCAGCAAGTTGTTTTCCAATAGCTAGATTCATTAAAAAGCTATCCATTCTTTTACAACTGCAAAGCTGAAAAGCATCTTGTGGATTGTTTCAGGATTCAAGTAGGTGCAATGTGAAATATTGTTTTATATTGTTGTATATTTTTCTTAATTACCTCAGCGTCAAGGTTTTTGCATACATGTATTTTCTGTTAACTTTTAGCTAGATTAGTTGAATTGCAGAATCCTGTAAACAGCAACTCAAATCCTACAGAGATTGATTTTAAAACCAGAGAAAGTTTATTTTGAACTTTAATTGTACTTGTTTAGCTTTATTTATTTCTCTTTTCTAGTTTTTTCAGAAAAATAATGGAAGGAGAAAAGACCAATAAAACAGAAAATGTGGTCTGTTAGCATTTAAGAAAAAAAACAGGCTAATGTTTATGGTATTGACTTTTCATTAGTTCTGGATCCTAAATATTACATTGCTTTTGGTTTACACCCATTTTCTTTCTATTGTTTCTCTCTAAAGATGCTTGGAAACCAGCTGGGCCTGGTCAACATATTTCAGATATCCAGAAATGCAATTTCCTCTTTATCCAATTTACACATTAATTCCGCATCTCTCGATGGACCATGTGCAATTTGTACTGTAATGGGCTAATTCGTTATCTTGATTTTTTAATTTAGTTTTCTTTAAGTAAGCAAGATATTTACACATTCCCCAGTCAATAAAGCCAGCTGGTGATTCTCTCTAGGCCATCTACCAGTGCGATATTAAGCTGGTCATAAGGAGCTCAGCATGACTTGTCCCTCAGGTTTTACTTTCACCACCCCTGTAAAAGAGCACCTGGACATGATATCTCCTGTAACAGCATAGCCATTGAACTTGCCATAATTGTTATGTGATACAGTATATTGGTAACATGATACACTGTAACACCATACAACATGTTCCTTTATCTTTCAAGTAAAACTTGTGGACAACATAGAGCATTTAGTCAAACAAATCACATGGTTGTGGTGTGTTGTTTTTCACTCAGGGAGTCCAAGCTGCTGTGGCAACATGCATTTTTTACATGCATGCTCTAGTCTGGAGCTATGGACAGTGATGGTAGAAGCTCCAATCATTTTTCCATCAAATGATATTCAACCTGTTTGGCTGAGTTATGAATACACCTTCTTTGGCCATCAAGTTCTGGGGTGGGACTCAAATCTAGAGCTTCTAGCTCAGAGTCAGGGACGTTACTCACTCTACCTCAAGACCTCCTCTGTATACTTGATGTACTGACACACAATTCAAATAGACCACCCATTGCATTAGGCAGAGGATGGAAATGCAATGTTGAACCTACTAGATCTCACCTGAGTTCCACAAATTTACTTGACGATCAACATGTCTAAAAGCTACTAAGATTTCATTTACACAAATTCTCATCATAATCACAAGAAGATGTGAACTCAGGGCAGGGGAGGGGTGATAATGTGATAGCAATCAGCCAATGTGTTGGAGTGTATCGAGTCCCTATTTTCCAGAAAATTGTACATGGAGGCCCAACGCATGTTTGAGGCAGTCATCATATTTCACTCTTGGCAGCAAGCAAAGGCAGGTTGGAAACTCAACACAGTTTGTACACGGTCCATTAGGCTGTCATTTCACATTTATGCTAGCTGCTTATCCCACAATGTGGCTGGTGCACTGCAATAGCAATCTTTATCTGGAATGGATGGTGCCAAAGGTGTCACCTGTGGTCACTCAGGATCCATTCACCTATAGCACCAGAACTAATGAAAGCTCATGGATCTGCAATGTTAACTGTTTCTTTCTCCACAGATGCTGCAGAGCATGTTCTTTTATCATTTGGTCAAATAAGGTTTTGCATTTTAGGGAGCCTTGCTCTTCTAGAAAAGTACAGAGTCCTTTTATCGTTGATGTTAGGTGTCTAGAAAAGGTTATGAAACTATTAGCCTTGGAAAACCTGATGTATACGGTGGTACATTGCACATTGGCTGAGTTAACTTATACCACTCAAAGCAGCCTGAAATTCTGAACAGTTGAGACTTTCGATCCCCGTACTGGAAGAGGTTGGAAGTCCTGAATGCAAACTCCTGCAACTGCGGCGGAAGCAGGGGCAGGGACGAAGTAACTCCTCCGATGTTCAAATAATACTACTGCACTCTGTACACACAGTTTCTTAGGTTAGGCACAGATCAGTTGTGCCTTTCTCCAAAGCCCTTGATAATCAGAGGGGATTGGTAAAAATCACGGTAAGTGTTCCTGGATGGGAGTTTAAAAAGATGGAAAGCAACAAAAAGGCTAGGAAAATTTCACTATTCTAACCAGAATTAAAAAAAATGCTTCAAAAGTAATGTTATTCAAATAAAAGGCCCCAAAATAAGGTCACATAATCAATTGGAAATGGCAACCACCAGAGCTTTAACAAGACCCAACATGAGACTTCTGGTAGCATTAGGTGCTAGTGTTAAGGTGCAAAGTGATGACATTGAGCCATTGATGCAAAGTAATGGGAATTTGAGTACTGCTGAAAAAAGAGACATGCTATTGAAGCTTTTCATCTTCCACTCACCAGGACAAATGCAAGAATATCAGATATCAAAGGGAACAACAATTTGTACTGCATGAAAAGAGGGTGCTGATTGGTTGGCAAGTAGACTCTGATTGGTGTGCTTAAAGCATGTAGTTTTAAGAATAATCCTGTGTTGTAAGATCACATGATCTGTGTAAACCAATCAGTTAGCAGCACAGGGAACCTCTAGGAGGGAGTTCTTCTTTAGTTATAGAGTTTGATGCACACATGTTGCTACTGTCTTGTAAATAAAGTTCAATGTTTCCACCAAAAAAAGTTGCCTGGAATATCAACTCTATAAAAAAACTGGTGATGAGGATAAATCAGATCTGTTGCTGTCCCTTGCCCAGTGATTGTCAGTATCTAAGATAATTAAAAAGAAAGGAAGGAATATATACTCATCCAAGATGCCACAGTTTGGCACAATTAATCCATTTGAACAAGCCACAGATGACTGGTCTCAATATATAGAGCATCTTGCATTATACTTTCAAGCCGATTAAATCATAGGGGAGGAAAAGAGGAGAGCGATTCTCCTGAGTATTTGTGGGAGCAAGGCCTACAGTTTAATTCAAAGCTTGATGACCCCCAGTGCCCCTGATTCGAAGACTTTCACTGAATTAGTAGACCTTGTTAAGGGACATTTCCAACCCAAGCCCTCAGTCACAATGCAGAGGTTCAGGTTCAAGTCACGGAATAGAGCCCCAGGGGAGACCACTGCTACTTACGTGGTGAAAGTAAAACAACTGACAGTATATTGTGATTTTGGTGAAACCCTGAATGACATGCTCAAGGATAATTTCGTCTGTGACGTGCAGGAGGATACTATTCAGCGAAGATTGCTGGCTGAAGTGGATCTTGATTTTAAAAAAGCGTTAGAAATAGTGCTTGTGATGGAAAATGCTGTAAGAGATGTGCAAGCGATTCAAAGTGTGCAAAATGACGCCATTTCCCTAGTTGGGCAGGAGCAGTCAGCCGAAAGTGACACGGAAAAGCTGGGAATCCACCATGAAGTGGGAAACAGCCCCCGCTAACTGAACATTTAGAAGAAGCAGCTTAGCAGCAAAGATGAAAACTAATTTTTATCAACATGGAAACAATCATACTCCTAAAAACTGGCAACATAAAAAGGTGGAGTGTTATTTTTGTCACAAAAGTGGGCACATATTGAAACATTGCAAAATGAGATTTAAACAGGCTTCCAGGCAACAAATGGAGTCCAGTGAAGTTTATAGTGTGGAAGAGCCAGAAACAACCAATTCTGACATTTAATCCTTATTCAACATGAAAGCTGGGAAGACAGAGCCAATTACTGTCAGATTGCAAGTGAATGGTAAACCCTTAAAAATGGAAGTAGACACGGGTGCTTCTACCACTATAGTAGGAAAACACACTTTCAGATATTTAAATAAAGGTGCTCAACAATTAAATTTGGAACAAACTTCTGCCAAGTTGAAAATGTATACAGGCGAAGAAATCCAGGTGAAAGGTATCACCAGAGTAACTGTACATTTTGGACCAAACAGCACAACTACCAGTGATGGTGGTAGGAGGTGAAGGACCAGACCAAGCCTTCCAAGTTGTGATTGGTTGAAAGAGATTAAATTAAACTAGTCCGAAATCTTCCAGTTGTGAGCAGGAGAGCTGCCGGACCTGCTAAAAAAATATGACACCGTCTTCAAGGATGAACTGGGAAAAATCCAAGGTCTTACAGGCCAAGATTTACATGGATCCAGAAGCAACTCCTCTCTTCCTGAAAGCAAGGCTGGTACCTTGCACCCTGGGAGAGAAGGCTGATGCTGAGTTGACCCGGCTAGAGAGGCTGGGTATCATAAAAGAGGTTCAGTTCTCAGAGTGGGCAGCACCCATAGTCCCTGTCCTTAAACTCGACCAGACCATCTGGAACTGTGGGGACTATAAACTAACAGGTAACAAAGCAGCCAAACTGGGCAGGTACACTACTCCCAAGGTTGAAGACCTATATACCAAACTAACAGGAGGGCCAACATATACAAAGCTTGTCATGAGTCACTCAAATCAGCAACTGGAGCGGGACGATGCCTCCTGAGAATTTGTGACCATAAACACCCACAAAGGATTATATCAATACACACGCCTGCCCTTTGGTGTTTCTTAAGTGTGCCATTTTTCAGAGGACAATGGAGAGCTTGCTATAAGGAGTACCTCAGGTTGTGGTCTACCCGGATGGTGTACTGACAACTGGATTCACAGAAAAAGAACACTTGGCTAACCTAGGGGAAGTCTTGAAATGATTTTTAGAAGCAGGAGTGCACCTAAAGAAGGAAAAACGCACTTTTCAGGCAAACAAAGTCATTTATTTGGGCCACCGGGTAGATGCCCAAGGGTTACACCCCGTTGAAGAGAAGGTTACAGCAATCAGAGAGGCACTTGCACCTAAGAACATCTCTGAACTTAAATCATTTTTAAGGATGGTAAATTATTATGGTCGATTTCTACTGAATTTATCAACGGTCCCAGCCCCCCTACATTCACTGCTTAAGAAAAACCAGTGTTGGGTTTGGAAGTCACCCCAAGAAGAAGCCTTTATGAAAGTAAAACAGCTCCTGCACTCTCCAAATTTGTTAGTGCACTATGCCCCGACACAGGAATTGGTGCTAACCTGCAATGCGTCCCCCTATGAAGTGAGAGTGGTACTATCTCACAAGATGGATGACAGTACGGAGAGGCCGATAGGCTATGCATCCAGGACACAGCTGAAAAGGATATTCTCAGATCGAAAAGAAAGGTCTGTCGATTATTTTTGTTGTAAAAGAAATTCCACCAATACATGCATGGGCGACATTTCACGATAGTATCAGACCACAAACCACTTTTGTGTCTGTTTAGTGAGGAAAAGGCTATACCTCCCATAGCTTCTGCATGAATTCAAAGACGGGCCCTAATTTTGGTGGCATATGAATACACCTTTGTGCATAGGTCAGGGATTCATATAGCCAATGCCGATGCCCTAAGTTGCCTTCCTTTGCAAGAGAACAATAATCATGTCCCAATTCCCCAAGAGCTCGTATTAGTGATGAGTTTCCTGGATTCCTCACCAATCTGTGCCAGGCAGATAAGAAACTGGACGAATCATGATCGAGTGAGAGACCAAATGTTACATGGTTGGTCCCAGGAGCCAGTCTCTGATGAATTGAAGCCATTTTTCAACAGAAGACATGAGATGAGCAGTCAAGATGGCATTCTATTCTCTGCATGAGTAGTAGTTCCTTCATAAGAAAGGAAACCACTCTTGCTAGAGCTACACAGTGCCCATCCAGGGATCTCACGAATGAAGACGATAGCGCAAAGTTATCTTCGGTGGTCAGGAATGGACAGCGAGATTGAGAAGGTGGTAAAACACTGTGTGCAATTCCAGCAGCTACAGAAGTTGCCGGTGGCAGCCCCATTACACCCATGGGCGTGGCCTGGAAGACCCTGGGTGTGATTACACATTGATTATGTCGGTCCTTTTCCTGGAACCATGTTTCTACTGACTATAGATGCTCATTCCAAGTACTTAGATGTTTATGAGGTTAAGTCACCAACGTCAGGCGCTACTGTAGAAAAACAACAAAGCTTTGCTATCCATGGATTGCCAGAGGTAATCGTCTCAGATAATGGTGCTGCATTTACAAGGGCTGAATTTCAAAGATTTGTCAGCCTAAATGGTATCAACAGCATGAAGACTGCACCATACCCATCCGTCATCTAATGGACTGGCAGAAAGAGCAGTACAAACTTTTAAGGCGGGAATGAAAAAGTTAACAGGTGAATCGTTGGAAACTAAACTTGCTTGTTTCCTATTTTGCTACAGGACAACCCCCCACACTATGACAGGAGCAACACCTGCAGAATTACTGATGAGGCACCTCCTTCAAACAAGACTAAGCCTGATATACCCTTTTTGGAGGGGAAGGTGGAGAAAAGTCAAGGGAACCAAAAAGCGAATCATGATTTGTGTAGTCGTGAGTGACAGTTTACTGTTGGAGAAGCAGTATATGTAAGGAATTTCGCTGGAGGACCAAAGCGGTTACCTGGTAAAGCAAGCTCTGTGACTGGACCATTGTCGCACCACATGGAAGTGGAGGGTCGGATCACCTGTAAGCATGTGGATAATTTAAGAAGAAAGGAAATACCCCAACAAAATAATGCTCCACCTGTAAGGAACGTGGTGCTGAGGAGGATTCTGGTATATGGGGGACTGTTTGGCAACAAAGTTTTAATTGGCTCCTGTCTAGGTGACCAGGTTTTGTGCGAGTGCAACAGAATAGCCCCTAGCCTGAAAGGAAAATGACCTAAAACCTCTCTCTCCTGTGTGTGTAAGATTCCAGTAATCTTGGAATGGGGAGGCGATGGTGTTGTGGTATTGGTCAGTCATCTAGAGGCCCAGCATAATGCTCTGGGGACCTGGGTTCAAATCCCACCCTGGCAGATGGTGGAAGTTAAATTCAATAAATATCTGGAATTAGGAGTCTAATAATGATCATGAAACCCTTCTGGTTCCCTAATGTCTTTTAGGGAAGGAAATTTGCTGTCCTTACCTGGTCTGGCCTACATGTGACTCCAGTCCAAGAGCAATGTGGTTGACTCTTTAAAAAAAAAACCTCTGAACAAGGGCAATAAAAAAAATCCTACAATACTAGCTAGCTGGCATTTTATCCTCATGTCTCTATAACCTGCTGTCTCTCTGAAAACCCCTGTCAAGAGGCAAAGGGGAAAATCACTGTTAGAGACATTGAAAGGCAAGTGCTCAACCAATGAACTAAATACTGAAAGTGCTGGAAATCCACCTCATGTCATCAACAAGAACTGAGAGGAATTTGGGTGACATCGATCAAAATTAACCCATCGAATCCTGTATTCCGGAATTGGTGCTATTGAACTGTTTTATCCCACCCTTAAAATTTATGTGTTTGTGTGTTTTATGTGTCTTGTATGTATGTGTATCGGGATTTAAGAAGGTGTAGAGTTTAGGTTATAGAGTTAAAAATTAACAGTTTATATTTCTTTTGCCAATGACAGTTTGTTCAATAAACAGCTATTTACTTATTTAGTTTATAAACTGGTGCTCGGATCCTGTTAACCTAAATTAAACAATAAGGTAGAATTGGGGCAATCTGGTGGTTTGGTCCAACCTTTTCACATTTGTCTTGGCTCGGGGAACAGTGGGGCTTGATATTACAGCGCACTATCCCCAATGAGCTGTGACAAAGTTTGAGGGCTCAGGTCCGGGATATCTTGGAACAAAAGACAATGACGATTAGGGTGTAGATTTATTAAGTAATAAAAACTAAAAGGAAACACCAGGTTTGTACTGGCAAAAATAAGATGGAACTGGAAACTGCTAAAGCTCCCCTGCAAGTGGAAGAGATGCCCCTGACGATTTTATAAGGGATCCCGAAAGCCAGGTTAATCAAATTGGTAAGAAAATGAAGAGTAGGATTGTCTTCCAAAGCTAGGAAGGCAGAGATAATCAAAGAGATGGCACAGCGTTTGAAATTGGAAGGAATACCCGAGAGACTAAGTTCCCCAAATTCCTTACATATACTGTGGTTCATTGAAATGGGCTCAAATTCAGTTGCAAATTTTTTTAAAAATTGGAACTAGAGGAAGCAGCAGAAAAAGAAAGGGCAGAGAAATAAAAAGAAAAGGAAAGAGAGAGAGAGCATTCCAAAGGGAACAGGCAGAAAGGGCATTCCAAAGGGTACAGGCAGAAAAGGAAAGAGAAAGGAAACTTCAAAGGGAGTTAGAAATGACGAAGTTAGAAAAGGAGGATAGAGCAAAAGAGAGTGAATTCCAGCTTAAAATGTTGACAGTTAAAAAAGAGACACCGATAGGTGAGGCAGGACTTCTTTCCAGATCAGAACCCAGTGGGGAGATGTTTAAATTTGTACAAGCTCTTCCAAGGTGTGAGGAAAGGGATGTTGGAGCATTCTTTATTTCATTTTGAGAAGATAGCTAAACAGATGAACTGGCCAACGAAAATTGGACATTGCCCATGCAGAGCAAATTGACAGGTATAGCACAGGAAATTTATGCTTCACTGTCAGAGGAGGTCTCTAGGGATTATGATGTGGTGAAAAAGGCCATTTTGTGCGCATTTGAGTTAGTACCTGAAGCATTCAGATAAAAGTTTCAAAATTTAAGGAAACAGCCTGGGAAAGCTTACATTGACATCTGCCACCTATACGAATTCTGTCGTGGGGAGGTTGTTAGGATCGATCATTAAAGAGGTTAAAGCTGGGCACTTAGAAGAACTCAAGGCAATTGGAAAGAGTCAGCATGGTTTTGTGAAAGGAAAATCATGTTTAACCAATTTATTGGAGTTCTTTCAAGGACTAACATGCACAGTGGATAAAGGGGAGCCTGTAGGCATACTGTACTTAGATTTCCAGAAGGCATTTGATAAAGTGCCACATCAAAGATTATTACAGAAAATAAAAGTGCATCGTGTAGTGGGTAACATATTAGCATGGATAGAATATTGGCTGGCTGGCAGAAAGCAGAGAGTATGCATAAATTAGTCTTTATCTGATTGGCAGGATACGAAAAGTGGAGTCCCACAGGGGTCTGTATTGGGGCCTCAGCTTTTTACAATTTACATCAATGACTTAGGTGAGGGGAGTGAAGACATGGTAGCTAAATTTGCAGACGACACAAAGTTGGTAGGATAGTA
The DNA here is from genome assembly GCF_964194155.1 of Cetorhinus maximus. Classification (NCBI taxonomy): domain Eukaryota; kingdom Metazoa; phylum Chordata; class Chondrichthyes; order Lamniformes; family Cetorhinidae; genus Cetorhinus; species Cetorhinus maximus. Next base: position 11,548,807 of record NC_135883.1, on the reverse strand, counting down.
TGTGGTGTAGAGGGCATGAGGAGGTTGCAGATGGATATAGATAGGTTGAGTGAGGGGGCAAAGATCTGGCAAATGGAATTTAATGTGGGAAAATGTGAAGTTGTTCACTTTGGCAAGAAGAACAATAAAGCAGAATATTATTTAAATGGAGAACAGCTGCATAATTCTGAAATGCAGAGGGATCTAGGTGTTCTAGTACATGAGTCACAAAAAGTTAGTATGCAGGTACAGCAATTAATTAAGAAGGCTAATGGAATGCTATCCTTTATCATGAGAGGAATTGAACATAAAATTAAGGATGTTATGCTTCAGTTGTACAGGGCATTGGTGAGACCGCACCTCGAATACTGTGTGCAGTTTAGGCCTCCTTATTTAAGGAAGGATGTAAATGCATGGGAGGCGGTTCAAAGGAGGTTTACTAGATTGATGCCTGAAATGAGTGGGTTGTCTTATGAGGAAATGTTGGACAGACTGGGCTTGTTTCCACTGGAGTTTATTAGAGTGAGGGGTGATTTGATTGAACAGCCTTGACAAGGTGGACGTCGAAAGGATGTTTCCTTTTGTGAGTGAGTCCAGAACTAGGAGGCACTGTTTTAAAATTAGGGGTTGCCCTTTTAGGACAGTGTCGAAGAGGAATTTTTTCTCTCAGAGGGCTGTGCGACTTTGGAACTCTCTGCCTAAGAATGTGGTGAAAGAGGGGTCATTGAATATTTTTAAGGCAGAGGCAGATAGATTCTTGTTAGGCAAGGGAATCAAAGATTACCAGGGTTAGATGGCAATATGGAAATCGAAACACAAGAAGATCAGCCATGATCTTATTGAATGATGGAGCAAGCTCGAGGGGCCGAATGATTCACTCCTGTTCCTACCTCTAATGTCTTAAAGTAGTTTTGACAGGTGGATACTATCATTAGGAGCTGAAACTGCCTATGAAGTTCTCAGAGAGACCATTCTCTTGTAAGAATTTAAAAACTCCCTACCTTCTGTAATAAGAACCCAAGTTGAAGGCCAAAGGGTTGCAACTGCTATACAGACAGCAGTAATGACTGATGATTATGAGCTGATCCATAAAACTGAACCTTTTTTCCATCACCCCCATAAATTTGAAAGAGATAGAAAGTGGGAGAGTGAAAGGAAGGCAAGTAGCCAGCCTAAAGAATGGATAGCTGGGAATACCTTGAAATCTCCTCTCCAGATCAGGAAGGAAGGTACTGAGGGTGGAGGTAAAAGTCGAAGGTCTAAGTGTTTCTATTATAATAAAGTGGGACACATTTGTTCAGAATGCTGGAAGTTGCAAGGGAAGCCCATGGGACTTATTGGAACTCATAAGAGTGAGTCCGAAAAGGGAACTCAAAAAGAAAATGACACGGATCAAATTGTGACTTTAACTACAAAAAAGGGATCTGGAGGTAAACACTGCTGTGAATGCAGATGAAGTGAATCAGGTAGATGAGAGATATAAAGAGTTTTTTGCGTAAAGGAAAGATAACCGCATTTTCATCAAATGATACAACTAAACCCATAACTATATTAAGTGGCACAGGAGCTACTCAAACTTTTTTGCTGGAGAAGGACCTAGTTTTCCTTCCAGAAAGTTAAATGAAAGCTAAAGTATTGGTAAACGGGATAAGTGGAGAGTATATCCCAGTTCCATTCTACAAAGTGCAATTGGAGTGTGATTTGTCATCTGGATCGATGGTTATAGGAATGGTTAAGAAATTAGCCGTGGATGGAGTTGATTTACTCCTGGGGAATGATTTGGCAGGAGTGAAGGTTATAGCTTCGCCCACAATTACAGAAAGTCCGAGAGAGGCTAAAGAGACAGAGCAGTTACAAGAACAAGCCCCTGTTATTTTTCCATCATGTGTGGTGACCAGAGCAATGACTAAACAAAGTCCATCACCAGAGGTCAAAGTAATACCATGAGCAGATGTTAGAGTAGCCGAACCTTCCTTTAAGGATGAGGATAATTCAAAGGAAGTGTTCAGCAGGTCTTCATTAATTGAAGCTCAGAAAGCAGATCCAGAGTTAAACAAGTTAACTCAGTCAGCTCACACTGAAGCTAAGGCTGAAGGAGTTCCAGATTACTATTACAGTAAAAACGGAGATCTGATGAGGAAATAGAGACACCTTCACAAACCTGCAGATGAGAAATGGATGGTTGTTCACCAGGTAGTGGTACCACTCAAATACTGTAAGGAGATATTGTGAAATTCCTATGGCTGGATATGTAGGAATATGGAAAACACAAGCATCGATAAACAGGCATTTTACCTGGTCGAGATTTCATAAGGGCATAGGGCAATTTTGTAAAATGTGTCATACATATCAGGTAGTAGGTAAACCTCAACATGTAATCAAACCAGTACCTTTAATGTCCATACCAATTTTAGAAGAACCATTCAGCTAGCTATTTGTAGATTGTGTAGGGCCATCACCCAAAATGAAAGAAGGACATCAGTATATCCTTACAATCATTGATATGACAACAGCAGGATAGCTCCTAGCCTGAAAGAAAAAAGACCGAAAACCTCTCTCTCCTATGTGTATAAGATTCTAGTAATCCTACACTAATAGCTAGCTGGATTTTCCTCCTCATATCTCTATGACCTGCTCTGTCTCTCTAAAAACCCCTGTCAAGAGGCAAAGGGGAAAATCACTGTTGGAGACATTGAAAGGCAAGTGCTCAACCAGTGAGCTAAATACTGAAAGTGCTGGAAATCCACCTCATGTCATCAACAAGAACTGAAAGGAATTTGGAAGACATCAATCAAAATCAACCCATCGAGTCCTGTACTCCGGAATTGGCGCTATCGAACTGTTTTATCCCACCCTTAAAATCCGTGTTTTTGTGTGCCTTATGTGCCTTGTATGTTTGTGTATAAGGATTTAAGAAGGAGTAGGGTTTAGGTTATAGAGTTAGAAATTAGCAGTTTATATTTCTTCCTTTTGCCACTAGTTAATCACAGTTTGTTCAATAAACAGATATTTACTTATTAAGTTGACAAACCTGGTGCTCGTATTCTGTTAACCTAAATTAAATAATTAGGTAGAATTGGGGCAATCTGGTGGTTTGGTCAAACTATTTCACATTTGTTGCAGCTCAGGGAGCAGTGGGGCTTGATATTACAGTGCACTATCCCCAGTGAGTCGTGACACATCTGCAACCATTGCTGAATCTATGGTTCCTGTTGAAGTTGCTCAATCAGCGATAGACATGCCCGATGTCCCTGTCGGAGTGGACAATGCTGAATTGCCTGTGCCTAATGAGGTACCTGACATTAATGCGGATCCAGAGAGTGTGGTTCCTGTCAAAGAATTGGAATTTGTGGGGCTATGACATTCCCCATGAATCAGGAAGCCACCTGAAAGACTGAACTTGTAATTTCATGACCTGTGTAAATATTGTAATGTCATGAGATAAATATCCTTGTAAATATAAAATGTAAAGAAAAGTTAAAGGGGGAGGAATGTAGTAATTATAGTTTTGATAAACATAGCACTTTTCTTGTAGCTTTAAGGATAATCCTGTGTTGCAAGATCACATGATCTGTGTAAACCAATGTGTTAGCAGCACAGGGAACCTCTTGGAGGGAGCTCTTCTTTAGTTATAGAGTTTGATGCACACATGCAGTTGCTGCTGTTGTCTTTTAAATAAAGTTCAATGTTTCCACAAAGAAAAGGTGCCTTAATATCAACTCTATAACAATCAGGCACTTGATTTTCTATCATCCCGATACCCAATACAGGCTTGTGACAATGGAGACAATTTGAAATACGAATCTTATGAATCTCCAATGACTTCCTATACATCTGAGAAAGCAGGAATGTTATAAAAATTGATTCCCTATCCTACTGATGTAACTTCTTCATGATGAACAGGATAACAACCTTGGCATAACACAATGCGACCTGTTACCTCTGTGACGCAACAGGGTCCTTGCACTGTAAATATTGTTGAGTTAGAGGTTGGCTGAAACCTTGTTGCTCTGTATGAGCTGTCCCACTGACTGCATACCCTGAATGAAACCGACAGCCATTGCTGTATCCACTTCTCTAAGCCACTATCGCCACTCTGCGCTATGTACCCAGCTGTACCAGTCTTCTGCTGACTTTTAAAGAAAACTCACACAGCTCTAGTCGCCACAGCAACCCAAGCCTGCTGCACCCCTCACTCCAACAAAAATCCTCTCACACCCATAGCACCCATCTCAATGCATTCTCCTTCAGAGGACGCAGCACATTGAACTCTCCTTGGGCCTATCCTCAAAAGCAATGGAAAGCAGGCTATGAATGCTCCTGGAACCCCTCAGGCCCTTACTGCAATTGCAACATAGGACATGGCTTGCCACTTTGTTCTTCTGCTAACTTCTGTATCTGCCAACATTTATAAATGTGGTTAACAAAGTGATAGTGACCAGATAATCTGTTTTTTGATATGTTGATTGAAGGATAGATATTGGCTAGGACACCAAGGATAACACCCCTGCTCTTTTCCAAAATAGTGAAATGGAATTTTTTGCATCCACTTGAGCAGGCAGATGGAACCTTGGTTTAGCGTCTCATCTGAAAGATGGCACCTCCGACAATGCAGTGTCCCCTCAGTATTGCGCCTGACTGTGTCAGCCTTGATTTTTTGGGCTCAAGGCCTGGATTGGGGCTTGAACCCAGGACCTTGTGATTCACAGTCAAGAGTGCTACAAACTGAGGCGCAGCTGACACCCTGTCCCTTGTAACGCAATGCTTATGCCACCAATTAAGCTCGTACCAGGCAGACCCTTCCCTCCTGCACAACACAATACCCTCACTATCACTGCATCCCATGAAGTTTATGACAAGGAGAGCCGTGACAACCCATCGTGCTAACTCATGTGCTGTGGGACAGTTAGGTAGAGCCTCAGGAGTCTCCCTTTAGCACTGAGTATTTGGATCTGCAGTGCCAGTCAGTGACTATCTGGCCATTGTGCCTCAGGCACTGTGAGCTCATGTACTCCAACTGGAGGAGCCTGTGGTGGTCATGACTTTCGCTATGTCTCGGGTTGGGCGGTGCATGATCATCAGCCACATGAGAGTGGCCAACCTCATGGTGAGCCCTGTGCCTGCAAAAGGTGTGAAATCTCCTGTACAGTGGCACTGGTCCCATAGCCCGTAGTGGGAAAGGAGCTAAAGTCCCTGAGCAGGACTATCTTGCCGGTACTGATCAGTTGCTACTCGGGATGGCAGCTGTGCACCAGCACCGCACTCTTTCCAACCATCGGGATGCCAACCCAAGTGCTGAGAAATCAGAACAGGAGGCTGAGGGAGCCATGCATTTTGCAGGAATCTCACTGTCCTCTGATTCTCTGGCCCCTCTCCTAGCCGGGTCCAAGCAATGGTGGCTGCCAGTGCAGCAATGCAGGTAGAAAATTTGGAGGGAGGGCCCCAACGGATCCCTGCATGATGCTTTCAACCACCACAGTCATCACAGCCGGTCAGTGAAGTGAGTAGCTTGCTTCCACCATCTCTGAGGCAGCAATGGGAGCACTACATGGGAGTGTCTGAGAGTGGAGTAGAGGTTAGGGCACTAGTGGGTCACTGTGGTATTTAGATAAGTGCAGTTGTGCACAGTAAAATATGAAACATGTACATAGTGAAACAAAAACCTTTTTGTGTGAAAATGTAAAAATATTTACAATACAATTACGAAATGTTGCAGTTTGTATGCAGTCAGGTGTCTTTATTCTCTCGCCTGCCAGTTCAGCACGGCATCCAGCCGGCCCTCATAAATCCGCCTATGTGGTTGCACACATGATGTTTCCAACACCCTCCTCTGCCTTTCAGGTCAGCCTTCAGCAGGGCTGAATTTTCCCATTTGGGATTAAGGCCAGAATTTCCCAGCCCTGTTGACGTTGGGTGTCACGGTGGGCTGGGCTGGGTGGGCTGGGCTGGGTGATGAGGGCAGGGGGGCGGCGGAGGGAGGAAACAATATGGCGAGAAGGCCAAAAATTAGTTTCACGGCGTCCAGTTTGCGTTCGTCCACTCAACCTGTCACTGCTGAGCCGCGTTTCCCACCCCACTGATCATCGGGAACCTAATTTCAATACTTTAACATCTCATTATCAGCCCTGCTTGTCAGAATCATCTCCCGCACCTCAAACTTACCACCTATGTCGGCATGACTTCAGAACAGTGTGCATCACAGCTGCCTTTAAAAGGCGTGAACTTGGCGACCTGAACTTTGAGGAGGACTCGGAGGTGAGTGTGCAAAGCCTTGTGCAGCACACGGGAGCAGTGCACAGAGGACAAGGAAGAGGCACCGCGCATTCACAGGGAGCGCAGGCAATTCACTTTCTCCTGGCTGACTTTCGCTTCGATGTTGGGGCAAGGGCTGTGGTGCGGGTCAGAGAGGGGGGGGTGGTGCAGGCAGCACAGGCTGAAGGTAGTACTCAAGCACACGCTGGGGAGGGGTTAGGGGAAGGGGGTGTTGAGGGAAGCGGCCACACACTTGGAAAGCTTATCAAAAGTGAGCATTCTTCTGCAGCTGAGACTGTTCAGCCGCAGCTCCATTTATATACTTGGGGTTGGGCCTCTGAAGCTTTTCTGCCCCTCAAGCAAGATATAAGCATGAAAATGCCACTAAATGGTCCAGAATGTTTCACTCCTTGGGATTAATTTGCATTTTTGGGGGCAGCAGGCAATTGGCCCACTGGGCAAGTTGTGCAATCCCCTTGTGAAATGTGGCCATGGCGCAGTCACTGGTGCAGGCGCTCACAGCCCCTTGCAATGTCTTTATTCAGGTTTGGACCAGTGTCCATTATGGTTCAAGCTAACAGCGCAGCCTTGCAGTGCAGGTTTGGAGAATGCCTGAGCTGAGAGCACAGCCCGCAGCCAAATGGGCAAAGCTGCTGCCAATTGGCTAAGTGGAGTGGGATGGAGGTGGGTGGGGTTTCAGACAGCCAATGAGCGCACTACACACTGGCCATCCAAGTGGTGGCCAGCACATTCCTGCTTGCGTGAAGGGGCCTTCAGACTTAAGCAAGAGAGGTTCTTAGTACACCCATGCTAACCCACGCATCTCTCAGACTTTGACCCAGCAGGAGGAGAACATCAGGATCATGGAGCCTGGTGATTTAGCGGTATGCCTCATGGCTTACAGGGAGCAGAGAAGAAGAAGAAGAGAACAGGGGAGTGGCCTGGCTCGGCAAAGGGAGGAGTACATTCCTCAAGATGAAGAGTGGGTAGGGCCTGCTGCGCATGCAGCTGAAGATCCACAGTGAGCCAATGCTTGTAGGTGCCTTGCTAGATGCTGGGTCTATAGATGACACCTGTAATTTCTGCAGATGACTGAGAACCGGTGTTGCGAAAGACTGCGCTTGTCCAGGGAAATGGTTGGTCACTTATGCCACCTGCTGCAGGATTTGGCGCCATGGGGACATGGAGGGCATCCACTGCCAGTGGCCGTGAAAGTGACAATGGAACTCAATTTTTATGCCACTGGCTCCTTCCAGGGCTCCACAGGTGACCTTTGTGGGATCTCACAAGCCTCCTAGCACAAGGAGGCACAGAACTTTGTGCATTTCGACTGGGATGAGAAAAGCCAGGGAGCAAGAGGTCAGAGATTTGTGCAGATCTCAGGTTTTCCAAAGGTGCAGGGTGCCATCGACTGCACTCATGTGGTGCTTAGATCTCCGTGGCAACAAGCAGTCAACTACATCAACAGCAAGGGCTTCCACTCGCTGAATGTTCAGCTGGTGTGCGACCACTACAAACACATTCAACAGGTCTGCACAAGATTCCCAGGGAGCATCCATGACTCCTTAGCAGGTCTCAGATCCCTGGCATCTTCCAGGGTCCAGAAAGGCTGCAGGGTTGGCTCCTCAGGGACAAGGGCCACCCGCAGAGGATGTGGCTGATGATGCCTGTGCGGTGGCCTCAGACAGCAGCAGAGAGACAGTATAAGGCGGCTCATGCTGTGATCCAGACTTTGGTGGAGCAAACGATAGGCATTTTGAAAATGAGGTTCTGGTGCCTCGACAGGTCCAGTGGAGCCACTGCAATACAGCCCACCGAGGGTGTCACGAATCATCGTTGCTAGCTGTGCACTATGCAGCCTGGCGCTGCAACAGGGCAAAGCCCTGGCTAAGAAGGAGATGGAAGAGCTGCACATCTCCTTCGATGAGGAGAACTTCGGCCATCACATTGGCCAGACGAGACAGGTGTGCTCGGGAGGCCCTCATCGCCGCAAGATTTGAGGAGGATGATGACGAGCTGCAGTGAGGACAGTCCTGACATCCTCACCTTGCATCTATGAATGTTTGACTCCTGTGTGTCTGATGGCAGCGCACATACCCTCAGTGCTCAGGCTCATGTCATGGAGATGCAGTGGAGGCCCTGAGAGTTGCTTGATTCCAGGAGGATGATGACGACATGCAGTGAGGACACTCCATAGATCTTCACATGGCCTCTGAGAATATCTGACTCCTGTCCGGCTGAGGGCAGCTCACTTTTGCTCTGTGATCAGGTTCATATCATGGAGACGCAGCCAGGAAACTTTAAAAACATCTGATCCTTTGTCAGCCTTCAGCACCTGAGCCCTTCAGGAGCACAGTGTCACTGGTCACAGATGCTGAAGAGATGAGGGACCAGCCCCACCTTAAAGGTGCTTAGATCACACAGAGAGAATGAGAGAACTCTGTGACACCTGCCCACGACATTCTGGCAGCAATGACAAGCACCATCGAGGTGTAGACATCAGTAATGTGTCCAGTGAGCGTGAAGCCAGACCATCACTTTAGTCTGAAGGCTGCACAAAACACAGGGAAGAGGCCTTGGACTGAGACACCTGCCTTTATCTTGTGCAGGGACCAAGGTTTCACATATGAAGACCTGAACACTGCTTATCAGGACAAGGAGCCATAGGCAGGGTGACATTCTTGGGAGCTTACTTACAATAGTGAACATTATATACAAGTGATTAACACCCATGCCCAGGCTGTGCAATTACATCTTCTCAACCTTCCTAACCCTGCCGCTACGTCTTGGTGCTCCCCCAACACCCACAGTGGAGGTGGAGGCAGCCTGCTGACTGTTACACCCTGTCTGTGATGACCTTGACAGGCGTCCTCTGGAGGGCCAAGACCTGGAGGGCCCCGGTCTGCTTCTGGGGTCTTGCTCTGTGGCTGTGGCAAACTCCTTGACCTGTGGAGCTGCTGGTGTCACAGGAAGAGGAGATTCGGATGAGCTGGACACAAGAGTCACCTGGGTAGATGGCCCCGGGATGTGACCCTGCTGGTCCTCCTTCCTATGGGTGCCTGAGGGCCCCTGGGTTGACTCCTTGAGGCGAAGGGGAAGCTGGAATGAGATCAACCTGCCCACACCCATCTTGTGTTGACATTGCTGGAGGTCAACTGTAGCGTCAGTGATGGAGTTCAGCCCGCGCAGCAGTGAAGGACCGATATCCTGGACCAACATCTCCATGGCAGCCGCCATCCTACCAATATTGACCTCAGTGCATTGGCATGCCGGCACTATCACCTCAGCCTGAAAGTGGACAGACTCCTCCATCATGCCTTGCAATCTGAGGAGTGCAGCGGACATCCCTTCCTGATGTTCCCGAGCTTGCTTTTGCAGTTCTAGCAATTGAGACATGACCAAGTCCAGAGGCTCATCATCTGACTCAAACTCAGCAGATTTCTGGCCTCCAGCACTCCTCCAAGTGCCAGACCCCTGGGAAGCCCATGCCTCCACCTGCTGTGGATCAGACAGTGCGATGTGCTCACCAGATTGTGACCCCAAGACTACTCTAGAACTAAGTCCCGTTGAGGTGTGTGTCTCTGCACTGGTGGAGGGTGTGGGTGAGTGCTGTGACAGATCTTCAATTAGGGTGTCATTAGATTCTTCTTTTGAGGTGTCTTCGGGGCTTGAGTTGAGGACCTGTCCTGTGGATTCCCTCGGCTGCCTCCCAGATGTACCTGTAAAAGCAAGGAGAGATAATTCGAGCATGGCAGGGGGCTGTGGAACAGGGGAACTCACTAACAGTATGGTTGGCTGATGGATGTTGCACTTGTCGATCCTCACTTGGTTGAGCTCTGGTGACCTCACCATCAGCACAGGATTGGTCCAGGTCATCACGGGCCAGATGGATGACACCATTCTCAAAGACTTTGAGGACTTTGAGGTTGGGCATTCCTCCACCAGTCTGCATCCTCTCCATTTTGTTGTGTGCCAGTTGTCTTGCATGAATACAGATGGAGAGAGTGTAAGCAGGACACCTGCTAGGCCAGATGAGAAGGATGCCTAGCATGGTTGGCTGATGGGTGTGGGTGGTCAGTAGTGCCATGGACAGGATGAGGAAATGATCCGCAGGGCTGTACAGAATGAAAAAAAACAGTAAAAACTGGGAAATAAGTATACTGGTCTGAACTGGTCTTGTATACATCGTGTAAGGAACATATATTTTTATTTCTGTTACACTGTTAGAAAGGACATATCCGTTTTATTTTCTATTGGACAGTGAATTAAAATTACAATGGCTGCAGGTGGAAAGACATGTCCACAGGAACAGGGTGAGAGATATATACAATGGAACAGAATGTGTCATGAAAGACAGGATGGTGCCAGAAAGGAGTCCTGGACCAAGGAAGCTGCCTGACAACAATGTTTTAATTGGCTTCTGACCAGGTGACCAGGCTTTATGTGAAAGCGGAGCAAAATAGCTCCTAGCCTGAAAGGAACAAGGCCTAAAATCTCTTTCTCCTGTGTGTGGAAGATTCCAGTAATTCCACAATAAGCTAGCTGGCTTTTTCTCTTCATATCTCTATAGCCTGTTCTCTCTGAAAACCCCTGTCAAGAGGCAAAGGGGAAAATCACTGTTAGAGACATTGAAAGGCAAGTGCTCAACCAGTGAACTAAATACTGAAATTGCTGGAAGACCACCTCGTGTCATCAACAAGAACTGAGAGGAATTTGGAAGACATCGATCAAAATCAACCCATCGAGTCCTGTACTTTGGAATTGGTGCAATTGAACTGTTTTATCCCACCCTTAAAATCCATGATTTGTATGTCTTATGTGTCGTGTTTGTGTGTGTACAGGGATTTAAGAAAGTGGTAGAGTTTAAGTTATAGTGTTAGAAATGAGCAGTTCATATTCCTTTCTTTTGCCACTGGTTAGTGATAGTTTGTTCAATAAACAGTTATTTATTTATTAAGTTTACAAACTTGGTGCTCGTATTCTGTTAACCTAAATTAAACAGTTGGGTAGAATTGGGGCTTGATCAAACTTTTCACATTAGTCGCGGCTCTGGGAACAGTGGGGCTTGATCTTACAGCGCACTATCCCCAACGAGTCATGACACTTAAAATGGAACACCAGTAAAAACTGGGAAATAAAAATACTGGTACAAGCTGCTTTTTCCCTTCTGGGAGATGAAGGTCTGTGTGAGAGAGAGTGAATGATGATGTCCCTTGAACTGGCAGTGAGTGAGATCCCTGTGAATGTGAGTTGGGTTTGTGAGTGCGTAAATTGAGAGTAATGAGAAGAGTGACATAGCCTGATGGAACGGAAGAGACCATTCATCCTCTTGCGACACTGGGTGGCTGTCCTCTTTAGCAGGGCCTTGGCGCTGATCACCACTGCCACTGCCTCCCATGCTGAATTGGTGACCTTGTTTTCACTGGTCTTCACCCAGAGCGTGGTTATTAGAAGACTTCATGGTGGGCCTCCATTGTGTCCAGTAGGTGCCCGAGGGAGGTGCCACTCAACTTGAGGGGGCAGCATCTTTCCTCCCTTTGGCAGCCATGATTTTGTAGCAGCTTCTGATCCCTTAGAAAGTGGTAGCTCTGTGGGTGCCTTTAAATATGGCTCCTGGATTACTGAAGGCCTGAGGTGATGGTGGGATGGACGAATCAGATGCCACCCTGCCAGTGATTCGGCATGTCTCCTGGGGCACACTGGGAATGGGGTGACATGATGTGGAAATACATCAGTGCAGCTGGTGGGTAAAATGACTTTTTCATGGCTGCCACTGCACTTAATGCGAATCTAGGTTGATTCCTCCCTAAGTCCCGTGGTGGGTGTGGGAATGGGGAATGTTTCCCACCTTTGTGGCCGCCAGGACTTTGCACCATAATTTGCGACTCCGGCCTCATTAATTATGCAGTCGCGGGTTCCCCACTGTTTCTTGCAGCAGCACGCGCTGGATGGCGCGCTCGCTGCCGTCATATCCAGGCACCAAGGTGGCCAGACAGCAACTTACCCGCCATGCTGCGTGAGGAGACAGCCAGGAGAGGAGGTGGAGCGCCGTTTCCCAAGTTTAGCGATGCCGTCCGGGCTGTCCTCTTCAACCAAGCGGAGGCCAGAAGGGACATCCTCTACTCAAAGGATGGGAGGAGGTCTCCAGGGCAGTCAGTGCCCAGGGCCTTCAGCAGAGGACTGCCCTGCAGTGCCAGAAAAGGATGAGTGACCTCACGCACGCCGCCAAGGTAAGTGAAATCTCAACTCCTCACATTCACCTCAGTGAATGTTATAGGGGGACATGGGCCTCAGTGGCACCACGATAAGGTGATGCCTCATAGCCCCACTGCAGTCCCTCTACTCGACAGGTGGAGAGTCCACTGTGGCTCCCTCACCCTTCCATACAGAGAGCTCACATGCTGTTAGAAAGGATGGGGGAGGAGGAAAAGTGGGGGAAGGGGCTCAGGCATCGAGGGCACCAGCAAGCACTGCAAATGATATGCCTCTGTGAGCCTTATCCTAATATCCGCATGGGCTCACCGCTCTGGAGGGTGTCGCCCCAGAGCCCTTCTGGTCAGCCTGCATTGCATCAATCACATGACACACAATCCAGTGGGTTATTTGTGAGACTGGAAACATGAGAAAGATACATGAAACCCAATAGCTCTCAACTCCTTCTTCTCTCTTTCTGCAGAAGAACTTAAACCATAATCGGAGAGAGAGGGGGAAGATGGGAGGGGATTGGCGACGATGGAAAGAGCTGAGTGACTTCAAGAAGTGGCCAGCCTAGCTGGCAGGGGTGGAGCAGGGCACATCCAATGAAGACGGAGAGATTGGTTTGCGGCCTCCAGCCAGTAAGGATCCATGCATGTCATAGAAACCACAGGGTCAAGTATGCCTCCATGTTGGAAGCAGCTTATGCAGTTACTCGCTCTCCCCTCTCTCACTTACAGGTGCCAGCAAGGAGGGCAAGTCCCAATACTCGGGAAGCCCTGTCCAGCTCACACACAGGCCCAGAGAGGAGCGAGGACATCACTGATGAACAGAGTGCGCCTGTCGAGGTGCCACAGCAGACACCTGCACCCTCCACCAGCCCAGATACACACACCTCAGTGGGTGTTAGTTCTAGTTTAGGAAGGGTCTCACATTCTGGTGGTGACTGCACGGACACGTGCCCACAACACGGGGAGGCAGGGTCAACCAAACTCACCAGCACTTGGAGGGGTGCAGGAGAAGAGGCATCTGCTGGCTTGTGCCTGATGACAAGCCTCTGGAATTGGCCTTCCAAGAGACGCTGGAGAGTCAGCAAGAGACAGGGGAATATCAGGCAGAGATGTTGGAGGCCCTCAACATGGTGTCGCATGGAGGAGCCCATCCACCTGCTGGCGGATGAAGTGGCGCCTACCTGTACACACATAGAGGCCTCCATGGGGAGGGTGGTGGACTCCATGGGGAACCTGGTCCAGCAGATTCTGCCGGAGATGTGCCCGGACCTGCACCTCATCGCTGCAGCCATGGGTGAGCTTTGCAGTGGCTGTATGAGAAGGAGACGGGCACCTCGACATCTCACCAGGTGTTTCTTTTCCTCAAGGAGTCAGGCAGGGGCCCTCGGGAACCCAAAGGGAAGGGGAGAGGCAGTTGGACACCCCTGGGAGCTCCGCTCAGGATTCTCGGAGGGTATCGACCTTTCCGAATCCCCTTTGCCTGTAGCCCCTTCAACCTCACCCTCTGGGGCTGCAGAGGGAGCAGCTACCCCACGCCGGACAGCTAAAGGAAGCCAGGGCTCTCCAGCCCTCGGGCCTCTAAAGGACCGCCGCCAAGGTCAGGCAAGACAAAAGGGCAAAGTGGTCAGCAGGCTGCCTCCACCCCTACTGCGAATGTCAGGGGAGCACCCGGAAGAAGTGGTAGGGAAAGAAAGGTTAAGAAGTTCTGATTTCACTTGTGGTTGCGTGGATGCACTATGATTGTCACAAATATCAAACTTTTGTAAATATTCACTTTAATCATGTCTGATGTGGTTTATTTGCGATAATCCTTGAGCATTTGCGTGTCCATCATCTTCCTTGGGACACCCCATGTCCCCAGGAATCAGGTATCTGCAGGGGGCCCTTTGCGAGACCTGTGCACAAAGTCTCCCACGCACTCTGAGCCTTTACCCTTCACACTCTCATCTGTCCCAAGGCCCTGGTATTGTAAATACTACACACCGGGGTTCCCCTTCAGTTGTCCAGTTGAGATGACTTGCATCTCTGCCAACCCCCGATGACCCAACCTCCATGTAGCACCTCGAGATCTCCACCATGAGGCTTTGCATAGCTGCGAGCAGCCATGGTGGTAGCAATATTCGAGGAACAGCTTTCCCCTCCCCCAGTCACCCACACCCTCTCGCACATAACCATTGGACCCCCTAGGAATCACATTTGACTTCCCCACCATCACCCTTCACCTCCTCCTCCATCACCTTCCATCCCATCCAGGTTAATGTAGAGGTTCCCTTCCTTCCCAAAAATCCCACCCCTGTAACTATAGACGTGCCAGCCTTCATCCTTCCGACCCCCCAAATCCAAGTCAATTTCCACACCCACATCAACAACCCTCAGCGCCCCTTCACACAACATCATCACACCCTCACCCTCCCATCCTACCATCTCCCACTTCCCACTTTAACCATCACCATCCCCTCCTACCACCAGTTCCCTCAGTTTGCAGCCCAAAAATCCTCCATTGAGTCTATTAACTCATCCCTCTGAACCCCTTCCCCCTTGGTAGCCGCCCCCCCATGCTCTTCCACACCTTTGCACATGCCCCTATGCCCCTTTAGACCTGCACAAGGCACCCCCCGCACCGCCCCCCCCCACCAACCCCAGACCTGCAACACAACATGGCCCTTCCTGCCCATTCCATGACCCCCGCTTAATCTCTGTCTTTCGCCTATTACCCCCAGCCTCCCCCGACCCCCGTTAGGTCTGCACACCTGCCCCACCTCTTCATTTCTCTCCTTCCCGTCTTTCACGCCCCCCCCTCTACACCCACCCTTGCACACACCCTTGCTGCCCAGAAGCACCACCTGCAGCTGGAAGACCCGAACCCTGGGAGAAGCTGCTGCCCAGAGAAGATCCACGTGGTTGATGGTCCATCCCCCCACTGCTGCATGTGGCTCCAGATTCCGGATGCTGGAGACCACCTCCATCTTGTCCTCAGCTCTGCAAGCTGCCCCAGGCCTTCTTAAGGTAAGTGCCGACCTTTACCCGCCACGTTGATCCAGGCATGTTCCGGATTGGCTTGATTTCCCGCTGGCATCGCAGATGATCGCGGACGGTGGGTGGGGGGCTAGGGGATTCCAGTCAGGCCTTCATCTGCATCCATTAGCGGAACGCAAATTGGTTTCACGCCGGCCCTCTGGTGGGGAATCCGATCTGCCATGATGGGCGGGAGCATAAGATCCCCCCATCATTTTACATCGGCCAGAAACCGATCTTTCAGCATTTGCCACATTGTCCACCCCCTGCTCACCATTAAACCCATCACGGTGAAGACTGGAAAATTCCACCCACGGCATCTGTCTTGCACGAGATAAACTGGGCCATCTGGGTGAAAAAGTACATGTGGCTTGGCGTACACCTGTGTGCTGTTGACTTCAATATGCCACATAGGTCACTTGCGGAGCCCTGAAATGAACTGATAGCAAAAAAGATTGAAAGCCATGGTGATCTTCATCGCTGCTGGGAGTGTAGGCCTCTGGTCACCCCTTGGCTGCAGCTCTTCTTACAGAAGAGCACAAAAGGGGTGAGGGGATAAGGGGTTGAGGGGCGTGGCGAGGGGAAGGGAGGTTAAGGGGGTGAGGGTGAAGGTGGCTCTGCACAGTTCTGCAGAATTGGGCCGGTGTCTCTGCAAACAGAGGCAGGCCTTTTAACCTGGCTGCCTCAGCATAGGCCCACCTCCGTCTGTGCCCCAGGCCTGTCGACAGACTCCAGGCTGTCCCCACCTCCCCTGAACAAAAATCCGGCCAGCCAGCACTGCAATGGTAGAGGCAGGATTATGACATTTGGAAAATTCCTGACTCCTGATTCCTGCCTCCATGATGAAAACCTGGCCCAAAGTTGTCCTTTATTTTTAGCAATTATCAAGGAGTTTTCATATTTGGTGCTTCCTTAATTCAATTTGCAGGAGAAAGATAACGATGAGTCAAGGTACAAACATCACTCTCCTTTGAGTCAATCTAAAATAAAAGAGCTTTCAGTGAAATAGAGTGGAAGTGGAGATAAATATATTTTCAGTCCTGTTAAGTCTTAAAACTAACAGGAATAATATATTCGGTTCTATTTTCTAAATGTACAATCCCCAACATGGAGCCTCACCCACCAGAAGCACATAGTATAAAATTATAGGTGGGTCTCTGTGATCTCCTGAGATGTATTTCTAGTGGATGACACTGTGCAAGGAGTGTGCCTTTGGAAAGTTAGCCAATTAATGCTATTTACTGTTCAAGTCCAGGGGAAAGACCTGAGTTTTCACCATCGCCTGTCACATGTTTACCTTTTCAGTGCCGAATATAATGTATCACTGGCCCACCCACTCTCCAATATTAATTTTTTCAATTGTTCTAACAAGGCCAGAATTCATTGCACATCCCTAACTCCCCTTGATGGTAATGAGCCACTTTTTGAAACACTGTAGTCCATCTGATGTAGGTACAACCACTGTGCTGTTAGGAAGGGAGCGCCAAGATTTTGACCCAGCAACCGTGGAGGAACAGATACATTTTCAAGGCAGTTTGGTGTGTGGCTTGGAGAGGAACTTGCAAGTGGTGTTCCCACGCACCTGCTGTCCTTGTTCTTCTCTGTGGTAAAGGTCAAGGGTTTGGAAGGTGCTGCCTAAAGAGCCTTGGCAAGTTGCTGCAGTGTATTTTGTAGATAATGTGCACTGCTGCTACTGTGTGTCGATGGGAGAGGGAGTGAGTGTTTAAGGTGATGAGTGTGGGCTGCTTTGTACTGGCTGTTTTTCTTTCAGGTGGAGGTGGAGTTAACTAAAGAGAAACATTACAAATGGAACATAACCAGCAATGCTAAGTAGTTTAGAGATAACAATAAATTAATATTCTGGCACTCTATTTGATTAGTTTCGGAGTATTTAGGGCAACTACTTTCTTCAGGAGGTTAAATTGGAAAGCAGAGACTATGGATGGAATCATCACAGATTTGCACTAAGTGCGGTAGTGGGTGTGAAAAAGAACGTTTTACCTGTTGGCTGCAATGGCGGCTTTTTACGCTGTATCTCCCCAATCCCGCTACATTAATCATGCATGGGAAATACGTTGTTTCATTGGCAGGTGGACTCAGATTCACCTACCACACAGCCACCTCACCGCTTCCTCATGCCGGGCGCCAGATTTAAAGTGCAGCCGCACGCACACCTCTCAGTGCTTCCAGCCCAGGACTGCTGCACAGAAGACATGATCCCGAAAGGCAAGAAGACTGCAGCCCCCCCCGATTCAGAGACACATCCCTGGGATGCCTTCTGAACACTGTTGGAGCCTGACGCGATGTCCTCTAACCCCGCTCTGGCCGCAGGAGGTCTATCAGTGTCATCGCTCCAGCTTGGGAGGCAGTGGTAGAGGGTGGTTAATGCCAATGCTGCACAGAGGAGGTTTGCCATCCAGTTCAGAAAGAGGATGAATGATTTTGTCAGTGCAGCCAAGGTAAAACAACCATCTCATCACTCTAAACTCACACACTCACAAGCCCATCACACATTCACTGGCATCTCACTCTGCCAACTCAAGGGACATCACCACTCACTCTCTCACACACATCTCCATCTAGCCTCACCTTGTCTGAAGACTGCCTCCTCAGCCCTCACCCTCTGGAGGCCACTAGCACAGATCAACATGTGTCTCAACATACACCCTGGGATACCCCCCTTCCCCAGTAATGCCCTAGCCCTGCAGCCTCTTCCCTTGCCTGAGGCCACTTAACCCCCTTCCCCAAGCAAGCCCTAACCCTGCAGCCATTGAAAAGCCAGCCCCACCTCACGGCTGGTCTCGTAAGTAGAGAACTGCCCATAAGCACCCCCCCACTAAAAGTGATGTGGAGCTGCCTGCAAAGCCTGGCGCTGATAAACATGAGTGCTGCCCGAAGCAAGGTAGGCAAACAAACCTCAAAGTCCCGAGGGAAGTGCGTCTTGCCACCTGCATGTCACTTACGTGCAGTTTTGAAACATGTTGGTGTGCAACCACGCCGATGTGTCCGGACGATCCAGCCCAGCATGACCCAGTGTGAGTCCAGCAGGCTGGCCTTATAATGATATGCAGATGTATTACAATGAGGTTCCCGACGTCCGATGGCCAGAAAGGGGACCCGCCATCGACGGGCTGAGGGGACGATCACAAACTGGTTTGACGATGTCGTGAAGCCGATTTCTGGCCTTCTCACCATGCCGTCCGCTCACGCTGCTGAGCATGCCCGACACCAGCGGGCATAGAAAATTCAGCCCTGAGTTTTTATTGATCTCTCTCACAAATCTTAGCAGATATTTAAAGAGGCTTTGGAGAAGAGAACTTGGAGATTTGTGGCTGGCGGCTGGGTAAGGGGAAAACGTTATTAACACGCAAAAAGGAAAGGAAACTTTCAAGATAATTTTAAAATATGCTTCATTTTTTAACCTTTGGGTTTTGGAGAATATGCCCTTTGGGTTTTTGTTAATGCTATTGGTTAAGTTTTCTGATTGCACGCTCCAGGCATGACGTTTCACCTACCATGTGGACACACCAAGAGATCGTGTACCCACAGGTGAAGTTTTTCTAACAATTAATTTTAATGGAAAGAAAATTCTGTGTTGTGCATTTACGATTCCCTGATATAAACTCCTCTGTGATGAGGAAATGTACCAGAAACACATAATTGGAAAATTTAACCTTGTAAGTTTAATTGACATTTAGGTGTCAGTGAGCTGCTGCCAGTGCATGCATGTAAGAAAACATGCACAGAACTTCACAAATGATGCAGAAGAGGTAGTATAGCTGAGCATTACTGTCATAGCATCCAGTCTAAATCTGTGCCAGTTTGGAATACCTGCTGAATAACAATGTTGTTAACCAGTCCTCATGAGGTTGGCTTCAAATCTTTAGTTAAGCATGTTTACACACTGAACATCACTTGTGATTAGGGTATAACATTATTCCAATAATGGCTCTCAATAACATCCAATCTGAATCGTTCTTACAATACCAGATGGCAGATACTTATTGTGTGCCCAACAAACATTCCCAATTATACGAATAGCACGCGTAAACCGGTGTGCACTGTATTCCAATATGCAGCCTTCAAAAATTCAGAGTGTCAGTTGTCTAGTGAAAGCTATTGTGGTTCGAAAATAGGTCTTCTGCTGAAAAACTGGCACCAAGTGGCAGACACCACAAAATGGAAGCCTCAGGCTTGCTTGAAGTTATGTAACACATAATATCTATTGTATCTACATAATAGCATAAAGCTGCAGTTGCCACTGGTTGGGGCCTTCCCAATATTGACTGGCTTGGGCATTGAGCTGGCCCACAGGTTAGTCTTGTGAGGTGGGAGTATGAACGTGCTGGGTGGAAGCAAGTTAAAATAACAGGAACAAGAACAGAAATTGCTGGAAAATCTCAGCAGGTCTGACAGCATCTGTTCCAGTGAAGCTCAACGCAAACTGGAGGAACAGCACCTCATCTTCCGCTTAGGCAATTTACAGTCTTCCGGACTTAACATTGAGTTCAACAACTTCAGATCATGAATTCTCTCCTCCAACCTCACCCCTTTTTGATCCCCTTTTTTTGCAAATATTTCAAACCACTAGCACCTCCTTTAGCCAGTATCAGCACCATCAACACCCCTTCAACCTTCTGTTTATGACATCTTTTGCAATCTCTCCTTTGCTTCCACCTAACACTGGCCTTTTACCCAGTTTCATCTGTCCCACCCCCCTTAAAGAGTATATATTCTACTTCTCTTTAATTCTGAAGAAGAGTCATCTGGACTCGAAACGTAAACCCTGTCTTCCTCTCCACAGATGCTGTCAGACCTGCTGAGTTTTTCCAGCAATTTTTGTTTTTTTGTTTCAGATTTCCAGCATCTGCAGTATTTTGCTATTATCTTAAAATAACAGGAACCTTTTCTTAAGTGACTGCTAGCTGTCCTTTAAAGATTGCTGGTCGAACCTGGAAAAACTGAGCACGGACAGTGCAAGGTCCTTTCAGTTTCTTACAAACTTGGCCGCTGGTGCCGAAAAAGAGTCATATTGTTAACTTTCCTTCTCTTTTCACAGATGCTGCCAGACCTGCTGAATTTTTCTAGCACGCACTTTGTTTTCATTTCAGAACTCCAGTGTCTACAGTATTTTGCTTTTATTTTATCGATAGCGCTTCTGATTACCATGCCTGATCTAGGCAGCTGCCCTGCTCACTCCGATATCACTGCCAATCAGTGTAACATCTGGGCACTTCAGGGAGGATCAGGCACTCAGAAATTAGAACACATTAACTCTGCGTTCAGAAAAATGGTAACAATGGGGACCAGCTTCTCCCCCTGTCAGTCTCTTTTATTAGAAGCACTTAAAGCAATAGCTACCTTAAACACAGATTTTTCTTCGAGGAGAAAAGGCAAGAGGAGTGCACTGTGAATACTCCTATTTATTTCTATATAAAGCTGATGAGGTAAATATGATGCTTAGGTCATAAAAGTATCAATCAGCAATTGAACAGAAGATGTATGTTTTTAATGATACAATCTAGAAAGATTACTAAAATCCTTGAATATTTGGTTAGTCTGTTAAACAAATCATCAGTCCAAAAAGAACAAATCATATCTTTCCCACATGGAAAATAGAAGGTTTGTAGATTGTAGTGCTTTGTGATGTTAAAATAATATACATAATTATATTAGTTTTAAATCTATAACACTTAAAGTTGTGTTTTTTATCTAAATAATCTACTTTGTATTTAGGTGTAGTTGCTAAAATAGTTCCCTTCATGCAGATCTACCCCACCCCCAGACCTCATTTATTAAACAATTCCTCATCCTGCTGGTGCCAAACTCTTAAGAAAACAAATGGAACTTTTGTGGTGGATTTGCCAAGCAAAATATCTATCATTTCTGGTAATTATGTAACTTCCAGGTTTGTTAGCAAGGCCAGAATTGATATGTCACTAACATTAAATGGAAATGTTGCAGGCTGGGATTTAATAGTTTGTCATCCTTTTGCTATTTCTTTCAAAATGCTATTCCAACTTTAATGAACAATCAAAAGTTCATTTTCTCTTTCTGCCCCTTGCATAATAACACATATCAGACAGACCTTACTGAAGGACGAAAATGAACCTAAGCCCAGAGAATTAATTAGTATAGTCTCTTTGATATTCTTTCACTTTTATAATCTTTCAAATACATTCTTCTGATGATATATAAACCAGAATATTAATAGCAAAATGATTTATTCTTATAATATTTAGTAGTAGATTTATTAGTAGATGCAAAAGATAAAGTTGAAGCATTTGCTACAATCTTCAGTCAGAAATGCCGAGTGGATGATCCATCTCGACCTCGTCTTGAGGTCCTCAGCATCACAGATGCCTGTCCTCAGCCAATTCAATTCACTCCATGTGACATCAAGAAATTGCAGAAGGCACTGGATAGTGCAAAGTCTATGGGCCTTGACAATATTCCGGGAATAGTACTTGCTGAGCCCCTAGCCAAGCTGTTCCAGTACAGCTACAATACCGGCATCTACCCGGCTATGTGGAAAATTGCCTAGGGATATTCTGTGCACAAAAAGCAGGACAAATTACCACCCCATCAGTTTACTCCCGATCATCAGTAAAGTAATGGAAGGGGTCATCAACAGTGCTATCAGGCGGCACTTGCTTAGCAATAACCTGCTCACTGATGCCCAGTTTGGGTTCCGCCAGGGCCACTCAGATCCTGACCTCATTACAGCCTTGGCTCAAACATGGACAAAAGAGCTGAACTCCCGAGGTGAGGTGAGACTGGCTGCCCTTGACATCAAGGCAGCATTTGACAGAGTGTGGCATCAAGGAGCCCTAGAAAAGCTGGAGTCAATGGGAATCAGGGGGAAAACTCTACACTGGTTACAGTCAAACCGAGCACAAAGGAAGATGGTTGTGGTTGTTGGAAGTCAGTCATTTC